>NW_028233350.1:21038094-26038094 GCF_057557595.1 Rhyacophila brunnea
GTTTTTGTACAAAATGATTATTTTAGTATGTAGGTATATGTATGAGATGTTTTCAAATAGTTATGTATATTCAATAATATATAGAATGTTACATTCTCAAATCTTGTGTCATATTCGTTGATTAAAAAAATAGTTTTTTCAATTTTATAATTGTTTACCTAAATATTATAAACAATGATTTAGTGTGTTTGGTTGCCTTTTTGCCATTTCACAGATACTTATACTTACTCATATTTGTAGGATAATTAGTATCAATGCCAAGTTGCACGTGTTTCATGTTAGATTTTTTTTTGATCATGTCCGATCCTAATAAGATCATACAGGCCTCCAAAGAGATCCAAGATTCAAAAATGGGACCCACGACGTGATAAGCCAACCCTTAAGCCGCTTGGCCATCGTGGGCTGTTAGTTTATTGATTAATTTACTAATAGCATTCATTTGAGAAAATATCGTACTTATGTCAAAATTTATATAAACATTATTTTTACATTAATATACTACCGACTATTTGACTGAATCAAAATAATAATAGTTTGTTGAAATGCTTACGGTTGTTTTACTGATGCCGATAATAATATTACAAAGTTTGCTACTAATAAATCGGTAATTCGAAATAACTTGTAGTCAATATAATTATTGACTATTTATTGAGACATTTATTACAGCTATTTTTTTATATTTTAGGCTTTGTCTAAAAAAATGTTCGGTAAGTATGATTGAATCATAGATACTTTTTGCCAAATATTAATACCATCAGCAGTCAGCATACATTTGATTCATTGTACATAAAAACATTATTATCAATTTTTAATTTTAAAAGTTAAGTTAATGTTACTTTATTATTAAAATTGTTATTATTGGTGATAGTGCCACTGGCCATGATACAAAGTACAGGAAATATAATATTTTTACATAAATTATGCAATCTACGTATTTTTGTGAATAATTTGTATATGGTTTATTATCAGTTATTTAAAAAAATCTGGGAGATGAGATTTTTATTGCCATGATAAATGCACGCCAGTGTTTGGAGCCTTTTTAGTATAGGTAGATATTCTTCTTTTATCAAGTGCCACTCCGAGTGTTCCAAGTATAACCCCTCTATAATTTTTGAAACTGGATTATTTTCGTTTCCGATTCTAAAGAGTTTTTAGTCACAAGCAGAACCGGATTATGACCAAAGTAGACTAGGCAATTGCATAGGGCTCAGCTTTTGTAAGATACCGTAGGAAACATGATAATAATACCGTTTATTTATTAGTTTTTTAAACAATGCACGATTTTCACCAAAGTTTCTATCTAGCTATATGGGTGTGATTTTGACAATCTTTATAATAACAAGTATATAAATAAGATAGGCAATCTGTATAGATTAGTACGACAAAATCTGATTCAGAAAAAATGAAACTCTGAATTATTTCTTGCTTAGGACGTAAAATTTTCTTAATCTTACCTTGGTTACGAAATAGCACCAACTCAATGCAACAAAAACTTTCCGTCTATGTTTTATTGTATATTTATGCAATATGATTTTTTTTATAAAAGCTTTACCAGAAGTTTGAGAATCGAAGAAAATCTTCAAAGCTAATTATTAAAAGCAATAAAATAAAATTAGTTTCAGTAGAATTACAATAGTATACTACAGAAAATTATGAATTATTGATTAATCCCGGATTGTACAATAATTTCTAAGGTCAACATGTTTTATACGAGGATAGAAGGGTAGAAGAGGAGCCCACTAGGGCGGTCGTTTGTGATATGTTGATGTCAGTTGGCCCCAACCTTATGTGCGTAACATTTCGTCGCTGCAAATTGGATCACAGAGAGGCGGGCTTACTTTGTTTTATACTATGTTTCAGCTTTATCTACGCGTCTGCAAGGGATCTTAAGTGATAATATTTGTTTTTTTAGATTGATGGCCAACTATCAGCAGCATTCATAAATCTTTAAAACTGTTTTAAGTCACGTCAGTGACTTTTTTATTCTAAAAAAACTTACAAATAACCTGCTTATACTGTACATACTCGTACTTTCAGTATTTACTAGGTTTTAAAGTGATTGTAATCTAACATTAAATAAACATTACATATCTACTGATATATGTTTTTTTTACACACATATAGCATAAGCTGTATTATTAATCATACACAAATAAAGTAAATTGAGACTTCTAGTAATAAATACTGTTACCATTATCATATTATTATGGCCTAACTAAATAATTGGTTGACCTAAACGGATCAACTGAAATGTTATTTATTCAAAATTCCCGCTCTTTCACGATATAATTTAAAAATATAATAATTACAAGATAAAAAGAACTTTTTATATACCACGTTTTAAAATTTTATGTTGAATCACATAAACTTGACAATTCTAATAATAATTTAGGACAAATAAGGCAATTGTCAACAAATCATTTTTTTGTTATTTTGCAACAAACAAACAATTAATATAGAATACTGAAATGTCATTTTGATTTCCATAGTAACGCACGTATATATTGATAATTTAGTTGCTAGGACCACCCTCTTAGCAACCAATAATAGTGGATTAGATTACGGATTTCTTCCAAAATAACTTTTCATACAAAACAGAATTAACTGAAAATGAATTCAATTCTACTTAAATATCGCTAAAAGTATTAAAAGAATGCATTGGTATCGTGTTCTGATATATAATAAAAGTTTCAAATGTCTAGCTAGTCGGAAAGTTAGTTAACAATCGATTGAAAGATCTGTAATGGATAAACAACCACCGGACAAACAAGAGAAACTAAGAAAAACGTGGTAACGTGGTAAAAATAGAGGCGTTAGCCGCCCGATCACTAGATTCCTGGTACAAAGTACCTGCCTGCAGTAAGGACTTTTTGAAAAAAGGTAGTTGAGAAACACCGAGCGCGTTAGTACTTGTGCCATTTTTATTTTCAACCCATAGCGTAAACTCATCTTCAAACAACATGTACATACTCAAATAATAATCGATGGCTCAGATCCATAGTAGTACGATAAGTCAAAAATTTCAAGTTTTGGGTTATGTTAGCCATTATATTCGTATGTCGCTCCTCTTCAGTTCCACAAAATTATAACTCCAAGAAATTACTGGTTGTCCTCGTAGGGCCGATGTTTTTGTCACTTTTTTACAAGTCAGTATAGGTGAGTCAAAAATTTGATCAGCTATTAATTACTCAAAACTACTAATTCCTAGTTGTAGTACTACGAAACTGAGCCATTAATATTTGTAATCAGGTGGCGCTAGATTGCTAGTACAAAGTACCTGGAGTAAGGATTTAAACAAAAAAAAAACGGCAGTTGAAAAAAGCCGAGCGCAAGAGTAGGTACACCATTTTTATTACCAACGCATAACGTAAACTCATGTTCAAATAACATGTACTGGAATAATATTTGTAACCGGGTGGCAATGTCCTCGCTGCCCATTCAATAGCGACATATGTAACTGTATGTACTATTATACCTAAATGTATCTTACTTGTCTTGAAGAATAAAAGTGTCTCCACGTGCTAAATGCAGTGTAAATACATGAAACTATCAAACCCACCTTCTCAAAGAAATCATCATAAATGCTGTAACAAGTTGATCTAATTTATAAGTTTTCAATACTGATAAGTCTAACCGATAAGTCTACTATTCAATATTGTGAGAAAAAGTTCAAAGGTTCAAAGTGAGAAATTACGTTTTTATGGGTCAGGCGTAACTAGTCGGTTTTGCTGTTAGTTTCTTTTTTCTATCATATTTTATTTTCAACATAGAATAATGAGTGTATACTATCAGGTGATTTTCCACTATTTACAATACATTCATGAAAACATAAATTGGACGTGTCAACATAATATAATTACACTTAATAAACAATAAGTTTTTGTTTATCATCAACTTTTCAATCATTTTACAACGTTTTTATTAGGTTCTTAGTATTATTGTTTGTCCGGTGTTTGTTTATCCAGTTGCAATCGATTTTTAACTAACTTACAAACTAGCAAGACATTTAAAACTTTTAGAATATATCAGAACATGGTGCCAATGCATTTTTTTAATACTTTTAGCCATCTTTAAGCAGAATTGAATTCATTTTCAATTAATTCTGAAATCCGTAAAAAGTAAAACACTTTATTGGTTGCTATGGGTCTGGGGTCCTAGCAACTAAATTATTAATATATACGTGCGTTACTATGGAAATCAATATGAAATTCAAAATGACAATTCAGTATTCTATATTTATTCAGTATTTCTATCAAGTACAATTTTTTTTGATCGTTTAAGCTAGTCAAGTCAAGTTTATATGAGTCAACAGAAAATTTAAAAATGTTGTATACAAAAAGTTCTTTATATCTTGTAATTATTTTGGGTGATTTTGGAGCGTTTTAGAAGTTATAGACCATTACAATAACATTGTGTAAAATTACATAATATAATATGGACGTATTTTTTGTTAAATTTTGACCATAATACTCAGTTTTTTTTAAATGATTTGCGAATAATTTTTTATAAATTTGTAATAGTTATTGAATAAAAATAATGAATTAATGTGATCAATAAAAATATTTTCTGTCACAGTAATCCTTTTTCTAGCAGAAACTGTGAATTTTTGGTAATAAAACTCAGACCGTGTCTATTCTAAATACTTTGCCTGCCGTGCAGTTTTCCCAATCTATTCACCTTGCTTAACTATAAAATAGTTTGTATGTTTCACTCGTCAATGCGATCCTAGCCATAAAAAGAGTTTTAGTGCCGCCACCTTTTCCGCGTTTGTATGTGTTCCTTTCAACTAACTGTGAAATATAGCAGGAAACCAAATCGATATCAGAATATAGGCTCGTTTTAGTGAGAAATTTATGTGATGCAGTCGTTTTTGTTGGCGAAAGAAAAGAACATAATTAGTTAGAAAGGATAGCAAAAGCATACCCTGTAAATTGAAAATTTATTTTTCAGAGTATTAAAAGGTAAAGGTTTCCGGTTTTCTTGCTTACCTACCCGGTGAATAAATTTAACAACCTAACTGCCGTACTTGTACATGATGAAGTGTCGAAAAAAAACTTAAATCTACATGGGCATGCAAGGTTTAAATTCATGCAGATAAAAGTTGCGTGAAGGTCAAAGCTGCATTATGTGTACCTAGACCAAATGCCACTTGTTCAATTATTGTCAATACATCAGACATACCAATGTCTGAGTTTAGAGAATGGTTATCGCTGCTAAATCTTAACAGTACACTAGTTTGTGAGCATTTCTTGATGACTGGTGATTACGAAGACCACTTCACGGATTTTAGATGTCGCCAAAGAGTACAATTAATACTCCTCACTTATGTGGCATGGATGCACATATTTACCTTTCACCCGGGCTATAGAAGCGGTTTAGATATTGCAGGTCTTTTATAATAGGAGATTTGAAATGTGTACCCTATGTTTCTATACAGCTAGATAACACAGTAACACGTATCGGTTATTTTTCTTGATCCAAAATAACACGGACACTTAGGGAAATTCGGTATAAAAAGTGGTTATCTATAAAAATATGGAGAAATTCTAACGCCGTTTAAGAAACAATCTAATTTAATAAAACCTTGAGTTATAAATTAAAAAAATATCGGTGATATTATCGAAATTTTACCCGATATATTGATAGTTTTATATTGATAGTAATTGTTTCAGTAAAGCTCACCGTACAGATTGTGATTCATGTAGGTATGTACCATTTGGTAGGCTTAGATTTTATATGCAAGTTGTTTCAAATTGTATATAAAATAATTTATTTGATAATAATATAATCTAGCTAAGTTACATAAAAATGAAAATGAAAATTTTGGTTGGATATCTCCTTAGCTTAGCAAGTAATTGTATTGTATTTTTTACGTTTTAGTGTATATTTAATAATAATTATTTTACTCATAAATATATCAAGTAGTGTTTTGTAGTATTTATTTAAATATAATATAAAGAGAGATTACTTTAAATATTAATAATTATGTTTTGTAGAATTTGTAATTTATTTTTATTACCTATTTACATTGTATGTAATAGATAATACAATCTTTAAGTGAAGCATAAAAATATTTTATTTAGACTTTAACATAATTAAATTTGTGTGTTGTGGAATACGGTCTATTAAAATATAATAGGTACTCACTAATCAATAAATTCTAAGATTTCATGAGTAACCTGATAGTATTTCAAAAAAGAGATAATTTTGCTGTCATTTAAAACTTGGAATTAAGAAATATACATGATGAAATTTGCTGGAAAATTCTGTCATCGTAACGACAAAATATTAATTTGGAAAATTTTTGCAAACGATAGGATCTTCTTCTGACATTACTAAGATAATAATTACGATGATAAATTTCATAGTTAAGTTGAAATATGTCATGAATTTATTAAGTTGCCCGTAGCGTGTGATTCGACTTATTTATGTGCAAAGTAAAGCTATTTTCCAGTCTTGGAAATATGAGAGCGTTGAACGTTCCGACGACTTTCCTCCCTCGCTAATGACAAAAATTTTATTGGGCAAATTTTTCAACTCGTCGGCGTCGGCCGGTTTTCAATTTATTCGACTCGAGATTAATTCAATTAAGTTTGAGAATTTGTTTAACAAGTTTCTTCTAATGACACAGATCTTGCAAAAGGTTTGGCAAAATCGCCCGAACAATACTTTGGCGGAAGAGCGTCATTAGATAACAGATTTTAAAAGATAAATTTAAAAAAAAATCACTCGCAAGAAAATCTATATTGAAATGATTTTTTCTCTTTTTAGAAGTTAGATAAAGAATGCGTTTGTATTTTAAGCTATAAATAAAACGCATTCAAACTATTTTACAATATACATAGTATAAAGCGTATCAATATTATTGCCAGATCTGCTCACATCTGCTCTTAAAGCATTCTGCTCTCATGAAACATGTCTCCTCGTGTCAGGCTTATCATGCACCAATAGCGAGGGCTGTGCGGCTCATCACTGCACTCGCTAGAGACGTATACATTTTTTTAATAATGCGTTATGTTTTTAAAATTTTACTTTATAGTTTAATTTTTTTTTTCATTGAATTATTTCTGTTTAGAAAATTATCGTTCATTGTTGTTTTTTTATTTTCTTTTTTTGCTATAAATATAATAATTTTTTGGCTTGTTTTTCTACAACTATTTACTTATTCTTTTCATTCTTAATGTCATGCAGTATATGTCTTGAATTAATATTTTATTATCTAAGTACTCAATATTTTTTTTTTATAAATAAAAATATTGACATGATAAAGGGAAACAAAATTAAATAAAAAAAATATTTTCACAGCAGAATTCTCTAATTTTCTTTGAAAAATACTTTGGATTAAATATTTTGGAAGATTTTTTCTGTACGAGGTGTTATTTTGATTATCACAAACTTTATATTAAAAAGGTTTTTTTAATAAAACTATGTAAGTATACAACTCTGTCATGCGGCCAGTATTTACATATCGATCAGAAGGTCTAACCACTTAGCATACGAGATAAGAGAAAAATATAGTTCTAAACATCTCGAAGCCTAATCTATAAAGTGTCGTATATTGAAACATGCTGCATGTGCATTATTTTGCTATAAGAACTATAGATATTCCTGTGCATAATAAATACAAAAAATTATATGAGTACCCTGCATAATATAAAATAGGTATTTAAAATCGTAGTAAAATAATAGAAAAATCTATTTTTTATGCCATTGTGATAATATTTATTTATTGATAAAAAAACATAAAATAATTTAATTAATTAATTATTAATTATAAACAAAACCAATAAAAAAACATGCTACTTTTATGACATATTTTTTTTAAATAACAGCAAAAATTATCCACACAATGAAGAAAGATATTAAAATATAATTATTATCTGAATCCAAAATAAGCCCTATCTAGATTGGCATAATATATACTGCGAATGTGAGCATATATCATACAGACAGATGATGACAGCTGGTATTGAAATATTGAATAGGTTAGTGGTATTATTAATAGCTATATGAATATAATGTGTCAATAACTTACTACAAAAACCCATCAGATAATAAAGAAGAAGATGACATTTACCTGAAAAAGAGAGAAAAATATATTTTAGTATGAAAAAAAATTACCTATATAATAATAGTACAATAATCATTATTTTATAAAAAAATACCCATGTACGCACGCAGCGTAATAATAATTACATTAAACGTCACCTAGATGATTTATATTATTATTATAGATCATGTCCTTGTTTATTCGTCCAAGCTGGTTGTTAGTAACTTTGAACAATCACAAACACCCATGGTTTGACAAACCATCACATAAATATATTGTGTTCTCAGCGGGAATCAAACCCAGAGTTCTTGAATGGAAGGCCAGCCCCTTACGCACTATACCACGAGAGCCACCTTGTGAGATAGACGTTGTAACGATTTTTTTTTATATTAGAATTATTAATAACCATGTCCTTGCTTTTTCGTACAAGGTGGTTGTTAGTAATTTTGAACAATCACAAACACCCAGGCTTTGAAAAAAACACATAAATGTTTTTGTCATGACCGGGAATCGAACATAGAACTCTAGGGTGGAAGGCCAGCTCCTTACCCACTGCACCACGAGAGCCGCCTGTGACTATTTATTATTAATTTTCCCTAACTCCCTCGTAGTTTAGTGCTAAAGGTGCTATCCTTTCATCCGGGGGCTTGAGGTTTGATCCCGATGGGGTAACTATATAATATGTATGTGATTTTCTTTGTGATTATTTAACTTCCATTACATACTACATTACTCATGACATGTTGTAGTGCTAGAAAGAATTTATAATTATTATAAGAATTTATAAGTAACGGGTTTGATTTTCATATCTGTGTCAAATGTCACAGATGCATGCGTTAATAACCTTAGTGTATCAATGAGTTGAGCTAGCATTTACAATTAACTCTTTTAAAATACTTTTATATTACGTATGTATGATTTAACTACATTTACGAAACATTATTTCTATCAGTGAATACCGGAAACTTAAAAGGCTGTAAGTGCCAGAAATTATAAAAACGGTTTTATTTAGGAAACGGATAGCATGTGCCAAGGCCAATGTCTTACAGTAGGATACAAGTGCCACTGATGCCCGGAAATAATTCTTAAAAATTTCAGAAGATGGCGTAGGTTGTATTAATTGAATAGTTGATGTATAAATTGAATGTTTGAGTATATTTTTTTAAATTCCCATCTACTTTCTTTTTTTGAAAATGGCATTTACACCCTTTTAAGTTTCCGATATTCTTGTGCTCTTGTATAAAGCTGTAAAACATGGAAGAGGATGTTTTTATTCAAGACATGTCAAAGAATGTAACATTTGAAGTTCAGACAATAACATTTCCGGGGGGAGGGTAGGTACATAATATAATGGTGGAGGCTGGAGGAGTAATCAGAAAAACAGGTTGTGCACGCAACCTACAAGATCAAAAGCAGATCTATACGGATGACACTTGAAAAACGGCAGAACTGCAACATCCAGGATGGAAAAAGCTTCCGAAAGTAGCTCTGAAACTCTTGTTATAGAAAATAATAATCAAAATTAGTCCAATACCTAAAATAAAGTTGAGCTATCTAATAATTGAATTTATGTTACCTACAAAAATATTTGTTTTATACTAAAATAATTGTGTTCAGTCTATTATTTATGATATTGTTTATTATGTGTATTATATATATTAATAATAATTTATTGTCTTCATTGGTACTTGATAAATTAATAAGTCATATTACGTATTATTTGATTTATCAACTTAATTAAATAACTTTATGCTGTGTTGTATTTATAAAATTATGTGTCGAATATATATATTTATGAGTGTATTAGATATATTCAATTTCAAAATAATTGTAATGTATTATATTTTATCAATTCAATAAATACACTCTGAAATAATAGGCAAGTTCTAATAATAAATATATATAAAGTTATCTATATAATAGGTGACTATTGATATTTCGAAAAATATTTTTATTTCATTTTACTTATTTTATGAAAATTATAAAATAAATAAAATGAATTGAACTTTTTGATATCGGTTTTCATTCCGCCATCTCAATAAATATAAATTTAAAAATGTATAAAAAACCACCTCAAACAACTTGATCGTGACAAATTTCGAAAATTCAAAGCGGATCATTATAAACACGAGAATATTTTAAGTGTGAAATTCTGGAGCCATAAAAACCGCACAGTTTTTAATGGAGTGTTACAGATCGTCCCCCCTTACACTCTTTTGGCTCGAGGTAAGAGTAACGATCACACAAAAATGGGGGGGTCGCAATAAAAGGGTAAGTGGGGCGAGGTGTGCCATGAGGCAAACCTGCCACGTAACACTTAGGATGGCCGGTGGAGGGAGTGTAATAATTATAATTGAAGTGGGGATGCACCGGACACTGGCTGGCGGTCTGCCACCGTATTTTTTCCACGGCATAAATTTCATTCAAAACACCAAAGCAAAAGAGTACCGGCACAAAAGCTCCGTGAAAATTCTATCACGATGTGATTTTGTCGTCTTATAATACCATATCCGTTTACAACGTGTACTGCTTGGCATTGGCAAGTTGTTTTTAATTGTACAATACTGATCACGTAAAATACCAAAATTGACAATATAAAACACATGTATACGATTAATAAAGAGTAGGTAATAGCTGTTGTCAATATGCGTGGTAAAGAACTCATATTTTTATATATTATCTACTTTACCACTTACAATAACTATTGCACATTATATACTTTGTTTCTATATGTTTTTGCAAATAGGTCATTTACCTTCTATTCAAGCATATTAACTGTATTTTCTAATAAATAAGTAAGTCAAAACCACCAATCATATTATTTAAGAATGCAAAAAGAATACTTTCTTTGGTTCTTGTCAGTTATAAAAAGCCAGCGGCAAACAAATTTTGAAAATACCCTATATTCTGGATTATTTGTTTGGTTAGGTTAGGTTTCATTCTTGAATTCATAAATTTTGCCAAAATCGTCTATGAAAATTAGCGTGGATTCCGCCTGGCTTCTTGTATACCGACTTGTACCATTTCTTTTTCTAACTATCAGTAAATGATTTTATATAAAGGTAATGTCAAAATAAAATTACAGATTGATCATAACAATTATTAATTAAAATTGAGTCAAAAAATATAAAGATGGTGGCTTAATTATAATATTTTTCAATTATTAAACTGAGCTGCTTTTGATAGTTTATGAATCTACGTTTAAATGACGGATAACTACTTTGAGAACAAGAATCTAGAAAAATATGAAAATTAATGGACTGAACCGACATTGTAATCAAATTACTCAAATTTTATTGTGCACTGAACATTTCTCACTAAAGAACCAAATGTGTGCCGTACCTACTCTGAGCATAGTTAGTTTACGCTTTAATCAACTGAAGTAATAGGTCATCCATTTAGTATTTACGCTGTTCGCTAAATACCGATGCATGCTTAGCAAATTGTAAAGGTGTGAGGGCAAGTTGTTATGCGCCAAACAATATTTGATATAAATACATTTAACATTTAACCCTCGATAGTAAATAATTGGTCGATTATTAATATAATTAAAAGCTATTAATATTATTACTCGCAAATATTTCCTCAACTGTTGTAATAAGTTGTGTAAATGTTGTAATATCAATTTATTGAAAACATAACTTTATTATTATATTACTGTTTCAAAATATAAATACATTACATACATTCAAACTCATATTATTAAATGATGAGTTATTTGAAACGTTTTTTTATCTAAATTCTTTTTCCGGTAAAGTCAATCCCACTGATTTATTCGAAAATCTTAAAAGAAAGCTCCGCGATTGATCTCGAACTAACAACTTTTCAATTGGCAAGCAATCATGCTATCAATTGCACTATTAAAGCCGTGGCAAACGTGTAAATATTATTTAAAAAAAAATAGTATACCTAATCAACTAGTCACGTTGAATAAAGTTGGATCAGATGGATTGTTTTGATTTTGAGTTGCCAACCAACCGCGTAAATCACTCAATCAGTATTTCAAAACAGTTTAATTCGACAAGATATCTGTTTTTCTTATTATGTAATATAATTTGGAATAGTTAGAATAAGCAAATGGATGTGAATGAATTGTAACGTGTATACTAATGACTAGGAAATACATACCTAGTTGAAAAAAAACGAAGCTTGCAATTTGAGACATTCATTTAATAATGTACATTTTAAAGTGTTTTATAAAATATAGGTACGTATTTAAAAATCATAACAAAGACAAATATTTTAAATTGTAATTTAAAGACAAACTATCTGATAATTAAAAAACATAAAAAGTTAATTTGTTCGTTTCAGTATTTAATAAGTTCTGAAAAGCACAATAATTTATAGTCACGCTTTAAAATATTCAAATTATACAAAATAATTGTATATATTCTATTAATACATTCTATTATTACAATATAATATAGCTTATTATATACCTACGTAAAACACCCTGAAAATTCTGCCAGTATTATTAAATGCATATGTCATTGTGTAAGTTATGGAGGTTTTTTGTTTTTAGCCTACTCAATATTTATCTAATAAGACAAAACTTTTGACTACTTCCTAGTGTAGATATTAATATATTATTAAAAAACCGTACAAATTGATATTATAAAATATAAATTTATTTAATTTGAATATAATTTTATTTATATTTTCAAAACTAATTTTGGTATGGTCATAATATCGAAGAATCTTAACTAGTAACAACAGTGCTCATAGTCACCTTATTTTATTTTATGTTTTTTTCGGTCTTCAGAAATCACTTGGTTTACCAAATAACTATTAACCATTTTTCTTGTAAAAAGTTACTTAAATAAACTCCACGGGAGGCGCCCTAGATCCAAAACAGAATAAAGAATAAACAATGATGAAAAACTACCTAACGATTTTTCAATTTAAACCTTATTATCAACTTTCACCTGTTGTTTATATAAGAAGTTCAAGATAAACGGAACTAGATTTCTTAACAGGAAAACAACAAATGCAGTATTTTACCGATAGATAATAGTTTCACCGTGAAAGTTTTTATTGAATCGCCAAAACTCGGGCGGAAGACAAACTCGGGGTCCAGCGTCGCAAATAGATCACTGTGAACGAGTAACGTATGGCCACGGGCCGAGACAAAACACAGTGTCGTCTGTTCAACAAAGAAAGCCGAGAAAACTTTGCGCTAGGAATTGTTGCCAAATTGTGAAGGCTGCGCCGCGGGAAGTGTACGCTGTTGTAGTTTATCCAAGCCTGGCGCCGAAGCATTCGACTAGACTGGCTTTTCACTTAAGTCTCGCAAAGGGACTATGTTTAAATTTACGTTTTTTAGTGCTGCGGAGTATTAACTATGGATTTTAAGAGATTGTTTTTTTTTAATATTTTTGATACCAAAATATGTTTTTTTTCAGGTATAGGTACAACATAAATAAAAATAATGTTTTCAAATTACTAACATTGGAAAAGTGGTAAAACGCTAGAAAAAATGAGGTATCAATTAACTTTCTATCGATGGATTCGTTTTTAAAAAGAATACTTTTCAGATAAACGTTATTAGAATAGCCCATTATTTATTAAATAAAATATACATTATTTGTATACTATATGAAAATTTGGTGGCGAAAGCAATTAAGCAAATTATTTTTATATCAGATTATTAAACCTGTATTTATTTTTAAAATTGTAAATGTTAATATTTTGTCAATATGAATCCTTACTTAGTTAATCAAAAAATATTTATCAATATATTATATCGGTTTTAGAGAAAATAAATAAAGGTGGTTTAGATGATTTATCTATAATACTTAATGAGAAATAGATACTGTTAAAAGATATGTATCAATTATGATATTAATAAGTTTCATTTATTTATTTTATTAACTGAAGAGTCAATTGAAGTCAAAGGAAGTCAAGGAAACCAAAAAAACATTTAATGTCATAAGGATAATGATGTAATCCCTATATATACTCAGATCCCGGACTACCCCCTGAAAAAAAAGGTGGACAATGTCAACGGATATTATAAATGTTCATAAAATAAGCTTTTCTGGTTAGAAAAAGAGAGACCTGGGTACAGACATTCATAGGGGATAGTGTTGTGTTGTAAGTCATGGATCTGAATGAACTGTAGCGCCAGCTTAAGTTAGCTAGTATTAATTTTAATAATAATATAATATTACTACCGTAAAAACTTCGAAAATAAATGAAATTTATTACAACTTACACGCATTTATCTGTCCAACAGACTATAATTCAGTAGATGACGTTGATATTATCAGTACTTAATATCTATGTAAATGCCTCTGATTCAGCTTGATAGATGGACATCTCTAACGAAAGTATGTTTCACGATACATAGTTAGTTAGGTATATTGCTAAAATGACTGGGTAAACTCTAAGACTAAGTTATTACGTATTTGTGAAATTATTCCTACCATAACCAGTGACGTCCCGTGGGGGTAGGCAGATAGAGCGTCGCTTGGGGCGGCAGTTACTCGAAGGGCGGCAAATCAAGGAAAATCATTTGAAATATATGAAAATAGCTAAGTACTTTAAGGGGGGACATGCTCGTCGAAGGTCAAAATTGAGTTTTTATTGTATTTTCAAACCATGATCCTGGACACTCCTTAAACGTTGTAGATATTCTATTTATATAATTTTGAAGCCTTATTATCCTTTATAGTTATTTTAAACATTTGATGACTGCATAAAGTATTTTTGTTACATAAAATAGTATTCTTTTAAACCTCTCGCTCTAATGTTTTAGAATATAGTCATATTTCGGTACATAACTGTGCAGTGGTGTTAAGTTTTTTTACATTTATTAATTTTTAAACGCATTTATAAAACTATTAGTATAATTTATTACGAGATAATTTTTGTAAAATATTCACGATAAAAAATTATATTGATAATCTCTGTGATCCCAAATTTGACAAGAATTGGGCATTTTATTATTCAAAAAATCGGCAAGATTAACGCATTTGAAGATGATTCTAAAGATACTTATTATAAGCTATGTCTTTGACCATTCAAATGTGATACACATCTTATGAATAATGATTGCTTTATAATAATTATTGACCTAAAAATAAGGTAGTGTTTTTTTGAAATATGCCATTTCTTTTGTCATTCCCCAGTGGTTACGCTACAACATACGGCCGTAGCCATAAATTGACAAACTATAATTGAAGTAGGGAGTAAAATGATATTAACGCGCGTGTTTGAACATGTACCGTTTAAAAAAAAATAAAAAAAAAATCGGTTAGGTACATGTTCAAACACGCGCGTTAACATAATTTTACTCCCTATTTTAATTATAGTTTGTCAATTTATGACTACGGCCGTATGTTGTAGCTTAACCACTAGGGAATGACAAAAGAAATTACGTATTTAAAAAAAACACTACCTTATTCTTAGGTCAATAATTATTATGAAGCAATCATTATTCATAAAATGTTTATCACACTTGAATGGTCAAAGACATAGCTTATAATAAGTGTCTTTAGAATCATCTTCAAATGTGGTAATCTTGTCGATTTTTTGAATAATAAAATGCCTAATTCTTGTCAAATTTGGGATCACAGAGATTATCAATATAATTTTTTATTGTGAATATTTTACAAAAATTATCTCGTAATAAATTATGCTAATAGTTTTATAAATGCTTTTAAAAATTAATAAATGTATAAAATCTTAACACCACTGCACAGTTATGTACCGAAATATGACTATATTCTAAAACATTAGAGCGAGAGGTTTAAACGAATACTATTTTATGTAACAAAAATACTTTATGCAGTCATCAAATGTTTAAAATAACTATAAAGGATAATAAAGCTTCAAAATTATATAAATAGATTATCTACAACGTTTAAGGAGTGTCCAGGATCATGGTTTGAAAATACAATAAAAACTCAATTTTGACCTTCGACGAGCATGTCCCCCCTTAATGGTTTTGTCGGGTTTGCGATATCTATTTTACTTCCATTGCCCTTCGACGTCCTTGGTGACCAGAAACGACACGTGCAGGTTTGCGAATAATAAACTTAGTCTGATATTTGGTTAGTAATGTATTCATACAACACATTTCTTAAATATTGGACTCATGAAAGGATGATAAAAATAATATATATACAAATGAGGCGGCATTTTGGCGCTGCCTAGGGGCGGCATTTTATCTAGGGACGTCACTGACCATAACCGTGCACCGTTTGAATGACAATGAACCGGCAAAGAGAGTGATGTGCGGCAATCAAATCGGGCGTAGAACAAGAGGCAGGCCAAATATTCACTGGTTGGATGGAGCTGCCAATGACTGCCGTGTTCTAGGGGTACCAAATTGGAAAGCGGCCACACTGGATAGGGACAGGTGGAGGGAGCTATTGGAGGAGGCCAAAACCCACACCGGGTTGTCGCGCCCCTGATGATGATGATGATGATTCCTACCATAAATTGACGTGAAAATATAAAATTTACTTATACTAAAACTGTTATTTTTATATGATTACATATCTCTAAATTTAACATGTTACATTGTGTGAATCAATTTCTAGCTCAAACTGCACGTCATTTAAAATAGTTATAAACACAGACAAGTTACTACCACTTAAGTTGAGCGCTCTAACAATATTACTAGTATAAAACGAGTATAAATACTTACTAGGAGAGAGATGCACATAAAATATAAAATGTTCTTGTCGTTTGAAGACGCGTCGCGAAGTAAGGCGACAACGTGTGTCATTAATGCAACCATTAAAAAGATTGCCGCAGACAAAACGACGGCCACAAAATAAATCCTGCATTTGCATTTACACTCACAAAAATCCAGTTGAAGACAAGTGCTCTAGATAAAATATTATATTATGATGTGATTTTAAACTATAAAACTAATGTTCCGTATTCAAATCTATTTCTTCTTGGCCTTTCCCTTATAGGTGAGGAGCATGTCCGCCATAAAATGCTGTAGTATTTTAAACGACAAAGGTTCTTCATCATCTATACATGTCGGGAACAGACGGAGTGATGGCTGTTCTCAGTTATCTCTTTCACTAAGCTTACCCATAACTACCAGTTTTCCAGATTCTGTTTATCCAAAAGTTCGTTAAACTGCGTTATAATAATACCAGTATATTATCTGTAGACAACTTTATTAATTTACAATGAAATAAGTAGTATCAAATTGTAGGTTATATTATTATAAAATCCATCAAATATACAGCTGATATTTTAAATACCTCATAAAACAAACTGTTTAAAAAAAAGTGTTAAAAAATGGTAAACCAAATTGAACTCAAACCTAATATATTCCAATGTCTGCATGTACGCGATATAAATTTATAAGTATCCAAAGTAAATGAAATGGCAATGAGCCAGATTTATCTCTGAATAATTGAAAAATTCATTATAGTCATGCAGTGGTATCTACACAAAGGACAGTAAACGATTATAGGACCGTAGTACAACTCCTTGGATTGTGCACTAGCGTGTCAACCGAAAGGTGTGTGACTCAAAACCGACCATGGGTAATTTTTGTAATTTTGAATTGACTTTTTATTTCCGGATTCAATTCACCGGGAAAATTACTGTACGTAACAAACGTAAAAATTTTGCACTTAAAAATAGATTTTATGCTTGCATATTCATTAGTTTTAACAAACAAACTGTCTCCAAAAAATTAATATATTATCTTATTATTTTGGTAAAAGTAGCTGCTTATGGTGAAGTTTTCTCGTGCGTATGCTGTACAGCAGGGGTAGTCAATGTGGTCCCTACCGCCCACTAGTGGGCGTTCCAGCTTTCATGGTGGGCGGTAGAGGTTTTAAAAAGATTTTCATTACGATTATTTTCTTTATAAATCACCATTACTGTGGAACCGGTAGACGGTTAGAAAATTTTACTACAGACAAAGATACAAAAGTGGGCGGAAGGTATAAAAAGGTTGACGACCCCTGCTGTACAGCATCTATAGACCACACGACACTAGTAGAAAACGTATCCAACGATGAACGAAAATATATGTTATAATTCTTCTTAACTATTAGGAATATACCATATGTAAATTAACGTAACAATATTGTATAAAGTACCACTGTAAAGTTGGTACCTAATCCCATTATTAATTTTTACCACATATTGAGTAAAAGTATTATTTCAATGATTGGGTGATCAAAGTTGCCAGAATGTCTTCTATGTACAAACAACCTTCCAATATTTTTTTTCATGTCTATTCCCACAAAACCACAACAGAATATAATATTCTCGAACAATAAAAAAATAACTATTTTTCAGTGCGTAATGAGAATGATATTAATGCTATTTTTATATAGTTTCTATATCTGTAATTGAAATTGGAACTGTGCAGAAGATCCGTGTGCATTTAAGGCTATAAAATTAGGGAAATGTAAAATTATATGTAATAATGTTAGAGTATGTTAGTTTAGAGATATAAAAATAAAAATACTACAAGTGCCTAAATGGATGTATTTCAAATGGAATCCAGAATAAGATAAGTGTTCTTGGCATCCAATGATTGGGCCGCGTAGGAACGCCTTCAGCAGTTGTAATAACGCGAAATTAAAGACACGTTCGTTAATTACCCTACTACGGCCGTTAAAAAACAAGGCATTAGCTCGCTTAATGTCCGGATGTGAGGAAACCGTGGAAAACAAACCCGTAAACTTGTCGCTTGCCGAAAATTCTGCATTCTCTCTTCTAAAGAAAAGCACATTAAAAACTCGGCGAGAAATATTAGTAACTGCTTGATGCTGAAACGGCGTGAAAAAAAATATTAAAAAAGTAATTATTTGCAGAGACATTTTAATGTAAAGCATATTGCTCTAATTCAAAGCGAATATGTGTCGCCAGCAAAGCTAACTAGTTTTAATTTATATTAGAATGATATTATATATACTTAATGAGAAAAAAAATATAACATTAATTCAACATTATAAATTAATAGGCAGATAGATAGATATTCAAAAATACTTCAAGAATTTTGATTTAAAATATTAACAAAAATTATATATATTATAATATAATATACTATAAGATTGATAATTTGAGACTATGCACCATTGTGGTATAACTGCATGAATTTGGAGACTTGTTGTTATACCAATCTACGCGCTACATGTCACAGAATATAACGAGAAGAACGGGTTGGTGGTAAACCAAAAGTGGCAGTGGAAGTGGAGGGTAATGTTGAAGTGTTAGTTTTAATAGTTGGCGTCAATTATCTATTAATAGTAATAGTTTGAAATATTTAAATGACGTGTAGCTTTAAATATATGTAGTTCTATTGGTATTTTTTTTTCATATTATATTAAATTTTATATACAATGTTAAGTTATTTTAAACTAGAAACAATAATATATTGTCTTCTAAATGATTTATTTGGGTAATCATTACTGAAACTTATACATAAATAAATACACAATTTCAATCTATATACTATCACATTTGAAATAGGGAAAAATATGATTTTGATATTCATAAAGTAAATTATTTAGAAACTTGAATAACAAATATAATTTTTAAATATTTTCTAAATGTAACAAAACAAAATTTTTCGTGAAAATCCCTTTTTGCACACATTCATTATCATATTATGGAGACATAATTGTGAAACGATGGCAGCAATTAGTTGTTGCAAAAAGCTTCATTGAGTACTTTGAAAATATGAGGCAGCGAATAATTTAAAACTTAAGATAAAGTATTTTATGAGCTTTCTTAAATAGTTGAATATTTAAAAAAAAAACTCGTTTGTTTGGAACTAATCCGTATTGCACAGTTTTATTTTAATAACGTATGATTATTGTTAACACTTTTTAGACTTACCTTTTAAGATTTATGTGAATGTATATAATATTATTGGGTTAGCCGTTTTGAAGGAAAAATTATATACAATTTTTATTTTCATAATTTGATAATCTTCTTCTTCTTTGCCCATATCCGCCCCTTAACTGGAGCATATGGATACCACGCGGCGCCTCCAAGAATCCCTGTCGCTCGCCAGTCTTCTTGTTTCGTTCCAGGTCAAACCAGCATCCCGTAGCTCCGCCGTATACACTCTGTAGATTGTATTTAGTGGCCTTCCAGGACGCCGGAATCCGGTCGGCTTGAAGAACAGGCAAGCCAGGTTAAAGTTCTCTTCTGGCATCCGCAGCACGTAGCCGAGCCAGGTCCAACGTCGCCTCTTCACTTTCAGCGTGATGAAAGGCTGCTTGGTACGTTCTCTTATCTCCTCGTTACTCCTAAAGTCATACCACCGCACACCCAGTATTCGTCCCAAACATCTGTTTTCGAAGCTCAGTATACGGTTGCTCTGAACCTTCGTAAGGTGCCATGATTCGCTACCGTAAAGCAACACCATCGGAATGCAAGCGTCGAATAGGCGGCATTTGGTTTTGACCGAGTACAATCAGACAGGGTTGTGTCCTTGCACCGTTTCTCTTTATCATTCTCTTTGACTTTATACTTGATAATCAGAACATAGTAAAACAATATCATTTTCAATATACGTAAAATATTCTGGTAACTGGTTAAATAATTGCTATGAGAATTTTATTGTCAGTGATTATGGTAAAAAAGGTTATCTCATAAATTGAGTCGCCTAAGCATTTTGGTATTGAGGATCATTGCAATGAAACAAAGATCGTATAAATCAGAGCATTTAATTCTCGTCGACTTTAAAGCAAATCCAGAAATCCCATTACGTAATTGGTGCATAAATCGCAATTACTAACCCACTGAAATATTTGTCGCCTGTATTGTATATGATAGTTAGCGACGGTTGAGCTATTCCAAAATATCTGATATTATATTTATCCCCAATAAGGAAGATTGATAAAAAAATATTATCAGTTGGCATTCACTTCATATTCACTTCAACGACACGTATTTTTTCCAGATGACGAGCTTTTTTAAGAATACCGAAATTTGTATTAGAGTTTATGTATGTTATATATTAATAGCAATAACATAATATTTATTAACATACTTCTTTTCTTTGTCTTTCGACCATTCATATGGGCCTCCACAGAGTGGAAGTTTGTATTAACAGATTTAAATTTTTACGAGAAAAGGGTGTCAGCCACTTGCTCAACCTATTATGTCCATACTCTGACTCATACACAAATTGAAAAACAATGTGTACTTGCAGACCCAGGATTTGAACCTGGGACCCTTGACACGGGAGGCCAAATATTATTTTAATTATTAACAAGCAGTGATAAATAACGACTACGAAGAAAATAACTAAGAGATCTAATAGTGCCTACCTGTGTATTAAGTCTATATTTCAGCTAGGGCATGGTCTAAAATGGTCGTAACTACGTGACGCGAAGATTGTGCAAACGACGCGTGCATAAAACAACATAATTTGTCATAAAAAGTCAATATGCGTCCATTTAATGTTATGTTTATTGTTTTGTTGGTAATATTAATAATATATTCATTGATATGTTTTCTTTTTCAAGTAAATGGGTAACGTTTTTTGGTCATCTTTACACGATTTAATAATTAATTCCCCCGTCGCTATCACAAAACAAATTGACGTGTTCACAGCACGATTTTTGCTCTCCGATTGCCAGCGAGTCTGAAATTTTGTCGCACCTATACTTGAAAATTATTTGCCGTTTCACTGAAGTATGCTCTCAAAATAAATAATAATTTAAGTAGGAATGTGTATTCATTTTATTTTCTTGTGACAAGAAAAAATATGAACTATCTTGCTATAAAATCGTATAATAATATTGTATAATGCTAACTCATATTTCATTACACTGCAAGAACATGCTTATTTTAGCTAGAGTAATGTAGAAAATTGAAATGATGTAAAGAAACAATGGTAAAACGATTGTTGAAAACTTAGAAACGGTTGGTAACGCTAATATTATATTTTCTTAAAAATATATACTGATCATAGATATGTCATGTAGTGTACACTTCAAGCTTCGTATGGCTGACCATAGCGGCGGACTGTGGACGACTGCGCTCAGAATGGCGGCGGAACATCTCGCCGATTTATTAGTCGCCACATTAAAGTGTCTGGCCAAAACTTTTCGACGCTGGCTACACTGTGCGAGAGTCAAGTTGGTAATTAATAAGTTGGCAGTGCCGACTGAACGAATCCGCACACCAATACAAGGGGAAAACTTTTTTTAATGCTGGCAATGAATCATCAGGACCATTTTCTTTTTTTTTTGCTGAAACTGCTCTCTATGCCATTTAGCCATTTTCATATATCAATTCTCACAGCAAGATACTTACTTAATTAATCGTAATTAAGCTGTGTTACGCTGTCTTATATTATAAGATACATACCTACCTCGCTTGGCTATTTTATAAATAATTACTGATGTATTTTCGAAAAAGTTTTGTTGTAGTTATATACCTACTTATAATTATTCTTAAAATGTTCATCCTACTATATATATTTTTTAAATCGGCAGAAATGCTAACATAATAATTATAATGTAATTATAATAATTTAATGACTACAAGACCTAGCAGAATAACTGGCGATTGCCAATTATTCCTACTTGTACCTACGTATAATGAGTACGATGATTTGCTATGCCTTCCACCAAGACTTTTAAGATATTTTATTGTGTAGGTACATACTGTAATCATACTAAAAATGGTTTTTATTATTTAGGGTTTAAAGATTCTACGTAAAAAACACGAATACTGAACAATTGTGCAATACGATAAACAATGATAAATATTAGCTTAGAAAATAACAAATGTTTTTCAAACAATGTTTACTTATATATTTTGAGATTTTTACACGTCAAAAATACAAATTACCTTACAATAAATTATACCACGACATTCAATTCTAAAACAACTATGTGTATGAGAAACGTGTAGTAAGTAGGGTTTGTATTAGCAGAAAAATGTTATTGATTGATTGTTTAGATGTTATCCACTTGCTCAACTTATAAGGTCCATACGTTGACTCCAAACACACATTGAAAAACAATTTGTGTATTTTGCAGACCCAGAATTCGAATACGGGACACTCTACATTATAGGACGACGCAATAGCCTCTTGGCCATTGCGTGCGTAATACAAAATACCTACCCTTCAATAATTTATTTAAATTTTTAAAAAATAGAAGTATCTATAAAAATACGAGTAGCATGCAATGAAAAAGAAAAGTTTAGTCAGATTTTTCACCTAAAATCAATCAATCGTCAGCGAAAATGCGAGGAAGAAAATTCGTCAGATGGAAATTGTGGGTTTACATGCAGCCGTCATGTTGAAGAATACCTATTCCGGTTCGGATATTGAATATGCGTACATTTTCTGTCTGACTGCGACTGTCGGAATGCCAAATATATTCAATTGCTTATGCAAGTTTGCGATTCTACTCGGCGGAGTACGATTTGTTCAAATTTTGCCAGGAAAAGAATTTAAATAACACTATATAGGCATAGATAAGAAATGTAGTTAGTTTAAGTAAGTAGTTAAATATGATTCAATAGAAACAGTAAATTTGAAAGATAAAAAATAAGTACACCATAAAATTTACTTTTACATTGTATATTTCCAATAGTTTGTTAAAACGAAGAACCTATCATTTCCAAATAAGGATTTTATTAATTGAAAATTATCGTGTGAATTTGAACTAGAATCAACTCCACAAACTAGGTACCAGAAACCGTCAGTTACTATTTTATATTATATCACCATACAAAAATCATACAATTATATGGGTCATATGAGAGTTTCTATAGTTTATTGATGAACCTAAGTATATTAATAGACTGAGTTGTCAGTCATTTATTCACCAACTTTACAGGAGTGGAGAAAGTTAATCATAGCTGTTTGTCGACATATATATTATCTACTAATGATAATTAACATGAGTTACTAAAACGATGAAAAAAAAAATAATCGCTGCAAGAAATAATTAATTTTGCTTTGAATGCTGGAGAAAAATTATGAATATCATTTA
This sequence comes from Rhyacophila brunnea, assembly GCF_057557595.1. NCBI lineage: Eukaryota > Metazoa > Arthropoda > Insecta > Trichoptera > Rhyacophilidae > Rhyacophila > Rhyacophila brunnea. The sequence continues at coordinate 21,062,101 of NW_028233350.1, forward strand.
AAAAGTACCTACTATAATATTGGACATTTTTCTTAAATATTTTTTATTAATACTTTTTAGTGGAAAGGTATGATATTGAATTAAATATGTAACATGAATTAGTTATATTATGTTATTTTATTTTAAGCATACTTTTATTATAACACGACCATTGGTTTCATCTTTTGATATTTTTACATTAGTGGATTCTCACATAAATGTATATTTTTTTCTATCAGTGTATAAAATACCTGTGGACCAATATTAAAAGTGTTGTGGCATAAATTCTCAGCTGGTTATTTTAAATTTAATATTGATCCAAAAAAATACATTCTTAAAAGTATATAATATACCGATCATTCTAACTGCCATTGTTAGCAAGTATCTGGATAAGTTGGGAAACGGCGAATTGTCGTATAAAATATCGTATAATAAAAAAATATTGGAAATCCTTAAAAGTACGCTGAATTTAAAAAAAATATTTTTGAAAAGTTGGCCATACGAAACATGTAATTGACAAGCACAATGCGAGCCATTTCGAAATCCGAAAGTTTAACAGACTAACTAATATTTATGAAATTTAAAATATCTAATATCTAAGTAGTTAGTTATACATTTCAAATTTTCACTTTAAAATTTATTATATTGAACATACATAATTCGGATATTCCCTGGATTTGACCAAATGTGCTTTTTCAGTGAATAATGGGTTCAAGTCCTATATAACGTTGTTGTATTTTTTTCAACAAAAAAAGGATTTTTTTAGTGGGTGTTTGGAATCCGAGGTGTTTTGACATTTTGTATGTTCAATAATATAAAGAGTTATTTACGTAAATCTTGTGAATTATTCGTTGAATAAAAAATAGTCTATTAATTTGTTATACTAATGAAATTATTCTCCGTCTATGCAATTCATTGTATTTTATTTTACGATATTTAAAGTCATCACACGTGTCAGTATTTATTATAAAAGAGTTAAGTACTAGATTCTACTAGTAATATAAAATAGTAAACGTTACGAATATGATTAAAATATTGTATGGCTAAGTAATCAATGTTGCTTTGATGCTAATAGTATTCTCAGAATCAAATAATTAATGCTAAAAAGCACTGTAACATTGTGCTCGTGACTGCATAATAGATATACCTACCTCCAAATTTAAATGTTTGGTTACAACTCTACATACCTACGTATGAGCTTGAGAGCGAAATTTAATTAGTAAAATTGGGAGATACTGTAGTCTGTAGAATATTTTGACGTTGCGATTGTGTACAGCTTGTTTACGATTTCAACATTAAATGGCGTATATTTCAAATATATATAACAAGTTAATTTATAATATTTATTTATTCTAAATAAAAAAAAATTCAAACAACCCGCTAATGTAAATGGAGCGGGGCGTATATGCTCTAAGGTACAGATAATATAAAAATATATGCACATAGTCCATGGTTGAATTCACAATATCTTATGATCTATATAGCATCCGAGTGATATTATATTTTTGAGATTTTCGGTTGTTTTTTTTTCATACTAGATTTTTATCTCGTGAGAATAGTCTCTGCACTATGCTCGAAACGATAAGAAAATAAAGAAGAAAAACGCGCGGTGGAAATATAAAAATCTATAGCAATTAATGACTTCGATTTGTGCAATTGATTATTTTATTTTCATTGTATTACAATAAAAATTTTATCGGCTAATAAATTAAAAATATATTACGACAGAAAATACGAAATTATCGAAAAAATTAACCATTACACTTGATCTACAAAAACGTTCTACTACAATAATGAATACATTGTGAGCTTATATGTTTTACAACACTCTTACAATCACAAATATTTATAACAACCTTCGAAAATGAACATAATTGAATACTATTTAATGTTAAAAATTATTTATCTTTAATTTTATATAAAAAAATATATTTCGGTTAATTAAGCAAATTTAATTAATAGTAATTTATACATAGAAGTAATTTCTTAAATTCTACCACATTATTTTGATAGTTCATTTAGAGTGTGTAAATAAAGATTTAATATTTATTTATAACCATCTTTCCCAGATTATTTTCAGATTTAAAATATGTAATTTTATTGGTACCATAATACAATCATTAAATAACACCATCAATAATAATAAGTCTATTAAAATATATTAAAAAACATGACTGAAAGCCACTTTTCTGTTTTTTATCGAACATTAAAAAAAGCATTATATATATAAATAAAATCAAATTATAATAAGGTTGTTTACAATTTGTTAATAATATACTATTTTCCACTTCACTGATCCAAAACTAACTCTTGAAAATTAATTAAATATCGGGCTCGTGAATTGCAAAATTCATGTTTATTTTGCTCTTCATTTGTGCTGAAAATAATGGAGTGGAATTTCGTGGTAAAATAGTTTTAGTAATGTTTTATTGAATAATTTTAATTGTTTTTCACATACTATCGCCTGGTTAAGTGCCTAATGTAATGAAAATAATTGATCGCTTGAAATAAATTGGTCATTATTATCTGTCAAAATATAATATTAGTGTTATTACTTATATCCAAACAAAGCAATATCAAAAATTCTGTTGGTCATTTGGCAAAAGTAATTACAATAAAAGTTTATTGCTATTTAAACAGATTAACCATTCAAAATATTTATGTAAAAAATGTTTAACCACAATTAACTTTCTGTCTAAAAAATAAAAATTGAAATATTAGAAAATATACATTGTCATTCTTAGTACTTTGATAGAGATTTAAATTAAACATCACTCGTAAGGATATTTTAATATAGCCTAATTACTGTAATTTTATTGAAAATCATATTATAATGTACATTATTTTGTAAAATTTTTACTACGTATTCACAAATTTGATTTATTTCAAGGAGTTATTTTTGTGCTTATGTATTTTGACGTTATCATAATAATATAATGGAATAATAATGTAAATCTTAAAGTTAATTAGAATTTTAATAACATTATTATGTAGGTACTTTTAATGTTTAATATTTTGAATATTTGGTTGCAGTAGGGATTTCTAGTTTCAGCTAATCCTATATTCTAGATATGCGTTAGTTTTCATTTTTTTTATTTTGATCATGTATGTGAAGAGAAGATAGAATTCGTTTATGAAAATGATAAAAAAATAATACACCCATTTTGGACATATTTTTAAAGGTATATAATGTATTCTAATTTTCCAAATTTAAATCGAAATCTTTAAGGAACGGCGCGCCCAACCCAAAATCGTTTGGTGCACCATACAAATGTTACTGAGCTTAGGTGGGCCAAACATATAAAAAAATAAAACAAAGAACTTATTCAAAATATTTTATTACCTTGTAATTAATGTGACACTTGATTTTGTATATTTTTTAATATCTTTTTCATATTGACTGGTAATTATTTAGCCGAAACGCATCGTATTTGATTGGTAATGTTTTCGATTTCGAAAAGAACGATTCGCAGCAATATATAGTCCCAAATGCTGCTGTAATGCACATTACTAGTCGTTTTAATTTTAAAAATTTATCTTTGAAGATATATTTCTGATTAAACCCAAGCTTATTCCCTTCGAATGTGCACTTTAACCATATGCTTGATTGCAGTTCTATTAGCTCCATTTTTAAATTTGGAGGCGTTGATTTCACCTCCACGTTAATTAATAGAGTTAAGAATATTTTAAACATTTTCTCATAATTTTGCATAAATGCAAATCTAGTACCGATTTTTTAAATTATTTTGTCTTCATTAGAATATTAAAAAAAATACGGTCACTATTAAGTACGGAAAGTGTGGAGCTGGAATAAATATAAAAAACAGGTACTAGTAGGTACGTAGCACAACAGGAAAGTTCTAATTACACAAAATATAATATAAATGTGGTCAAATTGGTTGAATGCCAAATTGGTCAATGAATACCAAAATGAAAAATATAAAAAACTAAAACTTCAATTGGCCCCAGGGCCGCATGCGGCCCATAGGTTGAAGGATGGGCATGCTTCCTTAAGGCATAATTATTTTTTATTTGTGGATTAGTCAATGACAATTATTATTGTTTCATTACTTTTGATCATTGTTATTTTAATGATGAATGAACGACGAATAGAAACATAATAATACAAGAAAATATAAGCAATTACTATTAAAATATTGGATTTATTTAAAATACCGTGCTGTCGTCTGCCATTGGTTTATCAGCATAGACAAAAAAAGCTGTAGCTCCAGATGGATGAACGGCATCAAATGTGCCACGGTTTTCCACTGACGGGATCTTTGTGCCATCAAATTCCGAGACAGGTGAAACCGAACTAAAGGAAAATTTATCCGAGTCACGGTCACAAATCACGAGTCTCCGACAAAGGAGAAGTACGTTTCTATACATTGTTTAGTCTCTCTTTAACTCCATTACTCAGAAATTCATTATCATAGGCATTTTAGTCAAATTTGAAAGAATATTATGCTTATAAAATAAAATAATATCTATCTAAAATACTTATCTAATAATAAAACAATTAATACTCAGCAAATAAATTAAATCAAATTGAAGTCTTAAGCAATTTTCATTCTGAATGCTAGACAAAATATTTATAGTGGTAGTCTGTTACTATAATATTACTAAACATCATTAAAATATAACAACCACACATATTGTACGAATCGGTAAGCAAAATAATATTATCATAGATAAGAGATTTTTTTTAAAAACTTTAGTGTATTTATGTTAAGTGCAGTGGCGTATAAAAATCATTTGCAATGAATCCAAATTGATACAATATCGTAAGCTGAACAAAAAATCTAGAAACCCCAAAATGCTTCGGTTACGTACCAGAAATGTTCCTTATCTTCCACCTGAATCACACACTCACAGATTAGATAAAAGAGCGTTAATACCCTTTATTTCAGGCAGAGAGGGCTTCTTTGCTTTTATCTTTTGACATCTCACCCGCTTTAAGGCTGGGGATTGAAGCCAGTGGCATAGAAGTTTATCACTATCCTTACTTTTTATAATACAGATAGACATAAGAATATAATAAACATAAATACTTTCTAGAGCTTACATTAACGGAAAACAGACAAAGATATAATATGAAAAAGAAGATAACGGTTTCTAATTGTCTTTATTTTTAAATGTCAATATTTCGGTATTTTACGATAAACTATTTTCTTCAACACTTTTCAAAATATCAGAACACTATTAATACTCTTAAGATAATACGTTTAAATCAATTTTTGAAGTTTATTAATTGTTTATTTGCTTTACATATAGGTACGTGAGTGAAAACTCGTCTCTGAATCTTTGGGAATCGGTTCGATTGCCATCACTAGCAAAACTTACATAAATTATTTATAGAACTAAATTTTATCCAAAGTAAGGATTCAAATAGTTTCTTTAATACTAAAAACCATTTTTATTAATATCGTATATCTATTTACTTCCGCAACGAATAAACAACCAGACTAGAATAGATTACATACTCAATTTTACTACTTAACTAACAAAGCTACAAAATTCCCAAGTATTTTTATTTATTTTTCTGATTTGTTTTATTCAGATGTTTTCTATGTTGTATCGAATTAAGTATGTATTAGATGATATAATATCGTAAAAATTTTAGTATAAATAAAATCGTGCACCAATAAATTTATATGACCCATTCGTACGTCTTAAATTTATTTGCTTAAATGTCGAAATCAAATGTTCATTAAATGAGATTTATATTCCTTATAAAAGTTTTACGGCGTTCATTTACGCCAATGCGCACTAGGTTCCAAATAATTGGAACCCATACTAGGCCATATCCGATTGTCTCTACCAATTACGTCGTATAAAACCTGGGACATTTTAGCATTTTTATGTTCGAAAGCAGTTGAAATTAAAGACGCTTAAACGAACAGTGGCGACGATGGTAATATAAATGAAATAAAAAAGAAATTTTCAAGAAATACCTAAACTTATTGTTCGATATAGTATAATATGTCATCTATCAGTGGCGCATGTCGCCACCATGCGGTATTTTATAAACTTGACAGTGCGTGTAATGAACTCGATTCCCAGTGAAATCACAATACTTTTTTATCATTTGAAATTAAATAATTAGCTGAGGGAAGCCGTCATCCAGCAGAGGATTGGACCCAAGCAAATAACAATTACTTTCTATATCAGGAATGCAAAACTTACTGTAGACTGTAATAACTGTGGAATTAATCTAATGTCACAATATCCATTATCGTTCGAAAATTTGAACATACTGCTATATTTGGCTGAGGATACTCAGACATTACAAATTAACCAACAACCCAACTATTTTACCATCGCAAAGAAATACTCAATTTTAAATTAGTTTTGACCTTCTTTGGGCACTCATCGTCAATTTATTCTAACACTGCACAAAAATCCTGCTGCACAATGGAAAATATAACTACACCTTAGTTAAAACGCGCACAAAATAAAATTCACATGTCCTCTTTCTCTTACTCCTGTCGCAGGCCATGAGTGATGCGATTAAGTGATACGAAAAGGTAGCTTGGGCTTCCTCTTGGCTAATTTGAAAAAAAAATATCAAAATTTAGTTCATTTCATGAGCAATCATTATTTAGGGGATGTGTCTGATGAATAGATTTGAAAACAAAAAAAATAGGTTCTTTTTATGAAAGTTCTTAAGGACCGCTCTCAAATTTGAATAAAATATATTTTCACCGCATTAGCACCGTGTTCCGAATTTCAAGTCAGCGAGTAGTTATACCTACGTTAATTTTATCGTATCTTTTTTATATTTCAGAATAGGTTAGATCTACTACATAGAGTTAAATTATACTACCCCCTTTATTTTCTCTCCATTAAAATATACTCATACTAAATTAGACTAAAATATTTGAAATTCAATTTTGACTGCTAGAATTATGTTGTAAATCTAGGGAGAACGTAGCAAAAGGCTCCGACCACACCAGTAAAGTCCAAGCCGCGCGTAGAAGTGCGGTCTACCGCCCCCATATTCAACGGCATGCACCGATGCGTGGTTCTCTTTGCTAATAGCTCCGTCGTACAGAAATATTATTTAAATAGTATAAAGTAGAAATTATTCCGATGTAAATTGCATCATGTTTCTTATTATAACTGCTGTCATAGGGTGGTGGTTGTTATTAATCCCTTGCACAAATACAATTTAACATTATTATTAATGACTATCCGTTAAGTTTGCGTTAACTAAAAAACATGTTTATTTAGGACGTAGTTAAGTGCTACTCTGGGTATCTAGCAACATAATCAGTACATATCGTCACCTGAATACTAAAACTAGATAACTTGATTTTCACTGTTTTTGAGATAGCTATTGAGTATTATTCTACATTTTCTTTCTCTACAAAATGATAGAATTAGGTAAGTCAGAAGTTAATGAGAAATGTATTTATTTTGTATATTAGATAACTTTAAAACCATAAATTCATTAAATAAATAAAATAATATTTCTACAGCTTTCAATTGTTTAAATGGTGGTAATTGTCAATTTTTGGTGGAAATACCTAATAATTACTAATAATTGAGGTTATCCAATAATTGTGTTTATTCATATTTTATAATTATTATAATTTATTTATACATTTCAATAATTTTTAAGACTATCCGAAGCAAATTATATTATTTTAAGAAAATATTTTTATTCTTTTAAAATTTTAATTAAATATTTAGGTTGAAATATTTTTTCTAAAACATTTGTTAACTAACCAATATTTCGGCAAAATGTTTCTAAAAGATATTTTTTTTCTTTCAAATGCATTTTATTTCATTATAAGTACAATATATCAGAAACTTTCTCTTATGTTTTTCTTCTAAAGTATATTATATAATAATATTATATTATAAACGGTAGTAAAATCGGTCAGTTGTCACAAGTAGTTACAAAGAACATGAGAAAATTAATTAGATAGGTTCTCAATAATAAGATTTAAAAAATATAGAAGATATTTTCTAAAAAAAATGTTGTTGCGGTTCTTATTATTTAACATATTCATTTTTTAAATAAGTTCAAAACTTTTCTGCTAATCGACACAAGAGTTAGTAGAAAGGAATACTTTAAAATACATTTACAGCGCAATAATTCATTCAATAATATCAACTACAAGTTTTAAGAAATACTATAAACTTGTTTCAATAACATAGTTTTTGTAATTTTAAAGGCTAATAAGAAACTTTCCAGACCGAGGCACACAAAGGTTGAAGGCTAATCAAAGTTTGAATGTCAAAATAAATTCTAGGCTCATTGTAAAATTTTTGCTCCTGATCGACACTGTGGTTATGAGACATCATGATACGATGCTTTGTGTTTATAACTATTTTACAGTTTCGAATAAAGCACAAAGTATGTCACATATTCATGGTATTAACTGTGTCTTCTCGATAAATGTTCAAAATATAAATACCATACGATTCAAAATCTGTTTATACCTCAGGACCAAAACAAGTATTTTCTGGAAAATGCTTTTTTAGATGCGCTTGATTTCTATGGAATCTCAGGTCTTTGAAGATCTCGGTTAGAGGAATTTAAGGTTTTGGTCAAAAAACTTGGCTGGTTATTGCATAAAAAATACTGAAGGAAAACAATATGTAGTTATGTCATAACCTGATAACTCAGAATTAGAATAATTATAATTAGAATTAGAATAATGCCCATATGGAATGAAATAGAAAAGTAAACAGTTAAAAAAATTTACCATTTTTGAACCTAATAAGATCATATTAAATATAATATGAGCCTCCACAGAATAGAGGCTTGTATTAATAGTTTTTTTTTGTTTTTACAAGAAATGGATGTTAGCCACTTGCCCAACCTATTAAATCCATACCTTGACTCAAACACAAATTGAAAAACAATATCCATATTTGACAGACCCCATGATGGCCGAGTGGCTTAAGCATCGTGGGAGTTAAAGAAATATTGCTCAAAAATCTTGAAGCTTCTGAAATGTACAGATAGTCAAGAAGTATGCGACTCAGTTGCATAGACAAAGTTATAAACTTTGAAATAATTTCAATTATGAGAAAAATACTGAAAAATTAACCAGAAAAATAAAAAAAAAATGTTGGCAGCATGTAGCATCGTAGTGGATACTAAATTCTCATCATCTCATAAAATGCAAGATTTCCAGTTGTGAGACCCGCCCTAACAAAAGAAGAACGTCCCGGCTCAAATTATCAGATTCTGATTTGAGCTCAGTACTCTAGCTCTAATTTTTCTTTCAAAATAGCGATTGATATTAAAACGTAGCAAAAGCATTGTTAACGTCGTATACTATATATATATGGCATAGAAGGATAAAGAAATTTCTGTTGAGAATATATTAAAAAAGCGTATTGGCTTTGGGTCATCGACGCTGAAAAAGCATTCACTGCTGACCAGATAACTAATTAATTACCACATTTAAATATCATGCTAAATATATCTAATGGCCAACTAATGGTTACGCGCCTAGCGCGTCTTTAGCACTGACAGATTTAATAAGAAAGCGGACAATACGTCAAATGACACTGGATGCAACCTGAAAGACTTGACGGTGAACGTGGGATGCCTCCACCAAGGGCAGGTGTACATTTTTTTCAACCAAATATTCAATGGTGATTAAAAATAACCGGTTTAACTCCGAAAAATAAATAATTTATTGAATACTTAATGTCATTTTCCCACCCCATCAAATACACATTGAAAAATGCAACATATACTTTTGAAGTAGATACCTATTACTATTGTTCGCAAATTCATCTAAATTTTTGTGTGGTATTAGACATAGCCTAATAAGGATTATTTAAAAAAAATCCTCTCGAATAGGCCGACTTCTTATTCACGGATAGGGTCAAGACTATTGGGGAAAAAACAATATAAAGCCGAAACGCAAATTGATGAAATACTTAAAATAGCTTACGATTCCCTCTTTGGAGGACCGACCTACCCATTTCCCTTTCGCTCAACGTTATTGCTTGTTGATTATTCTCCACTTAGCTTGGAGGATGACTCTCATCTGGCGAAAGTTTCGCCTGCAATAAATCACCGAGGATCGCAATAAGCCGTGCACGTCAAGAAATCAATCGGACGGGGCTCGAAAGGGCAGGGCTAATCACAAAAAATACGTACCAATATACCTACGTCTACATGCATCATGTAAAATACCAACTATAGATAGATACATACTATCAATGCAGAGTTACTTAAATATTTTTCAATAACGTACACCTAACCTATAGGTCTAGAGTCTAGACTAAGTGCTTCAATTCGATTCACTAACGAGTATTATATTAATTACAAACCTGTTAACTCACATACCTAATAATAATAATATTATAACAAGTAAACAACTAAATCTTTACAATATTAAGTAGCAAATACAGTTAAAAATAGAGAAACCCTGTTTTTTAAATTGAAACTTCTACATATATTAATACTGTAAAATAATAATCTACGTATTCTACTTTCGTAACTACAATATATGAGTACCTAACTTAATAGGATTATATCTGTGCATTTTTTTTATTGATATTATATTATATAAAGAATGTAATTCGTTTAGTATGCAGCAAGGAGTAAAATATATAAAATGGTTTGAAAAATATATTCAATTTTCACGTCCGAGCCCGAATTTAACTTGGACCAAAGCTATTTTTACAAAAAATGCTCCGGTTGTGACCCCTTGCCGATGGTCCCGGGGGTATATAACAAAATACTGGAATTAGCGATAAAAAATATATTACGACGTCCGCCTTCCCAACGCATATGAGACAAAAGAATAACGAAAAAAGTTCAACCCCTAAGAGGATTGTATCTCGAAGAGTTGCTCTACTCAATACAAGGGTTGCTGTGAAATAAATGTATTTAATATTTATTATGATGATATTTTTCATGACATAGGCATAAAAAGGCTAATGATTAAGATGTTATATTATACTTTGAGTTTAAAAGTAAAGAAACTAAGTAACCGAGTATATGATGTAATATTAATTGTTGACGCAAACAGTTTCTGTGTAACTTAATTGGCACTGGAACAACTGGACGCCAGGTCAAGTGGGCGCCGCACTATCGAATGACATAACATTCAATAATGAAATGAATAGACGTTCGTTATGATTTAATACAGAAAGTAGACCAAGAAGTTTAATAAGTTTATATCTACCACTTAATAATTTTAATTCATTTTGCTCTTAACATAGTGTTCTTTATTGCGGATTAAGAATTATTATGCCTGATGCTTTATATAAAAATAAAAAATAAATATCTTCTCATTGGCACTTAAACATAAACACAATTAAATCATACTTAAATAACATAAAATGCAAATTTAAATTCTTGCCAACTATTAAATATATATTTTACTATACTATTCTTTAATATCCATAATTTACGAACGTCTATTCGTTTTCGAATTTCATTCGATTGTGTAGCGCCCAGTTGTCCCGGCGCCAAATTATTCTAGACCCATTTAATTCACTCTTCTTATTGAACATGTGAGCTTTTTATATTAAGAGATTGCGTGAATGATAGGGCTTATGATATATATGCAATCCTTGTCAACTGAAACTGCTTTCCACCAAATTTACTGTAGTTTAATTATTTGAAGGCTCGACTCCAAAGTCATGGGTTGCGGTAGCACCTCGAGGCTGGCAAATACACGTATTGCAACGTGTGTCTGATCCAGCACGAGGACTCAATGGGTTAAGTCAATAGCTTATTTAGGACAACAATGGTAATTTACCAGTGGCGAAGGGTGACTTTTGGAAACAGGTAGGCTGTGGAGAAAGCACATTTTTTAGATGTATTTACGGGAAATAAGAAGATAATCCGACATAACTACTGATGAATAGGTACACAAAAACCGATAAAATTTCAAAAGCTCACTGATGGTATAAAATTAAGCAATTAATTTGAATTATGTATTTTCTTAAATATAAACGCAAGATACGCTCAAAATATATTGAAAATATCCGTTGTTGTGAATCTGTTCCATAACAATTTATAATTTAACCCATAAACTAGACATTTTAAAATACTTCTATATTTAAAACACAGACTTAGATACAATATGAGATTTCGACTTACATAATCGGCTGAATAAATTATCTTAGTCTATGTATAAACTAACTGACAAATAAAAATTATGAGATAAATTATTTATTATGTTTAACAAAAACAATATTTATATGTGATTGAATCCCTAGAAATTATTTTTTTTAAATTATTTTATAAATTATTTTGAATAAATGTGCACTTACGTAAAATGTAAGTGCTCCTTAAATAGCTTACCAATTTATATGGGCCGCCGCAGACGTCTTGAAATTATGAGAGACAAACTTCATATAAAAAAAGTTTTCGATTCACGCGAACGTAATCCATACAATATGTGGAGCGAAACGAGATGTCGCATATTTTTTTAAACCTTCGAGACATGCCATAAATAGTGCTTATTGAAATAGTGGAAACGATCGTAAAATTATTATGACAATTATACGATAGATGTCGTTGGTCATATTGAATATGATATTATGTGATTATATTATTTAATATGTCAATATAAAATTAAAAAATATTTTTCTTAAGAAGGTAGGCTTTAAATAATCGCGTAGTATGGAGTCTTCGCCACTGTAATTTACGTATTAGTAACAAGAGAAGTATTGTAAAACTATGTTACTATACTATAACCATCAATTATTTCATTCATAATGTTAACGATATCTCATCGTACGAGAGTAGTAGTTTTTTTATTGAGATGTCTTTGATTTGTAAATAATACTAAGATTAATAGATATATAACATTTCTCTATGCGTAAATAAGCTTATAGGACTCATCCTACGACAAGCCTATTTAAGAATCCAAATGTCATACGTATACTCTACGTCTTGTCAGTTTGTAATATTCTTGAATATGGGTATATTATCTGGAGTCCATATGAAGTTTTCTACTTACTTATTATAGAGCGCGTCGAGAAGAAATTTCTTCAATTTGTCTTTATTTTATGACATATAATTATTTTCTTTTCAATAATTTATCAAACGATTCGTTTCCGACTGCCTTTATTTGACAAGATCACTTTTTACTCTATTGAGATATTTTTGCCTGCTATCACGAGGGACGATTTGCAATCTTGGCGTCCTAAAGAATTGAAATTTATATGCACCTGTCAATTACTTACGTGCAGCCATGACCTGTTGTGGGTCAGAAGTGTTTCCTCGAGTCAAGCCTATCAAACATCATTAGTGAGGGATGAAAAACTAGTCGATGCGCTCCCTAAAGACATAGACATTTTCAATAATATGCTGTGTATTTTTTTCTGATACTTTATTTTACTATATAAAATTGTTTTTTTTTTTATTTTTTCTTCTCTTTTGTGATGGTAATATTATTTTTTATAATGTAAATCACATGTTGTGAACATCTTGATTTTCAATTTGTTATGTCCGTTTTCTGAAATAATAAAATAAATAAATAATATAATTAGCATTAGGTAAGTACATATGTATTTAATTTTTGAAAAATGTTTATTTTTTTATATTATTATTAAATACCAAAATGGTTTAATGTGTTAAGAATCTTATATTATTGTTACGTCATATCCTTCGTTATTAGTAAATATAGACTAATCAATGCCAAAAAAATATTTTTAAATAAATAAATAATTCGATATTCACAAATATATAAGATATTCGAATAGTATGACAATATTTTTTTTGTCTTTAATAATATTAAACATATTGAAGAAAGATTAAAATATACATATACTTACCATTTCTAATATAAATTTATTACGGAAGTTGGCCGATAGCTTAAGCTAAGAATGTACTAAAAAACTGTAAAGCCTTGGAATGAAGGAACAAATAATACGACGGAGCAAGATCAGGAGACATGTTGAGGGGAGGTACAGCCGTCATGTAATACAAATGTCCCTTTTTGATGTCAAAATCCAAATGGCCATTTCACTCACTGGCATTTTTAACAGAACTGAAACTCCATTATATTTTTTTTATTTGCTCGTTAAGACCGATAATCACCGCTGCAGTAAAAGCAGGATTTTAAAGCATTTTTCTTAAAAATAAATAATTATCATATTTTAATTATCTTATTAGAATTATTCCTTCGTTGAAATAATATACAAAAAACATATAAAAAATTATTACTTAAAAAATTTAATTTATTATTTTTTGGTAGGTAGACGCAAAATAATATAAATCCTGGTCTCATCAATAAATTGTGGACAAAAAAATAACTTATCTCTAAACATAGTAAGTCGAAAATATACATGTTTGACTAAATAACGTAATTTTTCCTAATAAGATTAATATTTTATCAATTTGATATTTCACAAAGCTTATACCTATGCACGTATAAACGAAGAGAAATAAGTCAATACATACAATATGTTTTTTTAAATGACTTAAATTCCAAGTTTTTTATTAATTGATTGGACATTATTATGTATGTGTAATTATATTTTACAAAATGATAATACTTACAAAATATATTAAATTCTATCAGTTATCAATTACTTAATAATGGTTACATATTTGATAGCTATGGACTATAATAAAAACAACATGTAAAATTTAATACAATAATTCGTGTTATTATTTTGTCAAAGTTTTTTCATTAATTATTTGACATTCAAGAATAAAAAACTTATCTTCAGAACAATAATAAAAAATAGTTGTCAATAAAATACTTAATTTATAAAACCGTTGTAATGGAAATCGACCACGTAAACGCCAATTCAGTTAATTATGGTTTATGGATAAATTATTTTTCTATCCAACGAATAAATAACACGATTTGAGGTTGTGACATTCTTTATTGATCGTACATAATTTGAAAACTTTCGGTGGAAAGATTATTTCGAATTTAAAATTATTTATAATTAACAAACATTTATTTATCAAATTTTCGAAGGTTCATAAATTTATTTTATATATATTCTGAATTTCATACATTATTAAGTTCAATGTGATAAAAAATTAAACTTTTTCTAAAATAATAAAGATTAAAAAGAAATTACATCACACATAAACAAAATGTCGTGAAATATGATATATTAATTGATTTAACTAAAAAGTAATAGTGTTTTTTTTTTTTTAATTGTGGGTATACCTAGCAGATACCATTTGAAACGTAATAAAATACGAAGACATTACAGGTAAATTTTACAATATAGACATCAAAAAAATCCATTTGTTTTATAGTAAATAAATCATTTTCTCTTTCTTACTAAATATAGATTTGTTAAAAAACTATAAGAATTTGTGTTACAATCAATTTATTGATCAAACCAGAAAAATCATGTTATTCATTTAAAATGTTTTATTAGTTATAATTTTCTACGTTTGCTTCGAATTGTTGTCTCACGTTTCTTCTCTTGCAATTTTATGTTTTACTTGTTAAAATACTATGAACCTACTCGTAGCCATCATAAAGCTCTCGTGATATGGATGATTAGTCAAACACTTTTGAAAAATTGCTGAAAACGTAAGCGCTACATAATAAATCCGCGCGACAAAATCGTTTCATTAAAATGTTCAACGCCGTTCGATTTTCAAAAACTACCGGTACAGAGTATCTAATAATAAATGAAAAATTGGCGGTATCACACTGGCTTAACGGTACGGGTTGTAGGGTCGATGCGTGTCGAGCACCCTCTTAATGGAGAGACGCCGCGCCGGGGACAGAATTTTGATTTCGAAAATCGCTTTTTGAGCCCAGACTTTCTTGTTCCCTGGCGAATGGGAGTTTCTTCAATATGTACCAATGTGCGATGTAAATTGGAGATTTCATTCAATTGCGTTTTTTTCGGCTTCTTTTACACGTCGGTTTTCGGTGAGAATTTTTACGAAAGCGGTCGAATGCTTTTCGGTCGGTCGATTTGTTTGTTTTTACTGCGGCTGAGCGTTTATTTGAAAGATTTTTTGCAAACAGTCACAAAAAACTAACCTAAAAATTACATTTTCTTAGAAAATCAAGTTACTCTAGAAAAAAAGAAAATTTCATTAAAATATAAAAGAAAATGTATTCAACCACCGATTTATATGATATACATTAAGTAACACAAGGTAACATTGGAGTATCTATCATACCGCCGGCTAGATTACGCGAGCTGGATATCGTAAAGTTTATAATAATTCAAAGGTCATCAAAACGTCCAGCTCGGAAAGATGATGATGTGGCAGCAAACTATAACTCTGGTGGCTGAACGGAGTATAAAATATCATGCATATTCTTGGCGTGTCCAACTATCCAAGAATAGTCTATAACTCTGGTGGCTGAACGGAGTATAAAATATCATGCATATTCTTGGCGTGTCCAACTATCCAAGAATAGTGAGAGGAAGTCATGGAAAATAATCTGTACATACAGTGGCTACACAAGGCTGTTGTTCTGATAATACTAATTAGACAAAGAGGGAGGTTGACTGCCAAAAAGAATACTTTATAATAATTCTGTATTATGGGTTTAAGGATATTAAAAACAATGTAATATTTTAAAATAGTTTATATGTTTTATTCCTTTATTTAATAACATATTATAATAAAATTATTATACATTATATTATTTCATTTCTCGTAAGTCAACTTTTAAATTAATGTTGGCATCTCTTTAATGTAGTTACATACGAGTACTACTACATTTGTAATTAATCAGATTTAATATTTAATATTATATTAAATTAACTTTGGCACCTGTGAATAAAAACTATAACTCTTTTGTAAGCATATTTTGTCCACTGCAGAAAACTGCATTTTTTTTTTTAAATAAAAATTCATTCAGACAAAAAATATAAAGAATAATACAGTTTTTTGCCGAAAGGAAATGCCGTGTAAATACATGTTAAATTATAATGGGTACCTACCTTTTAAATTATTATTAATTTTTGAGAGGTCAGAAACAAGAGTGTGGTCAATTTGGTTAGCTAAATTATAAGGAACGGTAAAACTAAGGAATGTCAATTAGTTATTTTTGGGAAAATCGATGGCGTATTAAAATGCAATAATTGACGTTAATATTGATATTAATACTTTTCAATTTACATAATAACTTACTGATATAATATTTTAAATAATACTTAACAAATTATTTCTTTATTTTTTCTTCTGTCGGGTTCATGTGATAGGTATGTCTAAACTTGGTCGGACCAGGCCTTGAACACTAAAATTACCGCATCATTGGATTTATGTATATCTCTATGGTAGTTATACCATCACGCGGTCCGCGGTTCTTTCAGCTTCTATACTGCTTGCAGTTCATGAAATCATAGAATATCCCTTCATCGCGGGTCGTTGATAATTAAAATGATGAAGAATATTTTTTATACATCCTAACCATTAGTTAATGTTGATAGCTTATAATAATAATATTAGTAACAAAAATAAATAATTACAATCAACGGTGGTTATGCAGTCCGTAAAATGGTATAATATTCAAAGTATGTGATATAAGCCACGTTTTGATTATTTTTTCTATAATTTGTGATATGTCAAAAGAAGTAGTAGGTACCTACTGTGGCTATTGGCGCAACGTACTAAATATAGTAATAAAGAAACATAATAATATTAAATATTAATAAAATTGTTCTGGGATATACATTCACCTTATAAAGGTTTATGTATAGATATGTAAATATACGATCCCATAAAAGATTTATGCATATAATTAGCCACTAACTTTAAATAACTACAGTATGAATATGAACAAGAATGTGTTGTTTTTACGAAATTATAATTTATTATACCTATTATTGTTAGACAAGCCATATTGAAGAATGTTATATTAACTTTCCGTGAAATCAATAACAGAAATTTAAATATTTATTTCATTCAATGGGGATTTAATTCTTTACACTATTAATAGAATGCCCTTAAAAATGAAAATAGTCCAATTTCAGTTTGGGCTCGCCTGCATTACAGCGATATAAAATCTCATTGGCTGAAAACCGCTCCGTACTAATCAGTTGACTCTTAATTGGCTACATACTACCGAATACCAAATAAGCTAACCAATGAATGGTCCTGATTGCCTTACGAATATTAGAAATTCAGTAAGCAGTAAACCTATACATAGTTAGCTAAAATCTATAGTCAATAGTTTAAATGCTGAAATTGGCTTGGGTAAAATGGTGATGATGATATTATGGACAATCGGTATATGAATATGATCTTTTCAGGGTTATAAAGGAAGGTATAAAATCAAAGACATAAAGGCAAAACCAGATTTCCAAGAAAAGGTGATTTTATTATTTCATTTATTTTGAAGCTGCAGTCCGTGCTCTGAAATGCGGAAACACTCCATAAAAGCTGCATATAAAATGAACCACCAAAGGTGAATTTTGTATGAAAATTTTATATTTTAAAAATGCTACTTGTATGTATGAATATAGCAAAATACAAAGTGTCCGTATTATTATTAAATTTATAGAGCTAATGCTAATATTTTTACATAAAATTCATTACTGTGAAAATATTAAAATATGAGACAATTTAATCATTTTTATATAATATCCAATTAGTCACTAACATAGCATATTACTTAATGAGAAGCCGGCTTACGAGTGGGTCGATTGTTTGGTCCCCGCATCAGTTGAAATATGACCTTACGGTGGAGCGAGCTCAAAAGAAATTTTTGAGACTGCTTTATTTGAGGTTATATGGATACTATCCGTGGCTTTATCCAACTGACTTTCTCTTAGGCATGCTTACATACTGTAGTTTAAGTGCTAGAAGATATCAATATTTGGCCACGTATTTTCTTCGACTTATACGTGGTGTGAATGAGAACTCTGCCATTATTGGTAGTATTGACTTGTGAGTCCCTGATAACTATCTTAGAAATCGGGAGCATCAGTTGTTTGTTCTCCCGAGGAGCAGAACTAACCTGCCATTGGTGATGCCAATTGGGAGGGTAATAACTTTGTTCAACCAAATCGCTTCGGATGTTGATATATTCCATCTACGTGAGGATGAGTATAGGTGGACGTTATTTTATAAATTATTAAAATAGGGTCTGCTTAACTCATCCGGTGTATTTTCTTGTACCTATATATTTTTTTTGTATTTACACATTTATACTGTAGAATCTATCTCTTTTATTATGTACCTAATATTGTTTTAATAATATTTCGTTGTTTCTAAATGTCATGTTGTGAACGTCTTAAACTTATAATTTGTAATGTCTACAATATGTAAAATAAACGAATTGAATAATAACTATTTAAGATGAAACTGGTCAAAGGATTGTATTAAATCTATTTCTTGATGGGTCAAAGTTTTGTTTATTTTATTTTGTTCATTTGAGTAATTATATCGTTTAATTTTATACTTTTTGTCATTTATTTGGTTTTACTGTTTTATTATTATTAATATTATTTCTCTATATAATTTATTAGTTCTCTGTATAAATTCTAAATGTAATGTAGCATGTAACTGTTTGCTTACGATAATTAAAAATAAAAGACGATATCAAATAATATATTGTTAAGATAGTTTATTTTACTAATTTTCTTAATACATAATTTTGAAAATATAAATTAGTATAATAATGTATTGAGTACGACACCATCTTACTTAATATAGGTCTAGTTAAACAGTTTCTGTGTACTGATATAACTTTGTCACATTGCATTTTGCAATATGTTAGAAACACTACACTCACTCCATATATTCTCAAGTAGATGTCTGTGTGCACTGATATCGGCACTCGTAAAATACGTCACACGACTTGGTTTACCTTGAAACTGAAGCCTCAGATACCACAAGCCACCTTCGATGGTTACTCATATAAGGGAATGCCGTTTACATTTTGCTTGAACATATCAAAGGGCTTTTGATAGTAACTACGTACATTCTTAGTGGTGTTGAGTAGTTTTATCATACATGATCAAGCGGTAATTTAAACAATACACGCAACTACTTACGATAACATGTTGTTTCTTGCATCGGTATTCGATAGCCTACCATATTATTATTATGATTTTATTGACATGTTGTTAAATTATAATATCGTTTCAATAAAGATAGATATTAAATCATTTTTATGGGTAATTTAATCATACTGTTTCAAGTGAAGAATAAAAAAAATCGAAATACGTTATAATTATCATAATTACGTTAGTTAATTAGTTAGGCATATCTTAACCATATTTGTTTAGGACCACTGCCTTTTTTGTAGATTTTCTACTTGTTATATGACGAATTTTTATATATGGATACTGTAGGCGATGCAATATAAGTTGTCGATATTGGGCTTATAAAGATACGTATGTACCTCAGGAACTTGCTCTGCATTGCGCTTTTAGGCCCCGTCCAGCATAGTTGCGTTCGGCGGAGCGTTGAGCGGCGCGCCCAACTCAAACGTATAACCGTATAAAAAAAAAGACATTGTCTACGAACATTTTCACATATGGTTATACGTTTGAGTTGCGCGAGCCACTCAATGCTCCGCCGAACGAGCCTACGCTGGACGGGGCCTTGTTAAAGCGGAGTTTAGCTCAAACGTCATAAAAAAAACAGCAATAAACACGTGTGCATACACGTTATCAGTGCAAGCGTAACTTGCATAATTAATACATTCATAATATTATACAATATAAATATTGTTTGGTTATTACTTATATATATATTATAACATATAAATATCAACGTTAAGACTTTACCAAAATAAGTAAAATAGATACACGTTAATTCGATATATTATACACCCTTATCGCAATATAGGTAGAATATATTCTTCAATAATATGCAATACGTTTATGCATGCGGACGTGATAGCAGATTAGAAAAATAAAGCTGTTAAGACTAATAATAGATATGAAAAGAAATATGGATATACAAACAAATTTAAATTAAATCATTGCATTATTAATAATAATACTATCGTCCAAAGGCACTCGATGGAATTTGAATTTAAATTCTTATGGATTTAAGTTTTGTACCAAGTATTCCATTTGAGTCATTCTTTAATACCCGGGTTTCACCTTTTGGCATTTTCAGGCACTATGCGCACCAGTGGCGAAGGGTGAAAGTAGACTGTCAAGATCCAATATAAATAATGCACACTAAACTTTTTCAGTCAAACGTATTTTTTTTTGCATTGACCAAAACTACAATGTGTATTTTGTAAGTGTTTAAAATTCAATTAAACCTTGTCTAATATAAGTCATAGTCGATAATAGTAAAAAAATATTGAATTATCTCTAAAACATTATTTATCGATTATGGTTTGGTTTATTCAGTGTTTAATTGAATTTGAAAAACTAACCAGCACCATCTGCAAATTGTATTTTTACTTCAATTAAAACAAATACGTATGACTAACAAAGTTCAGTATGCACTATTTATGTCGAATCTTAACAGCCTACCTCCAGTTTTTGCTACTGATGTGCACTCACCAATTGTAAATAACATTGGTTAACATATTTTAAACTTTTATTTGTCATTAAATTGATAATACCTACTCATAAATTTCATATTATGTGATAATATATTTTTTAAATCATATTTATTTAGGTATATTACTTATGTATTAATCTAAAAAGAGCTTTTACAAAGTAATTAATTTTTTTGTAACTATGTAAAAGGTCATTAATTAGGTAATCGTGTCACAGTTTTTTTTTTTTTTTTTTAAATAATGTTGCAATTTGTGTTCTCTTCTAATTACAGTTATGCTAAAAAACCATCTTTGCCGCAAATTGCGAGTCGCATTTTACGTTGAACATGAGTGTGCAGTATGGTGAACTCGACGGCTATTAATCTTGAAGAATAAAATACGCTTTTGCTTACCTGCTCTGAAACGATTCACAAAACTGAATAGAAGAACTGTTATTCAAATTATGAAACTTCAGTCAGAACTACATTTGAATGGCAAACTCGGATATCCATAGTATTTATTCGAAATTTTTGGAAATACACAAAGAAAAGTCATCACATCTGACAGTTACTTACCTTGATACGATACATTTATTAATGTTTTATATTTTCAATAAGTATTTATCTTGATTTAACCTATTATCCGATTATAGACAAAATTGTTCTAATGTAACTACCTCTTTAAAAAAAATATCCTCCAATTTCATTTTTATAAACCATGTTCGATCCTAAGAAGATCACATGGCTCTCCAGAGAGCGGAAGTTGTATTAACAGTTTTTTCTTTGTTTATAAAATTAATGTTAGCCACTTGGATAAAATATTTCGTCCGTTTTCTGGGTCCAAATATACGTTGAAAAAAAAACCAACATCGAATACACGACACTATAAACTGATACGTTCATAGAATAAAGTATTCATTTATTTAAATATTTGTTTTATTTGTATTTTATACAGGAAAACCAATTGATTAAAACTACGTATAAAATAGATAGAAGCAAAAATGTAGCAACCAGTAAAGTTTTCATGAGTAAAATGATAATTGAAGGAAGTATGTTTTTTTGAAAGCTTGTTTTCAATTTTTTTTAATGCCTGCAGATCCAGTTATTGTCATATCTATAAAACTTACTTATTTAACTTTTATATTAAACATACATCATTTTGAAAAACACTTTCTGAGAAAATATAGTATAACCAATAGAAAAAATATTTAAAAAAAAAAGTAAAATATATAAAATATTGGAGAAATCCACGACGTGACGTTAGTAATTGAAGTAATAGGTATCTACTTTGATTAAATAAACAAAAACCGATTGCCAAAGTAGCTTGATTTAGAAGAATGCTGATGAATGGGTATTAAAAAGGCCAATAGTTAAAAATTGTCGCAATTAGGTCGTCACCTTGTAGCATAGAGGTAATTCACGGACGGGGCGTAAACCCAGGAGATGCGGGTTCGATTCCCTGCCGGGGTGGCTTACTTTTTTCAAAAAGATTTTTCTATTGGTTATAATATATTTTCTCAGAAAGTGTTTTTCAAAATTATGTATGTTCAATAATTAGAATGGTATATTCTTTAATCTTGTGAATTATTCGTTGAATAAAAGAAATAGTTAATTTTATATTAAACACAAGTTATGTCCACTTTTGAGGGACAACTAAACCTACTATTCTCTGTTGTTTATATGTCAATTAGATAATGATATAATATTAATTGTGATTGCGTTGTATTCAAATAATCATCAAAATCAGCCGGGATCAATCTACTGCTAGATGAACGCTTTCCTTAGATCCTTATACATTTCTTGGTCCCGAGTTTATCACCACTACGTACATTTGCCAACATTTAGCCTATTGCTATTTAGTCAACTATAGTCTCTTTATCTGCTAGTTTCTTTTGTAGTGTTTTCATGTTATGCCTAACATGTATTTTTACATGTAACGTTGTTACTCATAGTT
This sequence comes from Rhyacophila brunnea, assembly GCF_057557595.1. NCBI lineage: Eukaryota > Metazoa > Arthropoda > Insecta > Trichoptera > Rhyacophilidae > Rhyacophila > Rhyacophila brunnea. The sequence continues at coordinate 21,085,419 of NW_028233350.1, forward strand.
TTTGGATTTCTCTTACATTAAGGGTTCATGTTTCACTTGCATACTTAATCACTGGTAGCACACATCGGTTGAATACTTAACGCTTTAGGCGAGATTAAATTAGTATTATGTACATACTATTAAAAAATATTATATTAAGGTAGTCTTGTATAGTGCGACTTCATTATTATTTTATGGTTGAATTTTTCTTTTATTGTTATCAATAAACCATAAAAACCTACACATTTGTGTATACCCACATAAGTCAAATATTGTTTTACAAATAAGACTCTTAACTACATATTTTATATTTCTCAGAAAGAAGAGTAAACACCTCATATAATTTAAAAAAAATATTCATTGGAAATTTATTACATCATTAGTATTGAATGACAATTGGTTTCATGTCACTTTCTGTTGTTAACACTGTTTTTGCTGTGTTCACATTGAACAATTTAATTTTTGGTTATATACCCATTAGACGTCAAGAAGACAATAAGGTACACAGAGAATTTGGTATATTTTGATATATTTCAAGGTTATCGCTCGTGCGTTATGAAGTGGATTGTATTTTTAGTTACAAATATGGCTTTAATGTTTGCAAGCAACAAATTTTGTGGGTCAGGCTTGTCTAAACATAAGTAATGATTTCGTTCATTAGCATCACAAAAGTGAACGAAGCACAGTCAAAAGAAACTAAGCGGGCGAATGAAACAAATAATTTCCAGAGAGCTTTTATGTTATACACGAAAACTTTAAGTTTTTCCTCTCATTGTTCCGCCTTGGTATTTGTTAAGAAATGTGTTTATCGAAAAAAGGAAAGCGAAAAAAAACAAAATAATAAAAACTTTTTTGCGCATTAGCATAATTGGTCTTCCTGAAAAGCGTTAAGGTATGAGGATTGTATAATACTAATTAAAATGTATACGAAAAATAAACATAAATTTTTGTTATAAGGTCATAGAAGGAAAAGTTATTTATTAACACAAGATTCTCCTTCACTGTACGTTTGTTTTATCACTATTACAAAACAAATACAAATTGTATGTATTAGGGATTAAAAAAACAGTTCGAATAAATCTCGTTAAAAATATGATGCTTATAGACAGTGAACGTCCATGTAGTTTAACATAGAATATAAATGGTGATTTAACTAAGTACCTAATGAGAAAATAAGCTGATATTTAACTGTAAATTTTGAATGCTAATTTATGTTAGTGTTATTTTTCATCAAATACTCTGCTAAACAATAATTATAAATCCGTCACAAAATAACTCAGACTGCTAGACTATTGAGACGTAAAAAATGAACCGAATAATTGATATTTGATTTTCATCAAAATGACCCCTACTATCATATGGTTAAATACCAGTTACAAATATTGATTAAATAATAATATCATAAAGTTTACGTAGCCACGAGGGTAACCGTGCTTATTAATTGTCATACTGTGATAAAATTATTCACAGTTCACTATTAGGAGACATGTCATTTTACTTTGCAATCGCCATGGCTTATTATTATTAAATAGCTTTTGTTCGTCATATTACAATGGTCACGTAGCACACTAATGCGGCGCGAGAAAACTAATCCCAAAACGAAGGACAGGGCGAAAGCAAGAAAAGCTTCGCACACTTCGAGCCATTATACGCTAACATGTGTTCTGCCACCACCAGTGGTAAGTGAAACAACTCGGAATGCACTGCAAAAAGCCACTGCGATTGCTTACGAAAACATAAATAATTGTTATGTTTGTTGTCTATAGAGATGTCGGTAAATCAACAAGTTTTTTTTGTTTAATGAAAATTAATTACAACCCACAAATACACCTTAAGCTCTCGGATGCTTTCATGTTGACTTTTCTGTTGAGTATTTATCTTTTTTTTTATTTTAATTTTTATAGAATAATATAAACAGCCACTTACTATTTCCAGTATAATGTAGGTATATCTTAATTCCTACATTTATTTCTATAAATTTATTCAGTTTCATCGTTTAAGTCATAATTTTATATTATTATATTGTATGTAATGACAATAAGATTCTCTACATAATAATATATTTCCGAATTCCATGGAAAATGTCACCAAATCTAGATTAATTGAATGAATAAATTCCCGAAGCAACTATAAAATTGTAGAATTAATTACAGTTCTATCAGGTAAATGACAGTGCACATACATCGTTTATCTTTACCTATTAACCTCATGATTGAGGATTGCAATCATTATGGAATAGGTACTGTGGAACTCTAGAACTGTCTTTTCCATATTTTATTACCCCTTGCAAGCCTCGTGGTTAATGCTATAAGATTTTAAGTATTTTTTTTACTTGTCCACTCCACTTAATAAATATTTTTGCTTTCTGTTCTCTTTACCAAGAACGTCACCCAAAATAATTAATACTTTTAACAATTACCATATAGTATTATGTAAACTGAAAAAAAAATGTATCTTTAAGCCTTAGTCGTAAAAGAAATTTTAATACCTTGATCAATATAAGTACATCTAAAAAGGTTATTGATGATGCAATATTATTTAACATGTAAATGAAATAGTAGACCGATGATATAATGGTTTGTGTGAACCCAGCTAGAAAAAATCAAAAAGTCCTCGGAAAATAAATGGAATATAGCAACACAGGATCTCTAATAAGGAGAAAGTTTCTGGAAGAAGCCGAGACCTATCAAAAGTTATTAAGATAAATGTGATTATTTTAATAATGAATCATTACATATTATTGTATTAGTATGGAAACATAGTACGTTAAAAAATATATACATATTTAGTTGATATAGTATGTCATTGTTCTTTTAAAATAAAACATTATGTCATATGTATAAAAATAGAATAATTTATTATTAAAATTAGAATTGCATTTAAAAATCATGCGTCGGTTTGTCATAATCATTGTCAGTTTCTAGGCACCTAATAGGAAAAACAAAAATTAGTCATTTCTATGGAAATTGATCTTACAGATAATAGCATAATAATATGTTTTTAACGATATTGGCGCCACAAGTTTACAAAGATAGAATGCTTTAGAACAGTCACTCACATTTTTCCTTGCAGCAAAGTTCACAACGTGACTCGTAAGTTTAACCGAAAGCCTTCCAGCCGATTTCATCCTGGCCCGCATTTTTGACACGAAAGTGTAACCCCAAACACCTATTACTTATCAGCACATACACCCCCAGTTGGTGCCGAAATAGAACGGAGAGTTGGGGCAGGGGGTGAGGATATGTCTTTGACGAACGGGATAGGGGGTAAAAGTTGAGTAAAAATATTTTTCGCCGGTTTTCTTTGAGTGAATATAGGAATTTCGTAAAACATGTTTCATCGCAAAGTAAGTAAATAAGTTACCATTTTGGTATTTTATTTCCAAACATATTTCATATAAACCGGTGTATTTACGATAATTATTATCCATAGCATTAAAAATTATAATTTTTATAATTCTGTGTTTAATTTTAAATTGTGCAAAACCCACTGAAGTTATTTAGATGCTTGAAAGAAATATTTGGGTCCAAACATGAGCTCAAAGTCACAGAAAGCTAAGCAAATGACCAAGGTCATGATTGTGGTTATCATCCCAACAAGCCACTATTAAATTATAAATTCATATTATAGTATATATAATTTTATTATTAATGATTTTTATTTTGACATACTTACCTATTACATTTCTAGATTAATAAGCTATGTTGATATTAAAAAAATGATTATTGTTTTATCTGTTAAAGTATACCGATGAACAGAGCGACTTTATGCGAATCCATGTACTTCAATTAGTATAATATAATTATAATAAATAAGAATGATAATATTATATACCTACAAATTATGAGAGAAAATAATAATAAAAATTTAAATCGGTATGAAAATAAGTATGTGGATAATATCTACACACATTGTTTTCAATAATAATATCAGTTCTTTATAAAATGCCATTATATTCTAGCTATTGATTTTAATGTAAACAATTGTACGAATCATAATAGTACAAATTGGTGAAAAATGTATCATTGGGGTGAATACAAAATTACATTTTATCCCTTAAAATAAAAAAAAAAATACATTACCACACTTATATGTACCATATATGTACGTAGTGGTTAACAAAAACATAATAGTCACTATGTGCGCCCGCCCATATAAAACACTTACCATAATAAGCGAGAGAAGATAGCGAAACGTGAACACTTTATATGTTCGGTGTAATCACTGTTTCGAAAATCAAAACAAACCGGGTAGGGGCGCCTGTATTATCAAGATGTTGTACGGGCCCTCCCTCCCTTCGTACCCTAGTCATTACGACGCTGTATGTAACGACGCCGCATAACTTTATTCTTTCGGATGGGGTGAAAAAGTTTTTTTCGCACCCTCATCCCTGACTTACGAAAGGGTGGCGAATGTCCCCGGGCAGTGAGATGTAGATATGTACTGCTAGAGGGACAGTATGGGGTGGAACTCAGAAGCCAACCGACGGTCACGTGTGTAAAGTTAATAGAAAGAAGAAGGGAATTCTCATCTATTTCGGGCGGCCAAAAAGAATTTGGAAGTAAAATTAGCGACATATTATTCTCATATATGAGATACAAATATATATATATATATATATATATATATATATATATATATATATATATATATATATATATATTAATAATACGACACGTCTATATTTCTAGGTATTTGTATCATTTATTATAGTAAAGTCCATCTATATTTAAGTAAACCGTAATTGTAATACTGCAGAATTAAATATAATAATATGTACCTCCACACAGTAGATTTACCCATGTATTTGATTTGACTCAGGATTTGTTAATCAACTAAATAATCCAAGGCTTAAAATTTATTTTTAAAATACCAAAATAATTAAGTAATTGTTACTTTTTCATTTTTAAATTTTAGCTGTTTATTTTATATTGCAAAAGACCCTAGTTTTTGTATGTATAAAAATGCCGTATTTTTTAGTTTTGTAAACAAAAATCCTTTTAACCATAAAGTTTGTTCTATACTGCAGTCACGAATAATGCAATTTTGATAATCGTAATAGTAATAATATTGTGTATTGAAATACTTCTTACATCCCAAACAATCTTTCAAACATGACTCTGATATTGATAAAATTTAAAATATTTTTTTGTACAATATATTATTATGGTCATTACCGATAACTAGTCATATTTTTTGTTGGTTCGGGCAGGTGAAAAAATTTTTAATACAAGAAAATTAATAAATATAAAAATTTTTTTTTAGTAAAATTGAGTTATTTCATAAAAATCACTTGAGCTGCGATTAACATTCTAGGTGTGTGCTGACTATATATTTTTAAATTTCATCAAGAAACATCTTTTAAACAGCAGCAATCAAACATTTCACTACAATGATAGTGAAATAATATTTAAAAAAAAAATGTCATTTAGCATGAATTTTATCTGCGTATTTAAAAAAAAAAACATTTTATATACCTAACTTTTACATATTTTCTTTTGTCATGTGATAAGAAGAGAGCCGAGCAGCTTGGAGACACGAGTGATATCTCCGGCATCGAAGGACGGAAGTTGCGAGAGCGTGCACCTTCCAGATGGAGCGTCCCAATTAAGAAACCGGTTGAATTGACAACAACTAAAGCAACACGATTTATTGGATTGCCCTAGTAGAAGGAGATTATTATATTGTAATGTTAGTGATCACTATCCTCCAATGTGAGGTAAAGCATATGAATAGATAATTTTAACTTCCACCAATTTTTAACTTTTGAGATACGGAACTCTTAAAGTAGTCATTTTGTTCTTTTGTTTGACTTACACAAAGTTTGGCAGAGAGTAAACACAAGTAAAAAGTATACAATTAATATTGGTTTAATAGTTTAAAAAAAATAATGGAACGAGTAAGTTAAACAAAAATATTTAAAAAAAATACGACTTTAAAAAAAGTACAGTTAGTTATTCTCATTACCTATGTTTTATTATCTTCTAGATAATATTATTTTTAATATTATAACTAACGCAAAATAGAAGTATTAAAAACCTGACAGGAATTTATAGTTCTGATAACCTGCTTATTTTCATATATTATTGTAAACCAACAGCTAGTAAACAGTATTTTAGTGTAAATAAGTAAACTTAAATACGTATATTTATCATTTGATATATAGCAAGCTTTGTTACCTTGACACTACCAACCCACTCGCCGGGGATCAGGGCAACATCAGTATAAGGAGGTGTTGCATAAAACAGGCTAAAAGAGAGCGATACGGCTGACTACGTGGGGAATCACCCTATCCATCCCATACATAATGTTCCAATAAATCTTTTGTTGAAGATAGTATCTCCACCAAAGAAGCGGAAGGTCCCAACTGACCGCGTTCAATGAGCGCATTCTTACTTTGCGGCGCCAAACGATGAAAATTTGCCCGAAGGCAAAAATCAACGTTAAAACGATGCTGGATTCTTGCTGATAGTCGTGTTATGGTTATAGGTGGACATTATGATATGATTTCGCTGAAAATATGTGGCTGACGTTTGGGCGATGGAGTATAAAAGATTTATATATTACATAAGAAACCTTTTTATACCTCTATTTACTTAATCTGTGATCTTATTTACTACACTTGAAGTGATATCTTTACAAGTTGTGTACTATTTTAGACGATATAATTTTAAAGTATTGTATTGGTAGTTATAAGTAGAAAGAACCTACATAAGTATCATATTTTGTAATTATATTGAGAAAAATATTCAATATAATATGTCACAGTATCATTTTATACTAAAATACTGCATATAAATGAGCTTACTACATTTTAAAATGACGACAGTAAAATCGTTTACTTCCACAGATTTTTAATGTAACATTATTTTATGGACAAAAAATAGGTTCTTCATTATTAAAATGCATCTATAGTATGTATTGTATTATTAATTTATAGATGAACTCACCATGAACAAGAGATATTCATTTAGACATGTCACATGCTATAAATATATATTTCTAAATGCAATAAACTAAAGATGCTATTTTTAATTGTATACTATTCATTTCATAGCCAATGAATAGCATTAGTAACGTGCGTGTTGTAATTGCGTTTATTGGGTTTGTGGTTTGAATCCTGCTCATTAAATAGACTTGTAATAAATAATTGGTAAATTATATAGATGCATTCAGTTACTGTGTATTTATTTTCAAGTATCCTTCTATTTTCTGTATACATATTGAGGAAAGGGCTAATATTGTATATATAACAATTATGTAATATGTACTCAAAGTACAGTTTACAAGAAACTAAAGTTTTGATTTGTAATCTGAATCGTGATTCACAAATTCTGATTTAACTTTAACTTATGAACGTATTAATAATTTAATAAAAAAGTTATCAATATCATTTATATGGACTGTATTATAAAAATATACATAATAGAGGTTATCATCATCAACAAGGGTCGATCCGCTGCTGGATAAAAGCCCCCCTAGCTCCCTCTACACATCTCGATTCCTTGTTCTTTGCTGTCACGTAAATCTACCAAACTTTATCAAGCGGGTTTAGGAGCGTCCCTGTGAGACATTGCCACGTTGACTGCTTAGCGTCCTCTATCACTTGTCTACTTCCTAATACTTGGTTTATTTTGTGATCTTTACACGTTGTGCGCAGCATGCATCTATCCACGTCACGTTGCTTTACTACTAATTTTTGGATTGTAGGATAATGGAGGTTAAATTTACCATTCATTTAACTAGAATGAGTTTTTTATTCATTTACCCAACCGATTGGAGCCTTGATCAAGATGAAAAACAATATATCATTTTTCCAGATATTGGATTAACATCTTTTATATTTTTTATAATATGTAGTATTATAGTAAGTACGTACATATTTGGGATAACTAGGAAATTCAGACATTAAGGAAACGGAATATTAGCGACAGTCAGGTGTTCGATGGCATAAGAAGTAGATGCAGCCAAAAATAAGTTATGTATATTATAACTTAAAATGTATGAATTGATAACAGTTATCAAAAAAATACGATGTAAAACTGCGTAATGTTGCAAGTCGGTTAGAGCTGCAATTTAGAAAATAAGGGGAGAGCGTCGATGGATTGAGTTGAGATACCAATCAATCTGTTCAACTCGCGCAATGATGCATCAAATCAAATTGCTTTTCTTTTCGCACCACAAAGTGCCCCCCTACGGCTAATGGCTCATCCTTCAAGGCATCAGTGTCACTATGCAAAAATTCTTTGTCACTTCATATGGAAGTCGAACCTTTATATTATTATTTACATAGAATTAAGTATATAACATTTTTGCATTTAAAATTATTTGTACGATATTGTAAGACGCAACTGCTCTTTTTGATAAATATATTTTTTGTAATGTTATTATTAATATGCAATATTATTAACATAAAAATATATAAAAAAAACGCACGTACGCACATACACTTACTCTACAAACCAGGAAATTTTACATTGTTACAATATTATAATATAATATTTAAGTTATCATACTGTCAATAATACACAATGTCGATTGCATTTAATTAAAAGTTTTAAAAAATCGTAATATTTTTAATAGCTGATTGCCTAATTATTGATTGCTCTGAAACAACAATAAAGAGTTGTAAATAAAGAAGTAGTGTGTATGTAGTAGACAATAATATTATATTTTGATTTGTCAGCTAAGTCTTTTTTTCGGAAGTTGGCTTTTACTATAAGAATTATTAAATATAATATATTTTTATTGAATGCTATCCAGTGTGTGTCCTGCCACCTCCCAATTAGATGGATTTCTTAAAAGCTTTTCATCACAAAAAGTAGTTTTATCGGTTATAAATAATGCTATGTATAGTATATGGCAGTGATTATCATGGGCGGCCATCAGCAATTTACAGAATAATATTTCAAAAAATTATTTACAAAGTTATGAAATTAGTTGAATACACATGACTTGTCTTAAATTTCTTTCCACGCTCAAATGATTCATAATATGTTTTTGTGATGAGATCATGTGTTAAATAGTCCGTTTCTGAGAATAAAGTCAATTCAAAGAATTGGCAATAATTGATTTATTAAAATTGCCGATTTATCCTACTACTGTATACTGTGAAAGAGCATTCAGTGTAATGCACTTGATATAAAACAAATACAGAGGCTATTTGACTGATAGGTAATCTTAGAAGCAGTCATGCGGCTCGCATTGGAAAATTGGAGTATTGAAGAATTTCCATATCCCTTTACTGCATGATTTTTTTTTTTGAAAATTTTTATTATTTCTTGGTGTCAAAATGCCTTGTAAATGAAGGAAAAATAATAAAAAAAATATTTTTCGAAAATTTCATTAAATTTTGTATGTTACTGCGTGGTGTCGCAGATTTACGACATTTGGAAATCTTACATTTCAGTATGTCAAAATACAAAACCAAATAAAAACAATTATAAAAAACTAATGTACACACCTTATTTGATGTATAAATATTTTTATTCAACCAATTTTAATCATCTGTATATTTTTTTTTATTTATTTACAAATGCGGATTTTCGCGTACATACGAATTCGTCAACTGTCAAAGCAGAAATGCAGAGACTATAATGCAGAAATGCTTTATTTCTTGAAATGTCAAAACAAAATCGGTAAAGTAGGATGTTTATGGTAAAACAGTTTTCTAGGCATCGAAAAAGGATATTATTTGATAATTTACACAGATGGCATTGGCTATATCGAAATAGTTTGAAATGTCGCAAATTTGCGACACTATGCAGTAAAGGGATATGCATTATTTTTAAATAAATAAATATGTACTAAAATGTTCAAATTTCTTTTTTTAAATTGACTTGTTTATAATTAAATTAATCCATTTTTATAGTAAATAAAATTTAGCTTAAAATTTTTTCAATCACAACAAAAGTGAAATTTGACGAGATTTGACGAAACGTTTCCATATAACTGAAATTGTCAATTGTGCGGCCACAGTTAAATTTCACGTGAGAACCACTGGTATATGGTGACTAAATCTAAACATACATTGAGATGGTAATCTTGATTTTCCTGACATGAGACTTGAGTCTATGCCCTGGCTTTAGAAGCAGTTTTTTCCAATCTACCATAATAATAAAAAAATAACAATGCTACAAATTTACTGAATATGTTTTATTAATAATTTTATATTAACATATCGTTTTATATTATAAGTGAAATGAAGAAATTAAACATTATCTATTAGAAGTGGAGAAATTAAAACCAATTTTAGTTTGCATGATCAGTTGGCCATCACTGTCTCGCGCAATGTCCCTAAAAGGCATATTCAGCTTGATTACTGGTGCAGCTCTTCTCTGAGTTTTCCTTTTTTACCATTAAAAATTTGGTTATCAAGAATGTGTCAAACAAATTACACTGAAACAGTTAAACATTCAGAATGTGCAATAATATGTCACATTTTTTTTTTTTTTTTAAAGTTTTTTTTATCTCACATACGATGCTAAAATAATTAATTATGTATTATATTTAAAAAAAAATAGTAAGTACTTAGGTACCTATTTTACAAATTATTTTTTTATTAAATAAATGCATAATATAACTCATTTAAAAATGCACCACTCTTGAATAATTGGAATCAAACTAATTAATACATATGTATGTAATATATTGTATTTGATAATAATTAAATTGCTAATTAAACAAAACGTTTTAATTATTCATATGAGTTATTTTGTCAAAGTTAATCGTTTAAGCTCAGCACCCGGATCGCGATAAATCTGGGTTAAGTCCTATTCTGTCCCAGATAAACTCCTATTCTGTACATGTTTATGTATGCTCTCTGAAATAATATTAAAAATAAATCAACAAAATATTAATATATAATAAAATTAATCTACTCAATAATATAATAACATTTTTCAGTATCGATCAATTGTGTTTATCGTCCATTTGCCCAATTAATCACAGAAAAAATGAAAGAGTACTTGTGTTATTCTGAATAACTAATTCATTGATTATATTATTATTATATTACTTAAAAACTTTTTTGTTATTAATGAACCTATTCATCTTAAACTTTTATTAATATATTCCTTGTGGAAGGTTTTCAGATCAAAATACAAAAAATATGGTTGTCGTCAATTGAATTTTCAAAATAATAGCACAATAGACATTATACTGTTTTAGTTAATTTTGTGCCTATTGAAAAGGGGAAGGGGCTCGTACGTAGTAAAATTATATAATAGTTATACTTACACAGTATAATGGTATCTTCACTTAACAGTTTAAAAACAGGATATCTCAATTAAAACAATATAGGTATCAAATAACTGTTACTTTTATATTCCAGATATTATTTTAAGTGCATAAGTAAACGATAAAGTATCGCGAGCCAATCTTACTTATTTGACATTTAAAAAAATGTTTAATTACAAAATAGAACAGGCTACTCAAAAATACGTTAATTTAGAAACATAAACTTTTCACTTACAATGACCAACGTTCGGTAATAAAGATTTTCAGATATGAATTTCATGATTTTCCGCGTCGTGCCGCCTGGTATATTGGTAGCAAGCACTCGATATGTCCTATGTTACCGTAGAAAAAGCAGCTTATAATAAATAATTAAATAAACTCACATGAAAAAAAATCAATTGGCTAATAACGCTATCTTATAAGAAATTTATGATATAATTTTACAGTACATAATATAATGTTGAAAAAACTCTTATTAAACAACCCTTGTTATTATTTATTAGATAAGAATAAATACAATTCCGTATTAATTGGTATTTATTAGTACATTATAATAATAAAGGCGCTGAGAATTGATCAAATACAAATTACAAGTTGAGTGAATCGACTTAACATTTTTACGTTAATTGATTATTTGGAGTATAAAAACGTGCAACCGAATTCGCCATCTTGGAAAGCGACGATTTTACGTAAACAAATATCACGTGGTCTATACGTGTGCGGTAAACTTAGTATGTGTTTGTAATTTTGTGTATTTTATGTTTGTGTATCATACAATGTCGGCCATATTTGCCGGCCTTTCTGATTGCCGTGATTTGTACATTATAATTATTCCTTCTTTTTTTCCGTAGCATTCTGTAATATTGAGACGTCGTTTTCAAATGATCCATTATTCTCACTCCAAGAAAACATGTCAAGATTTCTTTAAAGTATGGATTTATTGTTTTTAATGTTTGGCTACGAATAAATCAAGCAAAAATATAATAAAGATATAATCTAATGTTCAAAAATGCAATTCATTATATTATATCTTCAGCAGTAACAAAAATAAGTACCTATGTATGTTAGTGAAGTAAATTTTACTCGTAAGGATTTTTTAAATTGTTATAATTATGTTGTAGGTAGATATGTACTCATTTAATTCGCAATAACCTAATATCATACTATTTTTTTACCATTTCCGATCTTAAAAAGATTGTGTTCACAGAGTGGAAGTTTATACCTATTATCAGATTTTTATTTTTACGAGAAACGGATGTTAGCCACATGTTCAACCTATTAAAACAATAATATGCAAATTTTCCAGAACCAAAGATCTTTAATCCACGGACCACGACATTATAAGTCAACGCGTTAGCCGCCCGGCCATCATGGACATTTATAAAAACTAAGAAAAAAAACAAGTTTATTTATAAACCCGTGAGTGTAATATTAATTTGTTACAATTTATTATTTTCTACTGAGATCAATAAAATTGCATAGGTATACTTATTATATTTAATGCAGAAAAAATGATAATATTATATCTACATAAATTTGAAAATCTATAAAGTATTTTTACACAATTTATTTTCATATTATCATAACACTTTTTAGAGAAAAATGACAGCTAAAACTTAAATGCATTTTACATTAGGTATTTTATTATCAGTAACGCACTTAAAACATGTGTTTTGTTTTGAATAATAAAAAAAGAAATTTATTACTACAGTTCCAGTGTGTTCTAAGACGGCTGTAGTTATTCAGAAACTTTATAAGTAGGTATAAAAAGGGTCACGCGCATTCAGGACATGCCCTGGAAAGAGCTTCCCAGCAAACAGGGGTAGCCAAGTGGGTTAGTGCGCAAGGGCCGGCGGTTTATCGCAACTGCACTAAACCAAGATAGTGGCAAATTTATTTGACATATTTAAAAAGGGGCTGTTGGAGTGAAAGGAGCTTCTCTTGCATAATGAGACCAGACCTTCGAGCCTCGTGTTTTATATCAACATAAACGGGTAGAGTCTTTACCTTGCTATTAAAGGCCTTTACAGAACACAAAAGAGAAAAAATCTATTATAATAATTCAACATCAACGAAATAATTAGTAGATAGGTATTACTGGTACAAGAGAGTTGAAGAAAGCGTTTCGCCGTAAAACATTTAAACTAAGAATGGTTAATAATATTAAACCCGTTTTCATTATCGGTATAATTCCATCGATACAACAATATTATATCATGAGAAAAAAATAAGTTATGTGATTACTAAGCCATAAAGGCGTGATAGACAAAAATAGTATTTAATTAAATTTGATTTATTACATTTATAATCTAACGTCGCAATAGTAGACCAGTAAACGTTATTTCATGACGAACTTATATCTTTTTTAATGGCATCTATAAACATATTATATAAAAAAAATGTTCCCAAATATTCTTCAGTAAAGTTGCTAGTTATCACTTATGACCATTTGACTTGGTAATGTGCATCATAATGCATCATCATCATCAGCCGCTCCTAATTTTCTCCACTCTATTCGGTCCCTAGTTATTTGCTGCCACGTTCATTTTTTATTAGCTCGGCATAATGCATAACGAAGCAGACAAGAGTACGCGTGATAGAAGTCGCTAAGCAAGTGAAATTTAATGGGCTAGACATATCGTTCGGCGAGTAGACAACTTCTGGACAAGTATCGTCATACAGTGGGTACTAAACGCTAACAGAGACACCCTAAAACCCGCATTATAATTATGCAAAATCCGTTATCTACCTACTTAAAATTTCTCAAAAACCACTAAATCTATTTCGGTGCTTGATGTCTTGAATGAAAGATATGGGTTCCAAAATAAGTGTTGTAAAAATAATATTGATTCTGAAAAAAATAAGCTGGCAAGCAAGGCTAAGTTACTACCTCTGCTTCAATAAGAACTATTGTAATATTAGGTATAATATATATGTAATAGATATTTAATTGTCCCAACAAGGTCCTTAAAGATGATAAGGCCATTGTTCGTGACTTTCATCTTGCCCTGCCTCCAAATCCTAATGCTGAAAAAGTATCCTTGAGGAAGCGGACAATACGTCTTATGACGCTAGATACGGCATCGAAGACAAGCAGCGAAAGTGGGATGCTACTACCAAGGCCAGGCACACATATTTGTTCTTTCCGAATATACAATGGCGATTGGAAATAACCAAATTGACTCCTGATCACTACACCAGTCACTTTTTGACCGGCCATGGTGGATTGGTTGCCAAGCTCTATGAGTTTGGAATTGTTACCCGGCCAACTTGTCAATGTAGCGGTGAACTACAAGATGCAAAAAACATCCTCTGAGAATGTCCAAGAATGTGCTCCGAGAGAGAAAAGATGATTATGTCGGTCAAACTAGCTATTGGGCCCATCGGGCCGTCCGACCTGGTTGCCACAAAGGCTAGTTATATTGCATTCAAAAATGCGGCATCTTATTGCGGACGTATAGATCTCTTCACATAGGTTTGTCTGTCCGAATTATTTTAGCTTTATTTTTTAATATTTTATATATTATCAATAAATCAAATTATTTTTGTTCAATCTCCATGTCTTTCTCTCCCATGACCCTTTTTATTAAATGACGTCGTTCAGTAAACTCAGTTAGAGTTAACTTGAGAGCATGACAATCTCAGTATTAGGTATCTGCTCCTGAGATATTTCCAGGCGTAACCAACTGCTGATGCTTGACATTCAAATGTAGGACCTCGTCATATGCTCAATTAAGACTGAGTATGATGCGGGGCGGATTAGTTTGGACGGTCCACGTTTATGTTGTCCCAACATGCCACGCTAGTTTTATATAATACCTACCTATACACCTAGGTATATATAATATGTTATGTATAATTCTGTATTATACTAAAATTATGGAAAAACCACTGACCCTATATCTGATGGCTTGGATAATGGCTTGAATGAAAGACTTGGGTTCCAAAATGACTACAAAAATATTTTTATTACAGTAAAAAATGAGGCTTAGCAAACAAGCAAGGCCATGAGAGTACTCCTAGATTGAGGCTATTGTCTTAACAAGCCATTAGTTTTATTTTGAGGATAAATAATAATACTTATACTTATAACTTTATAATGCTGAAATAATTTCAAGCTATAATTAACTAGTATTGTCATATCTATAGCCATTTCTTGTATTATTATGGATTACGTCATTAACACGTTTACTACAAAGAAAATACAACAAAAAGAGAAACTTTAATAGTTTTGGCGAAAAATGTAATTGCTTTGGCACAAACTAACCACGCCCTTCATGGCTAATTAATTATCAACACACACTAGTACTAGGTTGGATTTCGCATTATTTTTGTCGGTTATTCACAAAATTAAGGCAACAGTTTCCAAAACAAGCCGACGTCAAAGAACCACATTTTCTGGAATTGCCCGTTTCTGGAAATGTTCATAATGTAATTACATGAAAATTTGCATAGATGGAGCTACAGCTTATAAATCATATTATTTAGTTTATAAGGATTAGGTTTGTCTATTTTTTATACTAATAAATTAATTATACTCGAACAACAAAGCATAATATTATTTTTTTTTTTTTTTTAATTTAACATTATAACATACGCTATTATATTAAATATGGCTGCTAAGCTAAAAAGGTGTTATACCTAGTACTTTTAGCAAAATTTATTATTTACATAATATGGGGATTGACTGTTAATTTACAACATCATCATCAACATTTTAAATGTGTATCAACGAGAGATAAAGTTGCGACTATTTTATAGAAATTATTGAAAAATATTTAAGAAAACTAATAAAATATATTTTTAGATAGCTTTTCTGTACATTTTCAAAAATGCGTTTTTTTTTAAATTTAGAACACTTTTGTTAAATCAATATTCTTATAAATTGGATATCGTACCAAGTGAGTTAGGTATGTACCTACTTTAAAAATATGGATAGATAACATTAATCAACTTCAATGAATTACAGTAAATAATAATCAACATATTTTTGATGAGGTTTATAATTATATTTGAATATTTCTGTATAAAATAAATAATATTATATTATAATCTTAATTGTTAATCCGTTTTTAATAATAAATGAAAATGTTTTATTAAATGTAATTAAAATAATGTTATGTGGATTCCAAAGAAAACCATACGAGATGATTTTGTTTGTGAATAAATCGTTTGCTCACGAATTATATCGTGAATTATATTTATATTCATTTAGTTATTTATATGCTGAAAAATTCAATAATATTTTTATAAACTTCTGCAACACAATACAATTGCTCTCTTTTTATGAAATACATCAGAGTCATTATAATCTGGCTGGCATAGATACTACAAAGTCAGTTCCAGTTCGTTGGAGAATAAGCAAATTTGTTAAACATGTTATTTTAGAAATGTGTATTGTAATAATTATTACCTGCAGGGTATACTTAAATAATGTTACTTCGGGACATGGTAATTTTTATGTTATTACCTAATGAAAACATGGCACATTAAAATTAACTGTGGGGATAGGTAGGTAACTGAAATATTTCAACCCTTGTTGCTTTGTTTGGTACTATATTATTAAGTACTATACTAATGATTATTATTAATATTATTGTACGTTCCATTTTCATTTATTATTCAAAGGTTTATGGGGTGTTTATGCCTAATATGATAATGTTAATAATAATAAATGTTAACTGAAATGGACCATTGTAATAGGCTTTTAAAATATATGTTAGTATTTAGTTAGTTAAGGGGGGACATGCTCGTCGAAGGTCAAAATTGAGTTTTTATTGTATTTTCAAACCATGATCCTGGACACTCCTTAAACGTTGTAGATAATCTATTTATATAATTTTGAAGCTTTATTATCCTTTATAGTTATTTTAAACATTTGATGACTGCAGGAAGTATTTTTGTTACATAAAATAGTATTCTTTTAAACCTCTCGCTCTAATGTTTTAGAATATAGTCATATTTCGGTACATAACTGTGCAGTGGTGTTAAGATTTTTTAAATTTATTAATTTTTAAACGCATTTATAAAACCATTAGTATAATTTATTACGAGATAATTTTTGTAAAATATTCACGATAAAAAAATATTTTGATAATCTCTGTGATCCCAAATTTGACAAGAATTAGGCATTTTATTATTCAAAAAATCGGCAAGATTAACACATTTGAAGATGATTCTAAAGATACTTATTATAAGCTATGTCTTTGACCATTCAAGTGTGATAAAAATCTTATGAATAATGATTGCTTTATAATAATTATTGACCTAAGAATAAGGTAGTGTTTTTTTGAAATACGCCATTTCTTTTGTCATTCCCTAGTAATTAAGCTACAACATACGGCCGTAGCCATAAAATGACAAACTATAATTAAAGTAGGGAGTAAAATTATGTTAACGCGCGTGTTTGAACATGTACTTAACCGAATTTTTTTTTAATTTTTTTTAAACGGTACATGTTCAAACACGCGCGTCAATATCATTTTACTCCCTACTTCAATTATAGTTTTTCAATTTATGGCTACGGCCGTATGTTGTAGCTTAACCACTGGGGAATGACAAAAGAAATGGCGTATTTCAAAAAAACACTACCTTATTCTTAGGTCAATAATTATTATAAAGCAATCATTATTCATAAGATGTTTATCACACTTGAATGGTCAAAGACATAGCTTATAATAAATATCTTTAGAATCATCTTCAAATGTGTTAATCTTGCCGATTTTTTGAATAATAAAATGCCTAATTCTTGTCAAATTTGGGATCACAGAGATTATCAATATATTTTTTTATCGTGAATATTTTACAAAAATTATCTCGTAATAAATTATGCTAATGGTTTTATAAATGCGTTTAAAAATTAATAAATGTAAAAAATCTTAACACCACCTCACATGGACGTACTGAAATATGACTATATTCTAAAACATTAGAGCGAGAGGTTTAAAAGAATACTATTTTATGTAACAAAAATACTTTATACAGTCATCAAATGTTTAAAATAACTATAAAGGATAATAAGGCTTCAAAATTATATAAATAGATTATCTACAACGTTTAAGGAGTGTCCAGGATCATGGTTTGAAAATACAATAAAAACTCAATTTTGACCTTCGACGAGCATGTCCCCCCTTAATCTATCACATCCCCAAACTGCGTTTATTATAATATGTACGTTTTGGTCATACCTACACAATTCTGAATGAAAATTAGGTGACAATATCAGCAAAGAAAAAATATAACTAAATTCACAGTGGTCAATTTAATCCATGTACGTAATTAGATGTATGTACAGAACATTAGTTCGATATAAATTACATTGATATTATTGTATATCTGCGATATTATCGTAAAACTACGTCAGTTATTCTAACATAATATCACTTAATATCCAAAAAGAGCTACATCTGATAAACATATATCACATATTATATCACTTGTATGTATTCAGGCAGTAAAGTATTACAATACATCAACCATCTGAACTGTCAAAGATTGCCATCTTTCGACAGCCTCCTCTTGGCTGTGTTAACTTTTAGAGCGAGATAAACTACATCAGTTTTATATATTGAGAATTGAGATACAAGATACAACTGTTCTGAAAAATAATAAATAAAACGTCACTTAATTTATTGTTCCCCGCGAGCTGTCAAATATCGAGTGAATAGTAGTAACATAGTATTTGTTTTACTACATGTTGCAATCGCAATGACATGACTAAGAAAAATGTAGGTTATGTTGATTTAGGTTTGACGTTTCAATACACCCGGTACGCCAGCACAAACATACCCAAATTTGACCAACATGTCTACCGACCTAAATTTTTGCCGTATTACAAATGATCGCCTTGTGTATGGAATGCCTTCCATGTTAATATGGACCAATAAAAAACGCGGAAACGTGCTAAAATGCTAACTGTTAAGAATAGCTGCGCAGGTGATGTTTTTGTTAAAAATAAACTGTAAAACAATTTGAAAATTCTTTTTACTATTTTTATAAGAAATACTATAGGTTTAAGTAAAATAAAACATAAATTCTAAGTTAAGTAGAAATGTTGTTTTACCCATTCCAATGAAAAAAAATATAATTTATAAAGACGCGACAAACGTTATTTTTTTATTATGCTGTCCATTAAAAGTACCAGCCATAGTAAATCGCAAATTATTTTAAGTGTTTCAATGTAAGTAATTGGTGATTATATCCAAAATGACGCAACGAATGCATGCGTATTTTTTTTTAATTGAAAAGCCAACGAGTCAATCCCGCCCAATGAATTTGATTTGTGTTTCTTTTAACGAGTAAATCATTATAGATTAAGGGGATTCACTTTTCCGGATATTGTTCTATACCGAGCATTCATACGTTTAATATTATGTGCGTATGAATGTCTTTATTTAGTTTTATGTATGCATGTATAATCGTATAGGTATAAGATTAATTGACAAAAACGTTATTTATTAAAAAAAAAAATGATATAGGTATTTGACTTCCATAGTTTTGCTCGTACACCGCAGAAAATTTGGATTAAACATTTATTATCATCATCAGCTGGGGTCGGTTCAGTGCTCGATGAAATCTTCTTCATCAATTTTATTGTTTTCGGTACTTATTTTTTCGCTGCTAAGTACATCCGCCAAACTCAATGAACACGTTTTAATGCGTCCTTTTTATATTTATCGTTATTAATTAGGCATGACAAATTATGACAAATCGAAATTTAATTTTTACTTGGTTCACATTAGACTTTCAATTAAAAATATGAGTTGATAAGCAAAATTACTTTCGTAATAATAATTATAAATTAGCATAGTACCAAAGAAAAAATATGCTAATATATATTTTCATACGCCAAATGAGTGGATACCAAAAATTTAAAAAAAGGCGAACAAGAATGCCGTAATATTCGTCAGAATAATGACAATAATGTATGTTAACTATTATTTGAAACGAGGTTTCACTCCAAGCTTATTCGGTAATTTCTTCACACATAAAAAAAAATCACGCAAGTCCGAATAATAAAATCCGCCGGGTAATCATGCAAACAGAAAATGGTTCCTACATAATCAGCACCTAAATATGATTAATTGGATAATAAAAATGTATGAATGGAGCTTTATTGACATTATAAATACAGGTATAAAAAAATAAAAAAGGGTTGCGGATATTTTCAGGGTAGAAAAAAATTATCATGAGTTTACAATTATTATTATTATCATGGCTTGAATTAAAATTTATCACAACGGAATACACGTGTTTTTACTTAGAATATTGTATTTGTCATTTTTATAAAAACCGTATTTTTTAATAAATATAAAGTGGCGGTTAGCTAATTTTATTCTTGGTAATATAATTATTATTATGTAGGTAGAAGATCATAATATGGACGAATAAAAATACGAGTAATACATGGCATAAATCAAAATTAACATACTAAGTACTCGTGAAAAACATGTAAGTATATCGTAAAATTAATTTAGACTAGAAATCATTCCTTGTATCATTACCGAAATATAAAATTATCCAAAATGTGTTGATAAGATAAGATTAAAATGTCAGTATCAATAGCCGATAGGATAATATTACTATCATCCTATAATGATGCATCATATGGGACCTGTTGTAAGTACAATTTATTAGTTTTGAGTTAATCGAAGAAAATAATTAAATTACAACATTTGGTATATAACTTTGATTAGCGAAGACTAAATACTTAATAATATAATGCTTTTTGCTATACTCATATTAGTAATGAGCAGTGGAAATTTAAAAAAAGCATATTTTTCCATTACATCATGCTAGAAATGGGATCATGTTGCCTTGAAGAGTAGTTTCATATTATTATGCTACTTAGCTACTTGAAAGAAAACAAATTAGATATATTGAAAAAAGGTCGCAAAAGCATAAATTGATACGATTTACATTGACAAAATAATAAATTCTATTGAGACAATAGTAAATATTTTCTAGAAGCGAAGTCATTTTCCAAACTAGTTGGGTGACGAAAGTCAGTAAGTAATAACATATACTCGTATATTAAACTTAATGATACGTTCTTAGCAATTCATTCACTGTTTATTTGGGAGAAAAGGGTAAATAATCTATAAAGAATGGTAAATATTTGTACATTTATATTATTTTATAAAGTGAAATATTATTAATACATAGAGCGCAAAATAAGATTGCACGAAAGATTGAATTAATTAAGTGTAGTAATCATTTCCGGCGTCATAGTTAAAGGGTATGTAATGTTATTTTAAATATTCAGCATTCAGTTGATGTATTTTCAACTTATTATGTTGAAGTTATTTATTATTTTCTCAAAAATCAAGCGTTTCTTTATGAAAATGTTTATGAAAATATGAGTTTAAATTTGTTCTTCTTTACCTATTATTAAATATCAGTAGCTTATATTTATTCATTCAGTCTACGCAAGTGAAATAAGGATTCTTTTGATTAATTCTATCGTGCTGACGAAATGGTGTCATTTACAACAGGTTTTCATACAATAAAGTACAGGCACACCAATCTTCTCAGACATGAACAAATTCTGCGCTTCTATTCACCAAATATTGTCAAATTGAGTTTCCAACACGGCATCTTACCTCCGTACGTATAATATTTTGGAGTATGTAAGCAGAGAATTTAAAATACATTTTAAAATTACGTAAATAACTCTATTTATCAACTAAAGTACATTCCCACATATTTTTATGTTAATCATTATAGTAAGAGGTAATAAAATATAATATTTTTGAAGTTATACTTTGTTTGGCGCGTTTGGCAAATCCTATCAGAGTGTATTTTTGGCGTATGACATGTAACACATAATTTATTTTTTCACACGAAAAAAAAACGCACTCGATTGGATTCGAACCACTGATTGTTCGGTTATCAGCCGAACGCACACCCTTACGCCATAGTATGATACTGCAATCGTGACGATTATACAGTATAATATTATAGTTTAAAATTGTTCCGTTGCCTAGGCAGCGAATTTATTATTGTCGGCCATTTGCAATTCCTTACGTTAACAAACTATTAAGCCTCAGAGTGACAGTTGGTCCTTTAAAAATAAAAACAACGAGAAACCATTATATAATTTAGTAATATAATATTAATACTTTCGACCGAAGGTACTTGATGGAATTTTAATTTAAATTCTAATGGATTGAAACTCTGTACTATTCCATTTAAGTCGTTTTTTGCGACCCGGGTTTCGCCTTTCGGCATCTTCAGGCGTCGTGTACACTCACCAAAGGCAAACACACACTGACAACGAACACCCTTAACTTTCTACCTTATATAGTAAATCAATACAATAAAGTAGGTAAAAACTCCATTACCTACCTATTTAGTCAGAGGTTACAACAAAAAATACAATAATCAAATTATGAATAGCTGAAGTGTCAGTAAAAAACCTAATTAGTAAAAACCCTATATTATTAATAACAATACACTGGACAGCATTTATTATTATAATAAATCGTCAAACCTAATAATCGGTCAAAATTCTTTATAACAATAAAAATACTACACTCAAGAGGTGTAAATCGTCAATTCTAAGAAAAATAATTAATCGAGTTAACTAATGAGATATTAGTAGAGATATTAGAGATATGTTTTGTTGTAACCTCTGACTAAATAGGTAGGTAATGGAGTTTTTACCTACTTTATTGTATTGATTTACTATATAAGGTAGAGTTAAGGGTGTTCGTTGTCAGTGTGTGTTTGCCTTTGGTGAGTATACACGACGCCTGAAGATGCCGAAAGGCGAAACCCGGGTCGCAAAAACGACTTAAATGGAATAGTACAGAGCTTGAATCCATTAGAATTTAGTAATATAAGTTAAAGTGTATAGAATTAAACCAACGGCGTTGCAATAAGCGGTCCTTTTTCTTGAGTGTATAATTTAACAACGTAATTAAGAGCTAGTCAAAGAATCTAGTTTATCACAAGTTTTTTTTTTGTTTTGTTACGCCAAAGAAGTATAAATCTTCTAACGCGCGTACATAAGTACACATACCGATTTTTTTTATTATGTCAGTTAAGGTACTAGGTACCTCATTTTATAGCTACAGGTTATGAATTTGGATATTCGTTTAAATATATTATTTGTATTGTTTCATGCTTTAGTAATATTAACACAGGTATTATAAAATAAATCTTAATTAAGATGACATCAATGGGTTCGCACCATTATATTATGATATCTGGTTTTGTGTGTTTTAAAGAAATTATATTTTGAATGCTTCGAATAGATTTAAATTCGAAAATAAAATAGATAGTTCATGTTTGTACAAATACTATATTTATATGGTACAATATTTATATTCCATAAAAGTATGATGAAAATATTATGTATTCTGTAAATTGATCCTTTGATGTAATGTTGTATTGTTTACAAAATAAAAGAGAACGATAACTCTTCATTATATGTCTACATTTTTTTGAAAATCAAAAAAGCGGAAATATTAAAATGACTACGTAAGAGAGAAGTCGCCTCGATTGCAAAAGCCTTTCAATATCTTTAGCTATAATTATGGAAAATGGAATGATGGAATCACTGGAGAGATATAAATGATACGTGTCAAAAGAGTATGTAATAATTATTGTCAATAGTGAGGATTAACAAAACTAAGAGGAATAGTGCTTAAACCGTCGTTATTATAAAGATAAATAATTGTTATTAATAACAGAACTTTTCTTTAAAAAATATCAGTGACACGTTCACTAGTGAAGTAAGCCCGAGAGTTTAAAGATAGAAAATAGCAAAAAAAAAGTTTTTTGAATTTATATATTTTAGGAATGGTTCACTACAAAGTACAGCATGAACGTCCAGATTTGTTGAGATCTCACAGGATTATGCGCATAAAATGACCGCCGAAACGCAGTTATCACAATGTAATTTTCCTCACTCATCCCATTAATTTTGAGAATATAACGGGTTTTATCTTAATATTTCCCGTAATGGACTCTATTGATTAAGTATACAATTGTATACTTTTTGTTTCGTTTTATAAAAGTTGTAAGAGATAATTTTACATTTTTTATCATTATCGAACGGTTGGCGACTTACCATTCTATAAACAAAAAACGTAGTTCTACGTCAAAACATCATTTACAAGAAGGCAAAAATATCATTTAAAAAAAGCTTTACCGCAGTCGAACAAAATCACAACTCAGGTATTACAATGACCTGGCTATTGTGAAGCAGGTGCAAAAATATACATACTACTACATGGAGGAAGGCCGCAGTAGTGGATTGTCGTTGGGAAATTTACATCTCCCCTTGAAGGCGCAAATGCAAAATGTTCCTGCACTTGGCGTTATTTGAAGGAGTACAGTCAAAAGCTCTCGTCTTCAATACAAATTCCGATTAACTTTGCCAAGGAACGCAAGTATTGCTCTGCAAACGAATTAAAGATAAACAGGTTTACTCGGTTAATATTCTTGCGACATGACGTATTTTTACTCAAAGGAGATGAGATAATTCGTTTTCATTGCGACGGTTAAATATTTTTCCGTCTGAATTCAAAAGAATTACAGTAAATTAAATGTATGCCTGGTTATATTTTTACATTTGTATTATTACATGTTTCTTTAACAAACAAAGCACGCTATTTAGACTTGAATATAAAAGCTTTATCATAATATTTTAAGTAGAAAATTATTTAATATACATAAATTACATTGTGAACATTAATTACCACCAGTGAAGATTCTATATACATAAAATGTTATATTATTATATAAAAAACTTAGCAAGTCCATATTATTTTGTATATTCCAGATGTTAGGTTAAAAAACATGCAATGTTTCATTTCATACTTATTTTTATACCATCGTAATTTTTTTCAAACATTACATAAAAAAATAATAAAGCTTTTATAAATTTTATATAAATTGGAGTAATGGGTTTTAATTTTGATTCTGACAAGTTAATATTATTATATTGTTTTTTGTCAATATATTATGTCTGAATCCCGAGCACGGACTAGATTGATCAAATTGATAATAATTATTTTTCGTGACAACTCTTCGGGATAATAAATAAATTTATATACATTCGTTACACTTCTCTTTATTTTAACAATGGTTAATTAATAAGTATAAGAGTTCTAATAAATAATTACAACATTATGTTGGTACACGATTACTTTATTTATTTAAACTAAAACTTTATAGGGAAAGGGCAGCACAATTTATATTACAAATTTTATACATTTTTCAGCAATATTTTATATATCATATACTATTCTTTTATTCGTAAATATACATGTGATATCTAATCATATTATTATATTTAATTAAAATTATGTGTACCTTTGCATAAATTTAAAAAACCGAAATAATTTTAATAAATATTTATCTGCCTCTGATCAGAGATAATTTTATTTATAGATTATCAATACACAAATAATACATAATTAATGACATTGTTCATGTCTTGACTACTTACTATGAATACCAAAAAAAAAGTATTTTGTATTACGGCGCATTGGCCAATCGCTATAATGCCGTAATACTCTTTTCTAAATAAATAAATAAATTTGTCTATCAAAGCATGTTGGATGTATATATTGTAAAAAGCTTCTAAATACAGAATAAAACGAAAAAATAAATGAATTTGAATATTCCTAAAATACTTTGATATAAATATTTCAAATGTTATCCGATGACGCACTTTTCTCGAACTATACTATTTAATTCATCAATTTTGAGTGTTATAGGATAAGCCTGTGGTCATTTAGTGAATATTGGGTGCTATGACGTATGACTACATTTATATAACGGTTATCCACTTGCAATTACATCTGCCTGGCGACCTCTATTAAATTACATACATTTTGTATGCTTCCTTGTTAATTTGTCTTATTTATGGTCTATTCGGATAATACCCAACATACACCGTTACTTATCTTATTACATTTTTTTAAATACCTTATTAATTATTTGATAATATAGTTCATGTTACATCATTACATTATCATACGTGACAACTCACAATATTCACACGTTAATGTTGCATAATTTTCCAACTTCCTCATATTAGTAAAGCATAAATATATAGTCGAACCGTATACGAGGCATTTACCTTACAATAAAACGAGGCCTTCATTATCTTGTAGCCTCCGTTCGGGTGAATAGTTCTCTACGGTCACATACCGAATAAGCAATCAACGAGCCAAGGTTAAGTATATCACCAGACGAGCGTTTCGGTATTATACCCAGGGGACGTCACATTTTACTCAATAATACTTTCGCTCTGTGACTGCTCTTTGCTCACTTGGTTCGAGAGCTCTGCGAATAATTTAGCAAACTCGATTAGCCCTCAGAGTTTCGCGTTTTCTTTGTTAGTACTTACAAATGACCAAACTGTGTAATTACGTATTAACACTATAATTTTATTTAAAAAGATCTGGTTTTATTCGCAGAATTCTTAAAACGTTCTTATTTGATTTAAAATATACCTCTGAGATCGTCTC
Organism: Rhyacophila brunnea; assembly: GCF_057557595.1. NCBI lineage: Eukaryota > Metazoa > Arthropoda > Insecta > Trichoptera > Rhyacophilidae > Rhyacophila > Rhyacophila brunnea. Next base: position 21,112,121 of record NW_028233350.1, read on the forward strand.
GTCAAACGTTTTAATTTTATATCATGAATCAGTAAGTATACTATGTTATAATATAATAATTACTATAACTCAATAATATATGTAATTCCATATTATTAATATAAAACTTAATACATTTACAAAATAATATTTAGATTTAACAGATAGGTACTGAAATGAGTTGGTACAGGATTAAAATTAGATGAATGATAACGTAATACTTTTTTTTATCTAAGTAGATTTTATTAGTATATATAAAAGTGATTAAAACATATTTATTAAGAATTTAAAGATAATATTACTTGTGTATATGTTATATTCCATTGTCTCAAACTGACAAATAAATGTTTATTTGTGATTTCGTCAAAAATTTACATTTGAAAATTTCTTTCTATTTAATACAAAATATATGCCTTTCTGTCTTTGTGTTTCATTATAACTAAAACACAAAATACACATCGGTTTATAATGTCGTAGATCCCAGACCCGAATCCTGGGTCTAAAAAATAATACACAAATTGTTTTTTAATGTATGTTTGGAGTCAGAGTATGGGTATAATAGGTTGAGCAAGTGGCTAACATCCATTTCTCGTAAAAATTAAAATCGGTTAATACAAACCACCACTTCGTGGAGACTCATATGTTATGATCTTCTTAGGATCGGACATGGTTTTAAAAATATATATTATTAAAGTATGTAAGGTGAGTCCCCTAACCTAACATAACCGTTGTCTATCTCATTCGTTTGAATACAAATCAAATCTAATCATTCTATCCCTTTTTTCTGCATACCTATCTGTCTTTTTTATTTCCGTATTTTATATGGTCTATTGGTAGTCTAAAAATAATAACAATATGTTTTTTTATTAAACAGAAGTAAAATACTTATGACATGTTTTTCCTGAAAAATGGATATGACATTTTTAGTAAAAATGTAAATAGTCACAATTATTGAGGAAAAATATTTTATTATGAAATCAATGTGAAAAAAAATGAGATTTTAAATATTTATAATGTTTAAATTCTTTCCTTGGTAAATGGATTGGTTATCCATTTTGCAATTAATTCTCTACTGATACATGTTGCACAAGCAAATCGAAAGAGCCATACGAAATAGTTGTCTCATGAGACAAATAAAGGAAAGCGGCCATCTTACGTGTTGTGTTACAAGACGATAAAGTACAGAGAACGTTTACCTTTTACGTTGACGCAGAACGACCGAACAATGAAAAGATTCAATTTAATGAAAAAAATGACGAGACGGTATCAGATATTTTTTATGAACATAATATTATTATCCCCTAAAGTGAAAAGAAATAAAAAATAAGGAATCACAGAATATACCTACGTCTTTCATTTTTGCATCAAAATTTTTACGAAACGCGAAAAAGGACACGTGCCTTGTTCATATAAACGTCTTGTCATTAAAAGCTCATAATGTGTGGTTACCTATTTTCTGTACACCCTTTAGTAAGCATCTTAAACCATTTTTCCTTATGCATACAATTATTATTGGGGGCATAATAAACAACGGAAAGGCTTCCTTGGTGACGAAATCGAAACAATAGTGATAGCAGGCTGTCAAATAAATACATTTTGTAAACAGAAATCATGGTTATTGTACAGTTTTTAATATCATTTACTAGAATTAGACATGTACCTACAATGGTGCCGAATACCAATTATCTATAAAATACCATTGAATTTAATAATAAGCATGCATTTAGTTTGTGAACATGAGATTTGTAAATATTTGACACGAAGAGCGTGTTGCCGTTTCAATGATAAATAAAAATTATGCTAGGCTAATTTTTATGTGTGTTGCATGTATTTAATGAAATAATTACCGATTGAATAACGATTAAATTTGGTATAAGTAAATGAAATTTTAATAATTAATGTTATTATTGACCATTATTATGTAGATGTGAATCAAGAAATAGTTTAAAACCGATAACAAAGTATCTAAGTATAGTTATTTTTTAATACTCTGGTGCTGGCATGTATTGTATCGTTATTTTTCTTGAATATTAAATTATTACATTCGGTTGTACTGTATTAAACTTATAACATTCAAGTTAATCAGTTAATTGAAAAACTCAGTTTGGCTTTTAGACGAATGAAAAAGCTACTTTGCAACCATAAACTAAACTTAGAAATTAGAATGAACATATTAAGATTATATATATTTTTTAATTATTTTGTGCAGAATGGAGGTGTAGAATCTCTAGAAACTTTCAAAATACTTTTTTTAAGATGCATGCTTAATACTTTGGACGCGGAAGACGCACACGGTGCGTAATGACCAGGCGGCCGATCGATGTAATTAATGTGCATTTTAAAGGGGGCAATTAAAATCTCATTATCTATTCAGCAGCGAAAGCGTTAATGGAAATACAATGTCAAATAAATAATCAAAAAACTTAAACCATGAAAGCTAGCATATTATACTGCCATTATTATTCAACATTTCGTCTATTACAATGCATTTTAGAGACTGGTATTTTCTCAGTAAAAAGTTGAAATTATTGCTGATGTCTGGTGATGGATTCTGGATTTCTGAATGATACAAATTTAAAAGTCAATATAGAAAATGTAATGTATAGGATAAGACAAATAAATAAAATAAGAGAATTGAATATAAATATTTCGTCGTCGAAAGTTTTATAAAAATAATGACTAGAATTGTGAAGAGTTCATTGCAACTTGCTGTGCTCTGTCAATTGCAGATATAGCTTTTTAAATGAATTGAGATGGGGTAGAATACACAGAGAGGGTAGTAAAAATGAAAACCTTAACTTAGGTGGTAGTTCATTTAAAGTTTTATTTGGTGCTGTTGTTTGACTGCGCGAAGATTGCTCCGGACAACACTCTCGGGACGAACAAAATAACTTTTCCTTTTGCTACAAAAAAATCATAAATAAAAAAAATACTTCACTTTTACAAGTGTTAGTATATTATTTTCCACTGCAATCGCCGCGTTATCAGAGTTGTCGTTCAAAAAATCCGACAGCTCATTGCCGGATTTTAGTGTAAACGGAAGATCATTAAAATCCGCTCGGATTTTCCGTTTCTAATATTGAAAAAAGTGGGAGCGTATTTATTCTTCCGCTTTTTGATAGTGTTCGTACAAAGCTAATGCCTGTCTGACCGTTTTTTTAGTAAGTTGTTAGTTGAAACGCGCTTCAACTAATGAGCTTTAAATCGTTAAGCCAGATGGGATTTCTGATAGTCATTATTGAGATTGATATTATTTTTTTTTTTTTTACTAAAATAAAAAGTTTTCAAATTTTGATTTTGGAATATTCCGCACTGATAATGTCACTTATTTATTGATGCTACTATTAACGTATTTATCTTTTTTTTGTAAATCAAATTACTTTAAAACCCTGTTCGATATTATATTTCATAGTTTTTTCAAAACCTTATTTAAAAAATAAATAATTAATGTACTTATATTATATTATGAGTAATAATTTTGTTTTATTTTATTAAATATAGTAATATTAATATAAATTTAATTTGATGATTATTACATTTCGAATTTAAATGATTCATATTTTAAACGATATAATAATAAACCAATACAATTATCAGAAGCAAAGGAAGATAAAATTATCATAGTAAAAGATACCGCTAAAGTATATTATATCTATATTGCATGAAAAAACAGGTATATAATATTTAATATACCATTCATTGAACATAATATACTACACATAACAAGTTGCTATAGTCAACAAAATGCATACATAATTACAAGATAAAAAGAACTTGTTATATACAACGTTTTTAAATTCTGTTGAACCATATTAACTTGACTTGACTAGCTTAAACGATCAAAAAAAATTGTACTTGACATATATATATATATATATATATATATATATATATATTGATTTCCATTGTAACGCACGTATATATTATTAATATAGTTGCTAGGACCCCAGACCCCTAGCAACCAATAATGGTGTCAAAATAACTTGTCATACAAAACAGAATTAAGTAAAAATGAATTCAATTCTACTTTAAAATGGCTTGTCATTGCAAATCATTGTGTTTTGATATATTCTAAAAGTTTCAAATGTCTAGCTAGTCGAAAAGTTAGTTAAAAATTGATTACAAGATTTGTACCGGACAAAGAACCATCGGACAAATAAGAATACGAGCTAAGAAAAACGATGTAATGTAAAATATTCTATATTAGGACCGGTTTTGTCCGTCTCAGTGGTATATTTTCAACTTAATACATTTTTTTAAAACAATATTTATCAAACAAAATTCAAAGCGATAGAAATAATATAACAATAGGTACATAAATAATTATCCGTCCAATAATACCTTCCCAATAACAGATTAATTTAAAACTAATGAGGTTGGACATTAATATTTCATACTACGTCAGGGGCATTAAACAAATTATTTAAAATATTAACAAACTACAAAATATGAAACAATCGACACTTACAATAACATTAATATCAACTAATAATTATGCTTAGTCAAAATTTACAATAAAAATTTTATAAAAAATAAAATAAAATAAACGATATTATCAATTGAAGTGAGATCGAATAAAAAAACAAATACAACCAAAATATGAGTCAAAATTAAATAAAATTTAAAAAAATAAATAATGTACAATATATAAAGTTATGATATGACAATCCCAAATATTAAATAGGGTATAATAATGGAGAAGACACAAAATATAATTGATCATTTAACAAATTAGAATTGGGCAAAAATGTATACCTATTAATTTTTAGGATTTCCTGTTTATCCATTTCTATAGATTTCTCATTCAAATGCAGGATTTTAAAATTTTTACTGATATTATAAGAGTGATTATTTAAACTTAAATGATTTCCAAAAGCTGAAGTTTCATTACCATTTTTGGCACAGGCTAAATGTTCTTTGATCCTAGTATTAATACAACGTCCCGTTTGTCCAACATATTTGGCATCACAAGAGTCACAACTTAATAGATAAATTCCACTTTGGTTAAGTTTATCTAATCTATCTTTAGTATTCACCAGTATTGAATTCAAATTTTGTGTGTTGTAAAATGTTACATTGAAAAGTTTTTTATCTATTTTTCTTGAAATATTCTCAGACACTCTTCCTAGGAAACATAATTTAACCCAGCGTTTTTTAACACTGGCTTCATCTATCACTAAGCCAGAGGTCACATTAAATAAAGTTAATTTTTTAGATTTATTGGCCAGAATGCGATCAATCAAACGTGAGTCATAACCGTTATTAAAAGCGATTTGTTTAATCGTCTTTAACTGCAAAGCAAAACTATTTTCGGACATAAGAACCATTAATAAACGATGCATAAAAGCATGGAAAACTGATAATTTATGTGAGATATGGTGTCTAGAAGAGTTATTAATAATGTTATCACTGAAGGTATCCTTTCTAAAAATGCTAAATATATGTTTGTTATTTGTAATATTGATTGTTAAATCCAAGAAGTTAATTGTACTGTTCCCTAGTTCCATTGTGAATTGAATTGACTTATTAATACTATTTATGTCTTTTAAAAAATTATCTGTACCCTGACGTAGTATTACATATTAATGTCCAACCTCATTATTTTTAAATTAATCTGTTATTGGGAAGGTATTATTGGACGAATAATTATTTATGTACCTATTGTTATATTATTTCTATTGCTTTGAATTTTGTTTGTAAAATATTGTTTTAAAAAAATTTATTCAGTTGAAAATGTCCCACTGAGGCGGAAAAAACCGGTCCTAATATATTAATTAAAAGTGGAATAAGTACTACAAAAAAATTGCGTTTTAATAAATAAAAACAACAATACAATGCAGTTCCACCATGAATTGACAGTTAACAAAATAAAAGAAAGTAAAATATTCTAATAACTAGTTAAATAATATTAATGGTAAATTAAATTCAACGAATATGCATTTATTTTAAAAGATGCACGTAATATTGTATTTGATAACATAATATTACACAATATAATGAAGTCAAACTTTTTATTTTTAAAATTATTTAACAATAAAGAATATTATAATAATTTCAAAAGAGAATTTCTAAGGTTAATTTATTTGAATTCCACTTAAAGCATAAATACTAATAATAATAATCGTTTTTTAACCAGGTCCGATCCTAAAAAGATCATAATAAAATATGCACCTCCACAGAGAGCGCTTAATCCGCTCGGCCATCGTGGGCCCAAAATACCCAACATGAACTATTCGAAAATATTAAAGTGAACACGTTATAATTTATGTTGATTTATTAATTAATGCTTTTTTTTAAATACTTTCGATACCTATACCAATATAACGCGTAGTTGCGATTCGATAAAATTTACACGTTGAAAATTACACATATATAATAATTTCTCAAATATGTTGCATATGAGTTTGTCAAAATTATAATTAAAATAAAGTTCGATCATTGATTATAATCTAGAAGTTGGGTTATAATTATATTATACCTAATTTATAATGGTAATGTTTTACCTGAATGTCAGTGTGGTGAGCGGTCTATACGACTTGTGACTGTTAACGTCCGACATCGGTGTTCCCCAAAAGTCGTTCTTGAAGACGTGCGACAGTGGATTTTGCGCCAGCACGTCCCCGTTCATGGTGATCGCCGGTATATCGTCGTGCACGAAGTCGCCCGATAGACCGTTGACGTAGCACGCCACGGAAACCAGGCCGACGACGCCATACAGGGCGTACTCGTTGGGCGTCGCCACCTTCTCCTCGCGGACCGTGGCCAAAGGGCGCCGTTTCATTGTCGAAACGGATCACTTTGAACTTTCTTTGTTGTTATAACGTTATTATTTTAATTCCGTTCATCACTTTTTAAACGTCACTGTTGATAATGATCCATTAAAAATTATTTATATATTTTTGTTTTTAGACATTATTATTTAATTATGTTAGAATTCACAATTTACCTGAAATAGATTAGAATTTATACATATGATTCGTTTTCATTTAAATTGAAATCGTTTAATCAGAATAGACTCTTCATTAAAATAACCACTACGGTTTAACTTGCTTATATTACATAATACAACGACTATTAATTCCGATTAAAGTAATTTATTTGTGATATTCCTTTACAGAATAAAAATAATCTAATATATATACATATATCGTGTCTACTCTAATATAAATGTAGAGTGTATATTATACACTCGTACATTTGACATATTCCGTCAATATAATAATATGTAAATAAATTTGCTATTGCAAGTTTGCAGATATTAATTAGAAAACCTACAGATCTATTAAATACCAAATATTTAACAAATTATCTACTATAGTTATATAATATTATTTACTACATTTAATTATTTAACTCCTTGAAAATATTGTAACAGTAACTTATGAAACAGTAAGCAGTAATTTTTTAAAGTTATGTTGTTTTAATTAATATTGATTTGTGGGTTAAAACTGAAATCAAAAGATAAGTGTATGTGGTGTGCACGCGGGACGAAAATTAAACTTTTTGTTTTGCAGATCGTCTTCGTGGTATATTTATTTTGTATAATATGTAAAAGTCAATAAATCCGATACTTAGATGCTTTAAATGCATGATTTATATGTTAACCGTAATATCTGTTTTATGGTTGTTGAAATTTTTCATTAAAGTTGAGCAATTTACGCGGTTGGCTGGCCGAATCGAAATTAAAAAAACTAACCATTCAGGTTTCTCTATCTTGTCAGTTATTAGTTAGTAGTGTATACTAAATGATCTTAATAATTTTCACTTTTACCATGCCTTAATGAGTAGTGAATTTGGTGGTGCGCTTGACTGTCAATAGAAATTTTGGTGATCTACTGTAAGCGATTTCTCATTTATTTTGTAAAGATTCTGTTTCTCTCATACAGGATTCTCTATACAGGAAAAAATATTTAAAATATTTTGACGTCATAACATGATTTTTGAATGAAACATGAATAAGGGGGTACATAATGGTTGTTTTAGTGTCTCAAAATAAAAGTTTTGTGTTTGTCCAACGGCAAAACATTCATTTGAAATATGTGTAGAGAAATCATCTTTGCTTGATATAAATAATAAAATTGCGTATGATTGCAACAAAAGAGTGGAAAAAGATGCGACGTGAAATATTACATGCAATTTATTAAAAAAGATGAGAGAAAAGAGTCGGGAAGGTTTCGTGTATTGTTTTAAACCCATCTCATTTTAAGCCCAAAGTCTTTTACGCAGCAAAATGACAGACTATTATTTTAAGCGAAACGGAGGATACATTTTTATACTCAGCTGTGTATTTTCAAAGAGCTTTTCCGAGAGAAAAATTTACCCCAAGTGACTATTGTAAACGAAGCATCAAATATTTTATAAAGGCAACAGTAAAGGTAATTTTTATTTTCTGCTGGCAAGATTTAATAACATTATTTTGGAGACAATTTTCATAAAATACTTACCTAGGAATATTTTTATTTCATTAAGGTTATATACTTACATAAAATAATATTTAAAAAAAATCATTAAATTACATTAGAGTAGGTAAATACTTAAATTATTATTATTTCTTATTATTATTTTTTTAAATATTGTTTATTAATACCTACCTACTAATTTTGCATTAAAAAAATGAGGTTTAATAAAATTTTAAATGAATACACGTTAATAATTAACTATTTATTTTATTCAACGAATAATTCACAAGGTTTAAGAGAATGTACCATTCTGATTATTGAACATACATCATTTTGAAAAACACTTTCTGAGAAAATATATTATAATCAATAGAAAAAATCCTTTTTGAAAAAATTAAACCACCCCGGCAGGGAATCAAACCCTGCATCTTCTGGGTTTACGCCCCGTCCGTTGCATTAACCTCTATGATTCCCTCGATTCCCTGCCGGGGTGGCTTACTTTTTTCAAAAAGGATTTTTTCTATTCGATATAATATATTTTCTCAGAAAGTTTTTTCAAAATTATGTATGTTCTAATACACATTTATTGTTAATAGTTATTTAAAAAACTATTTTATTATTACTGTATCATGTGTTTTGTAAAATAATAAATTTAAAAAACAACCTGTTTTCAAGGTATTAGTAGGTTTTGATTTAATTAAATTTTATTTTCAATACTTATTATTGGGTGAAACAATGGACAATGACATTTTGATAATGTAATATTGGCTGAAATAGCCGGAGACATGGAATGTGACGCCGGACCGTGAGAAGTGGCGTGACCTTTAGACTATATTAGCATTACAGGGTGAAGTAAGTACTATTTAATTAAGTATGGACTATCTATCTATACAATACTCTCCCATCTTATTATTATAATTTATTTGTAATTGTAAAAGTACAATAATATCTAGGGTAGATTTTGCATGCCTCATATGGAAGTTGTTTAAAAGGTTTTTGCAAAGAATAATAATACTTATGATGATGACGTTTAAATGAATGTAAGTGACATAATAACAAAATGAGGCAGAAGCACATTTTACATTACATACCCAAATATTTTAGGTGAAACAGGATTGTAACTGGTTATGATTAAAAAATATAACCATTGTATTCCCAAAAATAGTATATGTTTCATAATATAATATCTAATTTGATTAATCTACCATAACTTGTTCTCTTTAAGATAAATAAATGATTAATTTGTGCGCGATACCTTATTATTTACATAATTGTTGAAAAACAGCTATGGACAATTTACAATCGTACCTATATTTAACTGTCAAGTAACTATTTGATTTATTCAATTTGATCACCAGTGTACTTGTATTATCTAAATCTACAGCACTTTTTGTTCATGATTTGGATCAAAGTAAAGTAAACCTATATAAAAAAATTCAGGGTAATCGTATGCAGGTCAAAGATTTAAACTCTACACACATGGGTTTGGAAACAAGCGTTTTGTTCCTTGTATTTTACTGTGGGACTATACATTTTATGTTCTGCTGAAATTAAATTATAATTATATTATCAGTCATAAATATAATAAAGTTTCAATAATTATTGGGAATATTGTGTAGTAGTATTTGTATATTAATAATATTATTTCTATGTTATTAGTGGCGAGAGAGAAATATTATAACTCATTGTAAATGGTATATATTTTGATATAATTGAAGTTTCTACGTGATAGAGTGCGAAGTTTAGTGTGACGTCGGTTTTATTGATGGATTGACAGCCGGGGTATTACAATTGATGCCTACTTGCGGGCGTCGGCAGCGTCGGGACGCCGTGCAGATTACTTGCTAAGTGGTTTATCGTATCGTGATATTATACACTTAATAACACTACACTTCCGTGCGGCCTTCTTGGCAGAGTTCATTCCGAATGGAGTGAATGGCGTGCAATCGACGGCCGCTACGTTAGCCCGGGATTTTATCTGAAACAAGAGAAAGAAAACAAAATATAAGAAATGCCTGAAACATTTGCTTAAAAAAAATACATAAATAATAATTATTATGGCATAATATTGTGTTATTGGTTATTGATAACAATGGAAAATATTACTTTTACAAATATTAAAAGCAATAATATTATGAATTCATACTATAGTAAATACTATATAAAAATATATCATCGATATAATAGAATACTTATGATTATAATATGTTAGTTTATAAAATTTATGAAAATAATTATAGTAAAGTAAATACATATTATTATAATATATTGAAAAAAAGCAAAAATATTACAAGAAGTTAACTTTCTACATTATATACTATGATATATATAAACAAAAATAAATTACAGCTATTATAATATAAATTATATAAAATATAAATATATTATTTATAATATATTATATTGTTTTTATTAAGTGTTTTAATAATTCAGTAGCTGTCTGGGACAACACCCTACGGAAAAAATTTGATGTGTGATTTGATATTTTGTTAATTAAAAATAAAATTGATATATGTAGTAGAATAGTTCTGTAATATTGGCTAGAATATGTAGTAATATTGGCCAAAAAACTGAATCAAAATACATCTTAAGTCGACAGATAAAACACATTTAAAATTTTTTGAGGGCCTCCAAGTTATTCTTCTGAACTAATAATTCCATCACATGCCAGCAGGTAGGTCCAATCAATTTGATATAATATGCTGCTGTAGTGAATTTAAAATTCTTTGAAGCAGTTGGTTTAGCTTATCTATATAAAATTTTGTTAGACAAGCAATAATTCTTAAATTTAAGTAACTTCAAATTGTTTTAATAAAAATGTTTAGTAAATAGAAAATTCTTTTTAAAAATTCTCCAGGCATTCAAATTATTGTCCCGATAGATTGTAGCAATTAATACACAAAAATACCTTTTAAAAATGGCACTTTCTTTTAATTGAGAATAAATTGCCATATAAACATAGTTTGAATGTGACCGAATATGAAATAGGTATTCGTTTTTTAATTGCTATGAAATGAGTGGATACTATGGAATTGAAAATATTTGCGACCTTCTTTTGTTTTCTTTTAAACCTTCGATGTTCAAAATTCTCATTCAAAATTATTATTGTAATGTATCAAAAATTAATTTTGATCATTTTCATGTCAATTCTACATGATATTTTCAAGACAAAAGCAGCCGTGCAATATTTTTGGAGTTTAAATTGGTGTGAATAAAATAAAAAATAATATTATGTAATAGTTAGTAGTTGTCAGCATAATATTGAACTGTTCGACATTTTTATCCATATTGATAAAAAGGTTTTGCAATTTGACAGCTGATAAAATAACATAATGGGTAAGTCGCGTTTTATTATATTATATTGATTTATACGCTTATTGCTTGAAAAATCTTTGCTGTCTTAGCATCTAAATAATGATAGTACCTATTGTCATTATGTACATATACATAAATATATTGTATGTAAAGAAGTTTACGTTCTACTAATTTGCGTACCTATAAACATTGTCTATATTATATTAATGGCAACCATTGTTATTTTATTTTTTGACATTATATTTTAAAATCATTGTTTCAGATACTACATTAATATGTTGTCGATCGTTGGGTTTGTGGATGGGCAGAATAACAGTAAGCGATGAAAAATTCATGCTACACATAGGAAATTAATGAAGTCATTGATCTGACAGGAAGTACTGACAAATAAATTACCACCAATGGTCGGGTGCTTTACGATTACTATATTTTTTATTATTAATACTCTTTTGGGTTCTGGGTACAGAACAGATAATAAATAGAATTCCGACAGGCTATATACTAATACCGTAAATTTTGACGCATGGTTTTGAATGTGTGAGTGTCCTACGAAAATGAACCACGCATTATAGACGTACAATAGTGTGTGTAATATACCAATATTAAATGAGCGTCAATGCATAAGCCGAGAGCAGTTGTCAGTATTCGACGTATGACGTATTCTTGATACGTGTTTAAATTTATCCCGTATTTTTCCTTACTCGAGATCGGTTGACTGCTTTTCTTTACCCGTTGCGTATTTCAGTTCCCATTATTTCTGAGTTCCCTGGTTCTGAAGCTCATATAGTCATGCCAATGATACCGCAAATTTAGGAGGCATTCTGGAACTTACTAATCTTTATAATATATTATTTCATATATATATTATATCTCTATATATATAAAAATCTCGTGTCACGGTGATTGTGGTCGCACTCCTCCAAAATGGCTCGACCGATTTTTGTATATTTGTTAGGTATGAGAATAGGTCAACAAGTATATTTCATACAGCTAGGTGATTAGGGTATCTCTATCCAGACAAAATTTTCTTTTATTTTTTGGACAATTTTTTTTTGTATTTTTTTTATTATTTGGCGTCAAAAAATACCTATACCGATTTTATTATTTTTATATGAAAAAATTTTACCGTCGTTCGTATTTCAAACAGAACGAAATTATTAATGTTGTTGAATGACAGATGGCGCTACGTCCGAGAAAAAATCAAGAGAAGCATTGCGTCATTTTGACATTTCATTCGGCATATCACAACGCAGTGCGTGCAAAATTTTGTACGATTTATTTTAATTTATCTATTTTTGTGTGCGTGTATTACAGTGCACAATGCCAGCAAGACGCAAGGGGGGGCATTTGGGCCGTCGAACGAATAAAGCAACAAACATGCGAAATAGTAGAGCAGAAAGAAGAAAGAAAATCCAATAAGATAACAAAAACGTGCGTGTGAGCATGTTGCAATTGCGTGCATTTCAATCACAAGAGGCACGAGCTAAACGAAATCAACAACAACAATTGGAACGGAGCCAAGGGCGCCGGTTCGTAGTTAACACACGCAGAGCAAAATGACCAACAACGCCAACAAGTACATCGAGCATTTACACCCGCTTCGTTCCTTCGTCTCGCATTCGAGTACGAGCCAGATATTGAATATTCCGCTCATCCGAAAGTGCTGATTGGTGCTATGGACAAAGAATGTCCCCATTGTCATGCGCTCAAATTCAAACATGAGTCAGCCGGGATGTGTTGCGCATCAGGAAAAGTGCAACTACCAGAAATTAAAATACCACCAGAACCATTGAACTGCTTGCTCATCGGCACGGTTCCAGATTCAAACCTGTTCCTGAAGTCCATTCGCACATTCAATTCATGCTTCCAAATTACTTCGTTCAGAGCAACAGAAAAAGTTCACAATACTGCGGCAAATGGTCAACAATTCCATTCTACGTTCAAAATCAAAGGCCAAGTATACCAAAAAGTAGGCTCATTGCTGCCAAAACCAAACGAACCACATAAATTTTTACAAATCTACTTCATGGGCGGTGAGGACATCCATCGTGTGGATGCACGTTGCGGCTACAATAACCTCAATTTGCCTAATGCCAGGCGCATCGTCGGCGAACTGGACGCCCTATTGAATGAGCACAATGAATTATTTAAATTCTTCAAAGCACACATGCACGAATTGCAAAGTGACAACACACTGTTGTCATCAATCCTGATAAAACACCAGCTGGAGAGCACGTGAGTCGATTCAATGCGCCTGTTGTTGACGACATTGCTGGAATCATGGTTGGCGACCACACATCGACGCGAGAAATCGTGATTCGAAGAAGAAACAATAATCTGGTCATCGCTGACACACACCGTTCATACGACGCTCTCAAATATCCGCTAATTTTCCGGAAGGGACAAGACGGATATTGCATAAATATTAAACAACGAGATCCTGTCACAGGTAATTCATTCATTATGAACATGATAACTCATTTTGAGTTGAGAAAATGAATGGTTGGTGTTTTTTGTTTTTATCGGCGGTCATCGTCTACAGCACTCCATTCCTCTTTCTGTCATAGATCCCATCTCCACACACTTACAATACATTCGTTATTTTATATTTAACAACCAAAATATTCACTAGAAATAATTTATATGGCAGAACAACGTTTGCCGGGTCAGCTAGTATATATATGTCTGTTATCTATGTTAATTCACCGGTGGTTTTTTATGCTTTATGTCACTTAAATTCAAATTTATATATTGTATATATAATAAACATGACAAATTATAAATTAAAAGCGTTCGCGACATGACATAAAGGAAGTGTCAATTAAAAATACAGGGTAGTGTAAGTAGGTAAATAATACAATAATAAAATAAGAAAAATAACGGTACATGGCAGCGCACAGAGTGAACTAGGTTGATAGACCCTATATTAAAAACTTATAAAACAACGTCCATTTAAATTCAACTCACGCAAGTGGAATTTATCAATATCCGAAGCGATTTAGTTATTGCCCTCACGATTGGCATTACTAATAGCAGGTTAGTTTTGTACCTTGGGAGAACAACCAACGGATGCCCCCGATTTTTAAAATAAATAATCAGATAAATACAAGCCAATACTACAGAGAATGGCGGAGTTTCCATTTATGCCGCGTAGAAGTCGGAAAATATATAGCTAAGTAAAGATTCCTTTTTACTACTTTCCCATTCACTGCGGACCTTTTCATTAATATTTAATTGTCACATTTAAATAACATGATAATTATATATAATAGCCACCTGATGGGCAACGCACCAGTTGCGTTGGATAGAGCGTATGGGTTAAGCTAGAGAATGTCATCTGGTTTTTTACACAGTTTCATTTACATTTCTAATTGTTGGAGGTACTTTTTATTATTCTATTTTTGTTATAATATTTTATTACAAAAATGAAGACGGAATACAAATTGTGGTGATTGCAGATACCTGCGAATACTAAACTTTATAAATTATAAGTTTGTCACGGAAAACTTTGTGTTATAAATAATTTTATTAATGAATATTGTTTACGAATGAAAATTTTGCAGAAAATTGTACGTGTCTTCCGGATGATATTTTGTACTTTTATGAATGAAAATAACAAACTTGGGAAAACTAACTTCATTGATATATACAAGGAGTTGAAACCGTAGTCGCAAAATACATATTATTATTGTGTCGTTGGTAAGAAAGTGGCATATGTGGTTTTCGATACTGTCAAATCGAATGACATCGACAAAGTAAAAGTTCAGAGCGCAAAAAGATGACGTAATAAATATTATGAAATTACTTATAGCATATCACAGGCCATCTTTCATTACTTTGGTTGGCGATTGAAGCATATTGGCGGCTGGAACTTATCTCAGCGTAATTTATTTAATTTCTTTAATGAAATCTATCAACCGCTAAGTACTTGTGAATTATAACCAAAATATTTATATAATCAACACATAAATACATAATTTTAATATTATATAAAGTGCTT
This sequence comes from Rhyacophila brunnea, assembly GCF_057557595.1. NCBI lineage: Eukaryota > Metazoa > Arthropoda > Insecta > Trichoptera > Rhyacophilidae > Rhyacophila > Rhyacophila brunnea. The sequence continues at coordinate 21,127,814 of NW_028233350.1, forward strand.
AAATATTCAATGATAAAGTTCTATAAAGAGTACAAGGAAGATAATAGGTATTATGTGAAATTGATAAATGTGTATCAATACTAATAATCAATACTGACAATACCTACATAAATAAACATTGTAATATTGAGTGAGGATTGTCTGACTAATAACCTATAAAATTAATAGTAAATACAACACGGTGTAAGTTTTAATAATTAAAATATGTATGCCAAAAACGCACATTTTATATATTATTTACTAAATCGTACGCTTATTTTTAAATAAAAAAATCTTTTTAATGATAACCCAAGCCTTGGATCTTGAATATATCTTAAAATATATATGTGTGCAATGCAATAATAGCCAAACGACAAAATTCCCAACAACAAATATTAACTAATATATTAATACTCATTTCAAATTGAATGGTGAAGGCATTTTAATGGCGCTTTCTAACCAATTCCATACGTGAGACAGTGAGCTATTTTTTAATAATGATTCAAGAGACCCTTTATTTCGCTGTTCAATGTGGATAGATTGTCAAACGCTTTGGTATCTCTGTTTGGCGAGAAAAAATGCAATAGACGTCGAAAGGGCAATAGAATTACACACGTGACGGATTCCATGGGCCACTTATTTGAATTCCACACGTGGTACGCCACCGGCCGTATTAGAGGTTGAATTATACTACGCTAGCCGGACACGGAAATCCTGGTTCTAATATATTTCATAAGTATCAAGTGTTTTTTTTTTCAGTACAATAATTAATTTGTAATTATTGACATTTGTATTTAAAATATATTTCATCATCATCATTAGCCTAAGTCTGTCCACTGCTGGATGAAAGCCTCTTCAAGCTACTTCTACTTCTCTCGGTTCTATGCGTTGCGTTCATGAACATAGATTTAATCAATAAAATTATACAGTACTTAATGCTAATGAACAATTTTGTAAATATTATATTATTGTTTTGAATTAAATTTACATCTATTCATATAAAATACACATTAAAAGGCAATGTAAAAAATAATATTTTTACTATGGTTATAATATTTGTATGCTTTTAAAAGTGACTGTTTATTTACATAATATTATGGCATAATAACAATACGTTTATTTTAGATATTTGGATATTACCAGTAATGATTACAAATAAAATAATTTGAAATGTAAATGAAAATATAAGTGTATAAGTATACACTTTACGAATAACAACAGAACTTTTGATTGATTTTGACACCACGCAAGACTGGCGAAAATTATATTAATATTGTGTAAAAATAAATTCGATTAAGTTTCCATTTCTCCACGGCATTTTTTGAAAACCGTAAGTATTTTTCATAGATAAAGCAAGTCATAGTAGCGATGCAGTACAAGCATATATAAAAATATAATACGGAGGGGATAATAATAGTATGGCTTGAAAGGGATTGAAATGCAAAGAAGGGGAAGTTTTGTTAATACGATAAGAACAGTGGTGATGGAGCGCAAAAAGTGTTGTGTCATTTTTAAATAATTTGAATTGTAATATAATTTAATAAAAATGCAATGACATGGGATTATTACAAGTAAAATAAAAAGTATATCATTTATTTCATTATTAGCATAAGTAATTTTAATATATGAGTGCCTTATCGAGAAAGATCTACAATAGGTAAATTTTATTAGCTGGATTTTATTAGAATAATAAACAGTCATTAAAACTATTCCAATACTTTGATAGATTCAGAAATATGCGTATTTGAAAATGAAATGAAAATGAAAAAATATTATACCGGGTGGAATTGATACCCACTATTAATGCAAGCCGGGAAACTTATTTGTAGTTTTGCGTACATTCATTGTAGGTATATTCATGTGAGAGGGCAAGTAACGCAATTATCCAGCATGTGATAGATATGGGTTCAATCTCAACTCCATTCAAGTTTTTTTTTAACTATGTAGTTTCTAATTTTAACTATGTAGTTATGCATTTTTACTAAAGAATGTTTGTGATTCGGCCTTGAATATTACAAGACGATCTGAAAATAAGATACTATCTTTGTGACTTAAGAATTAGGATACATTATGATTTGAGTGCGATATTATTTATCTTGAAAACAATATAATTTTCTACCAATTGAGAGAAAAAATAGCATTCATGGGGTAGATTTTCGTATAAATCATAATTACTAGGTAAATATTTACGCATATTCAAATGTTCATGTTTTTGCCTCTTTTCTTTGACTTAATTGTATTGAATGTTCTTCTCACTCCGCTTGCTAAGTGATGAAAAATATAAAAGCTGAAGCTAGAATGGATAATAGTTACATGTGGAGGTGGTAGTAGAAAATGACAATTTTGTATTAAAACCGTTTTGTAAATTTTATGATTAAACAATTGTACCTTCAAAAATATATAAGTATATACCAATGACGTTAAACAAAATGATCATCTGCCTTAAGATGGCAATTAAACTTGATTTATTATTAGAATGGAGATACGTTAATACTTTTCTTGTGTGAACGATGATGTGCGTCAAATTGATAAGATGTTATTGCTTAATTCTAATTGTATTTAAATTTAGAAGACACATCAAAAATTTATTATTGACGGCTAAAAAAAATTGTGAATGTGGTCATTGAAATGTAAAAGTGTGACTGATAAACCAATTGTATATTATGTTGTATTGCTTTTTTGAGTAAAACCTTGACATATCGCTTAAGATACATTACGTCGGGCAAAATTATTCGTCTCTATTAACGTGACAGAAATTTTAAAAGTTTTCACTATTTCGTTGAGCTTTGTTCTTTCTTCCAGCAAGGCTGTGATGGATTTATCTTCATTAGTCTTCGCGACACATCTGCTTAGAATAGAGTCTAACGCCAGCTCTAATTCCGAGCTTTTCGCTCGGATAAAAGTTTTCATAATCTACGGTAAATTCTGGCTGAGGCTTAAAACCGGTTCTTTGTATATTTTTTCATGAATGTCATCAAGCTTATGTAATTTATCATAGTTACATAATGACTTTAATGCCTAACATTTCTTTAAATAAAAATTCTCTAAAAATGTAATAACTAACCAGCATGTAATTATGAAGGTTCGTATATTATCACACAAAATCGAAGAAAAATTACATTAGGTACTTAGAATATAGTAAAACCTTAAATTGAAAAAAAATTGTAGTAGTTCCATATACATAATATACATAAAAAGAAAAGGAAAAGTAGCCAAAATAAGTATAACTTTTCGATACATTTGTATATAAACGTTACTGTACCAATTCAGAAGAGAGAGATAATTGTTTCATCTATGAATTGATTGTTCGATTAATTAGCCATTTTAAATTCATTTTCCATGTCTAAAACGGATGCTTCTTTTCTTCGCGCATTTATAAAATCTAAGTAATGTTATGTTAATATTTTCTACGATGTTGGGTGAATTTTATAATATGTACTTTTAATGTATGTTATATAATACATTTCAAAAATGTCATCTAATAATGTGCAGACCACAGATTTAAATTTTAATATCCACCTACACACTGACCGAAATGTAACATAACTGCCATAATATAAATTAAAACCTATACTGTAGATTTTCCTATAACTAGCTTTTTATTTACTAATAATGTTTTAAGAATCTTTTAATGTATCAATTTGCTACATAAACTGAAATTATTTTTACTATATTGTGTCACCTTGTGTATTTATTTTGCCATTGGTGAATGTGTATTTATAATTTCGATTCACTATCTAGGTGTCTAACATTAAATAATTTCAACAATGAAACTGAATGATTTATTTTAAAAAAATCAAGCATTTCATTTTAAATAATATCGAAATACATGAAAAAGAAACATGAGAATATTTTCATTTTCGTGTCCCTCACTAATATACTAATACAAAAATTAAAGAAAAACCTAATTATAAAAATGAACAAGGTTTTACTACTTATATTATATTCATTTTTAAATTAATTTATTTTTCATGCGATGGGTGTGCTTATTTATTAGCTCAAAGTGCTCTTTTTCTACTAAACGGGATCGATATTTGGATTCCATTGAAACTAATACAGAAAATCCCATTTCGCATAAATATGATGTTATGAAACTTGCATTGCTTTTCTTGACAAAGTATTATATTATTTTTCACTTCGATTCAATCAAAATTGTAACTATGGTTTTTGTTTCAATGAAATATCGCATGATAATTATCAATTTTTCCTTTTCTATAGTAGTCAATCCAAATTCATCAGCGTTCATTGACAAATGGATTCTATCATGGACCCCACATCCTGAAGCGGGCCCTCAGGCCAGGATCCTTGGCGGGCCCACCTACCTATCGCTGAGGTTAAGAGCAGTGTGGTGTTCTGAAGTAGTGTTTCCTAAATTATACACGGCAGTTAACATTAAAGTATAGCAATCATCTAATAGGTATCACATCAAATGATTGCAACGCACAACCGCATATTTAAAATATTTAATAGTTTTGAAATAAAGTAGCGCCGCAGGCGACTTTTTAAACTATTAGAGTAAATTTGTGATGTCTGTTTTGCCCAGGCCCCCAGGCTCTTTAAAACCTGTGGCTACATTTGTTTCCAGTTTGGAAATCGCTGACGTATGGTGTGCCGCGGAATTCTGGGAAGACTTTTATTGTGCCGTGGGTGAGAAAAAATTGCGGAGCACCGGTGTAGGTAACCTCGTTCTTCCATATCAACCTCGATATTTCTTATAGCGATGAGCCTTTCCAAACAATCTGGATACATGATCAAAGAACTGCACAACTCTTTGGGGACATATTTTCGAAAGTTGGACTTTCACGTTTATTTATTTCATAAAATAAATTAAAACTAAGTATGCACCTCCACTAACACATCCCAAATGAATTATTCTTAAATAAATGCCAACATAATATATTTGTGTTATAACTGAGTACCTATACCATTCAGAGTGATTTTTATATTTTGATTATGCGATACTGTGCTTCTGAGAGGTATTATTAAAATAAAAAAGTACATATTTTCAAAAATCTATGTACACACATATTGTGTAAGTATGTATGTAATTAATTACCGATTTATTCAATTTTAATATTGTGCGTATAAATTTTTAAAACGACATTTTTAATAGATACAATGAAATATTTTTCTTAGTGTCTAATTTTTGAAGTTATATTTCTTTCAACGCGTTTTGGAAATCATATCAGAGTGTATTTTTGGCATGTGACATGTAACACATAATTTATTTTTTCACACGAAAAAAAATGCACCCGATTGGATTCGAACCACCGATTGTTCGGTTATCAGCCGAATGTACTACCTTTACACCACAGTATGACACTGAAATCATGACGATTATACAGTATAATATTATAGTTTAGAATTGTTCCGTTGCCTAGGTAGCGAATTTTTTATTGTCGGCCATTTGCAATTCCTTACGTAAACAAGCGATTAAACGTCATAGTGGCAGTAAAGTTGTTACTTTAAAAATAGAAACAACGATAAATAATTATATAATTTAGTAATATAAGTTAAAATTTATAGAAATAAACCAACGGCGTTCCAATAAGCGATCCTTTTTCTTAAGTGTTTAATTTAACAAGATAATTAAGAGCTAGTCGAAGAATCTAGGTTATCAAAAGTTTTGTTTTTGTTTTGTTACGCCAAAGAAGTATTAACTTCTAACGAGCGTACATAAGTACACTTACCAATTTTTTTTTATAATAAATCAATTTTACATTATCGTTATTATTATGCATCGATGGTTGATTCATTTCAACGTGTATTTAGATATTTATTTTAAATATTGCACAAAAATAGTGGTATCATTGGATCAATCGCACAAAGTCGGACGCTAAAAGCACTGCGGTAAAAGAAAAATGAAGACGCCTATCTTCAGTAGTGAACGTCATCAGACTGAAGAATAAAAATGTAGAATAATACAATTTTATCTTCAAGGTCTTTTCTGCAGTGGTGAGTGCAATCGATAGTGGAGTGGAGTGTAAACTCAAACAGAGTAGAGCGCAGAGTAAAAAAGTTGACAAACTATAAGAGAGTGTATAAATTTCGAAGGCGCGGAAGTAGTTAAAAGCAAAACTTAAGCGTGTACTCAAACCGTGCCCAAGCTAACAACATTATTAAAGCAACCAACAAGAACTCCTAAAGTTACACATCCCACCCGCTCTCTAGTTAGGCTTCTAGTTCCTTCTACCATAGGAACACTATTCTATACAGAGTGATTTTATAACCGTATTGGTTTGTTGTCTGATAGTTTTCTATAGCAAATGTTGTAGCTTAAAACAAAAATTAAGTAAGGTAAAGATTTTAATGGCACAAAAGTTTTGATTTAACTTTGCATGAGAATAATATATTCAAGAAGATATTAAAGTACTCAAGAATCTTATACCTCCATTGTATTTAGTGTGGGCTAAATTAATATGAATATTTACCCTAAAGAAGGCTTGGCGCTACTTATATATATTTTATGTTAAAATATTTTTTTTGCATATCGCATATATATGCTATAATATATCACATCATCAGCCAGGGTTGATCCACTTTAGACGACGGCTTCTCCTAAAACCATTCACTTGTTTCAGTTGTTAGTTATTCGTAGACACATAATGTATTCACTTATTTTATGAGTTCGTTGATCCGTTAGCCCACTTGCTGAGCAATATTTCGGTTCAATGCCATTTTATCAGATTTACGATCTCTATTACATTGATGTATTCAATTTTATGTTTTTTTTTCGTATTACCCCTAACAAGCACATTGACATATTATACATTTGCAGTAATTTTAATATTAGGTAGGTATACATATTTATATATTGTACTTACGTTAAACGTAAGAAATGTGAAAAATTTAAAATTATATTTTATCTAAAATATACATGAACGAATTTCAGTAATTTTCTTTCTAAAATTTTTTTCTAAATGAATGAATTGCAATAATTATTGAATACTTACTATCAGGAAAACTTAACACATTTTTGTATTTTTTTAAATCAGTTAAAAATAAAATCCTACAAAAGTTGTATTGTTTTTTATTGATTGTATTATATTATAAATGTACTAGAAAAACATAAAATACCCCACTCTACCTATTGGATGTATGTTAACTTTATGTTGAATAAATTACTATTTTGTTGCATGGACGTACTTGGTACGTAACATATGGAACGTATTCAAATTCACCATATCGTAGCTTATATTATTTAGTTTATTTTTATGAATGGCTCACGCACCTGAATGATAGTTGATAAAGTTACAAGTACAAATGAAAATGGATTCATAAACACATACAAATAAAAACAGTTACAAAGTATAACAATACAGTACGATAATAATAAAGTATTGTTAAATATATATAATATGAACAAAATACAATATAGCAATTAAAATTAAAATATAAAAGACAAGTTGAATGCGCAACAAAAAATAATGTTACTATAATTATTGTGCACCAAAATAGAGTTATTGAACGTATCAATAGACGAAATAGTAGAAAAATTATGAATCTTTTTTAATGAAATTAACTTGGAATGGATCACCATTTCTTGTGTGTGTAGTGGTGATACGAAACTAGGTCATATCCAAGATTTTTCTGCAGTCGAAGTTATCAAAAAGTGTATACATAATGAACTAAGTAATATTTAAAGTTTAACAAGATAGATTACGTACTTTTTAGATTAAAAATAATTGGTAAATTAAGATGAAGTTATAATAAAAATTCAAAACCAAAAAATTATCTTTAAAAAATATATCATACTTTCATGCTGTATGTAAGTAGATTTACTTACATAATTAATATTATTATATTAAACACAGCCAAAAATTCCTACAATATTTTGCTGTATCAATATAATAAACATAAACAATAATGCATAATACTGTACATAATATTATTTTCATGGCTATAAGTTTAAAACATCTTGTACATTATGTAGGTTTGTCTTATTTCCCTGTATATTGGCTACACGACCACATCTTGATTTTCTCATGATGGGGAGGGGGAGATTTTTTCAGGCAAAGTTGAACGCAAAAGTTGCCGTCGGTCCAGGGGAAAGTTGAAAACGTTAGGCAAAGTTGGATAAATAAATAAATTTACCGAAGTTCCTGGCTTTATCGAGAGCGCCGTGGGAATATTAGGAATAACAATGAGGAAACTGCGAACACGCCGCGCCTGTGTGCGTATACTACGTATACACCGCACTGTAATTGCGAATTAATGGGAATATTTTAGGTTTTTTGCGTACTTTATGGTAAAAATTAATAAAAGCGAATACATGGTATTTTAAAATTTGTTTCGAACAAGACGTGAACATGACGCGTAAAAAATTAGGGGAAAATTAAAATTATAATTTCAATATTAATAAGTACACTTGGGAATAAACTTATTAAACTAAATATTTTGCTTCGTCATTTTGCATCTATTAGTTTCTCATGCATCGTATATATAATTTTATTTTATTCTAATGCAGAATAAATTCACCCTCTTAAATCAAATATATTTAAGTCCATATTGGCTGATTAGCACATATAGTGTAGTTAGATTATTTTTATACAGGCTGTTATAAAAAAAAACTATAAACGTTTGGGTATAACCAAAATAAAACACTAAGTCCTGACTTAAATGACATCTTACATTGATTTCAGATGCTTTTAGGGTTATGTATTTCCAGCAACTATTTATATAAATATCTTTGTTTTTAAATATAGAGAAAACATTCTTTGTAGGAAACTGTAAAAATATAATACTTGGTAAACAACAACCTTAAGTTAACTCCATTCATTTTGTGAGGGAAAAATTAATACAATTATATTATGAAATATCTTTAACAGTACAATATATTTAATTTTAGGTCATGCTAAGAGTTTTTTTTTTGTGAATTGTTCATTATCTTACAAATGTTTATTTTTGGGATATAAATAAATTATTGAAAATTTTGAAATGTCAGTGATATTTTAGTTCGCCCTAATCAAATTTTTCATGATGGTAAAAAGATTTTTATAAAAGAACAATTTAACATTTTATAGAAGAGATGGCAAATGGTCGTGGATAATCTCGGCTAATATGTAATTGATTAGAAAATAATAATATTAATGGATTTATATGTGAGTTTTACTTCGAAATCACTAATATTTTAAAAGTCAACTTTATATTATATTTATTATGTAAGTATACTTATATGATATTATGTATTTCTCAAGTTTTATCCTTGATTATGAAAATATCGAAAAATATTGGTATTTGTTTATTTATTGCATACGGTGTTTATAGAATTAGGTTAACTGAAATTTCCATCACGAATAAAATATGTTCAATACCATTACACTGTAATTATACTGAAATAACTACGCTGTAACTTAACCATAACGTTTTTCATTACGATAAAGCGAAGCCTTTGAATGCGAAAATTACATTAACAGGGAATAAAGCCGGATTAAAATTACGAAAGGGTGCACGAAAAACCGGTTTTTGATCATTGAAACTCGGTACTCTCTCCCTTGCCCTTTGAAACGTTATTTTTCACCGCAGAATGTAGCACGGCCCAACAAAAGGGAAAGGATTTCAGCTCGCGCGAGTTTTTTGCCCGCAAACATTACATCGACTATTTTCATAAACTGACCCGGGGGCAGTCGGTCGGGTATCCAGCACATCATGCAAAAAAGTACCCACTCGCATAACGAATTTTCTTTGTTTTATACCACAACCCACATCAACGTGGCGCGGAGTATAAAACAGGGAGACTGTCACGCGCAGTGGCCTTATTTTGTTTCTGACGCAATTTATGGCAGGTTTAAAGGCCAATAAAACAGCCTCGTCCACCTTAATCCTAAGGAGCGTCGAAAGAATTCTTCAAGACAGGGCCGGGGCGCGGTCAGGCAAATCCCCGAGAAACTATTTAGTGTGTCAGTAAATTCACTTAAGAAATAAACCTTCTTACACCAATTAAAGCCATGTTTATGTGAGAGGCACTCTTCTTAAATATATTAGGTACCCTATTAAGGTATATTTTTTCAATCCATATGAAAAGAAATTTATACGATTTATATAATGAAATTCTTATCTTTTCGATTAATGTTAAAATATCTGCAAGGATAATTAGGCAGGCAGTTATATTTTCTTAAAGTCAACCTCAATTAAAATGTGAATTTTATTTTCATTAAAAATAAAACGAAACATTTGACACGTGTGTTCATTACACAATTTTTCAGAATTAATCAGAATATAAAATCGCCAAGGATCACCTACGTTAATACAATTATTAATTGTTTATCGATATTAAAATACTAGAAGTGAAATAAAATATATGGTCGTTGCTAATCTCGATTATATTTTAATGGTGCTACAAGAACGATCCATACTGTATATGGTTGATACAGAAATTATACATTATGTGGAACAGGATTAAATAAAATTGCGAGACCCTTATGTTTCAATCATAACAAGCAAAAGTATGTATGAATGTTTGCGATGACATTCTTCTCCCATCGTTTTTTTTTGCTATGATTTTGGAATTAAAATTTATAAATCTGAGAGTTAAGAAATGTATATTAATTAGCAGATTTAATAAAAATACTTTGGTGATATAGGTTTATTAAAAGGAGGCAATTTATTTATTTATTTGAAAAATGTAATGTACATAAAAATATAATTCAAGACGTTCATAACATGATAAATTAGAAAATAACAAACACCTATATCAAGTTTTAATAAAAATTCAAAGGAAAAATTTATCTGATGGAAATAAATACATAATAAAATTATATTTATATTAAGGGATGAGATTGATCTTACATTATTGTTTGCTTTTAAATGTTTGACCAATGATTTTTTTTAACATTTTTTTAAATCTTATGTTCCAACGATTGACATAATATTTAACATACATAATTTGCATACATATACCCACCTAACTAGAAAAAATCTTGTTTAGAGATTTAGCTATTTGATAAGAACTACTAGTTAAAATTGTCGTAATTAAAAAGGATGTCTGTTGCTTAATTTAAAAAGCACACAGGCTCGAATCCAGCGGTTGCAAATTTGTCTCGTCGGGTGTCATATTTTTTTCTATTTTTTTTTCTAGTGGGTATATGCATGAGATATTTGAGATGTGTTGATATATAGAATGATACAATCTCAAGTCTTGTAAATTATTCGTTGAATGAAAGAAGTAGTTTATTTGATTGACATATTATTATTAGGTATTTACATATTATTATAGTTTGTTGTAAACAATTTGTACCTATTTATAAAACATAACTTAATTTTATAATATTAAAAATAAACCGTACCGACTCCATTATTTTTCTTACTCTATATAAAATTCTAAATTCGATTAGGAGGATTTGACATTTCATAATATGATAATGAGTTATCATGTTGATATCAATATTCTGCTAAGTTTGCAACAGACTAGACTAAATATAATATGAAAGTTATATTAGGTTATATCATATTATTAACACGAATGGTCGAGTCAAGACAAAAAGGTTCTTTATAACAATCGTTCGGCCCTGGTTCTGGGTTCGGAAATGAACGACATGAAAATAGCCTGATTCACGCCCGTGCCGTCCGGAGACTATTGCCCAATACTTATTTATTGCACGCCATTCTCTTAGATAGATATGTCAATCTTGCCCGTGGAAAGGTTCTTCAGTTTAGTGCGCGATTCTGCTAAATAATTCCGTACATAATGTCTATTCTCTGTTATAGCATAGCGGTAACCGTATATCAGTGAATTCAAGGTGAAAACATACATTTCGTGGGATTTAGAGGAAAAGATACTAACCGACGCCATATAACGTGGTATAATATTACCCTTATCTTCATCGTTTTCTCATGAATAAAGATATAGTAGTCTTTTCGGGTCTTCTACAGTTATTTCTCGATCCAGGTTTTTCCTTTTAATCAAACAATTATTTTTCCTATGCCTTATAGCAGGGCGGGCCGCATGTGGCCCGCCGGGTATTTTTTTGCAGCCCGCCATCATTAATTGTACTTCTGATTACGAATAACTTTTTTATATTTTTTTTAAAAAATATTGACAAAAGTTTAAAATTTGTTTACAATAGTACGCGATCCATTTTCAATAGATATTGATAGTGAGTGTACCGACAGAGATACAATTTGAGATTATTGATCTGCAGTGTGACACTGATTTAAGAGAATTGCATCGTCGTGAAGAAATCTCCAAATTTTACAATGCCCTTAATTCAGACAAATTTGCAAGATGCAAAAATGCAAGAAAAATGTTCGTTATTTTTGGATCAACCTATATATGTGAACAAACATTTTCGATCATGAACCTCATTAAAAAAATTTTACGATCAAATATCTCCGATGCCCATTTACAAGCAGTTTTGAGAATATCAACTACAAAATTAACACCTAAATTTTTAAAAATGTTAAAAAATGTACAACAGTTTCATTCTTCTAATTATTTTTTTTTTAATGCTTATTTTTCGTGATAATAAATAGTGTATATCTAAAATGTTATTTTACTTGCGGCTCGCTGCTCATTTTGAATTCTTGAATTTGGCCCTCCATCCAAAAAGTTTGCCCCCCCCTGTCTTATTTAAATATACAACGTCAACAGTTTAACAACCGAAAACGCATTTACTTAAAAGGCATACTAATTCATCAATGTAAACATTAAGGCTCTCTATACCTAAACGACAACGTATTGACTGAATGAAAAAGATTATGAATGTTGAGTTTATGTTTATGAAAAAGTTTAAATACATAACCAAATAAGTTAAAACCATAAAGCGATAATTTGTAGACTACATGATGCAACAACCCAAGCATTTTATGCGCCCGCAATAGCCAAGCGGTAACATATTGGCTTGTAGAGTCGTGGGTCTCGTGTTCAAATACCAAGTTTTGCAAATTCAACGTATATTTGGAGCTAAAGCATGGACTTGATAGGTTGTGCTAGTACTTACCTACATTAATTTTTCGTAAAAATAATTTGTTATGAAACCATACATATTGGAGGATTGTAGAACCAACATAAAAATATGAATTTGGAAGATTTTAGATGGAAGAATAGCTGAAAAATATTAAAATTGTTTGAGAAGTTACGCGGATATGGAAAAGAGTACCAAAATCATCATCGATATCTATTAATGGATTTGGTAAAAAAAGAAAAAGAATAAACTAAAGAGTATTTGTATTCAAAATGATTATGGGTCTTCGTTAATTGAAAATTACACTAGAAAAAGGAGAATTAAAATGGCAGGTTTTTCGATCAATATAAAAAGTTTGCCGTTTCTAGTGAAATTTCAATACCGAACAGAGAACTGAAGAAAACTGTCCAAACTGCCAGGAAAGGCGTGAAACTAATACCACTTTAAAATAAACGCTGTGTTATTTGTAAGGCGGGTGGATGGAAATAATTCATTTATTATTCAGTGCAGGGACCGGTCCTTAAATTTTACCGTATTTACCGGTATTTATGTTGTCAAACCTATTTGTTATAGTGCCCCAAGTTTGCTATCATTATACAAAATGACCTATTTAATTAAATACCCTATTATTTGGACGCGTTGTGTTTTAACTAGTTAGGCACCCAGACCGTGTGAAGTATTACCTACTTTAAGATGTTGTCTTATTTAAATATATTTGTTCATCTTTAACTATCAAATATTCATCAACAGAGAGATCTTACAATATGTATTTTTGTTTTATCATTTTCGTATAATTAATATAAAACCTAAATACGTGGTATTACAAACAAATGCAGTGGGCAAACGTACAGTTTTATTAAATCAATAAAAATAGATCAACGATTACTTTTTAGCCGTCTATTATTGAGATAGTAATAATTACTATTATACTTTACAAAGTTAGACAGAAAGTATGCATGTCAAAACTATCTATTTTTAGCTAACATATATTTCCAGGCGGCAGGACAATATTTTAATATTATCATAACGTATCTTCTTCTTGTGTTTCATAAGTTCAAGTGTATGTTTTATCTTACTGTCTTTGTTAGTCCTGGACACGATAGTGTGTCTCGACCGCCCTAAGAAATTTAAAATACTGACCAAAAAAAGACATCCGGTCAAATTTTTACATACAAATAGACAAAATAACGAAGGTCTTAAGAGAGCCACAGATCCTTGAGTTCTCGAGGCGAGGAAGACAACCTTAAACACAAACACTAAAGACGCGCCCATCGCGTAACGATGAAGGTGGCCATTCAATATAATTAGCATGCTATTTAAATTTAGTAATTAAAAAGTAATTGTCTAGTCAGCAGTCAAACTTAAATGAATGATGTCTTCATTTTAATACTACTAATGAAATTATTAGAATATTTTAAGAGGCTATCGCATCGGCTTGTTATGTCATGGGTCACAGGCTCAAATCTAGCAAGTGCATTAATACTCTGTGGAAACCCAAATTATGATCTTCTTACATTAAAATCGATACCTTGATATTGCAAAAGATGAGTATCAGTAAAAGACATTATTATATCATGTACTTGCGTCGTATTATATGATTTTTCTGACACACTGTTTGTCATGGCCCTGAAAGCCTTGCAACAATAATTATGATGCAAGATAGGAATAGATGAAGAATTTTTTTTGTAGTATTTAGAAGGTATGACAATCTTTGTTTCGAGGAGAAAAGAAGTTGAAAAGAACAATACTTTCAGTTTATAATGAAAATAATTAAAAAAAATATATTTTTAATCACAATAACTTCCTCGATTTTATAAGACTGAATTTTAGGGTCTGGTAAGATCTAAGATCTGTTGTATAGCTGCATAATATTACACCACGTTTCAAGCACAATGGTCACTATTAAAAATGTTTTTAAATCATCGTTATGATTGTCTTTTTATAGTGAGTAATTATTAAATTAATTTTAAGTCATATTCGAGAAAAAAGATAACACAAAATATGCAAAGAAGTTTGTAACATTCTAACCGAAAACCCAATCAACAATCTTGTCAAACATTCAAAGGTGCTGGTATGTTCAACAACCTACACAGTGTACTGGGAAATCACCCTTTCTCGTGAATAAATGATTTAAATCTACAGATGTCACTCTACAAGGGATACAATGGCATTTTAATATTCATGAACGAATCGCTTTTCCAGATCGGACACGGGAAAGGTATCGTAGTTTTTCACGTATTGAAAATACTGTAAACCGATTTTTTCAATTAAATTTTCGATTAAAATTTAAATACTTTTTTGATGCATTGAGGGAATAATGCGTTTGGAAAAAATAAACATAGTAAATACGTTTAAAAAAAAACAGTACCTGAATTAATACATTGTCAATCTTTTGTGTAGGATGCATAATTTGATTTATTAACTATTTATAATATATTGTTTATGTTACAATGTTTCTAAAAAGTATGTATAATTACTTATTTTGAATGTATAATATTAGAATCGTGTAGGTTAAATACAATTCAATATGAGACGGTATCTGTTATCAATAATATTTTTAAGAACACGTAAAGGAAAATGAAATAAATTTTCATACCCACTTAGCTTAGAAATTTTCAAATAATACTCCTAAGGAAAAATGATTTGTTTACAAACATCTATTAATCTACAGTAGATTGTTTAGGAAATGTGATTTTTCTTTTTTTCCCATTATTCGTCCTTTGTCATCCGTTGAATCTAACAAAAATATAAGTAATTTAAAAAATACACTGCTAAACTTCTAAAAATTTTCTTATACCTTGTTTGATGTAGATTTTTTGAGCTTTTTACATATATCAAAATATTTTACATATTAGTTGTCATATAAAGTGTCTTCCTGTCTATTTTTTCCGTTGTTTATTAAGCTATAATTTTAAAATCTACTGATATTAATAAAATTTGCACACTATAGAGATTATATACATTGCTGTTACCAATAAAAGATTCACCCTTTTTGAGTTATCTAAACACGGAATTAAGATACATATTTATTTAAAAAAAATACCTTTTATAAATATTTGACAGAATAAAATCTTTTTTTGGTCGTTACTTAAAGACACTGAATAATAAAATCTTCGAAATCAATTATCTGGTTGATATCGTGATAAGAAACTGAAAGCAAGAAATCAATACATCGGAAAAGGTTCGATATCGATAGCATCATTAAATACCATTATTATTCACACCCTACTAAAGCCATGTACTTCAACTCGTATTATAATATAATACCACTAACAGATATACCCAGCATCGCACAAGTAAAAAAATGGAAGAATTGAAAAGTGATTGTATTTATTGGTTTTATGAATATTATAATAAGTATATAAATTGAAAAAACTATAAAATATCACAAATTTACTTGTATTGTCAACTATCATTTCGGTTATAATACAGTAATTATAAATTAACTTTTATGTCAATATAACAATAGTATTAAGGTTAATTCAATAATTTAACAAAAATACTTATATGTTTATATATATAAATATATATATATATATATTTATATATATATCGGTTTTATATAATTATATATTATAAATTGCAAGTAATGTTATAAGGATGTTCATGATGGTGTATTTAATATTGATTAGCCTATATTTCCATATGGCTGTGAATCGTATAATGCTAACCACATCCTCTGGGAATGACTTGAAATGTATACAAAACGGGAATGAGTTAGCCCACTTGGTCACCACATAGGTTAATTTACAGGCTTTTAAAATATATTTTGCAATCTTTGCAACAAAACGCAACCTTCATTATTCTTAAATGTCAAAAACTACAACGCGTGAAATTATGTGAAATTAGCTAAAACCGTATACTTTGTAATAAATATATATTATGTACAAATGATGTTAAATTTCTTTTCAAAATTATGTTTATAATCATTTTTTCTTATGCTTCGTTTCAAGATTTAATATAAAACCAACTCCCTAATATAATACATTGTAATTCGTAAGTCATAATAATATTATATTACATATATAATATATTGCGTGATTTTTATTCCAACATAATAGTTTTTAGTATTTTAATAAACATAATAGTAAAAACATTAACGTGCGTATATAGTGGTTTGATATTTTAAGGTATTTTTTAACAATATTAAATATAAAAATTGTGTAAGCGACTTAAAAATAGAACATTTGTCGACATTTGCAAAATAAAATACTTATTTACAGGTGAAATTTCATTTATAAATTGCCATGTTTTTTCTACGCGCATTCTTTTAAACGCATTTTATAACCTATCCAAAGCTTCAGTGGATTATAAAATATTCATAGTAAAATGGTAGGTTTTATTTACACCTCGAATACCTGGAATATTTATGATCGATTGATTATTAATAAAATATGAAGATTTTTTCAGCTAAAAATACTTATCAAATTTCTTAATGCTAATACTCCTAAACGTAGAACATTGAGCGGAATATATTGCTAAATAATAATTATTTTTTTTAACAAATATTGATTTTTTTATTATATATAGGTAAGAAATAATCGTACTTCTCTTATTTATCGCAATAATATAGGGTAGGGAAATACTAATAGTTTATTTAAACTTTTTACAAAAGCAATGTAGTAAAAACACGTTATTTTCTTCCGTTTAAATAATTTGAAAATAAATCTATGAACACCACAATAATACTATGTAATATAGCAGTCAATTTCCATATTATTCAAACGAGTCAGCAAAGAGATATAACATATAAATGGTTATAAAATATGCTCGCTTTACGCTCTAAGCCATATATCAAGATTTCAACAGAATTTACAGTTCTGTTGTTATCTTCAAGCAAGTTTAAGTGCATTTAAACTCTTCGTATATTAAAGTGAAGCTAATATACTTGTGAGGAAAAGTTTGCAAGTGATTACCGGCACACAGTTGAGATTATTTACGGTAATCGTGAAATACTTACTATATAACATTGCGTTTTAACGACTTACATAGTGCAGGTATATACTCAATCATTATGAAAACATGCTCTTAAGAAATTGAAACAGAGTATAATATCTTTATCAGCTGTTATTGAAATGTCGTCGTATAATCTAACATTACCTGTTTATGGTAATATTAATATTATTATGTGTACAGTTTATTATTGGTGACATTTTTATCAGTTTGAATGATAGTAAGGTTACAATACCATAAGGGTTTATCTAGGTACCTATATATGTTTAATTTATTAATAAACTTAAATTGCTTTAACTTTCCCTTTACAATTTACGTTACCATTAATTTGTAACAAGGCGCTTAAAATGTTAGGCTTCGTCATGCGTACTTCCCGGGTCTTTTCGGATGTTATGGTATTAAAACTTTTATTTAATTCTTTAGTTCGAAGCAGACTTGAGACTGGGTCTATTGTTTGGGCACCGCATCAGTTGAAGTATGGCCTCATGGTGGAGAGGGTTCAGAAAAAATTCTTGAGACTCCTTTATTTGAGGTTGTACGGATACTATCCGTGGCTTTATCCAACTGACTTTCTCTTAGGCATGCTTACATACTGCAGTTTGCAATTTAGAAGAAATATTTATTTAGCTACGTATTTTTTTCGACTTATACGAGGTATAAATGAGAACTCTGCCATTCTGGGCAGTGTTGACCTGTGTGTCCCTGATAACTATCTTAGAAATAGAGAACATAAGTTGTTTATTCTTCCAAGGTGCAGAACCAACCTTCCACTGGTAATGCCAATTGGGAGGGTGATAACTATGTTCAACGAAATTGCTTCGGGTGTTGATATATTCCACCTACGTGAGAATGAGTATAAGTGGACGTTATTTTATAATTTTTTAAAATAGGGTCTGCTTAACTCATCCGGTGTCCATAAACCTATATAATTAATATTTTTGTATGTACATATTTCTACTATTTAATAACATACTATCTATCTCTTTTTTTATGTCATGTTGTGAACGTCTTAAACTTATAATTTGTAATGTCCACAATATGTAAAAATAAATAAATTGAATTGAATTGAATGCTGATAAATTTCATCCGTTCTGATGATGTCACCTTGGGTAACCGTACTATTGACAATTAAATATTACAATAGGTAAAAGGGAAATGTCTATTTTGGCAACTCTTGATTTCACGCCTTATTTCTTACTCAATCATTATGAAAACTTGATCTAAATAAATTAAAACATAATATTTCTTTATTAGTTATTATTGAAACATCACCGTATAATATAGGTTTTCTTTTTCATGGTGATTATAATTTAACAGTTTATTTTTAGTGAAATTTTTATTATTGTTTGATTAATTTAAAATTAATTTTATACTTAGGTATGGAATATTATTATTTTATAATATCATTCACATTATTTTGAATTATGCATACATAGACGGTAATACACAATAGTTTCATAGAAAACTGTATTTTTATCATATAAGAATAATATATTGTATTTCATTATGGTTTATCTATAAATTTTTAATAAATATTAGTAAAATTAAATTTGCATTAATCTTTCCTTTACGATGCTGATAAATGTCATCCATTCTGGTGATGTCACGTTGGGTTACCTACTGTACGATTGATAATATTACAACAGGTAAAAGTGTTGTCTGGTATCAAAATTGGTCAAATCCATTTTGTTTTTTCATCTTAGTATGCCGTATAAAGCTTTAGTTTGATATAAATACAAAAATAATTTATCAAAGTTGAACAAATCCAATGTTGCTCGTTCAAAAATGTATGTAAAAGATTTTTATCATGGAATAACATTGGATTTATTCAACTTTGATAAATTGTTTTTATAGATACCAAACCAAAGCTTTATACGGCGTACTTAGATGCAAAATATAATGGATTTGATCAATTTTGATAAATTTAAAGGGAAATGCCTATTTTAGAAAATCTTGATATCACACCTTATTTTTATATATCTTTCTCACAATTGAGCATATCTCTCTTTATCGCATATATTTTTAAATCTACATCTTTTCTTTGTAATGGAATGTGACGCTCTCTATGCAGTGTGTATTTATAATTTATGACAGGAATATGAAAGTTTACGGATATCTATCAAATATATAATATTCACTGAATATTGCTATCTATCAGTTTTGAAAATAATAACATGTTAATTATATGCAGGTATATTGCTGAGTCAGCATATAGCAGGGCTATGAAGATAACTAAGTGCATATTAACTGAAATATTTGAAGTTAAATGAGTTATGTAACCTTAGGTGACATAGTAACAGGTCAGTTATAAAACTAATATATAGTGAAACCTTTATTTAATGATTACTTCAAGGCTTGGGAATAAAAATACATGAACTAGTTTTACAGATGATAATATAATATTTCACAGAATATGAGATCAGCATATAATTAGAATAAGACAAATACTCTGTTTATTTAGTCACGTTGGCCGCAAGAGCACTGACAAAACTGATAGTCACTGGTAAAGTAGAATTATAAAGATGTGGAAGAATACCAACTCGCTAGAGTGACCTACTGAAGAACTTCGCAAGTTTATCACTAGGTACCAGTAATCTTCAAAACTGCAAAGGACAGAAGTGAGAAGAGATCATATAGGGATATTTAATGTTGATAAGTGCTGCCTAATTATATTTGTTTTATAAAGGTGAACAGTATTAACAAATCGATACCCAATCTCAATAGAAAAACAACTCAAAATACACTGTTCCAAGATAATGGCGTTTGAAAATTTTACACAAATTTTCATTTCAATGCTGAAGCCTTGATTTTTTAACTAAATGTATTTATTTTTTTATTTATTTCGAATAAAACTTAACAATACACAATGAAATTTTACAATTTAACAAATTATCAACCAAGTCATTCACGTTTATAATAAATTAATAACTAATCCCAGATAGGGTAATTCGATTTTATGACCCGTTGAAGAAATTTTAGATATTTTTTTGTTAAAGAAAAGACCTTTCTAGACGGAGTGGCATTATTAACTAAAAACCTTAAAATTTCAAGTTGTTTCCCTATAGCAGGTAACCTACTATAATATTATAACTTTATTTGATACTTTAGTTCCTATATATAATTATACACAATGGATTGCGATGACCGAGCGGTAGCATGTCAACACAATATGCCGTGGCTCACGGGATTTAATTCCGGGTCTGGAAAAGTTACAAAATCCAGACCTATGTATTAGGTTAAGCAAGTGACTGACATTTATTTCTCGTAAAAAAAGTTTGTTAATATTAACATCTTCACACTGTGGAAGTCCACATATTGCTTTTGGAATAAATACGTACACTACTTGATAAAAAAAAATTCTTTTTCGTGTTGCTTTGTTTTCATTTAAAAAAATATTTTACTGTCGAACTGTGGCATTCAACGTTATATTGTATACAAACTAAAATGTTGATGCATCTACGAACTTGTGGCTTTTGTTTTGTGGATATTATTAGTATTAAATAAATAACATCGATTTGTTTTATTTATAGTTAAATCTTTATTGGAAATAATGTACAGTACACTAATTTATATATAATATGAACATTTATGCCTGCAGTGAAAGTGAAATTGAACATGTTCCTGAAACAGAAATTATGGGTTATTTTTTATTGTAATTGGAGAAATAGTTGATAACTACTCATCATAGAATTATGTTATATTAATATCGTTCAGGCAGATTATAATATTATGATCCACATTGAGCAGAAATGTTAATTATTTTACGTAGATAGATATCTAAGATATAAAAAGTGTGTAAGGAAAAGAGATTTGTACTAATATAAGATTTATAAAGCAGTACTTCACTTGATTTAATGAATTGAATATACTCGCTAACAATTGAAACGGACTTTCTTTGATAAAATAAAGTAAACTTGCGCTCCAACGTCAGTAAACATTTCAATCAAGCGAGTTAAACTAAAACAATATTTAAACAGAAATCATCTCATCCACAGTGTTTTCGGGATGTTTTGAAAAGAGCCCAGAAATAACTCTACGAATGAAAAGAATTTCAAGTCATTTTTCAGTCACAATAATTAAAAAATAATAAAAGCGTGTCATCACAAAGGGCTAATTTTATTTGAAAGAACGAAAAAACAAAAGGGTTAATGAAAAAAGCCTTCCTCGAGTGGAAAAGCTTAGTCACTAGCCGGAGAGCAGCTGTTATAAAAAATTAAATGAGCTTTTTTAATCCACCAACCGCCTGCCCTAATTAATTTTCAAGACCAGGTGTGACTAAGACGATGGATCTTGGCAGACCCTATTCAGGTTTTCCTTAAATTATGGAAATGTTTCGCGTAGAAAATAAAATAACGTCTTATTAAGGCGAAAAAGAGAGGGACCAAATAAACAATCTTGTTAAACGTATTACGAAGTTTTAAGGGGAAAATTAATTTTCAAAGTTATTTTGAGGTCGCGATTTACGAGAAAAAAGCAATTTCAATATATTGCTAAGGCTGTCAAGGATATTTTAGGAAAATTGTAATATGAGCCGTAATTGAACTTTCAAAATTTACAAATGGGTAAGGCATAATAATTTACGTAGCTTACAACATTCTCCTCATCAGGGAAAATGCTCTAAATTATTTTGGTTATTTATACTAACATTAATATCTCAAAACAGTTTTTATAGATATTTTTAAAACTTGAATGTACTTAATGAAATTAATAATAAATGAAATTACCTATTTATTTTGAACATCGTATTTTTATATTTAAAATAAAACCAGTGAAAATAATTTTAAATAATATTATGAAGACACGGGAATTTCTTTTTACTATTTTATTTTCCTTAACTCAAATTAAAAAAAAAAAATAGAATATTTTTTTCTGAATTACATTGTACGTTTCGTTATATATACCTATTTTGACTCTTTTTGTGATCACAGTAACTAATAGTTGAGTAGATATAATATTAAAGTTAACTGCACCAATTTAATCCATACTAAAAAATATAGAATATAATTCAAACCAAAAGTCATCCTAACCGATTAATTTTATTAATATATACCTAGATAATAATCTAACCTATTCAATTAATTTATTATAGAAGATTATTATTGTTAGATATTTACAAATCTAATTTTGGTTCAAAATTTTACATATCTACTTAAATAGAACCAATAAACAATAATTTTAACATATTAGTTCGAAATCCTTTATGGACGTTTCCTAATAATTGCTATTAAAAATAATGGGTCTTTTACTAGTCCAGTGGAATATTCGGTCGTAAATTATGAGTATTATTATAATATTAGCATTAGCTTAGTTTAAAATTCTCGTCAGGTGGTAGCCAATCCGGCAATGCGGTACATAACGATGTCACCAGCTGCGATGCGGTCATAATAAATAGGTACATATAAACATTTTCATTGTTTGATTATATAATATTTCGTAATTATAAATTAAATACTTTATACCGTAGCCAAATTACCTTCATCAATTATTTATAATAAAAAGCTACATTTCTAATGTATTATTTAAAGTAGCCTTAATATTATTATCAAGTTATAATATTTTCTCGAAAACTATTTTGACCAAATTATGTGTGTTTTATTTTATTGTTATATATGGAAACCATCAATGAGGAACCTATTAATGAACGCTTCGAATTAAGCAATACCCAAGATTATTGACAAAGAGAGATAGAACATAAATGCCTATTAGTTATTATAGACAATAATAAAAACATCTATAATATAACATATTCTAGAAAAATGAGCTGATTGTGTCATGGACAGTATAGCATGTTGCACCATCTTGTTAGAATCACATAATTATAGTTCAAATCAAAATTATCTAATTCATGCCAGAAAAAAATCAGTAATCATGTTTGTGTAGCATTCTCCATTGATAGTACCTGCATTGCCATTTTCGTTTAAAAAAAATAAGGTCTAATAATTAAACCTCCAGATAATAAACTACATTAAACTGTTAATCTTTGTAGATATAAATGTATGCCAAGAATAGCACGTGTTCATTACTCAAAAAGCGTGCTTATTTATGAAGCCATTTAATCAAAAACTAGCTTCATTAACGATTTTTTAATAAAATAATGGTTCTGTTTCAAGCTACTCTAAGGCGTAAAACCCACTTAACGCAGCGAGCGGCACTCGCGCAAAATTTCACAAGTGACGCGTAAATCATCGAAAATACAACGTAATCAAATACGCCAGAGCACACTAGATTTGACGACGCATTGTGCCCGCCCGCCCCATGATTCACCGTTGTTTGGCTTCTCAGCGGGACGAATTAACGAAAATACAACGTAGCCCATTCATTGAACACGGCAGCAAAATCGCGCTTCTGGAAGCGTCGTCGATAGACGGGCGAGTAGGCATTATTTAATAACAGTGAACTCATTGTTTAGTTGCTGCGTGTCCAAAATTTTGCTGGTAGAATGATGTCATCGTGAATATTAATTACAAGCCCCGAGAAATTTAATAATATTTTTATTGCTTTGTTATGAGAGACGCTGATAATAATAATTATTTTGTGCTTTTTGTGCCCCTTATTACATAGGTGAAGGGTAATGCGCGGGTGGGAGGGGGCCTATTTCGTAGTGAGCGCACCGAACGCCGCTTTGGTGGGCTTTATGCCTAAAGCCTAATCAGAAAAATAATTGCGGTGCACCAAATGGTCATTCGCTTTAAGTTGTTATGTAAACTATATTATTGTATATGCCATCAAATGCAAAAATATTTATGAATAATAATTCCATGTAGTACCAAAAAGTCCAAGTTCTTTAGAACGGCGTGGAATTGATTGTTCCGAATTTTCATCTATACTTTGATTAACAACATCGATATTCACTGCAGTACATTTACGTTTTTGATGGATTGGATTCTTACAATCACAAACATAACCTAGCAAGTCATAAGACTGCACTGACAAACGGAATTTATGAAAAGTGGTAACTACTTCCTTCAGTAATTTTAATGGAGAAACCACAGGTGGCTCCATCTGACAGAAAAATGGTTTTCTTCAACGACGTTGATTGTAAGCGATTTTGTAATACTTTTTATTTATGTAATCGTAAAAAATACTGAACATCTTTGCTATTTTTTTTTAAATCATAGAAGGATCGTCGTCATATCTATTAATTCAGTTTGTGAAAAATACATAAGTAATCATTTTTATCATTTAATTTAAATCAATATATTCATTGTTCTTTCTTATTTTTCTCATGTAATTTTCTTATGTAATTTCTTTATATTTATGTTATTCTTACTCTCTATCTTATTAGGCTTAACTATATTATAATGTATACATGGAAACTTTGATGGTTGCAATAACTTTTCATTATTATATTTAAAATTTTTGTAATCAATAAATGTAACTATTTTTTTCCTTAAGGGGGGACATGCTCGTCGAAGGTCAAAATTGAGTTTTTATTGTATTTTCAAACCATGATCCTGGACACTCCTTAAACGTTGTAGATAATCTATTTATATAATTTTGAAGCCTTATTATCCTTTATAGTTATTTTAAACATTTGATGACTGCATAAGGTATTTTTGTTACATAAAATAGTATTCTTTTAAACCTCTCGCTCTAATGTTTTAGAATATAGTCATATTTCGGTACATAACTGTGCAGTGGTGTTAAGATTTTTTACGTTTATTAATTTTTAAACGCATTTATGAAACCATTAGTATAATTTATTACGAGATAATTTTTGTAAAATATTCACGATAAAAAATTATATTGATAATCTCTGTGATCCCAAATTTGACAAGAATTAGGCATTTTATTATTCAAAAAATCGGCAAGATTAACACGTTTGAAGATGATTTTAAAGATACTTATTATAAGCTATGTCTTTGACCATTCAAGTGTGATAAAAATTTTATGAATAATGATTGCTTTATAATAATTATTGACCTAAGAATAAGGTAGTGTTTTTTTGAAATACGCCATTTCTTTTGTCATTCCCCAGTGGTTAAGCTACAACATACGGCCGTAGCCATAAATTGACAAACTATAATTGAAGTAGGGAGTAAAATGATATTGAGGCGCGTGTTTGAATATGTACCGTTTAAAAAAAAATAAAAAAAAATTCGGTTAGGTACATGTTCAAACACGCGCGTTAACATAATTTTACTCCCTACTTTAATTATAGTTTGTCAATTTATGGCTACGGCCGTATGTTGTAGCTTAACTACTAGGGAATGACAAAAGAAATGGCGTATTTAAAAAAAACACTACCTTATTCTTAGGTCAATAATTATTATAAAGCAATCATTATTCATAAAATGTTTATCACACTTGAATGGTCCAAGACATAGCTTATAATAAGTATCTTTAGAATCATCTTCAAATGTGTTAATCTTGCCGATTTTTTGAATAATAAAATGCCTTATTCTTCTCAAATTTGGGATCACAGAGATTATCAATATAAATTTTATCGTGAATATTTTACAAAAATTATCTCGTAATAAATTATACTAATGGTTTCATAAATGCGTTTAAAAATTAATAAACGTAAAAAATCTTAAAACCACTGCACAGTTATGTACCGAAATATGACTATATTCTAAAACATTAGAGCGAGAGGTTTAAAAGAATACTATTTTATGTAACAAAAATACTTTATGCAGTCATCAAATGTTTAAAATAACTATAAAGGATAATAAGGCTTCAAAATTATATAAATAGATTATCTACAACGTTTAAGGAGTGTCCAGGATCATGGTTTGAAAATACAATAAAAACTCAATTTTGACCTTCGACGAGCATGTCCCCCCTTAATAAAAATATATAGCATAGTTTCACTAATTAAAAGAAAAAGCAATATTTAGTATACACATATTTTATGAGAATCATCAGGACCGGTTTTATCCGCTTCAATGGGACATAATTCAATAGAAATACAGAATGAATACTCGTACATAGACTAATGTATGTTGAATATTTTCAAATTAATTCCTTCAACCCCATCTGCCCACTATGTGAACATTTTACCTAGTGCGTTATTTTTGAGAAGTTTTATCTTATTGAAAAGAAAATTTTATATATTGCCATGGACTCTTCTTAGTTCTAATTGGTATGGAAATTGGGAAAAAATATCTATAAGTTTAGCAAGTTTTATCAATATCGGTCTAGTAATTTTCAGGGAAGAAAGAAATACACATAATTTGGTCAAAAAAAGTGTCAATGGAATGGTATATATGGAAATAATCAAAACTGATCAAAGGACAAAAGTATTTTAAAATCACAAGGATACACTTAATTATTTCCAAGGAGGAATTCCGCAACTCAGGTATTCCGCAAGCCGCATCAGGAGTTCCATAATAGTTTTTAAAACACATTTTTACAATAAGTTACATAAGACACACCATTGATATGGAATATAGATAATAAATTATTTCTGAATTCGAACAACCAATAAAATATTATTATTTTATTTTTTAAAACCCCACTACTATTAACGTCTCAAGCGAGTAGTCAGGTCATGCGTTGCCCAAATTAAAAAAATAAATGCTTATAATACAACATTTTCACGGTCAACTCTAATGAGATGAAACAAATCCTACGTGCAACTGCGGTGCATATAATATATAGCTCAGTTCCATAGTGGGACAACTAGGAATTAGAAGTTTAGAGTAATGGCTGATCAAAGTTTCGACTCACCTAAACTGACTTGTAGAAATGTGACGGTTTATTATTTGTATTATATTTTTAGTAAAATATGTTGTGAATAGTATGTAGTTTTAGGGCTCAAATTGTTTATGCTAATTATCATAATGATTTTAATAGTTTTGAGCAATAATCGGACATAACCCTTTATGGAGCTGACAACTCTGCATGAATACTGACAATAATTAGACTTATCACTATGGAACTGACAACTTTACAATATTGAGTTAACATAATGTTCTTTATTGGCGTCATCTCAAAACATCAGTCACTGATAACAGTATATCCACATATTGGGTAACCACCAGTGGCGAAGGGTGGAAGTAAGCTGTTAAGATTGGACATAAATAGTTCACAATAAACTCTGTCAGTTAAAGGTATTTGTTTTCAATGAACGTCTACAATTATTATTTACATATGGTGTTGGTAAGTTTTTAAAAATCAATTAAGCTTGCAGTCGATGAAATCCATCCATCATGGCCCCCACAAAGGGGGGCTGACAGGGCTCTAGCCTGAGGGCCCGAGCTCAGGAAGGACCCGGCGTTGCGAGTCGACCAGAAAAGTGATCTAAACACATTCAAAACTCAAAATTCCAAAACAAATTCTCTTAATAGTAAAAGAAAAAGTCGCCTGTAGAGCTATTTTTCTTCAATAATGTGGTTGTACGATAGAAATTTTATTGCGTATCGATACTCGCCAACTCCATAATTCAAATGGATGTACTTATTAAAATATGCAAAGAAACACTAACTATACATATTTATTTTACCGCGAACACCATTTGGAAAACGATATTATATCACACTGCCTTTATCTTTAGCGATAGGTAGGGGAGCCGCCAAAGATCCTAGACTGGGGGCCCGCTTTAGGGTGTGGGGGCCATGCCATCCATTCCAGTGTCCATTTCTTTACATATTGTATATAGTTTGCCAGTTTTCTTGGCTAATCGTATTATTGGGGCTACAGAAATGTATGTATAGGTAGGTCTCTTAGACATCTTTTTTTCTCTCGCTCTATTAACGCATGCATGGCATCATCAACTTAATTTTGGGTATGACCCACAACCAAAACTTTGTGGCAGATTTCTTCAATGAGATCTATTGAATTGACTGCGTACCTACATTAATAGGGAAGCAACAAATTATTTTTTTCGTTGACCCGCACAATTATCCAAGTATAATACATTATTTTGTGATGGGTTTACTTGTAAAAAAGCTAACAAGCAGCTACCTATTTCGTTTGAACCCCTTTTTCCTAAGTCTTCATGCCATAAGTAACAGTGGCCTTGCTTCTTTGTTATGTCGTAGGTATATAGTAAAATTATATGTATTTAACCGGTGTTTACTAGAGAAGCTACAAATGTTTTCGGAGGGCACTGCTAGAACAGCTTGCAGATCGAAGCAAGCGACTTTGACCAAACTCGAAGCAACATCATTTTCTTTTATATGCTTGTGTAGGTACCTGCTCCTCTTTTCTAATTTTTTCTTCCGGGCTTGAATTTTTAAAAATTTGACAAGATGTGATACATTGGTCCTTTTTCGGGACAAAAATCCAAATTTAACACCGCGGTGTTAAAAATTGTATCCTACATATGTTTTTTTTACAATCGGCATATCTTTCTCCGTACAAAATTCTTGGTATAGCCTGTACATTGTAGCAATGTTCAGGCTTCCATCGAGATACATTTTTTCACTATAAGCTCTACAATAATGGGAAGACATTACTGGAAATGATTTGATGTGATTACGGATTTTTTCCTTTATTTCATCATCAATTCTCACTCCACCTTTCCCATTCCTTCCCTTTAAATCTGAATGCAACACTCCACGTTTGTGTTTTTATGTGCAATTTCAATCATTGTCTTGCATTTATTATGCTCAAAGTATTCATATAAAAAAATGCACGCTCTTATTTGGATCCCATTTATATCAAAACAGTACGCCTTGTAAACTGTACGTGTACTACCAGGAGTTTACATTCTGTACTTTGGAATAACTGGCGTGATGCACCTTAATAAATAAACTCACGTCGTCGATCATCGTCTCCGATCCACCAAAAACTTTGGTGGTTTTGTTCCCTTTGATTGAATTCAATTTTATCATAACATGTTAATCTGCACTTCTCAGCACACGGTGATCCTACTTTCATAATGATAGAACGCCATTTTGAGTTGTCCCTTTATGAAATGCAATAATTCACAAAACAATATTTTCACAAAACGATATCTCAAGTTGTCCTTTTATGGAACTGAGAGAGTGTTTAAGTTTATTTATTTCCATATGAAGACATCTGTCCAACGAGAGAAAACCAGTATTTTTTACGAGTTGTCCTTTTGTGGAACTGAAAAGGAGCAATATTCAAATATAATGGGTAATATAACTCAAAACATCAAATTTTGGACTTGTCCTTCTATGGAACTGAGCCATCGATATGGATACTGTTTATATCCAAATCTTAAAGGTTTTCATTACATGCATCCTGCTCAGCGATTGAAAAATAATAAAATTTACTTGGCGACAAAAATATACAATATAACTAAACTAAACATATTATATGGGGTGGAATTTTTTGTCATCTTAATTTAAGGGTGCAAAGTTTCCAATATAGACCACTGTCTACTGTTTTATAATTAGTATAATATTATGTAATGTATCATATTGCACAATAATATGATATATCTTCATGGTAGTTCTAAAGATTTTACTAACAAAAAAATGGGGAATTACTAATACAGTTAGATTTAATTACCCGGCGATATTCGTATGTAATTTAAAAATAACAATAAAAACGATACAATATTAATACAGGTATGTAATTCATAAAAATAAAAAGTCACTGTGGCAAAAAATAGATCGACCCTCATCCCTTGTTATGTATGTATGTTCTCCAGTGTCTCTAGTAAGTAAAGACGACAAAGTATCACAAAATAAAGCAGACCCGAATCGTATGAGAGTCGCAAATAAAGGGGGCCAGATCACCCTAAATGCCCCTGCGATTCTTCAGCCCCCCACTCTCTTAGCTTAGTCGGAGGGTTTCACTCCCGGGGGCTTACAGTTTATGACGCAGCCCCCTCCTCCTCAAACTCGTACCTCTGGTCCGGCAGGGTCGTAAAAAGCTACATCTATCTGCCAGGCGACGGCTTCCCAAGTTTATATCGAACGGTTCCGGTGGTAATCCGCTAATTGTATTTTTTTTAATTAATGAAGTTGGTCCGTTTTTTGTCGGTTTGATTTCGATGAATTCTGAAGAGGTTCGAGCGGTGGTGTTTTCTCTTTCAAGGGTTTTATGCTCCCCTACCCTCAAATAAATAAGCCCGGGGTGTTTATAGGAAACAAGATTATTTTGCTGCTATATAAAATGGTAACACGAAAAATATGATTATCCATTCTACCAGTACTATATTATTAACCCAACATGGGGCGGTTTATAAACAACATTTTCTATTGTAGATATATTTGATACAGCATTCTCTCAGGGTCTTTTTGGATGTTACGTTATTAAAAATTCTCTATATTTTCTTAGTTAGAAGTAGGTTTGACAGTGCGTATATTGTTTTATTGTTTGGGCATGGTATCAGTTGAAGTACGGCCTCACGCTAGAAAAGGTATATTTGCCTTTACACCACCGATTTTCTCTTATGTATGCTGATATATTCTGTCTAAAAGTTAGAAGCGATCTATATTTAGCAACGTAATTTTAACGCATGTGTAAATGTCTGCCATTCTAGGTGGTATTGGCCTGTATGTCCCTAATAACTTTCATAGAAATTGGGAACATCAGTTGTATGTTCTCCCAATATGCAAAACTAACCTACCATTGATAATGTTAATTTGTCGGCTCTGTGACTGTGTTCAACCAAAACAGTTCGGATATTGATATATTTCACTTACGTGAATATGAGTTTAAGTGGATGTTGTTTTTTAAACTCTTAAAATAGTGTCTACTTAGCTCATTTGTGTACTTCATATTTTTTGTATTTACTCTCTTATTCTTATTTGTTATGCCATATTATAAACGTCTTGAATTTTTGTATGTATAGTTCACAATATAATATATATATATAAATTTGAATTAAGATTTGAAAATACAGCATTATACTTTTAATTATATGGACAGTTTTTTTAGATAGGATGTGTACAACTGCATCATATTTTCTAACTGTGTTTTACGTAAAATTCATTTTACTTTTTTTATGGCAGTTTTCAGTTAAACTCTGGTGCTGTCATATTTTTAGTCTTCATCATCGAAAAGCACTATTGCACCGTTCTTCATAACTTTCCCTCAACACATCCATGGCTGGATTTCTAATTATGACTGTGTTTGGTACGCGTGTCTCTGGACATATTGGTTACCAATGAATTTGTAACAACTCTTCTAAATATTCTTAATTCTAAATATTCTCAAGAATACACAAGATTCAAGACAAATAATATCAAATTATATTTTAAACTAGGTATATGAACATATTATGTAATTTGGAACAGCGATAAATCAATAACCCACTTGGTCTCCATAATCAAATTAATCGCATGATGGGCAAGTGCTTTACGAATTGATTTACTGACTCTTGTTTAACCATTTTTTTCTAGTTCTGGTTTATAATGCATGTTTGTTAGGCTACCTTAAACTTTGTATTTTCGATAAAAAATAGTTATCTATTTTCAATTGAATTTAAAGAAATATCATTTAGACGTAAAAAATATATTATGAAATATCTAATTAATTTTATAAATTATTCTCAAGAATGACTCACGGCTTGGTAGCTTAATAAGAAAAGCACTCACTCGGCAAGCAAAAGTTGTGTGTTCAAATTTTATTTATTTCTTCACGATTTTTCCGAAAAGTAAAAAAAAACCCTCCCACTCTGGTTACATTCTAAAACGACAGTAAAAGAGCTACCTAATGAGGGATTAAACTAGAGGGAGCACTTATTGAAAATGAAAAGTCTATCCAGGATCCAAAAAAATGGCGGTATTACATGTTAGAATAATTACACGTAACAAAGCACCTTAAAGAGGGGGCCACTGAGAAGAAACTGACGTCTCATGCCGCTAGGGAGAGAAGGATACCCACCAGTTCCTAAGCAACGGCCATCTTTTTTTTCAGTGTTCACATCTATGAATAATATAAGTCAAACTGAATGTTAATAGTCACAGCAACTAATTCTCCAGAAAAATATACCATTCTTTCGCATCTCTGATGGATTCCTAGTATGATCATATGGGCATCCACACAGCGGAGGTTTGTATTAACAGATATTTTATTTTATGACAAATGGATGTAAGTCACTTGCTCAACCTATTAGGTCCATTCTCTGACTCCAAATATAATTTGAAAAAAAAACCTAAGTGACTGTTAAGTTAGTAGTAGTAGGTAAGGCTATGTTTAATAATGAATGGTATATTCAATGAAGTATTTTTTCGCCAGTTTCAATAAAATTTCATTGATTGCATAACATCTAATAACAATATATGCTTACCAATAAACTAAAAATGCGTAAAACCAACCCAAATTTTACTAAAATAAATTCTAAATAGTAAATCACTTGTTGTATTATTAATTTTCGTGTTTATTCTATTAATAGTAAAGTAATAAATAAAAAATAGTTCAATAAACAAAAATAAAATAATATAAAGATTTATATTGATGATTTCATTATACGAAAGGTAAATACTTGTAGCTAACGGGAAAAAAAGAAAGGAAAAACTCATTGGCCCGACGGTTTAATACCCACTTCTGCGTAATGCGAGCAAATTGGTGCCCACACGTGGCGTGTAGCTCGCCTTGCGTCGTCGTAATGTGGTATGTCGGCGATTTTTACTTGAAATTAAATAATTTATCAAGCCACTCTCCCCGGGGAAATGTCTTCGCCGATCCCTCTCACTGCTTGAAGAACGGTACGACCGAAAAG
Organism: Rhyacophila brunnea; assembly: GCF_057557595.1. Lineage (NCBI taxonomy): Eukaryota > Metazoa > Arthropoda > Insecta > Trichoptera > Rhyacophilidae > Rhyacophila > Rhyacophila brunnea. The sequence continues at coordinate 21,161,237 of NW_028233350.1, forward strand.
GAAAGGTTGATTGTTGTTGGCAGGGATTGTGTCACCGGTTATTTTAATTTTACCGGTTGATAATTATTTAGCCTATAATCGTTTATTTCTATTTTTTCAATATGTTTGCAATATTTTATTAAAAATAAAAATTCCCTACAAAGCTTTGTAAGGTTCTGGAAAACGAGAGAAATGTTATGGACAACAATAATTTAGGCCCTACTGGGTATTTGGTATTATTGATTAGTAAAGGCATTAATAATTATTAACATCGCTAATTATTACAAAACAAATGGGATGCTCTAGTACAGTGAGGTGTTTTTATAATTCTCGATTCTTACTTCTTCGACCTGTTAACTCCCTTAATGGATAATAATATGTGTATGTACTGGCACATCATGTTAAATATTTATATAAACGAACACTTCAATTCACTTCAAGTTTCATCAAGTATATCTGGGGATGCTCTCTACCCACACCATCTACGGACCGCGTCATCCTGTTATACAGGCTTACAATAAGATAAGAAGGTGGCTTGGGCATTTTTCATAGTTGCCGCATGGGAGTTTAAAACTCATTTAGTGCTAGCTAAAACCGCGACTGGCGCGTTTGGAATACTTGGCCATTAGATATAATTAACGTGTTATTTAAATGTGGTAATTAAAAGGTCAGCAGTGATTCTATTTTTATGGTTCAATTATCAATCTTAGTAAATAATTCTACCAAATCTCAAATCTTCAGGAAGTATTAATAGAGCAAGCTTGCTATCAAGAAGCTTATAATATAACGTAGCGCAGTGTTGTTTTATGCCTTGAGCATAGACCGTATAAAGTGAAGCATGTTTTTTTAATCGGTTATTACAGGCAGATAATATTTTTTGTAAATTCTATGGTATTACCGGTATAATCCCTGATACATGGAAAGAAAAAGTGAGAGTAAGAGAGTTGCGAAAAGGAAAGTTAAAATAGCCTTTTTACGTCGATGTCCGATATTTTTTTCACTAACGGAAATGTATTGGTAATAAATAAACCAGAACTGAACGTTAGATCGCATTTCGTTTACGTACATCATTATCAATATTTACAAGAACTGTTTAAAGGGCCTAACATTATAATTCATAAAAAAACACTATTATAATATAATATCAACATAACTATTAGTACAAAGTTGATACTCATGTAAAATATATACTTAGGTATTATCACTTTTAATAGAAAAGAATATTATTATTAAAATACTGATGTTAATGAATAAAGTATGAGTTGTCATAATATAAGTAATAATATTATTTACATAGGTATTTAGTAAAATATATGTTACATATAAGTACTAAACTTTTTAAGATAAATTAGTTGAAGTGGAAATATACAGGTAACATTGCAAGTAGTTTGACGATTAAAAATACAAAATTTAAATGATAATAGATAATATTTTTAATATGAATAAAATAGATATCAGCTTCATCTTCTTCTTCCGACTATGTCCGATCCTAATAGAATTATAATATGTGCCTCCACAGGGTGGAGGTGTGTATTAGCAGGTTTTGTTTTTACGAGAAATGGATGGCAGCCACTTGCCCAACCTATTAGGTCCATACTCTGACTCGTACACAAATTGAAAAAAAAAATGTGTGCTTGCCAGACCCAGGATTTGAACCCATGACGCTATAGGCCGATGCTGAAGCCGCACGGCCATGGTGGGTGTAGCTTCATAGTATAATAAAAAATTAGCCATATAGTACTGGAAAGAGTACCATGCCATCTTAAAATACGTTATCTTAACTACATACTGAGGTTAAATAATGGGAGATTCTTTTTAGTATTCGTTATCCTCACTGCGCAAAGACTCAACGTTTAGTTACCAAGACGGCGCTGTTGCCCTCAAATATTGTCCACCATTCACTTTTGCAGTCTGCATGTTTAAAAACGAAAAGAGAATCTGCCATCTGGTTACTCCAGCGAGTCAGAACCCTTCAACATCTACCTTGTTTGAGATCTAGCAACCTTTCCAGATTGTCAAATAGCATGCAGCCAATGCGAACCGATTGTACGTCTTATGTATAACGTTGAGAGTCTATACAGGATGATAAGCAGCTCCTTTAGGATAAATTCTTTGCAAAAATTTCGAGCCATTTTTTAATCTTGCCTTCAGTGGCCATGTTTTTACATTGTGTATGCATATTCAGAAGACCGTAATATACATTAATATATTTAATTATATTTACAAGTTTCGGTTATGTAATAAACCGAAGTAAACAAAGTCATGAACGAATTCCAGAGAGAAATAAATAGATACAACATTAGACAAACATTAATATAACTTGGAGCTATTACCAGGCTAAAATACCTATTGCTATCATCATTCTCATACGTCTTTTCCATGTCTCCCACTCTCTAATACGTTTACATGTATGTTCTGTCATACTATCTTTATTTCTGGTGTTTCATACTCAATTATTTATCTGTGAGCTGGTGAGTAAGTCTGGTGAAGTCTTTTTAGAGTCTCCTGACTTATCACTAAACTCGTTTAATTGTCAAACGGTGATGCTTAGCTGATGGTTCGTCCCCGTCCATAATGTTTCTATTTTTTTATTGATTGTATATTAAGGTGATTCATCAGTGAAACGGCAAATAATTTTCAACCATAGGCACGGCAAAATTTTGCACTCGCTCCCATTCGGAGAGAGAATGTAAAGTTGGAAGCACGTCATTTTGCTTTGTGATGGTGACGGCCGTAATAATTCTTAAATCGTGTAAAGATGACTTAAAACGTTACCCATTTATTTTAAAAAGAAAACATGTCAATAAATATATTATTATTGTTACTGATAAAACAATAAATAGAACATTAAATGGACACATGTTGGATTTATAAGACAAATTATATTTGGTTTGACATGCCTCATTTGCACCCGCGACCTGCAATCCGCGCATCGCCTAGCGACGATCTTTTTAGACCGTGTCTCAACTGAGATATGGCCTTAAGGCTACAATAGCTTACAGTACCATTTTTCTATTATATTACCCTTAAATCTCTTGGATTATACACTTATTTTCCGATACTCTAATATTGGCGCTGTTAACATATATCAAACTATGATGAAAATATCATTTGTTTTTTTTACGACCGGATTAAAATAATTGATTCCTTAGATTTTCAAAATTTATAATTTGTATTTAAGTAAACGTGTACGTTCATTAAGTTTTCATCTCGTCCTGCTCTCTCTTACACATTTTTACGTATTTTCTTTCATGCGTTTTAGATAATTTTAGACAAATATACCTATACCTAAGTACCTGGTTGTTGTAAGTTTCCAATAATGTTTTTTATGTGTAAAATACTTTTTTCACAATATAGAACGCAGTCAACATATTATTACTTACGTTACGATACTTCATTTATTATAATATAATAATTTCGCCGTGAAAAGTGAATAAATGCAAATATGAGTAAAAAGTAAAAGCATATGTTATTTGTACGCATAGCTACTCATTGCAGTAGAAATTCATGAAGATGGTACGAGTTTATACATGCAAACATATAACATTTACCGAGAAAATATCGCCATATATAATGGGCAGAGTCTGAAGCCGGCTGGGCAGGAAACCGAAGTGAGAGAAATGGAGTGACGTTTCTTGTATTATATTTTTATGACTCAATAAAAAAAGTTGTTAACCCTGGGAGTGAAAGTAAAAAAGTATGTTTATTTCACACATTTCGGCCAGAGAAAAGGCAGATAACAAAAACACATTTAGGCGCTCAATCCGAGATGTCTGTACAAATATGCAGCGCTGCCAACTCCACGAGAGTAATATGCAAATTCTAATATTTGGGACTTTATTTAGAAGTGTCTTTTTCCTAATGCTGTCATTTCAGTAAAACACATTGTAAAAGTAGGCTTTTATTTTATTTCCAGTACGAAAGTATCTAAAAATGGTAAATTACTATTACAGTTCCAAGCCAAAGTACATTTGTGAACCTCTAAGCTGTAGACAAATGTTATTTTGTGAACCTGAGTTCAATGAACTTACTTTTAATATACCAATATTAAAAAACAAATGTTCGTTAATTAATAATAACAATCAATTACTATAACAACGAATTTCCAATTTATTAAATCATAATTAATTGAAAATACACGATATTTGCATAAAAATACCTATTACAAAAAATTGCTGACTAAATGGGACTTAAATCTCACATAATATACCGTAGTAAAGTTTAAAATACCTTTAAGTATGAGTCGTAGACAGACCAATAGCTCAAAGGAAAGATCAGTCAGGTACGGTGAGATTCAAACCTCACATGGTCTGATTTGTTATCTAGGATTTATGAAAATTGGGCTATTTTCTGAAATTATGTAGTTATTATCATTGCGAAGAATTTTAAATACTTAAAAGTTTATAAATATATATTCAGTATTGGAGAAGATATCGAAAACACTGTCCATTTTTTACTCCCTCACCGTTATAATTTAGAGAAATTCAGTAACATTTAAATCAAAACAAAATGACACTGATCTACATCAACATAAAAGTAGGAACAGAGGATGCAAGTCTAAAAGTGAAAAATATTTAAAATGGAATTAAAACCAGTTTTATTCAGGATGCTAATTAATTATTGCTTAAACTACGAGGAAATGAAACGAAGAGTAGATTACAGATAACATCCTTAAACAAATTGAACACCGACGTACAACTAAAAATAACCTAATCAAATACAAAACAACAAAACAATAAAATAATTCATACGGAAGAAAGTTAAAGAGGAAAGAGAAGATTGGATAAATAACCAACGTGAAATAAAATCAAAAATTTGGACACAGAAAGCAGTGTTAGAATAGTGAGAAGAGGTACTGGAGGAGGAACGCACATTTTTTTTGTCTGATCCTAATAGGTATTACCAGATTTAGTTTTTTACGAGAAATGGATGTCAGCCACTTGCTCAACCTATTAGGTCCATACCCTGACTCACACACAAATTGAAAAACAATATGTGTACTTGCTAGACCCGGGATTCGAACCTGGGACCCACGGCGTGATAGTCCAATGCTTAAGCCGCGCGGCCACCATGGGAATTTTAAATAAACACTCTATTTTATCATTTCGTATATCTGCCAAATTTTTATTACCATATTTTATTTCATACAGATGAAGACACGGTTTAGTGTATAATAAATTTAGAAAATGTTCTTTTTTTCAGCAAAAAATAATATTATCTACAAAACCTTTACATAACGAATGAGAATAAACAAATCACATAAATGATCATAGTTCGTAAATAACACGCAATTTTCAAATGAATCTCTCATTCAATATACACACGTATAAAGTATGATATTTCAGTTTACTTCTAATGATATAATTCTTACTTTAAGAAGAAAAAAACTTGTTCGTACAGACCAAGGAATGAGAAAATAATTATGATATATGGACGAACATAAATAGTAACCTAAAATTAGACTGAACTTTTCCGTGCAGAAGTACATTAAATGGTAATATATATAATGAAGATGTAAAACAATAATAAATGATTATTTTGTTTTGAAACATACCGTAGGATCGGTGGCGTAGGCATATAATCTGATTAGTTAATTAGATATCGATTTTAGAAATAAATAATTACAAATATAATATTATCTCCATTAGATAATTAAAATATTATCATATTGAAATATTAATATGTAAATTGTGTTTTATGTATTATTTTATAATCTCTTGTCAACATACAATAACTGCTCTGAGCAATGTGACGGTGACGCGTCTCAAATAGTGTGGCATGTCATTAGAAACTGCTCAATACTAGAAAAGGAGCGATGGTTTCTAGGAGACAAGATAATCACGAAATTGACCTCCAAAAATCTCACGAAATATTAAACAACAAAATAATACAAGAACACTACATACAATATCTAATTTTAGCCATTAAAATAAATAGAGGCACGTAGAAATACAGTAGGCAATATGAACTCGTTTTAAAATCTCATTGGAATAACAAATTTAGTTATCTTGTGCAAAAAAACAAAGATATGGTTTATAATTAAATTTTAAATGCACGGAATCAAGCATGAGAAATCGTTTTTAATATTTGTTAAATAATGTTGAGTATATTATTTAATTTTTATTCAAAGATTTTTATAGCTTTTTGATTATTTTTATCGTATATGTTTTAATTATCTCTATTGTTATGTTATTAAGTCATTAAATATAATTAACCTCTTAATATGTGTAGTTAATGCCTGTTAGATATCAAAACAAAAATATAATGTGAAAAAAATATTTTTTTTTTAAATTCATAATAGGTAGGTACTTAAACATATTATGCTTTTAATTAGCTTGTTAAACGATTTTTTGTTTATAGTGTCAATTATATTCAGTCTACATAGGCAATGTTAAAAAAACAAACATAATCATACCTAGTTAGTATCTATTTTGCTACCCAGCACCTAATTTCACAAAACAGTGATATAATTAAAACATTTTCCCATTTATAAAAACACTGTTACACCGCCGAAAAGGCATTGCACACCCGGGAAATCAAGCCGAACACAATATGTGTCGCCGGAAAAAGCGGAAACAACTTCCGGCTCATCGCCTAAATCGGCTTTGCGGCATTATCATCGCAATTGCTTTTTGCGGCTGATGTCCTCATTTATGCAAATATGTATCGTTAGATTAATCTCTAATGATTCCCAAAGACCCAATCTATCTGTCAACACGGGCTTTCCCTTGGAACTTGCGAAGGGTAATACGTTATAGTATCTGCTAATAACTCACTATTAATTGGCATACAAAGGTACCAGAGTTAATCATTATTATTTTAGTGAGAAGGTATTAAGGCGAATTAATACTCCGCCTACTAGGGGCGCCGAGTAGAAAATACAAATCTAGCTATTCTGTATTATTTTTTTGTTGATAATTTACATTTCAAGATATTTCAATTAATAAAAACGTAGCTATCTAAAAACATTTAAAGTCAAAAATAAACTTACAAAAATATGTTATAAAATGTGAATTCCGTAATCTTCTTATATTATTAAAACATAATATTATTTTGTTATATTTATTATCAAAATTTATTTAAATAAGTTTTTTCTAATGTAGTTTTTATATATTTTCTCATTGTCATTGATTTATACTGTGGTATAATTTTGTATATTATGTTAATTCACTCTATTATTTTATATTCTGAATGATATTTTTTTCTATTTAACCTGGTATTATTTATATTTTTAAAAAGTCCATAAAACTGTTTATATTTTAGTAAACTATTAATATGAGAAGAACCATTAAAACCATTTGTTTTTTCTAATTTCCAATACATTATGCCTAGTCTAAACTAATAACATATTATTATATCAGTACGTAAACATCCATGGCAGAATACAAAAAAAAAATAAAAAGTATTAATAAAATATAAATTTATTCACCTACATAATAATTATGTATCTCGGTCTGCATAAGCATTTTACTTTGTTTCAGTTTTACTAGCTCCATATAAAATTTCTAGGTAGTAACAATAGTCGTTAAAAGTAGGTAATCAGTTCTAAAACTCAATTTGGTTACAATAAATAGTCAATTATTTGTTACCATAGGTAAATATATGAATGTTATATAATATATATTATTAACATGGGTATGTACCTAATATATTATAATATATATAAAATAATACGATGTAACTAATTTGTGAGCTAGGTAATAAAGTGACAATTTTTCTTACATGTTAAAAACCTTGCCCAACGTAATCCAACGCACATAACATTAAGTATGTGTAATTCGGCCGTAACGAACCATTGGATACTTAATACTTTTGACGCGGATGCCGATTCAGGCTGTAGCGCTCTAAGTGCCCCCCCGGGATGGCACGGGGGCGGTCTGCGGTCTCACGCAATACCCATTCTGTACAACTGCAAACTGGACATTTCGTTTTTACAGGCCATCAGCGAACACGGCCGGTGGAAATTAGCGAGCTGCTATGAGCAGCGTACGCGATTGGTTATCGCACTACAATGTGTCGACAGAATTGCGATCCTCGGCGATAACATTTGACAGTTGGACCCGCTGTGCCACTTGTACGTATGAAGGAAACGGCTCATTTATTTGTGTTGTGTAGCGCTGGTTTTCAGCAACGACATAAAATGATGTCGTACATTCATCGAATTTATAACAGTGTATTATAGTTTCTAGTATTTTATATAAACTTATGCTATTAACAGGCGTTTCAATTTACCATATTGATTTTTGTAGAACATACATGGTTCATTTTTGAAGACAAGTCACCTAATTAACGAGAAAATAAATTGAGATTTGATTGGAAGCTAGATCCATAGTATCACTACGACATAACTGTAATTTATAATAACAATTAAAATACTAAGACAGAATAATGGAATAAGAGATATGATAAAATTAGTTTATATTGTTTGAGGTTAGAATCTTTTATAATATCATATTCAGTCATTTAAGAAGATAATACAAAACTAATAAATTATTTTGTAAATTTGTAAATTATTTGTAAAAACTCTTTTTGCTTAGCTAAGTCGACACTTCATGAATTTCAATATTATGCATAGTATGGATACAATATTATTATACACATAAAGTAGATGTTGTTACAATTTAAACAAAATCATAATCGTACTGTCACATTGCAAATATACCTAATTAAAAAATATGAGCAATTAGAAAAAGACAACACAGTGTTGATTTTCTCTTTTACACCAACTGCAACGCTGCAGTAGAAGAGAAGGGCTTTAGATTCCATTGACTCGGTCACTTTGACTGCACAGATGGACGGATCTCTTTTATAAACATTTTACCGTGGCAATTGCCACTTGGACGGCATCCAACTTTAAATCTAGTCTGACAAGTACCTAGCTTTATTTGGATTTTTTTATTAAATCAGTGAATACCAAAGGACGTACAGATGGGTATCGAGTAAACTTTAATGTTTTTTTTATAATTTCTCTGTCTCTGCGAACATTGATCACGAATGCCCATTATTAGAAACGATCAGGTCTCTATTTTTTTCATTTATTTTAATTAGACTAATATATTGTGTTCTATCTTTTAATACATAATTATTATTGTATACTATTTAAATTATAGTGTCTTCTTTACATCCACGGTATTTCATCATGTACATATTTAGATCAGACTCGGCGGCCAAATTACTGATATTATACCATTACAAGGCTTTGATATTTAGCATCTTTTATATTCTACCGATATCCATTTGTATATTATATCCTATACATTCAAAATTCACTGTTAGTTAAATCCACGTGACAGTGCGATGACATGCCTCCGATATTAAGAGTAATTAATTTAATTAATCCTTGTTTTAACCGTTTTAGCATTCTTTCTTCATTCTTACGCATCCGTATTTATTTGTCACTATAACAGTAATTACTAGTAGCATAATATTAAAAGTTTAACTTAATTTATAAGCTGGTTTCTTCAATCACATCATTTATTCACTATTATAATCACCTGTAATAGTTTTACTAATGTATTATCATCCAATTTGATTTTTTTCAGTTTTGGCGATATTTACTCGGATACACTTTATTTCCAATAGGTTTTCGATCGGGTTTAATCATCAATTCAAATTCAGCATATTTAAAAAACGGACTATAAGCCACTAAACGTATAGAAGTATATTTTTTTTAAATATATGTTTAAAAAAGGAAAGGTACTTATAATATTAGTACCTATCAGCATTCTTGAAGTATTTTTTTAAAATTTTTGCCGTTTTGCGCAACGCTGGTTTTGAAATATACTTGCATTATAGATTAACCAAATCTACCAAAACATAACAATTTACACTCTCAAGCTTGTCCAGTATAGATATAATCTCAATCCACAGCTGGATGAAGACGAATCCACATCAAACTTTCGTTGAAATTGATTATAATCCTCATCGATTCTCCTCTACTTATATAGTTTATTAATAACATAGATTTGTATAAAACATACTTACCTAAACTTGTATCATATATAATGTCATTTTACATTTTCCAAAAAAAAATATCTAGAAATGCGCAATTCCAATTAAAAAAATAACATTTTAAAGTCAATTATATTTATTTTGGTGGTTCAATAAATTATTGTGGAACAATGAAATAGATTTATTGGAAGGTTTTTAAAAAAAAATGCTGAAAATTTTGATGAATTTATTAAATTATAATTGTAAATAATAATAATATAATAGTTTGGTAGCATGAAAAATAATATAATATATATGAATTATGGAGATTTTAGATGCTAGTATAAAAATTTTAATAATTACCAATAATTTATATATTTTATTGAACATCCTTTGATAAGGTCTCCAGCCAGTCTATAATATGATATTTTTTATAAAGTTTGTTGGTATTGCAAAAGTAAAACTACAAGTGAAATGACATTGTCAAAAACATAGCAGAAAAAAATGATACGGTTGCTTAATTCGACGAATCATATAAGTAAAAAAGTCACGACCATTTTTTATGCGATCTGTATTACAAACAATATTCCATAGACGAAGCTACGGGCCATCTAGAAAAACCTTTTTTCAATCCAAGATTCGTATGGCGACGACATTGAAAAATGTGTTTGTATGTCACACGGCATGTCACAGCCATGCTCTATTGTGAATGTGAAATTATTTTTTTTGTGCATTTTGTAAATACAAGCAATCAATATACGCCGAAAATATAAAGATTTTTGGGCAGCTATTTTATAAACGACCCAATTCATATTATATATTGTTACTTTTTTATCCATAATACAATATGTCAAACCTTGATGACATAGTACTTTATCATTGTTATAAACAACAATGTAACTACCTACCTTTAAATGAATTTGTCGTTTCCTGCGTGATCCATTTAATCATATCAATACCCCAGTTCTAACTTGTTACGAGAAGGTTTTTTTAGTTTGTTATTAAAAGTGAGTTTATCGAATTCACATATTGAATCCAAACATATTGTGCGATGTTTTCACCCATGTACGGAACTTTAATCTTTTAGTAGATTGATAAAGTATGGATGAGCTTACTAACTGATGACAAATCTATACTAGAAACTTTATTATAACGGATACATTATTTAGTATATTGCACCGGAAATGACCCGAATCTGCATCCATTGGATTCCGGAAAATGTGCGTTACCAATTATTTAGTCACTTGCGCCCAACCTAATTACGGCAAAATTGACCAATATTTACACAAATCAAGTTTTTTTCAAAACTTTCTCTATATGTATTTTTTGAGGTTTTTCCAAATTATATGTTACATTATAAATTAGTATCAAGTCCGAGTATATATAGTTTTAATTTGTGTTTCCTTTATATCTAAGTACATACCTATCTAAAAAAAATGTTGTTTATTTTTTCAATGTATAAAGCTGACCTATTATTGGTAATACCAATTGGTGGAGCTACGGTTGTCTTCAACCAAAATTGTTTCAGCTACCTATACACCTACTCAATTTACGTGGCTGTGAATTTAGATGTACCTTGTTTTATATTTTATTAAAATATCTAGTTTTGACAAGTTGTTATTGATGGAAATATATGTATCTAAATTAATTATGAAAACAATATTACATGGGATGTTTTTTAATGGATAAAATAGAGATCATTTTTAAAGTTACCTGTTTCTTTGTGCATACAGGGTTAATTGTTTCGTATTTTTATAAAATTTAGCTCCCCAAAGTAAGATATAAAACATTAATATTATCGCAACATGTGAAAGGTTTGCTGGGTTCAATTCGATAAGATTACAAACTACATTATTGTATAAATAAATGGGTAAGTACATAATTACATACAACTGATTACATGTTACCCATCAAATAAGGATGCATACAAGGTTGCGCGTTCAAACTAATTACATATGTAAATTTTTGCGGCTGTCATTGAATAAATTTACTTATGTGAAAACTCTACTTTTATTTTTATTCAACGAATAAGACGTAAGATTTGAGAATATAACATTCTATATATTAAATAATATATGCTTAACTAGAAAAGCATACTGGCGTGAATCCAGCAGATATGGGTTCAAGTCCCGTCGGTTGTGGCATTTTTCTACATCATATTATGTAGGTAAGTATATTAAATATATAGAATGTTACATTCACAATGTTGTGTCTTATATGTTAAATAAAAAAATAGTTTATTAAATTATTAACAAGTCTAAGTACGGAATGGAATAATCCTCAATGTCCAATAGTAATTAAGGAGTTAATTGATAACTACATTAATTTAATGTACAAAAACTGATAGCCAACATTATAACGCAATTCGATAAGCATTTCATGTAACAATTACTAGTTATAATCGTAATTAGCTAAGATGCACGTAGCTTATTTGGAGAAGCATACTGGCGCAAATCCAGAAGATACCGGTTCAAGTGCCGTTGGGTGTCGTATTTTTTTTTTCTTTCTACAAAATGATTTTTTTCTAGTGTGTATATGCATGAGATATTTTCAAATTATGTATAATATGGTGAATCTATAAAATATTACAAAGAAAATATTTCAAACTGACGTAGTCAATCAAGGCTCTTCATGAGCGAACAGCCGCAAAGAGTGTTCAGCACTGATTTTTGGATAATAATTTAAAAAAAAAAAAAACTATTAGTTAGCAGAAATGAGATAACAATTATTTTTTAGATTTAAAAGAATGCTGGACTGAACTGAATTAATTAGTGAGTGGATAACAACTGGAGACATAAATTAGCATCCAACATTCACAAAATGGCTACAAAACCTCGCTGAAAATCGCTGAATATACGAATATTGATTAAGGTCGGCGAAAACACGCGGCAACGAAAATCCATAGACTAATATAATTTAAAGGATTTCAAAAAGCTTTTACCAGTTAATGAATTGACCTCAGATGATGATCCAATTACACAATATTATTTAGCTCACTGTAAACTAGGTTTAGTTGTATATTAAGTATTTCGATTATAATATTGTTATATCTACCCAAGCCGCTTTATAATATGTTATGTTCTTTCATATTATCAGAATAGTATTTATTAATAGAAACTACGCTTCTGTTTCCATGACAGAACGATAAATCATTTTAATTAGTAAAATAATATGGGCCAACGTTAAATTTCTCTTCCTTCGTGACTTCTAACTTTACTTGTAAGTTGTCAGCCTTCAAGGATTACCTTATTATCCAAAACGCCTACCATCCATTACAGATACCTTTTATTGACACAGGAACCCAGTAAGTACCCTATCATGAAGATTATTCAGAGCATTTAGACAAAGCCTGCCTATTATATGATGTAGGATCATTCGTCTGCAGATTACAGGGAAGCCCTCCCACTTGTAAAGTAAGAGCTTAAACTAAGTAGACTGGAAGACATGGAAACTGTCTTTATTTTCAGTTGTGACAACAGCATGGTAAATAACAATAAACACATTGTTTTAGCGATTAACGGTTATAAATTTAAGGATTATAATTGGAATAAGGATTTCAATCTACTTATTTACGGTTTTTGCACCTATCATTGTGAATTTTTTATTTATATTTCTATACTAAATACTTATGATTTACTTTCTATTTTATCAAGGGAAACAATGAATAAATCGCCAATACTACATTATTTTCCCACTATTTTTAAAGACGGCAAAAAATTCGGTAGCCAAAAGCACTTATTTAGCCTTATACTGCAAAAAACATAAAATTTAATGTACCGTGGGCTTACTGTCAAAGCATGTCATAGAGTAATTGCAATTTTAAAGTTTGGCATGTCCTCTAAAATCAGGAATATTGCTAATTTAATTTTACTTTGTGTGTATGTGTATGACCTTCATTTTTTTCTAGCATACATATTTATAATAATAGACACATACTCTGTTGTTAACCCTAAATTATCGACATTTGGCAACAACATCGCAATACTATCTATAGAGATGTCTTGATGTCATCAATAGATGCAGTCGTTTATTTGTTCAAGCTGAATGTTATTGATGAAGATTTTTTTAAGTCAGTAAACCATTGAATGAAATATAGTGAACACGTAGTTTAAAGAAGAAAAATTGACTGAAAATCTCACTGTAGTTCCAAAATAAAGAAAACATTCTAAATGTAGATCTAAAGGCCACTGTGTCTACTATATAGTTAAGTTCTGTAGAAGTACGTAAGAGTGCAACGCACAAAACTAAAAGGAGCAGAGTTACGATAATATTATGAATATATTAATTAGAAGTAAAGGCAACAATGCCTTATGTTACTGTTTTAGAAGACAATAAAAATCTCTTAATATTATATTAGTTATCTACAATTATAATATATTGATTAACGTCTACATGGAAGTATCAAATTTATTTACGTATGGTTTTATCTAACTTAATAACGTATTTGTAATTGAATAATTTAGTGCCGGTTTTGCATCTAACTTGTGGGTTTTGAAACCAATACTTTTTGAACTGAGCCAAATTTTCAATTAAAATAAATGTTTTATTTACATGTAGTTGTTCATAATTAGTTCCAAAATATGAATTACATAATATTATATACAAATATTAAAATTAACTTTAGACTAAGTTGAAAGTGTTTCTAATAGTTTCGTTAAATATATTTTATTTCTAAAAAAACTATTTATTGTTGTACAAAATATGTAAATTCAATAAAATACTGTCATACTATGCCATCATTAGGGTACCTTATAAAATTCATGATTCTTTTTCCTATGTATTTTAATAATAACAATAGATAAATATTGTAGTGATACTGATAAGATAACAGAAAAAGCATCCTATTATCTGCTCTATTACCATGAGTAGTTTATAAGTAATTACATACAATAATAATATACTGTTATATTATTGGTATAAAGCAAGATTCTATTAGTTTATTCAACAACGTACATTAATTTGTTATATTCCAGGTGAATCATAATATACGGCCATCTATGTATATAGTGGAGATTATCTTGATGTCATTTTTCGGAGGAATGGTTGTTAGTTACACATTCAACCTGAAAAATAAATATATATCAAGAAAAATCAAAGATTTGAATCTATCTACGAATAAAAATTCAAAATGATATATTGTAAGTAGTTAATTTAATTATAAGACTTAGTTATCTTATTATCACCATTAGATTTTGTGATTTATCGACATTCTTCGTTTCTCGAGAATTCTAATTCATATCTCAAGAATTCTCAAGAAGTAGCTTTAACTCATCTAGTGCAAATTTTTTTTAGAAAAAAAATTAAGAGCCTAATTAGATTTTCTTATCTAACGGTTGAAGGTAACTTGATTATTTTTCGTTTCAAATTCCATTATTTTTATTTTTTGTTTTCTTTATACTTAATAAATTATTAAGATTCTCATGGATAATATATTGAGAAATGAGAATTTTCAAAATTTTAAAAAAATATTTCTCAATATTCAAAACTCCTTTTCTGATTATTCTACGAGAATTCTCGATCAAAATCCCTAGTCAATCAGTTTCGTGATATTGACGTTATTATTTATTATCTATGAATCAATTGAAATTTAATTTATGTGACATACCTATTATATATATTAGGTATAGAAATTAATAAAAACATTTTTTAATAGTTTAAAGGCTTTTGTAAGAATTGAAATGTTTAGTATTACAGAGTTTTTAATCCCGATGGTATTGTATGTGGTGAGTTGTTCTAAATTAATATATGTGAACGTTTAGGTGGTTATTGCATTTATATATACAGATATAGTATTATATTATTATGTTACCCATGCGTAAATCCTTAATCCAATTAGCTATTTGCGAATAAGACTTCAGTCGCAAATATCCGTCTTCTTATTGGAGGATTATTAATTAAATCACAAGACGTGTTCTATCTCAAGTTGTACTAGATGTTAACAAATATAATAAGTTATACATACAACGACGTCAGCATAACGAGATATTGCCAAGGCATAATATTTAGACGTCACAATAGAATAATTCAAAACGTTGCTATTCACACAAAGAAAAATAATATATCGTTGTAAAAATATCAACTCTGGAAATGAAAAAGAGCGTAATCCATACAAATTTCATTGTAAAATCAAATTTTACAGGAACCAAAAAAACATTTTTGTTATGGTTTTCGGTCAATGCTAAAATACAAAATAGACATAATTTTGATGCGCACAATAATTAATAATTTAGTTGTTATATCCCTTATCTGATATTATTATTATTGAGCTAATTAAAAAAACCAACAAAAATAATGGTTAGGTTCTTTTTCCCACGTCATTTCCTTATCATTTTTATTAATTGCTAGCTAAATTTAGAAAATAAATCGGCATTTACAGCTTACTTCTTTGAACACAACGTATATTTTGTAGTGTAAAATGTTATTATGCAATAAAACCTATTTTGAAAAGAACAGAGGGTTACGCCCTTTATCTTTTCTACAGTCGATATGTTGAAAAAGTCAATTTATTATGATCTTCATGATCATGATAACAATTAAGATTGTGATAAATTATGATATATTCTGGCTTTTTCCGGCAACTGTTTTCATAAATTCACATTTTTAGGATTTTAGGTTCTTTTGTCATGACGTGTTTGACAGTCATAGGAAACTAGATCTAATCAGTGAGTTACCTTTTATTTTGCGCTTTATTGATGTGTTCAATCTCCTTTCACCAATGCATTGTCATTTATATTGTGCATACAATCATACCAACGTTGTTTCCTCCAATTTTAATCTTCGTATTCTATTTGCATACGAATCAAAGTATGGACCTTATAGGTTGAGCAAGTGACTAATATTAATTTCTCGTAAAAACGAAATCTATTTATACAAACCTCCTCTCTGCGGAGGTCCATATTATGATCTTTTTAGAATCGACAATGGTAAAAAAAACATTAACAAGTGGTTGGAAAGGTTGACGTTTAAACATACTATTAATTTAGTATTAATATATTATATAGATTGTCTTTATAAAGATCAATATGGTAAAAAAAAATCCAACCCTTAATTAAAAACGGTAGGCCAAAGTAATATGAAATTACAAGAGATAATATTATCATGCTTCTAAAAATTGATAAACAGTAATTTATAATTGAATTAAGTGTAAATTTTTTATACTACCAACTTATATAATATAATGGAAACACTTTCAAAATCGATAAATACTTCATACCAGTCGTTTACACTAATAACTCTACTATACGTTATCAGAGCATAAAGGTTTAATATTGGGCAGCTTTCTCAAAAGCTTCGTGTGATAGCATTATCTCCTTGACATGTAACAAATTGACTAAATGGGATGATATCAGTCGAATTAAGACGGAATATGGGTCGCTTTACTCGGGGGTTCGCTTAAGGTAAATGTTACTTTTACCTGTGACAAGCAAAGATTGAACCTAACGTACATATTATATAGGTACATTAAGTGTAATACTTGGAAAATGATATTATTTCCATAGTAACAAAACTACATTAACGAAATACAAGTACTTATCCTGAACACCCCAATATTAGTTTCAGACTATTACGTTTATAATGTATTAACGTACATAAGTATTGCTTTGTACCTATGGTTTATTATAATAATATATTCTTTTCATATTTGGTGAATATAAATAAATATACAAAACCAAGCACAAATTGGTTCAAGTTCCAATATAAAAATTCCAAAATAATGACAAAGCATTTTTATTAACATCCTCCTTTTTTCCAGTACCTATCGGGTGTGAGATAGTATTTCCTATGTATATTATATATTTACACCATGCCCTAGATTCAAGCACACGTTAAACTATTTTTTTTAAATGGCCAAGTCGACATAGTTACGATAAATACATGGTGCACAGGTTATAAGGAATTCGTTGCAACTACTATTTCACGGTAAGTGCTACCCGATAGGCGCTTACTGAAAGTAGTATGTATACGAACAGTTATGTAATTCTGTGATAGTCACATAATTATTAATATGTCAGCATATCATTAATTATTGTATAACATAAATTTTTATTACTGATATAAAAGTAACGTCACCTTTATTAAGGGTGATCGTAATGCCTCCACGAGTGATTTTTAAAACGTTAATTTAATATAATATTATTTCATTGCCTACGATGGCCGAGTGTTTATGAATCAGGCATAATTCATGTGTCTCGGGTTAGAATCATAAGCTTGGTCAAAATTCACATGCTGTTTTTCAATATATTTTTGGACCCAGAGTACGGACTTAATTGGTTGAGCTACTAGCATCCATTTCTCATAAAAAAATAAAAATCCATTAATACAAACTCCACTCTGTGAAGGCACATGATATAATTATTATGATCTTCTTAGGATCAAACATGGTATAATTGGATTGGATATAATTGTAGGTACCCTATTTTTTTGGTAAATCTGTTTATACGACGTGCCGTATATTTGTCAAAAAAAATATTGACAATGAATGTTACTTTATGTAATAAATTGACTCTTCGTCAATTCGTGACGTCCCATTCAATTAATGCGTTGATTTTAACCAATTATTATCTCAAAATGATGATTTTAGCATAACTATAATATCTACTACCTTTATAAATTATTTTATTACATATAATTAGGTGGCTGAGCGACTTAAAAATCGGCTTATAATGTCGTGGGTCCCAGGCTTGAATCTAGGGTCTGGAAAAAATATACATATTGTTTTTCAATTTGTGTTTGTAATCCATTTCTCGTAAAAACAAAAATTTGGTTGTACAAACCTCTACTCTCCTATTAAGATCGGATGTGGTCAAAAGAAAAGAAAAAACGAATTTGGTACGGTTCTTTTTACAATGTAAATTCAATACATATATTATGTACATATTCAATTAAATATTATATTATTTATACAATCAACATATTACGATTGACAGCACAAATGTTTCTTGTATTCTCATTCTCTCTTTCATATAATTAACGTTTTCTTTCTTTTGTATGCACGCATTCTGAAATATTTATTTGTTGATGGTAACTGTGAGATAACATGACAATATATTTTACTTCATTATAACTGAATGATGTTGTCTTTAAATAATATGACTTCGCAATGTATGTGGTATAATAAAGTCCCTGAATGTAAAATGTAAAAAAATATTTATTATATTGACTACGTACAGAAAATATTTGAAAGCCTTTCAGGCTTATAAAGCATGTACCAAAATTCGCCGCCCACGCCCTTATGGCCATTTTATTTTAAATCTTCATGACTCTTACATGTGTGTCGCAGGCGTTGTGTTACCTATGTCACATACTTCCCTTTTCGGTGACAAAGCGTCTCATTTTGTCGACCGAATGGTCAATTTATTTAGTTTTGGGTCAGTAATTTGTTGTTTATTGTACGTCGTCCGTGATTGACGGCGTCCACAGAAAAAAGAACTGAAAATTGAAGACGCAAAAACCGATCGGATCTCAGGTCAAAGATCTCTTGACTATTGATACTTAATAAACAATGTAGACATACTGCCACTTGACTTCAATAAAGACAATTATTATTGAGTATAAATTGTCCTGGTTCTATTGCATACGATCAAATAATAATACATATATACATTACTAATCGATTACTAATCAAACTATGTGACCTATATTAAAGAAAGTGGGCTTCTATTTATTAATGGTAAATAATCATGACCTGTGTCGTCAACTATAATATGTAACGTCCTAAACTATTCCAGCACTTTTTGGATGTAGGTACTTCTATGAATAATAACTAAGTATTTTCAAAAACAGACAAGTCAGACATATTTTTAATGTAACACCTAATATAGATATATAGTATAATATAAACTTCATAAAATTCTTTATAAAACATTTTAAAATGTCTGAAGCATCATAAATGTTATTATATTTTCAAAAAACATTATAATACGATATAAAATATAACACAAAAGTGTAAGCCCACTTAAACTCTTATCAGAGTATTTCAATGTAGTTTACACTAAATAATAAGTTTTTAGCAGAAGCAAAAGTAGATAGATTCTTTGAAGATTTTGTGTAAGCTTCTATGTGAGATTTACTGATTCAGATGCGTTGATTCGAGTATTATTAATGAATACCTACCTATAATAACATTGAGGGGTGTATTTTCAAAATGAACTTATTCCACCACTTGATGAAAATGAGTTATGAATGCCAGAATTTAAAGGATAGAAGAAAAAAATAGCATTTAATCAAAGTAACTTATTCCAATACAAAAAAAATTGTAACATCAACACCGTCAACAGTTTTTAGGTTTTCGCCAAAAATTTGTTAAAGTCGAATAAGTTCACTTTGAAAATACATACGTCAATTATGCATAATCGTTAACTTAGCATATTCAACAAGTTTATATATTCTAAAACTAACTTGTTATCGTATTTTTTTCCCAGAACCGTATGGCAGCATTTTTTTACAGATACAATTTCAGTGGAAACCAATCATTGGTGGAAACATAGTATTTTATCGGTTGCGATTCACGCATCTCAAAATAATTTGGTTCTCCAACCAAATTTCAAGTTTTAAAACAATTCTGAGGCTCTCACGGTGTTAGAGTTTGGTTTAAGTTTATTTTCCAGCTTTGGATAATTGATAACACGAAAACCATTCTTTGTAAATATCATACTGTTTTTAAATATCTACCTGCGGAAACTTTATCGTAACATTCGTGTTTGATTATTGTGAGCACAGCATTGTAATCGTGTGTAACCTTTATAAAACTTTGGTAATACGAACATTATGAAGGTTTATATAATACTGTAATACGACTGTGTACTGACCAACATATAAAAATCATCCTAAATGATGACAAATCGCAAACGTCCACTGAAATATTACCGCCCGCTAATGGGCCATATTTTACTTAATTTTTTATGTTATGCAAAGTTGTCAGTGGAATCAAAAAAAACATGTCAAAACCGCCACAAAATTGAGGCGTGAGTAGAGCGAGAATTAACACTGACGGTGTATTTAAACAATTCATCATAATTCCATACAATTTGTCAATCCCCGGGTCGATCCAATGAATAGGCTAATGGGGAGGGCGCGCCGTGACTATCTGATGAATAGTTTAATTTTTCTTCGTCGTCGAACGAGTGGCGGACGTGGAATGGTGATTACAGACTAAGAGACCCTACAGCTGACACGACACGTTTCATCATGTTTAATTACAAAGCAAATATTAGCGCCCAACAGGGTGTGACCGGTTGATGAGCTTTTCAACTACTCATTGGCTAGAGCTTTATTGAGATTTGACGTTGTCATTGTGTGAATATATTGGCAAAATAATAATACTCATGTAGGTTTCAAGATATTATCCATTTGTCTGGTGGTAATTTATGATTATTATAATATAAAGTGTGATTATCAATAATATTTCAGCTTTAGCTACCTAGGTTTGCACATCACGGGACATGGAAATTTTCTAAAAGCAAAAGGCAAAGAAAGCTCGTTATCCAAATGGGACGATTGGAGCAACATACAAATTGTCTGTCAATCGTCAAATGTAACAGACCCATGATTATTCTTACAAAAAAATACCGGTAATTTGATGATTGCATTCTTCCGGTGCTGTTTATGGTAGCGATACAGAGCACATTGAACTGTACACTAAGCTCGAGAATGAAAATATATGTGGTGGTAAAAATTTAGGAGTAAGAATCGAGATTGCATCTGATTTGGCCTAGTACTATGGATACCTCAGGATAATATTTTAACCCAGTTTGCCTGTTCTCAAAGTAAACCGGATTGTAAGGTTACTAAATACCATCAACATACTGTATAGTGTATACTGTAGACATAACCGAAAATATTTTTAGGAAATGTTGAATCTATGGAATTTTATTAGAATTTTGATACAATAAGTAGGTTTACATTCAATAAATACAACATAATTTTGGTATTTCTCACATTTATTTTAACATAATTAACCAATAAAACGTATTTTTTGTAGTACTTATTCCACTTTTAATCAATAAATTAGGACCGATTTCGTCCGCCTCAGAGGGACATTTTCAAATGTTGAAAATGTCCCTCTGAGGCGGACGAAACCGGTCCTAATTTATTTATTAAAAGTGGAATAAGTACTACAAAAAAATTCGTTTTATTAAATTAAACAACAATACAATGCAGTTCCACCATGAATTGACAGTTAACAAAATAAAAGAAAAAAAAATAATTAACCAAGACTGATGGTTTCCATTAAAAACTTATGATACACACTTTTAATTAAGCTAACTGTTTGACATCGGCTGTATTGTATATAATACAATATTATGTATTATTAATAAGCGTCTTTATTCCTAAAATTATGTCTGATCATATCGCTTTGTCAAATCATCAAAGCTTTCAACACACAGAGGTTTTGTTTTACTGTCACCTTCTCATTTTTATATATTCGGCTAGTACGTTTCCGTTTCGATTTCACATTCGCGTATTCGAAATTCGAAGGGAAGCGGAAGTGAGATTTGCATGGCAAAGGGCTGTATGATTACAATCAAAATGAAAAAAATCAACAATGAGCCGCGTGTATGTAGGTACCGTGCCTTGAGAGGTGGTATGTAATTCTATCCAATTTCGTAACGCTTTGGTTATTTTGCGTTATACATGCAATCTTGTAGAATGGAATTGTATAATAGAATACTTATTTTAATATTTTCGTTGTACAATGTTAAAGTGGCGTAAGTCATTATCGTTCACATTAAAGTAGTATTAGAGTTATACAATCATTATAATATTATGTATGTCAATAAAATACCCACTTACTTAAAAGCATCGTATTACTTCACTCCAAATTATTGCAGCGGACATCGCCTTGTCAGTCGATTTTAGTGAGTTCTCAACGGTGCATTCAACCTCGCCGTGAGAAAAACGTTTTGGAAGAAGATTAAAAGACGATTAAAGGAAGATGAAAGGAAGAAGAGAAAAAGACGACTTGGCACCAGGACAACTGGATGCCACGGAATTCGAAAATAAATAGACGTTAGGTACTTCTAGGTACTTTAGAAAAAAATATTTAATATTATTATTTATATTTAAATGATTATATTATGATTTAATAGTTGGTAAGAATGAAATATGCAGACGTAAATAATGATTTAATCGTGCATAATTTCTAACGAAAAAGAGTCTTTTATTTTATATAAAGCCTTAGGCATGATAATTCTCAGTCCGCAATAAAGAATACATTATGTTAAGAGTAAAATGAATTAAAACTACTAAATAGTAGATAAAAACTGATTAAAATACCTCGTCTACGTTCTTTATACGTGTCTACTGCGGCGTCCAATTGTCCGGAGTCCAGTTGTCCCATTCCCTCTTGTGACTGAGTTTACCATAAACGGCTTGAGATACCTCCACTGGTTAAGATACTCTACCCATCTACCAGATTCTGTTGGCTTTGTCCAGGTATTATAATTGAGTTCTTCTATCCATTTTTAAATCTGTCCATAAGTATTTTACTATGTTGACTCATATGGAGAGTAAAATATATGCCTTTACAGAGTAGGAGTAGATTATTACTATTTTTCATTTAAGTTATATTGGGTGCTTGATCTGAATTAAACGCATATAGACAACAACTACATGTACCTACTTAATATTCGCATCGCACGAGGGTCACACTTGCATTTACGACAAATATGTAAGTATGTAACTAATTTTAATTACATACCTACCAACATATTAATGAAAACTTAATAAAATAACTAGGATCTAAATACATAATAAAAAACAAGAAAATGTATATAATTTTATTATTCAATTACTGTTGATAGTAATATTAATATCCGTACTTAAAAGAGTAAAATGGTAGATAAATATTAATTAATTAATTAATTATATTAACCTTATAGAACTCTATTTTAATGATTTTAAAACAAAGTTGTTTTTGAATATGTATTCTTGTTGTTGAACAAATAGGTATAACTTTGTTTCAAAACCATACGATAAATATACTTGATGTTTTTCTCGAAATGTTATTTGATATTAAGCCTAGTACTTATTATAATAATTAATCTTTTGTTTTTTGAACAAATTCTTAAATAAAGTTATAACTGGGGAAATGAATCCGTTTTGTATTAAAAAATCTAGTGATCATTTTTTTTTAAATATCTGTTGAAAAAAGTCTATTAATTAAAAATTACTCCCAAGAATTGGTAAACGATATCCCCTTTGGTTTACTGATAAGCTTTTTGTTTACATAATATTTAAGTAGAAACCTCTTTATCAGGGCGATCGTGCACAAAACATCATTAAACTAAGCTCTATAGAAAATTTCGCTCAACGCCGGAACATTAATTTCACAGCGTTCAGTGTTTACGGTACACTCACTGTAAATTAACCCATTTTCGAAATAATTTTTAGCATGAAAAGTGTGACGCACGCTAATTTTTAACAACATATTGCAAATTAAATTGAGTATACTTATAAGGTACTGTGGTGAGAAATATTTTGAATACAAACTAAAAAACGTACGACGTTTATCTTAGAATAAATAAAATTCAGATTGAGGTACATTTAAATTGAAAAACTATGATAAATGGATCGTATCTAAATAGTCTATATGAGGACTTTTATTTGATAATTTTAGCAATAAAATAATATGTAGTAAAGATTTATGGCATATTTAATAAATTCTTAATTTAATATATTTCAATTTGTCGCGGTAAATTTATTAGAGCATTATTATCGTTTCATGTCATTAATATTATTTCCATTAAGGTAGGTAGATACGAGTAAGTAATACCACAACATGTATATTGTATGCTAAAATTTAGCTTATTATTAAATTTATATTGGCCAATATGAACATTTTTGAAAACAGCCACGTTCTCCCTTCATCGACGTTGGTAATTTGTGGAATGCTCTGCAGTAGGAGTAGCTTAGCTTTTAGCACATCGTAATTTCTAAGGTAGTAATAATAAAAAAGCTATATGCATAGCGAGAGGATCCAAAAAGCGTCTCGAAGCTTTTACGAGCTATCACGGAGAAGTCGCCAACTGATCGATTTCAACTTATCATTTTTTACGAACCAGAAAAATTGAATCCTAATAATACTTCTGTTGCGGAGAAAATACGTTACATATGAATAGCTTTTATGATCAAAAACCTTTTATAAAAAGATGGTATAATTCTTAATAATACATTTTTTAAACATTTTAACAGTCATAAATATCCGAGTATAATATAAACAAACACAAATTAAACCTATAATTTACAATAATGTTTTTAAAATTACTGATTTTTACCCATAACATCAGGATTAAATGACTAAATGACAATGCCTTGTAATAACGATATGTAATATGTATAATAAACTATTTTTGTACTCACCGAATAATTTAAAAGATTAAAGAATGTTAAATTTTTTACTGAACATACATAATTCAGGAAAACCTCAAAAACATATATAATATAAGAAAAAAACTTTAAAAAATATATGACCCCGAACAGAGATCGACCATTGGATTTCGGTCAATGTACTTAACTAAGTTAGCGACCTGTGCTCTACCTTATTACGACAAAATTAACAATGATATTAAAAATGATCACGCAATTGAAACTTTTGCAACTGAATATGTTATTTTTTTAATTTTTTTGTAATATTTTTTTTGTTTGTAATTAAATTTATGAAAATTGTGTAGGTATAGGAGTTATTAAATAATAATTCTTCGTAAGAAAACAATAAAATTACTTTTATTTCATCTATAATTCTATACCATATCTGTGACTGAGATCGGTGATTATTTTGGTGATATTATTCACTTTTTCCATTGTAATACGTAAAGCTGGAATGCTAAGCAAAAAACAGTCTTTTGAACTAAGACAATTTTCATCTGAAATGATGAGTGATAAAGAAGTGTATACGTCTCGAAATATTTTATCATGAGGCCAAAGTAAGGTTTATTGCTGGTTTCGATATTTTTGAGCTTTATTGTCATCCAAAATTCTATATCACTTATCTATCCTTTATCCTATGAGCTGATATGGACTGTTATACAGACATTTCAAAAGCTTCACATTTTGTAGACCTGCACACCCTACTCTGTATAACATTTATGAAATATTATGTAGGTTAGTTATTAGAAAAATTACGACTATAATACAGTGTAATCAATCTGTTTATACGATGTGGTTTATAAGGTATATACTTACTTTAATCGGAACTTAAAAGTCTTTTTCTCTGTTAGGTAATTTCAACTTGTATTTCAAACGTATGACATATACCTAAGTTGGTATTCTCTACAAATTTACATTTAGTGCTAACACTGAGACTGGCACGTTTAAAGTTGTTGGCCATTAGATATAATTAACGTGTTATTTAAATGAAGTAATAAAAAGGTAAGCAAAAATGCCATTTCCATGTTTTATATAGGTAGATATTGGCGGCCAATTTTTTATGTTCATTGTGATTACTCATTCTAGTTAAGTTATAAATGGTTTTACACATTTTTTTACACTAAATATTAATGCCGAAGAGTAGTATAATTATTGGCTTCTTATCTACTCATCGTGAGAGATTGTCTTTATATACCTACGCATTGGAAAATTAGTAAATAAATGTCATAGCAGCGGTGTGAACTTCTCTCAAGTGAACCTGTAATGCAAAGTCACTTGTAGATAACTTAGTCATTGAACCATTGGTCCTTTTGCTGCTTTAATTTCATACGTTTAGACTACATCTCTATTAAAGAAGGTTTATTTTACATATTTGATTAAATATATATTTTTCAAATGATTATCATTTTATAATAAATAGGTTAGATTTTTGATAAAAATACACAACATTATAAGTAAACATGAGCATTATTATATGGGGAAAAGGTTTTTTATGTGTATAATTAAACGAGCTGAGCATTGAATACAACCGTTTCCAAAATATAATCTCGGATAACAGACGATTACGCGAATCGTATTTAAAGCTTTCCGTTCGTATTATGAATAATAACGACTCGAGTGGCGATAAAAAACAAAAAAGCCACTCGACTCGAAAAAATAAAAAACAATAAAGTATAATACAACTAAAGGAGGTTGGCCCAACTAACTGGCGAGAGGCGTTTTTACCTACAACGCCAAATTTTATATCTGTATATATCTAGCTTGGATGCTACGCAGAGTTGAGCATACATAATATGATAGATGCAGTTTACTTTGTGATTCATATATCTGAGACGATAGTTCGACAGCAAATCGTGATTTCAACCCAGAAGTCTTCGTGGCTACTACTCCTCAGCTCTGTAACTTTGTACATCAAGGGCATTGCGTACATGCCTTGGTCTTGTGCAATTTATATAAGTTTAAGTTATACTAAAATGGAGATGAGTTGTGAAAGCTACAACCACTTCCAAGGTGGCATCATTAAGAACCTTTCGTGTATTTTTTTTACTTTATCTCTATCCCTTTACTCTTATATATATTATATATTACACAATTGTAATACTATATCAATACACGGGTTATTTTGATATGCAAAGAAAGTTGTATTAAAATAGTAATTGTATCCTTGAATATTGTTAGTCACACACGAAACCCATTGTAATATAAATTGTATGTTTGACAAGATGAGATCAAACCTGTACTAACACTTTCAGAGATGTATGCTGTACTAACAATAAAACGTAGCATTATCAATTATAGATATTACCTATCAGTAGAAAAAGAATATATTGCCGCATTTTTCACTTTTTTTAGTCTGCTTTAAGTCTAAAAACTCAAATTCCAGAAAACAGATTATTAAACAATTTGCTAAAAAATTTACCGAAAGCGGTTGTCAAAATAGCGTACTTGTCAAACCTCGACTACCCAGATTCCAAAAATATTAAATTTGAACCCCTATAATATAATATATAGTGATATTTTTTATACAGCAATCAAATAAAATATGGAGTATAATAGGCAATTTGTGAATAATGGGTTGTACCAGGTGAATTTAAAAAACATAAAAACCTTTATATCATCGGTTTCAAATACAATATTGTACTATTATTGGTAGTTATAAAGTTTTGTAGCGATGCCTAAACATTTTAGAGGTGCATCAAATTGTGTAATAAAAAAATGTAATCAACTATATCGATCTGTTAAACAAGATTAATACTTACATCAATGTTTCAAGTTTAAAGCATTATAATCCAACGTAACTTAATATACTCACAGTGTAAATAAAAACACTATAAGCGTATTTTTATAGTAGATATTTGCTTGCTTCAGAATTACCTTACACGCGTGCACACAGACATGAAGAGTAAGTATGCTCAGGAAAATGTAGAAAAGTGGAAATAATAATCTCATAAGTACGGAAAGTGGAGGTTGGATAGCAGCGATAACTTCCAATATCATAAGCGTAGAAATTTTCAACACTTCTTTCACTACCTAGTTCATACAGCGAAGACCTCGACATACGTATAGATACTTACAGCAGTTAGTTACACATTTTTACGTAGCTTCAAGCAGGAGTGAAAAAATGTTGGAGTATAAAATTCAATGTTTTTCATGTAATAACATCATGAAAGTTATAACATATTAATTTCTTCACCAATAAAAATGTACCTAAATCAAATGATTGATTTTAAATAATTTATTTAAATTATTATAATTCTATATGTAACTGCATACTTGTGGAACTTAGCATATCATTATTCATTATACGTCTTGCATTTGATCATTTATTTTATTATCGACAAGTATCCTAGTTCGTCCAACCAGTTGATTTTAGATTTTTTCACATAATATGACTTCTAAATACGTATATGAAACTGAAGCTGAAAAAGATTACTTTCACTGACGATTACATAATATTTTTTGAGTCATTTTACATCAAATTTACATTTGCAGCATCTGTCAAATGCGACAAGCATTTCAACAAAATATTTAAATTATCAGTGCATTATATAAAGCAATAAATACCAAGATTCCATTGACACTTAAATTCATAATACAAGTATGCAACGCTTTATTAAAAATAATCACTATACTTATGAATGTTATATAATAAACCAAAACGAAACCAAAGCATTTATTTTAATAACATATAATTTTTTTTTCACTATAACTACCTCTGAAAGGACAGACTTCGTCGATTATTGGATACATTTAAAGGCATTTGAGTATTGTATGTCATTTAAAACAAAACTTTAGAAGACTTTCTCCCACTAAACAAAAATGTTTGTTTTGAATAATAATATAATTAGTATAATATCTAGACTTTGTATCGCTTGTACAGTCAGGGTAGAAGATTAAAAATATGTAAGTATGTCACAATATGAAAAGTATTGTATATTATCTTAAATTAAATCAATATAGTATTTCTAAGATAATAAATTGCTGTACCTATATATTGGTGTAAATATATGTTATTTAATGAGATTCCTTTGTATTTTTTTTCATTCGATATAAAAATACGACAGATTTATGTAGGTTGATACTTATTTAGATCTAGAAATTAGGATTTTCTCAATGGGTTAATGCAAAACAAATAATTCAGTCAGATAGTCTATTCAGATATTATTACAACTATAATGCAGGTTTATAATAATTATGCTCTATTTTAAAGAACGTTGGAAATAATAGTTTACCTTCTTTGAATCATGATAAATAAAATTATATTATTTAAATAATATTTGTTTATAATAATATTAAATTTATGATAATTATACATATTTTTGGGGGTCTATAAAATAAAAATCAATATTTGTTTGTTTGTTCGTATTTTATGCGCTGCCATACCGTTCATCCGATTGCAATAAAACTTTGTCAACTTATTGCTAGCACTTTCGCAAAGAGTATAAGCTATATTTTATATATAAAAATGAATGTCTGCCTGTCTGTTTGTCTGTCTGTCTGTCTGTTTGCCTGTCTGTCCCGTATGCGTTCCTATACCATTCATCCGATTGCGATGAAATTTTGGTAAGTGGTTGAATGCACACCCGCGAAGGTTTCTGAATTAGAAAAGTCATCATTTTCTTCTTCTTCATCATTCTATTTTCTTTTATTCGTATGGTTCCTATACCATTCATCCGATTGCAACAAAACTTTCATCAGTTATTGTACGCACACCCGCAAAGGTTTCTAAATTAGAAAAACCATCTTCTTCTTCATTATATCTTCTTTTATTCATATAGTTCTTATACCATTCATCCGATTGCAATGAACCCTTCGTCAGTTGTTGTGGTAACACCCGCAAAGGTTTCTGAATAAGTAAAACCATCTTCTTCGTCGTCGTCTTCTTCTTCTTCTTCTTCTTCATCATTCTATCTTCTTTTATTTGTATGGTCCCTATATCATTCATCCGATTGCGATGAAACTTTCGTTAGTGGTTGTGCCAACACCCGCGAAGGTTTCTGAATTATTACAACCATCTTCTTCTTCTTCTTCATTATATCTTCTTTTATTCGTATGGTTCCTATAATATTCATCTGATTGCGATGAAACCTTCGTCAGTTGTTGTGGTAACACCCGCAAAGGTTTTTGAATTAGTACAACCATCTTCTTCTTTTATTTTATATTCTTCTATTCGTATGCCTTCGTATTCGTATGCGATTATTCATCCGATTGCAATAAAACTTTCATCAGTAATTGTGCCAAAATCCGCAAAGATTTCTGAATTAAAACAACCATCTTCTTCTTTTTCTTCTATTCGAAATGAAACTTTGGTGAATTACGTGCGTATGCCCACGAAGATTTCTGAATTAGAAAATCATCTTCTTCTTCTATTCGTATGCGTTCCTATACCATTCATCCGATTGCGATGAAACTTTTGACCAGTTGTTGTGCGCACGCCCGCAAAGGTTTTTAAATTAGTACAACCATCTTCTTCTTCTTCTATTCGTATGCATTCCTATACCATTCATCCGATTGCAATGAAACTTTTGTGAGTTGTCGTGCGCATGCCCACAAAGATTTCTGAATTAGAAAATCATCTTCTTCTTCTATTCGTATGCGTTCCTATACCATTCATCCGATTGCGATGATTTTTTTGTCAGTTGTTGTGCGCACACCTGCAAAGGTTTCTAAATTAATTTTAAGTATATAAAATACAACGTTTGTTGTTTGTTTGTTCCATCCAATTTTGATTTTTTTTTTTCTACATATTAATAACATTAATAACGTTTGCATATTTTGGATTCGATTTTAATTTAGTGCTCTTTTGTTTGACCTTTACTCCTATTAGAATTATTTTCGTATTGCCATATTGTATAACACAGATATTTTAATATTAAAAAAATTATTACCTCTTATTATTTTTTAAATATCTAAGATAAATATAACCACGAAGCGACCATGTGCGAAGCCGAGTACTTCAGCTAGTATACTGTAAAAATATTTTAAATAAATGACTATTGTTTTTTTAATTTAATAAAACGCAATTTTTTTGTAGTACTTATTCCAATTTTAATCAATAAATTAGGATCGGTTTCGTCCGCCACAGAGGGGCATTTTCAACTGAATAAAAAAGTGAAATAAGTACTACCAAAAAATTGCGTTTTAAAAATTAAAACAACAATACAATGAAGTTCCACCATGAATAATTGACAGTTAACAAAATAAAAGAAATAAATGACTGTTTAATCAAATGTGAGAGCTAAACAGGTTGGACGATTATAATTACCTATTATTCATTACGATTCCTTGTAAAAATTTGTTTTTATAAGCATTAAATCTTTTAAGATTCATATTATGCTATATTTAGGAGTAAAATAATAATATTTTTAATTATTATTTTACAAAGTACATATAATTGTTATTATAATTACAATTATGATCATATGAAGTTCTAAAATATCCAATACCAAATTATATTTTAGTATGACAAGCACAATTTAAATGTTAAAATCGATTATCTCAATTTTATTGTACAAAACACTATAGTGAATTCGGTATTTATTTGAGAGAAGATATAAATAAAATAAATATGACGTAGAAATCACACATCTTTAAAGATTATTGTATTCATTTTCAATGATTGAAAAAGGATTTCATACACTATCATGAAAGCCTTTTCTTAGAATACATAGCAATAATATCACGTTTTCAAATCTCAGTAATATCATATGCCACGTACTTTTTGACTGCGCAGTTTTCATTGCGCACTCGTGCAAGTGACTCCAAGTCACAATCTTCAGATTGAAAATCGGGTCAAAGAATAGCGCTTTTCAAAGAAACATTTATATTAGAAAGAATTCACATTTCGAGTGTTTTTCAGAACGGCCAAATTTTATTTTTATAAACAGGAAATATTGTAGTGTTGTAATAATTTGGAAGGAAATAATATATTTTCATAACATATTTCTATTGATCAACATGATATTGATACTACATTATTAATCATGCTAATACCATTTTAATACATATTATGTAGCATCTAAAAAAATGCTTGCTTTTGTTATGAGGGTTTCAAGATCATTTAAAAACGTCCGAATGCTACTTACATTATACGTATCATTTGTGTTTAGTATCAATTCTTGAATATGCCAGCATTATTTGGAGTCCTAACAGGTCCGTCCACGCAATTAAGTTGTATCGAATTCGCAATAGATTTCTTAGATTTTTCTACTTAAGGACATACGGATTCTTTCCTTATGATAATAATAATAAAATTAATTTTCCAACTTGTTTTTTTCTGGGTATGCCATCAATGCAAACCTTGTCTACCCAAATAGTGATTGCTCTTTTAAAGTATTTCTTTTCACTTTTTCATGGATCATTTATAATCCGTATATACCTACTGGCAAATATTAATTTTTACGTTCCTACCAATATCACTCGTAAATCTACGGTCTTCATGATACCTCGTCGCAGGACGGATGTGATGTTTCATGATGCTGTGTATCGTGCTGGCTGAGTACCTTGAGGAAGTAGGAGATCTGGGTTGGCAGGTCCTGTATGGTTTGATGATATTAACCTTCCTTAAGTTTCTTACCAGAATTGGGACACCTTGATGTAATTCTTCACAGTTTTCTTGTACGGTTATAGACTTTACATCTTGAAGGTAGTTTGTCAGGAGATTTACCTTCTAGGATGCTTGAGCGGTGGGCGTTTGTAATTGATTATGAACACGGCGGATCAATAGGGTTTTACGTGAAGTAAAACATTACTATTTATTTCAGTAATAATTTTAGTACAAAGTGTTTGACAGACAGAGATTACGTACTGTACAATGGTTGGAGACTAAAGACAACAGGGGTGACATTCCCTGAGATTTATATACGATTCTTTTTAATGGGTTTTTGACTTGAACAGACTCCACTTTGCATCTTGCAGGTGTTCATCATGATATATGCTTTACATTAACAAGAAATAACATTTATAACATTATTTGACTATGCAGGTGTCCATAAGTGTCTAAACTAACCAAAAAAGATGCAAACTTGTGCAATTAATGTAGATAACAGATTGTTTTACCTCGAGCATTGAACATAAGCTCGTAAATAATATTGATTATTACCAGTTAAGTGCATTTTCTATGCTTGCAAGAGCGTGGGAGCAATTTAAATAATGATGCATTTGTTTAAATCAACATAGTTAAAATAAGATATGAAGTGCAGGTGTTTACCCCAAAAGGGTGGGAACAGATTGCATGAGCTCGTAAATAATATTAATAATTATCAGTTAAGTGTATTTCTTGACTTGTCAGTATTTTAAAAGAGGGTGAGAATATGCATCTGTTCGAATCAATATGGATAAGAGGTTGTCTTACTTTGACTTTAAAGTGCTATTTGTATAAAAATACATATATCATCTTATTTATTACTGCAGGTGTGCATTTGGTTCAAGACGTTATTTTAGTTAATTTACTGCTTTTAGATTGTGAACTGAATACTGTGAGATCCTTTTGAACATTTCTTAATTTAACACAGTCAAGTAGGTACATAAATGTTTATATTATATTATATTGTTTATTATGCTATAATCAAATAGTATTGTAAATTAAATAGATGTGATGTCTTATTATAACAGTGCGATTAACTTATTTGATATCACCATAAAGGTTGATTTATTTTTTATTAACTATATCATGTTTGTTGACGTGTTAAATAAGTTAAATTTATAATTGTATCTATCATTTTACTAATTTAATATTTACATAAGCACATACATTCTTGTTATATTGGTTGTTATTTGTAATTAAGTCATTTTAATAATCTGTATTTATTATGTAAGTATTATTGCGAATTGGCCAATCGCTGTAATGCCATAATATTTTTTTCTAAATAAATAAATAAATGTATATGTATAGTGGCGTATTAACATTTTTGGTATATATGAAATGGTTTCATTCCAATATATATCTCAATTAGCCTCTCAACACGCTTAGAATGAAGAGGTAACGTTGGAGTTAGCTCGACTACGTGCTGCGGATGCCAGAAGAAAAATTCAATCCGGCTTGCCTGTTCTTCAAGCCATCTGGATTCTGGTGTCCTGAAAGGACGCTAAATACTATTTCGTTCCAGTTCATGATGCTGGTTTGACCTGTAATGGTGCAAGAAGATTTCTGGAGGCCCCGCCTGGTGTTAATATTTTCCCACTAAGGAGCGGATATAGCCGATGAAGTTTTATCTCAAAAGATTTCCAAATTCCGAAAAAACTTAAAAGTAGTCAGACAGCAGCAATAGAGTGGTGATGTAGTGCGGATAGTGGGTGAAGCGTGCTTACGTCCAAGTGTTGTCGACTGCATACACTCAATTGAAGCAAATAATATAATTTATTCACGAGTTGGTAAAGTGGACAATATACTAGTAGTTTTATTTTAAATGTTGTTCAATCTTATTTATTCATTTGAAGAAGTGTAGTTTATAATATAATATTAACTATATAATATTAGACATAGTTGAAACTACTTAGCTACTTACTGATTATTTGACTATTTTCATAACACTTCTAAATGTGGCTAATAATAAAACAGTTTTATATTACGCACTGCATATTATAATATATGAACATATTTGAGATTATTTATTAATGGATATATGGCTGGTTTCATCCATAGAAAGATACTGTCAACTGCTGTCAACATTGTCCTTATTCAAAATAAACTGATGCTCATTGCTAACAATTTATGTGGGTTAAAAATATTATTAATTATTTTTTTTAGTTAAAATATTCTGAACGAGAATGGATAGTTAACATCATAAAAAATAATCAAACAAACATTAGAATTTGTATTTATATTTTAAAGCTACTCTTGATAACATTAAATTCCTTGTTTTTCATACATATGAAAATCTGTTCATAGTCTGCTACAATAATACAAAAATTCACTGTGATGACAGTACTTTCACGGTGCTTTGTTGTTACATAATATTAACTTTGATGTCTGGGATTCATTTGGAGTGGTTTTATAATTTCCCTACTTAACAAACTATATACAGCATTGCCACAGAGGTGTGTAGCAATTAGCATACAATCGATATGATTATCAAGAAACATATCTACATAATCTGGAAAAATAAAATAGGAAGGCTTATAATATATTATATAAGAATATTTGCGGATGCTATAGAAATTATTATTTTGTGTTAAGCACAATAAAACGTATTTTTTCTGATATATACAATACAAATATTTAAAAATCAGTTACAAAGACTTTACTTTTTAATTGATAATACTTTTGTTCTTTAAATACATTTCATAACTTTCAAATGTTCAACAGCTTGTCAAATTGGGTTTATATCGCACGTTAGTCACTAAAGTAATATTCACAAATCTGAATTCTAACATTGTATACTTTTCTGATAAATAAGTCGCCTAGAGTCATAACTCACTTTTTTAATTTGTTTTAAGTTAAATATACCAAGTGATTCTTAAGGCATTAATCTATATAAGTAAAGACAAATAGTTGGATATCAAAAGTCACTTTAAACTATGTGAAAATCGTTGACAAAATTGACTGTTGGTGTCATATCTCAAATTTTTCAATGAATAATGTGAATTCTGTCATAAAGGCCTTTCTAACTAATTAGGGAGCTTTATTTTTATTATCGTAGTGTGATGTGTGTCTGCAGCCTTAAGAGTACTAGGTATATATATTTTTTTAAATAATGCAAATGGATTCACTTACTCATTAATATTCAAGGGAGTTCAATACTTTTCTTCTTATTCCAAAAACAGTGATCTGGTGGATATATCGATTTTAAGAATATGTGAGTTATGAGTATATGCAACTCAAATAATATCATGTAAATAAGGTCATTATAATATTTCATGCTGAGATTTTAAACTGTTTAAAAATAGTTTGTCGAAACAAATAATAATATAATCGTAGTAAGTATTTTGTATATCTGTAAGATGTTCTTGTAATCAAATATATTGTTGGAGTATTGTTGTTATTTATAAACGAGCTTTAAACTCTCCTTACTTATAATAGATAAGCAAATATTATATTGCATCGGGATAGTCAGGAAAGATTATCTCATTTAAAGATAAACAAAACGTTTAAATACCAATTAATGTAATATTTTTTAAAGCTGTAAATAACACAAGCAGAAAATAAATAGTAGGTATTTATTTTAGTAAAAAATGTGCAAATTTATTTGGTTTTAGTATTATTTTATTTGTAAATTATAATTATATTGCACTACACGATAGACATTTATACATGCTAAATTTTTTTAATAGTTGTCGTTAATTTTCTGTAATAAATCAGTGATTCATTTTATACATCATGTTATTATTAATAAACGTATTGTTAAAGCTATTTTAGAAACAATAACAATTAATAATAATACATTAAGGAGGAGTATTTAAGCTTTCCCTGTCTGCATTATCTATGTAGATTAGATACAATATTATGTAAATGACATGTTATTAAAATTTACTCGTAAAAAATGATAAATAATACTTAATTATGCTTTATCATTTTGAAATGACATATTACGGGTTTTAGCTAGAATATCTATTTATATATTTATGGGTCTTTACGCAAAACCAAAATCATCTATTTTTACTGAAGTGAAAATAAATTAACAAAAATCCTCGACCATTCAGGGATCAGTACTTAATCAAGTTTTCATTGCATTATTAATTACGACACAACATAAACTTTGTCGACCGCCGGATTTTTATTGCCCAAACGGAAAACAAATAACATCAATATTACTCAGATATTTATTACGGAAAATAAACCCTAAGAACACATCGATTTGTGGATTACGCTCGGTATAACGATCGTTATTGAAAAAGCCTAAGCGGGGAAAACAAATAACGGAAAAAAGCACAAAAGTTGGACAATCCCGTTTTGTTTGCGCTGAGGATAAACTCGCAGGACTTTTGTTGGGCAATATTAAGGGGATTATTTGAGGCTCGAATAGCTGTAAGATGTTTTTAATGGGCTTTATAATATGAAAGCTGGCCCAATGAAAATGGCAATTACGATTTTATTAGTCACTTTTATTTTTCGCGTTACATTTACAACTTTATACAATATTGCTATAAATAGAAAAAAAACAACCTTGAATAAATTTATATTGTTATAGCTACATTTTATTATTTACTATAAAATATGTTGTTTTGTAAATTGGTAAATAGACAGTTAAATTTCAAGACTATAAACATACCACAGAAGCATGATGTTTGATAGTTTTAACAGAAAATATGACATTGAGCGAGAGAAATCGATGCAGTAGACTGTATTTAAGAGTAGTAGTAAATCATAATGGTATCTATAATTATATTTAGCCCATGTAATTCGTATGCAGTAGAAGAATTTTCAACATGCGTAATTTTAAGGTTAAATTATTCCACTATTTATAAGCATACACGCATGCATAGTATATGAGTTGGCTTATTAAACATAGTAAGTTCTTAGTATATATTAGCCATTGGGTCATCGTAGGTAATAATTGTGTTTATTCTACCAATATGTAGATATTTTAACTTGGGCACAGTTTTCATTCAAAGTTCAGTCAGAAACATAAATATAACTCTTATCTATGACTTTGAACACATGGTCCTTCGTGATAACTTCAGACCTAGAAATTGAAATCAACCATGGTGGAGTTATACTTACAAAAACTCAAATATCGTCATTATTCAGATGAGACGTCACTGATAATTTGGCAATACATATTAAATGATGGATAAGTTACGTGAACTAAAGTAATAAACATTTCGAAAAGCAGGTGGTAAAATAAGTGTTGCTTGACCACGTAAAACATGAATAGATAAAATTAGGTGTGGCCACAAGACACTGAATAGTGATAGAATTTTTCTAATAAAGACTCTGAAGAAGATCAAAACCCTCATTAGATTGTAATGGCAAAAGAATTAACATATTATATAGTTAACCGATTATGATTCTACCGAATTTATGATCGTTTAGTAAGCTAAAATCGAGGTTATTAAATTTAATGAAAAACTGCACTTACGTAAAAATATAAATGTTAAATAATATACATATACAAAAAACAAAAAAAGCACAATTCTTATTCAAAATTAATTGATTTTTATAATTTATTTTTTCATTAGTTTGTATAAATATTTCGAAAAGTTATAAGAGCTAAAACAAAATAGTTTTTTGGCTCTTCTGGATATTTCATGTTTTGGACTTACATCCGCATGCTTCTCGGGTACAGATATATAATATAAACAGATACAAAACTCTTCATAATAATTAAAAATATATAACTAAATGCGTAAGTATAATAACTCAAAACCTTTAAGCATGTAACATTGAATATACATACCTACTATTAATACTTTGATTTACACTACAAAAGCTGATTGCCAAAGAAAATTGAAGCAATTTAGATAGTGCTTCAAAGAAGAATGCAAAAATACTAGTAAACCTCTCTCGCAATTAGACAGGATGCTCATAGCTTAGTTGATAGTTTACATGGTAGCAAATCCCAGTGGTTCGGGTACGAATTCCGCTGGGCGTCGTATTTTTTTTTATGTAAGTGGTAGTTACTTGCGATTTGACCGTTGTAGAAACTCATCATACCTGCAAGAGAAGAAAAAAATATGGTTAACACATGATGAATGCACAAAAAACACATAAAAGTGGATTACTCACACGGCATAATCATTTATTCCTTCTAATAAAAGCTTATGACCCTTTTTGCACCTGATGCAAAATCATGGATCATCAGATATGCGGCAAAGAGCTGCAAAGTATTTTTTTATTATCGCCCTTCATACTTTTATCTAGAAAATTATGCTCGGCTACATGTGTTTCCAAACGATTCCGTTCCCTATAAATAATTCTGCATAATGACGCAATCCTACCGTTACAGAATGGTGATTTCTGTTTATGAGAAGATATAATAGTGGTAACAGGCCGTATGCCTCCGCGGGAAGTATATTTCTCTACTGTCTTGTTCAGGGGTTTTCAGTAAAAACACTGAATGTATTCACAAAAAGAAATATTTTAAAATTCTCTAATGAATAGACAACTCATAAAATAAATGATAACATGCTTGACATAAACATTTCAATTAATATAATTATATAGCATGTTGAATAACAAAGAGACTCATGACTCTCGATTAAAGGGTTTTTGTACTACCACTTATTTGATATTACTTTAGCATAATAATACGACTTTTATAAAAAGACTTCCAGTCACCGCCACAGTAATATACATCGCCGTCCTGTAAACAGATTATAGTATTTCAAAAAATGCAATGTTGCATTAACTATTCAATCTTTTATCAAATGGTAGAACTATCATAGGTATCTAAATTAAGATTTATTCTCAAGTTATTCACATAATCTTGGTCTTTTAGTAATAAAATTATGCTTATGTACTGGAATAGACTAGTAGTAAAATACTTACTACAGTTTATTCGAGGCTTAAAACTTATTAAATTTAACTTTTCTATATCTGCAGTGTCTGTACAAATGTTAAATGTCTGAAATTTTTAGGGTCGTTGTTTTTATTTAACAAACTTACCACTACCTCTACCTACCGTATTGAATGGTTTAGCATAGTGAGGTTAAAATCTTTGGTTTTAATTATCTCAAAACGTTTATTTTTGACACACCACACTCTAGATCTAGGATGGCAATATATTTATTGATAATGTAATATTATTGGATTTACATTTAAATGTATAAATAAACACTAATACACTAGAAAAAAATAATCAACGCTGGAAACTTTGTCGGCTTTACCCACATTTGCTGACCAAAGGACGATTAAAAAACGCATAAAATAACCAAATAGTTCTGTCAGTTGTGATACTTGAAAGTTTTCTATTGATATTAAAGCATTATATTTGTTTTGGTAACGATTTCAAATATCGAATAATAAATAAAATTAATAATACATTAGCGAAGACAGCGCTTGGTGCAGCTTTATTGGTAGTTCAATTTATCGATCTTTATTATAATGGTTTTAATTAGTTGATTTTTTATAATAACATTTATATAATATTCATATATAATATGCGTATATTTGTCTATAGATCAGAACGTTTATATGGTTGCATAAAAGTTTATAGATAAACAATTTTGCTACGGATTTGTAGTTATAGTACATATATATATGGCAATCAACTCATTAGCACTATATCATTTATACCAGATTCCAATGCCAAACATAAAACGATAGTGGATGAAACTTCATTTCAACGAAAAAGTTCATCAGAAAAAAATAACGATGCAACAAAAAATACAAGAGTATTATTTAAACTCATATTTTCGATATTAAACATCGCTATAATACCAAGCTGATCAATTTCTTCAAACTGTTTTCGAAGATAAAAGTAATAAAATTATATAGCGGAATTCTAGGGGTTGATTTTTGACGTCGTCCATAAAACTTAGTAAGCACCTACCTACATTTTATATACCGGGCAGTAAAATGAGCCTGAAAAATCACCGCTATGTAATTTAGAATAATTTTCACGCCATTATGGGGTGAGGTCGGATGTTCGTAAGCGGCAATGTCTTGCAATATGACCATGTAGTTTTGAAGTACCATTCACTGCATTAGCATCACTTGGTTATATCTATTCTAACAAGGTAAGGGCCATACATTATATAAGTACCAGTTTTAGCACTAGGCATGTTAATAAACCATGCAAATAAAGAACTACATATTATACTGTGGATTTCTTTTTCTACTGTAATAATACTACTCTACTCTAATAATACTATTATATTTCATACTATTTCATCTATTTTGATATTGTGAAATTTCAATTGCTTTCTTTTTGAAAAATCTATAAATGAGGAATCATAACTCACATATTCCAAAAATCGACTTTTGAGTTAATCGCAAAAAACCACCAGACCACTGTTTTTTGTAATTAGAAGAAACATATTAAACTCCTTTAAATATTAATGAGTGAATGAGTCTAATGACAATATTTTTTTAAAAAATATAATACTCCAAAGGCTGCAGACATACAGTACAATATGAGAAATAAAGCTCCATGGTTAGTTAGAAAGGCCTTGGTGACAGAACATACATTATTCATTGAAAAATGTGAGTTATGTCATCAATGGTCAACTTTATCAACGATTTTCACATGATTTTAAGTAATTTTTGATACCAAACTATTTTTTTTATATAGAATTATACCAAAAGATATATTATTTAACACAACAATAACAAAATTGCAAATTGTGAGTTATGACTCTAAATTAAATTTTGGAATATTTAGAAAGGAAAAATTTTATGTTGTGCATTGAACGCTGCTAATGAAGAAAATATACATGTTTTTTTTAAATACCAATGCAGTCATACTGTAAACATTATAGAAATTCTACAAATATTGTAAAACAATAAATTTATATTATTTTCGTTATTTATAGATTATTTTTATTTTTTTATAATGAAATTTTTTTGGATTGACACATCACTGTTAAGGAGGTTTTAATATGAACTTGTACGCAATAAGAACTTTTATTTACCACCAAACAATACAGAAAAGCTGTATAATTCGGCAATATTTTCTACTTTGAAAAATACCATTTTCTTCAAATCATAATGCAGGAAAAGGTTGGTTGTCTTCGATATGTGACATGCGTAAATGGCTCAATCTACAACGTGTTGGTAATATGATACGACTCGCTCTAGATAGGTAGATGGACCTTACAAAGAGGACGGTTTGAAACATTGATATGGCAATGTCTTTTGTTTCACCTGGAAATTTAGTTAAGAGTTAGATACATAATGTGACTAGATATCTAAAATAACTTTTCAATTATGTTTATTTATAAGACTTGTATCTAAATTATTATTTTTTTATGTTAAAATACCTACATAATATTATTTATTCTTGTTGTCAACCAACCTATTTCATCGTACGCCTTACATTGACAAATAATATTATGAATTCAAACAGATGATAACTACTTTGCATTCTATGGCAACATTTAACTCGCCCAACGATACTAATAATTATTGAAAACTAAATTAGTTATATCGGACGTAATGTGATGTAACTTATTTGTATTTTAATAAGTTTTAGAACAACGTTGTAAACTTAGTTTAGTTTAATTTAAATTCAAAATATGAATAATTAAGACAAAATCAATACCGATCTCGTTAGTTAGATTATTTTTAAATAATACAGGTAGTTTATTGAAATGTTTTGACCTTTCTATAAGGATACGTCATAATAAACAAACTTAGTTAAGTATGTAAAATTGAGCACGGAATAGCAAAAAGAGTCATTTACGTAATATATTTTAAATGTATACATTACATAATACTTTATTCAAAACGACACCTTAAAAAAATAATAATTAACATATTTTATTAAATATGTAGATGACATGAAATGTTAAAGGTTTTGTGAATCGTTTTTTTTCCGTTTTTCACACAGTGCAGGCTTCATATTTTAACATTTTTTCATGCCATTATTTGCAGATTTTTAC
Source organism: Rhyacophila brunnea (assembly GCF_057557595.1). Lineage (NCBI taxonomy): Eukaryota > Metazoa > Arthropoda > Insecta > Trichoptera > Rhyacophilidae > Rhyacophila > Rhyacophila brunnea. Next base: position 21,203,993 of record NW_028233350.1, read on the forward strand.
CAACTTAAATATTTCGTCAATCGAGGATGGTCACTCATCATTTGGATTATTAAATCTTCTTTTTTACACTATTTTGATGACAAAATTTTTCAGCCATGGTGACGTAGCCTGCGTATGATATGTTCAATCAATATAGTTTTTCCTCTTGCTTTAGGATGCATTTTTCTCATAATATGTTCTGAGACTTGTGTCTATGTTATATAACCATACGATATTTCTAACTAAAAGTTCTAAACACAAAAAATATTAACCACATCAAATAAGTGCACGAGCAGGTATAAATTTCGTCTTTTGACTCTTTATGTTAACATCCACTATTAAGTAATACTTAAATATGATTTATATTATATTATGAGTCTCTTTAAAAAAAACATATTTCATATTATTTTTATCGATTATTAAGTTTAAATATTGCCATTTCAATATTATTGTTGAAATATAACAAGTATAATATAATTTATATATGAAAAATAAATGTATCACTTGATATTTACCACAATATAATTTACCATAAAATAAATGCTGAATTTATTGAAAGGAAGAAATGTCTAAATATAATTAAATAACAAATAATAGGTAATCTGAATTCAGACAATTTTTTACGACAAGACTCATGTATTTAAAAAAATAAGATAAATACCTAAATACTTATATGAATGAACTAAAAAAGTTATCGGTAATTTATATAGTATTAAAAAAATATTCTACGCGAAAAATAAATTGCATATTATATTATTTCAATATTAAATTATCATTTTTTTTAATAAACAAATAATTTACAAGATTTAAGAACTTACTGGTCCTTTCTCTCGCTGGTCGTTTGTTAGTGGTTATACTTTATTTTCTGAGGTCTTTCAAATTGTGTGTTATATTATATATTATATAGGTAGATACCATTTCGGGCGATGTTGAAAGGCGAAAGTCGCAGAAGAGAATGTGCTTAAAAAAGAAAAGATAAATATCAGTATATTTTGTAAAAAAATTGGGCAAAGAGGAGAATGGAAAATGTCTTCCGGACAATTGCAATTACCTACCGATTATTCTTTTTAAAGAAAGTGTGCAAGAAAAATTGTTCCTATAATCACGTACAACTTTTTTTTTGCGTAATAACTCGAAGCTGATAGTGTAAGCAGATGTTCCTGATTTCTTTTCAAATTCTTCGGGGACATTTTCGGAAGATTGCTTTTACTTGTAATGAAAAAATCCCGACATTTTGTCAAGATGATTTCATTTCAACAACGTTATTTATGCTGTGTTCAAAGCACATGGCTCAGATGAAAATTAAAAAAATGTAATGAAAAATCTACCTACGTTTCTTTCGTTCTCAAGAGCAATTTTATTTCTACGTGATGAATTATGTACATTAGAGAAAAATGCAAACTTTACTAAAAGATAACATATAAATCTTTGAATATATTTTCGAGGAAATTTTTCATTCTAATATCGCATTACTTTACCGAAAAGAATCGTTTCATTTATTATGCAAAAACAGCCTGCACATTATTCACGTATTTTATTGCGATATGATGATATATAAACCAATATTATTATTCGATTTACACCAGTTATTACATTTCAGTCAGATAAATTTGAAAATTTCATTATACTATCAAATATATTCTTCGAAATAAACAGTGCTTATTATAGTATTACTAGACGGCGCCCTGCAAAACACTGAAGACGATTGGGACTTAAACCAAAAAAGTTTTTTAAACCAACCGTTCGGTATTATGTTTATTACCATTACTCTTAATACTGATATTACAACCGAAAGAGTCATAAACGAAAATCGATTTTTCCAAAGTTTATTGAAAATATTAATATACTTTTGTACCTCAGGAGGCTGTATTTTCTACACTGCCCAACCACCGTTGCTTAAGTTTCCTGACAGTCTTTTTACTTTGTATATTGAAGAGGATTCTTTAAGGTTGTTGGATAATTTTCATTCTCAAAACATGGCCGACCCAACAGACTAGCACTATTTTCATGTATGAGACAACAGAGTTCGGCGCTGTACCTTCTTAACTACGTGCCATTTTCTTCGTATACGGTATACACATTACTTATTTTTAGCCTTAATAACTACACTTATTATTTAAAAATTTAATTTTAATTACATAAGGTTTAAAAATATACACGTCACTCGATCTTGTTTTTTACCATGCTGATTAACTACCTATAATCATAATGTTTAAAAATAATATGTTATTAGGGGTTGTAATTTTATTATTCTTTACTTGTATAGGTACTACAAATTTTGACGCGTGTCTTTTCAACAATGATGTTCAAATATAATGTTACTTGGTAATAATAATGTTTACTCATATTATACGGATAATTTAATATAATTTTAGAAGTATTATGCTATTATTAGCTACATTACCCAACTGTGCAAACCTTCTCAGTAAAAAAACAAAGAGGATAACATTATACTCCTAAAAGAAAGTACAAGCATTATTTAAACAATACATTCATGATCATTTCGGCCGCTTTCCCAGCTACAAACGGAATGAATTGTACTGCGTAACTCGCGGCGAAATGATTCTTTATGACGCAAAATGGGGTTTCTTTTAAAGCCCTTGCTCATTGTTGTCCCTCTTCATGATAATCCGACCAGGCGAAGGACCGAAGGTAGAGGGGTTACGAGATTTAGTTTTGTATTCAATTCTTTATGATATTACGTACGATCCGTAATAAATGTATAAAAGAAAGTTAAATCTCCGCCATCGTTGTTAAATGTACTGCGTGCTGAATTTTTAATGTCTGTGGCAAACGTCGTGTCTTGTTATTTTGTCTATTTATTTTTCCCTTTACGATGATAATAAATTCCGTCCATTCCGGTGATGTCACCTTGGGTTACAGTATGATATTGATAAAGGAAAATGCATATTTTGGCAACACAAATAAGTATAATAAAGTTTCATCATCATTATTATGTATTTGTTTTATCGATACAATGACCAAAAAGGCAAAAAAAATTAATTACAATTATACGAGTATTTATATATATTATTCTCACGTTCTCGCTTTATTTTCATAAATCTTTCCAATAATTTAATATTATGTCGCTCTTTGTCGCATATACTTTTAGATATTATATACTCGTATCTTTTGTTCGTAATGGGAAACAATGTTTTCTATGTAATGTGCATTTATAATTAATTTATGACAGATAATTGAAATCTGACAGATCTTTATAAATTATATGTATTTATTGGGTGATGCCATCGATTTTTAAATATATATCATTTTGATTATATTATGTAATATTAATGATTCTAGGCTTAGCCGAAATATGAAGATGATGAAAAGTATGTTAACTGAACTATTTGCAGTTTAATTAGCTGAGTAACCTTAGTTGACATTTTAGTAACGGGAGTATTAAAGTCTAAAATTCTACATCTTTAAATCTTAACAGTAAATAAATACAGTCATGTAAATTGTATATGCTAAATGGAGAATAATACGATAAATAATTGTATGAATAATATATTTTCTTGTCACCACCTATATACAATTAGTATAGTTTAGTTAATAAGTAATGAGGAACTATTTTTCGGACCCTGCGATTATCTGTATTTCTGGAACCCAACTCGAGCAAGTCAGCAGCTACGTCTATTTCGGACAGTAGGTGTCCATAGACGGAAGCATACACGATAAAATTTCTCGAAGAACAAAGCTGGGATAAAGTGCTTTCAGACGTCTGAATAGTATCTTCAAGAGTGACCTACCATTATGTCTTAAGCGAAGGGTGTTCAACCAATGTGTGCTACCCATGCTCACGTATGGCTGCAAGACGTGGACCCTCAACACGAGAGATGTCCAAAGGCTAAGAGTCACACAGCGAGGCATGGAGTGGTGTATGTTGGGCATCACGCGAAAAGACCGTAAGAGAAACGAATGGGTTAGGAAGCAGACATCATTACAACGCTTTTTTGCTAATAATATTATTATTAATCAATAATATAAGAATAATTTATGTTGTAGCTAGTAATTTGAAGCGTATTAATTTTGGTGGTTATTTATCGCATGACAACTCGGTAGAAGTGATGACCAGTAAGAAAATAAGATGTATAATGAAGGCCTTGATAGGACAAAGAATTATTGGAAATTAGAATAAGATGATGAGACGGATGACGTCAGAAGAAACGCCAGACGAGTTTTATGCAAAAAATACGTGACCACAAGCAATTGGGGAAATAGACGGAGTTGTCTATTATATCCAGCAATTACTGATGACCACTCAACAAGAAGATACGTATAGCATTAGACAAATATACCAATATTAAAGTCTATAAAGAAATTAAATATGAATATTAAGTTTATCGACATAAATATTTATTTTTACGTAGTTGATTATACTATTACTACATTACCTTCATGGTAAAAAATATAGGTCTAGGTCAGTGGTCGGCAAACCGCGGCTCGCGAGCCACATGTGGCTCTTTGGCCCCTTGAGTGTGGCTCTCGAGACAAATGACCACGTGCGGGCACGGGGTGTCGATCATCGGTCGGGTGACGGGTACGTGGTACAGACGGGCCGCGGGGTACTCGGCGCGGGGAAAGCACGCGCGACTCATGCACGCTTCGAATGTACAAGGTCGCGATCCATATGTTAAGAAACGCTGCTATACATCCTCATGCACGTGTCAGTCAGTAGTCTCATTATGTACAGTGGTCAGCGCCGTCGCGTCCGAAAATCGCGCGCGGGTGACAAAAGTTCCTACTCGAAGCATTAAGTTACCTATTTTTTCCAACAAACTTCAAATCCTACAGGTATTTTTGTAATCAATTTAAAAATTATAATTATTTTGTGTTGGTGACTTTTGCCCTATTTGACATGGCTACAAAGAAGAAGCAAAGAAAAACGGATGACGAAAGCCGTGAATTTAAAGTTGAATGGACCGAGACTTTTGCGTTTATTCAAAACATAAATGGACTTCCGACCTGTCTTATTTGTCAGGAAAAATTGGCGCATTTATATACATACATAAGTTTGTATACGTTAAAATGAATACACGATAAACGTCAAAATAGCTTATATTCGTGATATTCCATACATTTCGGTCAAAAATATATTTCACATTTATAATAATAATGGCATTAGGTATTATAAATGTACGTAACCGTACCAGCGGAACGTAACTTTAATTTTTTTTTTAAATAATATTATATTATTACGTAGTAGGGTTACTTAAGCTCTCTCGCCAGTTATTTTATTACAAGTAAATTTCGGCTCCGCAAACATGGCTTCTATACCTTTTTTATGTAAAAGTTTATTTTTTACATGCGACGATAACCTTTTCGCCACACAAAGGCGTAGTGGTGTGATCGCAAACGTGCTGACACAGTAATAATAAGTGGGCGGCGGGGGGTAAATGGGATTCAGTTTTCGCCAGAATACCTGCCGCCACTGCCGCGCCAGCGCCGGTCGAATCTCCCCCGCACGAGTCGCGCAACATGCAAACAATCATTATCATTGGCTTAGCGGAAAAATATACTAAGCCCCAGAGCAGTTGCAATGCCGGGTAATACCGACTGTAAACTGTACTTAGAAAGTCGTACTTCGGTAGATATACTAAACAGTAACATTTTGTTTGATGTCATTAAATGTACATAATCCAGTATTGAGACAGAGATAGTTTTACATAAAAAATGTTTTTTTTTATTATTGTATTATGTACTTAGTTAGACAAATCCCATAATAGGCATAATTTAGACTATGTGGATAATAGTGGTACTCGGTGAAATATGAGATATTTTACTCCTTTAGAGAATGTAGCGAAAAGTATACACCTACTCGGTTCCTGGGTTGCCTTCAAAAAAGGACGTGCGGTTAATGTCAAGAGGTACGCTGAGAGACGATGTGTATTCGACTAATGAGGAAGAGTTTGGGATAGAGACACATGGAGGACGGTTGTACCTACATTCGGTCATATATCTGAATGGGTCGCAGAAAATTTACGTTATTTTTTCAATGTATATTTGTTTACCGAACATGGTTTAAATATGCTGATAAAATGTAATAAATAATTGTAGAGTTAATAATAAAAATATTCATTAATTCATAAAATTAAACAGAAATAACTTAAATTAACCTAATACGTTTATCATTTTTTATGATAAACTAGGTATTAAATAGTATTTTTGAATGAATATTAATGGTAAGTCCCTGATGGTATAAATTAATATAGGGAGTAAGGCAGTTTTAGATCAAATATGAAAGAAACCCATTAAATTTAAAATTCAAAAGTACAACGATTGGTCTATAAACATTTTAAATACAATATAAATTATTATTATCTGCACACAAATTTATAATTTTCGATATAAAAATAGAACCACTATTTCAAAGTATAATAGATTACTTGACCATGTTTGATACTAAGAGGATCATAGTATGGGCCTCCACTCGGTCCAAATACGCTTTGAAAAACAAAACTTCCAGACTTGGAATTCACACCCAGGACCCACGACACTACAATTCGATACGTTACCAATGTATAATCAACCAAAATATATGTATTATAGAAATAATTTTATAATAATAAAATAAAGTATTATCCGCATTGCGATACTTATAATAATATATATGTGTGTGAAATAATTAAATTAAATTAAATATAATTGAATACCTACATAATATACAGCAAAAAAAAACTGGTGGATTTCAACGTCAACATTTAAATGTCAACGTCAGGTATTATATAGTGCAGACTAAAAGTACAATAATCTATCCATTGTAGGCCCTTTTTTCTCTGCAAAAATGCTATAATAATAAAATTATCTACAAACTGCATGTCTGACATTGCAAAAGAAGGGAGCAAGCTTTAGCTTGCGCTAAGATCTGAGCTACGGTTTAATAACACTGGCTCAAGTCATTCTGCTGACTGTATCACTTTCATTCATACACTCACTATCAAAAGCAATTAACTAATTATTTATCGATCAAATTCGGATTGTTTATATAAACATTTTTTGTCGACTATCACATCAATAATTGAAACAAACAATATTGTGATTCACAACAAATACGGTATACACTGACACCACTATTTTTAAATACTAAAAGGAGGGTGCTGTAACAACTCTGAATCGAGTCACTCTGTTATCAGTATAATTATCGTTAAAACGCGTACTTATAAAAGATTGTTATATATTTATTTAATTTTTAAAGTCTGAGAAAACGCAAAAACAGTTAGTAAACGGATTATAAACATTCAACCCTTCCGACGTTGTAACCAATACCTACGCAGTAAATTAACCATTGATTGTCTATGTTGCATTTATACACAATGCAAACCCCATAAAGGAAACATCTTAAAGCTTTACTATTAGTGAAGTAGGTAATTTTATATTCATTAAAATATATTTTGGGTAATTAACACATGATTTCAATACACTTCTAAATAGCACTAATTGACAACTGAAATACTAAATTTTTTGAATAAATAATTATTCATTAATCGAAACTGATCATAATACCATAATCGCAATACCAAATTGATATACCGATGTTGTTAAAATGCCATGTCACAAAGCTACTGAAGCGATGAATAAAGCCACGGAACATTTTTGCAATTCAATTTTTCAGTTCATTTCGTTGCTTTTGATCCGTTTTATCGTATCATTCGTTTTGGATTGGCAATAGCCACGGCTACCCGTAATTTGATTCTCGAATAGTTTTATACTTCACAACCGTTTACGTCAATTATATTAATAAATGAAGCGAAAGAAGTTAACTCATTTAGTGAAGAGATAAAATGAGCCTCCATTGTTATTAAAAAATTGGAACTGGAAACTTTTCTTGTAACTTCGCTCAATATGGATTAAATTTTAATTCGAAGAGTTTTGAGTCGTTGTACTATACATATAAGTTTTTATAATGTGATCTTTCTATATACGATATGTATAATAACTATACTAGAAAGATTTTTATAGTCGTAAAAAACAATATTCTATGACTTGGCACCAATGCAACATAGTTGCATAAACAAAATATTGACCTGTATACCCACTATACCTAAATCATGGGGGTGCTGCCAAAAGTTGGTCAGTCGATAATTTAAGTATTCGGAAACAACGGATTATGTGTATATTATATATAAACATGTATGCTAAAAAAAAACATGGTTATCCAATATATTATATAACATGCACATGAAGCACAAAAAAATTAGCACTAAGCCTGATTTTAGAGATCTCTAACTTTCAAATTGCAATTATTTACCTGTACCTCGTGTAATATTGTAATTAATAACTGTTATACATTGTATACAAACTTATTTTACATTTGTTTGCAAGCGTTTTTTTATCACAGTCCAGTTCTGTAAAATAAGTATGTAGCAAAACATTATGAGATTGTATTTTAACCTTAATGAGAGATGGATGTTAGCCACTTGCATAACCTATTACGTCCGTTTTCTGACTACAAACACAAATTGAAAAACAATGTGTGTGTCTTTGCCAGAATAATGATTTGAACATAGAATTCACGACAGTATAAGTCGACACGTGAGCTGCTCGATAATCGTGGATGTAAATTATTATTAAGTACAATAAAAATGATAAATGATAACTAAAAAAGTATGCAGGTACTATAAAAACAATAACAAAGTTTAATCAGTAAAATTGTATATAGAAAGCAGATGTAGTGTCACATTGGTACCCCTGTCGTTTATAAAGAGGAAGAGAGAAGCCGGCGTGGGTGGCAAACATTAGTCTATTATAAAGTGATAACACGACTGCAGGACTTTGTATTTTTACATAATATTATTACGTATTGAAAGTTACAACAAATTATTATTCTAATAATTCTATGACAGAATTTATTATTATTATGTACCGCACGCGAGGGGGGCGATTAATAAATTTTCCAACTAAAAATATATTTTTTCAAATTGTAGTGCCGAGCCTACGTCACTGGGGAGACGAGGACACTTTGCTCGGATCAAGGGATAAAGTATATAGCCAGAAATAAACTTTTACAGGAGACGCGTTATTCATGACGTATTACAAAATTTTACTAGGTATTTAAACTGACGAAAACAAAAACTGGTATGTACTATCATCGGGTCCTTGGTATCGTGATAATGGACACATAATATATATAATGAAAATGCCGAATGATGATACCAGGATTGCTAAAAACGATCGATATGGATTGGTATAAAACTTTTATCGATAAGAATTTAAAAATAAAAATATACCAGATGTACGGGTCGACTGAGATGTCAGAAGAGTGCCGGGAGACATTGTAGTCATCCTGTCATCAGTGATTTGATCTGTTGATTTTTTTTTTGTTGGGAATTCCATCAAGGCAGAAACCTCTTGGTATCTGTTGACAAAATGGCAAGCAATCTGATGGTATGTATAATGATGATTTCATGAAGAGAAGAAAAATGTATGGTTTGTGATGCCACTGTGATAGATACGGTCGCGGTATCTTACTTGAATAAATCAGCTCAATCGTCAGGTTCAGCCGCTATGTTGGCTGAATCTAACAAAGCCACTAAATACCACTGTCTGACACCTAATTCTATTGTCTGTCGTCTCGTTTTTTTTTTTGGAGACTGGGGAATGTCTGTGTTGAAGATGGTGGCTGAGATCGGTTGTCGCTTGGCTGATAAAATAGGAGAGTGCTGTTCAACTGAGTTTTTGAGACAGCGAATAAGCATATAAATCCAAAAAGGTCGCTGTTTTAGGTACCCTTGAGGAATCCAGGTGACTAGATGAGGTATTTTATATACTTGGGTAAACCTAGTATATCAATAGTTTTATAATTATTTTTTTATTGGTTTATACTTATGTTATATCGTTTAATTTTACACTTTTTGTCACTTATTTTGTTTTATTCATTTATTAATATTATTTTTGTTTCTTTACGTATATATTTTTTGAATTCTCTATAATAATTCTCAGTGTTTCTTCAGTTTTTTTTTTGGTTTCTTGAACATTTGTGGTTTCAGACTTATAGCGGTTTTTCTGGGGGCCGTCGATATTGTAATAATATGTAACTTTTTGTTTGCAACAAGAAACTTAACCTTATTAATATTATCTGATAAATGTTAAAACAATATGTTTGTAATTAAATTATGTGAATTTACTAGTTTATTTCGTTGTATTTGAATTATTATTGAGAAATCTATTAAAATACTTCGAGTTTCTTAATGTCATAAACTGTCAAAATATTTTGTATGACAGTCATTGTTCGCTGTAACAACAAGATAACGGAATCACAAACTTAGACGTTTTGTCGCTTTGATAACGGCAATAATTATTACATAAAGCTATTTCTGATTTTGCAAAACATGCCAAACTGCCGAGCCAATATTTACGACTAGTACAACGGCAGCCGCATAGCACAAAAGTAATAAACACTAATGGCGCATACCTTGAAGGCAATCAACGTATAACTTTGCTCGATCCATCATCGAACAATAAGCTTTGGCGTGTCGTACTGCAGTAGAAGACGAACGATACCTACACAGTTATGGCGAAACATAGGCCAATTTACGTATTCAAAGCGAATAAAATACACTATATACTATATATTTTTAGAGTTCATTAAATTCCACGAACACTGGACATAATTAATAGTGTTTTCAATATCAGCACCCTGTTCGATTTCTGGATTCCAAAACCAAAGTTTTTTTTTAATACAATTGCAAAAAACTTTGTAGTACAATATAATATGTAATTATTTATATTATGTCATATTAATATGTTTGCAAAATACTTGTGTTGAGCGAGACTAGAGCGCGCATCCATCATATTTCGGCTAATGTGCAATAAACGAAAGCTATATTCTTAAATATTTTTTATTTTTTGTTGAATAACAAATTTTTCATTAAAATCTAAATATGAATGCTCAAGAACATAACACAAATTAAAATGTGATGCGAATTTGCTAGATTGTCTGACAAGGATTTGATTCCACGAAAAACAGCGTCAAGAGCAAACATTCGACCGCGGCAGGTATTTTCATATATATAAGCATAAAATAGCCCTCAAAATAGATTACTTTCTCCTAATACCTGACATAAAACCGTATGGCCTCTTACAAAACACTACTCATTACGTCACGCCGATAATGGATTCAGTTTACCCCGGAGGCTCTACTTTGGCAAAACGTAAGTGGCAATGATGACGATGATAGGATGGTGAAGTTTATCGCCGGAATGTGTTTTCTTCATTAGACTTGCAAGTAGTTTGAAGATTGCGGGTCGCTTTTATAACTGCGGAACTTTTGAGTGGATGGGAAAAATTATAACCGCCTTTAATAACTTAGGAAAATTATTTTGCACTGTCATTTGGGGATGATTTGAATTATATTTATTGATCATTTTTTTAAGTTTTATATTACATGTAGATACTATGCACTATAAAATGAAAGTGATGATATTATATTATATATGTATTTACCTACATATTATAATAAAATTTCTATCTCTACTAAGAAATAAATCTAGATATCTCTCCAAAATTACTTATAAAAGCTTCTTCAGAAGAACCAGATATAAATGAAAAAAATATGAGCGCTATCAATTTACTTTTCGAGATAATTATACTTTGAACATTTAATTACTCTATAAGTTTACATAAATTCTCCATATCTCAAAAGAAATCTACAAAAGCGCGCTCGTCTCACAATATTAAATACCATAATGTATATCTGATAAAAGCTGTTATAAATACAAATAATCAAGAAACAACATTTTATTAATTTAAATTATGATAATGCGTCTGAATAAAATGATTTTTGTTTTATTATTTACTTGGAAAATATAAATAAGGAAAGTGTATAAAGTAATTAATAGTCCCGCTTACACGTGAAAAAAATGGGCATTGACAGGCTGTTTTCACTATTAGACCTGTTTTGTTAGAACTGGTTGCCAAGCATTTGCCGTAATTTTTGAGTCCTCACATGAGATTACATAAAATTTGGACAGTTTCAAATAATTATTAGCGCAAGAAAAGAACAGTTTCACTATAAAAATAAATTAAGAAATACATCATCATAATGATAATCACTGCATATAGTATGAGCATATTGAGTCTTATGGCATTTCCAACTTGCATTTTTAAACTCATGAAAATGAAGGATGGTATACATGACTAATTATAATAGTTAAATAAATAATAGCACACAGAGTATGTAGATAATAATTAATATATATTTAAAATCGATTTATAAATCAATGAAAGAATAAAAATAATATTATTTTATTATTTTTAGTAATTTTAAAAAATGTTACCTCCCAACATAAATAATTTTAAATAAGATATATTAGGTACATACATGTTTCATTCTATGAACGAGGTTTGTTCTTTGCACATCAATAATTTGTAATTTTTATATAGTTCATTATCATTATAGCTGAGTATCATTTTTTTTATCCTGATAGTCAAGGATCACGGTATCTGTTTTATCTCATTATCATTATTCGGGAACTTCAGTTTTCATTGTCTCTTTTTTCCATGACTACCAGGTTTTCTCAATTTTAACAACATTAAATCAAATATTTTTTTCGATTACAATAAAATATATAGTATTTTTATTCTTATGCAATTTTAATTGTTGCTGCTATGTTAATTGGAAGAATGTAGGTGACATATAAACTATATCTACTATAATATATATATATATATATTATGCTAATATAATATGAATATAAGTTATTACTTAAAACGTAAATACCTAATAACCCTAATAAAGAGTAAAAAATAAAGAACTGATAGAAGTGGAAAGAATGGGTCTTCATTTGACAGTGGTTTGATATAGGCTTATGATGAAAATGTATTAATACGAGTACATAATGAGGTCTTTTGAATAAATTATTTTATCATTGTAAGAATCAGGTTATTATTCAGTGCTCATTACAGTTTTTGGTCTTATCAAATTAAACGTTAGAGAATAGGTACTTCTTACCCCCACAATAGCTGACAGATTACTCATCAGGCTTATAATTTCGTAGGTCCCGAGTTCGAATCCTGGTCTGGCAAGTTTACGATGTACGTTTGATGTAACAGTATGAACCTAATATATTGATAAAGTGGTTAACATTCATTTCTCGTACAAACAAAAATCTGTTAATACAAACTCCAATTTGTGGAGGCCCGTATGATCTTCTTAGCATCGGGCATGGTTAAAAAAATAAATATATATTCTAAGAGACATTACAAAATAATGGTTTGTAATAACTCGAAAAACTAAATTAATGTAAAGTATACTAACCTATGTAGGTACCTACTATTTTTCATTTCAGGTTTTTTATTATATTAAAAAATCCATTAAAATAATGAAAGCAAAAGTGTCGTGGATCACTTTAAAAGAATAATATTTGTATTGCAAAATTAATAATTAGATGGGACGCCGCTTTTCATATAAAAAAATATCCATCCTTTACAGAACCACTTGCGGTAGGTCGTATTTATGTGTTTATGTAGCGTTAATTCATTTTTTGTAAAATAAAATATTATAAAGCCTTCACAAAGTGTAAACCAAAAGCGGGCAATGACTGTGTACTTTTGGGGAAAGTTATCAATCACAACCCGTAGCAAAATACAATGGGAAGTTTTTCGAATGGCGGTTTCAGCGGGAAAAAATAATACGCTGTACCTATACAAGAGCCCGGTGCTGTGTTTTTTTGAAGACATCAAATTTTCGAACAATACGCACATAATAAGAGGCGAAGAATGAAGTTCATTTAGAAGCAAATTACCAGCAGTCGATAAATAATAAGCCTCTCGGCCCTCCAACAATGGTCTGGGACTAGATACATTGTTGTGCCTGCGTGTACACTGTGTACTGATGACGCTACAAAGGAATTTAATCACGATTCTACAATAAATCAAACTAGTCAAGCGTTCGGGAGGTTGTATGCATCCCTGTGGAGGGAAGACCTACTTATAATTAGTGTCCGTCCTGCGAACAAGGGTTGGAGTTAAATTATTAGCCGAAAATGGATGCCACGCGAACTTTGATTATAATCAAATAATTGTTTGAGTGAATTTCTAAACAATTATTATAGGGTTCTATAATACAAATCGGTTAATGAAATATCAACGTCAATATTAAGGTGGAATACAATAGTAAAATTTAAAAGTTAGGTAATTATTAATAATTTTATTATTAATGATATTAGGTATTTGGTATTTTATTTGTTAAAGTGTGATAAACCGCTAAATAATGAGTAGGTACATAAAAGTGAAGATTGTTAAATCACTACCTAAATAGATACATTAAACTTTTTATTGGTTCTGTAATGATGCATGAAAATTAACTTCATCTATTATAGAATCTCTGCTCTATGGGATTTTCCAAGTCGGATCCAATATTGTCCAATTATCTTTTATATATCTATATAATGAATTAAAAATGTAAAATGTTTTGATATAGGTAATCATATAAACTAAGCACACACAAGAACGTCCTAAAGCCCGCTGCATAGACTAACTCATAAAAATCGGCGGGTTTGCGTGACAGCAAATTACTAAGGACCGAGAAGAGTAGGCGAAGATAGGGGAGGCCTTCACCCAGCAGTGGATCAACCACACGATGATGATGATAATAATATATGACATTACACATAAACAGTAAAACAAATCTGTTAATATTTTAGGTTATTTATTTTTAAATTATTGGAAACGTATACAGATTGCATATTAAAATAATTAAGTTTAATAACAGTAGGTATATAACAAAACAATGTGAATTATTTAAACAAGTTTATTTTTAATCTTCATTACGATCGTTTAATGCAGGGCTCTAGAAACAAAAACGGCAGTTAATAAAAATGTCTTATTTTTACAACGTTTTTATTAGCTCGTATTCTTGTTTGTCCGGTAGTTGTTTGTCCAGTACAAATCTTGCAATCGATTTTTAACTAACTTCCCGACTAGCTAGACATATGAAACTTTTAGAATATATCAGAACACTATGCCAATGCATTCTTTTATACTTTTAGCCATCTTTAAGCAGAATTGAATTCATTTTCAATTAATTCTGTGTTGTATAAAACGTTATTTCAGAAAAATCCGTAAAAAGTAAAAGACTATTATTGGTTGCTAATGGGGTGGTCCTAGCAACTAAATTATCATTATACACGTGCGTTACTATGGAAATCAAAATGACATTTCAGTGTTTTATATTTGTTTGTTTGTTTGTTTTTTATTTACTTCATATCAAGTACAAGTTTGAGCATATTGAGCTTAATAAATCAACAGAAAATTTAAAACGTTGTAAATAAAAAGTTCTTTTTATTATGTAACTAGCTGATCCGGCAAACGTTGTTCTGCCATATAAATTATTTCTAGTGAATATTTTGGTTGTTAAATAAAAAATAACGAATGTATCGTAAGTGTGTGGGGATGGGATATATGACAGAAAGAGGAATAGAGCGCTGTAGACGATGACCGCCAATAAAAACAAAAAAACATCAACCATTCATTTTCTCAATTCAAAATGAGTAATGATGTTCATAATGAATGAATTACCTATGACAGGATCTCGTTGTTTAATGTTTATGCAATATCCGTCTTGTCCCTTCCAGAAAATTAGCGGATATTGGAGAGCGTCGTATGAACGGTGTGGGTCAGCGATGATCTCCAGATTATTGTTTTTTCTTCGAATCACGATTTCTCGCGTCGATGTGCGGTCGCCAACCATGATTCCAGCAATGTCGTCAACAACAGGCTCATTTGGTGTTTTATCAGGATTGATGACAATAGCGTGATTGTCACTTTGCAATTCGTGCATGTGTGCTTTGAAGAATTTCAATAATTCATTGTGCTCATTCAACAGGGCGTCCAGTTCGCCGACGATGCGCCTGGCATTAGGCGAATTGAAGCTATTGTAGCCGCAACGTGCATCCACATGATTGATGTCCTCACCGCCCATGAAGTAGATTTGTAAAAAATTATGTGGTTCGTTTGACATTGGCAGCAATAAGCCTACTTTGTGGTATACTTGGCCTTTGATTTTGAACGTAGAATGGAATTGTTGACCATTTGCCGCAGTATTGTGAACTATTTCTGTTTCTCCGAACGAAGTCATTTGGAAGCATGAATTGAATGTGCGAATGGACTTCACGAACAGGTTTGAATCTGGAACCGTGCCGATGAGCAAGCCATTCAGTGGTTCTGGTGGTATCTCAATTTCTGCTAGTTGCACTTTTCCTGATGCGCAACACATCCCGGCTGACTCATGTTTGAATTTGAGCGCATGACAATGGAGACATTCTTTGTCCATAGCACCAATCAGCACTTTCGAATGAGCGGAATATTCAATATCTGGCTCGTACTCGAATGCGAGACGAAGGAACGAAGCGGATGTAAATGTTCGATGTACTTGTTGGCGTTGTCGGCTAATTGCTCTGCGTGTGTTAACTACGAACCGGCGCGCTTAGCTCCGTTCCAATTGTCGTTGTTGATTTCGTTCAGCTCGTGCCTCTTGTGATTGGGATGCACGCAATTGCGACATGCTTACACGCACGTTTTTGTTATCTTGTTGGATTTGTTCATCTGTTCTTTCTGCTCTATTATTTTGCATGTTTGTTGCTTTATTCGTTCGACGGCCCAAATGGCCTCCCTTGCGTCTTGCTGGCATTGTGCACTGTAATACACGCACATAAAAATAGATAAATTAAAATAAATCGTACAAAATTTTGCACGCACTGCGTTGTGATATGCCGAATGAAATGTCAAAATGACGCGACGCTTCTCTTGAATTCTTCTCGGACGTAGCGCCATCTGTCATTCAACAACATAAATAATTTCGTTCTGTTTGAAATACGAACGACGGTTAAATTTGTTTATACAAAAATAATAAAATTGCGATTAAAAAATGGGAGGGTGGGGGTAGGAGAGTAAAAATTTGGGATTATAGGTATTTTTTTATGCCAAATAATAAAAAAAAATACAAAAAAAAAATTGTCAAAAAAATAAAAGAAAATTTTTCTGGATAGAGATACCCTAATCATCTAGCGGTATGAAATACACTTGTTGACCTATTCTCATACCTAAAAAATATACATAAAAAAATTCATAAAAATCGGTCGAGCCATTTCGGAGGAGTTCGACCACAAACATCGTGACACGAGATTTTTATATATATAGAGATTATACGTTCTAAATAATAATTGGAACATTTTATATAATAGCTGACAACATTGAAAAATACTTTTTTAAAAAATTATACCTCTAAGAACGAAATGCCCTTTTTAACCAGGACTGGTCCTAGCAAGTGCGAGGCCCGATTGGATTATTGCGCGAGGGTTCTAGGTATGGGCCACGATTATGAATGTGTGAATTTAGTTCACTTCTTGACAATCATATTTTTAAAACTTCAATTAAACTAACATTTTTCTTACCTATTTATCTGAGTTATATTAAAGACCCGCCGTACTTTTACGAGGATTAGGTATATTATGCTTTTACTGCATGAGGCTCTTGCATTTATTCAAATATTTGATGACTATTAAAAAAACGTTAACCTATCGTTTTATAATCTTTTCGTTCAGTTTTTTTGTGACTCCAAAAGTCACAGCGCAAGACCTCTACAAAATCACGATGGCCGATTGGGTCCAATTGTTCCGATCGCTTTCAGACCAGGCCTGTTAGGTACATAATATATGGCCTATCATTTTGATCGTAGAGTCGATTTTCATAACCCGAATTATTGTAGCAATGTTGTTGCTCATTTGTATATCTAACGTGAAGCTATCTGCGTAGTTATTAAGTCTAAATAATACAATAATATTAATATGATATTAGGTATATATATCATAGGTATATATATTTTTTTTCATCCTGACACGATAATTCAAATGATACCTAGATCAAAGATAAGCTTGCTCAACTTGAGAAACATTTACTGACACTCATCAATATTTAAAGGCATATCGAATAACATTCTGTCGGATTTGTGAAATAACACGACATCCAAATTTGAGACAGGAAGGAAATACCGTTAAATATAGTGAAAATGATTTTACATGGGTTAGGTTAGACCATTTGAATAGTAGAATAGACATATTATATTTGTAGTTTTAAAATGGTCGTATTAATTTATTGTCTCATATTTATATCAAGACCAACAACTATAAAATTGTTTTTATTTCAATAATGTCTTATTCAAGACCGAAGAATAAATGAAGGCGTCTCCAGAAAAAGGGTCTATATAATACATCATGTCAAAAAGTGATTTTATTGACTAAATCGGGTCTATATAATGTAGCTGACGATATTGGAAAGTTTTATTATTTTAACTGCCACACTTTTTGAGATATTAGCAACAATAAAATTCTTACCGTAAAAAGGGTTTATATGCTTATTTTATTATCTAAAATATAAAAAATTAAATTGTCAATGATAAAGAGTGTTTTCATGAACATAATATCGTCACTGTTCTGGCAGAAGACACTAATTCGAAAAAATTACATATTAAGTTAGTACCAAAATGTTCCTTATTTCAAACTTTACCGTCTGGAAACCTTCTTAATAAATAAACAGTCTTTATTTTAAAGTCATCCTTTTTACGATTACTTAATAAACTCACATCATAGACCATTATTTCAAACTTTTTAACAACTTCAAAGTCAAACTACTCAAAACTAGTATTTTCCAGTTAGTGTGTTCTGCCAGAACAGAGACGATATTATTATCACAGATATACTCCAAATTCCGCATGATCGAATAAAAAGTTTTTTTCCTCTCCTGAATATTTTTTTTTTCCGGGGACGCCTTCAAATATTGACAATTTCAGCGAAACTAAGTGCTTTGCAAACGGCCTAATAAATTATAAAAGAAAATTAGCCAGAATTTGATGTAGGTTCAAATTCAGTCTTTATTTATCCAGTATTGCTTAGATTGAGAGTAATTATTATTATAATGTATATGGTGTTATTTATTACAATGAGAAATAATGATGCTAAATTTATAAGAGCAAACATTTTTTTTCAGTTTTCTAACGTTTTCCAAATGGATGTATTAAACTATTTATTTTATTTATTAGCATATTTTCATTAAACCATGTCCGATCTTGTCAATATTATATGGACCGTGACACCGGACCGGACCGGACTACAGAGTGGAGGTTGTATTAACAGATTTTTATTTCTTACGCGAAATGGATGTAAGCTACTTGCTGAACCTATTAATTAGTTCCATACTGTGTGACCAGTGGTTCTCACGTGAAATTTAACTGTAGTTACACAATTGACATTGCCAGTTCTATAAAAACGTCTGGTGGCCGCATCGAATTTCACTTTTCTTGTGATTAAAAAAATTAAAGCTAAATTTTATTTACTAAAAAATGGATCAATTTATAGACAAGTCTATTTAATAAAAGACATTTGAACATTTTAGTAAGTACCTACATATCTATTTACTTAAAAATAATGCAAATGGAAATTTCTCAATACGCCTTTTTCCTATGCGAGCCGCATGGCTGCTTCTAAGTTTACATCAGCTGTCAACTGGCTTCAATATTTGTTTTTTATGAAGTGCATTACACTGAATGATCTTTCAAAGTATATAGTAGTAGAAAATCGAAGATATTAATAAAGAAATTGTTGCCAATTCTTTGAATTGACTTGATTCGGTCAACGTATAACTTCTACCAAAATTTAGTACCTAACTTACAATAACGCATAATTAGCGTTAACCCAGTTAATTAAATTAAATACATACTGGAAATGATGTTAGTGGCCGCACATGAGAACCATTGCTCTAGAGCCAAACACACAGGCAACACATAGAAAAACAGTGTATTTTTTTTGTTTCTAAACCTGGGATTCGAATCCGGGACCCACGATATTATAAACCCGTTACTCGCTCGGCCATCATGAGCAAGGTAGTCATTAACGCAAATTTTACAATTTTAAATATTGAAAAGGAAACACATTTAAATACTTACTTCCATTTTTTACTGTTGATAAAATTGTTTTGATATTTTTTTTTTTTTATAAAAAGAAAATTCAAGTAAAGGGTGGACTAAAAAAACATGGGATCCATCGCGCCGGATAAATGTTTTTTTTTCTTATTCACGCTGGAAATGGCTCATCCCTTTTACATACGCTCAACTTGGTCCGTCCTTTTGGCGTATCACTAAATATTCGCAGAGCCAAGCCTTAAATCCTATTTACGGATCAAGGGGCAAAGTCTCCTGAATGTTTGCCAATTGGCAGTAGTAGCTGGATGTTCCGACGCGTCGCGACGTCGGCGTCCTCCTGGGGCCAGATTTTTAAGCCTCGCATATAATTCCCGTTTCACATTATCGTTTCAAAAGCGCCACTCGACGGCGCCGCAAAGTAACGCATACCTTGTATATATTATGACGTATTGATATCATTCATATACGATACCTAAATTACGGGGTTGGTGGCGTCGTTTTATTGTAAAGGTGTGCAATACATGTCCGCATTTCTTCAGATTATTCGTTAATGTCTGTAGGTACTCATAGTGATTACATACTAGATGTTTCTCTTTGATGAATATCAACTACAATAATTACTGAGTAGTGCTTCTAATACAATAATAACTAAAACTATCGTAAATATTATAATCAGTAATTAATGGCAGTAATTGCATTTTATGTAGTGCTTAAAATCAGTAAAACCGGTAAAACCTAAACACAGGTATAGTAATGTATCAGTCAATTGTTTATTTTTTTTGACCATGTCCGATCCTAATAAGATCATATCGAGGGTATACTGACAGAAAGCATTAACTCATTAAAACAAGTTCTGAGATAATTGCAAAAAGGACTTTAATTTTTTTTCAAAGCGTTCTCCCACGTAGATTTTTTTATGATTTAAAAACATTTTCCTACATTATAAAGACTAACCTTTATGGCAAACACAATATTAGACATGTTATAAGTCCCGTATTTTGTATACGCAGAACGAATTAGGTCATTATCATGCTTTCTATCAGAATAAAAAAAATAACAATATGATTTAATAATATTTTTATTTACTCACCATTATATCCTATGCCTTTGTGTGTTACCAGGACGTAGAGCGTAAAATTGTATACATTTTGGCATTTAAAACAGAAAATCAGCAAAAATTGAAATAATGCGTTCTGTCAGTATACCCTCGATATGGACCTCCACAGAGTAGAGGTTTGTATTAACAGATTTTGTTTTTACAAGAAATGGATGTCAGCCACTTGCTCAACCTATTAGGTCCATACCCTGACTCACACACAAATTGAAAAACAATATGTGTAGTTGCTAGACCCAGGATTTGAACCTTGGACCCACGGCATGATAGTCCAACGCTTAAGCCGCGCGGCCACCGTGGGCGTACTATTGTTAGCTTAACCGTATTACTGTACAGTATTTTATAAAAAAGTATGTAATTGTCGCTTAAAAGAATTTACTGATATTAATTATTGAAATACGAAGATGAAAAATAAATCAAAAGCCATGATTTTATGTTATGCTTTTGCATAAAAATAATCAATTTTATTAGGTTTTTTCATATCTTATAATCTAAGTTAACCCTTCCAAACACAATGTCTCAATTACTGATTATAAATTGAGTTTAAAAACGTTGTACATAATATTATGCTGTTTTTATAATATGATTACTTATTATAATTACATCGTGTATTCAATATTGCATAATTATATTACCCCAAATAATAAAGTATAAACCCTGCAGCATACATAATATTAAACAATATAAAAAAAAACAGTTATAATCTAAATATTACATTAAAATAGTTCTTTACACACATATATTATTTTATATAAAATGAGTTATTTGACTTTGAGGTCTCCAACACCATAATATGCTTATGTTTAAAATTTTAATACATATACTTAATGTATGTTATTTAAGTATAGATGTAACCAAAAATATTAAATTATTTATTACACAATATTGAAAATACTATTGAATTTACTGATACAAAGTGGTATTAATAGAATTAAGTTGCAATGATAATAATATTTCTAGAAATTTCTAAAATTAAAACAAAAATAAATTGCCCCGCTATGCATAATGTTTTACAGGGTGGAGCAAAATATTAATCTTGCAAACAAGTCACAAGAGAATTAATGTCAAAATGTAAATTGCCCTCCCAAATTGAAATTATTATTCAACATTCAAATGACTGCGTTTAACGGCTAATAAAAATAACATTGGGTATTTTTTTAAATAGCTGCTGACATGACAATAGTATGATGAAATAATCTTGGTTAGTAAATGATAAAAATTTATTCAATCACAATATATTAAATATTTTTTTTAAAACACTTATTTTATAAAAAGGCCAACATATATATAATTTTGAACTAGGAATAACTATTGCCCATTGAAAAAATGGTTTCTTCAACGAATAGGTAATTGAAATGCTGAAGATTGAACGAGTACAAGACGTGACATATTATTAAAAATATCGTATACATCTGTTTATAAGTGAAAAAGGTTTACAATACGTCATTGATTTGTATGAAAAAAAAAGCATTTTATTCCTAATATAAAATTATATACCATTTATATTATGAACAATTTATGTGTTTACTGAAAGCGTAGTTATTTATTCGTTTAATGGATTACTATGTATAGTTGTTCAACTAATATTTTTTTTTGATATATGGATAGGTACATAATTATTGATTGATATACAGAAATGTTTTTATGGTTGTTTTATTCTATGCACTTATAGACACTGTATTTATTAAGAATGGATATATTTAGGTAATATTAATTTAATTATTTAAGTGAATTTAGCATTTCATAATTTTATGTCATATTAGGACAAACACAATAATATAGAATGACTATTTAATTGAAAAGTCCATTTTAATATGCTTGATAAAGGTTTGATATCGATTGATTAATATTATGTTCGAGTTATGAGTACTTAATTATCATCTGAAGTCATTAATCATCTATAACAGATATTTCAATAGAAGCATTAAATTTGCACGTTTGATGTGTGTGAATCAATAGTTTTTCGTGGAATAGTAATAATGAATATTTTTTAAATGATACGTCATTCACATTCACATTCACCGTGTAAGCATTGTGTTAACAATCTCATATTTATCTTAGAAGCCATATTAGCACTTACTTTTACTACGAGTTTACCTGTATTCCATCAATCTTCAATACCTCAATTATTATGCTTTTAGAATATTAAGTAAAATAAAAATTTACATAACCATATTTTAAATGTAAATCAATATTGAATCCATTGTTAATACGTTCTGTTCCAGTTTCGAGGTACGATAATAAATAATGAGAATATTGTATTTTTATTCAATTCAAAATTTTCAGAAAATAATTTCCAAAGGTTACTTGAGTTTTTGACAAAATTTATGGTCACATAAAAACTGTGTATTGACCAACTTTTCTATGTCTGGATATAAGACAAGTATGTATAAATTCATTGATAGATTTAGAAAAAGAGATACGTATAACAAGTTAATAGAAGGTTAGTAAAAAAAAATAGCTTTAACTTCCATCAATTGAAAAACTTGTCGCAGTTTCTCAATAAAAATTTAAATAAACCAACATACATTTTCTCCCTTAGAGAAGAAGCTTCTAACAAGAAAATTCTTCGAGCTAGTTTTACAGTGCTACTGTACGTCAGTGGCGCAACTTTAGCCGCAAGTTTGCTATAGTAAGTTGCTAACAAAATTGTTATTTACAGCAAAGCAAGCAGCGGAGCTTAGCCATTGCCGACACCATACTTTGCAAACCCAGGGACAAAAATACTCACGCCATTCCAACGAATACTTTAAAAATATATAATATCCATATACAATAGTTTTAACTGGCTTTAGAATTTGTAATATTGTAGAGCTGTGATGCAATATATCTTTAACTTGACATTGTGATATTTCGATAAAACAGCTAGGTATGCAAATGGTGGATAATATACTATTATTATATTATATAATACTATTATATAATACTATTATATAATAAAAACATTCTACATAAAATGGTGAATATAAATTATAATAATAATCTCTTGTAACCAAGGAACACAGAATTAAGGGGAACTGAAATACCTAACAGATGTGGAGTAACAGGTAACCGATATCAAGTGTGGAATAATATGGTATAAACTTTAACACGTGTCAAGAATACGTCATTCTAAAGCATAGGCTAGACACACAAGCTTTACAACAAGCTTATCTGCGCAAATTGGTTTGTATCGAGAAGCCCGTATGTATGGATTCGAAAACTGTATCTCGCGCAAGCCAAAAATTGCTGTAAAAGTGTTCCGTATGTTTTGCACAAACCATACCGCATAGGCAAGTTGCTGTCGTCTAACCGGCGCATACGCTTGTCTTTTATTCTGACAACTGCTTTCGATTTATGTACTGACGATCATTCAATATTGGTGTATTTGAAGGTTGCAACACAAACTATTGTACTTCTATTATGTGTGTTTAATTTTTGTAGTCTCTCTCACACATTAAAAAATCTGCTTCAAAATGTAGTGTATTGGGGGTATAGCCTATCTGAATTCTATTAATTAATCTGTTCTGTGCTTGTAACGAATTATTAAAATTACTTTTAAGAATATTTACGTATATAATATGCAGTAAATTTATAAAAATAACCTTGTTGTACTTTATTAGTGTAATTTAAAAATACATCAAAGATTTTACTAAAAAAAATAAGCTGTCTCTTTTTTTAACATAATTTTAAATTTTTATCAATTGAGTAGACAGGTACATAATATTATATTATAATTTATAATAACAAAATGGTCGATTTATGTATTATTATTTAAGCATCAACAATCATTTGATTTTTAAATAATTATGTAGTATTGATTAATATGTGCATATATTTTTTTTTAAAACTCACGAATATCTATAAGAAAATCATCTGAGTCACTATAGTAAATGATACAATATTAGGATATTATAAGTATTTAAGTGCAACTGCAATACTATCGGTAAAGATTTTCACTGATATACTTTTACCAACTTATATTCAAACACTTTAGACACAAGAGAATCATAAAAATACTTTCTTACAATATTTTATTACTTTTATTAAACAAAGCGTATGTAGTCAATAAATGCCACATTTAAATTAAATTAAAATAAATTATATTAAATAAAGTGAGAGGAGTAGGTACTATATAGTTTATAATTATAATAACTTCCATTTCTACAAATATGTGTTTTTTTTTTTAGAATTATTAATAACCATGTCCTTGTTTTTTCGTACAAGGTGGTTGTTAGTAATTTTGAACAATCACAAACACCCAGGGTGTTTTTGTCATGACCGGGAATCGAACCCAGAACTCTCGGGTGGAAGGCCAGCGCCTTACCCACTGCACCACGAGAGCCGCCTATAGGTAATATTATGTATAATAAAAATGCATTCATTTTTTCAGTAAATAAATGTATTATTCATTTTAAGTAGCTTAAAAGTGAACTATAATTTCGGATCTTTTGTAAAACATATTTTGAACTTTAACTGGATAATAAATACATCGAAAAAACATCATGCATGATGTACCAGCTACGGAATCAAAACCCTAACACACGGCTTCAGAGACGGGTGTTTTAATTACTCGGCTACACTGTGGGTGCGGTTTTAATCGCAAGGCTTCAAACCGTTATTTTTTCGTTTAGATTTTTATACCGGTTTACATTACGAAAAATTACTTTATTAATTATTTAATTTAATTGATTATTAAAAACTATATCATACAAAGTGAGTAGGTATACGGTGAATATAATATTAAGATGGATGCTGGCAAGACCTGGGATTATGCAAGAAGATATAGATTTTTAGATGCACCACCTGAAATACGTATACTTTCTATCTATATCTAAAAAACTGACATGGAGAAAGCCGAAAGAATATAATTGGATGGGCTGAAAATCAAACGGATGTTAGTGACGTTTAATTAAAAATTGTGTCAAGAGCAGTTTTTATACCACCACATAGATAGGTACATATTTATACGTGAAATAGGATTAAAACATAAATAATTTCGTTGTATGAAAAGATACAACCATTTTTTTAACATTGGAGTATATCCCAATATTCCCAATGACATGGTATATACAATGTCGTTAACTAGAAATACGCCATCATTAAAAATTTAAAATATCAATATTATTTTTATAGAATAGTAATTAAAATATATTTGAAAACTATATCTCAATTACGGAACGTCGAGAAGAGTCATGCAGGATTTGCTATCAAGTACGTGAGAGCAATCTTCATCATCGGAATTTTCTTTAAGTTGTAAAGTATAGATAGATACGTGCATTAATAATTTGTGAGCATTTTTGAAAGTAATTAATTTTAAAAACCATATTTTAGCCATTATTTTGGGTATTATGAACACAATATGTAATTTAAAATTCACGCTTCCGTCATGTGAGATTAATAATTTTCATAACGTGCGGTGCGAATTTTTACCGCGCGCTTGTTATGAACGACAAAAAGCGTTCCGCAAACAATTTGTTCGCTCTGATAAATGGATCTTCGCCGAAAGAAAGTCTCACTTTGTTGCCTCCGTGTGTTGCGTCAGAGAAGCAAACAAAGTTGGCACAAAGAGAAGGAACAGAGTCTGAACCGGTTCGAACTGATTTGATTGAAAAATATTTTATTTGCAATATTGGAGGCTGTAATAAATGAACAAAGTTTGTGTTTTACTTTTGCGTCAGATGCATTTTTAGTACTGCTGTTGCGCGAAAAGCAACGGAAATTCAATTTTTCCAGACTGCTACGTGGTATTTAAATTTCTCGATTGAACAAAAGAAATGGCTCTGTAGGCTAGACTCGAATTAATATTTTTCAAAGAACAATATTTCAACATGTAAAGGAGATCCTTGTAGGTACGTAGCGATAGACTAATAATACTTTCTATATACGATTAATATTATCAAACGAACTTATTAATACTTAAGTATGACATTATCTTAAATCGTATTATTTCTCCATTCTGTGATTTGCCTTGAGAGTACCCAATGAATAAAAATGTGTTTTTGCCCTGTGATACTATTTTTAATCTTTAAATATCGAGGGGACCATAATGATGAATTTTGAAAAGATTTTAATTAAGTATAGTTTGTTGTTAAAGAAATAATAAATAAAAGATGTATATTTATAAAACTCGATTGTAAATATAATTATTGAACGGTATGCAATTAGGTGAGGTTTCATACTATCCTGTTACTGTATGTGAAAGATAAAGTCTTTATTCTGTGGCACTGGCTGACTAACGGTTATTAAGTAGGCAATTTTACTGTCTCTAATTTCTAATCATCTTGTTGATATTATTATTGAGTCAATCATGGAAATATCTTGCGTTAACTTCTGATTGATATTTTTATCTGACTAACACTAACTCTCCAAATCCATTAGATTTGAAGGTGTCACTTGCGTACCTGTATTATTGTAACACCGTGAAGGTTAGAAAGGTTGTTCAGATATGAAAATTGGCCCAATTAATTTGTTTTAATTAACTTTATAAAGACCATAATAATGCAGGCAATTTAAATATATTTAATGATTATATTTAGATATATTGTATTTGAAGGCAACAACAATGAGTCTAAAAACTAAATGAAAACATCTTGAGGCCCAGAAAGCAGCCGCCCCCGTACCAAGCTTGACAGAATAGGCTGGCAAAATTTTATTTTCTTATTGAAATTAACTTCAATAAAAAATATATCACCCAAAGAAATATTATGTACAACATATAAATAATACATCCCCTATTCTCACTGTGAAACACATAAACTTTGTAGGTGAATCAAATATTTTGAGGAGATTTCATGTTACATGTTATTTATCCTGTGTTAAACTTGAGCATGTGCAATATAATAATAATAATATATATCATAGTTTTAAATATAGCCAAATATGTATAAATATAATATTTTTTTTTAATTACGTGGGATTTTTGGGGTCACTAAAAAGTATTAGCCCAGGACCGTCAAGTATAAATCCAGCTCTATGACAATTAATTTATGATCAGAGGAAAAATCGATTTAGAAGATGATTTTGGAAACCACATAATAAGTTGAATATAGGTAATTGATACACTGCTAATTAGTATTTTTAGCTTTAATATAATTTGACCAAGTTTTTTTGTTGGTTAAAATATGATAAACATATACAAAACTATATTGGATCCAAAGAATATAATAGGTAGTCTTCTTGTAATGATACTCGCAGACCTTTATAATAATAATGCTGTGTTTTTTATGTGTGCACAAATACATTTTTAAAAACTAAATTAATAAATGTTTACTCTTTCCATTATAGTACTCAATCACACAACAATAATTTTTATTTTTATGTTTACAAATTAGCAATAAAAATATACTATTACTGTGTTATAAGGACTAATAGGTAGGAACATGACGTTTTATATGGCTGTTGCAAAAATAATTCTTTACAGAGTGCAAGGATTTATTTTTACAGCTCTATAAAACCGCTTTAACATCACTTGTGTGATAATACCAAGAACATTACTGAAACTTGCTGAACAGAAATCTAATGAAATAACGGAAATTAGTGTAATAATATTCTAACCATGCAACATTTTTTGGAAAGCTCGAAAATTGATATACTTAGTTAAGATAATTTAAATCAGAACCACATAATATAAAATTAAAATTATGGTCGAAGAAAATCAACAAGCAAAAAAAATTAAACTAGTAGTTATATGAACTGTTTACTGGTACTCATAAAAGCAATTTGAATACATGAATGAGTACTTGGTAACTATATACAAAATAACATGTCTGTGTTGGTACTATTGAATGCTTTGTAAATAAAAAAAATGGCAGTCTACGGTTGATACATTGGTTTTCAACGTACCTAGTCTTGTTCTTTTATTTTAGATTTTACCTGATCAAATTATTTGATTCAAATAATAATGGTTGATTGCATGAAAAAAAATATTGTAAACTTACAATACTAATGTAAAGCAACTCAATGTAAAATGACTTACCTTTTTACATATTAATTTTAGTAGGTACCCTTTAAAGCTGCACTTTCATATTAAATATTTAAACAATCTATATCTTACCTCAATTATTAATAACTTAACATATTCAGGTAAACACATTACTTAGTTAATAATTTTCTTTCTCAGCAATCGGAATTGTTAGATATTAATTATTGGTGAACAATAAAAATGCTATCTGACATAAGCAGCCTTCTGGTATCGACAGTGGTATTATAAAGCGATCTACCCACTGCAGTTCTCACTCGATGGTAGGTGGTGCGGGGCATGGCGATGGAATACGGGAAGTGGATTAACTCTGTCTTTGCCGTGTGCTCCTAAGCTGGATTGCGATAGAGTGACATAATAGTAGTTTTAGTATAACTTATTACGTGAGGAAAGCCGAGAAGCATTAAATTCTGATGATTTTTTTATTATATACAAAACAAAACAAATGGGTGTTAATTTCAAGGTATTGGAGAATATATATATAATTATTACAAGGTAAGGAAATTAGTAAAAGTCTAGGTAAATCGAAAAAAAAGTGATAAATAATAATAATATATTATATAAATATAAAATCGTGTTTTGTATTTATAATAATATATAAAGGGTTATTTATACAGATTGTAATGGAATATATTAAAGTTAAAAAGAAAATGGCATTCGAATTTTCTCATATTTTTATACTATGATGGTTTAGTTGGATTTTCAAGTTTTGCTATTGTAATTCTGTACCACATAATAGCAATGAAACAACGAAATGTACTATTACAAATTGCGAATTCTTTCGTTGGATGAAATTTCATCCAAGCAGACGGCGACGTGCTAATGTAAAATTTTATTAAAGTGCAATAAACTTCCTTGGATGGCAAATTTTGCATCAGATTACCGTGTTACGCCGAATTATACCGTGGCACTAGTTGCGATATGACGACCAGTACGTGAGAAATAAACTTTGTAAAGACTTTGAGTGTGAAACACGTTTTCCGGGAGGAAAGTTACCATAATCGCCTTACAGTAAGCACAATCACGATATCTTGCATTGCGTATAAGGGTAGTGCAAACACACGGTCACATTTGGGTACGAATAAAACGCTTATTTTCAAAAGAAAAGCACGTCTTTTAACCTAAAGTGCACTAATCATCTTTTCAAAAGATTTAGCTTTTACTCAGTAGTTTACAACTTGGTATCCACTATCATCATCATCAGCCTGAATCTATTGTTTCACTTCTCTCGGTTATATGCGTTGCATTGCCATGTACTTCCGAAGAATAATATCATTTCATCGATCCAGCGGTCTCTAGGTCTATTTTACGGACGTTGTGTACCTCTAGGGTATCACTGGACGACTAAATTTGTCCAAAGATTGTCCTTTCTTCGAGCTATGTGTCTAGCCAGAGATTAAGCAAACTCTATTACATCGCAAACCCATGTCTGTTTCCTTATCCACTCATTCTCTTTTTGTCCTTTTGCGTTATGCTCAGCATGCACCTCTCCATACCACGTTGTGCTACTCAAAATTTCTGGATCTCTCTTTTACTTAGGGTCCATGTTTTACACGTATGTGATTACGGGTAGCATACACTGGTTGAAAACTTTGCGCTTTAGGCACAGTGGGAGATCACTTTTGAAGACATTATACAGGTGGCTAAAAGTATTCACTCTAATATACAAAAATGCATTACATATTAATTTTATTAAGAAAATTTTTCAAATCCACTCATTAAAGATATCCATCCCTTCACTAAATTTATTCTTTGAATTTTACCAGTTATCCATCTCGAATATTACGTAAAACCATATCTACCACTGACACATCGTATCAATAATTATTATAACAAACTTAACCATGTGACCAAATATTATTTCAAGTACTAAGTGAAAAGCTCAATTTAAAAATTACAATATACTAAGTAATCATTACATATTTGGAACAGAAATAAAGTAAATTAATTAAATATTTACTTACAACAAAAACGATTATTTTTTTGGTATGCCACAATTGTTTATAATAAATTATTTATAGTACTTATACTATAAGCAACATGATGTTCTGATTTTCTCTGCCTAAGATGTTTTCAAGATTTTTTTTTAAATATTATGTATGTTTCTGAAGCTTTTGGAAGTTATGTATAATAATTACTGAGTTGAAAATATAATATCTAACTATTTCAATAGTAGTATGAACAACGTGGAGACCACATGAACAAGTTTCCTAGATTAGTATTCAAGAGGAAATGCGGGCAGATTTGTATACGTGTGGTGTGTAAGTATAAATTTCCGCGCGGCTTCACATTTCGTTTAAATGTACGTTCCGGTTATGCGAGGTACGTTCGGTTGACAAGTATCTGCTTACCCAACTTTCCCCTAACTCGCGGCGAAGTCAGTTCCTCCCATACACGGCTCCGCGATAATCTTATAACACCGCTGTCGGGTAGTCCCCCGATCCTAAGCCCCGTCGCGGCATCAACAGGGTCTCTGCGAAAACTTCTGACGCTTTTGAACACGGTACATGATCAAAATATTGAAATTTGATTTAAGGTTATTTACATGTACGAAATTTTGTGTGGGTTTCCTAATAAACTGATAATTTCTTAAAGTGTCCGTATTAAGGACAGTTTTCAATAAAATTTAATGTTATAATTTGGCGATATTATGCAAAAGTGAACCAACGACTTACTATCCTGATTTACATAATTAATAAGCTTATGTACAAATTTATATGAATAGTATTCAGTGGCAATTGCTCACATATGAATCTTCCTAGTAAAATGATATATCAAACGTCTTTGTATATTATATTACTTTATACCTAATATAAAATAATTCTCATTATATGTTTTTTACAAGAGACACACATTGCCTTAAGTCATAGGTTAATAAATGATATTTTTTTACATTTTTATATTTTCACACAATATGTGTTTCATCCAGTGAAATGATAATGTTAACAGTTACCAACCTTTTCCTCTCCGAGAACCATGTGCTTTATTTAGGATCAAAAATGCTAATCATGATAATTATTGAATATACATTATCTGAAAACACTTTTCTTTTTTTTTAAATATTGCGACACCTGACGGGACTCGAATCTGTCTCCACAGGATTTGCAGTGTTAATTATGTATGTTCAGAAAAAGCATGATAATTTATCTAAAGATTTTTTCATGAGACCTGTTTTGCTTACATGTTGAGCTTTATTAAATCAATATTTATTATGTGGTGAATACGAAATGATAAACTCATTTTATAAATGAATATAATATAAATTCTA
Organism: Rhyacophila brunnea; assembly: GCF_057557595.1. Lineage (NCBI taxonomy): Eukaryota > Metazoa > Arthropoda > Insecta > Trichoptera > Rhyacophilidae > Rhyacophila > Rhyacophila brunnea. The sequence goes on from NW_028233350.1 coordinate 21,236,229, forward strand.
ATGGATTTAAGTTTTGTATTATTCTATTTGAGTCAAAAGTTCGACTCAAATAAATCCATTAGAATTTTAATTCAAATTCCATCTAGTACCTTCGGTCGATAGTATTAATATTTTAAATTTAATATATTTTATATTGGCTCTAAAATCAGACTTTGGCAGTTTCCAGAAGGAATTTTTTAATATATTTTATTTTACGGGATATGAATGTCCGCAACTTGTAAAGATATTATATTATATCCATACTCAAATAACATGCAAATTTCTAACACCCAAAATTTGAACATAAAACCAACGGCTTCTTAAGCAGATACCTTACAATTGCAGTCGCGTATTATATTGTATATAAAAATAAGAAACTTTTTTTTATTAAACATTAATAAACACATAAGATTGAAGTACATACAACTCTTTATTTTTATTCTAATATACATAATTTTTCATACTACATCAGAAACATCCATATTAGGCATGTAAATATTATAATATATTATATGCACTGACTAGGACTTGAATTGTTTTCGTTTAACTTATACACTCACAAATCACGATGAAATTTCCTAACAATATGAACGTCAATTTGAAATAACACCTCATTTATTACTTTTAGCACTCTCTTTATATAACATAATCTATTCTTAGATTAATTCTGTATTTAATTTATTTTAAATTTAAGCCCTAAGCTTTTACAACAAGATAGTACTGACATTATGTGATACAAAATACAGTCAAAAACAAATTATTTATAATCTATGATATTACAGTTATTTTTAAAAATGAATTTATTGTTTGAAGCCACTTAAATAACCATAATGCTTACGTAGAAATCGACATTTAAAGAAGCCAACTTTTTACTAGCAAAAGTAGAGATCACGTTTTGCTGACCGCTTTTACAAAATCTATATATATCTGTCGACTCTTTCTGCGTGACGTAAGAAGACACTTTATAATATTTTCAAGTAATATTTTTCAAAATATTCATTCACTGCATTTCAAAGTTTTCTTGCCTTACCTGATACTAACTTGACTAAGTCGTATGTCAAAAAATAATACATAATCCGGATTAGACTATGTGTATGGTTTGAATAATTTTAATAATATGGAAGCTTGTCATCGTATTATAATATACCTATATATTATTTAACATATGTACCTAACTAAAATATCCTCGATGTGACGCTTAACTGGTTTATAAAATTAAATCCTATTTATTTTTCTTGGATAACATAATTTACCTCATTAAACATTTCAGTGAGATGTTAGGACATAATTATTATAACATGTACATTTTAAAAGTAAGTAAACCATACTATAATAATATTATAATCAATAAAAATATGTGAAAGACTTGAAGAAATTCCACTACACATTAATAAATAAACGCATTCAAAGATATCATAGTCAACATATTGCGGGATACTGCCAAAGTTGGTAAATCTCTAAATCGTGTTATGGAGTAATTGCATTTTGAAGTTTGACATGTTCTCTAAAATCTGGCACAATGTTAATTTCTTTGTGCTTTATGTGCATGTTCTATATATCGGTCGACCTTGATTTTTTTTTCTAGTATACATATTTATATATTGATACATAATCCGCTGAGAACTCTAAATACGTAAATTATCGACTTACCAACTTTTGGCAGCAACCCCACACTTTTATCATCAAGTTTGTTAATATTTTTCTTTTCCTTGTATCCGCTTCTACCTAGTTTTATGTAAATCTATTTTTCACTAGTGTTTTATCAATGTCTTCAAATCTGACTTGACACATCCCTTCATATTATACCATGGGGTAAACCAGCTGTGTGTTTACATTTCGGCTTATCAAATATCACTTTTTACCATGCGCGACTCATTCATCCGTTGCACATGACCCAACCGTCTAAGGCGGGCCAAATTTATAAACTTTATTACTGAATCTTCAAACACAGCTTACCGTTTGCTATTGTATAATCATCTACACAATATATTTCTGAATACTAAGATATTGTCGATTGCATATTTATAAACAAATGATAAATTATTATTGTGTGACTTAATTTATCGTGCAGTAGAAAATGTTTTAACGATTGATATACCTATATAAATACGTAGAAATTAAACTTGAATTCATTTTGGAAATATCTGTATATTTAAAACAATTTTATGGAATTTACAATTTTAATTGTAATTGCGTCTGCATTTGTTTTTTGACAGAGGCAAGTGATAAAATTGTGATGTTTACAGCAAATGAATTCGAAATATAAAATAACTTGCCGGTTATAAATATAACATTTTTTTTCTATTGTGTAATATAGTTGTACTCCATCTACAGGCGGGCATATAAGGAAAAAAAAAATACTATTTATTTAGGTGAACGGATTATTACATCTTATTCTTAAAAACTTCATGACTGTAGATCGTATGTCAGATATATAATAATCTAATAGCCTTCTCAGTGTGTTGATCATTCTCCTTTTGGCATTAAACGACTAAAGCATCCTGTTTTCGCTTTAATATACTGACGCGCCATGTCTAAGGGTGAATCGTAATAAGTCGTAGGTGAGTACCCATAGTTATAGCTACTTGCCAAGTGACTGCAATACTCAAACTATGGAGTGTCTTGGTATGGGTAATATACCCGGAAAAGTGCAGGAGAGGGCGGTATATAATTGAAACGACAAAAAGCTATACGTAGTAGGCAGAATAAATTCTAAAGTCAGTGATACATGCGAGATTTGGTTAATATCGTCACTTCGCGCCGCCTTAAAAATGAATAATTAATTGTTATGGATATTTTTTTCGAAATGGACCCCTCCCTCCTCAAACCATTTTTATGTGTGCGCGCCTGCCTTTATATACAGATGATGAATATTTAAACGACTTTTGCAATCGCATAATTTATTTATAATACATCGTATAGCTCGAAAAGTATCTAAACTTAAAATGTTAGTAATAATAAGTTATTCACGATTATGTTCTCCAGTTCCAAACATTGAACCGAAAATGCTTCCGGGTGATCACGTAAACCTAACTTAACCTAACAAATTACTCGATCGTCAACGAAGTTACGCAAAACCAATAGGTAGTTTGTAACTTATTTGACTGCCTCAGGTAAATTCTAAGCACATCAGAATGTTACACAAAGTGTTCGACAATGGAAATATTTTACCCTGTTTTCTCATCACATAATATACTTATTTCAGATCATTGTTAAATTACCGCATTAAATACATTATTAGTATATAAATATTTGAGCTTTGAGATAGCAAATTTTTTAAGAACTATATACCATTTACTCAGTTAACATATTTTGTTTTGACTTACATTAATAATAAAATTGATATGCGAGAATTATTTAAACACCATACTTAGGCCCGTTTCAGACGGGACACCGGTGTCGCGCTGGTATATAATAAGGAGGCCTTTGTATTCGAATAAAGGGACCTTTGTATTATGTTTATGAATGTCCCAGAGCTAATGAGTCAACGTGTGTCCGGTACACTTTTTCTTCGGCCGCTACATTCTCAAGCCGCCGATACACTTGTTTTTATTACCGCAGCCAGTTTTATGTTTTAATTTATAACGTGAAATTATGCGTTAACTCATTAGCTCTGGGGCGATCATAAATATAATACAAAGGCCCCTTTATTCGAATACAATGACCTCCCATATTCTATCGAGCGCGACATCGGTGTCCCGTCTGAAACGGGCATTACGCTACAAGGCAGTTCCCAAAAATAGCACAAATTATTTTATTATTACATTCGCAAGTACATAAATGAAAAGATACAATAAAATTTTGAGTATGTAATCGCAACTATTCATATATGAACATAATATATACGTATATGAGGTTATCGTCACATTTTAGAGAAACAAGAAAGAACAGTTTTTTTATACCTACCAAATAATGAAATAATAATTGTGACAGCCCAAAAAATAAATATAATATTAAACAGTCGATATATAATAATTAACCGGTTCACTACTAATTGTATATAAATTGCTACCTTCGGGTTAATCGAATCCACCATACAATTATTTAGATTAAAGTTTTATTTTTAATATTAAAAATAAATACTTTTTGAAGAGACAAATAGGCTTATTTGACGTATTGTAGTTGTGTTACGCCAGACTTAAAATATAAAAGTGGACGAAAATGCGACACAAAATTTGTAAAAAATACAATCGTCATTGTATAAATCTCGTCTAAAATTAGCCTTAAATATTTAAAGTATCGGTGAGAGCGATGTGACATTGTGAAGCCTGTCAACCGTTTCTATCTACTACCCATGACTGACTGCTTCATAAAATAATAATAACAATAATTAAACATAATATATTTATATTATATCTGTTTGATTTCACTAAAAGAATTAGATAAATACATATTCAAATAGGAGAAGAAACCAAATGATGATATATAATATATATTATAATTATTATAAATGGATGAGTTTCAATAAATTAAAATACACTAAAATATACTTTCAATTTAACGTACCTAATCAGCAGTTGACCTAAATAAACTTTGAACATAGAAAAGCAGTATCACATTGTTTTGATAACTTTAGCCGGCGTCTCTTTTTACTTGTCACAAGTCTTTGACAAGGGACTTGAGTCAGATAATACGTCACTTAGGACCTTACTTAAGTGACTCCAATAAAATGATACGTCACTTACAATCTTTGAAAGTAATATTATAAGTCAGTTTTAACATATTGATGTAAATTATATACCCACCTACTAAACTTATCAACAATTAGTGTTAAATTATCATTTCATTGTATCCAAACCACTGGTCAAAAAAAAATACTGATTGATTTGTAAACAGTTCAAATGCTTGGTTAGACATCAGATTATTTAAAATATGTATATCTTTATCATTACACTTTCAATTAATTCAATTAATGTGATTTTTAAATAGTGGATTATTCAAATACTAAATACTATCAAAATACTATTTCTGCTTTCTCCACTAACGATACATGATTTAAAATAAAAATCATATTAAAGATACAATATTATAATAATTAATACTAATAGTAAAATAAACATATATTTTTATCGTAGTTTCCTTGAATTGTGTATTATTTTGACTTTAAATGTATGCAATTTTAAGAGTTTATAAAAAATGGTAGGAGACGGAGGGTTTGTAAATATATATTTAGTGTGTAGTTACTTATTATCGAAGTAATATTATGTTGAGAAATTGAATTAAGTTTTTAAGCAGAGTATTAAATTTGGTCTTCTACATAGTATACCTAGGTTAAAGAAGAGCATAATATTATATATTTTATATTAGATACAAAAAAGATCAGGAAATATTTAATGAATAAAGATTATTTATGATGTATGCTTCGTATGAAATAAATAATACTTCGCTTATATTTACAGTTATATTATAATTCTGCATTTGATATGCCTGTATCTCCCTTCAGTGTAATACTCTAATGGTTGAGGAAACAAAGTCGGGTTTTTCCGTTACATTTTTTATAAAAAAAAACAATGTTGCAAATTGTTTTCTTTTTCAAATTTATTTTTGAACGTGAAAATCTAAAAATCCAAAAATTTTGATGTTATGTTCCATCAAATAACAATATTTTATAACGTGAATAAAATATATGCTGTGAGAAATATTTGTATTTTCAGCAATGGAAAATATTTTAAAATGCTTGTTTTGCAAAATACCCGCAAGATTTTTAGATTATCAATCTTCCTCAAGTTTTGAATAATGTTTTCTTTCGCGAAAACTTTTCTGTTTCGTATATTGAGCTATTTTCAAAACCACTTAAGGAGTTATGAATTAAAGAAAAAGCTTACGCCACGGCTTTCGACATGGCAGAAAATACTTTTCAATTAAAAGTTATAACTTTAAATATCATATTTTATTATAGCAACGTGGAAAATATTTACCGATTTCATCATTCATCATAGTAAGTCAACAAACGTATTGTATACGCATATATAACATGAAAATTTTTATACATGTTAAAAAGTTCCGAATTAAATTCTGAATAACTTTATCATGTTTATTTTAAAACATTATAAGATAATTACTTTACTGTAAATTCCGTTTTAATTGATTTATTCATTTGCATGTGTGTACATTTAAAGTTAATTAATAACAAAAACAGTGACCAAATATGAATCGTGTACATATATTTAAAAAAAAAAAAAACTAATTGTATCCTTACCGTTTCAATTCAAAGAGTCCTTATAAACGTAGTATTCATACTATATTTACTAATTTGCTAGGATTTTTAATAAGGTCTTCATTTATTGCCAATTTGAGATTGTATAAGAAAAAAGTACAATAATTATTATGAAAACAGTACTTGGTCTGCATAAATAACATATATTGAATTTGAAGAATGAAATCTTAAGTTTGTTTAGATTTCAGTACTATAATACCCAACTTCTGTACCACGGTGCCATTTAATATTGAATAATTAATATTACTACATATTATAACAAAGCTTTGGAGAATAAGATACTGTAACGAGTTTCACATTAAGGCTATACTTCAGTTGAGGCATGGTCTAAAAAGATCGTGGCTAGGCGATGCGTGGATTGTGCAAATGACGCATGCTGATCGAAATATAATTTGTCATAAAAATCCAACATGCGTCCATTTAATGTTATGTTTATTGTTATATTACTAATAATGATAGTATATGCATTGACTAGTTTTCTTTTTTAAGTACATACGTAAAGTTTTTTAGTCATCTTTACACGATTTAATTATATTTTCATCTGACGCCATGACAAAACAAATCGACGTGCGCACACTTTAACTATCGGTTTCCGATTGGCGAGTCCATGCAACGAATGAAACATTTCGTCGCACCTACTGTTGAAAATTATTTGCCGTTTCACTGAAGTACGCTCTTAATATTATGCTGACAGCACCCGGGATCACTATGTATTTTAATCAATTGAACTATTTTTAGTCAGGTGGTGTGGTCGAGAATAATTCTTATCAATTACCTAGATGGGAAAACCATAGCTTTGCTAGATTAATGTTCATTTGACATACTAATTCCATGTACTTCTTAATATTTTTTTATATATTTTACTCTTTAAAATCTTTTTATACTGTTTTAATACTGTAATTATTATTTTTTTCATGACACGAAATTATAAACATCATGTATTTGTAATTTGTAAAGATAACTTTATTAAAACAATTAAATATGAATTTTTAAATTAAGTAAATAGTAATTAGGTATGTATTGTATTAAATATTTTATTGATACAGTTTCTAATAAATCTCATGAAATGTATATTGGAATATTAAATATCATAAAAAATAATAGGCGAAATATTGTTAATCAATGCGGAATTCTGCTAAACTAGCGATACTAAACTATCGATAAATAGTTTCCCAGTATTAATTCCAAGATTACTCGATTCTAGTTATCACTTTGCCATTAACAGTCTCTTGCTTAAAATCTTAAATAGCGTCTACAAGATTCACAGTTGCTTAGCGTCATTAAGAAACCTCACGTACTCGTATCTCTCTACGATTCTATATTATGTGGTTAGTCTAATCCACTTTGACTAACTCAAACATATTATTTTATCATCGCAAAAATAAATGATACCCTGTTGTTGCACGTGATACGTTTCTAATTATTATTCCTCGAAAGTTTATTTATCATTAATTTTATTATTTATAGTTATTTTTATTGATATATTATAATATGTGAGAAAGTAGTCTTCTTTAAGGCGAAGTCTTCACTGAGCCTTTCTTAAAGAGGCACCTAGCGGAAAAATACGAAGCTTGCAATTTGAGATATTTTTTTGATAATTTACAATTTCAACTATATTAATGAATAAATATGTATCTGAAAACATTAAAAAGAGAAATATTTTTTATTTTAAGTCAAAAATAAACTTACAATTGTAAAAAATGTAATAAAATGTGAATCTGTGGAATCGGACCGCACCCTATTATTACATATATTTTATCGTCATATTTATTATTAAAATTTAGTTTATGAAGTTTTCTAAGCACCACTTAAGAGATTTTTACTAATTAATAGTTTTAATATTTTTTATATCTATTTTAAAAAACATCGATTTTTATAAAAATATAAACGTGTATAACTTGAAATCCTTTTTATTTATATCGAATCGAGATTCAATATTGGGACCATGTCTAAAATAAAATTTGATATAAATAAAAAGGATTTCAAGTTATACACATTTATATCTTTTATAAAAATCGATGTTTTTTAAAATAGATATAAAAATATTAAAACGATGAATTAGTCAAAAATCTAAACAACAAAAAATCTAAAACTTAATAAAATAAATTTTAATAATACATATGATCATAAAATATAATGTAATAATAAGATGTGACCCTCCAACGAATTCACATTTTATATTTTTTTTTTACAATTGTAAGTTTATCTTTAAATTAAAAAAAAAAACAAAAAATCTTTTTAATTTTTTCAGATACATATTTAATAATTAATACAGCTGAAATTGTAAATTATCAAAAAAAAATCTCAAATTGCAAGCTTCGTATTTTTCCGCTGGGTTCTCTGCTGGTATGCCTCTCCCCCTTAAATGATATTCAAAGCAGTATAAAAGAGCTAACTTTACTAAATAAAAACCAAACGTATTGACGAAGATATTTATAATTCATTGTTTTTCCACTAAAAAAAGATACTATTCAGTATATTGTTGCACTTAACTCGAATACGTAAATAGCTATATCTATCTTAGATAAATTTATATCGATAGATGAATGTTTTATGTAATGATTAGCTTATCAAAGTCATCCTAACGCTTTTTTTCAAAGTAACTTTTTATTGTTCCTAAAACGCCGTATCAAACTAGTGTACTTATACAAACAACAATCAAAAATTTATTGTGAAATCTAAGTAAAGTTGTACAGATTTAAGAGACATAACGAGTGAGGATATTTTTTTTAATATTCAGATAAAAAAGCAATCAAGATTATATAATATTATGTACCTTTAAATAAAAATGGGAACGATACACAACTCAAATAAGACACAATAACTGGGACATATCTTGACATTTAGTTATACTTGAGAGGTAGAACACTAGATATAGCAGTAGCTGAATCAACTATACAGTTAAACTGTTGTATCTGATAAATGTACGTGTTTATTTTTTAGTAGTTGCAATCTACAGAGAATGGTCAACAACATTGTTTTGTAAAATAATTCTATTACAAAACTGCCTTAAGAAACAGCTTATCTAATGAAAAATAGATGTGTAAAAATATATCAATAATATTTTTTTTACAATCAAATATACGCACCATTTTCAAACAATAAAAAAGTAGGTAACGTTATTTATAAGTTTTATTCGGATTAGCTGCAAAAAATGCAAATTGTGTCATAAATCCCAAATAATTTAAATACCGTATGAGTGCCTAAAATAAGTACATAAATATCCTCCTTTAAAGATGCAAATAAGCGAACGGAAATAATCCCAAGATGTGGGATTAATGTCGAGCCGCGGCGGGCTGGGGGTTTCGCCTGCCAGACATGGTGGCAACACTGCCAACCCAAATGGGATAGGCGTGAAATGTTATTTCGTATCAGACAGTTTTTCGCCGAGAAATAATAATTCTAAAAGCAAACATTCTGTAATTATTATAAATATGTTATGGTTAAAAATATATACATTACACTATTAAGCCTACTACTAACTACGCTTGAATGATAATAGATTAAAAACCCTAAAAAATGTAAAGTTATCTTACAGGCATTATTTATAAAAATAACATAAAAAATAAGATAAGTATTATGTTTGGGTCAATTATGGCATCCCTAATCCCATACAATTCCTAACCTACATACCAGCCATCCAGGCATGTTATAAACTGGGAGTCATTGTCCATAATTATTGGCATAAACACCTATTTACCTGTTACCCGTCAAGACGTCATTACTGGCAATGTTTTGAGCATCGATCGCCTTGACACAGAGTGACTCAACAAGAAGTAAAGTTACCTTTAAAGGTACCTTCTTTACCGCTAACGTCACGTCTAGCATCGATCATAAACTCATCTTCATCCCAAGACAAAGTGTTACCGCACGAGCGATAGTACTAGTGGGGAACGCGGTAACACAGAGCCAGCCCAGCGCGCCTGCCTTATCAACATTAAAGATTAGTGCCTGGAATCTCTGTATTCTCCTCCCCCCCCGGCAATCAAATCATCTTCTTACTACCGCAGTCTACGAAAAAGTGCCGCCATATACTATACTAACTATTTTCTGAGATGTGATCAATGATTAAAATTAATAATATTAGGTACTATAAAAATTTTCAAGTCAAAACTTGCCTTCCAAAAGTTAGTATGTATAACCGTTACCTAATAAATAACCGTTTGCGCATATTTTTTAGATAATGTTGGTCATTTTACATACCAAAGTAATATAATTGTATTACTCCAAATCTATTTAAGTAAACAAATTTTAATTTAATCAGATTAAGGTTAAAACTGATATAATAATATAAGATGTCAAAGTTTAAAATGGTCACATTTCCACAATATCTTTTTGAGACTTTCGGTAATAATAACTCTATGATATTAGAGATTTATATTGCTTAAACTTTGAATTATTCATTTAATATAATATATTGATATGTCAGCAGCTTGTTGATGGCACAAAAAAAGGGATGCTTGGCTTGGCACCAGGCTTGAATGTCTTGTATCATCACTTTGTTTATTAGATTACACTTCATATTACCTACTGTTTGAATTGCTAAGCCGGGAGATTTCTATAATATTCAGTCATGTTTTCATCGGAATTTATTTTGTGACTAACAAATTGGCAGCTATTATCACCAGAACTACCTGATATAAATAATGCAACAGTGTACAGTAAAAACAACATAGAATTATTACTTTTAATAACCATTTGTTAATAATATATTTAAGTAACTTTATTATAAACATATTTTTTGTCCGATACTGCTTCTTACGGTTTCGAATGTGGCTCTCTGTTTGGTAGTGAACAATTTAATTTTTGTTATATTACATAATATACTAAGTGTTACTAATATAGCAATGTCTAGAAGAGTATTATCATAGTATTATATCAGCATCTATTAAAAACTAAATACTTTTAATCAATTTAGGTAAATTGCACGCTGGCGTACTTATGCAGACAGTAGGTACTTAATTTGTATGGCAGTAAATACTATATTCATTTGTTTAAAATAATCTATTTAAAAATTAAAATACCTGGCGTGCTAATTTTTTTTTATACATCTCAATTTTTTTTTTAATAGAATTTTAATATATAATTATTTATCAGCAAGCAGTCTAAACGCATTTTTCACATTATAGTTAAGCATTCACGTACCAATTTTCTTCAATTAATTAATTGTGCCTACAAATCAGAACACAAACAAATTATGACTTCAGTGTTTGTGCTTAATTACAAACCCGCCATTAAAATAAATGCTTCCAACATTGTCTTACGTGTATACTAAGCAATTACTATTAAATTTAGAACTGTTGATCACAGAAACGGTTTTATCCAATCGATAAATCGTCCAAATAATATATCTACTATAATAAGTTGAGTGGTAAAATACAATTTTAGATTTGATATCGACTACAAAATTAGTTAGCCATTAAACAAAATATAAATCCCGACAAAAATAGAACTGATGACTATTAAATTATTTTCTAGTTTTAGCAGTGAAAATGGTAACATAAAGTGTAATTTAATAAATAACATAATGATACGACTCTTGTCATACGAGATTTGGCTAGTCTAATATAGTGTGTCTGTGTCTGGTGTCATTTAAAACCTACCACCATATATGTATATATTATATTATATAAGTATATGGTTTCTTAATATCAAATTACTCATCACTTCAATGTATAATAATGTAGTATACTGTCGATTCCTAACATAAAAGTTGTAGTTTTTATTATTATTATGAAAACAATATTCTATATATATTATATTATAATATAATGAGTAAAAAAATAGTTAACTTAAAGTTACTTCGACTGAAATAATAATATTGATTGATTTATTTTGATTCTATTAACCCTGTTCTATATTATATAAGTTTATCTCAAAGAAATCTAACACTTTGAAGTTCAAAAGAATAAAATAATTATAATTGGTTTGCCATGGTCACACTAAGCAATAAATAAAAAAGCAATTAATTAAACGCTCAAATAACATAGAGAACAATAATATTTCCCAAGTACAATTTTCGCAAGCGAAATTTTCCGCATCCCGTCAGGCTTTCGGGGTAGCACGTGCGAAGGCTGTACACAGGAGGCGCGAATCGCTAAGCCCACTGGGACCGCATTGCGATCGCCGCAGGCTTTGCTGACATTCATAACTTTGTTAAATATTCCGTTTTGGTAGACTTATTCAAGACGCTTTATGCAGTGTGAAATTTTAAATTACTCTCATTTATTAGCGATATACGCTCACGTAATCGGAGGTGTTTTTTCTTCTTACGTATATTACGCTTATTTTAAATTAAGAGTTGTATTAAACTTATTAATTTTTATATTATTTTCATCGAGTTTTAATAATATTACAATTTTAAAACATAAAATAGTAGTACCTATGTATACACATCGCTAATAAAAATTAATCAAGTATATAAATCGCGAATCAAATTGAGATGCATGTCACCTACTGTCACGCTGTTGCGGCGACAAATTTAGTCCATGGTTTCGTCATTTTGCAAAGTATTTTTAACGATCAGCATCTCTGTGAATTCACTGAAGAATGACACTGATGAAGAGTGCCAACTATAATGTATTAGTACCTAACTTAAATTATTATTAATTATTTAAGCTAATTTCAATAATTAATGTTAACAGTTTCTACGTGTGCATACATTAAAATTACTTGCAACATGACATCCATAGATAATATTTTGAACAGCACCCAACCTGCAGACCATAGGTAATAGGCAACGTTCTTATAGAAAATACATAGTGCCAACCACTAAAAACAAAACAATGTGATTTTGAAATGATAGTCGAAAAGTGTAGGCATGTAGAAGATGATAAAAATGTTCATTAATGCAGGTATCGATGCAGTGTTGTTCAACGTGAGGTGACCTCATTGTTGTGCTGGTGATTTCGGCAGATTTTTCTAACTGGCAATGTTTGTTTAAAGGTTCAAAATTTGCTACGGGATGGGAGCATTAGTCCGATAATATTTTAAACATCAAGAATAACGAAATTACTTTTTTCCCGTAGCGGCAGCTTACTGTGACGCGACGTGATAGTAGCCGACATGCATCTCAATTTGATCATAACTTAAAGAGTGTTAAAGGACATGCAGATAGAGTAGCTGAAGTTATCAAAATCGTTAATAGAACTTTTAAAATGACGGACAGCTTTATTAACCTAGGTTCCTTTTTCCTTTATCTTCGTCAGGTTTCTAGAATCTTAGATATAGAACCGTCATATAGTTTAGTTTAAAAATACAGAGAGAGAAAAAGAGAGAGAAAAACCTTGGTTAGGCCATGTGCACAGCGTGAATTAGGTACTTTCGGCAAAATAAAACAGATGAAGGGTTTAACTGATCGCGTACAAAATGGTTGATGTGGAGATAGAATATAAATTGCAGATATACTCGTAACAATAAAATTAATATTGAGATTTATTATTCAAATTGTCGTATACTTGATATGGTATTACTTTTTATCATTTTGGGAGATAACTAAACCACTAGAATGATTAAAATATGTTGTTTTGGATTCTGTGAGCGGTTACACTGAATAGATACGTACTGTAATCATTGCAAAAAAGGAAGTTAAACTAGATCTATAATATTCAATTAATTGAAATCCCTCTATCTCGATTTTGCACTGAATATCATATTATTAATGTTACTAGGATTCAATAATATAATATTATTATGTATTTTATTATAATATTGTTTAATCTAATTCGCGTATACTTAACTTCCCTATAATTTCCACAATATACCCATTCCACAGATGATTATTATTCGCAGGCACAAGTGTGTTTCATTTATTACATTTAATGTCTCTAATCAAAACGGTTATGGCTTCGATTAATTTAAGGATACTGAGATCACGGCGTGTTACTATAATCGCCCCTCCATCCCTAGGGTAACATGCCACGTGACTCCGGATCGCGATGTTAATTAAAATTTGTTTGCTTTAAGGCTCGGCGTATTTGCGTTTTCTCTTAACGGACCTTAGCAAAGTAGCAGACGTCGCAAAATTTTCAGACGTATTTCCATTTCGAGGTGGGGCGGTTTTAATTGGAAAACCTCACTCTTTCGTTCTCCATTTAGTGACCGAAAAGCTGATAATTTGTGTTTTTATTAATCATTTTAATTGTGTTGACCGTCAAATTTTTTAATTACAATTACGTAAATTAATATTTATTTAAATTAAATTAATGATGCTATCTTTATCAACAATAACCAATACAGATATGTCAACCCGGTAATATCTAATAGACTGTGTAATAAATGATTAAATTTACTAAGTACATGTAAATATAATATACTATTGTCATTTTTGAAGTTATACTTATTTTGGCGCGTTTGGGAAAATATCAATCAACAATCAAAATGTATTGTTGGCGTGTGATGAAGTTGCGCGCGCCGATGAACACGTTTGGCATGTGACGGAAGTTGCGCGCGCCGATGCAACACAATTTATTAATATGATTATATTCATTTCGGTCTCGAGGATACATGCGCATGCGTATAGTGTCATTTAGTTAGTCGTTCAATACAAAAAGCACGTGTTGTAAACATAACCAATATTTCTACACTGTTAATTTATATTCATAAAACTTTATTTATATTAGTGTATATTATATATTTTTCATTGTAAAGATTGTGTATCAAGATTTGAGGCTATATTTATGTAAGTATTATTTATGAGTAAAATTATATATCAATAAATAAATTTTGTAAAGTTTGAGTTGCGAAATAATTCAAAAAATATATTAAAATTTGATTTTTTATTAATTATTCATCATGGGTACTTCTGAATCGATTATAACCGCTGTATGGCAAAGATGAGTTTTGGCCTAATACAATAATTAAATTACAATTATCATGTGCTTTATAAGACACAGATGAGTCACGTTCGTTTTCATCAAACTAATCCACTGTAATATTAATAGACTCAGGTAACGACTTATTTTGTTTTGTTATGCCAAAGAAGTATAACTTTTTTATTAACGATTATAGTACCTACCTATATATTTAATTATTTTTAAGACTATAATTCCAAGAGTAGATCAATTTCAATCTAGTATTTTGATGATTTTGTGCTAAGAAGACTGATATTCAATAGGCATTCAAGATTTTATTGATTATACTTGATTATAAGTACTGTGCAAATCCTGAATTAAATGATTATTTCTAACCATTCGTCCTAGTATATGATTCTGAAATATACATATTTTTGATTTTAAAATATCTTATAATACATTATATTGTGCTACAATCAACATTCGTGCTATAGAAATGAGTGAAATTTACAAATCATTCAAATTTTAGTTAAAAAATATCCCAATAATTTAATAATATAGTATAAAGCTTTATAATATTCATTTACGCATAATTTAACTAATTGATTATTAATTTATTAGAGCTAAAGTCACTATAAGATTTTTTTAAAAGATTATAAAGTAATATTGGTAATATTAATATAAATTTTATAAGTTGAAATTTTCTTTGAGACTAACTTCCTATAAATTGTAATTGAAAGGATCCGGCTTTGACTTTGATTAAAATAATATTGGTTGTAATAGCATATTTTATTTTTATTACCTACTACAATTTTATTTCATAAAACTTATCTAATAAATTTTATAATCATCTTGAGTTTGTTAAATATTTACTGAGAAAAATTCAATTGTGATTTTAAAAAATATACCCACCCACTCAAAAGTACAGTTCTCCTTAAGTACCATTTTACAGTGAAGGCGTTTAATTAGGCGATTTAATTTTTCTCGAAAATTTCTAAGTGGACTTTTAAAAATGCTATGTTTTAAAGAGATGATCGCTAAAAATAACACGGATTGTCCGACAAAATGTTTCATTTCGTCGGACGAATTCACGTTTTTATTAATGTTTGTAATAATGGAACTGGTAGGTTATAAAGGTTTTCGGTTTTTAATAAAAGTAGTAACTATCCTTTATTTTTTTCTTTAATTGAAGAAAAATAATGTGTTTTTCAGAATTGAATGATCATTAATGGTTAATAAATAGTATTAAATTTGTATTACATATTGCCCGACATTATTTAAATATTACTAAAATAAAATACATAGCTATCAAAGATCAAAAATTATTTTAGAAAAGTTAGCCTGAACAACCAACACATTTATTATATAAACATAATAATCAATCGAGCCATTATTCTAAACATTATTTTTAAACATATTTTTGTTTGTTTTTTTATATTAGTGATAATACTATATTTTCTAATTATTCTTTTGTCAACATAACCAACATTATATTATGTTTAGTCTAATGTTTACTTCACATATTTTACTCATGGTGCCTGTACATATGCATGGATTTACTTGGCACCAATAGTGTATATTTTAAACTATCGCGATAATAACTGTGTACCTACACGTAAAAGTGCTGATGGTCTCGCCAATTTTAATCTTCAAGAGTAAGCGAATCGCGATGTTGTCATTGTATGGTACTATTTGACGGGTCGTGAAAATCGCTTAACCTTTGTCTTTGAGTCTTTGAGTTCTTTATGTTACCGGCAAGTTTGCCACTATCGTTCTACTGTCAATGCGCAAATATCGCTCAGTCCAATTGTCGCGTGAAAATTCAGAAGCTTCTTAACTTTTTTGGTCCATGCATGCAATCTTGCACGTGCATTTTTTTGTTATGTTCGCGATAATACGTAGGTATTATCAGCAGTATATCCATGCACGTATAAACGGGTTATTAAGTCATTAGCAAATAATAAAATTATAAGAACATAACGATATAATAATGGCGTAATGCTT
This sequence comes from Rhyacophila brunnea, assembly GCF_057557595.1. Taxonomy (NCBI): domain Eukaryota; kingdom Metazoa; phylum Arthropoda; class Insecta; order Trichoptera; family Rhyacophilidae; genus Rhyacophila; species Rhyacophila brunnea. The sequence continues at coordinate 21,253,221 of NW_028233350.1, forward strand.
CTCTTCATGATGGCCCAAGTAAAGCGAATGAATGCGGTTATCATTATGAAGAAAGTGACATTGGATGACAAGAAGATCCATGGGCGGCAAACATTCGCCATATTTCGACTTGTGAGTCTTTCAAAACGTATCAAAATTTGATGGTGATGGCGATTGTTGTAAGAATATTTTTATGATTCTAAAGACTTAATAGTACATAATAATGTACTTATTTATTCTTGCTGTAATAAATATGCTTTATGTTTAAATTCATGATAATTATAAAAACGAAACAATAATAGACTTTACTATACTTTGATTCAGTTGATTACTACTTGAGTTAATTAGTAGAAATTTTATTTTAAATAAAAAATCTTATTTATTAATTGAAGTATTTTAATAATTAATGACATAATAAAATACTCATTTCGGTTTCTAAAAAACCACATAAAGTAGAGATATCTTATAATGTAGGTATCGATATTAGTAGATGGAAATAATAATTAAATAATCATGTTACATAGGTTATATTTTATTTAATTTCGTTATTACGTACAAACTAAAAAATAAAAAGTATTCTCTACGCAAAAATAACGTAATAATAGATTGGCCTAACTTTATTACTTTGGTACTATCTGTGTTGAAAAATAATGGGTACCTAATCCTACCATTGTTCGACCCAGGTAACAAATAAAATTTTAACCAAAAAGTCTCTCGAAAAGCCCGAGGGAAAATCATATATCCCACGAGACCTAATCAAAGCGATCGGTAGCTTACAACAGTTTTTTTTTTATTTATATTTTCTATGTTAAAAAAAACTATCATAACAAGTCAACATTGTTACTCAGTATACCGTTAGATACAAACATGATACCCGTATTATTAATGGTTAAAATATCATCAAAAAAATCAAACTAATATTGAATTGAATAAAAATACATAAAGTACACTGTTTGATATGTAAAATATAGGTGTACGTAGTCATATTTTTAATAACAATGGTTTGATGCGAATAATATTATGAAACATTTATTTAATTATGATAAAATAAATACATAATGAATGAAAATTAATTGTAAAAGAATTACAGTAAAATCCAGTAAAGAATTTTCTAAAGGTTGTTTTTGTAATAGTTTAGCATTGTTTTTCATATAATATTTTTTTTGTTGCAATCAATTAGGTATAGATAATATTATTTGAGGTTTTGCATCATCCATTTAATTCCAGATAGTTATCAATATACCAATATTCATTATCATATAAGTATTGTTCTTAGTAACCAACTAATAATTTTTAATTTTATACAACAACGTAGTACTCACAGTCCAATGCATAATGCAGTGTTCCGCAACCTTTTCTCACCCATGGCACACCAAAGGTATTCCCAGAATTGCGAGGCACACCACAGGTAAAACAATTTATACATCAATATATGGACCCCACATATTGAAGCGGGCCCCATACCTATCGCTAAGGTTAAAGACTACTCTTAAATAGGTAGTGTTTTTCAAATTGTGTTCGAGGTAAAATTATTGGTATTCATTGTATGTTTAGCTATTTTTTGTATTAATTAATACAAACACTCCCAAATCGAATATTTAAAAATATTAGCATTAGCGTAGTAATATAGCACCGCTGGCGATTTTTTTTTAATAATTGGAAAAAATTTGTGATTCGTGTTTATCTCACTTATTTGGTTGATCTGCCACGCCCTGCCTGAGCCTGGCCCCCCTGACTAGAGCTCTGATGAAAGAGAAATCCGAGGTTCTCATCACCCGTCAAGTATGATTGCTTATCATTTTTAATTATAGCTTGAGTTGAAAAAGTTGCTCACATAGGTATATGTCGTATAAAATGGGAGCTGAACTGCGATAGCCTTGTCGGAAATCTGAGGATATTCTTTATTAACCGAAACCCAGAAAATACCCAATGGAACATCGGCGAAATTCATTTTCAGCATCACGTCGTTCATCATTTCACCAAAATTCCTCACAAATATAATTATATTGCTTCTATAGAATTTCCGGCATTGGTTGCAAAAGGATTTCGAATTCAGTCGTATTGATTGTATGAAAGTAATGATGAAATTTCTTTTGCAGCAAAGTTATAAGTTTTTGGGCCGGACCCAAAAGTCATTGCTTGTTTTCAATGGTAGTGAATTAATTTAATATCCCTATGGTAGTGAAGCATATCAATATATTTTCATTCTGACCTTGCATTTTTCTTATTAATTTTATTCAGGTGCTCAAATATATTACCAGCCATGCACGCAAATTTGGCCATTAAGTAGGTATTGTATAATATACAATATTGTTTGCATTTTTTGACACAATGCGCCGCGGCACACCTATCATCGTCTCACGGCACACCAGTGTGCCGTGGCACACTGGTTGCGGAGCTCTGGCATAATGGCTCACAAGAGGGAAAAATATATTATATTTAATATATACTTAATGAAAGAACCATAGTATGTGTTATTAATAAAGATAGATTCGCCTGGTAGATTTATATAATAGGTACGTACAATATAGAGAATAAGTTTGAATGTGTGAACATTAAAAATCAACATTTTATAATCAAGTAGGTAGATTTTGATTTTATATGGAAAATAAATTGAAAGAATATAAATTAGTAATATAGGAAATAAACTTTATAAGTGGGTACTTATATAAATTGAAAAAAAGTGTTACTAATATCACAAAAGTTTAGAGTAAAAATCATTTTAATTCTGTGATTATAGATAACTAGTAACCATTAAACTTCGTTCAATTTATACGCGTTGCATAAAAATGTCTGTATTATAACATGAAATTGCATACAAAAGCATAAACTCTTCATTTTTCCATATAACTAGTTCATACAACGTGTAATAAAGGGATATTAAAAAAAGCTTTTGCAGAGTTACACGCGTCATTAAAAATAAATAAGGTCTGTGATACATTTCGTGACTAAAAATTTCCGCAAATGTTTACACCAGCCAACGCTTGACATTATTGAGCGCTGTTATTTGATTGATAGTTCACATGCTGCAATAGCTTTGAATAATGTATTTTATAAAATGACAAACTGGCGACAACGCCACATGCGAAAATTGTTCTTCTAAAAAATTGAGTTCTTATCTGTAGGTAAAAACAGTTATTACTGTTTCACCGTCGGCATGCGATGCATTTGTGAAATTATTTTTTAATAAAATTTAATGTAAGAGACATAACGCTAATAATTATATAAGAGAATATTATTTGAGCTACTCGTACTTTTCACGTGATAATAGTGAATTATAATTTTACCATTACATTGGAATATTATATTACTTATCCATACAGAAAAAAAATAGTAGGTAGGTAATAATATACAATACGTATTTATTGAGTAGGCTATAACATGTAGTATAAGTTTCAATTTACACATAATAAAATAGAGTATTATTGGTTCAAGTATCATTCAGTGGAAATTATTTAAAAAACAATTTCTAACATGTCAATTTTTGGTATACTTATGGAAATACAAATATGGAAAAATCTTATATAATAATATCTTTGATATAAGTGTGATTAAAAAGTAAATATTTTTGGCAATGACTCTAATTACTATCAGTCTGGGTATTTGACTTCGAGATATTTTTTAATGATTTCAAATTAAATATTACCATCTTTATAATATATTACGGCATACGATTGTCGAGCAATAACGTATCCGTTTATAAAGATGTTGGTCTCGAATGGGCGGCGAATTTACATATTAATTTTTCAACGTGTGTTTGGACCCAGAATGGTCTAATAGTTTAAGTTAACTTAATACTTTGGACGCTGAAGACGCACATGCGCGTAATGACCAGGCGGCCGATCGATGTAATTAACGTGCATTATAAAGGTGCTATTTAAAATCTCATTATATAGTCAGCAGCGAATGAGGTAATTCGCTGCTGACTAGATAATATTTTTTTAATTACCACCTTTCAAATGCACGTTAATTATATCGATCGGCCGCCTAGTCATTGCGCGCCAGGTGCGTCTTCAGCGTCCAAAGTATTAAGCATTTTTCGTAAAAAAACAAAAATATGTTAATCTAATCTCCACCATAGCATTGATACATAATGTTCCGCTTAAGATCGAACATGGTACAGTTTCTACTTCATAACTTTGCTCTACATATTATATTATCTATTTATTTATTACTACATAATATTATATTAATACAAGGAAATATCAATTTGATCTAATTATATGTGAGGTTATCAGACAAAAAGGCGTATCAGTGTCAAGTTATTAAGCGTATACTTTAATTTACTTTTTTTTGTTAACCGTTAATAATATTAAAATAATTTAATAACCACTACTGCATTTTATTTATAGATGAAGTTCGAATTAGATAAAAAATATTTTACATAATATATAGGAATTGAAAATAAATTAAGTGAAATTATGTTTACACTATAATTATTGTGGAATACAAAAACAATTATTAATATTTAAACAAATAAATCCAAAACCATTTTTCGAATTCCAAAGAATTCAAAATCACAAATTAAAAATCTATAGACAGAATTTACATTAAATATAGTATTTTCATCTCATAAATGATGGTTAAATCTTCTGCTTAGCCAGACATTAGTTTATAATAGAAATATAACAATGCAGTTAGTCTGTGTTTATAGCAAAACTTGCATGGTATGAAATATTCGTATTTGCGTACTTTTAGTGAGAGGATACTAGAATACGGGTATTGGCTGAATGTACAGTTTTGTACTGTATACTTCAAACCTCCCTGACAGCGAAACTCACTTGCAAGCATACTTTTGATAAATGGTTCCCACTCACACTCTGAATTGTTAAAATATACCGTTATATATGAGCGGCATTTTCAAGTAAATCTACAGGCTTACATACTTACAAATGATTGTACCAAAATTGTTTCGTCTACAATTTTATATTTATTTTTTTGTGTAAAATATTGCATTTTCTGAAAATTGCTTCAAAAGCTAGTGCTCTGAATTTATTATTTAGATGAACCATTCCAAAAGTGAAAAGTACGAGAAAAATCATATATTTTTCATAGCGATACTTTGGGAATAATATAAATTATAATGTATTATTTTATGAAATCAAAATTATTATTCCTACGATAAAATACAAATAACCCTAATGATAAATTGTACAGTTTGTTGAAATGAAAAATTTAAATGCTCTATAGAGTCGAAGTAGAAAAATGTATTGGATAACAATAATATTTTCCAGACATTATTCAATTTTTAAGTAAACCATATTCACCAAACTTCACGTTCTGTACTGTTACTGTACGTTAAAAAAATGAATACTTTGATATAGTAGATGTTTGTCTACGTCGAATTACAGGTCAACGGTCAACGCCAATATTCATGTACCACGAAAATAAAAAGAACCTTTTAACCAATAAAAGGTTATATATTGGTCTCTATAGACATATTTAATCCTTTAGGTTATCAAGAAACGCGAAAACTATTCTAAAATCGGGATATGTACCTATGTAGTTAGAGATAAAAATCAACTCCCAGAGACGTGTTTTAGCAGAATGTATTTTCAGCGAAGAATCAGATGAAAGATTTTTCACTTCATAAATAATGGCATCTAGTGACATCGATACAATTATGAGCTCAATAAACTTACCCTAATATCATTAGATTTAGGAAATGATTGCAATGTCATGCAAAATAATATACTTATACTTATATAATAAACAATAAAGCGCCTTACGTTTAGTAGACCAAAAATAAAATTTGGTCTATTTCTACCCGATAGAAACACCTTTGTGCACCAGGAATGGTCGATTAAAGAAGAAAAATTGAAGAAGCAGAAACAGTGAAGGAGTCGTCTATTTTCGGCTCAACCAACAGCGAAGAAGAAAACAATGAAGATTGTTCTATGTTAACGAAACTAGCTTTGATCAAGTTAATTATATGGATTGAGTTAGGTATATAAATATAGTTTACTATATGAGTATATAGTGGAGTTTTTCTTAATAATTTTATAGGTTTACAAAAGTGTTAGAACTAATTAATAATCTATTAAAACTTTGTTATCTATGAATAAGTTTATTTTTATAACATAACTTATTCAAATATGTTTGCAATACTAATAATATACGGCATTAAATGGTCTAACGACAAAGAAAAAACATTAATTAAAAACTACCGTTTTACATAAAAATGCCCTTTGTATTTTCTCTGCTAAATATAATTATATAAGATTCCCTTTTGAAATCAGTATTCACTTAACGTTTTCTATTTAATTTCGTTAATTAACCTTAGCAGGATTAACGACTCCAATTCCTGCTTTTAATTACAAAGCACTAATACGATTTCACTTTATTTACATATTATTATCTCTCTTTATGGACCTACAGCTATCTTCTTTTATTTATGTTAATGCAATTAAGTAGTAAAATAAGTATTATCCAAAGACGTTGAATCTTCTTCCAGATGAAGCTTTTATGATTTATCTATTAAATCACTGATGCAATAAAATCCTGATTCCAGTTTGATATAAGTGTCAATTTTGTATGCAGAAAAATATAAAAGTAGGTAGATCTCTCATTATTTTTTGAGTTTGCAATCAATTTAGTCCTAATGGTCCATGTTTGGTATGACTTTCATGCATTTTATCGTAGTAGATTTTTGGGTTTCCACCGTGTGTCCTTCTTCCTTCTTTACTCGACGTTTCGGGCTTGTTGCAGAGAGAAAATCTGAGAAACCCTGAAAATATTAAGAGGGATGATAGATTACGCTTAAAAATCAGCAAAATCCAATATTCAAGCCGGTATCTCTGGTCGTAACGATTGACAGATTACTCTGAGCAACGTATGCTCTTAGCTAATCGGATTCCTCTTGACATTCTTAGAGCAACGTCTACATTCATATACCTACACTGCATTTTCATCATAAAACATATCATCTCTTGATAACGGTCTCTGCAAAGTGCCCGAAACGTCGAGTAAAGAAGGACACACGGTGGAAACACAAAAATCTACTACGATAAAAAAAACAACCGTGAAAGCTTAAAAAATATATTCATGCATTTTGATTCCGTCTCTCTACACGAAAAATCTTTTTTGTAATATCTTTAGTATTATAACATATTAAATTTGAAAATGAAAGTATGTACATTTCAATACTTAAAATATTACAGTGTTTTTAATCTCGTGTTTTTTTTTCTAATAGTGTAAAAAATAAAATCAAATAAAACAATTATTTTTATTTAATGAACAATTCGCATAATAATTTAAGAATAGTATAGCATCCATTATTGAAAATATATAATTATTCATAACGCTATATTATGGTTGTCAATATTCATAATATTTGATAATACGTCGGATTGTAAGTTTATTTCAGCTCCTCAGAAATACAAACATTAAAAAAACTTTTAAATAACTAGTCGCATTCAATGGCATTCTTCGTTTGATCATGTTCGATCCTTATAAGAGCATATGCGCCTTGAGGTTTTTATTAACACTGTTTGTTTTTTACGAGAAATGTGTGTTAGCCATTTGCTGAATCTATTAGGTCAATACTCTTAATTCCAAAAACACATTGCAAAACAATATGTGTATTTTCAAGACCCAGGATTCAAATCTGGGTCCCACGACATTATAAGTCGACGCGTAAACCGCTCAGCATAGCTTTTAGTTAATTCTATTACGCAGATGAGGTCCAAATAAGTTAATTGCTAATAATTAACGTTGATCGGAATCCAATAAACGTGAGGTATGGGGTGTTTGTATGGAGACTATGTATATTTATTTTTATCATATTCTATACATTAAAAACTATGTATTTTGTTTTATTTAAATAATTCATATAGTCTGATAGTGTAGATTGACACATCGTGAAAAAAATAATATTCATTACATTTTATGGTATTATTTTATTCATACTATAATCTGTAGTTTTATTAGAATTAAAAATACTGAGAGATAATAAATGTAAATAACATACAAATAATGATAGATGCGTGCATGCGCGATGTCGGAATGGTAATGAATCTGGTTATAATGTCATGGGTTTAAGATTCGAATCACGGTTCTGGCTATTTTTCGTTAAAAAAAATAAGAAAATCTATAAGAAAGTAGGCTTTGTGAGGCTGCTAAGATATACAACAGATTTTAGAGCTAACTTCAAAAAAATATATAAAGCCTTAAGTAGTATAATAAACCAATTTAAATATTATAATTGAAATGGGAATTTTATACAAATAGGGTCAATAATATTAAACCTCTTCAAAAATGGCACTACTTTATATAAAGTTTCAATACATTATTTCGATTTATTGATATTTGATTGAGTAGGTAACAAATTCAATAAAACGCTTCTAAAGAAAAGCGCACTAATTTCGCGCGTGCAAAGTTTATTATGCGATTCCGATATGTAAATCACATCAGCAAACAGTAGATGGAGGTAAACCAAAGAGGCTTCTTACAAATCCCGGCGTTTAAAGGTACACCCGTATAACGACGCCAGTGGCGTTTGTAAAATTATAACATATGCATAATATTATCTAACATAAATTTAGATTTTAAATATATTTTTTATGAAAATAGACGTTAGTTCGAGTATATTAAGTATTTAATTTTTTATATCCAATGATATATATTATGATAATGATAAATAAAAGGCCATGAATAGGCTTACTGAAAAAACATAGGAAAAAAAAAATACAGTAAATCTACTTACTAATCGATACTTACTACAACCCCTTATGTGTCACGAAGGATATAAATAAATAATTAAAAGTAAAAAAAACATTCCAGTTATCTATTCTACGATTTTAAAGTAAAAGAAAAGACACTATTTGAAGACAGCTCAATAAAAAAATATTAAAATAATATGGTAATATATGGATGATGCTAACGCAAAAAAATACAATAGAACAAATAAATCTCCATTACCTGAGATTGTCTTTATTTTATTTTTTTATTTTTATTAGTGTATGTAACATGTCGATGGTATATATTATTGTGAGTGATAAGTGCATGACGCAAATCATATCGGAATCACTGTATATTGCAAAGAAGTTGATCTTTCGATTAGAATCGATAGGATGATACAAATCTTTAGTGCGATATTTAAGGTGTTGTGAATCACAAAAATTTAGTTATTAGTGTAATAAATACAGTCACACAAATCAATTGTATTTAATTTTATACGTTGATTATATAAAATATAACTTAATAAAAAAAATCAAGAATTTACCTACTTACAGAAAGAATTTTTAATTATAATATGAAAAATCAGTAACCAATAATATTCATTATTAAGTAAAAGAATATTATCTAATAAATAGTGGTTATTTATAAAAAAACACCTATTTATATAACATTAATTTTTACTATAATATTTTAGTAAATATGGTATATAAATTAAATTAAATAAAAAAATCTCTTCGATTACCATAATACCAATACGTATAAATCTACATCAATTATTTAATTTTACGTTCTCATAAAAAGTTTCTTTTTATTTCTAATATAAAATAAATTCAAAAATATTTTAAACGATGGTAACCTACATTATGTGGAAAAGCATTATTCCTATTTCAACACACGTATTTTGCTTATTGAGCGAGCGCGGATAAACCAATTAAGTACTTAATTGTCGCAGAATATGCTTTCCAGTATAAAAATGCAACATTTTAAAATTTCCTTGTCTCTCTATAATACCGCTATAATAAATAAATAATTTAATTAAAATAAAATAAACAACTTATCTCGTTAATGTAAATATAATATATTATTATATTACTATTGTGATGTATACACCACTGATCAGCCCGCATACAGTTGCCGAAATGGAGTTCTTATTACATTTCGAAAAGCCCTTGGGGCGTCAGTTTCTCGAGTGTGCTTCTAAAACTTATGCATGAAAATTGAAATACGCCGTTGAGCGAATCCAAACGGCGCTCCCTTATTTGCGGAGCATTTCAACCCGGTCACAGGGGATGATAATAATAATGCCAAATGAAGATTATACTCCCACCGATGGGTTGATGCGCGAGGATAAGGACCAAAGCAAACAATGCCGTTTGAGTAAAATTCGTTTTAAAAAGGTTGAGAAACTACCAGTTTTGTGAATATACAATATGAGCTACTTGTAGTTGCGATTTTTGTTAGACAACATAATATTATATTGTCAACATAATATTTTTTTCGGAAGATTTAACTCAGTAAAATATATACGGTCGTGATCGTAGATATGCACCAAACTAATATTTATGAACCGAAAGACGCTGATTTTTTAAATGTAAGCAGCATAAGTGAATGATAATATTTTTAAAATTAACGGACCAAAATCACGAATATTTAAGATTTGATAAGCAACACCATATACATAGTAACATAATATCTACATAAAATAAAATTAACGATCTCAGTTGATAATGAAGTTGGTACTCGTCACAAAATCAGTTGACATGAACTTATCATATTATTATATTATATAATGAGTAGTCGATATCAAATCTTTTAATAAAGCAGTTCACAAAATAATAATCTTTCAATCGAATAATCGTTCGTCGCATACTATGTTCGTCAGCAATAAACATCAAACTACCAAATAATAAAGCCATACTATCACATAGTATTTAATTATACATGATAAAACAGTTTTGTATTTATTAATAAAATATGTATCCATTAAAAAACCAAGCTTAGTAGTTGGACGTAATACGAAGTAAAAATATAATTATAAAAACAAACAGCTACACTTTTAGGAGACTATCAATATATTCTAGATCTCAGAGATAATAAAAATACGAAGTATAAAGTTTCACTGTCAACAATAAATACGTGTATTTAAATGGTGTTTACGTTATGGTCAATTCTTTTAGAAAAACATTTAATAAATAAAATAAAACACAAAACATAATAATACTTATTCTACATAATTTTGATAATACGTTAAACCATTTTCTTATTAATAGAACATTCTCCCTTCGACGAATTGTACTTAGTCCTGATTTTTATTAAATTTGTATGGCATATTGTAATTTATTTATTTTAATTAATTAATTAATAATACGATCATCAACGGGTCAGTAAAATATTTACAGTTGGCCATGCGATACATGAACAGCAGTAGAAGAAGTTAGTTTTTAGATTGCTTAGTGATGAGGAATACAGCTTGTGACATTATGACATACATAATATTATTATTTATAAAGAAGTTATTAATTTGTGGAGACTCCGGAGAGAATTTAATGAATATCCGCAATGTTTTACCTTAAGTGGACACTGGACGGTGACCAATCGAATCGAATAAATTGGCAACACTGCCCACACTGATAAAAAAGATGTGCATCACTAAAACTAGTCCAAATCTAATAATATCAAAAAAAAATATTAGAATAAGAGTAGGTAATAAAACATGAAACTTATAATACAAATGTTTTATTTATTCTTTATCATCTTCAGTCAAATCCGTGAAAACTTATAAGTAGATAGAATCCCTATAAATAAAAATAACCAAAATTTAATACAATATCTACCTTTACTTTTATTATTCGAAACGAATGTACAGTACAACTTTTTGACCTTTGTTTTCGAACAAAATAATATATTTTATTTGTTTACTGATTGTTTTATGTTTTTATATACACTATTTAAATATGGAAAGTATTCATAAATCATAACAATCTTATCTTCAAAACGATTGTTTTAGTGTATTCACATTCTTTTATTTATCTGAGAATTGATCCCAACGACTTCAATACATTAATAGAATGTTTCACAGAATTATTTATAAAGATTAAAATAATTACAAGATAAAAAGAATTTTTTATTTACCACGTTTTTAAATTTTCTGCTGAATCATATAAACTTGACAATTCTATGTATTAATAAATCTAGAATACTGAAATGTCATTTTGACATTTCATATTGATCTCCATTAACGCACGTATGTATTAATAATTTAGTTGCTAGGATCCACTTAGCAACCAATAATAGTGAGTTGTAAATATTACTTTTAACGAATTTTTTTCCGAAACATACAAAACAGAATTAACTGAAAATGAATTTAATTCTGCTTAAAGATGGCCAAAAGTATTAAAAAATGCATTGCTGTCGTGTTCTAATATATTATAAAAGTTTCAAATGTCTAGGTAGTCGGGAAGTTAGTTAGAAATCTTGGACATACAAGAAAAAATCTGTACGGGACAAACAAGAATACGAGCTAATAAAAACATGGTAAAATACTGTGAAACATGATCACAAATGGATATTAAATAATTCGAATATTTTTCGTATTTAAATGATTATATATAGATATATATATATACTTATATAAATTTTGACGCAGCTGGGAATATAATCCAGAATCTATTATCCACGAGTACCTAATACTTTTTCTTATGATGGCTTTGAAACAAAGTTATTTTTATTAATTTTACTTTAACACATATTTACGTTGACAGCTGTTTCGGGCTATAAACCCATTTCCGTAACGTTTGACCATATAACTTTTAGTTGAAGATTCAGATAACCTGTTCCTAATTTTGGACGGTTATTGACACGAACAAAAACGCCGACCTTCAGTTAGTGTTTGTGGCAGAGTATGGTTTAACGACATAACTATACAAATCTAGCCTTCTAGTCAATTCTACTTCTCAATAGCCATGCGACAACCTCACGACACGGTTCAGACAGGATATATAAGTCCCATGGTTCTAAACTATGGAAGAATCAAGAATGAAATGGTCAAAAAGACCATGAACAGGTAACCACTAGCGTAATCGTTTAGTATTAGGAAGTAAAATGTATGTTGTTAACCTTTTCTTTGTAAATGTAATAAAATTTTACGTAAAAAATTTTCGCCTCCGAAAATCAAGAGTGCTCCAGTGTAATTGGAACGCTGTGACCACAGACCTCGAAATGTCACGTCGTGAAATATCAGCGCGATGTATTTTTTAATATAAATTTCCGGGAAATCTCCATTAAACTTAGAAAATAAGTTATGGAAGAGATTGTTTACGTAAAATTTAGCAAGTACATGCTTCAATAACTTTTATAGCAATAATGGAAGTGTATGAAAATTGGAAAAGAAAATTGAATATTTATAAATTTATATACTGTATAATTGTGAATAAAGAATTTTTATACTAATTTTATCAATACAAGATAGAAGCTAACTACTGTTATAAAAATACTGTAAACGCGTACCTATATTTATAGACGCGTAATTATAATTATAGATTTTGTTAATGCTATAACTTACTGACTATAACGAATATTGTAAAAGTAACAATTGGAAAAACTTAAGATTCTGGCATAGATGGGTTTCTACCCATAAATAATAATAAATCTTAATCGCATCCTAAGTAATAAAAGAATCAAATACTGCAACTAAAAATACAAATTGGCGTGTGACCTTGAACTTTAACTGAATTCTGTCCGACTAGAATTTACGGCCCAGCTGTGCTGGCTCGCGAGGTAAAAATAGATTCAAGGTTACATCCATATTACTATATAAAAGTCACTATGCAAGATTAAATAAGTTAGTAACTGTTCGTGTATAACATCTTGTTAGGATTAAGCATTTATATATTTAAGTTGAAATGTTAAGTATAATATTATAGTATTTTCTCGTAATAATATTCGTCCGAAAAGTAAATATCGAATGAGAAAGTTTCTGCGGCTCCAAACAGTTTTATTAAAACTTAGTAAAATTCTATTGGCCTAAAAAGGCCAAGAGTGGTGGAAAGGATTAGTACGTGGGTGTCAACCTTTCATTTTGACATTTTAAATTTAAAGACTGCCATTCCCTTATTTAGTACCCGAATACTTATTCCGATACCTCGATGGAAAGCTAGAAATTTTCCCCTTCGTTTGAACACGAAAAATCATATAAAATCAACTATTTTGCTTACGTCATCCTAACTGCGCATTTAAGGGACATGTTCTAGAGGGTGCTTGAAACACCCCTATTGAGTCTTAATTTTGCGAAAATAAAGTAGAGTAAATTTAACCCGACTAAATTAGAAGATATCTCTATTAGAAAGTTGCCAGGAACGGGAGATATACGTAAATTCATCCCGTGAGAGAAAGATATAGATCTGCTATCCCTTACGGACTGTTTCCTGTTAAACCTCTATCCGAAGGGTATAAAAGGCGACCACTTTTCCCGTAAAATCATTAGTTTCTACACTCTTCACCAGCGATCTTCAGCAAGCAGCAGTCCTCACTGCAAGCTTGTGAGACATGGTTCTCAGTACATTCGCGATTCCTACGTACCAGTAAGTCCCCCTTCGGCGGGCAAAACGTAACGCGAATAACACGTATCTGTCGGTAGTGACGTCGGCCGCTAAAACGCAGCGCGAATAGCACGTATCTGCCGGTAGTGACGTACACGCGGAGTAATTTTATTTTTCATTACTCATCCTACGAGGTGACGTAATCGGGATAAATTACGCGATCGGATTTGTTTTATAAAAACAAATTAATAAACTCAGTCTGTAATAATAAATTTTACAAATCTTTTCGGGATTATAAAATAAATTTTTGAAACTTTATTAAGTAAACATAATCATAAAATAAATTTTAGTAAACAAATTCATAAACATAAAAACAAATTTTAGTAAATAAATTTGTAAACATTATGCAAACCTTTTGTAAACAAGTCTGTAAACACAAATAAATATTTGTAAATACACTGTGAACATAAATAAACTTTATAAACAACAATAAAATAATTCTATTCTTTTATAAACCTAATACTGTGTGACCAAAGAATAATTTATATTTTCTTTCTTATGGGAAAATATTTCATGAATTAAAAATATCTAAAGAATATCTGCGTATACATTCTCTGAATTAGGTGTGACTTTTTGGGAACTTGTGAAAGATTTCACAGAGATCCTATAGTGAACAAATAAATAGTTTGCTGATACTTTAATGAGATTTAATTACGGGAACAATGACAGTTAACCTTATTGTGTGACCGTGAACTCTAGTACCTGAATAAATTCGGCACCACACCAGCTGAGAGTTTTATTCGGGAATTCAAAAGTTGTGATACTACAAAGGAGATCCACCTCTCCTAGTTCATCACTAGTCTCCTCAGTGACGGCCCGGTAGCATTATTGAGCTAGCCGTGAGCCGGGTCATGTCATTATGATACAGCGAGATGGTATTTATATATCTAAATATCTCAAGGTTTGCTTTGCTCTTCTCGTTCACAACAGTGGAGTAGACAGTCCTTCTCTATCTTATTTAAGTATTATTATTATTTTATATATTGATTTAATATAACCCTCTCGCTCTACGAAAATCGTCTAAGATTAGAAACAGGTTGTCCGAATCTTCATATATTATAGTCGACCATTTCGAAGGGTTTATGGTCCGAAACAGTTGTCAACGTAAATAACTCAAATAAAGTAAAATTAAGAAAAATAACTTTTAAAACCATTATAATAATTAAGTTCTACCACGTAAATACTAGTCCAATTAACAAAATATTCTGTATGCATTTTTTCACATGTCCAAAGTTCAAAGTCCAAAGTCCTCCCACGGTGGCTTTGCGGCATAAGCGTTGGACTATCACGCTGTGGGTCTCAGGTTCGATTCCTGGGTCTGGCAAGTACACATATTGATTTTCAATTTGTGTGTCAGTCAGGGTATGGACCTAATAGGTTGAGCAAGTAGCTGACATCCATTTTTCGTAAAAAACAAAATCTATTAATACAAAACTCTACCCTGTGGAGGCCCATATGATCCTATTAGGATCGGACACGGTCAAAAAAAAAGTTTAATAAAATGCTATTCTATTATACATTTGGGACGTTATAAATCTAATTACAGTTAGTAGAAAATAATATTAATATATACATATAACTTAATACAAAAGAATAATATTCTATGAGAATTCATTATTAAAATTATTTAAATTAAATACTTTGCCTAGTTTCTCTTGCGCCTCTCCCACGGAGATTTTTATTATTGCTATACTTAGCACAATATTATTCTTAAAATCTGGAAAAAGTCTAAAGCTTTTAAAAACTTTAAGATAAATCCAGCTTAGTATTTTTCTTAGTCAAAGCCGTCGTATCGTAACTTTTATTATCGCAGAATCTGGGTAAATTATTCGAAGAAAAAATCTTTGAAAGATCAGGAATGAATTGCGTCACAGCCAAGAACAACACTCAACAAAATGACGTCCGTAAAAAATACACAGTCTCGCAAATCACTCGAAGCGAACACAACAGCGAGAAAGCACCAAAACTATTCAATGATGATGGGAAACTTTAAAAAGACAGTAAAACATTTTTATAACTCTGCGAAAAATGCGGTCCCAGTATAACCGCACACATTCACTTCAATTTACATATTTTTTCAGCGTCCTACCGATTTCCCCTTTCGTGGAACGAGAGGCAGAATTCATAACAATAACAATTTAGAGAGCACCCTCGTGGTTCTCTGAGCCATTGTTTTACCCTAGGCACTTACTTATTGACGGAGAAGTTGGAACCAATCTATATTACGAAAAAGCTCTGTTGTTTCGCCCTGGTTTTAAGCGAAAATCTCTTTCATTTTATTATAATATTACCATTATGTAGGTATTATTAGAATTAAATTTTCCGAATTAATAACAACCTTTAAAGACGTTAGTATTACTAACTGAAGGTCACTATATTATAATAAAAAAATACAGTTATCATGAAAACATCATACGTATAATAGGTACTATTTCCTTTTTTTATTAAAAGACAAATAATATGCAAATAAAAATCAGCAGTATGTATGACTTTGGTAGTAATAAAAAAATATTCTTCTTAATAATTTGGCCTTGAAATTTATAATTTAATGTTTTTATTTTAGTAGGTACCATTTTATTAAAAAAATAAGTCAATGCTACTACAAACTCATATTTTCTTCCATGTGGTCATTTTAAATACATGTAAAATTATTATCGTAATATATAACGCGATATCAGCAATAGTATATTGGTAGTGTACATGACTAATAATCGTTAAGTCTGAGTATGAGGTAAGAATCAATATGCAGCGATTTTTTCATTATTTCTGTTATTATTTGTATGAAATATTTGTAGAAAAAAACGTGACATCAGCCGCAACCATTTTTGGAAAGTAGGGTCTGCCAATTAATACCTGATCCTATTTTACGTTAAGGCTATACCTCAGTTGAAGCATAGTCTAAAAAGATCGTGGCTATGCGATGCGCGGAACGAAATATAATTTGTCATATAAATCCAACATGCGTCCATTTAATGTTTTGTTTATTGTTTTATTAGTAACAATAATAATATATGCGTTGACATGTTTTCTTTTTCAAGTAAATGGGTAACGTTTTTAGTCATCTTTACACGATTTAAGAATTAATACCCCCGTCGCCATCACGAAACAAATTTTCATGTTCACAGCTCGACGTTTGCTCTCCGATTGCCTGCGAGTCCAAAATTTTGTCGCACCTATATAGTTGAAAATTATTTGCTGTTTCACTGAAGTACGGTCTTAATACAATAATTTAATACATTTAAATATGTACCCATACAAAACAACTAGTCGCAGTTTTTATAGTAACGGTGATATTGACAAGGATCCGGGACACTCCATCCTCTTGAAGTATCCCGAAATGTTAGATAAAGTATAACTTTACTGTTCGAATCTGTGAGACCTTCCGTAAGGCTGATCGGCTGTTACGTCCTTATTATTATAAGCGATATAATTTGTTGCGAGTTTTACATTCAATATATTATTCATTATTGTAACATCCAAGTGTCATAATAAAATTGTAATTGATACGTACAACTTTATATATTAAAAATATACATAACTAGGAGATCTGTAAGTTATTGAAAAAGTATTATAAAAATAAAATGTATTCTTTAAATAATACATTTACGTTAAAAAATGTAAATCGATTTCTAGTACCTGTTACCTTTTTAGCTTAGAGAAATTTACAAAAATATATATTTTATAGAGAGCTATATTATATATCAAACAACTTGATAATACATAAATCCTTGTAAGAGTAATTGGTACAGATATATTATTATGATGTCATAAAATTAAGGTACCAAAGACTTAGCCAATCAAAAATAAAGCAATTTCTTCAAAAAATAAATTACTATTATATTGAAACAATCTCGTAAAATATTGACGAGTATTGGACAATATTGACAATGTAAATTTTTTATAAAATTTTATTTATGTTTTCAGTCACGCTTCAACCCCTTATCATAGGGCAAGCACACGAACGTAAGCAGTGGATCACCCACGATAATGACTCCAGGATCTAGGTTTCACATATATGTAAAACAGCTATTTTGTACACCTTGTATGTCTATTCAGTCTGTTGGAGAAATCCAGGTTTATCTCATTCTTTTCGTTGAGGTACCTAACTGTACTTTATGGGAAGACAAAATAATAGATTTTACTAAATAATTCTGTAATAAAATATCAATGATATATTATGTCCGTGGCAGAGGAAGACGCCACATATCGTGTCTATAATATGATCTTCATGGATGATACGAATGTAGCCAGTGACGTTCCGTGGGGGTAGGCAGATTAAGCGTCGCTTGGGGGCGGCAGGTACTCAAAGGGCAGCAAATCAAGGAGAATCTTTTGGTATACCGCTCATGAGAAAGCAATACCTCGTATGCCACATGACACTTTTTGTGGATGAGGTAAAAAATATCTATATTCTCTATGATTCCATCAAATTTATCACGTTTTTTTGGTATTCTACTATTAATCTTATACAAAAAATATGAAGAATTTTTATGCCTTGATCGTGACTGGAGAGAGTTTTCTTCATCTTATGTTTTGTGGCATACGAGGTATTGTTTTCTCATGAGCGATATATAGAAATAGCTACCTAAACTGAGTCTGAGTACTTAATAACGAAAATATCTTTCATTTTAAAAAATCAGCTCACTGGTTGGAAACAAAATGCATTAATTAACGTAAAACGTTCAACAGGGCTGTATTTTGTTGTCGGGTGCGTGATTTCTAGTTTACTTCCGTTTCCCTTCGACGTCCTTGGTGACCAGAAACGACGCGAACACGGATGATAAAAAATATTGTATACAAAAATGGGGCGGCATTATGGCGCTGCCTCGGGGCGGCATTTTGTCTTGGGACGTCACTGAATGTAGCTCTACTTAACTATAGTCGATATAGTGAAGCTCATCCTGATGATGTCGGTCATCTAATAGAGGAAAAAATATTATAATTTAAATGTATTATAATAACCTTTTTGCTACGTGGTCTCTCTATATATTTTCCTTCCATCTGACTCATCTAGCAAGTGTTTTCTTTCATAACATCGGAATATGCCCCAATACCCACCGTGCGGTGCTTTTTAAATAATACCGCCGAATGAAAACGTTATTTGGGCCCATCATTTTGTTCATGGAAGCATTGTGATGCGGAAAATCAATTATTTCGCAAGAACAATCGTGACGCTTTCAATAAAACTTATGCCGGAAAATTCTTTTGTTTTTGAAAAGTCGCGGGAAATTTTGTTATTTTCGACATGAACGTATAAAAGCTCTCGCCTACCATAAAAATGATTTGCGGCTATTTGGTCTGCAAAATATCTATTTGAAATGAGATAATGCATAAAATAAATCATACTTGTTTCCTCAGTTCAAACTTATGATTGTAATAAATATTTATTATAATGTAATGACATTATACACTTCGTCACCCCATTGCTAACTTGTAAGAGAATAGCGATTTTTTTGAATTGATATAATTTATCAGTTTATCACAAATGTATAATATAGTTTTGTAATTTTTTATATTTATGTATTTACATATTTTATCAATCGGCGTAAGTTTTTATAGCCATTTACATCTCTCAAAAATTAAAAAAAAATACACTAACAACATGTCAGAATTGGGGTTACAATTTATAAATCACGCAAAATATTCGCAATACTTGGCTGCAATGTTTTATATTTTCTAAAATGCGTATATTTTAGCATTAAAATAAAAACGCCAAGGAGACTTTAATTTTATATTATCTATTTAATTAACAGCGTTTATAAGCAGTTTTCATACATAACTTTTCTAATTGTAATGATATGCATTTTATACATATCATTTGATTTTTATGAACAACTTATTATCTATCAATATCACACTAAAAGAAACTATGGATGTTCGAAACATTCAAAAAATGTTTCTACTCTCTGATATATTATGCCAAACATCCCAGTCTGGGTTTCTGTAATTTTTTTTTCTAACTAACTCTTTTATTTATGGGTACATTGTAGAGAACCTCTTATGCAGTTGGGTGTCTTGCATTTTTGAGACATGGCCGGCTTAATAAAGTTTTCCTACAAATACTACACGTTCTATGTATCCGCGTAGCGTTGCTTTCATTAATATCTCTGTCTGTCAACGTATCCGGAAATTTGTATGTAAACAGTTCACCGCAGGACACTTATTCGTGCGCCGCAGTACGTGACATATGAGTTCATGTAACATTTAATCAAATGACGAGTTCTTCGTTGAACATTTCACCGTGGAGTACATTATTGTACGTATGGTACAACATGTGGCAAATTTTATGAGATGTCTTTAGTAGGTTAGGTTAAGGTTCGGTTAGGTTAGGGTTAATCTAATCGGAATAGTACTATTTACAAACTATCGCCGCATTTTGTAAGATACGTATAAATGTATTCCGCGGTGAAATGTTCAACGAAGAACTCGTCATTTGATAAAATGTTATACGAACTCACGTTTCACGTACTGCGGCACACGAATAAGTGTCCCACGATAAACTGCATACGTACAACTTACATGTAACCGTCTGTCAATGTTTATACAAACTTACTCATATCATATCCTGATACCTATTAACTAGTATTGTACCTACATATAGGTACGTTCAATATATGTGTAGACCGTTTTCATATTCAATGCATATGTTCATATGGAGTCACACATTGAATTTTGAAATATTAAGAGATTTGATGTTAAATAATTTTACATAGGTACATACACATATCTAATTATTATTATTAACAAAAATATTTAAGTAACTATGTTTATATAAATTCTGTAGGTGAATCTTACAAAATATTACGAAAAATAATATTATTATAATAATATTATGTTAATTTTTCCCAGAACTCTGTTGTTTTTAAGGTTTCATAAATTAGGTAAAGAAGTTTTTACAATACAAAATGATTTTATGTTACTCATATTTGATATTTTAATAAATATGTGAATCCATACGAATTTATATTAAATCTGCGGTATTGATAACTTGATAGAATGTGGTTAGCTTAGTGATGAAGTAGGTAAGTATATAGTAGCGTTAACAGTGATATTGGTGAATAATTATGTACAGGACAGACTTCTAGTTTAATAATGTATAACTTATTTAATATTTGATGCGTAATAATGTAAGAAAATTTTACTATATATGTACAATAGTCAAATATTTCCCCGGAGACCGAAAACTATTTTGATATTTACTCTCATCTCAAACCACAAACAAAGGGTCTCTAAAGACAAAACTTATACACATCGTATAGTCACTCACATTCGTTGGGAGCTATTTGAGTTTGCTCGCTAACAAAAAGTAAATATGAAAAACACGCCGTAACTTTAAACGTCTAAACCGTATTATAATGCCATTCATTGCAATAGGAATATGTAAATAACGTATGAATTTTAATGTTATGTAAATCTTTGGAAACAATAATGACATGAAATTTTGTAACAACTCTAGAAAATGTAATATTACATAGTAATGTCATAAAATCAAAAGGACTGATGAAGAAGTAAAACATAATAAATATACATTTATATATATAATGTGTGTGTATCTTATTCTGATCGCTTCAAAATTGTACAATTTAGAAAAATAATTTTTAAAAAATATTGTTATCGGTAAATTATTAATATATTGTTGAAAATAACAAAAGCCGGTCGTCAACATTAATGAAATTTGATAAACACTTCAGTCGCATAGTTATTAATTAATTTCATTGTGATGAGGTATGTGTATGTTGTTTAAATGGTAGAAGAGTAAATGGCCGGAAACTGTTGGGTTTCATCAATATTCAAAAATATTTTTTGAAGTTATACTTCTTTTCAGATCAGAGTATATTTTTGGCGTGTAACATGTAACACATAATTTGTTTTTCACACGAAAAAAACGCACTCGATTGGATTCGAACCACCGAATGTTCGGTTATCAGCCGAACGCACTACTTTTACGCCATGGTACGGTACTGCAATCGTGATGATTATACAGTATAATATTATCGTTTAGAATTGTTCCGTTGCCTAGGCAGTGAATTTATTATTGTCGGCCATTTGCAATTCCTTGCGTAAACCATTAAACGACAGAGTGACAGTTGGTGCTTTAAAAATAAAAACAACGAGAAACCATTATATAATTTAGTAATATAAGTTAAAGTGTATAGAAATAAACCAACGGCGTTCCAATAAGCGGTCCTTTTTCTTGAGTGTATAATTTAACAAGGTAATCAAGAGCTAGTCAAAGAATCCAGTTTATCACAAGTTTTGTTTTTGTTTTGTTACGCCAAAGAAGTGTAACTTCTAACGCACGTACATAATTTCAAACTCTTTCAAAAATCTGGATCTTGAAGATAAACTTTACTGAGTACAATATATTAAAATAGCACTAAAAATTATAATTAAAAAGGACCGATATACATAACTACTCTATGACAACATCTTCTTGGCTACGTGTTTGAACTGTGAACTGACATGCTCCTCCCATTTTTAACCGTACTTCCATTATAAACTAACAAGCTCCTCCCATTTAGTCGACAATATTGCCTTCCTTTACGTAGCCAAGAAGATGTTGTCGTACAATATTATGTTCATGTTCATTAAATCGATTATCCCTAAGCATGCTTTAAAGTGGTAGCAATATGAGTCCAAATAACTCAGGATCAGACATATTATTTTTGTTGAGTTAAAAAGAAAACATTTATCTCAATTAAAGCGAATCCCATTTTTTTATTTGAATGCATACCATGTAGGTATTTTTAATAACGTATTAGTAAAAAATAAAGAGTTGAAATCGAATTTTTGACTGGGATTTTTGGGTCCATATGATAGACCGTTAAACCTTCCGGCCTTCATTTTAATTAAGCAATAAACTATTGTCAGATTTTCTCTGTAATGTGCGGGGTTTGTTGAAAGAATGCCAAACAACATAGGGTTTATAGTTTACGGTAATGTTTGTTGAGTAAAAGATTGGTATCCTTGGAGAATTTATTGACGAATTTGATAGTCTCTTTATTATTTGATGAAGTAATTGGAAAAGTCATATAATAACATAAAGCATATATTTAACACTTGGAGGTGGGCGTTCATCACCCCGTTATCTGCTTACACCTTGAACAATGAATTAAATGTGTAAGTAAATTATAAATATTCAAATTGATTTAAGTTTTGTACTGATCCATTTGTTATGTATTTTTTGCGACCCTATTCAATGGCACATATACTCTGACAACAAATACAGTTAATTCTTGTTTGTATAGTAATTTAATACAAAAGGTAATACTGTACAACAAGATCTTCTTGGCTACGTGTTAAAACTGTGAACTAACAAGCTCCTCCTATTAAAGCGTCAATGACATTGAGCTACTTTACGAGCTGCTTGTTGGCGAATTTACAATCTGCCGGTAAAGTCACCCAGTGTCATCATCGAACAAGCTAACAAGCAGATTGTAAACAAGCTACCGAGAAAAGTTGAAAGCCGGTCAACT
Source organism: Rhyacophila brunnea (assembly GCF_057557595.1). Classification (NCBI taxonomy): domain Eukaryota; kingdom Metazoa; phylum Arthropoda; class Insecta; order Trichoptera; family Rhyacophilidae; genus Rhyacophila; species Rhyacophila brunnea. Next base: position 21,276,952 of record NW_028233350.1, read on the forward strand.
TTACACGGCGTGTGGGCCTACTGCGTCTGCGCAGTAGAGCGTAGTAGTGACCTCCCGGCAAAAAAACGAACTACGTTCTGTCAAAATAGTCGCTAGTTTGTTGGCTTCTCAGCGAATGGAAAGTTTTGTGTTATCATCACAATCGCAGTAGCTGAATCGCCCGCTTTTAAATTCGTTAATAAACAGCTTGTAAAGTAGCTCAATGTCATTGACGCATTAGTAGACGACAGCGACTTCCGACTATTGCCTAAATCCTCTTGTTGGACAGTACAAATAACATGTTATTATGATTATTACAACCTTTAAAATCTGATTTAAAATTATACCATGCATATTATTTCAAATATCTAGGTAGGTAGTAAAAATAAATTCTAATAGTTTAGTGTAATCTAACAATTTAAAAAAAAAAAAATAAGGGTAGATTTTAAACTCGTGTTTTCCATTTTATACTCGTGTATACCGCAATATATCGTGTATAGCTGGCATTTGTAAATTTATGACAGTTAACAAAAGCAATCGTGTTTTTGGGGAAGGTATTCAATTAGCCTAATAGATAAACAAAAGGCTCCTGATTTCTCGGGGCACTTTCACGGGATTGATAAACTCCATCGCGAAGTAAGGCTTAATGGACTTTAGGCCCTTGGGATTGCGTAAGTAATGAATGTTCATGCGCCGCGGCTGTGGGGCATAACCATATAAACATATTTTGCGAATTAACCCGCGGTATTTAACCTGCGAACGGCGTCGTATAATCCGCCGGCACACCTGTGCGAGTCATTAAACATACAATGGCGAATTCGCGTTAGATATGCCCGAATAATCTAAAAATACGGCGTCCAATGTTCTATTACTTATCCGGGTACCAACGTTAAAATATTTATCAAAATTAATGTAAAGACATAATATTATAAGTAATAAGAAGAAAGAGACATTCTAGTATATGGGTTGGCAACATTTTTAGAGTGACGTGTTATTTTATAATATGCTAGTAACCTGCGATTCCTCTGCCACATTTTTGAAAAAAAAAACATTGTAATAGGTATAGTTAATATTTTTTGTGTTAATTACTTACTTTCTAATCACCCTGGGAATTTTGATTTATTGGTTAGATACCCATAAACTAGAAAATTTTGGTAAATTTAGTAGATTGCTATTCATCAATGATTGCTAGCAATAAAAGTTCACTTCATTACTTCCATTAAGTGTTATAACTGTTGATTGTCTAGATGCACAAGGATTTAAACTCTAAAGTTTGCGTCAATAATTTAATCACAAAACAGGCCAAAATTCATAACAAATATCAAGACAGCATTCATAATAAACAAGAAAGTATTATATTGTGAGATAAACTGAAAAAATAAACATTTTTTTTAAATATAGAACATTCCAAATAAGTGAAATGCATAATATTCAGGTGCTTTTAAACGAACAGTTTTGTTGTCTTATCCGTTTCCGTTTCATTCGAGCTGTCAGCTATACTGATGTGGAAATGTAAAATTGAAGCGGTCAACTAAAACCGAAACGGAGACGTGACAGGATGGGTTTTCCATCAGTCATCGTATCCGTTTTTAGAGTTGCCAGTTAAATTAACGTGTAAATTACTATGTTGCCGTATTTTTCAAACTACTTTTCTAATATCGATTGAAATAATATTATTTATTTATATTTATGTAGTTACTGCATTATACTAACTAATTTATTTAGAAAGTTATTATTAAAATATTATTCATTTTTAGTGGATACAGAATAATATGTAAATTTACATCACCGTTCCAAAACTGAACTGTCAACTAAGACTGAATGGACAACAGAATTTACGACTAACAATACCGTAAAACAGTTGCTTGTACATATTTATTCTGTATTTTTTTTCTGTGTCGTAAGAAGATAATTTTTTCGTACTAAAAAACACAACTGAATATTTATATTATTTTTTTACCATTAAATTTAATCAATTTCCTTTTTAGGTAATGGTAATTTAATTACTATATCTCATGTCATGAAGGCCACATACATTATTTTAATGAGTTGGTTAATTAGGTTTTTTTTTCAAATATTTTTCACGTTTATTGGTGCAGCAAGTGAAATGGGGCAGGGCACCTGTGCAAACAGCCATGAGTATGCGCGATGGTGACCCAAACATTCATTAAGAGGAAAATTCACACCCTAATTTGTTTGCCCCGCGTGAGACCGTTCAACGCAGCCGGTGCGTTTTATCATCTCGTTGTGATGACCAGAGAAGAAAACAATATTTTTATTTTTTAATGCATCAAACTACATATTGATTTTTTAATAACTTCTGCCGCATTTTTTCTTATCCCCTTATAGTTTTAAATTAAATAAAATTGCTTTGTAGTTGGAAACTAATATAAATCATGCTGGTAATAGTTTTCATTATGCTAACTAGGAACTGCGCGATTTCGGTAATTTATGCAGGAGTACTCCACTTCATTCTTAGTGGCCAACAAAACAGAATACTGTTATCATACATTACTTTTACTTACTGAATTTAGGATAAGTTGTCTAATAAAAATAGTACAATGACCCTAAATTTTCGTTAGAATAATATATTTGTCGAGGAAAAAAAGCTTATGCTCTCACAAGTCACAAAGTTAAAAACTGTAACAAGACGTAGTAATTAATGCATAATATATTTATAAAGGTATTTTCGAAAAAAGCCCGTTAGATAGAATGTGTAGATGTTATTAAAACTAAGGGGGAAAAAAAATATTATACAATGGAAACAACTAATGGTTTTGGAAATATATACCTCAAATTATTATGTCATATTATATCAATATTAATAATATAAAAATATATTTAAAAAGATTTTTCGCACAGTGTCAATCTTGTAACTCAAGATTTTTTTAAATTATTATATGAAAACTGGAAAATACATAATTTTTAGTACTAGTCATTTACTTTGATTATTCACTACAATCTCTAATATTTGCGTTTTGTTTCCTGTGAAAATAATACTTTCCTGATTATTAAGATTAAAAAATAACGTTATATTGTAATTTTGACACTGTCAAGTTAAAACTATTTTTGAACAAGGAGAAAAATCTCTATTAGGAAAGTAGAACAACATACCTTACCTTATTATGAATAAAATCCGTATGTGAAATAAAAGAAAAATTTTAACAAAAAAAAACAAATAATAAATTTAATTTTAAAATTTATATGTACGCAATATTGTATCATATCTCCTTCTATAGCATTCTTTTAGCCTCTCTCTCGGCATAATTTTTACCAAACTCGCGGGATTTAGCCGATGTATTATTTATGCGAGAAAACAGAGATTATGTTATCCGGCATATCTGGTAATAATTTTAAGTTATGCGTACTTTCTCTTAAATACAAAACAAAATGTAGAGAATTTCAATTTTAAAAATTTGTTAGCATATTTCAATGTTGCTATAGAATTGGTTGTAAAAATATGGTATGACGGTAAATTATAAAAATAATCTTATTTATTAATATAGTGTATTCAAAATAAACTTAAAATCCCAATCGTGTTCTTCGTCTTTGGCGTTGTAGTACAAATTGGCTTCTGGCCATATCAATATTATCCGTTTCTAACTCATAAGATCATTATTAGTGACATAAATTTCTTGCTACGTAAAATTATTGTATCGTTTGTTTACGATTATAGTAGTTAGCAAGAGAATAATTTAACACTGAAATAAGATCTACGGCATGGCTAGAATATTTAAATAGTTGTTAAAACCACGATTTAACCAAATTCATGAGAATCTTAGAGTTGACAATAAATTTTCTAGTTACTCTAATATCGAACATTCTACTGGGACATTTATGTAAGAGTTGTAATTATATAAAGAAATTAATTAAAATTCATCCATTTTACCCACCGCCTAGCTCTTCGGTTTTACATTAGGTCTTCAAGGTGCGATTCGACGCGCTCCTTTTCAGATCTTCCGGATTCCGTTAGAGATCCAGAACCCACGACGATACGTCGTGGTTAGAGAATCCAATCCCGAGCCAAAATTCTGATCGCGGGATTTCGAGATAACAATTCGACAATTCCGGGATCCCGGGACTGGTTCAGGGATTGGCATTTTTTTTCCATTGTTAACATAAAATTTTATATTTACAAATAACATCGGTCAAAAATAAATCTAGTATAAGTTATACTATTCAAGACATTTATTGTTAATACTGTTTATCTACTTTCAATCTTGGAAATACATAAGTTTAATAGAGTAAATAATATTGTAATATAAATAATAATGTGAATGTAATATGAGATTGCTGTTTTTGATAGTAAAGACTTAATGAATGGGTTAGCGAGATTTAAAATAGTAAATTGATAAAACAATCAATCCTGAAAGTTTCGGGAATATGTTTATCAATCCCGGGATTCATAGGTATCGAAAATAGCTCGGGATCCCGGGATTGGAATCCCTAGTATTGGTAGTGTACCTTCTCTAAGGCTTCTCTAAGCCAGGCCTACATATTATGGAAGGCACCATCTAGATCTGGTTACATGATGCATGATGGATTAAATCTTTTAGTAATTATACAAGAAATGTAACAAAGCTTAGTTATTAAAACACCCACAATTCGGGTGCGTTAAACTCAATTAAAATAAGAAAGAATATTCCTTGAACATAATATACGAAACGAAAGATCTTGAAAAATTTAAATGTCATCATCATCATCAGCCGGGGTCAATCCACTGCTGGATGAAGGCCTCCCCAAGCTTTCTCCAACTCTCTCGGTCCTGTGTCGTTCGCTGCCACGTATTTCCGCCGAACTTTACCAGTTCGTCAATCCAGCGGCTTTTCGGGTGACCCTGTGGCCGTTTCGTACCCCTTGGGTACCACTGGATGACGGCATTTGTCCAGCGGCCGTCCTTTCGGCGAGCAATGTGCCCCGCCCATCTCTATTTCAGCTGTTTGGCAACGTCTATTACATCGCGTACTCTTGTCTGCTTCCTACCCCATTCGTTCCTCTTACGGTCCTTTCGCGTGATGCCCAACATGCACCTCTCCATGCCTCGCTGTGTGACTCTTAGCCTTTGGATTAAAGCCTTATAGCATAATAATTAAAACTATACAAATAATACCGAATCTTCTTTCCGGCGACTAACTTCCAGACATCGTGAAATGGAAACTGGGCTCCTTCCGGGATGTCAGAATTGTAAATGTATGTCCTTAAAGACGGTTGGAATGTAAGAGAGCGATCGATCGATCGACTCTCGGTTAACTGAATCTATCCAATATGGCAACGCGCCCGCTGATTGGTCGACGCAATGCAATTTCCCCACCACACTAGCGTGTCAGTCTAGGCAACACAACTAACGTCAGTGTTTCTATTTGATAATAATTATAAAGACTCTTTAATTATGCGTCTCGAAATATATCACATCATGACAGGGTAATTAGTGTGTTTTTAAGCCCGATAAAACTTTGAATTGTAAAAAAAATACCGAAAAAATACTTTCATCACTTTTTTATCACAAATAGCAACACAATATTACGGCAACAATTAGAAAACGACTTTAGGCATAAGACCACCGTGGCTATTTTTGACGAAGCGATTTTTGGAGCACCGCTAACCGCATACTACGAATAGTGGTCGGGCGGGCGGCGGTGCGGCAGCGGCGTGCGAAACTCACACTATAACCGTGTGTTAAATGTTCGAAGCCAGTATCCTTTTTTTTTGGTAATAGCACATACGGTTATACGTTTGAGTTATACACGCCGCTGCGGTTCCGCTGCCCGCCCGCCCACCGTGGCTAAGCGCTTTCAAGAACATTTTTGGTTTCCAAAGCTTCAATAATTATTCCTAATAATTTATCAGTATAAACCAGTGAATATGTAGCCCCATAGGAAATGATCTAGTGGTATCAAATCACACGATCTCGAACGCCAATTGGCTAAATTGGCAGCGATAGTTTCGTGTATCTTTCTTAGGAAACGAATCACTGGCAGAAAATGTTGTTTCAACAATTAGTATTTTATTAGATTTTACAATTTTTAAAGTTTATCAAATATAGACAAATAAATGTAAAGTAAGCTGTAGACAAAACCTGGTTATAAGACCGTGAAAAGCCATTTCTGTCTCAATCCCGGAAATAGGTTCAATTTAGTGGATGTTAGTTTGCACTTTTTTCGTTTTTTTTATAATATTAGTCAAGCACTTACTTATTTGAAAGTTACATCCATATAATATAATTCTACTTATACTAATAAGCATACATCGAACTTTTTAACGTTAGTAGTAATGTAGCATGCTGCCCATATTCAAATCCAGAAATGTCCAAAGAAAAACTAAGACCCGGCTCTATAAAACCGTCATACGCACAGTCGTTGCATACGGGTGCGAGTTATGGACACTAAATGTGAAAGCAGCTGAAATTGTGGATTGCTTTGAGAGAAAGATCCTGAGGCGGATATACCGAACTATGAATGATGGTGGGGAGTGGAGAATTAGGTACAACACGGAACTATACCGCTTATAACAAGATTCAAAACTATCTACCTTTATAAAACTCCAGAGGCTGAACTAGGGAGGCCATGTCCAGCGCATGCCTGAGTCACGGATACCGAAGAAGATCCTCGAAGGAGCCCTAGGGGGGAAAAGGTCAGTGGGAAAGCCACGCACACGATGAGGTGATAATATTACAAAAGATGCCAACCAGCTGCTAAAAATCAGGGACTGGAAAAGACGTGCGGAGCACCGTTCCGGCTGAAGGACGGCGGTGGAGGAGGCCAGGGCTCGACTTGAGCTATAGCGCCATCGAAGAAAAATATGAAGGAGTAAAAAGTTATATAACTGTCGTCTACATAAAAATATAATAAAGGATACAGTTTCATATACTCACTTGCAGAAAATACGTTTTTCAAAAGGAATATAAGAAAACGAGAAACAAAGTAAGAATCCTAAATTGCAGCATAAAATTTATTTCAGACATAAAAAATGAAATATTTGATGTTAGGATCTAATAAGAACGTAAATATTTTTGTTATTCAAACCATGAAAACAATTTAGCGAACAAGAAGGTCAAAAATATTCTGTGAACAGTTTCGTGAATTTAGTTGGAATTTATGATTTGCTGTTGCTCTGTCGTGTGAGAGATTTGCGATAATGGATTTAGTTTTTGGGCTTTGGATTCTTCACGCTTTGTGAAATGAAAATTAAATTTATGTTACATAATATCATAAAGAAATAATGCGTAGCTGGAAAAGTTAATATGCAAAAGGGATATTTACGTTTTACGAATAACACATAAATGACAGCAGAGTAACGCGTGGGAACTTAGAAACAAAACGATTATTATTTCAAACACTAAAATAATTTATATAGGAATGTAATTCTTACAATTTAATTCGTACAAATAGGTACTTTGTACGCAAATATTTTTGAGGAAATACGAATAAAGTAAATGGAAAACATATTATATCACAACCTCTTTCATACAATCTTTAATTAAAATTTATTTGTTTATCAATATAATCACGGTGTCCGCGCGGCTTAAGCGATGGACTATAACGCCGTGGGTCTCAGGTTCAAATCTTGAGTCTGACAAGTACAAATATTGTTTTTCAATTTGTATGTGTCAGGGTATGGACCTAATAGGTTGAGCAAGTGGCTTACATCCATCTCTCGTAAAAAACAAAATCTGTCAATACATACCTCTACTCTGTGGAGGCCCATATGATCCTATTAGGATCGGACATGTCGAAAGAAAAGAAAAAGAATAATCATCTTAATTATTTATTTAAATATCCGTACCTATATGGCAGAAGCATATAAGTCATTTTTTCGCATTTTACAGGAGAAGGTTTTTAAGGTTTAAAGAAGTGTCACAAATCAGGATATGAAGGAAATTGGATTGTTTAATGTTATTATTATAAAATAACTAGTATAGTTTTGAAATATATTTAATAAAATAAGAAAATCAAGTAATTCAATGAGTTATTGAGCATTTAATGACATATGAGGTTTTGGCATAAAAATATTTTCAACATTTTGACATATCATTTACAATAATATATGTTTTATTATAGAAAACTTATAAAATTAAAACAAGATCTTGGAAATTAAATGAACACACGATAAAATGAAACTAACAGATTAATAATAGTTGGTAAAAACTAATATATTTTAAAAATATATTTATTAAAAAAAGAAAATTAAGTAATTACATGAGTTATTGAGCATTTAATGACATATGGGGTTTTGGCATAAAAATATTTTCAACATTTTGACATATCATTTACAATAATAGATGTTTTTTTATAGAAAAACTAAAACAAGGGCATGGAAATTAAATGAAAACATGATAAAATTAAACTAACAGTGATAATAATAGATAGTAAACAGTTGTTTATGAGTATTACTTATAGTATTTATATAAAAAATTAACAGGTATTTGAATTTATATAAAATGGATGATAAACCGGATCTATCAATGGCAATAAACTGATGAGATCATCTTTCTTAGATTGATTTATTGGCAGAGGACTGTTATAGCATTGCTTAATGTTAACAATGTTCCTTCTTCCTCTTGTCGTACGGCGTAAATCAAGTTGAAGAAATGGGTCATCTTCATGTAACGAATATTTATATTTTATTAAACCAAACTCCTTCTCATACCTGAACCATCTAATTTTGTTCCAAACGACATTTTCTCCAACTGTATTAATTTTTCGCTTCACCAGTTGATTAGAAAGTAGGCTTGAATAATTGTAAATCGCATCCTGAGACATCTCTTTAACAATAAAAGATTTCTTGCCCCTTACTGTTCTAACAAACTGATACCAATCATGGGGAATATTAATTTCTATGTTGGAAGTTTTCTTGGCTTTTTCAATACGTGAATGGTCAGTGTCACATTCAAGTCGCGTATGGCCTGGGAGCAAATATTTATGATCCATGACCTGAATAGTTGGTGATGTACTTACAAAGTAAGATAGAGCTGCAGTTATTATGTTATTTTTATTTTGTCCTGGACAAGAATCAGAGAATGCAATAACACTTTCAACAGTTGGAGTTAAGGTATTCAGATGACTTATCACACAAGACGCTATTTCGTTAGCTCCCCTTGCAGCGATTCCCTCGTGCCACATATAACATGAGGTTTGGTTCGATGTGCAATTTCTTACGGTCAAATTATATGTGTACAATTGCCTTTTATAGTACACAATATTTGAGTTAAGAGAAGGCGTTGGCAAACACTGCTGCAGGTCGAATGCTAAAAAAGCAATTTTACCTTGAGATTGGAGAGCTTTGGTCTTATCGTTTTTTTTTAATTCATAGCCTTCATCTGCCACTTGCTGATGGGCAATCTTGTCAATTTCCAATTTTTGTTTTATTTGTAAATCTGTAGCACATTTTAATTGAATATTATATGTATCACAAGTTTTGCATGTGTCTTTGCTAGGTACTTTAAATTTATATCCGGTGCTTCTAAAAATTGTAGCATACATACAATATGACACAGGAATCATATTTTTTTCCATTTGCATATCACAATACATTTCAAACATTTTTGATATGTTTAGCTGCCCGGACAGGTATTCTTTGGATGTGCGACGACGTGAATAATGACTTTCATGTTTAGGAAAGCTATTTATGTGTGCAGTAACTTCTTCCCTTTCATTTGTTTTTTTGTTTATGGGTTCGTGTTTTCCACGATTATCATTACCAATAAATCCTGTATCGGAAAATCGTTTTTTTGATATGATAAAATTTATTTTGTTTGCAGTGATTCCAAAGACATGTTGAAACATTTTTTTGCATACTTTATATTCCAGTCCCTCTGTATTGATAATTTTATAAATTATACTGATTTGGCGGTTTTTAATCTGGCCTGAGGGGTTTCTCCTCTTTCGTTCGTTTTTTTTTCCTACAATGTGAATGCAGTTTGATAGCGATTGATCATCACGATGAGATAATTCATTAAAATCTTTCAATAATTTTATTTGAAGCTCTTCATCCACCTGTTCATGACATTTTAGCCGACAACAGTTTTGCAGGAAAAATATGTCTTTTCTAGGTTTTTTAATTCCTTGCCTTGTGGTATAATCTAGGCCTAAACTCTTACGTTTTTTCATTTCTTTTCTGTTACACGTTTTCTTTTTAGTATTTTTCTCCAGTCTTTCAGTAATATGTGGCTCAACAAAGTTTATAAGCTGGTTATCATCTGGAAGGATATCAGGTCTGCTTAAATGATTTTCAATAACACTATTTTCAACCTCAGTTTGTTCCTCGATAACACAGATCTGATCATGTCCATAAGCTTCTTCTTCCACTACTTGTATTGTAATATTATCGGTATTAATATTTTCCAACAATGCTGCATCTAAAAAATAATATTAATTAGGATACCAACAAATCAACAAATTGAATAGAATTAACTATATTGATACTATAAAGAACTAAAAATACTGATATCGATTGACCAACATTATATTGCATTACTTACCATCTGTAATTTCAGAAAAGTTGTGATAGTCAGTGACAATTATTTCTTCACCTTCAGTATGGAAATTTGGACCTTGTGTATAAGCCCCACCTTCAAATTGTACTGGGCATACTTCAGATTCTGGATTCAAATAACTATTTTCCAATACTGGTGTGCCTGAAAGTAATATCTATTAAGTATACTGAACCAAAAATATGCAGAAATTTTAAGCACATGACCCACAAAATGTATTGTCGGTTACTATTTGCAATCGGAACCATACATATATTGCCATCAACACATAATATTTTGACATAAAAGTGTTAAAATACATCAGAGATTCATTTAAAATCTTCTTAGGAGTATATTGTACACATTTTGAGGTTATAATTTTGTAACAATATGAATTAAACAAAAGATTAGTTTATTATTGCTTACCTTCAACTCCATGGATATTATTGTTTGCATTATTCAATATTCGAGCATTTTGCAAAATTAGTAAAGTTCTAGGGTTTTGATACATTGTAAAAGAGGTTATTAACACAAGCACAAAAAATCACAATTTTAACAGCTGCCAAAAATGCTGAACACCATAGATAAGTCTGCGCATGCGTAATTTTATATTATGCCAAAAGCGTATATGTCAGACATATGCTTTTGCCTTGTTAGATATTGAAATTTTATATTATGCCAAAAGCGCATATGTCAGACATATATGCTTTTGGCTTGTTAGAGCTTGAATTTATATGACATGTATTGTTTTTCCAAGTCGTTTTACGAGAAATCTATAGGTTTTAGAGATATATGCTTTTGCCATAACATAAAGTAGGCATTTTTTGACATATTGGCATTCAAATCTCAAAATCGCCAAAACACGACTTATATGCTTCTGCCATATTGGTACGGATATGTATATTGAAACAAATAATTAATGCATACCTATGCAAATAAACACCGCGAAATTAAATTAAATAAATATTTTTGGTACCTTTTTCATATATTTTACAATCCTAATGCCGTGTCCACACTGGCAACAAGTTGCTGGCAGTCTCGTTATATTTTACGATAATTATTGTACAAATTAATGAGGTTGCCAGCAACTTGTTGCCAGTGTGGACGCAGCATAATGTTATAAAAAAAGCAGTTCAATAAAGTATGTATATACTCGTAGTATTATTGAATAAAATTGTGATTTTTTTGTAATGCTCTGTTTTATTTTTTGAACAAATAAATAGTTTATGGTACATCATATTGATCGGTTAATATTTCACAAAGTTAGATATATAAACTGGCCACTGGAATGCAGTTACCGATGCCTATTTTCACCCATCCAGAATAAGTTTAGCTATTTTTTACTAAATGATGTATATTTTATTCACATATAAGTGTAATTTTAATTTATCTATTTTTAATTCTTCAAAAGTTAAAGCAATGGATACTTTTTTCATATAGTTTAAAATCGCATGAAATTATGTAGCAAAAGCTACTATAGCTTGTATTGATGGTTTGTTAATTTCTAATGCTGCCACTATGGAGAAAATTTTTTTATAATTAAAAATTCAAGTAAAATAATAACGTAGAATTACTTCTTATTAGTCTTCCTGTTTATTAGTAGGCACTTTAAAATAAATAAAATTGTGAAATAAATATGGTCACGGTAAAATATTATTTCTCACTTTGTTTTCCCTTTTATTCATCCAGTGGGCGGGTCGCGGGGGCAAGAGGAAGAGAGACCCCGTGGGTAGGCGGAGAAGAGGAGCGGAGGTCGCAAACGAGGGTCCCCAGGTTGTCCAAAACTCCAGAGGGCAGCAGAAGTGCTCTGTAAATCTCGGAGTTTGCTGAAGAGCATAACGGAGGTCCTTGGGGGCCGAAACAGTTATGTTACGAAGAATGGACATTTTTTCGCAATGCTAAGCAAAGGTCGACTGTAACGGGAAGGGTTTTTATTCTTTGGGATTAATTCATTTGTCAATTTCGCAAGAGAAATAGAATTTAGTGTTCGCGGAAATATTTATTTTACTTTTCATTACTTTGGTATTTTATTAAAGCAAACAAATTATTTTTTTCTATATAAACTCCAGAAAATAATAAATCTAGCAACACTACTATGAAAATTTAACGAGAGATTTTGCTATAAACAAGCTAAAAATAATTTGTAACTACAAGAATTTTAGTAATATTTTGAATTATAAAACAATATTTAAACAGTTTTCTTAGATATTTATATTATACTCTCAAAAACATTCTTAAGATGAACAAAGCTTCTTTAATGAAAATATTTTAAATAATAAAGAGTATTAAAAATTGTTGATACGAGTAAGTATACCAAAATAAATATCATTTCAATAAGAGTAATGTGGGTAGATATTAATTTATATAAATTAAAATACCATGTAGATACATGAAAGAATTCCATTTTGCAACAGTATGAGACTACATAACTTTTGATAATGGTGTTACGAGTACTACTAAAATAGCTATTGTGATAAAAACAACTAAAGTTGTGCAATTTAAGATTATAATATTATTATAATATGTAAATGTTATTAATAAATTCTAAATAATTTAAATTTTGTACCTACTATTCTATTTGAATCATTTTTTATGACCAGAGTTTTACCATGCAGCATCTTCAGACAATATGCGCACTCACCAATGGTAAATACACACTTATAACGAAAATCGTTAATTATTGTTTATGTAGTACTGATTGAAAACAATAAATAATGGTTAAAACCATATAACATACTAATAATAAATAAGCAAGTTCTTAACATTTTAGATTTAAATTCAAATTTCATCAAGTATCTACAGTCGGTCGATAGTATTTTTTTATTGAGGAGATAAAACAATGTTGGCTCACAAAAAAAATACGCAAAATCTTTGTAATATTTGGAAAAGTTTCTCATTTAGAAGCGGCGAATGTAAATGTTGGAGCTCGAGAGTGTCTATCAATAAAGATTTAAAATGATACTGCAGTAAGAAAGTTTGAAAGCCAAATCAAAATATTCTTTGTTCCTTTTAGATTATAAAATATCTGCGAGTATTTCGTTAAGTATTCACAAAGTATTCCACTTATCTCTCCAACAGCTTAAATGGATAGATTCGAGTCAAATAATTGAAAAGTTTTTCCAAACACCTATTTCAATAAAGATTACACAAAAGATAGATAACCTGAGTTCAGCCGCAGATAAAGATCATGTAAGAATTTTGATAACAGGAAAAAACCATTAGGCAATAACAGATAGCCACGCATGGCTATGAAATATTTTACTGCCATACTCGAAAGCCTAACACTCAAAGTAAAATAAATGACCATGATATAGGAACGATAGCTTGATGACAGCAATAGAAAACAGACATAGCAATATACAAAAAAATGGGTATAAGATATTTCATTGATGCGCCGAATTATTTTTAGTAATGAATGTAGGTACACAAAACGTTTTATAGCAACGTAAATATTAGCAAATTCTGAAAAGTAGATATTACATAATTAGATAATATTAGATGATGCCGCATTATCTTAATTTATAATCAATAAATTGCAACGTTGCTACAAAAATGATATATGTACCACACTGCAAGTAGAAGTGGTGCGTCTTTGTGCTTTATGTGATTCATGTGTTATTCACAAAATACACATTATCATATGGACCTTCGCACACTGCTGGAATGAAACATTTAAGTTTGAAAAAACACATCTGTTGTCGCTAGCAACAATTTGCATGCGACTCAACTTGCAGTCGCTCGCCATCAGTGTTCCAGTTACACCTGCTCAAATCGCTACGAATCCACCATTCTAATTTAAACAGTTGATGTATCTCCTATAAAATGACAGACGAGCGCTCCAATATTCTCTTTATACACGAAATGGAAATATAATTATTTATACGTGCATATAATAATATTATGATTATACAAGAAGAGAGCACTTCAGAAAAATTTTGCGCTTAATGTCATAATAATTGCTGTTTCGGCGTCTGATGGCATTTTTTTTTGATGTTTCATTTTTTACGACTTTGACGTTTCGAGAGGTTGCAACCGTTATTGTCGTCAAGCTCATAATAAATATTCGCAGCCGGTTATGCAACATGAATGCAAAATTCCTAAAAAGTTTGATTTATGGCTGTGTTGCAGAAGAGGCGAGTTTAGACGTGCGAGTCAGTTTAAGCCACAAAATACAGCATCGTCGTGTCCTCTTTGGATAATGAGTTTGAGGAATTCTGTATTTTGGCCCTCTTTTTGACCAAGGTCTTTTAGTTTGTATATAGAAACCAGGAATAAAGAGTAATGATCGCTCATATTTTTTGTTTATAATATACGTTTGGTTCTTGCTACGTTGTTATTTAGTTTCCATGTTGTTGTTGCACCTGATGGAAAATGGTTTAATTGATTTTCTACCAGTAATCACACATTCCAGGATGCTTTTTAACCCTTAGAATGCTACGCAACGATATATCATTGTTTTTGATATTGGCCACAACGATCGTCGTTTTGCATTTGATGCCTGAAATGTTAAGTTAATTTTGGAACATACTACTGCTTCAGAGGTATGAAACATTTTTGATATATTTAGTTGTATTGTTGTGTAATATAACTTGATTTATATATGTTTTGTGACTGGGTAGGGTTATAACTTATTACTATTGTATTTTTTTTCATCGCATCAGCATTTTTATAATAAAAACATTAATTTCAAATACAAATTTCAGTTTACAATATAAAAAATTTCGTTTTTTGTTTGTTTACAGTCAAATTCTGGGTGGAATGACAATTTTTTATTTAATATTATACATTTGAAACAGTGGGAAAAGTATTTTAGAACAGTGTTTCCCTAAAAATACTAAAGATTATACTAACTTAATTAATACTAACTTACTTATTTCTAATTTACTAAAGTAAAATACATGGATAGTGACTCCCTGAAGGGACCGTAGATTTTCTATTAAATTAAAGTAGATTTATACTATATAAAAACAATTTCATTTATGAAAAAAATAATGAAATAAAAATCATTTGCAATATTTTAAATGTTCCCATAAGCAAACACCATGAAGACCTTTTTCACAACTCAAGCATATTGTACGCGATCTTTTAACGGGGCCACCATTTTTC
Organism: Rhyacophila brunnea; assembly: GCF_057557595.1. Classification (NCBI taxonomy): domain Eukaryota; kingdom Metazoa; phylum Arthropoda; class Insecta; order Trichoptera; family Rhyacophilidae; genus Rhyacophila; species Rhyacophila brunnea. The sequence continues at coordinate 21,292,505 of NW_028233350.1, forward strand.
CTACTGCAAGCAATGCAAACTTTTTCTTTTCGGCCGGGTAATTTCCTAATTCCACTATTTTGTATTATCCCTCGTGTGGGATTATGTGCATCCGATAAATAATTTTTTTCTACCATCCAAACTTTTTCAATAGTTTCTATGATTTGTGATATGAATTGATATCTTGATAATTTTGGATCACTTGCATTATCTTTATATATTATATAAGAATTCAGATTCATCCTTGACATTACGTTAAACGCGACTTTCTTCCAATATTTTATTACGAGAATATTATCAAGATATATTGTCAAGAACGAGACGTATTGTCAAATTATTCCCCTACTATATAAAGAGCCTTCTGCGCGACGGTAAGAGGAAACTATACATCAATCTAAAGTACAGGGATTCACATCTCATCTTTATCTCACTCCTGCGTCAGACCGTGAGTATAAGACTATAAACTGATACGACGCCACGCGGGATTTCTAATAGTTTTTTTGAAAACGATTTTTACATAAGTTTGTTAACTATTTCGACCAATCGCCCACATAGAATTGGCGACATTTGGTTTTAACCGTATTATATAGTACGTCCTAGATATTCCACACCAAGTTGAATGTTGGTCTAGCAATTTCAATTTCGATAGCAAGCACTACGGTGCATGGTTGAAGCATCAGTCCCGTGCGGCTTCATCTCGGGATGGAATGACCACTTAAAATTACTTCTTTCAGATACGTTTATAGCGTCATGAAAGGCGGCCGTGCATATCCATAGCTGTAAATACATGACGAGTGGTAGTGGAAACCTAACAGATAAAGACGTTGAATTTGATAGATTAGGAATCTCCATGATTTGATTAAACCAGACTATACAGATTCTGATGGCGGATGACTTTCGATAAGGATTAGCAAAAAAACCGAAGGAAATAGTACTCGTATTATAATATTTGACACATTTAATTGATTTCTAAATTAACACAGATTTACACCAAGGTTACATTTAACAGATAAAGTTTAGTGAGTTCAAGTAGGTCACAAACGTTTCAAGTGTCTGGCTAGGCGTGACAGTAGGCGTTAAGATGTTGGAGACATCATGCGGCCGAAGAGAGATGCCAATACTAGCGGGGGATGAGTGCGCCGAGTTAATGTTTACGTCTGGAGGCTCGATTGCCGTAAATCATAGCACCTTCTTCGACCCATCTACGATACCGTTTCCCCCCTCAGCACTTATTGCTGCTAGACCACCCCACTTTTACTCCCGAGGTGGAAAATCAAATTATTCCATAAGTACAGGAAACGCCACCATCATTTCGTGAATTTCAACAAAATTTTAATGGAAATATATTTTACGTATTAAGATTAATATTGTATAGGTGAAGATTATAAATGTATAATGAATCGGCTGAGATTTATTGCAGAACACATTTTTATAAACAGAATCTATATTATTACTAGCTGACCCGGCGAACTTTGTACCGCCTCAGAATCAATAATCTTGTGTTAACTTATTAGCTGAATTAAATTCAGTTTTTATTAAGATAAAATAAGTACTCAAAATGAATAAGTTCAATAAATGTGCAAAAATCAAATTAAAATGAAAAGTATTTTAATTACATTGTACACTCTACACACTGTACACCCACGATGGCCGCGTGGATTAAGCGCCGGTCTATAGTGTCGAGGGTCCCAGGTTCGCATCCTGGGTCTGGCAAGTTCATATATTGTTTTTCAATTTGTGCATGAGTCAGCGTATGGTCCTTATACGTTGAGCAAGTGGCTGACATCCATTTCTCGTAAAAATTAAATCTGTTAATACAAACCTCCACTCCGTGGAGGCCCATATGATTCTATTAGGATCGGACATGGTCTAAAGAAAAAAAAAGAATGTTATTCACGTGGCAGCAAGGCATTTGTTTTATTGAAGCGAATCGAAATGATTCGCGTATCATTGTTGCACTACTTTCTGTTAAACTATTTGCTGGATGGGTTACACTCGGGTCGATTCCTTTCATTGAAGCACCTTGTGATATACGACATATTTCGTTTTGTTGTCAGGTACGAAAACGAATAAAGCAGATGGTTTGCCGACACATGACCATGCTACGTATAACCTTCAATTGTAAATTGTGCGGTGGCAAGCTAGGCAGATTCAATGAGTTTAAAAATTCAGTTGGATAGTTGGTTGCTTCGTCTTCGTTTGTTACACAGTCGATAGATTTGAAGGAATGCAGTAGACCAACGATTTGATTTTGAATTGTGAAGTTTAAGTGATCCACATCTTTGTTCTTTGCCGCAAGAATGCTCGTTCACTCAACTGATTGTGATTTTTGTGGTTAGCAATGATGTTTGGTAATACTTTGTTGATGAGTTCGTCCTTAGTTGAGACGAAATTGCAAAAATTCAGCGGAAACGAAATCAATCCGTTCGATTCATCGGCCGTTACCGATAGTCAGCAATTGCTTGGAGAAATTTTCGGCAGATGGATCGTTTAGCAATGCAACTCGCATGTTTGTCGTCAGCTGAAGTTTCTTCACATAGCGCCACAGAGTCGATGATTTGAGGCAAGCATTTATTTTATCGGCAGCGGCCGATCTTGGAATGACTGGTAGTGTTTGGCGAAAATCGCCAGATAGTAGAATCATTACGCTTCCAAAACTTCTTGAGTCATTACACAGATTTTTCATAGTTCGATTGAGTGCTTTCAATGCGCGTTTGTGCGCTATTGTGCATTCATCCCAGGTAATAATTTTACTTGCTAACAAAACTTTAGCCATTACTGAGTGTTTTGCAATGTTGCATGTCGGTTTTTCAGTCGTTTGCAGGTTTAAGGGAAATTTCAACTTTGAATGAGGCGTTCGGCATCCTTCTAAAAACGTGGCCACTATCCCAGAAGAAGCAACTGCTACAGCATTTTCGGATCTTGCACGAACAGTAGCCAAAATCAATGACATGAGGAATGTCTTCCCAGTTCCACCGGGCGCGTCGAGGAAAAATAAGCCACCATTTCCATCATTAATGTATCGTACACTTCTTTCTGTTGGGGGGTTCAACAGTGGTGCATTCGTTCTAACTGATTGGTTCAATGCATCTCGATCATATTCACGTTCACGTTCCAATTCTCGATTAAAAGCGTCGTTCATTCCACGATGTGGCGTTGGCATTCCTAACTTGACTAACAAACTGCCGCACATGAGGTAACACATGTATTTGATCTTTAAAAGCAAAGCCTGGTTATGTATCTCCTCATTCACCTCGAGATCGGGATTCCCTGAACTAACACAAATTCGATGTAAAATGTCTTCTGACATGTCATCCTTGTGCTTGTTCCCCAGTTCAGGTGGATTCGATGGGAAGCATGTCGAAATAATGATAGAAAATAAGGTGCGTATCTGATTTGGAGATGTAAAAACAATTGCTTCAGCGATTGTCACATCCCAATGAGTATCGTTTTCAAGCAAATTGAGCTGTTGACATGAAGCACGAAATGTTGGGCACACTACACCATTGACAGTAAATTTCGACTATCATTCTTTCTTTTGTTTGTTTGTTTCTTGTTTATTGTTTCTGTCATGTATCAGAGATGGCGTTGTATACGAATTTAATTTTTTTGTGATTTTCTTTTATTTTCGAATGCGCGAGGTTCATTGTTCAAAATGTCAAAATGTATGAGAAAATGAATTTTCTTCATAATTTATTTTTTCCGTGATTTATCTAATATTTTTATAGTTATTCTGCTAATCGGGGCGGAGACAAATCCAATAAATCAAAGATTATAAAAATCGGTCCAGCCGTTCTTGAGTTATAAATGGTGTAACTAACCCGACTTTGTTTTATATATATAGATATTATATATTCATACAAAAAAATGAATTATCTATCTGTAATTTAGAAAATATTTGCCTTTTGATAAGCGTTTTTATTATATCATCGATATCAAGTACAATAATATTATTTTTTTCGCCATAACTCAAGCACTGCTCACCTAATAATGATAAAATTGCACAGATTATAGACTATTTATAAGTAATTACCAAACAAAATTCCGCAAAACCCTGGAGTTTCACGAGAAGTACCAGGAGCTCCACGAAAATTAAAATAAACTTCTTGATAAAAAATAGGTCATGTGGTGCGTTTTCACATGACATATCCTTAAGCAATAAAGTATTTTGAGTTATCTTAACTAGATATACATGTTAAAGAAGTGAGCCTTTTACTTAGTAGAGGAAATATTGTAGCGACAATGGATTAATGAATAAAAAATGACCACTTGAGTCAGAAATGAATGTCAAGATCTACTTATGCACAGTTCGTTGTAAAATCGTTTACATACAATAATATTATGTTCGTTAGCATTACAATTATGAACAGTAATGTAATAATTTATATCCGAGTTATTATAAGTATAAGAGTTAATGAAATTAATATGTATACTTTTTAATATGCATGTCTGTCTACTTTGTAATTACAGATTTCACGCGGACAAAGTCACGGTTGATTGCTAGTATATAACTACCTTCCTATTAATACAAAATTAAATGAATATGAGTTACATACATAAGATAGACGATTTTTTATATTATCCACTATTGAATCGTTTAATTCAGTCGAATTAGATTTAATGTTTGTTTAAAAAAAATAAAACATATTTGCGGGAAGAATTTACTATTCAAACAATATTTTTTTTATTTAAATACATACGGTATTGGTTTATGGGCCTAATATAACTGTTGATATTCAGTTCAAAATATTTTTTTATTAATTGTTTATTTCTTAAAAATATCTGGAATTTCTTTCACTTAAATTTTTAATGAAATATCCATTTTTAAATAATTACGTAGAGCTCGGTGACGTTAAATCATCATGTATTTAATACAAATTTATAAAATTTGAAAATATGTAGGTACTAAAAATTTTGCCCATTTTTTACATTGCTTATGGGTTTTATTTTTAATCTATGAACCAAAATTATTAGGTACCTACCAAAATCTCCACTAAGTGATAAAAATAAGGCAATGATAATAATATTAAAATGAAAAATATTATTTTAAAAAATAATCAAATCTAATGATGTAAATTAAATTAATAATGCTTAATAATATTTTTTTAATCTAAAAATAAATAGAGGTAGATGAAAGAGACTGCATGGGTTTTTATAAGAGTATGTTTTCAATTTTTTATTACTTACGGATATTAAAAAAATGAACATTTGACATTAAATTAACTACGAGTAGGTACCTCCTTTCCTTTTTAATTTATTAAAAAATACTCACAAATTAAATGCTTGATAACGTTATTAAATAATATCATAGATCAGAAAAAATATGAGTATTCGAATTAAATTTTAGGCTCGTAATATTCCAGGTAATTCTATAAAGTTCAAAGAGAATCCGCCTCGTCGAGGTACAAGTGTGATAAAATTACTAATGATTTCTTCTGTTTTACTCTCTTTCTACTTTCTTATTTAATTTTGGAATCAAAGTATATTAAAATAAAACCGGATGATATCGGTAGAGTTTTATTTTAGTGTTTTTCATTTGCATTATACCATAAACATTTGTAGGCACTAAGAACCTATTCAGTAATCAAATTAAATCAATTTCGATTCCCTATAAGATTTTATCAAATACTTAGTATTTGATTCTATTATCCTAAAAGTATTGAAACTTCTGGGTTAAATCCATGAGTAGATGAGTAGGGATAAAAAAATCTATCGTTTTGTACTCCCACATGTGAAATAATTAATAAATACAAGACGTATTTTGTATATAGGTACATATTATATTCCACGTCATCATGCACATATTTTTTATGTGAGAGCTTTATTTTTTAATAAAATATAATCATTGTTAATGATAATAATCGGGTTGGGAAAGAAACATTATTTTGGGAAGGGACAGCTGGTAAATTTTTCAATTACTTATACTAATATTATACATTTTATGTAAATGAAAGACGTGTTGTAATAGACTTTTTTTTGGCGAACACCAATTTTCATTAATAACTCCAATTAAAACGGTCAATTAAGACAATATTTATAATTAAGTGCATTGATCAGTTTTATTTTATATTTATTTAAATAGTTGTTGACTACTAATGCTTTAATGACATTAAGCTACTTTACAAACTGTTTGTTGGCGAATTTAAAAGCGGGCGATTCAGCTACTGCGATTGTGATGATGACACACAAAACTTTCCATTCCCTGAGAAGCCAACAAGCTAGCGACTATTTTGACATAACGTAGTTCGTTTGTTTACCGGGAGGTCGCTACTACGCTCTACTGCGCAGACGCAGTAAACCCACACGCCGGCGTGTAGCGTGTTAAGTTGACCAGCCTTTCAATTTTTCTCGGTAGATTGTTTACAATTTGCTTGTTCGATGATGACACTGGGCGACTTTATAGGCAGATCATAAATTCGCCAACAAGCAGCTCGTAAAGTAGCTCAATGTCATTGACGCTTTAGAGTGAGATTTCTATTTGACTTCATATTTTACAACTATCACCTTATTACTAAACTTGATATGTATTTCATACATAATATTACCATATCAATAATTATAGTCATTTTAAGACTTTACAGCCACTGGTAAAATTAGAGACTAAAATAGCTGTAGTGTAATTTAAGAGAATATTGCATTGGCTGTGTCAATAGGAATTTGGGTTTCAAAACTAACGTTATTACAAAATAGCCTGACAATCGATACCGTTTTAGATAAAATACAATAGTAATAATTACCCTTCTGTAGTGAAAGCAAAGCCTGTTATTTTTGTCAATATTCTGTCGAGTGCCATATTCAGTCTATTGCTAAACACTAGTTTAGCGACTATCCTTCACATATTATATCTACCCTTGTTTGCTTTTTTTCATTTGTTTGAGATTTAATTTTCGTTATAATTATTGAAATGAGCCTTTCATGGTATGAGCCATACAAACTGTTCCACGGCTCAACACTCACTCTCTAGAAGCAAAAAAGTGGACACCAGTGACTTTCACGTTACTCTGATTCTGTACTTAGAAAACAATAAACTTTGCTCAGTCAGTGACAAATCGGTCTCATGAAAGTGGACAAAAATATCAAAACCTAGCTGAAGAGTTAGAATATTATGATACCTCCAAAAAATACAACTGTACATACTTAATTTTTTTTCCAAGTATCTAAAGAAGATAACGGCTCTGACTACGGAGTAACAAATGAGTCATTTCTTGACTTTTCATGGTGATATTTCTGGAAAACTTTTCCATGTTGGCCTTATAGATCAACCTACATGCTTCATATAATGCTATCCCATGATGCTAACCCACAATCTTTATGAATATTTTGATATTATACAGAAAAAGAACATCTATTCAAATCGGTCCAACCGTCTGTTGGTACTATCGGGGCGGGGCGTCTGACCTGATAGCTAGCTCTAAAGGCTAATTTTACGGCCAGTTACTTTCACCATCATACGGCAATCCGGAGATTTTTTTCTTTTAGTTGACTCGACTGCTTGCCATGCTTTATTTTCTTTTTCTTTTTCCACACCCCATAGGCATGAGCATGGTAACGTAAGTCTTGGGTAGTTATTTTTGGGATATATCTAGACCTAAACAACTTTAGACGCGTTACATAATTTTTTGGCGGAATATGCTTGGTTAAGAAAGATATGGATTGAAGCAGATTTATTTAATGGGCACTGTTTAATGGATTAAAATTAGCAGGAATAGTAGGTATTACCTACACAAAGCTCAACTCAGAAAACATAAAGCCTAAAAAAACCTTTTTGTTTTGTAATGTTTTTACATTGAGAGTAGGTACAATTTTCCAGTGCTCCAGGCAAAACACTCTTTCGATGGAATTTGTTCACAAAATTAATATCGTATTTTTCTGTATTTTTCTTTAAAAAAATAAATAGTAATAAGACGTCAGACTTTAACGCGAAAAATTTAAACTGTTATAAATGGATAGATTTGGTAGGAATAGGTATAACAAATCGCTTGAATATAGTATTATATTATAAAACACTGACCACCATACGTTGTTCTCTGTCTACCTTGTGACGTAGTTGATGACAGAGTAAAGTGGGTTGTCTTACCTGAAAGCAATAAAAAAACGACAATTTAGTAAAATATTGAATTATATACATGCATCACAGTAATATCATATAAGTTAGTAACTACTGAACCAAGTATCTTCAAGAAAATCTTATTCTAAAGAGATGGAGTTTAAATTTACGAAATTACAGCAGATAATGGACCCCACATCAAATTTATTATAAACACTATTCGATAAATCATTGCACTATCTGCATATTTCAGTGGCGAAGACTCCACACTAGGCGATTATTTAAAGCCTACCTTCTTAAGAAAAATATTATTTAATTGCATATGTACATATTTATATACTTAATCACTTCATTATTTTATGTTATATAAAAATAATTTATTTTGCCAACGAGAGATGTATATGTAGGAATGTATTACAGTATTACACAGTTTACAAAACAACTGCAAAGTTATTTAAAAATATACCACAGCGCGCCGTAAATAAATAATAAATGCCGCGACGTCTCGACGTAAATAAATCTCCGATTATGTGAGAAATAATTCTGATTTTTTTTCGTATGGACTTTACGTCTCGCAACCTCAGCAAGTCTGCTGATTTGTACAAAATAAGGTAAGCTTCTATCGCAGAGCCTGAAACATTCGCGCATAATAATTTTGTCACGACTGCGCACTTTGTCCAAAATCATTTATAATTAAATAATTAAAAAAATAATTTTAACGGCATTTAATCGAATATTAATAAATAAGTAAGTATAGATTGTTTTTATAAATAAAAATAAATTTTATCTAATGATTTTTGATGGGTATACATGTTTTGAAAAATACGTAATTTAAACACATCGCTCATTTTTATGTCGTCAATGAGTTTTTGAAGTTTCATTGAATTAATGTGTCGTTGTCATTTACTAGTGTGTACCTATTCATTAGTAGTAAATATCGTACTATTCTCGTAAGTATACCTGACAAGTGTGCTCTTTTTATCAGATCTCCACAGCCTACCTCTTTCCAAAAGTCACCCTTCGCCACTGGCATATATGAGATAATATATTTCAGCAAGTATATAAAGATTTTATTAACTATTACTAAATTACTATAACTAATAATATATACTTATATCTGTGTGTGGATTGTTTACGCCCAGCTAGGGTGAATCTAATATTTGACAACATATGTGGAGAAAAATTTAAAGAGTAGGTAAAGTGTAAGACATACTGTTATGGTTTTTTTTTTAAATGAAGAATTTTAATGAGCGGTGAGCTTTCGATTGCAGTTATCTTTAATTCTCAGCTAATTGCTGCTAAATACATAATACAACTACATACTAATATTACAATATAAATGCAAACTCAGTTATAACACAAGCGATTTTCTAGAAGGTGAGTCAATATAGTGAATATTACTATAATCTTATGCCGTTATTAGGTGTATGTATAAAATACCTATACCTACGTTTATTGGCAAACGTGAGTCATCTTAGGATAAGCAAAATGTCGTGTATTTTTGTGTCTTAAATAAATAAATAAATTATTGAACCCGAGTGAAGTTGATATAACCGTATTAAAAATGCTGAATATCGAATAAAAGCCACCGGCTGGAGAAAAGAAAAATAATAACTTCGGCCCCGTGCTCAAAATCAAGATGTCGCTTTTGACGAACGCGATTTCTGCGATATTGGCCAGACAATGAGCACCTAAGCAGAGTGAGGTTTTCATTAAAACCACTTAGTTCCGACCCGGCATTGTTCGACGTCACGATGTGATAATATCGAGAGGCGCGGGACTCGATCCGAGGCCTGACTCTTTGGGATACTTGGCCATATTGCCACAAGGGTAGTCGACGGGATGCCTAATATTTTATAGGGCAAATGCAAAAAAAAAATGACGTATGCAAATTATCAACGAAAAAAGCAATTAAAAATAATTGTACAAATAAAAAAGTATTTATTCATTTGACAACAATAGAAAACTATGATAGTATACACTACAGTAATAATCTATACTCTATACTTAACTAAATATTATTTGTACAATATATTATTATAGATATATTAAATTATTCAACAAAACACAGGGCTTGTGTAAATTAATAACTCGTGGTATTATTGATTTGATCCTCCCATCTGAAAGGAGCTCTTTCTCTTCTTGTCTTATCTAATCCAGATTATCATCCTCCTTGCGTACTACATACATTTGGCCAAAAAAACTGAAATCTAGTGTTCACTGTTTAAAAGATTGTTGACCAATTACAAGGCTCTCAGCATTAGTCTCAAGCACCACAAAAAATACATTAAGGCGTTTATCTTTCTACTGTTTTGACCTTTTTGGAAATTGTGAAGTAGAGGTAATGAAGTGATAAAGGCAACGGTAGTAAAGATGGATGTAGATGTTTATTGTTTTGATGCAGAGTACAAGAGTTACAATGGTCGGAATGACGAGTGTGGAGAGCAAGAGACTGTAAGCAAGTGACTGGACTCGAGTGGAGTGACGAGTTAGAGATCGTCCTTGCTATGTATATACATTAAATCAATACATTACAAGAGTTATTATCGCAATTAAATAAATCATATTAGATACTATTGATCTAGGTTATGATTAAGAAAACTGCTGACAATCGCTTCCGTCACTCCAATTTGTTTTGAAAAAAAACATGAATATCGAAGTGTGTCACACTTGTAATGCTAAGTGGCATAATTACTTCACATTCATAGAACATTTTGAAGACAAAGGGTAGACTATATGCTTACTTAATAGACATTTAGTCTCTTTGCGATTTTTTTTTCTTCCGAATTGGTAGTAGACATACCAGAAATTTTGCAGTTCTAGAAGTATCAGAAAAGCTTAATCAGAGATAAATATGTTTACTTCTTATCTCGACATTGTTTTTAGCAGCAGACTACTTTTTATTATGGTCTATGATAGTCACTGTCTTGGATCTCTCAAATTGGAAAGATTTGACCTCTCACAACGATTCCATTATTGTGAATGCTTTTTTCGTAACTTTTTCATCAGAAATGTACCTTAATATAATGTGGCATCTTCTCTACCTTGACTGGAATGACTTCCAAAAAAATGTATGCATCAAAAGTTTCCCAGTTTTTAATCATACACCGGGTTCCTGACGTATACAACGACTGACAATTTTAATATCAGTGTCTTGTATAATATGTACCTACTTCAAATAATGGCGCATTTTTTTTTTAATTATTGTATTAATTCAATTTTATGTTCTAATACCAATACGTACATTATATTAAAATTGCAGTATGTATTATACATATTTTTCATTTAACTAACAACACATATTGTAATCTATTTGATTTTAGGATTTTTAATATGTTATATAATGCTAATTATACTATTATGAATAATGGGTTACATGTAAATTGTACGTATTACATTTCACCGTAGCACAGTTAGCCGTGAGCTTTCTTATCGAAAAGACATGACCTCACACTATAAGGTCTCCAATTTTATTAGATTCAATATGAACATTAATTCAATTTCCATAGCCGATTTTGGCAAAATTCATGAATTCAAGAATGAAAACCTAACATAACTTAACCGTATCTAACTTAACCTAACCTAACTTCACCCAACCTAAAAAATAATCCAGTATAATATTTTCAAAATTTGTTTGCTGCTGGCGTCTTGTAAACCGACAAGAACCGTGTTATTTATTTTATATCAGTACTATACGATCCAAATAGGTTGGACGATCTTTAATATACGACCATAATATATTTTTGATACAACATTTCACGGCAAACTGCATACTTGCAACCGGACACGGAATAATGGTTATAAATATTAATTACTGTTTTAATATTATGTATTTTGTGTGTTGGATATTGCTCATTTGCGATCTCAAAGTGTATCACTGTGATAAAAACTCACTGTACCTATATTGATATTCTCCTATCATAAGAGGTTGATACTATTGTGTTGGGTTCGTATTATGCTTCTTTAATGACGGGTGGTTGGTATGGTTTGAACCAAACGTACTTGTACACACCATATCACCAAATCATTTGAAAGCAATATCTTTTTTTTCAAAATCCGTTATCCACTGGACTGAAAAATATATAAAGCTCTATCGTGTATTGTATATTGAATGATAAAGCGTTTCTGATTCTTAAGAATAGCTTCGAATGAAAAACGAGTTGAGCAATATTCTTCATATCACCCGCCTCTTAAATAGCAATAAAAGTTATATTTTGGAATTTTTCATTCCAGTCAAGGTCTCGCAAAGGTTATTCATCGTTGTATAAAATAAAACTAGGTAAGTTTTAAAATTCTACTCATGATTTTTAATATTTTTAATAACATAATTTTTCTTAAACTTGAATTATAAAAATTAAATAAACACAAGTTTTCAGATAGGTAGTTAACTTATTGTAACTACGAAATCATAAAGTGAAAAGAGTCGATAGAAATAAAAAGGATTTTCAATTATACACACAGATAAGATGGTTTTCAAATTTAAATAAAATCTTGTTTTAAAAATATTTATAAAAAAAGTTGTAGGTAATACAAAACAGACTTTATATTATATCAAAAATACACATTTTTAATTAATATAGTATTTAACAATTGTAGCTAAGTATATTTTAACCGTCAGTTACATACCTATTAGTTATTAATTACATAAAAATTCCTGGTAAAATGTATACAATTTCAGTTTTTAAATTTGCTCACAGAAATATTACGGTCACCTATAAATAATAAGATTATCTTAGGACCGGGCATTCTTACAGTGTAGATAAGGGAATGTTAGTCAATACATAGCCAAAATCTGTAAGTTTGTACTATTGGTAGGTACTTAATACTATAATTAGTTAATTTCGTCGAATTTTTTTTCTTTGCCGCGAAAGCATTTCGTACCTTAATATCAAAATAATTGAATACGGCATTTTGTATTGGCGAAAAATACTTTAGAGTACATTAAAAAAAAAACCGTCGGTAATGATATCTACAACAGTGAGAGACAATACCATGGATTACATTCTCGTTACCTATTCTATGAATATGAACCAATGACCACCTCAGGGTAGGAGAATGTTTTAAGTAGGTAGAGAGGTTGATTTTAAAACTGTATTATGTAAATATTCCGTTAAAATTTAAAGACGTATTTATAAATATTTAAACATTTATGGTATTAATATTGGAAATCAAATTTGGTAAATAATGTTATGAGTGTTATGACTAACTACAATGTAAATATTATATTAATCTGATTATGGGATGTCACATTGTAAAATACTTTAACTCAAATAGGTATAAGGATAAGCAAGTAGAAATGAACACAAGATTGGTTTTCTCTTATTCACCAACTGCAATGCTGCGGCAGAAGAGAAGGGCTTAATTTTCTTTGAACGTGGTCACTTTAACTTTGGCTGCATAGGTAGACGAATCTCCTTGATAAAGAGTTTGTGATTGGCCGGTAACCAACCTTATCTATGCAAACGTTGATCACGAGTCTCCATTGTCAGTAAATACCATGTCGCTATTGTTTTTTTTGTTGTTATAATTAAATCAATATGTGTTGTAGCTTCTAATAAAAAAAATATCTGTAATTATAGTGTTTTCTTTAAAATCTACAGTATTTCATCATGCATATATAAAGAATACACGTGGCGCCCCAATTATATATATTTTAACACAAGGCTTGATTCTTCAACATCTTTTACATACTACTTACTTAAATTATTTTTTATATATTCTATAGATTCAAATTTCACTGATGGTCATATCCATGTAACAGCGCCATCACACGCCTTGATCAATTTAATAATTATGCTTTACTTTTTCTTCTCTACGAACAAACTCTACTCTTTTTTCATTACCGTTACCGTTACCATTGTAGGAAAATAGTCTTTTTTTAATAAAAAAAATAACTCAAATTTAAATAAATACAGTATCACTGATTAATCCGATATATAAAAAAGTCAAGTCTAGCTAGGTCTAGCTAAGTAATATTATAATTATTATTATATGTATGTATTATATAATATATCGTGCAATAAACCATAGAAACGTGCTATCGCTATTGAAACAATACAAATGACATGCCGAGTATTATGAGAGTTGTTGCATTTTAAATTCAGCCGATACAATATTTCTGAGTGTTCATATTTCTGCGTGATTTATAGGTTAGCGTGTTCGTTGCATAAAGGCGCGTAGAATTTGTTTTATAAATTGTTAAAGTGAAAAAGCTCTTCAACGACCGCTTCAAGTTAAATGAATTCTCGAGAAATCGATTTATAAAAGACAATAAATTATAGATGATATTTATAACTACATTACAAAGTTGAAAGAACTTATGAGCTGGCATATTATTTTTTATTTGATCGAAATTATGTTATAAAATAATTTACATAATAATATATCGTTATTTCCATTGCAAAGTTAAAAGTAATCCGTGATTTTAATTTTAATTAAATGGATGCCTACTATATTATAATATTATAACAGTTTCACTTTGCTCTATGTTTCAAAATAAAGTTTTGAAAAATATATATTTCGGGAATGAATATTATTATTATTATTTTTCTTGTGATTGATAATCGTGTGAGTTGTAAAATATAGCCATAGAGGTTTGCAGCAGAGTTATGAATAGTAATAAATATAATTATCTTAGAAAAATTATAATTATGTACGTACTTATAAAATCTTAACATATTATTATATTATTATGTTTGATCCAATATCGAGATTGCTAATTATTCAAAAGCGTGTAAATGAAAATTTGTTATTTTTCTTTCGACCATGTCTCATCCTAATAGGATCATAATATGGGCCTCTACAGAGTGGAGGTTTGCATTGACAGATTTTTGTTTTTACGAGAAATGGATGTCAGACACTTCTTGCTCAACCTATTAGGTCCATACTCTGACTCATACACAAATTGAAAAAAAAATATGTGTACTTGTCAGACCCAGGATTTTAACTTGGGACCCACGACGCAATAGGCCAACGCTTAAGCCCCGCAGCCATCCTGGTTGTTATTTTACAAGAGAGTAATTTTAAATAAGAATATTATGGATTTATTCATATATTTTCCACTAACTACCCTAAATAGATATGATTAAATTACAATGTTGTTGAACTGAACAGAGTATTGCCATCCGGTAACCTATAGATAGCCAATAGACTCCTATTATGCCATATTCCTCCAACAGTCCAACTATATACACTTTACAACATGATGTAGGTACAAATTCAAATTTAAACGTGCAGATGATCTTCAAGCGTAAAAGATTGTTTTTTCTAATGCCGTGTCCACATTGGCAAGAAGTTGCTGGCATTTTCATTAAATTTCACAATGATTATCATATAAATTATTTTAATCAAAATTTAATGAGGTTGCCAGCAACTTGTTGCCAATGTGGACACCGCTTAAAACTCATGGCATAAAATTTATTTATTTGAAAATTTATGTTATTGCAATTATTCCAAAATTGTATCTATAATTTGGTTTGGTCATTGATGTCTATTAAAATGGTTCAAAATGACAAGAATAATATTATTGAAAGAAAAATTAATAATCTTGTTTAAAAATAATTTTAAATATTCAGGAATACTAATAAACATGCCTTTTGTGTTTACCATCAAACTGTACCCACAACTTCGCAATATATTATTATGTTGTGATTTACCTAAATCATTTTAACATATACTTACATATTTTTTAAACATAAAATCATTATTCGTCAATGTTAGAGCATATTAGATTTTTGGTAAGAAAACTTTTAACTTACTCACTCTACTAACTAATGTAAGGTAAATTTTAATAAACAAACGTTTGGATCATATATCCAGAGTGTCGGAACTAAACATACTCCGACACGTAAGTCTATTACGCTCCGATGACCGCCGCAAATGTGATAATTGCGTTATTTTGTTTTTGTGTTATTATATTATCTAAAGTAGTCTATCTCTCCAGTGGCGAAACTTGCACCACGGGCGTACGGACAAGTTGACTATTCAAATTCATCCCAGCCCGCAAAGCTATCCCACCTGAATAATTCACAGTTAAATGATTTCGCAACATGGCCAGCCACGCCGGCCAACTAACTTTATACAAACAGTGAAGCGTAACGAGTTAATGTTTAATACGCAGTTATCTAACACAGCGGTCTACAAACTTTTTCTTCATCGCACCCGATATAATATATTATATCTATACATACAAATCAGAATTTAACCCATAACATAGGTATTCTATTATAAACATACTAAATTAGTGTGAGTTTGTTAGTTTTGACAGAAAACAAAATATAGTCAGAGTAGTGCCTACCGCTGATGATAGTTACCGAATCATTAATCTCATTAACCCTGTCTAATTCAAATGCACTAGAAAAAACGTTCTTGCGCGTGTTCGTGGTGAAAATGTTTCATTGTAACACACATGTTTTAAATATAATTGATTTCTTGTGCATGTCGTGATATCTCCGTACAATAACATATGAAGAGGGAATAATATAATAATTTCATAAGAATATAATAAATATATATTTTGTGTATGTAGATCTAGATACCTACATACGTTATATTATTAAATATATTGTTTTACTTAATTCTAAAACTTTATAATCTTATCAAGCTCTTTCGTCTTCCCCAATGCCAGGGTAAATTTGAGTTTCTTGATGTTCTCAAAGACATCTTCAAATCGTAGTATGCCACTTAGTCTACTCTGTATTGTTTAAATTTAGGGTATTGTACCACTATGTTTGCAATATCATTCTAAACATTACAAGCAATAAACTGCAAATTGCTTCTCAATCTCCTCCACGATGATATCAAATCTTGCTCAATAGTATTTGATAATATACTTCTACCTGATCCAATTTTTATTACTAGGAAAAATAAATTTGTAATGTTAGCCCAATAAAATATCTTACTATGATTTTAAAACACCAATGCTCCTTATAGATCAAATCAAATACTCGCTAGACAAAGCCAAAAATATCCCTATTATATGATAATATGTATCTTTGACATATTTAGATTAAGATCATGAAAATAATTTGTGAATCCAGATAATAATGGTATCTGGCGAGGCGAGGTACATCTCAGAGTTCTATTGTTTTTTTTGTTGCCAATTTCGGGACAATGTTTTAAACTAGAACGCTTGAAATGTACGTTGCAAGGATGGAAGAATCGCAGCTGTCAAAAATATTGATGATAACAAACCCAAAGGGACGAAAAAATTGAAAGAGGAAATTGAGATGGATTGACTACGTGAATTGAGTCGCCATAACACCGGGGCTTTATTACTAAGAGTATATCACACAAAACAACCAGCCGTGTAAAGATATATTAAATGATGCCACTATTAAGTAAAGGTTTTATAATTGAAATGAATATATTATGTGTAAGATGTTGAGTGGTTTCCATATTAATCCTAAGAAATCGTAATGATGAATAAATGAACCAAAGTAATTCTTGGTTGCCAAATCTCTAAATCTAAAATAATACTACTTATATTGTTATTTATTTATTTTGGTTTTTAAAAATAAATACAAAAGGAAATATTATTAAGATTAGTAATAAATTACATACAATAATAATTATTTTATTAATTTATTGATTATTTTCATGTTTCATTTTGCAGACATATAATATTATGCATTTATAATAATATTATACATCAATTATGGGTTTCTTGTTCAAATACCTCTAGTAATGTTTGCACTCAACATTGAAGAGCACTGATCAAACAGAAATATTGTTCTTATACTTTAGACATTGCAGATAATAGTAATATACATATTACAAAATAATCCGCCACACACTATTTCATACAGATTATTTTCCAGGGCTCTGATTTTGGAGCGAGGAGATTCTCTTATGGTTATCCATAAATATAATATATGAAGATGGAGACAGTGTGTACTTAATATAAACTCTAATATATTATAGCATTTGATAAAATATAAAACTACACAAACTTCAGTTGATTCAAAATAAAAAACAATATTTTTAACAAAGCCTATTATACTATTTACTTTCAAATAGTTATATACATAATTATGTTGATTGCTACGCCTGAAGCGAAGGTGTATACCCAATTAATTAATGATAATATGTTTTTATAATTTACGTATGACTGCCAATAAACAAGATAAATAAACATTTTTGTATCATAGTATTAGAGCATTTATGTTGAATATTATAATGCGATGGAATCTTGAAAAAGATTAGTAACAAGGGTGATTTTTCTTACCCATCGCACTGAAAGAATTTTATCATTCAATTATACATAGGTAGTATGACGTATTGAGTTGTAAAAGATTTTACACATTATAAGTCTGATAGATTTTTTTTACATTGTAAAATTTTATTTTAATGACAGCAATATTCAGCAACATTTTTTTTAATGTAATTAAACTCATGTAGTTAATTGTTTTTAAACTTTTTTTTTGTTTCCACAACTCGTACAATTCGAAAAATGTAGAATTAGCAAAATTTTGTTTCAAAAACATTATAATTAACAAACAGTAAACTCATTTTGTTATTATTGCTGATATATTATTCAGATGATACGATTTCTTTATATATAAAAAAAATATTGTGTGAGTTTTAATATATTTCAACCCATCCGCATATATAACGCCAGTCATGCATGGACCTACTTTCATCATCGTTAACTATCAAGCAGCCTAATTTGACTCTTTTGAATAGGACATTTAGATGATTATGTTGTATAGTTTTATATAATCCTATGCCGGTTGGTTAAAACAAAATATATTTAATTTATTTTTACCGGTTTAGGTCGTAATAAATCTTTTATAATAAAAACAAGGCTCACATGTAATCAAACGGCTTTTTATAGTAAAACGTAATTTTTATTTTTGTTTTAGAGGTCTATCCGGGAGTACATTCCCGCACTCTGTAGGGATTTTATTACTTCTACGGGCTCAAAAAACTTTATATTTTTGTATCAAAGGTAGAAACGCATTAAATTACAATTGGAAAAAACGTTTTGTGAAGGCTATAAAGTTAGTCGTAAACAGAGTTAAAATACGTCAGTACCCTTTCACCTGACTGTTGTATATCATTTTGCAGCACATAAAATTTTGAGACTGAAAAAGCTTTCATTCAGCTCATTCTGCGTAGGCTTAAACCATCACATTTTAAATAGCAGACGACTGCCGTGAAAACTTTATTCTGTGAAAAATTTGGCACGTGGCTAAAACAGTGACTATTGTATTCAGGATTATGAAGTTATTATCTCTTTTATACTTTATTCGCTGGATAATATATATTTTCAAAATTGAGCTTGCTTATTCAATAAAGAACTTATTCCTATATAATAATATATATTTAATATATTATCTATTCATTTGTTAAGTTGAGTGTATGTTTCTTCCTAGTAACGAGTTTATTTTTTAATCAATGCATATTTCATGAATATTAACTTAATTAATAATATTTGGGTAAAATGTAAATTTTATCTATGATATTTAAAATCATAAAAAATATATCGTTAAATAGATACTAATAATAATATATAGGTAGAGTTATTTTTAAAAACCTAATTAAATGTCGCTCAAATAAGCATTTAAATAATTATATAAATAACGATCCAAATATTTTATTTAACTAAACGCCGCAAAAATTGGTAACAGCCAAAAACATTTTTATTCGTGAAATAAAAAAAAATTTAATACGTTTCACGTATTAGAATATTTGTTTCCACTTATAGACTCAATTCATTCATCTGTGAAGTTGTTTTATTATTAATTACTTAATAATAATATTATGTGTTATAATGTAAAAAAATAAATATTTTATCATATTATTTATATTTATCAGGTTTAAACCTTCGTAATATAGAAAGCTTTAAGCTATTAAGCGGGTAGTTTATTAAACTATTCTTTGTTTATTTGTGAATTTATTAGTATTATTATAAAGTATTATTATACAAAGTAATTATAAAATTAATAACATGGTTTTTGCCAAGATGAGAAGATAGACTTTTGACAGAAATTTATCGTTAGCTATTTTCATAAAACATTGCGTTAATGCTCTGGATTCAAACACGAATAATGAATTAATTAGAAATATTTTTTTTGATAAAAAAACATTTCAATCTAAGCTTTTTCTTACATTTTATACTTATTTGTCACCACCATGTCGACTGTAGAAAGGAAAAAGGACGTAATCCACACAAATACAATTTTACAGGAGACACGAAAACGTTTTTTTTATGGCTTTCGTTCAACGTTAAAATACAAAATTGACATAACCGTGAAGCACATGCTAATTATTAATTTGGCTTTTATGTTCCTAATCTGATATTAATTAACGAGATAATTAAAGAAATTATAGTAAAGTCGTTTTTCACACGTCACTACCTTGTATTTTTAATTGCGTGCTAAAATTAGATAATAAATCGGTATTTGCGCATAATGAAGCGTCTACATCTACAATGTTATTATACAATAAAACTTATTTTGAAAATACTGAAGGTTAAGTCTTTTTTCTTGAAAAGGACTGATAAAAATCACACATTATTAGCCGTAAAAAATGATAGTTTTATATTCTTCGATAATGATTGGTTTAAGCATCTCGGGATTTGTCTTTAAGCATTTTCGAGCTACTTTTTAGGTATAAAACCAATTCTAATGTAAAATATTCTTTATATACGTTAACAATTATTATATACCTACATAAAAAAGCTACAAACCATATATTTCTACAAAGTAATTTGGCAATCACTTATAGAAAAATGAACATAAATGATATAAAGTATTCATATATTATTTTCCGTACCAAAAAGTATTTAAAAGCATAATAAATAATGGATTCCAACAGAAATTCGAAGCTAAACCAACTATCCGATGGACCGTTGGGTATTAATTCTATAAAAAAGAGACACGTCAAAACCTACAGAAATAAATGTTATCAAAGAAAAATTTTATCTTCATAATATACATACTGTATATAATTTCCACTATCTTACTATGAATTATAATAAAACGCCTAGGTGTTTGGCTGAGATTTCTCTAAAGGTAATAAATATATTTTGAGAAATCCGACAAAGATTTAGTGGGTTCGCGTTCCTTCCACCTGGTTCATCTATCACAGAGAAAATACTCTAAGCCACATGGGTAAATGAGGTGCCAGTCCACGATGCAGTTGACCTGGTTAAATAGTTTTTGTTATACGATATAATAATATAATATCTGGTGCAATATTATTGGTGGGATACTGATAGAGGAGAAGTAGATTGAATTTATTACAATAATTATTCGATGTAGGTGTTATAGTAGTAGTAGTAAAATAAAACTTTTAAAACAAATATTTACCCTCAACTATACTTTGATAAACAGTTTTAGATTTTACAGTACTTGTGAGTTTTTTACACTGGTATAATAATAATATTAATTGTATTTTTTCTTTATTAATATTTCTTGGGGAAAGATCGTTGAAAGTTATGTATTACAGAATTAATTGTATTTTTATTATGGTCGATTAATATTTTATGTATAATTAACTATTTCTTTTATTCAAGGAATAATTCACAAGATTTAAGAATGTACCATTCTAATTATTGAACATACATAATTTTGAAAAACACTTTCTGAGAAAATATATTATAATATAACCAATAGAAAAAATCACCAGGCACCAATAGCGAGGGCTGTGCGGCTGGTCAATGCACTCCCTAGAGATGTAGATATATTTGGCGATCCATTATATATTCTGTTCTTTAAACTCTATTTTATTGTTTAATTTGTATTTTTTGAATTATTGTTGTTTTTTTATTTTATTTCTTTTGTATAAAACTATTTTTACTTTAATTTTTTTCCTCCACATTGTTTTTCTTGATTTTCTGAACTGATTACTTGTATTTTTTATTCTAAATGTCATGTTGTGAACGTCCTGGATTAATAATTTTTATGTACTTAACGTGTCTTTTTCAAATAAATATTGCCTTTTTATATTTTTTCTTCGAAAGAAGAACATTTTACAAAACTAGTTATTTTACGTAGGTTTTTAATATAATATTACTATCTACATTTTTATGTATAATATATTTAATCTCTACATTCATATACCATGCCAAAACCTTAATGTATTTTTTCAGCAGAAAAAGGATACTTACTCAAAGTTTTGAACCGAAATAAAGTATGGGTACTAAACATTTAACTATTAGGGATGTTTTTGTAAACTACAAATTTTATGGATTTCTGTTATAAAAACGTCACTTCTTTATCACATTCCGTCAAGCAAAGGAATCCAAACGTAATATTTATCCATAAAAGTATATAAGGTTGAAATTTAATCAGGGAAAATAACTAAAGGAAATAAAACCTTTTTCTATCCCGAGATAATGTAGTCTGGGATCGTAAAAAACAATAAAAAGATTTTCCTATTCCGCGGAAAAAGGTTTACGGCTAACTGGATATAAAAAAACGTTACGACATTTTAAACATCACATATTTGCTTCTTTAATGGCGAAATCAAAGAGCATACATATATTATAATATGTATACCATGTGCCCTACCGCGACACGCTACCAGTAACATTCAGCCAAAGCCTTTGACAGTTTTGCAGAATAAAAACACGACCACTACGTGAATTATAAAACCAAAGCATACCTATGAAACATATGCGCTTTTTAGAAACGTCTCTTGAAATGAAAGCAATCCGTGGAAAAGCTCCGATGAAAAAAAACATAAACGAAGCTTAAAGCGAGACTTACGGGAGGTACCTACTATTTCACCACTTGCACTAGTTTATTGCCCAGCCATACGTTCTTTAATTAATACGCGCTACACTTAAAGCTCTAACTGAATTAAAATAATTACTGATTTCTTGAAAGGTGATTCCATAAATGCACTTAAATATTAAATTAATAGTTTTACGACTAAATTAAAATATATACCAATAGTGATATTAAAGAAGCCTAATATACATGTCAGTACCCACCTTATAAATCTTTAAAAAATTTAGCAACATTTATAATATTTTATATTATATATATTATTTCATTCCAATATATTAAGTACATACAATTAGTTCGATCATCGGAAATAATAGTGTAGAGTTTGTTACAAATGAACCTACAGTGTAAAATTACTTACAGCTAATTAATTAATATTAATTACGTACCTATATATATTTGTCTGGTTTCTTAGAATCTATAAGTTAAGGAAAATTACAAATTACCACGCTGAATTATTATGAGCCTAAATGGAGATAAAGATATGATGAAGTTTTTACGAGGATTGGTTGTTAGCCCAATCCAACCTATGGGGTCATCGTTGTGCTTTACATACATAATATTGTGAAAAAGCAACATCAGATTTTATCATACGCCAAATTTTACATAATTCATAAACAATCATAGACTCATTACCCATCCCTCCGTTACAAGTACAAAGTAACTGTGAAAGTGGTCGTTCTAGTTGTGTGAGTGCAAGAATACGGTACCGGCCCAGCGCGTCTGATATATCAACATTAAAGGTTATTGCCTAGATTAAATCCTTGTGTAACCGCTCTCCCCTTGCATCCAAATCATCTCCTTTCTACAGTCCACTAAAATGCGCCACCAGTTATTTATTTAATAAAATTATGTATTCATCACGAAGATTATCGTGACTAAATGATTTAAAATAATATTATGATTCCATTAATATAATAATATGCATTCATAGTGTAGTAGTGAGCAAAAGTCCGCCTTTAAACTCATAGCTCAATGAAATGAATTTTGCAATTGGATAAGGTTAAGTTAGTAATTAAAGATTAAGTCGGTGAAAATAACCGACTGCTCACTCCCCAACCACCCTTCCCCCCCTTTCAGTAATATTTTCGTGATTAAGGATCGTGATAATTCATTTGAGTAACCGTGACTCAGCACCCCTCAAAGTCTTCTTTACCTTCTATATAATACTCATCTACTTGGTCTCTTCAGTGCGTTAATTCCTCCGCATCGCCACACTATCAAATTCACTGGTGTGACGAGCGATATGTCCAAAAAGTCGTATATTTTCAACACCCGTAAACTTATTGTATTTTTGAGTTTCTGGGTAATAAACCCATTCATTTTATGCCTAATAATTGTCTAATAATTTTAGAAGTATGTTTTTGAAGTAGGTAGGTAGGTACATAATTTTCATAAATAATTTAAAAACACAACCGAGATAAATATAAAAAAACCACTAGAAAAGATCTTTTTGAAAAAAATACAACGCCCACCGGTTTCTAATCCGCACCCATGTGCCCCACCAACTATGCTATGTGCGTCTTATCTATTTGCGACAATGTTCTGTGAAGCGCTTTCTAATTAGCGTAATTTTAAGTATTTTAATTCAATGTATTAATTATCTTAATTGCTACCGGTGTCAGGATCTCTATAAATTTTAGTTACAACGTACTTGCACTGTCTAACAATTTAATAAATTATTTTTTTATTCAACAAATAATTCACAATATTTAAGAAGGTAACATTATATATTGAACATAAATAAATTTAAAACATTTCAGAGAAATAGTTAACCGCTAGAAAAAATATTTTTGAAAAAAATACTACGCCTAGCGGGATTTGAATCCACAACCCTGAAATTCAAGAGCACCTGAGATTTGATGAGGATAGCTTCTGTATCAACTCCGTGCATTAGCTTCAAAAATACAAAGTTTTATTTTCATCTTTAGTGAAATACCTACCTATTTTTTTCAAATCATTTTAGATGGATCTGATCGCATTTATATACATGCGACTCACTTCTTAATTGTCATGCTCATAACTGATGACAGTGGTCACTTTACTAATAATACTTCTTAAATCTGGATTACTTTTTTCTCTCTTTACCTACTTTTACATTTCTTATTGCAAATGCTCTCGTAAATTTCTTCACCTGTGGGTCTATTCTATACTTATCGAACACTAAATTGATAAATATTATCAAACTTAGGGTAGGTTTGTATCAAAATATTAGCACTTATTGTAACAATTACACGAAGCTGGTTTTTATTGTTGCAATAAGTGCGATATTTTAACAGCAGCAAGATATGTGCTGTTAAAATATAGCACTTATTGCAACAATAAAAGCCAACTTCGTGTAATTGTTACAATAAGTGCTAATATTTTGATACAAACCTACCCTAAGTTTGATAATATTTATCACTTTATCACTTTAGCGGTCGATACGCATAGAATAGACCCACTGGTCACTCTACCCCATCAGCGTGTCAGTTTACCTCATAGACTAGCCTCTTTTATTCAACACACTACTCAAAACATTTAATCTGTTTGGGCTTCAACAAACAGTGTAGATATCCAAATAAGCTCAGAATCTATTCTTCACAATGTTCAGGATTCTACACCATTAAGTGGGTCTATTCTATGCTTATCGACCGCTAAAGTGATAAAGTGAAAAATATTATCAAACTTAGGGTAGGTTTGTATCAAAATATTAGCACTTATTGTAACAATTACACGAAGCCGGTTTTTATTGTTGCAATAAGTGCTATATTTTAACAGCACCTATCTTGCTGCTGTTAAAATATCGCACTTATTGCAACAATAAAAACGGGCTTCGTGTAATTGTTACAATAAGTGCTAATATTTTGATACAAACCTACCCTAAGTTTGATACTATTTATCAATTTAGTGTTCGATAAGTATAGAATAGACCCAAAGGAAGACCAAATAGAAAAACGAGACCTTGTATTGCATCACGTATTTACATATACAAAAACTAGGTATACAAATGTCAAAAAGAATAGGCATCACAAAATATTGAAACAAGTACAAACAGGAGACAAACTCTGTTTAACACCATGTGATGTGGAACTTGCGTCAGGAGAAAAGCTTGTGATTCCTTTCACTAATAATCTAAACTCAACCTCACATGGCTAATGGTCTCCTTGGATCTTCAACAACGTGTTACTGATTTTTTTTACTTTAACTGGTAGGTACCCTCAGATGGTATCTATACAAATTTAGTTATTATCACGTAACTTCTGTTTCAAAACTTAGCTTGAGTCAGTTAAAATATAAAGGCGATGGAGAGATTCATCAGTTAAATACATTCCATGTTTTAAATTGTTTTACTGTTTCTACAAGCCAAAGATATAAAATCGTAAAAAACCATGTCTCTTGATTTTGTACCGCTAAATTATAATTATTTATATATGTATTTCAACTTATAATAAATGTCTATCATCTTTTTTTTAAATTGAAATGTCTTCTTTTTAACAAGCCGCATTACTATATAATCTTACGCTTTTAGAGTAAAGCAATTGACGCATTGTATTAATTGTACATACAAACATATTTAATATTAATTATATTTCAATAATAATATATTATATTCATAGCTCTAAGGAAAATTATTAATACTATACTATCGGTTAGTACTAATTCTATTGGTCAAATTTACATGGTGGTGCAATTCCACTTCCTAGTATTATGAGCCTAAGTAATGTTTGATGTGCATTGATCTTCAATCTATTCTCTATATTATGCATTCTGTAACAATATTTATTACGTAGTATTATATAGTTTACGTTTGGATATCAGTTAGACCATAGCTATTATGACCATTAAGCTCAACGTTTTATTTCTCCTAAACATCCGCCCGAGTCATCTTTAGATAAACCCAGATACACTATCCCATGAACTCTTACGAGGTTTTGTAGGTATATATATGTTACTGTCTCAAAAATAGAGAGGTTCTGTAATATAGTATAACAATGTATGGTTTGACAGTCCTCAAGTGTGCTATGTTTACATTTGTACGTTGGCCCCTCGAGAAAATATTTTAAGTGGTGCACGGTTGATGTCATGCAAAGAAGAAGAATATTCAAAGATGAAAGTAATTCACCCGCATACATCTTTTTCGTGGAAAACAAATCGTAACTTTGTGCAAACATAGTAAGGGGCGGAACAAGTTTTTCCTTTGATTACACCGCATACGTCGTGAATCCTTTACGGCGCGGACCCCCAGCGGGATTAGTCTGTATGATTTTGAGAGGGTTTTCTATCCTTTTTCCAATTCGATTGGGATACAAAAACATGTTAGTTTTGGTTCAATTCGAGCGGCCGAGCCTGTGTTTTTTTTCCGGGCGGCCAATAAAATGTAAAATTGGACCTCGACGCAAATGGTAAAGTTTATCAAATCTTTCGATTGCAAATTTACAGAAAAAATCAACTTAGAGAGAATAATCTAAAATAGATGTCTTAAGTTATTGATACAGAAATAAGTAATGTTTACTTTATGAATCATAAGTAATTCATAATGATATTCTAGAATTATTAACTTTATAAATTCATAAAAAGAAATTTTATTCTATAATGTGTTTTTTTAAATTTCATATGAATAATTCATAAAAAAGAAATGATAAAGTTTAGATAAATATTTTCAATACATTTCAAATTCGCTTTAAATTATTTTTGTTAGCAGTCATTTTTACCTCCTGTTGAAATAAGGAGGTTCCAATAACCGGAATAGCTTTGCTCTTTCGACATTTTTCACATCACAGCTTTGAGCGTTATTGTTATAAAAAAAGCTGTAGCATCCTTCAATCAGTTATACCAGCAATTCGAAATTCTTCTACGTTTTTCCACCATTTCACGTTACAAATGGCTACCAGGCTTTAGATATTATTTGTATACCAGCAGATAATACAGCCAAAGTAATGGACTATACGTCTAACGTGTAATGCATTCATACAAATTTGGAGCATCTTCTTCCAGTACATCTAGCCATTTTGACTATCATCCAAGAGTATTAATGTTTCCACACCATAAATACATAAGGCTAGGATATGCCTAGTTATACCATTTCTCATCCAAATTATGTCTACCCAAGATATGACAGATTTTTTTATCCAAGATTTTCTAATGACTTTTTTTTACAACTTCTACTTTTGAATATATATATTATTTACATGAACCAAGGTATTTAAAGTCAGACTATGTTTTCCGTTGATGACAGCCTATCTGATATGTCTATGATGGTTATTTTGATACTTTAAATGATGAATTGTGTCAGTGGTTGATATTCAAATTGTGCACCACTACGTATTATGATGTATATAATTATTTATAAATATGTATTTTTGTAGTAAAATCACAATCGTATGGAAAAAAACTAGAAAATATATTTTTTTTAAATTTTTACTTTGATTCTAGCTTAATTTTTTTTTAGAAAATCTGATTTAATTAAGAATCTACTTAATTAGTAAATGCTAACTAAAATGACAACTCTGTATGGTACTCGAATACCGGTGAGGTCACAGTATATTTATGTGCTTTTTTTTAAATCCTGGATAGTTTTGTGATTGTTTCACTTCTACTAATACACTACTGTCATTAGATTTTATGGCATATTATATTGTTAAAAAGAATACATATGTCCTATATAATACGTATATATATAATTTTATTATATATTTAAAACATCGTACGCAAACATACCCATATTAAAAGTTAACGCTTTAATTGCACTGAAGATCTTAGATTATTATTATCAAGCAGTTGTATTATCATTTTCTACTCATCATTGTGTATTTACCATAATCTACTACTTGGAAAGTCCATTATTCTTCCTGGATTGTGTAACTAAAGGTGATGAAGATTTAGCAGAAGTTTTATATTTTATATTGTGATTAATATTACAACATTAAACTTAAGTATGTACGTATATAACTGAGTACGAATTGTTGTATATACGCGGATATTAAAAAAAATCGATATCATCATCAGCCGGGATCAATCCACTGCTGGATAAAAGCATTCCCAAGCTTCTTCCAACTCTCTCGGCCCTGTGTCTTTTGCTGCCACGTATTTCCGCCGAACTTTACCAGTTCGTCAATCCAGCGGCTTTTAGGGCGACCCTGTAGCCGTTTTACGCCCCTTGGGTACCACTGGATGACGGCAATTGTCCAGCGGCCGTCCTTTCGGCGATCGATGTACCCCGCCCATCTCAATTTCAGCTGTTTGGCAACGTCTATCACATCGCGTACTCCTGTCTGCTTCCTAACCCATTCGTTTCTCTTACGGTCCTTTCGCGTGATGTCCAACATACACCTCTCCATGCCTCGCTGTGCGACTCTTAGCTTTTGCACATCTCTCGTGTTGAGGGTCCACGTCTTGCAGCCATACGTGAGCACGGGTAGCACACATTGGTTGAACACCTTACGCTTATTTAAGTTCTTGTTTGGCGTGCATTATTTTTTTATATCAAAAGACATAACATGATCTTAAAACTTTAAAAAGTTATTTATTAATTGTCAATGTGACATTAGTTTTATAATTAAATATAAAATGCCATGTAAAATAATTAAAGATTTTAATTAACAATACGAAAAAATATCGAACAAAAGATCGTATTTTGAATATTTTTCTTTAAAGTGAGCTTTATTTAAGATTTAAAGGTCATTTAATGACGATCTATTTTCAGAACGCTTCTGTTTAACCTAGGGAAAGACGCATCAATGCGGCGACCTTTTTAATCAAAAAATTAGAAGAGTTCTTCCGGAAGTCTCTGCACAAACATCTGCGCAAGGGACTCCTACGTGACCGAAACATTCCGCCAAACAAACATACTAACAGACATAAAACTTGTAAGTGGAAACAAAGCAAATAGATTTGTTTCTGCTGAACAAATTGAAAATCAAGGCGAAGTTCTCATGGGTAATCGTTTGCTGATTTAAGGTAAAAGCGTTGCGCGTTAAAAGGATTTTACTATTCACTGATAGTACCTATTAGGGCAGTTTGAAAAGTTTTCATTTTTTTTATGAAATGGCAAAATAATAAAAAAATTAATGCATCACTGCAGTAACTCATATAATTTTTAATCACCATCAACGCGTAGCTAATGTTTAATACCCATCTGAAACGTACGTTTTTGCATTTGCGTTAGAAATTTAAAAAAATAGTTCATAATCCACATTGATTTAAAAAAGTTAACGGTCAGGTAAATCAAACTCGGGTGATATTAACGAGTTTAAACATAATCGTACCAGTGCCGATGCTCCGGATGATTGATTGGTATCACCACGAAAGAAATCATTTCAAGAATCTATTGTGTTGTAACGAAAGACCGCTAGTTAAAGAAT
This sequence comes from Rhyacophila brunnea, assembly GCF_057557595.1. Taxonomy (NCBI): domain Eukaryota; kingdom Metazoa; phylum Arthropoda; class Insecta; order Trichoptera; family Rhyacophilidae; genus Rhyacophila; species Rhyacophila brunnea. Next base: position 21,322,609 of record NW_028233350.1, read on the forward strand.
ACATAACATAATATATGTAACGAACAATTAATTATAATAATATTATACGAAAAAAACTTATTTTAGTGCAGAATTTGAAGATATTAAAATCTCATTCCAAAAAAACTTTCCTGTTAGTGTACGACTGTTAAAACCTACACGATATACCATTAGGTACAGACTAAATTTTAAACAGTAGGTACATAGTTAAAACAGTAAACAACAACTGGTGAAAGTCCGCCGAAGACAGCAAAGACCACCCTTTTATCGGTTAGGAATGTAATGGTAACTGTTTTTGAGAGTCATAAGGAATAATTTTGATTAGTTACATGAAAAAAAGAGTAGCAAGTTTAACACTTCAGCTCAGCAAAAGATACCAGATTCTGCTTTTGCAAGTTTATGCGCCCACTCAAAACTCACCTGATGAAGAAGTGGAGGAGGTATATGAAGAAATCATTACGATGAAAAATAAACGGAAATGTCACTTCACTATCATCATGGGGGACTTTAATGCACGAATCGGATCTCAACACCAGGATGATGTAGCGGTCGGGCACTTCGGACCTGGCACCAGGGATGGCCGAGGAGACATGTTAGTGGAGTTTGCGGAAAACTACAATCTCTACATCATGAACTCATTCTTCAAAAAGAAGCCTTCCCGAAAATGGACATGGCGAAGCCCAGCAAAACGAACCAGCGAAATCGACCACATCCTCACCGACAAGAAGGATATTTTTCTAGACTGCACAGTCATTAACAGATTTAATACTGGCAGCGACCACCGAATGGTAAGGTGTAGAGTACGATTTAACATCAAACGTGAGAGATCCAAACTGATGCAGAAGCCCAGAGTCCGCAGAGGCTTGATAAGCAGAGTCGAATTCCAACAAGAGTTGGAGAACAGGCTAGCATGATATTATTTTATAACTACTGCTTTAAAATTGTTTAAGTAACAATACCTAGATGAATAAAGTAAAAAACAACATTGCTTATTAGATATTTCGATGTTTTATAGACAAACGGAATAGTTATAACAATAATTAATATTACCCAAAATATCAATGACAATAATTACAAGATAAAAAGAACTTTTAATATAATAATACTGAAATGTCATTTTGATTTCCATAGTAATGCACGTATATACCCTAGACCCCTAGCAACCAATAATAGTCGATTGGATTACGGATTTATTCCGAAATAATTTTTCATACAAAACAGAATTAACTGAAAATGAATTCAATTCTACTTCAAGTAGAATTGAATTTAACAGTATTAAAAAAATGCATTAGCATTGTGTTCTGATATATTATAAAAAATTTAAATGTCTAGCTAGTCGGGAAGTTAGTTAAAATCGATTGCAAGATTTGTACTGGATAAATAACCACAGTACAAATAAGAATACGACCTAATAAAAACGTTGTAAAATAGGAAAAATATAATCTTAATTTTCATGAACTGGTTCGGCCCAGTATTTCAAATTCTTCAAACAGTTCGCATGATCAGGTACAATCTCTTAGATAAAAAAAACGCCTCTGCCACTTACACACATTCAGGCTAGAGTGATTTTTATACGTAACAAAAGATGTGAAACGTATTAGGTACAATACGATTCCGTATATGTAAAAGCTACCGACGTTTTTTTATATGCAAACACTGTTACACTGCGATTTTTAAAGAAGATTTTTTAAAAGTACACATGACTGAGTCTGCGGAAAGAACCTTCGGCATTAGTGCGGAATACTATACCCTATGAAATGATTCCGATAGCGACTCATTATTATCCTAATTAGATAATAACTTTTATTACAAGTTTAATTTTATTCAAATAATTATAATATACGTAATATACTTTTAAGCGACATGGATTAATAATATGTTTTAACTTAACTAACCTATTATAGGTGACAAATAATGTATTCATATTAAAAATTCAGTGCAAGATTTTAGAAAAGTATAATAATTAAGCCAATACGAAGTATACAAAAAATACGTATATTTCCTTGAAAAGTGATTACATATTTTTTAGATTTTTTTAAAAGTTATTTCAAGTTGAATATCAAAAATTTTCATCTAAATACTGAATACACCAAAGAAAGTAATTATAGCTACTTATTATATTGTTAAAATATTTTACTTTTTAGATAGTAAGGAATGATGGGATTCTACCTCCCTGGCTACGTTAGGCGACTTAACCCTAGACCTCCCGCCAGAGCTCATACCCTCCCTTCGCTACACGTGCAAAACGCAATGTAATCTTTCTTCTTCTTCTGGAGCCATCACCTATCGAACATTGGCAACCATTAGAGAAATCATTGATTTTTCGTCTATTACCTGGAATAATTCGGTGTAGTTATACTCACAGAAGTTTTAAGCTATGAAATGCTGCGCATTTTGCTGGTGTGTGATTTTTTTTGATATTGACTTGGGAACACTGTTCTTTAGTCCTCTGATAATTTTGTTCTCCAAAATTCTTTTGTTTTCTTTATGTGATACCACTGTAATATTAATTTTATTCCATTATATAAAATAGCGAGGCGAAGGCATCCATATTTCTTACGTTCCTATGTACAAACCATTCATTAAAATATTATATCAGTTAAAGTTTCAAGCCATTAACAAAAGGTTTTTTTATTGACCTGCATAGAAACGGAATACTGAACCGACCCCAAATTTTATAAACATAGTAATGTTCACTACATTAGCAATAATTATTGCTCTAAACATTTTCAGACTGTAAATGGAAAATAGGCAAAAAGATTTATTAGACGGGGTTGAAAACTTTTAATATTTAGAAAATAAAAATAATGTACTATCCTGAGAGGTTGTGAGGTAAGGGATTGTGTGGTAGGTAATGAATAGTATCAGAAGGTTTTGATGCGTATGAAAGTAGCTCCAAACTTATTATCCCTTAACAACAAAATACAAGTTCAAATTACAGTTTGTTACAATACGAAATTTACAAATAAGATTTACGAAGATTGTGTTTATAATGAAAATTATTTTACGTCGAAGCGAGAAGCGTGTGATTAGTTTGAACGATTTGAAGGTATTAGTATATTGTTGGATTGTAACATTTGTTTTTATATTGAAAGGAGACAAACGAAATGCTATCGACGGCGTGGGTTGATTACTGTTGTTTTGTTCCCACACCGTGGATTGCTTCCTAGAATTTTGTCTGCAAAATTTGACTTTGACACAAATGTTATCAATCAAACAATGGATTTCTCACAACACAGTAGCAGGAATGCACTATTTACTTGTTAATTCCTGTGATACGATGAATGAAACCCGACACGTAAGCATTCCTTCGGCCTGCGGGAAATGCTCATATGTCGGTTTGCACGGACGAGTTTATTGATTGTAAAATATGTATATTGTTGTAAATTTTAGGTTTGCAATGCACTTTAAGATTAGTTATTAAGATATACTTATTTCTAGGTTTTCTTAACTGTAACTTAACTACTATTGATACATTGCACTTGTCTGCGGACTTCCTTTCACCCTCAGTTGTATTAACAGATTTTTTACGAGATGTTAGCCACTTGCTCAACCTATTAGATCCATAGACTCCAAACACAAATTGAAAAATAATATGTGTATTTGTTAGACCGAAGATTCAAACCTAGGACCCACGATATTATACACATATTCTATAAATCTAGGACATATGCATATTTATTTTCTTTGATAGTTTCATCCAAAACTTTGTAGTACTTACTAATAAACTTTTTCGTCCACAAATAAAATCACTACATTGACTCAACAAAAAAAAAACAATTAAATTAAAAAATATTTGGGTGACCGGAATGTTTCGGTGAAACGGTCTGTATCCGCTGCCAAAAACGGGAAGCGACATTGCGGAAACTGTTTACGTCGTTTCGGCTAATGTTTCTTAAAGTTGAGTGAAAGCGTGTTTTTACTTTTTTCAAGTAGGATTATGCATATGTTTACTCGAATATATAAAAAAATATGACTCTAAAAGTATACCAACGATTTTATTTAATAAACATTTTATAAACCTACTCATATATGAATAAAAATTTTAAAGAAATTTACAAATATTTTTTTTTTAAATCGATTTTTTTTAAATGTTTAATAAGTTTAAAAAATATTTAAACTTTCACGGATGTCTATCTTGCGAGAACCAAATGCAAATTATTCAAGACGTTCGTGCTAAAAATACATACTACTATATGAAGGGCTTATGACTTATGGTACTACACTGGTACTATGACCACGTTGCAAACATACCAGTGATGTGTGAGAGTTCTTTGTGACAGATGTTGTTAAGACAAGATGGTTCATATTATCAATGGACAAATTCTCGCCCTTATGACCGATTTTGCTTTACCCGGCAAACACGATTACGAAAAGGTGAATCACGTTTCTGAGACATACATACTTTTTATATCACTATTGTTACCATTGTGAAATTTTGATGTATTGTTATGGTTTGACTAATGATTGTTTGACCTAAAAACACTTAGAGCGGAATGCATAATCCAATATTTTGATATTAAGGATAAGTTGCCGAAAAGGATGACTTAACTATAGACTATATACTGACTATAGAGTTAGGAAATCCTTAACCATATACTACTTTTGTTATGAACACGCCCCCTTCTGTATTACGATTTACCACTGACAGCTGCTGTCAAAATAAATTCGCGTGTCTATAAAACAGTCCATACACTCAAAGTCATTTAACAATTTATCTCAATATGGATATTGATAGTGTTAATTTGTTTGGCATGTACATGCAGAATAATATATTACTTTTTATACGCCAGTCCGCAGAAATACAAGATGCCATACAGAATGACACTTGACGTTAGTGTTATCGTGTTAAAAAAAATATCTTGCGGTGCCTGTTAAATCACGTAACTGGTAAAGGAAACATAAGAGTATTATAATTAAATATTAATTATCTATTTATTGTTTTTGCATCATTGTAAAATGCAGTTGGCATATTTTTGTCATCGTTTAACAATTACAAAATAATTTACATAAACTATACGAAAGAGAATTTTTAAATGTGGTATTATTTTCAATAGAAAAAAACGAACGAAGCTTTTAAGACAAGGTGAACCCATAGACAACACGATCTTTACTAATGACATGTTTCTGCATAGTGTTTTGTACTAAGGAAATTCTAGTGATGACAAATGTTTCTGCATTCCGCTCTTAGTCTATCTTTATTTATTTCAAAATTCCTTCCTTATCGGAATAAATTTCAAAAACATAAAAAGATGCGTTGCTTGTCGCCCGGTCGTGAGTTTTACTACCTGCAAGAAAGACCTGTTATAAATGACAGTCGATAAGGAACCGGAAGTAAACACGCCAGTTTTATCTTATCTGCCCAGAACGTAAATTGATATTTAAACAATTAATGTTATCAATTAATTTTACTACCGAGCGGCAATGCTCCGCCACCCATTTTCAGAGTTATGTATAATATTTATATAAACGTATTTAAGATTGTACATCTAATGTGATTTCCTTGTTATAAATCATAAAAACAAAAACTGAAATAAGCTAAATGTAAATGCGAAATGTAGTAACTAATGCTAAAAAAAATTAAGTTGATTTATGGTCATTAACTTATACTATATTATAGTTACTGCAACATGCTTTGTAGAATTCCTGTGAGGATTTCATTGTTGCAGATTACCTTAGTAATATTGAACTTACAACGTTGCCACAAGAACAATCTACAGTCAGACATGGAAAGCGTGAGCTGAAGTAATGCTGTAGCAAGAAAAATGGTATGACCCCGTGCCTACCCTATGCTCTCATGCTGGAGCGTGACAGGGAGAAGTAAATGTTACACTGTGAATCAGTTTTGCTTATCTTTGAACATATCTAATATAATTTTATTGTTGGGTTGCATATTAAATTACTTAAAATGGTATAGCTATTTCCTAATTCAAACATAACTGGCTTAAAAAGAGAAGTATTTAGTTACTTATCAATTAATAATATAACTAAATTATTAGAAACGTAATCAAATATAATATAATTAAAATGTATGTATTCGACGAAAAATACGTAAGAATCAGTGGCGAAGGGTGACTTTTGGAAAGAGGTAAGCTGTGGAGATCAGAGAAAAAGAGAACACTTGTCAGGTAACTTACGGGAAATAAGAAGATAATACTTACGATATTACTACTGATGAATAGGTGCACACTAATGACAACGACACACTGGTCATAGGTTTCACCGCTGAATTTGTCAAATTATTTAAATCACTTATGGCAGTAGAATTCCACGCATACATTTCTTTACCAAACAATACGCATCGCCAACAAAAAAGTTTGTTTAATATATAACTGCCAGTTAAAAACAAATATTTATCATATAAATTGTTGTGAAAATGTCTAATATAAGTTTTTTGCTGTATTCAAATCTAAATGAAGCTTTGATAATTTTTGAAGAAACGTCAATCTCAGGAATGATTTTTTTTAAATGCAATCGTTCGCACATTTTCTATCGGGACACTACACAATTTAATAAATACTTATATATTTAAAGCACTGGCCAATGATTTCGGTACAATATGAGATAATTTATCCTATGACTGAAGTTACCTAAATAATAATCGCAAATTAATACAATATTTATTTTTAATAACAATTTATAAATTATATGTGATCGAACACAATAGTTATTATTTTTTTTAATCATCCTTATTATTTATTATTTGCTTTAAAAGATAATCATAGACAATAAACAAATCAACATAGCGCATAAGCTTGTCCTGTTTACGCTTCCGAGTCGAGAACAAAAACGCAGACATGCATGAAGTTGGCAACTGAATTGCGGTAGAAAATTCGGCTTGGATTATGGTTGAAATAATTCTAAAAATAGCACTCATGTTGTGACGTTCCGTCATTTATTTTTGATTCGAAACTTGACTAAATTAAACGCTCTACTTATAAATAACGACGATAGATGACAATCTATATTTTTATTATAACCTAATTATAGATATTTATTTATTTTAATTAAATACTTGAAAATAGAAGGTAAGCTTTAAATAATCGCTTAGTATGGAGCCTTCGCCACTGGTAAGAATTAAGAATGTTGCATTCGTTATTTAACACAATATTTTCAAGTATGTTTTACGGAGCGTTCCAAATTATTATGTATGTCCAATAACTTATTCTTAAATTTTGTACATAATTCATTGAATAAAAATATTTAAATCAATTTAAATCTAAAACTTATTTAGAAAAAATATTTATAGATTCAAAAATAAAAACGGAATTTGTTACCGGATGTAATGGATTTGAACGTTTAGTAGCAAATAAATTTAATACATTACTAAAGAACATACTAAGTAGTCCCGAAATTATTATTTAATTTGTATATTTAATAATATGTATGTCATTGATATGTACCAAAATATGTATGTTAAATAATATTATGCAGACACGAAATAATTTTTTTAAATGTTTTAGCTTTGAAAAATCAAATTTAATGCATATTTTGAAATATGATATCTACATATCATACATGTTTAAAAAAAAAACTACGTTGCAGCATATATCAAGAACGACATAGAATACGAACAAAACACTAAAGATAGGATGAAAAACAAATTTACAACATAAAAATTCTGACGTTGTTCTATTGAACAGAAACGTGGAATTTTTTAAAATGCGATCGCCATCTCATATTCGGTTACACAACTTCACATATTTCAACGTCGCAAATAAATCTGCTTTATGATTTTTCCCGCCCCGAATTATCATTTTCTCACTTGTAAAGCGTTTTTTCATCCCCCAGGGGCGGCAAGCGAGGACGCCGGAGGGAGCTCATACGTTCCGCCTGCTGCAAAAATGTTGCGTGCCGGGTAGGCGGGTCGCTTATGCCCACAGGAAAAGGTGAATTTCCGGCGTCGCGGCGGCCGCGGCGTCTTAAATAATTTATGGCCAAAGGAAACGCCCGGGCAAATCGCATAAGGCTTCGCCGCTATCTGTGACCTGCCCGAGGATGTGTTTTTCAAAATAAATACTCTTGATTAAAGTCGCACAAGTGGTTGGTCCTTTTTTATAGACATATTTGAAAATTTTTCCATTCAGGTAATCTTCCTTATATGTATTCATCGATCGGTATCAGTACCTTTAATTTGATGTTTATTATTAATTCATTTACTCGTATGAATGGCGACAGCGTGTTGGTACTAAGAGAAAATTTAGCAAACTACAGCAATTAACACGAAATCGTATTGTCATGTCAAATACCACTCACTAGAAAGAAAACAATAGAGCCTCAATCTATGCCAGCGCATTTTAATTATTTAAGTGAATGTTAGAATCCTTCAGGGATATAAAGGACGTAGGTCTCAGAAACCTTCTCAGTGGCAAGGATAGATAGATAATTGTGAATAGTTTCAGAATCATTTATATGATTCGTTGAAAAAACTTGCATGGGGTGCGGTACAAATCTATATTATATATCATAAGTTTGTGTTCTATGCACGCATTTGCGATGGATATCAAAACCCTAAGCCCCATTTAGTTGAAGATTTTTCTAATATTATATATCTGACTATGCCAAGCGATGCAGATGTATTATGTACATATTCAATGAAAAAAAATCATGCTTTTAAATCTTGTACTTTAACATAAATAATTAAATTCAAAATATATACATCTTCAGTTAAAACAGCTTATTTGAATATTTAATTTAAATTAATAACTCTTGTTGACAGGTTTTAAATTGATATTATACCTATCCAGTTTTTAATTATTTGACTGCTGATATCATTAATGTAACCATTTATCAAATATTTTTTTTTACTTAGATACACATAGTATTTAGGTAGTTTTCTAAAAATAAATTCACAACATCACGAAAACAATTTAAAAACTATAAACGAATAATATACTGATATTGAATTTTTAGAATAGAATAATATATTTAGTTACTTTCATTTAATTTCTAAGTTATATACATAATAAATGTAATTGTATGGTATTTGACCACCTTTTGGTTTTCTGAAGTAAAAAAAACTTACCCGTTTTCCAATGAAATAATTATTACTTCACTAGGAAAGTTTCCCCAATTACGATCTCGTAAATTTTAGGACTCACCTGGAAAAAAAACAAATTCATTAACTACACGCATTCACAATACATAAACAAACTTAGCACACAACTTGCTAAATTTACCAAGGATATGAGAACCTTTTAGTTTGGCACCTGTATATAAGTATACGTAACACAATAAGCAAAGTTCTTGAATGTAATTTAATGTTGATGGAAAAGAATACATTAATTGTGGAAGTGCTAAGAAGCACCTGGTAATAACACATATATATATATATTATAATAAATATATGTGTATTTCAAGATAACATATCAAGACTGAAAATAATATCACTTAGGCATGTATAATAATATCGTCAACTGCCCGCCACAAATAATCGATAAAATAGCATGTTAGAAGAAATCGTGAATATATTATTTTGTTACGTTTATTAATATTACGTATTTGTTACACTTGCTATTAGTGCCAATGCTATGAGATTTGTAAATAGTTACAAAAATAGCTCACTTAATACATTATAACATTTTACAATAAATTTTGATTGCATATTAATTTTACGAACTCTAATCATATGTTATCTTCACTATAGACCAACTTCAATTTCAATACGTATACGTTACAGGAGTTTGGTTTGAAATCCCGAATGCCAAAATCCCGAATGCTGAAATCCTGAATGGCCAAAATCCCGAATGGCCGGAATCTCGAAGGCCGAAAAATAAAAAAATACAAACAGTAATAATTCTCAACAACTACCAACTCGAAAGCAAAAAATACTAGTTTTTATAAAAGAAAATGCAATAATATCTATTAATATCTTAGTTTCCATTTTTCCACAAAACATGGTTTTTTGTCTATCCTGTAAAATTTGCGTATTTTTAATTTTTCCCGATTCCGGGATTTCAACATTCGGGATTTCGGCATTCGGGATTTCGGCTTTCGGGATTTTTGCTTTCGGGATTTTGGCCATTCGGGATTTCAGCATTCGGGATTTCGTCCGGCACACACGTTACAGCGTTGTATGCGCTGACATTTACGTCACATGATTTTTGCATGTTGACTTGTCATAGAAGATACTATTATCTCTGTCACTATTGAGAGAAATTAAAATGTATATTTTCCGCTTTTCCCACTCACAATGCTTTTACTAAGGCTTTCATCTACTTCCGCGAAGGTTTAGGCATTTTATTAATAAAAAAAACTTTACATAATATCGAACACACATTGAATTAAAGGGACAAGGAAAATAAATGTGTAGGGAGGGTTTTAGTTCCAGAAACGACCGTGGTGATATCAAAGACTTGATATAGAAGTCTCAGTGTAGATATTGTTTATTTAGTAGTGTCTCAAGGCCTACTTCAACTTCTTTCATGTTTTTGACATCACGTAGGAATTTCTGTCCAAGTAGATATACTTATCTACTCATGTTTGCATCATCTTTTTAAGTATTTTTAATTAGTCCCAATATACTGCTGCCTTTACCATGCTAACCGTAAAAATATATTTTTTACCATATACGATCCTAATAAGATCTTATTATGGACCTTCATAGAGCAGAAGTTTGTATTAACAGATTTTTGTTTTTACAAGAATTGGATGTTAATTAATCACTTTTTCAACCTAAACGGTAAATACTCTAAATCCAAACACAAATTAAAAAATAATATGTTTTTTTCCAGATCCAGAAATTGAACCTGGGACCCACGATATTATAAGCCGGCGCGTAAGCCGCTCTTTGACTTTTTTTTCATACAAATAATTTTACTTCTCTTTAGGTACATATTGCATTTACTTGTTACACCCTCTACAACAGGGGTAGCCAACCTTTTCCCTACTGCCCACTAGCAGGGATTCCAGCTTTCATGGTGAACGGTAGGGGTTTTAAAACATTTTCATTATGTTTTCATAAAATTCCCCGTGACAATTTAAATTTCAAAAAATCAGACTTAAATAAAAAAAAAAACAAATAAAAAGATAGATTTAACTACAGTTAGTTATTTTATAATGATTTATTCTAAGTATTTGGTGTGTAATTATTATTACATGCTTTAACTTGCTGTAACTCTTATAAATTATAAATATAAACTTTATAAATTAAAGTTACTTGCCTACTTTACAAATCACCATTACTGTGAAACCGGTAGGCGGTTAGAAAATTTTACTACTAACAGAGATACAAAAGTGGGCGGTAGGTGTAAAAAGGTTGACTACCCCTGCTCTACAAGGATATATCTTATACACTTAAATACTCGATGTTAAAGATAAACGAGCTGTCGGATTAATGCAAACAATTTATCATAATATAGTGAATCCGACACGTGACAGTGAAAACTTGCATATTGGAATATTACGAAATCTACCACATGTGCTATTTTAATATGGCAAATAGGAGCTGCTCAATGATTATGTTTATCAAATGAACCTGTTTGACCTGTCTGAAAAGTTTTTGTTGTGAAACCGTCTAAGCGGTGGAATATTGGAAGGTGCGGAGATGATAGACTGAACTGGAAAAGATGACTTTCGAAATCTAAGGCTCATTCCCGGTTGATACGCCACAAGTTATGTAATGTTGTATCAGACTAATATACTTCAAGTATTGAAAGTATTAAACGCGCGTGTTTGAACATGTACCTACCTAAACATTTTTTTTAAATGGTACATGTTCAAATACGCGCGTTACCATGATCTTACTCCCTACTTCGTTTATCGTTTGTCAATTTATGGCTACAGCCGTATGTTGCAGCTTAACCACTGGGAAATGCCAATAGAAATGGCGTATTTAAAAAAATACTACCTTATTCTTAGGTCAATAATTATTATAAAACAATCATTATTCGTAGGATGTTTATCACATTTGAATAGCCAAAAACATCGCTTATAATCAGTATCTTTAGATTATCTTCAAATTAATAATAATATATACATATAATAATAAATAAATAACATTAATTTTACTAATGGTTTGTAAATGCATTTAAAAATTAAGAAATCTAAAAAATCTGAACACCATTGCACATGGGTGTACTGAAATATGCCTATATTCTAAAACATTAAAGCAAAAGGTTTAAAAGAATACTATTTTATGTAATAAAAATACTTAAAATAAATATAAAGGATAATAAGGCATCAAAATTATATAAATAGATTATCTACAACGTTTTAAAAAAGTCCAGGGTTATACTCAGAAAATACCATAAAAGCTCCATTTTGACCTACGCTGAGCATGTGGGCCCTTAAGTTAAATTTTTTGCCATGTTTACTGTAAATTTATTTTACGTATCTACTTACTTACTGTATAAACCGTAATATGAAAATGATGAGCGGATGTACATTTCCGAAAATACTTAGGTAAACGGTTTATTCAAAAAATATACTTCCGATACCTCCACGTTTCTACGTGAATGGAGGACCCCTTTAGGGTAAAGTACGAGCAAAGATATGGATGCTACATTCATGGTTCTTATAGTCCGCCAAGCCAAATATCCTTCTATCGCCGCTCGATGATAAAATGCTCTGTATTTATTAACTAAAAATGTAAAAAAATACTAGATGATTGAGATAAAGGTTGGTCACGCAGGATTAATATTTATAGTCGTTTTCGAATATTTCAAAGACCATACCTAATGCTGTTCCTTTTGAGCCCAATTCCCCGAATTCACTAACACGGCTACCTGGCGGGAAAAAACCCATGGCGGGTAAAAGCCGAAGGTACCCGCCGCGGGCGAGAATGATAGAGAGGGTTGAATGTTCGGGGGTAGATTGAGAGGGACAGCGATAAAACCAAAAAAAGGTGACATGGCCGCGGCACGCGGTAGGTGTCCAGGCTAGCAAGGCAGTAAGATCCAGCATTTGACCCCTGACGGGCTTCGTGACCCGCTTAGAGTCGACTTTGTAAAAAAAATATAATTTGTGCTGTTTACCTACTTTCTTTTAAAACGATTTCTGTATCGACAGGAATCTATCCGGTTAGTCAAAAGTGATCGAGTACGTACCGACTTCTCGTATCAGTTAAGTGACGTGGCTCGCGATTTGTTCATTTTTCGTTGTCTACACAAGGCGCCCATAGCTGTCTGAAGAATTTAAAAATCGAATAAATTAACTCAGATAATCCTTCTATAAATAATAGCGTAGCCGAGCGATCACTGTGAAAAAAAATATAAATGAATCGACCCGTAAAAATTTAATTAATATTCAGCGATCTTTTGACCGACCTTTGATCTCAAATGTGCCTGTAACGTTATAAACTGTGAAGACTTAATAATTGTGTATTGTGTTGTGTATGTAACCTTTTGTGAACCCTAATTAATAATAAAAACTGTTGACCTTTGCGTCGATTAATTGGTGCGTTCATCATTTTTATCACCCCGACGTTCTATATTTACCCCAACTGTCAAGACCTACCGTACACTGAACGTGCTCTACCGAACTAAAAACCAGCTTCTATTGACCGCCCTGAACTATTTAAATCACTGAGCTAGTCGAAGGGTGGAAGCTGGTCGTGTGACTCGCTCGTACCGACCGACGGCACGCTACCAGGGCGTCACTGACGCCCGGTCGACCGGAGAGTTGAGCGCAGAGGTCGGATCGGGCTGTGCGGCCCCGACTCCCCTCCCTACCCGGACTTCCGGGGTGTCACTTCTAATAATATTGTAAGGACTTATTATATTATTGAATATGCATTACATAATATCATAAATAATGACAATATTCCCAACCATCATTTATTTCAATGCCATAGTTTTTCTCGAATTTGTCAGTATTCAAACTCGATTGACTTAAAACCAATGACATTATTAAATGGACGACGCATTCAATACAGTAGCTAGCAAGTAAACTCGCGCATTCGCATGTTTACGAAGACGTCACGCAATTCCATTACGCGATATCACGCATCGGGAATTTATAGCAATATGACCTTTATTGTGATGGCGTCAGAGCAGTGTTTCTAATGTCAATGTTCATTTGAGCGAACCCGTTCGAGCCGAAACTTTCGGCAGACCCAACAAAAAGCATCTGGAATTTATAGCAATATCACTTTTATTGTAATGGTGTTAGAACAGATTATGCCATTCGGCAGACCCGACAATAAAGTGAGTGTCATTTTCTTTTCCAGATGATTCGTCCATATATTAATGTCATTGCTTAAAACTAATAAATCACACTTAGACTTTTTAGGTGGCGAAATATATTTCAATTTATAAACTTGCTGTTAAAAACAAATCGCGTTTTATATTTAGGTGAGATACACAGATACGTATCCAACCAAAATCCGAAACTAATTTGTTTTTAATTTTCATGTATCCTTTGAATAATTATAATAAATAATATAATTTGCGTGTACGTGCCGCTGCGTGGGAGTGAATGTATTAGAACGCGCATCGTGTATGGCGGAACATTTCAGTAATTACGACCTTTTTTACAAAATTAATTACTAAAAAATTAAAAAAAGATATCTTTTCCCACATAATGGCAAAGCGTTTTTATACGTTTAATTATATTTTTATCAGTCAGCTCTTTTAGTCACAGGATGTGATTTTTGATAGCATTTTCATTTAATTTTCTTATAATAAACAGTATAATAACACAGAATAATGCAAAAACTAGATTTAAAAACAAAGGTCAATTTTATTACTCATTATAATATACATTATTATAGAATCTTCAACAAATATCGACTTAACTACCAAATTGGATTGATATTGATGATTGAGATTGATGAACTAATATCGATGTCCACAAAAAAATTTTAACGGACCGAAAAATTCTAAATAACATAAAAATAACTATAAAATCACTGTTACATTATGAGAGGATAAAATTATAGCATTCCCTAGCTCATTATCAGAAAAATCAACGGTATATAAATATCATTAGAAGACATTCATATCATTGATTTAATGGGGCTGGTATTTTGCATAGTAGACGTGTGGTATAGTAGACGATAAACTAAAGGCTGACCTCCGAAGTGCAATGATCATAAATCGAAATAAAAAAATTCCAAATTAAAAGTATAATAAAAATATTTATCCGATGGTTGATTGTCAATTGGTTATTATTTTATTTTACTATTGAATTAAAATTTGATGTGTTTAAAAAACAGGCGTAACTAAAATCTAATGTTACCTGTGATGGACGGTCGGCAAAATTTCGTCATCTGATCATATATACATAAATAAACATGTATTTTTTAACACTACAACAGGCCATAAGACCTAATGACAGTTATTAGTTTAGTATAGTAGTAGAATTAGTAGAAGTATATATAAGTAAATAGAATTACAGACTTTGAAAAAACAATATAAACACACCCCGGATAGAAATCCAGTACCTTACGCACTGGTCAAGTTTCTGATCTGACAAAAAGTAGATATGTTGGTTTTCATTGTGCATTTCAACATAAAGTATGAACAATAACGTGTTGTTAAAAGATATGTTATTAAACCTCGTTAATAGGTGGAGATAATTAATAGCGGATTGTAGACAATAAAAGAATTTTTCACCCGTAAATATTTCCAATATTGTGCTTTATATCTGGGAATTTTAAAAATCTTCAACCATACATTTAAAAAAATAGACGCCGTAGAATATTTTGTTACTGGGAAATAATAATTTTAATTACATTTTTTATTAGTTTATATGTTTATTTTTTTAGCGGAAATTTTATTTTCTATGAAGTGATGATGGTTTTATAATAATACTGTAATCACCCGTTCTTTATTTAAACGTGATTTCTTTAGGATTTATTTTATTTATACAACACCCACTTTCGTCGTTTACTTTTACCGACCCGTAAAATTATCCTTTAAATTCTGTTGGTCAGATTTTTAAAGAAAAAAAAGTGGCCTGGGGAAAAAACCTAATTAGGGAAGAAAGACCGTACGGAGAAGAAAATAAATTATTGAATGAAAATGTCTTCGTGAAGAGGTTCTTGATTGTTTTGTAAAAACAAAACTTTAAATATAATGCTCAGGAAGAAAAACAATAGTGTCGTCTATATATTTGTATCTACAAAGTATTATCACCGTAGGCATAATATATCGAAATATCCTTATTTGATTAAATTTAATGTACGAGTAGTATTTTTTTATTTTTTCATTAAACACGATATGGTTTTTTTAATACCTAATTATTTTTATTTTTAACGTTTAAGTTGGTACTTCTTGATTTTTATTTACTTAACCATACGCTATAATTTATTTTGTCTACGTTATAATATTATCAAAGCAACGTTCTTTAATCAACTTGCGTCTATGAGAATTCCATTTATAATATTAATATACACCATCCTATATTTTGTGATCCATCCTCAAGCAAGGCCCAGTTATATTTTATCACATATTAGAGCCAACGTGCCCGCGGCATTTCATTTCAGTAGACACCCTTCCACCTAGGAACTTCAGTTAAGTAAACTGACTCACGTCATACTTTGTAAAATTCAAATGTAGGTAGTTCGTGTGCGACAGTATTGCAAATTTTAAGTAACATTGAAATTTAGATGGAATAAAAATATCATATTATTACTTTAAACACAAGAATATTAAATTTATAGATACGAATATTTTTATGCTACAAATTTAACTACATTACGAATAGAGTATTAAAGAATATTATTGCAGTACAACAACCAATATAATATAATTTTATTGTATAGTTGTAAAAAGGTACGATTCTCGAGATGGATAATATGTATAAGATATACTTGTTATTTTCAATATATATGTCTGTATCATAATATTTATAAATGTTTGTAATTTAAAGACAATGCGCATTCAATAATATTATTTAAAGACATTCAGAGAGCTCTGTATTAATTCCTCCGTTTAATGGCTTGCTCCTCATTAAGTCCTAAACCAAAACTGCCGTCAATATTATGGTGTATGCCAACTGGCTTTTGCATTTTTATTTTAATAGTCTGTTCTATGGTAATAATGAATCGGTTATAATATTATCGTAGTCATTGTATTTTTATGTGAAAGTTTTTACCTTTTCTATCTTTTTACCATGCCGTATATATTCAGAAGATTTTAAAAAAATCATCGCTATTCTTAATGTAACGATTATATTATGCTATCTTCAACGCCTGTTATACTCCGACTAATATTCCGTAAATTTATCGTCCAGTTTCTATGCCTTCTAATGTTTTCTATTTCTTTAAATATTAGCTCACTTCTATAGGAGAATCTAAGTTCCCTATTCATCATGATATTTTGTTTTTTTTTTAATAAATTTTAATAAATCTAGTATTTAATATATTTTTTAGATTATATTTCAATGGAATTCTATTATGGTTAAGTGCTTTATCTACGAAAAGGATTTTAAGTCAAGTACCGGAGTCACTCCTTGAAACGCAGTATACAGCATCCCGCTGGTCGTTCATCAATGTCCCTATTCAATTTCACAACGCCACCGCATAGAGATATCTAATGTCACTCTCTCCCATCCTTACAAACCCTCGCGCCTGTTTTCCACACATCCTCCAGTATCTCAGATTGATGCGAGTTTGAATTAACCGCCTATTAAATTCATGTCACATGGCTAGGCAAAAACAAAGACAGTTACAGATAGACATTCAACAGTTTTCGCCTTGGAAGAGTAATAGCATTAAATGCTAACAAAGAATAACGCACTTTTTAACGGTTACGCATAAAAACATACCGATATTTTTATTAATATTTCATTAGAAAAACTCGTAAAAAAAATAATCATTACAATTCTGCCACCGTAACATAATTTAATTATAATATAGTCTGACATGTTCGTCAAAATAGAGTTAAATACTTTGAGAAGTTTTTTGTTATTTATAATTTATAATGCTTATATTGTATAAGAATATATCTTATAATAAGATATTAATCTAGAAAATGTAAAATATAATCATTTTTATATCTAAAACTTCAAAGAAACTTGTCTACTAATTACAAAAGTTAACGTTAATTAACTTATTTTGGTGGAATTGGCAGAGTGACTGAGAATATAGGCACTTTATCAATTATTATGTTGAAATTTTGCGGAAATATATACAAAAAAAAAACTTTACTAATATTAAGCCAAGCATTCTCAGACTTTAGTTTGATAGGAAATTATTATTATATACTATAAGAAAGACGGCTAGAAATAATGTGTGATAAAGCATACCTTATCAAATGCATTTCCATGCGTCTATTATATTCCTTATAATTATAATAGTGTACGCAATAGTAACAATACACTTATAATAGGTACTACATAAACTCTCAGTAAACTCAGAGTAGCACATAGTGGTATAGTAATGCATGTTGGTTATACAAGCTGATAGATCAAAAAAATAGTTAAATTCTGAAAAAAAACATAATATACATACAATATATTAAGTATATATCTGACTGGAGAGAATTCAGTTTGAGGAGGCCTTCATCTAGCAGTAAATAAATTCGGATTATGATTTTTTAAAAATGAAAACATTACCGCAAATATATAAAAAATCCCTTCCACGTGTTGCATAAAAAGATTATTTTCAATTTGTAGTTTAACCGGTATAAAAAAAACATTGAATAATTTGCAAGGCTGCTGCGGTTAGGCCGACCGTAACACGTGGCATGAGGCGTCGCGACGCCCGGAAGTTCCTCTCTTTCAATTTTCTCGACTCCAGCGCAGCTTACAAGACATCCGATAAGAAAAACTTTTCCATCTCTTACGACTTCATTCACTTTTTGTTTTAAGAGCTTTGTTTGCTTTATTTCACTCACTGCTATTACGGAATTATTGTTGTTAACAACGTTAGTCATATTAAAGATCCTTTCGTGTTTGACAAATAAATAAAACCGCCGAAATTTAAATAGATATTTACAAAACACATAATGCATATTATTATTATGATAAACGTAAATAAAGTAACAGATTTGAGTGTCTAAAATTAAATATTAGCAATATTAAAAATTAATTATAATATTCAATTATTTTTAAAGTATACCCACCGATAAAATGTTATTAATTTTCTCAACAAAAATTTGCAAATGAGACTATACTACGCTAATTTATTAGTACATTATAATATAACGCTTACCTAATCTCAGTTGCAAATTATTTATAGCTTACTAGTTACATTCAGTAAGAACTCTTGAAGTCGACACTTACTTCGGTTTTGATATTTTTTCTTTTATCAAAAATAACAAATTGGCTTTCGATAAACTGTTGTAAAATAAATTATTAATAAAGCTCATTTATTCTAACTGAAATTATAAGCTAAGCTATCAATATTCAAATATCTTTTATAAATATATCATATTTGGCCAGTATATTTAATAAACAGTACTTTGCCTACTTTAAGAGGTTGGCATGTACAATATATTATTACATAATGATTAAAAACAAAGGAATACTTAAATTTAGATATGAATTTTAAATCATTTAGTATAAAATCAATTAGCGCACCAACAACTAATAGGTACATTACAATATATTATTATAAAGGTAAAATATGTTAATATACTAAATAAAACATACTAGTATAACTAATGTTTTACTGTTGTACGAATATCTTAAGTATAGCTATTATATACCAATGGTGATTGCTATTTTATATAAGATAGTTTGATCGAAATAATATGTAGGTATTATTAAAATTCATGTAGTGACTTGAGTAAATATAAACATTTATTGTACATTTTGTATTTACCAAAGCTTGGGCAAAGTAAAATAATGAGTGTTTGTTTGTTTACATTATATCTTAAGAAAATATTAAATTTATATCTTAAAATGATTATATTTTATGAGAACACATTAACATTATTTACTTATTCGGACAGAAGCAAAATACGCTTAGATTCATCCATTGGATAAGATATTATGATTTCTTTGACAAACAGGCCGATAATGAATATTCTACGAATTTGATGGAGCGTTATCAAAGACAGTCCCTCATGAAATATTCATGTTTATGGAAACAGAGCGAACGTAGTTGATGTAATATGAAATTCTTGTATTAACATTGGTATTTTGCTATACACGGAACGTTAAAAATTCAAAAGTTATCTATTTTCTTAACCTGCAAATTAATTATATAATGTTATATAAAGTTGGTTGTAAGTATGTTGTAGTTACTTAGTTTTTATAAAATAAATGACATAAAAGCACATTTAAAAATATAAGGGAATATCAACTATTTTGCAATCGACACATTAGTCTTTATAGTATATAGAAGAAAGATCAGGTGCTACATTTTAATCCACACTGAATAATATTGAAACGTACTATCAAAATAAATTGAGACTTTTGAGATATGGCTGTATCAGAATATGACAACGATTTCTTAAGTTAATCACATTACTAATGAATAAACCCAAGAAGTGCAAATAGACTTATATAACTAACATAGCTATTGTTATGCTTTGGTCATATTTTTTGCAATGAGAATGATAATTTACTTTATACAGCTAAAGATCAATGGAAGCAAAGATTATCTTAGTTATACAACCTCTGTAATAGTCACATATCTAGCATTGGTGATTGGATACAAATGGCTTAGGATAAAATGGATATTATGGATATGTACCTACTACAACCTTCAACATAAAACGCTACCATAAGAAGAAATACTTAGTTTTCTTTTTACTATTTTACCTCACCTTACTTTTACCTGTATATATACAAAGAAATCGATTTTTAATAATCAGTACGCCAAGCATATCAAATTGTTTATTACTATACACTTTTGTCGGTCAATTGTAGTTTGTATGATGGACACAGACAAATCAGCGAAGTTTACCAGTTTTGAATGATTGAACAGTGCTGATAATTTTTAACTTAACGTATAGTTTCAGCATTGTATCTTTTTCTTCAATTCTTTCTGTCCGTTAGTGATACTAATGTTACACAAAAATATAATCTATATCTAAAATAAAAATATAAGCTAACTTCTGCAATATTTCTCGTATACATTTTTCTGGCACGCCTAAACTTCGTCTGTTTCCCTTATACTTAGATACTTTCAGTAAACACAGGTTTTAAAATGGGGTGATAATATATTCATTTAAATTTAAGACCATTTCGGCACTCCAAACATGGAGTCTTTATAATATAAATAAATTAACGTTAAAATACAACTATTTTGTCGATCATATCGATCTGAAACTATAAAATGTAATACAATTATTTTGTATTACATTTTATGTTTGTTTGTGTTTTCAATCTACTTATCGAGATAATGGAACTTTAATAGTACATTACTGCACGACATCATTGTTACGTGTAGTAAAGGGAGGGTAGGGGGTCTGACTGACCAGTGGGTAGCTGAAGATGACCAGGAAAGTGGAGCAATACTAATCACCAACAAACTAAATTTTACTTGTGCATACGTAATTCTAATAGAGTGAGTAACATTAATTTGATGAATAAATAATATTGAAACACAAATTCTATTTTAGCACAATATTTTTTTAAGAATAACACCACGTCATATGTTTTAAGGTGATGTTGAGATGACCAGATTAGTAACTGAATTGCTTTATTTTAGAGTATTAATCAAGTGAAATTGAATCTGCAAGTTACAGGAGGCATCGCATTGTGGCTATATATTATTTTGAAGCAAAGTGTATACCTAGTGGATAAATACATTAAAGTATCAAAGTCTTCTAATGTTGACCCCAATACATTCCTCAGGCACCCTTGGGTATTTGGTAATATTCGTTAGTGCCTTGAGTATGTTATAGAATAACAATACATAATGCATAGAAAACTCCATAAAAAGCCCCTAAATAAATTCCCCCATGTATGCTTTACTAATCAAAGCTCCAACGAGCCGAATTGTTCCAAGACTGCCGAATGAATTTTTAATGGGGCGACCACACGACAGGGCCGCCCCGTTCCGCAGACGAAGTTTCTTGCGGGCCGCCCCCAAACGAAGCGAGCTTGGGTGCCCATTAAAGTTTGACGAACTAGCCGGCTCCAACTTTCTTCACCGCTGGGCGGCAATAATACATGCGTTGAATGTGTAAAACGTACTACAAGAACTAAGAGCTTTTCTGGTAATTTGGGACTAAATTGCATTTTATTTTAAACAGTATTACGTCAATAGATTCAAAAAAGGTTAGTTTTTCATTATTAATTATAATATCATCGTAGGTACCAATAATAGGAAAATGATTTTCAAAAATTTCAAGACATAATTAGTCAATTATAAACAATTAGAAAATATACTCGAAAGAAGTTCAACTGAGCGGAATTCTAACTCTCACTATCTAGGTATGTGTTTTTATCAATTAAGCTTTTGATCCGTGTATAATTCATATAAATATTTGCCATAAAAGGTATTTCAAATTTCATCAAAAAATTATCCCTTCAATTTGTTTTTTTTTTAACCATGTCCGATCCTAATAGGTTCATAATAGGACCCTAATAGGGTCTTTACTGAGTGGAGGTTATATTAACATATTTTGTTTTTACGAAAAATGGATGTAAGCCACTTGCTCGACCTATTAGGTCTATACTCTGACTCGTACACAAATTGAAAAACATGTGTACTTTGCCAGACCCACGATTCGAATTCGGACCCACAACATTATAAGCCGATGCTTAAGCCGCGCGGCCATCGTGGTATTGGGCAAATTATAGTTTTGTCGTTATTGCATTTAGAAAGTAAGAATATTTTTATTAAAAATACAATAATATGATTTATAAATTTTGTGTTTTTTAACGTAACCTCTATGCACAATACCTACGTAATATAACCTAAATTAATTAATAACTATGCATTGTTTGGTATATTTATCAAATTTCATAATAATAATCATGATCGGTTTTATCCATTTAGATTTAATATATTATCAAACATGTTGTTTATTATACAAATCTATATTGTTAATATATTTTTATTTTTAGTAAGCAGATTACTTAATTCATTTATTTTCCATTTTGGCAAAAGTGGAATGTAACTACTTTACCGCCAAATATGTTCAATTTCATTTTTTTTTTTAAATATTTAATTTGATTCGCACATTCGCAAAAAACACAATGGTCGCCCTGTGACAATCCCGCGTGTGTGTGAGAGCTTTACACGCGGATAGTTTGACATATAAATTTCCCCCGAGGATTACAGTGACAGGACCTATTCTAAATAAGTACACACCTAGGTCGGAACGAGATGGCGCTATCCGTTTTTCGTGCCCGGCGAGCGAGACAGGCTATATATTTTGGTAGCGATTGATGGACATTACTTACTTACCAGATCGATGGTCGACAAATTCTGCCGTGGCAATCGGATTGTGGATTTAAGCCAAATTTATGTGCCCGTGTCAATTCGGTGAACCGCCCACAGAATACTAATTCGTTGTAATTTTAATTATCCACCATGTCATATTAAAAGGTTTTAAAGTAATTAGAGCGAATTTCGTATTTCAACAAAACTTTTACGTAACAAACTATAATATTATTAATTGTATAATCACGTGTTTTGTCATCAAACCATTATATTTTATCACGAAATTGAAAAGTTTGATGCTCAAATTTAATGACGCTCATTACCAACATACTAAATAATATTTTTTTTTTAGATACTTACCTACCTACATTATAAGTTTTTTTTTCATTTGAGAATATAATCAGATGGGGATCATAGTCACTCCACGAATAGGGTTCATATTGACATAAAACACACATTACAATCGCTTATAACTCCATCAAGAAAAGAATTATTGTCTCATGCAAAATATCAGGGTTAAACTGGTAGGACACTCAAGGTCGGAAAATATTTCGATAACTGCGTTCCTGTAACCGTTCTATACTCCGTGATATCACAATGGATCAGAACGTTTTTATTGTATTTTATACAATAAACAAAATTTAAAAAAAAACTATATGCTATATGCGACCCATAACGCGACATTTATACATAACCGTATCATTCTTCTTCGTCGTGTTGGGTCTTCAATAGCTACAATGTGTCTCTCCAGAAGTTGGTGAAGGCGACACCATTTTTCTCAGCTTGCAGGATGTCGTTAAAATTGCAGCTTACTGGGCAAGCCTTAAAATAGGTACTCCATGCTTTTTATTTCACCGCACTCGGAGATTTTGCCATCGGAGAACCCCCACTTCACTATGTTGTCTCTGGTGCGCCCTACCATAGTTCTCAGTCGGTTTAAGGCTTTTCATGTACAGTACCCGAGACTGGCTCTGAGTAAGAGATACTCTGCCAGCTTTACCCAACTTTACTATTACTAACTATAGTAAAAAAGACTTAAATTTATGGGTAAAAAATCATGTATTATAAAACTTAAGTATTCTTTTAATTATTCAATTTTTACGGGCACACAAAATTGTGTCTTTGCTAATTGATTTTCAAATGCAAATAACACGTTAATTACAAAATTAATTTAAAGGGCCTGTAAGCATTGAATTAGACAGATGTCAATTGACTCGGTTAAAAAATACAATACAAAATGCTCATACCACACAACTATACAATGTTGTCCTGTGTGTATATTCATATAATGTAATATATTTGTTATTCGATAATAACAAACAAACGTAATAACAAACTTTTATCGTAATCTAAGTTTATTTTGTTTAGATGAATTATGTACTCTAATCTCACGTATTTACACTTTTGTAACTTAATATTATTGTAACTGTGAAAATCTTTATCTAGGCGATCGGTGAGGCTGCCAATCAATGTGTTAGTTTTTGAAGTTATACTTCTTTTGGCGCATTTCGGAAATCAGATCAGAGTGTATTTTTGGCGTGTGACACGTAACACATAATTTATTTTTCACACGAAAAAAAATGCACTCGATTGGATTCGAACTACCGATTGTTCGGTTATCAGCCAAACGCAATATATTTACGCCACAGTATGATACTGCAATCGTGACGATTATTCAGTATAATATTATAGTTTAGAATTGTTCTGTTGCCTAGTTTATTATTGTCTGCCATTTGCAATTCCTTACTTAAACAAACGATTAAACGTCAGAGTGACAGTTGGTACTTTAAAAATAAAAATAACGAGAAACCATTTTATAATTTAGTAATATAAGTTAAAATGTATAGAAATAAACCAACGGCGTTCCAATAAGCGGTCCTTTTTCTTGAGTGTGTAATTTAACAAGATAGTTAAGAGCTAGTTGAAGAATCTAGGTTATCACAAGTTTTGTTTTTGTTTTGTTACGCCAAAGAAGTATAATAACTAACGCGCGTACATAAGTACTCACACCGATTTTAAAAAAAAATATTAAACATACGAGGGTGGGTCAATAATTCCTTAGAAAAAAGCATTAAAACAGTTTTTATTTTTGTATTTTTTTTTTATTTCTCAACATAATCTCCTTGGAGCTCAATACACTTGGTTAGACGTTTCTCAATTTTTTTAAACCGTCAGAAAAATAAGTTTTCGGAAGGTCCTCAAAATAAACATTTGTCCGATCGATGACTTCTTCATTTGCAAAAAAACCTTGTCCACTTAGCCATTTTTTTAAGTTTGGGAAAAGGAAAAAGTCACTGGGGGCTAAATCTGGCGAATACGGTGGGTGGTCGACCAATTGGAACTTAAATTCTTCAATTTTAGCCATTGATCGTAAACATGTGTGAACACGGGCATTGTTCTGATGAAAGAGGATTTTTTTCCTGTTTAAATGAGGCCATTTTTCTTCAATTTCATTTTTTAGCTGGTCCAATAAAGATGCATAATAATCCCCTGTTATTGTTTTTCCTTTTTCCAAATAGTCAACGAAAATAATTTCACGTGCATCCCAAAATACAGTAGCCATAACCTTACCAGCTGATTTTACGGTTTTCGCCTTCTTTGGACATGGTTTGTCTTCGCAATCCACTGCTTTGACTGTTCTTTCGTCTCGGGAGTATAGTGGTTTATCTATGTTTCATCTACAGTCACAAAGCGGCGAAAAAATTCATCCGGATTGCGTTGCATGAGCGACAACAGGGCTTTAGAGGCCACCACCCTATTGCGTTTATTGTCGACTGTGAGCAAACGCGGCACCCATCTTGCAGAAATATTTTTCATGCCTAATTTGTCATGTAAAATAGAAATGACGCTACCTTTTGAGATCCCTGTAACCTCAATTATCTCACTCAACTTTAATCTTCGGTCACTTAACACCATATCGTGGATTTAATTGATCATTTCTGGTGTAGTCACCTCTACAGGACGTCCTGAGCGTGGTTTATCCTTTGTTGATGTACGACCACGTTTAAATTCATTTAACCAGTTATAAATAGTTGCAAGTGAAGGAGCAGATATGCCGTGAACTAAATCCAACTCATTTTTTATTTCCTTTGCTGTTAACCCTTTTATATTAAAATGTTTAATAACAGCTCTAAACTCAATTTTCTCCATTTTCCATTTTTCCATTTTCCACAAGCAAATTTTTTTTTTAAATGTACGAAAAACACACAACAACCCGACCAATCTGATTGAAACTTCGCAGCATACCGAATCGGTAGTGCCGCTGCATGAAAACAAACCGCTTACAGTACTAGTCGCGCCACTTGTCGGCTTTTCTAAGGACTTATTGACCCACCCTCGTATCTAATATAAAAATGTCGAATTCACCCCTCAAAGCTACCTGCGTAAAAAAACCGAAAGAGATAATTTCAACTTTTTAAGTTTACTCAAAAGCTCCTCGATAATATTTTAATAAAAGAAACGTCGACGTATAAACTATAAAAAAAGAATTTATGTTGACCTGCAGTATCATCTTAATCTTTCATACGTCTGTAACAAAACGAGTATGGCAAGTTTTTATACATTTACCGTATCTATCCTTGAATATGCTCTCGTTCATAGTAACGACATCAACCTCTTTCTTTTGATATCCAATACTTTATGGCCCCATTTTCTCGGGCGACATATTTCCTCTTACATCATTTAACCCGTGTGTACACACGGGCCCGTACAAACGTTCCGAGACTGATATCAATACGGGGGTATATACACAAATAATCAGATAACTTATTTTTATTATCATTAAAATAATAAAACGTAAAGTAGGTCAATAACGTAACAAATATCTATAATTATTCAACTGGTATAAATCATTGTTTGATAAAAATGTCTCATCATTATAATATTCTTCAACACTAATTATTAATCATTCTCTTTCAAAAAGTTTATCTATTATTATGTTTAATACTTCCGTTCTGATGCTCAAGAACTGGAGTAAATGAACATAGTTTATTGTGCACTCAACTTGTCTTCCATTTCACAAAATTATAGTATAAATTATTATTAATTCTAAAGATTGTTATATTATTTTTGAAGTCGATAGCTATTTTGGCAGTAATACCAATATCAAGACTTGATAACGATAGTTTTCATAATGGTGTTACAACCGAAATAGCTATCGATTAAAAAATAATTTGTATAATTTATTACATTCTATATTATCATTTTAAAAAGATGTATGTTCATTTTTTTAACTTCTTTTAAAACTTGTATTTTAATCAAAAAATTGCTGCCTGGTACTACTAACTATCCGTGGGAGTAGGTGTTAGATTTGCTATTTGCTAGTGAAAATAAAATTAATATAGTAGAAAATTTTAGTTCCTTTTTTTCGTTGGTGAGTCATATTCTATCATTGAAAACTGTCACAGAAACAGATAATATAGAATAGTACCAGATATGACGTGCGTTTGTTTCTTTTAAATATTGTATATTATATAATAATAATTCGAATTTAACCTTTCAGAATCTGATTTTCCGAATAATGAATTTTAAAATTGAAGTAACGGAAACGGATGTAGTTACATAAATTATATTGGATAATATCCATTGAGCCTTTATAAATACTACTACTAAGTAAATATGGGTTAAAAACTTTTATATTGATTATTTACAAATCATCCCAATATAAATTTAAAAAAAAAATCCAAGTAATACCTAGTAGGTAAACTATTAAAAAGTTATCACAACAATAAAATTATCATCTTAAATTTAAATAATACATAAGATAAACATGAACAGTGAGTAAATAATATTGTTAATAACCTGATATACATACAAAAGAAATTTTGAGAAAGAATTATTGGGCAAACAAAATGATATCCAATATATGCGAAAGATTTACGTTTTCCTTTTGACATATGATATACTATCGCATCAAGATTAAGTAGGTACTCTTACTCTTTTCGTTTTATTGTTTTACGATAAAATAGCATATTTCCAGAGACTTTTTTTATTAATCATAGTTACGAGGGTGGGTCAATAAGTCCTTAGAAAAGCCGACAGGTGGCGCGACTAGTACTGTAAGCGGTTTGTTTTCATGCAGCGGCACTACCGATTCAGTATGCTGCGAAGTTTCAATCAGATTGGTCGGGTTGTTGTGTGTTTCTCGTACATTTAAAAAAAAATTGCTTGTGGAAAATGGAAAAAATGGAAAATGGAGAAAATTGAGTTTAGAGCTGTTATTAAACATTTTAATATAAAAGGGTTAACAGCAAAGGAAATAAAAAATGAGTTGGATTTAGTTCACGGCATATCTGCTCCTTCACTTGCAACTATTTATAACTGGTTAAATGAATTTAAACGTGGTCGTACATCAACAAAGGATGAACCACGCTCAGGACGTCCTGTAGAGGTGACTACACCAGAAATGATCAATTAAATCCACGATATGGTGTTAAGTGACCGAAGATTAAAGTTGAGTGAGATAATTGAGGTTACAGGGATCTCAAAAAGTAGCGTCATTTCTATTTTACATGACAAATTGGGCATGAAAAAAATTTCTGCAAGATGGGTGCCGCGTTTGCTCACAGTCGACAATAAACGCGATAGGGTGGTGGCCTCTAAAGCCCTGTTGTCGCTCATGCAACGCAATCCGGATGAATTTTTTCGTCGCTTTGTGAGATAAAACATGGATACACTACTATACTCCCGAGACGAAAGAACAGTCAAAGCAGTGGATTGCGAAAGGCGAACCATGTCCAAAGAAGGCGAAAACCGTAAAATCAGATGGTAAGGTTATGGCTACTGTATTTTGGGATGCACGTGGAATTATTTTCGTTGACTATTTGGAAAAAGGAAAAACAATAACAGGGGATTATTATGCATCTTTATTGGACCAGCTAAAAAACAAAATTGAAGAAAAACGGCCTCATTTAAACAGGAAAAAAATCCTCTTTCATCAGGACAATGCCCGTGTTCACACATGTTTACGATCAATGGCTAAAATTGAAGAATTGAAGTTCGAATTGGTCGACCACCCACCGTATTCGCCAGATTTAGCCCCCAGTGACTTTTTCCTTTTCCCAAACTTAAAAAAATGGCTAAGTGGACAACGTTTTTTTTCAAATGAAGAAGTCATCGATCGGACAAATGCTTATTTTGAGGACCTTCCGAAAACTTATTTTTCTGACGGTTAAAAAAAAATTGAGAAACGTCTAACCAAGTGTATTGAGCTCCAAGGAGATTATGTTGAGAAATAAAAAAAAATACAAAAATAAAAACTGTTTTAATGCTTTTTTCTAAGGAATTATTGACCCACCCTCGTATATTATGGTATTACCGACAATAAAAATATGATCATCATTAATTAATAATTGTACCTATTAATATTATGAAATTGTTAGCTAGTCTATTATCATTACTGTAAAAATGGTGACTCAAAATATTATTAATTTGATTAATAATAATTGATTATCAAATTACATTAAAAATTACTTTTAAATGAGGCAAGATAACATTATTACATTATTTGCATATTGGATGAGTCAATTAATTCTTTACGTAATGATAACATTTTTTCCCCATTATATTTCATATTTATATTCCGAAGATTAATTATTGAGAAAAACTTTTGTTATATTTAGTAGGCAAATTTAAGGGTTAGTAAATAATTATCACCATATTTTCTCTTAGGCAGTGTATATGGGCCTTCAAGGAGTAGAGATTATAATATTAGGAGACTTTTTTTGAAGAAGAAGCGTTGTTCGACTTTAGCCTACCCATTTGGTCCTCTTTTATACTATGTTCAACTGCAGCTGAAGGTAAGAATCATGACCAACGGGTTCAAATATATATAAAGACTACCATTATATGCATTGGGCCAATTTTGGTGCATAGATATGGGCGGATAAGAGTAAGGTCATAGAGATTATTAGATTATTATTTTAGAAAATGTGCTAAATTCATCTCTACAATATATTATTGCTATGAATTACATATAGGCATATAAGATGGGCTAATATTATTAACACATGAGTATATTATTATCAAATTTGACAAATTTGAAAATTATGGGCTAACAGTAAAGTTACGTATCGTAGGTTCCGGGTTCAAATCCAGAGTCTGAAAAAATCACATATAATTTTTAATGTGTGTTTAGACTTAAAAAAAACCTAGACTTAAAAAAAGACGCATATACTTAGGATCAAAAATAGTGATGCAATGTGAGTTTTAAATCTAATTATAAATAGATTAACTTATTGTGTTGTGTTTATTATTAATTCATAATCTACTCTTGAATTTATGGTATATTGCTATTATAATTAATTTCAAATGGCTGTCGACGCTAACACACGCGCCGCGACATCGTTTGTCGTCAAGCCGACGTCGATTGATGTCCCGACGTGACGTCGCCCCACTGCCGTCCGTCAGCTGACGGTGTCGACGTAATCTGCATGCTGTTTCCGGTGACGGCACGATATGCTCAAACCATGGACTAATTCACAGTAATCATGGAGCTTAATTAAGTGCATCGGAAACTTAAGTAACGGCGCCTTATCAATGTTTTGTGTACATCATTGTTTTATACGGAGATTATGTGCCTCTGGTATTGGTTATTTTTATTTAGCCCGTATTCGTTACATACATGATTTTAAGTCTTACAAGAATGTCATATATTTAATTTTTAGGCATTGAATTCTAATAAAAAATAATCACTAAATTTCAATCCATACAATGCTCATGTTTATAACAAGTGAAGTAGAATACATACAAAAGAAAATACAGTTTGATTATAATATTAGAAACACTTTACTGGCATATAATATAATTTAGGACTATAAACTTAATGCTTAAAGTCCGCTTATAGAGTGGACTTCATCTCAGCATATTTTTACCAGTAAAAAAAAACGTCATGCGTATGTAAAAGTATTATGTACATAATTAATAATTATTGAAATCATCCAAATTACAAAATCAAATGGATTCCAATTTTACTTTTTGCCAATATTGTATGGAACCACCACGTTATGCACGTATAATTTATATTTAAATAATTACAAGATAAAAAGAACTTTTTATATACCACGTTTATATAAACTTGACAATTTTATGTATTAATAAAAACGTTTTATTGTACTTGATAGAAATACGGAATAAATATAGAATACTGAAATGTCATTTTGACATTTCATATTGATTTCCATAGTAAAGTAAAATTTAGTTGCTAGGACCCCCTTAGCAACCAACAATAATAACTTTCCATACAAAACAGAATTAACTGAAAATGAATTCAATTCTGCTTAAAAATGGCTAAAAGTATTAAACGAATGCATTGTTGTCGTGTTCTGATATATTCTAAAAGTT
The DNA here is from genome assembly GCF_057557595.1 of Rhyacophila brunnea. Taxonomy (NCBI): domain Eukaryota; kingdom Metazoa; phylum Arthropoda; class Insecta; order Trichoptera; family Rhyacophilidae; genus Rhyacophila; species Rhyacophila brunnea. The sequence continues at coordinate 21,354,155 of NW_028233350.1, forward strand.
TAAAATGTCAAGCTAGTTGGGAAGTTAGTTAAAAATCTTCAATCGTCCAATACAAATCTTGGACAAACAAGAAAAAAAATGTACTGGGCACACAAAAAAAAATCTGTACCGGACAAACAAGAATACGACCTAATAAAAACGTGGTAAAATGCCTTTACAGTCGCATGGATTCTCGCACTGCCTGAACTGCCATAAAAGCGATCTACATGCTGCAAGTCTAACCTGGAAAAAAGCACATGATGCTGGGCTGGGAAAAATTGTTTGATCTTGAAAAAATATATCATCTGCACAAATACAAGTCGTTTCGGTTTTGAAGACTGTAAAGTTACTAGAGGCAATGAAAATATTGATTTAATTTCAAATTTCTTCTTTTTTATTTTAATTTATTTATTTAACATATTAAACTAAACATTACAAAATACATATTATTCAAGTCATTCTAAACATAACATCATACAAAAGAAATAAAATACGTGTTTATAGTATTTTAATATAAAAATGCACCAAGTGAGTTACTTAGGTTATTTTAACAATTATTTGAAAAACAGCATTCATTCCAACTCTTTGTTAACTCTTTGATGGATAATCCTATAATATTCATAAATTATAAATAAATAAAAAAACCTTGTTCTTTTTTACATATTGATTAAATTGGTTTTTTGTTAAGTATATAAATTATGTTATAAATTTTCTTATTCAATTATCGCATTTTTTATTGAAGCCATTCATACGGGATTACAACTCAGCACAAATATTACACGGCAAGTAGGCTAGACAAAATTTTATGAGCTTGGCAATTCTAAAGGAGTAAAGCTGGGAAATTAATCATTATTTAAGGAGACCTTCATTCAGGTTTGGATGCACAAAGGATGAATAAGTTATATTATTTATGTATAAATTTATATTCAAATTTTCATGATTGAAAGTCTGAAGCTACTTAATTAACATCTTCTCTGGAAATATGCTAGGTTAAGTATAGCTCTTTTATAAAGAAAATAAATTAAATTTTAAATCAAACAATCAGTTGTATTAGTCTTGAAACAAAAATAAAATATTTAAGTAGCTTTCAAAAATTAGAGAAAAGCAAAGAAAACGTGATAAAAATACAAACGAGCTGATGGAAAAGAATCAAAGACGAGAACTGCTACAATTAACGAATTTTCATCAATTAAGCCGGATCGTCTTGATTTGAGTATGAATCTAATTGAAATAAATTAAATACTCGGTCTGAAAGAATTTTTAATTCACATTGTTTATTTTATCAAAAAGATTTCGCCTTTTTTATATACTTGAAAATATTTCTCGAAAAATTTGGGCCTTTTTTTGCAACACAACATTATAATCAAAAATGTTTGCTTGTTTAAATTAATTTAAATACGGCTATACGATTTTAACAGAAATGGATAATCAAATAATACAATTCATTTATCGTAGGTATTGATGGCTTTCAGGAAACATCTTGACTCTTGTCTGTTTGCCTTAAGCCTCCCCGATAGCCTTAGCTTCAAGGGTGGTGTGTTTTTTTCTTTCAACTCTCTAACCAACGCAGGCTAGGTCTTGAAACCCGTCATTTTACTGTCAAAAATTTACCTTTTCGACAGTTGGGTGTGTTTCATTCTTAAGATATTTCCTGTCGAACGCAGTCTCCCTACTTTCATATTCTATAATATGAGATGACAGGAAAATCATCGAATAATGCATAGGTATTATAAGTTTTTGGTTGTAACCATTTTACTATAAATCTTGCTTTATCTATAGTGGCGATTTCTTTTACACAAATGACGCAGTCGATTCGTTAGATGTAAATGGGGTCTCAAAAATTAAAAAAAAACTTCCCTAGGTATTACGCACAAATTGAATGTACACTCTTAACCAAAACAATAAAATCCCGGAAATTTATATATAAAAGACCCCTAATATAACCAGTAATATTATTATGTTCTTATCATTGCTGTTATCATCAACAATAATTGTTTTAGTAAAACGATTTAATTTATGTTTTTTTATAATGGTTCAAAATTAGTCGGTCCGTTGGGCCTCTACATCCCTCAACCCACTACTGTTCGTCTCATTTGTTTTTTGATAAATCTTAACATTCCGACTATCAAATAATTAAATTAAATAAAATAATTACATTCCTAAACATTTACAAGCATTTTTATGTATTACAAAATAAATTAAAGTATTTTATTTTCCTAAAAGAAAACACTCGAAAATAAAGTTCAAAATTCAAATAAATTACCTACATAACATAAGCAGTATATTTAAATATAAATATGTATTTGAATAGTTGTCATATTTGTGATTTCAATATACTCAGCAAATAATCAAATAATAAAACTATTTAGGTACCTACTTTATTTATTATTTGAGTAAATAGTCTACTCAGCTTTTATCGAGTTTTGGTAAAATAAAAAATTTTGTATCCATTATAATCACGATATTCTTAAGTATTCACGAAATTTAAATTAAAAATAAGCTATAACGTGAAGAATGATTATTATTACTAAGTTTTATTATGACATATTATAAGTAGGTATTTATACTATTCAAATACGATTCGCCTGGCTATAATAATATCGCTTATTTTATCAAAGCTATCTCGAAAGCATCAGCGAATAACCTATGCCTCAAGTATTTTAATTCAAAACCTTTTCGTTTGTTTTCAAATTTTAATCACACAAAAGGCTCTAATAACAATCCGCAGCCTACGTTATCCATTGCTTGAATCGTAAAATTATATTAAAATCTCGGTCACAAGAGTTGAGTGGGTGTCACTGTATTAAATAAATTTAATAACTTTCAGAATTTTAGAATTATTCGCTTTCGGTATATTTTAATATAATTAACTTTTTCCATTTACTTACGTGCTAAAACTATCATTAATTTTATATTTATGAGTAATAACCCATGGTGCTTTTATAGTTTTAAATTACTTATATAATATATATATAATTATTATGTTCATTTGAATACTTACAATTTTAGTAAATTTAATAATGCATAAAAATTTTCAGTTGTAAATTAAGAAGATTTATGTATTTTATAGATTGTGGTTATTTGTTTGCCTCGTGAATGCATTCTATCCTAAGATTCGATCTCTCAATTATTCGAATATAATCAAATACATCGAATTTATCCTGGTTATTACTCTACTTACATACTATATAGAGTGCAGGGTAGAAAAATCAACTCTAGTCATCTCGAATGTCTAGATTGTTAACTATGAATTCGTATGTTCTTTTGACTGTCCATAAAACTCATCCCTTTGTAAGCAATTGCACGCTTTAGACATATAATTATATAGTATTGATCTTAACGGCCCACGTGCTCGTCGTAGGTCAAAATTGAGTTTTTATTGTATTTTCAAACCATGATCCTGGACACTCCTTAAACGTTGTAGATAATCTATTTATATAGTTTTGAAGCCTTATTATCCTTTATAGTTATTTTAAACATTTGATGACTGCATAAAGTATTTTTGTTACATAAAATAGTATTCTTTTAAACCTCTCGCTCTAATGTTTTAGAATATAGTCATATTTCGGTACATAACTGTGCAGTGGTGTTAAGATTTTTTACATTTATTAATTTTTAAACGCATTTATAAAACTATTAGTATAATTTATTACGAGATAATTTTTGTAAAATATTCACGATAAAAAATTATATTGATAATCTCTGTGATCCCAAATTTGACAAGAATTAGGCATTTTATTATTCAAAAAATCGGCAAGATTAACACATTTGAAGATGATTCTAAAGATACTTATTATAAGCTATGTCTTTGACCATTCAAGTGTGATAAACATCTTATGAATAAAGATTGCTTTATAATAATTATTGACCTAAGAATAAGGTAGTGTTTTTTTGAAATACGCCATTTCTTTTGTCATTCCCTAGTGGTTAAGCTACAACATACGGCCGTAGCCATAAATTGACAAACTATAATTAAAGTAGGGAGTAAAATTATGTTAACGCGCGTGTTTGAACATGTACCTAACCGATTTTTTTTTATTTTTTTTAAACGGTACATGTTCAAACACGCGCGTCAATATCATTTTACTCCCTATTTCAATTATAGTTTGTCAATTTATGGCTACGGCCGTATGTTGTAGCTTAACCACTGGGGAATGCCAAAAGAAATGGCGTATTTCAAAAAAACACTACCTTATTCTTAGGTCAATAATTATTATAAAACAATCATTATTCATAAGATGTTTATCACACTTGAATGGTCAAAGACATAGCTTATAATAAGTATGTTTAGAATCATCTTCAAATGTGTTAATCTTGCCGATTTTTTGAATAATAAAATGCCTAATTCTTGTCAAATTTGGGATCACAGAGATTATCAATATAATTTTTTATCGTGAATATTTTACAAAAATTATCTCGTAATAAATTATACTAATGGTTTTATAAATGCATTTAATAATTAATAAATGTAAAAAATCTTAACAACACTGCACAGTTATGTACCGAAATATGACTATATTCTAAAACATTAGAGCGAGAGGTTTAAAAGAATACTATTTTATGTAACAAAAATACTTTATGCAGTCATCAAATGTTTAAAATAACTATAAAGGATAATAAGGCTTTAAAATTATATAAATAGATTATCTACAACGTTTAAGGAGTGTCCAGGATCATGGTTTGAAAATACAATAAAAACTCAATTTTGACCTTCGACGAGCATGTCCCCCCTCTTATCATCGTTTTTGAGAGAAGTATACCTTAATAAAATATAGATCTAACTAGACACATTTTATTAACATAGTACTATTATACTAATCATAATATCATACTACTTTTGTTCAGCAATATTCTGGTCTTCAAAAAATGTCACAACTGCGTGATCATTTTTTCGATATCATTTTAGATACATACTATTAAGTTTCAAATTCAGTAACAAATACCTACTACAATAGCTTTTAAGGTATTACGTAAGTGTAAGAAAATATAAATGTTTTGACTACTAGTACGCCCAAAATCGAATCAAATACATTTAGACGACTATACCATTATAATTCTAGACAACTTAATAATAATATTTTTTAATTTGTTTTATGAGTATAACTTCCAATGTAAATATGATTATATTATAATACTTATATGGCAATCAATCGGTCTAACCTTCTACCAGCAGAGACAATTATAGTCCAAAACCTAGAAACAGTGGAAAAGTTTATATATTTGGAATCAGCATACTATGTAAAGCAGGAATAAGAATGCGCGCACAGATTGCGGATCCAGATATATTGGAGAGACTGGTGGTTTGGATAGCCTCCAAGAAAGGTGAAGCACAGGATGAAAGTCGGCCCTGAGATTACTGGCGGCAGCTTCCACTCTATTCTGAGAGAATCAGAGGACCGATAGGGGTGGAAGGTCTTGGTCGCTCAGTAGATAACGGAATTTTAAGGTGGTCATAATCCTCAGCCACGATGAAACGGTGAAGAAGATAAATAACTTAATTAATACGATGGTTATTAGAATTGAAAACAAATATATGTAGATTGATGAAAACATGTATTTAAACAATCAACTTAAATACTAGCCTTTGAAAGATGTGGATAAAATAAAATATTTAATTCATCGCTCACATCATTTAGCGCAGTTTACGCTATGTATTTTGTATTCCGGCTAAATCCTTTCTGCGCCGTGTTATTCCAAGTCGGACTGAGGACGCTTTTCCACATAAACTGGGCCCCTCCGCACGGGGAGATGCAAATGAGGCCCTGCACGGGGGCCCGCGTCGGCCCTTTAATGTTGCCACATTTCGCCAAAGAAAAATGTACAAAAGGAAACGGAGCAAAATCAAATTGAGAAACCCCTTAAACCTTGAAACATTAAACATGGATTTGGGTCGGAATCGATTAGCCGCCTGTCCTCCCTGTCTCTTTTGGTCATATTACAACGGGCGATCCAACTTAAGTAAACAGGACTCGCGGACTTTTTTGTAAGTACATATTACATGGGTCGCATTTTAAAGAAATGAGATAAAATTAATTCTTTAATAATAATAGTTCAATAAAAAAATATTTTTTTTCTTGGTTTAAATTTTGTACTATTCCATTTGAGTATTTTTAATTATTACCCGGATTTCATCACATTTTCATATCTTCAGGCACAAAAGAATCCAAGTCGCAAACAATTACCCAAATAGTATAGTGAAAAACTTTTACCAGCTAAAATTTAAATTCAAATTCCATCAATAATCTTCAATCGATAGTATTCATTTTCCTTCTTGGTGCTTTGTGTGTATACTAATTGTATGCAAAGAACTGTTAAAATTACAAATCATTTTATTTAAAATCAAAATTAAATATAATAGGCCTGTATAAGTACTTTAAGTTACTATTTTGGCCCCTAGGTGAAAGACATAGGCATACACAGAGTGAAGATCATATCAAAAGCGTTTTTACAAAAAGTAATTCAGTGTTTAAAATGAAAAAAATATAACAATCAAGAGCATTTTATTTAGACCATTTTTCATACTCTTTCTCTAGTGCACCTTATTATGGACTCCATACTAAAGAATCATGATCAGCATCCCAGAACTCAGCCAAATACAGCCTATATTATCTTAATTAACAGTATTTCAAGACGTTGGTATTTCGTGGGCTTAAAGGGCAGACTAGACTGATTATGTATCTATTCTCTTGAGATATCTGTATAAAGTTACCCGAGACAGGTTAGGTAATTAGTTTAGTTGGAACTTTAAAACTGTTAACTACGATATTTAAGATATTGTATTTTAATTTTTATCGTCATCTAGAACTTGGTTTTGTATTTTCCTGCGTAATATGGCGTTTCAACTATGCTCTTGTCTCACTGTGTAATTCTATTTACTTGTTTTTTTTTTATATAAATGTTTACTCGTGCAAAATTCAGCTCTATTGAGGGACCGTTAAACTGACAAGAAATCGATAGTGGTCTCGGATTTGATTGTGTTTTCATTCTTTATCGTGTCTTCTTATTTAAATATTTTGCAATATTTGCTTAGCCAGAATATAATATCTTTATTCAAATTGAGCATAAAAACAATATATATCTCGACTAGCCTTAAACCAATATTGGTATGTACATGATAAAAATAAAAAGGAGCCATATACTAAAATGTTAGGCCACTACATCAGAATTAAAATAAAATTGTATCCCTTTTATATAGATTCATAATATAATGGCAATACATTTTAGGGGTTTGGGACAATTTGGTGTTGTAATCTTGGTACTATTGCTAATATTTGAACGCAGTATAAACATTTTTTTTTAAATTAGTTAGATACTTTATATTATATTGACTTCTTGTTGTATATTTATGTTTTGTTTATTTTTACTGTCGCTAAGATTATAATCGTCTAATATTCTCGGTACCAAGATGACACAAAATATTATTTAAACTGTAGATTCAATAATAATTTACAAAATATGCTTTATCCTAGAAACCTAGAAAAATATTAAGTTAATTATTAGAATGCATTTTAATAATTGTAAAATTATTTACTCCAAATACCTAATTTTATAAACCAAAAATAGTTATAATGTATGTTTAATTGAAAAAAAATGTAATACTCATTGTTATCATAATTTTGAAGAACGCAATCATTGCAAACATAAATTTGATTATCAAAAAAAAAAATTTTGATAATCAGTAACTATCAGATAGATTTGTTTACTTCTGCGAGAGCTTTTTTTGGTGAAAGTATAATTTAAAAACAAATGATAGGTATATTCTAAGATATTTTTTCACTTCTCTAAAAATTAATTGTCGTATTCAAGTAGGTACAGAAATATGCAAAATTTTCTACCGTAAAATTGTTTTGCTGGTTGAATAAAAATACACTTATTTACTATTCGTATACATGTTATTATCATAAATATGTACATCTACACTCATTTAAATCGCACTTCAAAAGAAAATGTTGACATTATTTATTTAGAATCATTCAAAAACCTACTTAAAATTTTGAATGTATCGGTAATACGGGAAATTTAAAACCATGGATTGTCAATTCCTATCGTTAGCTGCCATGAATTTTTCATCATCATTAATTTATATACAGTTCTACTTCTATAACATTTTTATATGTTAATTATAATATATTTTTTTAGTTCTTTTAGAATCCTATCCATAGATTTCATAGTAGGCATTTCTGTTACAAATATTAATTGTTCACAAAATTCTAATTGTGTTGATATATTAATATTTCAAACGCATACCATAATAAAACATTTAATTTTCCACCAACCTTATTCCATTTAAATGGCGTTTACTCCACTCTCAATTAATAAATGTAAATAATTAATTGATGTCAAAATAAAAGAAAATATAAATAATATTCAGTTTCAATGTATTCAATAAAATAGCTACGTCATCTTCATATTAGTATGCATAAAAATACCTTACAGAACTATTAATAATTATACTGACGAAATAACACGAGGAAGAAAGCGAATGGAATAACATTATACACTAACGCAACCCTCGTAGTTCAATACGCAAATTACTGGTTTCTCATATTAATCTGGGATACAATTATTATTCATGGTAGGCTCACAATTCACCCACCTAATTTTCTTGTCTAGATATTTTTTTATATATTCACTACTGTTATTTATGTTCTTTATATTAAAGTGTGGTATTAAAATATTCATAATAAACCATTATTTTTAATTCGTCAATTTTTTCGAAGGACAGGTTCCGAGTACCTCCAGTACCAAATTCTAAGCTCAACAGTTCGTCGCTGTAGGATTGGTTTCCGGAATAGACCAAATGTTCAGGAGACGAAAAACAAATTTCATAATCCTATATTTAAATACATGGAGATATTTAAATTGTTATTTTTACAGCATATGAATGATGTATTCACTACCATAACAAAGTAATTTAAAGAAAGGGATGGTTCTAGTCCAATTAGAAACAAAAAAACATTCTGCATTAAAAGGTCGATTTCGACAAAAACGGATATTCGGGAAACCAATTTATAGCGACGAGTTGTAAATATCAAATACCAATCCTAGATACCAATATACTTATCGTTTACTAAAATATTTTGTTACATAGAAAAACTATATATATTATCAAGAGGAATAATGTAGGTAATCGAAACGAATCAAATAGATAGTCACGGACTTATACTTAACTCCATACAATATAGGCACCTAAGTAAAATTTCCGACTTTATACATACCTACAATCTACAATAAAATATATCAATATCTGCAGATAGATCATTAAAATTCAACAATCCTGTAAAAATTAATGAAATTTAGGTACCTAGACGTATGTTTTCAATGTTATTTGTCTATATTTATTATGTTTACAAAATGATGAGATTAATAAGAACAAATTTAGATATATATTAATTAAGAATATTGAATTAAGTGAAAATTTAAGATACAATTTCAACGCGTACTTATACAATTATAACTTTAGACATCTGATGTAGAGACAAAACAGATCCTTCTGGCATTGCACCCACGATGAAATCATTTTTGGACTGGACGGAGTTATTGTCATTTGAAAGTAACGACACGTAAATGAGTCGCTCTGTACTGCCACAATTCTATATTAGCAATTTTAACACGACAACAATTATTTGGCATTCATATGTTATTTTATGTATTTTTTTTATTCGTAAGAAAAAACAAGATATCATTATCAAGACATATTAGTATATCGTCTTTGTTTTGTAAAAAGGGCGAATTAACCAAAATGCTACTTTACAGGAGGAGGATTTTTAACTTTTGACATTTATTTGTTTTTTACCTGTAGATGATTATAAATATCTAACAAGTTTATAATATAGCTTAGAAAGAATACTGGGATTATAAAAGGTATTATTATATAATATTTTAAAAGGCCCAATATGTCACATTTGCTTTTTATTTCGTAATTTTTATTAATTTAATTTTTGTCAATTATCGTTTTTAAGTACTTTCCTGTGGAGATAAAAATTCGCCGTTTTTACACAACAAAGCTAGTGGGGTACATATTGTATTTTCATTAAAATGTCGATTTCGCCAAAATGGTTGATTCGCCCTTTTTACAAAACACCGACGATATGTACGTTTTTCCTACAAAATCTACAGATTATGTTAACTAAGCTTGTAAATATACTCCAAATTTTTGACCTTCACACAGGACCCGGGCACAGCTAAAACCAAGAAAACTATTATCTTTTCATGTCAGTAAAAGTAATTGATTACAACACTGCAAAATGCCATAATCCTAAATTAAATCAAATAACTTTTCACATACTAGGCACTAATATAGATTATAATTTAACTCATACTGAGTATGTTATTAAGTAATATAATTCAGCTAAGCGTAGGCATTTTATAATCCGATTTACATCACATACCCATTCGGTTAATTTTATTTTATTAAATTTTATAACAAAGAAAAGGTTAACACAACTTTAGCAATAAAAATTAACATTACTAGAGGCGTTTTAGTGCTCAAAATATTAAAATATTTAAGTGATTAATTGCTAGTCGTTAGTAATAATGTATTAACATTAAATCCATATTTATAAAATACAGCTTATAATAAATTACTATTTGAGTGATTCTAAAATAAAATATAACTAACGACTGGGGGACAATAGTCATAATCTAGATGTTAAACTCATGCTTCACAGTTTCAAAAAACTACAATACGGAATAACGTATGATATAATATTTTTATAATATTGTAAATTATATGGCAGTAATCTTCATTCGTTACTTGAACAGTGGCTTGCATATTGTATCCACTCCTTTTTGTCTGCCGTAAGCTCTACCCCTTCTCTACCCACTGGTTTAGTGTCAGGGATGATGTGCCTCTTTCCAAATATTCCAATTACCATACTCTAGGTTTCCGCATCCTTATTTTTCTTTCTGCTTTGTACCTCTTTGGTGATTGGTTGGCTTATATTCAAGATGCCATATCAATACCGAATCAAAGTATCAAAGTATCGGTCAAAAATTATTGATACTTTTTGTCTTCTCTAGTTGTATCAATCTCGCCAACAGCCATCTTTTATGTATAATACGTCTCAAAAGCTTTACTCGGTATCTTTCTTTTAAATATGTCCAGTTTCTTCTCATCTTATTTTGATCATAATCAATCAGAGATCGATATCGAACTGGTGAAGGTTTTGTTTTAGTTTTCCTTTAGATGAGTCTCTATAAACCATAATATGATCAGTTATTTGGCAGAGTAATTGTTGTACTTCTTGATCTTGTTTTGAAGGGTAATGCATGTTTTCAGATAATATAATATAAATTCGTTGATTTTCGTTGTAGATGATAAGCGTCACGAGGCTTCTCTCGCATGTATGTATTTTGTTGTTGCTCTTAGTGAAATATCTCTTACAGTTCTATAGATTATGATAAATATCTATTGATTTAAAAAATAATATAATAATTTAACTCAGTTACGGAAAATGAAAGCGAAATCTATATTACAAGAATAAGAGTTCACTTAAAATTCTAATTAAAATACTGTAATGAAATAAAATTGAATAACTTAAAAGAAACTTGGCCGTCACATTTGAAGACGTGATACATTTTCAAGCCTAAAATTCAAATGAAAGTACCGCACCACTAAGGAAACGGATGTAAATAGCACCAAAGAAAAAAATACACATACCTATAATAATATGAGGTATTCCAAACATTTTCCATATCGAAATTATTACGTCCTAGGGTGTAGACCCCGGGGATACAGGCGTAGTAAAACGAGGGGAAAAGGAAATCTACCGGACTTAAGTGGCAGTTTTTGTACCGAAAAATAAAACTCATGGATTTAGGTATCTAACATTCGAGTAAATTATGCATTTTATGTAACGAGTAGTCGTTAGGCCTGTGAGAATAAGTTTATCGAATGAAATTATTTTGTACATACAATAATATTATTGTGATAACAAATGTGCATATATGTGATTGCAAAAACGATTTTTATATTATAATATCTTGTTTGCAATAAACCTTAACACGAGCTTCCCAAACTATACTTTTCAAAATCAAACAGGAAAACTGGAAACTATCTCTGACTTCGTTTTTATCTTTAAACTATTAATAACCTTCTATAATCTATGTTAATATATGGTATCTAAAATCTTCTTTCACATTCCTAAAGTAATCATTTATTTTAGCGTTCCATCTTTTCACTATGAAGGTAAGATACAACACATTCACAATTACAAAACTACCTTCTATAGTTTGGTATCTCGACTTGATTTTTGTTTCATTGTGTCTTTGTGATCGTTTCACCTATATTACTAATACTACTATCGTTGGTATCTGTTTTAGAGGAAAATATAATTTATATGTGTAGAAAAATATAATTATCTAGTAGTACAGAATAGTCAAAAAATATCTAATAAATGGGGTCCAGCAGTCTTCAAGCTTTAGTCAAAAGTGTGGTACGTGTATTTCACTTTCAATTGAAATAAAATTAGTTATTTAGAACCTTGAATTCGAGTATTATATTAGCGGTATGCACTATTTATTTTTTCTGCCTTAAAAGCATCAACCCAATCAAGTATAAAAAATTGGCATGTTTAGAAATTGCATTCGTAACTTGACTGGTAAATCAAACTGTTGAATGCAACGACTGCAAATACAAATTTAATTCAAATAAATATGCGTATTATTTATAGTTACTATTCGATCAATAAACTGTATTAAGTAATATACTGATTCATTATTTTTTCAAATTTTACAATAAAGTTTGTTACATACATATTGTTGCATTCGTTAATATTTTTGTTTGAAGTGTTCATACTTTTGAAGTAACTGTAATTTGAAATATATCGAAATAATGTCAACGCTTACTGGAATGCATGGGAACGTTATTTAGGATTAATGTCTTGACTTATTAAACCCATAAGTCAAACGAACAGCTAAAAGGCCGAACCTTAATTTGGGGAACATACATACTTGTAACTTCGCTATATATTCTTGACACATATGTGTTTCAATGTTTACGCGCGGAACATATGCAGCATAATGGAAAAATGATTCGAATGAAACAGTTCTTTCACAATGTATAACGTATATAGGGTACATAATATGTAAGCATTTTTTATTTAATTTACAACTTATTTTAAGCACACGTATATTATGTAAGTATATATAACATCGTCAGCCTATTTTTTTCAATTTAAATCATCGTATCTGATAAAAATACTGAAGTTCTAAAGGCTATTAAAATATCATTATGTATGGAAAAATTGAGTGAGCTGAAACATAATTATTTTTGAAGACAAATTAAAATTAAATTTTAAATAGAACCACGGAAATGCTTTTAGTAATATTATAAAGTAGGTACCTGCGGAAAATCTCTTATAATATACAATTATGCAAAACCTTTATTTTATATTCATAAACGAAAATTTCAACAGTAATTACATACACGTAGGTATATTATGTTTATTTATAACTAGTGATCGCCCGCGACTTCGTCCACGTAAAATATGAAAATATAAAGCAGACAAACATGCACAATGAAGAAATAATTTATTCGATTCAGATGCTCGCCCCTCACCTCACCACTACTATCTAACCACTCGTAATTATATTTTATTATTATCTCTGAGTAAGTATGTATGATTCACAATCGTTAGATGTAGGATTGCGCAACTCCACTTATACTTCACGTCACCAATCCACCGCTATTAACTAATCACTTTGTCTACTCGTGTTGAATTGTTGCAAAAGTGTTATTTATGTGCGTTCATTTATCATAACTTTAGAGATTTTTGAGATATTAAAATTAAGCTAGACTAAAGTGGTACATTCAATTTATATATATATTTGTCAAGTAGGTTTATTTAGTAATAACTGTACGAAAGGAAATCGACATAATTATAGTCAAATTTATTAATAATCTGCATAATACCTTTTATTAATTTTATTGTTTAAAATTTCTTTTTCAGCAAAATCAATCATTCTGTATTTTTTGCCTTTGCCTTTTGGTGAGTGTACACAGTACCTGAAGATGCCTAAAGGCGAAACCCGGGTCGCAAAAAATGACTCAAATGGAATAGTACAAAACTTAAATCTATTTGAATTTAAATTCAAATTCCACCAAGTACCTTCGGTCGATAGTATTATTAATTACGAGACAAAAAGAACTTTTTATATACCTGCCACGTTTTAAATTTTCTGTTGAATCATATAAACTTGACAATTCTATGTATTAAAAAATACTTGTTATTGTACTTGATAGAATTACTGAATAAGTATTATAGAATTAATACTGAAATGTCATTTTGAAATTTCATATTAATTTACATATTAACGTACGTATATATCAATAATTTAGTTGCTAGGACCCCTTAGCAACCAATAGTAGTGAGTAGTAAATATTACTTTTAACGATTTTTTTCCGAAACATACAAAACAGAATTAACTGAAAATGAATTCGATTCTGCTTAAAGATGGCCAAAAGTATTAAGAGAATGCATTGTCGTCATGTTCTGATATATTCTAAAAGTTTCAAATGTCTAGCTAGTCGGGAAGTTAGTTAAAAATCTTGGACAAACAAGAAAAAATCTATACCGGACAAACAAGAATACAAGCTAATAAAAACGTGGTAATATAAAAATCAAGTATATTTTGATGATTTAGTTGGTAGCATAAATTTCATGGATTGGTCCTTAATAAAGGGTTTATAAATTTAATCGAAAACTGTAAATTATTGACATATAATTTTGCTTCTCACAATATTACTTTACAATCAATTTTGTATATCGAGGGGTTACTGTGAAAAGTAGGTAAGTCTCGAAGTCATGTTATGGAGTAGTCGCAATTTGAAAGTTTGACATGCTCTCTAAAATCAGCCACAATGCCAATTCATTTGTATTTTCTGTGCATGTTCTACATAATTATTATATCGGATGAACTTGGTTTTTTTCTATCATACATATTTTTATATATAGACACATAATCTGTTGTTAACTTAAAATACCTAAATTATCGACCAATTTTTTACAGCAGTTTCACGATATTATAGGTAAGAATTATTTTGTCATATTAATTCAGAACAATATTAATGTTACATTTTTCTTTAATCACAGTTTATTAATGTAAACTTCCTTAAAAAGAATTTTAAATATAGAATAATCGTGTAATCTCAATAACTTCTCTTATAGCGATACTTGATTTTGAATACGAACGATAAAAAAGCGGTTCAAATTACCCCTAAGTAATTGATTATTCTTTCCTTGTATATACCTGTTTATAGTATATGAAAAAATACCGCACTGGCTATAGATAGCTGTTTTTACCGGATTTCGATCGCAAAAAAGGTGAGTACTTTATATTATATACCCCTTAAGTTTCGCGAAGTTTTATGTTCCGAAGTTTCCCAACCGATACACAAAATTTCCGTACGCATCCATAACACAAAAGAGGTTCTTTGAAAAGTAAAAGAACGCAAATTATATAGAGCCGTTCGAACCCATTGTCGTGGTTCGCGGAAACAACAAAGTTTGGGGGTATAATAAAGCAGCGATGAAAATTGCTTGTCTCAAATCATGTACCTAATGAGTTTTATAAGTTCATAGAAATATTTTTTGTAAGGCGTGGAAAGTTATTTCAGTGTGTAATGACATTTCATCGTTTGCCGTAATGTTGCTCACCGAAAAAAAAGGTTTTATTTTGGCGTCAAAAAAACGTTTCCTGGTTATTGTGGTGAATTGAAAAAAATATTGTTCACTGTAATAAAAAAGATTCTAGAACCAAGAATAATGAGTACACAATGTGATACCATTTTTTATATATAAAAAAACTACCTTATTCTTTCAGACGTCCGTTTAAAATGATGATTGTACTAGCATTAATTTTCCGCAACGCAGTTTTAAAGGCGTACCATTATTACAACCCACCTGTAATATTTGGTGCTCAGGAAAACTGACTTAATTTATCATATGAATGTCTTAGCCTAAAAAGTTAAAAGTGTTTATCCTCTTTCTAGTCAACGGTGCGCAGTATTATATTATGTATGTTTACTCAGCCATAACTTGTGTTTAAGCGAGAAATGGAATAATCAACACCGATCACTCGATTACAAGAAACATATTATTATGATGTCGGATTCATCATAGATAGAGTGTAATATACCTACACGTATAATAAATTATTTATAGGCCCTCTAGCTACATAATTACCATTCAGAAAAATTCAATTTCACTTCCGTATGATGATGTAATTTTCAGCATAATGTAGGACGTAAGGCACACCCAACAAAATCATAATATCGTTGTCACGAAATTGTGCTTAATATAAGATAGAGACCATACATTTAAATAATAGGGTACATATTATAGGTATTTTAAATCTCTCTTTAAATTTATATAAAACTTCTGTAAGTAAATAGTGACTGTAGTAGACCAGACATATCCATCACGTCGATCGCTGAATGCATTTTGGGCAATCACGCCATTTCCCATAAGAATTCAGTCGAGAAAATGGAAAAAAATATTTACCTACATTAAAATGTTTTATATTTATATAATTTTATTGAGATTTTGAAGGAGAAGTAGTAAACTTTCCTATTTTATTTATTTACAGTTAGACGTGAGAATCTTTCTAAAATTAACCGATACGCCGCGTGACTTCGTATCATATTTTAATTCGTATTAGTACACTTGCAGACTACCACTGAAGTAAGTGAAAGAGAAGATGTGAATTCGTGTACTTTAAACTAACGCATAGTTTTTCTTTACCGTTACACAGTAGGCTGTTTGCATATAATACCCGGAAGAAGGCGAAAACATATTTTTATGTCGAATGGGAAATTGCGTATTTCTTTACAATAGTGAAAAACAAATGTCGTTCAATTTGTGACATCTCAATATCTTCAGACGTTATAATGTGTTTATTTGAGTTGAATAATAACAATAGCATAGTATGATAGATGTCTGTTATTTTTGATATAGGATTGATCACTACTTCAAGTTGGAATGTCTGCAGTAGACCATCTATTTTTCTCAGCCGTTTTTAAGCATGCTGCAAGTATAATATGGTCATTGTTTTATTTCTTCTTTTAGAGCAACCTGTTTGTTAGTAGTACATCTACCTATCTTAAGCTACTTGTAATAGATCCCCAATACCATTGACATTAAGCCACTACTTATGGAGGCTACTTAGCTAGGAGAACCTCCTTCAACCTACACTTCCTAATAGAAAATTGTAATATTTCATAACAGGGTATAACCGATTTGCTACAATATATAATAGACAAAAAGAAAAATTGGACACATACTAAAAAAAGTCTCAGATAAAAATAAAATGAAAAGATTGGAATATGCATTACATATTTTGTAAATAAATACAGCAACAGAAAAAGTATTAGTAATAATAATTGATAACGGTATATAAATTTAACAGAATCATTGTATCCATAATAATTAATTGATTCACAAAAATACATTTATCTCAGTGGTGCTATCAATTTAATTAACCGCATGATAGAAAATGCATTGCATCGTATGATAACATGTTGTGGGGTTACTGCCAAAAGTTGCAAAGTCTCAAAATCATGTTATGGAATAATTGCAATTTGAAGTTTGACATGCCCTTTAAAATCAGGTAAAATACTATTTTATTTGAGCTTTATGTCCATGCTCTATATATCGAGTGACCTTCATTTTTTTTTCAAGTATACATATTTATATACAGACACATAATCCGTTGTTAACTTTAAATACTTAAATTATCAACTTTTCGAAGCAACCCTTTGAGATTATCCTATCATAAAGACATACTTCTTAATAGTAATTTAATTATTGCATGAAATTATAATTCTACTTGACTAGTGATTTTTATTATAGTCCCTTTCAAAATTAAGCCGAGCCACCTACAATTTCGCATCGCCGAACAACACAAAGAAAATATGATCAGGAAAAGTTTCAAGAAGTTGCAATAAAATCAGGGAGCGGTAATTTTTATGTCCGCCTCAGAATCTTTGATTCGTTGCTCCGTAGCCAAGACCGCGGAAAGGCGACTATAAAATGCTCCGCCTGAAGGGCTATGGCTATAAACATTTTCACACGTTTCGGCTACAGTTGGCTGCCTTTATTTCCTTTTTGTCTGCTCCACACCCATCCAATCATTTCTGCCACTCTCTTTCGTCGCTGAACTCCGCAGCGGGGACTTACTAAGAAATCTAAATCCATGCTAAAAAACGAATACTTTCTTATTTAAAAGTTTACACATTGCTACACTATTTAGCATAGCATGAACAACTGGCATAGTACCTACCCAATTTAATATAGCTAACATCTATCAATTCTTAATAGAAAAAAATTATCGCATTTTAAATAAAACACATTATTATATTGAACATACATAATTTTTGAAAACACTTCTAAGAAAATATAATTATTGTAACCAATAGAAAAAATCTTTTTGAAAAAAGAGAGGAATCGAACCTACATCTTTTGGGCTTCGCGCCCACGCACATAGACCACTATGTTAAAGGTACCATAATTAATTACGACAAATGTTAACTAATGGTTCTTATAATAACCGCTTTATAAATTGAGATAATGTTCTATCTATAGCCATGTTCAATAATTAGAATGTGACATTTTTAAATCTTGTGAATTATTCGTTGAATAAAAAAAGTAATAAATAATTAATAATATTATACTGTTTATCAAATATGTGTATGGGTATTAACCAAATTATATGTTAGGGATAAACTCATTTATAAATTTATAAAAAATTGCCAATTCTCATATATTGCCAAGTAAACCTTGAAAAGACAAAATATAATTCCTAATTTACGAGTATATTTTTATTTTTTATTTTAATCGATGTTATTTACTGTTAACAACCGGTACCTATAACATATTAGTATATTTAAAATGGCTCTAAGTAAAGTAGAAAAAATAATGTTAATTTAAGGGCGGACGTGCTCAGCGTGGGTCAACATTGAGCTTTTTTTCTATTTTCAAAGCATGATCCTGGACACTCCTTAAACGTTGTAGATAATCTATTTATATAATTTTGAAGCCTTATTATCCTTTATATTTATTTTGAACATTTGATGACTTCCTAAAGTATTTTTATTACATAAAATAGTATTCTTTTAAACCTCTTGCTCTAATGTTTTAAAATATAGTCATATTTCAGTATATAAATGTGTAGTGGTGTTAAGATTTTTTACATTTATTAATTTTTAAATGCATTTATAAAACCATCAGTAAACGTGCGTGTTTAAACATGTAGATAATCTAATTTTTTAACGGTATATGTTCAAACACGAGCGTAAAATGTGTTAATCTTACCCATTTTTTGAATAATAAAATGCCTAATTCTTGTCAAATTTGGGATCACAGAGATTATTAATATATTTTTTTTATTGTAAATATTTCACTATAATAATGTCAACATAAATTATACTGATGGTTCTATAAATGCGTTTAAAAATTAATAAATGTAAAAAATTTTAACACCACTACACATTTATATACTGAAATATGACTATATTTTAAAACATTAGAGCAAGAGGTTTAAAAGAATACTATTTTATGTAATAAAAATACTTTATGCAGTCATCAAATGTCTAAAATAAATATAAAGGATAATAAGCCTTCAAAATTATATAAATAGATTATCTACAACGTTTAAGGATGTCCAGGATCATGCTTTGAAAATAGAACAAAAGCTCCATTTTGACCTACGCTGAGCATGTCCCCCCTTAATATAAATAAAACAATCAATTTGTGATACTAACGAATATTAACGGCCATCTTTTCTCTTTTCTAACTAACCGATTTTAATATTTTTTTGTACGATATTAAATAATCATATTAAGTATTATTATAATATAGTTTTCTTTCATTTTTTATTGGGTAGGCGCTTACCCAAAAATTATAATTTAACAGTCTAAATAAAATTTGTTTTTTTTAGGTACTTACTGTTTATTACCTGTCAAAAGTATGTAATTTCTTTAATTTTTAAAGAAAACATACTAATTTCGTATGAACGACAGCTTTCAATTATCATTCAAAAGGGTGTACGTATTTCCAACCTTGGTTTTCATATTATAATAAATATTTTTTAACATACAGAATTACTGAAATAAAAATCATTCAATTAACCTATGTACTAGACTTTACAAGCTTCATTGGGGTTTACAAAACTATTACAAGCGTTTTATGCCTAAATGCAGTCCATTTGAAAAATTTAATAGATTGATTTGTAGTTGTTAACTTAATCAGTATACCTACTATGAGTCCTTATTTTGCTTAAATTTCATACATTGAGAATACATCTGTATAGAAGAAAGTTTTGTCTGACATCTTTGGTCATTCATATTATAATAATTATTAGTCTATTGAAGTCATCTGTACTTCCATAATAATATAGTCCACAATGCGCACAAATTAAATAACATAAAAACGGTGTCAATATACACGTGTGCAGATCGCATTATTGAAACGTTATATATGTATTACAACACTGTCTTTGCGTACCATTCAAGCCAAATAGAGAAAACATCAACGTGGAAAATTATATATTATATAAAACAATTATTAAACTATCTGCTATGTTTAATTTCTTTTATTTTGTTAACTGTCAATTCATGGTGGAACTGCATTGTATTGTTGTTTTTATTTAATAAAACGCAATTTTTTTTGTAGTACTAATTCCACTTTTAATCAAGAGATTAGGACCGGTTTCGTCCACCTCAGAGGGACATTTTCAACTGAATACATTTTTTTAAAACAATATTTATCAAACAAAATCCAAAGCGATGTCCATGCGATCCAAATGTTTAAATTTAAACATACCATAATGAGGCTTATATAATTATTATGACGATTATTCAAATATTATTTTGGTAAAATGTTTATACAAATTTTCATTTAAAATTATGTTTAAATGTTGTCAGTATCCCCATTGATTTATTTTTTATTTTTTTAAAATAATAATATGTTATAAAGCAAGTATAAAAATTCTATTTGGCCATTAATGGAGGAGAATCTCTCTTGGAGATGATAAATTTGTTTAATAGAAAACTTTATGTTTTACAGAGTAACGATCGGCGCTATTCAAATATTTTACCTGTGCATTGTTCTACAATAATTTTTCCACGACGTCACCTTTGTGAAAACACAACACGTTAATCTTTTACAAGGTAGATTGGATATTAAAATTCTCTTTGAAAAGTGACACTGGGCTAAAATTAAAACAAAATAAATTAACAGGAGTCTACCTAAAATATTTTCGAGCTGTAGCTTCACATCCCGAGAGATTTTTTCATCGCCTTTTCATAGCGTATCCAAGGTGACCGTGAAACGTTCATGATGCGTAGCGAACAGGTCTCATTTTCAACATGTTCTATGCTCATAGAATCAATTTGAAAACTTCGCGCCATTTTTTTTGTCTGCGTAATCAATTTTAAAAAATCTAACAAAAGACAAAGTTGTCAGCGAAAGAAATCCAGCGTGCCACGTAAAAAACGAAACTCCTTTCAAATTCTACCTACCGTGATACGGTTTGAATTGAATGCGGTAGGTACTTGATTGTAATAGGATGTAAGAGTGTGACCACCAGGGACCGGGCCAGCATGTAAAGAATGTTTTTCCTTAGGAAAAGTTCCCGTACGTCACGCGACGAGCTTTCTTACTGAAACCCCCGAAACTGTAGATAGTTATTTTTCCCTCTTTTGTTGACACGTTTTTGTGCGAATACATGAATGCGAAAGGAGGTAAGTTAAGTGATATGTGAGTGTTTGTGCGTAAAATGTTACGCTTCTTGCGGTTTTACGTTTCAAAGCTTTGCAAAACACGAAAATATTTTTTCGGCCCTCTTACCCAGCCACCATAAAAACGTTATGTTTTTTATATTAAACTTACGAGAGGCAATATATTTTGGACAAACTACTTTCGCTTGGAATGATTTTTCTTCGTATTGTTTAAATCATTCAAAGTTATTGCCGTAGCATTATTCTTGGGATTTGCATGCGAAAGTAGGGGAAAATACGGTGTAAAGTGTCACTTTATTTACATTTTTATACGCACAGCGCGTATAAAGACGTTAAGAGTATTAACATCATTTACCTCGCTATACACATATTATTTTTATTTTATTAAAAAAAGAGAAGAAGTCTTCGTCAAAAATAAATATGGATAAACTTGAATATATAATAGAAACTGTAATTTATTTTTGAACAAGAAACGTGTACGTATTTACATGCGTATCTTACGGTAGATATATTATTAATAATTCAATTACTTAGAATGATCCAACACTATTTATACAATTATTGTATTAGTAACATCTTCTCACACTATTGTATGTACATATATAGTTGCTGCAGGATAAAAACAGCATTGATAATTTAGCGTATTTGAATAGCTATTTAACTTTAAAATTTTTCGTTTGGCATATTACGTTCAATTTAGCGTATTTTTTTATTTATTACTAGCTGAAGTTCCCGGCTTCGCACGGGGTCGCTTCGTGGTTATATTTATCTTAGATATTTGAAAAATAATAAGAGGTAATTATTTCTTTAATATTAAAATATCTGTGTAATACAATATGGCAATATGAAAATAATTATAATAGGAGTAAAGGTCAAACATAAGAACACTAAATTAAAATCGAATCCAAAATATGAAAACGTTATTAATGTTATAAATATGTAGTAAAAAAAAAATCAAAATTGGATGGAACAAACAAACAACAAACTTTGTATGTTATATAATAATAATTTAGAAACCGCACACAACTGACAAAAGTTTCATCGCAATCGGATGAATGGTATAGGAACGCATACGAATAGTAGAAGAAGATGATTTTCTAATCCAGAAACCTTCGTGGGCATGCGCATGACAACTCACCAAAGTTTCATTGCAATCGGATTAATGGTATAGGAACGCATACGAATAGAAGAAGAAGAAGATGGTTGTACTAATTCAAAAACCTTCGCGGGCTTGCGCACAACAACTGGTCAAAATTGCATCACAATCGGATGAATGGCATAAGAACGCATACAAATAGAAGAAGAAAAAGATGATTGTAGTAATTCAGAAACCTTTGCGGGCAAGGGCACAACAACTCACCAAAGTTTCATTGCAATCGGATGAATGGTATAGGAACGCATACAAATAGAAGAAGAAGAAGATGGTTGTACTAATTCAGAACTCTTTGCGGGCGTGCTCACAACAACTGGTCAAAATTTCATCGCAATCGGATGAATGGTATAAGAACGCATACAAATAGAAGAAGATAGAATAGAAGAAAAAGAAAATAGTTGTAACAATTCAGAGACCTTTGCGGCGTGAGCACAACAGTTGATCAAAATTTCATTGCAATCGGATGAATGGTATAGGAACGCATACGAATAGAAGATAGAATAGAAGAAGAAGATGGTTGTACCAATTCAGAAACCTTCGCGGGTGTTGGCACAATTACTGACGAAAAATTTGTTGCAATCGGATGAATGGAATAGAAACGCATACGAATAGAAGAATATAGAATAGAAGAAGAAGAAGATAGTTGTACTAATTCAAAAACCATTGCGGGTGTTACCACAACAACTGACGAAGGTTTCATCGCAATCGGATAAATGGTATAGGGACCATACGAATAAAAGAAGATAGAATGAAGAAGAAGAAGAAGAAGATGGTTGTACTAATTCAGAAACCTTCGCGGGTGTAGGCACAATTACTAACGAAAATTTTATTGCAATCGGATGAATGGAATAGGAAAGCATACGAATAGAAGAATATAGAATAGAAGAAGAAG
The DNA here is from genome assembly GCF_057557595.1 of Rhyacophila brunnea. Classification (NCBI taxonomy): domain Eukaryota; kingdom Metazoa; phylum Arthropoda; class Insecta; order Trichoptera; family Rhyacophilidae; genus Rhyacophila; species Rhyacophila brunnea. The sequence continues at coordinate 21,377,918 of NW_028233350.1, forward strand.
AAGAAGAAGAAGAAGAAGAAGAAGAAGAAGATGGTTGTACTAATTAAAAAACAATTGCGGGTGTTACCACAACAACTGATGAAGGTTTCATTGCAATCGGATGAATGGTATAGGGACCATACGAATAAAAGAAGATAGAATGAAGAAGAAGAAGAAGAAGAAGATAGTTGTACTAATTCAGAAACCTTTGCGGGTGTTGGCACAATTACTGACGAAAATTTTATTGCAATCGGATGAATGGAATAGGAACGCATACGAATAGAAGAATATAGAATAGAAGAAGAAGAAGAAGAATAAGATGGTTGTACTAATTCAAAAACCATTGCGGGTGTTACCACAACAACTGATGAAGGTTTCATCGCAATCGGATGAATGGTAAAGGGACCATACGAATAAAAGAAGATAGAATGAAGAAGAAGAAGAAGAAGAAGAAGATGGTTGTACTAATTCAGAAACCTTCGCGGGTGTAGGCACAATTACTAACGAAAATTTTATTGCAATCGGATGAATGGAATAGGAACGCATACGAATAGAAGAATATAGAATAGAAGAAGAAGAAGATAGTTGTACTAATTCAAAAACCATTGCGAGTGTTACCACAACAACTGACGAAGGTTTCATCGCAATCGGATAAATGGTATAGGGACCATACGAATAAAAGAAGATAGAATGAAGAAGAAGAAGAAGAAGATGGTTGTACTAATTCAGAAACCTTCGCGGGTGTAGGCACAATTACTAACGAAAATTTTATTGCAATCGGATGAATGGAATAGGAACGCATACGAATAGAAGAATATAGAATAGAAGAAGATGGTTGTACTAATTAAAAAACCATTGCGGGTGTTACCACAACAACTGATGAAGGTTTCATTGCAATCGGATGAATGGTATAGGGACCATACGAATAAAAGAAGATAGAATGAAGAAGAAGAAGAAGAAGAAGATAGTTGTACTAATTCAGAAACCTTTGCGGGTGTTGGCACAATTACTGACGAAAATTTTATTGCAATCGGATGAATGGAATAGGAACGCATACGAATAGAAGAATATAGAATAGAAGAAGAAGAAGAAGAAGAAGAAGAAGATGGTTGTACTAATTCAAAAACCATTGCGGGTGTTACCACAACAACTGATGAAGGTTTCATTGCAATCGGATGAATGGTATAGGGACCATACGAATAAAAGAAGATAGAATGAAGAAGAAGAAGAAGAAGATGGTTGTACTAATTCAGAAACCTTCGCGGGTGTAGGCACAATTACTAACGAAAATTTTATTGCAATCGGATGAATGGAATAGGAACGCATACGAATAGAAGAATATAGAATAGAAGAAGATGGTTGTACTAATTAAAAAACCATTGCGGGTGTTACCACAACAACTGATGAAGGTTTCATCGCAATCGGATGAATGGTATAGGGACCATACGAATAAAAGAAGATAGAATGAAGAAGAAGAAGAAGATGATGATTTTTCTAATTTAGAAACCTTCATGGGTGTGCATACAACCACTTACCAAAATTTCATTGCAATCGGATGAATGGTATAGGAACCATACGAATAAAAGAAAATATAATGATGAAGAAGAAGAAGATGATGATTTTTCTAATTCAGAAACCTTTATGGGTATGCATACAACCACTTACCAAAATTTCATTGCAATCGGAAGAATGGAACGCATACGGGACAGACAGACAGACAGACATTCATTTTTATATATTAGTATAGCCTATACTCTTCCCGCAAGTACAAGCAATAAGTTTACAAAGTTTTATCGCAATCGGATGAACGGTATGGCTGCGCATTAAATACGAACAAACAAACACACAAATATTAATTTTTATATATTAGATTTTTATTTTTAGCGAGTATTTAAAATCAATTTACCTACTAGTTTTTTGACCTTCTATCTTATACTGGATAAAAGGGTAGCGATGTGATAGAGGTAGTTAAGCAGATAAAGTGACAATAGGCTGGACATGTCGCTCGGTGAATAGACAACCGCTAGAAAAATGCCGTCATAATATAGTTATACATAAGGGACACTAAACGCCATAAAACTCGGTGGATATAATATGAACTCTTAAAGTTCGGTAGATGTACGCGGCAGCGAAGAACCACGGGTGGAGAAGAGTATAAGGAGCTAGAGGACGCCGTCATCAAGCAGTAGATTGACCCGGCTGATGATGATGATATCTTATAAATAAAAGTAATGAAGTATAGACGCATGCTCAAAACTTCTTGGACTGATCAGATGACAAATGTTGAAGTTGTCGATCGAATGGGAAAGGACCGAAAAGTTCTAAACCAGGAAACTACAGTACCTTGGCCATATTATGACAGGACAAAGGTACGGCAATCCCCAACTTGTTATTTAAGGAAAGATCAATGGTAAGCGTAGCAGAGGATGGCGCCGCATTTCGTGGCTTAAGAACCTCCGTGATTGGTACGAGTGAAGCTCCACTGAACTGTTAAGGGTAGCAGACCACCAATCTAAGATCGTCTTGCTGATGGCTGACATCCGCTAGGGGATGGCACAATAAAAAGAAGAATTATACCTGCAACACATACATCATGATAATTATTATTGGATTATTTGTTAATTTTATAACTTATTTTATTTGTGTCGAATATGAAATTCTTCATCGATCTTTGTTCTTGTAAAAACAATGTTAATAATTATGAGATTTTTTTTGAATGTTATTTTCAAGACAATTTTTGTATTTCAATAAATTTGTGTTTGTGAGTTAACAACAATGGATGATAGAACTTGTATACAATAATTATTAACCTATGAGCGTCAGGGCTCCCTTTGCAAGAGACGCAGAATATGACGATCGACCGAGAAAATTGGTATGATTTAATGTTTGTCTTTAAATCTAAAATCATGTGTAGAGTATATTATATTTTATAACTTTGTACGTTTTTTTTGCACTTTTTACTACACTGATACGCCTATATCTCGCATAAAATTAGACCAACTGATTTTCACTTGTATTAATATAGTAATAATTAAATAAATACATAAAAAAATATTTATAGAATATATTACATCATTTTCATTCTAGAGCCGGAGTACAAAATTGATGATGAAGCGTTTATTCTACTACTGTCATGTATCATTAAAATAGAGGGTTTGGTGAATGCGTAACAACTAATCGTAAAAAATAATGTTAATAAAATATTTCACTATAGTAATGGAAAATGGTTATATCCGCCTAAAATCATACATTTTAAAAGTGAGCAATATTTTTTTATTTGTTTAGAATTTAGGCACCTAATACATTGTAAAATAAATAGCTCTTTATATCAAAGAAAGAATACATCAGGTTAATGTATTGTATATTTTTTCAATTTTCAATCTACATAAAAAAAAAATCAAATTTCATAATATAATAAATAAATATTATCCTAACTCGCCGATTTAAAAAAAAAAGATGCAGCTTTGTGCTTTGTCACATCATCTGCAATATATTTTAAGGAAATATGATAAAATATACATATATAACCATTTTCCATCAAACTACTATATAATATTTCAATGCTACGTATAAAATGTAACAGTAATTAATGGAAATAACTATCAATTTAAAAACAAATTAATAGTTAATTCACTATGAATTATTATTAATCTACAACATAATAATCCCTGCCTTTTTCATTTGAACTCATAATACAATTTTATTCTTATTTATGAAATTAATGGGTGCTTTTGGAACAATAAAGTTATTTTAAATTTAACTAAGCAACTGAAATTTTCGTTAATATTTGCACGGCCGTTACCCTCGTAAGCGGACCAACCAAATAACTGGAACCGGCGCCCAAAATTGTCCAGAACAGACTATCTCACCCAAGTATTCCACTTGCTCACATAAATATATATATCTGGGACTTCCATAGATTGATTATTGAGTAAAATAATCTTTCGTATCGTGTATAACATTTATTAATAAATGTATTAAAATATTGCTTAAGTATTTAAATGGTTAACACTAGTTTAGATACAGTTATCTGCTCTTCACCGGAATTATTGGGTGAAATGAGATCTAGCTAAAGATGATGGTAGTTATGCCCAAACGAAATAATTCCACAGAGAGCATTTGCATCAAGATAAATAATCGCAGTGTTTTAGAAAGCAACTGTCTATGCCAAATCCACACCGCTTCAGCACTTTGTAGAATTAAACTTCATTCTATTATGTAGCGTTTTAACTGAGAAGTAAAACGTTTATGGAAACGCTTACTGTATGAAAGTTTTAATTCATTTGTTTTCGTGCAAAGTTAATAATTATTTGAATCTAAATTGTTTGCTTCCATTTTGTTTTTAGTATCAATATGTCATAATTTTAAATTAGTTTTATTTTTTAATGAATAGAAAAAGTATGCTTATAAAATTATGTGGTAATTAGTTTGTTATTATAATATTATATCATAATATTATTTATAATAAACTATTTCTTTTATTCAAATGAATAATTCACAAGATTTGAGAATGTAACATTATATAATATAATATTGAACATAATAATTTTAAAACATCTCATGCATAATAATATATCATATTAAGATTGTTATACTTAGTGAGATTCAAAAGTTTAGTAGGTCACTCTTTTTTACAGCTGGCAAACAAAAACTTCCCAATAATCCCTCCACCCCTACAAATCTTCATTAATCGCTCAATATTGTAACTGGCTAGATTTCCTGTTTAGAAATTAATTCTAATTTGTCTGACGGTATAAAATTATATGAATATTCGATCAATTTATAGGTCTCAAATCCATCGGAACATCTCTACATTTTCTTTTTACTAGTCTTAGGTACTAAGATAAAATAGACACTTTTAAAAAACCTTTTGAAAATTGGCCAATTTGCAAACAAAATGTGAAGTCATATAAGATTTTGAATCCAGCTGTTGTAATACGAGAATGAAGAGTGATAATATGCTACGTTGAAATGTTTTTAATGTCTGAAACAAAACTATCATGATTGCCGAGTTTGTAACCGAACCTGTATTTTGTAGCTCTAAAGATCAAATCTGTCTATACACAAAAATTATTGTAATATTAACAAATAACAAGCATTATAACTAAGTTGCAGCATGTAAACGGCAATTTCCATAAAATGTGTATATGTTACTACTCAATCTCAAAGCTAAAGCCGCTCTTAAGTCCTAATAAATTAGGATGGTTGGACGTAATAATATTAATAAACCTATCCCATATTGTACTGTAAGGAAACCAACAGTACAATCCTTGAATCCGGAATACCTAAGAAACGACTTGGCAAAAAAATCAAAATTAACTGTAGAACTAAAACTCAGAATATGCAAACGTGGAGATTTTCAGGTGATGGTGAAGATCCATAAAATACTATAGAGCCAATTATAACGATGATACATAACACATAAATCTACTTGAATGCACTATTTACAAAAAGCACTTCAGATAACATTTTGATTATATGAATAAATACAATAATGTGTTATCTAAATGAGCCATACTCATGAAACCGAACAATTTACTTAACAAATACACATAAAATAAGTTAAAGTATTTGGTACGAGAATCATTTGATTCTATCGCGGCGATTTTGCATTTAAATACGATCTAGTAATACCAAATCATTTAAAAGCCCATGCAAAACCTTATTAACCCCGAACTCAAATTAGTTTAGGTTATTTATACACAAACAACTGGGTTATTCGGGGGTTTGTATATGCATACAGTGTTTAATCGAGTGACCCATAGATGGGATGCTTTATAGAAAAATCATTTTCATACAGTTCGCCAAAATTGTATGATTTCTTAAATATTTATAACATCATTTTTTCATGTGTGTTAGGTACCTGGAAAATCCGATCTGATTACATTTTACGGTACATTTTTTTTTACAAAAAATAATTGCTAGAAATTTATTTTACCCTTTAATTTATGATGCCAACCCTTCTATTTACAAATCGACTTATTAATCTGCAAACCGGCTAAGTCCATTTGGCCAAAAATTGTTAAGGAAATAGAAAAAAATTAATAATTTAACTATCTAGTAGAATTTAACAATTCTAAAAATACACTTTTTTACATATTTTTTTTACAAAAAGCCACATTGTGAATTAATACACTATTTTATATTACCTTATATATAATATAAAGAAAATTATATATAGTGCGGAGTTGTTCCATTTACGATGTTGTAAATTTAGCACGTACAGTTGGCTGTTTAATGTGAAGAATGATAACGTATTTATTTATTAGTTTAGGAATTAGAAATTTTGTGTGATTATAGAAAACATGCTTTATAACAAAATGCCATCAAAATCTCATTTTTGGTCAAACGTGCAGTTAGCTGATTTGCAGATTAAGCAGTTTGTATACTTATATTATGAATTAACAATAGCATAAAATGTGAAGAAAAACTCAGACTATTTATTTTTTCGGCACTTTTTGTCAACTTTGTCAAGTTTTTAAATAAAATTCCTTTAAGACAAAAAAAATATAACGAATAATACAATTCGTTATTGAAGGGAAATATTGTGCAGTGAAGGGTTAACTTATTAGATCATTATTACATAATATTAAAAATCAGCATGTGAATTTTCTAGAGTTCTAGTCCGCGACATAGGAAATTAGAATGATAAAACTTTCAATTGCATAGATATCTAATAAATTAATTTTAGCTCATTTAATAAATAATTATTATATAACAAGTACAACTACTTCAATATAAATCAATGCTGGTACACTTTTAGGTTTGACGTGCACATATCAATGCAGTTCAGTACGTGGTAAGTAAAAAGAGGGCAGTTGTGTTTATTCCGGATGGTTACTTTCGCCGACTGTATTTATATCGCACTTGTTGTATCATCTTATTTTACTCAGTACCTGTTTTGCATTTTTTTTATTTAACACAATCGCTGCGTAACTTTTAATTACTTTTTAATTACCGTATTTAAATAACATGTTAATTGGATCGATCGGCCGCTTAACGGGGACACGGCAGCCGTGTCATCCGCGTCGAATGAGTTAAGGGAAGGTTGTCGGTGAGCGAGGCCTGGCAAAAGAAGAAAGTTCAAGTTCAAGAATCTTAGACTAGTTTACTTTGAGCTCAACATTCCAAAACAACTTAGAGTAACGACAGAAAAAAAAAATAACAAAAAATTGACGACGTTTGATAACAAAAATAGCTTAGAATGAAGATCATAAATATGGAACGTACGTATATAGGTATTATAATATAATGTTATGTTAGTTATACCAAAATAAGTAATAATATTAAATCTATACTAGTGTATTGTTGTCGCTTATATTATTTGCATCACGGTATACAGTATATACAGTAAAATATAAGAATCATATAATATTCAACAAGCATATAAGGTATTGACATATATATGTATATATTTTATTGTTATCGAAAGTGATAATTGAACGAACTGTTCGAATTTCGGCAATCAATGATAGGGTCTCCATCGCTTAACCTTGTCGAAATTCGATAAAACTTTTTGCGAGAAGTCGGCGGTTCAGTAGAGATAAATCAGTTAGAGTCATTGGTTATCAGATATTGTGGCAAAGTTTATACCGTAACACTATTTAATTACCGTAATTAGAGTCAATTTCGGGCGGTCAAATTATATCGGCCCTATTCAATTTGCATATTTTAGTGTTAAATATTTGAACCCTGAAATTTTACACTGTCAGTTTACTTAATGACCAGGCTGTAAGGGTGATCCCCAGAAATAAAAACAGTAAAGAATTATTAGATAGTATGGCTTATTTTATTCTCACAAATATCTAGGTATTTTGTATGATATATGCTTTAGAATTTTAGACTGAATTAAGTACTCAACATATGCAAAAAAGTTAGAAGGAATTGTAATTTTTTCATTAATACCTAATTACATTCTTTTCTTTTTTTCTTTTGACCATTTCTGATCTTAATTAAATATGGGCCTCCACAGAGTCGAAGTTTTTTTCACAGATATTGCTTTCACGAGAAATGGATGTTAGTTACATGGTGAACCTATAAGGTCTATACTTTTTATGAATTTGCGAAACCCAGGATTCGAACCTGTGATCCGAGACATTATAAGCTGACACGTAAGCCACCCGGCCATCGTGGACGTATTATACGTAGATGTTTACATACATAATAGCTAACTAGTTTTGTTTTGTTTTACATCATTCATAAATAAATTTATAAAAGTCTTAGCATAAAATAATTTTAATTAACGAATATAGGAAACTAATATTTTTTTTTAATATGTTATGAGTAGTTTTCACATCGCTCAAAGTATAATTTATTTGGGAAGCAGGTTACAATAAAATAAATTTCCAACGTTAGAGTATAATCCATGTATGTGGTGTTTAAGATGTCATTATTAATATTCATATGGGAATTGTATATTATTTGAAAGTGTTGGTTTTTTTTATCCTCCTTAAAATAATAAAAATACTAATAAACTTGAAAAAAAAAATAGCGATATTTTGTCATGGAATAGTAGTAATAAAAGATTATTTGAGAATGTAATCTTATTTACAGAATGTTGGAAACAGTTATGTAGAATTTACAGTAGGATATATAACTTTCAGTCGATTTATTCAGTTTAGTTACCGGAGTAATTATAAATTCTACATTCTTCAGCAATTTAATTATTAACTTGACCTGTCTTTTCTTTTACCAATAGTAATAATTCAAAGACGGTGCCTATCTATATTGATCTTAATCCATTTAATTGACTGTTGACTTACGTTCTCAAAAAAAAATAAACCAATCCATGAAAACAAACATTATTTTGTTGTTAAACATAAAGTTTAATACGTTTTGTAATGCTACATTGACTTTAAATGTTTTTTTTATGCCATATCCATCATTGAATGTCGACGATGAGTTCGGTCATTTTCTCTCTCCTCATCGCTGCTCTACATATAAATAAAGATGAAGTGCTAAGCTCAAACCATTTCCTGAGGTTCTTGAGTCAGTGCGTTCTGTTCTGCTTCAGCCTCGTTTACCGAAGATCTTTTCTTTAATGATAAGGTACCGAATTTGATATCTATCGAGATGTCGCATGATCCTCGACATTATTTGTAGTTTTGTCTTTTCGGCTGATACGGATCATGTATCTATATAGGTACCCACATTTTGATAGCTTCAAGTTTTCTGAGTGTTGTTTCTATATTTGTCTACGCATTCACTCCATATATATGACTAAATATACTTAGCGTCCTACCATTCTGAGTACCAAGTATAGAAAGTGGCTACGTAGTATTTTCTTCAGTTGGGTAAAAGCGCTCCTGGCTTTCACGACACAGTATTTCTGTTTAATGGTATAGTTCCAGTTATCAGTCAGAGTACAACTTAAGTATTGAATGGAATGTGCTCTCTCCAATGGCACTTTATTAACTTCGCAGGTTCCTATTATTCCACAATCATATTATGATCTACGGTAAAATGTCAGGAATCTGGGCCGATGAATTCCTATCTAGAGTTTTCAAGACGTCCAAGTCCCACATACATATTATATTATACCTGTTATGCATATAACATGCATAAATGATGATTAAAACCATCTTCTTTCATAATAAACATCTCTTCCAACCTTCTTACTCCTTAAGTACTTAGCATATTGTTAAGATCTACACCATGTCCGTCTTCTCTAAGGGATGGAGGGTATTCCTACCATCCACCAACCTGGTGAAACCACACTGGCATATATTACTTCTCAACTGGTGCCTCAGTTGTGATAACTTTACTGTTTCTAAAAAGATCATTTTGCATTTCGTATTGGTGATACTGTGGTTATGTTTTTGTGAATATATTATCTATACTGTCGTCTATATTCTGCCGCTATATGAGTGATAATATCGCAGAGATTTAGTAATAGTTCTTGTAAATAAGCATAACTTATGGGCCCGTGCAATTTTCTGCGGCGGTCAATTATTGACCCGATATACAACAATCAATTGAATGGAGAGTTCTGTAGGTATCGACTTATATAATATTGACAGTTTTATTTTATCTGAAGCTTATAAACATAATTAATAATATATAAGTGACTGGCGTAATAATATTATATTGTGTGCTACCTACTATATTTATTTCATTAGTATTATGTGATGTAATATTTCCTTACAGTCTATTTTGATATTAAATTTACATACATAATAAAAAAAATCATTTCCATATTGAATAAAACAATATCCGAAATTAGTATTCATAACGTAATGAACCAAATTTATTTAGGATAATAATTTCCTCACGGCTTAATTATGTAAGTCTTCATGACGTATGAGCGGATGAGAAAACTTAACCGCAGACCCAATTCGGTGTATTATTTCTCACTGCGGTCGGATATAACAGGCCATTGGGTTCGGCAGAATTTTCCATTACTTGCCAGCGAGAGTGTTGAATCAAATTTTCCACCCATCTATTGTAATTAAATTTGTTTGGTTTGTGAAATAAATAAATCTCCATCCGTGTCGCGGTTTTATCCATATACTGCAAAATAAAAAGATTTATGAACAATATTGTACTTTTCATTTCAATTTTTTTATAAACAATTAAAAATTTAGATAATATTTAATCTACCGGAAAATTGTATTGGGTCTTACCTAGACCGCTATTTTTTGAATAAAATAAATCACTCAAAAATTAATATGGAATACGCATACAATGATGAAAATGTATTAAATCAATACATTTCAGAGAGAAAATATACATGGCACTGGCAATGACATCACGCTCGCTTATGGTTTAAGGGTACAAAAAAAAAGTAGCGGGTCAACTCGCTCATGGCACTCTCTCAGTTAAAATATTTTATATTTATCAATAATTTTCGGCTTTTTCTGGCGTATATTCCGGATATTTTCAAATATTACATGTTTATAACATCATAGTTTGGAGCAGGCTTTTCAGTGAGCTGATTTTTTGTCTACGTGTCAAATGAAGTACGACCCAATGGTAATTTTAAGGATAATTACTTTGTTCAACTAATTTTTCCGGTTATTCCACTTCCGGTGAATTTGATATTTGACCTAACTGTAATTTTTTACGAAATCTTAAATACTTTTTTATTAAATTCCTTCATTTAAATGTATTGTATGTATGGTTTTTTCAAAAAAAAATCAAAAGAAAAGATCAAATTGAAAATACCCAAATTAAAAATATAGCAATAAATGGTTGAACAAAACTTTCTATTAAACATTTAAAAGTCTAATATGAGAACAGGTTATTAATTCTAATATTAAATTAAATGCATTTCAACAAAAGATTAGATTCAGCTAATCAGTTAATTCGTTAAACAGCTATAAATTTCAACTTAGGAATTTTCAAGATGAACCAAAGAGTTGTTATGTATAGAAACCATTGAATTATAATTACATTTTTATATTATGTTCACTATGTTGAACAATAATCCAGTTAGACTTTAAGCGTTATTATATCATGGCTTAATCAGGCTGCTATAATTATCTAAAATTAGTAATTAACGATTTTATCTTATTAAAATACTTTATTGGATCCAATTAATTGAAAATTATAAAGTCGGGTATTTAACATACCTTATCAGTATGGCGTCTGAAACAAGAGTCCTTCTTGCATTTACTATATTAATATACTGAATATATAGATCGAAAACTGCATAGGCATCTATTATCACATAAATCGAATCCTCTCACGGGATCGGGTCATCGTGAGAATATCTAGGGATATAATAATCTGTATAGGGAACATAGCAGTTGCTTAAAAAATAAGCATCATAAACTATCGATTCAATGATGTGACCATTACACTTCATATTATATATAGCGAATATAGCGAGTTCTTAATATTACACAATGAATCTATTCTAATCAGTACTTCATCAAAAATTTATCCTTTATTTATTAATATGATAACACCCCTTGCTAAAATATTCAACAATATAACATAATACTGTAGGAATTCGGTTGGTCATAAATTTACTTATTGATACATGTCCTATATTTAATAATATTTTATAACAGCGAAACCAAATCAATATTAATATACACATCTAATTATAGTGTCCTGTAAAAGGATAGATACTATCAACTATTGTATATAATATTATCGTCTCTGTTCTGGCAGAACACACTAACTGGAGAATACTAGTTTTGAGTAATTTGACTTTTAAGTTGTTAAAATGTTTGAAATGATCTATCATGTGAGTTTATTAAGTACTCGTAAAAAGGATGACTTTAAAATAAAGACTATTTATGTATGTATTAAGAAAGTTTTGGTATAACTAACTCAATATGTCATTTTTTCGAATTAGTGTCATCTGCCAGAACAGTGACGATATATTATTTATATACAATCAGCCAAATACACCAATGAATTATTAACGTCTAAGGAATATATGTTATGCTACATACTATTAAATTGATTTAACTTTTTAATAATATGTATATCATTAATACAATGCATTTTTAATGTAAATGGAAAGGTAGTACCATGAGACGCTATAAAGTTCCTTTGTACAAACTACAAGGCTCAGCTAGATCTCCCTTGTATTACAATTTATTACGTCGGGGCTTAGACTCAGTCCCTCTGGACGGAAAAGAAATTTGCCATTTTCTAAGTAATAGTTACGGCGTATGCATTAAACATTTATTTTTATTCTGCTTACATGTCAACGCACAGAAAGTATGAAGGGTAATAAAATGGGAACGTGACTTATACTCCTCCCGTATTCCTAACATTTTTATGGTATTCTGTTTACATATTTTACTGTCCCTAGAGCACGAAATGTATCATATAACAAAATGTTAAGCCATCCGGCTTTCGTCATAGACCTGGCCTACTAATAAATTTTACCTTTTCGGGGATAACGTGGGTTTTCTTCTCTATGAAGTAGTTAGTAATGGGGAAATCGAAACGTAATTAAAAGTGAATTTCCTTTATAACGGATCATAATAATTTCTGTTAATAAATGTGATAATTAAAAACTGAATAAATAATCTAGGGAAATGAAAACTTTGCATATTTAAGATGAAAAGGAATAAGGATAAGCCGTTATTATTCATTAAGTTTACTTAAATGGAAAATTTTATACAAAGTATTATTCCGACTAATATATATTAAAAACAAATTAAGTACCTACTTGTTACAGTTATATACATTGGTATCCACGATTTAGGTAAGCTCTGAAAAAAATAAGCTAAATTAACTGAAAATCTCTAATTAAATATTAATTATATGTTTTTGTATATAAACTAGCTTTAATCATACCAATTTATTATTTTAATATCGCTAAGTCTAATAAATGAACTAACTTGAATTTAACAGTTGTTCTTACCAATTGATTAAGTATTGGTATTGATTTTATTGGTGATATGCATAGTAACATTCCTAGATGGATGCATCGATTTTTTTGATTAAAGGTTTATTTTTCGGAGATAACTCTTTTTTTAAAAGAATGGATATCTACCTATCTCGTCGCGGAGCGTGCGCTAACCGTATTAAACGAACTATCTGGCAGATGTCCGTTTGATCAGCCTCTCTGTCCATTAGGGCTCTCTGGATAGAGTATTTTTACGGGCATTTAGTAAACTGAACCAGAAGAGGGTAAGTACTGATGTAAAAAAAAACGCAGCGAACCCTTGGGCAGTCCTAGACTTTTGTAAAAAAATATTTTGAAATTATTAATCCATGATAAGGGTAGTCCTCTATACCAGTTTGTACAGACGATATTATTATATTATTTATAAAATATTCTTTCAAGATTTTTAGATATGTTGTTACTTATCATTAAACCGCTCATTAGTTAAATGTTTACCAACCAGAGTAGTTCATCACATCAGTACTCTAATGTATTATTACATGGTTATCAAAAGTTTTGAATGTGTAGGTATCTATCTACCAACCAATAAAATATATTTTTAATTTATTCATAATATTATATAAACCTAATATTTTTTATTCAATTCCAAAGTATACAATATTTAATAATGTTAGATTAATTAGAGTAATGATATAAATAACTGGATTGTAGGTGTTAACAATAGTTTTTTTTTTATTGAATACTGCATATTATAGACAAGATTTTAGACAGTGTTAAAAAATCAGTTTTTCTTGCATCGATGGAAATTTACCAAGGCTGGTGATAATGATGATTACTATTTTTTTAAATGCACTGCTTCCTTCAAAAGCTTGCTCCATCCTGGAAGATCCAGCGCCGACACTCTCCAGTTGCATTGACCAAGTATTTTTAAATTTCCTGTGGCACAGTCCAGCCATCTCAATTTTTTCCATGTCTTTTCTTACCATCGGGAGTTACGTACATAGCCCGCCTCGGTATATTTTCTGGCATTCTATGCACGTGGCCGACCCAGTGCGGTCTCTGGATTTTCATATGCCACGTGATCTTTTCGCCCCTATAAACTATGTACAGCTCTTCATTATAAAATAGTATTTGAGAAAATATTACAAGTACTTATATTGTTTTGCTTCAAAACCTAGTAATCTAATAATAGATAAGTAATATTTTTAGAATAAGATGTAGTACCTTACATAGTAAAGTAAGTCTTAATTTTAATTTTGACCTATAATTTACTATAAATTTATCCATGTTCAACGGTACATTAATCAAACGTTGGTACCACTTGAATGAGTTTGCATATAAAAATAAAACAGAGGTAAGTTTTCAAACAGTTGGGACAAGTTAACCCATTCATTTAACCCTAAAATAGTTAATTTATTAGCGATGGACCAAGACCGAATGGGTCTCTAATGTCCATTAGCCCTGTAGCGAGCGACAGCCGAGGTCAAACGTTTCGCTTGCCGACTTTGGGCACACGCTAAAATATGCAAGCGACCGCATTCGACATTTTTAGACGGCTGTAAGACCACTTATATGTACTTATCTATATCATATAATAGTTTTCAAACAAAGTTTTTGTTATTAACTATTTTTGAGTTAGACGTTTATAACTACTGTTACGGGTTACAATTTTTTTTCAGTAAGGTCAATTGATAACATTATGGTTTAATGTCAAAACAGATAAAGTGAATTTCCTCAGTTCAGACGATTACATAGACCTAAATCACATTCGTGTTATTTCCTATATTATAATATAATAGCTGTTTTAATATTTTATTGATTTTAAATCAATCGAGTACATTTTGTCATCACCATTATAAGATATACGTAGGTACTGAATATGTTTATTCAACAAATAGTTTACAATATTTATGAATTTTATATTATTTATTGAACATAGATTATTATAAAACACGTCAGAGAAATATATAAACACTACAAAAATTCTTTTTGAAAGAAAAAAACGACACCCAGAGGGATTCTACTATACACCCTTGGAATTTGCGCATATGTGCTCTACCAATTAGATTATGTATGTCCTACATAATATCGACGAATTTAACTAGTGGTGTACGGTTTACTGTGGTCCTAAAGAGAAGAGATGCTCAAGTCGGTCCACCCAGGCCCATCGGGTCGTCTGACCTAGTCATCACAAAGGCCAACTGTAATGCTTTTAAAAAAATTGCGGCGTTTTATTGCGGACCTGAAGATCTCTTCACATTTCATGTTCATCTTGTTTTAGCTTTGTTTTTAAATATTATATGTAAATAATTTATTTTTGTTAATTTCTCCGTGCTAGTCTCTCTCATGGGCACTTTGATTAAATTATATCTCAGTTAATTTAGTCAAATCACACTTGAGTGCATGGTGACCTCAGTTTTGGGCATCTGCTCCTGAAACATTCCCAGGGATAATCAACTGCTGTTGCTTTACAACCAAACTTAGGGCTTTGTGAGTCATGATACGCTCGATTAAGAGCGAGTGTGGTACGGGCGGAAATTATTAGGTATATTATTTTTTAAATGTTTTTCGAGCTTAGAATGAAATGAATAATTATTATTTTATAAAAAGGAGATGTTAAACATCTCTAATCTTCCTGTATTCTACATTTGACTATAGACTACAAACCGGTTTACATCTTCTGTTACATCTCAAATGACAGACTGAATGCTACTTACAATTAGACCATTAATATGAAATCGGTTAATACAGCAAACGGATACTGCGATTATAATATGACAACAGATTAGCTATAAAGGACTACTTTGTTCCCAGACAATGCACCCTGAGCCAACAGTACATACTTGTACAAACATTTGACCGCAGTGTAAATCCGCTCCTATTGAAACTACCTGTTATTGTTATATCGCTTATCGCTAAATTAAATTTATGCTTTTACTCAATAAACACTACTATTGCAATAATTGCATATTTATATATAATGTGTCTTATTGATATTTTTTTTTGCAATTGAATATTATAGTATTAAATATACTATAGCATAAATATATAATAACGTCATTAAAAGCTTCTTATTTTAAAAATGGTGTCACAGGAAAAATAACTAAAGACTAAAAATAAATTTAATGAGTTCATTCACCGCCATCTTTACCATTATCTTTAATAAAGCCTGAGCATAACTTTTTTGCACAAGCAACGAGTGGTTCACTGCCATACTATTTATTGATAACGTACTTGCAAGTAAAATTTGGTATTCTATAATGACTGAAGAGTATAAATAAGTTATTAGTTATTATCGTTTCGAATCGACTGTCATATTGATAAACGTCCTAGTGTATTAAGATTTATTATTATACACAGAAGAAGTTTACTTACTTTAATTGTCACTTCCAATTATTAATAATACATAACCACTAAATCAGATGAACTCCAAGGTCTCCAAGATACGTTAAAATAATCTGAAAGAAATCTGAAACTAAGAATACTCCGACAAGTGAACACGACAGACGCGTCAGTATGAGCACTCTATAGACAATGGCAGGCAATGACAGGTCATCCATAGACAACGGGAGTGGCAAAAAGTAGGACCAGTCGAGTAATGTATCGGCTTCCTTCTTCAGGGGGCAATGGTTTATTATAGTTTATTTATTATACTCCAATGGTTCTCAAGATCTAGAAAACATTCAAAAAAAAGAAATAACCACACAGTTAATTTCAAATCATATTTTTTTCTGAAACAGTTATCATTTATACTTAAATATCATTGAAGAGATCTTATACAATTTAATACAATAAAACGTTAATGAACATGACATATTAACAATTTAAATCGTTCACAATTTGACATAAAAACAATGAAAATAAGTATAAACAACAATTAATGGGGAGAGGCATGCCAGCAGAGAACGTAGCGGAAAAATACGAAACTTGCAATATGAGGTTTTTTTTGTTGATAATTTACAATTTCAACTGTATTAATTAATAAATATGTACTTATCTGGATATAAATAGAAAGAATTTCGAGTTATAGATAAAAAATCGATGTTTTTTAAAATAAATATAAAAAATATTAAAACGATGAATTAGTCATAAATCTACACGACAAAAAATTGAAAACTTAATAAAGTAAATTTTAATAATAAATATGACCATAAAATATAATGTAATAATAAGATGTGACCCTGCAACGAATTCACATTTTATTACATTTTTTTACAATTAATTATATGTATTAAAAATAATATTAAAACTTTTTAATGTTTTCAGATACATATTTATAAATTAATACAGTTGAAATTGTAAATTATCAAAAAAAAATCTCAAATTGCAAGCTTCGTATTTTTCCGCTAGGTTCTCTGCTGGCATGCCTCTCCCCCTTAATACAGTTGAAATTGTATATTATTAAATAAAATCTCAAATTGCAAGCTTCGTATTTTTTTGCTAGGTTCTCTGCTGGCATGATTCTCCTTAAATGAAAGCCATTGTTTAAAAAAAATCATGGGAAATCAACGAACGACCTAAGATTACTACTTCACATGTCACGCCTCAGCATTGGCGCATAGGGCAAGCACAAATTCGCGTCACTTCCCTCGGTCTATTATCAGATTTCGCGCCTCCCGCCATGTCAGACCTGCAGCACGTAGATCGCTATTATAGAACCGCTGTAGGGTGAGGGAGAACCGGATACGGTGACGAAACCCTTAAAGTTGTAACAAGGGTACGGAGTGTCGCACTCTATGTCGGCATCCGGAACACATGTTCCCTGAGCTTAGTATAATCTCTTTTAAAAATAATAAAACGTGTCTATATTATGTAAACGCCAAAACATCAAAGAATGTAAGAGTTAATTTTATTCAATATATTAAAGAATATTAGATTTTTATTATTCACACTAAAAAAATCCTAAAGACAATTTAAAGTGAATGGGATTTATTTCTAAGATTTATCAAAATTATGTATTTTCAAAGAATATCATTATGTAATTTCTTTATTATTTACAAAGAAAACCTTACTTAAACAAAATCATCATTGCAAATACGACAAAAGCTGTAGTTATTTGTTTTTCACAGTAACAATACTATCCTCGCTGTCTTAATCCTGAACTTTTCCGATTTGTCACGAAGTCGCTTCTACAATAGAAAACAATCACTAGATACCTACAAGCAGGTACATACTGTGGGAGCGGTCAAGTAAACATCAAAGGAATAAAGTAAGCAAAGAAAGTCACGAATTTACAATGTCCTTTCCTATAAAGGTCAGAAATTCCGGTCTGAATACCCGCAGAGTAGCAGGTACTACACTAAAATAATATTTTGTTCAAAATGCTATTTACAAACGGTAGGAAAATGCTTTTCATTATTCCTTTAAACTCGTCAAGTACGAAAAGATCACGTACTAAAAAATATACAATGAATATTTGAACGTAAGAAGCTTTATGGTTATATGAAATCGTTTTCAAATACAAATAAAATGATTTTTCTCTTATTATATATTATTTCATTTCAAGACATTTATATTATTAGTATTTTCAAGATTTCCAAGTATTTTTATCCAATTATAAATAGGTAAATAATAATCCGTTGTTTAAGAAACGATTTAGTGTAAAATTACCTCAATAGCATAGTACATAATAATAATTACGTTTAATATTAAAAACGGTGCATTTTAAAATATTTAAATACGACTGCTCATACGATCTTTTGTGTATTTTTCGTTTGTCCCAGGTCTGATAATATATTTGCATTTTATTTTTTCAATACGTGTTTATATCAAGACCATGGACATAATAAATTATGCAAATGGTCAACAACCATTTATCGTTTTGTTAAAAAAAACCTCTCCATGCGGCGGTCACTACACGAGATGGTAGTGTTTATTAAAAAAACCATCGAAAATAGTTCGTTATAATATAATATATTATATAAAGATAAGATTCAAATTTGGATAAAAAATGTTATAACTCAGTTTTATAACAAACTTTCAGCATTTATTCAACGATCAATCTTCGTAAATATTAATTTACTTATATAGTTACGCTGAAATGGTCCTTTTAATTTATAACATGTCATGATAACAATTTTTAATTTATTTTTATATATAAAATTTACCTACTACTAGAATATAATATATTAATATATGATGTATTTGATGTATGGCATTAATTCACGCTAAAGAAACCTGTGCCAAAAAAAACAATAATTGTTATCATGCTGTGTGATCATAATATAGTATGGTGTATTTTGTGGAATTGGATTCTAAATGCAAGTAAGTGCAATTTTTCATGATCTATATTTTGAAAATAACCTATGATCTTTTATATGTTCCATAGCATATATTATTACTAAATAAAGAAAGTTTTATTGCATTACCAATTAACATTTTTCAATTATTATTAATTGAAATCAAACTTATTATCGTGGGGTTACTGTTTAAAATTGGTATGTCACGAAATCAGGTTATTTGCTTTTTCGTTCAATGTAATTGAGAGGGTTATTTACATTGATTTGCAGTTAATCATGATCCTCCATGTATGTTTTTAATTTTTTTTATGTCCAGAGTTAAATATTTTGTGTAGTGTTCATGTGTTATTTTGTTGTTTAATATTTCATAAAAAATTTGTGGGCCAATTTTATAGTTATACTGTCTACACAAAGTTTTGAGAGTCCATCGCTCCTTTTCTAGTATTAGGCAGTCGTTGATGACACGCCACCTTTACAAAATCAGGTTATGCAGTAATTGCAATTTTAAAGTTTGACATGCCCTTTAAAATCTCACATAATGTTAATTTATTTGTGCTTTGTGTACATTTTCCGTAATATCGTATGACTGATATTTATCCGTTGTTAACTCTAAATACCTAAATTATTGATTGACTAACTTTTGGCAGCAACCCCTACGATACATTCATCTTATTTAAGTGCCTTTTTCTATCAAAGATTGCAACCAAATTACAGTCATCTCCTTATCTGGAGTACGTTGTGTCAGATATTGACATTATGTATAACACATTCCACATTATGTTACTTGTGAAGAATGCGTAGCCAAGACTATTTCCAGTATCATAAGTCTCTGCTGCATTGTCTGCATTTTGAACTACAGTAAAATATATTTCTTATTGCGGAAATATAGCTTAAGTATATTATACAGCCTCACTGCGTTGAACGATGGCTTTAAAATTTCTTGATGTATTCACATGAATCTTCCAATTGGTAATGTGATTCATCTTTCAGAGAAATTACATAATTTATTAACCTATCCTAATGTATTTTGAAATATTCCTCTTGATATTTAGTAAAAAGTTATTTCTGCCTGACGTATCAACTTTATTTTCCAATGGAACGAATTTGGTACTAGTTAGTACCGCATACTCGTATCATTATAAGCTACGGAGCTTAAAGCGCTGTGATAGTAGCTTTACATCAGTGACCAAGCTCGCATAGATATAATCCACATCACTATACATTATTATCCATAGCTAGCCCGCCAGCTCTATCGACGGTTAGTTTTCAAGAACCTTTCCCTAGCCCGCGCAACCACTTTATTACTAAAACTAAAGCACTTTGACAGGAGACTTTTGCCCCCAGTAAATGCTTAACACCTTTCCCCGCCAGTTTATTATATCATCACTCACAAGTCGCGGTGGAAAGTCTTCAGCGTGGTTTCTGTCCTTGTTTAATGACTGCTTTCAAACTAACTGGTGAATATAGAAGTGCAGTATTAATATATATTTTCTAGACGACGAGGTATTAACAGTGATTGCGTTTCAATACAGTGTGGTGCAGAAATACTATTCAAACACTAACATCTTAAAATACAAACATAATTTAAATTAAGGGCAAATTCTCTACGATGGGTTTACATTTAAAATATATCATTATCTTTATTGAACAGCTTTTGTGGTTATAATCTTGCTCATACAAATGGTGTAACTAGAAATACTGGGCCCATCAGTGCTTCTATAAAATCCATTCAAAATCAACATTGAAAGCTCTGCTTACATTTATCTATTTTCTGTATTTTTCCTCCAATCCAACTGCCCTTTCTGCTCATTTTTTCTATCCAAAATCAATGTATAGAACTTTAAGCATTCTTTTAAAAATTGTATTTTTGTTCGATTTATTTTTAATATAATATATATAAAAGAGTACTACACTTTATAGCAACTACCGGTTAGTATTTAGTAGTAGTTAAATGTATTTCTATTTATTGGCATTAAGTGTTTTAAAAAATAAAAACATAAACTAATTGGATATCAAACCTGTTATTGTTTTGTAAATTTAGACATCTTATGTTATTTATTATATATAAGCCACAAAACCGATATTTGACAAAACAACTGTTATAGCACGGTTAGCCAGGCTGCTACAACTATTCAAAATTAGTAATTAACAAATTTATCTTATTAAAATACTGGATTTTCTAATTGACAATTGTATTTAATATCACTTATCGTATGGCATCAGAGTCTCCATATATTGGCTACATGCTCAATATATAGGTTGAATACTGAATAGAGATTTATTGTACTTGCGATATATTCCCACGGACAAGGGTCAGTGGGAGAATATCTAGCTTCCCTAATCAGCATAATTATGTTATATAAGCATATTATAAACTATCGATTTTATGATGTGAACATTACAATTCATGTTACAACATCCTCTACAACATTGTGGGAAGCTAGTAATTAGATTTATACAATAAATCTTTATCTAGTCTAATCAGTACTTAATCTAATGATATCCTTATTTATTTATATAAACACATCCCATAATCCCAAAAAAATAATACGGTAGCAATTTGGTTAGTTATAAATTTATTTATTGATTCAAGATGTATATCTAATAATATTTTATAACACAATATAAATATATTATTATAATCTAAAAAATCTACAATAAAAAGACGTAACCAATAAAACATGGTAAAAAGTATAATAATTCTCATAAAAGACTACAACATAACTCATAAGGACTTACTAAAAACATTTACGTAGACGCAAAGAGTATGAGTTAGGTGCTTTGCTGGAATAGTTCGATTTAGGTGTTTTATATCGCACGGGTCAATGGCAAATGAGCCAATATAGTTGCGAGCAAAGGAATACGAAATGGTTTACATTGCTTTGTGAGCGACTGAAACGTCCACTGTGCGCCGCAATACTGATTACGCTGTCAGACTATCGATACGATGGTTTAAACGCAAGTCAAAAATAAAGAGTTTTTTTTTTGTAATATTTCACCGGCGAGACATATTTTTTCATACACCGTACGACGACTATTATTTTTTTATAATATAGAATCTATAAAACATATCTGCACTAATAGTTTTCTATTTATATGCAATAAGTATGTATTTTATTAAGTCGTAAAGTCAGCAAAAACTAGACACCGTCGGACTTTTGAGGCCAGTTTTTTCAATGGATTTATAATATAAAAATCCACTATTTTAATTTTAATCGCGGTGATAAAAGCCTTTCTCGTTAGATATTAAGTAATATAAAAAAAATATGTAAATTTATTTTATGATATCAGTATAACTCTAAATAACCTCAATTGTTTTTATTGTTCAGCAATTATTAATAAAATAAAACCATTATTTGTGGTATGTAGGTTCTAATATTTACTTTTTTGTAATACTAACTATCATTGTTCGTATTTGTTTATAAATTTCAGCTAGTCTTTGTAACCAATAATTGATATATTCATCTATCATTTCTTACACCAAATGCCAATCTACTGTCTATACACACGTATAATTATTTGCCAGAGTGGTAGGTGTCATCTAGCTGATTCTAGCATGTCAATTAGTACAGCAATCAACCGAAACATGCTTGTATTTTTTACTATTCTTATTTCAGCTGGAGTATTAAGACTGCCATAATTTAAAGCAGTGATTTTATTGTAGTTAACATAGCTAACAATAGTCAATATAAAAAAAAACTGTTGTTATTACAAATATTAGTGTATTATCATTTTTTTGTACAAACTTGTAGTTATAAATGCTGGGAGTATTATAATGGTAGTACCCAGTGGGCCACGAATTTCTATAAAAAATAAAATTTTAGAAACATGATTATTTAGAAATATAATAAAAGTATATCATAAAGACTTGTATATCGGTTAAGAATGTCATCACGATTACTAGAGATGAGAGTATATTGTGTATAATATATTAATTTATTTAAAACAACCGCGGGAGCTAGTCTATTGAGTGTAAAGTAGAGCGTGTATAATACACGCTCATTTTCTATGGATGGCCTTTCATGCACGGGTTTTTAGAGCACGTAAACGCGCTTATGGCATACATCCGGTTAACCAAATACCTACGTTGGAGATTTTAAAAATATAAAGAAATATTTAGAAGATTTTTTCATATAAAAGGGTATTAATCACTCCTTTTTTGAGTTCCTTTGCACAGGTAAACATAATTATTTTTAATGAGATTAAAATAAATCGATTTATGTAATCAATATTCAATTAGATGAAGAACAATGGAAATTGTGTAGGCATTTATTAAATGAATCACATTTTTATTTTATCTAGCAAATTAGATTAGAATTTTGACAATCGATACAAAATTTGTAGGTACCTCTGCACTATAGGTACTAGCATAGCAAAATTAAGTATACATATATTAAATATTTGTAGCCACTAACAACGACAGTCCACGTTTATTGTTAGTTAATAATTTATTCTTTATCTTACCACACTATATAATATGTACTTCATAAATATCCTTGCATTGGTTGTCGATAATGATGTCAATAGACGACGAGTAATTAATACTCATGACTATTGAAATTTAAAACATGAATATTTCCCAAATAACCAGGCGTAGGATAAGTTAATAATAATTATTATTCGCTTGCAGAACTTCATCTATTAATGAACAATTATTGATAGATTTGTAAAGTATACCAGTCATGAGATCCCATTTTTAGACGATGATAAATACTAAACATTTATATATCAATGTAGGTACAATTAATATATTAAACTAATTTTTGGTTTAATAAATGTCTTTGCTATAAAATTATTCTTTTGTTATAACAACCTGTATATGAATAGTTTCCTATCAAAACTGTGTAGATGAGATATGTGAGTACCTACTCATATCTGTCATATAAATATTTTCATGTATTTTTTTGAAATCTTTATAAACGTATCATCTACACATAAAGCTGCAAGTAAAACAGAACAAACTAACAATCTACTTTAACAAATTAATGTGTCAGCAAATGTATAAAGGAATTTAAGTAAAAATATTTCCTCTAAACAAATAAAATATGAGATACGTTGACGTTCAACGGCGGCTGGTTAAAATAAAGCCACCCTAAATATTACTCGCGGGAGATTCCAGCCAGAAATACTTACGAGACATGATTTTTCCCGGGACGAGAAAAATAATGTGTCATAGAAATTCAGCGCGGTCATATTTCATTTTCATACGGGCAATATATCACGGATGAGGCTGTATGGATTCGGGTGTGCGCGAATCAAAATCATTTGTTAAATGGGACGCTGTAATAAAAGTGTTTCTAATGTTTACAAATGGCAAACATTACTATAATTTCGTGTTTAATGAAGAGAAAAAATCATTTGTGAAATGTTGTCATCATCATTGGCACTGAAACCTAATCTATTTAGCTCTTGGCCAACTCCAGGAAACGTCTCCACTATTATATGTCTACCACCATCTTAGCTTTTGGAATACTACTGAAAAACTATTTCTCTCGAACTACGTGTGACTCTTTCATACGTGCATAAGGTTTTTAAGAAATATGAAAAGTAAAAATATAACTACTGTATTTACAAAATATGAATACCAGTGGCTTGTAATTATTTATAATAACATCTCATTATTCTTGTCATTCATATTTGACCATTTTTGTGATAAATTTTTCAGACTCCTGACATAAAGCTTTATGTATCTTTTTCTACACAGTCTAACCCCCTTAGTAGGTATTTCTCCAGATTCCTTGTTTTCTTCCATTCTTTTGAAAAGTAGCTTCTTATGTGCTTGATGTTTCCCATCCTTGAGACATGGCCTTGTTGTCCTACTTTCAACTGTGCGAACAATGTGAAATAAAATTTTACATTCAAATTGGAATAATATTTTAATGTATGTCAATTCTATGGACCAGGAGAAGGAGAGTATGAAAAGAACTAAGTGCATATTATATAAGGTGAAAAATAAACATCTGGTATAATTTTCATGGTACAATTGAGTAGAATACCTAGATGTAAATTAAAAAATATATTAATTGTTCTATATGTTATTTATTTTAATATTTGTATATATTTATATCTAAAAACTCTATTTTTTATAATTATTAGTCTACTTTAAGTACATATATTTTAAGACAATTCTTGATGAACTGGTTTAGAAAATCACAAAAATAGTTTTTAATAAATTCATTAATCACATTATTGAAGAATCGTAAAATGTTTATCCAACATAATCAGCCATTGCATACTAATTTTTGTGCTCCCAAGAGGGACATATAGGAAAAGCAAGGATTTATAATGAATTCATTCATTCATTAATTCATTCTCCCAACCTATTTAGTTCAAATAATTCATTAGAGTTATAAATGTCACTGTAAAATTAATGTTTATTTTTATCTTTGCTATTTAAAACATCCCCCAAAGTAAAAATTGCAAGTTTAGTGATAAATATTTTTGAGTATCCTGAATTACCACCATTGAATGTGTTTAAAGTATGCCAATGGCTTCATTCCTTTTTTGATTTCACTCATAGACTTTAAATTTGGTACGAATTTACGACTGCGATGACAATACATTCCATTAATATAATATAATCAAGTACTTCAAATATAGTGTTTTCGTAAAATCTAATGGAGAAAAAAATGTTCTTGTACCAATCAATTCAAAATTATTGTTGAATACACATACTGCAACTTTATATAATATTTAGTCAATAAACAATAATTCTCATCTATGACGATGCTATGCTCACATTTTCGTAAAAATATACAATAATATTTATGGTTTTTAAATGATAAACATATCTAAAAAACAAAAATATCGATATAAAACATTATTCAAGTTATTTTTAGTATAAATCACCTTTGATAAAAATAATAATATTCGTTATACAGTTTAGTGACTATAATATTATTATTTATTCAACATTAAATCAATAAGTTCTTTTAAATAAATATCAATGGTTTTAATTGACAATATTTTGTAAGAAGTTGTGAAATTTAACCTGAAATAACTATTTACCAATTATCAATTTCAATTGAGATTTCCACAGGAATATACATAAAAACGATAATTGTAAGGGTGAATATTCCATTTAGTATTACGGATGGATAACAAGCTATAAAGAAAGTGTTCTTTCTAAGCCTCATTATAAACTTGTGAGACATGTATAATCCTCCACAGGTAATTATCACATTGACTGCTGACTAGATAATTACTTTTTAATTACCACATTTAAATAGCATGCTAATTATATCGAATGGCCACCTTAATCGTTACGCGCTGGGTACATCTTTGGCGTCCTTAATAAATAAATGTCAAAAGTTAAAAATCCTCCTTGGGTAAAATAGTATTTTGGTTGATTCGCCCTTTTTACAAAACACCGACGACTTGATAAAATGATTTATTTATAATATATATAAAAATATTATCAATTAACAATATCCCTCCAAGCATACCGGTCTTAATCGTTATTAAAATATGTGGATTAAGTACTTACTATACGTTTTCCTTTATTTCAATTAATAAATCTTTCTACCTACACATTAATAAAATAGTTGAGCTATTTTCCATTTTGATATTGTACTTTATAAATATTTAATGCGATCCATACTTTGTAAAGTTAATTCAAACAAGAATTTTATTCACAAAATGCTGTGCCGTTATATTCCGTATCGCTTATTTTGTACTATAGGTAGGTATTCAAAATTATTTAGGATATTATGTTTATGCCAAGTATGTACCTCGTAATAACATATTGATATAATAAAGTCTAACTTAATATTCATGAAATAAAAATACTTTTACATTAATGTCGGATTGACTTTAAAATAAAATATTATCATACAACAGATTTAACTAGGTACCTACATATTATGGTAAAGATTATTTTTGTAAATCTTATATAATGACATATTATTTAAGTTCACAGTATGACATTAACTCAATATTGTGTGTAAAAATATTGTATTAAAAGTTCACATGCTAATAACAAGTACCTATTCAGATTTTTAATTCAATACTGAATCCATACAACACTTAAAATTTTCATATTTTTAAATTTATTATAGAAAACCCTAAGAAAAAATCCTAGAAAAATTCAATTTATCCTTTTTTCTACGATTTTTCCATTAGATAATTTTACGTTTCTATAGTTAATAATTTAAATATTCAATATTTTTTTAGTTTTTAATAACTTCTCATATTGTATAAAAAATGATACAGAAATGAAATGAAATGAAACAGCATATTATATACCTACATAAGTTGTATTGTTATTATGACCCCAATGAACTTAGCCTCATATTTGTATTTATATGCATATAAGCTAAAACCATATTATAACACATATTAAAATAGAAGTTCAACAACGCTGAGCAAACTGGGGCAAAAGTGGTAAGTTTTCAGTATTTCCATATGCAAATTATTAATTTTTTTTCTTCTAAAATGTATTCTTACACATATCGTTATATGAAAATGTCTTTTTTCAACGTGCGATATCAAATACAACGGAAATTGCTTCAAGTTTGCCGTATCATGGCGCACACAGAGCAAGTTTTCTAATGTTGCCGTACCATGAAAATGTTTTCCCACACATATTATTTATCGCAAAATCGGTAACGCGAAAACAATTCCTTACAGTGAATTTAGTGCTCGGGCCGTAAATTCTTTGGGCATACCGCCAAAATTGTATCTATCGATTATGCTTAATTGTACAAAATTGCATGCAGTGCACACACAGATAACGTGTTCATGGGGCCATTCCAATGAAACATTGCTTCAAATTCTATTGCCAAGCTGCCTACGTGTTTTTTATTATTGCTAAGCTGTATTACCAACATTCGCGATAAGCAAAAATAAATGACCCAATATATCAAATGGCAATTACGTTTATGTACATGGTGTACAAAACTTTTCATTTTGACAGCTTTTTTATGAAGATAAAAAAGCTTTTGTTTTGGTGGTCAAAAGTTTACAAAAGTATACTAGGTAATACAAAAAAATATATAACACTATATTTTCAAGTAAAATCAACGTAATATCATAACACGGTTAAGTTTCTAACGAATCGAAACGTCATTCTCACGTGTCGGTAATTATATTCTAGTAATCACAGAATAAATCTCTATTCGTCAATTCTATCATAATCTCACGAATATTATCGTCTTTCTACTTATACTTATAGTTCAATAAAACAAATTAACAATTTTAAAACATCAAACTTTTTCAATACATAAAATATATTTTTAGGTTACTACTAACTTGTGTAGGCAATAATATTTTATCTCTTATATTTATGGTAAAGGTACAAAAGTAAATTTTTGTGAACAATATAATATAATATATTTAGATTATTCTTGAAATTATGCAAAAACTATTGAAATAATTATTTCAGTATTTTATAGCCCGAATAAACTAAAAGCTAAGCAAACGACAAATGCTAATATTTATTAGGTATCCTAAGATTAAGATTGATTTCCCAACAAGCCACTAGTTTTATATTATAATTTAAAATATTCTAATAAATGTTATTTGTTTTATGTACGTATAAAAATTATTTTTCTTACAAAGACTGGAACACCCTACCCTGCATATTCCAGCAAATAACCAAATATATTGTATTGGTTAAAATACGAAATGCGGCTCGCTTATTTCTGAATTGCTTTATAATCATTGTACCACCCAACGTTAATGACGTTTCCATTCCCGTTCTATGAAAATCGTTGAATTCGTTATATTACCATTTTTACAAAAATATACTTTTCATGCAACCGAATTTCCATATATGTTTCTGGACATATATTTCTTATATTAATGACGTCTTCAACAGCAAGTAACGTGAACGTATTTTTTAATAATTACGTAAATACTTTACCTACATATTCTGGTTTTTTGTTTTGAAAATTAATATTAGAGACATTTTTTTTATAAACCTCAATAAAACATTTAAACTCAAGTATATTTTTAAAAACTTTGTTTTCACATAATAAAGCTAGTTAACTATACTTTAATTGAATATGTTGTTCTATACTCTCGTATTCGAGTAGTGATAACAAGAATTATCTTGCATAATACGTATGCATAATATTATTAAACTTCCTACCCATACAATTTGACGGAAACTTAATTAATATGTTGATAATATAAAAAACAGACAGAGAAAATATTGTTGAAGATGACAAAATATTGATAATTATTATTATAAATTTAATTTTTTTCTATATTTATTTTTTATACTAATAAAATATATAAATTAAAAATACGTTTTCATTGACATTGCAATATTATTAAATATGGAAATATTTGCTTACCTTAAATCCACTAGATACAGGTAAACACTTTGCGGATACTACTTCTCCGCACTGCAGATATTGACACTAAATATTTAAGGTGACGGGAAAATTGAGTTTTACCTTAAAGTGTCAAGTATGGATACACATTCACTATACAATAAAATATTTCAACACTTTGTTCTTAATAAATAAATGGGCGTATGATATTAAAATCATTACTAATATTACATTTTTATGTAGTTTTGACCAACAACTCGACGCGAGAAATGTTTATATTTAACCGAAAGCAGCTCCAATCAAATAGGCGTATATTTGAACCGTTTGCGTGCTTTTTTCATATTAAGTTATTTTCAACCTCATAGTTAACAATAAAAATCCATACGATGATTTTAATATATTTATCCTATTCAATAAACTAGCATATTAGAATCACACGAATAATCTGATTAAGAGTATTTATATTCGTGGTTAATATCCGATTGTGGATTTTTTTCGTTTTCGTATTAAGCTCGCGAAGTTCTCAATTTTAGGAGATAAATGAGCGCCTTTTTGAGGGGTGTGCGTCGCTCGAGAGAGGCGCTTATCGACTGACACATTTGCCGGGATATTCGTATGAGGAAAAAGGCCGGCAGACTGGGCGCGTGCGCGGCCTCGACACGCGGTCTCGGGTCTTCCAGCGACATCCCCCGCCGAGCGATGAAAGCATCCCTTTTAGGACTTCCGGAAGGGTGGAAACAGTGGCGCACTTAGTCAGCAGTAAAATGGCTTGTTTGACCCAATAACCTGCGTTCTAGGGCACCCGATATATTTCTATTTTGTTTGATCAGTAATCGGTTTAGGTACTACAGGAGGCACGATTAAATATACGATTTGCAATCCTTTTCAACTGGCAGTTATCCGATAAAAACCTAGTGTAAATTATTTTTTTTTATATTTTTCTAGTAAATACAATTCAAAATTGTTGTCTTATTTGTCCTTTTTGAATCTAATTAAAGGGTTTAAAGAAATAATTGGACATTTGCATGCAGCGTAATTATATTTAAACTTAATCTTAATATTAATTTGAAAATGTCATTAACAAAAATGATAAATATTTTACAATTTTAAATCTATCTTTAGAAAATATTCTCAGAAATTTTTATTTACCCTAAACACATATAAGTAGGTACACAGTTAATTGTCATTGTTCATATTTTACTATAATAATTATTATATATTTCAACGAAAACAAATCTAACCAAAGATGTCGAATTGGCTTATACAAGTAGAGGAGGCGTAATGTGATTCAAAAGCCTAAGAAAAATATCTTCAATGGATTAGATTTAAAGCAATAATTGGGCTATTTTCTATAACGTTCACATTAAGATGTGCAAATAAAACGAATAAAGTAGTTTTTAGAATTTGTCGTAGTTAACTACATTACGAGTTTTATTATATTAATATAATATGTATACTGAAATATTTAAATTATTTAATAAATTAATAGTAGTAATTTATAGATTAAGACGGTGCTTCAGTAAAACGGCAAATAATTTTCAACTATGGGTGCGACGAAATTTTGGACTCGCTGGCAATCGTAAAGCGAAATTAGTGCTGTGAACACGTCAATTTGTTTCGTGATGGCGACGGGGGTATTAATTCTTAAATCGTGTAAAAATGACTAAAAAACGTTACCCATTTCCTTGAAAAAGAAAACATGTCAATGAATATATTATTATTGTTACTAATAGAACAATAAACAGAATATTAAATGGACGCATGATGGATTTATATGTCAAATTATATTTCGTTCGACACGCGTCATTTGCACAATTCGCGCATCGCCTAGCCACAATCTTTTAGACCATGCCTCCTCAACTGAGGTATAACCCTAATGAGAATGGCTGTCGTGGATTTAAAAAAATGGAAAAAGTAATTAGTTTTAACCTTTCAAATATTTTTAAAAATTAACAAGTTAACCTCCGTTTTTATTGATGTAGTTTTATTTCATAAAGTTATTGAGTAAGTAGTAAATATAATAAAGTTACTCATTTCTGTACATACTTTTTCAGCACGTCAATGAAAGAGGACTCACCACGCGGTCAATCGATTAGGAATTAATATCTTTTACTGGTTTCCTAATGTGAATAGTAAGCGGTTACGAGATAGACATTAACGAGGGCATGATACGAGTATAAATACTGTTGGATGAGAAGGGGTCATATAGAATTTACTTCCAAAAAAATATCGATGATTGCAACACGATCAGATTTGTTCAGTTTAAGAATTCTTACAGTAATATTATAATCTATTGCAAAACCATTTTCTTTTATACAATAATAGTAAAGGTTTTCATTTAAAATGGCAACAATTCTTAAAATATTCTTCTTCTTGTTTCGTCGTGACCAGGGTCGCCAATGAATGGCTGAAATAAAAGATGGTCTCTTGAGTCTGTCTCTGTAGCATCCACATCTTCATTTGGCGGTCTTAATAAGTGATTGATTCGTATTCATTAATTTGAGATAAACTTTTATCTATATGAATAAATAAAAAGTAAGTCTATAAACATTATCTTTAAATGAATAATTATCATTTATCTATTGTATTCATATTGTAATCAATTCGATTATAGAGTTATTTTGTATTCCATTATGTCTTAAGGGTAATAATATGTACAACCGATATGTGCTACCAACGCCCACGTATACGTGTGAAACATGGACTTTTAAACTAGAAAAATTCCATAAATTACGAGTATCGCAACGTAGCATGGAAATGTGCATGTTGGATATAACATGTATAGATCTTAAAATAAACCAATGGACAAGAAAGCAGATAAGAGTACTTGATATTATAGATGTCGCTAAGAATATGAAATAGCAAAGGGATGGACATTTTGCTTGGTAAGTGGACAACCGCTGGACAAATGCTGTCATACAGTGGTACATAAGGGACACTAAATGCCCATAGGGATGCCTTAAAACCCGCTGGATAGACGAACTCGTAAATTTTGGTGGATCTATGTGGGAGCAAAGTACTAGGGGTCGAGAAGTATGCAGAGAAATAGGATTTATAAAATTACCTATTAAAATATAAATAAAATACGAAATATTAATATGCATGGTTCATATAGGGGGGTGTGTCTCTCATGGTGGCACTGGCCGTGACACTTATTTACAAAGACTTGCAAATAGTATTATTTTACCTCTGATAAAGGTGAACGCGAGGCTGACATTAAAAGGAGAATAGCATCACTAAAGCGAGAAAATGCATCTACTAAGATCTTTTATCCTCCCAGTTTTGTATATATATTATGTATACCAACGAGAGACAAGAAACCTACGAAAACTTTACGAATTTAAAATGTGATACTAGAAATCATTGTTAAATTTTGAGGACAGTGGACAACTATTCTATCATCAGATAGAATGCCATTGGTCACACACTCTCTTCGATTTACATGATATTCAAAGATTGGGAAGGACAAGGAAAAACTGCCTCCAAATATATGGATCAAGTAAAGAATAGTATGGATTCTCTTCGTGTCGAGGAGATTTGGATTGAGCTGTGGAGACAGCTGGTGCTCGATAGAAAAGTTATTCGGCTCAAAATCGTAATAATGACCGCGGAAAAAATGTACTTTACTTATATTACTTATGAGTTTATGACCAAAAATTTTATTATTTATAGAATTTGTCCACAACGAACGGCTATCAAACAACCCTCATAGAATCCACTCTTTAAAAGGGGAGGGTTAATTATTAAACGTTTGTAAGTAAAATAATGTATTCTAATAACATATTGGTATTATAATCAAAATAGGTAAGTACCTATATAATAGGTAAATAATTGTACTTAATCGGCATAATTTTATATGGATCAGAGCTGGTTATATTTTCTGTATAATCTAATGAAAATGGCTCTGATTGGTGTATTATTATAGTATTTTTTAATAGACATAATAATAAGTGGATATACATATCTACTATGGTAAATATTTTAATTGAGTTTAAAGATACTTATAATTTATTTTCAATCATTATATTACTGATATTTGTAACAACGATTAATAATTATGTAGATATTTAAAAGATAACTCGCAGACAAATAAAATAAAATAAAAAGCTCAAAAATAAATCCATGTCTATTACCAAAATCCCTATAAAAATATTACATAATATGACATAATTTTGTTTTACAATTAACCAATGTAATATTATCATTCCATCAATAATTGATAGCCAAAAGTATTAGTATAATTTAATTCAATTTGCATTGTCAACAATTTATTTAATACTTTAATAATTGTATCAAGTTTACTGACGGTACTTGAATTTAAAATTTAATTATCTAGGTACTTGAAGTTATGTCTCGTTTAATTTGAATCGTTCTTAGTGATACGCGTTTCGTCTTTCAGTGTCTTCAAAAACTGTGCATATTAAACTATAGAATATACACAACTAGTATGCTGCAAACGATTTAAATGTTTTAGTTTAATACTTCAAGTCAAACCATAATAAATAAAAAATTGTATTCTCTCCATAAACTATCTAACAGTATGCATGATTTATTAGCATGATTGTGGATATTTTATAGATAGAAAAATGTTTTTCATATTGTATCTATCTGTTATAGTTTAGTTTAAGCAGGTTTAATTGAAATTTAAAAACTCACCAGGACTTGATAGATCCACAATTACACAATACTAAGATCTACAATTATTTGTATTTATTATTCAATGAAAACAAATAAGTATGTATGACAAGGTTTAGTGTGCACTATTTATATCGGATATCCACAGCCTACCTCCCCCTTCGCTACTGCTGTGACGCCCCAGGGTACTGCGATGGAAGTTTTATTTCTTCTGAACGAATCTAATTATCTGGTGATATTAGATAATAACATTTAAACGAACACACTGTTTTTGTATAACAGGATATTTTTTTTATCAACTATACCATGTTTGTGGACGTATTAAAAAGGTTAAATTTATAAATGTATTTATCATTTCACTTTATTATCTACATAAGCACATACTTTCTTGTTATATTGGTTATTATTTGTAATTAAGTCACTTTTATAATTTGTATTTATTGTGTATTATAGCGCATTGGCCAATCGCTGTAATGCCATAATACTCTTTTTCTAAATAAATAAATAAATAGATAATAATAAAATAATATTAACTGTAGAATTAATTCTTCAATCCAAAAGTTAATTGATATCGACTATTATAGTTACGATAAAAGTAGAAATTATTATAAATGGGTCAAGTGTTTTTAGTTTATATATGCGTAGGAATTAAAATATGACATAATGAATACAGGCGGTAAGCGATGTTGTGTTATTATAGGGTTGTAAAATGGTTATGGTTGCGTGCTCATATTATTTTAAATAAAATTAAGGAAAATTACACAAGAACGATGAACAAGACTGATATGTCAAAAAATATTTGTTTCAATTGTTATAAAAATGATTTACTATCTAGACATTATCAACGCCGCTTAAACGAGGGATATTAAAATACTTCAAATCTTTATTGTCCATCAACATGTTTTAGAAAATAATGGTTTTTTAAATTTATTTGGTATTTCACAGCATTTTATCAATCATTTTTTAGACGAACTGTAACTATTGTTACCAACTCCCTACAGTAATAATACAGTAAGTATTTAAGTACATATTGGCCATTTAAATAAATCATCAGCAATTATCAAATCACTGCTATATGAATACGTCTTTAAGCTAATTCTTTTTTATCTTAGTGAATTAGTCCTGTACTAAGGAATTGCAATAACGTTGTTTTAAAACCAGTATCCCAGTATATTTTGATACCGAAATACCGGTTTAAAAAATTAGGTAATGACGGTAAATTCGATATTGACAGTGGAAACTAAAATGTATTAACTAACATAAATAGAGCTGTATTTTTTGTCAGGTTGCGCGATGTTTGGTATACTTCTGTGGCCTTTTATCCTTGGTGACCACCAATAACACATGCTATTAATTAATATTTTAATGAGATTTTTACATAATATATTATTATTATACTTATCGGTAGATACGTACCTACTTCTGTTTTTTTCAATTACATATTTTTCCAATACCGGTATTCAATTATAAATACTGAAATACCGGTATTGGTATATTCATTCGGTATTTCAATCCCTATCGTTGATAATAGCATACCCTTTTTTGTTATTCTATGCCAGGGTTGATTAAACGTTTGAAACAAAAATACCGTAATAATACGACAACGATATCTATGTTTCAAGAGGTATTCCAACATATTATGTTGTTATATGAAAATAGTAACAGCTTAGAGCGACTTAATTTCTTTAAAAAAAAGCTTTAAAAGATTTATAATGTACGTAGATCTCAAGAATTTACAATAAAATTAAACTATTCTTTAAATTCATACGTATAAACATTCATCACTTCGCAAACACTTACCAAAACACACATATGCAAACACTTACGCAAATACATCCAAACATTACAAAAAAACCTTGAAACAAATATAATATGTGCCGGATGAAACTCGAACCCGCATTCATCAGATTCTACTCAATATACTTTATCAATTTAACCATATTAATTTACAACTCAATTAATGCAACTGGAGTTTTTTTCAAATTTCGTTAATATTGGTGACCAGTTTTTGTGGTTTGAACCAAAGCACTAATAATAGGTAATTACCTCAGAGTAACAATAAGCACCTTGATTTCTAGTCGTTGTCAAGATCTCTTAAGGCTATACTTCTGCTGAGGCATGGTCTAAATAGATCATGACTACGCGACGCGCATGTTGTGCAAACGACGCGAGACGAAAAAAACATAATTTGTTATAAAAATTTAACATGCGTCCATTTAATGTAATGTTTATTGTTATTTAAGTAATAAGTTTAAGTAATTCATTGACATGTTTTATTTTTCGAGTAAATACGTAACGTTTTTTAGTCATCTTTACACGATTTAATAATTAATTTTTCCGACGCCATCACAAAACAAATTGGCATGCTCACAGGTCGACTATCGCTCTCCAATTAGCAACGCGTGCGAAATTACGTCCCGCCTATTGTATATAATATATAAAAATGTAACATTCTTTATTGAACATACATAATTAGAAAACATTTCAGAAACACACCAATTGTAAAAAATGTTGCCTGATGAAACTGCTTTACTAATCTAAATATCAGAAAAATTATGTAAATACCGAATTATAGTTTAGATTGAATAAACGCAATTTAATTTATTTACGGTAGAATTGAATAAAAGTGTATTATTAAATTTTTCCGCGAAAAATGACGTTTGCATTTTGCTGTGGTATAAAGGCACTATTATTACAAAACAAAAAAGAACGAAACACTTATCGCACTGTGCATTCGTTCGCGGTATTGCATTTTCCAACAAAATCCGGTTGCCGCATACGCAACATAACTATATTATTCGCGGAGGATTTTATAGAGGCGACGACAAGATGTGGTATTTTTTAAATATATAAAAAAACAAAAACCTAATATATACCTATGTTATAGACGTGAACCAGTGAGGTGAGGAGGGTTATTTTTAAAACAAATAATTTTTAGTCGGGACAAAGAACGAAATATTGTTTCATTTATCCCTATATTCGTTTATCCAGTAATGAAGACGAACGTTTATTTAAAATTGTAAGCAAATTACAAGCGTTATTATATGATAATTTATTTTGGCCTCGATTGAAAAGTTTTCGTTTTGAATAATCTGCTTTACCTCTTGGGTCTAGGTTCCAGGATATTGTCACCAAATTAATTTCCATTTTTTGATTTCAGGTTTGTTTCTATTATTTATTGAAGAAGAAGAATTCGAGATAATATTAATATTTTTTTTCGACCATGTCCGATCTTAATAGGATCATATGAGACTCCACAGAGTAGAGGTTTGTAGGTATTAACAGATTTTGTTTTTTACGAGAAATGGATGTCAGCCACTTGCTCAACCTATCAGGTCCATACCCTGACTCACACACAAATTGAAAAACAATATGTGTATTTGCCAGATCTAGAATTCGAACTTGAGACCCACGGCGTGATAGTCCAACGCTTAAGCCGCACGGCCACCGTGAGTGTTATTGAAAAACAATAAAACACCCATGGTGGCCGCGCGGCTTAAGCGTTGGACTATCCCGCCGTGGGTCTCAGGTTCGAATCCTGGGTCTGGCAAGTACAATTATATATCCACTAAAAAAAACATAAAGATATCATGATAAATATAGATTACAAACACAATCGCAATAACAAACATCAATATAAAGTTTTACCAAATATATTTTTCTATAAGTACTAATTTATTGAGTCAAAAGCATTCAATTAAATATATAATGCGCTTGTAGGTAACATATAATTAATTGTGTTCTCGTAAAAAATACGAAAAATGTGTACTTATTCAAGTACAAAAAAACATTTAAAAAAAATATGTTCATTCATGCAATAGTAATAAAAAAAATCATTTGAGAACTATACCTCATTTTTAGAATGTTGAAAACAATAATGTAGAATAAAATTGATAATCGTATATTTAGCTTTGAACTATTATCTCAATTTGGATACCTGTTTTGATAAATTCTCAGTAACTCAAATATTCTCTTATATCTATAATATTATTCTACTATTATAATGTGTTTTATTCAATGTCACAATTGAAGGTAATAATTAATCCATAATATAACAATAC
The DNA here is from genome assembly GCF_057557595.1 of Rhyacophila brunnea. NCBI lineage: Eukaryota > Metazoa > Arthropoda > Insecta > Trichoptera > Rhyacophilidae > Rhyacophila > Rhyacophila brunnea. The sequence goes on from NW_028233350.1 coordinate 21,416,421, forward strand.
TTTGTGAGGAATAAATAATTTATTTCACTCTGTAAAAGAGCGTGACGAGTCACTTAACGAAATAATTGCGTGTTTGAAATGCGTTACTCTCTCTTCGCTTTTTTCATTAAAAAAACTTTACTGTCTTTTTTACCATAGTTATACCAACAATTAATAAACTGTTTTCACTTAGTTAAATAAAAATACGTTAATGTTGTATTGTATTTATAGCAAAGACTTTATTGTTAAATAAATAAATATTTTCTTAAAATTATATATTATGTAACTAGCAAAATAGTGACATTGCTGATTTAATTTATTTTTGTGATAAGCAATAAAAGGTTGTTCGATAATTTGCGAATACTTTTTTGCAAAAATACGTGGTTATGTTTATGATCCATTTAGGACCATCGTGTATCATTGCCACTTTTTGTAAATCGATATTATTTTTTTAAATGGGGAATGGTGGAGTCAAAATATTAACTACTCACTTGATTAATACAATAATTATTATTGATATGACTATCAGAAATGTGATTAAATTGAATAGTTATTCCTAATTAGAATAAGAAAGATCGTACTCGAGTGACTCCACTCATTATGATGATTTCTGACACTTGGCATATTATGTCAAATTAACCCATAGCTTACGGGCCGCACAAAATTGTGTTTTTGCTAATAACTTTTCAAATGCAAATTAACACGTTAATTACAAAATTAATTAAAAGGGCCCGTAAGCATTGTGTTAAGTGCGCGACTAAAAAATATATTATAAAGCAATCGCGAAATAACAAGTTTACACTGATGAATGAGGTTTACTATGTAGTTAAAATTATATTGGCTGCTAACACTTATTGGCAAAATTGATTGTAATATAAAAAAATGAGGAACCCACGTCTCTCCATGTACAATTAATTATTACAGATAATTACAACATAATATACCATGCATCGCTAAAGTGTAAAAATATTGAAAGTAAGAAATAATCTACCTAATTGACATTACGAATTAATATGTTAATGTTAATTTGACATAACTAATCATACTGGATAAGATTAATATCAAATATATTTTTTCACCAGACTGTCACAACTGGTTCACGTTGTCTAATTCACGTGTTTGGATAAAATCACCGGTCCGCGGTCCCGAAAACTCATAAATAAAAAGCTCCGTGGCAATCTATTAAATGCTTATAGTTAGCGGTCATTCCAACTCCTGCGGCAGCTTTTATTAGCGGACGTGCCGCAGACGACATCTGTGGACTGCAAAAGCTGAAAAAATAATGACCTATTCGTTTTTGTTATTTTTCCTACCTGTCTTATGCATAGCGATAAAATTATGAATTAATTATAAGATATTATACACTGACCTGCATTTCATATATCAAAAATTATTTTAAAATTGAAGAGTAGGTAACACCTACTTCAAAAATATGTAATGTGGTGTTGAAATATAGATATTTCAACAAATTTTAACTAAGATTATTTATTATAATATCTAAATAATTATATTATTAGAAACCTACTTAACTATCGTTGACAAAACGTATCAAACATATTATTGCAATTATTATAAATCAACAATTGACTTGAATAAAAAATAATTGAAGACAAAACATAACATGTTATGGATAAATTATATTAAATAATTGGTACTTATGAGAAACTAAGTGAATTGATTTGTCATTAATTTATTCTGAGATAAAATATTAAAGGCAGAAAGTGCTACATCGTATCTTTTACGGAATAAAGTAATAAAAATCACTTAATGGCATAAAATTGATATAAATTACGTGAATATAATATTTTTATGACAAATTACTATTTCGGAAAAAATTGCAAGCACCGATATAAAATTATAATCAATTAATTTTATTTTCTTGTATTTTTTATCTGAAAAAGATATTATTTTAGTGTATGTGTTGCAAATATTTGTAGACATTAATTAGATGTCTACAAATAAATTGTTAGGTATGTATATAAATATATTCTTCTACGTTAAAACAAGTATGTATACTAACCTTTTATTATACCCTGATTACACGTGCATTTATCAATATTTATTATACGTATTATCGTTAAAATTTCAAGATTGCATGCATGCATCAAAAGAAGCTTCTGAATTTTCACGCGACAATTGTACGGTGCGATACCCTGCGCCTGCTCAGTAGAACGATAGTGGCGAACCTGCCGGTAAAAAAACGAATTACACCGCACTTTTGACTTTGGTATGTTTTTCTTAACTTAACATTGGCAATATCAATCGCTAGAAAAAATATTGCTGTGTTTCAATATTTTTTTAGGATATCGATACAATATTCCACTTATCCTAGAGTAAATTTAGTTTGACATTGTTCCATATAATGAAATTATATACTTAATACTTATGTTTAAATATGGTATTCTTAAAGAATGAACTTACACAGTAGAATCCTCACTGTATTTTTGTACTTTTGTACATGGAACATGTTTTACTCATGATCTTCGATGGAAAAGCGTTACGAAAAATAGACGTAGAATAATAAACGCGCAGCCCGCCCCGATTACTTACGCGCGCTGATTATTTTCATTTTACGTTCAGTAGCCTACATTCTGTGCAACGTATTGTTCGTCTGTTATTATTACTTTTTTAGTTTTATTATTGTAATTACATAATTTTCAGAAAAGTAAAATTGTTTGAATCCTTCGTATTCGGTTACTTTGACAAATAAATTTTCTTTCGAATTTGGACAACTAGCATTCAGAGAATCAGTAGGCAAAGCATGTTCCATTTTTAATAATTTTAGCCGTCAAGGCTTAAGTAATCATCATTTGAGGGGCCCAGGGGGGCGGAGCCCTTCCGCGAGGCGCAATCATCTGTTTTTTTATTGTAGTACTATAAGTACGTGAATGTCTTAAATTATTAATATAATAATATGTAACGTATATGATTCATAATTAACAAATATCCAAAAAAATTAAAGTAAATAACCAGATAAGGAAATGTGCAAAAATGAAAAAATATGTTATATTATAATAGTGTAGCTATTATATTTTATCGAAATGATGTAAAATGATATTTTTTAGCATGGAGCTACATGGCATGTTATTAATTTAAATGGCCAGATATTGAATATTAATATGTACATAAAATTTAATTCATTACATTTAACACACTACAATATAACAATAATAATATTATTATTATATGAAAATTGTGGTATTTCGTTTACGTATTGTCAGCAGATAGTTGCCTTTCAACATTCACCCCAGTCCTTTTAAATCGACGTGCAATATGATACCACCTCATTTAATAATAATTATTATTGTTTATATTAGCATCGGTAGACATACGTATTGAATAATAATATCTAATATAGGCAATTATTATTTAATATGTACCTACTGTAGTTTTACATCACTTATCTGTCGGGATTACTATCTGTAATTATTCGGTATTTTAATTTGGTAATATGCCCAACTACTTAGTTCAATTTATATGGATACGTACCTATTTAATAAATTAATAAACACATAACTGTTTTAATGGTTGTTTATTGTATTCTTCTTATGCTATAATTATTCTTAGTTATAATATAATATTAATTTAGTTATCTTTCTGAATTTAGTATTTAATAGTTTTACGTCATTTTTGGACAAACACAGTATGCATGAAATGATTGTTCAATTGAGAGATTATTTGTGAGCTGCTTCATTGAAAAGTTTGACATAAACTAATCATTATATCTAATACAATATAATATTATGATAAGTTTACGTAACGACAACTTAATTATCGTCTGAGATCGTTAGTTATATTTTATGTTGATAGATGTTACCATAGTACCTTTATATATTTAAAAAAATAAGTAAATTTAATGCATGTAATAATATATAATTTTTAAATGCTTCAGAAACATTTCTTAAATAAAAAAAAAATAATTCGAACAGGATTTTAATCTTTCAGCAATCCATCTATGAGTCATATAAATTACTACTGATAGATACATTACCAGAGGTACCTATATCAATTTTCACCAAACGTAGGGTAACTAGCTTTATAATTAGTCAATGTAATTACAATAATACTCGTAACATGATTGTTGAAGGCGTCAGTTGCTGTTAACCAAATTATTGATTAATGGTTGTTAAAATGATAATTTCTATTCAGAGGTGCTTATTAAAAAAAATATTATAATTATCAGTTACATCCATTTTTAGATGTACCTATTATTAAAATTTAAATCACTCTTATAATATTTGATAAATATTAAATACAGGTGTATGGCTACAATGGCGCCTTTATTACAAATTTAAAAAGTACGAATTTAAATATAAATAAATCATGGTACTTAGGACCCCGCTATATTTTTTTACGTCTTTTTTTCCGGTCATTTCCGCCCCTAAACCGGAGCATACGGCGCCTCCGAGAATCCTTTTCGCTTGCCAGTTTTCTTGCTTCATTCCAGGTTATACTAGCATCCCGTTGCTTCGTCATATACCTATAAGATTTATATAGTATTTAGCGGCCTTCAAATACGCCGGAATCCAGTTGGCTAAAAAACAGGCAAGTGAGGTTGAAGTTATCTTCTGGGATCCGCAGCACATGAGCCTGACGTTGCCTCTTTACTCTTAGTATGATGATATGCTGGTTGCTTCGTTCTTTTATTTCCTTGTTACTTCTAAAGTCATAACCCGTACGTATACCCAGTATCCGTCGCAAACATCTATTCTCGAAGCTCAGTATACGGTTGTCCTGAGAATTCGTAAAGTGTTATAATTCACTACCATCAGAACGCAAGCATGACAAAAGCGGTATTTGGTTTTAACCAAGTATAGTCGCGAGAGTCGCTGACTCTCCGCACCAAGTTGAATGTTGCTTCAGGTATTCCCATTCGAATAGCAATCTCTCTTTGCAAAATGCCATTTCCCGAGATCTATACCCCTAGTTACTTGAAGCTGTCGATTTTTTATACCTATATTTTTATCAATAAACAAGATCATTATTAAATAAGACATCAAATTTTTTTCAGTATACCTACCTATAGTTTAATTAAGACTTAAAACTTTAATTAAAGTTTATTAAGTTAATAATCAGTGTACCTACATCTATAGTTTAAGTTGAAGAAATTTGGCTCTTCAAAGAAATCGCAATCGTTGTACTGTTGATATTTGGCTCTCTTGACTAATGAGTTTGCCGACCACTGGGCTAGACAATAGGCTATCAACTTAAACGCATCTATAAGTACCTATATATGAGTAAATTTTAAGGTGAAATCGTTTATTTCATAGCGTGTACCATGCGCGTTCGAATATTGGCTATATTGTCATTTTATTAGTTTGAATTATGCGAGGAATTATCGGGGGTTGATTGTATTTGGCCGGTTTTATGGGGGACATTGGAAAAACTGAACGGTGGATAACGCCGTCGCACACAAACTCCCATGTGCACAATTTTGTGGAAACTCACGGTAGGCCCGTGGAATGTTTTTTTTATTATTATATCTTATAATATTATGATTTTATTGAACACTATAACTAAATCTTTCATTCTTTTATTTAAGGGGGAACATGCTCAGCGTACGTCAAAATGGAGCTTTTATGCTATTTTCAAAGCATGATCCTGGACATTTCTATTTATTTTCTATTTCTATCTATTTACATAATTTTGAAGCCATATTATCCTTTATATTTATTTTAAACATTTGATGACTGCATAAAGTATTTTTATTACATGAAATAGCATTCTTTTAAACCTTTCGCTCTAATGTTTTAGAATATAGTCATATTTCAGTACGTCCATGTGAAGTGGTGTTAAGATTTTTTATATTTATTAATTTTTAAAAGCATTTATAAAACCATTAGTATAATTTATGTCGACATTATTATAGTAAAATATTTAAGATACAAAATTATATTGGTTATCTCTGTGACCGCAAATTTGACATGAATTAGGCATTTTATTATTCAAAAAATCGGCAAGATTAACACATTTGAAGATGATTCTAAAGATACTCATTATAAACTATGTCTTTGACCATCACATCTTGCGATGTATATATTATGCATGTTTATAATATCTTATATTATAAACTATGTTTGATTAATTATATTTATGTCAAACAACGTGTGTTCAAATGGATGAATATATTAATAGATACTTAAGAATGATTAATCACAGATTTTATACGTAGGCATTCTAAAACTAATCGAACACAAATATTACTATTGAACTTTCTTATGATCGTATTAACCATGCCCTGCTAAGTAAAAAGACAGTTTTTTTTTAATATTCTAGTGAGACAAAAGTCTAAGTTTTTAACTACAATAATTTTCTCTTATATTTTATAATAATTACAAGATAAAAAGAACTTTTTACATACCACGTTTTTAAATTTTCTGTTGAATCTTGACAATTATATGTATTAATAAAAACTTTTTATTGTACTTGATAGAACAACTGAATAATTATTATTGAATATTGAAATGTCATTTTGACATTTCATAATGATTTCCATAGTAACGCACGTATATATTAATAATTTTGTTGCTAGACCCCCTTAGCAACCGACAATAATAACTTTCCATACAAAACAGAATAACTGAAAACGAATTCAATGCTGCTTAAAAATGGCTAAAAGTACAAAAAGAATGCATTGTCGTTGTTTTCTGATATATTCTAAAAGTTAAAAATGTCTAGCTAGTCGGGGAGTGTGTTAAAAATCTTCAATCGTCCAATACAAATCTTGGATAAACAAGAAAAAAAATTACTGGACACACAAGAAAAAATCTGTACCGGACAAACAAGAATACGAGCTAATAAAAACGTGGTAATAAAAATATTGGATGTTTTGACATAATCTCTAAATAGACAGTGTATATGTTACGCCGAATGTGCGAAATTGACTATTACATGAAATGGGCTAAATTTTGCTGAAATCATGAAAAATGCAAGCCCGTTGCCTTATTCATGAATTAGACAAAATATCTGGCGAGTGCGTGAATTCGGCAGTAATTTTTTGCCTGGTTCATGCATTGGACAAATTAGATAGTAGCGCTACGGTGGTATTTTCTGCAACTAAACTAAATGTGTCAAATGCTCATGCATTGGTCAAAATGTACGTATATTATTATCTATTGTCAAAATAGATCGTCGCGCTCCGATGGTGTTTTTTGCAACTAATCAAACTAACCAAATGTATCAAATGTCACTGATTATAATATAAAAATATACCAATCAATAACTACAATGACGTTCATATCCATTTACTATACGCAAAAAAATCTAGAACTATAATATGATAACGGAAGAATTTTATTAAAAGGTATTTTCGCGATTTGATTCGTGCTTGGGTATCAATCGTGCAATGATCGATTGTATGTTTGTGATAGTTTGTTGACACTTGTTAGCTAACCTCAAAATGGATATTCAGTTGAATAATTCAGAATTACAAAACCTAACCTAACCTAACCCAACCTAACCTAATAATAATAATATTATATTATGTCCAATTATAACTTATAAAAACCATCCGTATTAAATTTACTTTTTCTACTGTCATGTTGACAGTTCAAGAATTCCATACCCTGGCGAATTCACGTACTCGGGAGAAAATTTACCTAATTCATGAATAAGGTAACAGGCTTGACTATTACATGAATTAGCCAAAATTTAGCCCATTTCATGTAATAGTCAATTTCGCACATTCGGCGTAACATATATAATACCATATACCATAAGTATAATATATTATTGTATATTATTATATTGACCTGTATAAAATGGATTTAAATAAGTATTGTTGAAACTATAAGAATAAAATCATACGTCGTAAAGTATATAATCTCCTATATATTATTATCCTACAGCTGTGCCCGTTTTTGCGAGCGATTGTGTGACTTATTCGTCATGTCCAATAGGTTTAAATGAAAAATTCAGTAGAGAAACGTTCTTTATTCAAGTATAAAAGTATGGAATTTGATAAATTTCGTTGCGTTTTAGGGTTTTTTAGGGTTATTTTGACTGTTTTACAATAGATTTTCGATCGGCACGTGACTTTTTTTACAACACATATTAATTAGGGAATTTATTTTTTCGATGTGTTTGCAACACTGAAAATATTATATTTCAAAATGGCGGCTACTCCGTCAATCGTAATGACAATATGATAAATAATGCCTTTGTATTAGAAACAAAAGATGTTTATTTAGGTTTTGGTGACTTTTAGAAACGGATACTACTCTCAATCAAGTGATTTGGCGAATTGTTTATGTTTTAGTGAATTTTTAATCCGGATATTATTCTCAATCAAGCGATTTGGTGCGATCTTAATTAACATAATATTACCCTTTCAGTAGTGGTTAAATAAAACTACCTAATACATGTGTACCTATATTATATTAAAACACTATACTTATCCTAATAATACATTCAATCGTTTGAAGTTGTTATTATAATATTAGATTCATATTACCGGCGAAGTATACAATGTCACATCAATCTGACAGCTGCTGTATGTTTATGATGTGTCACCGTCACCATTCTAATTTAAGTTGTGAAGCAAATACCTATTGTGTATCTACTGTTGATGAAGTTATACGCCAGGTAAGTGCATATGCTCCTGGTTTAAAACATCATTCTGGTTTTCTGGTCATTATGACATTATTTTAATGCAACACTTGACGTATATTATTTACGGTCACATTCATAACTGATATTATATTTTTAGACCGTGAAAAACAATATATGTATTTGTCAGGTCCACGACATTATAAGCCGACATGTTAGCCACTCAGTCATTGTGGGTTTCAAAAACCTGAATCAATCCAAACCTTCATCAAACTGTTCAAGCAAAGTAATTCCATTCCTTTCGTTCACAAATTATGTTATCAAATTTGTGATAATATTTACCTAGGTACCTATTCAATTCATTATTATTATCACCATCATCCTCGATCAATCTACTGTTAGATGAAGTTCTCTCCAACCTAATTCTATTTATCTGATAATATAGTAATTACGGTGAGTACGTAGATATGTATATATTAATGTATAACGATGGTATTTGAATTTAAATTGTAATGGATTTAATATATAACATATTTTGTGATAGGTACGTTGTCTTGACTTTCAAATTATTAAGTTATTTAAAATAATAATATTATGCACTATTCTGCTCACGTTTTTCAATTATGGTTGATAGTACCGATCAGTGTTACATTTTTCAAACTGTTTGAAATTGGACCCACTGAAGTAAATTTATTTATTATAAGTATTGAGGTCAATTATTCTCTTTCCCCAATTATGAAATGTGGTGATAAAACTAACTATTTTCACTCTCCAGGTTAGGTTTGGTTTGGTCTAAAAAGAAAGTTGTAAAATCTCATGTCCACCTCTGCGGCACATTTACTACAGATTTTTTTATGTTTACGATAAATGGATGTTAGCCACTCGGTTAACCTATTATGTCCATACTGGTACAGTTCGGTTATGAGGAATACAGCGAAAAACACATTTTGAAAATAGCTGAGATACTGGATTATTTGTTAGGTTAACCTAACCAAACCTAACATATCGGCTATTTTCAAAATGTGTTTTCCGCTGAATACCTCATAACAGAACTGTACCGCAGAATCTTATTAATTGCATTTTTCGACATTTATCCGACTGTCATTTATTTTATCAGCTTCACAATAATTCACAATAACAAACATAGACTAAAATATTTTTATTCGAACTTTTATATTCAAAGACAACGTAAACATAATTATTTTTAGGGAGGTAAATTATTAAAAATGACATTTACTATAGGTAATTATTACACAACGTATATAATATTATTTCATTTTATATTGTAAATATTTTATTACATAATATAAGTAAAATGCATGCGTGCGTATAAGCAAATAAAATAGTGAATTATGATAATTTCATACCCTAATCACACTATGAGTCGTCTACGTCGTATTATCCATTATTTCCATTCGCGTGGTTATATAGAAGAATTAATATGTATCACTATGCTTATTCGCATTCCACTACTGGATGAAGGTTTTATCAATAATCCTATTGGTCATATGAACTGCTATATCTATTAAAATTGGTGATATTAAAATTTACCTACCCATTTATATCGTCATTATTATCATGAACCAGGATCAATCCACTGCTCGATGAAGGCCTCTCAAAACTAATTCCATTCCTGTTTCATATATACATTGCTGCATTTATCAAATATTTCAATATAATATATTCATTTCATCGTTATCATCATTAGACCAGGTCAATCCACTGCTGGATGAAGGCTTCTCTAAGCCGATTCTACTCTTTTTGGTCCTATGAATAATCGCTATATAATATACATAATCTACCTATTTATAATGCCATTATCATAATCAGTTTATATCAATACACTGCTGGACGAATTCTTTTCCAACCTAATAATTACTTCCTCTCAGATCTATATGTTTCTTCTTTTATCAACATTTGTTTCGATATGAACGTCCCGCAGCGTGAAACATATTATCGCTAAAATTTTAATTCAAATTTTAATTTTTTTAAATATTATTCTATGGCTGCAAGCATTTTTTTAGACAATGAAACAAAACAACTTAATAGTTTAAATTTATTTTTTATATGGCTAACCTTCTTCTATTACATTATATTCAATCGCAATCAAATTGTCAGGTATTATGCTAGGTCTAGCAGCCTGGGATGGTATCAGATGACATCCTGAAGGCCAAAATCCATAATAGACTATACATATGACGCTAAATTTATATCGACAGTAACGACTTGCAAATTGTAAAAGTAACAAATCAGCGACATGCCAAACGGCGCCGTCTCTGCATACTTCACAATTTTATTAAAATCCAATATCATTTCATTAGGACGCCAAGCTGTCTGCAAGACCTAGCGAGACAGACTGGCGAGAGCCAGCTGGCTCAGCTAGTTAATATTATTAGTCATCTATTTTTGAAAGTGTTCTAAATTCAAAAGAAAATTTTTAAAATGACAATATATTGAATAAACACGTTAATTCTTAGTATCTACTTCCACACCACTATGTAGGTAATATAATTAAAACAGTTATTTTTAAGAGGAAAATCCGAATAATAATATAATTTATTAGGTAGCAGTTTAAATTATGGCGGCAATTTGCGATTTCAAGAACGTTTAAAAAAAGCTTAAACATTTGAATTTTAACACAGGTTTTATGTACTTACCTGAAACGGTAATTATACTACTAGTATAACATTGAGGTTTAATCGCTTCTTTAATTATGCAAAACATGGTTCGCATGAAAGCAAGTTCTCATTAAAGGCTGTTTTTAACAACTGATAAAAGAACTAGTAAATATTGAAAATAATATAATATTACTTACCTTCACTAAGTAAATAGTTTATATACTTACATGAAAATAGCAATTAACTTTGTGAAATAATTTTATCACTGATAAAACATAAGTATTTTTTTTTACAAAGTAGGTATAATATTTTGAATATTGAGATATGTATAAATTCGTTTATGGTACATGCCCATAGATTATTCTTGTACAATAGTACAAGAATAATCTATGGGCTATTCGGACAACCACTATTATATGTAAGAAATAATATTATATAATATAAGAAATAAGAAAAGGAAAGGGAGAGATAAAAGGTTTTTAATCACAGTATCTACACAATAGTCGAAAGACATCTAAATAAAATATTCTTGCGAGTTGGATAACCACGCATTGAAAGATGATAATATTATGATATGCACCGAAAAAAGCTCATAACCAAAAAAAGTAGGCTTAATTGACCACGCTACCGAGACCATACGAACATTATTGAATAAAGGTCTAATGTTTTAATAAGTTAAGTAATTTTATTTAGTTTAGTTGACCGACAGAGAAGTTTTTACATTACATACGACATACTTAGCATGAGAAAGGTTCTAAACATACCTATAACTTCACTGATTTCATGAAAACTTAAGTACTATGTTAGTCATTATGTTGGATTACACCCATATATAAAATTACATTTTGCTATTATTTTCATTGCGATTATTTGAAATTAGAATTCAAATTTTCAGTCAGTCAGTTTTCAGAAAATTTTCAAGCTGTAGCTCTTTTCTTTAAATCAAATATGAGATTATATTTCAAGTCGTCGGAGATTACCTACTTTACAAAAATGTTATTTTAATTTTCACAAATGAAGTTGATCTTACATAGGTGAGCATTTATTTACAAATAGTATCTACTGCCAAAACAATATAAGAAAAGATATTATTGGACTATCTGTGTAAATAGTAATCTGAGTATGGTTATTTTATTGTCGGGATTTTATTTTTATTTCTAAACTACCTATAGTGAAGCACGGAATTTAGGTCAATTAAAAATGAGGCAATATTTAATATGCCGACTGCATTCACTGGTATAGAGTAATCGACTTTAATAATCGAATCAAGTGACTTGAGTTGAAAAAAACCTGCGATGGTTTGATGGTGTTCTCTTTCATTTGTCTCATTACCAAAGACTGGGCTTGTGTGCACCTCCTGAGTAGTATTCATAGCTGTTACGTTTAAAGATCATCGTCTTGAAGGTAATTTTCAGGTGATTTACCTTCAAGGATGTATTTAGACTAGATGGCGAGAAGATGATCGGGAAACAATAAAGCTTTCATGAAAGTTAAACCATTAAAGTTTATTCAACGGAAATGCAAGTACGTATACAGCGGACAAGATATACGCGTTACTAAGAATTAAAAATAATAAACAAAAGCGTGAGGTGCATGGCTTTTTTATACAGCTTGGTGATTAATTAGTTTATTAACATCTTGTGTGTGATACCTGGGCTTGAGTTCAAAGTACTATGACCGTCTGCTGGCCCACACTTGTGTTTATCAAGTTAGAATAATTACATAGGTATTAAATCATATTACATGGCTATTGCTTATTAACTTGCAAAGTCTTATAGGTATAATATACAATGAAACTTGGGACGTCATATGACAGAACGAGTACTCAACAATCATCAACAATCAATCAACAACAACGAGCGTTGGAGTGGACCCTTTTTTGAGTTGCTCTGCTCCAGCTCCGCTCCGGGACCTAATACGTACTCCGGCTCCGCTCCATGGTCTACTCTGCTCCGGGTAAAAAGTTTGAAATGTTAAAAAAATTAAATAATATGTAGTTTTAAAATAATCGTCATTTTCATTATTACATTAAACAAAATTACCGACAGCAATTATAGCATTATTTGCCTCTTCTGTCAAAAAAGTTAGGTTACTTATCTCTCGGCAGTGTTGCCATATTTCAAATAATTCCAGTGTTGCAAAGTATTAAAATATACTTGTTTCATTGGATTTTAGGACGACAAATTAATAATAAAAAAACATCCGGAGCAGTGGAGCACTACAAATTTTTGGTGCTCCGGCTCCGCTCCTGCTCCAGGTAAAATCACATCGCTTCAATGCTCCGTGCTCCTGCTTCAACGCTCTGATTATACCTTTCGGAGTAGTCTAAATCTTATTGCCGACTATTTCATTTTATGTACAAATTTTGTATATGAACACTCCATATATTTTATTTATTACATCTAAGACTATAATTTATAATGTTTATTTAGGACGTCAATGGTGCGTGGTGTCCTGTCTATTGGTTTCAGAAACAATAAGAATATTTATTCGACACGATACTGTGTAGTGCGATATTATCGAGCGGGGCTCAACTACATTTTATTAGGGCCACATAGGCGCGAAAATTGGAAAGCCGGAATTTATTAACGGCGCTGCAAGAATGGTATCGACCATAAATTGTGTGTCTCGGCGGATTGAAAAAGATTTATTTAACAACGGACGCCATATTTCAAACTACAATGCTCTTACAACATGCACTTCGATAAATAGAACGCGACCGATTTCGCGTCAATTTTAAATTGTCGCTTACCATAATCCGACCCAGTGATTTACTGACGCATGGCCCATTGAAAAATACAAAATTCGCTTTTAATGGATAAGTTTGGTTAAAAAAACATTTTTATTTATGTTCAATATTATATTAATTCTGCGTCCCAAATGTAAATGTCACCTATAAATACAAACTCGGGTAATCTATATAAATTTCGTTAACAACATATATTTTTTAAATTCCATTGTATCTATTTTCCGATAAAGCATATGGATGAAAAGTTGGGCCAGCTCTATTTAATTATTAAAAGCAGCTAATATTTGAAGACTGGCATCTTACAATTTTAATTTGAAGTTTTTTGACATCTGTTTAGTTTCTAATCGTCAATTATTGGTAGACTATTATTGGTTCAATTGGCTGTTTAGTGAGTAATATTTTAGACTAGCAACTATAATTATATAGAAAATGTCATTTAAATATTCTGAGCAATTTGTGATTTAAGAAATATAATGTATGGAGTTTGTTCTATACCAGATTATTCGTCTGAAAAAGCTCTTTCTTGTTGAATAAAGTTATTTGGACTTAGAAATACCTACATAATGTTTATTTTCTAGATCATAACTATGTCATTTTTATGTCATGGTATGTATTATTTACTAAATTGATAATTTTAAAAAATAATACTTAATAGTGAATAGTGTAATAATAATATATACCACGTATTATATACCTACGTCTCCCGCTGCAAGGCGTTGGGATGTACCGGGAGAAATAATACGACTATTCCACGTTAAAAAATTTGTTAAAAGAACTTGCGCCATGTGAAGGCCCAAGTGCAACGCTTATGACCTATATTGTATTTTTTTTACTAAGTATATTTTAATTTAAACAACTGTAATGTGGCGGATTAACGCTGGTGTATGTCTCTGAGAATTTTTTTTTTAACTAACTTTTATAAGAAAGAAATATATACTTATTTATATTATTATATATCTACCGAAATTACTTATTTGATATTGGCATGGCATGTAAAAAGTTTACGATGGAAAAGTTTATTAGGGAATTCCCTTTTCTCTAGAAGAAGAAAAAAACTCATTGTGATTCATTATTTGTATTCTCACCTGACAAGAAACCATTTGGGTTTTCGCATTAACGAGAATTAGTTGAACACAAATTTATTTAGTGAACTTGTAGAGCGAGTTAGTTCTACTTTTGAAAAAGAACTAATTTCCATTAGGGTCCGTAGTGCAATCGTGAACTGATATACACTTATTAATACCGTAATACAAATTTAATTATATCTGAAATTGTTGGAAATATCAGTGGCTTGTTTGGAAACTCATTATGAAAGAATTTATCTTTATTACAGCATGGTGCTAAAATAGTATGTGTTCGTGTATGCATCCACATTAGTATTTAAATCAATAAAATCAATTTGATTTTTTAACTTTGATTCATTTTCTCATATGTAAAGTGTCCCTTTATAAAATTAAACCGTGAATATTTGTGGCAGTTTTTCGTATTCAAATTACTAATTTTAAAAAGGGTTGTCAGAAACCATATTTTTTTTTGTTCATAAAAACATCATCAAATTGCGAAATATAATTTTAAATGAGGTACTGATACTTTTATCTAAGCAAACCCCACAATTTTGGGCATACTGGGTAGGTGCAAAGGATCTCACGGTCAAAGTTTAAAGAAAGATTGGTGTTTATATTGTATCTGACAAAAATAAACAAAAATGCATATTGCAGGTACATAATTTCTCATTAAGGTGAATACTTCCCCTATCTAGCAGGAAAATACAAAGTTTGCAACATGAGATATTTTTTATCGTGATCAATATTATGTAGAAACCAAAATTAGATTTTATTTAATCTCATTCATAATCTAATTTCAACTTATATAGGTACATTATTTATTTTGTAGTTTTTATGAAAATCGATGTTTTTTAAAATAAAATATGAAATACCTAGATACTTAAACATAATATGAATTAGTCAAAAGAATTCAACACAGTACTTCACAATATACTAAATATCGATTATAAACATGATCGTAATAAAATGGGGTCCGTTAACTAATTCACCTCTCATAAAAAAAAAAAAAATTATTTTTGACTTTAAATAAAAAACATTTTTCTTGTAAATATATCTTGAGATACGTATTTATTAATTAAATTAAAATATAATTTAAAAAAAAAACTCAAATTGAAAGCTATGTTTTTTCCCCACTAGGTACCTCTGATAAGTGTCGCATTCAACTTTAAATAAACTATTCTTTGATAATGAATCCGATTATAAAAGGATCACAATAATTATCATTAAGACAACACAAAAAATGTATCTTTTTATCTGGTTTAAATGGTAAGAGAAAGCTTTTACCAGTCCATGCCCAGGATGAGTAAATGTTTCACTTATTTTAGGTACATGTTATTGCTGAATGTTTTTTGTCTTGTATCTTGAATATAATGAATGTAATTTTTATTAGTTCAGCGTCGAACATTTGGACGCTGTGTCTCGCTTTGCAGAGAAATATGATAGAATGTGTAGGTAACATCCCGCTCAACTCAATTATGACGCAACACATGCGCCTTACACACTCACGCACACAAGTTTAAATTGACATCTTTATTTAACGGACTTAAATAAATCCAATATCATGTACTTAATAGTAATCATCGAAATTACTCCGAGGTGTCTAAATTGACTGACGTCAAATGCACGATATGATAATAAAATGCACTTAGTCTCTTTTTTGTGGTATACATTTTGAAAATTATGTTGAATTTTTTTTTAAATACCAAAATCGAGTTTTTAAGTCATAGGTTTGAAATAATTGTATTGTTACAATTACAATTAAAATCTTGAAAAAAATGTTAGTAATTATTTTCGCTCCGTCGAGCGTCATAGCTGGAAAGGCCGAAAATGAAACAGGCGTGCGGAATTCAAAAAAATATTGTAATATTTAATCAATGTACCTATTATCGATATAGGTAATAATTAAAGTGAATAAAAAAGTTAGATTCCTATATCAATAAAAAACATATTATTTAGAAAAATTAGGTACCTAAGTATAAAAAAACTAGATGATTATTGCTTTTATTTATCTAATATTTCGACGCTAACGTTTGGTATTTTATTTGCAATTGGTTATCATCAGAGTTATTAGATATTTTTTGTTATACAAATGAGTATATCGACACATTATGATTTTTGTGTTTCATTTGTGTATCCTATAAAATAGTATCTATTGGTATTGAATACGTGGAACACGTTTGTAATGTAGATAAATCTCTGTGGAAGTCAGTGGCACCAAAAGAGGCAAAGGCCCGAGAGGAACAAAATGATGCTGGACAGACCTTTTCACAGTCTATCAATTAATGATGAGGATATTAAAATAAGTTAATTTTTAAATTATAAATAATATAGATATACCTAGAAGCTTCTCTAGAATTGAATGTCTAAACTCCAGCTAGATAAAAAAATCCTTGAGATTTTCCTTAGTATTTCCGATACTCTGATTGTCGCACTAAGCCAATAAATACTCAGGAAGCTTAATTATCTCGTTTCCAATGGCCTGAATCTAAATTACCGGCTAAGACAAAAGTCTATCTCTACTCTACCCAGTTGCCGAATACAAGCGAGCAGTATTTTTGGACAACGCGATTAAGGTAGATTGGAATAACGTAAGAGCTCGCGAGGTAATGAACTAAAGGAGAAACTTTCCATAAAGCTTTACGGCTTCTTGGGTAAACTTAATAAATAAATAAAATTATCCTTTATGAATAGTATAACTGAGTTAATAGCGTGAGTAAATTAACCAACTCTTAGTGTACTCTTGAGAAGACATATTAATGTTAAAATAACATACAAAATATTCCTAAACAAATAGAATTTGTACAGCAATAACAGTTAAATAAGTACCTACCTAGTTATACCTACTTGTTTAAATTTTAAATGTTACAGTATATATTTAAAAAACCTTATTAACTCATTATACTTTGTTTTAAATGATAAATAAATCTATTATCTAATTTAATATTATAAATTGAATATGCACAGGTACTAAAATACAATGTACTTATATAAATAAGTAATAAAGACATATTCGTTAATAAACTTAATGTAATATTGACCTCCGCCGAGTAAATATTATATTAATAGTATTTTTTTAACAAATGATAATTTTTCTCAAGAGAAGACCAAGAGATGGCTGGACGACGCCACGGGAGATTTGAAAATACTCGGTCAAAGCAACTGGAGAAGGACTGGTACTGGGTCGTCCGGGATAAAGGAAGTTTTTGGAGGAGGCCAAGACCCGCCAAGGGTTGTAATGCCATAAATGATGATATCCATATCATTAGAACTTTATGTTTAATCTAACACACGTTATATAAACAGCTTGCTTTTATTCTAACCGCATGATAGACCCGGTGACCTACGCTATCAGAGATTGGTGTTTCACCAACTATTCTACTGTATGTGCTAAATATCTTAGTATTATATAATCAAAATGAAAAAAAAAATGCAAAACCTGTTGCTCAATAATATAATATGTATTAGGTCTTCTTTTGCCATATCCGCCCCTTAACTGGAGCATATGGACACCACGCGGCGCCTCAAGGAATCCCTGTCGCTCGCCAGTCTTCTTGCTTTGTTCCAGGTCAAACCAACATCCCGTAGCTCCACCGTATACACTCTGTAGATTGTATTTAGCGGCCTTCCAGGACGCTGGAATCCGGTCGGCTTGAAGAACAGGCAAGCCAGGTTGAAGTTCTCTTCTGGCATCCGCAGCACGTGGCCGAGCCAGGTCCAACGTCGCCTCTTCACTTTCAGCGTGATGAGAGGCTGCTTGGTGCGTTCTATTATCTCCTCGTTGCTCCTAAAGTCATACCACCGCACACCCAGTATTCGTCGCAAACATCTGTTTTCGAAGCTCAGTATACGGTTGCTCTGAGCCTTCGTAAGGTGCCATGATTCGCTACCGTAAAGCAGCACCGTCAGAATGCAAGCGTCGAATAGGCGGCATTTGGTTTTGACCGACTACAATCGTGAGTCCCAGACATTCCGCATCGAGTTGAATGTTGCTCCAGCCATTCCCATTCGGATAGCGAGCTCTTTCTGCAAAATGCCATCTCCCGTGATGTGTACCCCCAGGTACTTGAAGCTGTCGACGCTCTCGATGTTTTGTCCGTCGCTAATCAGAGGGAAATCTGGATCAGGACAGGTGCTATTACACAAGACATTGGTTTTCTTCGCGTTGATTTTCAAACCAACGCGAGAGGAGTTGTTATGCAACCTGTCGATTGTCTCTTGAATGCCCTCGATTGAGTTGTCGAATAAGACAGCGTCATCGGCGTATTCTAGGTCGCATAGCTTCATCGTGTGGGTAACAGGTATGCCTCGGTCGGGTGGTATTGACTTCCGTAGTATGAAGTCAAAGAGAATGATGAAGAGAAACGGTGCAAGGACACAACCCTGTCTGACTCCGGTCGTGACCCCGAACCATTTCGTGACAGTGTCTCCAATTCTGACATAGCATTCGCTATTCTCGTGCAGGCTTTTGATTATGGCAATGATCTTGGGAGGGATCCCGTATGCTCCCAGTATCGTCCAGAGGGAGGGGCGGTGCGGACTGTCGAAAACCTTCTCATAATCCACAAAGCAGCAGGCCATCGGTATGTATCAGGTAGCCCATATAAATAATACATAATATGTGATTTCGCATCATATTTTATTTAAATTCAACATAGTAGAATTGTTGCACACCAGTGGGTCTATTCTATGCTTATCGACCGCTCAAGTGATAAAGTGAAAAATATTATCAAACTTAGGGTAGGTTTGTATCAAAATATTAGCACTTATTGTAACAATTACACGAAGCCGGTTTTTATTGTTGCAATAAGTGCTATATTTTAACAGCACCTATATTGCTGCTGTTAAAATATCGCACTTATTGCAACAATAAAAACCGGCTTCGTGTAATTGTTACAATAAGTGCTAATATTTTGATACAAACCTACCCTAAGTTTGATACTATTTATCAATTTAGTGTTCGATAAGTATAGAATAGACCCACATGATTTATCTCGTTTTTATGATTCTGTCAAATCATAATTACATTGAAGTAAATATCGAGATTTTTTTACGATTCTTCGATATTTAGGTAAGATTACAAAATAAATAACTCTCGAAATTTACCAATAGTAATTATTCCAATAGATATAACATACCTATGGAGGTGTTCCAAATTCAATGAATAAATAAAGATAAGAATATTGTACTGTTCTGACGTAGGTATCATGTTTTCTTGTTTCATTATTTTCTTATAAAATTGTTACGATATTCAAATAAAACACCTTTATGAAAAAAGTTCGACTGTTTGCTCGGAAGTTTGGCTCGCGATTTGCATATCCCGGCGAGGCGATACAAATTGGATGTTTTACCGTCAAAACAATATTAGGTAAACATTGCCTGCCGGATTTTTATACTCTCTCCACATCACCGGGCCATAGCTCACGTGGCGGCGTTCAAAAACATTACGTATGGTTGGAAAAATCCTATTACCGTACGGGAAGATGTAACACTAGATGCGACGGCGCGTGTAAAACTGCCTTGACACCCACGTGGTAAGTTTACATTGAGAAAGTAAGCTTAGAGTTCAGAGAGTGGTCTTTAACAACGCCTAGTTATGTATATTATACTTCACTACATGGGTAAAGTTGGCACGTGATAAGATAAACGGCATAGTTATTAATATAATTTATTAGCTAAAACCTTTTTATCATAAGTTGGTAAACATGTACAATTATTACAGTACGTATTTATGGGATCGAAACCATATTTAGTCAATCTAGAAAATCTGCGACGTAACAAGCATTGATTTATTTAAAATTAAACACAGTATGTATTTAGTCCTGACATAATTTAATAACAATCAGGATCGGCTTTGTTCACTTCAGATTCTCACCTCTCACATTCCATATTCAAGGGACAAACTACTATTAAGTTGGATTATCATAATGCAGTTACATTTTTGGATATTTTTCATGCATATAATATTATGTTCAATAAAGAATGCTATTGAATGTATTATTCAATAAATAAAATATAGTTTAATCAAAAATTATATGTATCAATAAACTATTTTTATTTATTCAACAAATAATTTACAAGATTTAAATAATAGGTACCTATATAACATTCTTTATTTAACATAAGTACATAATTTAAAAACACCAGTGAGGAATTAATACATTTAATCACTATAAAAAATTCTAACATAAAGCAATAACGCAATATAGAAAGCGCTTATGAGAATCGTATGAACCGTTAGTTAAGGGCAGAGGACATGGTCGCAATTCCCATGGGGCACGGGTTGAAATCCCGCTTTCCCGAATAAGATTTTTTCCGATGGTTGTACGTATTTTTAAATTATATACATTCCATGTATTGCTTAAAAAACTAATTTCCATTATATTTTTTCATAACCAAAACTTCTACATAGAGAGAGATTATTTTAAAACACTTTGATTAATAATTATATTTTTATAGCGAAGAGTGAAAGCATTATATTTTCATCTCACGAAACGGAGTGATCTTCACAGTAACCATAACGTGTGCAAAACTTAGAAAGCTATAAGCATTTTTAGGCAACGTACGTTTTTTTACAATAGCTGTAACGAAACGTACTTAATTCACTGTGATTATGGATATATAGCCCGAAAAAACTGCCATAATCAATAACTCAAAAATTGTAAATCAATAAAACTTTGTTTTTAAATAGTTAAGTCTAGTCTAGCTACTCTATTGGTGTAAACTTAATAGAATGGCGGTATCAGAGGCACCTTGCCAGCCATTTGCACGCTTCTTTCTTCAGGGATGTAATATAGTTACATGGTTTTATCACATCGTTGTGTTTTGAACTTTTTTCATATTTTTTGGGTATAAATTTCAATTATCAAGGCTGTATAAAGTTTAAATATAAAGTAGATCAATTTGTTATTTTTTCATTAGATTGATTTAGGGATGTGCCAAATTAATTATTAGTATTGTATATCAAGTTGTTACGATATGATATTATAAAGTATTTGTAAGCT
The DNA here is from genome assembly GCF_057557595.1 of Rhyacophila brunnea. NCBI lineage: Eukaryota > Metazoa > Arthropoda > Insecta > Trichoptera > Rhyacophilidae > Rhyacophila > Rhyacophila brunnea. The sequence goes on from NW_028233350.1 coordinate 21,438,379, forward strand.
AATTTGTATTAGCTGGAGTCGGTGGTTTAATTGTCAAAATAGTTTCCCGGCATACGACTGACATTGATCTAAGATTAATTCACCAATTTTTATCCCCATCACCTCTACCCTATCAGAGTCTACCCACTGCTGGATGAAGGCCTCTCCAAGCTTTCCACTCCTCTCAGTCCTGTGCGTTGCGTTGCCACGTATTTCCGCAGAACTTAACCAGTCCATCCATCTACCGGTTTCTAGGTCCACCTTACGGACGTTTTGTACCTCTTGAGTATCATTGGATGACTTGATTTTTTCAACGATTGTCCCCTTTTTGAGCTAAATGTCCAGTCCATTTACATTTCAAGTTCTTAGTGAACTCTATTACATCGCAAATCGTTATCTGTTTTATTATCTAATCATTCCGCATGGCCTTTCGCGTTATGCACAGCATGCCCTCTCGATATCACGCTATGTTACTCTAAGTTTCTAGATCTCTCTTTTACTTAGAGTCCAAGTTTCACACGCATATTATATGATTACGGGAAGCACATATTGGTTTAAACACTTTGCACTTTAGGCACAGTTCCGAGGTCATTTTTTAAAACATTATTCAGGTGACCGAAAACACCCCAGCTTTACTCTGCAAACAATTTCATCAAATATAAATCCATCTATAGACATTTGATGTCCGAGGATGTAGTTTCTTAATATGTACAAAGTTATTTGGACACCAGTGATGAAACCTCGATAGTAAACGACTATTAAATTTAACGTTGAGTTGAATGTTTACGTTTATTTGTAAAGTAATAATTTAATTATGAGGATTTATTAACCAATAAGTAAAATGAAAGATATATATTATATAATAATAAGTGTAATTATTTAAATAAGACAGTGACATCTCTGTGAATCATAGAATCCTTACAATTAATATTGCAGCCAATACCAGTTCTATATAATCCAAATATAAACGACAATGATATCGCAAATAGTAATTCTATCAGTAAACCAGGCATTTTTTGACAATTTGACGGCATAAAGGAAAATAAATATGATCACTCAACCAACGAGGGTTTTATCTTGTTAACATTTTTTCTGTCTGATATGTTATTTAAGTTCAGTTTGATTTGTTTATATTTATATCATGTTCTTTTAAAAGCACTCACTGTGGCGTAGTCGGCAGAGAAGACGTCTACGAAGTCATGGATTTCAGGATCAATCAAGTAACTAACCAGTTGTTGTTTGTTGTTTTATCAATGTTGTTTTATCAATAAAATACTAAAGATGAACCCGTAAATAGATATTACTATCCTAACACTTTTTTTCAGTAACCTATTGCCTACCATCCTCCAATAAAGGTACTCATCACTACTGTTATGTAGGTAAGTATATAAAATTTTCATTGTACATATACCTATATTATAAACTAGTGGCCTAGCTGGTTAGAAATTATTGTATGCATACGATTCAAAAATCACTATAAATGCAGATATTTATGAATGTCATTAAATTTTATGCATTACTTCTTATTACTGTGCAAAATGAAAAAAGTCGAACTTTAGTGTTTTAAACAAACTTTCTGGGTACTTGTATGATTACAATTTTTTTAAGGGTAGGTGTATTATAAAATAGCATACTATTATGAAATATATCATAATTTGGCTATATATAACTCACAATATTTTTACGCATCTCTGACTCTCAATGCAGTGATCTATAACCTATGTGTGCATTGAAACGTCTCAACTTCAACTATCCTCTGTCCAACGCAAAATATATGTACACTTGCTTTACACCCAAGAATGTTCTAGTATGTCGTTCTAGAGAGTGAAACTAGGTTAGTTCAGGTATCTTTACCCTCTTTTTACTTCCTGTCTATTAAGGAGGATCCTCTGGGAGGTTGGGTTTTTTATTTATCTGAGACATCGCCTATCCAACAAGGTTATTCCGGTACATACAATATACCTAGTACAGTAAAAACAATCACCACATAATGATTCTGACTGTCCAGTGACAAAACTTGATTCATAAAGATTCTTTAATAATTATATTAAATTATAAAGAAAAAAGGGTGCCAAAATAAACATTGAAATTAATAGTGAACCAGTATTTCCAAACCAATTTCGAGACAGAGGACAATATTATAATTTATGGTATTAGTGTCAAAAAATAAAATCAATAATTGAGATAGCAAGAAGTATCTTTCGCAAAATAATTTGATTTCAAGAAATAAGATGATCGATCGAAAGATTAACAAAGATATGTCACTGCATATTTTGTTGTTACAGAAAATATTGCTGAGAGTAATAACTTTAAACTACGAAGTCTCAATTGAGTAGTATTTAGCTTTACTTTTAAACATACACTGTTAATACATAGTATTACAATAATTACTCATACAGAATACAAATTTACAATAGAGGGAAAAAACAAAACAAAAACAATTTAAACTTGTAGGCCACACTCACTTAGAAACACTTGGACACACTGGAACGCCTTGATATTTGGCCGAGCCAAAAATATCGCAAGATCCAGTGGCAATTGGAACTTTTGTTTACTTAGATTTTTAAGAAACCACTGTCTCTGGGTATCATACAGAGGACATTGCCAAACAACGTGATTAACATCTTCAATCTCATCTTCAGGCACCCAGGGTCATTTAATATATCCAAGCGAGCCAGGGATGAGGCAAGATTATAATAGACCGCTCTACAGCAATTTATTGTGACAATTGTTTCCCTATTTACATTTTATTGGTATACCATGGTTTGGTTTCAGAATTGTAATAACTTTGAAAGTACTTTTTCCCTTTTGTTAGACCTTGTTCTTTTAATAAATTATCTGTTTCAGTTTTGACTATTTTCTTGAATGTTTCAAAAAAGTCTGTATACGGTATGAGGAGTTTATCAATGCTCCTCTCAAGGATCCAGGATTCTGATCCGTATAACGGTAAGAGTCATACTAAATCAATATTATATTAATTTACACTATGACCGACGAGTATACAATTAATAATTATCACAGTCCACGTTACGTGTACCTATCTATATCTATATACGTGCGACAAATAAACAAAATTTGATAGTTATAAGTTATAATGTTATTCCAAGGAATTTAATATCAATCTTGTTACCTCTAATATTGCTTAATCTAAATACCGCGAGGATGGCATTTGCTTTGGTATGCTTTATGCAAACAGGTAAATGCATCGCATTCTGAAATGCAAGCAACTACTATGTATACTTGCTGCAAGATAATATTATAACATGCAGGTATTAAGATATTATAATATTCAGTTACATAATTAAATATTTAATTTCTTAGTTTATAACCTAAGAGTTCTATAATAATAAACTTGATATTGTATTATGTTTTTAACTCAGTTTTTGTGCTCAATAACAATATATTATTTTCAAAATTTTAACAATCATCACCCATCAAGAATATCTGCTTCTCTCGGAGCAGAGTGAATAGTACTCGTACTTCCTCTTACTATTAGTCGAACCAACGCAGTTCATCTGCTTTGACTTGCAGGTTGCTGAATAATGTGTCCAAAAACTACAGAATGCGTCTCAAAATATTGTCAAAAGCCGTTTATATATCTGGAGTTTCTTGATGATTTACTGGTTTGTAATGTGCTCTGTCCAATAAATACGAAGTAGTAAACATTTATTATAGTAGAACCATACCATAAACATGCACACATATAATTTGTAATATAAACGTGCGCACAAATCTAACGTGCGCAGGAATTATGCAGGGCTATCTATATATTATGCTTATTTTTAAGGTTGCTTTCCTCGACTGTACTTACATTAAACTTGTTGCATCGCTTTCTCTCGCTCGGTACCCATCGACTATGTCTTGTGTCCTGCCAAAAATATCAAGCTGAAAGGGTAATGCGGTAGGTATGTTTATATATTGTGTGAAGTCTACTGATAAGAACAAATAATATCTAAATCAAACTTCTAATATCTCTTCACATCATAAAAATTAATATAATGAGAGTAAGAAAATATCTTGTCATTTTTTAGTCCTTACATAATTGAATATAATTTTTCTCTCTCATTTTTTTTCCGACCATGTCTGATCCTAATAGGATCATTTGGGCTTCCACAAAGTTTGTATTTACAGATTTTGTTTTTTTACGAGAAATGGATGTCAGCCAAACTTGCTCAACCTATTAAGTCCATACCCTGACTCACACACAAATTGAAAAACAATATGTGTACTTGCCAGACCCAGGATTCGAACCTGGGACCCACGGCGTGATACTCCGACGCTTAAGCCGCGCGGCCACCGTGGGCGGCTCTCACGTTTATTAAGTAAAATTGTATACTCTCGCATATAATATAATATATATTTAATGTCATATATTATCACAAAGTGATTGATAGTATTGATACATATATTTTCAGCGGGGGTCGATCCACTGCTGGATGAAGGCTCCTTCCACTCTTCACGGTTCCTTGCTTTTTTCTGCCACGTAGTTCCACCAAACCTGACATGTTCGTCAATCCAGCGGGTTTTGGGGCGTCCCTGTGGCCGCTTTATGCCCCTCGGGTACCACTGAATGCCTGTATTCGTCCAACGGTTGTCCGTTCGCCGTGCGATATGTCCGGCCCACCGCCATTTCATCAATTTGGTGACTTCTATTACATCCTCACTCTTGTTTGCTTCCTAAATTGATACATATAAAACACTTTATTTTTTATATAAGTATGATAAATTTCTATTTATGCAATATCATTTTTTGTCTAGATTAAAGATTTGGTTAAGTACCTCAATATTAGCAGTTATATTAAGTAAAACGACTACCTATACGGCTTTACAATACCATCATGATGCCAATTTGACTGTGCGGAAGCAGGTATTCGAAAGATTCTTGGCTGAATTTGTGAAATAGGTGGATGGCGACGCTGGATAAATCACGTAGTCTACAACGTTTATGATAAGTTAGACATCGTAAAGTTTACAAATATTTAAATGGTCCGCTGGACGAACGCGTAGAAAAACTAAACACCGCATCGTCTTCAACGCACCTTACATCGACATGGTCGGAGAAACGATGACAAGATGGGATACGAGAATTAGAAGCAGAAGGAGAAGCGACATTAAAAAGATATAAAACTTATTTTAGTTTAGATTTAAAGCATTTGATGACATTTCCGGAAAAAAAATAGTGCGATTTATTAATTTGGTAGATTAGCAAAATTCATATTTTCCTCATTAAAACATAGCAATTTGGCTTACAATTGTCATATTTATTTTGACCTTTGATTTCAAATAACATTTAAGCGTTTGGCATATGTGATTGTTCATCCAATTATCTCGATAATACATGCACATGTCGTGCTGGATCCATATAATAGCCTAATATGTGAATAATTATGATTCAACTCCATATTAAGAAGCCATTATTTATGCTCTTCGTCGTGCATGTAGGTACCTACTTAATCATTACTAGCCAATATTGCATTTTCACACATAATCGTCGCGTATACGACGTATAATCACAGTATGTATGCAATTTAAGTAAAATCTGCGCGGATTCGAATATTTCTTGAATTGGTCATTATTTTTATTATTAATATGATCGTTAGTATAAGGCCTCGGTGGCTGCATTTTGCTGAGCGGGGCGTCGGAAGCATGTTAAACGAGTGTAGGTACACAATATATACGCTGCACGCTCCGCACTGCAAAACGCTTCCACTGAGACCACACTCTTACAACACGGCATATATATATGTCAAGAATCCAGAGGTCCTTTTTGACTCCATCCAGTTACGGTCTCCAAAAGCGTCGTTGTCAATCCAACTTTTTCAATAATTAGTGCTTTAACAAATTCATAGAATTGAGTGTTATTTTATTTATACCTATTTCTTTTTTAGTTTTTGACTGTTCTCTTACATTTATAAAACTACTTTAAAGTCATGTAAACTTAGTCAACGCATACTTGAGTGCATTGTGACAATAGTTTTGCATAACTTCTCTTGAAAAAAGCTTAGTTTTAAACAATATGACACGCCAAATTGCCAAGGCCTCGCGATATATCCGATGAAGACTTTATGTAGTGTGAGACGGGTTAGTTTAGAGGAGTCTATTTTTGTATTATTCAATGAATCTAAAATTACCTACAAAGATTATTTATATTGCAAAATGTATTTCAGTTCATTTTATTTATACAGTATCAGCCTAGATCATAATTCTACGAAGATTTTTTAACGTCCTTTGGTTCAAGTATATAATAATATATACGTTACAAAAGCGTCTAAGCAAGTGAATTTATCATTTTTGTATTATGGTTATCTCTCACGCAAATCCGTATGATATTGTTGGAAAATTTGACACTGGAAATTTGCGGCAGTTTCTCGGGAAACATCCAACTTTATATTAACCCTTTTGTTTCTGTTTACTCCAGCTCTCCAGTCTTCCTGCGGTTTGTTGCGTACGCTATACATACTTATGTTCAATTTATTGCAATGGTTAAATTTAACGAGTAAAGTTTCCTAAATTATTAACAGACTGTATCGCAATCCATTCACTTTGCGGAATTATGTCTGCTAAGACACACCCTATAAATTTTGGCCCCCGTCAAGTGGCCCTCCTATAGTACGTTTTGTGAAGTTTTTAGCAGACAGAAGGTATCTCAGTCATCATCATTGAGAGCACAATCGCCTGCGAGTGAATTTCGACTTCCTCATTGAACATTCAAATAAATACGACGGTTGAACTTCTCGCTATTATTGTATCGATAAACGATACAATAATAGAACGCAGGCCACATATTAATATATTTTTTTAATCACTTATAAAAAAATATGTCACTGATAATTATAATTATCTTGTTTCACGTATACCTACTACTTACCTTATTTATTTTGATGGTCGCGGCTATTTATATGACTCATTTATATGCAAAATTAAATTGAACAAAAAATGATAATTTTCTGGAGGGGGGTAATAAAAATAAATAAACATTTTAAAGTTTAAAAGTATTTTATTAACATTAATAATTTATGGACTCGTTTAATAATTCTAAAAAATATAATTTATGTACAATAAATTACCGTCAAGTTTCATAACCCTTTAAAACTTCATTAATCTAATCTCTGGCAATTGAAATTTTTGCATAGGCTCCCGGGATTTATTTTTCATTGTCTTTTCTTCTACTTGTATCTACCGTATAATGAATGAAATTTCACGTCACGTTGGCATCCAGAGTAACACAAAAATAGAAAATAAAAACTAATCATACAAGTACTTCTTATGAAATTAGTGAATAGTAGACGTTAACAATTACAAGTCATGACAATATTTTGATCTCACAACTTATTTTCATATCTCTTTCTTACAACTGAGTATGCCTCTCTCTGTCGCATATAAAGAGTGTTTTGTTCAAGGTTTGTTTTTCGAATTGGCAACATTTTTTCCAGCGATAGCCAATTTGACAGCTGACAGCTGATTTATGCTCAGTTTGGTATGCCATTTTACCATGAATAGACTTACACCAGAGCAACGCTTGAAAATTGTGCAAAATTATTTCGAAAATCATAGTTCAGTTTGGGAAACTTATCGTGCGCTACATCCACAAAATTTTGTTCAGCGATGAGACTCATTTTTAGATGAATGACTAGGTCAATAAGCAAAATTACCGCATTTGGATTGAAAAAAATCTACAAGTGGAATCATTGGCACACATTTCTTTAAAAATTATGCCGACCAGATCGTTACAGTCATTGGAGAGTGCTATAGATCCATGATTTGTTGTCCAAATGAATGGCATTATTGTGGTTGATGTGATTTCAACAAGACGACGCAACATGCTACACAACGCGTATCATATTCAATTTATTGAAGGACACATTCGTTTGCGCATAATTTCTCGTTATGGATCTGTAAATTGGCCTCCAAGATCGTGTGATTTAACACCTTTGGATTATTTTCGAATTCGAAGACGGTAGTAACTCCCTTATTTGGGTTTTTGAGTTAGGTCCACTTTCGTATGCAAAAAATTTTTCTCTATCTTTCTGTGAGACAGTGGTAACTCTAAGGTAAATAGATTGTCTTTAAATTCAATTTAAAAATAGTCGTTTGTCAAATACTAATATTTTTCCATGTATTACAGAAGTAAGTTGAATTACTGCCGTTTTCATGGGATATTATTTTTATGTACAGGCCGTAAGTCAGACATACGTCTGTCTTCACCGGAAGTATTATGTCTATGTCGCAAAACTTATCGATTGACATTTCTTGAAGTGCCTACGTATCACTGCCATAATCAAGTGAATATAATATTATACTTTACGATGTAACATCAAAATGATATCTAATACAACAAAAATAATAATGGAAATGGTAAATGGAGGATCTTTGCCCATAATGGATACTAGTGAGTAGATTAGTAAGTCGAACAATCACAATATTACAAAAAAATATAAGACGTTTTAATTTTGAAAGGCAAGATATACCGTCGCCTATGATGCACCTTGATGAGAAGACAGGAATATTCTATGATGCTTCGGATGCTACTAATTTAGAAGAATTAGTACCAAACTCGGTATGAAAATACATACTTTTAAAATTTGAAATATTCGATGAGATTGATGTACAAATACCTGATAGGTAATATAATAACTATATATTACGTTTTACAGAGACTTCGCTTGATATCGAAAATGAAATGCATCCAGTAATAAAATCGTCTAGTATTTACAAAAAACAGGTGACACCTTGAGGAAAGATTGTTAGAAAACGCATGAGAAATCCTGACAGTGGGCAGTCAATAAATCTAAAAAGAATCATAAGCGAGGTTTAGAATATAAAACTAGAAAAGGTGAAGTTATGGTTACCAAGTACATGGGAGCAGGTTGTAGGTTGAACTGTCATAAAATTAAATGCATGACAAAATGTATGCGATGAAGCACGAAAAAAAATATTTTTGAAGCTTTGTGGAAATTACCAGATTATGAAAAACAGTGGAATTTTATCACCCGGTACGTAAAATTTGTTCAAAAGAAGCAAATAAGAGCTTCCGATGCCAATAATTCTAGGCGAACCGTCTCACGACAATATTTCCTAAAAATTGTGAATGATGATTGTAATATTTCTGGCATGCGTGTTTATCAAAAGATGTTTATAGAGACATTGGGAATCTCTGACAAAATGGTATCTACTGCGTATAAAAAACTTGATGAAAAAGGTGCAATGGTAGCAGATATGCGAGGAAAACATGTAAAAAGGGTAAATAAAATTTCTTCAGAGATTATTGTAACGGTTCGACACCACAAACTAAGTTTTCCAATAGTCGAGTCTCATTATCCCCGAAAATCGTCTAAAAAACTATACTTGGATAGCGACCTTTCCATTGCTGAAATGCATAGGCTCTACATAGAATAGCTGAAAGAAGACAACATCAAAACACCTGCCACTTTGCGTCAGTACTCAGATGTTTTTAATAGTGAGTTCAACAATGCGTTCCAGAAACCGAAGAAGGACCAGTGTGAGAAATAGGTATAAAATCGCAGCAGAAAATGAAAAAGTATTTAAAAAAAAAATGAGTATGAAACCCATTTAACCAATACGTAACCAATTTATGAACTTTTTTTAATAATGTAATGTAATGTAATGGAATGCAACGCTCTCTATGTAATGTATATTTATAATTTGTGACAGGTAAATGAAATGTGACAGAGACGTCATCAATTATATGTATTTACGGGATAATGCAATCGATTTTTAAAATGATAATATTTTAGATATATATATTATATAATATTGATGATTCTAGGATTCACCGAAATATGAAGAAGAAGATAAATAATACCTGAATTGCAGTTGGCAGGACTGGGTAACCTAAGATTACATTACAAAACTGATAGTGATCTTTATAAAATTATTTAGAATATGTATTTATTATACATATTATATTGTAGGTATTTCATATTAATCAATATTTTTTGATATTTTTTTCATTAATAAAAATAATTTAGAAAGAATACATTTTTTATAATTAGGTACTATAACAAGTACCTTCATAAAGACATCCACAGTTTCGTGTAAATATATATTTTTGAGCAAACTTATAAGAGGGTATTAAAAATAAGGTAAAGATGTTCAGCTTTGTTTAAATTTTATCTTTATTTAAACAATTTAAATTTAACTTAAAAACTTGGAAAACACACTTATGATCACAAATTGCGTTTAATTAATATTAACATTCTTAAACTCCTGACACTTTCTTAATCCAGTCTCTAGCGATCGAAATTCTAGCATAGATTCCGGGAATATTCTTGGCTGAGCAGCTTGTTCCACCGCTTACCAAGGCATATTGGACGCTGTTCTGGACACAAGGGCCACCAGAGTCACCCTAGGAAAAATAATTGGATATTATCAAATAGTAATTATATAGAAACGTTTCGGTTTCCCAAAAAATATTCAGATACCGTAAGCAGATTTCAAACATGTATATTTTATGAGGTTAATTAAATATATATTTTTTAAATTCAATAATGGCTGACATCCTAAAGAGTTTGAAATACCAAGATTCTGCCAGAAATTACGGAATTGAAAATATCGGAATGTCAATATTTAATAATTAGCTGCATGTTAATAGAATTTTTAATAACACCTCAGTTGCAATATCAGTGATTATATCGATGCTCCATTAGTAAACTTAATTTAAATCAAAGGCTCGGCACACTCGTTTTAGGTTTGTCAAGTTATACACCATTCTTGTATGCTTATATTTTCGGAGTTTTTAATGAATTAGTTTTGAATTATCGTAAATTGACCTAATGATTTATAAATAGATTATGTTGTGCTTAATACAGCAGATTAAAAAAACAACAAATCTGATTTTCATTAAACATACAGTCTAGGAATTTACTAATAGGTATTTTTCGTTAGGTTATTCCAAAATATAAATATTCAATAAAAAATATTACAATATTTAAAAAGGTGTACAGATATTCGGTCTTCAACAAAAAAAATAATTAATTTAAAAAAAATATAAGCAGTTCAAAACTAAAATTTTGAGAGATCGTTTAGGAAACAAAGTTGGTGGGTGTAATACGTCGATGGTTGCCAATATTTACAGAATTTCAAATATATCAGATTCATCGCTGTTGATATGGTTTAGTATTGAATATATAACTCAATTAATAAAGATAATCTCCCAAGTTGTGATTAATGTGGGTCCATTCTGTTCTCATTTTCTTTTTTTTTTGTATTTTGAGGTTGTTCCAAATTATATTTACTATACAGATATTAAAATCTTACAAAACATGCGCTGGTTCCTCCTACAGGAGTTCCTCCCAAGCAGATCTGAGCATTTGTCAAATAGGAGTACACTTTTCTGCACAAATCGTGGTTATAGACAGGCAAATCTACTTCGCGCAGCTTCTTTGGGGTAGAGGGATTTGTTTCCTAAATGTAAAACAATTATTAGTTTGGTTATTATTTAAAAAAAAAAAAAAAAACAAGTTCAGGATATAGTCTAGAATAAAAAGAAAAGATCTAAAACGCACAAGTAGAAAGGACAAACGAATCTATAATCCTATTGGTACATTTTTATGTACAGAAAGTTTGCTGGTCTTTGTCCTCCCCAAACCTCACAAAAGTAGAAATGAATCAGACTTTAGGATTTCCTAGACTAACGCTACCGCATCTCTGTCAGTACCAAAAGGATCATAACAGGATATTGTCAAATTGCTAGTACAGCACTACGTTAATTCTTTCCAATAGTTCCCAAACCAGCCTTTAGAAATTATAAAATTAAACCTTCAATTTTATTAAGCCAAGAAAGTTTGAAAAACTTTGTTTTTATTACAGGAATAATATGAAAATGTTTAGTAATTAATCATATTTATATTGAAACTATAAAATTAAGTGTTTTTTGGTAATTTATGACATTTTAAGGGAAATTATAAGTAAAAAATACATTGCTAAATATCTCAAATCTTTAGAGATACATACCTAATGCTTTTTTTATATTCAAATAATGTTAATTCAACTTTATTTTGACAGATGTATAATAATTACCTGAAAATAATATTTCCGGCACTACATTTAGTATAAATACTAATAATTATATTTGTAATAAATATTGTAAACCATTGATAAAAATATCCTGAGATATCTAATTGTTGTTTCTCTTACACGTTTTATATTGTCTAAAAGTTCAAGTCAAAATTGCACACGGATTTTTTTACGCAGTTTCAATTTTATATTCAATTATATATATATGTAAAAGATTTAGTTGAAGGTTTTAAAAGATATTTTGGTCATTTATTTGGATTACTTTATTTTATGTTTATTTAGACATTTTCCTTGATACTGGTATAAATTAATACGATATGTAATTTATAAACTTTATTATGAGAACTTTCGACTTTCGATACACGTTCCTAAAAATGTATTTATAATAATAATTAAAAAGAATATAGATATTTTTTATGCCTGATGGGCTTTCCACGTAGTTTTTCTATAAAAATAAACAAATGATATTTGATTGTACTACTTACGCTTGTTACTCCCCATCCAGAGACAGTAACCATACTATTATCAACAGGGTCGGTCGTATCAGTAAGCTTGATTGCCTTCACCAGAGGTCCGAATACGATATCTTCATTGACTTCGATAAGAGCGAAGTCATATGTCAACTTGCTGGAGTCATATTGTGGATGGCGAACTACACTCTTAACTTTGAGGAGTTGACCGCCAGTACTATAGTCAGTAGATCCTGCGCGAGCGTATATGTTTGCCAAGTTATTTAAAGATCTGAAAAATCACAGCTTATTTAAAATTTCCTTTAATCAAACTTTTATTTGTTCCATTTATTATATTGGCGCATACTGACTTATTGATAATATTGTAGGAGTGCCTACATTAATGCTGTTAACATTCCCATAACATTAACTCTATATATGTTTTTAAATATTGCTCACACTAATATTTATGTCATGTCACAAACGCTTTCAATTTATAATTTGTCATTTTCATTATATATAAAATAAATAAAAATAATCTATAAAACACTATGTTTTACTACTATTAATAATTTATTATGTAATGGTTGATTGAATTTTACTTAATAACGAATAGCTCTTGTTTCACGGGACCCTACGTTTGTCTGTAAGCATCATTTTCTGTGAGTATGAATTTATCAGGAGAAGTTATACAAGGCTGAGGTTGACATGCAACCAAATTTTTTTTGACTGAATTTACATGACTTTATGTTAAGAGTACCTATGAAAGAGAGGACCACGTAGAGGCACAATTAAAATTGTAGTAAGTAACAAAACCTAATAATACACAGACGATCAATTTAAGTGAATAGATCTTCACGTTGGCAGTATGACGCCGCAAATTATCTAAATTTAACAAAATTTAACTTAGCGGCAATCAAAAAACGCCTTACCTTTCCCTACGTTATCATAAGACAGCCAAAGATTTTAAATATTATGTTGCAAATAGTATGTTTATATGATTTTTTTAAACAGTATTCCTGCGAGAATAAGTTACCGCACGCCACTTGTACATATAAATCATTCACCGGAATACCACTACAAAGGTACCAAATCGTACGACGCTAGTCCGTATTAAAAAATACAATAAAGTTTCTAAACTAACTCCTAATTCTATATTAACATGTTAAAGTACTATTTTTTATTCGAGTTGTTTCAGCGCAATCGAAATTAATATTAATATTTATATGATATAGCCGTGTTCCTAGTATAGTAGACTGATACCGATGGATTAACGTATTAATATAGACATGTTTAAAATTAAATGTCAGTATCTTTTTTGTAGATAGAATTAATAATATGACGAAATTTTAATAAAATGGGTGTTAAAAGCACAATGAAATATTTCAGCTTCATTTTGACTAATCCCAGAGATAAAACGATGTATAAGTAGATATTATAATAGTATTATTTTATTCAATCTTTTAATATTAGTGTCAAGTAGATAGTCTCGAGATAATAAAATAATGTATACTTATTTTTCAACAATAATAGTATAGGTATGTAGCTGATAATATGATATAATTATTAAGAAATAAGATAATTTTATAATTACTTCAATGAGTTTATAAAATGCCTTTTATATCACACCTTCATATAATCGTAAAGTACCTAATACATATTATATCATATATAAGTCATTATATTATTGATAGCTAATGAAGAGTGTACTAATACTCTTAGTGACGTATCAAATATGTACTAATAGTATCGCACACCGTGATGGCCGAGTGATAACGTATCGATTTATAAGAGCATGGCTCTCGGGTTTCAATCCCGGATCTGGCAAAATCACATTTTGTTTTCTCAATGTATGTTTAAACATAGAGCACGGACCTAATGGATTGGGCAAGTAGCTAACATCCATTAATAGTAAAACAAAAATTATTTACGAAATGGCCAAAAGCCAAATTAAAATAATAAGTATGTACAGTGGCGCATTTGATGACGTACAGACATGACGTATTGACAGATTCTTAGGCCCCTACGATAAAAAATGAACAATCTAATTTATATTTTGTGTAAACAATAGAAGCATAGTAAAGCCTTTTTTGCAAATCATACTTACAGCAAAATACCTACTAATTCAGTATGTAGAAAAGAGTTTTCTTGAATTTACATTATTTACAAATAAATAGAATTAAAATATGTGAATAACAATAATGCAGGTAGAATTTTATCAAAATCTTCTATAATATTATATCCATCATTTTATAGGAGTGGCAGGTTTTAACTCTTAGGAGCCCCTCTTTTTAATTTTCTTTCGAATTGGTTGCGACATGTTACGTTAAGGAAACATGCCTCAGAGTATGTACACAATACACTTAATTATTTTACGATATCATTTTAAATACTAATATAAATATACCTTTTTTTTTAAATATTCTACGTTTCTATAGTTGTTTAAAGTATTATGAAATGATGTATATATTTTTGAAGTTATACTTCTTTTGGCGCGTTTGGGAAATCAGATCAGAGTGTATTTTTGGCGTGTGACATGTAACACATAATTTATTTTTTCACACGAAAAAAACGCACTCGATTGGATTCGAACTACCGATTGTTCGGTTATCAGGCGAACGCACTACCTTTACGCCACAGTATGATATTGCAATTGTGACGATTATACAGTATAATATTATAGTTAAGAATTGTTCCGTTGCCTAGGCAGCGAATTTATTATTGTCGGCCATTTGCAATTCACGTAAACAAACGATTAAACTTCAGTTAGTAATATAAGTTAAAATCTATAGAAATAAGCCAACGGTATTCCAATAAGCGGTCCTTTTTCCTGAGTGTGTAATTTAACAAGATAATTAAGAGTTAGTCAAAGAATCTAGTTTATCACAAGTTTTGTTTTTGTTTTGTTACGCAAAAGAAGTATAAATTCTAACGCGCGTACATAAGTACACACAACGGTTTTTCTTTTGTGTAACAAACTAAGAATCTAATCCCATGAACTGAGAATTAAAACGGATAATTTCTAATAATCTGTTTTGATATTGTGTTAATATTTTAGCATAAATATGAATACTTAAAATATAAAACCGTATTAAAAATTACCCTTAAGTTTAGTTACTCCAAGCATCTGATAATTATTCATAATAATATATTATATTTAACAATAAGTTTTTCTAAATTATCAAATTTCATTCTTACGCTGTGCAATGTGCAGCTGTCAATAACCATTTTGAACTGATGATGGATCCTCCACAGAAATGATTGTAGCTGATAATGCTTTTAGATTGGAGAGATACCTGGTATGGTCTAACATTGATGGTTGTTTCTTGTCCACCAACAATTCTGCCTAATGATTGGGCTTCTGAAAAAAAGCAC
The DNA here is from genome assembly GCF_057557595.1 of Rhyacophila brunnea. NCBI lineage: Eukaryota > Metazoa > Arthropoda > Insecta > Trichoptera > Rhyacophilidae > Rhyacophila > Rhyacophila brunnea. The sequence continues at coordinate 21,454,218 of NW_028233350.1, forward strand.
ATTTATTTTCTTATGGAATATCATTTCAGGGCTTTTGTTTGAAATTTGAAACAATAGTTTTATGTAAGGATCCATGAAACTGATGTTTTTAATGTATGTTCTTTAATTTATAGTATTTAAATTGTGTTATTTAAATATGACTAACTTTTGTAATAAAATTTATTAAGAGACCTTTCAGAACAACACAACGTAACATAAAAATGGTATTTTAATTACTTATATCATAAGTATAAATAATTCAACACACTATTTTTCAAAACAGGCGCATTCCGCTCAAAGATATTCTGGGACTATTTTACAAAATTGCCGTGTTGTAGTATATGTCAAGAAAACCTGTTGTATTTTTGATTCTGCTGTAAAGTTCTATAAACAACACTAATAAGTACATTACAGTGACAACACGTACATTAAATAATTAATTAATAATAATAATAATATCGGCTGAAGGTACTTGGTGACATTTGAATTTAAATTATGAATAATCTTAAGTATTTAATTCGTATATCATTTGGGCCAAACATACGTTATAAATAAAAGAAAAACTAACCAGCAAAATATGTATAATATATTAAACGCCTACGATGGCCTTAACTATTACATCGTGTGTACCAGGTTCAGATCCTGAGTCTGGCAAGTACACATATATTGTTTTTCAATTTGTGTTTCTATCAGAGAATGGACCAAATAGTTTTATCAGGTGGATAACATCCATTTCTTGTAAAAACAAAAATCTGTTAATACAAACCTCCACTCCGTGGAGGCCCATATGGTCTTATTAGGATCAGACATAGTCAATATATATGTATATATGTATAAAAGAATAATATTTTTTTAACCATACAATAGGCCATACGGGCAAATGATAGTAATGTAGTGAAATCGTATCGCAGTAGTAGAAATGAAATCACATAAACACCCAGACTTTGATATCTCATTAACCCTTAAATGCATGATTTTCTACTTTTCAATAAAAAATATATACAAGTAGGTACAGATAGGCGTTATATTGGAATTATTTAAAAAAAATATGTATTATCAAAAATAATCAATTAAACCACCTTATAGAATCCAGAAATATTTTTTACCTGATCAAAATCTATTTTTTGTAGTCAAAACTTAATTTGAATATAGCCGTTAAAAATAACTGCCAAAATCCTGCCTATTTAAAATAACCATCTCCGGCTCACGTCATTTGATTACAAGTTATATCCAACAATCACTACTTACAATGGACATTAATCGGCAAAATTGAAATAAAGTTTCTTTCTTTACCATTGGATATAATATTTATGGTAAAACCGATTTCTGTTTTGCTCAAAAAACCAGAACTAAAATTTTTACTGTACGTAGTACAGTATAAATTTAAGGGCACATTATGTATTGTAACCTCACCGGGATCGAACCCGAAGCCCTCATATATTTATAAATATCTGCAGTTTAAACAACATAATATTCAATATTGATAATTGCTTTGATAAATAAAAAATTCTACAAGTTTTTTCTTCATGACCAATAAAAAATACTTTCTTTTCTTTCTATCGACCATGTCCGATCCTAATAGGATCATATGGGCCCCCACAGAATGGAGGTTTGTATTAACAGTTTTCATTTTTACGAGAATTGGATGTCAGCCACTTGCTCAACCTATTAGGTCCATACTCTGACTCATACACACATTGAAAAACAATATGTGTACTTGCCAGACCCAGGATTCAAACCTGGGACCCTCGACACTATAGACCGGTGTTCTTCATGACCAATAAAAAATATAGATGATCTTTTTTTCTATCATCATAAAGTAAAAATAAAAGGGTAGCATGTCAACCTCAATATAGTGGTAGTTATACTGGTTATGATAGTATACTTTTTACGAAGAATGATTTCTTGTCACTCGTCTAACCGACTGTGTCTTTACTGGATCAAACACACGTTTAAAAAAATATAATTTCCCGCCTCGAGATTGTATCCGCGACCCACGGATTCATACAATAGACTGGATGAACTCTCCCATCATTGTTATTGACATAACAATATTAAATTGATACTTTAGTCGAATTTTCTTTACAGTAAAATAACTTCGGAGCACACTTTAATTTTATATGTAATTAATTAAATTCAAGTTAACTTACCTCCCACAAAAAATACGGCCAATACACTAAAAAGTACGAATCGCAACATTTTGATTAAGCTGAAACCAACAGTGATGTGAATATTTTACTTGTTACCCATAATATATACCTAAATGATAACGTTATCTCTCAATAAAACGCGATAATTAATCTTATTTACGAGTTATCTGATTTGGTTTCCACTGGACTCAGTGATACAACGTATCAATTAAATGTAAATATAAATGTTTCCGAAAAACCCAAGGAAATTGTAATAGATAATGGCCATAAAGAAAAATCTTTTATCTTTTCCCAGACCTAATCTTTAACAATCAATAATATCATTAAAAATACACCAGATACCTACTGTAACTATAATATACTATTTATTTGAAAATATTTATTATTGTGCATGTATTTTTATATGTTTGAGTAAAGTAGTTTGATAAATCTGGATAGAGGTAAAGGTTGAAGTATATTTTTAGCAGGACACGCTTTATTTTGACATATTTCTGGACCCGCGAGATAAGGTAGGTACAACAAAACATTATAAGAACAGGCAATATACTAAATTATTCCATTTAAAATGATTGTTTCAAAGTTTTAGAGCTTTTTCCAGTAGGTATATTGTCGGTATGTGTTTTCAAATTGTCAAAATCGACAACAGTTTATATGCAGAGTTAAGGAATGTCACAACTCTGTAGTTACTACATTCTAGTTGGTCTCCTTTCTTGTGCAGGGGACAAATCAGCCGATCATTTCACTCCTCTGGCATCTTTTCTGAAGTCCATACTTGGTGGATTAGGCTATGCAAATGTTTGAGCAGGCTTTCTCCCCCACATTTTATTAATTCACTCTGTAGGTTATCTATTCCAGGCGATTTGTTTGTATTTTGCATATAAACTGTTGTCGATTCTGATATTCCAGCGGCTGGAACCCATTGTAGAAGAAATACTCGGGCACTACCAAGGAGGCTTTCGACGAGGGAGATCATGTGTTACTCAAATATTCACTCTAAGGCAGATTCTAGAAAAGACCACTGAATTCAATATTAACACGTATCACCTGTTCATCGATTTTAAGGCAGCTTATGATAGCATTAATCGATACCGGTTATACGAAGCAATGCGAGAATTTGAAATTCCGACGAAAATAATTAAACTTGTAGAGATGACAATGACACCAGTACAATGCCGGGTAAAGCTTCAAGCGGAAATATCCGAGCCATTTATATCACTGAATGGCCTAAGGCAAGGTGACGCTCTGGCATGCCCTGTTTTCAATATTGCGCTAGAAAAGGCGATACGGGATGCAAAGATTGATGCCCGTGGCAGTGGCACGATATTTACCAAGCCTGTGCAGCTGCTGGCATATGCCGATGATATCGACATCATTGCCATATCAGAATTGGCGCTGAAAAAGGCATTCACAGCACTAGAAGCCTCTGCCAAAAGAATGGGTTTACAAATAAACGAGGCAAAAGCTAAATACATGCCTGTCTATGTCACAGCACGAGAAGTCGCGCCAAAGTTAGATATTGGTGCATACAAGTTTGATACGGTCGACAGTTTCATATACCTTGGATCTCTTGTAACTCGACATAATGATATTACAGAAGAAATCAACAAGAGAATCATGTCTGCGAATAAATGCTATTTTGGTCTGTTAAGACATTTTAAGTCCCGCTTACTATCTCGCCGAACTAAAAGCTCTCTTTACAAGACACTTGTAAAGCCAGTGCCCACCTACGCATCGGAAACCTGGACATTAACTCTGCGAAATGAAAGAGCCCTGAACATCTTTGAAAGAAAAATTCTCCGCCGTATATATGGACCGATCAAGGATGGCACCATTTGGAGGAGAAGATACAATGCTGAGCTCTAGTACGAAGATTGCAGCGCAGTTCAATCAATTAAGATTGGGAGACTGCGATGGCTAGGTCATGTGCACCGTATGAATGACAATGAACCGGCAAAGAGAGTGATGTCCAATAGGACGTAGAAGAAGAGGGAGGCCAAAGATTCGCTGGTTATATGGAGCTGTCAGTGACTGCCGTATTCTGGGGGTACCAAATTGGAAATCGGCCACACTGGATAGGGACAAGTGTAGGGAGCTGTTGGAGGAGGCCAGGACCCACACCGGGTTGTCACGCCCCTGATGATGATGATGTTTTCAAATTGTATATAAAATGCTTACTCTAATCTTTTATAGATTATATAGTTAAATAAATCAATGGATAAGTAAAATAATGAAAAAAACTATACCTACTTATTATTTCACCTAACCTCGCGTACCCGTACTATATTTTTTTTTAGGTAGGGCGTATTAAATAAATATTCGAAAGTAACGATTTGACAAATAATTTTATATATTATAGAGTTTTCTCATACATACATTGAATTCAATACAATAATATAAATTAAATATTTTTTTCTTATTTTCTGACAAAGCTCAAGATAATCTATACATTTATGACTATTACTATATATTATATTATAGTCTATTTATGTAAGTACAAAAGTAGGTAATCTATAGTTTTAGTATATTATTATGTAATAATAGAATAACACTAGTTCACATTTATTTTTGTATTTTAGACATTCATTGTATTATTATTATATTGTTTATTATCTATAAGAAATCAAGATTGTCATAATTTATCTTGTTATTGATATGATAAATTTAATAAAATATACACAAATTATAAATAAATTATGGCCAACCTATTAATTTAAATATGTATATAAATTGATAAAATATGAAAATGACATATTTTGCATTTTTCATTCATAAAACATATACTTTTAAAATAGAAAACACAAAATCTGTCATTTTCATATCGTTTTTTTTCATTCATTTATCTTTGTTTTAAAAAATAAGTATTAAATAATGATGGAATAAACTATATTAAAATGTTTAATCATATCAAACATAATGGAACATAATGATATCATATATATCAACATACATATTATTAAGTTGTATGGCATTAATTTATATTAATAATTGTTACTCTCTAATTTTTCGGACATTAGACCCGGACTTCGGACCCAGTTTACAGGGAGGATGATAATTTGAAAAACTCATAGTATTTGGTCAGGTTGAAGGTCGAACAGGATAAGAAAAACCTCTCATCAGATTACATTGCAGGTACCAGGGGTAGATTATCCCAATGGAGTTAAAGTGAAAATTTTGGCGTTAATGGAAGCTCAAAAATACAAATAAAAATCTTCAGATACATCAAAGCTTAATAAAACGGTTTTTAACTACGCATGTGGAAACAACAAAGATATTGCTTAATCTTTCAATATAAAAAAACCTCTTTAAACAAGGGTTTTATTACTTCATGAACTTGCAAATAGAGTAGGTACTGGAAGATAGATTCAACTTAGTCTGACATTAAAAAACCCCGATGTCAATGTTGCGTTGCAAAAAATTATGCACCATTTTTTCAAATCATTAATCCTACCGATTTTCTTCTGGCATGACCTTGCGTACCTTTTAATACGGATAGAATGAGAGCTAAATCCGAGAGAAGGCTGCTCGAAATCCAAGTTATCCGTGTTATGATCTATAGTCATGAATGAAAATCGTAATATCCTACTACTTCACTTTTTTAATATTTAATATTATGTTGAATTTTTTTCAACTTATTGGCTGATTTTTTCAAGTTTAACGGTAGGTACCGACAAACTTTCATAAATTTAAAACTTCACAAAATTACACAAATAATAGTAATCTGTGCTGGAGAGATATTGTTACTTAACCCATTTAGATAATCGATGTCAATTTGGCGCCACTGTTACAGGATGGTGGACATGGTAAAAATGAAATATTTTTATTTTTGTGATGTAAATATAGAGTCCCATATATTTTTTAAGAATTATTGGATTTATACTATCTATTTTTATTTAAGTTTGTCAAAATAATGATCATTTATATAGGTGTGCGGTAAGTAAAAAACATAAAAAGGCCGTTAATCTTCTAAATATATTAAAGAATATTGTATTTAACTGCATACGTTTTTTTATTATTTATTTAATTCTATCATGGACTATTTACCTTTATCATTTTGTATAAAAAAAGGATAAAAAAATACAAAAAACTATATTTGACACACTTTCTTGATTCCACTGATATACAAAGTTAACCTAAAATATAAACAAATAATTGAAGAATTCAATACTTACCAATATTTAAAAGATGTATCTGAATCAAATGAATAAATGAGTTATATCAACTTTAGTAATCTGTGTGCCTTTTTACGTGGTCTTGAAAATCTTGGTTGTGTCCATGGATTAATATGAAAATGCAACTTTAGCCCATATATATTTTTTTTCTGCTACCAAAACCGTTTTTGTTTTACTTAAAAATCACCTCGTTTTTTGAATTTAGAACCATTTCATGTCACTAAGTGGATAATAATTATCTAATTTTTATACTCGGAATAAAATTGTTGACACAACATAAATTATCGAAATGAAATTTTAAGCCTCCTTTTAATAATAATTTTCAACCAATGTATTTTCAATATAATACATACTAAATTTATCATCTATTTAGTATTTTACAATTTTTGAGTAACTATTTTTTTTTTACTTTTTACAATATTACATTATTTTCAGTTGATTTAGGAACGTGACGTGCTAATTTAGTGAATAATTAACACCACTTAAATAAGAAAAAAACTCAAAACATGCAGTGTTTAATGACAGCCTAGGTACTTTATTAAAAATTATAACGTAAAATATTACAAGTCATTACAAAATTAACAATGTGCTGCAGTTAAGTATTATCCCTATTAAAATGACTGATACAACATTTGGGGAAAATTCCAAATATTCCATGCAAATCTCACAGGATTTTTTTTACTACTCAACTTACCACAAGCCAGATTTAATACCGGTAAGTATAATATTAAGATATATTATTACCAGTTTTTTTATAATCACTTTGATATGATGTAAAATATTTTAATATATTTATTTAGATTCATCACATTCAAATAAAAATATTTAAAAATGATATCGAATATCTGATATGCCTATTTATTATTTTACACATAATAACCAAATATTCTTAGTCAGTATTATACTGCATCTAATTTACAATCATTTTTCATAAATTTCACTATAATAAGTACCTATTCAGATATTAATCACGACGTGAAACACCGAAGCTGAGAATTGTGTTTTTTTATGTTATGAAGCTACGCCTACCGCTGAGTTTTACATCAAATTTGCAATGGGTAGAATATAGTGATGAAACTATAGAATTTTATTACAAATTTTACTTGCATGGCTTGTAAAGCTACAGATAGACATGAAGCGAACAGCGATTGATAAATAATAACAATGATTTTCATGTCACACTTTTCCCAATTTGAAGGAATAATAAATTATATTTGGCTCACATTTATTGACAGCTTTACGTTGCGTTGCTATATCATAATATTATATTCACAGCTGTCGGCACAATAAAAATATATTATATTTCACTAAAAAAATTAATTTTCATACACTTATTATACTAAATATTATATTTTTATTATCTTTATTTGTATTTAAATTGCCACTGTGTTCTTTGTTCTTCTTTATCTAACACTAAACAAATTCGATAGACATGTTATATTTTCTTTGAGCAGCGTTTGCAATCATACACCTTACAATAATATATCATATTCAGAAAGCATTACATAATATAAAGAATGACAAAAAAAGAACACTGTGTGTCAATCGAAATACCAACAAAGATAACAAATGATTGTTGAAATCCCAAGTAATATTTATATTTTTTATAGTTCATGATTTAATTAAAATGTTATAGTTTAAATTGTTTTTTATACATTTTGTTTATTTAACTAGTTGGCACGACACCCCCATTTAAAGACTTTCCATCCAAAAACTTTATAATAGCAGTCGGCGGGGGCTGGTTTTCATCCAGCTTTCGGTGGTTTCTGCCCCTTTCTCGGCTGCAACATGCGAAGTGGATCCTTGTGGTAACGCGCGAAGACTTCTCGCTTGAAGACGTCAAAATGGCGTCGGTTCATGCTATTCTGACGTTCTCTCCAAGCCGGTCGAGATTTTTTGTTCTGCAGGCCCCAGTGACAGGTGAAAATTGGCGATAGAACTTGGAATTGATATCCTGCGACGAACATCTCGTACACCTGCAATTAAAAAGAAAAATCATTAAGTATAATTAAAAAAAACTCCATCATACATGTTTTAAGTAGCTGAAATATATATTTATATAAAATGATGGTATTTCATAATATTTGAATTCATTTGTATAAATTTAAGTAAATTTAATTATTTCGACAATTTACCGCATTGCAAGATAGCCAACGCATATTTGACTGCACATGACATATGTTTACACTTAACTAAAGGTTTTAAAGTATAGGCATAACCCCTAAATTAAAAAACTCCTAAAAAACTATACCTTAGCCATATTAAATGATTTAAACATGGTAAATATTATTCGCTAGTATGAAAGGGTGACGAATTTGAATCGTTTAAAAAAACCAAGAATAGAATTTTATATATTTTTTTTTGTTAATGATTTTTTTTTGTTAAAAATGCTATACTTAATAAATATATAATACGAATTAAGTTTTTATTAAATTCTTAAAATTGATGATATTGAACTCCCATTTATCTTTTTAATAATTTATATTAAACGTATAATTTCTAAGAGAAACTGCTTTTACTGCATTAGTAACCTACCAAATAAAGTCAGAAACAAATTTTTCAGTAGACATACTACTTAGTATGATGACACTGTATAGAAAATTTGGTTTAATGAAAAGTCATACTAATAATTCAAAAATTTTAAATTCTCGACCTAAATAATCTAAGCCTACCGAAATATAATGTATTATGAAAATATTATTTATTGTAAAATTATGGGAAGAAATAAAAAATAATATTTAGGCACATAAATTATAAACAATATTTTTCTGAAGTAGAAATATATAGATTGTTTTTGTAATCTACCCGTTGTAGAAATATACACAATATTACACATTCATTAGATAGGTAGATAGATAACTATAATAATCTCATCTTAACTCGATATATTGATGAAACTTCTATTCAATCAAAATAGATAACATGAATTATTTGTATGTTTATTATTTTAAGTATAATAACTTATAAACACGTGTTGTACTGATACTGATTTTTTTGTCAATAGGTGTCAATGTCTATAAATATTGTGTGTTATCTTTAAAAATAGAATGTTCCTCAATCTAATAATAGAACAGATAATACGTCTCGCTTGAATCTGATTTCTACTAATTGTCTGATTTTAAAAATCTACGGTCAATTCATGTTAACATTTTACAATATTTTAAATCTGGGTTTTTCCAATTAATGTTGTTTATTTTTATTTATCACGTAAATAGTTTCTAAACTAAAACCAGAAGATGGCTATAGTTTTATATTACTTTACAGTATGTACATATTCTGTCAAATTAAAAAGAGTTTTAAAATTTTATATATTTGAATAAATGGTAACCGCTGTTATCTTGCAAAACCATGTAGGCATTTGTGTTTTATTGAAAACGTAGCACAAAGCATTAAAGGTAGCGTTGCAAGTGATTAACAAACGTAGACGCCCAAACGGCAACGAACGGTGCAAATGCTACAAATGCTACTTCAGCAGGTGCGTAGGTGTTCAAACACAAATTTAATCAGGTAGTCAAATATTGTAATCTGTCTACAACGGAAACAACGTAACAAAAGGGGAAAGGGTGCGCCGTCCTTACAAATGCGTTCTGTTTGCATAATACGCGACGCTACAAACTCAAACAACTTTGTAATCCATACGAAAACTAAATAAGTGCTACATTAACCCGTGCGTGATGTTTTGTTGCTTAATATTGGTATTATTCTACGAAATTGTCTTTGTATAGTAATAATTATATTCAATATTTGCCCAGGTATTGTTAATTTATTTTTTAAATAATCAATATTTTAGGTGTATTTATTGTATTATAATATCTAAGTGATTCATAACATTAAGTAGTCGTAATGGTCTTGCTTACTAATTGTTTAATATACAACCTGCACTATAATATTTAGTAAAACTATATACTTAGCTGCTTTTAAATGCTGATATTATAAATATACCTACTTTCATATCAAAATCGATGGTATTTTTAGCATTTTCAAAAAGAATAGACACATGGATAAACGAGGCTAAAACCAAAAAATATATACTAGTTTTTGTCACACTACAAAAAACTGCACCAAAATTTGACATTGTATAACCTTATAATATATTAGACAGTCGACAATTTCGTCTAAACTGTTTCTGTCGTATACAAATACACTACAGAGGAAATTAACAAAGTGAACAATAACATTGATACTACTTCGTTATATGTTCAGTCCCGTGTACTGTATTGCTGAACTAAAAGCCTATTTTATGATACACTTGTAAAACTTATTTTCACTTATGTTTAGAAAGCTGGACATTTAGTTTACGGAATCTTATTTATAGGTCAATCAGTGACATACCGTCTAGGAGAAGATAATGCTGAGATCTACGGTTATGGTCAATCAAGTTTAAGAAGTATGATTTTAGTATACTCAGAGTATAAGTTCGACTGCTCCGAGTTCCCTTCATAATGATTTACTTTTTCATATACTTCGGCATTTACTTTTAATTTGATACAATTTTCAAAATAGAATAATCTATGTAGATATTTAAATAAAACAAAGATTACAAGTAAAAAGTACGCTAGTGTATAATCTAATAAAGAACCCCATTGTAAATAATTTAATCCCATAATGATTCAAAATGACTGCTGGAGATATTATTAAATATATACAATTTTAAATATACCACATAAATACTAAAATACTTTCTATATGTAACTGAAGTGTATAAGTATTTATTAAAATATATATTATATATATATATATATATATGTATAAGAGCTAATGTTATAATTTGAACATAATTTTTGGGATAAATTATTATTATAAGCCACTTATTGAGTCTCTCTCATCCCGAAACTAGACCAAAATAAAACATTTAATTACCAACCAATCATAAAATCTGATCAAAATCGCAACCCATGTCTATGGAGAAGAGCGCTGAAGTAATAATAATAATACCATGGATACAATAAAATAATAGTAAAATTACAAAATTAATATTTCAAGTAACTTTAAAATTTTAGAAGTGTTATAAATAATTGTTCTTCTACTAGTACTATCCCCTGTCGAAGGTCGGTCACCACCAGAACGATCTTTTCTCTATCGTTTGCTACCTATACAAATTTAGTAGAGCTACATTTATACTGATCACGGAGGTTATTTAGCTAGCAAACGTGGCATGGATCTCTGCCACGTTTACCGTTGATTATTTATTGAAAATTATGGCTTGAAAAATTCTGTACTTAAGTACTATCATAATAATAATTATTACTATAATAAATTTTAATGGTATTCCAACTAAAAAAAATTAAATTTAAAATCATACCTAGATTTATCTCTATATTTTTTTAAATGGGTATGTGACGGCTTATATTTTTAAAACCAATTACATAATATATTTTTTAAGAGTCGGTTTATCATATTGCAAAAATATAATTGTATTGTAACAGTGTAAATGGAGAACATTTAACTTGATATATTTATAAATATAGTATGAATGAGTTAATAATATACCTAACTATGTAATTCTTTCATCCATAATTATATATCTCACTGAGTCAATATCTATCGTAATAGAATAAAATTCTCAGTCAAAATTAAAATTTTGCATGTTCAACGCATCCATAATATGTGACGATACTGCCTTACAGTAGCTAGTCATAGCACGTTTCATAATATGAACTACCACTCGTATTGTACTGAGATAAATGTGGCAGGTACCGAATTATATGAATTTATTAAAAATATATTATGAAGGATAACGGCTTTGTAACTTAATATTATCTTAGGTGAAGGTATAACATTACCTGGCTCAGCCATTTGTAACGGAAAAGAGAGTATCAAACTGCCTTGCATTTTTTTCAAGCAAATTAATCTCAGGTATCCTGATAACCCACTGAATACAATCAATAAGGTATCGAAACTGGGAGGTTGATATAGCCTTGGAGGATGTAAGAAGATCGGTGTACAATAGAGAAATATTAGATACCACATGGTGTCTGCTTAACATATTAGAAACACATATGATACATCCGGGTACTATTACTACGCTATTCTAATATTAGTTAAATTACTTAGGGAAATAATTTAAAACGTAAAATGAGCATAACTTTAAAGTACTTAAATACTTAGATGGGTTGTCATTGGCAGATGGTAGAATATTTTTTCTTAAAGAAGAATAGTTGGCTTTCAAGGCTTTCACAATTGTCAAATACCCCACGACCTTAGCGCAGGGCCGAGGAAATTTGAAGTAAACTTTCACTAATTTCATTTGAGTTTGGATCTTCTGTTGTACTTTCGAGATTCTCTGCCAAGTTCGCCAATGCGCGGAAGCCTCACGCTTGGTTTTAAGTATACTAAAATTTTATGTGAATATACGACGTGAAATAAAACCACATGACTTCACACTCCAGGTATAATAATATTAAAGTTAACTATTTAATATTATCATGATTTTATTTACTAAAATATACTAGTTCAAATATTGTTTCATATAATATTATAAATATTTTTTTATTATTATTGTAAGGAGTGTAAAAGAGTAGGTATTATAGCATTACAGTGATTTGCCAAAACACCATAATACGTAGTTAATAAAAAATGTAAAAATGATTTATTACAAATTTGGTTGTATGTGATCGAGATAACCAGTTTAAAATATGTATATAAAGGTATATAAGTGATAGAAGAGTGAAGAACTGAAGTCTGATGTTGATGAAGATTAAGTTTTTATTTGCGAGTTTAACAGATATAATGATATAGTTATACAATCGTACAATATAACAGAGATGTAGCTATTATTATCCGAGGCACTAAGTTATCTAGCAAGATACAATGTGAGTGAGTTTACAAAGTGAATATTACGAGTGAGTTTTACAAAAGAGTAATTTGTTCGATTGTTCCAGCTTTTTATTTAACTCAACACGGTTAAAATAAATGCTTACACAAGTATTCCAGGCTTTTGGTGAGAGAAAAAAACTAAAACCCTGACGGCTAAAATTATTACACATGGAACATGCTTTGCCTACTGATTTTCTGAATGCTGGTTGTCCAAATTCGAAAGAAAATAAAATAAATTGCGGGGCGCGGGTTTATACGTCATTCCTGAAGCGCCCCTACTAGAGTCTCTCGCGGCTGCGCTACTTTTATGACTTTATATTTCGTTACGAATGGGCAATTTTTTGTAACGAATCCGCCCGGAAGGTCAAGACAGAAGCATGTATCCATGCCAAAACATTTTTATATAATGAATAATAACAAATATCGCTGAGGTAAACAAAGTGCTTACCGAGTAGTAATTCGAAATAGTGTGAAAAATGTAAGTATATAAAGAAATTGCATAATTATACTAAACAACAATTAAATGAATAACATTAATTTGAAAGCGAATCGTGTGTCATAATTATATTCTGCTGACATTGCTTGGTACTCACGAAACCATCGACAGCCATACAAATAACAACCAATATACCAAGAAAGTAGAAGAGAAAGTATGTTAGTTAATAATTAATATTAAAGTAAAATGATAAAAACAAATATCAATTTAACCTATTTAACACATCCACGAATATTTTATCGTTTAAAAAATGCCATCAAACAGATTAATCACACGATATACAGCATCGCAAAACATCACAACCGTCATATGACTACTCCAGAGCATGGCCCCCACATCCTGAAGCGGGCCCCCAGGCTAGGACTTGGGCGGGTTTCCTACATATCGCTAAAGATAAAGGCAGTGTGACGTTCTACAGTAGCGTTTTCTAAATGGTGTACGCGGTAAAATTAATGTGTATAGGTATTTAGTTTTTTTTTTGTATTTTAATACATCCATTTGAATTATGGAGAAATTGTGATGTGTATTTATATCACTTATCTGGTCGACTCGCCACGCCGGGCCCTTCCTGAGCTCGCGCCCCCAGGCTAGAGCCCTGTCAGCCCCTCTTTTGTGGGGGTCGTGCTCCAGAGCTACTAGTAATATTGGTAGGAACATGAAAATTAATATTTTCCAATATAGATGGATTGTAAATGAACCCACGAAGAATTAAAAAGAAATGCTTTAAAAGAGCAATCACTTCGAGTGAAAAAGGATTACCATGATAATGTAAACGACTCCAAATAATTCTGACATATTCAAAAATACTCAACATAAATAATACATATATGAGGCGGTCGTTTCCAAAAACCGTTATTTACAATTTTTTTGTAAAATCATATTAAGAACAAAATCTAATATTGCTTCAGAAGAATCAATCCATACATTTATTTCGTTGCTAAAACCGCTATTTACCATCATTTTTACTGTTCAAAAACGTGTCCAGTTCCAAAATCCGTTGGAATGCATGGCCATAATGGTTTTGAATATCGTTATTTGATTGTAATTCTCCAAAAACCGTTATATTTCATACAAGTTGTGAAACGAGAAGCTATTACAGTTCCAGAATTGGCCATATTCAACCTTTCTCTTTCAAAACGAGAGTTAATAATAATTTTCTATTATCTATACGGTTGGATTCGTACAGGAAAATTCTGAATACTTATTTCCTTATTACACTAAGCTTATTGGCATCCAACAAGACATGGCAAATAGTTTTATGGTTTTAGTTACGTGTTATTATATAATGTAGGTACGTAGTACTCGAATATTTTCGAATAATCTTGAAACCCTCATAACAAAACCAACCATTTTGTATTATATTCTATTATCTATTCAGTTTTAGTTAATATATTACATACCATTATAAATACTCGGCCATATTATGAGAGTACACAATTTCGTAACATGTTACAATAACAATAGACAATTTTGAATTTTGTAGCTCAAGTACATCCATTATCGGTACATTAGTGTAGCTGTTAAGTAACTTCGTTTTTTTACTGAGTAACTTTTACACTTTGGGTAGAAATTTTATTAATATTACACAAATCTAAAAAATATAAATTCCTACTTCAAAGTCCACTATGTACCTACTATATGACAGTAAGTTTCATGTAATGTAAACGATAAAAAATCTTCTAAGAGATTGTTATAATTACTATGTAATCTAAACAAAATTTTATGACTGATTAAAAATACTTACTAACACAATACTTATACACTTCGTATGTATTTATGTTTTTACATTCAATGGACATATTTTTTTCATTCACTATCTCCACTCCACAATCCAATGGGAACCTAAGCCGGCTCACGAAAAGGTGTCTTCGTAGATTACTTTTACGAGAAATAGACTTTAATAACGTTGTCTATGCCCCGAGTCTAAACACAAATTGAAACAATACATAACATATTATTTATGAATATACCAAACCCATGCTTCGAACACGAGACTTACAAGTTCATTAGCGGACATGTTACAACACCTCTATTAATTGCGAGCACTCAATTAACATAATTATGTGATGTAAATATTTACCAGAGTAACCACACATGTCACAAAATTTCATTAAAAATAAAACATGCATAGTATATGTAATTATGTATGAGTTCTATCACTCGAATAAAGATGGTTGATGCTTTTATAAGCTTCAATGGGCTAAAGCTTCTAACAGACTTATTAGTAGAGATTTTACTGTTGTCCGCACTGATCGGTAAGCCATTAAATAAAGCTTAATGGTAGTAATGGTTCATAGTTTTCATAGACTAAAGTAACATTAAATTTTCAACCATTGATTATCTGCACTTGTATAAAAACTTAAGTCTTAAGTTTTAATTATATAGTATGACTAGCTGACCCGGCAAACGTTGTTCTGCCATATAAATTATTTCTAGTGAATATTTTGGTTGTTAAATAAAAAATAACAAATGTATTGTAAGTGTGTGTGGATGGGATCTATGACAGAAAGAGGAATGAAGCGCTGTAGACGATGACCGCCAATAAAACAAAAAAACACCAACCATTCATTTTCTCAATTCAAAATGAGTAATGATGTTCATAATGAATGAATTACCTGTGGCGGGATCTCGTTGTTTAATGTTTATGCAATATCCGTCTTGTCCCTTCCAAAAATTAGCGGATATTGGAGAGCGTCGTATGAACGGTGTGTGTCAGCGATGAACTCCAGATTATTTTTTCTTCTTCGAATCACGATTTCTCGCGTCGATGTGCGGTCACCAACCATGGTCCCAGCAACGTCGTCAACAACAGGCGCATCTAATCCACGCACGTGCTCTCCAGCTAGCGTTTTATCAGGATTGATGACAATAGCGTGATTGTCACTTTGCAATTCGTGCATGTGTGATTTGAAGAATTTCAATAATTCATTGTGCTCATTTAATAGGGCGTCCAGTTTGCCAACGATGCGCCTGGCATTCGGCGAATTGAGGTTATTGTAGCCGCAACGTGCATCTACACGATTGATGCCCTCACTGCCATGAAGTAGATTTGTAAAAATGTATGTGGTTCGTTTGGCATTGGCAGCAATGATCCTACTTTGTGGTACACTTGGCCTTTGATTTTAAACGTTGAATGGAATTGTTGACCATTGCCGCAGTATTGTGAACTATTTCTGTTGCTCCGAATGAAGTCATTTGGAAGCATGCATTGAATATGCGAATGGACTTCAGGAACAGGTTTGAATCTGGAACCGTGCCGATGAGCAAGCCGTTCAATGGTTCTGGTGGTGTCTCAATTTCTGGTAGTTGCACTTTTCCTGATGCGCAACACATCCCGGCTGACTCATGTTTGAATTTGAGCGCATGACAATGGGGACATTCTTTGTCCATAGCACCAATCAGCACTTTCGAATGAGCGGAATATTCAATATCTGGCTCATACTTGAATGCGAGACGAAGGAACTAAGCGGATGTAAATGCTCGATGTACTTGTTGGCGTTGTCGGTCATTTGCTCTGCGTGTGTTAACTACAAAACGGCGCGCTTGGCTCCTTTCCAATTGTCGTTGTTCATTTCGTTCAGCTCGTGCCTCTTGTGATTGAGATGTATGCAATTTCGATATGCTCACACGCACATTTTCGTTATCTTATTGGATTTGTCTGTCTGTTCTTTCTCCTCTACTATTTTGCATGTTTGTTGCTATATTCGTTCGACGGCCCAAATGGCCCCCTTGCGTCTTGCTGGCATTGTTCACTGTAATACACGCACACAAATAGATAAATTAAAATAAATCGTACAATATTGTGTACGCACTGCGTTGTGATATCCCGAATAAAATATCAAAATGACGCGATGCTTCTTTTGAATTCTTCTCGGACGTAGCGCCATCTGTTATTCAATAACATATATAATTTCGTTCTGTTTGAAATACGAACGACGGTTAAATTTTTCCATACAAAAATACTAAAATCGCGATAAAAAAATTGGAGGTTGGGGGGGTAAAAGGGTGAAAATTTGGAATTATAGGTATTTTTGATGCCAAATAAAAAAAAATACAAAAAATAAATAAAAGAAAATTTTCTCTGGATAGAGATACCCTAATTATCTAGCGGTATGAAATATACTTGTTGACGTATTGTCATACCTAACAAATATACATAAAAAAAAAACATAAAAGTCGGTCTAGCCGTTTCGGAGGAGCGCGACCACAAACACCGTGACACGAGATTTTTATATAATATATAGAGGTTATTATTTTCTAGTACAAAATATGCATAAAAAGTTGGGATTTTTTTGTTGATTCTACAATTTTATTGTTTGACACGTGCATGTGTTTTAGGTTATAACTCTATCTCAGTAACAACACATTCAACTATAACTAAATCTAAAATTCATAACAGCAAACGTTAATTATTCATGATTTAAATATTATGGCAGAAGAGGAATATTATTTATTCTCTGAAAACTATTGAATTCGTCTGCTGTACACAAAATGAGGTAAAATTCAAATTTAATTAATATATTTTATTATTTTGTAATATTTTTAAAAAAAATGGAGATTTATGGTAGAGGAGTGTTAAAATTGGGGACTCCAACTTTAGCAATAGTATATTATAATACTCGTATATAATAATATTATACTTATTGACTTTCGTAAATTGCTTAAGGGCGGACGTGCTCAGCGTGGGTCAAAATGGAGCTTTTTTTAATTTTCAAAGCATGATTGCGTGTTTGAACATGTACCTACCTAACCGATTTTTTTTAAAACGGTATATGTTCAAACACGCACGTTAACATCATTTTACTCCCTACTTGAATTATAGTTTATCAATTTATGGCTACGGCCATATGTTGTAGCTTTACCACTGGGGAATGCCAAAAGGAATGGCGTATTTTAAAAAAACACTACCTTATTCTTAAGTCAATATTTATTATAAAGCAATCATTATTCGTAGGATGTTTATCACACTTGAATGGTCAAAGACATAGTTTATAATTAGTATCTTTAGAATTATCTTCAAATCTGTTGATTTTGCCCATTTTTTGAATAATAAAATGCCTAATTCTTGTCAAATTTGGGATCACAGAGATTTATAATATATTTTTATCGTAAATATTTCACTATAATAATGTGGACATAAATTATACTGATGGTTTTATAAAAGCGTTTAAAAATTAATAAATGTAAAAAATCTTAACACCACTGCACATTTATGTACTGAAATATGACAATATTCTAAAACATTAGAGCGAGAGATTTAAAATAATACTATTTTATGTAATAAAAATACTTTATGCAGTCATCAAATGTTTAAAATAAATATAAACGATAATAAGACTTCAAAATTACATAAATAAATTATCTACAACGTTTAAGGTATGTCCAGGATCATGCTTTGAAAATAGAACAAAAGCTCCATTTTGATGTACGCTGAGCATGTCCCCCCTTAAGAAAACCTGTGATTGGTAGAGGTGCAGCTCCATAAAACTGTTCCGAGCAGCAGACTATAAAGTAAAATATCACCCTGACGGTGGCCGACCTCCGCTAAAGTCTGGTTCGGGCTGGTCGAGTACTTTAGTCGAGTGGCGAGTAATTTAATAACTAAACGTGTATGAACAGTCAAATTTAGTCAAGTCGACTCATTTTATTCTATTTTTCGGTCGAGTAGCGTCCCCCACTAGATCTCACTAAATACTAAATAAGCCACGAGACAAGTCTGAACACGTTATATTTAGTCAATTTCATTAGTTGTTGTAGAATTTGTACCTCCAATTCTTGTTATAATATATATGAAGTTATTAACATTTTTTTATTATAAAAATTTCGATATAAAGAATGTTATATTCTTAAATCTTGTGAATCCGTTGAATAAAAAAATAGTTAATTTTTTATTTTCTTACGTTGTGCTTTATTCATTTTTACTCGTCACTTATAAAAGTACTATGTTCGGACACTTTTCAGTTACTAAATTACTAAATCACTCGACCAGTCCAAACCAGCCTTAAGGGATGACGCGATTAGAAGAAGTAACTATAACCAAATGAACATACAGACATTCCAATATAAGTCATAGTATAAAACAGTGTTTTTTTAAGCGTTTTGAGTTAGCTTTACTTGAAATAATAATAGATATGCACGCTTACACTATTATTAGTTTTCGAAAAAAAACCGGTCATTTATGTATAGGCATGCTATTATGTCCATTGGAGTTATTATTACGTATTAATACAGTATTCGAAAGAATATGTACCTACGCAGTAATAACATATAAAGCTAAATGTGAATTGGTACATCACCGACAACTTTTACATATATAGAATAGTGTAGATAATAATTGCTATATATATAGCCAAAGCTGTGCAGTATAAATAGTCAACAGAAAATTAACTGTTCTTTGAACAGATTCTCGGGGTTTTTAGTTAATACATTATCGCTAAAGCCAAGCTTTCGCCGGCAACAGAACACTCATGGCGTAGAATGTGAACTGTAGACGCAGTTGTAGCAAATGCTTCAACACAAATTAAACGTAGCTATGTACCTATATAGAAAGGATTGTTTTAACCCACAACATACGGGAAACAATATCACCAACATAATAATATACGTAAAGGCAAATAAAATTAAAAACAATTATTATCTATCCCATTTACACGCGATTATAAAGTGTAATCTCTCCAATATTAGATATTACTAAAGATATATATTTCAAAATATCTAACTATCTAATTTATTTGTAAAATTATAGATTAAATCAATATTTTTTATAGCTCATTATCCATTATAAATAATACTCGTATATATTTATAATTATGTATGTAATCATTAATCTTGTGTAAAAGGAATATAGCAACAGTGTGTAAAATAATATGTACCCACAGCTAATTACTAATCTTCAGTAAACTTTAAAGCTTACCTAACAATAATAAAAACAAAAAATATTATCATTATGTTTATCTAATAATTATTGCAGATAATTTAATATATATTATGACCATAGTTAAAATTTTAACTGAGAATATTATTAAATTATGTGGAATAATTACTATTACGAGTATAATTTTAACTTACGAAAGTTTTGAACTATTCTATATATATAATTCACATTGTATCAAAATAGTACTGGGAAAAGTTAATTATAATTTAATTTCAAAATGTATATGCATGTTTTATTTTAATTAATAAAAGCTGTTTTTTACCAATCATAGGTAATGCACGTGAAATTATGAAATTACAATTTATAATTCTTTGTTTTTTTTTTTAATTTCAACTGTTACTTTATAATGATTAAGTATATGATAGATATTTTAATTTTCTTTGTAAATACATATTTTTTTATTATAGGTATTTACATACTTTTTACCCCATATTGAGCTAACATTTTGTGTATATTTACTGCATACAACAATGTTGAATAACACTTTCTTATAATATAGACCGAGTAAAAGAGTATAAAAGTGAAGTAAAAAATGTGACCATTAGATCTTTAATTGACCTAGAAACTATCAGCGATCTCCATAATGATCTTTCTTTCTTCCATATAAAAATGGCACTGAAATTTACTTCCCTAAATTTTAAAGTTTACCCACAGATGGCTCCATCGGGTATCAAATTCAATATATTTGATTATCAACGTCCTACGATACTATTTTTTCTAATATCATACTCAAATCATTGTTAATATTTTCCAAATATTGTTTGTAAATAGAAAAATGCCTAGCAAGTTAATGCACGTTTCAGTTGATTGCCCATTTGTCCATTGGTAAATACAATAACACAAAGAAACATTGAATTTTGTTAATAATTAATAATTCACTGTTATTTCAACGTATCTATACCTACTGTCATGTTACATATCACGTGACATGTCTACATTTCAAACGCAGACTTAAATAAATAATGTTTATTTAATTAACAATAAATTTGGCACAACCTTGTTAAAAGTATGTGTCAACCTTGTTTCTAAAACAATGATCGTTAAAAAAATAGGCCAATGAGGTTTCTTCCCGCCTTTTTGAAAGCGTCATATCAACAAATAACTTATTTCCGCCCAGAAGATTTCACTCCGGGTTTAGTTTCAGTGCGGATCGGACGTCTTCGATTAACAATTAGATACAGTTTCAACGCCATTTTGTAGTTACTTCCTTTCGGACGGGAAGGTAGAAGAAAAGGCGGCAGATTCCAGCCAAGATGAAGTTCCAGCCATCACACTTTAAACATAAAGCTAAGTAATCATTACCATCTTACAAGTAATTCTTTATGTCCATACCAAGGAACGCTTCTCAAATTTGTATTAAAATTTGTACCTATTTGTTTTCGTATCATTTTAAATTTCAATGTAAATTGGTTGTGTGTAATTAAATAACACTTTTCACGATAAAAAATGTCTTCTTATTTTTATACTGTTATATTTAATTTGTAAATACACAACTTTTAAGGCGCCCAAAAATTATAATTTAATATTTCAACGAGTTTACAAATGACATTTTATTTGAGGTAGATAAATGATTTATAAAGCATTCTTTACAGAAGGTTAAGTTGGCAGAAAGCCGAATCTCATACGCTGTGAGATTAATAGTACTAAATATTTCATGTTTTATTGATTGCATTAGTTGGCACTCCATGTTTAACGATTGTGCATTACAATTATTAAACTTCTTTTACTATTATCATTCTAACGATACTATTTACATTTACACACCTTTCCCCCTTTTTTTATAAATTTGACACTACGTATAAATAGTTATAATAAATTTATAATATATTTTCGTTTAAATAATAGTATTTCAAATATATAAGAAGATTTTCAAATTTTCCACTCAAAAACCAACTTGTGTGTTGACAAAATAAATACTCCTACGATGATAATTTTATAGTTTAAAATAACATTTTATACACCATTTTTAACTTGAACATAAACTGTTTTAAAATACACCACGGAAAGTGTTGATAGACGCCAGAGAATATGTCGAAAACCTCACATAATCAGAGTAACAGACTGCAAGCTGGTGGCAACTTAACAATGCACCCTTAGTTTTGCGTCTAACGCGGCCACAATATGCATTTTGAATGCAACCGCGATGCAAAATGCCCAAGTCAACAGATATTCTCGAGATTAAACTAACATAATCAAAATGCAATACATTATATTTTGTTTTTATAATTATTTAACGATGTGATTTTGAAGCTTTTATTGACGTTCAATTGTTTGATGATTTTGTATCTCAAAGAAAATGTGCATATATAGTAGTAGGTACCCAAAAGTTTTTTGATTTCAGTAAGTACCTACGTATATTTTTAATAATTATTGTTTTAGACTAAAATCAATATATTATTGAACATACATAATTAAAAAACGATATCTAAGAAATATGCAATAATTAGAAAAAATCTTTTTGAAAAAAATACGACACCCAGCAAGTTTGAGCTAGCGCTCCTAAGATTTGTGTCCATGATCTTTTAACGAATTCTCATTTTATAAAGTATTTATTGAAGTTATACTTCTTTTGGCGCGTTTGGGAAATCAGATCAGAGTGTATTTTTGGCGTGTGACATGTAACACATAATTTATTTTTTCACACGAAAAAAAACGCACTCGATTGGATTCGAACCATCGATTGTTCAGTTATCAGCCGAACGCATTACCTTTACGCCACAGTATGATACTGCAATCGTGACGATTATACAGTATAATATTATAGTTTAGAATTGTTCTGTTGCCTAGGCGGCGAATTTATTATTGTCGGCCATTTGCAATTCCTTACGTAAACAAACGATTAAACGTCAGTTAGTAATACAAGTTAAAGTGTATAGAAATAAACCAAAGGCGTTCCAATTAGCGGTCCTTTTTCCTGAGTTTGTAATTTCACAAGATAATTAAGAGCTAGTCAAATAATCTTGTTTATCACAAGTTTTGTTTTTGTTTTGTTACGCCAAAGAAGTATAACTTCTAACGCGCGTACATAAGTAAACACACCTTACCTTACCAAAAAATACTTCAACAGTTGAAAATGTCCTTCTGAGGCGGATGAAACCGGTCCAGATTTATTTATTAAAAGTGGAAAAAATACTAAAAAAAATGGTTTTTATTCAATTAAATTATTTCTAATACAAGCATTTCTACCATACTTCTTCAAGTTTAAGTCTTGCATCGATATAATTATTTGGTACATGATGGTTTTTTTTTTAGAATTATTAATAACCATGTCCTTGCTTTTTTGTACGAGATGGTTGTTAGTAATTTTGAACAATCAAAAACACGCAGGCTTTAATAAAAACACATAAATGTTTATGTCATTACCGGGAATCGAACCCAGAACTCTCGGGTGGAAGGCCAGCGCCTTACCCACTGCACCACGAGAGCCGCCAGTACATGATGTTTATCTGAAATCTGATGGATATTTCTCAATTATATGTACATATTAACTGGATAATTTGTCATAGATTTCTAATGTTGTAACATTTTAATTATATATTTGATGATTCTGTAAATAGCTAAAATATGAAGACGACGAAATACATAATATTAACTGAAATATTCTCAATTGAAGAGACCGCATAACCCTAAGTCACATTACAGCAACAGCTGTGATAATATGTTATAGTCAATCCATCAATAATTATTTATTCTCAGTTGACGGCATTGTACTACTACTCGTTTTTTTTTTATTTATTTATTATAATACAATTTTACTATTCCTTTTCAGTACCGACAACCTATACAACCGACAGGTTTATTTCCAATCCCTTGAGGTCGCAAAACACCTTCGGGGCAATTGTATTAATTACATAAACATGTGCGCTAAAGGTTCGTTAGATGTGACGTAACACAATTTGTCGCAAAAGGCAGCTGCTATGAGATGAAATAATTCGCGGTTTGTTTTGGAATTAGAAGTGCGTCCGACCACGGGCCACAGGCGCGGGCCCAGTCCCACAACATGTGATCTGAATCGCTAATGGCGTCTAATTGCCGTTATGGAGTTAGGCTTCAAAATAAACGATGAGAGACAAACTAGAGTGCCTATGGCCACCCGAAATTAGATTCAAACTGGAAGATGATGGGCAACAGGAATATTTTCTCCAAATTTTTAACAAACTCATTTCTATATGAATATTCATTTTTGAATTCAATATAGCTGGCAACCAATGAATATGATAATTTAGAACGTAAATAAATATTGTCTTGTTCTAGTGCCACTAAAAGGTCCTGAGCTCATTATATAATTACGGTAACCCAGTTGTAACCATTACTGCCACGTAAAAACATTATTTAAATTAATACTGCCTATGTAATAATAAATATTATTATGTCTTGATTGTAATTCCAACAGTCAAAATTCCGATAAATGTTAAGAGAGATCTCATCGGTTCTGTTATTATAGAAAATTAATATTGATATTAATACGCTAGGAAGCTATTGGAAACCTAACCTTATTGATATGTCAGTTTTTCAACTTCCAATCATTATTATTATAGTATATAATATATTGTTTTTTTACCATTTTTATCGGCGCTCATTGATAATGTAAATGGTTATTGTAAATAAAGTATAAGTTTATGTACATAATTCACATACAGTATATTATACAGTATAACCACATTTAACAAGATTAATAATTGTGTAAAGTAACTACAATGCTTATTTTGTTAGCAAAAATAAAATTGGCTTACCTTATAACATTGCCATTACTATCAACAAAAATAATATGGGCCAATTTACAATTTACTCTTGATGAGATTATATTTGCACAATTGATGCAAGTAATATGAATATTATTGAGAACAGTAGTTAATACACACACCTACTTGACAAGATGATAAAAGTATATGAGAAGGATTGCTTTGCTATCGAGTCCTGAGGACCCATGATAAATCGCTCGACTCTCATGGAACTTTCTTTTAGATACTTTAATTTAGCACATCGTACTTTCGAAGTATCAAAGACAAGTCATAATAAATATAATAGCCAACTTGACCAACAGAAAGACAAAATGTTGTTTTTGACGTCACTAATAATATATCATGAAATTTATCTTCTACCATTAAGTGCGAGTGAAAATATGATGGTTTGCAGTAATCACTAGAATTCGGTGCAATTTTTTTCTATATTATATTAACGAAATCTATTTTGAATATTTTGACAATGGAATGAAAAACAATTCAATATATTATATTCAATATTATAACCAACATGTTTAAAAATGCTCGTCATCATAGGTGAAGTGATTTTTTTGAAACACTTGAGTGCAACAAATTCACTTACATGAAAGATCACAAAATATACCAATAAAGAAGCAGACAAGACTATGCAATGTAATAGAAGTCACCAAAGCTTTTGATATTATAATACGCATGACATATCATTTGGCTACTGGACAATCGTTGGACGAATGGAGTTATACTTATTAAACAATTACTATTCCAACTTATCTCGCCAAGTTTAGCGGTTTACAATAAATATAAATTACATATATTAAATTCTACGGGATGGTTTTTAAGTCGATATTTCGTATCAAAGCAACAAAATAAACTTAAGTATAAAACACATGGAATGAGATGAAACAATCTCTTTCCTTCTCCATGAGACTATTCAAGAAGAAGACGTTTTTCAAGTAAGTATTATAATAACTGCTGCCTGAATTAATTAATTAATTAAGAAATTTAGTTAATAACTAGGGACCAAAAATAGTTGAAAAAGTTATAAGATGTCTTTACCCAGCAATGGATTGACCCCAGATGATGATGATTGTGACAATATGTCTTGCAAAGATATCCTTGCATCTTAAATTCAATCTCTCCATTGTGTATACCCATCAAATGCAATAGTACATTATTCTAAAGTCTACGTTTGCGAAAGTGGCAAACAACTTTGAAAAGTTTATTAGCTGAGTCGACTACGATGAAACTGGGTAAGTTATGAGGCATGCCAAGACAAGTGGTCCGTCGGTGGTAATGAAGAGTGAACAAACTTGCATCATTTACAAACCGACAACATTTGAGACAGTCAACTGAGTTAACCCTTAGGGAACTTCACATCGGGCTGGACTGCTATTGGAAAAATTTACAATCGTGATCTAATTAATTTATAAAAGTTGTACACGAACGTGAGATTTACTATTTACGAGAATAACTACTATAATGTAAAAGTTAAATATTTAGAATTTCCAGTAAGTTAACGGTTAAGCCTGAAAATTCCGCAAACTCTATATATAAAGATAATTATGCTATATATCGTCATCATCATCAGCCGGGGTCAATCCACTGCTGGATGAAGGCCTCCTCAAGCTTTCTCCAACTCTCTCGGTCCTGTGTCGTTCACTGCCACGTATTTCCGCCGAACTTTACCAGTTCGTCAATCCAGCGGCTTTTAGGGCAACCCTGTGGCCGTTTCGTACCCCTTGGGTACCACTGGATGACGGCATTTGTCCAGCGGCCGTCCTTTCGGCGAGCAATGTGCCCCGCCCATCTCCATTTCAGCTGTTTGGCAACGTCTATTACATCGCGTACTCTTGTCTGCTTGATGCTATATATATCTTTATTATATTATAAAGAAATATGTATACAATAAAATAATATTATAATATTTATAAAATATTAATATAATTTATCGTTCAATTAATATATAAGTACTAAAATATGTTCGGTAAAACTTTTTATTGGAGTCTATCTATTGTCTTCAAATTGTTGATAAACTGCAGCATTTAGTGGTACATATATATGATAATAATATATATTTTTAATTTATAAGATTGTCTCATAATAAGTTGTATTTCTTTTCCATTCAATAATAATTGCAAAAATAATTACAGGAAAAATAACTTAAGCTTATTAATATGGCACGTGATTCTTCATTGTTGACCTTTTTAGAGTAGTTACCTTCTTCTGATTATCTAAATACTCATAACTCAAGCTATGTAATGCAAATACTTCATTCATCAACATTCATTCATCAACCATTCATCAATTATTACACTTTACATTCATTGTCTTGAAAGCCTTGCAATCAATATTTTGGTTCAATATATATATATATATTAATGCTGGAATATTGTGTGGCGGGCTCTGCGTTCAACCAGCTTGGAGTCGCATGGAGGTCAAGGCTGTATTCTGTGAGGACCAAATATCGTTTGTTTAACGCGTGCGTGCTACCTTTGCTCCTGTATGGCTGTGAGACATGGCATCTTACTAAGATTCAAGAGTCTCGGCTTTTGAGCTTTGAGAATCGATGTCTCCGCCGAATCTTAGGGTTACATTGGTACGACCGCGTTACAAACACCCGAGTTCATGAACAGACACAACAGCGTTCAGTGATTATCACGAAGAGACGATTTACGTGGCTGGGACACGTATTCCGGATGCCGCCAAAGAGTGCGAAACTTCGTACCCTTGTGGCACAGCCTCAAGGGTTCCGTCGCCGTGCCCGGCCGTCCCCCACCCTGCAGTGGTGCTATAAAAGCGACCTACGTGCTGCAGGTCTAACATGGCGGGAGGCGCAGGAGTTGGCGATGGAAGGAGGGAAATGACGCCAACTTGTGCTTGCCCTATGCCCCAATGTTAAATGATAAAAATGATAAAAACAAAATATCTAATCTACCAAATACGTATTTGGTCACTGGTATATAGTGACAAATGAGATAATATACTGGCTATTTTGAAAATAAAATCCTGCGAAAAATTGATGTCCTCAGATCTCAGATCGACATAGTACACTACTCTAGTACCTACGGCGTATTAGATCATTATTTTTACATATTACATAATGATAAAAACATCACATAGTATATCTAGATTAGACGACTTCGGCGGACGTATATCGTTTGAAAGACAGCAATCTGTATAACCAAGTAGGATTTTTATAGGTTGACGATATCAACGCCCATGTTAAATGTATCGATTTCCAAGATTGTTGGTTAGCAACGGAGGATGGTCAAGCTTAGAGTCTGTTACTTGTAGAGGTTACTGCTAACAATGTTAATGATATTAGTGGTTTACTGTGCTTTTTTATTATAAATACAAATTTTCCAGTATTTTTGTATGTCTTAAATTAAATAAAACTATTTAAATATTATTAAATTTTAAATATTTAGATATTTTTCACTATTTTTTTTTAAATTTATTCGTTTAAAGTTTTATTAGTTTTATAAAGTTTTAAAGTATAAATTTCAATAATTTGGCACACAAATATAAACATTGCATCCCAAAATAACTCGAGCCATGGTTCGTGTGGCAGTCTGGTATTATCACTTTGTTTTGTTTATTTATTTGCACTGCAAATACATGGAAAATTCAATAATCATTTTTCGGTTCGATTTATAACGGTATTAATTTAGATTTTACTAGATAACCATGGCCGATATCAACCCTGAAACAATATTCTTGGATCTTAACACACACACTATAATAACCAGTGGCGGCTCATGGATAAGATATTTGGAGGTGCTCCAATTGATTAAAAATAAAAATAAATGTTTATTTGGATTATATTTTACTATTAACGCCCCACATGCTCAGCGTAGGTCAAAAATGGAGATTTTATGCTAACCTACGTACCTAACCGAAAAAAAAAACATTTTTTAAAAAACGGTACATGTTCATACACGCGCGTTACCATGATCTTACTTCCTAATTCAGATACCGTTTGTCAATTTATAGCTACGGCCGTATGTTGTAGCTTAGCCACTGGGAAATACCAATAGAAATGGCGCATTTCAAAAAAAATACCACCGTATTCTTAGGTCAATAATTATTATAAAACAAACATTATTCGTAGAATGTTTATCACACTTGAATGGTCAAAGACATAGCTTATAATCAATATATTTAGAATTATCTTTAAATGTGTAAATCTTGCCCATTTTTTATATAATAAAATGCCTAATTCTTGTCAAATTTGGGATCACAGAGATTATCAATATAATTTTTTATCGTAAATATTTCACTATAATAATGTCAACATAAATTTTACCAATGGTTTTATATATTCTTTTAGAAATTAATGAATATAAAAAATTTTAACACCTTTGGACTAAAACATTAGATCGATAGGTTTAAAAGAATACTATTTTATGTAATAAAAATACTTTCTGCAGTCATCAAATGTTTAAAATAAACATAAAGGATAATAAAGCTTTAAAATTATATAAATGGATTAGTACAACGCTTAAGAAATGTCCAGAATCATGCTTTGAAAATAGCATAAAATATCCATTTTGACCTACGCGGCGCACGCCCCCCTTAACATCAAAATTAAATATAAATTAATAATTATTAATTATATTAATAATTAAAATAAAAACTTTGCCTAAATTGCTTGCAGAAAAAAAAATCATTACTAATAGTTATATTCCTTTCCTCGCTGTGGCGGGCATGCTCACGTGCGATGCAAAAACGGCGAAAGTATATTTGTCTATGGGCGAAATACTAAAATCGGACTGTCTGACTCGCAGTACTGATTAAGCTTCCAGCGGCGAGCCCCGCTCCCCGCGCCCCCCTTTGTTACCTCGAGCAAATTCTATCGGAAACGGTACTGTGAAAAATCAAGTACCTACCGTGGTGTATGAAAATATCATTGGACGTTGGATATATCGGTGCGCGGGCGAGCTTATTACATGCTTAAAAAATATTTATATTTTCATATAATATACATAAATTTATGTATATTATAATATTACATTTTTCTCAATTTGCTTGGGGTTGCTGCAGTTCCGCAGTGCATATGGACGAGCCGCCACTAATTATAACGCATTACCGCCGCATCAATCTCATCTCACACGTGATTTAATTATTGATGAAATAATATTTTCTCAAGTTTTCGCACTGTAAACAAAAGGTGAATGAAACTACGAGTATCACCATTGAAGTTGTCTAATGTTATCTTAGTGTCAACTATATTTCAAAATGATTTGTTTAAATAGTCATTCAGCATTAAACGTAATCCAAATGTTTTTGCTAGACGCACGCGTCTGGCACTAAACGACGTGGAAAATAATAAATTCCACCGAATGTTTTGCAACTGACAGTTAAATGTGAATTTTATGTTTAATTACCGTTAAAAAGTTGTAGATTGTGGCGAATCGCTGAAATTTGCACAAGTTAGTATTTTTGTGAATTATTATGTTCAAAAATTCCTGCTTTGCTTTAAATGCGCGAGATTAAAATTGGGAAACATTAAATTTGACTAATTTTTGTGTTAAGTTTAACATTGAACACAATAAGTACAACATTATCATTGTTTATTAACCAACACTCATTAAATAAATGAAACATTTTTTAATAATATGAAGAACCTTATGACTTGCGATTACCTAACATACGAGTTACAAGGCGAGATTTTAATTTGAGGGGGTTAATGCATTAAAAACAAAGAGTTTACCATCTAACAGACACAGAAATCTAAACAATATTAAACTATTAGACCTATGCAATTAAAATGAGGCCCTTTAGCATAGTCCACTCCTCTTAACTAAAAAAATTGTGTTTTACATTATAAAAATTATATATTTTCTAATATAGGTTACTTACTGAACACTCAGATACTGTTTAAACCTCTTTGAAAGCCAGTTACTGAGGTCATCTTGAACGTTTTTTTAAGCTTGTAAGGTAAATGGCTTGATTTATGTACAGTGATTTTTTTCAAACAATATATTGAAACATGGAAAAATACTATAAACCGAAATATTGTAAAATATAATACAACATGATCGAGAATGAATCCTAGGATTATTAGGTATACCTATAGTAAGAAGATATCTCTGCTCTGATAACATTTCTATGAGCTTTGGTTTGCCATGTCGATACGGTTGCACGAAATAGTTCATCATGAGAATGCATCTAGCAAGTCCAACATAATATTATTCAAATGCATTTTTGACGTGTGGTAACAATAGCTATATGCAAAGTACTTTGTAACTAGAGCTTTTAGGAATGCAATTATTTTAATAATAATGTTCGGTTTAAAAAATAACAAAAACTACTGGTTGTAATAATACAATATGCATATGAGTGGAAGTTCTCCACTACATGTAATAATTATTATATTATAAAGATACATTATAAAACAAATAACAGAAGACAAATGCCTTATTACTAAAATATATGTAACTGAACTTCCATCAAATTACCTTCACCATAGTAAATTACATATTGGTTGAAATAGACAATATAATTGTGTTAAAAAAAAAAAAATGCTCCCACAATAATAATTGTGATCATATTATTATATTACCACCAATTTATTTTCAAGTATATAATAATATAATCAATCATCGTGCATTTATTATTTGAATATGTGAAAAGAATACAATATGTTAGAGAGTTACCTAACATAATTTAAATTTATAAAAAAATATGGTAAAATATATTTTTTGAGTTTCGTAATAATATGACATATAACTTCACAATATGAGTTTAATATTATTAATACAACATTTAACGAGATACTAAAAGTCTGTAAGAGTTTTAAATTAATTATCTAAAATGAAGGTTTTGGGCACACGGTTTATTCTGAAAGTGTTCTAAAGCTGTGATGAACAGTGCCATCGTAAACAAAAGTTCTGTTTTAACGACTTCACTTTCAAAATGTCCTTAAAAGCCTTCAAATATTCTCTCTCGCCCCAGTCTATCCCATTCCAGACTGAGCATATAGCAGCTATAATGCAAAGTTATACTAGCAGATTTTTGCGAGGTTTTTTTTATTACACAACCTTCATATTATAAATATAACGTCAAGAAAAATGGAGAAAAAACACATTTTTGACCTTGATTTAAAATTTTTGAATTCATACATAAGTACCAACTAATCTATCCACGTTAAGAGTGAGAATAATGCATCTATTGATAGAATAATATAATAAATTATTGTTAATAAATCATCTGACAAAATTTTCATAGAACTTATTTAACTACATATAAGTGATAAAAATAATCATTAATCTATAATATTTATGCTAACATACGACATATAACGAACATTTTATAACAATTTTTAAACTGCTAGTTTATTTTTGAATTAAACAAAAGATGTTTAGATAATGGTTTTTTTTGTTATTTATACTATAATATATTTGAGATTTTATTGATAGCTGTTTTGGGCTAAAAATCA
The DNA here is from genome assembly GCF_057557595.1 of Rhyacophila brunnea. Classification (NCBI taxonomy): domain Eukaryota; kingdom Metazoa; phylum Arthropoda; class Insecta; order Trichoptera; family Rhyacophilidae; genus Rhyacophila; species Rhyacophila brunnea. The sequence continues at coordinate 21,486,924 of NW_028233350.1, forward strand.
ATCCTAAGAACAGTCTATAGTAATAAATAATAGAAATTTACAAAGGCCGTCACATTAAGGCATAATATAGCGAGAAAGTATATATCACTATTATGTAAATATCTATTTTTTCTTCTCGTTCACAAGATTGGCGTAGTTTTCATGTATTATTATTTATTATATTTTTAACAATTTACATATTATTAAATATTAAAATTATCTAAGAAGAGAACTATTCAACAGGTTAACATATATGTTACAATATTACAGGAACATATTTGTATTAAGTATTTAAAATATGAACTATCAGTAAAATATATTATTAAATTGCAGTTTTCGTATTTGTCGCTGGAAGCTTCATACTCACCCATGTCGTAGAACTATATTAATATTATTATTATCAGTCAGTTACATTACATAATTACGTATATAAATAATAATAAAAAAAACCTAAAATTGTAGATAGTTTGGTTAATCTGCATATTTTTTATAATACTAACGTATAGAAAACTTTCGTAGCAGAATTATGTTCATGACAGTTAATACAACTTTTACAAGTGAAGTCATAAAAGAACATCATACACGTGCGATGTAAAGTAAATTGCATCTCACGTTGTAAAGGTAAGACATTATAAGTAATGAATATGTTTTAGACATCGTATTATAGAATATTCGCTAAAATTAGTTCTAGTAATGTTTTAATCAAGTTAATTAATGAAAAATTTAATTTTATATTTTTTACATAAAGCTTTTTTGATAATGCATTAACAATGCAATACATGTATGTGTGATAGAAATTTATATTAATTTTACCAAAAATCTTGAACTATATTTATATCAACTCCATTTATTGGATAAATCTTTATTGACTAACGATTAGGTTTACTAAATTAGGTTATATTTTAGTCAGCTTTGATTTAATAATATTGTCAAACTTAGTTATATTTTTATCTTGATTCTGGGTCATTAGAAAATGCTTTCTTTAATGTAACCGACATATATTAATAAATCTTCCAAACTGACCAATCTTGGAAAAATTATGAAATTATTAAGCTAGTTTCGAATAGTACCTATATATTATGATATGCTTATAGTGAACTAAATATATGCATAATAAATGCAATATCATCATCATTAGCGTGTCGTAATTCACTGCTGGATAGTATGCTCAACCTCTCGTTCTTTGCTCCGACGCAATTCCCTTCAAAACGATGGTATTTCTATAATCCCGCATACTTTAGAGTAGTCTTTCCTCGAGTACGACTGGATTATCGCAATCGTCCAGCGGCCCTTTTTGTCAACGAGCAATATGTCCGACCTATCTCCATTTAAGGGTTCTGGTATTCTCTCTTTTGGTCTCTAATCCATTCGATCCCTTTTCTGTCGTTATGCGTGATGCTTAATATATTTTTCATTTAACATACATAGTTTTAAAATATTTCTGAGAAATCCACCAGAAAAAATCTTTTTAAAAACCCAGCAGGATTCGAACTTGCGCCCCCCCTCCCCCCCGAGATTCGCGCACATGTGCGCTGACCATTATTCTTTACGTATATTATCTAATTTTGACGAAGTTAACTAATGATTTTTACAATATTTTCTGAAGCGCGGTCTTAATTGTCAAATTATGTATGTTTAATAAAAGATTTCTATATTATTCTTAAATCTTGTGAAAAAAAAATTAATTAAATACTTTTCAATAGGTACCAAGTTGCGCAACTCTTGATGTTTTTATTTCTCTGTTAGTTCTGACCATGAGTACCTACATACCTATATTATGGATATACTGACGATAATAGTAATATCATAATTTAATTCTAATTCTGATTACTACTATTTATATAAATAATACCTATATTAGAATTTGTGAGATTATTCAGATCACTCACACAATTTATTCTAGCTGATTCATTCATGGCGGTATAAATAAAAACTTTTTTTATCTGCAAGAGCCCCTTCTCTGTGAAAGCTTTTATACTGCGAAGCTTTTCTATTTAACAACCTATTACTGGTGATTTAATCTTAATGAAACGCCTGAATCCTTCTGGTTCACGACTATTTCTGAACATCCGGTTCAAACGAATGCCATTCGTGGCTTGACACTTCTCGGCACTAGTTTCATTTGCAGTGTATCTTTTGTTAAGGAATGTTTTCTTTTATAAGGCAGCGAAAAAATGCTAAACAAAAGAAACACAATGATTGTTTTTTTGCATTGCGATGGGATGTTATTCCAATTCGATTAAATTGGTTTAGCCACACTTTTTCCATTTCATTGTAAATTAATGGAAATTTCAAACAGTTTGTGGTTTTTATGTTTGAAGTATTCAATATTTATACAGATTTTAGTCAAAAGATCCATTTTTAGAATGCCTTTAAAAATATGTCTTCATTTTTATTGATTTTTTGAGACAAGTACCTCTGAGGTATTTATAAAACGTATTGCTACTTTCTAAACTAATTTGTATAGGCAGTTGTTTTTTTTGTTTTTGTTTTAAATATAGAAATAGAAATAAAAAAACAATTAAAATGTGCACATTTTTTGGGAAAAGAATATTTTGTTTCTCAACATGAACTTTTTTAGGGTTACACACTTGATCCAATATTTTTCCATGTTTCATATAGTTTGAAAATAGATTTATTGAACTCTGCAAACTGCAAAATAGTTATTCACTGTAGTGATGATAATATTATCTTGATTCTTCAGAGCATAAATAAATATAAGGAATATTGTGGATAGAAAACACTGGTCATTACCTTCTTAGCACACAAAATGGTCTTCGTCTTCCACGCAGCAATTTATTCCAGTATTTATTAACATTGTTACTGCCGTTTGGAATCTGGTGTATAGTAGTGGAGTCAAATTTTATTAACAATCTCAAATAGACGATCAAAGGTTTTTAGATAACGATTTAATGTTGCCAAATACTGCAAGAAGTAGTTTATTTGATTGCATTTTTGGTCGGTAGTCAACAATCGGGGTATATATCGAGCGATAATTTCTTCACATACTTTTAATATACAACCATTCACTTTGGAAACATTAAAATATTAACAATCGTACTCACATGTATTTGGTGGTCCTTTATTACAGTCTTACGTGTTTCTTAATAAATTTTTCCATCATTTGGGCATTTGTAGTCTGATTAATTTTTATACGGCCAGGCTTAAATTCATTTATCCAAATAATAGTATTTAATGTTTATAATGCCCAAAAAGTTAATTTAACTTGAGTTTAATCTCCTCTATTTTCTTCTAATTAAAATGTTTTGTAATCGCGCTACACTTCTTTTTACGATTCCCACAAAAAATGCCAATTTATACAATTCAGATAACTGTCATCGAAACTGACAGACACCCTTTAAATAATTATGTTGGCACCAGTTATTTTACTTTATAAATTATGGTTTCATTTTTAGAATAATTGAAAATTTATTATTTGTTTCATATTACTCTTACTAGTCATAGTGCAATGTTTCTTAACCTTTTTACATCCGCGGACCACAAAAAAATCAAAAAAAAAAATCGGACCATCGACATTAGAATAAAATAATAAATATTTATACCTCTTTTTTTATACTTATTCAAAATAATTATTTTTGCAATACAGTATACTGATATAAAAATATTTATGTATATTAAAGCAGACAAAAGTTAACAAGTCATTTCCGGAAATGCTTGTTAATTCATTGTGAACCCTTGTAGGTGCACGAGTTCTGAAAGATATTTATTAGTTGAAATTTAATATAAGCTTTCAAAAATGGATACTAACTATTTTTGAACTGCAGATAATTTTTGCGGCCCACCCAAAAATCTTCGCGGACCACCGGTTAAAAAACTATGCTCTATTGTATATATTCAGTCAACAGTGACCAACCTATTTTTGAGAGAAAATGCCACCATAAGAAGAAGAGATGATATAATCACCTAATATGTAAATAAATGGTATTTCATACGTAAATATTAACATGTCAGTAATTTTGACTCAAACAATCATTAATTTACAATGACTGCGAATAAATTTAAAAAATGTATTCGTTTTAATACTTGTTATTATTAACATAAAAGAAAATAATGAATATATTAAAAAACATAAGGTATTTAAGGTGTTAAATTATTTTTATTTTCTTAACACTTACCAAAACTCCGTCAAAAAGTTACAATAATAACTTTTTCATTTTGTTCACATGTATAGTTTCAACCTGTCGCTTTTGCGTTGTTTGCTACGAGTATTAACTTTAATATATTCGCCAAATATCTAGTTCGATAAAATTAATCGTTAACCATTTCATAAAAGAATAAACTTTTTAAATTTTCCACCCCTAATTTAAACCTTCTCTTGTATTGTCATTTTATTTAAAATACTTCACTAAAAATATAAAATGAATGGTCAGTAATCTCTCGTATAATCTACGCTAGCCACCAATGAACGTAGCCGCGTAGCAGGTCGTAGCAGTCGAGGTGCTATGAGCTGCTACAACCCACCCTCCATACACCCCTCCATACAGAGTTTAATTTCACACTACGCCGCACATCGTTTTAAACACATTCAAATTAACACCAAACAGACACAATAAAAATGCACGTTACCTGCATCAACGCAAAAAACTTATTCATTATTCATTTTTAAATAGCAAGTAATTATTTTACATATTATAATTTCATATTTTCCCAATTATCAAGCCTGAAATGCACACAGGTTTTCTACATAGCTAAAATTTAAAAAAAGAATCAAAAAATGATTATTTAAAATAGCGTTGTTATCATTTTCATACATACGAAAACATAGTTATTAATTATTAAAATACACGTTCATATTATGAAAAAGTTTACAAGACTTCTGACCATTTGGGTGACATAAATAATATAGATTATAGATATCAGAATATAGTTCCTAAAAAATAACAAGAATTTAGATATTTATCGTACATACTTGGACGGGCTTTCCACCTAGACTTATCTACAATTTGACATCCATACGGTGAAACAAAGAATGCACTCAGGTCTAATCCGCGATATTCTCATTTTCAAAAGCAATATATATAATATTACTCGGTTACCACTTTACAAAACAAATGAAAATAGATAACCTGTCATTCGAATTAAAAATGTATTATAAAATATTGAAAACTTATAAATAGAAATAATCTATTTGAGTCTTAAGTATCTTAAGAATCTTAAGAGTTAATATTTTAATAAATGTGGATTAATATTACTGTATGGGTTTGTCAGGTCGTCATTCATATTATAGTTTGCATTAATTAACCGAAATTCACCTAAAAGATTTTTTACATAGTGTCTGATACTATTCAAGTGAACATCTCTCTTTTCAACCAATACGAATATTAAAATCTCTTGCATAAATTTACCATAATTATCATGTTTAATGTATGGCCTGCAACGATTCACGTAAAACGTTGTCAATGTTTACAATCCGCCATGGTTAAGATAATTTACCACAATTTCTTTAATATTTATGTTATTTTTTTATCAAAATTTTAATAATAAATACATACACGATTTTAATAATCTAAATAATTTCCTTTGCAACATCTTCTTCGCTATATTCATATATGGATTGATGAGACATATGAACACAGCTATTGTAAATTCATTATTTGAGGCCGTTAATATATTTCATCCCTAAATAGGGTATTTGAGAAGCTATTGTATCATTCAAATATACAATATATACATTTTGCCCGAAATTGTATCAATTCGAATCATTATAATTTGATGTCACAAAACATACATATCGGCACATAAAACACATGTACACTAACTTATACATATTGACTTTTCAAGATATGACTGCTACAAAAGACGACTATTAGTATTACATTATTTATTTATTTCTCGTTGAATATCAAAAATAAAAATTTAACAATGTATGTAGGTAACACAAGTTTTCAAAATGTTAAAATGCTAAATAAAATAATATATTATGGTTTAAAATTCATCGATTTATTAAGATAAATAACTCATTTAAGTTACAAGAAAAACAATAACTAATTATATATTATATAAACATTAATTTCATCGTTGCGTTAAGTGTGCATAATCAAAAATTCAAATTTTGTTTCTTTCTCGTCAAACTCCTGTTACTCCACGGATCCATTCGCTGACTGTCGCAACATTGGCGACTACCGACGGGTATATTGGACTGCCACATGTGACGCCAAACGAAATTATTCCGATCGCAATGTTATTATACACCACCGGTCCACCGGCATCGCCCTGTAATGGTTACAATTCAAAGTGGATATTTGAGTGATTATTTTCTAAGTTGTTTATCATGTTTATTTATTCGTAAATATACTAAAATGTATACGGTATATTATTGTATCCCATTCACAAGTAAATTTTATAAACCAAAACTGATTATTAAAGTTAATGTAATAAAAACTCTAGGATTTTTGAAGTTATACCTCTTTTGGCGCATTTGGGAAAACAGATCAGAGTGTATTTTTGGCGTGTGACGCCGATGTAACACCTTTGACGTGTAACGTGTAACACGATTTATTATTATGATTATTTTATAGGATCTAGGCTATATTTATAAGTATTATTTATGAGTAAAATTATATATCAATAAATAAATAAATTTTGTGAATGTTGAGTTGGTAAATAATTCAAACAATGGTATGTTGTAAATTTACAATATTTAGACACTTCATACACAAAAATACATATTTTTACAGTTAAGGATAATATTTGTCGCATATACCATGTCAATTTATTTATTAGCTGTTTATAATAATTGAAGACAATAATAATTATTATGTTTCATCACAAAAGCCAATATCACATTTCAGTTAAACCATTAAATAGGCTATGTTTTACTTTTGATTTGTAATACATTATTATTGTTAACGAAAATAGTTCTACAGTCATCTGCATAAGCAAAGATGGTCGAAATAGCGGTTTGCTAAATTTTTTAATCACAGGTTTTGAGATTTTTTCTTCCAAAGTAGGTACATTCTGTAATAATATTATTTATTTGCATCTATAATTTTATTGCTGATGGTATGAAAATGTACGGTACGGAAATGAATATAATCATAATAACACGCCAATAAAATTTGATATTTTAATAATTCATCATGGGCACTTCTGAATCGATTATAACCGATGTACGGCAAAGATGAGTTTTTTTGTTTTGTTAAGCCAAAAAAGTATAACTTTTAACGCACGTACATAAGTACACACACCGATTTTTTTCTTTCATCACTACTATGAACTAATGAGAGAAATATAGTAGTATTAAAACAAGAATATAACAGTAGCAGTCAAATAATCACAAAAACCCTGGGCTTGAAAAAAATACATATTATACTGTGACCTCTCGAGGAGTTGAGTTATGTTAAGTTTCTGTATAAAAATCCAACGCACTACGCATTGGTCAACAAGGATCGCAATTTGTGTTCACGTTAGATCAATTTTAGATTAGTTATTTATAAATAGAAACTTTTTATTTAAACGTGACTTCAACAAAATATCAGTATGCACACTACTTGGTAGCTAAGTTGAGAGAATATCTACATAATATTATCTTTAATAGAAGCTTATTATTTTTCAATATATATATTTTGATAATGGCTAACAACCATTCACTGTAAAAATATCTATTAATATAGACCTCCATATTGTAAAGATGCTCCGCTAAAAGTAAAGTAGCATTATTTTCTACTTATAACTAAATATATTTTGTTTAATGAAATTTATTGTAATCTGCAATACCATGTAGGAATTTTATGTATCTCCAATTACATTATTAATCAAATATGTATTATATAAATTACTTTAAATATATACATACATAACATGCACCTGTTCCTCCAAGTATAATTTTTCCAGCGCAAAACATGCGATCGGTGAGTGTAGCCATACTGCCATACAGGAACGAACATATCAATTTCGGAATTATTGGGACCGTGACCGCCTTCAGTGTGGGAGAATAACTGGATGACATCGACTAAAAACGTCAAACAAATCGATTGGTAAAATTCCAATTCCATACAAAATATAAGTTGGCAATTATTACTGACGACCTGCGTCAGTATTTATGTGACGCTGTACTCGTTGATGAGTGATACCTATTTCACGGTGGACAGTTAAGTCAATAGCTATAAAACGTTCATTACGAAACGATTTATATTTAATACCAAATAAAACTGTGACATCGATCATTTTACGTGACACTATCATAAATCAAAGAAAAATATTGAATTAATTAAATACGACCATTCTTATAATAAATAATTATTTCAATTAAAAAACTACTAATAATTTATTGGTGATTAATTAAATCGAAAGGCAATATTATGATATCTATGAATTATCAAATTATAATGTACAAAATTAATAATTAGTGTAAAAAAATACATTCGGTGACATTACAGAGAGAGCTATATTAAAATTTTGACATTTATATTTTTTGGCTTAGTATATTAAAAATGTTGGACTTGTTATTAATGTAAGTACTTAAGTTTGTATAAGACGAATGTAATATGCAGGTAAGACTTGTTATTAATTAAAAAATATAGCTGTTAAACAATTTAATCGTATTCTCTAAGGATATGAATAAGTCAGTTACCTCCATTTTACAACGTTTTTTTTAGCTCGTATTCTTATTTGTTCGGTAGTTGTTTGTCCGGTACAAATCTTGCAATCCATTTTTAACTAACTTTTGGACTAGCTACACATTTGAAACTTTTAGAATACATCAGAACATGATGCCAATGCATTTTTTTAATACTTTTAGCGATCTTTAGGTAGAATTTAATACATTTTCGGTTAATTCTGTTTTGTATGAAAAGTTATTTCGATACCATTATTGGTTGCTAGGGGTCCTAGCAACTAAATTATTAATATATACGTGCGTTACTATAGAAATCAGTATTAAATGACATTTCATTATTCAGTATTTCTATCAAGTACAAATTTTTTTGATCGTTTAAGCTAGTCAAGTCAAGTTAATAATTATCATTCAACAGAAAATTTAAAAAACGTTATATATAAAAAGCTCTTTTTATCTTGTAATTATTTTATTTTTAACTATAAAATCTAGATCTAAATTAAGCTTATAATTTACTTGCAAATTCAGTAACATCTATCAGCCCATAAATGTATTATATTTTTATTTTACTAATAGTAAAACATGGTTTTGTTGTAATTTTTATACATATTATAATAGATTATATTTTATTCTACTCCACTATGTATGTGAATTTCTCAGATAAGCTTACAGAGGTATTTGACTTTGTAAGTATTGTTCTCATATTTCAAGAAAACGTTAATAAAGTACTAATTTATATTATTATTTATCAATTAGGTATACAATATTATAGATTCTTTTTAAGCTCGATTCTATTGTTTGTTATCAATTATTTCAATAAATATTCAAATTATCAAAAAGCTTTTATTCAATAACGAAAAAGGAGGCCGCTACTGATTAAGTTTGTGTGCCTCAATTTCGGCCTTTGTTTTAAATAAAGTCCCGGCATCGAAAATATTAATCAATCAAACTGGTTTTAATTAAGGAGGCGGAAACTTTGTAAATATGGATTTATATTCAATCAATCAAAGAGCTCGTTTTTCTTTTGGACTTAACATTATCAGGGTTGCCAACATTATGTGCTTTTTTTTACAAAATATGGCATTAGCATCAGCTGTCTTACAAAAACCCAAAACATGTGCAGTGCATTAAATCTGCAGATTCCTGAGACAGCATAATTACCTCTTAATTTTTTTTAAACGCTATAATCAAATAAAATGAATATCAACGTAATGGCCATTTTGTAACTTACATAGGCACTTATAATTATATATTATTAACTTATTATTATGTTTAATGTAAATTACACTAATTAAGCGAAACACAATGTTTTAACGCGATGTTTTAGTTTAGTATGTAACTTATATGTTGTAAATAAACAGTAAATTATTCGTTAAAAATCTTCTGACAAAAAAGATGTATGATTTTAAACGTTAGATATATTTTTAAAATGATATGGTTCTGTTGTTGTTTATATACTCTACATAAACCTATTTCACTGCGGAAATATTTCAAAAAACTTCTGTTTGCACAAATTTTAATTGTAATTTAAAACTTTGATTTTTTGCATTGGTGTGTTTTTATGTAGGTATGTAACATAACAGAATTTAAAATTGCTTAGTAAAATTTTACAATTTCATAAGGAATCAACACAGAGAATTATTGCCGTCTTATAATTTTTAAATAATCATTATTCCTAAACGAGGGTTTCGATTTTATGAGCAATTATATTTTTTTAATTGTGTCTACAATAAATTCGAACGACAAAAATAATCGATTAGCTTAGCTACACTCAAAACCATGATTTGTTTTAAATTTTCTGTAAGTATAGGTTTCTACAATAAGATTTTTTTTTAATAAAAAGTTTAGTTATTCAACCTGTTTCGAATATTTTTATCAATAACAGTTGGCAACATTGAGTATTATTCTGTTCTCTGGATTTGTTTATAGAATATAGTATGATACCTACCAAAGTTATATTACGTTATACAATATGGCGCGTAAACTTAACAATAATTGATTTTAAATTTTAATTAAAAATGAAACGAGCTGTTGATTAGAAGTCAGTATTTTTATAACTAATTATAATCTAAAAACTATACAGAATTTGAAAATTCAATTACTTGATGGATTGTGATTATACAATTTAGTCTCCTCTTGTCTTATACTGAAAATTCTTCTAAACAAATAAACCCTTGAAATAAGATGACCTGAATAAACAAGTTGATAAACTATTATTTATGTCAGCATTTACTTAATAGTATTCCATTTTACAAAAATATAATATACATTATGATAAATTCTACAGGATATTATTAATTGTTATATATTATAACCTGTAGGAAAGAAACTTGATACGATTTCCATGTAAGAATGTATGATTCTTGGATGGTCCCAGGGTGAAAGAGAAAGATCACGTCATTTCATTCTGTGAGTTTTTTACTTAAGCATAGACAAGTCAATTATTTTTGTAGTCTTGATAAAGGTGTTGTAACCGAAATAGCTTTCGATTTAAAAAAAATATCCAGTAGATTTTAATAGAGAAGCTATGTTTTGATATTATAAAATGTATTGATAATGATAATTATGTAATTATGTATGCAAATATTAAATACATACATACATATATGTATCAGGAAAAGTTGTCTTTAACTCATTTACTGCTGACTAGATAAAGATTTTTTAATTACCACCTTTAAAATTCACATTAATTACATCGATCGGCCGCCTGGTCATTACGCGCCAGGTGCGTCTTCAGCGTCCAAAGTATTAATAATGTATTTAAAACTCAAAATATTGATATTAGATTAGTATTTATTTTCATATACTTACATTAAATACTAAAAACATTTTAATTTATCAAATTGTTTTAAAAACTTTTTCTAAATGAGTATAAGAATAAAATTATAAAAATTGAATAAATTTCATAACTATCAATTTTTTAAACAGTAAATAGTAAGCGGTAAAAATACAATTGTTGGTTTAAAGTATTTTTTTTCAAAATGTTGATTATTTATGAATAAGTAACATAAAAAAATGAGAAATGAAAAAAATACGCAATATTATTTATTTTGGATTATAAACTTTCATTTTTGTTCACATATTCTTCTATTATAAACTGCGTGGACTAAAAATGGCTCTAATAATATCATCAATATTAACTTGCAGTAGATAACAGTTAATAGACTAAAATTACTTTATTATAGTGATTCAAATTCTTGTCAAAATTATACTCATGGTGAATCATTAAAAATAGTTTAAAAAGCATGACTCTGTTTGAATTAAAATAGTGATGATAATCATAACTTTGTTTGACAAAGTTTATTAGATATCGTCAGTATGTACATTTTTCAGTCATTCTAAAATTATAATAAATTTGTGATCTTACCGATGTAATGCCCCATCCAGATAATGATACAAAGGCCAACAACGGTATAGGAGTCCCCTGAGTAGGAATAGCGATGGCTTTTATATTTGTACCAAGCGTAAGAGATTCATTAAGTCGTATCAATGCATAATCATAGTCGAAATTGTTGCTCCCGTTAAAGGAGGAGTGAATTTGAACAATTGATGGAGTCCTCAGAACGCCGCCTGAGTCAAGAGATGCAGAACCGGCGCGAATTTTGATCACTGAATTATCAGCTCTATAATAAATGATAAAGGCAAATAAAATAATAAACAAAATGACAAGTCTTATGTTGACTAAGTTTCTCTGATCACACTATCGTGTCCACAGTCAAAGTGAATCTAATTCAATTGATATTGTATGGGAAATATGATATTGATTGATTATATCAATATAAATAAACTAACACTACTATTTTTATTGCAAAACACTAACATTTGCTTATTTAAGTATTTTCACTAGTTTTAAAATATTTTTATTATTGCTAGTCTTTTGTTTTTTTATAGATAATCGAACAGTACATTTTTTTGTCGGAAACAAATAAATACCATTAAATACAATAATTTAGTACCGTATTTGAATTGGTGGTTGAGCGGATAACTCGTAACTATTTCGCGTTAAAAATGTATAAAGTTAAGTTCTGTTTCGCAAAGATCCATACCGAGTTGCAAAACTATTCAATTTGTAGAAAATATAACATAAAATTCTTTAATAACCCCGCTTTATCACAATCATTTACAATGGGGCATGTTTTGCTTACCCTTCAATGCAGTGCGCTGCTGTCATAACCCAATTAACAGAAATAATAAATCCACTGCAAACTACAACATCCGCTACTTTAATAGTAACTTGGTGAGGAAACTTGTCTATGGTAGCAGTTTCACCACCCGCTATTCTATTTTCCCCAATTGTGTTATCGTCTACTTCGGGTGCACCTAGAATTAACCATTTCTGTATAATGTAAAAATCCAAATAAGGCAACCTCCATTTTCAATCAATGGACGTAAGAACACTCTTTCACATACGAAATCCTAAGTCAACAGTATAGGTCATCAAATTTGTTAATCCAATAACACAAATTTTAAATAATCAATGTTTATTTTTTTTCCATTATTTTTACTTGATAGAAAGAGCAACATTATTATTTCATTTATTTTTTATTTTTTTATCTTGTTACAGTTTTATTAATTATGGAATAAGTACGAACTATTTGTTATTTCAAATATATGAAATTATTTACGTTAGACGTACATCTGTAGATACATTAGACACATAATATTATAACAAAAATGATGTAGAGAAATAATTAACGTAAACCTAAATAGATTGAATACATTTTTCAACCATAATATGAATCTGTATTTATTTATGCTTATACAAATTGAATTTTTTGAACAAACACACATGTTCAGACATATTATGTAGAAGTTTGTGTATTTTTTTTTTATTATTTTAATGCAGCACACACAAGTAAACTATTGGCGCTTGTACACGTGCATAGATTTAATTGCACCAATGGTATGTATTTTATACTATCGCGATAATAAGTGTTTACACGTAAAAGTGCTGACTGTCTCGCCAATGAGATTGGAGATCCTAGACTTCAAGAGTAAGCGAGACGCGATGTTGTAATTTATGGTATTATTTGACAAATTGTGAAAATCGGTTTACCGCAAAACGAGTCTCTGCGCGGTATAGTTTATTTTTGCCATCAGGTTCGCCAGATATCGTACAAATTCCAACTGTAAGGTACCTACGTAAAAATTTAGAAGTTTCTGAACCTCTTTGATTTATGCATGCAAGCTGGCAACTTGGATGATAATACATGTTTACACGTGTATTTTCTTGTTATGGGTGCGATAATACGTACAGTCAGCAGTAAATACTTGCATGTGTAAACGGGGCATAATGGTTTTATTAGCTATATGACAGTGTTTTACTCAATAAAATATTTATATTATACAAATTTCTTTACCTTTTACGAAGAGAAATAAGAGTTGCAGTGTAATAAATGACAATACTTTAAAAGACAACATGTTGAACTGAATGACAAATAAATTAATTATTCCCTTTATATATAAAAGTAATATGGTGAAAAAATAACAGGTCTTGCCGTCTTGATAACAAAAATTATTATTTCTTTTTGCAGTAATTGTCTAATGAAACGATATGCATATTTTTTAATCATTTATTTAAACACGTTTTTCTTGGTAGGTATCGAAAGAAAAAAAATAAAGGTGTTCAAAGTTATAATAAAATGAAAACTTATTTTGTAAAGTAAAAATTTTAACCACGTTTTCGAAACAACGAAACATTAACAAATGTTTACGTTTAAAGTTCCAAAGTAAATTTTCGTAAAACAATACCAGAAGCTTGTTATTAAATCCATAAATCCTGTTCGTTCATAAACATCTTCAATTCGAATTTTTGCTCGGGAGATTTTTTATTCGGAAGAGGGTGAGAAAATCATAATATATGCAGCTAGCGTTACATATTATAAATATATTTTTATACTTAAATATTTCATACATTTAACAATGAGGATAGTTTTAAATTGTGAATTACTTCTAATCTCATTATTTTAATATGTACAATCACGACGTTACAATATTTGTATAGTATATAATATATATACGATGGCCGAGCGGCTTATGTGTTGCCTTATAATGTCGTCGGTCCCAGATTCGAACCATAGACCTATCAAATACACATATTCTTTTTCAATATGTACTCAATATTATGGACCTAATGGATTGAGCAAGTGGCTAAGATCCATTTCTCGTAATAACTACAATCTGTTAATACGAACTATTTCTTTTATTCAACGAATTATTCACAAGATTTGAGATTGTAACATTCTATATGCATAATTTGAAAAATTCTAAAAATGATTATTTTTAGTGTGTACAGTATGAATGAGATGTTTTCAAATTATGTATTTTCTATTAATAAAATTATAGTGTCACTTTGTTTGTCCGTTTGCTTGGGTAAAAGTCCAAAACTAATCAACCAATATCGATGAAACTTGCACAGCTTATACGCTACATTAGTTTTTAACCAGGTAGACTTTTATAACGAAAATATAATATTATATTAAAAGAGACTTATCATTATTAATAACACAAATGCAACAACGTAAGGTGAGGCGCACACTTATAAATTGAACAAATTATGTGCCAATACTTTGCATCAATATGACGAGAAACAAGCAAGCTACTAATTTCGTAGTTGTGTAATTATTTCTTTCCGTATTTCATGCGGACATGGTGGTCGACTTTTTTGATTGGTAAATTAGGGTGTCTTATCAATAATCGATAAGTCCACATTTGAATATTTAGGGTAAATATTTTGTTTGTGTTTCAAGCATAAGTGGCTGATATTTTTACATTTCATTACCCAATAAACCCGTCTCGCCCGGTACGCAATAGAAATGTGTTTGAAATCTACTCAGTCAAAGTTTATTTTTCTAAAACTATCATCTCATAAATAAAGAAAACCTCAAATTAAAGCAGAAATCTAAGATGTGTAGAAAAACTTTATATTAAAATATAGATGGAGCTTTTTTCTCAGCGGCGAAAACTACATATTTTTTTTACTTGATTCAAAAAAAGCTTCAGTGAGTTGGACGATTGATTAGCAAACGTTTCGTTTAAAACATCTATGGAAGTGTGTGTTAATACTGTAACCTCCATTTTGTGGGGCACATATGCCATGGCTAGGAACGAAAATGATTGTTTACAGTTTTTTTTCAGAATCGTACAATTAGTAAGAAGTCTACATTTTTTACACAACACATTTTTATCCTCTTAAAAGAATACAATTGGCGTGTATAAGTATTACCTACACATGTATTAGCATTACAAGAGGACTCATAAACTTGTTAAAGATTACTTCTTTTTTAACGTACTTATAGAACTACTTTTAAATGTGACTTAGTTGATCAGGCCATTTTCTCAAGAAAGACTTTAATTGAAGATACCTAACTACTCAGGTAGCTACTCTTCAATAGACTATAAGGGAAACCCAGACTTAAAGTCTTTGGAATATGTGGAAGACGTCACTCACGGCAGACAGTGAATAACATGTCCTGTAAAGATCATCAAAGACCAAATTAACTTGTAACAGGTTTAATTTTCGGTAGTTGGTGAAATTGAACAACTATTTCTTCACACTATCGTGTGTTATATCCATATGAACTCTTGCTTTTCGCCCATTGGAGACAATTGGCGCCAATTTGATGCCGCTGTTGACTAATTTTGGATAATTGATGTCAATTTGGCGACGGGCCTTATTATCCAAGATATTTTTTTCAGTTTTAGTAAAATCATTTAAATTTTAATACATAATTTGTTGTTGGTTTATAGTTTGTAATCCGTTGGTACATCTTATATTTCTTTAAATCCGTGTTCAATGGGTTAAAATTAACATAATATGAAACTCAGGTTGCAGAATGACGATATATTCATATTATATTATGTGATATTCTATTCAAATGACTCAAATTATAATTTTGTTTCAAATAAATTGATTCTGTTAATGTGCTAACCTTTGTCAGTGCAATACATGCACTTTGTCTAAATGGAAAGTCACAATGTGGTATGGAACTCCTCCGCGGCGTTCTTTGCTTTTAAATATTAATTACTTTGTTCAAAGCATCGTGAAATTGCTAGTCAGATTCCAAAATGTACTAATTATTCTCCTTTGGGACGAAAGATTCACTTCATTTTAAACTTTTGTGGACATTTTCATTGTACCTGAGAACTCATAGTTAATAAGAACTCAGTAAAGTTATACAAAATCCTTTCAAATGACATATAGTTTCAAATAGTTAAGTTTAAACTGTTTGTCATCTAATTTAATTTAACTATATTGTCTTGATTTACTATTAATTGTACAAATATGACTTAGACTCGATTAATCAAGCACTATTATATTATTTTTAATTGTTACCTAACACTAATGTGTTAGGTATCATTATGATTTATTTCCACGAAATAAAAAAAAACTCCCGAGTTTTCACGTTTATATATCCGAACTCGATTAGAATAAGCTTTTCTCATTATATACTGACTTCACAACAGTACACTATATGATAAATAAAATTCTTAAAGAAATATTAAGATTAGGTGAAAAAAACGTATCTATTTCTACTACTACTTCTATTAATGAATCTCCACATAACACACGTTAAAATGGCATTAAGAATCAGACTTATAGGTTATACTGACAAATTTGAGAAATCCGGATCCTCTACCGCATTTGTGGGGGAAATTGTAGAATACACTCGGATGTTGGGCAGCCTACGAAAAATGGGCAAACGGTATCCATAAGAATAATATTGAAACTGTAAATTCGACGTATTTGGCCATAAACCTAAATATTCTTTAACATCGTTTAATAAAATATAACGAAAATTATAAATGCACTAAATATCGTTGAAGAAATAACTAGTTCACTAGCAAAGCGACGTTTATCAGCAAAAACGGTTCTGAGAAAAATTATCGAAAAAAATGACATTAATTTTATTTATTCGATGAATAAATTGTTTACCAATTTTAACCAAATATTTACATTTATATAATAATAATATTAAAGTCTTTTGTCCAAACAGCTGTATAATTTTTTGCTTATTTTTATGTTCTTCAAAGGTTGAAAGTGGTTCTGATAAAATACTTTTTTGACATAATTTTCGAGCAATATATGACCTACCTTGCTATATTTCCACATTACAATCATTTTATTGATTTGATAACAGACATAATAAAAATATTACGTAAAAAAACGAGTCTATTTAACCGTTATGCGGTGTAACTGTGTATAAAAAATATTACAAAAAGCTTTCATAGATTGCAATACGCATGCAATGTCAAAACCCGATAACAACTACGTCCTGTTGCAGTCCAGATGAGTTATTACTTCGTTGGTGGGGATTGTCCATCAAGCAACAAAGTATCAAATACGACAAAGGGTACTTTTACTGATGAAAGTGCTGACTGTACTTTTACAATGCCATATTTTACCTGATTGAAAGCATGGACGTATTTAAGATTTCCTATCACAGTAATAATCGAAGAGTAGGTTCTTTTTTTACAAAATTATAGATCTATTTTTATAATCCTATAATAGCACTGATAAACAAAATGAGATACATTTAACAGGTATATGGCTGGCAAATTAAATAGCATTGTTAAGTCGATATTAATAAAATTAGTGAGTATGATTTCACATAAACATATTAAATACTAGATTACGTAAATATAAGGAAGGAAGATTTACCGCTGGGTTGACTATTTAAGCATCCTTTGAAGGTAAAAGAAGAACTGAATGGCTAAAACTGAAATAACTGGAATGCATCACAAAATACTTGAAAATACTCGCCAAAAAGAATTGGAAAGTCAATCAATTGAAAAGACAATCATTTTTATTGAGAAGGCCAAAATTTTTAAGATACTTTATCTATAAAAGCAATATATTATATTATGCAGCCGCAGTCACCTTCCATGACACTATAAATGTATCAGAATATAAAAAGATATGTGTGTTTTCTTCCATACCTCGCGAAGTAAATTCCCGGTATCAATGAATCAATAATGCACCACAGTGTCCGATGATTAAATGACCTTTCGAAAAGTATTTAAGTATTAAATTTATAAGAATACATGAAAACATATGTTGCTTATTTTGCAGCTTTCATTTCATTTAAAACATAGTATTTCATAAAAATATGTTATATTCATTTGTTTTTCTTTTAGTTTTGCTGTGCAACAAAAACATACGTGCATGAATTTCGATAATTTTAACAAATCAATACAACCAGAAATGGGGGGAAATCATAATAGGTATTGGAAACTGAGCCACGCGCCCCTTGATTTTTATTTTCAATAAAAAATAGCATAAGTATCACTAAAAGGCAGATGCAGTGTGCGTGCGGCGAATGACTAATGAAATATCCAATGCCAATGCAAAAGTAAACAAAAGCTTATTCGAGCTTCGGACCGTAGGGATCTTTGTCTTTTACTGACATCATCATTTTTTGCTTGCTTTATTTCCACTTTGAATGCTAACAGTTTTTAGTTGTTTTCAAAACAATGCTGCAATAGTTTTTATGTCACTGAAATCTGGCTTGTAATAAAAATGTTTTGTTAAATTTTGCGGAAAATGAAATATCATACCAGAAGCTATAAAAATATAACGCTGTATTCAATAATATTGTACTATAAGTTGGGGATATCATATTAACTTTTGTATTATAAGTCTTACTGGTGTTACCGTAACATTTTTGGTGTTATTAAATTTATAGTTATATAAAATATGATAATCTACGCTGAATGATAGCGACCTATTTTAACAGTGTGTTGTAATGTCTATGACATACCTATTGTTGTTTCCGATTATTTATGGTTGGTTATTCAAATTTTGTTTCATATTTGTACCACTAATTCAAAGCGATTTATTCTATTTCAGTGAAGTCCTTGTAAATAAACATACGGTGGAACGGCTTGCATTGTCTTATGATTTTAAAGTGTTCATTTAAATAATATTATTTCAGCGTAATAATATATTAATAATACTTTAAAGTTTCAGGATTTATCGTAGCAATATCTACAGATTTAATAAATATTTATTGAATTGAATGATTGAGTGAATCCAATCCAGTGTGACCTTAATGACAAAAGATGATTTAATTCTTAGCTGTGTTCAACCATCACAACAATATAATTATATTTCACTAATAAGGTAGTGCGTTTAGGTGGATGTTGATAAATATATTTTTAAGATACAGTATATATTTTGTTTATTCCGTGATACCTTCTCCTTTTTAAGGTTTTTGTATTTTTTATAACACTGCTTTTTAACATATTTATGAGTTATATATAAATGATTTGCCTTCTTCTTCTTTATACGAGTATATCCAAGTAATATTGTGAACATCGTCAACTTTTAATCAGTGAAAACATCTTTTCCACGCTAATTCCAATTCTAAATATGGATGGCTTTCGTCATTTGTGAAATTTACATAACGTCAATAATTTATACATAAAGTAACGGTAAACCATAAACTCTACAAAATAATTAACGGGATACATTAAAGAATTCTAAAATAAAATTCATGTAAATGTATATAGTATATATACACACTTTTTTTAAAACTTTTTGTAATGTTTGGTGTAAAGATCAACTTTACAGTGTCGGCTGTAACGTTGCGTATTATTTTAACGAGAGCTTTTAGCGCGGGCTAAACAGCTTTTCTTTTTCTCTGACTAAGCAAATATTTGAATAGCGTAAATGTATGGAGCTAGATACTAGTGACAAAAATTCTGTTAGAGAATTATAATTACATTTTTATGTAGTTATATTATACGCAATTCTGTTTAATTTAAGTTTTACTTTCATCGTTAACTGTAAAGCTGTATCTGTACCACAGAGTTAGATTTCACTGAATATAAGTTCAAGGTGATTGCCTCTGCGTGTGAATTTTGAAACTTCAAATTTAATATACTATATTGATGATCTTCCTTTTTAATAATCAATACGTATCTAAAAAAGTTTTTAATATTTTTTTTAATTTAACTATATAAAATTTTCATTCTTTGGAAGCTACGTTTTTATTAGAATATCGTTTTATAATTAAAATTTACGTTGATAAGTTCTATAGAAGGTTTCTAAACAACAAAATTGCAATGGATCCTCAAAAGAAGACCAAAACTTATAACGTCCATGACGAATGAGAAATTTAATAATTACATTTTTTTTTTCTAATGGTGGAAGGTGAGTGTTATTGTTTGGAATTCCTGAGTGTACAGCAAATATAATGTTTGTCTAAGCTGAAG
Source organism: Rhyacophila brunnea (assembly GCF_057557595.1). Taxonomy (NCBI): domain Eukaryota; kingdom Metazoa; phylum Arthropoda; class Insecta; order Trichoptera; family Rhyacophilidae; genus Rhyacophila; species Rhyacophila brunnea. The sequence goes on from NW_028233350.1 coordinate 21,507,694, forward strand.
AATGACAATGAGAGAGTGTGGTTAATAGCTACTGCTAGATTTTTTTATACTGGATAATTACATCACAGCTGATTTAAAGTTGGACACGCCTGCAATACGGTATTACAAATTAATAATTATTTTATTCATCAATCATTTATCACAGGGTCAATAGCATTTTAGAACACTACCTATTATTAATTTTTCAATGGTTTATCATTTGATATTTACCAAATATACATACTGTATCAATGTATGTTTTGAATACCAATTGATAAATCCGATTGGGCCCAATCGAGCTTTTTGCCCTTGGTTAATTTGGCCGTCGTTACAACAACAAAAAATAATCTCAAACAACGAATCGTCAGGAGAAAAGATTTTATTAAATTTAATCAAATATTAAACAAATATCAAATTTATATTTAAATTAGTTACAATATTTAAAGTGTAAGGTCCCTGTGCAATAAATCGATATGTTATATAATTTGACCCCGTTATGCAAGCACATCTTCCAGGTACGTCTACTAAAGATATTCAATAAAAAACATAAAATTGAAAAAAAGATAATTGGCATCAAAGGGGGTGTAGTTCAAAACAATATTGTTAGAGGATAAAAACATCCAAGTATTTGGCTATCTTGCAATTATTCATTACATTTCATATTATTTAGGTAGGTATACTAATTGTTACAGAATAAACTAGAGGGAGTTTTCGATAAGAACACAAAAAAATATCATCAATAGTAAATATTTGAATTTATAAACAACCTTCCCTTCCATATCTCATTATTTACTCTCCGCACTTACGGACCTCGCAATTGCTAGAACCGGCCCTGGTCATTTTATAAATTGTTATGATTTACCGCCAACGCTAAATCTCTAAATAATTATGAATTCTTTAATCTACATAGATAGAATGCATTATTAGACAGACAATATTTTTTTTTAAATAACAAAATAAAATAGTTAGTTATCTCCAAAACAAATAAGAGTAACAGGAAGTAAATATTTTACAACTACTCGTAGATAGTATATATTTTTATGTTTTATTATATTTCACTGAAGGGCCTTAGGTTGTTTATATTTGTTCTGGCAGATTTCCCTATTTGACAAACGGACCACATATTGATTAGCCAGGGGTCGTCAAATTTGGCATGATGAGTCCGTGACGTCATTACCCTTCTGACGCCTGTGACCGGATGCGGTGGGCGATTGGCCAGGCCCATTGTCCGACCGCGATCCTTTGTTTTCCCACCGGAAGTGGGGAACAAACGAGTTGGGCCGTTCTCGATATTCAAATGTAGTCTATTGATGAGTTGTTCAAACATCAATATGCCCGGAAGGTTAAAATAGACCATCGGTAATTAGATAGACCTGTGTAATTGTATCGATTTAACGGTGCGTGCCTTTCCGTTTACCTAATAACATGAAAATCATTTCCTGGAATGAGAGGAATAGATAATGAATAATTATATTATATAGTTTTAAGAGGATAATAATTATAATATTAGAAACAAAATTTTGATGTTACTATTTCGAAAAATCACATTTTTCTCTTCGAACACATCCAATATACACGCTGTTAAATATAACTAAGGAGATAAACAATAAGATTATCTTAATAATACGAAAATCTTCATCCTTAACTCCGGGTAAAACGAGATTTGTAATTTTTTATTACATATTTTCGTCAGCCAAAAAATTATGATTTAAAAAATCAACGTTTTTTTAGTTAACGACGAAATAGCTTTCATGTCATGTTAATATAAAATGATTCTAAACAAATATGAATATTTAGCGTGTATGTAAAATTTTATTTTTTTATCGTAGTAGCAATAATTGTTTTCAGATATAAGCAATCAAAGGTCAGAAACAAAAAAAACAAATGTACTTAAGGGTAAATTTTTAATGAAACACATATTGTTATTTTTGCGATAACGGGATTATAAAACACATATACGCAGTTATAAGACTTCTTTTAAATATTTGAATATTTTAAATATCACCAATATTGAGATACTTAAATAAAATACTATGCAGTAATTCCAGAATAGAATATATTCTTTCTGAGAGTATAATCTCGCCCACGACGTTCGAGCGGTAACGTATCGACTTATAATCTCGTGGGTATTGGGTTTGAATCCCGGGTCTGGCTAAATTATAATATGTTGTTTTTAAGAGTATTTGGACCCAGAGACATATGGACTTTATTGATTGATGAAGTGGCTAACATCCCTTTATAGTGAAAACAAAATTTTTAAAATAACACTTTTGGTTTGCGGAGTCCCAATGATTCTCGTTGTCACTTATTTTGTTATTTTTTTCCACTAAATAAGATTATCTGAGATTTTGAAAACAAAGTTATTTTTGCTGTTTCCCTGTTTCGAGTTACGAATCCATTTTTGGAACAATCTACTGTAACCAATGTTAGAGATTTGGACAATCCTCTTCCAATCTTGAACAGTTATCATATAGCGAGAGAGTATATTTGTTATAATTTCTGTTTTCCTTCTTATTCACGACTGTGGTTAAATATAAGAAATAAATAGTGAAAGGGTAACATCTACAATAATCAGCCCATATCTGTACTTTGTTGCAAAGTATTGTATGCAATACGATGGTTAAATTCCTGACGGTGCTGCTTTACGATCGCAAGTTATGTTACCATACGAAAACGCAGAACAGCCGTATTCCAACCTTTTCGAATAGGTTCTTATAGTGAATACTGGATGTGTGTTGATATACAATGAAGATGTACCTATGCGAACCGTGCAACCTCTGAAGGTGAAGATTCGTTATTTGATTTTCTTGGACTTTATTTTATGGGTGCTTTAAGAAAGCACAAAGCTTCAAAGCAAGATAATTTCAGCATAGTGAATACTGTTAAAGATCATCCATAGGGCGTATATGTTAGAGCCACAGTATGCTGGTATCACCTGGGACGATGCAAGAATACTTGCGAGCGGCAAGAATAATTCTTATATACGCCTTATAATGTACATAGATTAACAGAATAATTATAAACGTGGGAAGTATTTGTTGTACCGATATTAAATGAGAGAAGAAATAATTCAAAAAAAAAATAATTTGGAAAAACATTGATAATGGCATATGGATTCATGTAAATATCTTGTCTTTTACACTATCTATAAAACGTATGTCAGTTATAAAAGGAAAATGCAAGCAAATATGTATGCAAATTTATCGGAAATGTACCGCAATGGTTATGGCACTGTATTACACCCTACGATGCCATTTCAGTTTCTAGAGGACAATTATTTATAAAATTGACGACACATGAAATTATCTTTATATGACCATTTTTTATAACTTACATTAATAAAATAATAATAAAAATATTATATTATTATTATCAATGCATGTCTGTGATTTAAGATCAATCAGAAGCTCACAACGTTTTTCATAGTACACTACGTGTAAGTTTAAACGATTCCGGAAAATTCAAGTGACCAGAATCAAATTACAATAAAGGAATCTCACACATTATTGCCACTTGAAATAACTGTGGAAAACCTTCTGTCCTATCTACTTATTACATTCAGCTACACAATTCGCAATATGTTGTAATCTAAAGACGCGGGTGTGAAACTAGTCAACTTATAGAACACATCATCTAAAGGTCTTAACTCATTAGTGGCACAGGTGTCCATATGGACATATCAATTTTGTTGATGGTGTGACATGAATTTTTATTTGTTTTAAAAATTGTTTATTTACATTTTTATGTATCTGTAATATAACAGAGAATGAATAGTGAAAATAAAATTTTCATATTGTTTTTAAGTTTTGAGATAATAGCCGTGTCCATATGGACACGCGTGACACTTTTGTTATCAATTTTTTTTTTTTTGGATTGTATGGTTTATTAGTAGAATTATTATAAAGTATGATAGTTTTCAATACACATTACACACAAGCTAATATTGCATTTTCTTCAGTGCGTTCTGATTTCAGATGTTTCTTTTTCTTTCAAAAAATTAGTCACAGCGACGATTTTTTCTATTTTTTTGAATAAAATAATTTAACTCATTAAATCGTATATCTGCTAGAACCATTGATTTTGATGTACACAGTTTTGAATATCCATTCTATCAAGATCCATCAGCGTTCTTATTTTCCACATTTTCCCCGTAAAATTGATATTTTGTGCAGCTAGGTGTAATTCCGTGTAGAATCTCCAATTGCAGTATAAAATATCAGATTGGTCTATATATGTTCTTGCATTCCTAGATTTCACTTGTGTATATGCTTTTAATTCTCTATGATTTAAATTATCGATTGTTCCACCATCATCCTCAACTGTTAAATCCGCAGGATCTGGTCGGTGGTGAGATAAATAATAATATTATATTCGTCAACATTATCATCATCACTAGCTTCATAAAGTGCATTCAATGCATTATTTACCAGCATTTCTCTTTCTCCAATCTTAGACATATCCCAGAAACTAAATAATTTCACAAAATGAGAATAATATATTTTATAAAAAATATAGTGATAACACTGATAACACTGATAACAAAACATAATTTAAATTTGTAGTGTTAAGTGGCACGCGTGTCCATATGGACACGCATTAATTCATTATGCAATAACACCACATAAACAAAAATAATTCCATTTCGTAATTACATATCATGAAACTGAACACATTTATAATTCATTCAATGACAGAAATATTATTCTTTGAAACAATATAATCAGAAAACCACGGTTACCTTTAACATAAGTCCATCATTTTGTGATTATAAAATGAATGGCCACTGTGACACTTGATATTATTTTTATTATGTCAGCTAGATCATTCAAATGACGAACAATTGAAGCAATGTACTTATTTCAACTGACTAACGTTTATAAACCAAATTATTATTTTAAAATAACAATTAGGCAAAGTAAACTGTACTACAATAATTGCGTGTCCATATGGACACGGGTGACGCTAACGTGAGCAATTGGGTCTGGCACTAAAGAGTTAATGAAGTGATATGAAATGTCAGCATTTATTTACGCTTAGTAGTGTTACAGAAGCAGTTACTCAAGACAAAGGTCACCACTTACTTAAGTCTGCTTTGACCGAATTTAATTCCTAAAATGTATATAAATAGTGTGGTAAAGAAATTAGATAATAAAAATATTAAATAGAGCATAGCGGTCATTCTGACTAAGTGAAAACATATTAAAATAGCAAAGAAAATTGAAGGCTCATTTTTTGCTGAAGGCATTATTGACTACCCCTAATATCAACAGCAATTTGGATGCCATTTCTATTTATACTTCCATTGCAATAAATACACACCAACTCGATACCATAGTTCAATATGGAAACAACTCAAAAAACTCTGTTCCAAGATAATGGCGTTTGAATTTTTTGCAGAAATTCTCATTTTTATTTTAAAGCCTTAATTTCGATGAAAGTGTATATTTTTATATTTAATTTAGTGGAATTCATCAATGCACAATAAAATTGTACATTTTAATGAGGAATTAACCAATAAATTTGATCATATTACGGAATTACTAAAGAGAAAGGGCATTTGATTTTATGACACATTGAAGAAATTTTTGACTCTTTTTTTGCTGAATTATAAAGAGAAGACCTTTCTACATGAAATACCATTCCTAACATAAAACCTTTAAATTTTGAGTGGTTCCCCTATTGAATTATGTTATCAAACTGTACGTATTTACAGGAATATTATAACGTTCGTACAAGATAATAAAAATACACGTCATATATAAAAATTCATATTGACATAGTTATTAATAAGATGAAGATCATGAGGAACAGATCAAATTAAAGATGGACTAACAAATGAAATGGAAAAGATGAATGAAAGATTAAAATCGTTTCACAATACCTAAACTAAGTATAGTAAGAAACAGTAATGAATGTAAGATACGTATCATGAAAAAGGTTAAATTACGTATCGGTGTGTTATATAGAGACATAATTAAGTAATTAAATAATTATAGCAGCAAATTTAAAGTAAAATGAAGTAACGATGGCGTTGAAGTAAAACACAATGGTCGTCTCCGGATTAGAATAGATTGAAGTGCATCTTACGTTGCAATATAGCCATTATGCAAACGAATGCACATCGAGGCGAAGAAGAAAAACCTGCCAGACTTCATTCAGCGCATTATATTCACACAAAGATAAAAACGCTTCCGGGAGATAACAATGCATCGACTTACAAGGTTTAGTTAACAAACGCAAAAGAGATCCAAGAACACTAAAAATAAAAATTCATTTGAATTTTTTTTTCAGCTGAAACTACCATGAGCGTAGTATCAGTTAAAGTTATAGTTTATAAAGAGTTTTTACATCAATATGCTTACTAAATATATTATAGTCATAAAGTAAATATAAACAAAAAAACCCTATGGCATCAAATAATTCTCGTAAATGTGTAAAAAAAGGTAATATTAGCGTAGAATGGAGGAAGGGCGTAATATATAAAAGAAAGAACTAGTACATCTGCAGGGGATGGAAATGAAGATGATTTATAATATGTATTATATAGGTATCATTACAATTATATATCACTAGTTTGCTTCGTTACGTCGCCAAACTTTTAAATGCTGATAGTATATTATATTATGTATTTTTCCATGAAAAATGCTATACTTACATCAGTTTCCAAAGTACACTAAAACTTTGAAGAGTTAAAAGTTTAATAGAAATACGTCATAGCAGCAAAAAACTGAGGACAAATAGAAAATAGAAGGGATGCTTTCGTTTAGTTGTGGATTGATTTCAGTTGGTGATGATGATTACAAATATAATATTATAAGATTAAAGTATCTATATAAGTTAACTATCTTCTTTATCATCGTAATTTTTATAATTAACAATCACCATGGCTTTGGAATAAATACTGTGACATATGCATATAAATGCATCAGAGAGTTAAGCATTTATTAAATATACTTGTTAACATAATCGATACGTCGACACATTGCGATGAAGGTACATTTTAAATGTAAAAAAGTAATAAAAAAATTGTATACCATAGTCACAGAAATTTTTTTCTCAATGCATCAGTGTTAATCGAAGTTAATATGAATCTATGACATCTATAAGAAATTTTGAATTTATCATCAATTGACCGACGACGATAATGGGACGAAAATATTACCATCACGTCACATGCGGTCACGTTCTGTTACGCTAAAAAATTTAGTCTATGATTTCGTCATCCCGCAAAATATATGGAATGGTCAGTACCTCTATGCATTCAATTCTTATAGAAAATGCTAACTCAAATAGTTTTTCGGACTAGGAAGAAACGATCAAATCTGTTGTTTTCTCGGTTATCAATCAACAAAATATAAAATCAAAAGGAGTATAAGTCCATGATATAAATTAATAAAAAAAAAAACAGGAAGCATCGGGTCAAGCAATTATTCGCAGTCAAAATGACGTACGGCAATTATTTCCGTTTTTGCGCGCGTTTTTTTAGTGACTTTTGAGTTTGCTTGGTAGACAGATGTACTGTCAATTACTCCGACCAAAAATTACATGTTTGGTCTTTAATTTTATCGATATCCTATCTGAAGACAACAACTTCAAAAACAACGAATAAATAAATTCGATAAAGTAAAAACTTCCAATTTTTTCCATAAATATATCAAAAAAATTCCATAAATATATCAAATCACTAATCACAAAGTGCATGCGGTTTTGACGTTAGTTGAAAATGTATAAACATGCAGAAAATTAAAAAAAAAAATTCAAATGCGTAAAGTGACTTCATTATTAAAGTGTTGGCCATTTAGATAGATTTTTTAACTGACAATACTCGTTTTTGGCTCAAAATGTACTACGGGATGGGAGCATCGGTGTGGTAACATTTTAAATATGTAGCGCGGGACCTCTTGCTTGCACCGAATACTTTCTCCCTCGCACCGCGGCCGTCACCTACAGTCCACGCGAGCGCCTCCCATCGAGGCGTTCCATACCTGCGCGCGCCGGCGTCTCGGCTGGACAGCGAGGAGAGGGTCGCCCGGATGAGAATATAAGGCGCTACGCAGTCCCAAACAAATCAGTGAACCTTGGGCCAGCTTGGCCCTGACTTAGCATACTAGTCTTGCTTGGTTCTGAAAAAGATATACACGGCTTTCCGTAAACTCTATCAGACCACAGTGAGCTATACTTGCTGAACCCTGCTCAACGCAATAGTCTTGTTTACACTGAAAATGGTATAAGCGGCTTCCCGTAACCCTATCAGTGTACAGTAGGCTATTGTGGTGAGGTAGGTACGAGTTCAGGTTTTGCCATAGTTATACTTTCAAAGAATACAACGAACCCTTATAATATTTATTAAGGAAGTACCTACACCTACCCTTATAAATATCAATAAAAATGACATTGCATACTTTTTTTTGTAACGTGAGCATAATGTGATTTAATATGACAGCACATGACGTGATGGTAATATGTTCATGCCATAAATCGATTGATGCAGATTTCAGATCAATTCCAAGCTACCAAAATGGTTTTTTTGGAATAAAGTTATATGGAGGCCCAAATTGTGTAGCACCATAGTAGGTACTCTAAAAATATATTAGAATTATGTATGCAAAAAAGCTTAAATGCATATTAACTAATTATAATTAAAATAAAATAGCTTTTCTTTAATTTATTTATTGATTTATTAACGATGGTTAGATAAAACGTAGATAATAATATTCTACTGCACTGAATTGACCACAAATACTTGGTAAAGAACCAGCGACGAAAACACTGCATATGCATTTTGCCTTCATAACATAGACGTCCCACCACTAAAGAGTGCTTGAAATAATGATAACGTAGACTACAGAAAACGCTCCGCAATTGTTTGGTTTCCGAGCTATGGAAAACTCACCATTTGTGATTACATATTTTTATTTACAACACAATACCTGTGTATTTTTTTATATACTGAGACACTGCGAATCTAACCTCTATGTCTCAAAAGGGTTTTCACGAACACATTGTTAAGCAGCTAAATTGGTCCTTTACAATTTACATGGTTATTTTAGAGGTAAAAAATACAAAAATGATGCAAAACTTTTGAAATGGTTATCCCCCAAAGCGATATGATTTTTCATTGAAAATAAAATAATATGTATTTTTATACTTTTTTATGACAGTATTTATTGAATAATAATATGTTACGCCTAAACATCTAAAATGTTTAATATGCAAAAAACCAGCCTACAGCCATAGCATGTCGTGGGCCATGATTAGGGATTCCAATCCCGGGATCCCGAATCCCAGGATCCCGGAATCCCGAGCTATTTTCGATACCTATGAATCCCGGGATTGATAAACATAATCCCGGGATTTCGGGATTGATTTTTTTATCAATTTTTATTGAAAATAAAATAAAAGCGAAAATAAAACAGAAAAAATACTTTTAATAAAAAATAGCTACGAGGGTGGGTCAATAATTCCTTAGAAAAATGCATTAAAACAGTTTTTATTTTTGTATTTTTTTTTTATTTCTCAACATAATCTCCTTGGAGCTCAATACACTTGGTTAGACGTTTCTCAATTTTTTTTAAACCGTCAGAAAAATAAGTTTTCGGAAGGTCCTCAAAATAAGCATTTGTCCGATCGATGACTTCTTCATTTGAAAAAAAACGTTGTCCACTTTTTAAGTTTGGGAAAAGGAAAAAGTCACTGGGGGGGGCTAAATCTGGCGAATACGGTGGGTGGTCGACCAATTCGAACTTCAATTCTTCAATTTTAGCCATTGATCGTAAACATGTGTGAACACGGGCATTGTCATGATGAAAGAGGATTTTTTTCCTGTTTAAATGAGGCCGTTTTTCTTCAATTTCGTTTTTTAGCTGGTCCAATAAAGATGCATAATAATCCCCTGTTATTGTTTTTCCTTTTTCCAAATAGTCAACGAAAATAATTTCACGTGCAACCCAAAATACAGTAGCCATAACCTTACCAGCTGATTTTACGGTTTTCGCCTTCTTTGGACATGGTTTGTCTTCGCAATCCACTGCTTTGACTGTTCTTTCGTCTCGGGAGTATAGTGGTGTATCCATGTTTCATCTGCAGTCACAAAGCGACGAAAAAATTCATCCGGATTGCGTTGTATGAGCGACAACAGGGCTTTAGAGGCCACCACCCTATTGCGTTTATTGTCGACTGTGAGCAAACGCGGCACCCATCTTGCAGAAATATTTTTCATGCCCAATTTGTCATGTAAAATAGAAATGACGCTACCTTTTGAGATCCCTGTAACCTCAATTATCTCACTCAACTTTAATCTTCGGTCACTTAACACCATATCGTGGATTTTATTGATCATTTCTGGTGTACTCACCTCTACAGGACGTCCTGAGCGTGGTTCATCCTTTGTTGATGTACGACCACGTTTAAATTCATTTAACCAGTTATAAATAGTTGCAAGTGAAGGAACAGATATGCCGTGAACTAAATCCAACTCATTTTTTATTTTCTTTGCTGTTAACCCTTTTATATTAAAATGTTTAATAACAGCTCTAAACTCAATTTTCTCCATTTTCCATTTTTCCATTTTCCACAAGCAAATTTTTTTTTTAAATGTACGAGAAACACACAACAACCCGACCAATCTGATTGAAACTTCGCAGCATACTGAATCGGTAGTGCCGCTGCATGAAAACAAACCGCTTACAGTACTAGTCGCGCCACTTGTCGGCTTTTCTAAGGACTTATTGACCCACCCTCGTACATTAAAAATAAACTGAGTTTGAATGAAGTTTGATTTATACCCATGTGTAGGTTGTCGATTCATTTTATTTTTTCACATGAATCATTAAAAGTGAGAAAGATTGTAAAAAAACAATGCTTCGCATTTTTAACAAAGTAATTCTACCATGATATCATACGTTTTACGGCAGTTTCATATTTGGCTGACTAATTAGATTTATGATGCGGAAAGGCCATAAATACGCCATGATTATTTGCTTTACTATTTTAAATCTCGCTAATCCATTCATTATGTTTTTACTATCAGAAACAGCAATCTCATATAAAATTCACATTATTATTTATATAACAATATTATTTACTCCATTTAACTTGTGTATTTCCAAGATTGAACGTATACAATATTAACAATAAATGTCTTAAATAGTATAAATTATACTAGATTTATTTTATCAATGTTATTTGTAAATATAAAAATTTTATATTAACAATGGAAAAAATGCCAATCCCGGGACCAGTCCCGGGATCCCGGGATTGTCAAATTGTAATCCCGAAATTCTGGGATCAGAATTTTGGCTCGGGATTGGATTCCCTAGCCATGATGAATGATCATACACCGAAATAGGAATAGTACGTAAATAAACAAAAAAAAAATTACAATATAAAAATAAAGAAAAACTCTCTGTGCATACAGTAGATAAAAATATCAAGGTATCATAAGAATATATCATAATATTAGGTAACTGATATGTTATTTGATTTCGGTGTTTGATCATTCGGCACCGTCCACAGCGCGTTTTCGTTCAATAATCGTTTACGGTTTTTAAGTGTAACATAGTTTTGAATAAAAACAAATTAACATGTCTGTTGGGTTATTATTACATTACTGACGTTATTAAAATACTTTAATTTTACCATCGGAGATTTTTAAACATTGTATTTATTGTGTCCTCTATGGGTGAAAATTTGCCGACCTTTGTAACTAGACCTTATGCTAGATCAGTGGTTCTTAACCTTGTTGGAGGTACTGACTCCCACCAGTTTCATACGCGCATTCACCGAACCCTTCTTAATTGGAAAAATAAAATATGATTTTTTTCAAATTCAAAACATAGGTATATATTTTACTAGTACACAAAATGAACCATGCATCAACATTACTGTGTTCAAAGAAAAAAACCATTAAAACATGATTTTCACACAAAAACATAATAATGAATATTTACTGCAAATCAGTGTGACTTCTGCTGTTGCTTTTCAGAGACCAGTTGAGAAATGCGCGGCTTCACCTTGGCAAGTGCCACTCTCATGTCATTTTTGCAACAAAGTCTGCTCCTTTTCTTCGTTTTTATGTCCAGCATCCTCGAAAAGGATTGTTTGCAAAGATATGTTGTAACAAACGGTATGAAAGTCTCCAGAGCTTTCTTAGCAATAACAAACAGGGTGCGTTACCATTACCACACCAAAACATTGAGAGCGTTGTTGTTCTGAAGAGTTACTTTTGAACCTGGCTCTGCTGAATTTCAATGATTTCATCGAGGTATTCAGCACAGATAGTTGCAGTAGTAGTAGTAGTAGTAGATGTTGCGTGATCACCTGCAGCCAATGATGGCCAAGCGGGGCATGTCATCACGAATCATCTGAGTCGGGTATGTGTCTTGACCTCCGCCGAACCCCTGAGACTGTCTCACCGAACCCCTGGGGTTCGATCGAACCCAGGTTAAGAACCACTGTGCTAGATACTATGGCAATTTTAAACATAAGTGAAAATGACATAAAACACACATTACCAAAATGTTTGTCTTACCATATGGAGACAATGTTCCATTTTACTTTCATAATTGACCACTTCGCAAAATGTATGCCGCCCAACATAAACTCTTATTACTCTGGAAAATATTCGGTGTAAAACGTACTCTTCTCTAAGAAGAAACATTATTTTTATGTGTTTTTTTTTACTCTAAAAATATACATACGTCTTGTTATTTCTTGGAGGAGTCTTGAACTTTAATAGGTTTTTCTGACTATGCTAAAGTAGGCTGAAGCGACAGTTTGAGAAAGAAAAAGGTACATGTCAAAGTATTCTTACCCTTAGTTCTAGTGTTAACACAGAGATGGCGGGTCTGAAGTTTTATACACTGCTATAATACAAGCCATTTTTATTACATGTCACAAAAAGATTTCAATTTATATTTTAGTTCCCTTTTCTCTTTACTAGTACCGTCACTGAACATAAAACGTCTGTTTATATTTAAAAAAAAAAAGATTTTTAATTCACCATAAAAAATATGAGCTTTATTTATTTTTATGCCAAAAATTATAAAATATGTACAATGTGTTTTTAATACAATTATCTTTTTATGCGTAACAAATACTACCAAATAAATACAATTATAATTGTCAGCTAAATCCGTTTTGTAAAATAAACCAAACAGAATTGTTTACTATATTTTAGCAATGCAAGCCAAAAATAATTTCTCAAATTATAGTGAAACCATTTAATTTGCCAAAAATATTATATACAATGCCTAGTTTTGTAAGTTTTATCGATCTTTATTCAGCATAGAACAAAATTTCTGTAGGGATAATAGATAATGAAATATTACGCACAAACCTTTTTTGAACGCTTTTTTACCAATATGGCGTCATTTGTCTAATGATATCAGAGTGACAAGTAAAAGATTAGTAAGCAGCAGAAAAACTGAATTAGAATCAGTCAAAAAAGTCCTTTGAAAATACCAGTTTAAAACATTACATAGTTACATAAAATAATTAATTATAAACTGTTATGGAGGCCGATAATATTATAAACTTATTAGGAGTGGTCTCGTAAATAGGACGAGACCACGGTATGGGGGTGACCAGAATGTTGAGATGAAGAGGTCAGATTTTGATGGTTGCTTTTTTAGCGAGTTTTTTTGTGGCGTAAACAGTCGGTAGAAGACTATGTTACAAGAGTTATGATACTGTTCTGTGGTCCGAGGATCGGTGTATGAGATAATGTGCGGAGCGATAAGGAGATTGAGAAACTGACACTCCGGGAAGTTATGTTAGAGTGGCCTGCCCAATCAATAATTATGAACCGCTATTTATTGATAGACGCACTATTGAGACTCATAAATTGAGAATCAGCTATTTTATTGACTGTCGTTGAAATGAATATGAAGACATAATATCACAATTTGAGATCAGTTATTTTGCTAAGTTCGTGATAATTGGATACTGGCTGATTCTACGTGAAAATGAAAATTCGTAAACAATATTATGATTGAGATCTGGATTAAACGGATCCAATGATGGCTACAAATTAAACAGAGAATGGCAATAAATTAAAATTGTTATAATTCGATAATATTTTTATTTGTACAGTATGGAGAAACACTCGTCCAACAGGAGAACGAAATTCTTCTAAGATAATAATCATGCTAATTTATGAAATACTAACTCCTAAAACTTATACAATTAAATTGTAGTAAAAGAATCTATAATGGCAGTAATATTAGGTCATCATAAAATGTTTTGCAAATTCAATTCAATTCATAATGAAAACTTTTCTTGGTATAAATATCTTTAATATCAGAATGTATAGTAAAAGATACGGGGATTTAAAGTTCATGAATCAGTGTTAAACTCCAGTCCATCTAAAAGCGAGGTAAAGCAACTTAAGTCAGGGATGTCATATTTCAGAGCTTTCGCGAGAAAATAAAACAAATACTGCTTCGGAAACTTTCGCGAAATAAGCTCAATCTTCCGGAATTTGCAAGAAACACCTGAAATAGGTAATCGTTAAAAATATATTTTTGAGAAGGTTGTTAATAATTACAAAGAATTTACGTCAAGATGATAATAATTTAAATCGCAAGAAAATATCTTGCTTATAAAACTGTCAAATTTATTTATACTTTTGACAGTAAATGTATATGAAAGAAAATGGTAAATTTGATATTATTTTAAATAACATCGATTGTGTAGGGATAATAAATACTTAGGTAGTTATGAATATGTAACCACGAACTACTTATGTATTTTTTCTTTCTTCTGGTGTTACAACAAAATTATCATCTGAGTAAATTTAATGCTGACTCAATTAAAAATATTATTATTTATTTATACTGTTGTTGCAGTTATACAATGATAAAATATATAAAAAATAAAATAAATTAACTGATCCTGTCCGCTATGAAGTCGTACACTTACCAAACCTGAAGTAATGCTAGATGAAGGATCCTACCAGCCTACATGTGAGTCTTCTTCATCCACGGTATTAACAGGTACTAGGTATGATGCCAACCGTAAATTTTAGTACAATACTATAATTTTAATTCTGAGAAAAATGTAAAATACTATAATTTTGCGCCAAATATACCAAAATACTATAATTTTAAAGGATTCAAGACGAAAAATGTTCCTGTACTATATATTTTTCAAAACACTATAATTTTTACGCCTTTGAACTATAATCAGCATAGAAAAAGATGGCAACACTGGGTACTATGCATACTCACCTGTGGTAATTATACTTTAAGTCTCACTAAACATATATATTTAGGAGATTAAAACATGGGTCAATGAGAAATAGGACCAATCTCAGATAAAAAACAAGAATTGAGTTAGAAAGAAGTGCTTTTCTTAAAATAAAACACCTTTATCTAGATTTGAGACGGTGATTTATTATTACATAATATACTCTTAGAATTCTTTTCTATGGCATTGAGCTATGAATGATGAACCAGGAGATGTCACGGACAGTTGATGCTTTCGAAATGTGGCTGTATAGACGCATCCTCATAATTCATTGGTATGACCGGGTGACAAAATTTTATCGTTCTCAGCGAAAGAGAATTGATCGAAAGTTCTGCATAGTACATAAGTCATAAAACTACAATACCTCAGTAACATACATAAGTATTGCATTCCCCAAGATCAATGGGAAACATAGCAGAGGACGATGCCACATTTTTTGGGTAAAGAATCTCCGTGATTAGTACGATTGCAGCTCCATCAAATTATTCTTGGTAGCAGATGATAGAGCAAAGATTGCCTTGGTGGTAGTCGACCTTTGTTATGGGATGGGACAATAAGAAGAAGAACGTAAATATAATTCGTGTCAGCTGTATGTTTACCACAGGTGAATTTGCGTGGTACCTGAAGATAAAGAAAAGCAAGTTTAAGGTCATTTAAATCAATTCAAATGAAATTAACAAAAGTTAAATCAATTAAAATGTACTTTTAATTATTTTTAATTCCTTTAAAATATTCTTCTTCTTCTTTCTCGGCACTACGTCCCGGGGCGGGATTTGGCCTCCTCTACAATTGTCCTCCACACGCTCCTTTCCCTGGCTGCTCCTCTCCAGTCTCCAGCCCTCCCCATCTTTCTCCAGTCCTCTTCGATACAGTCAGCCTACCTCTTCTTTGGTCTGCCCTTAGACCGTTTCCACTGTGGGATCCACTTGGTCATGATTTTTGGCGTCCTGTGCTCAGGCATTCTCTCAACGTATCCAGCCCACCTTAGTCATTGGGATCGACAGAATTTCACCACCGTTTCATGTTTTATTAACTCTTCTAACTCGTGGTTCATTTTTATCCTGTAACTTCCATTTTCCAATGTGGGCCCGAAAATCCTCCTGAGGATCTTTCTTTCGAATATGGCCAGTTTATGTTCTTCCCTTTGAATAAGGCACCATGTCTCACAGCCATAGGTAGCTACTGGTCGAATAAATGTTTTGTAGATAAGCAGTTTGCTATTCTTGCTTAGGATTTTCGAACTCAGTAGACCCTTACAGGCGTAGAAGCACTTATTAGCAGCTATGAGTCGTATGTTCACCTCTTCTGTTGTTTTATTGAGTGTGTTTAGGTTAGAGCCCAGGTACGTAAAGCTCTGAACCTCTTCCCATACCTGCTGCTCCACACATATATTTCCAGGTGGACCCTGCTCTCGCGTGGATACCATGTATTTTGTTTTGCAGGCATTTATTTCTAATCCAAGCTTTTCCGCTTCCTTTTTCAATGTTGTGGCATGGTCGATCAGTCTTTGTTTGGATCAGCTAGTTATGACTATGTCCTTTAAAATATACATATTATAAAAAAAACAACATTAAATTTGTACTGGGCTGGTATGTATCTGAGGTCTTTCGAATTATAAGTATATCTCTATATATATAAAAATCTCGTGTCACGATGTTTGTGGTCGAACTCCTCCGAAATGGCTTCACCGATTTTTATGATTTTTTTTATATATATTTGTTAGGTATGAGAATAGGTCAACAAGTATATTTCATACCGCTAGGTGATCAGGGTATCTCTATCCAGAAAAATTTTCATTAATTTTTTGACAATTTTTTTTTTGTATTTTTTTAATTATTTGGCATTAAAAAATACCTATAACCCCAAATTTTCACCCTCCTACCCCCACTTTCCCATTTATTAACCGCGATTTTATTATTTTTGTATGAACAAATTTAATCGTCGTTCGTATTTCAAACAGAACGAAATTATTTATGTTGTTGAATGACAGATGGCACTACGTCCGAGAAGAATTCAAGAGAAGCGTCGCGTCATTTTGACATTTCATTCGGCATATCACAACGCAGTGCGTGAAAAATTTTGTACGATTTATTTTAATTTATCTATTTTTATGTGCGTGTATCACAAACAAACAAACAAAAAATGTAAAGCAACAAACATGCAATATAGTAGAGCAGAAAGAACAGACGAACAAATCCAACAATATAACAAAAACGTGCGTGTAAGCATGTCGCAATTGCGTGCACCCCAATCACAAGAGGCACGAGCTGAACGAAATCAACAACGACAATTGGAACGGAGCCAAGCGCGCCGGTTCGTAGTTAACACACGCAGAGCAAATGACCGACAACGCCAACAAGTACATCGAACATTTACATCCGCTTCGTTCCTTCGTTTCGCATTCGAGTACGAGCCAGATATTGAATATTCCGCTCATCCGAAAGTGCTGATTGGTGCTATGGACAAAGAATGTCCCCATTGTCATGCGCTCAAATTCAAACATGAGTCAGCCGGGATGTGTTGCGCATCAGGAAAAGTGCAACTACCAGAAATTGAGATACCACCAGAACCATTGAACAGCTTACTCATCGGCACGGTTCCAGATTCAAACCTGTTTCTGAAGTCCATTCGAACTTTCAATCCGTGCTTCCAAATGACTTCGTTCGGAGCAACAGAAATAGTTCACAATATTGCGGCAAATGGTCAACAATTCCATTCTACGTTCAAAATCAAAGGCCAAGTATACCACAAAGTAGGCTCATTGCTGCCAATGCCAAACGAACCACATAAATTTTTACAAATCTACTTCATGGGCGGTGAGGACATCAATCATGTAGATGCACGTTATGGCTACAATAGCCTCAATTCGCCTAATGCCAGGCGCATCGTCGGCGAACTACACGCCCTGTTGAATGAGCACAATGAATTATTGAAATTCTTCAAAGCACACATGCACGAATTGCAAAGTGACAATCACGCTATTGTCATCAATCCTGATAAAACACCAGCTGGAGAGCACGTGCATCGATTCAATGCGCATGTTGTTGACGA
This sequence comes from Rhyacophila brunnea, assembly GCF_057557595.1. Classification (NCBI taxonomy): domain Eukaryota; kingdom Metazoa; phylum Arthropoda; class Insecta; order Trichoptera; family Rhyacophilidae; genus Rhyacophila; species Rhyacophila brunnea. The sequence continues at coordinate 21,525,970 of NW_028233350.1, forward strand.
CATTGCTGGAATCATGGTTGGCGACCGCACATCGACGCGAGAAATCGTGATTCAAAGAAGAAACAATAATCTGGAGTTCATCGCTGACACACACCGTTCATACGACGCTCTCCAATATCCGCTAATTTTCTGGAAGAGACAAGACGGATATTGCATAAACATTAAACAACGAGATCCTGTCACAGGTAATTCATTCATTATGAACATCATTACTCATTTTGAATTGAGAAAATGAATGGTTGATGTTTTTTTGTTTTTATCGGCGGTCATCGTCTACAGCGCTCTATTTCTCTTTCTCTCATAGATCCCATCCCCACACACTTACGTTACATTCGTTATTTTTTTTATTTAACAACCAAAATATTCACTAGAAATAATTTATATGGCAGAACAACGTTTGCCGGGTCAGATAGTTATTATTATATTATTCGATAACAAAATAAGTAATGTGTACCTACTTACTTTTATAAAAAAGGGGTAAATTTAAATATTATGCTTTTCATGTTTTATAAATGTTACCTGTAACATTATACTATACCTTTAACATTAACCTGTAATATTGAATCTACTTCAATTATTATTCACAAGATTAACAATATAAAATTATAGCTCATTCAGTACTCAATAATATTAATTTCTAATTATGTTTGTCAAGTATTCCGTAAGAAGTGTTATGCAGCATGTGAAACACGATATTGTTATCAATAATAATTACAGAGCATAATCAAAAGGGGCTCATTATATCGCCGAGAAAGCATTATTCCCCAACTAGAAACAAGAGAAGAGAATTTGATTCGGTTGTTTTTTGTTGCGAATAACCATCCAACGCCATCGCTAATTATGCGGGGTGGCAAAGTTGGGGAAAGGGCGAGGAGAGGTGCAATTTTCACCTGGAATGGCACACAAAGGCAGGAGGGGTACCTTAATGGAACGTAACTAAAAGCAGAGATTAGGGTACTTGTGTAACCGCTGCATTATACGCGCGGGAAATGGCCGCCAGAGAGGATCAAATATTCAATCACGCCCGAACGGAATGTGGTCAAACGAATCGTAAACGAATCATTATAGCTTCCGAGAGAAACAGTAATTGGTTTTAAACATCGGAGTCTTAGTGAAAATTGTATTCTTTTACATGTATCATAATACTAGTGAAATATGGCATAGGAAGGCGTAGTTTACACGAGAGGACACTGAAGCTAGAATCACATTATTACCATGTTAAGTGAGTTCATATGCTAGAATCACTAGAATTTATTATGAATTAATACATTGACTGCTGACTATATAATTACTAATTAATTACCACATTTAAATATCATGCTAATTATATCTAATGGGCACCTAATCGTTACGCATCACACGCGAGGTTGAAAATGTGATGTTATAGGCTTGAAGTGACTTCAATTATCAACACATTTGAATACTAAATAAAATGACACTGTAGAATTTTTTTGCTCGTGGTACGGACTTACAGTCAGCTCACGTGTCCTCACGTGGTGTGATGTTAATATATTACTATCGTAACGTTTTTACTCTCGCCATTCATAGTAGTATCTAACAGCAGGGCATTTCGGGAAAAAATGTGACGGCTGTTAAGTTATAACCGGTATTTCTGACCGCACCCTTCCATAAAATTAATAACTATTGGGAAGGAAATATCATATTCATGATATATTTTAATATTGTGTATTTAATTAAAAAGATAAGTTAATAAAACTTTTTTTCAATTTAACACCAACAAATTTAATTACCATTTTTTCAGGATAATCGAAAGTACGTACCATTGGACATTTTTGTTTAGCGTTGTCGGCCCATTTAGTCACTTTTGACCCCATTATTGAAGAATGATTTTTACCCTTTTCAGTACATACATAGAATAATACATTATGTTCTCCTTCTGCTATACCCACAAATATAGTAAAAACGCTACATTCAATGATAAAATTAACAATATGCAGTAATAAATATTTATTTTATTGAATTTGTAATATTATATGGAATAATATTTAAATTTATGTCACAAATTATAACTAAGTAACCTGTAAGCGAAATTCAATAAATAATACATACTGGAGTATTAATTTCATCTTCTTCTTTACTACATTAGATGATTAAAACTCATGATATAATAACTATATAATTACACTTTGGTTAAGTCACATCTCTATTCGTTTCAGCACGGTTCTATTATTGATGTTAAAACAAGCAATGAAACTGATATCATAGTGCATTCGTAATAGAAGTTATGCAGATTTTCCTGAACGTACCATTTGGCTTGCTGAAATTTAATGGAGAATCAACGATATGAGTCAACTGATTTTATAGCAGTCTACATGGAATAACTGTCGACTCGAAGGACTGTGACACATTGAAATGTTACAATTTATTCAAACATAATAATAATTAATTAAATAAACTATTTATTATTATTCAACGAATAATTAACAAGATATTATAAGGTAATATACTATATATTACACATACATAATTTGAAAACATCTCATGAATACCACCCACTAGAAAAAATCTTTTTTTAAATCAAATTTATAACCATTTCATGTGAAGTTAAATTCGTTGGATGCCCATAAGTTAATTTCACACTGGCATGAATACAGTGGTTACAGATTCAAGTCCCGTCGGGTGTCATATTTTTTTCTAAAGAAGATTTTTTCTAGTGAGTATATACATGAGATGTTTTCAAATTACGTATGTTCAATAATCAATAAGTTTTCGTTAAGAGAGCTTTGGCATCATCACGACAAACATTTTTAACCTATTTGCAGCCATAAATTTACACAACATTATTGTAATTTTCATTCATCTCCAACAGTGGTATGCACCTTTTTCTACAAGAGGTTACTTCACGAAGAAATATAAAAAGTGAATCTAAGAGATGCAATTTTTTTAACTGCATCCGCAGATTTTTCTTTTTTAGAAAACCATCATATTATTTTCACCCCCACCTTAATCTACCTTGGAAATGATTTAAAATAAAATTTTTGGTTTACAAAATTATTATTCAAGATATTTTTTGACATTATCTAAAAGCTTACAGTGACACCAAAAAATATCTCAAGGACCACAAGTAGCAGTGCACCCTTTACGCATCACCGATCTAAAGCTGCAAGAGTATCACTTCAAGAGAAACATAATATTATGTGACATATTATGAATGCATTTCAAAGCTGCATACTTCATTGTATTATTTGTATATGTTTTTGTCACCGTATTATTTTCAGACGGAGTAGTCTTTTCGTTTGTCTTAATACATTTTTTAAACCCAACTCCAACTACCAAATGCAATCTTTCCACTAAGATAGGAATCTACGGATGGCACAATGACAAATAAGTACAGATATTCTTTAAATCTAATAATAAGCGTTCATTTCAATATGTGTCAAGATAGATGCAATTATATAGGGAAATATCTACTTTTGTATGTAGATATGCAGCAGACAGAGGCCAAAACTGATAGCAGATCGGTGTACTTACTCCCATTTGCATATACTGCGAGCGAGTTCAGGAACTCTATGTGCATCAGGCAGAATATTTTAAATTACAGCGTTATTTTTATTCTATGTACTATAATGAATTGGTGAACGCCTAGACTGTACATAATATCAAACTTAGGCAAGGCAAAAAAATATTACCTACATTAGAATCCCATTATTCATGAGTATGTAGGAAGTTTTAGTGTTTATGAATGACATATTAAAATACTTGTATTCATTCAAACAATGTATTCTTGAATATCAAATATACTAAATACTTCATTTCCATCACTAGTTTATAATATACTTGCACTTTACTTAGTAATAACGTTTTCACGGTTTTTTATTAAGTATATTATTTTTTATATAAACAAGAATCACTTGAAATCGTTGTCAGTGAGCATTTTGCATTAATGAGTGCATGCATTGATTGAAGATGCCAACAATGACTTAAATGGAATATTTTTTTTTCGACCATGTCCGATCCTAATAGTATCATATGAGTCTCCACAGGGTAGAGGTTTGTATTAACAGATTTTTGTTTTGGATTTGGAAAATGGAATAATATGAAACTGAAATCAATTAGAATTTAAATTTTAATTCCGCCAGGTACACTATTTTTTCAAGTATTGTAAAAGAATCCTTTATTAAATTTCTGGATAAATAAATATCCAGATGAAAACTTCAAATACCCAAAAATAATTATTAAATGTCTTATTGAAATGTTCTAAACCAGGGTCCATATTTTTATTATGTATCTAAAAAAATGATGCTTAATTTTATTATTAACAAGTACAGGAAAATAAAAACTTTATCTTTTTCCCATTTAACAAACAATAATTATCACTTTTTTTTAATGAATACTGCTTATTCACTATAATAATATAATGGAAATTATTTTGACAGCATTAAAGGAAGATGAAAGAACACCAATTTAAAATTAAATCCAAAAATAGTAATGCAGTCTTCATTTGTTACAAAAATTCAAATTCAAAATGAAGCAGGAAAGTTAATTAAAACAAAAGAACATTGTTTTTTGTATTATGTAGACTTCAGTTGGAAGCAAGTAGAAAAAAAAGCAATAAAACAAACATACTTTGAATTTTAGATTATATATACGTAAAAATATATAATTATTGAAAGCTTTCTTCCAATAATTATTATTGTATAATATAACAAAGTTTTGGTATGTTTAATGAAATATGTTTTGCATGCTATTAGCATAATATTTAACATGCCCATAAATCTTTCCAAGCATCGTCGATTCCCGTAAGGTTTCCGGTCAAAAGCTCATCCCGTTACTGTAAGGTTTTTGCACAACCCGTCTCCTCTGCCTAGTCAATTCAGCTGAAACATGCATCAACGCTGATACAAAGTTTCACCCTAAGTTTAAAACCGTATATATTATGTACACAGAGTCCTTCATTGGGTATTTCTATATTAGTAAACAGCAAATTTCATATATATTTACATATACTTATGTATGTATTGTAAAAACTAAAAACTTATATCTAAGTAGGTGTGGCAATGAAATTTATTATTAATGATCTTTTAGACCGACACAGAGGTGTATATTTCAATAATAATATTATATATACATAACGATTTCACTACATGAAAATTTTTGGTGGAAAGTCGGTGCGTACAATGCAATATAAGTTAAACTTAAGTTTAATTAGATATATTTAGAAAAAAAATTGGTCTTCAACTGTAGACGAATTGAGCGTAGTTATGCACAAAGCCACAATTTTGAAAAAAATGAGTTATTGTGATTTCCATAATCTCACACGTTTGTTTTACGTTCTGCATAAATCAGCCAAGCTGCTGTCATACACAAATCTCATATAAATGCATTTTAAAGATTTTGCAAATCGCAGAATATGACATTTTCGATTTGCATAAAGCAACCAAGCTGCTGTCATACAAAAATATCATATAAATGCGTTCTAAAAATATGCCATATTCGTTCTGCAAAAAGCAGCCAAATGATAATAAAAATTATTTTCTCAATTACATTATATGTTTTTCATTTTATTATATATAATATAATATACAGATTTTTCATATAAAAAATAGTGCCAGGCAGCTAAATATTGATGTATAATTTACAAGTTTTTCGAATTATTTTCAGAATTTTGGAATTCCCATAATAATTTAGTAACTTAAAAGGCTATTTTTAAAGAAAATAATCAAAAATAAAGACATTTCTTACAAAAATAAGAGATGGCTGCATTCTGCAGAATGAATATTTAAATAAAATTGTTTTACACAAAATTCCCTGGACTGCTAAAACACCAAAATTTCATAGATTATATGCTTTTATCTCTTCAAAAGTTAAACAAAATCATATATATATATATATAATATCTATCATTTAAAAAGTATAAACAGTATACAGAGGCTTTGCTGATTTAAAAAAACACAATTTACATAAAAGTTCTTCTATCTCTGTTTGAAGTTTGTGTGGCTCGGCTGCTTTGTGCATAACTACGCTCAATTCTATCTTGATTTTGTTAAAATAAATGACTACCCAATATACAATTTGATTTTTTTAAACTTATTACATGGTGTTTATATTTAATTTCTCTACCTACATTATTAAGTAAAATATTATTTATTAACTACTAGCTGAAGTACCCGGCTTCGCACAGGGTCGCTTCGTGGTTATATTTATCTTAGATATATAAAATATAATAAGAGGTAATTATTTTTTTAATATTAAAATATCTGTAATACAATATAGCAATTCAAATTCTAATATGAGTAAAGGTCAAACAAAAGAACACTAAATTAAAATCGAATCCAAAATATGCAAACGTCAAAAAAAAAACAAATTTGGATAAAAAAAACAAACAACAAAATTTGTATTTGATATAATACTAATTTAGAAACCTTTGCAGCTATGCGCACAGCAACTGACAAAAGTTTGTATGGATCGGATGTATGGTATAGCAATCGGATGTATGGTATAGAAACGCATACGAATAGAAGAAGAAAATAATTTTCTAATTCAGAAATCTTCATTGGCATGCGCACAACAACTCACCAAAGTTTCATTGCAATTGGATTAATGGTATAGGAACGCATACAAATAGAAGAAGAAGAAGATGGCTGTACTAATTCAGAAACCTTCGCGGGTGTTATCACAACAGCTGACGAAAGTTTTATTGCAATCGGATGAATGGAATAGGAGTGCATACGAATAGAAGAATATAGAATAGAAGAAGAAGAAGAAGATTATTGTTCTAATTCAGAAACCTGTGCGGGTGTTACCACAACAACTGACGAAGGTTTCATCGCAATCGGATGAATAGTATAGGAACCATACGAATAAAAGAAGATATAATGAAGACGAAAAGAAGATGGTTTTTCTGATTTAGAAACCTTTGGGGTGTTGGCACAACCACTGAAGAAAGTTTCATTGCAATCGGATGAATGGTTTATGGACCATATGAATAAATAAAGATAGAATGAAGAAGAAGATGGTTGTACTAATTCAGAAACCTTTGCGGGTGTTACCAAAACAACTGACGAAGGTTTCATCGCAATCGGTTGAATAGTATAGGATCCATACGAATAAAAGAAGATATAATGAAGAAAAAGAAGAAGGTTTTTTTTTGATTTAGAAACCTTTGCGGGTGTTGGCACAACCACTGACGAAAGTTTCATGGCAATCGGATGAATGGTATGTATAGGGACCATACGAATAAAAGAAGATATAATGAAGAAGAAGAAGATGAAGATGGTTGTACTAATTCAGAAACCTTTGCGGGTGTTACCACAACAACTGACGAAGGTTTCATTGCAATGGGATGAATGGTATAGGAACCATACGAATAAAAAATAAGATGAAGATGATGATTTTTCTAATTTAGAAACTTTTGCGGGTGTACATACAACCACTTACAAAAATTTCATCTCGACATTCATTTTTATATATAAGATATAGCCTATACTCTTTGCGCAAGTACAAGCAATAAGTTGACAAAGTTTTATCGCAATCGGATGAACGGTATGGCAGTGCATAAAATACGGACAAACAAACAAACATTGATTTTTATATATTAGATTTCAATTTCCAAAATCAAAATACAAAAGTATATTATATAATATAATAATATGCAAATTATTATAAATAAAAACTTAATAAATACGTTAACTTGCATTGCTTTGAAATAATCTTAGAAATCATAATAATTTTGTCACAGTATATACCTTCCCATGTATATATTCAATTATAATATTATAATAACTTCTTCTTTCGACGCCACCCCTAATCGAATACCGGCTACCTTCAAGATGATCCTTGCTTTATCTCCACTCGTAACAATCACGAAGATATTAACCATAAAAATAAGGCATATTTATCTGATACACCACCCGTCGATTTTTTTCTTGTAATTTTGTCGTTTTTTAATGTGAACAAGGATCGATAGTTATATGATTTTTATTCTATGAAAAACTTTTCAGTTCTCCCTCGTGTGTTTGAAGATGTCAACATTTACCAGCCTGACAGTCAAAGTAATGTTGAGACTACATTTTATATCACCATAATATATCGAAAGCTCGATTTTTTTTCCTATTTTATCGTCCATCCCACATAATAAAATTTAAAGAACATAACAATAAATCATAGGAACTCTCAGACCTAGACTTAGTTCTCGATTGCTAAGAAGGCGTCTCATTTTCTTAAATCACTTCTGTTTTTATTGTTTTCAACTGTTTTATAAATATATAAGGATAGCTATAAAATTGTAAACACAGATCAACCGTCTATCAATAATTGGGGGGTATATTTTTAAAGTGAACTTATTCCACTACTTGACAAAAATGAGTTGCGAAATGAATACAAGAATTAAAAAAGAACAAAATTTTGAGTAAGTATTTTTTTTATATATTGCCTTATTTACCTAATAGAATTCAATCCGGTCATAAAACTAACTTTAAAATCAGTATTAGTTACAAAAGTAACTTATTCCAATACAAAACACATATTATGTCAACACCGCAAACAGTTTTTTGGCGTTTTAAGTGGAATAGGTTCACTTTGAAAATACACCCCTCAATTAAAATCTAATAATTACAATATTCTATATAATTACAATATCTAGTATAAAGGACGATATCAAATCACGACAGAGAGCTGATGCGTTGTGAGGTGAATCAAGACGACCAAGGGTGGTAAAAAGGGGGGTCGTATAGACACATGAGATTACGACGTAATTATTGGACGGAAGCTGCTATTCTCTCAACGCGCTACAAGAGGCGATGTTATTGGCTATGCCTGCTTTGAGCACTGCCAACAAGGCATAATATATCTAAAATTCATGCCAGCCTAGACTGTGACGTCATGTCAGATAAAATATACATTTTAATAATTGAAATAATTAAAAGGAATACATTTTTACAAACGGAGAACTTCATCAGAAAAATGAGTATGCTATTCAACAATAAATTACCTTTTACTTTCTTTTGAAAATTGCCAAAGTGTGTGTTCTTCAATAAAATTAAATCTTTGCTACACGGAATTTTACTTATATTAATCGTGTATATTTGGTTTAATTCTTCAAACCCCATTAGCTTAAAACTAATATTCGACTTTACGTCTACTTTTAAACATTCATTAATGAGACAACTACCACATATTTCACTTTACGTGCGACGAAAGCAAGCTGACATTTTATCTGTTTATGAAACTGTCTGGTGCCTAATGTAAAGACGGACATACCTATATAGTATCCGCATTTACGCGGATTATTTGGTAAAATTAGATATTTTGTCCGTTTTTACATACATTTTTTTCTGAACTTAAGTGTGATTTTTTTTTTGAGTATTTAAAAATGCTGAGGCAAAAAAAAGGAAAAAAATGCTTTTTAGGTATACGTCAAATTTACGTAGGGACCGTCGAACATGTTGCACATACAAGTTGGTACATAAATAATGTATCAATGTAGAATACGTATATCGTAGACTAATCATATTATTATCTATGAGAATAAATTTAAAAGTTATTAAGCCAATAAGTTAAGAGATTGAATAAACAATAGCCAAGAAGCCACCATTTAACTAATAATGCAAATGTAGACGGTATTAGAGGTATAGGCAGAAGGAGATTCTCTTAGCTAGACAACTTCGATCAGTGGCACAATGTCCATGATGTTTTTTGGTACGTTTGGCCCAGGTTAGAGAGATGTACTGCAATTTAGTCTCCACCCTTTGAAATAAGAAGGCCCCAAAAGAATAAGATGACAAAAATTAGAACTCTGGCGATGAAATATTATGTCTATACATTATGTTGGTGCATAAGTTATTGCCATTAACAAGAAAAGACTTTATTTCTTTTAAGACACAACATTTCGTCGGTGTTTTGTAAAAAGGGCGAATCAGCCATTTTGGCGAAATTGAGATTTTAAAGAAAACACCATATGTACCTCACTAGCCTTGTTATGTAAAAACGGCGAACTTGTATCTCCTCGGGAAAGCACTTAAAAACGATAATCGTAAGGGCGAATATCCACTTTGTGTTATGAATAAAAGGCGAATGTTACATATTAGGCCTTTTAAAATAAAATCTGTCCTAAAGTAGTGGTAAGTGTTATGATGTACGGGCGAATATACGATATTCGCCCTTTCTGCATATCTACCTACATATCAATGTGACTATTGTTAAATCAAAATTGTCAAGTTCGCCCAACGTCACTATCATTAGTGTCATTTTATTATTGACAAAGCTTATTGGCGGGATTGTTTTTAGAAGTTTCCTCAGTGTAATTTATGGCTCGATGACATTGAGCTACTATACAAGCTGCTTGTCGGCGAATTTAAAAGCGGGCGAGTCAGCTAATGCGATTGTGATGATGACACACAAAACTTTCCACTCGCTCAGAAGCCAACAGGCTAGTGATTTGAAACCATCATTTTTGGTACTATTTTGACAGGATGTATTGAATAGTTCGTTTTTTTACCGGCTGGTTTGCCACTATCGCTCTACTGCGCAGACGCAGATCTCAGTGTAAAGTGGCCCGGCATTCAACTTTTCTTGATAGACTGCTTACAATCTGCTTGTTAGATTGTTCGATGATGACGCTGGGCAAATTTACAAGCAGATTGTAAATTCGCCAACAAGCAGCTTGTAAAGTAGCTCAATGTCATCGAGCCATTAGTGATAAAAGAATGTTTAAGTTGACACCTTGTTAAACAATAGTTTGAAATAGTTATTTGCTTTTTCTAGTAATTGCACAGTATTTGTATTCAATATTAAGTTGAAGTCGAGTCGTCGAGTGATACAACATACTTTACCTCAAAATGGGCGAGATGTAAGTTTTCTTGTTTAATTTTTCGTGTTGTACAGTTGTTAAGCAATTTTGGTTTCGTTATGTAATATTGTAATTTTACATTGACATATTAATATTGTTTGCGTATGTATACATAACATACCTACTTTCAAAAGTATATTCATTCTTTTTAACACTTCCTTCTTTCTACTTTCTTTCTTTCTGACACGCTTAAAATTACGAAAAAGTGATACCTGCTCGTTATTTTATTGTATTTCAGATTGCCTCAAGGACAACAGATGGTTAAATTAGTTCAGTTCAAATTAGGTGTAATTAAAAAAACCTGTAAAAATCCTATAATCAGTGTAAAAACAGACAAATTCCAAAAAAATATGATTTTTTTTTATGTAAGAAGACAAACAAAATAAATGTAGGAAAACAAAAATAATTAAAAACATTACCTACTTATTAAAATGGAATTTCAAAACACAGACTGTCAATCGCTGCGTCTGACAAACGCATACGATTTTGAGATACAAAATTCCCTGATGTTGCAAAAATTGCGCTCATTTGGAGTCGACGTTGGCTTAATTGTCTTAAATGCCCCGGTCTTTGAACGTTTTGTGTTTTCTGTCCACTTTTTCATATATATAGAAAATCGTTTTTTCAATTAATATTTGATAATAAAGAAATCCCGAATCCCGAGAAAAGATTGTCGAGATCCGGGATTTCTCGAGATGTTAAAAATTTCTATTCTCGAGATTTGGGATTGAAAATTTCTCGAGAATCCCCGTCGGGTAATTCCCGAAACCCAACTCTAGTCTCAAGTGATTACTTTCGTCGAAGTGCTGAAAACTATTTGATTTTGGATAAGAAAACAGGGAGCTTTGTGTCCGCATTTATTTGTAATGATTGTGGGCAGAAATATCGTTATAAAAGTAAATTAAAAAATCATTTGATTAATAAGCTTTTGAAAAAACAAATTAAGATAAAATACCGGAAATGGAAAGAAAAAAACAGCTGAGAGCCACTGGAAAAGAGTATAAAACTGCGACGGGAAATGTTGTTCAACATAGGAAACGATTTAATTTTTCTGCAGAAAATGTACATTTGCAGTGATAGATTTTTGGAGGAAGAAAAGGACATGATCTTTGGGGAATTTTGGAAACTCTGTGAAAACGATGGCAACCAAGATGAACAGAGACAATATATTTCAGACAGTATAACTATTGAAAACCCCAAAAGGCAGCGTGTAAACAATATTTCACACAATTTTATTCATTTTATATCGCCAGTCCCGTTAATTTATCCTTAATTAATGAAAAATAATCTGATGTTCCATAACTATTTTGATTAGGTATAATATGCCTTTTAAGGACAAAAACACTCTTAATTTTTACTAGAATATGGTTTTTATTTAATTTAACTTTCACTATTATTTTGTTTTGTCGTGTAAAAGTTTAAATAAAATATTATAAACATAATATAATTACTTTCCTTATAATGATTCCCTAATAAACCCACACATTCAAGGGCGAACGTGCAACTGTTTCGTATTTTCAACACACATAAAGGGCGAATATCCATTTAAAATGATTTTTCTGACCTTTTTATACAAGCTTGTACATTTTTTTTATATTATCAAGACAGTAGTTCCTCCAAGCTTTATTATGTATTTTTTAGAAATTTATAATCATCCATAGGTAATTAATAAATAAATGTCAAAAGTTAAAAATCCTCCTCCTGTAAAATAGCATTTTGGTTGATTCGCCCTTTTTACAAAACACCGACGATTTATTCAATCTATTATAATAATGTTTATTATTAGATATGGGTATCTCCCATCTATTAATCAATTTATTTATTCCATCTATATAACAATCTTCTAATTTTAGGACAAAAACTCAACAAGGAATTTTTGACCTACTCTATTGAACTATTTTTTTTACCATTAAGGAAATTTATCAGAGATCTAAATAAATGGCAATCACTAGGTGCCAAGTTTGAGGACTTTGGGGGGTGCTGTAAAATTTCCCATTTCTGGACAATTAACTTTCTATGGGTGATTGATGCAACATGTAAAAATAACGCCTATTCTGTTTATCAAATGCGGTCGTTTTTTTATTTAATGGCTAGTTTAAAATATCCAACTGTTGACTCATTCGAATTTAAAAGCTCATACACAATGCTTTTAATATCCCACCATACACAACATTAGTTTTGGTGCATTTCGGCATTGGATAGAGAGGAATGCTGCTCCAAGGGACAAATTGACCATTGTCGTTTTTATCGATTATTGTAGACGATTTGTTTTTTATTACCCGTTATAATTCTATCCAAGAATGGATCCTGATTTTATATAGCGAAGAGTAATCCGCAGATATTCACCAGTCGAGTAGACTCTTCGAAGACTTTTATTTATTCTGGACTGTTGCTAATGGGGGTTGTTAGACTATCAACTGTTAAAAGAAACCTGGCCAAATTGGGTAGAGGATATTTCTTTTAAAGGAGAAATTAAAAAAATATACGACCGTTTACACCAGTGATTCCCACGCCCACGGGCTTTCTCCTCCACCTCTTCTGCGTGCATCCCTGAACTCATGTGTGCATTATTTTATCATTATTTTTAATATTGAGCATGACACGATTTAAATATAGACCACGATTTAAACAAATTTAAATTACTGTTTAATAATAGGAATATACAGATACATTCCTAACTATGAAAAATTGATCGAAAAAATTAAATTCCAATTATCTTGCTAAATAAAAATGTGCATTGTGTTGTTAAATATATTTTTATATGATATTTATAGATATTTGTATTCGTAAAAAATATAATTACATAAGCACTGCATTATTATATTTAATAATGTTTTTAAATAATATTTAAAACTTTCGTTAATACCTACATGATTAGGACTAGGAATTGTTTAAGAAAAAGATCTAATATATTTATCAAATATATAGGTAGTGTTTATTCTCTTTCTAAGATATCTAAGTTAAATTATAAAAAAATATGCACGCCATTCCATTTTTGGCTAAAAATTTACTCATGAAAATAAGGATGGGAACCCCTGGTTTACACCATCTACAATAATTAATGAATACCTTTAAAATGGCAAGAACTTATGCACCAACCTAATATTATAACGGGTATTTTCCAATTACGAGAATGGTATGAGACGTAAAACGATATTCAGTGTGCACTAAATTACAAATCGATCGGGGTTACCAATGTTACCATATAAAATATTATATATAACACAAAGTTTCCTACGCCACTTGATTACTGATTACTTTTAGTAGATATTACTTTTTTATTTTGCAAAATAATTGTAGATGTGTCAGTATTTATGATGTGTGAACGTGACGTAACGTGATTAATCTCCTTTTCAAATACCCATACATCCACACACACACGTCAATTGAATATGAAAATATATTTATTGTATTCAGAACTAATAATAATATAATGATTTTAAATTATTTCGGAACCAACCTTGTAATTTATTATTATAAATACGTAGATTTAATTAAGTTAGATTGTATTTGAAGATATTTAAAAAAGAGTTTAAGTATGAAGACATTCAATATAAAAAAGAACAAAAATTACACTATATATTTACTATCATTCAAAATATCAAATGAATGAAATAGAAAATAATTACAAGATAAAAAGAACTTTTTATATACAACGTTTTTAATTTTTCTGTTTAATCATATAAACTTGACTTGACTAGCTTAAACGATAAAAAAAAATGTATTTGATAGAAATAATACTGAAATGTCATTTGACAGTCATATTGATTTCCATATTAACGCACTTACATATTAATAATTTAGTTGTTAGGACCCTAGCAACCAATAATAGTGGATTGGATTACGGATTTCTTCCGAAATAACTTTTCACACAAAACAGAATTAACTGAAAATGGATTTAATTCTACTTAAAAATGGCTAAAAGTATTAAAAATGCATTGGCATCGTGTTCTGATATATTCTAAAAGTTTCAACTGTCTAGCTAGTCGGGAAGTTAGTTAAAAATCGATTGCAATATTTGTACCGGACAATTAAAAATACGACCTAATAAAAACGTTGTAATAACAGTTGAATTATTAGCCTATCGACATCAATCATTAGGTACGTACAAATTTACTTAGGTATACAAGAGTTTCGCCTGCTATCAAATCTTGATGCAGTATATAACCTAATGACAAAAACTTTTTATTAAATTAGAACTTATCGCATTTTATTCTGTGAATGAGATATTTTTTTAAATTTCTCAAGCCACTGTTATATTTTGTGGTAGGTATTTAAAATTTAATCTAATTGAAATTTATATTTATTAGTAAAATCAATATAAAGAAGTTAAAACTCTTTATTTCTTTAATTTTGATTTTATGAAAAAATTACAATATTGAACTTTATTCAACTTTATTGAACTTTATCAGCCAACTGATAAAATGAAATAATACATTTTCTTTAGTGTCGATGATTAATTTAATATTGGTTAATCATTTATTAATAATAAAGCTGCATTGTAATCGTATTAATTAATTTTACAATACTATTGAAAATATAAAGAATATGTTTGACACTCATATTACTGTGATGTCATCGTAGGTTACCAATCTCAATACACTGCAAATATTTAAGTTAAGAACACTTATTCATCGTCATATTTCGGGTATTCCTAGAATCATCAATATTACATATAATTAAAATGATTTTCAAAAAACGATAGCATTAACCAGTAACTACAAATAATTAGGCAGACATCCGACAGATTTCATTTACCTGTCATAAACTATAAATGCACATTGCGTACAGAGTGTCGTATTATATTACGAACAAAACGAGATATATCTAAAACTATATGCGACAAAGAGAGACATCCCCAATTGTAAAAAATATAATATATGAAAGTAAAGGGTTGAGATCGAGATAGTATTATGACTTATAGGCTTTAAAAATGTATTATATTATAAATACTCGTATCATTATAATTATAAAACAAATAGCAAATAATAATGACGAATCCTTATTAGGTTTATGTATGTTACCAAAATAGGCATTTTTTGTAACTACTCTAATATTGTCAACGAAAGATACCATTACCGGAACGGACGAAATTTATTAGTATCGTAAAGTGAAAGTTAAAAAATCATTGACGAATTGGAAACTATGTTTATATGTTTTATATTGATCTAAATAATATGTTAATAATTCAGTCATCTATAAAAGTATTACACGCCTATGAGTGATGGCGATTGCAAAATAGGCAGTATACAGTCATATTATATTAATGCATCAATAAACTGATTGTCAAATCACAAGTCAATCGTGATATCTAGCAACCGGTGTTACAGAAGGCATATACTAAGCT
Source organism: Rhyacophila brunnea (assembly GCF_057557595.1). Lineage (NCBI taxonomy): Eukaryota > Metazoa > Arthropoda > Insecta > Trichoptera > Rhyacophilidae > Rhyacophila > Rhyacophila brunnea. Next base: position 21,542,124 of record NW_028233350.1, read on the forward strand.
CCAGGCATATAAATTATTACACGATCTGTTATGCACGACAAATCACTCGTTTTATTGTTTACCTTATTGATCCAAGCAAATTGAAGTTTTATTTTTTGTATATTGTTGTGAGTCAGTGAATAATAACCAATATATTCTTTATTTCAAAACTATGTATGTAAATTCTCCAGTGAATTTATATCGACTTCAAAACAATGAAAAAAGAGGAAAGAAATACGAAACAAATTTACGTCTTTTATGAAAAAGGATTCGAAAGAAGTACAATATTTTCAACATAAAGTGAGACATATGGAGAAAAATATTGCTACAGTTTGCGATTTCGTGAAATTTATTTTCTGAATCGTAATATATATTCATTTTGCCATTTGGCAAATATTTTTTGCAAGCTACTGAACAAATTTAAATCAATATGTCGAATGGAAAGGTGCACTCATACATGATATCGAAAACGAATAAAAAGGGGCATTACAAATGCATTAACGATACTTGTCATGTAATGTGTGCGATGATATTTTTATGACTTCAACATTGAATTTCATTTTTAACAGACTAAAATGAGCGTGTAAATGTTTATAAATTTATAAAATAGTAGGTATATATCTTTCAGTATATGAAAATGTGGACACCTACTAATATAATTGTAACAAAGAGCGAGTATTTATTAATAGAATAATTGGCTGCCAGTTGGTTTAAAGGCTTCATGCCTTAAATCCAAATATCTAACCAATGTATTGATTTAATTAAAACGCGTGTAAGTTTTACCTCTTCCGGCGGATTTTGAAATCATGACCTTGCTGAACGATGGGTTTTAGAATACGAAAATTTACCCGTTACAATACAGATTTCATTTTAACACATATACGAAACGTAATACAAATTATTTATATTTAAATACTTGGACATGTTGTGTACGATCAAATCGCTATATAATTAACTATGACTACTAGTTTATATGTATTTCATTTTGTATTTAGTTATATTTATTACTTACTTAATATTAGTAAATTGATACTAAATGCAAAGATAATGTTATTTATGTAATATAATTGCATTTGTATGAAACAATGTAGCTATTATATAAATTACTAATGTATGAAAATATCACCAGTGTAGTATTTGTTATTATTTTGCAATTAAATAACAGTAAAATTACCTTTACCTGAATAAACTTAAAAATAATATTTCAGTAAAAATCTAGTCACTAATTCGATGCTACTTGTAATAATATTAAAACTAATAAATGAGACGGGGTGAATTTTTGAGGATCAATTAAAAAGGCACACTGATTACTAAAATTAATATAACTAATTTATTATTAATTGAATTCAAATACGTATAGGTAGGTATTAAATTCTTATATTATCTCTTTATATTTTAAGTTAATTTTGTGTATCAGTGGAATCAAGAAAACATGTAAAATATAAGATTTTGTGTTTTTTTAACCCTTTTTATACAAAATGACAAAAATATGATAGAGGTTAACTATAAAGTAAAGATATACAAAAACTGTAGCTAAATAAAATATTAGAAGATGGAGGGCAATTATATGTTTTTTACATACTCAAACACCTCATAACTACCAAATTGATCATTATTTTGATAAATTTAAATAAAAATACATTTTTTTTAAATCCAAAAATTCTTAAAAATGTATAAGAATCTATATGAATAACAACATAAAAATATAGCTACATATTATATTATCAAGTAATTTTAACATTTAAAAAAAATGAATATATGATTAAGTAAGTAAAAATATTTTATTTTCACCATGTCCTGCATCCTGTAACAGCGGCGCCAAATTGGCGCCGATTGTCTCCAATGGGTTAATATTTAACATTCTATTTTCTCAATAACTATTAAGCACCTAAAAAACGTCAGTCTTACTAATAAGCGTCGGATATATTCATCTATATTCTGTATAGAAAAAACACATTATCTTCACTCTACGACGAAGTATTTGGTTTATCGTCATATTGTATAGAATCCTTTTCAGGATAAAATCCGCATAAGACTATCAGGACAATGACAAAGATTATATAGGTACCTAATATGAAGTAATATAGTTCAGTGGCAAGGGGCGGAGGTAGGCTGTTAAGGTTCGACATAAATAGTGCACACTAAACTTTATCAGACGTACTTATTTGTTTTCATTGAACTAAGAACACAATTTTCAGATGGTGCTGGTTAGTTTTTTTTATTCAAATAAACCCTGCGTAAACCAATCCATAATTATGTAAGTATGTATGGGCTATCCGACAAAAATAGTGCAGATTTTTTCAGTCATACTTATTTATTTTCTTTGAATTAGAATACATATCACAGGTGGTGTTGGTTGTTTTTTTTTAATTCATTAAACCCTGCTTAAACCAAACCATACTCGATAAAAATATTCTTTTATCCATAAAGTATTTTAAATTATTTATGGTTTCATGGCATAATTTTAGATATTTTACAGAAAAACAAATATTTTTTGACATTTATCTACTATGGCTTGAATTCGGCGGGGTTTATTTGAATTTTAAAAACTAATAAATACTATATTATACACATTATAGTCGTACTTCAATGAAAAGAAATACGTTTGACTGACAATATTTAGTATGCACTATTTATGTCGAATCCTAACAGCCTACCTCCACCCCTCGCCACTCTAAGCTTGTGGTGAGGTATTATACTGGCATTTATTTATTTTCAGTATACGGTATAGGGTGGTTCTATTATTGATACAATGTCTAGCAGAAAATAGTAATTCTTCAATATAATTATAATTTAATACAAGTTAATAGTTATTGTTGATCAGATATTGACAATTCTAGAAACAAATTTCGAGTGTGTTAGGTATAGAAACAAAATATAAGGGTGAAAATGATATGATATGATAGTATGATTTTATACTGCAAAGCGGTAAGTATTTCCCATCGCAACTGTATCTGTCGCATGATTTTATTATTAGTCAAAGTTGTCATAGACGGTGGCGGGTAAAGCTTGAACAGTCACAGAACAGTGAATTGAACAGTCACTGCAGATAATTAGTATGGGTATTAAAACTAATATATATACACAACCTTTTTTTATAATTTTCAACCAACTCCGTTATTTGGTCACAAAATGCAGGTTCTGGCTTATTTTTAAATGTGTAATTTTCCAAGATTGGTTGTCACATATTATTATTCTCTTTAACGATGGTACAAGAACATACGATAACAATAATTAATAGTGTCACTACGGTGTCTCTGATTGAAATGTAAGTCAAACAATCGATTGAGCCACGTAAGCATTTGCTATGTTCACAGAACATTGTGGTCTATTCGTTGGTTGGTGTGCAGAGCCATTGTCAACAATACTGATCCCAGTCGTAATTGTTACAACTTGCCACACATTAGTATTTGCATAATACAAGGGCAGCTGCATTCTCGTGAAGGCTTTTGCATAAATACGGCAGGACTTCTGTCTCTCCGGTTAATTTAATCTGCACAGTAGTTATTCACCCCTGTATATGAAAATCGTGTTTTAAAGAATCTTGTTATTTGGATAAAATTTTCCTTAATCTGATTTCCACTAAAATTGACATTTGTTTTCAGTATTTTTTAGCACCTACAGAGCTTACTATTCGTAATATAATTAGAATATTCAAGTCAAATGGTAATTTTTGTGATGTTATGAATCCAACCCGTCAAAAATGTAAACATACCTACAATTTAAAATATCGATGTTGTGGATCAAAGTTTGGATGAAAATTCTGAACAATCAATTACACGTCGCTCTCAAAGCCTTGAAACAGACCCATTATTTTACGAAAAAATCATCTACAGCGATGAAACTGATTTTTTGTTAAATGGCTTCGTAAATAAGCATAATTGTCGCATTTGGAGTCATGAAAACCCTCATGTTATTCTCTAAAATACCTTTACATTCACAAAAATTAGCAGTTTAGTGTGATTTATGGTCTGTCTTTAATTGGACCGTTAAAAAAATTTAAATGGCAACTGTTAATGGATAACGCTACAGAAACATGATTACTAATTTTTTTTTGCATAAATTAGGTTAGGTTAGGTTAGGTTAGGACAATCATTTTTTGTTGTTTGGCCACTAATATCCACGCTGGTTACATGTAAATTGTACGTACCAACATAGCGGGAAAAAATATATATGGTTATTAAACCACTGTTATAAATATACGTGTAGCAGTATCTTGGATTAACAATTGTTTCACATACAATTTTCTTGGTTCAATCATTTATGAGCAGTAATATAAATAATATTATTTACTTCCATGGCGCATTATTCCACAAACAAATAAGCATTCGAATGTTGCCACAAACATGAAATTTAACGCTATCGATAAATTGTTTTTAATTTGGCACACAGCGCAAATTAATAATACAAAAACAATTAAATTTAATCTCAATAGTTTCAAGATTTAAAAGGATGCATGACATTTAAATTAGACTGCAAAAGATTCCGATAAAAGAAAGAATCGTGTTTAGGACAATATTAATTTGATAATAATAAATATACCTAATACACATATAACTTATGAGAAGAATGTGGTTCTAACAAGATGGTGCAACAATAACAATAAATAACAGCTCGAGACACAATAACCTTATTGAGAGAAACGTTCAGTATATATTATTATTATATTATATGTTATTAAATTCCATAAAACCTAAATATTAATCTAAGTAGTTTTTATTTATCCCAAGTAAATAGATCGTATACATTCTAACCCAAAAATAATTGCATAATAATATGTAATTATAATGTATATTATTTATTCGAAATCATAGTTATTTTATGAATTTTTATAAATTACAAGAATATTTAGGGCATAGTGTATATAATTTTATCTGAAAAAACAATGTAATATTTTGTATAAGGGATAAACTAGAGTGTATCGCGATTTGCATAACGTATTTAATATTCGTAAAGATAAAAACTTTATTCAAGTCTTTTCTGACATTGTTTGTTTTTTATTAACAAAATCATCCAAGGAGCTACAGCACATTTTCTTGTATAAATAACACAGACAATGTTTAACTTTGTCCTAAAAGTTTTATCTCGCCACTTTGATACAATTTCAACAAAGCCAATACGGAAATATCTTTGAAAATATAAACTTTTAATGAATTGTGATTTTTTTTAATAACCGTGCAGACATAACCATTATAATAAAAGGTAAAAAAATTACGCCCGCTTTCGCTTTTGATGTATTTTTGTATGTAGATTTTATAAAATTAATGAAAGTTTTTTAAAAAGTTTTTTGTTGTGCTTGAATAATTGTTAAAAAGAAACGAGAAAGCCACAATTAATTTTTGACTGAGTATTTCTACGGTTATTATTGAAATTAATTCTTTCAAATAATTTGTAGACATAAAATACATTGTATTTTTTATCCATTATCAAAATCGATAATAAAATAATTATTTTTTTTCAACTTCATTTATCCACTTAACAAGTTCGAAAAACTTGTCTTATGTTTTAATTATTTCAATAACCCACTGGGAATAATTCGATTTTATTAATTTGTGTTCCGGATTTCCATGAATAAATTAATTATAATAATTTGTTCTTTTATTAGTATTTTTTTTATTCAACGAAAAATCCAAAAAAAATATAGTTTAACATTCTTCATTGCATCGATGACTAAAAATCAAATTACGAACTTGATCAAACCCACAAAAGTCAGTTGACAATATTAACAAAATTTGAGAAGAGGTCCATACTAGGCTATTATTTAAAGCTTATCGTATTAATAAAAAAATACCTATTAACACAATTTAATAATAACATTAATTTATATTCTATAAAAATAATATAATTTTCCAACGTCTATTGTTATGTATTATAAATAATTGATCGTCAGCTTGCTCAACCAGGCGGACATTATAGCAACACGCATATACGTAATCAGCTATGACACTAATACAATCAAATACAGGCTGCAGCTAATTTGGTACATGTCACATAATCTACAACACATGCAAAAAATTACACACATATTGTACACACACAATCTGAAAACCAGAGACATACTATCGTGTGCACTGAGGCTGTATGTATTATAACCTCACATGTTTCCGCAGTTGCCAAATATTCTCATTGTTAACATGCTCAACTATTGAAACAGTGGAATTTTCTAGCGCAAGTTGAAATCGCTGTTGAGTATTTTTTTTTTAATATCTATTTTAGAGCCTGTTGCCTTTTTCGTGAAATCTAATATATAAAAATTAATATTTGTGTGTTTGTTTGTTCGTATTTAATGCGCGGCCATACCGTTCATCCGATTGCGATAAAACTTTGTAAACTTATTGCTTGCACTTGCGGGAAGAGTATAGGCTATACTACTATATAAAAATGAATGTCTGTCTGTCTGTATGTCTGTCTGTCTGTGTTCCTATACCATTCATCCGATTGCAATGAAATTTTGGTAAGTGGTTGTATGCACACCCATAAAGGTTTCTGAATTAGAAAAATCATCATCTTCTTCTTCTTCTTCATTATATTTTCTTTTATTCGTATGGTTCCTATACCATTCATCCGATTGCAATGAAATTTTGGTAAGTGGTTGTATGCACACCCATAAAGGTTTCTGAATTAGAAAAATCATCATTTTCTTCTTCTTCTTCATTCTATCTTCTTTTATTCGTATGGTTCCTATACCATTCATCCGATTGCAATGAAATTTTGGCAAGTGGTTGTATGCACACCCATGAAGGTTTCTAAATTAGAAAAATCATCATCTTCTTCTTCTTCTTCATTCTATCTTCTTTTATTCGTATGGTCCCTATACCATTCATCCAATTGCGATGAAACCTTCATCAGTTGTTGTGGTAACACCCGCAATGGTTTTTGAATTAGTACAACCATCTTCTTCTTCTTCTTCTTCTTCTTCTTCTTCTTCTTCTTCTTCTATTCTATATTCTTCTATTCGTATGCGTTCCTATTCCATTCATCCGATTGCAATAAAATTTTCGTCAGTAATTATGCCAACACCCGCAAAGGTTTCTGAATTAGTACAACTATCTTCTTCTTCTTCTTTTTCTTCATTCTATCTTCTTTTATTCGTATGGTCCCTATACCATTCATCCAATTGCGATGAAACCTTCATCAGTTGTTGTGGTAACACCCGCAATGGTTTTTGAATTAGTACAACCATCTTCTTCTTCTTCTTCTTCTTCTTCTATTCTATATTCTTCTATTCGTACGCGTTCCTATTCCATTCATCCGATTGCAATAAAATTTTCGTTAGTCATTGTGCCTACACCCGCGAAGGTTTCTAAATTAGTACAACCATCTTCTTCTTCTTCTTCTTCATTCTATCTTCTTTTATTCGTATGGTCCCTATACCATTCATCCGATTGTGATGAAACCTTCATCAGTTGTTGTGGTAACACCCGCAATGGTTTTTGAATTAGTACAACCATCTTCTTCTTCTTCTATTCTATATTCTTCTATTCGTATGCGTTCCTATTCCATTCATCCGATTGCAATAAAATTTTCGTCAGTAATTGTGCCAACACCCGCAAAGGTTTCTAAATTAGTACAACTATCTTCTTCTTCTTCTTCTTCTTCATTCTATCTTCTTTTATTCGTATGGTCCCTATACCATTCATCCGATTGCAATGAAACCTTCATCAGTTGTTGTGGTAACACCCGCAATGGTTTTTTAATTAGTACAACCATCTTCTTCTTCTTCTTCTTCTTCTTCTATTCTATATTCTTCTATTCGTATGCGTTCCTATTTCATTCATCCGATTGCAATAAAATTTTCGTTAGTAATTGTGCCTACACCCGCGAAGGTTTCTGAATTAGTACAACCATCTTCTTCTTCTTCTTCTTCATTCTATCTTCTTTTATTCGTATGGTCCCTATACCATTTATTTGATTGCGATGAAACCTTCGTCAGTTGTTGTGGTAACACCCGCAATGGTTTTTGAATTAGTACAACTATCTTCTTCTTCTTCTTCTTCTATTCTATATTCTTCTATTCGTATGCGTTTCTATTCCATTCATCCGATTGCAACAAATTTTTCGTCAGTAATTGTGCCAACACCCGCGAAGGTTTCTGAATTGGTACAACCATCTTCTTCTTCTATCCTATCTTCTATTCGTATGCGTTCCTATACCATTCATCCGATTGCAATGAAATTTTGATCAACTGTTGTGCTCACGCCGCAAAGGTCTCTGAATTGTTACAACTATTTTCTTTTTCTTCTATTCTATCTTCTTCTATTTGTATGCGTTCTTATACCATTCATGCGATTGCGATGAAATTTTGACCAGTTGTTGTGAGCACGCCCGCGAAGAGTTCTGAATTAGTACAACCATCTTCTTCTTCTTCTATTCGTATGCGTTCCTATACCATTCATCCGATTGCAATGAAACTTTGGTGAGTTGTTGTGCCCTTGCCCGCAAAGGTTTCTGAATTACTACAATCATCTTCTTCTTCTTCTATTCGTATGCGTTCCTATACCATTAATCCGATTGCAATGAAACTTTGGTGAGTTGTCATGCGCATGCCCACGAAGGTTTCTGAATTAGAAAATCATCTTCTTCTACTATTCGTATGCGTTCCTATACCATTCATTCGATTGCGATGAAACTTTTGTCAGTTGTGTGCGGTTTCTAAATTATTATTATATAACATACAAAGTTTGTTGTTTGTTTGTTCCATCCAATTTTGATTTTTTTTTTTTTACATATTTATAACATTAATAACGTTTTCATATTTTGGATTCGATTTTAATTTAGTGTTCTTATGTTTGACCTTTACTCCTATTATAATTATTTTCATATTGCCATATTGTATTACACAGATATTTTAATATTAAAGAAATAATTACCTCTTATTATTTTTCAAATATCTAAGATAAATATAACCACGAAGCGACCCCGTGCGAAGCCGGGTACTTCAGCTAGTATCTATTATAAAAAGGCAAAATATAATATTTGTGTAGACGTAAAAATTTCAATTCAAATTATGTAAATATGACTGTCCTAGGACTTTCTTTCAGTTACCTATCATAGCCCACCTACCCTTAATATGCCCTCTTCTCCGCTGGTATATTAATATGCTGTTATATGTTTTTATTTCCTCAATTATATTTATAATAATATCGGCTTTGTACATAGGACTTTTAAAACAGTTAAAAAATACAATATATATGTGCATAATATTGTATTTTGATATAAGACAATGAAATGTGTTTAATCCATTACATAATTTCTTAATTATACTTATATTTCAATAATTGAACAGTTGATTTAATTGGTGCAGTTTCGGTTTATTATTGTGTAAATAATATATAAGTATTTAAACAAAATGTAATAAATTTATGTTGTTAAACTATTTTTATAGAAATGTGTACGAAAAATTAAAATGTATAACTAACATATTTAAAAACTTCAATATTTTAATACAATGTCTTTCTATCAAGTAATTACAATGAAAAATATATAAAAAATAATTGCCTATCTTTAAATTTAATTATCTAGCCTCGGATTTGAAATAATAGAATGCCAACATAATGTTTTATGCAGCAATATAATCTGAGTAAATCATTCTGTTGGAACGCTCCAAATGAATGGACATTGTATTTTATATGGCCACTCTCCAGGCAAGCTTTGGAACAAGCACGCGGGCGGAATTCACAAATTGCAAGGGTGAGCAAATAAGACAGTCAGGTAACTTCCCATTAAATCAGACGTAAGTAAGAGAGTTAAATAGAGCCACGGGTATCTTATTTTTATCCAGTGGCAACTACACATATATATATTTAATATTACGCACTTCGGATTAAATGATAAATACAAAAAAAAACAATCAGTATCAATTTCTTTTTTTTGAAGAAATTGTTTTAATTTAGACGACATTTATTTTAATCACCGAGTTAAATTGTTTTTTTTATTTATCAAATAATTTAACATTCCTTTTTGAAGATACATAATACCTCAAAATCATATAACTATATTTTTAGAAAAAATCTTGTAAAAATATGGTGCCGGATAGGAGTCGAATCTGTATCCATCGGGTTCCAGCTAATATGCTTTAACAATTTAGCCAACGAAAGAGCACCCAACAAAAAAACTAAAAAACAAGAAACCGATACACTTCAAATTGGCAACTGGATTTTTTTGTTTGAATCAAGGTAGGACCAATAAATAATACATAGTTAACTTGATTTCTTTTAATAAAATATTTTTTCCAATGAATATTAGGTAAATCAAGAAAGTGATATTCATTATTGAATATAGGTACGTAATTTATTAACACCCCAGAAACATACATATCAGAAAAAAAATCTGTAGCATGACTATAACCTAATTTCATTGCAATTAAATAGGGTTCAGGTTGCCAAATTAATAAAGAACATTTTCTTAATACAATGCATGCAGATTCGAGACCTGTCCGGCATAAATTATGTTTACGGTGAAGTATTTTCTAATTATGTATAATATTTTTTAGATACTCCATACTGTTTATAAAATAGTTTCCTTATAATGAGAACTATTTAATGATACTTCAACAGATATATGAGTATTATCAGCTAGTCATGAAGTCAGGTTCAGGTGTTAACTTTCTGTTCGCATATCATACTGTTACTTTATGATACTCCGTGATAAATTTTAGTTTCGCATTCCTTTCCTTCGGGTGACTTTGCGCTACCACGGCTAAATGAGTCGCTTAGAATCATAACTCACATATTCCAAAAATCGAGTTTTGAGATAATCGCAAAAAACCACCAGAGCACTATTTTTTGTTATTAGAAGAAAAGTATTGAACTCCCTTGAATATTAATGAGCGAATGAGTCGATTTACATTATTTTTTTAATATATATCATACTCCTAAGGTTACGGGAAGCATTTTAAATTTTTATAATGTGAGTTTTGACACCAAATTTGTAAATATGTGAGTTATGACCCCAAGGTATAGGAATAATGTGAGTTTTGATTCCAAGCTACACAAATATTAATGCATGACGTGGATTGTAGATGTATCATACTATAAATAAAAATTGGGCAGGAATGATTGGATTTTTGAATAAAACTAATTATTGTAGGACATTCTGTCATATTTTATTTTGTTCTCACATATTTATTAGCAGTAATTATAAATTATTGTATTCTAAATATTATTATAATATCATCGTCTTAATTTGACTCCACACACTGAATTTTATTGATCACATTTTTTATGATCAAATTCTTGCATTCTTCTGATTGACAACGATTTGTAAAGATTGGCTCCTTTCTGATGTGTACATAAGGGATTCAAAGGCATTCTACTCGCCTTGTATCTGAAACCAAAATAAAATAAACCAACTTAATAAACCCTTGGAAGTATGTTCCCTTTATTGTGGAACAAAACGAATACGTAGACACCTACTAAAATATAATTAGCTCTTGGAAAAAATAAGTTTCACTCATTGTAAAGTTTATTTTGATAACTCAATGGAATCTTTTATAGGTATTCATGGGTAGAATTAATATATCATTAAAGCAATGAGCTGAATTTATTTGACAGTTTCATTGTGCAAAGTAATAAAATAACTAATAATACATACCAAATTATTTTAACACAATATTAAAACTTCATTCAAATGTGTATACTAGTTGAAAACAATTTTTACAAACTCATGTGAGTAATGTCAAACAATAGAGAATATAGATCCAGAGCAAATTGGCTGGCAACAGCCAACGACAAATTCTTTAAAAAGCTTAGTTAAGTTACTGAACCCGCTAATAATAATTATTAAACTTTATATTTTATACAGAAGGTATAAGCAATGACAATACAGTTGACAGACAAAGTTATTATAAATGGAAATTCAATATCACATTTTGGTACTGACCTGTCAGTCTTGGCTTTGTTTTTCTTCCAGTTTCATGTACTTTCCTCACTTCCATACGACTCCATCCGTGACTGGGGATACACTTATATCCATATTGAATAATTCCATATTATTTTTAGTCAACTTTTAACAAATAACGCCGAAATTATCAAAAACAATGACTACACAATTGAACAGCAACTTCTTTTTAAGATGCGAAATCCGCCATGACACTTTGAGGAATAGAGCTCTCTGATTGGTTAGAAAAGCCTTGGAGTCAAAACTCACATTATTCTTTGAATTATGTGAGTTTTGATTCCAACAGTGAACTTTGTCAACGATTTTCACATAGTTTAAAGTGACTTTTGATAACCAACTATTTTTTCTATACAGATTAATGCATTTAGAATCACTTGGCATATTTAACTCAAAAAAGACAAAATTGCAAAATCTGAGTTATGATTCTAAGCGACTCAAATATAAAATAATATGTTTGTCTAATCCCATCCGGGATTGCGATCCATAGTAACTAAACATAAAATGTGAGCAGTGCTGATGCATATAAAGGGTTATTAAATAAGTGATATATATACTAAACTTTAATTCTCTCAATAATTAATTCATTATGGGACGAGCTGTATAGCATGTTGCACCATCTTTGAAACACATATCATCCAGTATAAAATCATCTAATTCGTTCCAAAAACAATCAGTTATCATGTTTCTGTAACGTTCTCTATCAACAGCAACTGCATTGCTATTTTTGTTTACAAAAAAATACGGTCCGATTACACCTTCAGACCATAAACCACGCCAACATTTATATTTTTGTGGATATAAAGGTGTTTTAAGAATAGCATGTGGGTTTTTAATAATTGAAATGCGATAATTATTTTATTTACCAAGAGATTTAACCAAAAACGAGATTCATCGCTGAAAATGATTTTTTCGTTAAATAATGGGTCTGTTTCAAGTCGCTCTAAAACCTATTAAGCAAAATTTCAACGTACCAAATGGTCATGCTGTTTAATTGCTTGTATTTATTCTACGACGTCTAATTATTGATTTTTCTGGATTTTCATATAGACTTTGATTCACAACATCGATATTTTTAGCAGTGCGTTTATGTTTTCGACTGGTTAGATTCTTAACATCACACACATTACCATTTTACTCGAATTTTTCAATTAAATTAAGGAGCTTCGTCGTTCTATTATTTTGACATAAATTTCACATAATGGCCGAAACGTAACTCGAATAGATTCATTATTGTTGTGATACATTTTGATAATTTGTACACGCTATACAACAGTGTATCGTCCCATGATTTCCAAACAACACTCAACACAAATATCAATTTTGGGGGAATTAAAAAAAAATGTCTGCTATGACATTTTTTAAATCTATAGTACTAATTTGATAATCGTTTATGTTGGTTTATATGAAAAACTATTCCTTCTTACCGTATAATTCCAAGATAGGTCCCCCACTGCTCACGTTCCGGTGAAGTGATAGATGGCGTAATTAAACAACAAACAGTTTACGTTCTATTTACATTCTTTGGTGCCGCGAGACAAGACTTTGAACAATTTGAGTGAAACGAAGTAAATTGTTCGGCATACTTGATACGCAAAATGCCAAACGGCGACTGGGATTGAACAGTGAATGTGTCATTTGGGCGAGATTGACTTTAGATTGACTTTGTATACAGCTGCTTTTGAAAGGTGAACAATGTGTGAACATTAAAAACACCTAAATTAAATTATAGCCATGGTCGTGTAATTGGTAAAAAAGCCCATCTCTCTAACCATATGTTGTTTGTTCAACGTTTATTTTAAGGGCATTGTTTTCATTTCTTAACTGTTAACTTTTAACTTTTTTTTTCCAATATCTAAATAATTCTATCACCGCTAATTTTTAACATTTAATGCGAATACTCCACCTACCAGAGACAACTAGCGGGAAAAAACGAATTCACATGTTATAACGTTTAAAGATATTTTTCTTTTTAATGTTTTTAGATACGCATTTATTAATTAAACATACTTTAAAAAATAAACTATCAATAAATTGTCAAAAATTGGAAGGTTTATATTTTTCCGCTATGTGCCTCTGATAGGTGAAGTATTCACTTTAATTTTGAGCTGATTACTAGCTAAAGTACCCGGCTTCGTTAATATAATAGACCTGTATAATTATATACGAGGGTGGGTCAATAAGTCCTTAGAAAAGCCGACAGGTGGCGCGACTAGTACTGTAAGCGGTTTGTTTTCATGCAGCGGCACTACCGATTCAGTATGCTGCGAAGTTTCAATCAGATTGGTCGGGTTGTTGTGTGTTTCTCGTACATTTAAAAAAAAATTTGCTTGTTTACAAAAATGGAGAAAATTGAGTTTAGAGCTGTTATTAAACATTTTAATATAAAATGGTTAACAGCAAAGGAAATAAAAAATGAGTTGGATTTAGTTCACGGCATATCTGCTCCTTCACTTGCAACTATTTATAACTGGTTAAATGAATTTAAACGTGGTCGTACATCAACAAAGGATGAACCACGCTTAGGACGTCCAGTAGAGGTGACTACACCAGAAATGATCAATAAAATCCACGATATGGTGTTAAGTGACCGAAGATTAAAGTTGAGTGAGATAATTGAGGATACAGGGATCTCAAAAGGTAGCGTCATTTCTATTTTACATGACAAATTGGGCATGAAAAAAATTTCTGCAAGATGGGTGCCGCGTTTGCTCACAGTCGACAATAAACGCAATAGGGTGGTGGCCTCTAAAGCCCTGTTGTCGCTCATGCAACGCAATCCGGATGAATTTTTTCATCGCTTTGTGACTGTAGATGAAACATGGATACACGACTATACTCCCGAGACGAAAGAACAGTCAAAGCAGTGGATTGCGAAAGGCGAACCATGTCCAAAGAAGACGAAAACCGTAAAATCAGCTGGTAAGGTTATGGCTACTGTATTTTGGGATGCACGTGGAATTATTTTCGTTGACTATTTGGAAAAAGGAAAAACAATAACAGGGGATTATTATGCATCTTTATTGGACCAGCTAAAAAACAAAATTGAAGAAAAACGGCCTCATTTAAACAGGAAAAAAATCCTCTTTCATCAGGACAATGCCCGTGTTCACACATGTTTACGATCAATGGCTAAAATTGAAGAATTGAAGTTCGAATTGGTCGACCACCCACCGTATTCGCCAGATTTAGCCCCCAGTGACTTTTTCCTTTTCCAAAACTTAAAAAAATGGCTAAGTGGACAACGTTTTTTTTCAAATGAAGAAGTCATCGATCGGACAAATGCTTATTTTGAGGACCTTCCGAAAACTTATTTTTCTGACGGTTTAAAAAAAATTGAGAAACGTCTAACCAAGTGTATTGAGCTCCAAGGAGATTATGTTGAGAAATAAAAAAAAATACAAAAATAAAAACTGTTTTAATGCTTTTTTCTAAGGAATTATTGACCCACCCTCGTACCTTATTTTACTTAACAAAACAATTATTCTTTCACCAACTACATTTTTTAATCTCAAAATAACTATATCTAGGCATATAATAATATTATGTAAAAATTAAAATAATAATTATGATATCAGTAAAAATCAAACAAAGATCACCAAATTATTATCGGATACAATCGATTAATCTACGGTAAAAAAACAAAATTATAGGGAATAAAATAAATAAACTCTGTCTTATATAATATATTTGTGGCTGTCATAGAATTCCTGTGTCACAGATCTCAATTAATTATAATATTATTTATTAAATATTCATTTTCACGTAGAATCAATCAGTATAATATATATTACTAGCTGACCAGGCAAACGTTGTTCTGCCATATAAATTATTTCTAGTGAATATTTTGGTTGTTAAATAAAAAGTAACGAATGTATCGTAAGTGTGTGGGGATGGGATCTATGACAGAAAGAGGAATAGAGCACTGTAGACGATGACCGCCGATAAAAACAAAAAAACATCAACCATTCATTTTCTCAATTCAAAATGAGTAATGATGTTCATAATGAATGAATTACCTGTGACAGGATCTCGTTGTTTAACGCTTTCGCTGCTGAAGAGATAATGAGATTTTAATTGCCCCCTTTAAAATGCAGGTTAATTACATCGATCGGCCGCCTGGTCATTACGCGCCGTGTGCGTCTTCCGCGTCCAAAGTATTAATGTTTATGCAATATCCGTCTTGTCCCTTCCAGAAAATTAGCGGATATTGGAGAGCGTCGCATGAACGGTGTGTGTCAGCGATGAACTCCAGATTATTGTTTCTTCTTCGAATCACGATTTCTCGCGTCGATGTGCGGTCTCCAACCATGATTCCAGCAATGTCGTCAACAACAGTCGCATTGAATCGACGTACGTGCTCTCCAGCTGGTGTTTTATCAGGATTGATGACAATAGCGTGATTGTCACTGCAATTCGTTCATGTGTGCTTTGAAGAATTTCAATAATTCATTGTGCTCATTCAACAGGGCGTCCAGTTCACCGACGATGCGCCTGGCATTAGGCGAATTGAGGCTATTGAAGCCGCAACGTGCATCCACATGATTGATGTCCTCACTGCCGCGCCCATGAAGTAGATTTGTAAAAATGTATGTGGTTCGTTTGGCATTAGCAGCAATGAGCCTACTTTGTGGTATACTTGACCTTTGATTTTGAACGTAGAATGGAATTGTTGACCATTTGCCGCAGTATTGTGAACTATTTCTGTTGCTCCGGACGAAGTCATTTGGAAGCATGAATTGAATATGCGAATGGACTTCAGGAACAGGTTTGAATCCGGAACCGTGCCAATGAGCAAGCTGTTCAATGGTTCTGGTGGTATCTCAATTTCTGGTAGTTGCACTTTTCCTGATGCGCAACACATCCCGGCTGACTCATGTTTGAATTTGAGCTCATAACAATGGGGACATTCTTTGTCCAAAGCACCAATCAGCACTTTCGGATGAGCGGAATATTCAATATCTGGCTCGTACTCGAATGCGAGACGAAGGAACGAAGCGGATGTAAATGTTCGATGTACTTGTTGGCGTTGTCGGTCATTTGCTCTGCGTGTGTTAACTACGAACCGGCGCGCTTGGCTGCGTTCCAATTGTCGTTGTTGATTTCGTTCAGCTCGTGCCTCTTGTGATTGAGATGCACGCAATTGCGACATGCTTACACGCACGTTTTTGTTATCTTGTTGGATTTGTTCGTCTGTTCTTTCTACTCTACTATTTCGCATGTTTGTTCGACGACCCAAATGGCCCCCCTTGCGTCTTGCCGGCATTGTGGACTGTAATACACGCACATAAAAATAGATAAATTAAAATAAATCGTACAAAATTTTGCATGCACTGCGTTGTGATTTGCCGAATGAAATGTCAAAATGACGCGACGCTTCTCTTGAATTCTTCTCGGACGTAGTGCCATCTGTCATTCAACAACATAAATAATTTCGTTCTGTTTGAAATACGAACGACGGTTAAATTTGTTCATACAAAAATAATAAAATAGCGATTAAAAAATGGGAGGATGGGGGTAGGAAAGTGAAAATTTGAGGTTATAGGTATTTTTTATGCCAAATAATAAAAAAAATACAAAAAAAAATTGTCAAAAAAATAAAAGAAAATTTTTCTGGATAGAGATACCCTAATCACCTAGCGGTATGAAATATACTTGTTGACCTATTCTCATACCTAACAAATATACATAAAAAAATTCATAAAAATCGGTCGAGCCATTTCGGAGGAGTTCGACCACAAACATCGTGACACGAGATTTTTATATATATAGAGATTATGAGATAGCGGATCCGCAATTTATTGCATAATCATTTCAACGTATTATTCCATAATGCGCCGGTCAATAAATAGCGGGTCATAATTGGTTAGATAATATGTCACACTTTTTCTTCTATGTCCACGAGTGTGGAGAAAATATACACCACATAGAGTCCACAATTTTCTATGTAGTACATTAAGTATTAAATATATGGATGCCAATTTATTTATCTTTGCTTATTTCCAGTTTCAAAGTGGAACATAATGGCAGTGGAGAAGAGTGCATGTTGTAGAGAGATATGCTACTCGTATAACAAAAAATATCCATGATTAGACATGCCACTCGATTATAAGTTCCCGTTAAAAACACATCGCACCGAATTGTCATTATTTTTACTATATTATTGTATCAATTATATCCTTATAATTATTGAAACAGTGAATAAACTCTCGCCACCTCCATCATCACGAACAACTACCACAGTCTTTCATCTGCAACACCTATCCACCGCCGAAGTGGAATACCTACATATTAAGATTAAATAACTTTTATTGCAGAACAGTTACCACAATTTTAAGATTTTACTAAAACTGTCTTATTCCAAAAATATTTAAGAGCTAAATAGCAGATATTATTGAATATTATGTACCTACCAGTTAAAAGACATAAAATAAAATGACCAATACAATCCATGTTTTCAACCTGTATTTTTAATTTTCTTATATCGCAAACTTTTGCTAGTTATACCAAATAATGTTGAATATTAATATTTTTGATACGTATATATAATATATTTATTGTAGTATTATCAACTTACATAATATTTTCCTGGTGGATGGAGTATCCAAGAGAAGATTTTTTAATTGCAATATTATACCTACGTTTTAACTATTTCCACAATAATTCATGAAACTTTTGGTGAAAAAATACATTCAGCAAATATCTCTGAATCGTAAAGTTAAATAATGTAACCGTTGTAAAATACACGGACCGTAAGTAGATTTTATTGTTTACCGAGATAACAGGCATTAATTCGCAAAGTTGCCCGCAAAAAGTTTCCAAACCGAAATTAATTCATCATTATAATTCCTGGTTTACCACTTCAATTCAACTCATTGACATTGCAAATGAACCGGCCGGAGTTTTAAGCGCTCACTTTGAAATAATACAAATAATTTCAAAGGCTATTACAATACTGCGATTTGGGGAAAACTTTCCCAAAGTTGGGACGGTTTAAGGCAACTTCACACTTCGCCGTAGTCGTCACTACGGGCTTGAGAGCTCGGCGCTTAGAATAGAAATTTTCCACCATTTTGACTCGCGTAGTTCCCATTCTTTGTAAATAATCAAATCCATTGCTGTAGTTGAGCTTTTATACAAACGACTGGCGCGGTACATTGCCAAATGCTTCTAATCACAGGCCTTGAATAATACAAATAGAGAGCTTTGAAACTTCGAGTAGCGATACAAGAATCAATGCTTTTATAGAACTAGTATTTTTGTTTAAATAAGTAACCACATCAAAGACAAATTTTATTATCTCTAAAGGAATAGATCACTCTAAACCATAGTTTCCCAAAACTGTTTTGCTTCACTTAAAATAATCTAAAAATAAAAGTGTAACTTTATCAGAACCAATAATAAAATTTTGAGTATAATTTTAAAATAACGTCAAAAATTTTATTTAAATATGTGTATAATTTTTTTAATTTCAAAAAGTTAATTCCGAAATAAAAATTTTGAAATCAGATTACAGAGAGGAAATTGCATAATATTTATCTTGGAAATGACATTAAGATAAATAATATATCAAGTAAACAATTATACAGCAGATATACTTATATATTATATTTATTACCATAGGAAACACAGAACGCAAAATATTTATATTTTTCTAAAATGTTGAGTCAATTACACACCCTAATGAAAAGTTTAAGGTATATATACTTTACCACCCTTAAATGCATGATGTCAACATTTTATTTAATAATACCTACAATAATTTTTAATCAATCTATTAGTATAAATTTACTGTGGCACCTGTCAATAAAACTATAACTATTTTGTGATCACATTCTTTCACAAGTTTTTATATAAAATTTCATTCACACAAAAAAATTTATAAAGAATAATAAATTTTATTGCTGAAAGGTAGCGTACAATTATGGGTCAAAATAAAAAATATAATTACATACACGTAATGACAAAATATTATTTTGAAAACGTGCTATAACCTCGGACAGTTGATGTATCAAATATGACTTTATCCTCAATTTTAAGATGACGTCATTCACAGTAATACTCTTGTATGGTATTAATATATTTTATCTGATCATAAAATGTTAATTTCTAAACGAGAAAAAAATATTTGTTTTAATAGATTTTTAGTTGTCACCTTCGACGTTCTTACTTAATGACTTCTTTTCTCTGATGATAACCTCTTGAGAATGGCTTCTGCAATGTGTATTTAATATCGAGGAAAGAAGGAAGAAGAATACGCGACGATAACTCAAAAATCTTTAAATATATACATATTTCATATAAAGTCTAAAAAATATTCAGTTTTAGCTCGCAAACTACCCAAAATTTATTATTTTCGACATTCATGCGTCATCTGGACACTCAAGGGGTTGGTTTAAAAAAATGAATTAAAATATCTACCGATCGTCTTTGTATATCACTGACTACGGTGCGATTCAATGTTTATTATTAACTCACTATTTACTTTATTACAATGACATAAATTTATTGAATAAATGTAATAATATGTAAGAACCATATTGTGGATAATGGATTTAAACAAATATATATTTCTGAACGAAAATGTACTATACATACCCGAAATATTTAAGAATGAACAGTCTTTCAATATCTACCGGTATGAATTTGCAGCGAACTCTTTGTATATAAAATAACTATATATTATATACACTGTATGTAGGTAGGTACACATACTGTCACCTTGACCAAAGTTAAGTCGTACCTATATAACATATATAACACCTACGGTGGCCGCGCGGCTTAAGCGTTAGACTATCGCGCCGTGGGTCCCATGTTCGAATCTTGGGTCTGGCAAGTACACATATTGTTTTTAAATTTGTGTCTGTCGGGGTATTTACTTAATAGGTTGAGCAAATGGCTGACATCCATTTCTTGTAAAAAAACAAAATCTGTTAATACAAACCTCTACTCTGTAGAGGCTCATATTAGAGGAGGACATACGAGGAATGCACCTTTACATAGATGGACTTTATTATCAACCAATACAAAATTTGTTTTCATAACATAATACAAAATATGTCTGTCAGTATTATGACTTATTTAATCAAATTTATTCAATCATATCTTAAATCTTTCCCTGTAGGTACACCACTGTTTCTAAGTTGATCGAAAATCAGTCTACCACGTTTAGTCCATTGTTTTAAACTTCTTGGCTAACCACAGGCCGGAATACCATTATAATTAATTTTTCATTGATCTAAAATCTTATAATGAAAGAATAAATATAATATTCTACTTTAATATTATATAAATTTATTTTAAATTTATTAATGATAGGCATTCGAGGAATTTCATTAAATCTGATCACAGAAATGTTTTGAGGTAATCTATATTATTTTTGATTACTTTTAAACGAGTTTTATTTTATTTACCGAAATTCTCATTTTCATTAATAAAAAAATGTTAAGGAGTAATGAAATATTTAAAATTAATACACACTGAAAACGGTACACATATAAATTTTTATATCCCGAATTATAATTATAATGAACCTTTGTTGGAATTAAATTGGTATGAAGATAACGTAATATGTAGGTAGGGGGAATTAATTGAATAGTTGGTAAGTAATTTAAATTTCAGAAAATAATGTATGAAATTTGACAATAGTATAATAATATAGAATACAATAATATTATTTCTATCACATGGCATTAAAACATCGTATCGTCTCATATCATAGGTTAAAGATATCCGTCACATAGAAATTATAAATCGATTTATATTAATATATATATTATATACATTGTTCGTTATAATACTATGTCTATTAAGATAAAGTCTTGTTGAAAAATATAATTAAATCGATGTCGACGTGTATTTTTATAGAAAATAAACGTCATTTAGAGAATTTTAATCAATCTTCTTATGGAAAACCATTTGATTGAAAGTAATGGACTGATGTCTCTAATAAGTACCTACTTACTTACTGGATGAATTCCAAAAGCATTACTTCTTAGATTTAAATTATTAAAAGAAAATTTTCTATTCTTGGCGAGTTGAATTTCTTTTGAAAGAATCGCTTTTCTTAATTGTTCAAAAGAGAAGATCTGAAGTTATCCATAGTCTTTCAGTCAATTGGCTCTCGCCTGGGCCTGCCTATAACTCTCGATGCCAAAAAGCTAATTGAACGAAACCAAAACCTTTGTCGTGCGGCATTTTGTGGTCATTACCACTCTAAAATCGTTTAAATAACGTTTTCATAATAAATGTACGTACCTACTACCAAAACATTATTATAATTATACTAAAGCTCAGTCGACATAATATTAGTCGGTGGTGTTCAAACTGTGCACCATAGCACCCTACTGCGCGCGCAATTAGCACATAAGAGCGCCGCAGCCTGTTCTACAAATTTAATATTCCAGACAACCTTAATGCAATGCGCTGATATAAAATACAGAGTCACAATAGATTTTTAACAAATAAAATACTTTTAGCAATAAGTAGCTACTACTACACGATATAATATATGAGAGTACACATGAACTGGCGATTTATTTCTACCAACTACCATTTTTAATATAAATAAATATAATTTCTTTTAAAAAACGTAAGTCTATTTGTGCTGATATTATTAATTCAAGACCTATACAGTTTTGACAAAAATAAGGGCAACCTTTAATTCAAGCAAAGGTCGTTCTTGTGACATGGACAGTATAGTCTTAATAATGGAGTACTCAACTAAAATAAAAATTTTAGAAATAAATATTTTATTATCGTTTCATAAGTTAAATAAATTATGGCAATTAATTAAAATTATAATTCATGTGAAAGAAGCTTTACGATATTTTTTGTGTGGCGTAACAATCCACAATGCCGCTGACTTTGCTATAAGCAGGTACAGACGAGTATCTATTTTGCAAATCTGCGTTCTGTGTAAACATTTTCCACGGTTTCCGAACAACGTAAAAACAATAAATGTCAGTGACAGATGAGACCGGTATGGTGTCGACATTATTGTTTGCATGGTCCGGAATATTCCGGCACTGGCAAACTACACTTGCAAGTGGTTTTCGGGGGATGAAAAATCACCCTATATTCTGTTCATGTGTTTGCCAGTAGCGTGCAATCTTTCCCTAATCATATCGACACGAGTATGTGCTGGGATGTGAAGAAGCGAATTGATTTCGTTTGTTTATGTCCTGTCGAGATATAACGTTATACTTTTTTCAAATAAATAACTTCAAAGTATTCATTATCGATACAAAAACACTGACTATAATTAATTTACCGACATCCTATGACCATTCAGTCTTATAGTATAGAGGATGTACAAAGTCTCACGCCTCTTGCCATGTAAAATCTTACAACTTGTATATCTTGCTAGACTGGGCCATTATGATAGAATTCATTAATTTATTATTATTAATCTTTGACGTTTTTTCTATTACTTAGTATTTATACACAATATATTGTAATATAATACAAAACAAATTTTATATTTTTCTCACACAGTAAATTTTGATCGACAGTAAAATTATAATTATAATTATATAATAATTTTATGTTTGAATTTAAAAAAATTAATATTAATCATTGTCAATTCTGTGAGATGGAGGGGCTAGTTAGACAACCAACTGTATAATATGAGAAAGGAATACCTAATAACATTTTCAAATTTTATAACCATGTAATATCTTTTATATATCGTGAATATTAAGTTATATATTAATATGCAGTTTTTATAATTATCATTAAATTACCCATCAATTAGTAATCGCCGACTTTTCGTGAAAATTTTTAACCAATTTTTTTATTTATGTTTATACGATTCATATTTTAAATACACCAATATGTATGTACTCCCTTATAAAATTATTTAAAAGACTATTTTGTAACTTAAGGAATTAATTCTAGATTATTTTTTCATGCTTTTTTGGCGAAAATTGATAAGGAAATCAGGTAAGGAAAAGTCTATATAATATTTTGTGCAAACGCTCAAAGCACTCAAATATAATATTATTGTGTATATATCAGTGTATTAAAAAAAATCAATTGCGCAGCAGGCGACAAATTTTCTGGTTCAATGTTAAATAGGTACCGTTAAGTTCTTAGTATCTTTTTGACGTGCTTCAAAACGTGCTTCAAAACTTTCCTTTCGTTTGTTACTTTAAAGAGAATATCGGATAATAACAAATTCGGATGAATAAAATTCACAGCTTGATATAAATATTAAACAGATGTTTACAAGGTGGCTTGTAATAATTTTCTTATTACATTTTTCATTTTAAACTAGATAAATTTAATCTGTGATACTTAATATTTACACATTTTAATATAATATTTCAATTGTCATTTTTACTGCATAAAAAATAAAATATTGTAAATTATTTATTCTCTGTTCAGTTATTTATATTTCCCGACATAAAGCGGACACTGAATGGTTTTTTTTTCCATACAAGGTTTTTGGGTGATAGTTTATCAATTTTTCACCCATCTCACTTTAGATTCGCAGTCATTTCAATAGAACAACGTGCCGAAAAATTTCCAATACAAGTTACAGTCAAACCATAAGTTGATAAATGTCTAAATAATATTTTATCAAATAATTAAGTAATATTATACTTAAATGAAGAATTCTAAAAGAGTACATCTGATAAAACTAAAACTTCGAATAAATTTAATGTTAATAATTAGTTCTTGAGGCTAATAAAAGCCCTTTAAAATATAGAATCAAATTACTAAAAAAAACATTAGAATCCGGTACATTTTCATTACCTACTTGATCACTAATTTAATAAGTACGAAACTTATAAAATTTTATCACAAAGAATACTTTTAATTTCTATAATCGAAGGGTTGAAAATCTAAGTCTAAAGGTCTAAGTGCCAAAAATGTGACTGAGATAACAAAAAAAAACCATACATATAGGTATGACTTACATTTTTATTTTTACAAAATTACAGAAGAACATCAGTATTAAATAATATGATACGTTAACATAGGAAAAATAAAATATTTAAATTTGGACAATATTAAAACGTTCTATGTAGCCCTAGGGGTATGTATGGGGCACATAGACCCCGCTCATATTTTAATATATTTGTGTGACAAAAATGATAGAGTTAGGAACTTAGACCCTTCAGAATATCATTAGGCTTGGCATATAGATTGTCTTTAAGTAAAAAACTTGTTATATATTTTTTTTGGCACTTAGACCCTATAAACATTCAATCCTTCAATTTTTCTCCACAATTTTCATATTTATGGCAATCATAAAAGATACCATAAATAAATAATGCTCATAATGGCATAACTATAATATTATGATGTATCTTATTATTTAAAAAAATCGACAATAAAATGTATTAATGCTACTCTACGATCAATTCTCAGCTGCATATTTATATTGTGTAAGTACCTATACAAAATGACGTGAAATAAAATCAACCCAAGTACAT
The DNA here is from genome assembly GCF_057557595.1 of Rhyacophila brunnea. Classification (NCBI taxonomy): domain Eukaryota; kingdom Metazoa; phylum Arthropoda; class Insecta; order Trichoptera; family Rhyacophilidae; genus Rhyacophila; species Rhyacophila brunnea. The sequence continues at coordinate 21,567,440 of NW_028233350.1, forward strand.
ATATATTGTAAGAAATTTAGCACCAAAGTAAGTACATATACTTTCTAAAAAGACTACTTTCAGGAATATTCAGTTTAAGATTTGTCATACCAATATACGTAAGGCCTGAGTAAAGATAATTTACGTATGAAATCTGTACAAAACTAATTTTCGGCAAAGTTGAACTAAAGACGGTCTGGCTCAGTGGTACAGATATAAGTTCGTATAAAATATAGGATTCGAGCTTAAATAATGATTCGTACGATACCTGTTGTAAAAATAATATGGCAATGATACCTTTTTTTAACCTATAATAACACTTACATACAAGATATTTATTTATTTAGAATCGCCATAACACGTGCTAAAATACGGAGTAAGTATACCTAATATGATTATGAAAAATAAACGTGAAATAGATTTCAAATCGATGACAATAAACATAAAACAATTTAATAACTCAGAACAAAGCTAGTTCGTAAATACTTATAGAATCTTGTATATAAAAATAATTATAAATTTAACCTGCTCACACACCCAAAAAAATTCAATACTTAATTCAAGAAAAATATATTGTGTTCTGCTACCAAATAGGTTAATCGCACAATACACAGCACCGTGAAACATCACAGCCGTCTGGTGATGGGGTAGTATGCATGAAAACCGCTGAGTTTAGTGATGTTGGTGGGAAGCACAAAAATTAATACTAACCGGTATAAACAGATTGCAAATTAATACATGACTAACAAGTAACAATAAATGGTTTAAAAAATCAATAACTCTTCGGGTGGACAAAGATTTTATTGACAGCATACCCAAAAAACGTCTCAGAAATATATTATTCATAACATCATAAAGAAAAATTCATAGTTACATTATTTTGTATTTATACAGAACGTTGGAGCGGAACTCGGATCACAGAGCACTGGAGCACTGGGATTTTACCCGGAGCATTGAAAATTTGTAGTGCTCCACTGCTCCAGATGTTTGTTTTTATTATTAAATTTTCGTCCTAAAGTCCAATGAAAATAGTATATTTTGACACTTTGCAACACTGGAATTATTTGAAATATGGTAACACTGCCGAGTGTTTACTCACTTTTTTGACAGAAGAGGCAAATAATGAGAGACGATTTTTAGTTGGAAATTTTGTTTAATAGAATTAGTAATGAAAATGGACGATTATTTTAAAACTACTATTTTTTTTTTTTTTACAATTGTCTATAAGTATATTGGCAAGTACACATATTGTTTTTCAATTTGTGTATGAGTCAGGGTATGGACCTAATAGGTTGAGCAAGTGGCTGACATCCATTTCTCGTAAAAAACAAAATCTGTTAATACAAACCTCTACTCTGTGGAGGCGCATATGATCCTATTAGGATCGGACATGGTCGGAACATAAGTATATAATACGTATTTTACCCGGAGCGGAGCAGGTTCTGGAGTGGAGCCGGAGCAAGTATTAGGTCCCGGAGCGGAGCAACTCAAAAAAGGGTCCGCTCCAACGCTCTGGTTTAATAAGATGTTTCCAGTATTTTTTGGCGATTGATGCTCGGAATCGGTTAATTTAAAAAAATCTTCAACTTCAAGAAATGCCACAGTTGAGGCCACTTGTCTCGTCAGAGATTGACAAATAAAGTTTGTAACAAAATGAAATAGCTTGACACAGTGTCTGCGACACTCACATATAGTGACGGAAACTTACAATTTCAATAATTCACGATACCTGAATGCTTAATATCGAACTTGGTCGCGGACAAAACCGACGCCGACGCCGACGCGACACCGCCGTTCCACTCGTAAAGTTGAAGCATAAATATTTCATGAACGCCTGCGGCCGATTCGCCGCCAGGTTCGCGAAATGAAATGAGAGAAGAAAGAAAAAATGAACAAAGCGCGGAGAAAAAGAAACACGGCTGTCATTTGTCCGACTGTGTTGTCAACGTGTTGTGTTTGCCAACGCTAATGGTGTCTTAGATTTCGAAACAATAGAAGAGCCGCCTCCTCGAGGATTCGCGGGGTAAAGTTTTAATCAAACCGGACGCCATCTTTGCCCAGCTGTCATAAATAACTAAATTTTTCAGCACTCTCGGGAATATTCTTCTATCAAACTATATTGAGCAGTTATATTTTTATAACTCTGTCGATACTACTGTGAAACAAAAGTTTTAATAGTGCTTTATCTATAAAGTCATGCTTCTATTATCGTTAAAATAAATTGACAGATCCATACAAACTTAATTAGAGCAAACCTTTATCATTCCGATTATTAATAATTATGATATTATATCCATTAAAAATATCTAATTAAATAATGATGTTGGAAAAATTTAGAAAATAGCAATAACATCGACATATTATTTTAATAGACGTCGGTATCAAATTTATTTGATTATGTTTTAATAATATTAGTAACCAAAGCATTAATACAATTTCATGAATAACGAACATTACTAACATGCTACTCAAACTTCAACCGACGTGTAAGTCACGGTTTGTGCACAACCACCTTCCATGACGACATACTCTTGCCATAGTAAATAAAGATTTTAAATCTCTGCAACAAAAATGGCAAAAATTGATTTTCTTTCAGATATTGTCATAGATTTCCTGCTTTTTCTTGACCCAATTGGCGAATGTGCGATGTTGTCCATGGTTGTTGGGTCTATTTCTTACGTGGGTTGGATTTTATACGTGTATGTAGGTGAAAGTCTTTATGCAAAATTTGCCATAAAGCACCATATATGAGAGGCAAATTTCTACGATCTTCATAAATGGGCTAAACGAAAGCAACAGTGGGATACGTCAAAAATACTAATTTCGAGCTAATTGAACTTTAATGTTTGTTCAATATAAATCAAAATGTTACCTAACTATATATTTATTTTGGTTTTTCTGCAGTTTATAAATAGATAATAATGTAATATTTTTTTTATATCATTATTTACAGTGGATGTGATACAGTGATCTCATTAATGCTTTGAAGTTACATCACATTTTTTAATAAATGCAACAATGATAATATATTTCTTTAAATGGGTTAATACATGTTTTTTTTTTAATTTCATTGATTAATTTTGTAGGTAAAGCTTTCAGTAATCGATTAGCATACTTATCGCGAAATCGACTTTTTTTTACTTTAGCCCACTGTTGCTTTCAGACGAACATACTACCAGTCTCTTCAATTTTTCACTAATCTTTTCAGCTTGCAAATACAGCCAACAGTTGGGCGATTTTTTTTACTAAATTCTAAGCTTAATTTTTTCAGTACGTCCATCGAAGATTGTCATTTTCGTAGTGCCTTTGTATGATTTGTATGCATTATGCGGAGAAGAAACGATTCATTTTATTAAATGGTAGACTTTCAACTGATGATATATCAAAAAAACGCGCGAAAATTTGTGACAAGAGTTGGAAAACTTATTACTTTAATGGTTGTTCATTTATCTAATGATTTTATTGTATAAAACTTCTTAAGGCTAGAAACAATATTGCCTAAGCAAATTCACAAAAAGTCTCAGATTAGAGATATAATAATATTTGCTACAAAAAAATCTGCAAAGTAAAATAACATGAAGCTATTTTAATTAGTATAAGCCTTAGTGACCAGTTTTAAACTTAACTTTCAAAATATTTAAGCTCCGTTTTATCTGAAAATAGTTTCTTTCAACACCTTTTTTATTATGGTATTCATATTCAAGATTGCTATATATAAAAAGATGTAAGGGATACGTTGGTGATACTTAGTTATGTATTGAGTTAGTTACATAATTATAGAGTGTAATTTTTAACATACCAAAAGTGAATCATAATTTATTGTTATTTGGCTGGTTCAATGATAAAAATTTACTTCCAATGATGCTAGACCTCAAACCGAATCATATCAATTTTATATACCTATATATTATTATTCTCGGGTTCGAGTCACTCCTGTAAACCAAGTGGCTTCAACACACCTCCCTCCCTCCATTGATACATTCCGGTTGTGGTCTTCCCATGTTTAGTTTCCCACCTCGCTATTTATTTTATAGGAATATTTTTAGAATTCGTGTATTTGACATAATGTGGTGGATATGTTTTCTCCAATTGAGGCGCAGCATATTATTATATACAGATTTTTTATGTGTCTTCTCGAATCTTTCAGACTTTTTTTACTAAAATAATTTAAAAATTCACCAATTTACACAGAGCTTTGTTGCTGTCACACGAAACTACCGATAGTCTAGTTGCTCATACTTAACCTTTATTTATCCTTGACTGCCTTTTCTTCATAAACTTGGACCATGAAAAGCTTTTGATCTAACATCGCATCTAACAATGTGACCGCACTTTCTCTAGGCTTAAATTCCTCAACAGATTACTGTTGGTACGAACGCTCCATTTTTGGTTGTCTCCAACTAATCCAAGATTTCTTCTGAGAACTGTTGTTTCACACTCATACAACACTACTAGTTTCATGATCACGTTGTATATACTAAAATTCAATTATTATTATTTTGAATTACTCTCCTGCAAAATTGCACTTTAGAACTTACGTCCTACTGTCGTATATGTTTTCAATAATTGTTTTGAATATTCACGGTAAAGTAACACTGCTTTATGTTTAGATGAATAGTAAGATAACCTCATATTTTATAAATAAATAAACCATAATATTATATTGGTCTCCTGTAATGTTTTAAATTGTCACTTACGCTCTCTTGGATTTATAAAATAATCATGTTAAATACGATAAAGGTTGAGCAACACTGATAATATGTTTAGTTGAATAATAAGATTAATGTTTTGAAAATAAATAAACCATAATGGTGTTTCCCACAGAACACGCTGCTTGAAAATATTGTATCATATTAATTTTAAAACGTGTGCGCACTAATTTACCCTCATCAACGTAGAGATTAAATTATTTTATAGAATACAGTATCATTTATTATGATACGTATGGTCGTACGTGAATGGATTATAAAATTTAATAGTGTCGCAAATTACGTAGGAAAATACGCAAATATGCTTTGAACAAATTATGTAGTAGCTAGATTAATATGGGACAAAATTCAATTAGTGTATTTTTTTTTTTGCAAAAAAAAATATGATATAGCATAATAAATTTGGTTGAAAGTGCTTTTGCTATCTTTCCTCACTATTATTAACGAAGTTATTAGAAAAAAATGGACATGTATTTAACATTAAATTAATCGTCATATTTTAATAAAGATTAACACAGGGTTTTTAGCTTAATGCCCTCCCTACCGCTGTGAGTCGGGAATATCTTTCTTATTTCACTCGCAACATTGCTACAGTGGCAACACCGGTCGCGTTTGATAACATGACCATCTTTATGTAATGTTTGAAACTTTTGCGGTTTTTTTTTCTTGGGTTTCCACCGCGTGTACTTCTTCCTACCTTCTTCATATCCCTTGATAATGTCCTCTGCAATGAGCCCGAAACGTTGAGGAAAGAAGGAAGAAGTACACGCGGTGGAAACCTAAGAATCTATTACGATGACCATATTTAATCACGTCTTATCACTCGTCATATTTACCTATTACGGTTTTGTGCCAACTGGTCATTCGGCCATTGATGATCATCACAGAGAAATACACCATGTTATATTATAAGAAGAAATTGTTCCAGATCTATAATAAAATATACAAATATGTATGACGTTTATTTTGTATGTGATATGTGTAACAGTGGCGTGCGCGGTTCATTGGTGCTGTATATGCAGAGCATCCCAAAAATACTCGATGAAATAGTATTATATTGATAATATTACTTAATTGTGTACAATATGGTACGAAAGAAAAACAACATTTGAAGTGTAAAAAGTACACATCTTTTCAAAATTAAATTAATTAAGTACACTAATTAGATAATAATATAATAGGTACATATGTATTTTCAAGTGCACGTCCACTATCAGAAGTCACCGTACGCCACTGATTTATACGATGAGATTAGGTAAGGAAGAATTTTCCTGGAACATGGCAATTATTATTATGACGTTTGCTATAAGTATTTTTTGATTAAAACAGGATTTTTCAATTCATGAAATAAATTATCATTGAATGGAATGAAATATTGTCGAGATTATTTGAAAATTATAAAAATGAAATTCTTTACATATTTAAAAATTAAATTAACATTGCTAATATAGGGCTTACGTACATATTATAATTTGTTCATATTTAGGTTATTATTAAATTGCAATTTTAAAAAATTGCACAATAATATTTTAACGGATCATTATAAGAATAATAAACACTTTTGAGTCATCATAATGCATGGACTAATAATATTTTCAGACAGGTACAATTTTAGACAAGTATGAATTTTAATATAAAACTAAATCCGCGTTAAATTCCAACATTCTTCCCATCAAAAGCACTCAAGATAATCAGTTTGAATATTAAATGAAATTACTCGATGAGAAATTCAGAATATTCCCTTCATTAAATACTTTCATCACAACCAATCATCACTAATTGTATATACCGGTCTGAGAATATTTCGCAGACAATGATTACTATGCTTCGGGCAAGGATATTGTACGGGCTTTCAGTGCATTTTCATAGTATGGATTTATTTCTCCAAGAATTAGTGAGATTCTATTTTTTGTATTTGTGATTTTTTTTTAATATTTTGACTGTAGAACGGAAAAAGATTAGTTATTTTTTAAATAGGTTTTATTGGATAATACATTGAACATGACTAAATTATAGATGCTATGTTCAAAGAATGTTAGCTGTATATACCGAATTATTATCTAAATTTAGTTAATAATTATTTTAAAAAGATGAAAGTGAAGTGGAAAAAAAGACGAAACCATAATTTGTATTGATTGTTTTTAATTACTTCAATAATAAATATCATATTGGGAACATAAAACACAAAAATAATTATCCTCAAAAGGTTTATGTATATTATTGTATATTTTAACTTGACCGAAAACCATTACAAAATCGTCTTCGTGACTCAAACTTCGTGACTAAAATTTTATTTATGTGTGTTTAGTCATTTTTCTTTTTAATATAATATATATTATTATACTTACTTATAATATAATATTACTTAAGTTATCACAATATATAATTAAATATTTTTAGGCACCTTCTATAATTTTTGGTGAAAGGCCCTAATAATTGACATAATATAATAAAAAAAAATCACTGTTACTATTTTATGTAAATACAATAATTGTGAAAGAACGTGACTTACATAATAATTAATCATTGTTTTTAATTTCTAATACAATAAATATTATTATTAGTAGGTAGGTAAAAAAATTGACGTTAGCAAAAATTATCATTCATTGTATATTCACTTTTTTCTAGTGCCCCATTTTTTTTAATTTCAACAGGCAGCACCACATATTTATTATTTCTCTCCGTATTATTCTTGCCCGCCATAGCTGAGTGGTTGTTGCATCGGCTTATAATGTCGTGGATCCTGGGTTCAAACTCCGGGTTTAACAAAGTCCGCATGTTGTTTTTCAATGTGTGTTTGGGTCCTGAGTAAGGGTATAAGTTGAGTAAGTGGTAACACGTATTTCTTGCCAAAACCAAAATCTGTTCAGTGGAGCCCTATAATAATATATGATCTTCTTACGATAGATCATGGGAATATAATATATTCTTAATAATATTGCTCTACAGTATAATAATGTCTGCGTTTTTGATATTTGGCCATTATTAGAATTTTAGGTCAATTCTCAAATTGTTTTAATTCTAATTACCTAATTATTATGATAACTAACAGGACATTTCATTACTACATAAGTTCAACACTTGAGATTTTAAAATGTCTGTCATAACATCATAACACCGCAACAGGCAACTTCGATAATAGTATAGCTGTCAAACGTATCAAAGAAGCACCTAATGAATAAACAAGTATGGCTGTAAATAAGTTTGCCAACAATGTACTTGCTTAAAAAATATATTTTTATAATGCTTATAATTCAATTATTCTCACTAACTAAGTTTTGAAATCGGCATTACGTATTGTACCTAATACTAAAAGGTTAAAAGACGCCCTTTAGATATATCTTGAACTTTTTGATAAAACAATTTAGCAAAAATAACACTATGTTTGCGATAATTCCACTCCACTGTATTGAACTCCTGAATCAAGCGTCTATCTTGTTAGGGCAAATGTGAATCACCGCAAGGCAATATACATTGATAATTGAAACAATATACCTTTGATGTTTACCACTCTCTTAGTAGATGTAGTTTAATACACATTATCATTTAATTATATTGATATTGAGCTTCATTTAGATACATTTCAATTTATTTAAACTAACTTCACATGTGCTTGCAAATGAATAAAATTATGTGTGGAGAAATTTTTTTTTCTCCAAGAAACGTTGGTCAAGTTTTTTTTACGAAGAACTACATCATTCATTCATTATATTCGTCAAAGTAAGTCACCGGTAGCTCAGTGATGGTGTCCAAAAAGTATTAGGTACCTACATTAAAACCACTTATATTTTTTGAATAAATAAACATATATAGCAAAACGTAGAAGAAGAAGTCCCCTGGTAAAAAACAACCTTCGATTACTGCATTCCGCTATCCATTTTATACGGATGATTTCATGATATCTCAACTGATCCGGCATGTGTACGTTGTATTTTTAAAAGCATTCATTTTGTAAATATACAAAACAAATTCATAAAAAAATAATTTTATTTCTCTCTGAATCACTCCCGCTGTCAAATGTAGTTCTATGTTCATAAACTCTTTGGCTCACCTTGAGTGTGAACCACTGAAACTTTTTGTCCATGTACAATTCGTTTATTTGTTTCTAGATCATTTTTTTTAGAAATGAACTCTGGAATGGTCTAGAAACGTCAGAATAGTACAAATCAAGAATACACAGGAATAACTCAATCACCCACCAAAGTAATACGTCGGAGAACTGCAAAGCTACAAAAAAACATTGCAATGTTTTTGAGTACACTATTTTTTTTATCTTTGTTAACCCACTTTCAAAATATAAAAAATAATATATTGAAGGAAAAATATTCTGAATACATAATTAATTAATTATTATGTTTTGACATTTTTTAGTTTTTTTTTCCATTTGTAATTCAATGCAAAATTGATTTAAGATCACTTCTGGCTTAAAAATGCTAAATTCCGAAGAAAATGCTTTATTAAAAAAGTTTTAACAAAGCTCCGACTGCGTTCAAAAATATTTAAATTAGGTTCATTCCATCTGCGTAGAGAAAAATAACTTTTAAACATCATTATGATGACTCAGTGACATCCTGAGGCAAAGCTTTGGCCTCAACCAAACCTTCCAATGGCAGTCTGAAAAAGTATACTTTTTTTATCAACTAATACATAAGATTCTTGACTTTATTAATTGGATAAAATTCTGATAATTCCCTTCAATATTCTGACATGCACATTTAATATGCTTCGAGTAGGCATAATATAATTAAGCCGCGGAGGATTAAATCTTATTTTTATAATACTTAGGTAAGTATCGTAAAAAGTTGTATTATTTAAAGTTCATGCATTATTTACGACCTTTTAATCTCAAATTACACTGTACAGATTATCATGCTGGCCGTAAGCTCTGTGATATGTTTTTTGCACGACTTCATCGATGACCGGTAGTAGTAAAGTTATCCTTCATTTTCGATAATCTACGAAAGACAATCGATGTGACGGTCTGCTAGTGTAATTTTAACTTAATAATATTCTGCCGCTAAATATCGCATGACCTACTTGCCCATCACTATATTTTTAACTGCGTAATTGTAACAAAGTGAATTAATTAGATCCTATTCAAACATTCTTATTTGAAAGTCTTGAATAAAAGTAATCTGCATGTATTCAAAGGAAAAAATGGCTGATCTTGGATGAATCGGAATACATTTCACGTATTATATTGTATCCAAATCAAGACAATTTGTCGCATGAAATGACAAATAATACCATGCATAATAATATACTAACGGCAATCACAATAATCAAATTGGCAACAGGTGTTATTATGCTACTTGATCTCACGTTTACAATATGATTAGCTATTGCATCAAATTGTATCACAAGTATTGATTAATATAATAAGATGATACAAGATAATTTAATGATTTGATTTCCCCAAATTACAGTCACTTTGTGAATAGTAAAATCAAGTTTTCCACAATATACGTATAATGAGTTATTAATATTATAGGTTCCCACAAGAAGCAAAAACTTATTTTTGTATCCTTTCCAACTAACCTATTTACCTATAGTGTTGCATCGTATACTATATTAGGAAGTTTTAATGAACATCAATGTATCACTATTAAAAAAAATATAAACGAAACCTCATCTTTAATTATTATGAAAATATTCAAATAATTTTACATTCAATATAAACATTATTAACAGCATATTGAATTACATCTTTCCTGAAAAATTAATAAAAGGTTCAAATTATATATTATGATGTATTCGATTTTTAGTGATGTAATATTTAATTTAATTTATATATACTTAGATAATTAAGACTTACCTAGACGAGTACGCACAAATTTTAAAGTTCGTATTTTTATATTTTATTGTTTTAATTTATTTCTCTAATAAGTATATTATAAATTATATACATTTTTACTGTAATATGTAGGTACGTATATTTCATTATATAATATTATATAAAATATATTCAGGGCACCTGGTCAAAAGTTACAAATACTTAGAATGCATCTTTAATGATAACTCGGACCAAAGAGCAATCTATATTAGTAACTATATATTATAATCTAGATCGAGAAGCTCTTGCATCTCCTTATGGATATAGAATGATGTGACGTTTCCTCACTTGTGAACTATGAACGAGGCATCAGTCATTAGAATACAGTATTTTGAGTTTTTTTCTAAATAAAATTTTATAAAAGAACAAGATTTAAAATGGCATGGTAAAAAGCAGGTACAATAATTATAGACTAGTTATATTATAATATAGCATATACTGTAAAAAACTGAAGTATTTACAACACGAACTTGTCCAAAAATACTACCTCTGATAACTCATTATATAGTTAAAATCAGGAAAACAGATCCCGACAAAATACGATAGCAATCTAAAGACACAACTTTTTTGATGATTAGCAACGTTTGTGACGAAAAACGAGTAAAACATAACATAATAAATATTTGAGGTACTGAGATTTAACTATTATAGGTGCATCGGTAAGCAGTAATCAAGTTGAGTAAATTGACTTCTAAATTATATTATATGTAGGAATATTATGTGATTGTAATGTACCTATACATAACTGTTTTGAACATTCTTTAAATTATGAGGTCTGGTTTTTAGATTATTTAATATGTACAAGTTTAATAAAAAAAAACTTGATATTTATTGAATCTCTAGAAAAAATCAGTTTGTAGAAAAAAATACGACACCCGACGGGACTTGAACCTGTACCACGTGATTCACGTCAGTATGGTTTTCCAATTAACCTACGGGCATCTTAGTTAATTATGACGGTTTTTACTAGTGGTTGTTATATGAAATGATCATCGAATTGCATTGGCTATAATTATTAATATTCAAAATAAATTATAATGTTACATTCTCAAATCTTCTGTCTTATTTGTTGAATAAAAAATATTTTATTGATATTTATTTATGTTTATTAATGTTTTAGTGCTTGTAAATAAATCTAATTCAATCAAAAGCATTAAATGAAAGAAGATTTCTATAATAATAATAACGTCATTGTATCGTTATATCATGGCATTGGTATATACTTCAGTATTGGGAATAAAATTTTAATATACAAAAAAGTAATATGTTTAAATTTGAATTTATTGTATAAATGTGGTGATGTGATAACTGCTTCTAACTCAGTTTTAAATTATACGTCACTTACACTTTTTAATTCGCAGCACCTTATTTGTATATAATATTTATGATGCATATTATTATGTTAGTACTAAATATTTGATTAACATAATCAATTCAATTAACTACTAACAACATAATACATTACGATCAGTTATAGAAATTTAATATAAGCTCCGTAGTAAGCAAAATTGTATTTAATAATTTGAGAAATTTTCCGGAAATAATGAACAACTCTTTTTTTGTTACATGGTAAACTTACTCTCTTATTATTATTAAAAAAAATAGTCGGGTACATTCGTCTAAAAAAATGGTTGGGATTTTACGTTGGTACTTACGCAAACAAGTTACTGTAATAAGTACTATGCCTCTTTAAACAAACGAATTAAAGAAAATTTGGTAAGTTTGTAACAGAGAGCTCGTTAAAACTGAATATTTAATGTAGTGCAAAAGGGTTGCCTAACAAAAAAGGGTAGGAACGCATAAAAAATACAATAACCTTTTATGCAGAAAAAACGTTTATTCGGTCATAAGCGAAGTCTGTTTGCTTTCAGTAACATTCTACTGTGGGCAGTACGTATTTTCTTATCAAGCAATAAACCCTATCATTAAACATGATTCTCCTCTTATGCGTGGCCACGTTTTATTGCGAATTAAAGCCAAAATGCCGTGGACAAAGTATTTTTGATGCCATTTGCCTATATCGTATAAAATTTGTCGGATTATTTAAAATCTGGAAGGTACGTAAGACAAAAATGCAATCGCTGTGTGTTTTAAAGAACCTAATAAGATGACTCATACAATATTATGTTCTATAGTAATACCGAAAATCTTTTCGAAAAAAATCCCTGTCGGCTATCAGGTGTCGTTAGGTACTTAAGTACACACACCATAAATATAATATGATATAAATTTATAGGAATAGAAGCTATTTAAAATATATAACTAAATCAGTGTTTTCTACTATTATTTCAATAAAAAATATTTGATTAGAAAATAATTACTAGAATAATAATCTCGGAAAAATTGATGATAAGTTATATAATATTATTAATTGAGTTAGCATTTACTTGGTAGAATTCAATTTTACAAGAAATGAAAATATAATTAATATTAAATTCTACGGGTTTTTAAAAGGTTTTGTCGATAGCTATTTCGGTTGTAACACCATTCTCAAGACTATTCAGATAGACCGTTTGCCTTTGCTTAAATACTATACGTATAGATATAGACAGAATACATTTTCTTATTCGTTCAAACAATATTATGACTTTGTATACTTATTATTAATTGTTATTTTATTAATATTTTGAAAACCCTAAGTGGGTTTTTTAAATGGATATCAAAATTTAATTTAAAAAAACCCACTTAGGGTTTTCAAAGTATTAATAATATTACAATTATTAATAATAAGTATTTGAACGAATAAGAAAATGTATTCTGTGTCTATCTATACGTATAGTATTTAAGCAAAGGCAAACGGCCTATCTGAATAGTCTCGGTAATGCTGTTACAGCCGAAATAGCTATCGACAAAACCTTTTAAAAACCTGTAGAATTTAATATTAATTATATTTTCATTTCTTGTTATATAATATTTTACAAAGGTACTAAGGTACATACATTTTTTAGGGTAATAATTACTTACATACTTTTATAATATATAGCCCTCCGTAATTAAAACTATTTTTTGCTTTGACTTTTTGTTGGAGTTATAACCATTAAAAGTACTTAACCATCGCTTGTTAGACTTTCTTCATTATGGCGATTGACCGATTAAGCGATTCAAATTATTAAAAAGTTTTAACGATGAGAGTAGGCACAATTTTTAAAGCTTCTAAATGTGTATGGAAACCTAGACAATGAGAAAAATATTTTAATGGCGTCTCTTTTATAAAAAAAGAGTTAAGTGTTTTAAAACTTTTAATTGTTTTATTATTTATTGGCTGCAAAAATTTTAATTGTTTTGTTTTCTTATATCGATTAATTATAGTGAGACAATTTTAGTTTTTCACTTCTGACATCGACGAAATAAATAATATTATTAGTATATTACATAGGATTGTATTCAGTACCAGTTTTTGTTCTTTCAAATCGGTTTAGTCAAAAAATCGATGACAGCTTATCGCATATCCCAAATTTTGCAAGGGATTCTCTAAACCTATCATAAAACATGAACTAAGACGTGACAAAGATACATAGCTAAGTATGTCGATATTGTCACTCAAATAAATTTAATGCAATTTTTGTATCGATTGTTTTTTTGTTTCAGATTATCTTTTAGAGACTCCTTTATCTGGGGTTCACTTATGCATCAGAAATCTGGACATTACATATAGATAAAATACATTGTAACGAAATTTGTGCTTTTAATAAATGTGTCAAATACAAATGAAACTATCTATGTGCGTAAGAAAAGTGAATATATGACTATTAATTATTATATCTATGTAAGTTTAAAATCTTTCATTTTAATGAGAGCTAAATAATAAAAAAAAAATGAGAAATTATTGGTTTTCGTTTAAATAATCACTAATTTAATGTGGCTGATTCGATTCGCTCTTTATTAACATTAAACATGCGTATACATATATTATGTTTTATGGTTATTATTGCATGCTTTAAGAGTTTTCTCGCTTTTTCCTTTGTACACAATTGTAATATAATTGAGCTATGTCGCCTAAAACACATAGACATTTTCAATGATGTGCTGTGCATTTTGTTTTTAAAACTTTATTTTACTATATAAAACTGTTTATGTTTTTTTTATTTTTTATTCTTCTCTCTTGTGAGTGGTAATATTTATTATAATATAAATCTCATATTGCGAACGTCATGAAGTATGATTTGTTATGTCGATAATATCTTATATAGAAAAATAAATAAACAAGTAAATAATACGACTATTTCAGTGAACAAGTTTGAATCTATCATTAATCAGAAAATATCTCCAATAACACAGCATTTCCAGTAGGGTGAAAGTATGCTGTTTCGGGTAAATTCACTAAAAACACGTTAGGCATTAAAGTGTGTTTTTTATCAAGTTCACCTAGTTGATTTATTAAGAATGCTTATGGGAGAAAGAAGTAAAGGAAATGGTAAATAATTAAAATTAAATACATAAAAAAGACGCCAATGCAACACGATCGAGGTGGATTTCAATTGGCACTACAGGCCCAATAGAGTATTTCACCCCACAAAGTTATTTTAAAGAACATCGTATTTAAATTAACACTTAATTGCATAGTGTTGCCTTTCAGCAAAAACTATTCTATTCTATATATTTTTTTCTGAATGAAATTGTATTAAGCTGATATAATAGTTGTATTTTTCTCCACAGGTCCCACTTGTAATTTACAATCATATTATTAAACATTAAATTTGATAGATCAGAAAACTAACATATACATTTAAGGGTTGCCATCATATGTTTAAGGGTTAATAGTGTTGTTTACTGTTAACAGGTACAATATTTAAAATATAAGATAAGAGTGTAATAATGATCAGAGAAAGGGGAGAATAGGTATAAAAATTGATTACATTCAGGGTCGATTATAATACGATGTATTGGAAAGGACACTTTCAAGAAATCAGATAAACTAACATTATAGAAGAAAATAATATTATCTCTGTTAAGTTAGATCACATGACCTGGGATCCACTACATGCCATATTGAAATAGCACGTTGACATATTACAAAAGATACACTTGCAAAGTAATTGACAACGATTGATGATGATGACATCTACCAGTAAAGCTTTTATTACAGCAAAGTCACTTAAAAGTTCTGTCAACTCGCATGAACTGTAATGAAACTTGGTTACACATTATAGTGCCACAACAATTTTATTAAAACTTATTTTATGACGTCACAAAGAAGATTATCAAAATACCTTCAACCCTTAGGCGTAAATTGGTATGGCATCTATTATGTATCTTATGATTTAAACATGTTGTAATTAATAGGTAGATATATTTAATTACGTCTATCTATAAAAAATCTACTCATAACTCATTATAATGTATGTAGGTACCTATATCCGAAAATTGTTTCATTGTTACTGTTTTTTTTAATGTAATATATTATTATTATTATATTATCTGGAATGGACTGGTACCAATTAAATAATATAATCATTCATTAAAATCTAAAAAGATATTTTTACAAGATAACAATAATTATAATATGTATTATTATGTAAGTAAGATTTTTTTTTGTAGCGTCATATATTATAATTTTGAAATTCATTATTATTTCTACCTAATAATCGATGCCTCATTTTGGAAAAAACAAATGACGTGAGTAATGGTCCAAACATTAACATCACGTCACGTGTTGTCACATTTACAAATGAGTTGCTGATGGTGCTACACTATAATAACGACATTCCACTTTTATGTAAATGAATTAAAAATTTCCGATACAGTAATTTTATTTTTCACTGCCGAATAGCAAGTCCATGTAACCTGCGAAAATTGATATTGTTATAACCTATAGTTTTGACAAAATTATTATGATAAATAATATATGACATCTACATTATATGAGTATTGTCTTGTTCTAATAATAGTTATGTATTATACTATTATTAATTTCCAACTGCAGTATTTATTTATCTTTTAAAAACATACCTACGTATTTTCGAATTCAATCGAATTGAAAGTAGATTTCTACACTATCAATAATAGAATTAAGATCATTCAGAAAACTATTTTAACTCACCACGAGATGGCAACTAGATTCAGTTTTTAGAAAATTTTCAGTATAATATAATATGTAAGTGAAATTGCCTACCTAAAACAAATAGGCGCTATGCTGAAAAAATGATCCACTACTTTCCTCACAAAACATAAAATAAAAAAACAGTGACAGTTATTTACTATTTAATTTAATGATAAATAAATAATACGAGGAAAACTTTAATGAACAGACAATCTTTGTTACTGACTAAAAGTGTCTCTTAACATTTGATATCCCAAATTTGCCTGATATTTTAGTCATAATTCAAAATTACCTAATAATAACTGTACAGCGTGTCGAGCTGACGTATATAATAACAAAGGTTATCTCACCTTTCATCATTTACTTAACATTATTCTCTTTCACTTGAGCGGAACACTGTTAAAGAGATATCAGGACGAAAGGCTTTTATGAATAACTTGGCATTATTATTACTCAGTTGAGTAAGGCGTCGGCGTCGTCCCAGTGACAAAAGCCGACGTCTACATTACTCGCTTTTCACAGTTTCCTAGCGCGATAAACAATGACATGAAGATTTCGGGATTAAAGCCTTCATTGTGTACGGGCCACACTACAATCAACTAGCGAGGCAATTGCGCGCGAGGTCCAATGAATCAGGTGACGTGAACCGAGGAAACTGGGAACATTCTAGAGTCGTGCCTCAACTTTGTAATAGGTTTATCGATTATTGGTAAAATTAATGCAGAGCACATCTTTCATTTACTGTCTTGATTAAATCATAATAATATTATATCATCAAAAAATAATGATGTCAACAAATATACCAATAACTTTTGAGCATATTTCGTAATTATAAATAATATATGCCCAAAAAGCTTTAAAATACTACCACGTATGAGGTTTATTTAAAGAAAAAGTGACTGATAGGTATCAGTTATCATAATATATACGATTTTGTCAAAACAGTTTACGAAATGGATGAATCACCTTAGATTCCCTATAAATTAACAATAGTTCCTATCACTTAATCGATCAAATATTTTTGAACCAATTCCTCGATTATAATTAAGACCAACTGTCTTTTTCTCACAATATATCACTTCTCTCAGAATACATTGAGTATAATAATTATGTTACTGAAACGTAAAATATAATTCGATATAGCTTACTTACTATGTATGCAAAACACGTGATGAATACCAAGTGATATAAATTTAATAAAAATGTTATGAACTACCATCACGTAAGCGCTGAATTTATTTTAATTGAAAAAAATAAACTGTATTTCGAAAAGTCAAGTACAACCTTTTTTTTCTAAATAACTATTATTGCCTTCAGCCTTGCAGAGAGATTGGTGAGAAAGAGTAACTAATAGCATCTTGGATAGAGTGACGATTCACTTCTTCTTCTTTCTTCTTCTTTGGCCATATTCGCCCCTTACCACCTATCACACCACGCGGCGCCTCCAAGAATCCCTGTCGCTCGCCAGTCTTCTTGCTTCGTTCCAGATCAAGCCAGCATCTCGTAGCTCTGCCGTATACATTCTGTAGATAGTATTTAGTGGCCTTCTAGGACGCCGGAATCCGCTTGGCTTGAAGAACAGGCAAGCCAGGTTGAGGTTCTCTTCTGGCATCCGCAGCACGTAGCCGAGCCAGGTCCATCGTCGCCTCTTCACTTTCAGCGTGATTAGAGGATGCTTGGTGCGTTCTCTTATCTCCTCGTTGCTCCTAAATTCATACCACCGCACACCCAGTATTCGTCGCAAACATCTGTTTTCGAAGCTCAGTATACGGTTGCTCTGAGCCTTCGTAAGGTGCCATGATTCGCTACCGTAAAGCAGCACCATCAGAATGCAAGCGTCGAATAGGCGGCATTTGGTTTTGACCGGGTACAATCGTGAGTCCCAGACATTCCGCATTGAGTTGAATGTTGCTCCAGCCATTCCCATTCGGATAGCGAGCTCTTTCTGCAAAATGCCATCTCCCGTGATGTGTACCCTCAGGTACTTGAAGCTGTCGGCGCTTTCGATGTTTAGCCAGTCGCTAATCAGAGGGAAATCTAGATGAGGACAGGTGCTATTACACAAGACGTTGGTTTTCTTTGTGTTGATTTTCAAACCAACGATTCACAGTAATGAATAATCCGCTAAATTGGTAAATAAATATAAGTTTTCTTGGCTTACTTACATGGAACCAATTGCAAATACTTCATATAGTAGACTGACTCCGATGGACATATCGTAAGACTTAAAAACATGCACCCATCCCTTGGGGCTCATTTTCAATAGACAATATGAGTTAAAAGACGGTTGAAAGATCTAAGTTAACATAATTGAACTGTGTGAAAAGAGACAGTATACCTGAGGCTAAATAAGTGAAGAATACGTCTTATGGCAGACAGAGAGGGCAGAACGGTTTTCCTAAAGGCAGCCATTAGCGATAGTCGGTCGTAGTGGTAGATAATCATAATTTGTTAATAATAAATTTTCTATCTTAAAACTCTGCTAACATGAGAGCTATTAATATATCCTGTCAGAGCGGCATCGCAAATAAAACAAATGTGTTAATTTAGCCGCTGTGCCGCGCAGTGACGCTCCGCGGAAGGATACGGCGTCCAATCAGCGCCACGCCACTTACAGCCTGCAAAATTTATGGCGATACACCGGGAAGGGTGGTGGCAGAGGGGCGCCGAACGGAGCCTTCCGCGGCATAAATAACATTTTTGTAATCTGGCCTACGGGGCTGAAAAGAAACGCCATTGCCGCGCAAAGGGTTAGAAAAAACAGAGGCGCGGAAATTTTGTTTAAACGGATATTGTGTTTCCAAAATAATATACATTACGCTGTTGCTGTGATACCATCAAGTTGTCGTGAAAAAACTGGCAATGAAAGCAAAGACTTTAAATACTACGTACGTTAATTCTTTTGACACTGAACCCAAAAGTACTTAACCTTCGAAGAAATTTTGATTTAAATACAGGTCAAGCCAAACTGATAACCACTTTCCGATTTTCATAAACATTTTATTTTATTTCGCTAAAATATTCCTTTGGAACTTGATCGTTCAATATTTTCTCGTGACTCATTGTTAGGATAGTTTTCAGTAAATACCAATCAAATAATCGTAACCAATCAAAACTTCTTGTCGAAATAAAGAGAAAATTATGTAATTTAAAATGCATTCGATGTTAATTGAAATACATAAAGTATGTCATAGAAAATTAGATATCTTGCCAATTAATTTAATGGAGAATAAAAACAGCAACAGATTTATTTTTTTAAAGTGACATTTTTCGATAAACGCCATCTCTCCAGAATTCATTTCTTAGCTTTATAATAAATATTTTACTATAATATACTGATACTGCGAAAAAGTATATAAATACTAGGAGTCGAATATCTTAGAGAAGTAGCATTTATATTTTTTACAAGGTAACAATGCATCTTGCTCCTTGTTCTATGTTTGGCGAGTTTAAATTCTTTGGTTTCTTCATAGTCATATAATGTTGACCCTTCAATCAATATTTGAATAGTAATTGGACCCATACTTTGGATGAATGTTTAAAAATGTATCCTCGTAAAACATCTGTCATGATTACCTACACACTATTGCCCAACCTATTATCATAACAAAATAATTGACAGAGCAAAAAATTGCACGCACAGATAAACTCATACGCTTATTATAAAAACCGCATTGTTTACACATAACACTATAATAATGGTGTATGGAACACTATATTTCCCCAAAAATAACGTTTAATATTTGTGTGAGTCGAATGTCTCGTTTATAATTTTGAACAATAAATTATTAAAACAGTCGATTTGTCTAGTAATCCATTCCTGATTAATTCAGCAACGGTACAGTAAACAAAGACATAATATCCATAAATAAAAATGTAATATTATCATCTTATGTAAATTTTTGTTAATACATGTAATTATAATAATGATGAATAAAAGCCTCAGTTAGAGTATCATGAAATAGTATTTTTTTTAAATACCATAATTTATTACTAACTTATGTACTTAAAATATTTTTTATAATAAATTGAATATTTGATGATGAACAGCACATTTATATTAGTGTATATTGAGACTTTATAAAATAAATATTCGTATATGTATAATGTAAGTACATATTAATATTATCTAATAAAAAAGGTCTAATAAATAAATTTTTTTTTATATATCCCGCATTTATCGTTTTTTAGGGTCCCTTGAAAAACGTAGAATCGGGGTTTCACTTTATTACATTAGTGTATTTTGCAAAATAATATTAATGTATTCAACATACTCATTAAAATCATTATTACTTACTTAACTCATCAAATAACATTATCTTAATATATTATAGGTACATTATTATAATATTGTAAAGTTGGGTGCTTTCTACACCACTGATAAATAAACCCCCGCTTTTTGCGGGACACCCAATACTTGGCTAATTGAGAACAGAGCAAACGTGTGGTGTGCTTTTTTCTGACCACCCTCTCAAAGTGGGATTGTATATTAGCCGCATTTTTTTTAAACCCCCCAGTCGCGGGGAAGGATTTCATCTCTCGGTTTTGAATATTTCAACATGTTGAAATTTTGAATTTGTTAAAGATAATGTACACATCAGGGCTGTTGGACGGGCGATCGCGATTAATTAAAAAGTCGTTATGCAAATTTCCTTTTCCCTGTACGTTTCCATCGAAGAGAAGGTGAATTAATATCATATTTAGCCGTGATATTGATTTGAAATTTAAATAATTATTATGTATCCAAAAACAATATTGCTTTCAAAAATATATTATCATAAAGTGGTGAACGCATAATCATTTAAACATATTTCAATGTTCCATAATATACTTTTTTACAGAATACTGAAAAATAAAATATTTACTAAATTATGTAATTTCCTTAGTATCACTGTATTAACACTTGAATGTTAAATAAAGATTCCGTTTCACATCAAAGCAGCTGTTAAGATTTGTAAACAAAGAGATAAATATAGTAGGTACCCCAACTTAATACAACATTATTCATAGTTTATTATACTGACGATCTATAATTTTAAGATTTAATTTCATCATTAAAAAATTTGCTTAAAGTACCTACTAAATTGTCAATGTTTTCGTACTACAAATTGGTGCAAATTTGTACAATAATTTTGTAATAGAAGAAAATTTAGCCAACCAAGAAAAAAAGTTACTCAAAAGAAGTAAAAAAACCCTTGACTTTGATTTAAAATGAAATTTCTTGAATTCGCCGGTAAGTATTTCGGGTTGAAAGAGCTAAGTAGGTACCTAAATAAAAAAGGGTCTCGAAATTTCTCAAATTCTCCGTACCATAAAACCATCCAACATTTCCCACTTTTTAAATGTAATTGTTGATGCCCACCAAAAAATATGTAACACTCATGTGATAATTCATATCATTTTTTGTTTTCAAAAACTACTTAGAAGTACTACTACTTTTACTACTATAGAAAACAACAAAACAATTAAGCGGGCAAAATTACCAGCAATTTCGGTCAACATTGCTCTTTTTTTATTAAAAAATAACCAACTGCCAGTATTCTTGATTATATAAAACTGGGCAAAGTTACCGCTCCTCAAAAGTTTAAGGCATAACAACAATAATAAATATAGAACAAAAAATATTAAGGCAATGTTAGGAACCTCTTTATCAGTTTTTTTTCATAACATAAATGTTCTTGGTCTGAAGCCCATTTCAGGATATTGGGGGCATGCATGTTTAACAGAAGACATCGCGTACTATAATTTTTGATTGTATACTATAATTTCTTCAACCACGTACTATAATTCGGTGACAAAAAGGTGGCATCACTGGATGACTACATAAAGTATTTGTATAAAATACAATAGTATATTTTGGAACCCATCGATTTAAATAGATCTGTAGAAAACCATATTTTTTTACTTATATTTTATTATCTCGAACAGATAACTTTGGTGGGCAGGAGACATAGTGTGAACCAGAAAGAGTAAAAAGATATTTGATGTCGCTGCTTCAATAAGCTGGTAATAGCATTTTGCTGCATTGGTATCCAGTATTGCCGTTTGGTAGCAGATGACTTTGATATCCATTATTTTAATAGGCCGGGGCTTTCCATAGGTTGTATAGCAAAAAGTAACAATGTTGATATTATTTTGTTTTTAATATTCAGTCAGTATTCAATACGCTCGAACGAAACTGTTTGTTATGTTAATGATGTGTATTTATTGGAATAATATAGAATGATTAAAATAACCTTTTTGACGTTTTCAGATAGGTGTAATCAATAACAATCAATGTCTAGTCGGACACAGTTGGAAATTGTGATAAAACCTCGGCATAATAAAACGCTTTATTTAAATTTTCTTGGGGACAGCCATGAAATTGTTTTAGTTATTATTTCGCAAATTCAATAGAAAGTTCATTTGTGATCATTTACATTGGCAGCGTAATACTAAAACCTGAAAGGCGACGAGCGTCTGAATAAAGCTCTTTACCGGGAAAGGGATTCCTAAGCCTTTTCTAAGGAAAAAAAAATATAAGCCTCTTCGGAGTGTTGAGTACACAAGCAACATTAAACGTAGTTTATTACGACATCAATCATTTTGTTTTATAAATAATGTTAACCAAAGCCTGGAGATAATAATTTTCCGAAAAGGTTATCTTTAATGTGAAAAAAATCAAATATTATTATGGAAAGTGAAAACATTTTCAAGACGTTTTTTATGGGTGCGACCTTTTTGGCTTCATTTAATAGAACCTATATCAACAGTTTAATGTTTGCATAACAACGTAAAAATAAAATATACTAGTCTTTCGTTTTATGAGATATTCCCTCCCTTCGTGGAGCATATGGGCTCCATACAATACTTGCAAGATTTTGCGTCACTTAATATAAACTTTGGAACTCGACATGTAATAAATAAAACCTATCATATCTTATTTAAGGCAGAATTTGCAAAAGAAAAAAAAAATAACTAGATACAATCGTTATAGATTCTCCATTATATACATTTACAATAAGTAAGGAAACATGCACACTGTATGCAAGAGAGAGACGCTTTTGAGATGTGATGCTTTGACACAACTACCTGAATGTTGAATTAGCCGCAAATATAATATAGGCTCTCTACGATATGCGTAATATACATACATACTTCGCCATATTGACCCACAAAAACACCGATATTCTAGCGAGAAACCGACGGAAAATTCGAAGTCAAAGAGATTGTCATAGAATCCCGACTGGCATCAAGGTAAAAGATGTTACGGGGTTCTCTACCAGACGCTCTCAGAACTGCAGAGTACGGAAAGAAATGTATAATAATAATATAAAAGAATATTTTCAAGGAAAGAGATTTTTGGTACTGAGATACCTAACGACTACAAAGAAGAATAAAATGTGTACGGAAAGGAGAGCTGCTCAAGTCGGTTCAACCAGCAATTGGGCCTATCGGATTATCCGATCTGGTCACCACAAAGGCCAATTTTATTGCATTTAGAAAAATTGCGGCGTGAAGATCTATTCACTTAGAATTTTCGGCAGTTTTATATTAGCTTTAATTTGTTACTTACTACAATTTTTAATGTTGCCTCTATGTGCTCATCTCTTCCACCTATACCTTAACTTAAAGTCATGTAAATTCAGTCAAAGCACATTTTAATGCATGGCGACCTTAGTCTTGAGTAACTGCTCCTATGACTTTCCCAGTCATAAAAAAAGTATGGTTCACACCGAACGTAGGATCCCGTAATATTCCCGATTTAGGCTGGGTGTGGTGTGAGGTGGATGTAGTTTGGTAGGGCCATCAACTTCAATGTATGTCACTATTAGAAAAAGGTTGAAAACATTATTATGTATACTTCTTATTCATTAAGCAATAATTGTATTGATCACCGATCGATTAAGTACTAAGAAATCAGATAGCATTAACGTAGAAACGTTTACATAATTCCTCTTACTTTCTAATTCGTTTTCGATTAGCCCTAATCTAAACATGCCTTGAACATAAGACGCTCAGTTGTATTAATTACGTTATAATAAAGAAATAAACGAAAATGTACGATTATGGATGTAACTTTATTATAATATAATTTTCTAAATTATTATAATTCATTCAAAAAATATTATTTATTTGAAAATATAAGATATGGGATACGTTTTAATAACCAACATAGTTAAAGCAAAATAATAAATTAGTTAAATCACATTTTGTACTACGGATTACAATCTTAGAATTCCAGGTTTCGGTTTAATTTCTTGATTTTGAAATTGAAGGATTGAAAATACTGGAAAATTTTGGAATTAAGTTAAATATGTATTTTATCTGGAATAAGTTACGGTCTTCAAATAAAATAGAAACATGTTAATAAATTGCCTATTTTCTCAATATAATATGTTTCAGTATAAGTACGTGAAATGTATTGTGATTTAATTATATATATTTTTGATATATTTATATAATCAGTGTTTCCCGTGTACACAAAAACTATTAAGGCAGCATATGATATGAAAATTTAACTGTCAGACATTATCTTTATTATTTATTTTATTGCTCTAGTAGTAAAATTATGGATATATATGCCTGTACCTATATGAAGTTTTTGTGTACCTTTTCAGCAAGTTTTTTCAAAGCTGTCTATAATAACTGCACGAGAATTTTTTACAGTTCACTGAAAAAAATATTTTTTCAGAGACATGCAGTAAAAAAATATAAATAATACAATAAAATTGCCTACATTTATTTTCTAATTATTTTCGGTAAAATTACATCCAGTTTCGCGTAGGTATGTTTTTACATGTCAATTATTTTATTATAAATATTCATTTTAAGTTAACATAAATTATTCTTTTTTGTTTTAATAATTGTAGCAAAAAAACTTAAAGATAAAGTACTTTAAAAATATAATAAATTTGGTCATACGTGTATTTTTAGTAACTTAAATTAACTATTTAACTCCAATATGGATCTCGACTAAATCGGTAAAAGGTTTCTTAAAAGGTTTTTTTTATGAGAAATTAATCTTGCTTGGTCTTTTAGGTCAATACATCTTTGGGTCTATGCTTTGGGTATAAACACGTAATGAAAACACATGTAAATTTGCCAGACATCGAATTCACACCGAATTCATAGACAAACACAACCATTCGTCTATCACGTGCGCATGCATGTATAAATATATCACTAAAATATGTATCAAACATTTTCTTTCCAATAGCAATACACCGCAAAAAAGGTTTTTCTTTATGACTATAGATGCTGAATATATTCATTATATACATTGATTTATATAAGTACTGTTTATGTTTAATTATCTGGGTTTCCATAAACTTGTTTTCTAATTATTGTTGGTTTATTGATGAGGAGCTTTTGGGTGGTTAAACATCTTTTAACCTTGAGACATAGCATTTCCATAATATGTAACGGAATGGGTACTCATAATAAACAATAACTATGAATACATACAAGTTGCACAATGGTTAAAAAGAAGTTTCCATTAATTTGTAATAATAATATTAACTGTATTCTTTTTACTAGTTTAATATAGTACGCTTGTTTAGTACCTATATTATCACTACCAAATTTTATGTCAACTTTCAGTGTCTAAATGATATTTTAAAATAAATGTTGAATTCACGAAAAGGCAAACTCAGACTAGTGTAGCCTTATTAAAAATCGGTGCTAAATACAATTATTATATTTAAATGACAGTTAGACAACACCAGGGATAATAGATGTAGGTATATAAGGTATAAAGAGACATTCATTTCGGAGTAGACGATAAATGAACTGAAATCATTTTTAAGTTATGACATGCTTCGAAGAATCTGGAGTAGCTACCCTTAGATAGAGACAAAATATCTGTACTGCATATCATGAGTTATGACAGCGAAATAATAATAGTTTTTTATTTTTAAATTATTAACTAAATAAAATATGACATTGGCGATATTGTCAGTTCCAAAAACATACAATAGCCACCTCCTAATGACGCTTCCATTATTGACAATTAGCTTGTAGTGTTTATATACTTGCACCCGGAATGTCCGCGTTCAAAGCCGTAGATCGTAGGTTCAAATCACATGACTGGTAAATTTACGTGCAGTTTTTTTTTTTTAAATATTCTTAGATTCAGAGCTTGGACTTCATATGTTTGTAAATAATTGGTATAACCTTTTCTCCAATATGATTCACATCAGATTGTAAAGCCATAATAACTTACCCATTTTTACATTATTGCAGAGATAAATAATAATAAATTATAGTTAACCGGTTGGCTGCTAATGACGTCTTAAGACGCGAACTTTTCCGTGAACGGAACGCCGCTCATACAAAAATTACGATTTTAGACGTCCCGCTTTAAACGGGATTTTACTAACGTGAATCAATTATTTTAACTTTTTTTTTTAGTTTTTTTATGTTGAACACACAATAACATATATTGGAAATATCGTTACATACTCAGAATTGAAACAGAATTCTTTTTTACCACTTGAAACGTAAATTGATTTTTATATTTTATTTTTGCAATAAAATTCGTGACGTGCAAGGTACCGCCATACATACACCTACCGTCAGTAAAAAGGGTAGCGTTCTTCACTGGCTATCTAATATTGGCGACGGATTTTTTAAAAAAATAATTAATATCTACATTTGTTCAATTACAATGTGAATGACATCAATTCAGTATTCCTGAAGTTATGTAGTCATATTATTGTAGAGCAAAGTGTTCCATGACATACTGTAGTACAGTAAAAGTTTTTGACCCTCTGTGTACATATGTTATACCACACCAAAACTCAAAATTGTACGAAGGGGGGATAGACTGATGGCGGGACGGTTATCAAATAAGTGTAGCGAGCTCTAGGAATATTGTCACAAGCTGTATCCCACTGATAAACTTAATTTACATCCGAAAACAAGCCACGGGGATAATTCAAACTAATTTCACCGTAAATCACGCGCATGCGAATATCCAGCTATTCAGAATGGATACACCGCCTGCGACCGGACGGCGGAGGGTTGTTTCAATTTGTCTAGACGTATGTAAGATAAGGCTGTATAATTGCTAAAGTAATTTCATCATGGTAACCATTTTTTTTTAATTTCAGTGTATGTAAATGAAAAATTTTAAATTAAATAACCACTTTGTCGGGTACTTACATACTAAATTAATCTATAATTTGTATTTACAATGTGTTTTTTAATTAAAATAAAGCATTTACATATACTGTCTAATATTTTAATAACATTGTCTCTTTTTAAATTAAAATATTTACATTAGATAAAATGACAGACATCAAAAAATGTAGCAAGAAATAATATTATATCAACCAAATGGCAGGATAATTTAATTTGAATAAGAAAAAGTAGAGAAGATAAATCGAAAAACCAGGATCAGTAAAATATTGATTATAAAGAAAAAAACTCTGAAGCAGAATTTTTATGATACCGTATTTAAAATTTATCAACAACACTTTCACCTGTTGGTTGAAATTTAATTAAAATTCCAATGTATACAATAATCTAATATATAAAAATTAATATTTGTTTGTTTGTTTGTTCGTATTGTATGCGATGCCATACCGTTCATCCGATTGCGATAAAACTTTGTTAACTTATTGCTTGCACTTCCGCGAAGAGTATAGGCTATATCTTATTATATAAAAATGAATGTCTATCTGTCTTTCTATCTGTCCCGTATGCGTTCCTATACCATTCGTCCGATTGCGATGCAATTTTGGTAAGTGGTTGTATGCACATCCGCAAAGGTTTCTGAATTAGAAAAATCATCATCTTCTTCCTATACCATTCATCCGATTGCGATGAAACCTTCGTCAGTTGTTGTGGTAACACCCGCAAAGGTTTCTGAATAAGTACAACTATCTTCTTCTTCTTCTTCTTCGTCATCATTCTATCTTCTTTTAATTGTATGGTCCCTATACCATTCATCCGATTGCGATGAAACTTTCGTTAGTGGTTGTGCCAACACCTGCGAAGGTTTATGAATTAGCACAACCATCTTCTTCTTTTATTCGTATGGTTCTACACTATTCATCCGATTGCGATGAAACCTTCATCAGTTGTTGTGGTAACACCCGCAAAGGTTTCTGAATTAGTACAACCATCTTCTTCTTTTATTTTATATTCTTCTATTCGTATGCGTTTCTATTACATTCATCCAATTGCAATAAAGTCAATAATTGTGCCAAGCCCCGCGAAGGTTTCTGAATTTGAATAACCATCTTCTTCTTCTTCTTTTTTATCTTCTTCTATTCACAATGAAACTTTGGTGAGTTGTCGTGCGCATGCCCACGAATATTTCTGAATTAGATAATCATCTTCTTCTTCTATTTGTATGCGTTCCTATACCATTCATCCGATTGCGATGAAACTTTTGTCAGTGTTTGTGCGCACACCTGCAAAGTTTCTAAAGTCTCTAGTATTATATAAAATACGTTTGTTTGTTCCATGCAATTTTGATTGTTTTTTTTTTTACTACATATTAATAACATTAATAACGTTTGCATATTTTGAATTCGATTTTAATTTAGTGGTCTTTTATTTGACCTTTACTCCTATTAGAATTATTTTCATATTGCCATATTATATTACACAGATATTTTAATATTAAAAAAATAATTCCTTCTTATTATTTTTCAAATATCTAAGATAAATATAACCTCGAAGCAACCCTGTGCGAATCCGGGTACTTCAACTAGTTATATATAATTAAATTATTGTGTAATATTTCATAGAAATAGAAAAAACCGATTTGACGAGCCGTTGGTTAATATATTTTTATGCCTTTAGTATTTTAGTTAACGGTTATGTAATTATTATACGTGCCCGCGATGGTCGAGAGATAAAGTGTCGGCTTATGGATTCGTGGGTCTCGGGTTTGAATTTCGGGTCTGGAGTGTTTGAAATCGGAGCATGGACCTAAGTTAAAATAATCTATAATGTTTAAAACATTTTAATACCTGGCCAATTTCGTTATACTTTTAAATAAGTAATACCATTTTAACAATTGTGTTTTTATTTTGTTTTTAGTTGACATATGGATAGTAACAAATAATCTTTCTTTATTAAATGTATACATTTCATTTGTAGATAGGAGTCACTAAAATCGATTCCTATGGAATACTGACCTCGCCTGTAAGAATGACATCAGTTGAAAACATCAATACAAGGCTCCTTTGACACACCTGACATCGTAAGAATAAATTATTGTCAAACCTAAGTGCCTGTACTAGAACGGCCACGAAACTTATACCGACATCCACCGGCAAAGCGCCATAGTGGTCCAGAAAAATCAACAAAATGCCTGATGACAACGACCTCTGTAGTTTGATGCGCTTTAGCGAATACTGAAGTTCAATAATTGAACATCAAAAACCAATTCGGTAGACATAATATCAAATTATTTTGCAATCAGTTTACACGTATCTATATTACCATATTTATTTTTAAGCAAAGGGCAGTTCAAAAATACTCGCGAAGCACATTATTATAAATAGAACAAACTTTCAAATTCTATGCCAGTAGAGGCATGCTAAAAATCGTGAGCATGCGCCGTTAGCGAAGCAGCATTGCGGTGATCCCATAACAAACGAATAAAATTGAATTAACAGGTATCCGGCTGCATATTTGTTCCGCAAGCACGATGTTATGTGAATGGCTCTCAAAGATTTAAATAAACAGGAACCACTAAAAAATAGACATCATATTTTACTTGCAATCTTTGATTTTATAATATGTATCTATTTCAAATATATACCTACCGTAATATAAAAAAAATAACTTAATATTGGCATAGAAATATAAAAAGGTATAGAATAGAGATATTAGTTGAAAAAGTGCTATAACAGAATAGTAAAGATTATATTGATTTGGAATTAAATCGCGCTGTCACGCAGATTTAACTAACAGTAAAATATGATTATATATAAATGGATAGTATTAAAAATATTCTTCTTTCGACTATGTCCGGTCCTAATAGGATCATATGCGCCTCCACATAGTAGAGGTTAGTATTAACATATTTTGTTTTTGTACGAGAAATGGATGTCAGCAACTTGCTCAACCTATCAGGTCCATACCCTGACAGACACAAATTGAAAAACAATATGTGTACTTGTCAGACTCAGAATTTGAACCTGGGACCCACGGCGTTATAATCCGTGGGGGCTAGAAATATAAGTATAAGTTATTAAATATGAATATTATATTGTAAGCAATTATAATATGAATAATATGGGCGCCAAATGTTATCTTCTAAATGTTTACATAATGGAATAATACATAATATGTGAAAGAAACCGCTGTAATTTGGTAATTGACAATTATTTATTACAAGTTAAAAATATACTACTTATATGAATCTTATTAAAAATAATAAAAATGTAAAAAATGATATTTTTAACAACTAAGTCTTGTGATCTGTGTTTGCAGACACAATAAATTTACACAAACATTAAAAATATATATAGATACTTATTTGAATTGTATTCATCCTTTATAAACTAACTGTTAAAAATTTCCAAAGACGCTACATATTATTATTCCACTGAATCTAATAAACGCCGTCCGAAGGCAACCGTCAAAGTAAACTGATTAGCAAAGATATCCTTCCATCTGTAGGTTACAAGTGATCGATTCAAAAAAATTGAACGCTCTTTTTCGTTATGTGAAAGAAAAAATTAATGTTGTGTCTTTTTCTTCTTGATCAACACTAAACTTAGTTATGGTTAACAATTATACGGAACTTAGGTATTTTTTTGAAACTGTACGTATTATTTACAACCCAATGAATTCATTATTTAAATCAAGTTACTTAAAAAAGATATTTCAGTGTCTATCATATTTTCATAGCATCTTAAGCTTTTTCCTTTCCCAATCAATATTTTTTGGAGCTATATCAGAGATTCTGAGAGTATTTGCAAAGTCTTAAGAAAATAGTACAACCTTTATAGTATTGTACTTCATTGTAGTAGCAAGGAATTAAGGAATGGAAATTGAAATTGGGGAATTCAGTTGGGGCGGCAAATTAGAAGGAATCCAATCGTTTAGAGTAGATAATGTGTAATTTTGTTAGGAATATACAGAGCACATTTGCAGAGCCTTCCCATCCTCAATGACCAGTTGACCGTCTGCAGTAGCCCTTTCATTTATTCAATATGAGACATTACATATTAAACTGTAATTTTATATATTGGCAAGGATATTAAAGAGAATAAAAAACTTACTCAGTTCAAACCTTTTTTTACCTAATATAGATTCTGAAAGCCTGATATTTTGTACCACAGTGTATGCACTCAGTTCACTGATCGTGATTTGTACCTAAACAACGTATATTTGTTTTTGTTTTTAATTAAGTGACCTTTCTCATCACTTAAATTTACTAAATTTCCGATACTTTACCTGGTTCAATTATTTATAAGTATTGACATTTTTTCCGACCATGTCCGATCCTAATAAGATCACAATATAGGTTTCCACAGAGTGGAGATTTGTATTAATAGATTTTTTTACGAGAAATGGATGTCAGCAAGTTACTCAACCTATTGAAAAACAATATGACGTGTACTTGCCAGACCCATGATTCCAACCTGGGACCCACGACACTATAATAGGCCAAGCTTAAGCCGCGCGGCCATCGTAGAAATTCATTAATAATGAGTATCTAATGAATATTCTATATTCTCCAAGCTATTCAACACTAGTGTTATACTTAGTATTAATATTTTTGAGTTATTTTATTGCATTAATTTATCTATTATTATTTAAATAAGAATAAATTTTTCTGTTGCAGTGTGTCATTGGTGAGTGTTCGAAAATACTAAAAGACGAAACCCAGGTCGCAAAAATGACTCAAATGGAATAGTACAAAACTCAAATAAATTAGAATGTACATTCAAATTCCATAAAATACCCTCAGTTGATAGTTTTAATTTTCTAAATTTAAGGGTATTACTTTCTATTGAGGTTTATTTTTCACCTAATAACCTTTTACCTAATAAAATTTCGGAGTACACAATCTTAATTTCAAACGTTTTATTATTTTACTGTAAAATAAGAATTTGAATAGAATATATAAATACGCATAATAATTCTTAGAAATTGAAAATTAACGTTTTACATTCCTTTGGTAATGTCTATCTTCATTTGAGAACCATTTTCCGGTGCATATTTTGCAATACGCGAGGAAAACTTTTATTGCAAAGCTCTGTAGAAATTGTTGAATAAAATTAGTTTCCAAGAAAGTTTGGCCAGTGTAATCGGCTTGTTCTGGCACTAAAAGTAAATCTAGACTTACGCTACACCTGACGAGAATGGGAGCTTTTTACGAGATACTGTGTACCAGTAAACAATTACTACGAAAGCTCTTGAGAATTAAATGAGTATTGAGAACTTTTGAATAGATTATTTATTAGAGTAATATGAGCGATTTTTATATTAAATATTAGTAATTATTATCCATAGTTATTATAATTGTATTTTATTTTTTTATGTAAGCAAATATATACTGTTAATAACTCATAAGTCAAAATACCATCCCCGCTTCTCATTTAAAGCATATGGACATAAGGCGGGCCTCCAAAAATATCTGTGGTTTACTAGTCTTCTTGCATATTCCCAAATCATGGCAACAATCCGTATTTAGCGATCTTCCAGTATGCCGGAATTCAGCTTTAAAAACAAGCAAGCTATATTTAAATTCTCTTCAGTCATCTACAGCACATAACTAAGCCAGCGCTACCTCTTCACTCTAAGTATGATTATAAGCTGCTTAGTCAGTAAGTTCTCTTACCTAAAGTTATACCCACAGTATCAAAAAAAAAAAGGTAAGTACTCTAAGTACGCTAATAATTCATCGGTTCTGCCAACAGTGTATATCTTACACAATATACAATAGTTGCAGCTATATGCACATAGTAGGTACAGTAGATATTGTGTACTTTTTAAGTTATATAATATTATGTATTGGGATTGCAATACCGAATGGAAACACCAATACCGGTATTTCGGTATTTCCTATTGAATACCAGTATTCGTCAAATATATGAAAAAAATCGAAGTATAGGTATACCAATAATTAATAAAGATATAAAAATCTCTTGGAAATAATATTACATAACATAATCTAAATACGTACATACTATATATGTAAACCTTTAAAAATAGGTTAAGGTAAGATATGGTAGAGATATTAATTAATTCGTTTAGCATTTACTTGGTAGAATTCCATTTTACAAGAAATTAAAATATAAATAATATTAAATTCTACAGGTTTTTTAAAATAGGTTTTGTACCTAGACTAGTCTTAATAACGGTGTTACAACTGAAATAGCTATCGACAAAACCTTTTTTAAAAAACCTGTAGAATTTAATATTATTTATATTTTCATTTCTTGCGGGATATTAATGTTTACAAATACTTTCTTCTTCAAATGGTCTTACAATAAATCTATATTATGAAATGATCTTAAATATGTATGTGCCCCACTGATAATTTCACCTAACATTTTATTAATTTATTATACTTTTTACACATACACGTCTAATGACAATGGAAGTAAACTAGACATCGCGTAATCTGACACTATCAATACCGAATATATTGGGTATTGTTTGATTTTTAAAACCGGTATTTCGAAATCGATAAATACTGAGATACTGCTTTTGAAATACCGGTATTGCAACCCCTAATTATGTACCTATGTGTAAAATTCATTTTGTATTTAAAAAAAAATGTAGATAGGTAATATATGCTTTAAGTAAAGGTTTTTATTCATTTACCTAGAAAAATGGCTGATTTAAAAGATAAAATATTCTTGATTTGGTTACTTAAAATAAAATATCCGAAACAAGCAGCTATTTATTTTGAAGTTCTTATTTGAGCTTTGAACTTATCTTGATAAATCTTATAATGGAAGTCGTCAGTTTGCAGCGTATTATCGAGGCTTCCATGGCAATTTATCCGAATCGATTTCAGCTAATTTGGTAGATATTCCTCTCCCTCGTTCATTGTAAAAACAGTTTCTGAGACGACCCACAGGCCCAAAACAACAGTAACTTCGCCCTCCTTTAGTCAAAATATCTTTTGATCAATCATGAAAGGTTCTTTAATCTTTTCCATTAGGATGGCTCTGTATTCAAGTCGGTTAATGGATTCTGAGCTTAATGAAAGCACCTGTCAATAGATGACTATATAACAGTTTAGCAAAAACAACTGTCTTAGGATACCTTCGGATACCCATCATAGCTAATAGAATTCAGGATAGGCATACCTATTTCGTGCTTAAGCTATTTGACTATTATACTGTTTATAAAAGGCATTCTGCTTTTTCTTAGAAAATATGTGTTAATAATAAAAAACTAAAAATAACATATAGTATTAGACTATAGACTAATGTTTTTCAATCTTTTTACTCCTGCGGACCGGTGAAAGTAGAAGAAATATTTCATGAACCGCTAAGGCAAAATAAAACAAACTATTATTTATATTAATCTTATAACTGATTGATATTAACAATGAATTGAATTTTATATGAATACAAAAAATTAATACACTTATACCTACTATGAAAATTCTTATGTTAATGGAAATAATTCGAAACAGATCAGCAAATAAACTTTTGAAAAAACAAAGTAATTACTGTTTAAAAAATATTACGAAATCTACTGCTACATTTTTGTTAAAATAGTTGATGACCATGGCTTCAGTGTTGCTTTGAAGTAACAAAGTGTTGCATTGACATCGATTTGGAGTGCATGTTTCGATTTTTTAGATGACATGTCCAAAAAAAGTCTTCTTTCCCATTTAATAGCTTAGTAACCAGCAAATGTATGTTCTTCTTCCACCAGAAACCAGAGTGGTGTCTACTAGAATAAAACTTCATAAGGTTTCCCCTTTATCTAATAGTAAGTGCCCATGAATTGACATCTTACTTTAACGGCCCACATGCTCAGCGTAGGTCAAAATGGAGCTTTTATGGTATCTTCAGAGCATAACTCTGGACATTCCCTAAACATTTTAGATAATCTATTTATATATTTTTGAAGCCTTATTTTCCTTTATATTAATTATTTTAAACATTTGATCACTGCATGAAGTATTTTTATTACATAAAATAGTATTCTTTTAAACCTCTCGCTGAAATGTTTTAGAATATAGTCATATTTCGATACATCCATGTGCAGTGGTGTTACTATTTTTTAGATTTATTAATTTTTAAACGCATTTATAAAATCATTAGTAAAATTAATGTTAACAATATATAGTGACATATTTACGATAAAAAATTATATTTAATAATCTTTGTGATCCCAAATTTGACAAAAATTTGGCATTTTATTATTAAAAAATGGGCACGATTAACACGTTTGAAGATAATACTAAAGACACTGATTATAAGCTATGTCTTTGACCATTCAAATTTGATAAACATCCTACGAATAATGATTGCTTTATAATAATTATTGACTTAAGAATAAGGTAGTATTTTTTTAAATACGCCATTTCTATTGGCATTTTCCAGTAGTTAAGCTAGAACATACGGCCGTAGCCATAAATTGACAAACGATAAATGAAGTAGGAATTAAGATCATAGTAACGCGCGTGTTTGAACATGTACCGTTTAAAAAAAACGGTTAGGTACATGTTCAATCACAAACAAATTTAATTTATATAACGCAATGATAACATTGATCGATGATAAGTGCCAATGATAAACGATGGCCGTCATCAATATCCTACAAGTAAGGCAATGGATTGACATGATCATAGCTGGTTTTTGTTTATAAAAAGAAACACACTATCATTGAGACGAAGACAGCTGAAGTAACTTATAATAGATATAGGAAGGAAAGAATTTTTTATTGCGGGAGCCAGGACCTACAGTTTGTAAATGTGTTGATGAGATGATGATTATTAATAACGCTTGTAAGTATTTTACAATACAAATTCACCCACATTTTTCATAGCTGTATATTATGCAAAAATATAATAATAAAAAAACACTTACAATATACTTACCTAAGTAGATATTTCTTCCTAATAACATCAGGACGAAAAAATTTGGAAACACCATTTTTTATTATTTATTCTTCCATGATATCTTAAAAAGACGAGGAAGCGTGAATATTGCCCTCATTAATCATTATTTACGAACCGAATGCATCAAATTTTTATCCCGGAAATCTCAATTTACTAAATATAACTTTTCCTACTTGGCGCCCTTCCAGAACATTTCTTTGGGATACAAGAAATTCATAGAAAATAATAAACATCAGAATTAATATTATTTTATTTTGCAACCTATATTACTGAATATTAGAATAAAAGAAAAGATCTCAGATTTCACATGATGTAAAGAAAATCAGAATATTAGCATTCCATTAGAATCATCACTACTAGGTACTCAATGTGGCCTTTGTCTCTAAGAACTAGATATTGAATTATATTTACTTTCCAATATTTTTTGTTCATTGTTTGTAAAATAAGAATAGTTTATCTTACATTTTTCAATGTTATATAACTAATTACTATCTCCAAAATATATGCATATTTATTTGTTTCGAACTAGTGTAATTGCACAAACCTGTATATATATACATAATATCAGAGCATTGGAGCTGAGCTCGGAGCAGTGGAGCATTGGGGTTATACCCGAAGCACCGAAAATTTATAGTGCTTTACTACTTTGGATGTGTTTTTTTATTATTGTTAAATTTTTGTCCTAAAATCCAATGAAAATATTATATTTAACACTTTGTAACATTGGAATTATTTTAAATATGTCTACACTATGAAGTGATAAATAACTTTTTTTGACAGAAGAGGCAAATAATGAAAGACGATTTACTGTCAGTAGTTTTGTTTAATATAATTAATAATGAAAATGACGATTATTTTAAGACTACATATTTTTTTTATTTTTTAACATTTGTTTACATATAAAACCTTTTACCCAGAGCAGAGCAGAGCAGATCCTGGAGTGGTGCTAGAGCAAGTATTCGATCTCGGAGTGAAGCTGGAGTGGAGTAACTCCCGATCCAACACTCACTATATATTACAATAGTAAGCAAATAATAAGCACACCAACCTACATCAAAATAATATTATAATGACAGATGTGAAAGTTGCGATGCATTCTGGCTTCATATTATTTATATTGTAAAGTTAGATATTTTGTTATTTTTCAATTTCAATTTCCCTATAATAAATAAGTTATTTAGTTTTCATATTCTGTATTCATATATTTTTATCGACATGGCAATAAAATTCGCACACTATCGAAATTATGTCTGTTTACGTTTTAGATGTAACATCAATAAATCAGCTAAAGAATATACGACAATGTCTTTTCATATCTTGTTATTTTATATCCACGTGGTATTTTATTCAATTATATTGGCCATCGCATGAGAGAAATGTTTTATTTCCAGCTAATAGCATCAAAAACTCCATACTATGCGATTATTTAAAGCCCATCTGCTTAATAAAAATAATTTCTAATTTCATATTGACGTCTTTACATAATCACATAAATATTATGTAAAAATAATTTATTCAATTTTGTAACGACGTCTATCATATAATTATATAGGAATGTATTATATAATAACCACCATCTATCTAAAGTTAAAAAATACCCCACGTCGCGTCTCATTGTATTTTATTGATTATGTGCTGGTGAATCCGGGGTTTCTTGTTTCGAATTTATGTCACGTGATCTCAGCGTGTCTGTTCCAGTCAATACAAATCGATAAGCTACGCCTAACATATTTTCTCATAATATTGTTATATTATCTATCGCTGCACGATTGTTCAAAATAATTAATAATAAGATAATTAAAAAAAATCAATGTGATTCAATCGAAATTTCATCGGTTTAGTGTGTCGTTGTCATTAGTGTGTACCTATGCATCAGTAGTAATATCGGATTATATTTTTATTTCTCGTAAGTATACCTAATAAGTGTGTTTTCTATATAGCCTAACTCTTTTCAAAAGTCACCCTTCGCCACCACCAGCTATAGTTGTACCATCCTAGTTTGGACCGAGTATATTTTAAATTATTCACTTACAAAATATGAATTGAATAGTGAAAAAAATAAAGAACTATGTATTTTCAATGGTTTTGGACTATATTGATTTTTCTTTTAGTGAGTATCTACTTAACTCATAATATATTATATTTACCCTTTTCTAGCATAATAATATTTAATATCAAATGAAAGTTTAATAACATTGTATCTATATAAAAATATCCTGTTCTTCCTTTGTGGCTATTATTCTCACGTTTTCTAAAGGAAAATTTTCCAGGCGAGACAACCTCAAACAACTAATCTTATATTAGGGTTCCAGTATTCTCTAGATTGGTCCGGTGATAAATATTAAGATAGTTTCACCCGTTAAACGCCACTCACCGATGGCAATTGAAGATTGTCCGTGGGATAAATAGTTGCCGCTGATAAGCCAATCCGGCGATCGTGTTGTACTATGCTTTCAAGTTGGACTTGGAAAGGAGGGGATGGGTATGAAGTACAAACAATGAATACTATGGAAAATAGATTATATCAGCTCAAACGGATACTTTTTGGAGATTGGATTGCTTAAATTTCATAAACTTTAAATATTGCCTAATATCCAAATATATACAGATAATAATATAATGTATTTAACACATTATTATTCATATCACTAAGTTTTTTTTATATATTTCATTCTACTTTGTATTTGTATTGAACGTTCTATATCAAAAATCGAAAAAAAAAACATCGTCAGCTGAATGCAGAACTATTCTAACTTACATTTGAAATTTTTCAAGAAAGAGTTTTTTAAAACAACTCACTGAAATTATGTATTATCATCATGGATAAATGTACGCATCATATTTTAGTAGGATTATTGTTTGTCAATATAAATAATAAATAACTGAAGTAAGCTGTTTCAAAAAAATCTTCTGCAAAATATTTCAAATGTGAGTTAGAATAGTTCTGCATTCAGCTGACAACATATTAAAATCACCTACTTGCTATTAGAAATCTCTAGTGAGCTTGGAATCCGCATGGGTATAGTGGGCTCTGCGTTCAACCAACTTGGAGTCGCATGGAGGTCAAGGCTGTTTTCTGTGAGGACGAAATGTCGTTTGTTTAACGCGTGCGTGCTACCTGTGCTCATGTATGACTGTGAGACATGGCATCTTACTAAGCTTCAAGAATCTCGGCTTTTGAGCTTTGAGAATCGATGTCTCTGCCAAATCTTAGGCGTACATTAGTACGACCGCGTTTCAAATACCCGATTTCGTGAGCAGACATAACAGCCTTCGGTGATTGGAGTTATCACGAAAAGACGCTTTACGTGGCTGGGACACGTATTCCGGATGCCGCCAAAGAGTGCAGCACTTCGTACCCTTGTGTCAAAGCCACAAGGGTTCCGTCGCCGTGGCCGGCCCTCCCTCACCCTGAAGCGGTGCTACAAGAACGACCTACGTGCTGCAGGTCTGACATGGCGGGAGGCGCAAGAGTTGGCGATGGATCGAGGGAAGTGGCGCCAACTTGTGCTTGCCCTATGCCCTAATGTTGGGACGTGACAGGGTGGAAGAAGAAGAAGACTTGCTATTATAATTGTTAGATTATTTCTTAAAATATACGGCTTCTGGAGATGAGTAGTATAGAGCAGCGTTGCCTAACCATATCCTTATGGCCTCCTTGGGGTCACAGGCTAAACATTAACTTTTGGGGGTTACCTACATTAAAAATAAAATAAGTAATACAATTTAAAAACATGAAAATCAATGAAAGTTATTATTCAATATGGCGTAATACGGAAAGAATATACTTAATATTCAATGATCTTAATATCATAATAAAAAACTGTAACAATGTCATCAAAATGATGTCCACTTCACAGTCACCTTTTTCAACAAGTTTTCGCTAACAACATTGCAATTAGACATTTAAAAATCACACTAAATAAAGAAAACTTTTCAAAAACAAATATATATTATATACCTACCCATCTAATTAAAGAAATATGTTTTAATTATTCTAATTAAATATCCATTTTATAATGCTAAAATTCTTAATCGGTCCATTTTTTACTATTATAAGTAGGAGGGGGTCACAGGTCAAAAAAGATTTAGAAAGACAGATGTAGGCATAATTTTATATTGGCTCTTAAATCCGATATGAAGGTTTCTTAACATATTTTATTACGCGAAAATTATATTAGCCGCTTGCCCAATTTATTATATCCATACTTTGGGTGCAAACACATAATAATTATTAGGTATTGAAAAATAAAATTAAATATGTCAGACCCACGATTCAACCACGAGATCCACAACATTTTAGCACTCTCACTACTTATGATTGTGTATAATAGGGTAATTACCTTTTTTCAGTTTTTATTCATGATAATTTGAATCTTAATTGAAAACCAAATTTGTTCTTATGCTTTTTGGGGATCAGTTTTATTGTATCGTGTTTGATGTAGGTACTGTTTTCATTTAATATTTTCCCTTTTTATTTATTTTTGTGCCATCGCTTATATTTTTGGTTGTGGTTATTGTCTGTGTTAAATGTATAATGAAGTGTATTGGTGTATTTTTGTTCTGTATAATGACCTGTCATGTTGTGTTTTCTATTATGGATTGCGATAATGGACAGATTTTTTAAACGGAATTAGTATTTTTTCAATTCCGTGATCTTAAGATTAGACAAACTCCAATAAAGTGTTACTCTATTTTAGCTGGTTACTACCGACACAGTATGAAATTATATTTTTGATGACATAAAATCTCACAACTAGTAGTCATTATCCGTAATCCATGACTATTTTAATAACCTAATAAAGTAGGTATTACTTATTTTACAAAATGATAAAGACGTA
Source organism: Rhyacophila brunnea (assembly GCF_057557595.1). Classification (NCBI taxonomy): domain Eukaryota; kingdom Metazoa; phylum Arthropoda; class Insecta; order Trichoptera; family Rhyacophilidae; genus Rhyacophila; species Rhyacophila brunnea. The sequence goes on from NW_028233350.1 coordinate 21,608,886, forward strand.
CTGATAGATCGCACATTTCTGAAGTCATGTAATGACGTGATATTTTTTCAATATGTGGTTAAACCATACCACATGATTGATCCTATGAACTGGGTGTATGCTTAGCAACTACTATAATTTCTACTTTGTGTATACCCATATTCTCCTAGTAATTTACATTTTTATTAGAATCAATCAATCTATCTACACATACAAAGCGTCAGATATATAATTGATGATGTATACTTAAATAATATTCTGCTCCAGTTGGTTCAATAGATTAACTTACTAATTATATTGACAAACAATAAGTTATGTGAGATGAATAATTTAAGTGATCCATTCAAAGCTGTACGCAAACTTGGTATGAAAATTCCTAACCGACGAGACCTCTGTCGCAATATCACTTCCCCGCGACTTCCAAACTAGATACATCTCATCGACAGATACGTGATGATTAATAACATTGTCCCGAAAGGTGATCGACCTGCGAAGAGTCCTTCATTTAAACTAATGGCTGCAACCCTCCTCCTTCGCCATTTTCCTACCGCGCCCCCCTGCGGAGAAATTAATCATCTCTCTCTTGGAAAACCCTCTGTCGAATGCCCCCGGCCAACCAATCACCGAGATCGAGGAAAAACTTGGAAGGAAATAAGTAACCGCGTTAAAAATACAAAGAGCTCTGTGACACAAATGCCATTCTTGTGTTGTTTTGTTTTTTGTTTATAAACAAAAATGATCATTTTTACAGTTCCTATCACATAATTCTTAAAAAATATGATTATTTTATACTTATCATTATATGTATATATGCCCATGATGAATAATTCATTATTGTATACTTAATCACAAACGACCCAGAACAACCACTTCAATATTTTCACAAAACTATGCCTCAAAAAGCAGACGTTGATATAAAAAATAATTCATATATTTCTGCCTGGAAAAAAATCATATATTTATTCTATCATGTTGTTTATGAATGAAAAATAAAATCTTCCATGCTTCAATTACTTATGTGTGTACCTACTAATAATTACGATAACCAAATAATTACGATGGTTACTTTTTTTTATCAATGGTGTAACTAATACAATTTGTTATACAATTAACGACAAAAATATCAAGCATTATTATATGAAATCCACAATATTATAAAACAATTCAATTAACAATAATGGCGCTATAATTTAATTATTAGCCTTAAAAACCTTTCTTTGTTTATAGTGTTGAGACTTGGACCATAAAATAAAAATAAATACGTTTTTTTATGCCCACATGTAAGTTGTACGTATGCAGTTCATCGTGTGACACTTATTCGTGCGCCGCAGTACGTGAAACATGAGTTCATATAACATTTTATCAAATGACGAGTTCTTCGTTGAACATTTCACCGTGGAATACATTTGTACGTATCTTACAAAATGCGGCGATAGTTTGCAAATAGTACTGTTACAATAAAATTAACCCTAACCTAACCTAACCTGACCTAGTAAAGACATCTCATAAAATTTGCCACATATTGTAGCATACGTACAAATATACTCCACGGTGAAATGTTCAATGAAGAACTCGTCATTTGATTAAATGTTACACGAACTCATGTTTTACGTACTGCGGTGCACGAATAAGTGTCCTGCGGTGAACTGTTTACGTAAAAATTTCCGGATACGCATTGAAATAATGTTATTTGAGGTGCGTGCTAAAGATGCCATGGAGGTAAAAAGACGAAAATCTTCGTTTTGAAAAAAATAAAATCGAAATGCCGACTCTCTAAAAATATAATGTCTTCAGTGAGTTCTGCTGTTTATAGCCATATACTCATATTACACACAAGAAAAACTAATAATTCGGAAATCTTCATTTAATCCGACCAAGTGAAGGACGCCAAGAGTCTCTCAGTACCTTCATTTGAACAGTGGAATGCAGGAATCATTTTAGAGATATAGCTAGGCTAGTTAAAAGAAATCTCGATACTGAACAGTGTTTACTTTTAATAATAAAAATATATTCCTTATATAGTTTTATTTTATACATATATAGACATTTTTCGCGTCGCAAATCATCATAATAATAAAATTATTTAAAATTTTGAGATGTACCTAGTAACATTTTTTTGTCACGCCAGATATTCTAATTTTGAATTTTGAGCATTATTATTCTAGTCAATACTCGATGACACATTTATAAAACAAATGAATCTAGTATTAATTGACAACATTATTTTTCAATAATTAATTATACATGCATATTATAGTGTGCGACTTGAAATATTGAAGAACTGTTTACAAATCATAAAAAAATATTAACAAATAGCAAGTTCCACACCACAGGTAGTTGGTGCCATAAGGATTAGTATCAGGTAAGATTATTTTACTATTTAACTATAACTGAAAACATATATTTTGTTTAATATAACTTAACTAATAAAAATAAGTAGGTATATTGACAACAAAATGATCGTATACTATAGAACAATCAAGGAAAAATGACAATTGCCTTCGAACCTTCATTAAATGTTGTACTTTGAACACATATAATATATTATTAGGTACCTAACCAAAGAAGTAATAAAAAAATGTACTTGCTTTTTATTTTGAGAAGCTTAAATTCATTCATATTGTTTTACTAACATAAATATGTACGGAGGGTTTAGTATCTTAATTTTATTGAGGTTTAATTTGAGAGTTACTTTCATATCATTTAGTATCATTTACTTTTTTTTCCTTTGATATTTGGTATTTTATTGTAAGTTCTCCTAGTATTGGGTTGTATAGTTATTTATGATTCGACTAGGTGTATACAAGATTTTAAAGAATGTAGGATAAATATTTATTTTCAATGTTGTATGCACCCACTACACTCTTATATAAAATATATTGTCGGTATTCCCAGAGAACAAATTAATAAATAGAATACCGATATTCTATTCTCCAATACACCACACTACATTTTGACGGAAGGTTTTGAATGTGTGAGTATCCAACGAAACTGACCCACACATTATAGACGTGAAATAGTGTGTGGTTCAACCTTCAAATACACCGATATTGAATGAGCGTCAGCGCATAAACCGAGAGCAGTTGTTAGATCGAAAGACAATCCTATTCTTTACACATGTTTAAGTTTATACTACATTCTTCCACACTCGAGATCGGTTGCCTGTTACATCACACCCGTTAGGTATTTCAGTTCCTATTATTTCTGAGTTCCCTGCGGAATTCCATTTAAAAAAATATCGTTCTTAGAAATTTAATATGACATATTAAACTTAGTATTCATATGAACTCAAATATCTTTGCCAAAATAAATAATTTTATATGCCTACTTAAACACACAACTCTGTAAATAAACTGTAATATATTAATTATTTTAAATTGCTAATACTTTCTCTCAATGGTCATGTACACCATTATCAAGTATGCTAATTATTAGTGTACTGGTAGCATTTTCAATAATATTAGATATTTAGTCTTAATAGGTACTGGTTGTAAAACAAAAATACTAGGAACTTAATATAATCAATACCTATCGTATTGCTGTAAAGTGAAATTATTCAAAATAAACGTAATCCGAATTAATATAACTGATATATTTTTAACTATTTTTAAACAATCTTTTTATAAAAGATATTTTTTTCTATTATAATATGTCTTTTCATTAGCATCTTTGTATTGCTGAAAAGTGACAATTTTTAATGATCAGCTGTTTTAGTCATACGCTGAACAACCTTGACTTTTTGGCACGAAAATTTATTATGTGGGCCAATTAAAATAAAAAATTACAAATTCATTTTTTTTAATTTAATTTTTTATAAAACACTTTTTCAACTAATTGTTATTGATATGATATATTTTGTAACACGTAATTCACATAATTTAAACTATTAAGTCAAATTATAAATAATATTCATAAAAGATATTTTGTGAGTAATGTACATTATAAATGAAAGAAATTGAGATATTGTTGAAAAAGCTCTCTCAGTAAGTTTTTAGCAATTAATTTTGTTATTATATTCCATTTAGGAATATTATATTCATAATAATCCAAGGTACTACAGAATCGCGTAAATTAATGAGAAGGCTATCCAAAACGAGAACCAGTCAATCATTAATTGGCTCGAAACTTTCTTCAAACTCCAGATAAAGTTAATTAATCAAACATTATACAGTCTAAATATTCCGGATAGTTTTATTTGAATAATTATAGGTATATTGTATACCATACAAGTGGCGTTCTGTGAGTTCGCTAGCATCTATATTTAACTCGAGAGTTTCAGCAAGTAAAAAAATAGATAACTAGGTGAAATCCAGTCCCAAGGTCGGGAAAAAACTCAGGAAAATAGAGATACGTGACTTATCCTCCATCTCATTCTAGCACTCCCACTTTTTATCTCCCCCCCATCATAGTACCGGTAACACCGTCAGCCCAATATAGAGAGATACAATATATCCTACATAGCTTCTGCCCGGTAGCTATTTCAAGCCCCGACGTCGGTGTATTTGGAAGCCAAATGTACGTGGGACGTAGGTGACCCGAAAAAATATCCTCGATTTTTTTTACAACAAAATATTTTTTAGTTAATTTCTTTCGCAGCTGACACCGTTTTATTTCAAATTACCCGCAGACTTTTTGGTCAGTGTGTACAAAATATAAATCAGGATTTTGTATGAATTATTATGGCGAGCGAGAATAAAAAAGTTTTTCTAAGGGAGAAAAAAAAATATTTTTTTCTCCTCTCTACTAACTAACGATAAATTTTCCCGATGTACGAATGTGTTGTTAAATGAGATAAAAATGTTTGAGTACTGTAAAAAAAGGGACTATGCTACTTGCTTCGGAATAAATTATTGTACTTTGTTAGCCTTTTTCTACATGGAAGAATTTTTGAACATAATTTTGCTGCTAACTTTTGAATTGTCAATAATTTATTGCAATTTAAAAATGTGAAAAAAATTTCTAACAATTTTTTTAGATATCAATATACAAGTATCAATGATTCACTATAAGCACTTGTTTTACAGAGAACCATTCAAATTCTTCAATTTTTTAATAAATTAGTTAACAAGTGTTTTGTTAGATATTGATGTGAAAAAATCAATTGACATACTAGTTATTACTTTTAAATAATAACGTTGATTTAATATTTCATTATAAATAAAATTGTATAATGAATATCAAATATTTTATCAATTTAAATTGTATCGATTTTTCAAAATGGCGAATCAATAATTATTACTAGGTACCTCGTAAAAAATAAATTTATGCTGACAAGTAAGAGTACCTATTATAATACTTTATCTTTAATAAGTATTATTTATATTCAACAATTTTCAATTATGTTGAATTTGTTAAATTAGTCAAATTTTTATAGCATGTCACTTGCCTAAACGAATGTTTTCTCTTTCGTTTACGATGAGAGCATAAAATGAATTCAAATAATACAGTAAGTATCCAATTCTTTACGTAAATAAATGTTATGTCTAACAATCCGTGGAGGCAAAGCGACAATGATATTAATTCGAGACAGCTATTATACTGCGGGTACTATAGTATTAAATTAAGTTAATTTAAATGGAATGGAATTCAATAAAAATAGCTTGACACCAAAATAATCGTTTTTTTACTTATTTATTACTTTTCATATACATTTAGTTATTAAATAAATTTATTTGGCATCTACGTGGTAAAACTGTATTATAATAGTTTGAAACTAAGTTTAATTAATTCCGATTTTCTTATAGAGCTTAAAGACAGAATAATTGAAAAAAAAAATTCAAATACCAACATAAACTTTCTTCCGAAACATTGTTAATAATATTTTCTGAATCGTGTAGTAGACTCAGTACAAATTTATAAGACGGTTTTGTGTAGTTTTGTGTGCTCAAGAATTATATACAATAAAATTTAATTAAAATAACTGATAATACTGACTTTTTATATCGGCCAATTTGTAGCCATATAAAGCAAATTCTATCGGATAACAAATATTATGTTGGTGTTATTGACCGTCTTAAATATTAAATTCACCTCTACAAAACAACATGAAATTAATTTATATTTTTTTCTGGCCACCCAGTATCATAATCATTAAATTATGAATATATATTTTTGGATGCCGCCGACCTGGATGGACCAACACGACATCTACTGACTCTGCGACTGACTCAAATTACAAACAATCCCAGAGAGAAAATCTTTTTTTAAGTTTAAATCTCTGCTAATTTTAAACGGCGAACCTATCAAATTCCCTTGGCCCATGTAAATGAGTTGAGATTTTTATTGTTTCTACAATTTTAAAGACCTGCCCTCATTCGTGTTCTTTTTTAATTGAATGAATAATGAATGAACTACTTTTAAAAAATGATATAGATCCAGTATTCTAAATCTTTACCAATGCATAAAAAATATTGTCTCCAAACATATTCCGCTTTTTTATAAGATTGATTCATTTGCATTCAAATACAGTAAAAAAACTGTTTTCTTATCAGAAATTACATATAAATACATACTTCAATATAATAAGTTTGTTTTCACAATTATTTGTATTTATATTTACCAAAGAACTTCAACATGGCTTGCCTGTTCTTCAAGCCATCCGAATTCCGGTATTCTGAAAGGCCGCTAAATACTACCTACGGTAGAGTTACGGGAAGCTGGTTTGACTTGGAATGATGCAAGAAGACTGGCGAGCGACAGGGATTCTCGAAAGCGCCTCGTGGTGTTCATATGCTCCAACAAAGGGGTGGATATGGCCGAAGAAAGAAGAAGAAAAATATTGACAAAAATATAGTGAAATTTGAGTATCGAAGTTCGATCGATAGATTAAAGCACATATGACTTACCCGGAAAGTGACATATTATATTGTGAGTTTCAACTTTTTTATGATTTTGTTTATTAAAGGTATGTTTGTGAAGTTTTTCAAAATTCACCTAGGTACCTAGCTACCATTTCTTATATGAATAATTTTATTAGAAAAATATGTCTTATTATGTACCTATTATGATAGCACCAACTACCACTGATCTTTATCTTTACTAACCTTATAATAATTTCACTTCCTTATTTTTTTTCTTCTGGGGTTTCTTTACTCAGTGCCAATTAAAAATAATTTAATATTCTGTCATATATTTTATAAATTCATGTTTAATAATTAATATTAGGTTATTCATATTGCCAAAACTCTATATAATTTAATCAATACTGAATGATTGAGTGAAGAATAGTGCTCATCTACGATGATGATGACGCATTTATCGTGGGATACTGCCAAAAGTTGGTAAGTCTCGAAATGAAGTGAGAAATCAATCATGGAGTACCTAATTGCAATTTGAAGTTTGACATCCCCTTTAAAATCAGGCATGCTAATAATTTCATTGTGTTTTATATGCATGTTGATGTTCTATATATCGTATGATCTTGTTTTTTTTCTAGCATATTTATAGTACGTATATATAGACACATAATACCTTGTTAACTCTAAATACTTAAATTATTTACTTACCATCTTTTCGCTGCAGCCCCATGAATCGTCTTGCTACATATTGTGAGTTTTAATCGTATCATTATATTTAGTCAGAAATACATCAAAACTTTTGTTAGATACTTTTGATATTCTCATAATATTATGTAATTTATACGTGTTTATTTGATAATATGCTTTTTTTATTCATATATATATATGTACTAATTTTATAACCATATAATATAGGTAAATGTACATTTTGTAATACCTACCATCTGTAATCCAAGCTAAACGGTTATAATATATCTGAGAAACTGTAATATTATTACCAATCCATACTACATCAATAACTTGCATAGCGGAAATCAATATTCCCTCTTCAAAGATAAATCAATCAGTGCGGAGCGTAAGCGTCCAACCATTTGATTACATCTTGATAACAGTATCCTGATTGCAGTAGCCTTATTATCAAATCATATGGTTACACACGAGCTATGACATGGTTGACCGATCGCCACAGCAAATTGTTCAAGGGAATATCTTCGATCCCCCCATGATGAATAATTATTACAGAATACATGAAGGATATTGAAGTTCAAAACGTGAAAGCTAACGGATTATCACAAAATAAATTCAAATATTATGTATCTAGTATATACTAATAATTCTTTGTGGTATCAACACCTTCCGAGCTGAGAAAATTCACTATTATAGTGCATCAGTGAACGAATAGCCTATTATACTTATATAACTTAGTGGTTTAAAAAAATCTTTTTACGGCGCCTTAGAGCTCTCACAGACGGGATTCCGGTGTCGAGCCACCGAAGAATCCAGCCACTCTACACTGCAGTGGCTATGGCAGCCACTGAATTCATATCGCACCATCACAACTAAACCGCCACAAGTGCAAAATTATATGATTTGAGTTAATTATTACGTTTAATCGCTTCACCGCGGAACATTTAATTACTATTTTAATACCACGTTTAAATAGCATGCTAATTATATATAATGGCCACCAAATGAGGATACAACAGCTGTGCTGTCAGCGCTGTAAGGATTAATAGTCTATCATTCATAGTAGGGGAAATGTGTTCAAAATGGCACAGTGGGGAAAAATAAACTTTTGCTCTACTGGCGAAATGGTGCAGTCTAACATGATGCAACTAGCTCAGGAACAATGCATGACCCTTCTTTTAAATATTCAGCCATATTGAGTTAACTCAAAACAGCCGTACAAGAAGATACAGTCGAAAGATTTGTGAACCAAACGAATATTTTTGCAGCTTGTCGACAAAAGGTAATATTACATGTATTTTATATTATTAAATCTATATATATATATATAAACCAGCTTAAGTAGCCGTTATTAGTGTTCATGTACGATGTAAATTTATCATAATTACTGAAGTGTAAACTGCATTTTTTTTAACGAATTTGCCAAATTCATTTGATTGGGATAAAATGGCATACATTATGGTAGGCTAAAACGGCATATTATGTGATTTATGATTTTATTGTTTCTGAAAGATTATGTTCCGAAATTACCTACGTAAAACTCTGTAAGAGACATGGGATACAATGAAAATAAATCAGGCAGTTTTAGCTGTGAAAATGAATGGAAGAACTTAAAGAAGGCATTTTTTAAATAGAAATAAAACAATAAAAACGGAGATAAACATCTTGGAAGATTTATGACTACTTTTCCAGTGGAAATTGAATGTCAAAATATGAAATTTTTATTTGATAATATATTTTTGTTTCTATTTTTGACAAATATTTATATCGTTTGCCATTTTGTACAACCGGAGGGGTGAAATGATTTCTAACTACACGTTTTTACTTCTTATTTTTGTAGTTTTACTTTATTCGTGCTCCGTTTTTATAATAAATTATACGTTTTGATATTCTTTTTTTCATTAAACTAAACACTATGCCATTTTGTACACCCTTCTCCTACATGTACCGAAAATTTCATATCTATAAGTGAAAAGATCGTTCAATTTCTAAATATATTTCAAAAACACAGTACAAAAATGTGAAAGGTCAAACCAATTTTGCGTTAGGCGGTTTAATTTATATGGTGCGGTTTCATTACGGTCGTCTAATTAATAATAACATAATAATACTCACATGTTGGTCGACGAATATAATACTATTATTATTATTACGTATTATTATTACGACGTTGAATCATAAAGAAATTACTTGCCGCAATAAACTATGTTCTTTAGTCGATGCAGCTTTAACAAACCATTTATTTTATACAATGCGTATAGAATACGTTGTTTAATAATTATATTATATCTAAAAGCTTTTTCGCAGGTACCTTTAACTAATATAGATACATACAAATACCAACTAATATATACCTAAAGTAATACTATAACTAACTAAAATATACTAAACGTTAATTTATTTAGATTTGGAATATTTTATATCTACTAATCCGAAATGTCACACTAACAATATGCAGGCTAACGTTCATTTCTAAAAGAACACACGCCCGTTCTATTCAATCATGTATTTAGGTATTACAGGAGCGAAGGGTGAAGGTAGGCTGTTAAGATCCGCCATAATTAGTGCACATTAAACTTTTTTAGTCATACGTATTTGTTTATATTGAACAATTTACAGATATTATTGGTTAGATTTTTAAAATCAATTAAACCCTGCCTAAACCAAACCATACTAATTTTGGTATATTTTGGGCGTTACGACTAAATTGTGCATACCTTTTCATTCATACTTATTTGTTTTCGTTGGATTAAGAATAAATATCATTACACATTTTGTTGGTTGTTTTTTTTAATTCATTCAGCCTTGTCTAAACCAAACTATAAAAGATTAAAAAAAAATTATTCTATCTTTAAAATATTCAAAGTTATGTATGGTTTAATTGCATAATTTTAGATATTTTATAGATAGGTATTTTTTTACTATTATCTATTATGGCTTGGTTTCGCAGGGTTTAATTGAATTAAAAAAACGAAACAACAGATTCTGTAAATTGTGGTGTTATTTCAATGAAAAAAATACTAATACCTGATAAAGTTTAGTGTGCACTATATATAGTGGATCTTAACAGCCTACCTCCACCCTTCGCTACTGAGGTATTATTATTTGATTTAAATATATATAACGTGGAAAGACACATGATTCATGACATGCAACGGCAGGTACCTTCCTACATATTTCATTCAAAAAACACTTTTAGAAAATAAAAGGTTCTTATTTTTTTTACTTTTTCCACATTTTATTTCATAATTTTGATATACAAGCGCTTTTATCCTAGCGTAAATTTTCAATTGAATGACAGTAAAAATATAGGTACATATTATTGAATAAAAAAAATTATAGAGAACGTCGGTTTCGATTGTTTACTTAAATTAATATTAACTTGTTGGTGATATTTGTACTTATTTATATACATTATGAGATTGCCTAATTTTATCATAGAAAAATTTGCTGTGTTTAAAATTCACCTACCGTATGTTAAAAAAAAAGGTTCCCTATCAATGACAAATTTTATATTGTGCATTGTAGTTATGAACGCTCGATAAATACAAACTTCATTATTCCCATCCTAACCAAATAATAAAAAAATATATTTCCTATCTATAAAATATCCAAAGTTGTGTACCTATAATTTAATCGCATAATTTTAGAGTATTTTTTACTATTAGCTATGGTTTTCGCAGGTTTCATCGAATTTAAAAAAACTTAGTACACCATCTGCAAATTGTAGTTTTTTTTTAATGAAAACAGAATAATATTAAATACGATTTAATAACAATAAACAATAATTTAAAATTTATTCTGCTCATTATGCTCTGCCTAATCAAATAATAAAAAATATTATCATATCAATAAAATAACCAAAGTTATGTACCTACCTATAATTTAATCACATAATTTTAGATATTTTAGATGCCTATTAATATTAATTATGCGTCAATGATAAATTAAAATTTACAAAATAAATAGCGCCGAGGAGTTCAATGAAAAGACAATAGGTAATTAGACCTGGCTTCAGCAATAAAAATAATTACACGACAAAGTATGGCAAATACATTGAGAGAAAAACTTGTTAGTATTTATTTCTTTACATACCTACTTAAGTAGGTATTTTGAAGATGCTCGACCAAACTGATCTATTTGATTATAAACTATTGTCAATAATGAATTTCATCAAATCGATCGTAAGAAATTTTCTCACCAACACCACCATCTGTAAATTGTCTTTTTTATTGAAAACAGAATAATATTAATTTTTTTTTCAGAATCTGGATCAGTATGAAACACTGTTTTCATTTATGCATTTTATTTTGAAGAAATTTCTATTTAGCTAAAAAACATGCCTATTAATATTAATTATGTGTCAATGATAAATTCATTTTCAATAATAATAATAGCACACGTGTCACCGCATCAAAGCGGTCTTTGTATTAATTATTATTTTTATTACGATCGCCGGAGCTTCTGCCGAGGCAATGCATAAAAAAAGGTAATAAAAACCGCGCTCGCAAATAATAATGAGTTCGAGCGGCTTGACATTGTGGCGGGCAAAGGAAAAGTGTGCGATTCTCGTAAACACGAGTATCTTCCGTCTGAACGCTCCCATTTAGTTATGTGTAAATGCGGAATCTCCGCCACACAGGTGGCTTAAAAAAAGTGCGATACGGGTGTCTTCCGTCTGAACGCTCCCATTTAGTTATGTGTAAATGCGGAATCCCGTCTGAAAGAGGGCTTAAAGTACCAGTTAGTGGTGTATATATATAAGCAGATTTTCCACCGAGTAGTTACACAAATCTTGAAATAAAAGTAGGCACAGCTACTCAGTGATATACCTATATTGATCCTTATTATTTTAATCTCAAATAGTATGTCAATTCATTAGGTACTGTTACTATTGTGATATTCCAATGCATTATTGTGGTCTTTATAATTTGTTTTGGTTTTATTTTTGATATTTCAAAATCCCCGCGTTTTCGGAACAACTTAAAAAACGTACATATACCTATTAACGCAACAACATGCATTAACGCTTACAATACAAAAATTCTACGTAACTGAAGGAAGAACCTTTTTTTCATGACAGTCAAGAAGGGACCAAACAAGAGTACGTTATTTTTTAGTATCAACCCATAACGTAAACTCGTATTTATAAACAATTGTATTAAATTTTAATCATATTTGCTAGCGGGTGACGATGTCGTCGTCGCCCATTCTATAGTGATGTATTAAAGTTGATTAGCTATTTTTTTTATTATTGTTAAAATAGTTTTTTTCACATAAAATATTTACAGTACCTACTTACGATAAGGAAGCTTCTTCTTCATAACCCTTTTTGAAGAGGAAAATACATACTTAGCGACTTACACATGCTCCATTCGGACCTCGCACTTGCTAGAAACGAATTTGCTTCTGCATATTATTTTTAAAACCAATTACTTATCTAAAATATATTTCATGTTCAACAATATTTTTATATCGCCAGGAAAAGCATTGGATCTCATAAACTGGTGCAATTATAATAAAATAATATACTACAGTGGCACCGTGGATACAGCAAAAGCGGTTTGCATTTATATTGATATATTGTTTTCTAGTATTCAAACATATATTCCTATATACATGCGAATAGCCTATGGTAAGACAGTAGAGTGATTTATATATATTATTGTTAGGGCCCGGATTTATATGCCAGTGCATGTTTTGTTAGGGTGTATGTACAAATGAGAGTTCCAAAGAGTGCACAGAATCCAAAAATAAAATTTTATTGTGCATATAAATGCATATTTGAGACGTTAGAGCATATTTAAGACATTGGTGCATATTTCATAAATAAATGCATATTTTTAAATACAGCTTTCGAATTTATAGTTTTAGTTTTTTTAAATTATTTTATCAAAATATAACTAAATTAGGAAGGTACCTAGGTAGTTTAGATGCACTTGCATTTTTAATTTCATCTCCGAGCCATCCTAAATGTGGATTTATCAGAAAAAGTGAAGTCAACTCGGGCAAAAAACAGAAAATAGTATTTAGGAATAGTTAAGTGTGTCGTTTTTGTTTTTTTTAACTTATGTTTGGCTTACATTGCATTTATTATTCAATTATTCGTACTTAAAAAACTATTTTGAAAAATGTAATTGATTACCTTTATATTCATGGTTTGTGTTTTTTTGTTCTGCTATCGTATTACACCTTGAAAAATTATTAACTAGTTACCTATTCGATTTTTTGTCAGTAATATTGGGTAAAGTGGGTATTTACAATTTTTTACCACAAAAAATTACAGTTTTTTAACTGCATATTTCTTTGGTTTTAGTGCATATTTTATTGATTTTAAGTGCATACGCGCATGCATATATAATCATGTTTATTATTGCATATAAATCTGCTCCCTAATTGTTGTGATCAGTGATCATGCTTTCGACTTCGATGCGACTTCCTGCTAGCCGTCGTAATATGCCAAAAAATATATTACTATTAATGTTGTCGTTCTAAAATTGAATTAGGTATTAAATCATATTATTTTGTTTTATAGGATATCCGAAATTATGGTCGGTACCTACTCTTTCAAATAATCGTTTTTTACTACTTTTAGTTTAATGACCACTTAAATGAGGAATATAAAAAGTATAACCAGGTGTTCTGGTATTCTGATATTCATTTATTTTAAATAAATCGAATGAACTGAGCACAATAAATTGTCAAATTTTTATTTATCATTCTTGGATGTTATCATTGTATTCTTTGTCGCGAATAATATAAAGTGCAGTGAAACAGTTATAAAACAATAGACTATGATAAGATTTATATCATCTATCATCCATACGTTTTAAACAAGAATTTTAAAATAACGTAGTGAAGTCAATGACCACATTAATAAATAATGTGATTCTTTTGATAGTGAGCCAATAAACGAAGCACCTGTTTAAAATATAAATTGGAATAAAACATAATATTATCCAATTCCTCTTATTTATTTTTTGTTGTTGTTTAAATTGTGTTTTTTATTTAAATAATATACAGTTACGTAGAAAACTAAACGTTATTACGATAGAATTTACGAATTGTATCATAAGAGTTTATGACACTGTACCAAGAATAGGTACATAACTTGCAAATAGTCTTATAAAAGTCATATTATAAAAATACTTCAAAAAATCTTGGAGTCAATGGGATTCCAACACACCCATGCTGGATGAGTTTTTTTCTCACATAACCTACCTACTCCAATATTATCAATGCAGATATTTTAAAACCATAATGCATCTCAAGTGTCTTCAAATTCTGTTAATAAGTAATACTATATTTTATATTGACATCAAGATAATAACCTCTATGTCAAGATTCCGGATAATTGAATAATTATAATAGTAGGTACAAATAAGTTTAAATGAAATTTATAATTAATATAGTATGCTGTGAATGTTTCTATGAATATTGATGGATTGAAATTATATACTTTTATATTAGATCTGAATGTATAAGATTAGTTTAATTCAATAAATCACGATATGCAATGTATTTTAGGCTAAATCTTAAGTTGAGCTATTTATACTCACTGTGGTCTTCTGCACCCCTCCAGTTTATGACATTAAGTTGTTTTAAGGCATCTTCCATCGGATTGTTCTTTCAATGTATCGGTCTTTTTTCACGTGGATAACATATAAATATCTACTTAGAAGCTTAAATACATCAGTTATTGTTTTTTAGTGATTTAATTACACAATCTCAATCGTAATCACAAAAACAGATGAAGCATTTTCCCATAAAAAGCTTTTCTAAAATGACCACAATGGCTCATTAAAACATGTTATATTAAATTATTCCATACCTACGCAATACTGTAACCACTATGACGTGTTGATATATTGATGGTATCACTAATTAGCATGTCTATCAACCACAATGATGTGGTTAATTCATCGAAATTAACAGAATATCAAATAATGTAATATGATCAGTTTCACAAATACATTCCTGCGTTCATATTCTACGAGCCTTGGGTATGTAACTAACAATCCTAAATTAACCTAGCCGGGTTATACAATTATTATAAAGATAATATTTGTGTTGCCCTATTGTACCTCCTTAAATTACTATTTTCGTGATTTGGCCGAACCTTTGCGGCTAATTTATCGTGCATACACGAACTTGCTTGAAATTCACGTAGCAATCCAATAAATGAAGATTATTAGATTGACCTTAAGAATATAATATCAAATTATCTATAATAGACCAAGTTCAATTTATGAGTTTCCATATATTCAACACACATAGTTTGAAAATACTTCTGAAAAATATATAACTTTTATAAAAAAACCTTTTTGGAGAAAATAACGATTCAAACGTGCACCCCCAGGGATTCGCGCTCGTGTGCCATGGCCACCAATGTAAGGAATATGTTCTATCTAATTACGACTAAGTCAACTCATAATAAATGGTTTTTACAATACCCACTGAAGCACTTTCTAAATTGCGTTTCTTATTGATAATCAGCTTTTGTATTATAATAAACTATTTCTTTTATTCAACGAATAATTCACAAGATTTGTGTTAATGAATATATTTGGAAATAATATAAGTGAATAATTTACGAATATCACTAACAGTCATGCTCCGGATGCATAAACGTTGAATTGAAAAACACCTTGCGAGTTCAATACCAGGCTTTAATATAATATCCAACGATATTTAGCCAAATGCGATATACTTACATGCGTATACCTTAATAAACTGACACTTATTATATTTCTTCATTAATTTCCGTCATTCACTGCGTTGAATTGTATAGGTACTTGTCTTATAGATTTATTTTATTCTGTAAAATATTTTTTTGTTTATTTTACTCTACTCATTTAATTATCAATAACGAATAAAAATACTTGATTTTATTGCAACAAAAAAGATAATTATCACATTCCTAACATTAGTACATTACCAAAAACAATAATTACTGTGATTTTTCTCATGAAAAACTATGCTCATATTTTGTTATTGAATTAGATAATCTCTTCATGTATAGCGCGGATGGGCTAGTTTATTGGACCTCTCTTTAATTACGGTCCGGGCTTAACTAAGTTTATAATTGATATCAGTTATAATGCTTATCAGATTTGTTTCTATCCTAATAGATAACTTATATGATGCACGTTTTAATTTTAGCTTCTGCATTGGAACATTATATATTTATAACCAAATATGTATTTAAAAT
Organism: Rhyacophila brunnea; assembly: GCF_057557595.1. Taxonomy (NCBI): domain Eukaryota; kingdom Metazoa; phylum Arthropoda; class Insecta; order Trichoptera; family Rhyacophilidae; genus Rhyacophila; species Rhyacophila brunnea. Next base: position 21,625,560 of record NW_028233350.1, read on the forward strand.
TCAACCATTGTCTTTCAATATTCTATCTCATGCAAATAATTAGAGTATTCCTTTATTTCTCAGTCATACAATTAATCACTTTTATTATAATCGATGCGAACTATGAATTTACTATTGTACTTTTCTAAGGAAAATACCAATAATAATTAAATAATTTGTTCATTAGCTTGCGTGAGTTCAAAACTTTTACTATGACCAACGTATCAAGTGCTATGCCAACAGGACGTAAGTATGGTCGTCCAAAAACTGGTAACAAGTAAGTTGTACGAATGCAGTTCTTCGTGGGACACTTATTCGTGCGCCGCAGTACGTGAAACATGAGTTCGTATAACATTTTATCAAATGACGAGTTCTTCGTTGAACATTTCACCGTGGAATACATGTGTACGTATCTTACAAAATGCGGCGATAGTTTGCAAATAGTACTATTTCAATTAGATTAACCATAACCTAACATAACCTAGTAAAGACATCTCATAAAATTTGCCACATGTTGTAGCATGCGTACAAATATACTCCACGGTGAAATGTTCAACGAAGAACTCGTCATTTGATTAAATGTTGCATGAACTCATATGTCACGTACTGCGGTGCACGAATAAGTGTCCTGCGGTGAACTGTTTACGTACAAATTTCCGGATACGCAAAAAAAATCGACACTTTTCCTTCAATGTAATACCGATGTCAATACTTTTATCATAATTTGGACTATTTAAATGCTTATTGGCATGTTATTATTATTTTATCTACTATTTTCAATATTTATTTTTTTCATGCAGATGAAGCATTGTGAAATAGAAAATGTTTTGTTTTATATTTTTTTGCTCATTGTTTCTCAATAAACACACTACTACGTACGACATAATATTTAATTTGTAATGCTATTTTGAAAACTTTTTGGACCAAATTAACAATTTAAACTTAAAATTTTTCTAAATAGTCATGCCTCATGATAGTATATTGTTTTGTAAAGAAAACACTGCATTTTTTATAATAAAAAGTTTGTACTTCGATATGACGACCCTAGGCATAAGCGAATTTACTAGAAAGCGATTTGATATAAGGATGTATAGTTATCGTCATATTATTTTAGGTACTATGCCAAAAACTATTGGTGGTATAGTGGATATTTTCTTATGAATCTAACCCAATAAATAGTTTATTTTTGGCATAACCACCCCTTACTCATTTTTGGCGTAGCAACCTCGATACAAACCATGACATTTGATAGGTATCATAAAATATAAATAAATATTATACTTACCTTTAATATAATATATACACATATCTATAATTGATAATATTTTATGGGCCTTTATATAGTGAGCGGGTTGTATTAACAATTGTTTCTTTTTACGAGAAATAGATATTGGCCACTTGCTCAAGCTATACTATGGATTCAAATACATTGTACAATAACATATACATTTTCCACACCCAAGATTTCAACACGGGAATCCAACACATTACGGCTCGGCCATCGTGGGCGCTACAAAGAGGTAACCTTAAAATGTTGGTAAATTGGTGCGATTGTCACAGGACAGGGAAATGTACTCTCCGTCACCAACCACCAAAAATAGCGACACAGAAAGAAGAATAATAAACAAACACTGACAAGTATTTTTAATAATACTGAAATATTAGTTTTAACACTGTAAGATTACATACTAAGATAACAGTCTTTTTAGATCTTTGTAAAAAGAAAATTGTATTTCTTTTTAACAGACAATTCAATATTATGTTGCGAATTGACTACTGAGAGATGGTTGCTTGTTAGAGTGGTGAACCAAGAATTCGGCTACTTGTAGGTAGTATGCGGGAACGCTATATAAGTATGTAGGTATAAAGGTATTTAGTATTTATGTTGAACGGATACGGTTTTTGGCTACTATCTGCTAATTTGAAATTTTCTTTTTTTAATAATAATAATAATATGAGGTAAAAAATCTATATTTGGTAAGATCAATACAAACTACGTATATTTAAATCGAGACACTGAATTCCTAATTACGACGGTAGTGTTAGTAATTGATTATCTTCGAATGCAGTGCGGTAACCCGTTCGCAATAAATGAAGAGGTTTGATTTCAAATTTTGTTGAATTTATTACCATTTATTTCAATATGCAACAATCATCATTTTCTACAAACAGTGAACCAAATATTGCATTCGAAGTATGAGCAATAACTACAACTACCATCGAAGTTTATAGTTTTGTGTCACGGCCTAGATATAGTGAGCCTTGGGCGAAAATCTAATCTTAGCTAACAAAAAAATACGTGGGTATATAATATTTTATAATATGTAATTTTACACAATATGTAATAATATTATAACCCGCTAAAAGCATATGGACAAAAACTTTAAAAAACTGACAATTTTTCATAAACATACCTAAGTACCTACCAGAAAAAATTCGGACCGAGTGGAATTTGAACTCACGATCTGAGCGAGTGTTTTTATCTTTTAAGCTATCGATTAGTTAGTATATTACGATTCACGAGAATAATGGGCCAGTGCGTTTGGCGCTGGTCTGTCATTCGGGGACTCCGGGGTAGATCCCCGGTGAGGTTACAATATTTTTATGTGAATTTCTCAAAGCCTGGTTGTGAGTATGTTGTATTATGGTTGTGTGTATTATCACACTATTTTCATTGACCGTATGGCCTGGCCTGGTGGAATGAAATATCACAATTAAAAATAAAAATAACTAATCTATCCATGGTTCAAATTCTGTTGATATAAAATAATCACATTATTAAATCAAAGTAATGATAATTGTGTCGCTAGATTTCAAAATCAGCCAAGTCCACCTTTAGGTATTTTTTTCTTTTTTGTGAATTCCTGAAGAACTACTGCTTTCTAACATTTCTGCATTATCGAAATGTTGAGCATATTAATTTTAAATATTATATACTCGAAATAATATAAACTTTCACCCTTGTGACTGTGAACTTCAGAAAACAAAAAGCTGTTTTTCTCCTATTCGTCTGTTATGGGACTTGGCTGATTTTGAAATCTAGCTACACAATTATTAATAATATGGTTAAAGATACTGTCCAAGGTTATTCACATGTATTTATGAGTCCTTGCATTTGCGAATAACTTTTATTTTTCTATAGTGCATATCTCAATTTGTATGGTACTACAACCCTTGGCGAGTCATGGTTTCCGCCATAAATATTTTTCTTCACGGACATTTTCTAAATTTTTTGGCCAATTATTCTCAGATCTCAGTTTCGGCCATTCAGTTATTCTTTTGCTCTCAAATGATGTGTATATATCCTGCCTGTTAGTAATTCCTCCAGCATTATATTATACACGTAGCCGATTCAGCGTAGTCTTCTTCTTTTATTGTTAAAATATAATGAACAATATTTAAAAATATTTTTTCAATGGCAATTAATATTTACATTCCTTGATGTGTATACCTATTCACTATTGAATAAAAAAAATAGTATTAAAATATAAATATTGACCAATTTCGGTACAGTAATACTAACTGTCAAAGGATATTTAAGTGATACTGGAGAAATTTACTGATATTAACATATCGACCGTGTTTAGGAAAAAGGGCGTAACCCACACAGAACCAATTTTACAGGAGAGGCAAAAAACATTTTTTGAATGATTTTGGTTGATTGATAAAAAAATAGGCATAGACATTGGGTGCATGATGATTTGGTGTAATATCTTTTTGGTCTATTAATAATTAAAGAAGTTATTACAGAAAATCATTAAAATTGAGGGTAAATGCTTTTTTCTTTAAATTAAAACTTATTAATTAATGCTCAATTAAAACCTGAATTTAGATAATAAATCGGCATTTACGGCTTACTTCCTTTTTATTGAACGTGTATTTAGTTGTATACATTGTTAATATCTAATAAAAGCACTTTTCGAAAAATCGAGGGTAACGCCCTTTTTCCTAAACACAGTCGATATATATTGTGTCTTCTTTATAATTTAATCTCATTTTTGTAGATATTATGAAATATCTATGTATGATAATTGATTATTATTAAATTTGGTCACAAAGCTTACGGTTCATATTAAATCTCTTTATTCTTCCATACAGTAAAGTTGTATACCTATATGACGCGATGCGTAGCACACTCGGAAATTGAGCAGGATTAGAAAATGTTCTTGACGAAGAGAAACAGACAGGCCTATTTGCGGGATGAAAAACATCTTTTTGTAAGTCACAGGTAAGCCACGTGTAAACAGAATCTTTCGTCTGCTTCTAAACAAAAAAAAATCTTGTTTTTTGGTTTTATATCTTCAATTTAAATCATGCAAAATATTCGTTCGGAGATATTTGTTTTTTAAAGGAATATGGGCCTTGAGGTAATTTGTTTTTATAAGATTTTTTACATTAATGTATATTGCGGATTAAAAATTAAATAAAAAAATATATGTGAATAATAAATTGAAAGCTTGATAATATTGCAATTATATTATTTAAGTACTAGTAATCGCACACGACTTAGTCCGAGTGAAATACATAAGAAAAAGTAGATGATATTATATAAACAGTGACGAAATAGACTGATTCGTATTATTAAGTACCGATTGTTTGATTTAGAGAGGCACACTTCTACATAAGTTGGAAATAAGTACATATTTTGAAAAAACATACAGCATATTAAGAGTGAAGTTCGATACTTTTGACAGAATAAATGACGTAATAAATTAGAGCGACGCCGAGCGAGAGAAAACGATGGAATAAGCTTCATGTAAGAGCAGTCGGTAATAATAATGGTAACAACGAATAAATTTACGTTATTTAATTCGTGCGCAGTAGAAAAATTGCAATCTGCGCAATTTCAAAATTAAATTGTTCCACTATTATAATACGTAGGTACTCGTAGTATGTTTCTTTTGAGATAGGTATTAATAATTTATATAAAAGTCTACTAAGTTGGTACCAATATTGTAGTCCATAAACCATGGAATTTTCATCAATACTGGTATAGTAGTTTTTAGTTTTAACTAAATACATGGACAGAAAAACAGACAAATAATCCAATATATCGATATTACTAAAAGCATAACTATTTTTTAAAGTATCTTTTTATTTAATATTAATATGTAATGCATACTTATATCTATGCATATGCAAATAAAATGGCTAAACACTTTTTTAAATAATTATTTGACTTTCACTGAGAAGACATTTACTTATGATTCTAAAATTTTCGAAATAAGCTTTCGATTGTTTGATTTCGATTGATAGTTTAAAAAATTAATTTACTTAGGTATACTACAAATATTTATGTAATATGCCTATCTAAAGATTTTTTTTCACAAAATTGTATGTGATGGATATTGCATAATATAGCTTTAAATGCTCATTATTTATATTTAGGATACCTACTCAAATAAATCACTTTATGGTGAGATTATTCTATTCTTAGTTGAAAGCCAATAAATTAAATAAAACAAAGCGCAACGCAAAGGATACGTCATGTAATTTATTAAATATCAGGAAGGATTAGTATTCTTATACTGGCTTATAGGGATATTGACGACTGATATCAATAATATATTGTCAGGTATTTCTACAAAATTTTAAAGAAATGTGAATAGGTACACATAATAATAAATTAATAAGTTTACACACATATTCAATTCATGTCATATTGTGAACGTCTTGAAAAATTGTAACATTTGATGTGTTTTATCAAATAAATATGAGTTTTACATAGTAGCAGTATCATTAATAACATTATTAATAACCATTACTTATGTAATATAATATGATAATGAAATTAATGACAATATGACAAAAATATAGCCGCAACAATGTTAAAATGAAAGTCACGTTCTAGTAATATCTACTACAAAATAGTTCTTCCAATAAGCTTTCAAAGTTTCTCCCCAAATCTCTTTGTTATTCAACTAAACAAAAGAATCTTTTAAGGACAAATTTTCCGTTACAGTTAATAGCGGCTTACATAAACTTGGTCAACAGAATATTTTGAAAGTTGCCCGGTGGGGCAGCGCAATCTACCCCAGATCCTGGTCTAAAATCATAATATACCCTCTGCGAAAATACTTCCGGAAGTGGCGGCCATGTCCGTTGCCTCCCGTGGTGGATTCCCGCCTTAGATAAGCGGACCTGTGGGCGGGAACCGGAAGCCTGTTAGGTAGCCTTCCGTTACGCACGTAGCAAACACTCCAGGCCAAGATAGGAGTGGAACTTACTTACAAAGTGTTTACCGTTGCCTTTCAAATTGGTGATGTAGCAAACATTTTGAACTGCTATCAGATTGTATTTAATACTTACTCTTACCGATTATAATGATCATAATGTACCGATTCTATTTATAACTCTTTAATTACATTTACCCATGTACCTAAAGTCTAAAATAATACTCACCTATTTCAGTATATTATACATTTACCTAGATACGTAATATAATGTTAATTGAAAAACTTTATTTGGAAGAAATAATTATAAAGTCAATTACTACCTACAAAAGAGACTAGTATTTTGTGAAAAACTCAATGTACCTATAACCTTAATTCAATGATCAAAATATGGCATCATATTAATATATAATAGTCTCTTTTAGTAATTAGTATTTTTTTATTTCAATCTAATATGAACTTTATCCGTTACTTTATGTACAATCAATCAATGTATAACAGGACCATGTTATTTCTGTATTATTCATTTAACAGAGCTTGATCAAATGTCCAAGAACCAATAATATACTCCGCTTTATAATATTAATTCAAGATGTGGGTTCTAGAAGAGAGTTGGAAATACTGTCAACAGTTTGTGTACTCAAGTAGGTATCAGTTGAAACTACCCATACTCAGTACGTGTGGCCCAATAAACTTGTTCCAAAAAACTTGCAATATTATAACATAACATAAAACAACTCAAAAATTTAAAATGTGTTAAAAATTTTATAATACATGGAACATTACGAAAAGCCCAGCTCAGTTTATTTTTAGTGATTCTATTGAAACCGATATTTCAAATACCAATATGGAGTTAAGTTTTAGTTCCAGTTGAGTATACGCACGCCAAACGCTCCATATAGTATTCCAAATACTAGTAAGTATTTTGGAACAAGTTTTGATACTAAGTATTTTTTATACTGGTAGTAAGTCTTCAAAATCGACCAGTTTTCGCACCTCTAGTAGGTACCCACAATATTTTTTGTGGTAAAAATTCAGATTTTGATAAAAAGTATGATATTTAGTTAAAAATTTATCTTTCAAGTCAATTATTATTCAAAATTACAATTTGAGAAACATTTTTGAAGCCAGTCAGATTTTAGGTTTTTACATAAATTTCTTTAGTCCGAATCTAAATCAATCTTAAATACTTTTACCAGCTGACTGCGGTAAGTAAAAACGAATAGCGCGGATTATTTGGGAAGAGATTTTTTTTAATAATTCCTTTTATCCTCAAAGAGTTTTGATGCTTACTTCTTACATTTCAACGCAGTGGGTACAATCTCTATTATTTATTTATACAGTCTTCAAAATTTAAATGTGAAAATATTATACTTTTGTGAGTTGGCAACAAAACACGCGATGAAAGCTTTGTTCTGTTATAACGACCTGTTTTTTTTTTTAGTTTTTTTTTACAATAATTTCGTCATAGCTTGTTTGCCTGGCGTTCAACCGCGAATTGGCAAGTGGCAATTATTTTTTTTTCTTTTCGGTAATTTTATTATTATCAGTATGAAACCAAATATACACGAATATTTCTGCAAACTATAAATAATGAGAAGCAAAAACATAGCTACGATTAAAATAAATGATACTAGAAAACCGAAATGAAATAATTTAATAAGTATTCATGTTATTTTACTCAAATTTTTGCCAACGTTAGGTTAATGTTTTGTATTATTATTAACTAATATTTTTTTTTTTTGATTATACGTACAAACATTATTGCATATTAGTATACATAATTTGAAAACTCCTCAGAAACATACGTTATAATTTTTTTTAAATATGACGCCAGAGAATACTCGATGCTGCAGTCATCGGATTCCAGCCAACGTGCTTGTAAAGCTCTCTGAGGTGTTTTTTTTTTAAATAATGAATATTACAGTCCTACAAATTTATTTAAAGAACGGTCAAAATGGAACTACGAATTACCATATGGACGCCATTTTGAAAACGTCATTCGAATGTCAGATTCTGTCCAGTTGCGAGTCTTGATTGGCTAGTTTTCGACTGTGGCTCCCCCATCCATTCTTAAGATAACTTTGTAGGTATGTACATTCTCAAATCTGTTTGTTTTCATATTATTATGTTTCTTGACTCAATGTAGTATTATAATATAAATTTACTTGTACCTTGACATATTATATTATTATATCGTCGTAATTTGATATTAGATAACGACTACCATGTAATGTAAAAACGATTTACTATTCATTAATTATTCTTACTTTGTATTGTATATTACGAAATATAATTGTTAACGTGACTGGTTTGATTTAAAAATATTGAACACTTATTTTATTAATTTATTTTTACTTCGTGTACCAACGTACCGTTTCCACAATAGTTTATATTAGGCACACTTAACCGTAAAACTTTCAAAATGTCGTAAAACGATATAAAAAATATTAATTGTGGAAATAGTACATACTAATATTAAAATAAAATAAATAACAGTACCTATGTAAGTAAAGTTGGCACTTCATAAGTTACTAACTTATCTCCGGCTCTAGGATAACAATGATGTACGTACTTAATATATTATTCTAAACATTTTTTTACATATACATATTATCTTTTATTTATTTATTACTACATATATTAGTACCTACAAGTGAATATCATTTGATCTAATTCTATGCAAGGTAATCAGGCAAAAAGGCGTATAAGTGTAGTAAAAAGTATAAAAAAGTACAAAGTTATAAAGCTTATAGGTACTCCAACAAAAATTGAAATGCTTAATTTTATCCTATCATCACTTTATTGTATTATTAATTTTGCAGAACCTCATTGTTCTTTTTTTTACTTTTTAAATTATTTTAATAGCTCAAGGGATAAGTTACTAATCTCTCCGGTGGTTCCTAGTATTTTTCACGTCACGAGCATACTTTATAGATTATAAAATATTCATACCACACAAAAGAGTACCCACGTATCACCTATTTCGATTTAATATAACATAATTAATATTTTATATTATTTTTACATAATAGGTATGGTATAAGACAAAATGGAGTTCTCATTATACTAAAACCATAAATACTGCCTTTTTACTTAGCAGGTCAGTAAAACGGTAGAGCTGTGTACTACCCGATGTGAAGGAATTTACTAAGACCATAATTATTACAACATTTTGATATTATTCATTGAGGATGTCAGAGATGGAATAGAGATATTCAAATAAACCCACAGTCACAGTACCTACACCCAATTCATAATATAGTCAAGACAACAGCACTATAAAAGCACCGATAAAGCATCAATCCATACCATCCCGTATTCATCAGCTTAGTAAATGGCAGAGAGTTTTCCAGGGAAAGCATACAGGGCGCGATATGAACAACATGAAAAAGCTTATAATATTGACGCGTCTTTTGATTATTTTAAAAATAATACAATTATTATGAAATGGTCTCTACGTAAAAAACTAATAAACCTAACGAAAAATTTCATAGAGTGAAAGTATAAGGTAAAGTTTTTCTACAATATATAAAAACGTCGCAATTTTTGTGGACATGAGCTTAAAAAAAACTTTTATTTTTTGCAACCAGAATTTCATTAGTGCTTTGACAAAAAGTTTATAAATTCGCTCCACAGGAAAAACTAATTAATTTAGAAGTGATAGTGGATTGAAAATATATTCAAAATCTAACTGGTTTTTTTTGGTGAAATCATTCCTAACTTATATAATATATGCATTTAGGTAAGTAAACCATTTAAATACCTATCTATTTGCTGCATTTATTTCACATTTCATTTTAAATCCTGACAGCCGCATTTAATTAAGTCGCATATTTTCTTTCTTTAATCCTGTGCATTTGATGAATTGACATCATAACGATTGTATTTTTAACAGATTTTTTTTCTGGCAATAGTTAAACGTGTCACAATAATAAGAACCAACCCACGCGTTCTATTTGTAAAAAGGTGATGAGAAAAAAATAATTTTGTTAAGAAAAAATATGAAACATCAAAATAGTTTTTTTTAATATTTATTTTCTATGAGATCTTAATGCAAATAATAAGTAGGGCAATAGGGTGAGAGTGAATTTAAAACATTCCATACCAAATCGGTAACAAATGGAATATGTTGCACAAAAAATAAATTATCGGTATTAATAAATAGTCATTAACCATATTTTCACATACTGATAATTCTAATATTTCTGAAGTTTATCCATTTTTTTTATATTTTAAAGAATGTAGTAGGTAGGTATTTTTTACCCACAGTACCTACAAAACGTCAAATACTCACTCGAAAAGTGAAAGATGTTAATTCGTTTCCCACTCCATCCATTTTTCCCCTAGGTACAGTTAATAAATTATATAAGCATTTAATTATTATTTAGCCATTAGATTAGAACCCCACCTCGCCCGCTTAAAGGGTTTATTATGCTCAAAGCAAGAAAAATAATAAAATGTATTTAGGTACTATACATACTTTTGAGTAATCCTGATGTTATCTATGAATCAACGTTAGTATTGTTGATCAATTTTAATTTAAAAGTATAGTTGGCGTTACCGGTAGAGTTGGGTATTTTCCGAGAAAATCTCAATCTAGATATTCAGGATTTCCCGAAATGATAAAATTTTGAATTATCGAGATTCAGATATTTCCAGAAAATAATTCTCGAGAATTCCGAGATATCGAAAAAATTTAAAAAAAAAAAACCTGTAAAAAGTTTTAAAATCAGTGTAAAAACTTTTCTTGTAAACTTGTAAAAAGTTTCTAGTAAGAAGACAAACAAATAGAAGTAGGAAAACAAAAATAATTCAAAACATTACTTAAAATAGCATTTCAAAAAACACAGACTGTCAATGGCTGCGTCTCAAAATCGCGTACGCTTTTGAGACACAAAATTCCCTGATGCTGAAAAAATGCGCTTATTTTTAGTCGACGTTGGCTTAATTATTGCGTTCAATGCCTCGATCAGTCTTTGAAGGTTTTATGTTTTCTATCCAGTTTTTTCATATAAGTATGTACATTTGGTTCGTTTTTAAACGTTAATAACGTAATCGTAAATCTATCGCCCACTCTCACACTGTGTGGCACACTCGAACTCAAATTTTGTTATTTTTTTCAATTTCAAAAATCATTTTTTCAATTAATATTTGATAATAAAGAAATCCCGAATCCTGAGAAAAGATTCTCGAGATCCGGGATTTCCTGAAATGTTAAAAATTTCAATTCTCGAGATTAGGGATGGAAAATCTCGAAAAATTCCCGAAACCCAACTCTAGTTGCCGGAATTTCAAAACATTATTTATTACGCACGTCTTCGTAATCATCTGTAAAAAGGACACTTAAATTGATGGCTACATGGTTTGAGTACTCGCCTGGCAAACGATAAATATGACGTGTTGGAATGCTACTTGTTTCAATATTATTATAATATATTTTCTAATATGTATATTTCTGCGTCTAGAAGCGATATATTTTCAATAAATAATGTTACATTCTTAAATATTGTATTAATTTTCTATTGAATAGCAAGTGATTAAATTAGGAATGTTAAGTACCAACTTAATCCACATAAAAGTACCCACACAGATAAAAATGTCTTAAACAAGAGTGTCTTAACATAATGGGCTAATAGAAGAAACGCTTTCCTCGGCAATGCTCTTATGGTATCATTTTAACGGTGGAAAATCGTCTCATTTGCATAAGGTTTAGTTCAATTGTGGATTTTCGCAAATGTAACTACATCGACTATCTTGTGATAACTATAGGTGAGATTTAGCTAGACACCTAAGACACACTACTTTTATTGGACCTATTTACGGTTGCAATATAATTTAATATAATATTAAGGTACTTTGAACTTTATTTTGATACCCATTTTTGACTATGTAAATACCTTCTTTCTTCCTTATTCATTCTTTTTCTTCTTTTATCCTTAAAAAATAATTAATTACCAAACCTGAAAAAAATATAGGTTCGATTAATATATTTAATTATATTATGTATTTTATTATTTTCTCATACCTATTAGGTACCTATTTAAAAGTAAAGCACATAATAATATAATATATTAGTATGTGCTTTATCATCAATCATATTATTATGATTAGGTATATTATAAAGAGCTTATACCAAAACGACCAACAAAAAGAATATCTCCGTTTTAAAATAGTCAAATGTCATCATTATCGTTTTTTATATTGATTATTTAAATTTTTATTCATATACACAGGTATTAATGTTATTTATTTATTTAAATATAATGCTTTGCACCCTACAAAAATCGTTTAAATTCCTTGAATAATTTTTTTTAAATAATTATATAACTCGCAAATATAAAAACCTTGTCGCAAAAAAGCAGTAATTAATTAATATAAATTAGTAATGATTATTATGGTATTTCAACATTAATATGAACGTCATCCATTTATAATGGGATTTAAAAATAGCTAGCAATTATCCGCAATTAAACTTTTAGTCGATAGACAGTTATGACATTTTCCCACTAAACAAAATTTGAATTCCAATACTCAGTACAATATGTTGTTCCTGAATTTTCCAAAATATTAGGTACATATTTGAATCATTTCAATCAGTGTACTCGTGCATATCTTGAGGTAGACGTTTAGGATATAAAATATTCTCTCCACGCCTGAATAAAACAGTACATAGGTAGGTACATAATATTACTATTGGTATTAAACTTTTTTTATCTGATAATTTGAATTATTGATTTACCTGACGTTAACATAGTTAAACTATATTATAATAGTGAGAAAATAACTTTAATTTTCACCGTATTATAGTTTACCATTTTTTACATTAAAAGAACAAGAAACAACTCAAAACGATTAGTTTTGGATTTAAAAATCAAAGTGAACCTAGCCCAACTTTATTAATCTAAGTTTCACAAGACACATGTTCACATATTTTAACTCTGACATTATTTCGTGATTACACATGAATGCTTCATAAACTTTTCCACCGTAAGCCCATGTTTGCAATACTACCGACACCAACTTCAGTTTGTACAGTGTTTGTCTGCTTATTTTAAACGCGTAGAAATTATACCTTAAAATAACTTCGCAATTCTGATATTTCGTAACGTGTATTATTATGAAACTTGTTTTTATAAACAGAAAGATCATTTTTATTTTCAATGTCAAAAATAATAATTTTGGGCTTTTTTTCAACGTTTTGACGAAAAGCATACTGCATAATTACTTTTATACTGTACATAGGTACTATCACCAAAACACGCACGAGAAATAATTTTCTATTTGCAATCAATTTGTTTAAGGTTGTTATAAAAACAAGATATCGGTACCTAAGCACATATGTTTTCATACATTAATTTTTTTTTGTTATACATAATTTTAAAAGTTTAAATATTGGTAATAAGCTGAACTTGAACTTGCACCTATTAAATTCCAGCAAAGGTGCTTTATAAGGATGAAATGAATTAGTGAGGCATCAAGATGTCTATAAATTTTCAGTTTTATGCTACCCATCGATAGCAATAACCAGACATTATGCTACAGAAAGCGTAGGACCCAGCCGGCAGGCACATATAATGGGAAAAACGCAACGACTCCTAGTTATGTTGGCAAGCGTGTTTAACGTGCTTGCCAATAATTTTAAATTTAACTATTTTTTTTATTTACACGAACGAGACACAATGAGAATGAATGAGAGAAAAAAGAGAATTGTGGCATCACAGTAATTTACCAATGCATCATAATACAAAACAATATAATTTAAAAAAAAATATGAAATTTGAAATAATCATGAAATGAAAAAAAAATTTACAACTTGAACTTATTTAAAACGTCCACAAATATTATAAAGTTATAAAAATATATATCAACCTTTGTGGTGCTATTAAATAAAATAATCGCACTGCATGAAATATCACATCCTTCCTGCATCGGGGTATCATGAAGACAGCAGAGTTACGAGTGATATTGGCGGGAATATAAAAAATTAATACTTGCCAGTATAAAGACGGATTTTAAATGAAACCACGAAGAAACAAAAATATATAGGTACCTTTAAAGAGAAATCGCTCTTCGGGTGGACGATGATTTCATTTACAGTATACCCAGAAGAAAACGAGTTGGAAAATTGTTTTGATTATCAATAATATTAAGAAAGAGTAAGGTATATGTAAAGGTTTCCAAATATGTATATTCAATTACAAATGCTATGATTCTACCTACTGTTATTACATACCTACTCTCTCATAATAATCACTTCAGCATATTATTATGTTAAATATATGTTGGTGTTCCAAATTCTTATTAGCCAATCATGTCAGCTGTTAGAAGATGGCGTTTTTGTGGTGAACACTCTTTACGTCTTCACTGTGGAAATAGCCTGGAAAGAGTAGCGCAGCAGGCGCAAGACGCAATAAAATTAAATAAAAAGCCAAGCGATGCTCAGCATTCGGTATCGCGAGGAGACGTTCAAACTACTCGCTGTTCCGCTGGGATATCTTGACAATCTGCCAAATACAACAGTTGGATTTAACAATTTGCATTGAGCTAATGTAGTCCAAATTAATACAAAAAGCTTTGTTACCTTATGTTACACATAATATCATTTTATTAAAAAAAAATCTTGTTAATTTATTCCATTCTGAGAATAGGTAGGTATATTTTGTAATAAATCAGATAATTCTCGGTTTTTATATGTCATTTCACTGCTTTATAACGGCCAAGAGTTTATCATAAACAGCACTGAACAGATAAAGAACTAAATCCAGCTGGCACATTGAAGTTAATAGCCCGACCAAACAACTCCTGGATTTAATCGGACATATCACGGGACCCTAAGTTTGTTGTGAAGCATCATTTTTTATGGCTGGGTGTGTCTCAGAAACAATTATACAAGACTGAGGTCGCCATGCATTCAAGTGTATGTTGACTGAATTTACATGTCCACGTAGAGGCAACATTTAAAATTGTAGTAAGTAACAAAATCTAATACAAAATTGCTGAACAATCTAAGTGAAGACAATGTTTAAAATAACAAAACTACATATTCATAGAATTTTATTGGAAACATACTAATAATTAATTATCTTTATAAATTGTATTCAATGTGCTGTACATTGACGTATTCTATTCCCATATACCTATTTATTGTATCCGGAACATTAAATCAAGCTAGGATAATAAATTTTATTCAAGAATTTAAGTAATAATTATTAGTAAGAAGTGCAAAAACGACGTAACTACAAATATGGACCATTTATAATGCCAGCTATAAATTATATTAATACAGTGGAAAAATTTTACATTAAACATGCGCAGATGTGATTTCTTCCAGTACGCATGAACTACACACGATGAATTTGATTATTGTTACTGTTTTTCATCCCAACTTTCCTTATATCAGGCATATTACATCGCTTTCTCTCTAAACGCCACTTTTAATATGACTAATTTTGTTGTCAAATTATCGAGCACCATGCTAATGTGGTATATTTGTAAAACCATTATCAATCGCATACTATATAGCCTAGTTATTAAGAATTAATTATTCATATCAGATCGTTTAAATAATGGATAAGACAACTCACCTGGGTAATGAAAGATGAGAGGTAGAATCCCTCTCAAGTTATTTTTTTTAAAACAGGTAAATGTGCTTCTGAAGTTTTTTAAAATAAACATTTTAAACGTTTACATACAAACCGTTTACAAAAGTTAAATTCTAAAAATCACTGCCGCAGGGAAATTTTATTCGCTTAATGTCGCCTCACAGGGAGAAATGCGATGAGCCTATGACCGCATACCAGTTAACCCTTTTTAGTCCATAATTATTTCTAAAATAATTATATTTACCGGGGTAGGGAACAAACTTTGCAATTTTCTAGGTAAAAACCACATCAACTCCCTTACAAGCTGTGGTATTCCTTTGAGTTAACCCGTTGTTATAAAATAAAGCTGCGTTGGGGTAAACCAGAATGAGGTAATGAGGATGTTTAGCTACATAGAGACGTTCCTGTAACATCATTTACATTATGTTATATGTAACTACAGTGTTTTTCTCATAAATTTATCTAATGAACGGCGTTGGTGGCTCCATTATTCTCAAGTTGTTACATCTTAACTACTGTATTTTTCAAGTGAAGTATTTTATGCATTTTACACCTGTTTCAATATTATGTTTCACATAATGTATACTGCAAATTTACTGAGTAAGGTAACTAAAATACAAAACATTCATAATTCCATAAATCATCTTTAAGTTGAACTAAACTTAAACTTTGTTATTAATCATATTAAGCCACACCTACTAACTAATATTATATTATTATATGACTATTATATAATAATATAATATATATAATACGCATATAATAATATAATATTATATTATTATATGCGACCTACGTGCTGCAGGTCTGACATGGCGGGAGGCACAGGAGTTGGCGATGGACCGAGGGAAGTGGCGCCAACTTGTGCTTGCCCTATGCCCCAATGTTGGGACGTGACAGGGTGAAAGAAGAAGAATATAGTATTAAGAAAGATAGACACATACATAATATTATCATATGAAAGACAACGTGTATTTTTTTCTAGATACGGGAATTAAAACGTGCATTTACTGCATCAGCGTAGTGTACCAACAGAAAGTAAGTACAAATTTTATACAATATTTTATTATATTACTACTGAAATATTCTTGTTAAATCATTTTTTGCGATCCGGGTTTTGCCTTTCGTCATCTTTAGTCAGTACAGAAACTCAATAAAAACAAATTTACAACTGACACACAACATATTTAAAATGGTGGGCGAAATGACGTCATAGTAACATAGGTGAACAATTTAATTATCGTAAAATTAATAAAGAGAGCATAGTTACAGAGTCAACATAT
This sequence comes from Rhyacophila brunnea, assembly GCF_057557595.1. Lineage (NCBI taxonomy): Eukaryota > Metazoa > Arthropoda > Insecta > Trichoptera > Rhyacophilidae > Rhyacophila > Rhyacophila brunnea. The sequence continues at coordinate 21,642,600 of NW_028233350.1, forward strand.
TATTATCAATGTATTAATAATTAAATAAAACACAATAATTACTATTAATTCCACTTTTTCTCAGTTATTTTACGATTCAAATGGAGAAACACCAAATTTAAATTACTTTTAGTCACTAATAACAACAAAAATCCTTTAATCGGCCTCTTACTATCATCATCATCAGTATAACAATACAGTGCCAGTCTTAACCATTTAAGTGTTACATCTCCAGTTTCCTCATAATGCTGAAAGCTTCCTTCTATCGATGAGAATTAAATATATCTCTCTGCATATTCCATACACGCCAGTATAAGTATGTCTCCCAACGCTTCTACTCACTTCAAGTTATTAAATATAATTCTCTAGGATGTTTGATGAGCTGCGTTGCCAACTTCTTGCCAGATCTAGCATTTTTTTAATAGGCAACTTGGTTTATAAAAAACGCATCTGGCGTATGGCATAATTTAGTACTTTTTCGCAAACAGATTTAAACTTCTTATAAATATAACAATATTACAACAGAATTGTTAAAAATCAACATTCTGATCTCTTGTACCTATCTTATATCAGGTAGGTCCAATATTGATACAATGAAATTAATGTAACGTACGTTATTTAACATTAAGCAAACATCTTGCATTCATAAGTTTTTAATTGAATTACTTACTTATTAGTTTGAAACAATAAATTCTTCTTTAATCTCTGATCTCATGAAAATAATATACATATGTTTGACATATTTAAAAAAAATGCCGTTTTTTAATCATTAGATAATTTTATCACGTGTGTGTGTTTATCACTGTTGATGACGGTCTTCCATTCATGAGACATATCTTCTTCATATAAAGTCATACTTTTAAAATATTATAAAACGGTAGAGAGCAAACTGTACAATGTATACATTTCATAAATATACCTCTTTTACTTTGTTACGTCTTCATACACATCTCCAAAAACTTTTCTCTCAGAAATATCGATCTTACGCAACATTTTAAGTGTTTCAATTATTTTGTACACACTAAATATTATAAATATAGCTAGCTGCAAGGCATTGTTTATTTAGAAAAAAAACTTATATACAATAAAAAAAATTAGATAAATATACATACATAACAATGTTAACCTACAAGTATCGCTTACAATTTTCTACGCTATACGGTATAAAAATATTTAGTATAGCAACTTGTAGGTAAAGGAAGGACAGATTCTTCTGGCATTTTGGCTATGATGAAACCACTTTAGAATGGTGTTAGTGTCAATTTAAAGTAACGATACCATCACATTCAACACCTAAAGAAGTCGCCTAGACTGCCAAAAGAATCTGACAATATCCAAAATGTTATTTAAAACGTTCCATAACCAAAATCAATATAAATGGGTGCAAAACATAGAATATAGTGTATAGTACAGAAAATTGCATCGAGAATTGACATACTCAGTCCATTGACGTGAAAGAGAATTTAAATAGACGTTGATCGTCACTGGATAATTTTTTTTCTGTTTTATCATCTTTTTTACTTTGTTCATATTTACCTATTTATTTTATAAAATCTAAATTTATTTTTGTGGATATTTTGAACAAATAACTTGTAATATCTATTTTATGTTAATAAATAAATAAATTTTGTTTATTAATAATGTTTTAACACACGGCAAGGTGCTTGCATGAAGATGGGCATACCATAATATCACTGTGTGAAAGGTTCGTAGACAACGCTCCCTAGCACTGCAGTGATACTACAAGAGCGGTCTACTCGATGCAAAGCAAGAAAAATCGTGGAATGTGATACTAGACGGACAGAAATTGCGTAACTCTTTACACGCCCTATTCTACGACGTGATATCGTGACAGGCAGTGGTAGTACCTGAGGTAAATCTAATCTGGTAAAACGTATTATATTACGTAATAACATAAGTTAATTACTCATCAAAACTATATAAGTATATATATCTTACTTTGACGATAAATCTTAGTATTGATAAAAGCTCAATTTTTCTTTCTAGGTCACACATTTATTAGTGTAGGCTTTGGTATCTGTTTGTCATGTTTACTTATACAAGCAATTAGTCTATATAGTATATAATAAATCCAATATTCTTTTGTGAATGTTTCGTAATAAAAAATATGTAAGCTGTCAACACTTTCGTAGTATTTTTGTTTATTTTATAAATACTTTGCGATATATGATATAGCTACCTAAATATATCTGAATAAATTAGCAGAAAATGTCAGGAATGTTTATTAATATTATTAAATAAAATTATGAAAATATATTATGATTGAAATTTGATATAACCAATCAAATGATTTCTTAAATATAACTACAAGAATAAAATATTATGTATAATATTACTTATTTCTAATGCTATAAATCTATTTATACACTTGAGTTGATTACACAATAATATTTTCACACCTTTTGGAGGTGCTAAACTGTAGGCTTTATACCTAATTAGAATTTCAAATGATGTACTTATACAAAAACAACAAATTAGAATAGATAATTTTCAGATCATTTTAAATATAAAATTTATTATTATGGGTATTAATAAAACCTACATTTCATAACTCTATACGTTGACATTATAATATTATCAGGTTACTTTTTTTTTTCGATCATGTCCGATCCTAATAGGATCATATGGGCCTCCACAGAGTCATCCACTTGCTCAACCTATTAGGTCCATACCCTGACTCACACACAAATTAAAAACAATAAATGTGTCCTTGCCAGACCCAGGATTCGAACCTGGGACCCACGGCGTTATAGTCGAACGCTTAAGCCGCGCGGTCACCGTGGGTGTTAATATAGTTACTATAGTTAACTCCTAACTCCAAGCGTCAATTTATAATGTCGTGTATCACAGGTTCGAATCTTGGGTCGTGCAAATACACATATTATTTTTCAATTTAAGAGTACCGTGCACCTATTAGATTGAGCAAGTGACTAACATCCATTTCTCGTAAAAACAAACATTTTTGTTACTTAATACAAACCTCCACTGTGTGGAGACCCATATTATGATCCTATTAGGATTGGACAGCGTCAAAAAAGGAAAGGTATCCACTGTTTTCTAGTTGAGTTGCAGATACCATCTGAACGGCTAACAAAAATTCATGTTGTTTTTACAATATTTGTTTACTCCAGTATAAGGATACAATGTGTTGAGAAAATTCTTTACAACAATTCCTTGGAAACAAATTATATTAACATATAGCTTTTTGGATGCTCATATTATGCTCCAGACCAAAAAAATAGTATGGTCAAATTTATTTTATTATATAAGATCTGTCAATACTAGCGGTGCAGCGTATAGATTATGTTGTTTGTACAGATGCTGTTGATTTTTTGCGTATATATATATATACCTAATAAGTATAATATATTCAGAGTTAAGTGTGTAACAAATTGAATTTTTTTAGGTAGCCGTTTTATCATTATGTATCTATAACAGAAATATTTTTTCGTAATTTTACTATTAATAAATAAACTTTATAAAACGTAAAGTAAGTAGAATTTACAATGCAGTGGCACAATAAATAAAATAATATTTTTGCAAAGTACTTTATTGAATATTTTTGGGATTGTCAGAGCATCTATGGACCGCGCAACACTGGTTTGTCAGTACAGTAAAATTAAATCAAAAAAATGCGCTGCCAAAATAATCTTTAAATCGTTTTTCGTAAATAATGATAATACTAAGTTGTTTACACATTTTTTCTGCTCACATATGTTGTATTCAACACAAGATTTTTCACTGAAAAAATCACATGCCAGTACCATAAAACTCTTTTTCTTGATAGTTATTCTAAACATATAAATAAATACAAAGAAAATAAAATACTTGTATTTCAAAAGAAAAGTTATTCGATCGGAATCCGATTTTTATTTTTTTCTGTTACTCTGAAAAATCTTGGCTCGCTTTTTAATAACAAATATTTAGATTTATACATAATATTATGTAATGATAAAAATAGGACACATTAGTTCAGAGTATTAAAAAAACAAGAAGCAGTTGTCGACAAACTTTTGCTATAAATCACTATTTTGAATTCTGAACATTTTAATAACGTTTATTTTTCATGTAACTTACACTATTGTTTTTACTGTTTATTTTTTCATTATATTTTTAGTATTATGAAGGATTTTACGTAAGAAAGCAATTTATATGCAAGTCGACGAAACATTTACATAAAAAATATTATTTACTGTAGCTAATATTATAATCTAGGTACGTCTTGAGAAATTACTAATTAGACACTCTCAACTCCACGACATACGCCATGTATGACATGACGGGTGGCAAATAAAAAACAAATGTACCTATAACATGCAAATAATATAATAACTACACAGAAAAATTTGTATTAAATGATCTTTGATGAAATATTTGCGAAATATATATATTGTATGGTATTTAGAGGAGAATTTATTTATTATATTGTGGTACTTTTCATTGTAAAATCGAAAATGTTTAGTATATTCACATTGATAACAAAGCACCCACCTAAACCTTACCTAAAATTATTGTGCCAAAATCTTGGCAATCTATCATCATCTATAATTAAAATCAGTAATGCTACCTCTGTAGTCTTGATTTAAATTATTACAAAGATAATTGCTATTATTAGCGTAGTTTTAGTTAAGAAATGTGTTTGAAGCTCACTCAACTAGATGTTCTAATATTTTAATTCAAAAATAAATAATTAATTCAAAATAATTAATTTGAAGCTTTTCTTTAAGTATAAAACATTATTAAATTTCAATATCAAAATATTTTAGACTTTTTGTTGAGCTCAATGAGTTTTTAATTCTACATTTTTTTGTAAGTATAAATTTGTTTCGGTTAATAAGAAATTGTTGATTCATAACTAACGTGACCATACGTCCTGTTTTTAGGTAGCCTATCCCGTTGTCCCCAAGCACAGCTTCGAGACGCAGAAATGTTCCGTTTTCAGAAAGAGAGCAGCCCATGGTGACAATTTCAAAAGAGGGCGCGAAAAATAAAAAAAATGTATACAAACAGCACCGGTATAAAGGGTCTTTTCTCTTATGAATAAGTTGTGGACGAGCAAAAAAACACAGTTGCACGTCGCAGTTATTAGCACAATGTTAATAATTGTAAATTTTAAGAAGCCCTGCCAAGAATTTTATTCTTATTTGAAATCAAAACCAAGTACTTACTTATAATAAAACCATTATAAAGTATTTATTTTCACGTGTTCATTCCTGTCCTTTTCATTAGTACGTAAAGTCTACGCGTTTTCTTGATTCCTATTACCCTTGATTACCCAAAAATTAGAAGTTGTCCCGTTTTGAGGGAAAAAATAAATAGCCACGTTATTCATCATGCTCAAAAAATTAAGGAGCAATGGAAAATAAAGAAAATTATATTTTTTGATCCTATAGGAAATTTATTAGTTATGGAGTGACATCATTTCCAGCCGGTACAATATATTGTCAGCCAATAAAATGTTTCTCGGTATAATCAACACGCCGTTTTTCGCACAGTGTTCGAATGTCGGTTGTCGTCGGCACACGGCCCCAGGCGTCGACGTCGGCGCGCACACTGCGAGCGCCCACTGCATTCCGCGTCTCGCGAAATCGGATATTCGGATACACATAATAAGCGCGAGCGCCGATGCAGCGTGGGCCGACGTCGCCGCATCTTATCTCGGGACGCTATTTAGACGTTGGGACGCTACCCGAAACAAGCGCCGTGACGCTCTAAGCTAAACTTCCGTTCAATTCTTCTCAGCTTACACGCGTTTATACACACAAATCAAATATAATATGGATACTTACACTTCATCAAATTGATTTTATTATCTCAAGTAATAGATTTTAATTTGACACAGTTTTAAATGTTTAATAATCTAAACACAACAAAATACATGGATACATCCTTGTCTTTTACAGATGCAAAAATATATAATACTTACATATAATAATAATGAACTTTATAAAACACCACAATCTTATTATATTACCAGAATCCTTATTGACACCGTAAGAAAAAAATAATGCACAACGATGATGTATTTGCACATGGGTTAATCATTTGGTTAACTTAAACCATAACTTTAGTTATTCTTTGATAGTTATTGCACCTATCCCTCTGAGACTACAATGGTAATTGTATTTTTTAATATACATTTATTTGTTATAAACTAAAATGTATTTTTAAATACTCACATTTCTCAAGTTTAATCACTTGAACTAGTGCCAAAAAGCGTAGGTTAATATACTAAGGATGGAGAAACATATGTTCAGTCCGAGATAAATAAATTGAATAAAAACATATAAATGAGGTTTATCACAAATATTCTCAAATTTTCATGTTTAAAGTTTCTTTTTTTGACCATATTCATAAATAGATATGAACCACATGCTTTATGTAAATACATGAACTATTAGATGCATACTCTAATACCATACACACATTGAAATAGTATTTATATTTATCACACCTGGATCTAACCTAGGAGCCACGATATTATAAGCCGACGCGTTAACTGCTCCGCCATCTTGAGTAGTTAGGTTAAAATTTAGTTACCTAATTACCAAGTCCGCCGTATAGACTCATTGTTATCACCATCGTCATCTTTGCTATTCTGAATCTACTTTTAGATTAAATAATAATTTAATCGTTCGAATTTATTTAGGTAGGTATATATAAAATGGTTCCATCTATAAACATGTATATATGGTTTTAAATGGAACGTTTTTGGTTAATAATAGAATATATATATTTGTTCTATATTAATTTCTTATTTAATACTATCAACTGAAATTACATACTTGAACTTCAATTCTATTTCTAAATTTCGTACAATTCCATCTTGGTTTCGTGAGGATCTCTATCAAAATAGAATTCTCTACCAACAAGGCGTCAAGTGGTTTGATAGTATACATAATGCCACGGAGAGAAGATAAAAGTATGGTTTGAGATTTTTGAGGTGGATACCCTTGCGGCACCCCACCAGAATAAATTAGTTGAATTATGGGGGCTCAGCAGTTGAAGCCAAATTGCCATAAAAATGACTTGTTGTCTCCAAATTATATCGTTTGTCCTTTGGGTTTCGTGACATATGGATCCTATGTACCCCACGATTTAATGACGGCGGCTGAGATCAAGAATTGTTGCTTGACTATTGAACCGCAGGTCAAAAAGTTGAGAAATACTGCTATAACATAATTAAGATTATATTGTAAAGAATGAGTTAAAATATATTTTTTCTGCAAACCTTTATTCGATTATGCTATAAATTTGCTGTTGCTTTATAATTTTTTTTATTAATTTTAGACATTCACACTACGTCTGCTTAATAATATTCAACTTAAACTTATTAGTAATTATATCGAATTACCTTTTTAAATAACAATATTATACCAACCAGAGGAGACGTATTTTTCTAACTAACCTAACCAATTTTAGTTTTTTTTTATAAAACTACTTGGATAAACTACCAAAATCTATATCTGAATTTAGTATTACGTACAAAATTCTTCGTGGCATAATTAGCATCATGTTTATCATCGAGTGGACGTGTGTAGCATAAACATTACATCAGTAAAGCTAAGAAAGCTTTTGCAAAATTACCAGTTTATTGGAGAGTAAGTATTTTGAATATTCATGACAAAATTAACATATTATTTGAACGATTTATACAAGCGATGTTGCACATGTCATAAATAAGTAGGTTTTAGCCGTGATCTAGTTATAAAAAAATAATACACACTTTATTAGATCAATGTTTGAATATTATTGTACAATAAACATAATATTAAAATTTTAATTACATACCAACTCATTTTCCCAGCTGTGATACCAAGACCACTTAAATGAAATTTCATAAATAAACCCTTAAATTATAACCATAATAATATATACTTCTCTAATGATACTATCAATATTTTTCCAGTAGGTACAATACTAATATTAAATAAATAATAAATAATGCATCAAGATTATAAATAGGTAGTATGAACAAAATAATTCGTTCTATATCATGCATGCAAACAATTATTAGTTTATGTCTAAAATAATAATACAATTAGATATAAAAGAGTATTTTCTATCTACCAATAAATGCCAATTATAATTTCAATTATTGTGGTGTTTTAAAAATACGGGCAGCTTTGACATAACTTATAGTTTTTATCAAATAACAATGAACTTCTAATTTTATTAGAAATAGGATTGTCTTTGAAAAAATAGCATTCCTCATTCATATATATTTTCCATATTCCGTCTCAATAATTTAGTAAGTAAAGCAATAATGGTTTGGAAAATAAAGTGTTTTGTTGGTTTTACGATATTTGAAATATGTATTTTGACAGTTATTTCGGGCAATATACCGATGTCCAGGTTGATCATAAAATAACTAATTTTCAAAAAGACACCGGTCACGCAAAATAAATGACTTGGAAAAAATATTAAAAACTTTGCACGGACGAGCAACTTCCACTTTCCGACCTAGATAATCAGTGGATTCAATGGAGAAAACTGAAACCTTTTTGGAGACGATAATGTGGAGAAGAACGCATGAGAGCTGTAACTGATTGTGATGACTTGAGGATAGCAGTGGAAGACCAAGTGCCGAGGAGGTTGAGGAATGAAAAAGTTCAGCTGTAACTTTATCGAAAAGGAAGAAGAAAGCAATTATTTTTTAGCGAATCAAAATGTCAACGCCGCAATCACTGACTTGCAAAATTGACTGCAGACTAGATAATTACTTTTTAATTACCACATTTAAATAGCGTGCTAATTATATCGAATGACCACCTTAATCATTACGCGCCGAGCGCGTCTTTAGCGTTCAATATATTAATAAACATATTTTTCAACCGGTATGAAATAATTGAAAAAATATTAAAATGTGTAGCCCTAAAAGTCGACCATTTTGAAATATTAAATTAGCTTGGTGCACAAATGGATGTTAATCGATTTTTAGTAAACTTTTAAAACTATCCTCGTACAATATCTAAAAGGCATTGATTTCACACCACACCCCAAACAATTTTAACGAGTTAAGTTTACTTTTAATTACATTCAGTTTTATTTCTCTTTTCATTCACAACAGTGGCCTAGTATTAATTCCTGTGTCTGATTTTTTAATTATTATTTTTTTAAATAAAAAAATATAAGTACCTAATATACTTATAATAATAAAAAAATGAGATATAAGAGGACTACGCCACTATTGTAAACGAGGGGAGTAACATAAATATTAAGATATTAACACATCTTTCTCTAGTATATCTATCCTTCTATCACAACCATCCGAGATTGGAAAAGGATTCGAATCTTCAATAGGATTCAAATGATCAAATAAATACGTATTGCTCTTATACCCAGTATAAAAAAACTATCTATGGCTGTAAAAACAATTCCATCGAATTCTCGATTGAATGTTATTGGAAAACGTCATCATCTGGCAACTTGGTGGCAACTACTGAAATGACAACATAACTAGGGTCGTAATATGACTATTTTCAGGAAACACCATAAAAGCGAAACTACTTTTGGCGACTACCATTTTTAAATGTGTATTTCATAAAATAAAATAATAATACGTCGAGTGTTATGTGTATAATTTATATGGCAGTAGGAAATTTTAACGACTCCATGTGTTGTGGAGCACATTCTGTTGAAGAGAGATTATTTATTTTACGACAAAAAACGTTTTATGCGAGATAAATCATAATGCGTTGGTTATAATTGAAAAACTGGAAGCGTTACCTCCTCGGAATATTTCCTCCGTAAAAAAAGCGTTTTCAAATTTTAAAACTGTAAAAGGTTAGTGTACTACAGGTATATAATTATTATGAATAAAAATAAAATAATTCACAAAATTAAAGACATTTCGGGAAAGAATTCCATAACCGATAACGTAAACCAAAATAATTTTCAATTTAAGTTTACTCGAAGTTAACTAGATAATCAATTTGATACTAATATACTTATTTAATTAATACATTTGATAGTATTACAAACAGGATTTACCAGAAAACTTAGCAATATTTTCTGCTAATACTCATATTGCAGGAAAATCTAATGAGCAGAAGAGGTTAAAGGTAGAAATAAATATTGTTGATACGCAACCTACGCAAGATGTCGCTCAAAATACAGACTAGCTGAATAAGATGGCATAAAGATAAGATAAAAAGATGATTTTAAATTTAGATTTTTGTTACCTCTTAGATATAATACAAATATCACAATTATTATGCTGTTGAGACCACCGATGTAACAATTCCATCTTGGTTTCGTGAGGATCTCTATCAAAATAGAATTCTCTACCAACAAGGCGTCAAGTGGTTTGATAGTATACATAATGCCACGGAGAGAAGATAAAAGTATGGTTTGAGATTTTTGAAGTGGATACCCTTGCGGCACCCCACCAGAATAAATTAGTTGAATTATGGGGGCTCAGCAGTTGAAGCCAAATTGCCATAAAAATGACTTGTTGTCTCCAAATTATATCGTTTGTCCTTTGGGTTTCGTGACATATGGATCCTATGTACCCCACGATTTAATGACGGCGGCTGAGATCAAGAATTGTTGCTTGACTATTGAACCGCAGGTCAAAAAGTTGAGAAATACTGCTATAACATAATTAAGATTATATTGTAAAGAATGAGTTAAAATATATTTTTTCTGCAAACCTTTATTCGATTATGCTATAAATTTGCTGTTGCTTTATAATTTTTTTTATTAATTTTAGACATTCACACTACGTCTGCTTAATAATATTCAACTTAAACTTATTAGTAATTATATCGAATTACCTTTTTAAATAACAATATTATACCAACCAGAGGAGACGTATTTTTCTAACTAACCTAACCAATTTTAGTTTTTTTTTATAAAACTACTTGGATAAACTACCAAAATCTATATCTGAATTTAGTATTACGTACAAAATTCTTCGTGGCATAATTAGCATCATGTTTATCATCGAGTGGACGTGTGTAGCATAAACATTACATCAGTAAAGCTAAGAAAGCTTTTGCAAAATTACCAGTTTATTGGAGAGTAAGTATTTTGAATATTCATGACAAAATTAACATATTATTTGAACGATTTATACAAGCGATGTTGCACATGTCATAAATAAGTAGGTTTTAGCCGTGATCTAGTTATAAAAAAATAATACACACTTTATTAGATCAATGTTTGAATATTATTGTACAATAAACATAATATTAAAATTTTAATTACATACCAACTCATTTTCCCAGCTGTGATACCAAGACCACTTAAATGAAATTTCATAAATAAACCCTTAAATTATAACCATAATAATATATACTTCTCTAATGATACTATCAATATTTTTCCAGTAGGTACAATACTAATATTAAATAAATAATAAATAATGCATCAAGATTATAAATAGGTAGTATGAACAAAATAATTCGTTCTATATCATGCATGCAAACAATTATTAGTTTATGTCTAAAATAATAATACAATTAGATATAAAAGAGTATTTTCTATCTACCAATAAATGCCAATTATAATTTCAATTATTGTGGTGTTTTAAAAATACGGGCAGCTTTGACATAACTTATAGTTTTTATCAAATAACAATGAACTTCTAATTTTATTAGAAATAGGATTGTCTTTGAAAAAATAGCATTCCTCATTCATATATATTTTCCATATTCCGTCTCAATAATTTAGTAAGTAAAGCAATAATGGTTTGGAAAATAAAGTGTTTTGTTGGTTTTACGATATTTGAAATATGTATTTTGACAGTTATTTCGGGCAATATACCGATGTCCAGGTTGATCATAAAATAACTAATTTTCAAAAAGACACCGGTCACGCAAAATAAATGACTTGGAAAAAATATTAAAAACTTTGCACGGACGAGCAACTTCCACTTTCCGACCTAGATAATCAGTGGATTCAATGGAGAAAACTGAAACCTTTTTGGAGACGATAATGTGGAGAAGAACGCATGAGAGCTGTAACTGATTGTGATGACTTGAGGATAGCAGTGGAAGACCAAGTGCCGAGGAGGTTGAGGAATGAAAAAGTTCAGCTGTAACTTTATCGAAAAGGAAGAAGAAAGCAATTATTTTTTAGCGAATCAAAATGTCAACGCCGCAATCACTGACTTGCAAAATTGACTGCAGACTAGATAATTACTTTTTAATTACCACATTTAAATAGCGTGCTAATTATATCGAATGACCACCTTAATCATTACGCGCCGAGCGCGTCTTTAGCGTTCAATATATTAATAAACATATTTTTCAACCGGTATGAAATAATTGAAAAAATATTAAAATGTGTAGCCCTAAAAGTCGACCATTTTGAAATATTAAATTAGCTTGGTGCACAAATGGATGTTAATCGATTTTTAGTAAACTTTTAAAACTATCCTCGTACAATATCTAAAAGGCATTGATTTCACACCACACCCCAAACAATTTTAACGAGTTAAGTTTACTTTTAATTACATTCAGTTTTATTTCTCTTTTCATTCACAACAGTGGCCTAGTATTAATTCCTGTGTCTGATTTTTTAATTATTATTTTTTTAAATAAAAAAATATAAGTACCTAATATACCTATAATAATAAAAAAATGAGATATAAGAGGACTACGCCACTATTGTAAACGAGGGGAGTAACATAAATATTAAGATATTAACACATCTTTCTCTAGTATATCTATCCTTCTATCACAACCATCCGAGATTGGAAAAGGATTCGAATCTTCAATAGGATTCAAATGATCAAATAAATACGTATTGCTCTTATACCCAGTATAAAAAAACTATCTATGGCTGTAAAAACAATTCCATCGAATTCTCGATTGAATGTTATTGGAAAACGTCATCATCTGGCAACTTGGTGGCAACTACTGAAATGACAACATAACTAGGGTCGTAATATGACTATTTTCAGGAAACACCATAAAAGCGAAACTACTTTTGGCGACTACCATTTTTAAATGTGTATTTCATAAAATAAAATAATAATACGTCGAGTGTTATGTGTATAATTTATATGGCAGTAGGAAATTTTAACGACTCCATGTGTTGTGGAGCACATTCTGTTGAAGAGAGATTATTTATTTTACGACAAAAAACGTTTTATGCGAGATAAATCATAATGCGTTGGTTATAATTGAAAAACTGGAAGCGTTACCTCCTCGGAATATTTCCTCCGTAAAAAAAGCGTTTTCAAATTTTAAAACTGTAAAAGGTTAGTGTACTACAGGTATATAATTATTATGAATAAAAATAAAATAATTCACAAAATTAAAGACATTTCGGGAAAGAATTCCATAACCGATAACGTAAACCAAAATAATTTTCAATTTAAGTTTACTCGAAGTTAACTAGATAATCAATTTGATACTAATATACTTATTTAATTAATACATTTGATAGTATTACAAACAGGATTTACCAGAAAACTTAGCAATATTTTCTGCTAATACTCATATTGCAGGAAAATCTAATGAGCAGAAGAGGTTAAAGGTAGAAATAAATATTGTTGATACGCAACCTACGCAAGATGTCGCTCAAAATACAGACTAGCTGAATAAGATGGCATAAAGATAAGATAAAAAGATGATTTTAAATTTAGATTTTTGTTACCTCTTAGATATAATACAAATATCACAATTATTATGCTGTTGAGACCACCGATGTAACAATTTCATCAAATATTTTTTTTGAAGTTATACTTCTTTTGGCCTGTTTGGGAAAACAGATCAGACTGTATTTTTAGCGTGTGACGAAATTGCGCGCGCCGATGTAACACATAACTAATTATTATGATTATATTCATTTCGGTCTCAAGGTTACATGCGCATGCGCATAGTGTCACTTAGTTAGTCGTTCAATACAACCAAGTAAAGAGCACGTGTTGTAAACATAACCAATATTGTGGCATAATAAATATATATGTTTATAAACAAATTTCTTGAGACTAACATTCTACACTGTTAATTTTATTTATATTCATAAAACTTTATTTATATTGGAGTGTACATTTATTTTTCATTGTAAAGATTATCTATCAAGATCTGAGACTATATGTATGTTAGTATTATTTATGAGTAAAATTATATATCAATCAATAAATACGTTTTGTGAATGTTGAGTTGGTAAATAATTCAAAAAATATATTAAAATTTGTTTTTTTATTAATTCATCATGGGCACTTCTAAATCGATTATAACCACTGTATGGCAAAGATGAGTTTTGTTCCAATACAATAATTAAATTACAATTATCATGTGCTATATGAGACACAGGTAAATCGCGTACGTTTTCATCAACCTAATTCACTGTAATATTAATAAATTCAGGTAGCGGCTTATTTTGTTTTGTTACGCCAAAGAAGTATAATTTTTTTGTATATATTTTTTTTCTGTTCATTTATATTAACTCGCATCATTTAATAAAAACCTCAATGTTATATATTATACCACAAAAACAAGTAAGTACAAATATTTGTAGAAACCTCCCATGTTACATGTCTTATTTTAATAAAAACTGAAAACATCCAATGCATGTAGCTATCACATCGGAGCTATCACAAACACTTTGTAATGACTAGCCATTCATTACCTGTTATTTAGATAAATAAAGTTATTCAAAGTCTACCTTCATTTTATCTTCTCATTCACATACTTATCAGAGGTTATGGTATTTTGAGCTGTGACCCAAATTAGGGTTAAAATTTTGGTTTTGCGATCCAAGAAAAAAATCGTCTAAAGATATTTGCTACATATTACGAGTATTATCTTAATTTTGTTGTTATGTATTTTTTTACATATTCCGCGATACATTTAATATTTCAGGCGACCGTATTTTGGGTCGCGTGCCCTATGTTAACAACCCCTGTTTTAATAGCTCGACGACGATATTACTTATACACAATTATAAAAACATGTACCAAGCAAAAGTCTTTTAAGAATACTTACATTTAATCATTATTTTATCTGTAGTATGAAAATATAACTACTATTCTCAATTACTATATTATACTATTCTAACACTTATAAAACTACACAGAATGAAATTTAACTGGTACTTGGCTACTTAATCAAGACAATTAAATGTTAATACTGTACGTAGTATATAATTACCTCTGGAAGGGGTTTTTCTTAAAATATCAATTAAGACTCATCGTAACTATACCATAAAAAGGGGGTTCGTAGAAACTTTAAGCTGAATAAAAATGTCTTGGATGAGTCTGAGATGATAATTACGGTGCAATGT
This sequence comes from Rhyacophila brunnea, assembly GCF_057557595.1. Lineage (NCBI taxonomy): Eukaryota > Metazoa > Arthropoda > Insecta > Trichoptera > Rhyacophilidae > Rhyacophila > Rhyacophila brunnea. The sequence goes on from NW_028233350.1 coordinate 21,657,840, forward strand.
AACTTTTATTTTAATAAGGTGTATAAAATAAATTCTAACAAAAATTAGTTATTACTTAACTTTACTTAAGAGGGTTATTGAAAAAATAGTTTCAATTTAGATGTTTTACCTAAGTTTACAGTAGTACCAAATTGAATGTATGTAACATGTTCTTCGTGTATGCCGAGATACTATACTGGCCTTGCTTGCTTGCTTGGGGTTTTTCTAATATTTTTTTATACTTATACTCATCTTGAAAACCAAATAATCTTTCATTAACTATCAAACACCGAAATAGATTTAGTAGTAAAACTTGGTGGAGAACTATTCAATATAATATTATACAATACACTTAAGGTTTTTATACACATTAAATTACTACATCTTATATTATCAGAACATGATATTATATACTTAGCTTCTTGATTCTTCAGTTTCATGGGTTCAGTGATTTTTCGCATTGAATTTTCAGTGTTAGTTAGTAAAAATATTTTAATCTATCATCTATTAATAACACCATTAACACCTCTTAATGTTATCTCAACAAATGATACTAAACTTATAGCCTAATAACATATTCAGTTGCACAAGTACGTCGTTGATACAAATGCAGGTACAGGCAGAGCAAAATGCATCCAAGGATCTGCATACTAAACAACTGTTGTTATTCCAATTGCCTTCAGTGACGTACTTAAAGAATATAAAACCAAAAATACAACAATATTTAGTTGAATTGAAAACTTAAAACACTATATTTTTAAACAGTTAAATGAGAAAACTTTCAAATTTATAAAATCTCAGAAACACACAGACAAGCCCAACCTCTAACAATTATTGATATACTAACCCAAGCACTCAAAATGCAAATAACTATTAGTACCGACATTACTGGCGACGATTTCATCTTTTGTCACCAAACGGTTATCATTCTTGCACTTTAAATTAATACTTTAAAAAAGACAATTAGACAGATAGCTTAATTGTGAAACCACTCTCCCGGAAAATGAAAGATGTATAATATTCAAATACCAATCGGTCCAATAATTCTATATATAGGTATGTCTCCGATGCTTTTATAGATTATGTAACAATATTAAATATGAAGGCGAGAATTCGGAAAAATACGTAGACTGTATTCAGCTTTAAATAAAAAACAATTTAAAATGAAGGTAATGCTATATTCCTTGATTATTAAGCATTGATTAATCAATAACGTGTATTTTTGTGAGCAATTAATACGTCTTAGTAGGTATGTAACAAATAAAATCTATAGACAAAATAATAAAATTATGCGAGAAATTTTAAAATAGATTATTCATAACACACAACAAAGACACAATAATGACTTAAATATAAGACATCTAATATACCGAAAATTATATCGAAAACAGGTTTAATTGAAAATATTTTTTTTATTTCAATAATGAAGTTAAAAAATTTTATTAATGAACGTTCGTCAAACAATCGTTTTTAGGTAGGTACTTACTTATTATGAGTATTTTGCCACGTTTTTATTAGCTCGTATTCTTTTTTGTCCAGTACAAATTTTTTCTTGTTTGTCCAATACAAATATTGTTTAACTAACTTCCCGATTAGCTAGACATTTGAAACTTTTAGAATATATCAGAACACGATGACAATGCATTCTTTTAATACATTTAGCCATCTTTAAGCAGAATTAAATTCATTTTCAGTTAATCCTGTTTTGTATGGAAAGTTATTTCGGAAAAAGTAACATTCTATTGTTGGTTGCTAAGGGGGTCCTAGTAACTATATTATTAATATATACGTGCGTTACTATGGAAATCAATATGAAATGTCAAAATGACATTTCAGTATTCTATATTTTTTATTCAGTAGTTCTATCAAGTACAAAAAAAAGTATTTATTAATACATAGAATTGTCAAGTTTATATTATGATTCAACAGAGAATTGAAAAACGTGGTATATAAAAAGTTCTTTTTATCTTGTAATTATTTATTTATGAAACAAATTTTAAATTTCGAAGGCCTTCGAATAACTACATAAGTACATAATTCAATTATTGTATTTTTCATCACTTTACAATGTCTGTTTAAACTCTCAAACCAGTCTTTATTAATAATATTAATTTACTTTTATAATAATATATTATTAACAACTTTTATTTTTATTATTAAATTTAGGTTATACCACAATATTATTGTCGTTGATTTTTTTTATTTAATTAACTTAACGTAATATACCATTTCCATCTATCATTTTGTTATTACATTCACCATTCATTAATTAATTAAGTAGGCAGCCATTTTCAAATTCATAGATGCCTCTATACATTATGTCTTCTTTCACCTCTGAAATGTCTGTGATAGCATACTTATGGATGACATTTTGTCGATTTGCACATCACTGTTTTTGTTGTACTATAGAAACATCCGGGAGGTTTCCGTATGCAAAGTCCGCAAGAAATGTATTTTGCTGATGCGATCGTCGAAAAGAAACATCAAGATGCAATAGACAAGCTCAATACGCTCTCACTGTATGGTGTTCCGTGAAAATTCACATCTAATGATTTGATACTATAATATTTTATGTTAGTATCTATAAAAATAATATAAATAATTACTAGATAAAAAGAACTTTTTATATACAACGTTTTTAAATTTTCTATTGAATCATTTGATAGAAATAATACTGAAATTTCATTTTGACATTTCATATTGATTACCATAGTACTAACGCACGTATATATTAATATTTAGTTGCTAGGACCTCAGACCCCTAGCAACCAATAATAGTGTTTTACTTTTTACGGATTTCTTCCGAAATAACTTTTCATACAAAACAGAATTAACTGGAAATGAATTCAATTCTACCTAAAGATGGCTAAAAGTATTAGAAGAATGCATTGGCATCGTGTCCTGATATATTCTAAAAGTTTCAAGTATCTAACTAGTCGGGAAGTTAGTTAAAAATCGATTGCAAGATTTGTACTGGATAAACAACCACCGGACAAACAAGAATACTACCTAATAAAAACGTTGTAAAATGTATAAAACACACAACCCGGAAACAGTGTATGCTGGATACTTTTAGGTACGCACATAAATGTATGTAATGTAATTTTATTTTATGGTTTTTGTCATCAAGTCAAGTGTGTTTATAATAAAATAATTGTTGTGTTTACTTACTCTAAATAATACTCTAAGATTCAGGAATGTAATTGCATAAAAAGTGAGATTTAGACCAGCATGCATAGCAATTCTAATTCTAATGTTTCTGACGCTGTTTAGAGTTGTGTATAAATAAAATGTGTTTAAATTATAATGGATTTAAGTTTTGTACTATTCTAGTGTGTATTTACCTTTTGGTGAGTGCACATAGTGCCTGAAGATGCCGAAAGGCGAAACCCGGGTCGCAAAAAACGACTCAAATGGAATAGTATAAAACTTAAATCCATTAGAATTTAAATTCGAATTCCATCAAGAACCTTCTGTCGATAGTATTATTATTAAAAATGTGTTTAATTGAGTGAATCAAAAATACTATTGAATACCTGCGCTTTAGTTATGTTTATAAAAGAGTTACAAGATTTTAATTTAAATGTCAATAAATATGTTTGACTAAACTGTATCCCAATAATTATAACGCATTTACAAACGAAATATTTTGTTAATCAGTACCTATTTGGATATGTAGATTAAATTTCCTTCATAACCTTTTCAAAATTGTAAATTCCCTGTAATTCAGTTTCCGCATATATTTTACGAATGCTGTGTTATAAACTTGACGAATAAATTTGCAAGTGAAAAATTCCCTGTAATTTACCTACATCGCTGTTTTCCTAATAAATATTTAAATAACTTGTTTTGAGTCTCTGTGGATTTTCAAAAAATAATGTATTTTAGTTACCTCGCGCTCGCGTATTTGAATTTCGGAAGTGAAGTTGACGAAAAAAAATAGTTACGTGAGAGTATTTCCAAAAAAACTACTCGGGGTTTTATATATGTATATGGCAACAAAAAACCAACCCTATACACGTCTCCTTTGCAAAAAGAACTAAGCAAATGTATGTAATTCACGTCTACGTCATCGCCAAAGGATTCGCCGTCTCTCGGCGCATGAATTTTTAACGATTACATGCAGAGAAATATGGTCCTGATACTCTACCATTATGGTATCACTGGGACACATAACTGTATACAAAATTCTCACGGAAATGCTGAAAGTGACAAGACCCGCTCGCCCTCTTCTCGTAGAGCTCTAATGGCGTCGCAATAGCATATATATTCGAAATTTCTAGCTAGGATAAAAATTATCCCACCTTATTTTATTGTACGTTCAATATCGATGGTAAATTTACATTCTGAATATCGTATTCAGTATACACGGCGTATGTTATTAAGGTGTGCAATGTCGCTTGCGGAGGAAATATATGTTACGTTTTATTATTAATTCATGAAATAAATCAGAATTCTATCGGAATTTGAATTTTTCCAATGTAGGTATAATAATATTATGAATATAAGATTTCATGTAAATAGGTACCTACATATTTTGAAATAAACTTTTTTGGCATGATGAAATACAATAATAATTCAAATGCCATTCGTATTTTCATAACTACATAATGTATTTAACATAATTTAGAAATATATGAATATTTATTAATAATTGACACTAGCATTGTAGAATAAATTACATTAAATAGTATTGTATTGTGTTTATATTGTTAATAACTAAAAAATCCAGGATTAACAAAGTTTTTTCTTAAATAATCATTACTTATCCGTATGAATTTTATTGTAATATTTGAATACTTTCACGTCGTGAAAATGTAGGTACATAATGAATATTTTTGATAATATACATTATTATTTCACATTTATATACTAATCTCTTGTCCGCTTAAATTTACTATTTATAATATAATATATTATACGTTCCTTAACCTTTTTGTTACGCTGCTAATAAATTCCGTCCATTCCGATTATATCACCTTGGGCTACCGTACGAGATTGAGAATATTACAGTAGGTAAAAAGAAATTCCATATTTTGGCAACATAAATGCCTATGTCAAGTAAGGTTTCATCATCACCATTTGCTATTTTTTAACTATAAAATGAAGATAAAAAGCCATCAAATTTTAATTATAATCATATGAGTATTTCTATACATTCTTACAGCCAACAAGTCATAATACTATCTTGATCTCTCGCCTTATTTTCATATATCTTCCACCCAATTGAGTATCACTCTGGGTCGCATATACTTTTAGATATATATCTTTTGTTCGAAATAAAATTCGACGCTGTATATAATTTACAATGTGCATTTATAATTTATGACATGTAAATGAAATCAATTATAGGTATGTATTTACAGGATACTGCTATCGATTTAAAAAATAATAACACTTTAATTAGTTGTGATATTGATGATTCTAGGAATAGCTGACATATGAATATGACGAAGAGCTAATGGGCTGGGTAACCTAAGGTGACATTACAGTAACGGGAGTGTTTATATTATTAAAAAATTTCACTATGATTTTTTTTAAATGTATTCAAATTTACAAATCATAATATTATTTAATTTACCTTTTCTTATAACAAAAGATTACCTTATATTTTGATTAAATATATTATATATCTTACCTAATTATTGTATTATTCTATTTTTTTTAATTGACTGTGCAATCCAGTGTGGATCTTGGCCGCCTCGAAGTTTCGTAACATTATTTTTTACGAGATACCATGTAGATATTAGCCACTTGCTCAACCTATTAAGTCCATGCTCTGGATTCAAACACACATTGAAAAACAATATACGAATATTGCCAGACCCGGGATTTGAACTCGAGACACTCCACTTACCAAGCGGATACGTTACCACTCGACCACCGCGGGCGCTTTCTATTATTATTGTACTGTATTATTTATGAATACGGGTGGATCATTTTTACACGTATATTAAACTTATATGAAAATACCTGATGATATCCATTATTTACTTGTTGATTTCGTCAACTTTTATCGACATTCTGCACTTTTTATCATAAACTAAGTATTGTTTAAAAGATTTTATACCGAAAATGATTTCTCTTTCATATTTGAGTGTAAATATTATCGTCATTTAAAAATATAATGAAATTATATTATGACGCAGCTTTACAATGCCAATTCTTACTTTAATGATATTAACGATGTAAAATTGAATTTAATTTCTCTTTCATTACACTTATTAAAAATCATTACTCACTCTCCTCTACATAACATTTCCGCTCAAAAAATCTTTAAAGTTCGTTTCACTTAACGGCCTCTACGGCGTAGACGGTGCATGGCGTCACAGTTACTACAGCAATAGTGTAGTTTATGATTGTAATAATGGTTATTATTTTTCTCATACTTTGTAATATTATAAAATTTCCCACAAAATACGTTATTATTAGATGTATTTATATATTATATAGTTAAATAAATATCTTTTTAAATCAACTAAATACATTTCAGATATTATTTTATTGGTTTAGCAAAGTTGCTAACTAGGTTCTTACCTACATTATTATTTTTTAGATCTCTGATTTGATTATACTATATCCATTGTTATACAATTTTTTTTTTTATACTTGCATAAACTATTGCACTAATTTCTTTTATTTTGTTAACTGTCAGTTCATGGTGGAACTGCATTGTACCTATTGTTGTTTAATTTAATAAAACGCATTTTTTTGTAGTACTTATTCCACTTTTAATCAATAAATTAGGACCGGTTTCGTCCGCCTCAGAGGGACATTTTCAACTGTCCAGTTGAAACAAAACAGTTGAAAATGTCCCTCTGAGGCGGACAAAACCGGTCCTAGTTTATTGATTAAATGTGGAATAAGTACTAGAAAAAAATGCGTTTTATTAAATTAAACAACAATACTATTGCACTACTCAAAGCAATGATTATTTTCATCACGTTGGCAACAGAATATCTATACAATTATTTTACCAGTCCCTGGATACATGGACAGTTAGTGAAAAAAGTAAAAGTTGTATATATTGGTTTATTTCATTAAAAACAAAAAGGTACATGAATACAAAAATATAAACTGTTTACTGGTGATCAATAAATTACTGTTGTTTAGTTTACAAAAAAAAATATTGACCTTTGTTTTCTTAAGACTTTTCAGAGATAAATTCACATGTTTTATAGCCTTTTAATTTTTTATGAATGTGTAAACTGTTTAAAGAACTTTCTTGAAAAGGCCACGCCATAAATTACACTTTACCGCTTAACGTATTTCGTTTTAAACTTAAATATAAAATATATATGTCGCGGAAATATATATTATACCCTCTGCAAAAACAATTTTGCCAGCTCGAAGGCGCGACTCGAAGGTATTTTGTCTTTGTTAGCCTTTGGAAATTGCCCGCAGGACAAAAATCGTAGAAATTTATGATTTTCATCGACTTCTTCCCAAAGCGACACGTCTCGCGAACCTTTGCTTTGTAGCACACCGTTAAACGCGATTTTTCAATCTGGCGACGATTAAAATAATACGTTTTAGTATTAGTTTTTTATATAGTTACTTATAATATGCAAGACAATAGTTTACCGTATTAAACATCGTCTTCTTTTTTGCGAAATCCGTTTCCGTAAGCCGGTGATAACTTTGGAAATCTTTTTATACTCGTATCTTCCGCTACGCTTAAACCAGTATGATATTTTCAAGATAGGACGTTCTTCTTCTACCATGACCCAGCCCCACTCATCAGAATTCTTCACTGGAATAATAAGGTGCATAAATATACTTATTGGAACGTTATATTATGTCGCCAAGTTGTGCTAGTATTTAATAATAATATAATTTCTTTGGTAATATCTGTTTCATCATATACAATCTCAACTATGCAACTTTGTCCATCCAGCATGCGTCTGGTCTGTATACTAATTTTAAAAGTGTTAAGGTTTATGAACATTGTATAAGTGAGGGTCCGACGATGCAATATCTCACCATGCTCATTACCCACATAATTATTATAACTTAGAGTAAGTTTCTTGTCTAGACGTACGCGGCGGTGTTTTTCGGTTCATTATACTACCAACTACATTATACTACTTTCACATACCACGTTACTGATTTTGTTCATATAATATATAAGTTTTATGTAATATAATATTCAAAACGCCATTGATAATTGTATATGTTTTTAAAACCATTATGTATTACAATCAATCAACGAAGTATTGGTGTATAATAACATAATATAAAGATGGCAGTATGCATTTTTTTCATCATTCTTAGGTATACACATTTTTCAAAAATGGAAACTGCCATTTTTGCTTCTAGGCCTCATATATAATATACGTATACGATTCGGTCTCCCATGGCTCTACTACCTACAAAAATCCTTACTCTATCTTCACAACGTACATAAAATCAATGACGATAATGAATGTTCCATCATCTTTAAAAGTAGATTGACGACACCCTCCTGTTTTATAACTAATGAGGAATATATTAATAAAGATTTCGGATCGGTATTATCCTCAAATTGTATAAAAATATATTGTCAGCATATTGGCACAAGTGGATCAAGTATTTAGGAACACGAACATAGAAACTTACGATAAAAAATTGCAGATTTCAACTTATCGGTACATTACAGTAAGTAGGAACTTGATGGTTATGTTTTAAAATATTCCTTCAGAATTAATTTTGAAACCAGAAAATGTTTACAACTATAACCCGGTATCTTTGTGAAGTCGATCGTCTCCGGGTTTAACCTGATGGAGTCAGATCGTTCGGTGAATTATGACCTCAAGCGATCCAGTATAAACGATAAATCAAAGACTCCAACGCACTGGGGAAGCGGAATAGCCAATGTGATATAAATTTTGTTTCAAAAATTGTCTGTTTACCCTACGGCGATGTGATTTAGTACAACATAGATCCCAGAGGTGCGACACGCTGCATTTCTGAAAATTTCCAATGAAACGTGTAGTTTTTCGCTAACAAAAAATAGTTGTATATCCATGTGAGCAAAGCTCGTTGTTTATCGAATTAATTCACTGGCAGCAGTGCGAATGCATACATCGTTTGTAACTGCAGTCTATAGGACTTTAGTTGTATGTATCGGTCTAAATAAATATAAAATATGACCAATGCTCTTTGCGTTTCAATTGAATAGTGGAATCGCCTCATAAATTTAAGAAAACGGCCGAAATATAAAAACAATATTCTGCCTTCAATTAAAGTAAGTAAATACATAAATTATTGGAAAAGCCTACCTGTCACTAAATCACATTTTCTAATATTTCTTTACTATTTTAGTGAGGTGAGCAACTCTTTTTACCTTCCCTTTTATACAGTTTTTTTTATAGTTATAATAAATTCGTCTCATTACTCGTGGCGCCAGATCAAGGAAGACAAGCCTAGAGAAACCCAGTGCATGTTCTAAGGCTTTAATGATATAGCCCTATCAAAATTATAAAATGAAATGAGCTAATTACCTATTCACTTATTCATTAAAAAACCTTAAAAATGTTCGATCAAATTGCTTCCGATATTGATGTATTCCACACTTTATAATTTTTGTACATATTATTTACTTCTTATACTATTTTTCTAATACTGCTTATATTTATTTATTTTTTCATGCTGTGAACGTCTTGGATTTGTAATTTTTAAAGCTCTATATGTGTCTGTGTATGTGTGTGAATAACTGAATTTGAATTATATTAATTGTATCAGACTCAAATTCTGTAATTGTATGTAGGTACGTACAAATTTGATACAGATATATCCACTTCCTCACATTGTAAATAATACTGTAATGGTAGGAAGGTATTTATAAATTTCCATAATAACAAACGTTTTTCATTTAAAATAAAATTACATTTATATATAATATTATATAATATTAAGTATATTTTTTAATCGGTGGCATCGCCACCTGAAATAATTCGTCATTTCTCCGAATATAATTAACTACAATTAATAGGTAACGCATAGTGTTCTACATTATTATTTAATTTCCGAAGCATTCAAAAAATTTCCAGTTTAAAGCCGCGAACAACAAGAGACGATGCAAAACCATTATATGAAAGTAATGAAATACAAAATATTCTTGGAAAATCTGTAAACATAAGTGGACTCGGAAAAAAGACAATGAGCTTTGCCCTGGAGGCACACTCGAAATCATAACGAGAGACCCATTGTTGTGACGTTTGTGCGCTCTGTAATGATCAGGGGAATCGATTTCCGCCATTATTGTCGATATTGAACATCTCAAGGCTTCGTCGAAATAGCTTGAGTGGATATCTGCCGGGAAATCTGCTGTACAATTTGCTGACGTTGCACAAAAACATTACGTAGGTACCTACCTACCAAAGTAAAATGGTGATACGCAACAGGTGTGCCACGAGCTAAAATATTTAAAATTTTAAGTTACCGCATGTATTTCAAAATAAAATGATAATAAAATGAAGCTGTTGAAAATTACATTTAACTTTAATGTTTTGCCTCTTTTTTGAATTCGGTTATTTTAAATGTCTGTTTTATTTTATATAAATTTAAAATATCCTTCTGAGTGTATTAACTTATAATAATTACACACCTTATATAATATATTTAATAACAAATAATTATATTCTTAAATACTCCTTATTTAAGTGCATTAAATAGAACTACCCCTATAGGTAGCTGTTATACTGCCATCAATCCTTAAAAGTTAACATAAATATCTAATTATATATATAATATGATTCAAAAATCAAATCCAATTAATGAAACATTAATAATGATCTTTTGAACACTTTAAATTGTGCTAATTGTCAATAAATGTTTGATATTAAATATATTAGGTAGGTACTACTTATTTTAAATAGGGAAAAATAAAACAAAAAATGCTAATTTATACTAAAAAAAATTACTTAATCCATAACTATCAAGACCATACATGAAACCGTTTCTAATTATTATTATAGTATACTATGGATTATATAATAATAACTGATTTAACATTTTTTTTGGTTTCAGTGCATTATAAGTTTATAAAAATATATAAGTATATCATTATGTAGTATGAACCGATTTTCCTGGTCCTCGCCTGCGATAGTCTGCATCCGACGTAAAAGTTCGGTAGGCGTTTGGTCACCTAACTCCATCTGCATGGTCATCCGTAAGTATAGGGATTGCTCCGATTTGGTGAAATGGTGGGTCCTCAGCAATGTCGCTAACCACCTCGTAAGTTTGTTCGTCGCATTGTGTCAGCACTGCATAAATTTCGTGGTCTCATCCGTGACCCGCGCGATCTTAAGTTGCGCCTCAATGCACGCGAACCAATTTCTTACATTATTGGCCCAGAAAGGTTGAATTTGTAGTGATATCGCGCTCACTTCTAGCATGGTAATATTGGCAATTTTATTTATCTTTTACTAACCGTAAGTCGTTCGGTAATCCTAGTATTTCGGTATGTTCGATCTGTACCTCGCTTCATATTACTTTACCATCACGTTGGGGTCACCACGTTAGAATAATCGTTCCAATGCTCGATGTCTTTATATTTAATTGTATATAATAGTAATAACAGTAATAGTTCGTTTCGTGTTCGTTGCGATCGGTCGTGTATAATATGGTTGTTGATTTTGGTTGCTATGGTTTTTTACTCTTATATTATCTGCCTGTCACCAGTGTTGCCATAATATTCTGCCACACTATATCCAATGATAAATAAAAATAAATACATACACTGCGTGTTTTTCTCACAAAATAAGCGTAAAAAACATTATATTTTCGAGTTTATAAAATCAAAATACATATTTGTGCTACGGATCAGACATGGACATTAACTCGCAGTAATTAATTCCTAGAAGTTAAAGATGAACAGACTTTAGTTCCAGAAAAGAATAATATACACAATAATGTGTAGGAGAGATAATGCAGTATTCTTTAGTTACTAATAATTAAAACTTTTATTGTGTAGAAAAATTTTCACAAATAAATAAAACACATAACTATTTATTAATTATTCATGTTTAATGGTGGAATCAAAAGGAACAAGTGAAAAAGTGACTCATTTGTTTCAAAACAAGTGAAAATAATAAAAAGTGAAAGCATGGCTCACTTGCTTGTAAAACAAATTAAAATGCAGTAAACTGCATTACCGTTCAAGCTTTCATTTATTATTTTCGCTGATTGATGTCACTCAGGGGGGTGAAAGTTCCATACAGCGAACGTGACCATCTAATACATCAGACATACTCAGTTTTCATAATAGATGGTAGCACGGTCACACACGAAGTCGCATGATACAAGGCCATTTCAATGACCAATCAGAGCTCACCCATGGTCCAGCCAATCAACATTCGAGCTTTTGATCAGTCTTTTCAAATTTCAAGTCAATTCTACATGATATTTTCAAAACAAAAGCAGTCGTCCAATATTTTTCGAGTTGACGTAATGTCAAGTGTCAGAATAATATTGCTGTTCGGCGTTTTTAAACCATAATCATAAAAAGGTTTTGCAATCCGATGGCTGATAAAATAAGTTAATGGGTAAGTCTACTTTTATTATATAAGTTTATAGGTATTATACGCTTGTAGGCCCCTTGAAATTTCTTTGCAGTCGTGGCATCGAAATAATGATAGTACCTATTGTCCGGCAACTTGATCTTGGCTACGTGGCAAAACTGTGAACTACAATCGAACTTCCGGTTTCAAATTTGGAACGCCCCTAAATTATTCATTACATTTTTGACATTTGTATTTGACGCATCTATCTTTTACGTAATTTGAAGCTTATTATATTCAAAAGATGTCCAAAATTATACGAAGTGATGTTCGAAATATTATTAGTAAACTTTTGATGTATTGTGAAGAAGAAAAAGAGTCGCATTTAAAAGGCGAGCCTATACAATACTTAAACAAGCCCATATCACGGGTGGCGGCCATGTCTGGTATGTCAAAATTCAGTGTTGTAATACTAGAAATATTTCCCCAATTACTGGAAATTATGTTTGTTTATTATATAGTTGTGTGTATCGTAATATGTTTTATTCATATTTTTAGACGTATAATAATTAAGTATAAATGATCATTTAAGTACACTGGCAGTGTAATAATAAATTGGCAAGAAGAATATTTTCAAGAATAAACATTATTGTAATTAAATCAATTATTACAGAGATGTAAAATTTACAAAAATGCTTAAAAATATATAGATACTTACAGGAAGTGTATCATTAATTTACAGGAATATCCCCAAGGACAGTTTCGAGAATTAAGAAAGAAATGACTACAGCGAGTGCCTCCTCTTCAAAAATCGTAACGCCTGGAAAAAAACGCCGTGGAAAAAATAAGATTGCATTGGACAGTATGGACTTATGTACCATACGTCAAAAAGTGCAGGAGTTTTATACTGTCCGCAAACAAGTTCCGACGCTGCGAACCTTACTAGTTTCTTTAAGAGAGTGCATGGACTTTCAAGGAAGCAAAGAATTTTTACGGCGATGGTTACATAAGCTAGGGTTTAAATTTAAAAAAAGCCTTTCTAAAAGAAATGTTATCATAGAGAGACATGACATAGTTGCGTGGAGAGGTAGATATCTCAACACTATGCGAAATAATCTGCTTGGTGAAAATCGTCCTGTGTTCTATGTAGATGAAACATACGTGCACGCATCCTATGTTATGAATAAATGTTGGCATAGTGATGATATTAGAGGAGTTTTGAAACCGGAATCCGCTGGTCCTCGATTATGCATAATACATGCTGGGAGTGAAAATGGGTTTATTAATAATGGATTGGTAATATTTAAATCTAAATCAAAATCTGGAGACTACCATGACGATATGAATACAACTAATTTTAAACAATGGGTGGAAACACGCCTTGTTCCAAACATTCCCACAAATTCTATAATAGTTATCGATGATGCCCCTTACCATAGCGTTAAAATAAATAAACCGCCAACTATGGCCAATAAAAAAAGCGTTATGAAAGAATGGCTGAAAGAAAATAATATTATATTCGAATAAAATATGGTTAAAACTAAATTAAAAGAAATAATTGATAGAAATAAACCAACACCAAAGTATTTATTCGACGAGCTGATCAAAGAAAAAGGCTCAACAGTAGTTCGTCTACCACCATACCACTGTGATCTTAACCCAATAGAATTTATGTGGTCACTTGTGAAAAGAAGAATTGCAAGTAATAATGTTGATTGCCGAGCAGCTGACATGCAAAGGCTAACAGAAGATGCTTTTGGAACGATAACACCGGACGATTGGAAAAAACAATGTGAACACACAATACATTTGGAAGAGGATTATATGATAAAAGATAGATGTTGTGAGACTATGAGTGACCAAAGTTTAGTTTTTAGTGTCAATTTTGATAGCAGTAGTGAAAGTGAATAAATTAGTATCGAGTGATGATGAAACCAATATGGCTGGTGTAGAATACCTCACATGATGATTGATTTAATCAATTTTTAATATCGTGTCCTTGGAAATGTACTTTTAAACGTTGTGTTGATGACCTTACATATGATGTTATCAATTATTTTAATCTTATTTGTATTTACGGTTAGTTAATTAGTTGTCCTCTTGTATTTTTAAACCGATAAGTAGATACATATTGTTTTAAAGTTTATAATGTTAGGTAGATATAATTTAATTTAAAGAAAATTATTTTCACAGTAGGTATGTGTTTCTACAACAATTTTACTAAAAATACGATATAAAAGACGGCATTTGTAAATTATAAAAAAATGTGATTATGTCATCAATATAATATTGAATATGTTATATCTTTCACTTCTACTTATTTAGTCATAATTTGTGTTCTCCTAATTATTTAATTCATAAATATCTGCAGCAATATTATCAGTTAATGTGGGTTCAATGATAGATTTCCCTCCAAATTCGATAATTACGCTGTATTAATTAACCTAATATAATAGTAATGAGGTGAAATTATTTTTCTATTGATACTTATCAAACAATAATTAGATTTATAAATTAATTACTTGTTGAGAATAGAATTGTTATAAATTAAAAACTTTATTTCGCGGGATTTGTTTTCTCAAAAAATGACAACATTGAGAAATATTTTATAAGTGACACGGGCGACTTCCTGTTGTCGCCTAAATAATGTTGTCGTACAGTACCTATTGTAATTTTTACGTTTGCAAATCTACCAACGCAAACATAAAAAATAGATAGGTATATAAAGAAGATTATGTTTGAGTAAATTACGTACCTACCTATATAAAATATATTTATATTATATTTGCGCATTCTTACAAAAGTGTAAATGGCGACCATTGCCATTTTATATTTAAGTATATTTTAAAATTATTGTTTCAGAATCTACATCAATATGTTGTCGATCGGCGTGAATAACAGCAAGCGATGAAAATTCATAATGAAACACAAAATGAAATAATTAATGAAGTCATCAATCTGACAGGAAGTGCTGACAAATAATTTCCATGGTGGGAGTGCATTACTATTAATTAAATGAATATTAAATTTTATAAAGGGTAACCTATTTTTTTAATAATTTATTTCTCAAAATTTCTACATACTCGATTCGGTCTTGCAAAATTTATGTTATGCATGTTATTATTTCTGTGCGACAATTTTATTCGGCGATGTTGTTTCGATTCGTCCTATTATGGTTAATCTATTTGGGCTATTTAAAAAGGTTGCGAAGCACCGAATAAAATACGGGAATTTCCCTGTTGCCTTTTGTTCATGTCTAATGCAGCATCAGAATTTCAATCAATTATTTTAATCTGGTTTTGCAAATATAAAAAATATATGCAAAACTATTTTGATTGTTCGATTTGATTGAATGACAGGGAAACAACCACGTTTACCAACTCTGTGCGGCCTGATAGAATGGCATTGATTGGAACACCGACGCCGCCGTCAATACTCAAGCACGTATTCAAGAGACTATACTTAAATAAATATGTATTGAAAAACGCTTTCATATGCAGCACACATTCCAAAAACAATATTTGGTTTTTACCAGACGCGGAATGCAACTTCAGATACTGATCTGGTGTGTATGATGTATATAATATAAAGTGTATTCAGATTAGTTTTATCTTATAAACGTCACATTTCTAGGTTGTGTATCACATTATTATGACTTGGAGGCCATCCATGGACTGAAACCGTATGCGGTTTAGATCGGTGTGCCTACTAAACTTATGATTTTTGTTCATGAAAATATATTTTCACTAACTTTGTAAATGTAAGTGTATGGTATAAAACGGATACGATCAGATGCTTATAATATACTTTGTAGAAATATATTTTCATGGACAGAAAAGATAAGCTTAGTATAGCACACGGTTCGAAACCGCATACGGTTTCAGTCCATGGATGGCCTATTATGCTTATGACAAAGGCCATAGACAACATTACGGTGTCACTAAATTTCACAGCCATTACCTACATAATATAAATATAATATATATTTACTAGCTGACTCGGCAAACGTTGTTCTGCCATATAAATTATTTCTAGTGAATATTTTGGTTGTTAAATAAAATATAACGAATGTATCGTAAGTGTGTGGGGATTGGATCTATGACAGAAAGAGGAATATAGCGTTATAGACGATGACCGCCGATAAAAACAAAAAATATCAACCATTCATTTTCTCAATTCAAAATGAGTAATGATGTTCATAATGAATGAATTACCTGTGACAGGATCTCGTTGTTTACTGTTTATGCAATATCCGTCTTGTGACTTCCAGAAAATTAGCGGATATTGGAGAGCGTCGTATGAACGGTGTGTGTCAGCGATGAACTCCAGATTATTGTTTCTTCTTCGAATCACGATTTCTCGCGTCGATGTGCGGTCGCCAACCATGATTCCAGCAATGTCATCAACAACAGTCGCATTGAATCGACATACGTGCTCTCCAGCTGGTGTTTTATCAGGATTGATGACAATAGCGTGATTGTCACTTTGCAATTCGTGCATGTGTGCTTTGAAGAATTTCAATAATTCATTGTGCTCATTCAACAGGGCGTCCAGTTCGCCGACGATGCGCCTGGCATTAGGCAAATTGAGGCTATTGTAGCCGCAACTAGGGATTCCAATCCCGGGATCCCGAATCCCGGGATCCCGGGATCCCGAGCTATTTTCGATACCTATGAATCCCGGGATTGATTAACATAATCCCGGGATTTCGGGATTGATTTTTTTATCAATTTTTATGGAAAATAAAATAAAAGCGAAAATATAACAGAAAAAAATACTTTTAATAAAAAATAACTACATTAGAAATAAACTGAGTTTGAATGAAGTTTGATTTATACCCATGTGTAGGTTGCCGATTCATTTTATTTTTTCACATAAATTATTAAAAATGGAAACATTGGAAAAAAACAATGCTTGGCACTTTTAACAAAGTAATTCCACTATGATACGAGTATCATACGTTTTACAGCAGTTTCATATTTGGCTGACTAATTAGATTTATGAAGCGGAAAGGCCATAAGTACGCTATGATTATTTGCTTTACTATTTTAAATCTCGCTAATCCATTCATTAAGTCTTTACTATCAGAAACAGCAATCTCCTATTAAATTCACATTATTATTTATATTACAATATTATATTTTACTCCGTTAAACTTGTGTATTTACAAGATTGATCGTATACGATATTAACAATAAATGTCTTAAATACGAGTAGTATAAATTATACTTGATTTATTTTTGACCGAGTTTATCAATGTTATTTGTAAATATAAAAATTTTGTATTAACAATGGAAAAAGTGCCAATCCCGGGACTAGTCCCGGGATCCCGGGATTGTCAAATTGTAATCCCGAAATCCCGGGATCAGAATTTTGGCTCGGGATTGGATTCCCTAGCCGCAACGTACATCCACATGATTGATGTCCTCGCCGCGCCCATGAAGTAGATTTGTAAAAATGTATGTGGTTCGTTTGGCATTGGCAGCAATGAGCCTACTTTGTGGTATACTTGGCCTTTGATTTTGAACGTAGAATGGAATTGTTGACCATTTGCCGCAGTATTGTGAACTATTTCTGTTGCTCCGGACGAAGTCATTTGGAAGCATGAATTGAATGTGCGAATGGACTTCAGGAACAGGTTTGAATCTGCAACCGTGCCGATGAGCAAGCCGTTCAATGGTTCTGGTGGTATCTCAATTTCTGGTAGTTGCACTTTTCCTGATGCGCAACATGTTTGAATTCGAGCGCATGACAATGAGGACATTCTTTGTCCATAGCACCAATCAGCACTTTCGGATGAGCGGAATATTCAATATCTGGCTCGTACTCGAATGCGAGATGAAGGAACGAAGCGGATGTTAATGTTCGATGTACTTGTTGGCGTTGTCGGTCATTTGCTCTGCGCGTGTTAACTACGAACCGGCGCGCTTGGCTCCGTTCCAATTGTCGTTGTTGATTTCGTTCAGCTCGTGCCTCTTGTGATTGATATGCACGCAATTGCGACATGCTTACACGCACATTTTTGCTATCTTGTTGGATTTGTTCGTCTCTTCTTTCTGCTCTACTATTTCGCATGTTTGTTGCTTTATTCGTTCGACGGCCCAAATGGCCCCCCTTGCTTCTTGCTGGCATTGTGCACTGTAATACACGCACATAAAAATAGATAAATTAAAATAAATCGTACAAAATTTTGCACGCACTGCGTTGTGATATGCCGAATGAAATGTCAAAATGACGCGACGCTTCTCTTGAATTCTTCTCGGACGTAGCGCTATCTGTCATTCAACAACATAAATAATTTCGTTCTGTTTGAAATACGGTTAAATTTGTTCATACAAAAATAATAAAATCGCGATTTAAAAATGGGAGGGTGGGAGTAGGAAAATGAAAATTTGAGGTTATAAGTATTTTTTTTTGCCAAATAATAAAAAAAATACAAAAAAAAGATTGTCAAAAAAATAAAAGAAAAATTTTCTGGATAGAGATACCCTAATCACCTAGCGATATGAAATATACTTGTTGACCTATTTTCATACCTAACAAATATACATAAAAAAATTCATAAAAATCGGTCGAGCCATTTCGGAGGAGTTCGACCACAAACATCGTGACACGAGATTTTTATATATTATATAGAGATTTAATATTCATTTCGGGTCTATTATATACACAAGGCGACTATCAACCGCTAAAGTGATATTATTTATTACATATTATTTGTATCGAGGTATTATAATTGTTACAATAAGTTAGCCGCCGTCTAAACAGTCAAAACTATCTATCTTACTCTAAATTTTATCACAGTCAAGAGAGGTGCTGTTAAAATATAGCACTTATTGCAACAATTACAACCAACTTATTGTAATTGTTACAATAAGTGCTAATTCTTTGATAAAAACCTACCCTAAGATTGATAATATTTATCACTTTAGCGGTCGATAAGTATAGAATAGACCCACAGGTCATTGCAAAATATTATATTGTTTACAATTACTATAAAATCCAAATAAATATTATCACCAAGTCTATGGTCCAGGTATTTCTTTTTAATAGTTTGATAAAATATAAAGAAAGTCCGATTGAAATAAAATGCAATGAGTTATAAATATATATATATAAGTACAATTGTTAAAAAATAACTGTAATTATTATAGCATGGGATTTAGATTGTTTTTATTAATAAGTATTTAATTATTATAATTGCAGTGACATCTAGTTAAGATGCCTCGAAGGTTAATTTGCATTGGATTATAATTGGAATTAGATTCTAATATTGCGTGAAGTATATGCTTCGTAATTCGAGAATTACCTAGATGGTTCTATGAAAACGCAACTTTTGATATAATACCCCTTAATTGTGGATCCCAAACGGTTAGGATAGTTGTTCTCAACTAAGTTATGGAGTGAGATCATGGGAACGATTACAAGTGAAATGAGCCCTGCATCGGTATTGTATTAGTGATCTACGCAATAGTACATTGTCTCACGTGGCGGGAGGCGCTCGACGTAGCGATGGACCAAGAAAAGTAACGTGATCTTGTGATTATTATATTAAAAGTGTTTATGAAATATTGGCATTTGCAAAAATAGGCGTACTGATTTTTAATAAAGCGTAAGAACCCAATTGATCCGAAATATGACTAATAGGCCATTTATCAACTGTTTTCGAATGCAATTTTACGCCAGATGGCGTGCGAACCGTATGATTTGCGTTTATCCATTTTTTATGTAAGCATCTGACCGAATCCGAACACCAAATGCTGAGCCTCTACCATAAGTTGAACAAACCGATTGCCAAATTTGGCAGAGTCTATGTTTGACAGATTGCAACTGACAGAACGCGATTGTTGATATTGTCATAGATACTTTTTTTTTCGTGTTTCAATATGATTCTGTGAATTATTTTGATAATTGTCAATGGTATTATCTATTTTATAATTGATCCTACAATTGGTGCTTCATTTTATTCAATCATGACTGCTTTATTTATACTAAACTTTGCTTTCGTAGATGAAGCTAATCTACAATGCCGCAAATTTCGTAAAAGTGACGTTACACTTAGGTACTCTTCATAAAAATACCCACTAATATTACCTCTCTTAAAAAATATAAGATTAATTATATTAGATCTAAATTCCAATAAGATCTCAGTAAAATCAAAATATTATACGCCTTAAATGACCGTGAATTTAGAGATACGTCATCTGTTTTGACTTCCTATTTATACAGATATAAATCCAGTAGAAACGTTTTGAATTTGTTACGCATTAAAATATTATGATAAAAATTTTACCTCGGAAAAATTGCGAAATATGTATTGGGTGTATAGAAAAAAACTGTAGTGCGTTATTTTAATTATTTTGCTAACGTTTTACTATTTTTCGCGTCGAACAGTATTCCGTGTCAAATCGTTGCAAAAATAATCACTTTCCATCACAATATAGACGTCGCGCGTCCCTCGTTGGTTTTATCCAAAAAAACGATAATTGCGCCAATCTGTTTCGGAATATTATAAAACCCGCCTTTGGTATCGCGAATAAATTTGACGTGACAAACTGGAACGAAATGAAATTTTTGATTTTTTTCGATCACTGCGAAAAACGCGTTGTGATATTATGAATATTGCGTCATGAAAAATGCACGATGCACTTAACCGGGAGATTTTTTATGCGAATAATAATGATTTTCAGTTTGAAAGGAAATACTATGTTCATAGTACTTAAAAAATTCAAAATAGCTTTTTATTTCACACCTTCAACAATATAGTATCTATTAAAATTGTTCCGTGTACCTATATTAAAAATGTTGATAACTTTTTTTACATCAGTGGGTTCGATAGACTTTTGTAAAAATACGGAAAGAATACGTCATGTATATTGAGTTTGAAACTAAAATTATTATTACTTGTAGACATTTCCTTACTTCAATTATATATTTTTGATCCTTTTTATAAAATTTATTTGATATCAACGTCGTATTCGTCACCGTTGAGTTAAAAAATATGGCCTGTAATTTTTCACAATATTATATTTTATTTCAACATAGAAAGTAATATGGATGTTAATGAAATGAAAACAAATATATTTTATTTTAGTTTTCTAATTTAATTGCTTTTATTCTGATATTGTGAAAAATACAATTCGAGACAATTCATTGATTTACATTTTAAAGTATTTTAAATAATCATAACGGAGGTATCAAATTTAATAACATTAAAAAATATATATTTATACTGTCAATTCTTTAAAGGATCCCATCTTATTAGTACATATTATTTTATGGTAATGTTTATTATTAAAATGTAGTTTATCTAACTTTTAAGACAGCAAAAATATTTTTTTAAGTTTAAATAAAATTTTAATATATAGGTATATTATATTTATTCATAAGACATCATTTTTTAACGTGAATTTCTTTTTATTTTTATCTACGAGTATTATAACATATAACCAGAGGCCTGACTACAAAAATGCACGCTTTGAGTTAGCCCCGTTTTCGATAATGCCGTGATCATAATATTTATCGGTGACACAAAGCTCTATAATATCGTACATAATAATATATTCGTGTACAAGGACAAGGTTTACAATTCGTTTATAAGTTGACTAAAGTGTGCTTTATTTAATGACTAGCATAGTAGCAAATTCTTTATTTGCGGTTATCTCAAAACTGTGTTACATTACGTCTTATGTGAGCGAATTTTAGATAGGCCCATGTGATCATAAACCCTAGAAACTATACTATAAATTATAATAGCAAATTCTTTATTTGCGGTTATCTCAAAACTGCGTTACACTACGTCTTACGTGAGCGAATTGTAGATAGGCCCATGTGATCATAAACTCCAGAAACTATAGTATTAGTTTCCCAGTTTTAAGTTAGTTAGTCCATTTGATATTTTGCCTTGTTGTATGATTTATTAGTATGCATTTAATTCAACTCTAAAAATTTCCTGTATCAACATTATTTTAATATCGATGCTTAGTCATCTTATAAAGTGGGTAGCTATATTATATGTATGTTGGGCACTTCCACTCCTTGTCGAAAGAGTATCGTCTATCATGAACAAGGAGACCGTTGGAGAGAGAGCAGCTGAGGATCAATTGTCGTGGAAGTGAATTACTAAGGAGGCCAGTACTTTATTTGGACTACAACGATATCGAAGAAGTAGTTATTAGATAAATACGAGTAACATTAATTTGGTTCAGAGTCAAAAAAAAAATATGTTGACCAACTGTTAGTATTAATCTTATATTTCAAGATAATATATGGTTCGCCTATCGCCTACTACTTATATAGAATCTAGTAAATATATTTTCTATTCAAGTCTATTCAATTAACATTTCACTAAATTCAATATTGAAGTTATTATTTTACCTCGTCCCCCTTTATGATTTCAAACACTAATGATGAGGGTTCAATAAAATAAGCTCTTAGCGTTGATAATTGAGTGGGTAGGGGTGGGGGTTTTTCTATAAGCTTTTGAAATTCCCTAGCGAATGTACGCACTTGTTATTACTACTAGCCATGCAGAACTGAAACTTGCCACTCAACAATGAATGCTTCACAATAATAAATCAGATCGCCTGAACAAACTGTGGAAGGTATGTACACTTCTATATTTACGGAAAATCGAGTTTCTACAAGACAAGCCACTTTACCGAACAATATTATTCAAATATTTAGCAGTTGAGGTGCCTAGAAAAATTATATAATTTATATTTTTTTTCCTTTTTTTTGAAAATCATAGTATTTTAATATTCGAGCACTGCTAAGAGAATGCAATTAAAAATTGTTGGTGTTGTTTATATTCAACTTAAAATACTATAGCAATAAAACCATTCATAAATAATTACAAGTTAAAAAGAACTTTGTATATATACTTACAACGTTTTTAAATTTTCTGTTGAATCATATAAACTTGACTTGACTAGCTTAAACGATCAAAAAAAATTCTACTTGATAGAAATAATACTGAAATGTCATTTTGATATTTCATATTGATTTCCATTGTAACGCACGTATATATTAATTATTTAGTTGCTAGGACCCCAGCCCCCAGCAACCAATAATATTGTTTTACTTTTAACGGATTTCTTCCGAAATAACTTTTCATACAAAACAGAATTAACTGAAAATTAAATCAATTCTACTTAAAAATGGCTAAAAGTATTTAAAAAAGGCACTAACATGGTGTTCTGATTTATTCTAAGAGTATAAATGTCTACCTAGTCGGGAAGTTAGTTAAAAATCGATTGCAAGATTTGTACTGGATAAACAACCACCAGACAAATAAGAATATAACCTAATAAAAACGTTGTAAAATACTGTTCGTTGTCAGGCATTATATAATTTTCCATGATAACTGTATTCTGGTGTCCTATAAATCATCTAACTAACTAACTAACTAAACTAAAAGGTGATATCCACGTACTACAAAATCTACAAGGAATTTTCGGAACCCAACATAATCTAATCCAAATCATCATTATTTTCGGCTAACACGGACTGATCAGTGGTCGTCTCCAATGAATGGACTTCGATCAACCAACCGGAAAGTTTTTGATGCGAAACCATCTCGGCGAAGAAGTGTCAGGATGCCGATATTGCAGTGGTTGCGTGACCAAGGGACTCAAATAATCAGTGTTTTTTTATCAATGGTAGATTAGAACAAGGACGGCAACTAGAGGAGGCCAGAAATCACCCCCGCCTGATGCGCGACGAATTATTATGTAATAATAAGTGAATAAATATAATCTAATTAAAATATCCAAAACTTACAAGTATAGTTACGTGGCATTGAAAGATGCATGTTAGGCTTAACGAGGAAAGGTCAGAAAATGACCCATTGGATTAGGAATCAAATAAGAAAAGGTAATGTAATAGAGGTCGCTAGCCAGATGAAATTCCAATACCATATCGCTCGGTGGGTGGACAATCGCTCGACAAATGCTGTCATTCCATCACTACCCAAGAGACACATGGACGCCTTAAAGTTCGGTAGATCAACTAGTTCATAAAATTTATTGTATGTATATAGCAGCGAAGAACTATGGGATGAGAATATCGGACAGAGATAAGGAAGGCATTCATCCAGCAGTGTATCGACCCCGGCTGATGTTGATGAAGTAGGTATATCTGCGTCAAAAACATTGACCACATATAACCATTTAAAAAATAATATATTTTCTGAAATCCAAGAAAGTAAAATGAAACTATTCCATTAATAATTTCAGTTATTAGCTTCGGAAAAGTATGAATAATCAAAATAAGTAAGTAGCTACTTAGTCAAAAAATCTTACAACGTACCTATTCACAAATATCCAAAATTTATTGGGTTTGCATTATAATACGAGCTTATTCAATGCTTATAATGTAACTAACACAGGTCAAGCTCTATAGCTATACCTAAAGATTATTTTGATACTGCTATGCGGAAAAGGGTCTTTGATTGGTGAACTGGCTATATTGAGTTAATTTGAATGTTAGAACATCATAGGGTCATAATTTATTATTTACCACTTCCGATTTAGTTTATCTCATTTGACCCGAATAATCACACTCTTTTCCGAATAAAAAATATCCATCCTACCTGGCAAAGGGTCCAACCAACCTTCGTTATACCTGATTCGATGGCCAAATAATCCGGAGCCGCTCCTGTCACTACATCTCCGTACCTATAAAGAGGACACGGCGGCACTTCTGACCGGTAATGAAGTGGCATTTCGGCGGCTGCAAATTTAAATTTTGAGTCCTCTCGACTTTGGTCTTTGAGGCCAGGCGACGGCATTAATACAAATTTTTATTTTGCTTACACTTTTTTCTCATTTGTTTTTACCCCATTAATGCCCAATTAAAATCAACCCGCTTAAAAGTAACCATTGTGTTACAATCATGATTAGACGTTAATTTAGAAAGTATTGTGAAACTGTCAATACTTTTCTACCTGTAACAATGTACCATATAAGATAATGTCGAACTTGGTTATTACGACGAAGATGGGACCGACTGAATTTGCTCGTTATATCGTTATATAACATTTTTCGTGTCAAGTTCTATTTTAGCTAGAACATAAAAAATCTGAAAACCATCGTAAATATCCCCGAAACAAGCATGGCATTCATAAACTACAAAAGAAGTTGTTTATTGTAGTGAACGATGGTAGGTACCTACTGACTTCATAAAGCATGAAATTTCAACCATATGCGTGGATACTTTTTCAATATTGTCGGCGAAAATACCAATTAGGTACTTGGAAATTTAACTAGTGTCATAAAACGTTATCCGATCCTGGAGGCATCGCGCGAGTGGAGAACTACAAGGTTCTAAGTGTTTGTCCTTGGAGAAACAAAAGTAACAATGAGGCAGCTTAGAATACTACTTCATTGTTGGGTTTGTTTTTTCAAGGACGAACGCTTAGAACCTTGTAGTATTAGGCTCGCGATCGGTCTGCGGTCGGATTTTATTGCTTAGGGTCGAAAATGTTTTTAAACGATCGACACATTAACAGTTTTAAGAAAAATTTGTAGATATTTTTGCTCGGTATATCCGATAAGTAGCTCGTTATAAAAGTGTATAAATGTATGGAGAAAATCATAAACTAAAATATTAACGAATGTTTCCTCATTACATCCGAGATCTCGCTATGTCCGTGATCGTAATAACCGAGTTCGTCGTACTACTTCAATGATTAGGAAGGTAGATAATTTTGATCTTTATAAATTTTCATCTAGATAGCACATTACATAATATATTTTTTTAAATATTAAAAGTACCTAGAAAATTGTTATGTAATATTCTGCTAGTTACTAATTTACACTATCAAAACACAGAGCAAGTACAAAGTCGCGCCATTCCCCTCGATCAAACGACACATCCAATGCATCCCACTATATGAGACCAATGGTGGATATTTTGTAGCAACACATCAGGGTAGGGAGAGTCAGCCACTTCTCACTAATATCCTTCACCAAGAACTGATATAACATCTCATAAACACGAATGTTCATACCGCGTCGTACCAGTGTATCTTTAAGATTCGGCGGAGACATTGATTCTCAAATCTCATAAGTCGAGACCTTTACGCTTTGGTTAGGTGCCACTTCTCACAACGCTACAGTAGCACAGGTAACACGAACACGTTGAAAAAATACACTAAATTTATAACAAAATTATAAGTTATAATAGATTAGACGGACAGGTGTATTAATCGATAAATATCTTGGTTTTTACACCATTATCATGGCTGTATCTAATAACAGACCGTAATGCGTTTTTTTTTTTGAAAAATGGAATTCTATAAAACACCTCTTAGCTAACACAATCAGTAACTTAAAAATGTTCCACTAAATTTATGTGATTATCTTTCGAAAGACATTTTTTTTAAATTAAGTAATATAACACTGAACCATTATTTAATTTATCTTAAAGCTTTACTTATACAAAGGTAAGTATTTTGGAAAAGGGCCAGTCGTTTTAATATGTAAATATTTAAACTATTACTCTAGCTAGGCAGTTGTGCGCACCGTTTTTCGACCAAGGTCACTTCATCAAAATAAAATATCTTAAAATCCATTTAGGGGTACCTATTAGATATAAAAATGTATTCTTCCAAAAATAAACAAATATTTCCCATTTACCAAATACAGAATAGTTATGAGTGATTCTATTTGATATGACACCCATTCTAGATAGCTGGGAATGCTAGAATTCCGACGACTTCATACCTTCAAAAATACGACACGCTTTGTTTATCGGGATTTAAATAAATTTCACGTACAGTGAATACATATTGAATACATCTGGAGGCCTAGAGAGACCGGGATCATTACCGGGCGGACTTATAGTACTATGAGCAGGGTCGATTACAAGACCGACAAATTTCTAAAACTTAAATACTTACATCTTTATAGTCACTTCTTGACATCGTTTACATCCGAAAAGTTGCTTAGCATCATTTTCAGCCTTTATATAAATGTGTTGCTAGATTTCAAAATCAGCCAAGTCCACCTTTAGGTATTTTTGACTTTTTTGCGTATTGCTGAATAACTATTGCTTTCTAACATTTCTGCATTATCGAAATGTGGAACTTATTAATTTGAAATATCATATAATCGAAATAATATACATTTTCACCCTAGTGACTGTGTACTTGAGAAAACAAAAAGCTGTTTTTCTCCTATTCATCCATTATGGACTGGGCTGATTTTTAAATCTAGCGACACAAATACAAATTCCTGATTTTTTTTATATAAGTACTTACATTAATTCTAGAAGTAAACATAATAAAACCTATCATCATTATCAGTTATCTATATAATTGTAAAGCCTCAATACAAAATTATCATCATAAGCCTTATACCCCGTTTACAAGTGCATGTATTTACTGCTGACAGTATGTACCGTCACGGCATTAACAAAAAAAACTCGCGTGTAAACAACTGCACGTATTATCGTGTAAATTGCAAGATTGCATGCATAGATCAAAAAAGTTTAGAAGCTTCTGAATTTTCACGCAACAATTTGACTGTGCAATATCTGCACCTGAGCAGTAGAACAATAGTGGCAAACCTGTCGGTAAAAAACAAACTACACCGCGCAGAGACTAATTTTGACGTTAACCGATTTTCACGACCTGTCAAATAGTACCATAGAATAACAACATCGTGTCTCGCTTACTCTTGAAGAATGAGATTGGCGAGACAGTCAGCACGTTTACGTGTAAACAGTTATTATCCCGATAGTTTAAAATACACACTATTTGTGCAAGTAAATTCATGCCCATGTACAAGCACTATTAGATAACACAACTAATGTAATGTAATAATTAATACTTAATGTTAATAATTATTAATAATAAATAATGAATGACGTGTTATAATATTTCTATGCCGGTCATAGGAAGGAAATATCGTATGTTCATGCCGGCAGATAATTTTAGTGATCAATACTTTAATGCTAATAGATATTTCTCTAATAATATTATTATACTTGATAAAATTATGATACGTGCGATTTTTTTCTAGAAACTTTTGCGTTAACGCCTCGGCAGACACCCCCGGACTGCATGGAGCTACTGTCACAGTCCCTTGCTTAATTTTATATAACGTCACAATGTAACAACATAAAATTATCCTGCAAATAAATCTCGCCGTTCCTCTGAAACCATTTTCATCAATCCGATAACCAACATGACCAACAGACGATATTATCATCAAACAGCCAATCCAGTGAGAGGGAGTAAGTACATAATGCCCTCTCATTTGCAGTCGGAGGTAATGATATGTGCAATATTTTTACTTTATCGATCATAATAATTTATGAATAGTAGCAACTCCTTTACATCTATTCTATACACAAGACTGCTAACCTAACCTAATCTAAAAATATCTCGAGGGTCTCAAGAAGCCCCCGAGACATGCCGTGAGTATCACTACACTGGGTAAATAGAAAATGGAATTTGGTTACTTAATAGTCGTTTTATATCAGTGGGATTCAATTCTCGAAAACTAATAAATTAAATTTCTCACTGTTGACACATCAAAGTTCAGCTTGATCTTTTGTTCAGTAAATGAAAGATAAACACCAACAACCTTAATACAAATTCATCCCAACAATGAATTATTTCAAGCGAAATAATTCTTCCGTCCGGCTTAGCACTTTGTTTCAATATAATCGATCAAATTTTCCATCAAACGTAAATGCGAAAGCAACAGACACTTTCCAACGGAAAATTTCAAATACAAATTATAATTAAACTAAATTTTGTATCTTTTAAGACTTCTTCTTCTTTTTTCTTAATTGACGATAAGACTCAGTGCTTGCACCGTTTTCTTCCACACGGCCCAGTCTGTATGCCCACAGAACAGATAATAAATAGCATTCCGACAGGCTATATACTAATACAGTAAACTTTGACGCAGGGTTTTAAATGAAAATGAACCACGCATTATAAACGTGCAATAGTATGTTTAACACACCACTATTCAATGAGCGTCAATGCATAAACCGAAAGCAGTTGTCAGTATTCGACGTATCACGTAATTGACACGTGACACTTGACACGTGTTTAAATTGATCCCGTATTCTTCCTTACTATTTATAGATCGGTTGCCAACTTCTCCTTACCCGTTAGGTATTTCAGTTCCAATTTTTCCTGAGTTCTCTGTTTATGCCCATTTCGTAGTTTGTTTTAATCTTACATCAACTACACATCAACGTTACATCAAAATACAGCAAAAATATATTAGCAAGTGTAAATACGTTAAAAAAAAAATTCAGAAAGATCATGTGAGTCTTTTTTATATACAAGGCGGCTATCGACGGCTATCGACGGCTAAAGTGATAAAGATTATCACTTTATCATATTTATGTGTTGAGGCGGTTAATTTTTATAAAAAGTTAACAGTCTAAACTGTCTATCTCGCTCTAAAAGTTAATACATCCTTGAGAGGGATTGTTAAAACATTTTTTGGCAGTTTTTGCTCACATATGCCTTGGAAAACATAAGCAATTGATTAATAAAAATAGACATAGGTACCGTAAACAAAAGGTTATACTCTCCACCTTATAATATATAGACCAATGTGCAAAGCGCATTTCAATCATTTAAAATTGGTAGACTGCGCTGAATAGATCATGTGACATATACGACTATTATCTGTCAAAGAAAATAATGTCAAACAAAATAATAATGTAATTAATACTGAATGAACGACCCCAATCGAGAATACTATCAGGGGTTGCTTATTCAATATTTCAATGATTTTCTATTGTCATCTGCAATGCAGTTCCATAATATTTTGTGTGATGTTGTTACAACCCCTAATCGTGCACCAGTGTGAGTAGTAAATAAATCAAATGTCATTCGTCATTACACTATACATAATTTATTTGACAGTCCAGTAAATACTATGTAGTAGGAGATATTGCTTTCTTCTAGCTAGACCCAACAACACGTGGGATAGCAGGAGTTATCATTTTATCCAATCATCATTTTCGTGCAATGCTGGATAGCAATGGTGCTCGAACGGGAATCGGTTTATTCAATGACATATTGATTTGACTAATATTTAAATATATTGAAAATATAATATGTGATTGGTATATTATTATTATGAATAAGGCTAATTATTTATTCTCTGTGATGGACGAATTTATTTTTATTTCGATTTTAGTTGCCAAATCTGAAAAATCCGACACGCATGGTTAAATAATTTTCATCACAATGCAGTAATGACTTTCATTTTGCGGGATATTCAGTGAGTTTATCCATCATGATTCGTGAATAAATAAAATTTAATTAAGTCCACCAGTAATTCAGGCCATCAACAATAGTGTGCCACGGTAATAAGAATGCTTTGTGTGTGTTATATAAAATTTTAATTGAACTCGTTGGGCGGGGGAAAATAGTTTAGAGCACATTCGGGAACGAAATTGAAATGCAATGTTGGTATTAAGCTTTTGTTTCGTGTTAGGTATGAATTTACATTTGGAAATGTTTTGTTTTTAAACAAAGAAAGGGTTTATGTGTGGATTTTGTCTACTTGTACCCGCTGCATTTTAAATAAAGGTTATTCTTTAATCGCCTACCCAATTAACATGAGATTATTCCTGTTTATGTAGCTACCTACATTATAAAGAGATAACTTAAACTATTAATCGCACATAACGTTATCATACAATATTTAAATAATAATTTATTCTATGTGACGAAGTTTGTAGAAGTGGAAGTGATGTTGTAGTCGTACTGAAATATTTACAAAAACAAAACCACAGTCGCCAACACAAAATTTCACACCGTAACGCAATATTTTATCACTAGAAAGCGCCTGTACGGTTGCTAATTAATGGATAAATGTATGTTCAAAAGTCTTTCTAAAATGTAAACCGTCATATTGATCATTTATCGAGAACCGCTTTTTGCCTTTCGTCATCTTCGATTTTACGTATGCAACTGATCAGTAGCGTAACAAGGGTGTACAAGCGGGGCTGCCCCATGTGCAGCTGTTGGTCACGGCACAGTAGTGAAGTTTCGTTGAATTACCTAAAAATAATTCAATTCTGCTTAAAGATGGCTAAAAGTATCAAAAGAATGCATTGTCATCGTGTTCTGATATATTCTAAAAGTTTCAAATGTCAGATAGTCGGGAAGTTAGCTAAAAATCGATTGCAAGATTTGTACTGGACAAACAAGAAAACGAGCTAATAAAAACGTGGTAATAAAAATAACGAGTGTAAGAAGGGTGTCAAATTTTTTCTTGTGATTATGATAATCGTAACGTTTTATCCGTAAATAAATCGCATGCGGCGCAAATCTCTTCGGTGTTTATTATCATTTAAATGTTGTACTTTCGTTATAATATGACGTTTTCGATTATTGTTTATTGATTGTTTAGAACTATTTTCAATTTTGATTTTTTCTTACATTTATGATTTGTAAACTAACAAAAGCATCTGAATTATTTTCAGTTTTAGTGGGTCATACATTTTGAAAATATTTTTATTAATTATTTTATCTATATTATTTTAATCTGTTAATTATAACCGAACATAGTTGAACTTAGTATTTATTTGTAGGTAGTAAGTGTACGTAGCATAAGTTTTTCAAGACGTATGGGGTGCATTTTTTGTTACTGCGCCGTGCGTAAAAACACCTTACTACGCGCCTGCAACTGACTATTAATTGACTATTAGCTACTAGACTACTAGCAACTGACTAACCCATCAAATAATAATTTTAAATAGTGGCTGATCTTAGTGGGAATACCGAAAAAAATGTTGAATTGGTTGCAAATCATGAACAACGGATATGATACTCGTATAGATTGCAAATGGTGTATTGATTGTATTCATTTCATGAGTATCGCCCTCCCATCTCTTCATTATTCGACAAAAGAAATCAGCCAGGTGCATGTCAAAAAAAATAATTCGTTCTTCAAACTTATACTTACGTTTATATAGTTATAGCGTGTAATTAAATTTTCTGTCAGTTTACTAGAAAATTCCTCGGATCGATTTTAATATTATTTTTAAAGTTACATATTTTACTGTTGAGTACAAAATAATATATTGTGTACGTTTATCATTTAGTTTAATCAGTTGTAAATAAAAATATGGGCCAATAAGTAATGACACCAGTGTCAGATAATAAAATACAAGAATTGAGATAGCAAGGAGTTCCTTTCACAAAATGAGATGCCTTACAAGACCTTAACCTTAATCTGAGATTGCGTTCAGTTCACTGTTATGTTCTCTCAATCCTTTTCTTTGGCATGGTATGGACATTGAACCAGGAGATATCGCGGAGAGTTGAGGCTTTCAAGATGTGGCTGTACTATATACGCATTCACATTTTTTTGGATTGATAGGGTGACGAATTTAAATGTAAAATAACCAAAAAGTGTTGCGTTGTATCAAAACTATTGAATCACGATACTTTGGCCACATTAAAGGTTAAAAAAAACAGTAAAATTAAACAGTAAACGTAGCTTAGAACGACGCTGTATCTCGTGGCTTAAGAACCTTCATGATTGGTACGATTCTAGCTCCACCAAACTGTTTTGGATAGTAGATGACAGATAAAACTCTGCTAGAGGATGACACGAGAAGAAGAATAAATTATATATCATAGCCTATTACAATGTATTTTTTTTTAATTATTGCTATGCTACGTTGGTTGACTTTTATTTCCGTAGCCAACTAAAAAGATTTAATGAGCGAGTTGATCAGTATTTCCATTTATATGATGTTGTCAACTACAGTCAGGCCACTACTAAAGATTGACAAACGGCGTCTTTAAAAATAAACTTAAAGTATTCTTTTCATTAATAAATCGCTCCGTCAGTTTATTTTTGTCCACAAAAAAGCGCTTCTCAACCGGTGATAGAATAACAAAGCGGCAATAAAAATTCCACCGGTTTCATTTGCTTTCTTTAACGGGCGCCGCTATCTTGAAAGCGAAATGCCTTGTAAATGTTTTTTTCCATTCATTTTTAGCGTCTTTTTTGCGTCCAACAACGGCCGCGCAAATCTTAATTACACAAATCAGCCCGCCCGCACGCAGCTCGAAACAAAAAAAAATATCGCAAAATTTCCTCCGACTGCAGAAGATAGCGGGTTTATGTCACGTTTTATTAAATTAATTCACTCGACCGGCGATCATTTCGGCCGAAATATAATACAAAGGACGTCCACCTGACACCATTGATGCAAGAAAATATTCCCTCGTTATTATTTTGAAAATAGAACATGAAAATTCTTAATTTATACTTCAGTAAAAAAACATTTCGACTATAATTAGAACACAATCAGAAACAAATATAGTATTACTGTACAAAAATCCTACAAAATAGTTTGCAAAGAAAATTCACCAAATTCCTAAAATCAGCACAACGACTCTACTTACTATTGTATTTTACCACGTTTTTCTTAGCTTGTATTCTTGTTTGTCCGGTGGTTGATTATCCAGTACAAATCTTGCAATCGATTTTTAACTAACTTCCCGACTAGCCAGACATTTGAAACTTTTAGAATATATCAAAACTCGATGCCAATGCATTCTTTTAATACGTTTAGCCATCTCTAAGTAGAATTGAATTCATTTTCAGTTAATTCTGTTTTGTATGAAAAGTTATTTCGGAAAAAAATCCGTAATCCAGTCCACTATTATTGGTTGCTAAGGGGGTGGTCCTAGCAACTAAATTATTAATATATACGTGCGTTACTATGGAAATCAAAATGACATTTCAGTATTATTTCTATCAAGTACAAAATTTTTTGATCGTTTAAGCTAGCAAGTCAAGTTTACATGATTCAACAGAAAATTTAAAAACGTTGTATATAAAAAGTTCTTTTTATCATATAATTTATTTTCATAACGGACAATAAGGTCCTACAACTATGCCGGTTAGTGCAGATGGTATTTTAATAGTATTCCATTGTCAATCGATTTATGCTTACAGCGCGATTATAAATCGTGCCGATTCTACAAATATTTTTAGTGTGCCTAATATACCTACCAGTTTCTCTTTTAATCGGAGCGTATGGACCTCAACAGAGTGGAGATTACATAAACAGTTTATTTACACGTATGTAATGGTGTCCTTCCACTGTCTCATACAATATGAAGACGGGATCCCATATCATGAGATTAAGATAAAGATTGTAATGGTATGAAATATCTCTATAATAAAACAATCAGGTGCTATATCATAGCCAACCATAGTCTACGGAGTCGAAGCCTAGACTATATAGTTACAGACAAAAAAAAGACTATTTGGGTTACCCCATCTCCACCCGTCATGTATATGCAACCACGACCAATGTACGGCCGCCTTCCACACGCTATAAACGTGTCTGAATGAAAACTTTTTAGCACCACACTTGCTTGTCTCGAAACGAAGCTGCACAGGACTGATGTACCAACACTAGCAACCATGCACCTTAGTGTTTGAAGAAATAGTTTATAAAATTAAAAAAAGAATTTTGACAAGCTCTGATGTCATTTTTACCTTTAGAGACACGAAGTGTTCTCTGTACCCGTGTACTGAGTCAGGAGTTGAAAGTGATGAATCTAAGGAGGGATCTGAATTATTCTGTCTTCCATACGACACAACAAACTTTTTAAATGCCTCAACGTTGGTCTTAGTTGATATCAAGTCGGCTGGAGGCTTTAAAGATGGCTGTATCGGCGTAACATGACGATATCCTGGGCTGATCACATTACCAATTAACAGGTCTTAATACCAGCCAATGAGACATAGCCATTGACTGTGCTCAATAAAATCGCTTCGGATGTTGACATATTCCATTTCCGCGAGGGTGAGGTAAGTCTATTATACATTCTTAAATACTATTTAATTAGCTCACTACGTGTATTTACATGTACTTATTAATGAGTTTGTACGTATTCTTCTTATTACACCGATATTTTTTAATTTAAATATTGTTTCTGTTTTTATTGTTTATTCATGTCTTGTATTTATAATTTATACAAACTAAATAAATGTGAACTTGTAATATACATATTGCATGAAGTAAGTAGGTATTCATATGTCTAAATGCTATGTATTTGCCAGATCAATAAACTATTTCGTTCATTGTATTGTACAAAATTGGTATATACGTAATGGGTACTATATACCTTGGTAACAATATAAATCAACTACCCAACAAAAATCATTTCGTTTGTCACCGATAGATGTCTATGTCACTCACCTGGGTATTTCTCGTATATCCGTATCCGAGAAATCGCTCGTCGTGTTGGGGAACCGTATCCGGTGCTACGTAGAACGGTTCGTAGAGGAACTCGAAATTCGTCACGTTGTGACTGACATGAGTGTCTACGCTTTCGCTTTGACCGCTTTGCTGCCATCTGTGAATAAGAATTCATAATTATGCAACACTTTCGTACTAATTTTGAATATTCTAAAAAATGTAGGTAATATTTTTCATTGTATAGCGCGACGCCATTAATAAATTATTATTATTGTGCTAAGCAAAATATAATAATAGTAATCGACTTCAGCCAAGCAACTCTCTCTATTTTTGTATAGCTGTGAACCAATTGTGGTTTTTTTTTCTACCATGTCCGATCCTGATAGGATCATATGGGCCTCCACAGAGTGGAGGTTTGTATTGACAGATTTTGTTTTTTTACGAGAAATGGATGTCAGCCACTTGCTCAAACTATTAGGTCCTTTCCCTGACACACACAAATTGAAAAACAATATGTGTATTTGCCAGACCCAGGATTCGAACCTGGAACCCACGGCTTTATAGTCCAATGCTTATGCCGCGCGGCCACATTAAAATCATTGAAAACGACGTGTGTTTTGTTTATAAACTTTATAAATTTGTAAGTATTTTCTTAATACAGAATACTGCGTGACTAGCAATCGATTAATGTTACCAAAAAAAGAAATCCGAATTGGAGAAAACCAAAATATGTTTACATTTCTTATTAATATCTTGAATAATTTAAACCAAAATATAAAATAACCTCATTACCGATCATTCTAATGTTAATAAATGTTCGACTAATACTAATAAACGTGTAAATAATTACAGCAGGTATTGAAAAAAATCAAAATATTCTTTTTTGTTAATTATAAATAATTACATGTACTTATTAAAAAAAAAACTCAAGCGTTTTATACCATAACATTAAACTTATAACGACGATATATATTAGGCTAGGAATAGGTACTTGAAAAATGATATATAAAGCTAAGTTCTTTTCATAACGAAAAGTTATTACGAGACATTACCTAGTACGCATTCAACTACATAAAATATATTTGTACTTATATAAGAAAAAAAATCCTCTCTGTTTCAAAGCTTTCATGATATCTAATTTAAATATAAATGAATCTGTATTCTAATTTTTCTTTTAATACATAAATTACAAAAGCTGTCATTTCGATTTCATGCTCCAATGAAAATAGTGAAACTAATCTTCCTTGTAGAGCAATGGGAAAATGCGGCAAAGAAATTTTCCTTCCATACACATCTTACATAAAAACTGATTGCTTTCTTAGAAAATATGTTTATATTTATCATAAAAACTTATAATAAAAAACTTCATAAATATAAAATATTATTTCGTTTAGCCGATATAATATGAATATTACTCAGGTAGATTTCTATGAATATATCATATATATAAAATCATCAAAAAGATTCATTTGATAGATAAAATATTATAGTATATTAAACATAAATACGTATCAATTTAAGGTTTAACCAAATTTGTCTAAGTTGTATTTTTCTTTCTATTCCTTGGAGCCATTTTGGACGATAATAAAACCTAAATAAATTGTATGACGCATACAATGGTTTCGTATAGAACGATTACCCATAAAACGCGGGCCAATCCCCTCTTATCAATGCCAACTTCCGTATCAAATAAACCATATTTATTTATAACAATGCAATAAAATCTGGTCAACGATTTATCGTCGATCCGGGGCATAAAAGTCTGTGGTAAATGTGAAAAAGTACAGCTCGGCCGCCGTGGCCACATTACAACTAAAGACGCAACTCAATTAAACCCAACCCGGAGAAATAAGAGGTAAGTTTTGAGTCGTAGCGATAAAAAATACGCAAGGCCTTTAGATCTAATTCTAGATTGGAATCCAAAGCGATGACAATCACTAGCAACTAAAAACAAGGAGGAGGCAGAAATTACTATGTTTGCTTTGGAAGAATTCGATAGACTCTAAAAAATCTATTAAAATCATGACGTCATCTTTATTGACTACTTCTTTTCATAGTGTCAATAAAATCGTACATAAATGTATGGTACATCATACATAACTAACAATGAACTTTGTTTTTTTTATTAAGATACTAAATCTCATCTGACTTATTTAGCTTTACGTTTACATAATTATATAACATACACACAAGTAGTATTACAATTTAAATTTACAAAAAAAAAATAAAAAAAATACAATTTACACTTGAAGGCTACGCTCCCTCAAATACACTGGAACGCCTTGATATTCGGCCGAGCCAAAAATATCGGAGGATCCAGTAGCAATTGGTACTTTTATTTACTTAGATCCTTAAGAAGACTCTGTCTCTGGATATCATACAGAGGATATTGCCAAACAACGTGAAAGCATGAATTATATACTTACGATACTAAAATTAGTAATCAATACATAATTTATTATCACAGCTTCTGTATACATTAGCGTGTACCACTTACTGTTTCTATCTAATATTTTAGTATTTAAGTACTGTATGGTTATAATTATTATAGAATTGAGTAAAATGTTTTAAAAAACCATTATCATATCATTACAGAAATTTTAAATTTCAGCAATAATTATGACTAACGTAATTTAAAGCGAGAATTAAATTAATTTAATCATCTATCAAATATTAAGTAAATTTGATACTGAATATATTATGATATTATTTGAATTTCAAAACCAAACAGACAAATAAAGTGATAGTGTTTTTTTTTAATTATTAATAACCATGTCCTTGCTTTTTCGTATAAGGTAGTTGTTCGTAATTTTGAACAATCACAAACACCGAAGCTTTGAGACAATCACATAAATACTGTGTCCTCACCGGTATCGAATCCATAACTCTCGTGTGGAAAGCCAGTGCCTTAAGCCTCAATTACATCGAGCTTCTTTACGAGGTGTGTGTTGGCGAATTTATAATCTGCCTGTAAAGTCGTCCAGTGTAATCATCGAACAAGCTAACATGTTCGATGATTACACTGGGCGACTTTACAGGCAGATTATAAATTCGCCAACAAACAGCTCGTAGAGAAGCTCAATGTAATTGAGGCTTTACGCACTGCATCACAAGAGCCGCCTCGACATAATAATAGTAAAAATGCAATTAATAAGATAAAAAATAAATAATTATGTACATAACCCTCTATTTATAGTCATATGACTTTGGTTAATAATCACACATTGTATTGAGTCTTACGGCGTAATGTGATCATATAAGTCATGTGCCCCGTACGGATCCTACATACAATACACGATACACGGGCTCGGCCGAAATCTTGGAAGGTACGGTACCTTATTTACTATTCACGAAAACATGCGAAGTTTCGCAAAGGCTCGGCGGAGGCTATAAAGTCGAAACTCATGGGCCTTTAGTGACTTTGCTTCACGGAGCTGTGGAGCTACCGACGCCCCTACGGTCGGCGTCGCGACGTCATCTTGTGACAAACACGGTGCTCTTATTTTTAAAGAAAATATTCAGCGAGACAAAATTGAATTACATATCACGACATTCAGTTAGTACACTTGGGTTGGTTTTAATATTTAAGCAAGTCACGCTAACAGAAATGCAATTATCATAAAGTCTCATAATACCGATTTAAAATCTTTTTAAAAAATATATATTCTTAAATACTGTGTCTTATGTTCAATAAAATAATTTTGATTTAATTAATAATAATTGTTTAACATGCTTCACCGAGGTCTTGCAGCCCATAATATTGGGTTAAATGGAAGGCATTGTGTGTATTCTGACTATAAATTAAAATTAGTATTCTTGTTAGTACAATGTAGTACAATATCTGATAATTTCTGGAACTTATACAATATCGCAATATATGGATGGAATTAAAATACGACACAATCAATATCCTTCTTCTTCCACGGCGCTACATCCCGGGGTGGGATTTGGCCTCCTCCACAACCGCTCTCTCGCCACACTTCTCCAGTTACCGGGTCTTCCTATATGAAGCCAGTCCACTTCTACGGCGTCAGCCCATCTCCTTCTTGGACGGCCTCTGGGTCTCTTCCGTTGGGGTAGCCACTTTGTCATGATCCTTGGCACTCTAACTTCAGGCATTCTCTCCTCATGTCCCGCCCATCGTAGTCTTTGGGACTTACAGTATCTTATGATTGTTTGCTGTTCAATCAGCTCTTCCAACTCGTGGTTCATTTTTATTCTGTAGTTCCCATTTTCCAACGTGGGTCCGAAGATTTTGCGGAGTATTTTGCGCTCGAAGACAGCTATTTTTTTTCCTCGTTTTGAGTTAAGCACCAAGTCTCACAGCCATAAGTGACCACTGGCCTTATAATTGTTTCATAAATTAGAAGTTTACTTCTTCGGCCTAGAATTTTCGACCCTACTAGTCGCTTGCAGGCATGCCAGCATTTATTCCCGGAGATAAGGCGGATTTTTATCTCCTCTGCTGTCTTATTTTGGGTATTTAGGCTGGATCCGAGATACGTGAACTTGTCCACCCCTTCATATGCATGCTGCCCTATGTCTATATTCTGCAGCGGTACCTGATCGCATGTGCTGACCATATATTTAGTTTTTGACTGGTTTATTTGCAGCCCAGCGTTTTCTGCTTTTATTTTCATAGTGCCACCATGGTCGATCATCCTCTGTTTGGATTTGCTTGTAATTACTATGTCGTCAGCATAAGCGCACATCTGCGTTGTACTGTTATCTACCCATCCTCTTATGTTGGTTTCACGAGCTATGGATTCCACTACAAGGTTAAATACCATAGTGGATAGCGCATCCCCTTGTCTCACACCTGATTCGATTTTGAAGCTTTCAGTTTGCTCATTGCAAAATCAAAATTTGCACAATCGATATCCTAAATAATACAAATATATAAAATCACCTAGATAATGAAAAAGTACCTACAGTAAAATTAAATACTTATAATAACTGAACAGAATCTGATACAGTAGTTTCATGACTATAAAATCTATATTAAAATGATGAGATGTCACATCATGACTACCGCTTTTATTTCCTTTATATTTCCATGCAGACTTTCGTTTGCATGAAATACATTTATTGGCAGGACCTATCTAGGAAAAAATGTAACGTGTCGGTATCACGTCATTATCCACGTCTATTTTACAAACGAAATATAAAATAATTAAGCGGCATGCGGATTCAAATTTTCGCCTTAAGCATTTGTCATATATTATTATGTAGAGTTTTTATATTATACAAACGAAACAAAAATTTTGGACACCATTCAGATTCTAATAGCAGACCTAATGATCATCAATCGCGTACACTAAATATAAGAAATCTACTACTAACTACTTATGTATTAGCATTTTACAAATGGCTGTATGTATTATAAAACGTATTTTTCGCATGATATTTACGTGAAGACTAGGTTTATACTTATATACTTACATAATTTTTATAACATTATTAAACTTTTCGCTTTTGAAGCATTTTCACAATGATGAAACCTCTTTTTTTCATTGTATATCTCTTGAGTAAGATCAATCAGCAAATAATTACGTCTAAAAATATAATTAATATGAAACTGCTGTATTATCATCATTTTACGTGATGTATTGGCTCGCAAGAAATTAGCTAAATTAGCCGACGGTTAGTAGGCTATAGCTACATATCAAGACTAAAAATATTCCTATTATGATATTACAACATTTACAATAGAATACCGTAAGTATATCTATCTCATTTACCGAAATATGAGGTTATATCAAAAACGTGTTGTGTTACAATACGGGCACTGAAATATGAGTTACAATGATGGTAGGTAGTACTAGGTAGTTGATGATTATTGTCAAATAAAATGCGGTAACCTGTTTGCAGTAAATGAAGTTTTTTGGTTGTACATTCCGTTCAAATCTATTAACGTATTACTATCTCTTTTATGTGAAACACTCATCATTGTCCACAAACAGTTTACCACATTTTACTAGAAGTATGAGCAGTAACCAGCATTACCATCGACATTTGCAGTTTCGTATCAAGGCCTGACTATTATTATAATAGTGGGCCTTAGTTGTGTGACCGCAGTGAGAGTTGTACAGATCTCTTGTCTTCCCATGCGCAAGGGGTTTATTTTATATTGTCTGTGGTCACTATTAACGCAGTTTGATAAGCATTATTATTTTCATATAAGAAATAGATACTGGTTAGAGATGCCAAGATGCCCGTAGCTTAATTGGAAAAGCACACTGGCGTGAACCCAACGGTTACAGGTTCAAGTCCCGTTGGGTGTCATATTTTGTTTGTATGCATGAGATGTTTTCAAAGTATGTATATTCAATACATTATATAATGTTACATTCTCAAATCTTTTGAATTATTCGTTGAATAAGAGAAATAGTTTATTATATTAAATATTACTTAAGATAAATTACAATTAGAACAATTTGTCTTTTTGCTAAAATAAGGTTTTAAAAATTATATACGAGTATTAGTTTACAAAAGACAAAATACTAATAAATATAATAGTTTTTTTTTATTCCTTAATGTTGATAGAAATGAGGTGATGTTATATTTGGAATAAATTGCCTTTTTTTCTTTTTTTCTTTTGTCTCTTTCTAATCTTTTTATTCTTTCGTGTTTTAGGTTCACTGCAGATGCCATTATCAAAGAATCCAGCGATGATCCTAACACATGAAGGACAAAATTGTAAATAAATAAATACGAAAATGACGCAAAATATGAATACTATAGAAAATTAACATGATAACGTTAAGTAGTAATATATTTTTCATTGATATTGCAATAAAAATATGATTCGAATTTTGTAT
The DNA here is from genome assembly GCF_057557595.1 of Rhyacophila brunnea. Taxonomy (NCBI): domain Eukaryota; kingdom Metazoa; phylum Arthropoda; class Insecta; order Trichoptera; family Rhyacophilidae; genus Rhyacophila; species Rhyacophila brunnea. The sequence goes on from NW_028233350.1 coordinate 21,700,339, forward strand.
GTGAGTCTTTAATATTTAATGTCTAAAGAAAATCATAGAAACCTATTTAATACATAATAAATAAGTGGTCCGTGGAGATAAAATCCATGGAGATTTAAATTATAGAATAAAAATAAATATAATAGCTGCACAATAATAAACCTCTAGCAAAACCTTTTCGAACTACGTTTTCATTATTTCAAAATTTATTATGTCGCTTCCAATGTTTGTATCAACTGAAACCATTTTTGCGTAAGGGAAAATATAACGTTATATAAAACAGGTAGCACCCTCTGGCGCGTTGTATCATAAACAAGGATTTAAGAAAATAATAAAGCCTCCTATAAAAATATCTCACTACTCTACATAAACAAATACGAGCCTTGCATAAAAATTTAAGGTATGCCTACAAAACTGCCATAGCCGGAGTATATTTACTGTAAAATGGGGGCAAAAAATGATATTGTGTTTTTGTTCAAAGTGTATTTCGGGGCAATAATCATAATTCGACTTCCAAATTAGAATTTAAAAATTGCACTGAATTAGCATTACACCTAGTACTACGCGAATCTGTAAGTACAACATCTTAAGGTGAATACTCAGAAACACCTAGCGGAAAAATATGAACCTTTCAATTTGACACAATTTATATGGTTATAGTATTTTAATTAATCAATACGTACATAACACTGTCATTAAAACAAATGTACTGTTCGGTTATCAGGAATACAGCGGAAAACACATTTTGAAAATACCCGATATACTGGATTATTTGTTAGTTTGGGTTAGATTAGGTTTGGTTAGGTTAACCTAACAAATAATTTTGTTTATCGGCTATTTTCAAAATGTATTTTCCGCTGTATTTCTGATAACCGAACAGTACCAAAAAAATAAGATGATAAGATGATCCCATCTTTTTTCCTTGAATAATTCGTAGAAAAAACATAGGTTTTTCTAAAAAAATGAATTGTGCATAACTTGAATTCCTGAAATTTTATCTAATTGATAATAGCTCTATACTATTTTATAATATGTATTCCTATTTGTAAGAGCTACTATTATGGGCCAGCTTCAATTATTGGCCACTTGCAGATAAAATATAGTTTTTTAAGCTATTAAATCAACATTGCCGTCTGTTAACTTATTAAGAAATCTCGTCAATTGTTCCTCCGTTGGTAAAACAGATAACTGTTACTTTTAACATTATAAAAAAACCTCAAAACCGCATTTTTATCTGACATATGTATGTAAAACATTTAATATAATACAAAATGCTAATTCAATTGACAAAAGTATCTATGTATTTGATTTATGTATACATCATTACACATATATTTTGGAAAAAATAGGTGGGTAGGTATATTATGATGGTGGCCAATAACTGATTCCAAAATACGTCGATTTTCTTTTATCGGCCGGCCTGGCTAATAATAGAATATGTGACTAATTAGTAAAGTATTACATTTATTTTTATTAGTTGAATAGTGTTTTAACAGTATTATTAATAATCTTTGTTTTTATTATATTTCTCCGACATTCGTAAATAAATGTTGGCCCATAATTGTAGTTTTGATGGCCGATAATAGAAACCTTTTTCTTGATTGTTCCAGAATAAAAATGCATCAAAATAAACGAATGCAATATAGTCAAGAACGGAAGAATAAAAGAAGCAATAGAGTATATGAAAGACCATAGTGAAGAGTCTTTGCGTTCAGTAACAAAAAGCACGCTAAAATTCAAAACTAAAATTCCTTCCGCAAAAATCATTTACTGAAAAGTCTTGTATGCTGTTCCAACTGTGGAAAAACTTCAATGATTCTCATTTATCCTCTATGCTACGTCAAGATGTTTGTTAACTTCTAGGTATTAGGTAGGTATAAGATTTCTTTTGAATTTTTGAAATCAATTTCAAACAAGCTCTACGTATTCAATTAAATATACCTCTCTCACTATAACTTGTATTTTTAAGTAATATGTTACGTATGTCTAATAAAATGACGATAAAGTTGCATTAAGTACTTGATTGAACACTTAATAATGATGTGTGATCATAATAATTATTACATAAACTGTTTTTTAATTTTTGTTTAAATAATGTTATCACAGCAATTTTGGGGTGGCCAATAATTGTAGATTTCTGCCTTTTTTTGATTATTTTTTAAATGTTTTGATAATTGATTATTATAAACAAATAAACAATTTAATAAATTATATTTTTTTATTTCACCTTCCTAATAATATGTGTCCACAAAAAATTAACAAAGTTGAAAAAAGCCAATAATTGTAGCTCTTACCCTATCTTCAGTCAATAGCGCCGGCGTGATCACGAATCCAAAGGCTACGGGTTCAAGTCCTATCGGGTGTCATATTTTTTTCTAGTTGGTGCTTGAGATGTTTTCAAACTATATATGTTCAATATGTATAATGTTACATTCTCAAATCTCGTGAATTATTCATTAAATAAAAGAAGTGGTTTATTATATTGACTTTCATTCGTCATCTCGTGACTTTGAGAAGACCGTCAGGAAGAATTATTTCTTACGTAGGTATATAATATTATGGAGACTACTGACAACTTCTACGTTTAAATTTTTGTATGTATTCACATCAATTAAAAAGAACTTTCAATAGTTATATTGTATTTTCCGTTCCAGGACAGATATTGAAAGGGTCTTCAGATGAAAATACAACTTACTATAAAATTTACTAATAATAATGATCTTGCTATAGTATATTCTATTAGGTATGCCATGGCTTAAATCTGAAAGATACCCAACCACTGACATGCTCACTTCGAATATACTGAAAGGCAATAGAAGGATCGTGAGACCTAAACGGAGATGGTTGGACTATGTATAAAGAGACACAAGGAAACTACGGCAAAGTAGAGACAGCCCTCGTTGTCCAGTACGTAAGGCACAATATAATATTAATGTGATTTTCTCAGTCCTGGTGTTAGTGATTGTTTTACTTCTTTTAAGGCGAAGTCTTCACTGAGCCTTTTTTAAAGAGGCACCTAGCGGAAAAATACGAAGCTTGCAATTTGAGACATTTTTTTGATAATTTACAATTTCAACTGTATTAATGAATACATATGTATCTGAAAACATTAAAAATAAAAATATTTTTTATTTTAAGTCAAAGACAAACTTACAATTTTAAAAAATGTAATAAAATGTGAATTTGTTCTATCGGTCCGCACCCTATTATTACATATATTTTATGGTCATATTTATTATTAAAATTTAGTTTATTAAGTTTTCTAAGCATCACCTAAGCGATTTTTGACAAATTCATAGTTTTAATATTTTTTTATATCAATTTTAAAAAACATCGATTTTTATAAAAAATATAAATGTGTATAACTTGAAATCCTTTATATTTATATTAATATAAATATTTTATTTATATTTATAAAAATAATTGATTTGATATAAATAAAAAGGATTTCAACTTATACACATTTATATTTTTTATAAAAATCGATGTTTTTTAAAATAGATATAAAAAATATTAAAACTATGAAAATGTCAAAAATCGCTTAAGTGATGCTTAGAAAACTTAATAAACTAAATTTTAATAATAAATATGACTATAAAATATATGTAATAATAGGGTGCGGACCGATAGAACAAATTCACATTTTATTACATTTTTTACAATTGTAAGTTTGTCTTTGACTGAAAATAAAAAATATTTTTATTTTTAATGTTTTCAGATACATATTTATTCATTAATACAGTTGAAATTGTAAATTATCAAAAAATGTCTCAAATTGCAAGCTTGGTATTTTTCCGCTAGGTGCCTCTTTTAAAAAGGCTCAGTGAAGACTTCGCCTTAATAACTACAATATCGATGGTCTAACATTGATACCTCGTATCTGACATTCAGTATTTTCGATAGGGGGAAATAAAATGTTTAAAAAATCAGTAATCAATTTAAATAAAAACAAAAATACAGTTAAGTACCTTAAAAAAAAATTTAAATAATTTTTGAATTTATTTAATTTCATTTTTGTATAACATTTTATTTCCTCCCCCCGTTAAAAATATTGAATTTCAGATATGAGGTGTCAATGTTAGAACTTCGATAGGCTGTTTCATTACACTACTATTATTGGGCTTCATGGCCTGTTATAGTGTCAAAAATAAAATATAGTTTAGGATAATAACCCGCATTAGGATGCAGTACTAACTATGATGATATAACTGAAAATATATATATAAACGTACAACAAATGTCACTCAATTTTTTTCAATCATATTGTAATCGATGGAAAAAATGGAAACATTAAATTTAATGAAAATATATTATGACAATATCAATATAAATATTCCAACACTTTTTAACTATTTCCAACATCCCGAAATTTTATATAATATTTAATAATTTTCAATATCTGACTTGATAATAATAATTAAGGCGAAGGGCTTAGCGCTACAGTGGATCGATATAGTATTTTTCTAACGACAAAATAGGAAATATTAAATGTTATACAATGTCTGTCAATTCATGGTGGAAATGCATTTTATTATTAATTTAAATAAAACGCAATTTTATCGTACTAGTTCTACTTTTATTATATAACTGGACCGATTTCTTCCACCTCATAGGGACATTTTCAACAAGCTATATAATTTTCTGATAATTATTTACATTTAAATGTATTTTGATTTAAATATAAAAATCAGCTTTTGAATTTTGACTCAGTATAAGATTTGGAATAAAACTATTGTTTTTTTTATTTATTTTTTAAAATTGATGCTTTTAAATTAAATAATATAAGATACATTAAAACTTTATATCGTTCAAAAACCTTTATATGGATTTCGAAAAAAATACATTTTAATGATAACAATTAGGTACCATGAAATATTACGATGTAGGTAAGTACCAATAAAAATTGGGCGTCCAGCATGATAGGAGCGTCATGTTATAGCGTTTTTTTTTAATTGTAAAGTAATCTTTGAATTAAGAAACTAATATTTTTATGTTTTTATATACTTATTTATTATATTAAAATACTTTGGAATGTAAATTATTGTTTTAGAATTGTATTAATTTGCACGATTCCCATTCTGTCGTTAGACATCGTTAGTTATATGACGCTTCAATTTTATATAATTGAATATGAATAGAATTCACAAATATTTATTTGGCAATCTCCATTATATTTTATTTTCATTGGTTTTCATCCGTTGTGAATCTTGGCTACCTCCCTGACAGATTTATGAACAGTTCTGTACGGAAATTATTGTTTGCTAACCTATTGGATCCTTGATCTAGGTAAAAATACTTCTCATCTGTTAATCTACGATCGCTTTTTTTGTTGGAGAATATGGCCACCGCTGCACCTCCAAGAATACTAAGAAGTCTTATTGCGTCTTCCAAGGTCATGCCTTAATCCCGTACTTCCGCTGTATACACTCTGAAGATAGTATTCAGTAGCCTCAACGGCTAGACACAGGCCAAGTTGAAATTATCTTGAGCCAAATCCAACATCACTTATTTAGTTTCAAAGTGCTGAAAGGCTGCATGGTCTAAATCATAATTTCCGTGTTACTCTCAAAGTTATATAATATACTCGTACCACGGTGCCATGACTGACCACTAAAGCACCAATGACAGAATGCGAGAGTGGAACAGACAGAATTTGGTTTTAACCGAGTATATAACTATGATTCCTAAACATTCCGCATCGAGTTGAATGTTGATCCAGCCATTCCCATTCGGATAGTAAGTTTTTTGCAAATTACTCCCGCAATGTATATCCCAGGTATTTAAGTATGTAGCTAGTCAGGAGGAAATTAATTAATAATTAGAAGCTATTAAGAGCATACTTCAGTAAAACGACAAATAGTTTTCAACTATAGGTGCGACGAAATTTTAGACTCGCTGGCAATCGGAGAGCGAACGTCGAGCTGTAAACACGTAAATTTGTTTCGTGATGGCGACGGGGGTATTAATTCTTAAATCGTGAAAAGATGACAAAAAAACGTTATCTATTTACTTGACAAAGAAAACATGTCAATGAATATATTATTATTTTTACTGATAGAACAATAAACATAACATTAAAGGGACGCATATTGGATTTATATGACAAATTATATTTCGTTCGGCACGCGTCATTTGCACAATCCGCGCATCGCCTAGCCACGATCTTTTTAGACCATGCCTCAACTGAGGTATAGCCTTAAATAAATGTTGTCTTTTTTCGCACTGATAAGCAGACTCGATTGTCTCTTGAATGCCCTTGATTAGTTTGTCAAATATGATGGCGTCATCGGCGTAAAACATTTTGAAAAAACATAATATTAGTTTTCCATACTTGGGATTCGATCACGTGATCCAGAGCTCTATGTCATAATAGTTTCACACAAAAATAATACAAAATATTGATACAATAATGTTATATAAATCATTCCGAGAAGTGCGTAACAAAAATATTGTATTGCAAAGGTATATTTGGATATGCATTCAATGACGCATAAAACTAACTTGCGATGGTAATATTATTCATGAGGCAACCCTTAAATTAAGCATGTAACGTAAGCACTGCTAGAGAAAACTCGTTCGGATAGGCCAGAGCACTTTTCTTTGAAATTATTTTCACTTAGATAAATTACTGTGAAGTGGAAGGAGCGTAAACAAAGCCCACTAAGCGGAGGGGAGACTCCGAAAACTCCAGCTCCGGCATAAGGGAAAAATTTGCCACACGCTAATTATTTAAAGTAGGTAGCGAATACAAAAAGTTAATCAAAGGAAAATTGCATAAATCATTTCGGCGAGAAAAGTTTTGCTTGAAATACATCACATTAATTATGAATCAGGGCATGACTATGCGTGTGGTGTTTGAAATTCGAGATGATTAATTATTGTACGCGATCAAATTATGAAACGGCACCAATACACATTTTGTTCACTGTAGCATATTAATATTATGTACATCGGTTACGATAGGTAGATACAACACTATGATATTTAGCAAGCAAGCATGTTTTTGTGGTGCATTTACCAAAAACTTTCCATCTCCCAAAGCAGTGCTGTAGTTAACCGTTTTTATTTTAAAAATTATTTTATTGGAATCTTATGACATGAATTTATAGAACCCGCTACTGAATACATGCTAGAGCTAGATCAAACAATGTGAATATCGATGATAATCTTTCATCTTTCATTATTATTATCCTACAGCTTTGCCCGTTTTTGCGAGCGATTGTGTGCCTTATTCGTCACGTCCGATGGGTTCAAACGCCAAACACACTAATTGAATGTTCGAAATTCAAATAGGTCATATAGAGTATGAAAGGAAGGGTTTTCCGAATTTAAGTTATCTTGCGATATAATATTGATGTTTCTCTAAAGCTTTCCGGCACATACGTCACATTATTGACAATATGGGAATTTATTTTTTCACAATGTTTGCAACACTCGAACCGACTAAACAAAGATGACCGCTTTAAATTTAAAATGCGTTTTAACCGATATATACAATCAATTTTCACAAACTAATCATAATAAGATTGATCGATAAACATATTAGAACTGATTTATTTAAATTTTTATAAATTAAGTTCTCTGTTTATGTTAAGTTTCTACACCTCTGACGGAAATCAAGTCTTTTGACACTATAAATTTATTACGCTATGTATACTAACATACGGTATTTCAATTGACTCACCACATATTTACTTATGAGATGCATTCTAGTGACTGTAAGTTGAAGTGAGCACAATTTTATATAACTTAACACAGTCACGAAAAAATCACTTTTAAAAACAAGGTAACATCCGTAATTATTTGTTGTTTATGTAAAAAACGACAGGTGATATTATTTACGTCTCCTAATGATTTAAAAATGCACAGCACTATATAATAACTCACATTTATAACAAGCACCCATAGATAACTATAAATATTCAAATGAACAATAACATTTATACTAATTCCGATTAAAACTGATCATTTCATTGAAACGCGGGCGTACGACATATCGGCGTTTTACCATACCAAGGAAAATTTTAAAATATGTCACTTTTGTTTTTTTTTTTGTAAGGCAGTTGAATCAATTTTTTTTGAACCAATGAAACTTATATACATTTAATTAGCTCATTATAACCCAAAAATATTTAAAAGGTATCAACCAGTGTTGCCAACTAACATTTTCAAAGTTCAGTAGATTTTTTGATTTTTTCTTCAAAACACCATTGATTGACAAAAATGTATGAAATTCAACGATTGTGTTTGGTGAAAGCGTGCATATTGACATAATCTCACAAGTGTTTTTTAAAAAATCATGAAAAAGTGACTTTTGTTCATCGCAAATATCATAATTTCTTCTTTTCCTGACAAAAATTTCAGTAGATCTACTGAAATTTCAGTAGACATGGCAACACTCGATCAACCTAGTGTTGCCAAGTCAAAATTTAAAAATTCAGTAGATGGACATGGCGACACTGACTATGCGATCAACCCAGTGCTGCCAAGTCAAAATTTAAAATTTCAGTAGATTTTGACAAAAAATTCAGTAGATTTCATAAAATATCAGTAGATTTTGAAAAATGTGGCTTATTAGATATGATTTAAAACTAATAAGAATAACAATAACTAATAATATTAATTTATTGTAAACAATGATGATATTAATGGGTAAAATGGCGCTCTTGGGTAGAGTTACAATGCTTTTTATGTCAATTTAGAAGTGTATAACATCAAAAAAGGTCATGCCTAAATCATTTCAAGTTTTTTATTAAAAGAATCATCAGTTAATTTACAATTACGGAGAAACAAAAATATCAGTAGATTTCTTGAATTTCGAAAAAAAATAAAAAATTCAGTATATTGGCAAAAAATATCAGTTGATTTACTGAAATTTCAGTAGACATGGCAACACTGGATCAACCATAGAATATTATTTCAAAATTTGATAACGTAACATTTTTTTTATGGCTGTTAAATGATAATTTTTTAAACCAATGAAACTTATATACATTCAATTAGCTCATATAACCCAAAAATATTCAAAAGGTATTCAACAATAATTGGTGTTATACATATTATTTAAATCATCAACCAGGATCAATCCACTGCTGGATAAAGGCCTCCCTAACCTGATTCTATTCCTTTCTGTCATTTGAATTCCTGTATTTATCAAAATCGGTGATATTATATTTATCCTCATATTCATATCGTCATCATAATCATCGACCTGAACCAATCCACTGCTGGATAAAGGCCTCCCTACCCTGATTCTACTCCTTTCTGTCATTTGAATTGCTGTATTTATCAAAACCGGTGATATTATATTTATCTACATATTCGTATCGTTATCATCATCATCATCAACTAGGATCAATCCACTACTGGATGAAGGGTTCCGCAACCCGATTCTACCACTAGCAGTTAAACGAATTTGTGATACTATACCTATTTATATCATCCTTATCAACATCGACCTGAACCAATCCACTGCTGGATTAGGGCTCCCTAGCTTGATTCTATTCCTTTCTGCATTTTAATTGCTGTATTTATCAAAATCGGTGATATTATATTTATCTACATATTCATATTGTCATTATCATCATTGACCTAAACCAATCCACTGCTAGATAAAGGCCTCCCTAGCCTGATTCTACTCCTTTCTGTCTTTTGAATTGCTGTATTTATCAAAATCGGTGAAATTATATTTATCTTCATATTCATATTGGTATCATCATCAACTAGGATCAATTCACTGCTGGATGAAGGGTTCCCTAGCCTGATTCTATTCCTTTCTGTCATTTGAATTGCTGTATTTATCAAAATCGGTGATATTATATTTATCTACATACTAATATCGTCATCGTCACTATCGACCTGATCCAATCCACTGCTGGATAAAGGCCTCCTAACCCATATTCTACTCCTTTCTGTCATTTGAATTGCTGTATTTATCAAAATTGGTGATATTATATTTATCTACATACTCATATCGTTATCATCATCATCATCAACTAGGATCAATCCACTGTTGGATGAAGGATTCCGCAACCTCATTCTACTACTATCAGCGAAATGTCAAACTGTCTGACGTGAATAAAAAACTCATCCCGAAGAGAAAACTATGGCGCCATCTATGCATACTTCACAACTATATTAAAATCCAACACCGCCAAGCCGTCTGCAAGACCTAGCGAGACAGACTGGCGAGAGCCAGCTAGCTCAGCTAGTTTTTCATTATTATTATCCTAAGAGATTTTGGAAAATTCACTAACGGCTCATTTAAGCGACATTTTATTGATATTTTTACATCTTCACTTCGAAATGTGCGCTACCGATTCATCTACCGTTTGAATTGACCACATTTCACAAATTTTCAATGATTTCACAGGTACTTGACGTTTATATCCGATATTTTCATACATACCGTATACGATACGCCATATTTCATTTAACGTACAGCAGAATGACGTCTTCGTCGCTTAAGACCTTCTAATACTTTATTTGACAAACAAATTCGATTATTTTTATTCAAATATCGTAATGTAGGCATTGGCGCACTTTTTTCCGGTGAAAAAACCATAATCTTGCTACAATTCACTGCGTAAATAAAAATCTGACAGGTGTGTCCGCCACTGTCCGTCATATCATAGATAACGTGATATTCCAAATTTGATTTTTTTAAATACTTCTTTGTGGCTGTTCACCCACTATTTTTGTTATTGAATAATTACCTAGGCTACTAATTTCAATACTAAAAAAGTTGCCATTGCAAACAATGAAAGAAATTAATACGAATTGTTATAGTTATCAAAATGTGTGATATTGTATAATATCTACCTATTTTTTTCGTCCCTATCATCATCAATCTTGACCTATACACTGCTGGATGAAGGCCTCCTCAGCCTTATTCTACTCCTTACTTACACATGAATTGTTATATTTATCAAAATCAGTGATATAATATTATTATCTACCTATCTATATATAATGCCATTATTATCACGAGCCTCAATAAATCCACTGCTGGATGAAGGCCTCTCTACGTTGATTGTATTCTTGACAGTATTGAATTTCTAATGTTATTTATCTACATATTCATATCGTCATCATAATCATCATCATCATCATCAACTAGGATCAATCCACTACTGGATGAAGGGTTCCGCAACCTGATTCTACTACTATCGGTTTAACGAATTTGTGATATTATACCTATTTCTATCATTCTTATATCATCGACCTGAACCAATCCACTGCTGGATAATGGCCTCCCTAGCTCGGTTCTACTCTTTTCTGTCATATGAATTGCTGTATTTATCAAAATCGGTGATATTATATTTAAAAACATATTCATATCGTCATCATCATCATCAACCAGGATCCATCCACTGCTTAATAAAGACCTCCCTAGCCTGATTCTACTCCTTTTGTCATATGAATGTATGTATTTATCAAAATCTGTGATATTATATGTATCTACACATTCATATCGTCATCATCATCATCATCATTATCATATACCTGAACCAATCCAATGCTTAATAAAGACCCCATTAGCCTAATTCTCCTCCTTTCTGTCATATGAATTTCTGTATTTATCAAAATCGGTGATATTATATTTATCTACATATTCATATCGTCATCATCATCATCATCATCGACCTGAACCAATCCACTGCTTAATAAAGACCTCCCTAGCCAGATTCTACTCCTTTCTGTGATATGAATTTCTGTATTTATCAAAATCGGTGATATTATATTTATTTAAATATTCATATCGTCATCATCATCATCAACCAGGATCCATCCACTGCTTAATAAAGACCTCCCTAGCTTGATTCTACTCCTTTTGTCATATGAATGTATGTATTTATCAAAATCTGTGATATTATATGTATCTACACATTCATATCGTCATCATCATCATTATCATATACCTGAACCAATCCACTGCTTAATAAAGACCCCCTTAGCCTAATTCTCCTCCTTTCTGTCATATGAATTTCTGTATTTATCAAAATCGGTGTAATTATATTTATCTACATATTCATATCGTCATCATCATCATCATCATCGACCTGAACCAATCCACTGCTTAATAAAGACCTCCCTAGCCAGATTCTACTCCTTTCTGTTATATGAATTTTTGTATTTATCAAAATCGGTGATATTATATTTATTTACATATTCATATCGTCATCATCATCATCATTGACCTGAACCAATCCACTACTTAAAAACCTCCTTAGCCTGATTCTACTCCTTTCTGTCATATGCATTGCTGTATTTATCAAAATCGGTGATATTATATTTATCTACATACTCATATTGTCATTATCATCTTTATCATCATCATAATCATCGACCTGAACCAATCCACTGTTTAATAAAGACCTCGCTAGCCTGAGTCTACTCCTTTCTGTTATATGAATTTCTGTATTTATCAAAATCGGTGATATTATATTTATTTACATATTCATATCGTTATCATCATCATCATCATCAACGTGAACCAATCCACTACTTAAAGACCTCCTTAGCCTGATTCTACTCCTTTCTGTCATATGAATTGCTGTATTTATCAAAATCGGTGATATTATATTTATCTACATATTCATATCGTCATTATCATCATCATCAACCTGAACCAATCCACTACTTAAAGACCTCGCTAGCCTGATTCTAATCCTTTCTGTGATATGAATTTCTGTATTTATCAAAATCGGTGATATTATATTTATTTACATATTCATATCGTTATCATTATCATCATCATCAACCTGAACCAATCCACTACTTAAAGACCTCCTTAGCCCGATTCTACTTCTTTCTGTCATATGTATTGCTGTATTTATCAAAATCGGTGATATTATATTTATCTACATATTCATATCGTCATCATCATCATCATTGACCTGAACCAATCCACTGCTTAATAAAGACCTCCCTAGCTTGATTCTACTCCTTTCTGTCATATGAATTGCTGTATTTATCAAAATCGGTGATATTATATTTATCTACATATTCATATCGTCATTATCATCAGTATCATCATCATCATCATCGATCTGAACCAATTCACTGCTAAATAAAGACCTCCCTAGCTTGATTCTACTTCTTTCTGCCATATGAATTGCTGTATTTATCAAAATCGGTGATATTATATTTATCTACATATTCATATCGTCATTATCATCATTATCATCATCATAATCATCGACCTGAACCAATACACTGCTTAATAAAGACCTCCCTAGCCTGATTCTACTCCTTTCTGTCATATGAATTTCTGTATTTTATCAAAATCGGTGATATTATATTTATTTACATATTCATATCGTCATCATCATCATCATCAACCTGAACCAATTCACTACTTAAAGACCTCCTTAGCCTGATTCTACTCATTTCTGTCATATGAATTGCTGTATTTATCAAAATCGGTGATATTATATTTATCTACATATTTATATCGTCATTATCATTATCATTATCATCGACCTGAACCAATCCACTGCTTAATAAAGACCTCCCTAGCCTGATTTTACTCCTTTCTGTCATATGAATTGCTGTATTTATCAAAATCAGTGATATTATATTTATCTACATATTCATATCGTCATCATCATCATCATCGACCTAAACCAATCCACTGCTTAATAAAGACCTCCCTAGCTTGATTCTGCTTATTTCTGTCATGAATTGCTGTATTTATCAAAATCGGTGATATTATATTTATTTACATATTTATATCGTCATTATTATCATTATCATCATCATCATCATCGACCTGAATCAATTCACTGCTTAATAAAGACCTCGCTAGCCTGATTCTACTCCTTTCTGTCATATGAATTTCTGTATTTATCAAAATCGGTGATATTATATTTATTTACATATTCATATCGTCATCATCATCATCATCAACCTGAACCAATCCACTACTTAAAGACCTCCTTAGCCTGATTCTACTCCTTTCTGTCATATGCATTGCTGTATTTATCAAAATCGGTGATATTATATTTATCTACATATTCATATCGTCATTATCACTATCATCATCATCGATCTGAACCAATCCACTGCTAAATAAAGACCTCCCTAGCTTGATTCTTCTTCTTTCTGCCATATGAATTGCTGTATTTATCAAAATCGGTGATATTATATTTATTTACATATTCATATCGTCATTATCATCATTATCATCATCATCATCGTCGACCTGAAACAATCCACTGCTTAATAAAGACCTCGCTAGCCTGATTCTACACCTTTCTGTCATATGAATTGCTTTATTTATCAAAATCGGTGAAATTATATTTATTTACATATTCATATTGTCATCATCATCATCGTCGACCTGAACCAATCCACTACTTAAAGACCTCCTTAGCCTGATTCTACCCCTTTCTGTAATATGAATTTATGTATTTATCAAAATCGGTGATATTACATTTATCTACATATTCATATCGTCATCATCATCAACCAGGATCAATTCACTGCTGGATGAAGAGTTTCGCAACCTGATTCTACTACTATATTATACCTATTTCTATCGTCCTTATCATCATTGACCTGAACTCATCAACTGCTGGATAAAGGCCTCCCATGCCTGATTCTACTCCTTTCTGTCATTTGAATTGCTGTATTTATCAAAATCGGTGATATTATATTTTATCTATTTATATTTCTATTATCATTATGAGCCTGAATCAATCCACCGGTGGATGAAGGCCTCTCTAAGTTGTTTGAATTTCTGTCGGTCATATGAATTGCTATATTTATCAAAATTGCTGATATTATATTTACCCATTCATAATATCGTCATTATCATCATCAACCAAGATTAATCCACTGCTGGATGAAGGTTATCCCAACCTAATTCTACTCTTCTTGGTCATATAAACTGCAATATTTTTTTAAATTTATGATTTTATATACCTACCCATTTATATAGTCATTATCGTCATCAACCTGTATCAATCCACTGCTGTATGAAGGCCTCTTTAAGCTGATTCCACATCTTTAGGTCTTATAAATTCCTATTTTTATCAGATATAATATGTATTGCTTCATTATTTATCAACATTTGTCTCGATATGAATGTCCCGCACCGGGAAACTATATTGTTTAAGGTTAATTTTTAAATCAAAATATGATTTTTAAAATATTATTCTATCGCTATGAGCATTTATTTTTTATAGACAATGAAACAAAATAATGTTTAAATTTATTTTTTATGCTGCTAACCTTTTTCTATTATGTAAATGGGACCCGAAAGAGATTAATATTCGCGTTATATTGGATCGCTATTAATGATAATCACGATTGAGATGTATAATTATTTATCATATTTAAATGCACATACCTACACATATATATTGTAGTAAAATTAAAATGACAGTGGTATCAATCGGCGATTGCCAGCTGTTCTGCTAGGCTTAGCAGTCTGAAATGGTGTCAGATGATATTGAGAAGGCCAGACTCCAGAATAGACTACGCATATGACTCCAAATTTGTATTGGCAGTGACGACATGCAGATCGTAAAACTGACAAATCAGATAAATTTTCAGTTGACACACTTAACAATTATTATATTAAAATCCAACACCAAGTCACTATGACGAAAAGCTGTCTGCAAGACCTAGCGAGACAGACTGGCGAGAGCCAGCTGGCTCAGCTAGTTATACATAATTATGTTTTCTAAGGGACTAATTTTACTATTTACTGAATTTAATATCTAATCTGAATTATTAATACAGTCATAAGATAACGTTTACTCAGGTTGTTCCCAAATAAATTTAATATGAAATTACAGCCATCGGCAAGCGTGCATTAATACATAATATTATCAGGGCTTGAAATGGACCGGATCGCACCGGAGCGCCGTTTCACCGTGAAATCGGAAAAATTATCGCATTTTATAAAATAAATATAAAATTATCTGTATTTTAATAATTTCGGAATTTATTCGGTTATTTTTTTAGCTATTATTGAGACGACATATATAATATGTAATATTATTACCAATATGCGATTATCAAAGAATAATCAATACTTTAATATGTTGTATAAAAATTGCCGGCACCATATTATAGTGGACAATAAAATTATCAATAAGTAGCTGCTATTTTTGTTCGGGTACACATAGTTTACAATTAACATCCTTTCAACATATACTTTTCATAGCTATAATAATATATTAATAACGCATACATATGTTGCTTTTTACTTTTTTTCTATTTGTACGATGGATTTTAAATTCTTAGCCCTGATCCTGCTCATATCTTTAGCTCGGTTGCATTCATACCCGTTTTTTAAATAAAAATAAGAGTAGATGACATTTGTTAGTCGCGCCACATTTGTCATTTTATTTCTCGTTAAGCACCGCCTAATGTCCATTCGCTGTGATATATTTCACGACTCCCCTGAGTCTAGTATTATATAGATTATAGGGGACACGTCGGGCGATAGATAGTTGGAATGGCGCAGTGTTGCCAGCCCCTCAACACTATCTTTCCCGTTCCCCCAAAAAAGGAAAAATAGGGAAAAGAATCGAATGGCCCCGCGCGATGCTCATCGGGTGTTTGGGCGAATTATTGATGAAGGGGCGAAAAGTCGACCGTGCCCTGCGCAACGTACATTTAACGCCTCGGCGGCGTTTGATTTCAGAGTTTGTCCAGGGTCATTGTTATCAGCATGACACTTTTTTATATGAATATTCGCCATAAAATTTTCACGCGCAATAAATTTGGGAAAACATGGGGAATACATTTTCGGCCAAATTTATATTTGTATTCGACACATCGTAATCATATACGATGAATCATCGTAATCTTCAATGGTGCCGTGGAAATGCTATAAAAATATTTAGTTTCGCATTTTACTGTGCTTAGATAATATTGATGGATAATATATAATACCTTTCTTGTTTTATGATGTCGAGTCTCATTTCACACGTTCATACATATATATTTTTTTAAATATTAATAATCATGCCCTTGCTTTTTCGTACAAGGTGGTTGGGTGGGTTAGTTGCATTGATGTGGGGCTAATTAGGTTCCTCCATTTATATCTTTAATTTTCTTTATGGCCAGGATTAAATATTTTGTGTTAGTGTTCTTGTGCTGTTCTATTGCTTAGTACTTCGTGAGGCTTTTGGAGGTCAATTTCATGATTATGCTGTCTACATCGAGTCCTGAGAGTTCATCGCTCCCTTTCTAGTATAGGGCAGTCGTTAATGACATGCCATACAGTTTGAGATGTGTTGCCGTCACATGGACAACAGTCATCATCCCTCAATTTAAATATTTTTAGATAAGCTCGCACCGCTCCGTGGCCTGTTAGAATCTGTGTGAGTTCGTGTGATATTTTTAAGTTTCTGCCAAGAGTGATGGCAGAGTTTATGTTTGGAATAAATTTCATACATATTGTACATCTCAGTTAATTAACATTTCATCTCTCTCATAGTTTAGTTATTCATAAACTCAAATTCCACTGGCAGATTGTTAGGCCAACCGTCTGCCACGATCGCCCCCGACCGTGACAAGTCACTTTTGAATCATTCGCTGGAGTCGCGACCGAGTTGAAATAATTCCTATGTTTGGGCACGATCTTGTCGAAGATTACCGGAGAGTGTACGAATATGTACGAATTCAAATCGAACTTCCAAGAGTGGCCGCGCGAGCGTGTCTTATCTTGCGTTTGACATAACAACACAAACTTGATGTTAACAAAATGACAGTTGCCTGACGTTATTCATTATTTTAACAGACAATAATATTATAAAAAGAAAAATAATACCCGAATAAATACAATCAACAACTCATGAATGTTTCATTTGTTGCTTTACTTATAATTGTCCACACTATCAACTGAGCGTATAATATAATGAACCAATCAAATCAAGCACCAACATGAGTGAGTGTCGGTAATTTCTAATTAAAGTCGTTGAATTTGGTTGGATCTGCAAGTATGATGGTGTAATTAGGCCTTTAGATCAATCGACAGAATATTGATAAATTTATAATATATTATGTTAACAACTCCGGCATTTTCATTTCATCACGATAACGCAATGTGTCGGCATATAACGGAATAAAATTTATTAACAAAGTAAAAGGAAAGATGAAAATAAAAATACTAGTGACACAACAATTTATCGTTGATGGGTGTCGGGGTTAATGTATATATTGTCTACCGAGTCTAGCCATATAATACAAAATAAATAGGTCCAGATACTCCGGTTACCTACTCACTACTCTGCATTATGTATATAATAACAAGCAGTGGCGCACCCAGGATTTATTATTGGGGGGGGGCCGAAGGAGGAGAATGGAAATTAGTCCCATAGGCTCTTTTTCTTCTTCATATAAATATTTTTACATAATTTCACAATACACGGCGATATATTTGTACTGTTTCTCCTAGTTTTTATTAAATTGGAGGCATAGACGGTAACTGTTGAGCGTGTCATCAGCGACTGGCGGATTGGAAGTGAACAGCGACCATGCTGGACATGTGTACCTAGTATGCTTAAACATTACTTAAATAATATCAGCTGTGTTACCCGCTTGGTCTAGAGCAGTATTTCCCAAAGTGTGGTATGCAAACCCCCTGGGGTACGGGAAAAGTTAGGTGTGGGTACGCGCTGCATCGGGTTATGGGTACGCCTGGTGCAACAAGCATTAATACAACATCCATGCTAGAAGGTTTATCGCATGCGGAAGAAGAGCAATTGTTGGAATTATTAGCTTCAGATGGATTCTTGCAAAATAAATATAAGGAGTGTACTTAAACATCATTTAGGTTGCAAATGCAACATGTGTATCCAGTTTTAACAGAGAAATTCCTGAAATACATTGCCTTTTTCAACTTCATATCTATGTGAAGTTGCTTTTTCAGCATTTGTAGACATTAAGTCAAAAAAGGAACAGCCTTTGGGTGTGGAACCGCATCTCAGATAAAATTAATAACCAGGGAACCAAATTATAATGATCTGTCGTTTCAACATAAATAATTTCAGCCTTCTCATGGTTTATAATGAATGTTATTTTTTATAATAAAACTTTTATTTATATTTTATTATGAATGAATTTTATTTTTCGTTTATTATTATTTTGTTTATGTAGGTACTACAAAAGGAATATATTTTGACTGTTATTAAAGTACTTATATGCATTTTTCTTTGACGAGGAGTACTCAGTGTTACGAAAATTATAGAAGGGGTACACAGATGTCGAAAGTTTGGGGAACACTGGTCTAGAGAGCTACAATATTTATGCCGAATCCCACCGAAAAAAATGTTCTTTTGATTTACACCACCACCGTAGTGGGTGTAGTCGTTCTTTTCGCCGAATGTTTATCGCAGATTTTTGGTTTTTTAATATTGAGGTTTCAGCATATTAATTGAAAATGGACAAAAAAAGTATTATTGCTTTTAAATTATACACAACCTACTCAATACAACACAGCCTAATATCTCGTTTATCGGTCTTTTGTCTATTGCACTCGGTGTACCTACACCATGGCCCCCACATCCTGAAACGGGCACTCAGGCTAGGGCAGTGGTCGGCAAACTGCGGCTCTTTGGCCCCTTGATTGCGGCTCTGCCACAGATGCTTTCTGCCATATTTGACATGGCTACAAAGAAGAAGCAAAAAAAAATGGAAGAGGACAACCGTAAATGTAATGTTGAATAGACCGAGACTTTGCGTTTATTCAAAACTTAAATGGTTTACCGACCTTTATTTATGTGTCGGGAAAAATTAGCGCATTCAAATTTAGAGAGATACTACAATTAAAAGCTCGTAATTTTGCGCTAAATATTCTGTCGATGATGCAAGGAAGAAAGCAGCTGAGGAGAAGAGTCAAGAAAAATAAAGTTCTGTATTTAATTAGGTACTGAATAAAATCTTTCAACAATCTTAATATTGCAAGATTTGTGGTTAGTAAAAAGATTTCCAAGAGAGGAAATCAAGAGTAAATTGAGAAATCGATTTATTGATGAGAACCTGGAATCGTGCTTAAAATTAAATCAACAACATACGAACCTGACTTACCCAAACTTTACAAGGAGATGCAAGGCCATTATTCACATTGAGTTTGTCAGTCATTGTCATGATTCAATTTTATGGATACCTGACTTACAATTTAATTTTTATTTATAAATAAGATCATTATTACGTATGATATTTAGTTTTATTCAGTGTACCTACCTATAATTTAATTAGGACTTAAAACTTTAACTAAAGTTTATTAAGTTAATTAGCAGTGTACCTACTTACTACCTACGCATATAATTTCAGTTTAAGAAATTTGGCTCTCAAAAGAAATCTCAATCGTTGTACTGTTGATATTTAACTCTATTGACTAATGAGTTTGCCGACCACTGGGCTAGGGTATTTGACGGGCCCCCTGTCCACCGCTTAGATTAAAGACAGTGTGAAACACTACATTAACGTTTTTCAAATTGTGTTTTAGTTCAAATTGAGGGTACTTATACAGTGAATTATTGGCGATTTTCAATACATCTACTTTAATAATGGAGCTGTCGAGTATCGACACATAATAATCTGAAAATATATTGGACGATTATATAATTTAAAATGTTAATAGTCATGAAGTGTAATAGCGCTTTTTTTACTATTAAAGATAATTTATGATGTGTGTTTATCTCACTTATCTGGTCAACCCGACACGCCGGCCCCCCACAGTACGGGCCCTCAGGCTAGAGCTCTGTCAACCCTCCCCAGCCATCACCTATAAATACCACTCCAGAATTCGGATGGACACCGAGAATTTCATTAGGGAACGGGTTTCTAAAAAAACCTGACATCAGTGTTTCGAAATTTTTGTGTTAGAAATTAAAATTAAGAAATTTTACTAAAAAGGGTGCTGGAGAATTACAAATCATTTTTTGCCGTGTTGTTTGTCTAAGCCCAAGGTATAGTTTATTGGCTTTCGATTTCAATGTGTAAAATCATTCTGATGATTTTCATATTTTGGGGGGGGGGGCAAGGCCCCCTGCCCCCCCCCCCCCCTGGCTGCGCCACTGATAACAAGATGGATCTCAGTATTAGCGCTAGTGAGATCTCTAGTACTGCATATTAACAGCAAGCGTACTGAGGTCAGGTTCAATGGTTACGGTTGCTAATCTCAGTATATTACTGAGGTTATCATTATTCAAGTGGTTAGTGTAATCCGACTCA
This sequence comes from Rhyacophila brunnea, assembly GCF_057557595.1. Classification (NCBI taxonomy): domain Eukaryota; kingdom Metazoa; phylum Arthropoda; class Insecta; order Trichoptera; family Rhyacophilidae; genus Rhyacophila; species Rhyacophila brunnea. The sequence goes on from NW_028233350.1 coordinate 21,721,516, forward strand.
ATTCATTTCATTTGGTAATAAAAATGCTTTCTTTCAAATCTCATAATATTGTTATCCGCAAGTCAAGGATCGAATTAAAGGCACAGTTTTTTGTTTGTAAATCTTTCCATCTGAAATTCACGCACATTCATTGTTGTATCTGCTATGAACTATAGCAAAGGCGACTCATTACAATTTCACTACAGCCTAAATCAGGGCATCGGGAAATCAAGGCGGTTGACCCAATGGAAATAAAACTACCATATTTCAATTACTTATAGCCAAGGAAATAATGCTTATATTAACGTTTATTATAAGACATTTATTTTAAACATGAAAGATTTTTTAAAGATTTCCGGAATTTAAGAGGAGTAAAGCGAACCAACCATTTTTTTTATATTGATATATGCAAAATAAATTGAGATGTAATTTATATACTTAACGAGGAAAAAGTTATGAAGCTCAAAATTTGTACCTATTAAATATTATATTTTGGAGCAAGAAAAATGTACCTACTTATCTTATTTCATATCGCAAGTGGTTTAAATCTGCTATATTTTTTACATAATGCCATTGACATTAATATGGACGAAGCATCTGGAAAAAAATGACACTCACTTTTTGGCCGGGTCTGCCGAATGGCATAATCTGTTCTAACGCCATTACAATAAAGGTGATATTGCTATAAAAGGTTCGCTCAAATTAACATTGACACTGTATTTGACACAATATTTGTGTGCCTCTTTTACCGTTTACGCAGCTAATCATGGTCATTCCTAAATCTCTAAAACATGTAAGTAGTTTTACTATCTACTCATATTATTTGGTGCTTATCTGTCAAAACTCTGCCATTCCCTGATCTGTATCACGGATATTAAGTTGTTATTATAATAAAATTTAAAAATTACAATTACATTAATTTAATTTGTGGGTCGCAATAAATAGCGTGGTGGGTTGTTGTACACCACAGCATAACAATATGCATTACCTACGTGAGGGTGATAAATAGATTATTCCAGATGATACTTTCAACATAGATGAAGCTCGCTGCTTTAAGGGGGGACATGCTCGTCGAAGGTCAAAATTGAGTTTTTATTGTATTTTCAAACCATGATCCTGGACACTCCTTAAACGTTGTAGATAATCTCTATATATATAAAAATCTCGTGTCACGATGTTTGTGGTCGAACTCCTCCGAAATGGCTCGACCGATTTTTATGATTTTTTTTATGTATATTTGTAAGGTATGAGAATAGGTCAACAAGTATATTTCATACCGCTATAGGATTAGGATATCTCTATCCAGAAAATTTTTCTTTTATGTTTTTGACAATTTTTTTTTTGTATTTTTTTTATTATTTGGCATCAAAAAATACTTATAACCCAAAATTTTCACCGTCCCACCCCCACCCTCCCATTTTTTAATCGCGATTTTATTATTTTTGTATGAACAAATTTAACCGTCGTTCGTATTTCAAACAGAACGAAATTATTTATGTTGTTGAATGACAGAAGGCGCTAAGTCCGAGAAGAATTCAAGAGAAGCGTCGCGTCATTTTGACATTTCATTCGGCATATCACAACGCAGTGCGTGCAAAATTTTGTACGATTTATTTTAATTTATCTATTTTTATGTGCGTGTATTACAGTGCACAATGCCAGCAAGTCGCAAGGGAGGCCATTTGGGCCATCGAACGAATAAAGCAACAAACATGCAAAATAGTAGAGCAGAAAGAACAGACGAACAAATCCAACAAGATAACAAAAACGTGCGTGTAAGCATGTCGCAATTGCGTGCATCTCAATCACAAGAGGCACGAGCTGAACGAAACCAACAACGACAATTGGAACGGAGCCGCGCCGGTTCGTAGTTAACGCAGAGCAAATGACCGACAACGCCAACAAGTACATCGAACATTTACATCCGCTTCGTTCCTTCGTTTCGCATTCGAGTACGAGCCAGATATTGAATATTCCGCTCATCCGAAAGTGCTGACTGGTGCTATGGACAAAGAATGTCCCCATTGTCATGCGCTCAAATTCAAACATGAGTCAGCCGGGATGTGTTGCGCATCAGAAAAGTGCAACTACCAGAAATTGAGATACCACCAGAACCATTGAATGGCTTGCTCATCGGCACGGTTCCAGATTCAAACCTGTTCCTGAAGTCTATTCGCACATTCAATTCATGCTTCCAAATGACTTCGTTCGGAGCAACAGAAATAGTTCACAATACTGCGGCAAATGGTCAACAATTCCATTCTACGTTCAAAATCAAAGGCCAAGTATACAACAAAGTAAGCTCATTGCTGCCAATGCCAAACGAACTACATAATTTTTTACAAATCTACTTCATGGGCGGTGAGGACATCAATCATGTGGATGCACGTTGCGGCTACAATAGCCTCAATTCGCCTAATGTCAGGCGCATCGTCGGTGAACTGGACGCCCTGTTGAATGAGCACAATGAATTATTGAAATTCTTCAAAGCACACATGCACGAATTTCAAAGTGACAATCATGCTATTATCATCAATCCTGATAAAACACCAGCTGGAGAGCACGTGCGTCGATTCAATGCGCCTGTTGTTGACGACATTGCTGGAATCATGGTTGGCGACCGCACATCGACGCGAGAAATCGTGATTCGAAGAAGAAATAATAATCTGGAGTTCATCGCTGACACACACCGTTCATACGACGCTCTCTTATATCCGCTAATTTTCTGGAAGGGACAAGACGGATATTGCATAAATATTAAACAACGAGATCCTGTCACAGGTAATTCATTCATTATGAACATCATTACTCATTTTGAATTGAGAAAATGAATGGTTGATGTTTTTTTGTTTTTATCGGCGGTCATCGTCTACAGCGCTCTATTCCTCTTTCTGTCATAGATCCCAACCCCACACACTTACGATACATTCATTATTTTTTATTTAACAACCAAAATATTCACTAAAATAATTTATATGGCAGAACAACGTTTGCCAGGTCAGCTAGTCTATTTATATAATTTTGAAGCCTTATTATCCTTTATAGTTATTTTATACATTTGATGACTGCATAAAGTATTTTTGTTACATAAAATAGTATTCTTTTAAACCTCTCGCTCTAATGTTTTAGAATGTAGTCATATTTCGGTACATAACTGTGCAGTGGTGTTAAAATTTTTTACATTTATTAATTTTTAAACGCATTTATAAAACTATTAGCATAACTTATTTCGAGATAATTTTTGTAAAATATTCACGATAAAAAATAATATTGATTATCTCTGTGATCCCAAATTTGACAAGAATTAGGCATTTTATTATTCAAAAAATCGGCAAGATTAACGCATTTGAAGATGATTCTAAAGGTATTTATTATAAGCTATGTCTTTGACCATTCAAGTGTGATAAACATCTTATGAATAATGATTGCTTTATAATAATTATTGACCTAAGAATAAGGTATTGTTTTTTTGAAATACACCATTTTTTTTGTCATTCCCCAGTGCTTAAGCTACAACATACGGCCGTAGCCATAAATTGACAAACTATAATTGAAGTAGGCAGTAAAATGATATTAACGCGCGTGTTTGAACATTAGTTCAACAATAGTTTTATAAATGCGTTTAAAAATTAATAAATGTAAAAATTTTAACACCACTGCACAGTTATGTACCGAAATATGACTATATTCTAAAACATTAGAGCGAGAGGTTTAAAAGAATACTATTTTATGTAACAAAAATACTTTATGCAGTCATCAAATGTTTAAAATAACTATAAAGGATAATAAGGCTTCAAAATTATATAAATAGATTATCTACAACGTTTAAGGAGTGTCCAGGATCATGGTTTGAAAATACAATAAAAACTCAATTTTGACCTTCGACGAGCATGTCCCCCCTTAAGTGCATTTAAAATATGACCTGAATGCCTTCCGCCTACGAGCTTTGCAGGTCTTGTTCGGTCAAACTTATCACATATAAAACAGTATGTACGTATTCGGACGCAGGCTATTCTGCTACAAGCAACTATAAAGTATTATATCTAATTATATAGTAGTTATAAAGAGGTTTGCAAAAGTGTATCATTCTTATGTCATATTAAGATAATAATTCTACTACAGTGATATAATCTATCTAAAAGCAGTTAAAGAATTGTTAAATCAAAAAATAGATTTGTAATTTAATAGTGATCATGATTAAATATTATTGCAAAGTGTAAAAATATAATCGATATTTATATGAATAATTTACATCAACAAAAACAATATTTTTGATTCTATTTTCATCGATAATGTCATATTAATTACCTATTCAAAAATGTACACTGGTATTTGACATTGATTATAAATTTCAAATTCTGAGTACTTCCGGTCGTTATCGATGAAATAAAATACATTTTTAAAACACTAAACGTATTATTGTGACAGCAATAACTGTAGGAAAATATATATTTTTGAACGTTATCGTCTGTTCAAATCATTCGAGATTGGGAGACTGCAATGACTGTATAATGTGCACATTATGGACGACCACAAACTGGCAAAAAATAATATTCAGCAATCCAATAGGGTAGAGAGAAGAGGGAAATGGGTTTCAGTACTAGATTGAACTACCTACCGATGACTGTCATAAATGCGAAGGGTACTTCCTGTTCATTGCGATACAGTATAGGAAAATCATCAATTGTGGGAAAACGTGGTTGACGGTGACAGTATATCATGCTCTGCGATAATTTTTATTGTTTTTCTAATATCTTAGTAGTTAATATTTATTTTTTTACATAACTATCATGGTTATGTGCTCGGAAACACATTATCACTTCGCCCCCTGCACACGACAGTGGCGCAATGTGCTTATTTTTTACTTTATTTTTATTATTTGTTATTATGTAAGATCCGGTAAATAGAAAATAATGATGGGTAGGCTAAAATTGTGAACTATTTTTTTTAAGTATTTAAACAATTTTATAATAGAACTATTAAACAGATTGACACGTCATGCTTTAGGCCATCTCTGAATGTTTTTTAAATGTATTTATTTAACTCTAAAAAAATATTTTCATAAAGCAATATTTATTTTCTACCATACTAAACAAAGTTAACTAAAGGCAACTAAACAGTTGTTATTAGGTAGGTAGGTACCTATCTAAAGATATAAAATAAATTATGAATACATAATTCTTTAAAAAAGGAACCATGGAACCTACGAAAATTATTGCATGTCGACAGAATAATTCGTCACAAATTAATAGTGTGCATACTTTGCATAAGGATGCAAATAATACAATTTTTAACAGTTTCTATTTAATCAATGTGATCATTTATACAATATAATTTAATATTTAGGCAAAGTTTTTGCTATGAGATTCTTTGGTTTAACTTTTTTAATTAAACAACTTGGTCCGAAAATAGTTAGATAGTAACAATATAGTAAAATTCAATGGATTGTACAACGTGTGTGCAATAATATCTATCGCAACACTGCCTTGTCGCGACACATTAAAATTTGTTGGAAAATTCTAGGTTAGGTTAGCAGTATGATGAATTTCTCGGCTATAATACTAGATGAATAATATGTATTACTTGCAGATACGTCAATGGGTTTTTTTCTACTGGATGTTGGCAAATAATGTTGAAGAGTCGTAGAAATAATTCACTTGTACACTTACACAGTTACCTCTACATTCGTCAATTGCATCAGTGTGAGACCCTGCTTTTAAAATGGAAATGAATATATTATTATGTGATTGTGCCTAATGATTATCTATGCACAATATTTATGAGAATTATTCGGAAGGTAAATCGAACGAAGGTGAACGAAGCAATAAAAGAACGAATGTTGAGGTAAAGAAATACTTCATAGGAAAAGATAACGAAATGACGTAACGTCTATGGCCACGTGAACAGTGGACACAGAGAATTGAACGAGGCCTGCGCTGCAAAGTACTTTTTCAAAACGAATCCTGCCTCATACATTTATTATCAGGTGGAAGATTAACCCGGGGAATAGTTGCAGGATCGAGAAGTTTTAATACCACCTGGAGAGAAGGCGGCAAAACCAAAAGTAATTCCGTTCTATTGGTATCACTGTCTGCGGGGCTGGTAGTTCTTTTAGCAAAGGAGGCTGTGTAAATATTTGAACGAGTCTTCATTTCGCCGCGAGAGCTTTTGTTGCTTCATCACATACAACTGTGTATATATAATACTATATACAACAGCAGTGTGCTCTGCTCTTAACGTCTGATAGAGACACTTCCGCCTAATGATTCCGACCACTGACAGAATCATCTTCACCCGTGATATAATCCAACTATATCAGAACCCCTCAAACTTTTAGTTTCTACGTAGCGTTGTTTTAAGATGAAAGTTTTTGAAACATTTTTTTAGTTAATTCAATGATGTTTGAGTTGTTGATATTGATAGCTGTTTCGGGTGATAAACTCATAACGCAGTTGTTCACAACTACGAGTATCATATAATTTTACCATTCAATGCAAGTTACATTAATTTACTTGTTTATCCATACGTATTTGATTCAATTTATGTAAGTATCCAAGACAATCGTCTGCATATCTGATACGTAACATTGCAACGTCATTTGTAGTTTCGCGTAACCACAGGTCAGAATTTATCCATAAAACAATTTTTGGGATTGAGATATATTATAATATTGAGAACCCTACTTTCTTGCTTACTTATTTTTTTTAGAAAATTTGCTTGTCAAATTATGAATACATACTAGTCAAAATCGATTAAGATTCATGTTACAGACTATTGCCATTATATAAAGTGAACATAATCAATATGAATCGAGTGTCTTGATTTAGACCAGAGGGTGGCGGTCTTAAAATACTTTATTTTTGCCCCCTCCGGTAAATCTAGGCTGATGTAACCCTCTCTTTTTTATTGTAGGATTTTAGTTTTGGCATTGCGTTTTCAATAGCAACACTAGAATTTTATAGTTCTTTTTTGCGATCCCTTAGAATTGTTGCGTAATCTCCGAGGGATCACTCCAACTTCTCCAATATTAGAGTACATTTCATTTATCAACGTTCTCAAAGATTTTATTTCACTCAAATTTAGAGCATTGTAATGGTGTACAATATCTTTCTGTATATCTATATAACCCTGGACCTGCTAATCACTTCTACCGATGGGAACACCAAATATGTCACCCGTAACATCACCTGATCTTGTACTCAATATCAGCTTAAAGCTCATTTCTTCTCAGAGGCGATAAGACAAACCAGGTCACTGGGTATGGGTAAATTAGTAAACTCATTCATTTTCTCCTTATCTATGGGTATTGTGTTGTGGTTATTTATCCATATGCATTAGCAGTATTAGCACATTTTCTCTGTGGACTCATTTTAGCCCAAGTATTCTGAGATCTAAAAAACATAGACCTTATGATTGAATTTTAAACCACCAGCGGAATCACTCTATAAAAAGGAATGTATCAGCTGCTATATAACTTTTAACATCAGCGGTAAAACACACCGTCTCGAGTTTTATTGTTTTCAATTGCAGAGGCCTTCATAAAAAATCTTATTAGTGTTTACTTTCCCATATTTCTGAACCCTATCAATTAAAACCTTCCATATTAAATTATTATTTCTCACTTTCTCGTAATTTTAGCCTCGAAAATTAATATAATACATATATTATATTTTTTTAATATTTTTAAAGTCCATAATAAGCTTCATTCAGGTGGAAAAATTTAAGTGATGGGATTCAGTCGGTTCGCAAGAACCTATGCCTAAAATTTTCTTAACACGTTCAAACCCTCTAAACATTTTTTATAAATGAAATGAAGAAAATTACTAGTGTAAGTATAACAGCCATTGTTACCCAGTTGAAACCAAAACTAACAAAAAGCATTCGTGACGTCCTATGTTCATATTTACGTAAAATGCAATAAAAATATAACATTATTTTGAAAGAAACAATATTCTTCTTTACATAAAATGTATTCCGAAATGGCCACCCCTCTTACACATTTTTTAGACATATTGCAGACATATTTAATGTATTTCAAGCCAGAAAATGCAGATATAGTAAAAGCTAATGAACTAATCAAAGGGTCAATTTCAGCTATTTAAATATTTAGAAATAGCCGGGAATCTATGAAAAGAGAGTATATGTAGTCATAAAGTATGATACCTGAAAATATATTAATTATACCGATAATCAACTTTATGGAAACTTACTTCATCCAAACCTGCTGTTGGCGGTTATTAAAAAATGACAGGTTGGTGGATTATGATCATTTAAAATACATAACAAAACAATAATTATTGATTAGTGTGCACAATAGTGATTTTAGTTCACGAGCATATAAATATACTTGAGCCAGATTGAAATATTGATGAAAAATTGTCACTTATACAAGTGTTTAGGAACAATAACTGTGAGAATTCAATAGACTATTTTATCGTGAAATCAGCATCAATAATTTCCGCAGATTGGTACCTACTTTGAAGATATTCTGATAAATCGGCACAAGTGAAGTTAATAATATACAATACTCGTGTCAAGCCTACCAGGCACCATTAGCGACGGGTGCAAGACTAGTCAATGCGCTCCCCAAAAAGTAGACATTTCTGGTGACGTGCTATGTATTTTATATTCGAAATTTTATTTTTCTGTATAAAATTGTACTTAGGTAGATATTTTTTTTAAATTATTATTTTATATATTCTCTTCTCTCTTGTGAGGGCCATATTTGTTATAATGAAAATTTCATGTTGTGCACGTCTTGAATTTAGATTTTGTTATGTCCGCAATGTTTTGATTTCATAAATAAATAAATAAATAAATATAAAGCAATCTCACTACATAATATCATTAATGTTATCTTTACTTATTAATTGTATCTTAGTATACAACCGTACGTGCATAAGTATTTACTACATACTATTGTATGTTTAAAGAAATATATTGTTATCTCAATAATACCTTCAAGTATTTGTCTATTTTCATTTATTTAAGAACTAACTAATTTATGTTCCTTAATTCTTTATGAAAATATCATCAGCTGATATTGTCATCGAGTTGTTATAAGATGCGAGTAATACAATTGGGGCGCTTTTCAGTCTACCTACTATAATATGACGGAATAATTCGGATGCTGGAGGGGGGGAGTTATATGAAGGATGCCAGGCACTGGTCTTTAGTGATGATGGGGTTGGCTCCGTAGTCTGGTTCTCACTCACTAGCACTACCACTCTCGCGCGATACTGTTTATTGAGTCACCCTGTGCGCGGCAATTGACGGTCAAAACCAGGCAATTAAATTGTCTTAATGATATACATGTTATAGGTGTTTACAACGACACGGTTGCAGAATGACTGAAACTGAATGTTAATGGTAGGCCTGGCAAGGATGATGTCAGGTGGGTAGGAGATTTATGCCCAACCAACAATATCATTTACATATTACATAAATATTGAATAATATATAATATTACATTACAAGAACCTTTACAAGAAAATTATCGCTATTATAGTATTATCAATAATATAGGTAGGTATATATTACATTATTTAATTTATCATCCCTGCAGGTCTATTCTATACACCAAGGCGAATATTGACCGCAAAAGTGTTACCTATTTGTATTGAGGTATTATAATTGTTACAATACGATAGCCGTCTAAATAGTCAAAACTGTCTATCTCGCTCTAAATTTTATTACAGCCAAGAGAGGTGCTGCTAAAATATAGCGCCTATTGCAACAATTACAACCAACTTATTGTAATTATTACAATAAGTGCTAATACTTTGATACAAGCCTACCCTAGTTAGCCATCGTAGCAGCCGAAAGCAGCCTTATGCCGGGTCCACACTGGCAACATGTCGCGCGACAACCTCGTGAAATTTTACGATAATTATCATACGTATCGTAAAATTTAACGAGGTTGTCGCGCGACATGTTGCCAGTATGGACCCGGCGTTATGTATAGAATAGAACCGCTGATTAGAATGCTTTTAGTAGGTATCCAGTAAATACATAAATGAAAGCAAGTTTGAATAATCAATGATTAGAGAATAATGGTAAAATACAAATCACGACACAGATTATCTAAAACGTTTATATTTTCATTATCTCTGTATTTCGGTATTTTATAAGATTTTTAGACTTTATGATATATTATAAAGTACCCATATTGAATTCTATAGAATTACATTAAATTATAAATTATATTATCAATCGTAAATAATTGCATTAATGATTTTTTTACTATATCCGGATCGCACACTAAACCACAAAATGTACGATTAGATAAACCACATTGTTATGTTAGTTGCGTCATTTAGATATATTTTAATAATCAACATAATATGTATTTTGATAATTTGCTGTGTTATCAAATATAATTATAGACAGTTAACTATCACAATATTTCGTCAGATGTTGGCTATTCAACCTGCTTTCATTTTTATATAAAATATCGAAACAAACTATTTTATTCTTGTACAATATAATCTATATGGATAACTTTGGATTCTAAAATAATTGTTTTCTATCTAAGAACATTCATAATTTAGAACTCTACATAAATTATAAAAATGCTGAACTGAATGAGGTTTGAAATTTATCAAAGTAGCCTCTAGGCTAAGTATTCTCTATTCATACTGATATTTCTTAAAAAATATAGTTCTGAGGTATTTTTCAATTATCAATTTGGAGTTTTCTAAAAATTGTTATTTAATTAGTTATTTACACCATTACATTGAATATTTTAAAACTTAACACAATCACTACTGAACTTTTAATTACCACATTTAAATAACACGCTAATTATATATAATGGCGAAGTACTCCAAACGCGCCAGTCGCGGTGTTAGCACTAAATGAGTAAGGTAATTAAACTAATTATCAGCCTTACTTTCATTCATTAAGCGTTATAGTATAGTAAACTTAGCTAGATGCAATCTAGGTACTTATTTATTTCAAGTGACATACTATTTATGAGTTTTCCAAAAATAGTAATATGCTATTATAATATTATTTGTATGAACTAATTATTTCAAACCTACTAGCTATGCTGACAATTACTAGCAAGCGGTGTTACCCCAAATTTAGCATCCAATTAGACAAACTACTGACGCAATAAAAACAGTAATCAAATACAAATTAGAGTCATGGCGGCAAAGTGAAATGTCAATAAATTTACCTTGAAAAATTAGTAGCGAACTGGTTGTAAATAAAGACTTTGTGGTGGAAAGGTCTGGCGAGCCCCTTGTTAGCTAGACGTATCAAATCAGTCTTGTTGCGGGGGAAACGAACCCGCTCGTCCAATTCGTAAGTTGGCACCACGTACGCGCACAGCCCTCGGCACTTTGCCGTCCTAAGGAACGCGTCCAAGGATTCAGTCAACCCGACACTCGGAATAATATCAACGTCAGTTAAAAACACAAAACTGCTCTGACAATTTCTTCTGGCAAGATTTCTCATATGATTTTGAGGGTAAGGATGCTTCAGTCTCCATTTAGACGTTTCCGGTAATCGGTACTTTAAAAGTCGATTTAACGTTGCTTCTGGCTTGGAGCAGTCCAACATTGAACTATCTGGAGTCGAAGATGAGGCGAAAGAAAATTGTGCAGGCTTCGCTATTGGCACTGTCAAGTGAAATGAAACCCTCGCTCGCACTGCTGGGTAGCATCTTCTCAAGTATGCAACATACAGCTTTAAAAGAGCCAATTCTTCTCCTGCAGCATATACTGCTGCGGAAATTGCTCCGCTCCATCTATGAGCAACCTGCGCCATTGACGCCAAGCGTTCTATTGAACTTTGAGTGGCCAGACAAACTTTATATTGTTCCGATAACGCAGAAAACTGTTCTCCTACAACGGCATAATCAAACATTTTATATGAATGCGAAGAGTCCCATCTTCCTAAATCCAAGTTCACATCTGCGAAGGTCGTGTCTTCTGTTTGGTTGCTGTATTGCCGTTGGTCGTAGACGTCTATACAAGGGACTAATGCTGGAGAAGGTTGGGGCTTCGCCTGTTGCGTCTTTCTCAGCGGCGCTGGTGGTGGGGCTGGTTGCACAATATTCTCCGATTGAGCCGCGTGATTACACTCAATCGGGTGCAGGAGACGAAATGTTAGCAGGATATTTGATAAAGTCAATACTAAAACACTCGCAAGGCTCAGGTTCCATAGACGACACCAGCCCACCTGAAAATAAAAAAAAGAAGAGCGTTTAACATATTTTTTAAAACACAACTATTATTCATTATTATTACTTAGGTTTAGTCGTGTCATTGCGTAAATATTATTGAATATAACATAATTAAGATTAATAGAATATAAACACAGATTGATAAGAATAAACATAATATTATATTTTAATTATTCTAAAGGAAATAAAAAAATACATTGAACGTTGTATAGGTATATTATTTATAATATACAAACGGTAATTTAAATTAATTAGGGTACTTTTTAGCGAGATTTTTTTCCAAAGTTTAATTGTTTAATTAATCAAAGGTAACATTTTTAGACAATACAATGTGTATTAGCTGACGCCTTCGTTAGGGATACGGATATAATAAAAACAATTTAATAATAAACTGGAGTACTCCGATTTATAATAATTATTTGATAAAAACCATACCCTCTAATATTTTGTTCCAATGTAGAACTTTCCTATATTAAAGTTAAGCATTTAAGTTTACGTTTGGCCCCTTTCTCACCACCCTCTTTTTATCTAAAGGGTTAATGCTAAAACAATTGATAAATAAATTATTATGATGAGACGGTACCTACAACATATGTAGGTATATTCTGCAAACAAAATATATTATACAATACAAACCCAGTAACTGTGTACCCACGTAGGCGTAGGTCGTATGTACCCCTGATATATTATTTACAACTATTCTAGAAAGGTTACCTACGTGCCAAAGGTTTCTTTAATATTAAATAACGTGCGAATATTTTATCTCTAACCAAGTCGATAATGTCACTATCTATATGAAAAAGTGACACCCATCTGTCAATGAGAATGTTATATTATTCAAAATATATGCTTCATACGTTAATGAATATTTTAAAAGCTTAGCTTGATTGGAGAACATTGGAATAGTATGATATCTATGATAACGTAGTAAGAATAGCTTATCTTTGACATGGAATAATGAAAACCTTATCTACGCCTTCAACATAACCTATAACCTTTTGAGTATAGAGATATAAATTAGTTTACCTGAGTCATTTGATATTGTTCCCAAGCAGCCAATCGCCCTGCACAGAGGGCAAATGTCCGCCAGTACGCGATTCAAACCATACGTCCAGTACGAACAAAACACAAACTAGATTAATCAAAAAAACACGATTTGTAAACACCAACTTGCTTTCATTCAGCGACACGTAAATTTCAGTTTGACATTCGAGGACTACTGTGGTAATTCGTAGCGATCAACTCACTGGCAACGCAAATTAATATAGCAATTTTCTTGTTGAAAATTTGAGAATTGTCTTGTTTAGATAATAAATCACAGAAATATTGTAACTTGTTAAGTTTTGTAAATATTTGACTGTCGAGCGTGATAATACACCGGGGTAGAAAAGGTGACAGGAATGGTGGGCGCGCGTGCGCAGGCCGGTTACGGCGCGCGTTTCCTGTTTTCCCAACTTGAGTTTTCAACCCTTTTCATGAAAGTCGAGTTCAAGTAGATACTTAACATTTGCGCCCTCTTATGCAGTAGTTACCTATATGTTACATATATAGGTATTGAAACGTATGCAATTAATCTATGTTTAGAATGATGTTAAGATAAAATAATAAGAACACAACTGAAGCAAGGGGTGGTTAATGAAGTTACAAAAAAACTACTAACTAGTTGCTACGATGAATTTGAATTGGTTTAATAAGAATTATACTACTTTATATGTTTATAACCTTGTCATAACTGGCTAGCTATGAAAATTAATGAAAATTTGCTAAACATGAAGAATATTCGTTAAAGTGGTTCTAAATGTGATTCGTTCTATTGTATCGTTATCTCATTAAAATATTGGTACTTCACATACAAATGTAGGGTCCCGTCCCATGATCTGCCTGAGTAAGACCGGGTGTGGTTTGGTGGGGCCATTAACTTAAATGTCTCAGTATCTTACAACTATGATTAAAATTAATTGATACTTAGGTATAAAATAGGTAGTAAGGATTTTTCTTAACTGTTAAGAAGCCTCTACGTGAGGTAGCCAAAATTGTAGAGCTAATAAGAAAACATATTAGTTTACTCATTTTTTATCAAATAAAATTTACAACTCAGTCACGTTTGTTTTTAAATTTTGTTTGCAGTGGAGAACGGGTGGATGTTATAAATGAAAAATACTACTTTTAACCAACCAAAAATCAATTGAATATAAAAAAGGTAATTAATATTATGTATCATTACATTTTAATCACGCTTAGAAGATACACGTTTTCGTGAAGACAGCTAAAAATATTGTTATGCATCAACTTAGAAGGTATAGTTTAATTGCCTTATTGATTGTGACATGTCAGTTGACTAGAAGAGCTCGAGATAAGGCGACGTCAGTATAACTGTATTTTTTCAAAATATGTGATCAATGAAGTTGTATTTGCAGCTGGACATTTTTTTACAAAACTAAATCGAAATATACAAGTGCCCAGTGGCGCACCCAGGATTTAATATTGGGGGGGGCCCAAGGAGGAGAATGTAAAACAGCCTAATTTCTCGTTGTCTATTGCACTCGGTGTACCTACACCATGGTCCCCACATCCTGAAACGGGCCCTCATGCTAGGCTTGGCGGGCCCCCTACCTACCGCTAAGATTAAAGGCAGTGTGAAACACTACATTAACGTTTTTCAAATTGTGTTTTAGTTCAAATTAAGGGTACTTATTATATACATAAGAATTATTGGCGATTTTCAATACATCCACTTTAATAATGGAGCTGTCGAGTATCGACACATAATAATCAAAAAATATATTGCACAATTATATAAGTAATTGAAAATGTTCATGGCCAAGAAGTATATTAGCGCCGCAGGCGACTTTTTTTACTATTAAAGCTAATTTATTATGTGTGTTTATCTGGTCAACCCGACACGCCGGGCCCCCCACAGCCTGGGCCCCCAGGCTAGAGCCTTGTCAGCCCTCCTCAGCCATGACCTACACCACTCCGGAATTCGGGTGGACACCGAGAATTTTTTGACAGTTCCATTAGGGATTGGGTTTCTAAAAAAATCTGACATTAGTGTTTCGAAATTTTTGTGTTTTTTTTGCCAGTGTTTTTATTTGTCTAAGCCCAAATGCTTATTGGCTTTCAATTTCAATGGTTAAAATCATTCTGATAATTTTCATGTTTGGGGGGTGTCAGGGCCCTTTGTCCCCCCCCCCTGGGTGCGCCACTGTAACCACCTCACTTCAGTGTGAAAAAGCAAACAATCGTACTTAGCTTCCATAGAAATGCAAAGTTTTTTTTAAAATGCCTGTTTTTAAAGGTCTGGATTAGATGAAATATTGGTCTAGTACAGGTTTTAGCACTGCTGTAATGTTTTCGAAACTATAGATTCCCTGTGTAAATAAAACAGTGCGTAGATATAATGTTAGGATTTCTTGTCTTTGCGAGGGTAACAAATCCTTTAAATGAGCCTAACATTGACGGAGCACCATCCATACAAATTTAATTACTCCATGATATTTTAGATTTTAGACGCGTGCGATCGATTCGGCAACATCGAAATCACATTAGATCTTTCATCGGCTTTCATAATTTCACGAAGGACTTTTTCGGTTTTCGCTATTTCGCGGATTTTTCTGCTTTTATCATTATTTTCGCGGTGCACATGCAACAAGCCAGCGGTGCACCGGTTAAGAGCCACAATATTTATGCTTAATTCCACCGAAAAAATGTTTTTTTTTAATTTACACCACCACCGACTGTGGTGGGCATGGCCCCCACATCATGAATGTTTGGCGGGCCCCCTTACCTATCACCAGGGTTTAGGGGAATGTGATGTTCTACAGTAGTGTTCCCAAATGGTATTCCGTGGATTTATCTATATTGTTAAATAATTCCCTTGAATTCTTGATTTGTCGGACCTCATATCATATTATCGATCGTTATCATACTATAGACCACTGGTCACGACCCCCTCTTGTGGTAGCCAAGTTGCATTCGACCCATCGATATTGGATAAATAAACATTTTTATTTTTCTAGAAACACTAAAAATAATTGTAATATAAAATGATACACGTGAATTATTATCATGTAGTTACGTATATCATATTATTTTCATCATACTTCATATTTTTTATGTTAATTTTGATGAAGTAGTATCTATAGCGCCACATGTGATTTTTTTTTTATAATATAACAAATTTCTGGTGTGTGTTTATCTCACAATTAGACGAGCCGCCACGCAGGGCCCTCTTAAGCCCGGGCCCCCAGGCTATAGCCCTGTCAGCCCATGTTGGTGGGTGTAGTCGTACTTTTCGCCGAATTTTTATCGTCGATTTTGGGTTTTTTAATAGTGAAGTTCCAAAATATTAATTGAAAATGGAAAAAAAAGTATTATTGCATTTAACTTATAGGTGCACAAACCTACCCAACAGAACACAGCCTAATTTCTCGTTTATCGGACTTTTGTCTATTGCACTCGGTGTACACCACTCCGGAATTCGGATGGACACCGAGAATTTTTTGACATTTCCATTAGAGATTGAGTTTCTAAAACAACCCGACATTAGTGTTTCGAAATTTTTGTGTTAGAAATTAAAATCTAAGAAATTTTTCTAGAGGGTGCTGGAGAATTTCAAATATTTTTTTTGCCGTGTTTTTATTTGTCTAATCTATTGGCTTTCAATTTCAATGTTTTTGGGGGGGGGCAAGGCCCCTTGGCCCCCCCCTGGGTGCGCTACTGCAAGTGCCCGATCACATGCGGGCGCTCCCACCTAATTAATGATAAGTTTATATATCTTTGATCGTTAACAATATAAGCAAACATTTTGTTCAATTACATCTATGTAATACGAAATTAAGATATCCAAATAAAATAAATCGTTAACCAATATTTTGTTGTGAGATCACTCAAATAGTTATCACTACTATTGTAAAACTTAATTATATTATCAAAATTAGTAAAATGTATCCAACGCGGATTTAAAAATGTTGCGTTATCGCGAATGATACATGGTCCTGTGCGGCTCAATGATGATACATGTCACATTGATCGGTATGGAAACACTGATTATAATGATGATATTAATATAGTTCCTAATATTTTGTTGTGGAAATATTTTTTCATTAGCTACTCACTGACAGACCAAACTATTCACCTACATACAGTCCACACAAAGTCGAAGTTAATTCCCGCAAACCTGTGGCACACGCACCACGTCTTGTATGAAAATTGAATATAAGTGGGATCGTCTTAAAAGTAAGTCCATGCCAAGGTAAATTTCAAAGGGCACTGTGGGGGTACTGATTCAAAATGTTAAGAATCTGGAAAGAAAATCTACACGCAAAAAAATCAGTTACTCTGATTCTCAACGAAAATTCAGTTTATAGTGAAAAAGCTCTCGATTTCAATCAGGACGGATTGCTTGAGGAAAAACGACGAAGCGAAACGAAAAGCGATTGGACGAAGCAACAAAATGGGGCATAATGCAATACTTCTAACTTATTCCAATTAATACAATTATTTTATAGTTTTTTTGTACTTACGCGTAAAAATATTCGCCACCCCTGGATAGAATTTTATTAACAATGTTTATTACAGTAATATTACCAGTTATGTCTCATCGGGCTAGGGAGGTCAAGGGGTGGCACATTTTGAGAGACGACAAATCAAGTAATAGTAAATATATCATGTTCCCTCCTAAGCGGAATATATAGATGCCATGTCTCGGGCCTCTCCGTAGCTAAAATCGCCAATGCACACGTCGATTTCATTTTACTGTTTGATTATTAATAATTCCTAACTTACTAAATGTTGCAAAAACATTTACGCTACTAACTGGCAACAAAACAATCAGAAAATCGTAGCAACTAACGTAGAACCGTAGCAAACGAAAGCGTATAGGTAAAAAATGTTTGGATATCGATGAGGGACATACATATTTTAACACGAACTACCGCAATCGAGGAGTGATTATTCAAATGGGGTTATTTCCATGTTGAAAATATTTTCAATATTCGCAAAAAACCGTGGTGCCTTTGTTTTTTTTATAGATATTAGTAATAAATCTGTTTTATTTTTCAATTAACGATAAAAATATATTTATTATTGTATTTAGAAAACTTTGAAAATCAGCCCTTTTGTATATGACCATTTGTTTGACGTGTACTAACATTGCAAGAAGACAAAAAGACTCACTTCCAAAATATGTGTAAATACTTATGTCTTGCGTGTATGTTTTTTTTAAATAACACATTAATAATTTATACACTGTGGATCCATACCGGTGAACCAAGCTTTAGACTTTAGAGATTCGGTATCAGCACAAGACTGCTATCGTCCGCTATCGGCGGCTATTGAGGATAGTTTTTCATATGTTTATTTAAGGTACCTGGTATTATGGGTATAGATTATAGAAGGACATAAGGTATCTAGATGTTTGTGAAATACAAAAGTATCGTGATGCAATCAATCTACTTTTCGAATATTCACGTCATTCTTATAATAATAAAATAATATATACAATGGAAAATGTATTAGGCACTCATAAAACCATTGCAGGTAGGTATATTATATTATAATCAATTAACGAACATAGTTTTTTATTATTGCTTAAAAATTATCATGGCAATGGCAATGCCTTCTAAAATTTTCACGTTTTTAATACTAAGCTTAAAATGATATTGTATATTATTGTAATAAAATAATATCATAAAACCTCTGCAGGTAGACTGTTTGTGAAAAATGGCAATGCCTTCTAGAATTTTCACCTATTTATTACTAAGCTTAAAATATTATTGATGTTGCATATTTTAAAAAAATGTATTAGGCTCTTATAGATCCCTCGAGGTAGAGAGTGTCTGTGAAAAAATGGCAATGCCTTCTAGAATTTTCACCTATTTATTACTCGCGCGCAGAAACGCGCCTTGTGGGCCGGATCTAAGCTTAAAATAATATTGATATTGCATATTTAAAAAAAATGTATTAGACTCTAATATACCCCCCTGCAGGTAGATTGTTTGTGAAAAAATATAAGATTATCATAATGACGTAATCCAATTGCTTTATCTATCTATGATATGTTTTTTTGCTTCTTATTTGAAAAAACGCCGTCAATTTGTTGATTACCATGGGAATGAATCGCGGATTTTTAGAACAAACTCTGGTGTTCCTCAAGGTTCAAATCTTGGCCCAATTTTGTTCTTAATATTTTTTGATGATAATATTGTCAAAGTTATAACTAATTCTTCTTGTTTGCTATTCGCAGATGATCTTAAACCTTTGAAACTTCTTGAAACCCCATTATGCTGTGCGATGATGCAGTCTGACCTAGATGCTATCTCGCAATGGTCTATCTTGAATAAACTTGAATTCGCTACGAGGGTGGGTCAATAATTCCTTAGAAAAAAGCATTAAAACAGGTTTTATTTTTGTATTTTTTTTTTATTTCTCAACATAATCTCCTTGGAGCTCAATACACTTGGTTAGACGTTTCTCAATTTTTTTTAAACCGTCAGAAAAATAAGTTTTCGGAAGGTCCTCAAAATAAGCATTTGTCCGATCGATGACTTCTTCATTTGAAAAAAAACGTTGTCCACTTAGCCATTTTTTTAAGTTTGGGAAAAGGAAAAAGTCACTGGGGGCTAAATCTGGCGAATACGGTGGGTGGTCGACCAATTCAAACTTCAATTCTTCAATTTTAGCCATTGATCGTAAACATGTGTGAACACGGGCATTGTCCTGATGAAAGAGGATTTTTTTCCTGTTTAAATGAGGCCGTTTTTCTTCAATTTTGTTTTTTAGCTGGTCCAATAAAGATGCATAATAATCCCCTGTTATTATTTTTCCTTTTTCCAAATAGTCAACGAAAATAATTTCACGTGCATCCCAAAATACAGTAGCCATAACCTTACCAGCTGATTTTACGGTTTTCGCCTTCTTTGGACATGGTTTGCCTTCGCAATCCACTGCTTTGACTGTTCTTTCGTCTCTGGAGTATAGTGGTGTATCCATGTTTTATCTACAGTCACAAAGCGACGAAAAAATTCATCCGGATTGCGTTGCATGAGCGACAACAGGGCTTTAGAGGC
This sequence comes from Rhyacophila brunnea, assembly GCF_057557595.1. NCBI lineage: Eukaryota > Metazoa > Arthropoda > Insecta > Trichoptera > Rhyacophilidae > Rhyacophila > Rhyacophila brunnea. The sequence goes on from NW_028233350.1 coordinate 21,741,754, forward strand.
CACCACCCTACTGCGTTTATTGTCCACTGTGAGGAAACGCGGCACCCATCTTGCAGAAATATTTTTCATGCCCAATTTGTCATGTAAAATAGAAATGACGCTACCTTTTGAGATCCCTGTAACCTCAATTATCTCACTCAACTTTAATCTTCGGTCACTTAACACCATATCGTGGATTTTATTGATCATTTCTGGTGTAGTCACCTCTACAGGACGTCCTGAGCGTGGTTCATCCTTTGTTGATGTACGACCACGTTGAAATTCATTTAACCAGTTATAAATAGTTGCAAGTGAAGGAGCAGATATGCCGTGAACTAAATCCAACTCATTTTTTATTTCCTTTGCTGTTAACCCTTTTATATTAAAATGTTTAATAACAACTCTAAACTCAATTTTCTCCATTTTCCATTTTTCCATTTTCCACAAGCAGATTTTTTTTTTAAATGTACGAGAAACACACAACAACCCGACCAATCTGATTGAAACTTCGCAGCATACTGAATCGGTAGTGCCGCTGCATGAAAACAAACCGCTTGCAGTACTAGTCGCGCCACCTGTCGGCTTTTCTAAGGACTTATTGACCCACCCTCGTACCTACGCTCGCTATGAAAAGGCATACCTTATTGTTCCCATACACATTGTCTGGTATAATATCGAGTAGGGTAACGGAGATAAAAGATTTGGGTGTATTGTATGATGCAAAGTTCACTTTCAATCAACATATTCTTAACATCAATATTAGATCTAGCAAAATGCTTGGTTTTGTTATGAGGGTTTCAAAATCATTTGAAAACGTCCGAGTGCTACGTACATTATACGTATCATTTGTGTTGAGTATTCTTGAATATGCCAGCATTATTTGGAGTCCTAATAAGTCCATCCACACAATTAAGTTGGATCGAGTCCACAATAGATTTCATAGATTTCTCTACTTAAGAACATACGGGTTCTTTCCTTATGATAATGATAATAAAATTAATTTCCCGACTCGTTTTCTTCTGGGTATGCTATCAATGCACTCTATGTCTACCCGAAGAGTGATTGTTCTTTTAAAGCATTTCTTTTTACTTCTTCGTGGGTTCATTTACAATCCGTATATACTGGCAAATATTAATTTTCATGTTCCCACCAATATCAATCGTAGCTCCACGGTCTTCAAGATACCTCGTCGCAGGACATATTATGTAATGTTTCATGATGCTGTGTATCGTGCAATTAGCTTATTTGATGGCACCATAAAGGTTGATTTGTTTTTTATTAACTATATAATGTTTGTGGACATATTAAATAGGTTAAATTTATAATTGTATATATTATCATATTTCTTAATATTTACACATGCTGTCTTTTTTACTTTCTTGTTATATTAGTTGTTATTTGGAATTAAGATATTTTTATATAAGTATTTGTATTTATTATATACTCGTATTATGGCGCATTGGCCAATCGCTGTAATGCCGTAATACTCTTTTTCTAAATAAAATAAATAAATATTTATAAAACGAAGTCCAACAAATCAAAGATCATAAAAATCGGTTCAGCCATTTTTGAGTTATAAATGGTGTAACTAACCCGAAGCAATTGTTTCTGCATCTCCAAGTCAGATACGCACATTATTTGCTATCATTATTTCGACATGCTTCCCATCGACTCCACCTGAATTGTGGAACAAGGATAACATGTCAGAAGACATTTTACATCGAATTCGTGTCAGTTCAGGGAATCCCGAAATCGAGGTGAATGAGGAGATACATAACCAGGCTTTGCTTTTGATCGAATACATGTGTTACCACCTCATGTGCGGCAGCTTGTTAGTCAAGTTAGGAATGCCAACGCCACATCGTGGAATGAACGACGCTTTCAATCGAGAATTGGAACGTGAACATGAATATGATCGAGATGCATTGAACCATCAGTTCGAACGAATGTACCACTGTTGAACCCCCAACAGAAAGAAGTCGACGCGCCCGGTGGAACTGGGAAGACATTCCTCATGTCATTGATTTTGGCTACTGTTCGTGCGAGATCCGAAAATGCTGTAGCAGTTGCTTCTTCTGGGATAGCGGCCACGTTGCTAAAAGGATGCCGAACGTCTCATTCAACGTTGAAATTGCCTTTAAACCTTCAAACGACTGAAAAACCGACATGCAACATTGCGAAACACTCAGCAATGGCAAAAGTTTTGGTAGCAAGTAAAATCATCACGTCCTGGGATGAATGCACAATGGCGCACAAACGCGCATTGAAAGCACTCAATCGAACTATGAAAGATCTACGCAATGACTCAAGAAGTTTTGGAGGCGCAATGATTTTACTATCTGGCGATTTCCGCCAAACACTACCAGTCATTCCAAGATCGACCGCTGCAGATGAAATAAACGCTTGCCTCAAATCATCGACTCTGTGGCGCTATGTGAAGAAACTTCAGCTGACGACAAACATGCGAGTTGCATTGCTAAACGATTCATCTGCCGAAGATTTCTCCAAGCAATTGCTGACTATCGGTAACGGCCGTGTTCCTGTCGATGAATCGAATGGATTGATTTCGTTTCCGCTGAATTTTTGCAATTTCGTCTCAACGAAGGATGACCTCATCAACAAAGTGTCACTGCTAACCACAAAAATCACAATTAGTTGAGTGAACGAGCAATTCTTGCGGCAAAGAACAAAGATGTGGATCACTTAAACTTCACAATTCAAAATCAAATCGTTGGTCCACTGCATTACTTCAAATATATCGACTGTGTATCAAACGAAGACGAAGCAACCAACCATCCAACTGACTTTTTAACTCATTGGATCTACCTGGCTTGCCACCGCACAATTTACAACTGAAGGTTGGCTCGGTAGTCATCATGCTTCGAAATCTAAACCAACCAAAACTATGTAACGGAACGCGTTTGGTGGTGAGAAAACTCATGGGCAATGTGATTCTCGCGACGATAATCAAAGGAATGTTCAAAGGTGAGGAAGTTCTCATTCCGAGAATTTCGATGATCCCAACCGATAAGCCATTCGAGTTCAAACGAATTCAATTTCCAATTCGTCTTGCAATCGGCATGACGATCAACAAATTACAAGGCCAATCCTTGAGTGTTTGAGGCCTGAATCTATAAAATGAATGTTTCTCTCACGGTCAATTGTACGTATCATGTTCATGTGTCGGCAAACCATCTGCTTTTTTTGTTTTCGTACCTGACAACAAAACGAAAAATGTCGTATATCACAAGGTGCTTCAATGAAGGGAATCGACCCGAGTGCAACCCATCCAGCAAATAGTTTAACAGAAAGTAGTGCAACAATACTACGCGAATCATTTCGATTCGCTTCAATAGAGCAAATGCCTTGCTGCCACGTTAATTACATTCTTTTTTTTCTTTTGACCATGTCCGATCCTAATAGGATCATATGTGCCTTCACAGAGTGGAGGTTTGTATTTTATTTTTACGTATTTTAACAGATTTTATTTTTACGAGAAATAGATGTCAGCCACTTGCTCAACATATTAGGACCATACTCTGACTCATGCACAAATTGAAAAACAATATGTGAACTTGCCAGACACAGGATTCGAACCTGGGACCCTCGACACTATAAACCGGCGCTTAATCCACGCGGTCATCGTGGGTGTACAGCGTGTACAGTTCAATGTAATTAAAATACTTTTCATTTTGATTTGATTTTTGCACATTTATTGAACTTAATTCATTTTAACTTGATAAAAACCTGAATTTAATTCAGCTAATAGTTAACACAAGATTTCTTGATTCTGAGGCGGTACGAAGTTTGTCGGGTGATCTAGTAATCAATTAAAGAAAATTGTTTTTGATTATTAACAATTTTCGCACTCTCACTAAGTTTAAATAATGAATAATGATATTTTCATACTAGAACTAGGGCAACTAGGCGAATATATTAGGTTATCATAAAATCCCTGTAGAGTGTAGGTAGTAGATGGTTTATGAAAATAAATACAAAAGTAGGTATCATGATACTATTTACTTTTAGAATATTCTCTACATTTTTATAAAGGCACTGGAAAATGTCTAGTCATTCATACAACCTATGCAGGTGAATATATTGTTTTTTAAGTTTTTTTTTAGGTGGTTATACTTCTTTTGGCGCGTTTAGGAAAACAGATCAGAGTGTATTTTTCGCGTGTGACCGGCCGTGATGTAACACATAACTTTTATAATTTATATTTCATTCGGGTTGCATAATACTTTGAAAAATTTATCGTTGTGTTAGGCGGATTCAAATTCGACATGTTTTCTTTTTTAAGTACATATATAAAGTTTTTTAGTCATCTTTACACGATTTAAGAATATTTTCATCCGACGCCATGACAAAACGAATCGACATGCGGACACCTCGCTATCCGTCTCCGATTGGTGACTAGTGAGAAATTTCGTCGCACCTACTGTTGAAAATTATTTGCCGTTTCACTGAAGTACACTCTTAAGAATAGCTGCGCAGATCTGATTGTAGGTATAACCATTAAGACCGAGAGGGTAAAGAAATCATTTAAAAAATCTACTAGTCCTGTCTGTCTTCAGGGTATATATGTATATATATATATGTATATATAGTATATATGTTACGCCGAATGTGCGAAATTGAATATTACATGAAATGGGCAAAATTTTGCCTAAATCATGAAAAATGCAAGCCCGTTGCCTTATTCATGAATTAGACAAAATATCTGGAGAGTGCGTGAATTCGGCAGTAATTTTTCTGCCTAGTTCATGTATTGGACAAATTAGATAGTAGCGTTACGGTGGTATTTTTGGCAACTAAACGAAATGTATCAAATGCTCATGCATTGGTCAAAATGTACATATATTATCTATGGTCAAAATAGATGATCGCGCTCCGGTGGTGTTTTTTGCAACTAATCAAACTAAACAAATATGTCAAATGTCATAGATTATAATATAAAAATATACCAATCAATAACTACAATGATGTTCATATCCATTTACTATGCTCAAAAAAAATCTAGAACTATAATATGATAACGGAAGAATTTTATTGAAAAGTATTTTCGCGATTTGATTCGTGCTTGGGTATCAATCGTGCAATGGTCGATTGAATGTTTCTGATAGTTTGTTGACACTTGATAGCTAACCTCAAAATGGACATTCAGTTGAATAATTTAATTCAGAATTACAAAACCTAACCTAACCTAACCTTATAATAATAATATTATATTATGTCCAATTATAACTAATAAAACCATCCGTATTAAATTTACTTTTTCTTCTGTCATGTTGACAGTTCAAGAATTCCATAACCTGGCGAATTCATGTACTCAGCAGAAAATTTACCTAATTCATGAATAAGGCAACAGGCTTGACTATTACATGAATTAGCCAAAATTTTGCCCATTTCATGTAATAGTCAATTTCGCACATTCGGTGTAACATATACACAAATGAAGAAAAGAAATAATTCAACAGACAAATTAAAAATGCACTAATACAATTAACAAATAATATTTTTATTCACAACCTATATTTGATACAATGTCAACATAATTTATTAGTGATTTCATCAATAAAAACATTAGGAAAAATTAAGTAAAACTTGAAAACAAAAATAAAATAATATTTATGATGTATATTGTAACAATGAGGTATGATAATAAATAACAACACTTATAACTCTTCTAAGCCATCCATAACGTCTTCTGCCTCTTCTCGGAGATTATCCACTTTTTCTAATAATAAAAGCTGTAACAAAAAATAGTATAAGTAATAATATGCTACATGATCAGGTGATTAAAACTATATTTAACCAAAAATATATAATTGGTACTTGTTAATTAATAACCCAAAGCAACGTGAAGTGACTTGAATAAGCTAAGTCCACATCTAATCACTTCATCATCCACTTTTACTTCAACTTTTAAATTCTGGTTTTACACCGAGTATTTTTGTGCATACCTCAAGCAGAGGCATTCGTCTCGCTGTTTACATTGTTCGTCAAAGTTTTCACTTTGTCAAGTCTACCTAGTCTATGGTCAAGTTACACATAAGTGTACTTTGCATTCCATGAATGATAAATATTCTTATATGAATTATTCACCCCTGCAAAATGTCATCTGTCAACATAAATACTGATATCAATATTATACTGATTACACAAACTTAAGTTAAGGTGATGTCTCTAGGTAAAGTTGTTATCGAAAAATAGCTAGAAAAGTTTATTAATCGGTAAATATATATTCAAAAGTAATGAGAAAAATAAAATAAAAAATTAAGATGTATCGTGGAGTTCTATATACCAAAAATACGTGTCAAATTCGGTACATTTCTATCGGGTGGTAAGAATGAATGACATAAGATTTATTATCAAAATTACGATAAAAATGTACGTAAATCTATTACCTAGGGAAACGCTAAACGTTAATTGGAATTTATTATATCCTTATATCTTTTTTTTCAAATTTAAAAAACATCGATTTAGAGGTTAGAAAGCATGCAATTAAAATCGAAACATCTCGGTTCAGACTTAATTTATCGCAAAAAACGATTAGCGTTTCTATTAAAAATATTATTTAATAATTTTTAGGCTAGTTATTTAAATTTAATCTTGTATTTTTGTATATTAACGAATCGATTGTAAATAAAATGAATATTTGACAAGACTTTATCGACATATGCTGCTAACGCGGAAATAAATCGAACTATTTTTGAAACAGTACTTGCATAGATTAAAAAATACATACACACACACATACATTGAAAATAAAGGTTCGCCAGGTACGAAGACAAAAACTGTGTTAATTCTGCTGTCAATAATTTTTGTTTGCGATATTGGAGCAAATGTCAATGGACTACATATATCAACCTCCACTTTCTGAAATAGTGTTGTGTAATTATTTCAGATATTTATTACTGTTTTGACGTACCTACCTTTTATAAAGCGATTTTAAAATAAATATAGTTTCATAATAATATAAAGAAAGCATACGAGCGAAAATGCCTAAGATACTTCTGACACACATCAAATTTAATCTTTCTCTAGTAACTGTACAATTTATCCATATTTATGTTAAGTGTTTAAAATGTTATAAGTAAAAAAAAAATCGTCTATTCACGTGGTAGTCGCGAAAATTATGAACAATATACAATGTTAAAAATAATAAGAATTGTTAAAATTTCTAGTCACAATATTATTCAAAGACAAATTAACCCGATCAAAACAGCCTCGACAAACTTCCACTTCACTAACTTTTGTTCTATATGTTTATCCTGGATACAGCGGCAAACACATTTTGAAAATAGCCGATATACTGGATTATTTGTTAGTTTGGGTTAGTTTAAGTTAGATTAGGTAATCCTAACAAATAATCCAGTATATAGGCTATTTTCAAAATGTCTTTGCCGCTGTATCCAGGATAACCGACTTGTACCCTAATTTTAATTACATACATACTATTGTACTATATTTGGGCCATCAAACGTTCATTCCTGTCTACGGCCTTAAAATTATTATCTACGTGCCTATATAACTGTATGCCGTCCTGTCAAAAAGTGGAGGTTGATAATTTAGTATGTAGAAAATAGAAGTTATTATTAGTCTCCATAAAATATAGGGTAAACAATTCAGTGAATGAACACATAAGAGGTGAATTTGAAAATAAATTAAATTAAAAACGATTAAATGAACTAAGAAAATTATAACAATAGGTAGGTACAATAAATTGTGTATAACCGTGGCATTACTAATTTTATGCCGTGATGCTTTGATAGTTGAACTTTTCATAATATTTGGATCACTATTTAGTTGCTCATTTATCTGCTACATCATAAAGTCGTAAATATTGTTTTTTTATGAAGCAATCATAAATACAAAAAATTAAGATCTACTTTTCAATCATAGTAGATACCTAGGAATATGGTAAGGTGTTGATAATTTTTAATTATTTATTCGAGATTTTCAGGGAATTACAAAAGTCCACACCTAGAAACCACTGGGCCAATAAGGTTTCTTTTTATATCTCCAAATCCATTTCACTTACACATTTATAGGTAAAATAAATAAAACTATCTTTTATTTTATCTTGCACTGTTCTTTAAAATCGACATTAAATTTTTTCAAAGAAATAACGTTCTGTCTTTTTCTTAGAATATTATGTAATCAGTGGTGCACTTACTTCAAATTCTAAATTTTTTTCTTACGTTTTACAATTTTTTTTTTAATTTGTCACTTATTTTGTCCTTGGGTTTGCTTATCAAGATTTGTTCGCATGTTTATTTACGTTTTTTCTTACCTCCAACTTCTTTTTTATTCAATTCGTTGCGTGTCTTACTTTATTCTTATCTCAGATATAGTTAGTTAGTTAATACAAACCGTCCACTCTGTGGAGGCCCATATGAACCCATTAGGATCGGACATGGTTGAAACGAAATGAATTGGGATGTCTATATAATATCGACATTGTCATAATTATAACTACAGTCGAACTCGGTTATTACAATCTCGGACATAGCGAGATCTCGGATGTAATGAGGAAACAGTCGTTGACATTTGGTATATGATTTTCTCCGTACATTTTTATTCACTGTTATAACGAGATACTTATCGGATATACCGAGCTAAAATACTGGTAATGTGTTGATCGTTTAAAGACATTTCGACCCTAAGCAATAAAATCCGATCGGACAGGATGCCGCCGGGGACAGATTACGTTTATGACACTAGTTAAGTGTCTAATTGTTGTTTTCGCCGACAATAAAAATACCTATTCTCTGATATAACGAGTACCGCTTATAACGAGCACATTCAGCCGGTCCAACCTTCCTAGTAATAACCAAGTACAACTGTATATTCCTTATTTTGTTTAATAATAATTCGAATGGCATTTGTTTTGCTATTCATTTCATATCATTCTTTTATTCCACCTCTAGTAGAAATTCGATGTAATTGTCAATTGTACAAGATTAAACTCAATCTTATAAACATTTGTACTTAAATGTTCATTTACTACTATAAATGAATTTTACTGTAGAAAAATATTTATATTAATTCGTATTGACAACGTAAAAAAATCTGGTTCATTGACTGGACAGGATACCCTTGTATTGCCACTGTAAAAAAAACTACGGTAAACAAAATGTAAAAATCATAAACACTTTAAATCAAATCAAATAGATATGTTAGAATTGTAAATATTTTATGGGGAAAATATTAATTGTAAATATTTTTACATAGGTAAGTAAATATATAATAAATTTAAATGCATTTTTATCAAGCTTGTGATTTTTAATATGTGGCGACACACAATATTTTATTTTATATTTTATTGCCATCTGGTTGCGATCGACGAAAGTTTTTAGTAACACATTTTTAGAAATTCATGGTAGATGCCCGTAGATGCCTTTAGATGGCGTTGAAGTCACATTTGATCGTAAATTGAGGCAAAGAATTCGCCTTAAAGTGGTTTAAATTAAATTCAACCGGTTTTATGCCTTCAGCGAGTTATCTCGCTCTATGAGGCCATGATCGACAGGCTGCACATACAAATTTCCCGAGTTATCTGGTCCGACTTTAAACTCAAATTACTAGCCACAGTCGATTGATATACATAATCTAAAAAATTAACCACACAGTGACATCTGTTTGAATAATAATTATGAAATACTAAACCACAAATTATCGGTATTACAGCGATTTTAGTAAGAGCTTCGCTCTACATTCAATATGCCGTTAAAAATTTACGGCCTGTAAGATACTGTCATAGTAATATTGTGAGGCATAGAAAAGGTTGATAAAGTATTACTAACTAATGTCAAATTGCAATGGAGGTAACTGATGCTGCTATGTTTCCTTAACTTTTTGATGTACTATGGAAAAATATGACCACCAACTTAAAATTTTTTTGTTCTTTACACCTAGTACTGTCATGTCGTACTGTTTGGTCAAAACTGTGTAAGCATCATTACTATTTAATTTATTTGTATAATCTCTCTCTCTAATAGATTAAAATAAATATTGTAAATACCACAGACTGGTGACTCCACGAACAACCAGAACCTTCCCGAAAAAATTCGAAGTTGAGTTCAACAGAAATCAAAGGGTGTTGGATCTGCCTGCATCATCGCTTTCATCAAGAATAACGGCCATTTTGAAACCGGTTTGAGGCACGCAATACGCCAACCACGCATTCACTATGATGAATTCATGAAACGAACGGGGAAAAGCCCATATGCGGACAGGGCTATAATATACCACTCATCATTGCATACGTCGCCACTGTGCCAGTTTTGGGACAAATATTAATTCAAAGCCCAACAATTTATTGTGATAGAATAAGAACCTATTTAGTACATACATATATGTAAATTGCGTCAGGCTTTGGTTTGCTCAACTTTCTCTCTAAAATTTAATTTCACTTGACAGATTGTTGAAGACATAATATGTATGCAATCCACCTTAACGTACACATGCAAAATTGAATCCGTTATGTGCATTTTTACTGCAGTTAAATAGCGGTGAGCTATTTAACAAATACATTCATAGCAAATTCGGGTAACCAGTAAACTTATATTTATTCAAAACTTAGCACCTCAATTGTTATAACTTACTTTGGCAGCTGCTATCAATTGATTGGCAAGATTAATTGTGACATTGTCGAGTGACTCCGTCAAATCTATTGGTTTTGCACGAGCAATGGATTGAAGAGTTCTATATCCAGCTTTATATAATTGCATAGCACGATTCTGAAATTATTAATTAATAAGAGATTAGACAGCGTTTATAAAATGTTATTAAATTTATTAACCGGGTGTCTTTTTCCCATTCACTCACCCAAGGTATAAGAGTATAACATAATCATAGACAATTTAGATGTATAGAGTGGGGCGTGGGAACTTCCTAAAGAGGATGTGCAATAGTGAGACAATTTAACATTGAACATGAACAGATGCGATTTCTTTAAGTGTGTTGGAATTAAGCAAGGTCGATCTGATTATATATTGTTATAGTTGCTATAATCAACAATATTGCATCGCATTCTCTTGCTCAGTGTCCGTCCAAGTATGTGATGGTATCTGCCAAACTCAGGGTAATATTTGCAGTGGCCATTCCCAAAAATTAATATCATAGAGCTTATACAATAATTAGTCATGGCGTTCTGGTAATTTCGGAAACAGAGAAACTTTCAGCCACTAACCATCAATTTAATCATTTAATATTATTTTTAAAAAAAGAAAATGCTTAACTTTCAAAATATACACATAAAACATTTAAATTGTTTTTCATCTCTCCTAAACATTTTTGTTTTTGCATATTGACCCTTTTTATAGGGATAATTCTTGAATATTGAGGAAAGAAGAAGGAAGAATATACCTTGACTTAATTACAAGATATACATAACTGTGAAAGAGTCACACAATATACTTATCCCATTCACTATAAATATATGATGACAATACCTTTTTCACATTTGGCAACTCCATTAAAGGTACCAACTCTGAAATACAGCAGTGTGATATCCTCTGGGAGAAGGTAACTAAGAGATCTTTGAATGCCCAAAATTCTTCCAATTCTTGACAAAACCGTAGCACACAGGATGCAAATGTAGCTGTGTTCCCCATCAACGCCTGGACCATGCCTTTGTGCACTTGAAACTTTTCCGATACCCTGAGTAGAGATTCTTGATTCCACAAGTCGTAGAGCATTAATGTTATATAAAATCTATTTAATATTCGTTCTGGGATACTCTGAAATACAAAGAAATTATAATAAGTACATGAAAAACTGCATAGCATGTACCTACAGTAGGTAACAAATATATTACATCAATTTCAATCTGAAATCAGTTTGTGAACAATAAAATAAATATCATCTTACAAAATGTTTATGGTAAATATCTAAATGCCTGTGAATTGAATGTGAAGTGAATTGTAGCACATTAAGCCGATTTTTGGATAAATACAAAATAACTTATAACAATAAACAAGTGGTGCTCCTCGCGGTGAAATTGAAACAAAACTGACAGCAGTCATAAATAATTATGTATTCTAAACAGAAATTAAGTAAATATTGTTTTGAAACTGGTTTACTATTTTAATGACCCAGCAAAATTCTTTTGAGTACCGATTACCTATGGCCTATGTAAAGATGAAAGACTAATATATCTTATTACATTATTCAAATGATTGAAACTGAAAACAGATTGGCATCTGATGTAATTCATATGTTAACTGATGTAATCTCGCAATACTTGCAATTAAAAGTATTGTACAAATACTAGGGACATTTTCATCCACAGTGCGTGTGCATTTATTCGATTAACCACTGATAAAGCAACCAAAAATAATTGAATGTTTATATTACTATTAATTAAATTTACAATTACATATTATTCAATTTATATTCTGTAGTTTTCATACTTTCACCATTATTAAACTGACATTGTCATGTTATTGATTGTTTAGCTATTTTGTATTATTGATTGATGCCAGGTAGGTAAGATGTACTTAAACTTCCGTAGTCAGTCCATTTATCGTGCCTATGTAGAAACTGGCCGACCAGTCATATTACCTTAATATTTATACCACCCGATGTCTCGTAATAGCAGAATTTCAAGATCAATAATTATTGTGTTAGCTATTACACTCCCGAATGGTTCCCATTTGGGGATGTCTCCTCTGTGGATCTAAAGAGGTTTTAACCATTATCAAGCCGACGCATAGTAACGGTTGATTGCGAGAATAAATAAATAAATAATAATAAATATATAAATAAAATATAATAATATATAAATATAAATGCCGTTAAAAAATATATGAATGGCAACACAGCATTTGCGCATTGGTTTCAGCGCTGATTGTCGCTCGCTATGTCGAAAGTGCAAACGATTTTCGCGCGCATGGAATCATGCAGAAGCATTTTGACATCCAAATCGTAAACATATACATTTCGTCCTCCGCAAAAATTATCAAAAATTATATAAGTAATGTTGTAGGTAACCATTACGTTTTCGACCATCATTCCAATGTTATTTGTTCACTCCTGAGTCCCAAAATATGACACACGATAATCAGCATACCGCCAGGAAGAAAAAAAATGCATATCACTACTCGCATTTGGAGGGAGATAACATAGCATATTGTAATTAATTCTCAGCTGAAAGGATTTATAATAACTAAATCTAAATAAATGTTAGGTATACTATAACATATTATATACCTTAGGCATTTGTCCTCTGGCCATTTGTATAGCTATAGAATTTGTGAAACCAATTACTCTTGACAGTTGAATTGCTTCAGCGCCCATGCTATTATACTGAAATTTCATTACTGATTAGTATAATAGATCATTTACAGATACAAAATATGAAATATGAAATGTAAAATCATATGCACTTTAAATATGCAATATTTACGATCACAGACGCCTGTTAGTTGTAGTTATAGTTTAAGCATACTGCCGTACTAAGCACAGAGGCCGTAACTGACGTATTTAGGTATTTTCATGTTTTTAGATATTTGGATTCTGCAGAGTTTTTGTATAAGATCGGTGAATAAATCCAAGCCGTAACTGCTATAGTTACGGAGAAATCAAGGGTTTTAATAGCCGTATCTACGGAGTTTGAGAAATAAACTCGATAAATACTAAGCGATTTGGTTGTAACTATCATTTACTAAGGCATATTAGCCGTATCTGACATATATATATAATAATAACATAAATCAAATTTTCAAGGTATGTAAACAAATCTTAAACCAAAATTAACTATTATAGGCAAATAAAATAAATAAAAAGTTCCCCAGTATTAGCAGGAAAAGTAAAATAATATGAAAGCTCAGATCTCCCACTTGCCTAAAATGCAGATACGGCCTCTGTGCCTAGTACGGCAGCATACATGTGCATGGATTTACTTGCACCAATAGTGTTTATTTTAAACTATAGCGATAATAACTGTTTACATGTAAAAGTGCTGACAGTGTCGCCTATCTCATTATTCAAGAGTAAGCAAGAAGCGATGTTGTCATTGTATGGTACTATTTGACAGGTCGTTGGTCGGTTTGGTTTGGTAATCGGTTAACCTCAAAATGAGTCTGCGCGGTGTAGTTTGTTTTTTTACCGGCAGATTCGCCATTATCGTTCTACTGCGCAGGTGCAGATATTGCACAGTCCAATTGTGACATGAAAATTCAGAAGCTTATGAACTTTTTTGATACATGCATGCAATCTTGCAATTTGCACGATAATACGTGTTTACACGTGATAATTACTTACTATCAGCAGTAAATCCATGCACATGTAAACGGGGTATTAGGTCTAATATACTAGGGTTGCCAACTGCCCAGAAAAGACGATCATGCCATGGATCTTGGATGAACATCAACTTTCATAATAGGTAAGTTAGAAAAATGTAGAACCTAAATTAAAAAAAGCTGACCGTAGTGGGCATTATAATTTATTATTATTATTATTATTTGTTCTTAGTCCTTGAACATTGAATGCAAAAGAATGCTAACTTACTATTGAATAAAATGTTTTATAATCAGGTTTCATGGCTTCAGCTTGTTCATATGGAGTCACTATATAAAGAAGATGAATCACTCCAATCAACACAAAGCATTTTTGAGCTTCCTTCAAATCAGCGTACAGCATATGGGCACGGTGCAACTCAATTCCACCTAAAAATGTAATATATACTGTCACCAGACAAAAAAACCTCTGGCCCGCAGTTTCAAATCACAAATCCGCAACCTAATCAAACGCCTTCTAATTAGGGTTCACCACCCCTGATTTACGAAATAACATCACCACGGCACATTTCAACAGCGGCAAAAAGGGCGAGTACCTAAGCCCAGCTACTAGGAAATGGTAACTTGCCGAGAGACAAACAAAAATTTACCGTAATTTTGTTTCATCCCTTTGCCCCTCCCTCCTGTCTCATCACCCATAGATCCGTCAGAGATAATTGCAGGCAGTACAAATTCTCCCGGGAGAGTGGTAGGTGTCTAGGACCACGCGCTCGGCGTGGCCTGGCCACGCTTGTCTCAATATGATAAGTTAGTGAATCTCTTTCCCCGTTATTGTGTTAATAATAATCCCTATAACCACCTCAGAACCACGCGTCGCGTCCTCGATAAAACGCCTTCGCGCCAGTTTGGCTAATGTGTTCAAACACGTGCTCCCACATAGTGACTGTGCGATAGCTAAATCTAAGACTCCTTTAAGTGTAATTAATAATGTAATCCAACCAATGTCTGAAAAGTTAATGTAATTAAACGTCCCCGCGCAGGGAAATATTCAAATCAAAGACGTGTTTTATCTTGAATTATATGTCCTGATGTCCACACAACCCTCAAACAAGGTGATACTCGTGAAGAACGCTGCCAGCATACATGTGAGTTCTCCACCCATTCTTCTCGGTATCAATACCTATATGAAATGTACCAAATTTTTATCAACTCATTTATTCAACTTCTAGGTTATGGATCACTTGGTGTTATCGTTTCACCCAAAACATTGATGAATCTCGCATCCATAACAATATTTTATTCAAAGCATATTGATATCTCAAATATATCAAAAAAAGAATCATGAAAGAAATATCAAGAAAATTTCACAGTGGAGTATATTGGACGCATGTTACAAAATGCGACAGTAGTTTGCAAACAGTAATGTTCCAATTATGTTACATCATACAAGTATTTTCAAGAAATGGATACAGTTTAGTAGACACTTATAGGTAAACTGTAAATTATTATATTGAAGTAAATATAGTTATTTTGGTTAAACTATAATATTCATGTCAAAAAAAAAACACTAAGGAGGGACATGCTCAGCGTACGTCAAAATGGAGCTTTTATGCTATTTTCAAAGCATGATCCTGAACATTCCTTAAACGTTGTAGATAATCTATTTACATAATTTTGAAGCCTTATTATCATTTATATGTATTTTAAACATTTGATGACTGCATAAAGTATTTTTATTACATAAAATAGTATTCTTTTAAACCTCTCGCTCTAATGTTTTAGAATATAGTCATATTTCAGTACGTCCATGTGAAGTGGTGTTAAGATTTTTTATATTTATTAATTTTTAAAAGCATTCATAAAACCATTAGTAAAATTTATGTCGACATTATTATAGTGAAATATTTACAATAAAAAATTATATTGATAAATTAGACAAGAATTAGGCATTTTATTATTCAAAAAATGGGCAAGATTTACACATTTAAAGATAATTTTAAAGATACTGATTATCAGGTATGTCTTTGACTATTCAAATGTGATAAACATTCTACGAATAATGTTTGCTTTATAATAATTATTAACCTAAGAATAAGGTAGTATTTTTTTGAAATACGCCATTTTTATTGGCATTTCCCAGTGGCTAAGCTACAACATACGGCCTTAGCCATAAATTAACAAACGATAAATGAAGTAGGGAATATGATCATAGTAATGCGCGTGTTTCAAGGACGTTGTTTCACGAAGAATAATTATCCTACAGCCAACTGCATACATATAACTTACATGTAATCTTACATGTAAACCGTGTTACTAAACGGACTAAAGTAGAAATTGATTTATTATAAAAACAATGATTTGAATCACCCGTCAGGTAAACAAGATAAAATAATCAACATCACAGAGGATAATATTATGAACTCTAACAATAGCTTTAAATTAGGGCCAACGTGGCAACTCATATTTACCTTTAACCGCGGCCTTCCCAAGGGGACTGACTGTCAACTGACTCTTATTAAAGATGACAATGTGATCTTTTACAGTCTGATTTAAACTATCTTCAAGAGCATTTTTCTCGGTACTGTCATTCGTGTCTGTTTGATTTATTTTTACAGAAGTATTAACAAAATCTGAATCAGACCCGTGATCTTTTAATCTAATTGCTCCAGTCTTGATAAGAGCTACAATAGTCTTGTCGATCAATTGTTTCAGATCCACATGCAATCTGTCAAATGAAAGCAACCAATAAAATAATATATAGATACGTAGATTTTAACATGTGTCATTACATTGTTTTTAGGACAGGACTGCTTTCAGGAATTTTATAAAGTACTAGTGAGTACCTGGCATGCGTTGCAATGCCACTCAAAGAAATAAAGTGTTTGTGTTTAAATTCTTTTTATTGAAGTGCTTTCGGATACACAATATGTCTTGTTTTTCCGTCTGGTGCATACACGAATAAATCAGAAGGTTTTCCAACGCGTGAGTAGGGCACATACAGCTGTCCATGTGAGAAGCATGGATTTTCCAAATTTGGTATAGGAACGCATACGAATAGAAGAAGATAGAATAGAAGAAGAAGAAGATAGTTGTACTAATCCAGAAACCTTCGCGGGCGTGCATACAACAACTGACCACAGTTTCATTACAATAGGATGAATGGTATAGGATCGTATACGAATAGAAGAAGATGGTTGTACTAATTCAGAAACCTTCGCGAGCGTACGCACAACTCACCAAAGTTTCATTGCAATCAGATGAATGGTATAGGAATGCATACGAATAGAAGAAGATGGTTACACCAATTCAGAAACCTTTGCGGGTGTGCGCACAATGACTCACCAATGAATGGTATAGGAACGCATACGAATAAAAGAAGATAGAATAGAAAAAGATGGTTGTACTAATTCAGAAACCTTCGCGGGCGTGCGCACAACAATTCACCAAAGTTTCATTGCAATCAGATGAATGGTATAGGAATGCATACGAATAGAAGAAGATGGTTACACTAATTCAGAAACCTTTGCGGGTGACTGGTGATGACTCACCAATGAATGGTATAGGAACGCATACGAATAAAAGAAGATAGAATAGAAAAAGATGGTTGTACTAATTCAGAAAACTTTCAGTTTCAAAACACTCCAGATTCTTAACGACTGGTCATACATCTCTATCTATGGCAGTCTAATTGCACGACAACACCAAGCGAGAAAACAAGCATAACAACATATGCCATTTTGATTCTATTGAATAAAATGTGTCTGTGTGCATGAAAACTATTTTGTTTGTGTTTCTGAGTTCAGTTTAAATTGGGGTGGGGTCCCTTCGAATGCCTATTGCAAGGAGGAACATTGTAATGCGTTACTTCCATATCTACCAAATTTGCTATTAACAAATAATAAATCTTGTAAACACACTAAACACTGCAAAATGTAGGTTTTAAATAATTTTTTAAAAGCGTAAGAATCGAACATCAATTTTTTACAAAGATCTATTGCAAGGAGGAACATTGTAATGCGTTACTTCCATATCTACCAAATTTGCTATTAACAAATAATAAATCTTGTAAACACACTAAACACTGCAAAATGTAGGTTTTAAATAATTTTTTAAAAGCGTAAGAATCGAACATCAATTTTTTACAAAGATAGTTCGCTATGCATTCACCTCTAAATAAGGGGTCTAAAGAGAGAGGAAAAAGTGGAAAATATCACAAACACTCACTCCAGAATCTAGATCCATACATATTTGAAACATGTGAAATAACACTTGCATATAAAGAAGAAGTAAGTCCACGGCTTTATACTTAATCCAAATAATATTGTTTATTCAAACCAACCTTTCAGCTTGCACAGATAGAAGAGTTTTGTTTGCTAGTATTCTAAGAGCCTCTCTAGAAGTTGCCGTCTCCATTGCAATAGCGCTCAAAATTAGACTGTTCATTTTAGCGCCGTCATTTTGGTGTAAGTTACTACATGCTTTATCCATTGGCGAATTGAGCAGTAATTTAAGCCTGTCCACATCTTGAGGACCACAAATGAGGATACTGTCTCCGTGACCTCCGTAGCCAGCACGCCCAGCTCTTCCTACCATTTGCTTGTAAGTGGAAAGATTCATGAAATCTCTGCCGACCTTCGGAGCTCGTAGAATTACACGTTGCGCAGGTAAATTCACCCCTGCTGCAAGGGTGGATGTGCAACAAATGACACTTAATACTCCTGACCTATAAATAAAACAATATTTAACTGAGATTAAATAATACAAAATGCTTTATGACACGAAGGTATATTTTATAGCTTTGGATAATACAGTATTTCATTGGATTAAGGCTTATTTAGACAGGTCACTTTCGATGATCTTCGCGGATTAATCATTCAAAGTGAATTTTCTCAGATATTCATTTTTTGTTTACACATTGCATCGAAAATGATATACTTCTTACTTATTTCATTCTAAAATGATGTCCACTGAAATTGCAGTGATGATTGGAATTCAAACAACTTGGAACCCTCAGAAACATACATTAATAGATCAGGCATGTCCAATGTCAAGTAGGCTGTGATCTGAAATCCAGTATCACAACTGGCAGTGATCTACTACACTCTTTCAATGTCATTCTTAACTTGAACAAACATATTATATTTGGCTGAGGACAGAGGCATTACAAATTAAATACCAACAACCGTTTTTTACCATCACAAAGAAATACTCAATTTCCCATTTGTCGCAAAAATGATAAGGTTTTGTCATCTTTTGGGCATTCCTGCACTCATCGTCAAACTATTCGTCAAACGAATCAAGTATTATGATGAGATCATGCAGGCTTCCTCATGGTAAATTTATAAAACAGCTTTCACTGATTGAGGAAATATAAATAGGAATGGTTAATGTTTTCGAAATACAATTTTAAATCCACAAAAATGCAGTGAACGTATGTTTACATGGTTCCATACACTATGATCATCTATAGTGGTGATCTCCAAAGTGGGGTAAGCGAGTATATCAGTTGGAGTGCACGAGACAATCTGAACATCAAGACAAGTTAATTACAACAAGTCAACATTACGTTAAGAGTATTCTAATTTAGTAAGCACAGCAACTGATGTACTCCTACCGTTTGATTCTACATTCCTTGTGAGGTATATATCATTTTTTATCTGGTGGTCAAGCAATGACTGAACTACCAAGACCATATCAAGATAAATGATTCTTTTTATGAGGTCAAACGATTTCGTTTATATATTCCTTACCTGAATGCCTCCTCAACCAGTTTCCTCTCTTCCGAAGCTAATCCAGAGTGATGATAAGCTATTCCCCATTCAAGAAATGAGAGCAAAAATTCATCATCGCAACCTTCGTTCTTCATTGCTAGTTGTAAATGTTTTTTTTCTTCAGCTTTGTGATTTAACAATGTACTGAAAAAAAAAATTAATCCATGTGCTATTTATGTATAAAAGGGAAGGTATTGATACTTCTTATGTATTGTAAAAAATAAAGTGCTAAACTTTGGACTCTGACACTTCAACACTTTGGTATTAATACTTTTATTTTTATACAATACTGATATTTTTATAACATCTCTATGTATGAACACATTCCATAGTCTAGAACTCATAAGATATACCTAAGTGATAGTAGATAGATTATTAATTATAACCATGTTGTAATTCTACCAAACAGTAGCTCGATTATATATCAATGATCTTGTTCTGTATCATATAATATATTTAAACACTCCAAATTCCTGACACCAATAAATTTTACATGCACTTGCTTCTTTACTTAGTAATATGGTTCTCACATTCTTTAATTGTATTAATTTGTTATATATGTTACGCCGAATGTGCGAAATTGATTATTACATGAAATGGGAAAAATTTTGCCTAATTCATATAATAGTCAAGCCTGTTGCCTTATTCATGAATTAGTTAAATTATCTGCCGAGTGCGTGAATTCACATTTGGTTAGTTTGAGTAGTTGCAAAAAACACCACCGGAGCCGCCACTATCTATTTTGGCCAATGCATGAGCATTTGACACATTTGGTTTAGTTGCAAAAAACACCACCAGAGCGCTACTGTCTAATTTTCCCATTGCATGAACTAGGCAGAAAAATTAATGACGAATTCATGCACTCGGCAGATAATTTGCCTAATTCATGAATAAGGCAACGGGCTTGCATTTTTCATGATTTAGGCAAAATTTTGCCCATTTCATGTAATAGTCAATTATTATAATTATTAATAGTATTCAGTGTCAAAGTGCAGATAGTGCCTGCAGCGACCAAAAAGGTCTGTCATAATGACTGTAATATCACAAATTATTTCATTGATGGATATTATGAAAATGAAAATACAGTCAAACTTGGTTATTACGAGGACAATGGGACCGACTGAATTTGCTCGATATAAGCATTACTCGTTATATCAGAGAATAGGTATTTTTAAATGAGCGGTCACATAACACAAAAAGTCGCAATTCAATCAAAAATACACAATTAGAATTTTTCCCTGAAACATGGCATTCATAAACTACAAAAGAAGTTGTTTATTGTAATGAACGCTGGTAGGTACATAGTGACTTCACAAACCTTGGATTTTTTACATGCAATTTCAACCATATGCGTGTATACTTTTTCAATATTGTCGGCGAAAACACCAATTAGGTATGTACTTACGACATTGACAACACATTGACTGCCGAGTAGATAAATACTTTTTAATTATCACATTTAAAATGCATGCTAATTACATTGATCGGCTGCCTGATCGTTATGCGCCAGGTGCGTCTTCGGTGTCCAATGACTTAACTAGAGTCATAAACGTAATCCGATTTCGGCAGCATCCTGTCCGGTCGGATTTTATTGCTTAGGGTCGAAATGTTTTTAAATGATCGACACATTAACAGTTTTAAGAAAAATTTTGACCATATTTTAGCTCGGTATAACCGATAAGTAGCTCGTTATAAAAGTGAATAAATGTATGGAGAAAATCATAAACTAAAATCTCAACAAATGTTTCCTCGAGATCTCGCTTTATCCGTGATCGTAATAACCGAGTGCGACTTTATTCACAAAACAATTAGTAATACTACGTGTGGACTTACTTGTGAATCACTTTGCGTAGAACTAAAGCTATATTTTCACAGCTTCGTTTTGTCGGACAAAATATAAGAACTGATCCAGAAGGAATAACTTCCATCACCAACCCTCCAAGATAATCAGGATCTATTTTCTCAACTTGAGAAGAATACTGTAACAAAACAATGATTATGTTTTTTTTGTCCAATGTGAATCTCTATATCGAGGGTTAAGAAGTGAAATTTTGATCAAAATATGATTTTTGTGTTATTAGTAGTATCGGAATCTACCAACGAAAGCTGAAAATTCTTAAAATATATTTAGCTCCTAAAAACGTTTGAAATGATATCTCTTATCTACCATAAAACTTATGTTAACTCGTAAATGCATCATTTTGTTTGCCACCAGCCACCTGTCAGATGCATGTAAATAATCCTCATACATACATACATTCACTATTATAGATGACAAAAATATTGATTTGTAATATCAAATATCAAACACATTGTGCAGACGAATTTTTTTCCTCTCCTGTAAAGTTGTTATTTTGTCACTTATGAGGTGTCATTTCTTAACCATCGATACGTAGTCATCAAATATGTAAATGTTTAAAATTATTGTATAGGATAGACTAGAATAATTATCCTTTTTAGAGTGCGACAAGTGACCAAACTTTAATAGAATTCAAAAAATTCACGAAAATTTTAGAAGTTTTGTAATTTAATACAAATTACTGATAATTGACATTTTAAAGTGTTTTAATTAAGCAATGAATTATTTAATATCTTGAATAATAATTGTCCATATTAACGTGTTGCAGTGGTGAAGACTCGTTACTACGCGATTATCCAGTGCTGTAATGAGAAAATACCATTAATGTTTACATTGACTCGTAAAGAAATGTATTTAGTGAAAAAATTAGTACAAATCAATATTTATTTGTCAGCATATTAATTTAAACAATGACATCTATCAAATCTTAATCGAATTTGGATATATGGATGACGTCGAAATGGGTGGTGAAAAAATATCTGCGCTGTATGGAAAAACAAGGGGACCGGCAGATAGCCTGCCACATACCCAGAAAAATAAAACTGTATATTATGAAAGTATTGTATGAAAATAACTGTTCTTAAGCCGTTCTTCTGATATGAATGTTTGGTTCAAAACTCTGTTGCAATTATTTAAAATCAAAAATAAATTTAGAGGGTAAAAACAATCACATATTATTAGTTTTATTGCAAATTTATTGCAATTATCATTTATTGCAAATAAACATAATGTGAAATAGATACAATATATAGGTAGTTACTTATTAATATGTTAATCAGTAAAAGTTAGTATGACTGTCCGAAGCTGCACCTTTTTCAGTAGCCCATCGCCTACATCTTTCCATCAGGCACTGAACGTTACTGGCCACTACATAGATGTCATACTGTATCATATATTTTTAAGAAGAAACAAGATTATTACCCCAAATTCAATAGGTCTATCCAGAATGAGTTTATCATCTTCAGATACACTATTCCAATCAATACTGTAGATATTCTTCCCCAGTTTTACATACTCTTTCAATTCAACAGGTCTGAAATCCTTTGTAAACACTGTGGCATTTAAAAATGTAGCCAGCTCATCTATGTTACCAATCGTGGCGCTCATTCCCACAATCTGGACGTCCTCTGAAAATAAAACTTTTAATTAAAGAAAAAACCAGTATGTATGTTAAAATAAACCATAGGTAATAAATAATACTTAGTTCTATACCTCCAGAGTACATCACATTGGTTAACAGCATCTCCAATGTGGGCCCTCTCGAAGCCTCACCCACTAAATGTAGTTCATCCACCTAAAATTGTGACAGATTCATTTTTCTATGTCGAATGATTTTAATTTTATTCAGGCTCTTAAATTATGAGGGTTGTCCATAAAATAAGGTCTCCAAGGCGCTGAAGTCGCGAGGAACGCTTTAACGTAAGATCCGGCGTGTAGCTTGGTTCCCCGCCTACAAATCCCCACCACTCCGAGCTGTCTATGACGCTTAGTCTTGGTTTGGTAGCTGTTCGCGATGTAGCTCCCACTCGCCGCTACCGCCAGGTGTGAGTTAGGTTCTGCTATTCGTTTTTTGCGTGCTAAGGACACTACGCCTATAGAAATTTATCGACAGTTATGTGAAGTGTAAGTGTACAACAGTGTATGGACACCAAAAACATGCGAAAATGGTGCAGAGTTTAAAAACAGACGTACAGACATCCATGATGAACAGCATGCCAGACGGCCATCGGTTTCGCAGGAAACGATTGCAAAAGTGGAGAGGGTAATGCTTGAAGATCGACGGGTGACAATTCGGGAGCTGTGCAAATTGCTCCCTGATGTCAGTAAGACTATTATTGACAAGATTTTGACAGAACATTTGCATTATCACAAGATGTGTGCAAGGTGGGTTCCCAAAATGCTCACCGAAGATCACCAACGGCAACAAGTTGAAGCAGCCCGCGAATTCCTTGATTGCTACGCAGAAGAGGGCGAGGAATTCTTAAATTCAATTGTCACTAGCACCAAGTGATTATCATCTCTTTCCTGCGTTGAAGTCACACCTGGGTAGGACAAATTTCAGGACCGACGAGAATTTAAAAGAAGAGGTTGTACGCTACTTGCACGCCGTGGCGGGAGAGTTCTATGACACAGTTATACGAAAAATGCTACACCACATGCAAAAATGCATCAATCGCAACGGGGATTATGTAGAAAAATAGTAGAAGTCCAGGCTTTCCAACAATGTATAATTCATTGTAAATAAACGAGTTTTTCTTTGTGAAAAAAAATTGGAGACCTTATTTTACGAACCACCTTATTTTACGGCATACCCAATACAACATTCATCAAATTGGGCACTAAACAACAAAAAAGATATTTTATCACTAAATGATTCATCAAGAGTCTCAATGTCAAATCTATGTTAATTTATTCTCATCTATCAAAGAATTTATACTATAACAAGAGGGAGTCTTATGGAATTATTGTATTACATCACTTTATGGCAATTCTGCAAACATTTCGTATGGCTAAAAAGCCATTTTTGGCAGGTGTTTTGATATTTCAATATTGTGTATGTATGTATGACACATGCAATTTTTTATGATTGTTCATCAAACTTTTAACAATAATTGACGCAATCTGCTTTTCACAGTGTTGGAGCTACATTTTCAGTAGTAAATTAAACAATATCATAAGGTCATAACAAATTCATTTGTCAGGGTTTATTTATCTGGGCAATATCTGCAAATTTAATATAATTATGGTAGGTACCTACAAATTGAATAAATGATCTGAAATTGTATTGAAATGTTTTCAATCTAGCTACAAATCGACTGTGTTTAGGAAAAAGGGTGTAACCCTCGATTTATCGAGTTAGGTTAGTTAATTGCTTTTATTAGATATTAACAATGTATACAACTAAATACACGTTCTGTAACAAGGAAGTAAGCCGCAAATGCCGATTTATTATCTAAATTCAGGTTTGAATTGAGCTTTAATTGAGTTTTAATTTAAGGAAAAAAGCACTTACCCTAAATTTTAATGATTTTCTGTAATAACTTCTTTAATTATTAGTAGATCGAAAAGATATTAAACCAAATCATCAATCATCATGCACCCAATGTCTGTGCCTATTTTTTTATTAATATTAAACCAAAATCATTCAAAAAACGTTTTTGCCTTTCCTGTAAAAAAAATTCTGTGTGGGTTACGCCCTTTTTCCTAAACACGGTCAAAATGAATCCGCTGAGATATAACTTGCAGCTAATTAATCATAATTCTTAATAACAATGTTTTAATATCATGTATTTAGGCTGTTTTTATAAATAAGCGTATTTTCAACATCATTATTTTTGGTAAAAATACAAAGCTATGTATTTCAATGCCCATGTTTCAATTATATTTTAACATTATTAATTATTTTAAACCTATCATATCCTAATTCAATTGGGTTAAACATATACCAACCACAATCAATCCCAATTCTTTTAATCGTCCATTCTCGGAAAGACTCCTGACGAGCCCCAGACCCTTTTCGAGAGTGGCAACGTAAATACTTCTTTTGCTCCTTCGCTTTCTGGGTGGATATTGTCCCTTTCCTCCAGCATATTCCTCAACTAAAAAGTGTAAGCCAACAGCAAACGGTGATAGTGCCCACACCTAATATAGCGTAAAAAATAAATATGAGAGCTGATTAATTTAATTGTGGAGATTGGATATAATATTAGCTACCTCCATCCTGAAATCAGCCGTTGGAGCAAGGATAATAATTATTATGTCTGTGCTATTTTTGCATCAACTACATTTTTATTTATTATATTTTTTGTGAATAAAATTTTATTTAAAATCTTGCAGTTCTCTGACAAACACAATAGTTATAAATTTTTTTCACAGGTGCCACAGTTAATTTATAATAATATGATTACTATTATAATCAATCAAATTTAATGTATTATATTATTATTAACAGTAGCACCTTTGAATAAAAACTATAATTATTTTGTAAACAAACTGTCCGTTGCAGAGAACTGAAAGTTTTAAAATAAAATTTCATTCTGACAAAATATATAGTTTGTTGCGGAAAGGCAACACCTTGCATTTAAGGGTTATGTATTGACCTAGTCTCGTAAAAATTATGGAAATACAATTT
Organism: Rhyacophila brunnea; assembly: GCF_057557595.1. NCBI lineage: Eukaryota > Metazoa > Arthropoda > Insecta > Trichoptera > Rhyacophilidae > Rhyacophila > Rhyacophila brunnea. The sequence goes on from NW_028233350.1 coordinate 21,768,244, forward strand.
TCAGAAAATTACAAAATTATTTAAATAGATGCAGTAATAACTGGATGTAGTTATGCCATTGTAAATCAAATGATACTTTTAGGAAACTGTGAAAATCAATCGGCTATGATATTTTGTTTCTCTTTAAATATATATGCAATTTGCCACAAATGGCACTCAATTCAATACTCTCACAGAGGAAGAAGGATCAATAATTTTGTCTTATTGATTTTTATTATTTCATTCAAAAATTTTACTAGAAATTATGATTGGTAATATATTTTGAATGTCTCTCGATCTATAATAACATAGCTAAATACGTCCAATAATAATATTATAACTCTTTTTCACCTTTTCTTGAACGATTGAAACAAACGGCAATATAAAAAGGACATTTTTATTTCTACATATGACTTCTCTTAGCATTAATATTTCAGCCACCAATGTTTTGCCGCCACTGGTCGGTAACGCGTATATCAAATTATCCCGATTCTTGATTGCAGGTAATGTAAGGCATTCATTTTGCCAATCTGGAATGAAATAAGATACATTAACCCAGAAAACAGTAATTGAGTATCGATACGATAACCATATTAATAAAAAAAATGCAGCTATAAGTAATCACTCACCATAAAGATTTTCAATTCCTTTATATTGTTGAACGAGAGATTTTGCTATAAGGGGTAAACCATAAAAAGGTCCTTGACTCTCATAGTCATGAAAAATTTTCCTCCTGTGTTGGTTATGAGGTGTATATATAGATTTGGTATTGGCCGGTAGTTTCTCTAAGATACTCTCGGGCTTTGTCTCGATTTCCGAAAAATCTTCATTTAAATGAGAAATTGTCATTTCGAAGACATCAAAAACATCTTGTATCTCTCGCTTATACTGAGAAGATCTGTAATACTGTGACATATCGTTGACTTGACAAAAACTTTCTGTGAGAACTTTACTACAACTGGCCTCATCGACTTTGTGGATTAATTTTAACTTCTTGGACGGTATAATAGATTTGTCTGATTGATTTTCTTCATTGTTGATTTTCTTTTCATAAGGAGCTTTAAATTTTGGAGCAGATTGAGTATTTTTATCAGGGACTCCTTTTAATTTCTTCAATCTTAATTTACTTTGAGTGCATTTGGCTATGGGAGTTGATTGGGATAATCTATTCAAATTTCTTCCGAAAGATTTATCGATCGGACAACTATTAATGTCGCTCAGTTTAAGCACAGTTTCAAATTCATCATCATCTTCCATTTTACTATCAAAATTTTTCGTTTCATTGAAACAGCCTGAGAGATTGTTCATAAGTGAAATGTCATTATCCATAATTTTCTTAGCAGATGAACAATATTTTGCTTGGTTACATGGTATAACACTATCTTGACTGTTGAAAGAATTCTCATCCGATACAAACATGTCCACCGAGTCTTTCAAGAATTCTATTGGTTCAGGAGAAATATTTTCATCATTATTGGCTATTGTCCCACTTAATTTCAAACCATTCGTAAGAGTGGAGCTTATTTTACTACTTGACGATAAGTTATCTTTAAAATTTCCCAATATAATCGTATTTGCTTTATGGTAAGTCTCGACATTGTTTAGGTTTACTTCAGGATGTTTATCAGTCATAAGAGACATCACAGCGTCATCAAAAATTACTGACAAATCTGAATCTTCAAGTGACATTTTTGATAAAGTTTTATAATCGCTGGGCTGAAAATGATGGGGTTATTATAGAATTTAGTGTAGTAATGATAAAGACTATTATATAACTATGCAATAATATAGAAAAGAGATAGTTAATACCTAGTTAACAAAATTCCAACTTGGAAATGAGAAGGGTGGGAAAAATTTTGAATGGGAAAATGTTGTTGATGTTTTACTGTATTTCTAGGAATTCCTAGGTTATGGAACGTAATAATATGGATCTTAATGTATCTTGGTACTAAACATGCCTAACCTAAAAACAAATTCAACCAAAATTTCTAGTCACATTATTATTAACAAAGGAGTAATTACAAGTACCTAATGATCACCTAATAATGTAGATGGAAAGTACTTTCCAGGGATGTTTGACAAGAGTCATGTTACTCAACTCAATCTTAATATGTGGCATAAATTTAATATAATGCGAAAAACTTCCATTATGTAGTATATATTTTAAGGTTATGTGTTAAAAATAAATATTTCATGAATTCAAAGTAGCTACTTACCGATGTAGGATTAATTAAAACTACAGCGCCATTGTATCTTTACATATCTCTATAAATTGATAGATATAAAATGGATTGTAGATGAAAATCCAAAACGAAACAAGATCTTTAGAAGTTTAGATTCAAGTTTTGACAATACGAAGACAGACTCTTCTGTTGTTGACAAAACATTGGCATTTGAATTTTGAATGCAATATTGCAATGTTGCCAGTTGTCATTATATTTTACACTCAGTCATATTATTATTTACCTCCGTATAAAATAAGGATACATACCTACATAATATATTTTATTAGACTAAATACCTTTTTGTTTAATTAGGTATAGCTGATATTAAAAATCTTTTACGGCATAAATCAATCTCTTTGGCAAAAATAGTTGTTAGTTGACCAATTTTATTTATTTTCAAGCTTCATCGAAAAATGCAATGTAGGTATAATAAATGTTTTGCTGCAACAATCTAAATGTCCAAAAATAATGCGTATACCTACTCAACCAAACTAAACAATAATCGTCAACATACTATTCAGTATTATATACCTAAGCCAGTGGTTCTTAACCTGGTCGATCGAATCCCAGGGGTTTGGTGAGTCAGTCGCAGGGGTTCGGCGAAGGTCAAGACACACACCCGACTCAAAGGGTTCGGTGAATGCGCATATGAAACTGGTGGGTGTCAGTACCTCCAACAAGGTTAAAAACCACTGACCTAAGCATATTTTTTTTATAATAAACACCAAATAGATTTACGCCGTATCATAATCAGAGGAAGGTTCAATAATTATCCATAATTTAGTCATTTTAGGATGAAATTTTCCGCTTACCTAACTTTTATTGGAGTACCTACGTTAAATTTCCGCGTCCCCACCCGAGCTGCTACGTGCCGACCTCTTGTTACGCCATTGGTCCCGCATTCGAATCCAGGATCTGCCAAGATTCACATGTTGTGTTTCAATTGAGTTGACCCAGATATGAACCTAATAATCTGAGCAAGTGACTAACATTCACTTCACGTAAAAACAAACTTTTCGTTGGGCGCCTCAGCTCCACATTGAATTTGTAGAACCATTTTTCAAACTATTAATTTTTAATATGAGTGATAACTATCATGCAGACGATTTTTTTGCTATGCTTACCTATGTGGAAATTATTGCTTATTTTGTTGGGACGCATTTTTTGACAGTTTGAGAGAAAACTTTTCGATATTTTTTTATATCAGATGAGTACCTAATCTGTTATGCATTTGTCATAGATCAGAGATATCAATGTCGGTGCCTACTTTTCAATATATTTTCTCGGTTGTTCTTTGATTTGCCGACATTTGGCAGGTGTCGCTCTTTGGCGGTATGCAATATACGTTACTTAGGTACTTCATAAGATTTAGTTAATTGGTTTTGATATAAGTAAGTAATATGTATTTTAAAAAATATCATGGAAAAATGTTTTTTCGGATAATTCGCCGACCCCTGAATCCCACCGCCCTGGTGCAGCGCACCCCCAACACCCCCGCTTGGTGCGTCTCCGATGGTATGTTACCTTTAATTTGTTTTATTGTTAAGAAATATGGTATCTACCTATCTACAACATACCAAAATATTGATGTCATAAATGTGAATATAATATGCACTCGCACAAAATCTAAGGATACCGTCCAATCTCTTAATATATAATTATTGGATACCTAGTAGATCTTGTAAATATGAGAAACGTTTATAGATACGCAGGCCAGTGGCTGTGTATGCAGTGACGTATGAAATAGCTACCTCATCGCAAGATTGTTCAAAGCATTAGGGCCCAACCGGAAATGGGACCCTAAATTTCAGTTCGATGGTTGATAATTATTTATTTTCTACTTTATAGTTTCAGAAAAAAATACATTTAAAAATAAAACGCTTAGAAGTATTATTTTTAAAATGAAAGCTAACAGCAAGTTCTCGATATTGATTTTGCACGCAAAAATTGGGCAGAAAAGCTCTTGCATGATACTTATGTACTGAAATCGAGAATATTAGTGCTTACGGGAAATACTGAGTTTGCGATGGCACAAGTAATGAGGACATAATAATGCGTACCTTACAGATTATTGTCACATCGGAAGTGAAGAAGCGATGTTAGACACGGCTCGGCCATGTGGTACGGATACTTAAATATAGTCATACGTAACCTGCATTTTCTTCCAGTCATCCGGTTTCATGAAAAGCCGCCAAATATTATCTACATTATGTATATGGCGGAGCTACGGGATACTAGATATAATTAAACCGTCTGGCGACAGGGATTCAGAGACACCAATTGGTCTGCACATGATCTAGCTAGGGACTCGACACGAAAGAAGAAGATAAAAAAGATGCGTTAAGTGTATACACTTGTGATAATGTTTTCGTAGCAACGAAAATAATTTTAATATTTTGGCCTGACTTATCATCTTTCAAACACTAAAAACATCTTAATTACTAAATAAGATTTTCGAATGTTGCATAGGTACATATTAATATAAAAATATTTTCTAATTAGTATGTTTTTGAGGTGTTCCAAATTATAACGGCCCCACGATGGCCGAACGGATTACGCGTCAGCTTATAGTATCCTAAGTTCGATTCCTGGGTCTGGCAAATAAACATGTTGTTTTTCAATTTGTGTTTGGAGTCAGAGAATGGGCTAACATCCAATTCTCGTAAAAATAAAAATCTGTTAATAAAAACCTCCACTCTGTGAAGGCCTATATTTTGATATTATTACGATTGGACATGGTAAAAAACTTTATAAAGAAATACATTTTTTATTGGAATAGTACCTAATACTGGATCATTTAAAAAGAATGCCTCATTTATAATAATTAATGTTGAAAATGGTTAGATAAAATTTACAATTACATATTATTGTTTTTTTAATTTGAAGTCAATTCACTTAACCTGATCGTGAGTTTGTATTCGCTCAATCGCTAGAACCTCTTTACAATGGGTAAGTACCTATATCATTACGAAATTTCAAGCTCTCTTTGAGACTCTACGTCACTACCGTAGACCGTAGAGCCTCGTAGCATCGTAGCTTAAAAGCTCACTACGATATCGGAAACCAAAAGTTACTTTCAATGAATTTTGCTTCAATTTAATATTTTGGTATTTTATGGACACAATACACATAAGTAATAGTATTAAGGTTTGTACCACTTTCACACTGCTAAAATATATGAACAATCTACCAATACAATTTGTATATATTTAGATTTTTTTTCTCAACCTGCATCCAAGTCGTGCAGATAGAATAATTTTATTATTATAATGTTGTACAGTGGTGTGCTTGTGGCCGTGGGTCGTTTGTAGCTACAACAATAATATTTTTTAATGGTGTTTATCAACAAAAATACTATAATGTAATAAATTACGTGTATTTTAGTATGTATTATTGTAATAAATATTGATGCAATACAGAATTAACTAACATATTGTATTATATCATTGTAAGTCACAATATTCGCTACACAACATTGCGAAGTTCAATAGTTTTGGATCGAAATAAGACATAGTAAATTTAAAGATTTAAGTTTTGTACTATTCCATTTGGATCGTTGTTTGCATTTTGGTCGCGTGGAATAGTGCAAAACTTAAATCTATTAGAATTTAAATTCAAATTCCATCAAGTAATTTTTGAGTACCAAGTCGATATCTAGTATTAATATAATGAGACATAATAAATTGGAAAACATATTATTGCTATTCATAAAACTTTCAACATCATTCAGAAGGTAGGTTGTGAGAATAATCACTGTTTATTATTCGTCTATAATAAATAATTTTTGAAAATAAACACAGCCCCACGGTAGAGTAATTGGTAGACCACCCGTCTCTGAAGCGGTGGAAGTCAATGTGCATTTGATCCAGATCTGGTACCCAATGAGGCTTAAAAAATCATTTCACTCTGGAGATACCATCCCGGACAAACATTTTAAGGACAACTTACAGATTTGGCGTACCTTCACTTTTGTGATATTAGTGATTTATACCACCATACGAATAAGTTTACCACATAACATATTAATATGGTATAAATGTGAAAGCCAGTCGCCATCGACCAAGATTTTGATGCAGGGTTTGATTTATTACAAAGAGCGCCGACTGTCCTCAAATATTGAATGCGCGTTTCTATTACGTGACAAATTTTAATGTATATATACGTAGATACTTAACTTTAAATAATATATTCTTTAGCACGTATGTTAGCCAATCCCATATTGTTTCATATTCAATATCCGTACGCTGTTATTCCACACTCGGTAGGGTAGATAAACCAGTTCCCATTTATGTTGTGTTCCCGATTGCATTGCAAACAGTGCTCAGGTATGCATGTGAAAAAGGGGTCATTAATGTAATAACAATCCAAAACTATGGTCAGCGCAACGTGACATGGAAAGGTGTATGTTGGGCATTACGAAAAAAGACCACAAAATAGTCCAGCGGATAATGAGGCAAACTTAAGCAATGTAATATAGGTCAAATAACAATTGAGCAGACAAGACGAGAAGTAGACAACTTTGCACAAAATAAAAGTATAGTCATGTAGTATTTATTACTGAATAACTACTAACAGGTTGCACTAAAGCTCGCTGGATCGGGACAGAGAATGGTGTAATGAGAAATTGGATGCCTGCATGATCATGAAGATGCTAATATTGTAAATCGATGGTGACAATAGTAATAACAATTCGTCGTAAAACTGTTTTGGTTCTTTCAGTCTCCGAATTTTCAATGTCTTGGGTGGAGTTGTATAGCCATGGTATGGCACGTCACTGGACATGAAGTCGTATTCGAAACCTCGGACGTTTATCTCTCTAAGTGTGACCAGAAGGTACATTTCACGAAAACAATCCATTTAGAAATCGGACCTGGATACAGATTTAAATCGTTCTTAAAAAAAACTAAAGAAAAAACTAGGGCGCATGCGCGTGGATGAAGTCGCCCAAATGGTACGTTCCGGCGCGGATTCGCATGCAGTATCGTCAGAGCCGCACCGGTCGCCGCGGACTCCACATTCCACCGTTTGTAGTGTGCTGAAGCGGAATCACCGCCCCCTTTATACTTCCCTGTTTGTAAGTTAAATAACCGTGATGATCATTGTTTAATAACTGTGACGGTATGTGAAAGATTAATCAACAACAAAAAAAAAATCATAATGCTCACAAAACCACAGAAAAGTTAATTTGTGCTTAAGTTTGTGATCTGTGACAGTGTTTGTAATCGGAGATTGGTGGAGAATTAACAAAAAGTTTATACAAAGATGAGAGTGAACCAATGGATTAAGAAATGCCCTCGATATCATCAAAGATATATAATAGTTTTCATCCTAGAATGATAACTCCTTCTCTTTTGAATTCAATTTCGGCGATAGATGAAATTTAACAAACATTGATAATCATTCAACGGGTTAAAATAAATCCTTTTATATAACGAACATATAGCAAATAGCTTATTATTCTAGGATGAAAATTTACTTTTTAAGATGATAAATAACTTACAGACCAATTTTCTTAATTCGGTTAAAGATAATACAATACTATAGTGATTCAAAGGAATAAAAAACCCTTTAAACCACCACCACGGATAAAAATAATAGTGTTATCATTACACAGTGATAACTTTCCCACTTTGATAACAGTGCATCACTCTGAATGCGGATGGGGCTTAAAAATGATGTGCAAACGTGTGAAAAAATAATAAATATAAATTTCAACTACTTATTGTAGTAGTTGATGTGGTTAATGGAATTAGAAGTTGATGTGTTTGTATTGTTAGTGTGATGTAGTTGAAAATCCACACCATTACATAAGGTGTACACCACAATATAGCAAAGTTACTGACGAAGTTTACAGAAACGGATTATTATAAAGTCGATTTCCAAAGTGACCACATGAACACATCACACAGTCATTTACCCTACAATAATTTGTATTAACAATTATTCATTCACATAAAGCACTTAATTAATATGTCGAATTTGAGGGAATTAAATAACCGAAGGAACGTCGGAAGAGACGTCGTTCTGAAATTCGACGACGTCTAAATTTAAACCGACGCCGCGCGGTCCAAATCTGGGCGTCGCAATAGCCCAGCGGGAATTCGACATCAGCGTATATTTCTATAAATAGTCCAGCGCCTTGTATAGAAACTGGCCAAGTGAATACTCATATTAAATAACATATTGAGTTTCACTTATGGAAAAAAATATATTATAGTTTATTTTACATTTCCCCTTTTCGAACATCAGTACCCATTGAATACAGTACAAATATCAACATAACTTTTACATCTTGATCTAATTAAAAGAACAACATATACGAAGTAATATACATTGAATGAAGAACCACACCCAAATAATAAAGATTGTATAAAGATAAAGCATTAATTCACCTACTCAAACTATGTATTTTTTATAATTTTCTTAGAAAAACTATACACTTCCTCTTTCTACTTAGTACCTACTCAAAAAGTTGAAAAAAAAATACGATCTGCAGAAAACTGTGAAGCAAAAAATTATCTTTATATATTATTATTATCTAGAAATACGATTATGGTTCAAGAAAATCAAGGTCCTTAAATTGATTGTAATAATTTTATAGAACCGATCTCTAGTTGATTATTAAAAAAATAATGACATAATATTCTGAAACTTTTTTTTGCATATTTTTTACTAATCTTTGAAGAAAAGTATTATGACTCGGAGAAACTTACATAAAACATTGAATTTGCCGTAAACTCGTTACATAAAGAATATTCATACATTATGTATCTACGTAGATAATAATTTTATAAAGGAGAAAAAACTATAATTTTAAAACGCAGTTTTAATTTCGGTTTGATACATTTTGAGCTAAGATAATAATATATCCGGAATCAAAAATACAGCCAAACTATTTTGAACAAATGCCAAAAAATAAGCAATCGAGAAATTATTGGCAATTGGCAACACATAAATAATTAGTATTTCAATTTTATTTCAAGACGTATTTATTTTAAACGCATTATAATGCAACGATTCGATTCGACTACGGATCAAGATTTCTAGAAATTCCATAAATAGATTTTTGTAGAGAAGTTTACAACTTACGGAATAGTGGGTCAATTTTTAGACTAAATGTTTATCATAAAACCGTAATGAGATATCTTTGACTATGACTACACATACTATAAGTACATATTAATTAACTTATTAAAATAGTAGGTACAATCGTAATGCACATTTACTATTTTTTTTAAACATATTTAGACGCAAAACACTACATTAACTTTAAACATGATTTACTTACCAAATGAAAACATTTCAGTTCACAATTTTAGTGAAAAGATACCACAAATTAAATTATCGTCTCTTTTCCAGAACATAAGCAGCCATCACCATGTCCGATGAAGAAGAATACTCGTAAGCATTACCTTTAATTTTATTTAATAATACACAAGAGTAAATTGTAGGTAAAGTAAAGTAAATTAATTATATATCAATGTTTTCCTGCATTGTCTATATTGCGTGGAATATTTGTATACATGTTCCCATGTCATTATTATTTCCCAGATTATATTGCACATGTTTATATAAGTAACTAACTGCAATTTATGTATTTTTTGTATACCCCTGAGCATGTTAGACCTTTTGTAATTTATGTACTGATTAAACGCATTTCCTCATATATTGTTTCTTATTCTCAGTGGCTCCGAGGAGGAGGAGGTCGAAGAAGTCGTTGAGACGTAAGTATTTTCATATTTATTAGCTTTATGAATATATTTTAAGAAGTTTTAATCAAACGAGATTAACAATAAATTCACCATGAAAATTGATGGTAACGCCAATGTATCCACATAGTTGTAGATGGATCTTGAATTTATAAAATGATAGATAGTAATAAAAAAATCGAAAATATTATATAGTTAAAAGTGTAACAATTCCTTTTGGGGAATTTTACATTAATTATAAATCATATAATGAAATAAGATAAGAGAATAAGACTATGTTTATTACTATCAATAAGGTTACTATTTTTATTATTCAACTCAGAAGATATCTCATTGTAGAGATGTCATAGTATATGGGTAATTTAAAAAAAATATATTTTGATTAGAATACAAATACGTTCTCTGTGAAATCAAATCTATCTATTTGATTCATAATTTCAATTACCGATAAACCGACGTGCAATATACCTAATATTATTTAACATTTTTTTTTGTTATATTAATTTGTATTTTCTTTATTGCAGGAAGTAAGTGACTACTTTCCGAGATATGGTAAAATTTTAAAAGACGCCTTCTAACAGACTGATGTGACGTAAGAACTGGAAATATTGAAAACGCATAACATAACAAAACCGCTTTATGCCTAATTAACTAAAATTAATACCAAGAAAAAAAGAGATTTTTGGACTAATATTTTAACAAAAAAATATACATACCTACGATCACAATAAAAAAACAAATAATAAATAATACGGTCCCCTTTTAACATAATTCTTAATACAAAAGATCAATTTACCTAAATAATATTAAATCACATTTTAATAAAAATAAAAGTACGCTAAACGTATTTCTTACAAAAATGTATCTAAACACATAATTATGTTGATATTCTTTTTTTAATTAAATAACTTAAATAAAAATATCTGTTAAAATAGGTATTTAAAACAATTATTGTTCACAATTTAACAAAAATTAACAGTTTTAATAAATTAATGAATAATCTGTGTTATTTTATTATTTATTTTTTCAAAAATATTAATTTTAACATAATTTATATTTCTTTTTCATAAAATTTACTTTTATGTTTCAAAAATATTCGAATTATTAAGAAAATTAAACTTGTAAGCAATAATTTAAATAACGCTACGATAATTTGATAAAAATATCGATTTTAAATGGCAGGAAGACATATTTTTAATATTAGGTTTATGTTGGTGAAAATACAAAGTGTAATTGCTGCATATTTTTAATGATTTATACAACATTTTATTCTTTCTATTGTACATTCGATATTCATAATAATATATTTGCCAATTTCGCACCCTGAGTAAGTTGATTATTAATGAGATGTTTTCTTTCCCTTTCTCCCGCCATTTTCCGTTCGCCCCCTTTCGACTGGCTTCTGACGCAGGCCTGCCCCCAAACAAGAGTAAGTCGAAAACAAAACATGTCGTGTCGTTTCGCAAAACTACAATAATTGTTCTAATACAATAAATAAAAAGCTGGTCAGTGGAGAAATTCACTTAACGATTTACATTAACACGACAAAAATTTAACATTTTTTTTTTTTTTGAAAAACTGTAAATTCGTCACTGAGCACTACTTAATTACATTATTTTATTACTTACTGCTTTCTCTAATATGCTTCATATTATACATATATTCACACGCAGGTCTTGTTTGCTTTCACGCGATATTTTTAAATACATATATGTTTTTTTTTTGTTTTACATCGGACGAAAGACAGTTTGGACAAAAATTTTAATCACAAAATTTCATCAAACAAAAATGATTGAAACCGACTGAATTGATTGAATCATCATTGACACGAGACATGGAGTTGTTTCAATGAAATTAACATCGTACATTTCATAACCCAACATCTGAGAATTATTTTCAATTTTTCATAATAAAATATTTGGATCTTTAGTAGTCACATGCTCTTTAATATTCATACCGTAGATATACATGAGTTTTACAATATAAACCCGTTTATTTCTAAGAATCTTTCTAACAAGGTAACCAAACTTAAAACGTTGGATTTTCTACTTATGAAGTACATGTTATTTAAATAAGTTTTTTTAAAAATGAAATACATTTTATAATATAATATCGTTACACGTTTCCAATAAATTAGTCAGTTAACATTTTTCTTTTCTCTTTTTTTTATAGGAGTAGACCATCGATATCGTAAGTCTGCTCAAAAAGTGATATTGCGTTTATTTTACTCACTTTAATACATTAATTAATGTTTTCTACGTTTGAAGTGAACCAGATCCGTAAAGTTAATGTATTTGCAATTAATTTATTAAAATACTTAAGTTTTTTTTCCCATTTTTTTCTGAATAGACTTTACATAGCATGAAATCATTGTTATTTCATAAAAAATGCAATTTTTCTGTGCCCAAAAACCAATATTTAATTCGCACTGTGTAACCTGTTTTCAATGTGAAAATTAAATCTGTCGAATTTAATTTTTAATCCCAATTATAATTATTTCTTCAAACAAAAACCCAAGTTAGACAAAACATGATTTCATTCATGATGTCTCCATAAGTGAGTTAATAACTCCGTTTCCCTAGATGTGTTTGCATGAGTAATAATAATATAATATTTTATTTCACCATGTCACCCCTTTTACAACATTGTTTTTTATTCGTGCTATTTATATGTGTAAACAGTTTTTTTATTTAATTTTTATTTACTCTTAAAACATTTTCTCTGTGCATAACAATATTTGGGTTACTCTGATTTTTTTATTTTTAATTCTAATAAAATCTCACGAGTAACTAACATTTTTAAATACTATTTAATGTCTACCGTTTTCTCATCTTTTCTTGTAATGTTTCTAGGGGAGATGCTCCAGCTGGGGATCCCGAATTCATCAAGGTACATATAATTTATTAAATACTCTATCAATTTAATTGAATATTACACAAGTAAAATAATAAAATTACATATATAGATATATTCATATAAATCATAATTGATTTTTTTCTATTAAGTAATTCTGTCAGTCATGGTATAATAATCCCTATATCTGGTATTTGTATTGGTTTTTTTGTTTACTATGTAACAAACAAAATTCAGAATAGTCTACAGATTAATCGTACTACGTCTACGTGTAAACAATTTAATTATTCGTATTATACATATTTATTATTCCTAGCCCATTTATATTTTAATCAAAATCAAAATTAGAGTCATCTGGCTATTTTTAGTGTTCTGAAAAGAATGTTTACATCAAAATAAATAATAAATTCTCTTGATTTTTCTCATTTTCTCTGCTACTTCTCATGATTTTTGGCTGTTCGCCAGTTTACGTGGATTTCAATCCATTCATTATATCATGAAAATAGCTTTCAAATATTTCTTACCTACTATATTATTATTTAGCTTCTAAATATTTGTACATATAAAGCTCTCATAAGTATGTAGATGCTGTACTATCCGTATTATAAAATAGTAGTATATATTATATATAATTATTATTGTAAATAAAAAATTACTAAAATTGAACTCGTTGTAATATGTTTTATTCACTCATGAATATAATATAGAAGTTGTCAAAATTTTATCACACAAGGCGTGAAAACCGATAATTTTGGATAATGGCTTTTCGCAGTGTTTAATGTTATTGTTTTCTTTTCTTTTTAGCGTCAAGACCAGAAGAGGTCTGATCTTGATGAACAGCTGAAAGAGTACATCAATGAATGGCGCAAACAACGATCAAAGGAAGAGGATGACCTCAAGCGCTTGAAAGAAAAACAGGCCAAGCGCAAGGTAACCTCAACACCATTTTTCTTAGAATTGTCCTCCACCACAGATAATATATTAAATATCTGTAGGTAGGCACTATTAAGGATAATATTCCTACATTATACTATGTTAAGAGTCTTAATATCAATAAAATGATCCGTTCTTAAGCGGAGCAGATGGATCTTTACGGAACGTATCTTTATTTTGTATTAGGAATAATTATAAGCCATTTTCCTAAGCTATAGTTCCTTGCTCTTTATTAAAAAAAAAAAATGAATTTGTGAGATTTGCCAGTCGCAGGGTTTCTAACTTGCAATCCACGGCATTAGAGGCGGATACTGCGACTACACCGTCAGAGACATAAGTGACAGTTTAATAAATTAAATATTTTTTTGAATAAAATAGCCTGAAAGAGATATTTTTTATAGATTTTAAACTATTCTAACGTTCGTTGATAGAACGGAATCGACGTTGTAAATGATTATTATTTTCTGTGGGAAAATAAATTATCACACCAGATTAACGGAAGATAAAATGAGTTGGTAATATTGGGCACGAATTTTTCTTGATAGTCACCATTTTATAGGTTTAGTATTTTAAGTCAAATTGAATTTGTTTGACAATGTAAATCATACATATTTATATTATCTTTATGTAAGTACCTAGTACGTAATGCACAATTAATTAACAGAATTGTAATTTTTCAATTATTGCCAGGTATCTCGCGCTGAGGAAGAAAAGCGCATGGCCCAGAGGAAGAAGGAAGAGGAAGAGAGGCGTGTCCGTGAGATTGAAGAGAAGAAACAGCGTGAGATTGAAGAGAAGAGGCAACGTCTTGAGGATGCTGAGAAGAAACGCCAAGCCATGCTCCAAGCCATGAAGGACAGCAACAAGACCGGACCCAACTTCACCATCACAAAGAAGGACAACAACGTAATGAACTTTATCAATGCATCCATCAATACCTAGACACACAAGACTAAAAAAAATAATAGAAATATGTAAATTAGTTTCTAATGCATAGTAATACAGTTTAAAACACAGCAAAAGATCAATTTAATAATAATTATTGTACGTCATCCACATAATTTAGGTGTCGTCCATAAATATCGTCATACGATTTTGGGGTTTTATACCCTCACCCTACCGTCACATTTCATAATCTAACTTTTAGATTATTGGTCGACAATAATAATTATATAAACTCGAAAAAAATAACTTTATATTTTGTTATTTTTCTGACGTCATATTTTTTTTACAATCACCCCTTTCTCAAAATTATAATGTTATATTCCTCCCCCCATTAAGGCGTGACATAGCGTTGACTATGTCATTCTAAGTGGGCGAGACCCGTTCTGGTCTTTTTTTTTAAATTATGTGGATTAAAATAATTGCTAATAATTTTATTTTAGAAGGTAAATATGTTACTGCTACATAAGCCATGCCTGTTTTATTCATATATAATTTTGTCTTCTTTTTCATACTTCTCAAAGTAATTTTTATTGTGTATTGTTTATATTTTAGAAATACGCACCGTTCATGGTGTTGAAATTAATAAAGCATAATTATTATTTGTAGATTTTTTGCAACAGATTGGATAGTAAATTTGCTTACCCACCTAACTTCTATATTTTTCTTTCTCCAGTTCAATCTCTCTTCAGCCCAGATTGAGAGGAACAAGACCAAGGAGCAGTTGGAAGAGGAAAAGAAAATTTCCCTTTCCTTCCGCATCAAGCCTCTGGACATCGAGCACTTGAACGTTGACAAACTTCGCCAGAAGGCCACAGAACTGTGGGATTGCATTGTCAAGCTCGAAACTGAGAAGTACGATCTTGAGGAACGTCAGAAGAGGCAAGACTACGACGTAAGTATCCGAAAATGATCACTATATTATTAAAATCGTAAACAATAATGGATAGCAATAGTTTCAAAGTTCTATAAAATTGGTACCCTCCGCTTCGTTTCCGTACATTTTTATTCTGGGACCAACAAAAGAGTCGTTTCACTTTCATACACTGTGTGGACATACCTACAAGGCAGAGAGATCACTGTCTGTACCGTTTATAGATTATGGAAGCGTTCAATATTTTTCTTTCAAAGACAAACAGTTTTTTTTCTTTCAAAGGCCCAGTACTCCGATCAATATGGTCAATATGGAGCTGATGAGTGTTTTGTAGAGCATTGTATTAGTTTACTTTCAAATGCCTCTTGGTTCGATATATCTATGTAAAAATTCTAAATCATATTAGAATTTAATAAAGATTTTTTTATATTCAACGAATAAATTCAAAATATTTAAGAATGTAGCATTCTTTTATTGAACATACATAATTTAAAAACATTTTTGAGAAATATATAACAACTAGAAAAAAGTGTTGTTTCCAAATTATGTAGGTATATTAGAATTTATTTGTCAGTATAAAAAAAATCCACTAACTTCTTGACTGATGTCGTTTTTAGTTGTGTTCGCAGATATTATAGTAATTGATCGACTTTCTTAAATACGTAGTCATTAATCGTGAGTGATGACCTTAAATAATGATCCTTAATCCAATTCCTATTATTGGAAAACATATAATATACTATTTATTATTACGACTGATAGATGTTACTAATATTGCACACTAGTTCCGATTGGAGATCGATTTGATAGTTATTAAAGTGTAAGAAAATAACTTAGATAATGAAATTAATACCTTTAATAATTAAATTCTCTCTTATGTTGTATGAACGCCTAAGTTTCTTGTTTCAAAATATTGTTATGTTAAATAATAGATAATAAAATATGGATATTTTGATTTTCTTTGCAGTTGAAAGAGTTGAAGGAGAGACAAAAGCAACAGCTCAGGCACAAGGCCCTCAAAAAGGGTCTTGACCCTGAAGCCCTCACCGGCAAGCACCCCGTAAGTATAACCAACCCGAGTTAAAATATTTAATACATACGGAGTTGTTATAGATGAGTAAATAGTAATAGCGTTTGTTTTTTTTTTCAGCCTAAAATTCAAGTCGCCTCCAAATATGAAAGGCGTGTGGATACCAGATCATATGACGACAAGAAAAAGCTCTTTGAGGGAGTAAGTTTTTATTTTCTTGAATCAGTCCATGTTTACGATATCAATAGATTGATCCACAGGTTAAGAGTAACATTTTATTAATACACCATTTATATAGTCATTTCAGTATTAAATGATTGCCTACTGCTATATAGGAAAATGCATTTTACTTTCTAATTCATTTAACTTACGTTAGGGAATTTGGAGCCAAAAAGTTAAAATAATGTCATTCAAGATACTTACAGGAATTTGAAATCAACATTAATTTTATTTTATTCAGTCATCAATGTAAAATAATATACCTACATTAGAGAAATTAATTTACAATTTAGTATATTTTGAAATCTTCATTCCTATTTTTAAATAAAATTCACTATGCTGTGATTACCGGATATTCCTCTTGTCTCTTTTTATTTAATTTTGTATCAGTATTGTGTGATCATTTGTATTGTTTAAATGTCTAAGGTATTTTTTGAATTTTAATTAGCAGTAGGTAGTCCATTATTCATTCATCATCGTGGAAGGAAATAGTTAAACAGGATCGGTGTTTCGATAAAAAATACGTTTAATCTGTCTGGTACAGGGTTACGATACTACATATGCGGAATCCACTGACAAAATTTGGACTGACCGAATGGATCAATTCATGAAACGCAACAAAAGTAAGCTATCGCCAACGAAAGGGAGAGCACGTGACTGACAATGTTTTAGTTAATGTTCCCCGGATATGTAATTTGTATACCCACTATTGTGTTTTTACAAAACGTACCATATCTCAAACATACCCATATTTGAATACTTATGTGTTTATTTATATTATTGTGATGTCAACAATATAGTGTGCATTTCTGGATGTATGACACTATGTATCCCTTAACAGTACATATTTAATTGTATTTTATTGCAGGGTTCTCAGATTTTTGTCGGGAAATCCGGGAAAGTGAAACAAAATAATATAAACATTTAATTATTATTCCTTACTTACGTAAAATACTTTATATGCATAATCAAGCATTAAAATGGCATGTATAATCAAATTAAGCATGCATTAGATATTTTGAAGATGCCATAGTAATCAGAAATTGACGTGAATATTTTAAAACAAAATCGCGATTTTCAAAACTTTGTAAAATGCTTATAATATGTCGTCTCAAGAAAAAATGGGACCAGTAAATGATAGCTTCATAATATTTATATCAATTATTTAATGTTGTTTTAACGAATCTCCCTATTACTTGGCATCACAAAATTAAATTTATTGTTTCTGAAAGCAATGTTATTCTTTTATTATTAAAATATAGTGTCGGCAGAAAACGGATGTATGAAAAATATTAATTTAACGACATAGATCACAGAGTAGATACCTAATTGTAATTTCAAACGAATCAGAGCGTAATATTAAATATTGATTGAATGACGGAAACTCCTAATACCGGTACAAAACCGGTTTTCCGGGACTTCTGAGAACCCTATATGGACATGCACTTATATAATAATATATTCACATGATTTCATTATGGTGGAAAGACGACGATGCATCTCCTCCTTCATTTTAACCTTACAGACATATAAGACTGTCTAAAAACACGTCAGGAAATGATCCCGGTTTAAATTCCCGAATGCCATGTGTGTGATATACATCTACTTTACATGTAATTAACATTCTTCATAGGGTCTAGAAACTACCACCAAAGAATCTAGCGAGCGCCTCTGGCAGGATAAGAGCCAGCAATTCGGTGGACGTCAAAAGAGTAAGTTGTTTTTCCATTCCGTCGCGTCAATATAATATTATTTGTACAAACTGATGCAGAAATCAATGTCACACTATTTATTTTCCCCCATGTGGTCGGTGTTTTAATGTCGTTGTTTTTTTATACATAAAATAATATCATGCCTGTTCATATTTCAATATTTTACCCAAACTATATTATCGAAATATTTTATATTTAATATATTAAAACACAGGTGTATAATAACTTATGTTATAACTTTATTGTCCAGTATCTCTTGTATCTACAAGAAGTACACCTAACTTAATTAAAAGTTGTTTATCACCTATATTTTCTACATTTTGATTTATGTCTGTATTCTTGGTTGTGAAGTCTTCTTCACGACATTTTAATTTCTTAAATTTGATAACTAAATAAGTATATTATTTTAATTTGAAGACGATAAAACGCGTGTCACAAAATGAATTAAAAAATACATGTAAAAATTTGTGATTAGGTACATTTTTAATGTCAAGTGACATGATAGAATCATAATAAAGTTTTTGAAGTAGGTGCAAATAAATTGTAAATTTCAGTGCATTTTAGTGTTTTTTTTTTTTTTTTTGTAATTTATCTGGTTTGTAGCATACCTTCTCAAACTCTAAAGTAAAGCAAACAATTTTTATTACGGATAAAATACATATTTTATATAATTATAAAAGTAATGACTCTTATAAAATATGGCTTTTAGCTTCGCTTTTTGCATCCTGTATATTGCACGATTGAATTAAATTCATGTATGTTCGTCAATCGCAATATGTGTGTATATTGTGAGATTAACCTTGTCTTGCGATGCTAACAGCCAAGCTGCCCAAGTGGTTCGGCGAGCGACCGGGCAAGAAGGGTGGAGCCCCCGAATCCCCCGAGGGTGAGGAGGACGTGAAGGCGGACGGTGCCATCGATGAGGAGGAACCCGTCTACGAGCCTGAGCCCGAAGAGGAAGAGGAGGTCGTTGAGGAGGAGGAGGAAGAGGAAGAAGAAGAGGAGGAAGAGGAGGAGGAAGAAGAGGAGGAATAAATTAATAACTAACGTGAAGGTGGGTCGAGTCTTAATTATATTTTACTTAAAACAAGATTAGTTTTTATGCCAGATTATTTTATTTAGGTATCTAAATTGTGACCATTCTAGTTAAAAAGTTTGAAAAGATGTATATAAGCACTATAATAAAGGTCATAAGACATTATTTTAGGAATGCCGTGTTTTCACAGTGAAAAAAAGATGAAGAACATTAGCTTGTTAAAGCAATAAACTACCTACTAAAAATTGATCTCTTATACCATTTAAATTTCAAATTCAGTCAAAAAAATGTGTTATTTCGTACATTCAACTGACAATGAACAATACAATTGATGAGCTTTAATACATCGTTCGTGGATGGGTTAATAACGTAATTTACTTAAATCGAAAAACGGTTTAGATTCCTTAGTAGTATAGTTCATGCTACCCTTGAGAATTTAAAGAAGTATTCGATACGGCCTCATATTTATATAATCAGGGATGTCACGTGAGGGTAGGTAAATCATGCGCTACTTAAAACTGGCCAATCCTAAAGGGCAGCAAATAAAAGAAGGAATGCGAATATTACAGCATATAATAAATTAGAGTAACGCCCAATATGGCCGAGCAGCTACACGTCGGGCTTATAATATCGTGGGTCCCGGGTTCGAATCCCGGGTCTGGCAAAAATTCACATGTTGTATTTGGACCCAGAGTATGGGTCTAATAGGTTGAGCAAGTGACTGACAACCATTTCTCGTACATATGTTAACATATCTCTTCGTGAGACGGCCCAGATCCACATAGGATTGTTGGGCCAATTAAAAGAAAATAAAAAAATCGAGTAGGTTTCACCGAGATAAGATTTTTTCGCCTGCGTCCCTGTTGAGTGGATGTGAGTTAAAAGCTTTTTTAATACATTTAAATCGAATTTGAGACTGAAAATGGTAAACGGCGGTGGATGCTTTTAATAACACTTGACTTTAAGTGATATCTAGTGGTGGTTACATAAAATATTAATTTTATTTTTTGTTTTTGTTTCAGAGTCCGGAAACCAATCAACTCATCACTGCATATCCAGCCAGGTGGATGAATTATCCAGTTTTCATCTTATTTTGTACCTACCCAGTGACAAAACAATATGTCTACAAACTGTTCAAAATAATCCATCACATTTATTTATTAATACGTTATATAATTTATTCATAAAACATATAATTTTGATTCACATAATATATATATATATATTTACTGTAAACCTACGGCTGTGTTACGCAACCCTGTAACGCAGCTGACAAGGCAAATAAACATCTTCATCAAAAATATTGTCTCTTAATTTTATTTGAATATAAATAGGGATCAACATTAAGTTTACAAAATAAACTTTTCCTCATTCTACTCGAATCAAATACTTTATTTACATAGCCGTAATTTACAAAGTAAGTTACTGTTATATTAATAAAAAAAATGACTTAACTAGAATTATTTTTAATGTATCTCTATAAAAAAACTTTTTATTAATAATTTTAATATTATTTTCTACTGTTAAGTAATCTTGAGTCATATTTATTATTTAAAAATTCATGTTTTTTTTTACTTTTTTAATGCAAAAAATATTTGAAAATACTCATTCATCAGGAAAACAGCCAAGCTTCTTCGAAAGCAGATATCAGTCAGTGTATATTATTATTATTATTTAATTATGTTAAGTATTGTTTTATTTTTTTTGTGAAAATATAAATATATTAGACGAGTAAATTCTAGTCTGTAATGAGATTTGAATAAATGTCAATAAATTTTTATCAGCATACAATATTTACTGTCATTAATTTTCGTAGTTAGATTTAAGCCCCATACTATTTTAGTTCCCTAGACACAATAAATACTATATTTTTACAATGGCATTAGATCATTTAGATCAGTGTTTCCCACCCTTTTCTATACCCACGGACCAGTAAAAATCTATTAAATAATAAAATTAATTTATAAAAAGCTATTAAGTATTTCAATTTTAATACTTTTAAAAATCATAGAACATGAAAATAGTATTGCACATTGATATAATCAAAAACCGATCAGTAATTAAATTGTTAATAATCTTCTGAAATTTTGAGAAATAAATTACTAATTTATAAAAAAAATGTGCAAAATATGCTGCTACACCTTTGCTAGAATAGTCGATAACCGTGGCTTCAGTGTTGTTTCGATTTTCAGTTGCTCTATTTAATTTTTATTACTGAGAGGCGAAAAAGTCTTCTATATAAACAGGTATTTGAAAATTAGGATATTAATTTATGAACTAGTAGAAAATATCTGCGGACCGGTGGTTGGGAAACACTGATTTAGATTATACACACTGCGTTCACTATGTTGAATATGTGCAAAATGCTGTGGCAGTTATTGAACGTAAAGCTTGTTGGTGCGATCGATCCCTGTACATATACCTACCATGCCTCTTTCCTACGATCGCATCTATCACATCTAAAATACACATTGTTGTGATGCAAGTGGCAACACTTTGACTGCAGCTGTGATCTGTGGCAGCCACTGACCAGTACACTCAGCTGCAAATGGTTACATCAGCGTTATATTAGAATTTTTTCCCATGTGCAGGAAGAAGGTAGGGCTAATGTGATTATTGTCTATGGTTGATTGTGTTTAAATTTCATTTGTTGTATTAAACTTATTTCAATCGGTACCTCACCCACTCATTCTTGTTTCCTGGCCAAACTATTGAACCTTATGGTAATGCAGATAATTTATAGCTGTTAGTAGGAAGTTTGATAAATAATATTTTAAAACCCTTCTGTCCTAAAGAATCTTCTTCTTCTTCTTCTTCGGCCATAAGAATACTGGAGTGATAAAAGATAATTAGTCATTGGAAATGAGTCACTAAAATCTGAACATTTTGACTTCGCCTTAATTACATTTAATGTCTCCTTATTGATTAGGTCATTCGAATCACGAAGAACAAATTTTTTTATCAAATGT
Organism: Rhyacophila brunnea; assembly: GCF_057557595.1. Classification (NCBI taxonomy): domain Eukaryota; kingdom Metazoa; phylum Arthropoda; class Insecta; order Trichoptera; family Rhyacophilidae; genus Rhyacophila; species Rhyacophila brunnea. Next base: position 21,790,725 of record NW_028233350.1, read on the forward strand.
CTTCATGGAAAATACTTGCTTCTCTCTTCAGAACGTTCGCTGAAGTTCTTTACGACTTAGTCCTACCTTCAGTGCGTTCACAAAAGGCATTGGCAGAATGGAAACGTAGTCTTTAAGCATAACATCATGATACGGTCATGGCACATGCACATAAAAGCTGGTGTACGATTGTTTCACGGGCAACCTCCGACTTGGATATCGTCGCTTAAGAAGCAACACCGCGGAAGTCAATTAATTAAAATTTTCAGGGGAAACAAAAAACGTCTCAAAAAATTGAAAATTGGTACCTTTTAACTTATTTTTTTTTGTGTTTAGTTAAAAAAAAAACATTTTTTCATTCAAAAAGAATTTTTCCATAGAAGGAACACGGTGTAGGATTTTTTTACCTACCGAATGTTATTCAAAACCGCCAAATGGGGACTTACGCGGTGTTGTTTCTCAAGCAATAACTAGTCTAAGTATTTTATATTTTTACAATTGACCAACATAAAAATATTTTATGCTGAATTACTGTTGACATGGATATGTATCAATAAAATACTTTTTTTTAAATATGACAATGGGTTTTAAGAATAAATAATAAATCACTAATATAAAAATAAAATGACATGTTCTCGAACAATGGGTACTTCATTTATTAAAATTAAAATACAGCATACTTACAATTCATAATATCTTTCATAATAATTACTAAACTGTAGCTTACTAACTACAAAAAAATTTAATAATCAATATAACTAAAAAATAGTAAATCAGAGAAGCCTACAAAAAATATCTTAATAGAATTATAATAAATTTTGATGAATTTTCGATTTCTCCTGCTTTTTTATAGTGAAAAATATGACTTATAATAATGCTACAACACAATATTTTCAGAATAATACAATTATTTATGGACACTTTGTTAATTTGCAGCGCATAAAACTTTATGGGGAGCCTTTTGTGAAATATTAATCTTATCCCCCAAACTCAGCGCCATACCCTGTAGAAATGAAAAAATAAATTAGCTAAGTTATGATGAACTCTAAATTTTTACATACAACAGAGCTATGTACGCATTAACTATGATTTAACGATTCAATTGGTTTGTATGAATAGTTATAAACATTTTATGGCTAACATTGGCTAATATTCCATAAACTCTTGTGTATAATATTATTATTTAAATATCTTGGCCAGATTTATACCTCTTCAAATACAAACTAAAAACCAATAGCGAGGGGTAGCAGTAGGCTGTTAAGATTCAACATAAATAGTGCACACTAAACATTGTCAGTCATATTTATTTCTTTTCATTGAACTGAGAATACAATTTGGAGATGGCATTGGTTACTTTTTAAAATTCAATTAAGCCCTGTTTCAACCAAACCATAATAGTTTAGGTATGATATGGGTCATCCGACAAAAATAGTGCACATTTTTTCAGTCATACTTATTTGTTTTCGTTGAATTAAGAATATATATTGCTGATGGTGTTACAAGTTAGTTTTTTCAAATTCATCAAACCCTGCCTACCTAATAAATAAGCACAATTCAGAAATTCCAAACTTGTTTGATTCATGCACGCAATCTGGCCAACTGCAGGATAATACATGTTTCCCCATACATTTTCTTACTGTGCACAGTAAATCTATGCACGTGTAAACGGGGTATTACTTAACTTGGTTATCTATGCACTTGAATCCCGTAAATCTGAACTGTATTAAATTATTATTTAAATATGTAGATTATCTAGTGAAATTGACGTTTACCTGACTTTTAGCTCGTATTCTTATGTGGCCGACAACTGGTGCATCGGGCTTGTTGAAAGGTTTCTCTATGCTCAGATTGGCGAGGGCATCTTCTCCGAACACAGACCGCGCATACATATTTGCAGCCATGAAGCCACATTGCCCGGAGAGTGCCTGCAGAAAAAATATATATTTATTTAATTTTATTACACTTAAAATTATCTGAAAATCAGTTAACTTTATTTAATACCTCTATGCAGTGAATTTAATTTGATGCTTGATGGCTTGAATAAAAGACCCGGGTCCCGAGATGTGTGCAAAAATAAAATCTATTGAAAAAAAGGCCAAGTTGGCAACCATGCCCAAGATATTATCTAGTATCCATTCGATTGGGGCTATTGTTCCATAAATCACTAGTAAAACCATAAAACAAAAAAAATATTCAAATAAAGAATAAGTTTTACAAATGAATCCACTTATTTTGAATAATAAACAAATGTCATTTTTACTAATATAATATGTAGAATATTCTTCTCTTGGTGTCGTCTTCTATAGAAGGTTGGTGATTAAATTGCGGTACATCTTACTATCCTCCTATCCTGGGCCAAGTTACCATCAAACCATTGATACACACGATATACCAATTCATACAATATTTGTACACCAAAGTAGGTGGGTACTTTTTCCAAAAATAGGTAGGTGCGAACAAAGATTCTCATGGCTATGCAACTTCCATAAGTGCCTCAATCGTCAAGGTCTTGGTGATCTGCTACGACTGGGCCACAATATAAATATGTACTGCAATATCACGTAGGGTAAAAAATTTCCAATAATTCTCGTATCAAAAAAAATATTCAAAATCCTGTCATTCTCACCATATCTGGGGTCAAACACTTCATGTTTGTGGAGTTCAATAGATGCTGTAGGTATTCGTGTAAGTCTGTTAGGTTGGTGTTGACGGACACTTTGTTTTCCCATTCAAAGTTGGTCCACATGGTTCTGAAGTCGGTATCGCTGCAAGTGGCAGGTTCAATGTAATCCATTATGTCAACGTGAATGTCGTTCAATACAACGACATTTCTGTCAGATGCAGCTCCGGTCACATCATACACTGTAAAAATAAAAACATAATGTTATCTATTGTCGAACAAGAGTTTCTTGTCCATGTGTTAAAACTGTGAACTAACAATCCCCTCCAGTGAAGCTAATCACACTTCCATTTTCAAATGAGGAATGTCCCCAAATTTATCGTTTCATTTTACGCTCCCGTGGTGTACGGATCTATCAATTTACGTAATTTCAAGCTGTCTGAAACGATCAGGAGTGATGTCAGAATATTTATTACTAAACTTTTGTTTTATTGAGAAATAAGGAGTCGCATCTAAAAAGAGAACTGATACATCATTTAAACACGCATGCCGTGTGCGCATTGCCACCATGACAGGTACATGTCACTGAGAAGTATTCTATATACGACTACAGAGACTTCCTGTTATCGCCGATTTCTTGTTTCAACTATTTCAACACTTTATATGTTTGTAATGATTATAAGCCACCATTTAGAATTTATATGAACAGTTTTCTGTGGTGTTTAATAACAATCCACTAAATTCTGACAAAGCGGAGATAATTAATTTTTCTGTGGATTCAAGCATACCTACTAAAACTTTCTGGAATCGTTATTTAATACTAAACGTTCTCTATTTTTATAGTTCCATTTCTCAGATACTGACCAATATTTCCAAAGATGATTCCATTTTCCGTAGATGCTACTTTGACATGAGCCTTTATGGAGCAGAAATCATGCGGAGCCAAAACAACTGCCGGCGGTCTCTCAACAAGACTGAGGTCTCCCAGTGTTGCCATTTCCAATGTGCAGTTTTGTAATGTGTCGCCTAAAATACAAAGAATTAAGAAATTAGTGGAATGATCACAAGATGAAATAATAATAATTAACCGTATTAGGATGATACATTACCTGTTTGGTTAACAATGAAGACATCCAGGACAATATCATACTGATTGACAGTTACAATAGCTTCAGCGTAAACAGGGTCAGAGAATCCAGTGAGCTGAGTCACCTTAGAAAGACGAGAAGGAGTATCTTCACTATCCTCTCCTTGACCTGGCCGTCCCACAATCTAGCAATAAAGAACAAGATTTCATTAGTATAAATTTTAAATATTTTTTCACATATCTCAATCAACAAAATTATTGATTATTGAAATAAATTAATTAATATACCGATATGTATATCTAATAATTGTGAATTGATACTTACAGCTCGATTGAGAGACATTTCGAAAACATCATGTCCGCCAGATTCTCTTGCCCCCGCGAGGAGTGAAAACATAACAGTGTGTTCAACTCCGATAACGCCTGCTACACCTGCTACCGCTTTTTCTCGCTCCTAAAACAAATCAAAATTAATAAATCTTGAACATGGCATTAATGGCGGATTAAACATGTCTTTTATGGTATATAGTTGAATTGCTAGCTTGCTAGTGTTTACTCTTTGAACTCTATAGGCCTTTAAACCAGCCATACATACAGACACCGTAGACCTGATTACAGACCATCTACACTATCTACAGACTTACTCTACGAACCGACATAGTGGGGTGTGAGTCAAGAGAGATGGAATGCTTGCATCATGCCCTCAATCAAACTTATGAACTAATTTCTTGGAGTGCAGTTTGCCGGCATAAGAAGGAAAATTATTTAACCCACTCTATGTTGTCAACTATCGATTGAAATGAGATGTTTTGACATCAGAGTGAAATCATCGTTGGATTAGGGTATATCTGTTGTTAATAAATCTTAATTTTTTTTTTAAATGATTCGCGAGTGGTGAACTACAAGGTTCTAAGTGTTTGTCCTTGGCGAAATAAAAGTAACAATGAGGCAGCTTAGAATACTACTTCAGCGTTTCCCAACCTTTTTTGCCTCGCGTACCACTAAAACGTTTACCTACCACGTAAAAATGATTGTACTTCGAGAAATTTGTTATTCTATTTGCATTATAAATTTTATAGGGTGACTATATTTCGAAGAACAAAGTTTAAAAAAAATACCAAAGGTTTTATTTTTTCTGATAAAAATGAGACATTTGAACTTTACATATCACAATGTTTTTTTTTTAATAAAAGGTGCCGAAGCTCATTTCTTGTCGAAATTCAAAACCAGGACATTTAAAAAAGTTTTTTTTTAACTAATTCTTATTAAAAAAAAATTACTTACATAGAATTAAATTAAATTATTTGTATAAAAAAAAATTAAATGCGCCGCAGGCAATTTTTTTCCAAAAATGACCGATATCAATAGAAAATATAATATGTTGAGATACCCGGGGTTCCAGCGGCTAGCTCAGGTGTCCATCGAACCCCGGATTCACAAAAAAAAAAATATAAACGATAGGAATGTAAATAAAACACGGTCTTTCGTGCTCGTAACGTGGTGTCACCTCCGAAAGGGGGGGGGGGGGGGGATGACAGCGCTGGACCCCCCTGATGATGTAATGTCATGTCAAGTCACGGTGGTATCGTCTGCTTCTTCTTTCGGGGACATGTTTATGTTGATTGACAACGCGGAAGTACAGGCGAAAACAGGGCGTTTATTGTTCGGAATATAAATACAGTAAAGTACAGCGTACAAAATATTTAACAAAAAAAATATTTAAAAAAAAATAAATAAATTTGAATTGGCGGGAGACGCCGACGGCCGCGGCCGGCGTCCTGAGAGACCAAAAACCGAATTTATTTATTTTTTTTTAAATATTTTTTTTGTTAAATATTTTGTAAGCTGTACTTTACTGTATTTATATTCCGAACAATAAGCGCCCTGTTTTCGCCTGTACTTCCGCGTTGTCAATCAACATAAACATGTCCCCGAAAGAAGAAGCAGACGATACCACCGTGACTTGACATGACATTACATCATCAGGGGGGTCCAGCGCTGTCATCCCACCCCCCCCCCTTTCGTAAATGACATTTGGCGCCCAACGTGGGGCGCCAACTTATCACCGGCCTTCCGCGCGCTCTTCAGCGGAGATGGCAGGCCGTGATAACGTCAAGGCCAAAGCGGGGGTGGGAGTGAGAAACGCACGGGGTATTTTGTCAAGGCTGGTATATTTTAAGTGGGTACAGGTTATTGTCGTGGCGGTGGGTTGGTCATGGCGATGCAGTCTTTTTGGCTGGCTGTCCGGAATGCTTTAGCTTGGTATCTTGCTTGGCGCCGACACGGTCCTTTTGGCTGGAGAATAGGGGATGCTGGCTTGGCTTCGCGTCCGAGGCGAGCAGAGATCCTGGTTGGTCGACGTCTGATACGAGAGAGAGCTTTTGCGGGCGATGCTGTTGGTTCGGCGTCACGAGAAAGAGAGAGCTTTTCGCGCGCGTCCCACTGTCAGATTGCCGGCATTAACGCGCTCTCTGTTTTACCGACGAATCGACTAGTGGCGGTGCGAGCGACCGTTTTTGACAGGCCGCGTCTGTGTTTGGCGGGATTCTGAAGAATTTGAATTTACGATTCTTTGAGGCGGGCTTCGCTCGGCAGAGGGTTGCGAGAACCGCGTAGAGTGGACGTAGGCTGTGGTATTTTGGGAAATATGATGGTTCGGTCTGCCCTTTGAGGTGGTCTCCTGTGGGAGACCTTCATCTGGTATCAGTGGTCTTCTTATATTTTACATTTTCTTTAAACGTTTACATATTTTGTTTTAACAATAAGTTTCGCAGGTCCGTACATGTTGAAAAAGGGCTGCTCACTCACTTTTTTTTCTTTTTCAAACTTCGCGTACCCACGCCATTCTACAAAAAGGACTCTCGTGATTGGCCAAATTTAATCGCGTGATTTTTTTTGATTTGACGAATCACGAGGACCACCCCGGTGCAGGCGCGTGGAAATTTGGACGTTGCCGACAAGCGCGGCAAAATTTATTATATGAATACTTATATTTAGTCTTAAAATTATCTCTTTCATCCATCATCATTTATACTTTTTAAATTAAATTAAATGTATCTTAATTGCACCTCCGCCCAATATGTGATCTTCACACACCGGACGAAGGCCTTTACTTATGAATAAAAAATACTTACATGGTTGAGCAAGGAATCAGATTAGATGTTTTATGAAGCCGTTTCTAGAGGTCAGGGTTACGTTTCGACTTATAGCTACTAAATGATTATTTTACACCGGGAGAAGCCCGCCTGCAACAGGGGTGTATCAATGTATATAAAATTAATTAAGCACGGTAAATGTAAAAATTCTTCTGATGAAAAAGAGACAATTTTTTTGATGATGATTCAATGATTTTTTTTTACTTTTTATGTCCGCCATTACTGATTATTTTTCGCATACCACCAACTATCCACTCGCGTACCACAGGTTGAGAACCGCTGTACTACTTCATTGTTGTGTTTGTTTTCTTAACAATGAACATTTAGAACCTTGTAATATTAGGCCAGCGAATTGTCTTTTAATTAACAGTATTCTGAATCCTCAGTCTTTTTTTTTCCTTTGAAAACAAAATGGCCATCAAAACTGTTGTGTCAAAAAAAACCCTAGTTTTTAGATAGGTCAAAAATTAAATCAGGAGCCCAGGGTTACTGTGACAGAAAGATGAGAAGCTTAGTGTTCAAAATGTTTATATGTATCTTTTACCAGGCTTCATTAAAAACTATTTTTCTTTATCTTTACGTGACAAGAGGAAATAGGAAGAGGATAACGTAACAAATACTCATGGTCTGGATTTGGGAATTTGAAATTAACAGAATTGTTAGGATTACTTTGCATGCATGCATAGATGGATCAGTAGTTTCAAAATCAGGAATTTTTAGTATGTTTCTGAGGTAAGTATCGAGTCTTAGCCACTGTCAAAAACTACTAAAGCAATAAAATAAGGCGATAGTATAGAGATTCCATAATCAACCTTATTAGCCAAATCCAGAGCTGCCTGGTTAGCATCCAGCATGTTCGAAAGAGCGAGCCGGCATTCAGAGGAGAATATCTTTACTAGGGCTGGGGGACGTTCACTCAACACCCGAAGACACAGTAGAATGTGCTCCATGTCATCATTTGTCATCGGTTTAGTGGAGATTCCTACAATATACAAAAAATAGTCAGTACAGTCAATTTACCACAATGTAAGTACTTATACCTATATTATTATATGAAGTACTTCATTTATTCCACATTACAGTAGATAAGCCCTAGAAAGAGGCTAATTATATGAAAATGAGTTGAAAAATGGATTCATCGTCTACTGTTTAAATTAGCTGCAATTCATTTTGTATTGTGGATTTATTTGTAATAATTATGTCCAATTCATGAACTCGCCGAATCCTTGTAGTTTTAACATTAAATGGAAACAGGCCATCTTAAAATGATTGGATAAGAGATAAATCATCAAATGGCTTTTGAATAAGGAGTCCAATCTTAATTATTTCCATATACGCACTTATAGAATATTTAGTTGAACAATCATGAATATGTCATTTCCATTGAAAGTAAAAATAAAAAAGTGGCTATAAATATGTAGCTTATTTAAATGTGTAATATTTCATAGGACTCTTGTTATAGTCAAAATATACATAATATTGTGAATGTTTTTATTAGTAAGTACATTATATTTAAAAATATGACATAAGCCTACCAGATTTCCCAAAGTTAAGAATAGCAGCCATAATAAGCATCGACTCATTGGTGAGGATTGGGCTGTTAAAGCGTAGTGCCAACTTAGCAAGGGCGGAAGCGACGCATGCTCCCAAGAAAAGGTCGCCGCTCATAATTCCTTGACGGAGAAGTTTTGTTGAGCCTGATAAGCCATCAGCACCGTCAATTCTGTAAAAAAAAAATGTAAAAAGGTTCAGCCATGGCCCCCACTCCTAAAGCAACTCTCGGCAAAAGAGAATATTATGTAATGTATGACATTCAAATTTGGGGCATTCGTCTTCACTGGTAGCATGCGGCGCTATTAAAAACTTCTTAAGGCCGTGAATCAGTTGAGGCACGGTCTATAAAGATCGTTGCTAGGCGATGCGCGGATTGCGGGTCGCGGGTGCAAATGACGCCTGTCAAACGAAATATTATTTGTCATATAAATCCAACATACGTCCATTTTATGTTCTGTTTATTGTTCTATTAGTAACAATAATAATATATTCATTGACATGTTTTCTTTTTAAAGTAAATGGGTAACGTTTTTAGTCATCTTTACACGATTTTAGAATTAATTGGCCCGTCGCCTTCACGCAGCAAAGTGACGTGTTTCTGGCTTGACGTTCTCTCACTGAACTTAAACTCACTTAACAGAAATTAAAAAAAAAAACCATTTTACGTTTTTGAAGGGACTGCCCAAAAAACGTAAATAAAGGTACAAAGTAAGAGAGTATGGAAATTTAAAAAATAAAAATCTTATATACAAATTGTTCTGGAGCATATTATGTCAATGTGTTCTTTCACCTTTTCTAGAATGTGCCCTTTCTCTTGAACTGACAATATTTTTCTTGAATAGGCACAGGTGTAAAAAAAGACAACTCAAAACAATGTATATGTATACAATTGCATTGTGTAACCTTGGTCTCGGGCACTGCAAACATGACATCTATTAATAAAATGCACACACGCGTCTGGAATTCATTTCAATGATGTCATGCATTGAATTGAATGTGTTCAAATAAATTGGATTTTTTATTTTAATATGTAATCATAAGTCAATTTTGAATATTTCAAGTTTATATTACAAAGTATTCTTACTGGGCAACACTGAATGCAGATTGGGTTGCATAAGTTCCATCGGATGTGACGAGTTGTCGCGGGGTGGTTGTCGCTTGCATCTTGGAAGCGTTCTCCTTGGAGTTAGCTTTGACCTCTTCACCCACCAGGGGCAAGTCTCCCATGCACTTTTTGATCACTTCAAGAACGGCATCGGCACCATCTTGGCCTTCGCAGAACTCGGCCAAGAGCCATAAAGCTGAACGCATAACGCGCAGAGACCGCATCACAGGGAACCACTCTAGCAGTTTCTAAAAAAAAATTGCCCAATTAGTACTCTCATGGTTATGCGTAAATATCGCACGTGTGCATATTATGATTATGTAGATGTAGGCAATGTGAAATTATTTTACAGTTTACTTGATATTCACAAATAAATTGTTATCAAAATTTCACAATACTTATTAGGATAGCTTGTAACCTAGTGTGCAATCGATAGCATAGCAAATAATTACGCAATCTACGTATGTGGCAACAAATGAAAGCGTGAAAAGGTGCCTTTATTCAAGCATACACTGAATACATTATTTACGAATAGGATAGGATGCAAATGATGGTATGCTGTTGAGGGTTTTTTTTTGGTTACTAACTTACCTACTGTTATTTACTATTTTACATAATTATGTAACTAATGACAGTTCAATTAATAAAAAAACTCTGTCAAGCTTGTAGAGCTTTTTCTCAGTGTACCTACTCCTAGAAACTAAATCTCACAGCACAAGAGTGAACTTATAGTCTGAAATGACTTGGCGGCTAATTTAATTATTAATCATAGTAACCTTATTATCAGCTATTCATATGTATAGACTACATATCCATAGGAGCAGATTTTCTTTTAACATCCTCGTAAGTAAGAAATGAAAATAATAATATGCAACTTATATTAAATAGCAAATGCTATGTAGTTACATACCTCCAAAATTATTGGCTTTAGATGCTCGAATTTGTAAATGGCTTCTCTCACAAAGATAAGAACATCCGAAGCGGCCAGCTCATTTGTATCTGACAAGAACTCCATAAGAACGGGAATAACTGTTCCAGCTACATCAGGGAACTGAAATTATTGAAACATTTAAATTGAATCCATTGATATTTTCTAATTTAATTTAACACATTTCAGTGATATCATTAATTTTTTAATACCTTGATACAAGCTGCATGCAAAGTCCTAACGAGGAGTTGCCTGTATTTCCCTGTGTCTTCGTGCTCCACATTGTGAGTTTTCGATACTTCTTTCTTCAGAAGCAATACCATTTCCTCAATGTTTCGCGATGATACAAGATCCATAGCTAGAACAAAACGATACTAACAATATTTTATGCAATAACGACTTAATATTTTTATTATAGACCAGGCTTTGAAGCAAAGCACGGCACAGTGGAGCAATGCAGCAATACTGATTTTCATACAAATTTTAGTTAGGATAATTGGACCAAAAATTTCATTCTGATTATAGATGTTGCTAGTTTCTCGCATTATGATAGATTTTCACTATTTGAGGACATTATTTTATTTTTGTTTAACCAATTTTCGAAATTAAATAATTTTAAGTCACAATATACGAAAAATGACTTAAGTATCGATTCCTCACCACTGTTTGGTGATGAATGTCAATCAAAATTTTAGCAGTTAAAATAATAAAACAAACCTAATGTGAGTGTTTTCTTTCTCACTTCTAGATCAGGGCTTGCCAGAACTCTCAGAACATCCATGACCAAGTCTTGCAATACTCTTGCGGCTCCAGTTGCATTTATATCAGAACCAACGCCGGCCAGAGTGCCACCTCTCAGGGCTTGGAGTCTGTCTAAAACGATTAGCTTTACGTTGTTGTCACTTTCCTTGACAATCAGTTCAATGTAGCATGATGCAGCTGCCTGAAAACATCACAGTAATAAGAATGAAATGGCACTATAGGCTAATTATATCATCACTGTGGACGCTTAGCACCAATCCACAGGACTACAAATTCCCCATCTCTTTCACGTAAATTGCCATGAGCCTGAAACCCGTTACCATTCTTTACACTAGATATAATGCTATGAAACCATAGCCATGACATGTTGGCTGTAAAATATAATATATGGGGTGATCCAATATGAGGTACAGGATTTGAATTCATCACCATTTTCATTTTATTAAATTTAGAATATGTATATATGGTACCTGTCACCTGGAGACATGGGAAATTAATCCTGAAAAGCTACATAGTTCAACGACATATAAATACATATAAGGGCAATTTATTATGTAAAATAAGCATTTATAAAAAAATCCATTAAGGAAATAGATCATGTACTCTCTGTGACTATTTGTATTAATACTCAACATAAAATATATTATTACAATGAGTGAAAGTTCGAGTGGACATCTAAACACTTATTGTGGCATACATCTCATATATTGGCGGTCATGTTGTATCGTCATATTTATTAAAACACATTTATTGAATCTATGTACTTACTTTAATAGCTGTTGGGGCTGATGATAGAGTCACCAGAGTACCTGCTGCTTCGTATCTTACCGCAGCACTGTTAGAGTTCACCAAGTTATAAATGCATCGGATAAATCTCGACCGTTCCAGGGGATTTGTATGACAAACCTAGAAACATAATATTATTAAACTTCAATCAGTTAGTTTTATCTCAAATGATTCCGCATATATAACTAGTGTTTGGTTTATTAAATTATTTAATTTTAAGATTCGTTGAATTACCTTGTATATCAGCTCTACGATTACTAGTTGCAGGATGTCTCCGAAATTGTGCACTTGGTCAAGGCAAGACGCGAGGTAGGTGAGGGCTCTGTCCTGATTAGCATGAAGCAGCATGAGGAATGCATTTCGTTTGCAGGACATGTCCTGTTCATTTTCCAGGAATGTGGCAATCAACTCCGGGGCATCGGGAATGAGAAATTCAAAGTTTCTGCGAAATGGCAATTATATTTATTAAATTGTAATTACGAGTATGTATTGTAATAAAATTGCGACATGAAAATGTTGCCTGTAGTGATATATAACATAAAATGAGGATGTGACGAGCACACTTCACAAAAGTGAGTCTGTGAGAATCAAGCGACGAACACAGTTGGCTGACTCCAAATCAAAACAATCTACCTCATCCAGTTTGTCCAGTAATTGTGTAGGTACATTGAGTGTGGGATTAGGAACTTTTCAGTTACCTCTAATGAATTAAGATTCACAGCAGATCTATGAGAAAAAAATATAATAATTATAATTATACCTGTATATTGTAAAAATAGCAAGAACAGCATTTCGTCTGACATAAGAATGACGGTGTTCAAGGCAAGTCCTGATGGCAGGCATTAGTGGTTCTAGGAGTTCGGGCTCCTTCAATTTACACAGAAAGCGTAATGTTGCTCCACGGAGGAATTCATTAGGATGTTGTAGGTCCTGTAAATGTATTTATTTGTATTCTCATAAAATGAAATAAATATATATATGCGATAATATTATTTATTGTATAGTACAATAATTAATTATGTTGATCAAAACTGAAGCAAAATGTTCTGGAGGCAACATTTTTGGCATAGATTTGACAAATGTAATTTAATTATTTTCAATAGAATTTATATACTTAACGACTTTTAAATTTAACAATAAAGTAACACATATTACAATATACATATTATGTAACATAATTCTTCTTAACAAAATTGTCACCTTTCTATATGCGTCGCAGACCAATATCATTTCTTGCAACAATTTTCCATCGGGAGTAGTTTTTGGGACAATTTCCCAAAATATGAGAAGCAACTTCTTGATTGTATGATCTTGAAGCGGAAGAACAAATCTTATTATGATCATAAGTAAGTTTGGCAACTTCTCTCCGGCCAATATCATATTTATGGTTTTCTTCAGGGCTTCTATTTTTGTTTTGGTATCGCCCTTTTCTAAAACAGAAAGGAAACAATTTATGATAAACTCGAGAAACATGTTCATTTGGTAATTTTTCACAAATATTTATCATTCTGTTCCTATTTCATATTTCTTAAGGGATTTATTTTATTCCAAAAATATCTGGCTTACAAGTGTCCACCTAGTAAAAATTAGCTGGCAGTGATAAGGTTAATACATATTGATGTTTTGAATGTGAGTGAGATGATCACCACTACTCTTCTGAATGAGGATCCGATATTTAGGTCTTCCCTCAATTTTGTTACAGAACTCTATGATTTTACTGAGATCTTCCTTCCATCTTCTTGATTTATTATGTTAATGGTTTTCATTTTAATGAGTGTTTAAGACTTACCGAGATCAATTTTCAGTTGCATCTCATTGAATGGTTCAGAATCGGTTGGAACATTGATGATGGTGTAGCATGGTTGCTCTACGGAAGCCATGATTGCACTCTTTTTGACTGAAAATTCATGTAATGTATACTTATACTAATGTTGATTACAAATAATAAAACCACATGAAACTTGCTTTCGTATAATTAGGCAAATACTTATAAGGTACTTATGTAGTAAACTGTCACAAATGTCATCAGTTACAGTTTCAGAAAATTACCTGCCGGGAATATCAATTTCAGTTTTTATTTTGATGATACGTAGTGCTGTATCTTTACGAAATATAATGCATTAATATATTAACAAGATATTGCATCAGAAATTGTCAACATCGTCGTTTTCGCTTCGTCACTAGCTAAATCATTCATTTTAATTTCAAATCAATCATGTATTAAATCATCAGAAATGTGTTAAGTATATAATCCAGTATGCTGCTTAATATGTTCCATAAGTTTCAGTGGGTAAATGTGTGTATAAAGCATTGGAAAACATAATATTATGGAGATCTTGTATTCAAATGTCACGAAAGATCATGCAGTTACCGGTATTCTGACACGCGTAAAACAGTACTGTTTATGGTGGATTAATAACAATGACAAAATAATCGTTACTTACTGTGTACTAGTAAAAGTATTGGAGATGTTTAAATATATTTCTAGACATTTAATAAAATACAAGAAATAAACTTGCTAAGGCAAGCATACGTGTACGTGGCTGTCAAAATACGATTTTGCCAACTTGACAATATTGTAGAGTTGCCACACTTCAAAAAGAGTTGTGTATGGTTGCACAATATTTTATTCCCCAAAAGAGTTCTCTTTGGGCCACTGTGTTTGCGGTCCTTCTCTTTTTTTTCTCTTCTCTCTTTTACCACTCACAAATTAACAAGCAAACCGGAGTTCTTTTTTAGTACGTCAGAACACATAATACATAGATCACCATCTGCAAGTTTGCACTAATATCGATAAGTTTGTATAATAAATGTAATGTTTGAATTCTCTCAGTGTGACTACACTGGATAGGCTTTACGAACTTTATTTGTAATACAAAGATGGTAGTATACTGTTTCATGATAGTTTTGGCTACTCAAAACCAGATGGCAATAGCGTTTACAAAAATAATAATATGTGGATTCACAATGGAACAAATTTTATTTTACAAATTTTTACAAATTTTTACAAATTTATTTATTTTACATATAATGAACATAACAAATTATAAATTCAAAGCGTTCACGACATGACATAAAATAAGTGTTATTAATTTTTAAAAATAAAAATAAAGAGAATAAGTAATAAAATAAGAAATAAAATAAGAAAATAAATAAAATAAGTAACAAAATAAAAGTAGATGGAAGCACACAGAGTGAACTTTGATAGACCCTATTTTAAAAACTTATAAAACAACGTCCACCTAAATTCACCCTCACGTAAGTGGAATATATCAATATCCGAAGCGATTTCATTAAACATAGTTACTGCCCTCCCAATTGGCATTACTAATGGCAGGTTAGTTCTGCACCGTGGGAGAACAAACAACGGATGCCCTCGATTCCTAAGACACACCTAAGAGATTCCTAAGAGACACACAAGACAACACCACCAAGAATGGCAGAGTTCACATTTACGCCGCGTATAAGTCTGAAAAAATATGTAGCTAAATAAAGATCTCTTCTAAATTTTAAGCTACAGTATGTAAGCATCCCTAAGAGAAAATCAGTCGGATAGAGCCACGGATGATATCCATACAGCCGAAAGTAAAGGAGTCTTAAAAATTTCTTTTGGACTCTCTCCACCATAAGGCCGTACTTCAACTGATGCGGGGCCCAAACGATAGACCCACTCTCAAGTCTGCTTCTAACTAAGGAGTTATAGAGAAATTTTAGTACCGTAACATCCGAAAAGACCCGGGAAGTACGCAAGACAAAGCCCAACATCTTTAGCGCCTTTTTACAAATGGTATCTATATGACCACTAAACTTCAGTTTACCGTCAAACGTAATTCCAAGATCTCTTACAGATGATATTCGCGAGAGAACTCTGCCATGCATCGAGTACTGGAAAAACAATACTCGTGAGGCTTTAGTAAACGATAAAACATTGCATTTATCAATATTGAAGTCCAGTTTGTTACGCCTGCCCCAATCTAATATATTATCTATATCAAGTTGGAGTTGACGACAATCGTCCAAGGTGACAACTTCCATGAAGAGTTTCAAGTCGTCAGCAAACAACAAAAACATAGCATTTTTAATTACCAATACTATGTCATTTATAAAAATCGTGAACAGCAATGGCCCTAAGTTTGAGCCCTGGGAGCAATGACATTAATAGCCTGGGGGATACCAGAAAATGTGTAAAAGGTCTGTGACTGATAAAGGCCGTACGAAACGTATTGTTGACGGTTCCTAAAATAACTCCCGAATAGCTTCAAAAATCGATCCGACAATCCAATAAGTTGGAGTTTTTCCATTAGAATATCGTGATCGACTCTGTCAAATGACTTCGAGAAATCATTGTAAGAACAGTCAACCTGGCTGCCTCTATCTAGTACTGACGACACATAATCAGTGAATACCATCAGGTTGGTTTCCGTTGATCGGCCTGCTCTAAATCCATGCTGCTCATTCATTATAAATGACTCAATTTTTGGAGAAATCATGTTGTGCATGATCATCATTCTCCAGAACTTTTGCTGGTGCAGAGAGAACAGCTACCGGCCTGTAGTTTTCTACTGACGACTCTATACCACTCTTATGAATTGGAGTCACCTTCGACATCTTCCATATTTCCGGAAAGATACCTGTCTCTATTGTAAGAATATATCTATATGCAAATGGGCCTTTGACAAAATCAACACACCCCTTTAAAAAATGTAGGGACGTTATCCGGTCCCAAAGAGCGCGTATTCTTAAGTTTTTTTTAATAAATCTAAACACGTCACCTTCATCAATTGGGAAGATGTCAACGGATTGGGCACCGCACGATCGTTTTCTTGACGTTGAGGCGACATCCAGATTCGGAATACTACTTGCGTAGACGGACCTGAAATGACCAGCAAATGCTTCTGCCATTCTATGTCCAGTCACCTCTTCGCCCTTCCAAGTCATCGAATTGGAAAATCTACCACCCTTTCTTAATGATTTTATATAATCCCAAAACGATTTAGGATTTTCGCGAATGCAATCCTTTACCGATTCCATATATGTTCGATAGGCCAGCCGAACAGCTTGTCTCACTCTCATACGATAAAGGCCAAATATTTCATAGTCATGCTGACCATGCTTAGCCTTCCAGGCTGTATGATAGTAGTGTTTAACTCTAATGTCTCTAATAATCCCCTGAAAAAACCACTTCGGATAATGTCTTCCACCTCGACATAGTAACTTCCTTGAAAAACATTTATTAAACACATGATATACAACATTATAAAAGTATTGTACCACCTCATTCACATCAAAAATCTCACGCAACTCACTCCAATCTACTTCACTCATTAAAGAGTAAAGCAGCTTGAAATATTTCCACTATCAAACTTCCATCCCCCACACCAGTTAGATCCGTGTGAGGGAATTTCTGTTCGCAGCGGGCGAATCGCATGAAATACGTGTAAAAAAAACAATGTAGGGTGGTACACATCCTCTCGTATCAAAGGTAATGTACATCGCGAAATTGATAAAATAGCGTTACTGAAAATCCTATCCAGAAGTCCACCTTTAGAGTTAAGAATATCATTGTGCTGGGAAAATTCAAAAACATAGAACACAGAACCTATAAGTAGAATGTAAACCGCATAATTAAATAACATCAGCACACAACATCTTAGATTAGAGAAATCACGAGATTACGAGTGGCAAACCGTGGAATAATGGAGCGCAAGTAATGGTACGGGCCCAGTGGTGGGGTTTAGGAACTTGAAGGCCCGAGGCACTGACTAATTGAGGACCCCACGATAAAAATAAAAACTGTAAATTTCAAATAGATACCAACGTTGGACGTACATAGTAAAAGTATCAATGTAAGTAACTCTTTCCTAGAATCACATCCTGTAATTAAAAATAATATTATTGATGATTATAATAATATAATAATGACACGATAATATTATTAGTAGTTTATTGTTTGTACACAAATAGGTACATATCTGTTTGAGTGGTTATGTTATATATTCCTTTGATTGTGTTATGTTTTGAGTAATTTTTTATACCTATTCAACTGGTGATAAATACATATAATTTGAAGATTGTGATAATATAATTTAATAACTGTATGATTGGTTTGAACTATTTCGAAGCCCCCTTTTAAATATTATGACGAATCCATTGCGTCATAATATAATAGCCATCTATTACAAGATTCTCCAGGACTTTGAACCCCCCCCCCCACATGGGTATTATATAGATTAGCTACTAAATCTCTCACCAAACATTAGAGTAGCGTATCTGGATCGTGGGAAATTTTAGGAGTAAAAAATGAACCTTCATTGGAGTAACAATCACTATCAAAAATATAACCGGAAATTTTGTATTAGGTATTGCTTTGGACTCTAAAACACATTGCTACGCACCTGGATACTTTGTACAAGGTACCAGCATTTTATGTCCCGACTAAAATTGTATCATATACCGAACTAAGAAAATATCTGACGTAATCAAAACGTTAACAATCGTACCATCTGAGGCAGACATTGCACACGCAGTGTAGGGGAACAGTATCCATGGGGGCCTTTTTTAAGTTCTGAATTATATTGGAATAAAATGAAAAACAAGTCCAAATGACCACCAAAATTTTAAAATAATAATTGGTATCTAGCAGTGGCGAAAGGGTGACTTTTGGAAAGAGATTGGCTATAGAGATCATAGAAAAAGAACACACTTATCAGGTATACTTACGGGAAATAAGATAATACGATATTAGTACTGATGAATAGGTACTCACCAACGAATAAAAAAAGAAAGGAAGGAACATACTGATTCATTGCCGTATAAAAACGGGCAACCGAATTCGCCATTTTGTAGAGCCACGATTTTGCATAAACAAATATCACATGGTCTGTACGTGTGCGTAAACATCGTATGTGTTTGTAATTTTGTGAATTTTATGTTTGTGTATCACGCAATGTCAGCCATATTTGCCGGCCTTTCTGATTGCCGTGATTTGTACATTTGAGTCGTATAGAATCATATGTAGAACTGTGCACTATTCATCGTTTCGAGAAAATGACGAAAAACGCTTTGTTGGATTTTTGAGTTTTATAAAAGCATAAAATATTATTCTACTTTTTGAAATTAGAAATACACAACAGAATTTACGTATGTCAGAATTCTGATTGTTGTAAATAATTAAATATACATGTTTTAAAAGTGAAGAGTGCTACATTTGATACTCACATAGTATACAGTTCTGTCTTTGTTACCAAGGTTGTGTAACGTTCTGTCTTTGATCCCAAACAATCGTGGATGACGTCACTAAGAAGTAGTTCAAATTTACCAGTGCAGTACATCATTATAATAAAAATAATGTATTTTTTTATTTATTGATTTCAATTTTAATAGGTACCTACATAAAAATTATAATACTTTAATTTTAAATTGATTAAATATTGTGGGTATTAAAAAATAACATGAAACCATAAACATACAGAAAATAGGACATATTTTCCAATGTATTAGGTATTAAGAATAATAATTAAACTTGGATAAATAAAATAAAATTAAAATATTTAATAAGTAATATTTTCAAAACATTTGATGTAGGTACGCCTATGGATTTTACACGCACTGACCTGCCAACTTTGTCGATTTTTGCCTGTCATTTTTCAGGATTTCTGCTTCTCTTACGACCTTTGTTTATTATTACTGGTGTTGGTTGGTACTCCATGAGGGGACTAGCCATCAGTATTTATATGTTTTGGTAAAAGAAAACATAAAAAACTCAACTTTAAACACGGCATGTCAACAGTCACAACTGAACGATATGTATGAGCGGGCATATTGTGACGTCACTTAGGGCAACTCTGTGATTGGTCGAAACCGAACAGTTCTACTTGTGTTTCCAAAGGCGTGAACAGTTCTAACTTTGATACCAAGCCCTATTTTCTTTCGCGATTTTATACCACACAGATATGATTTTAATTCGAATATTATATTGCTAATCATACATTATGATCCGAAGAATAATGTGGCATACTTTGTTCAATTTCGACATATATGCGACAGTTCTACTTTTGATACTATACGACTCATTTATGCTCATTCCTTCTTTTTTTTATTCGTAGGTACCTCTCACCAATAATAATGACACACTAATACGATGAAATTTCAAAAATTCACTGTATAAAATTTCTTTTTATTTTTAAAAATAATCTATATTTTTATTAATATGCGATTAAACGCCATAGAAATTATTTTTTTAAATTATCTAATTATTAATTGTTTTGAACAAAGAGGAGTCTTGACAACAAGATTATGTGCGAAGGCTCTGCGATAGGAGCCAACCATATTTCATACATTTCGATAGACTGACTGAGGTCATGTGACGTAAAGTCCATACGAAAAAATATCACAATTCCTTGACAAATAATCCGACATTTATTTATGTCAAGACAGATGGTGTGCTGTGGCATATTTTTTTAAAGCCTTTGCAGATTGTTTTGTAATCTGTATAATACATTCTTACATATAAGTACGACATGTGTGGTTGGAAAATTAAATTATTTTTATGGATTATAAAATAATTAAGTGAATATTTATATTATAAGTAGATATGTCAATATGCAATTAAAAAATATTTTTCTTAAGAAGGTAGGCTTTAAATAATCGCCTTGTATGGAGTCTTTGCCACTGGTATCTAGGTATATATTTTTAAGTAAGTATAAAGGCACGGGGGTTCATTAAAAACTAAATATCCATAATAAATTATTAAGTATTGATTTTTTAAGGCGGTGGGAGAGGGCAGGATTCACAAATCTACCAAGTGCCACTGACATCCGTATTTATCCCGCCTACTACTCATAGCTTCGTGTCGCTTGAACTGCGGATCCCGCACTTATATGGGTACATTCCCCATATCCAAACACTCCGTACTTTGAGTATAACAATGAACAACGATCGGAGTTACTGTCTGTTTGTGTCTTGTCTTATGGACATGTCACATCAGAATATTAAAGCAAACTTTGGATGCCTAAAATGGTTGCACCAATTCATGAGGGTCTTCCACTGACAGAGGCCTTCGTGTCGTAGAATGCCGAGGTGTGAAGGTCATTCTATAACCAAAATCATCCCGTCACGTTCCTCAATCATGAGTAGAGTTGGGTATTTCCCGAGAAAATCTCAATCTTGAGATTCGTGATTTCCCGAAATGATGAAATTTTGAATTCTCGAGATTTGGGATTTCCAAAAAAGAATTCACGAGAAATCGGTAAATTTCAAAAAAACCTCTAAAATTCCTAAAATCTGTGTAAAAACAAACAAATTTCTAAAAAATTTTATATTTTTTTTATTTATGTAAGAAGACAAACAAAATAGAAGTAGGAAAACAAAATTAATTCACAACATTACTGTCAATCGCTGCCTCTGACAATCGCGTACGCTTTTGAGACACAAAATTCCCTGATGTTGCAAAAATTGCGCTCGTTTTGAGTCGACGTTGGCTTAATTCTGTTAAATGCCCCGATCAGTCCTGGAATTTTGTGTTTTCTGTCCATTTTTTCCATATAGAAAATCGTTTTTTCAATTTATTAATATTTGATAATAAAGAAATCCCGAATCCCGAGAAAAGATTCTCGAGATCCGGGATTTCCCGAAATGTTAAAAATTTAAATTCTCGAGATTCGGGATGGAAAATCCCGAAAATTTCTCGAGAATTCCCGTCGGGAATTTCCCGAAACCCAACTCTAGTCATGAGGTCGTGACGAAGAAGAAGTAATATTACATAGAGAGGATCCTCACTTGAAAACACCATGTGTATGCGCATAAGTAGGTAAGTATACTAAGTATAGCCTTCAAGAAATGTGTATTCCATTTGAACAGTTGGGAGGATTGGCATATTATGATTATTGTGATAATTCTATGATTATATTCCAACAAAATTGTGTATGTATTATTTATTATGCTGTATTTTAATAAAATAATAATATGCATTCTATTATAGCCCTTAGTGGAAAACCATTTACGCAGCCACCTCCAGTGTGTTGCTTGAACGGTAGGTCAATCATGTCAAGGGTTGTCAGTGGTAAAAATAAATTAAAATAACACGGTCATTCTCAAATGCGTACAAGTAATTTAATTTTAAAATCACAATACAAACAAATAAAAGTAAAAAAAAAAACACCCGAATAAATATTTTACGATAATAATTTAGTCACCGTTGATAGCATAATCATAGTTATTGACGACTAGACGACACATTTTTTTTATGATAATGATTGAAACCTATAATATCAATAAATAGATGGCCACAATTTACAACAATGCTTATTATGTAATTCGAATAATAATAAAGGAAAAATAATGTTTTTATTATATCGGTTGTGGGACTTAATAATATTATCCACAATGTAATATTAATTATTATTGTATTTTTAAAACTATTCTCACGACTTATAAGTAGCAATGTACAGTATTTTGTGGATTAGGCACATCCATATTTAAATTAAAATAATTATTACTATTACCTACATACTTAACTAATTCAAATAGATTTTTTTCGAAAAAAAATAAACTCACTAGCAATACATAATGTAATTTAATATTGTATATTTGTAATAATTTTCTATGAATTTAATATTAATTCCATATAGCTGTATATACCTATATATTTCAGACCTTCTATCTTCTACCAGATATTGTAGTCATCTGTGGTTGCCATATTTCTGATGAAAGTTCCAGTTTGATTTACGTGTCATTTTTGTATACAGAAAAAATATAGGAATACTCTCTAATTTTAGAGTTTATATTTTACATATTCACTGCCTGATTTCCAGGTTGTTCTATGTCACTATCAGTAAAATGTCAGGAGAGCAATTTGAAAGTTCTCATTGAAATAATAAATTGTGCCACCAATATATATATATATCGCTGTCTGATTCCCAGGTTGTTCTATGTTATTTTCTGTAAAATTCTCAGGAGAGCAATTTGATAGCTCACATTGAAATAATTGCACAACTTATATATATATATATATATTAAAAACTGTGTTCTGCATATAAAAGCATAACTTATTTTCGATATCATCGACAAATGCGTTCATATATTTTATATTCTGACTAATAGGTTAAACAGAGTTCTGGAAATAGAAAAAAATGGAATTAAAAAGTATTTTTTCTTAAAAATGTGAGATAGAACAACCTGTGAAATCAGTCAGCGAATTTAGGTTTCAAATTCGTAGATGTTCTTCAACAACCTTGGTTCAGATATACAGACCTACAAATTTATCTGAAGAATTGGATGGGGGAGCCACTGTCGAAAACTACCCAATAAAGACTCGTAACTGGACAAAATCTGAAATTCGAATGAAATTTTCAAAATGGCGTCCTATGGTAGTTCTAGTTCCATTTTTGGCTATACTACAGATAAGTTTGTAGGTCTGTAATAGTGTAGGTTAACAATATTAATTTATAAAAAATAATGATATTATGTTGAAATATATAATAATAATATTAAAAACGTTGTCTCTCATAAAATCTATTTTTTTATTGGGGTAGGTAGGAACCGGAAAAAAACTGTACTTATTTTCTTTTTTTTGACTGTTGATAGAGGTAAATTGTAATTGTAGATTGTTTAAATAGTATTAACTTAAATATTGTTTATTTATTTACTGAATATCTATAAATTAGCATAATAGTTACTAAGTTTGTTATTATTTCAACTTTTTTCTGTTAACAATGAAACAGTTGTCATACTATGGATTGCAAATAATATTAAATAAATTACTTTGACCAAAATATTATTATTGAATAATTAAAAACACCAATAGCGAAAAAGAATGATAACGACAACCATATTTTGTTACTGATGGGCTTTAGTTATATCTACCGATTTGAAAATAACTTTTGAATAATATAACCCAATTTCAATAGAGAAATGAGTTAATAACAAAGAGATAAATGACTTAATAAACTAACAAAAATAGTAGAAACCAAAATTATTAACACCCTCAAATGTAAAATTCAAAAGATATTCCTATTAAATAGGTAACATTGTTTTTAATGTAGGTAAAGTAGTTGTCCTACTATACCAAATTATTACATTGTTCAGTCGGTCTATTCTATACACAAGGCGGTTACCGACAGCTAAAGTGATAAATATTATCACTTTATCATTATTAAGGAACAATCAACACTGTCTATCTCACTCTAAAAGTTAACACATTCAAGAAAGGAGCTGTTAAAACAAAGCACTTTTGACAGTTTAGAGTGTTTAGACGGTTAACTTATTGTAACAATTAACTTCTCAATACATAAATATGATAAACTACTGTCGATAGCCGCCTTATGTAAATAATAGCTTCGCTAATGTTTTAAATGAAAATATTTAGGTACTTAATGTATTATTTTTTTAATATAAGTATGCGTATTTATTTCATAATAGTATGCATTATTATTTTTATTAGAAAAACACATATAAATATGTTCGTTTTATCATTAATATCACTCATAAAATGAGTTTTACATAATATCTTATCCTGAAAAAATTATAAGTAGTGAAAAATATACAATATACACAATAATTATTTAAGTATTGTCAATGCAGGCGTAATCGAATTTGAAAATAATTGAATAATATTGTAGGTACTATGGCAAAGAAACATTGCATGTTCAATGTAAGCATTTTATTTTATTCAATTATAAAGTAATTTTACAGAAGTTTACATTCATAATCAAACTGTGGACATAAATCAAAGTTAGTATAGTTTATCAACTTCGACATTAATCATTATACAATGATTGTTAATAATAATTAACTTAAAATTACAGGAAAATCAAGTCGAATAAAAATAGTAGTATATTTAATAAAAAGGGGCGATATCTTAATTTCAATTCAACCAGCCTATAGTAATACCTATTATTTATAATGTATCTATCTATCTTTCTTCTAAATTGTGATTGAAAATAATTACTAGTTGAAATCGGCTATTCTCAGGTGTAAATCAATTGCATTCGACTTTGGAAAGGAGTAAAGGCGTAATCCACATAAATCAAATTTTACACCAGGCATAAAAACGTTTTTGTTATGGTTTTTGGTCAAAGTTAAAATACAAAATACACATAACCTTGAAGTGCATGATAATTAATAATTTGGTTTTTATATTCTTAATCTGATATTAATTATTGAGTTAATAAAAAAAAACAACAAAAAAGATGGTTAAGTCGATTTACCACGTCACTTCCTTCTTTTTTTTAATTGCTACCTAAATTTTGATAATAAATCGGCACTTGTAGCTTACGTCCTTTGGACATAACGTGTATTTAGTCGTGTAGAGGTGAATTTAATATTTAAGACGGTCAATAACACCAACATAATAATATTTGTTATCCGATAGAATTTGCCTTATATGGCTAACCATTGGCCGATATAAATAGTCAGTATTATCAGTTATTTTAATTAAATTTTATTATACATAATCTTTTAGTTTAAACTATTATTTTTGAGCACAAAAAGCTACACAAAACCGTCTTATAAATTTGTACTGAGTCTACAACGTTATTATACTTACAAAAAAACCTATTTTGAAAAACTGAGCGTTACGCCTTTTTTCCTTTTAAGTGATATTCAAGTCTTTTCGCGGGGACTGGTTGTCATAATTGAGATAAAAAATAAATTATAGCATCTTATTATTATTGGCTGGTATAGTTAAACTATTTGTAAAATGATATTACTATATTATTTAATTTATTATTTATTTAAAAATAGAGACGTTTTTTTCCGGCGGTACAATATTATTTTGACTCTTTGATACACTAACTTATGTTTTTAAGGGACAATTTTATTAGTGGTGTCTCAATTAGAAAGCTATTCTTATAATGATAGGTTATCATGAGAACTTTAATTATTGTCCACGGCTTAATTGAACCTGCTAAAACAAAACTATATTGATATTAATATTATATATTTAACTGGGTAGATGCTTATATATTTTATACGCGAACGCGTTTCTATACTCCATTGATTAGAAGAAAATTCTAAACTTTATATTTCCCACAAGTAACACTATTATAGATTGCTTTCAGTTTCATTTAGTTTTGTCATGGAAACTTTTCAATAATAATAATTGGCGTTACAACAACGACTATCTATATTTGGACATAGAAGTATTAGGTATAACCTTTTAATATACAATGTTCTTTATAAACAACATGGGATAAGCCCTGTCAATTTCAGAACAAATTTATATTGTACGCGCCAGTTCATAATGATGTACAAAAAACATTAGGTACTACAAAATGGCGATAATTAGATTCAGATTCGTACTTTTCCGCCACATAAAAGGGTCCAGCTAATATGATTCGAATGTCTTTCTTGCGTTGATTATGCCTTCACAGTATCACAGTCGTTGTAGAGATCTGGCAGGGCTGTGCAAGACGCGGCAGGGCGCCACGTGAGCAGGGTTGCCACAAAAATACCTTTCAGACACCCTGGGACGAAACATGAGATCAAAACCCGACTATCTTGTTATATGGGTATGGAACTTCGTCCAGGGTTCTTGGTAATCTATGGTACTCAGGTGAAACTGTTCCGAAGAGAGGAGCGCTACGCTTGGCTTCAGCGTCGATCTGGAAACAAAATTTAAGCTTTATTGTAATTACAAATAATCGAGAATAAAACACAAACCTAATTATATATTTATTAAGAATCATTTATGATTGACGTTGAAAGTTTTTCCAATAAACCAATAAATCTTAATTTAATTTATTTTGGTGGGGAGCTTTGGTTATCCATGAAATTTTATCGAATCAAATACATATACCTGCTTACAAATTCTATTGAAATATTATTTGAATCTAAGAAAACAAGTTGCATGTCTTTTTATAATGTTGATAATCCCCAGAAATTGTTATTAACAATATATTATTATAAAGACAGACATTCAAAAACATAACATATTCTTCACGAGACCCCAGCAATCTTTAGGACGTTATGCAGTTATAATGTATATTTATTGTATTATATCATATTGACAATTACATCTTACACTTTACATATTGAGTTTTACCCAGTAAATTATGATACATACCAAGAGACAAATGTGTAGGTACCTACTTATTTTAACATTCAATTATTTTAACATGCTTTTTGAATAGGTAGAATAATGAAGAATTAAAATTAATATTGCGCTCGCTGTCAGGAAAACAACACCATGTAGGTAATATTAGTTACTATATTTTGTAATAGTATTCAGACCGTTTTTTTTTGTAGCAACGTACCCACTTCATTTTATAGAAATTAATTATGATAATCCAAATGTACCCAGAGATTAATTATACTCTCGTGAAAACGTGAATGATTAATTATTTCAATATAAATCCCACGAGAAATCCGAGACTAGATTTAAATTGTTGGGTATATCTCTGAATAGTTCAATAATCAGAGATGACGCGATAAAATTGTTATGATTGTTCAAAAATTGCAATGATAGACATGGTGGAATTATTAATTATTCAATACATAAAGATTGGTGGTGTTGTGTTGATTCTAAAAGATAATAACATTGAATTTGTGCGTACATATTTTTTAAAACTTTAAAATGATATTTTTAAACTACTGATCACACAATGCTTGGATGTAATTTTATCAAGTATATTTTGATAAAAGGGTATTTAAATTATTATTTTCGCATTTATATTTTAGCATGCAGACTTCCACAAGATATGGGATACTTTAAACAATTAAAAATAAATGTTCGGTTCGGAATCGGAATTGAGAAAGCATGTAGGTAGGTACATTGATTTTCCAGACATGTGAGTTAGACGCCTTGCCACTATTAAATTAATTTTCAGTATAACATGCAACTTTGCCAGTCATAAAATAGTCAATTCAATATAAACTATTTTCTTAATTCTAACAAAATTCCAAAATGCTTATTGTTATAAAATAAAAATAATAAAAATCATGCTGATAGTGTTATTTACAGCCGTATTGTATTAGAATTATTAAAATAATGCAAGACAAAAAAATATTGACAGAATTTATCAAAGCTAAAGGTTAGTAGCACTCGGAATCAGAGACAAGTACGTTTAATTGTTGACAGTTCATAAAAAATGTAACATAAAATGCGCCGAATATTTCGCTATAAATAATAATCAAAAGATCTGCGCAATACAATTATTGTATGAACTACGAAACTCGGAGAGCAAAAGTTTTTCCCGTTCCTTTCTACGAAATCCATCCAACCGAAGGTTTTATTAAAAGTTTCTTATGAAACTCGCCGTAAAAGAATATTATTTGAAGTGTATTTAATAATGTTCAGATAATGAGAAAATGCAATATAAAATTGATTTTATCTTCAGTTAGAGTTTACCATTTATTATTTGCAGGATACAAGTGATTTAGTGTAGGAACAAGTGAGAAGTTTCGATTATACATTAGTAACATCACGTAACATCAGAATCTATATTGGTAATTTAGTTAATAATTATATCATTACAAAAAACATTGACCTAAATCTGATCTAACCTTATGACATGGCCCGGATCTCAAAGCCCTAATTTCCAATGCATTCTTTAATAACAATAATAACAGATGTATATTTAAATATTGTGTACATATTATTAATGTTATCGTAATAATTATTATCAGTCGGCTCGTGTCCAAACACTATTGCGATGATAAGAAAAGAAAATATTGTTGAACTTTATTTTTGTCTAGCGTAAAATTAAACAACTAGAGAAAATGCGAAATAAAAATATATCCGAATCTTCATTTGATTGCACGACGCAATAAGCATTTTCTCATACTCGTAAATTTGATTTCATGAGAAGTGAAAATCCATTTCGCGCAATTCTTTCAGTTTTTTAAGAAGGTACCTATACATAATAGGGCTACAGCTCACAGTCCACTAATTGGCGTGGGCCATTAGGCCTCAAAAATAAATTATATGCCGAAGGGAAAAGTCGTTTTCTAGATTGCCACGGATTAAAAGAAAAACACTGCAAAATATATTCCTCTACTGTCAATAGAGTCTGGAATATACAATTTATTAGATTTTAATTAATTATAACAGTTTTGTGTGTTAGCCCAGGGTCGCATTTGGTAATTAATGAGACCTTGTGTATTTTTTGTGCATTATTTTGCGACGAAGCATACGTATCTACCTATATAAAAACCGAAAGTAATATTATGTATATATTTTATTTGTCTCTGATTCCGTAAATGTACATTCAAGCCACCTTTGGTGGGCGCTCGGGGCGCTTGCGTTTCGTGCGGTTCCCCCATCGACAGGGACACTCCCGTTCCTCCCGCCGTTTTACCCCTTTCCCCATGCGCCCCCTTCGCTTGCGTGCCCGTTTCCCCTGGCGTGCCTTCTTTCGTTCGCCCACCTCATCCTGCTCGTCGGATGCGGCTGCAAGACGCGCGGCTCTTCCATGTCCGATTACCATTGCCAGCTTCTTCAGATCTCCGTCCATACCACTGCTAAAAATTAAAAAAGACATGAAAAATTATTCAATCTATTTTGACATACTTTCATAAACATATTATTATCTCTTGATAATGGCCTCTGTAACGAGCTTGAAACGTCGAGGAAAGAAGGAGGAAAACACGCGGTAAAAACCCTATTATGTTTAACAATACAATTAATTTAAAAATATTTTTGAAGTTATATTTCTTTTGGCGTGTTTGGGAAAACAAATCAGAGTAGATTTTTGGTGTGTGACGAAGTTGCGCGCGACGATGCAATACAATGTATTATTATGATTATATTCATTTCGCTCTCGAGGGTACATGCGCATAGTGTCATTAAGTTAGTCACTCAATACAACCAAGTAAACAGCACGTGTTGTAAACATAACCAATATTTCTACACTGTTAAATTTATATTCATAAAACTTTATTTATATTGGAGTGTATATTTATTTTTCATTGTAAAGATTGTGTATCCAGATTTGAGGCTATATTTATGTAAGTATTATTTATGAGTAAAATTATAAATCAATAAATAAATAAATTTTGTGAATATTGAGTTAAAGGTAAATAATTCAAAAAATATATTCAAATTTGATTTTTTATTAATTTATCATGGGCACTTCTGTCCAATACAATAATTAAATTATAAAAAATAAAGAGACACAGATGAATCACATACGTTTTCATCAACCTAATCCACTGTAATATTAATAGACTCAGGTAACGTCTTATTGTATTTTGTTATTTAATCGATCGTGAGTCCTCTCAAATGTCCCAGTTGGCTTTGGTTTTGGCTATAATGCCAAGGAACTGCAGATTTTTTTGGAGGCAAATTTTTAAGCTCCGATTTTTACGTTTATTTCTTTTAAAACAGGTATTTTTAACCATTCTGCCGTCCATGGAATCTTTACCATACGCCTATAATATCAAATCCCAAAAACATCGATCTTGCGTTTGTCTTTTTCCTTTACGATCTAAACAACATCTAAGCAAGTCATAATAATTTGTGTATAAAAGTATATTACTTATATGATAGGGACTTACTCAGAATTAAGTGATTTGCTCGGTTCTGCACAATAAGAGTTCATTGTACGCCAACTGCACCCACGGACACAGCATTCAGTCGCAACTCCAGAATTGCTGTCGATTCGATACCGGGTAGGTTTCTTAATCCGACTATCATCATGGCCTGGAACATAATGAGGTTACTTTAATTATAAATATTAAAATTTATATAGTAGTGCAACTTCTCCCCTTCTGTCTGTCTCCAGCGGGCTAATCTGTATTAGGATACTCCGTATTTCTTCAGTTTGTAATAGGCAGTGAAAAGTTTACTCTAGAGATGTTCACAATATTTAAGGAATTTAAAGATAAAAATATAAATCAGAGATAGCTCGCCGGTTTGCTAAAAATTGCATTTTGAAATGTTTAATTTGAGAATAATAGTTAGGCAAAGTTTTATTAAGTAAAGAGAGATGATTAAACAATCAGACTAATAATTTAATAAAAATATTATAACTTATTATGAATAGTAAAATAAAATATACCTTCGTCAAAACCAGGTGCATTGTAGCCATATTCTCGACAGACGTGCCTCAAAGCATCAGCAAGAATCGCTCCACAAAACTTCATTCGCGTCGGCTGCCCTACGCAAGACGACAGTATACTGCTCAACGCCAGAAGCAATAGCAGAACAGACTGCATCTTTCCCGTACGAGTTTGATCAGCTTGTCTTTAATCTTCTTCTTCAAATGAAACAGTCGTACAGCGACTTGGATGGAAGGATTCGTCTCCGCCAAAGTTTTCGTAAATCTGACGACCTGCTGTGGTGCGTCAAATTTACAATTCTTTCACTCTTGTTGGGCGCCTGATCATGACTTGCTGGCATTGATTTCTGTAACAAAAGAAAATATTATGATCGTTAGTTTAGGACACAAATAATTTTGTCAAATAATATATTATGTTTAATACTAATGCCCAGTGACGTGCCGTGGGGGTAGGCAGATTGAGCGTCGCTTGGGGGCGGCAGTTACTCGAAGGGCGGCAAATCGACGAGAATCATTTGGTATATATGGAAATAGCTACCTAAACTTAGTAATAACGAAAATATCTTTCCATTAAAAAAATCAGCTCAGTGGTTGGTAACAAAATGTATTAATTAACATAGAAGTTAATTAATACATTTAAGTTAAATAAACAGTTGTCAGGTGAATTTTCAATGTATCTGAAACCGTGGACTATTGTCTATTGAAGTGGAGATGGAATTTAAAGATTTTTAGATTTGGATGACATAGTTACTGACTTTGCAACAAAAAAACAAGGACAGTTTTTTATTTTTATTTTAAGTGTTGAGACTATTCATTTTATTATGTACTATTGTATTTATGATTAAAAGTAGGTGTATATTACATAAATACTAATGAAAATTATTTTTTTTAATAAAAATAAACTAAAAATGGTGTGAAAACAATAAATCTGTGTATTGCTAAATGGTGAAAACCAAATGTGTCCGAAATATTAACCAAATAGAACCTCAGACTCTATTATATTTATTCGCTTTTTATATCTAAATTTAATGTTGTATGTTTTAGTGGTATCTATATATTTTGTTAGAAATGTATCCATACAGCAGATTTCTTGGATGAAAGGAGTGTCATGAATGGATGATAAAAAATACTGTTTAAAAAATGGGGCGGCATTTTATCGCTGCCTAGGGGCGGAATTTTGTCTAAGGGCGTCACTGCTAATGCCAGTACAAATGGTCCCTAGCTAAATTTGTAAACGCAGTCATGTGGTTATAATAATAAAGAACTAGGTATTCTTATATTTTAAAATTTGAATTAAATTGAAGGCACCTTTCAAAGAAAATTAAAATAAAGTTCTAAACGACAGAAATGAAAAAATAAGAGGAACTTGGATATATTTGAATGTAAGAACTTGAGAACCGTGGCGAGGAAGGTGCTACCATGTGGGCATTGTACATTGACCAGTGACCTCACACGTGAGACGACTCCATTGGGCAGGCCTCAAGGCGAACACATCTAAATGATGGAGAATGCTTGTCACTCCAGTAGGAGTCAGTAGACTCTTATTCAATAAACCGGAAGGAAAAAAGGGCGGGATACCAAACTTAGGTGGTCGGAGTGTGAGGCAGTGGGTCGAGATTGCGGTATACAGAGAGTAGTAGATACGTTTTCTGAAGACTGATAAAATCCACATGGGTTTGTTGTCATACCGATGATAATGATCAAGATTAATACAATAATAATTATTATCTAGCCATTCGTATTAATTAACAATTAAAAAAGGGTTAAATCATTTTTCCGAATGAACACCGTCATTTGCTGAAGTTTCTACATTCTTAAAGAATTACAATACAGTAAATGTAATCTGTATCTACAGACACCGATATTATAAAAAAATAGCAACTCACCGTATTTCAGAATTTGTATAAGCTGCTTTCTGTATGTATGTAACATTTTTGATTATTTTCCGTGTAATTAAAAAGTTATTTATTTAATGATATTCAACAATACATTCTTATTTTAAACTATTTTTCATCGTAACACTAGATAGGTATTAAAAGTGATACTTCTTCAATTCAACTGATGCAAACAGACTTGACTACTTGTATTTATAGATGTTGGCCATTATGAAATATGACACCTCTGGGGTTAAGATTTCAATCTTCATACTATAATCAATCTAGCTGTATAAGATTTTTTCAATTCCAATAAAAGCTTTGTTTAAAGATATTTATACTTATATTCTATAACGTTTAGGCTCGACTTTATCTACAAATTATTTTTGAGTGGTCACAATGATTTGACTATTTTTGCTATGAAGCTTTGAGTTTTAAAACGTTTATTGCTATTATTTCACAAAGATGAGCGTTGCTTAAGACAATATATTTCTGATATTAATTTTAATCAGAGCTTTATTGTTGTTTGTTTGATTAACTAGATATAGCCCCAGATAATTGACTGTTTTGACAATCTCATTAGCTTATAAAAAAAACCGCTATTTACTCACTGTTATATTGAAATAAATTATAGTACTTATAACAATAACTGTGCATTGACTACCAGTCGTTTCATCATAAACAACATTTAATTATACGTATTGAGGTGTACCCTTTAGAGTTAAGAGTCATTCAAAGATTTTTCTTTTTCCTGAATAATTCAACAAACATACTTAATAAGTATTATAACAAATACTTGAATTCAAATATAGATTTAATTTTGTCTGAGTTCAATCATAATATTGTCTTCGGTGGTCAGTTATTCATGGACCGGTAAATTTAAGCGGTTGTTAATTCACTCTCTTTTTTCCAAGAATGTGAAAGTAGAAAAACTAAGAAAATGTCCCAAAATAAAAACATCATCAATGTTTCTGGTTTCTTAAAAATGGCAATTTCATGATAACAATGAATTATGTAGCATTATAGCGCTTGTACACGTGCATGGGTTTACTGGCACCAATAGTATATAAATTAATCGTGTAAAGTAATAGTGTAAAAAATTAACTATCGCGATAATAACTGTTTACACTAATTTAAAAGTGCTGGCTGTCTCACCAATCTCATTCTTCGAGCGTAAGCGAGACGCGATATTGTCATTGTGTGGAACTATTTGACAGGTTCGTACAGATACGTAGATAATCGTCAAACGTCGAAATGTTATGTGCGGTGTAGTACGTATTTCTTCAGGCAGGTTTGCCACTATCGTTCTACTATGCATGCGCACCGCCATTGAAGTATAAACTATTGCGTGAAAATTCAGAAGCTTTTGAACTTTTTTGATCCATGAATGCAATCTTGCAACTTGCACTATAATACGTGTTTACACGTGCATTTTCTTATTGTCATCGCGATAATACGTACTGTCAGCAATAAACAGGGTATAACGAATATGAATGTTTTTATAATATAATAAAATAAGTACATTATTCACCGTTATTTTACTTTTATAATTTTATTATTCACTGTTAGTAAACAGAGCTTTTGAAGAAAATAGGGTGAGTTTAATATCTGTGGTATTATCGGCTATCGATGACCTATCAAGGTGGTGTAGTTGTAATAGAATATCCCTATAGGATATTAAATTAAATGGTCTATAGCTGTTATGTAGTTAAATCCAGTTCTGATTTTGTAAGCTCAACAATGCGATAGGCATTTAAATACAATACGCATTATTACGCAATATTAATCCGATCATAATATTATTTTACATTACAAATTGTGCGATATCGTTGCATATTATGAAGAGATATCATGCGTAATACCCGACAGAATCAATGCAAAGAAATTAACGTATTTACGCAAAAATATGCAATCCCACATTTTCTTTTTACCAATAGTAATCTCTATTTATAATGTGATTTTGTTTCCATAACCAACATATTATGTAGTGTCCACCATTTTATTTCGAAGCCTACCTACACGTTTTATAGGATTTCAAAATTTTTTTTTTTTTTAATAAAATGTATGTAACAATAATTACATAGTTGTGTAGTACGTTTTACTGATTTTGTGCTAGTTATTTATTAACTATAAAAAGCATTAGTAACCGTTACTTACATCCAATAAATGTTTCGTTATAAATACTTTAAATTATATGTTTTTCATACTACTCACAAAATCTATGAAATACTCCATAAACCTTTCTGAGTTAAATGATTTTATTTATTCATAAACCAGCAAAACATATTATCGACTTTTTAAAATTTAAGTTAAGTTTTCTCTACACTTTAAAATAATAATCACAAATAGTAATTGCTTGTAAAAATGTTTTAGAATAATAATTATATTTTAGATTAAGGTATCGTAAAAGAGTTTTTTTTCTCAACACATAATCAATATAGATTAGATCCACGATTCAGTGTTGTTCGATTAAATATCGAAAATCTCCCGTTAAACATCCATATCAGCTTTATATTGTAAAACACGAAGTCACACGCAGGAAATAATGGATTTTCACCTAATTAGAAGATAGTGTAGGTAGATGATTTGGCTAAGTAGATGAATAATTGTCTATCCAACACGTATAAAAAGATTTTCTGTTGTAATTTCTTTGTATTTGAGACAATAGCGAATACTTTCCTTACATTCTCAATGCTAAGATCGCGTTGGATGATTCGACCTTAATACTGAAAGAACAAACAACTCGATAGACATGGTTACGATTCTCAATGCAAGTTTCGTACAGTAAGGGAGGACATCTTAGGTCGTATATTATTTTCATTACCTACCATTTTTTATATTATTAAGCAAATTTATAGTATTTAGTTTGACTGAATAAATATATTAACTGTGTGTTCGAGGTCTTATCTAATTTCGTGCTTATCAAATAAATACTGATGACAATTTTTTTGTAATTTTGCTGCCAAAAGTTGGTATTTAGAGTTAACAACGGATTATGTGTCCATGTATAAATATGTATGATAGAAAAAATTCCAGGTCACCCGATATATAGAACATGAAAATGAACAAAGAAATTAGCATTATGTCTGATTTTAGAGGGCATGTCAAACTTTCAAATTGTCATTACTCCATAACCTGATTTAGAGACTTTTGGCAGTAATTAGATATAGTGCAGGTTGCTCAATTCATAAAGCACACTGAAACACATGAAATGGATGTTACTTCGAGTTTAGTTTAGCACCAATTTTATTAAGTATGTTTTTTTCTAGAATCCAAACAGTGTTGAGAACTACTAATAAAGCTAAGCTTTATTTTCAGAAGATATACGCTGTAAGCAGAAGTTATTACCAAGCTCAAACTAAGCCTTTCTTGAAAAAAGTTTTCCGCGTCACTGGATAGTAAGTAAGTATGTGACAAAAATATAAAAGATTTTCTATCTTACGACTGTCAAGTTGTGTCAAAGCATATTATAGGAGGCGAACTCTTTGTATACGTACCTAGGTACTTACTTTAAAAGACTTGTGTCAAGTAAATTAAATATCTACTTAGAAGTCAGGTGATATTTTATTACATACGTAGGTACTTCGTATTCATTATTTTATTGTACTATCATTCTTCAAAGCAAATGGAGAGGACAATGATAATATCAATGAGAGTAGTTGACCTGCAGACCTATAGACCTAATAATTTCTTGAAAGACAAATTTAAAAGTCAGCGGCTACTGTACGTTCAATATACTGATTCGTTCTATACACTGAGTTTATTATTATGTATGTTGAAAGATAGGTCATGTCTCAATAAATTTCCTTATATCAGGGACGGAGGGGATTATTTTCAGTTAATAATAAATAACATTTTTTCCATATTCAGATCTAAAAAATAATAATAATATGATATAAGCCTTATACACTCTTACAGTAGAGTTAATATTTCATTTACTCTTATTTATGAAATATAATTGAATGTAAATAACAAAAATAAATGTTTGTTATTTTTTTAGTATCTTGATATTGATCAAACACCGAGACCAGTTTTGTCTTACACAGTATCAACGTGAAACGGGTTTTGGTAGTTTATAAATGTGAAAAAATATTTTTAAAAAACATAATAGATTTTCTTCTTCTATGTGAGCATAGTTTTAGTATGGTTGCAGATATTCAGAGATGGGTTCCAAGATGTACTTGTTGGGTTCCTTGAAAATGATCATAATATATAATATATCTTTTTTTATAATATGATACGCAATATACGCGGAATATGTCACATATAACGAGAGGCGCGAAACATAGTGTTAGGCCCGTTTCAGATGGGACACCGGTGTCGAGCTCGATATAATATAGAAGGCCTTTTTATTCGAATAAACCGGCCTTTGTATTATGTTTATGAACGCCCCAGAGCTAATGAGTCAATGCATAATCTCGCGTTATAAATTAGAACATAAAACTGGCTGCGGTAATAAAAACAAGTGTATCGGCGGCTTGAGAATGTAGCTGCCGACGGAAAAGTGTACCGGACACGCGTTGACTCATTAGCTCTGGGGCGTTCATAAACATAATACAATGACCCCTTTATTCGAATACAAAGGCCTCCTTATTATATACGAGCGCGACACCGGTGTCCCGTCTGAAACGGGCCTTAGTCCGAACAGTGACTTTTCCTTGGAACTCAACACAACCTCATAATTATTATATTATATAATATAAAGATTGATTTTCTTGATACGAATGACGCCGAATATTTTAAATAAACTTGTGAAAAAATTAATAAAATATGGTGTTTTTCCATTTAAGTACTAAATTTAGGAATATGTTAGTTTTCAAACACAGTCCTGTTGAAAAGACTTCTTTATTTTTCTATTCGACAACGATATTAATTAATTAGGCTTCAAGGCGAATTTATGAAGATACGAATCTATCACAACGTGAGTT
Organism: Rhyacophila brunnea; assembly: GCF_057557595.1. NCBI lineage: Eukaryota > Metazoa > Arthropoda > Insecta > Trichoptera > Rhyacophilidae > Rhyacophila > Rhyacophila brunnea. The sequence continues at coordinate 21,828,498 of NW_028233350.1, forward strand.
TTATACAAAATAGCTAAGACAAGCTTTTATTTAATATTTAAAAGGAAATAATATAAATCCAATTTCTTTTTAACGATAACGAAAGCCAAAAACATTAACGAGATTAAAATGTGGACAACTTCAAAATATTTTGAGACTATTCACTACCAAAATTAAATAAATATTATATATACAAACATATTTGTTAATAATACTAATATGCAACTATAAATGTATGGCCGCGCGGCTTAAGCGTCGCCCTATAGAGTCGTAGGCTCCAGGTTCGAATCGTGGGTCTGGCAAGTACACAATATGTTGTTTTTAAATTTGTGTATGAGTCAGAGTATGGACCTAATAGGTTGAACAAGTGGCTAACATCCATTTCTCGTAAAAAAAAAAACAAATCTGTTAATACAAACCTCTATTCTGTGAATCCCATAAAATGATGTTATTATGATCGGACATGGTCGGAAAATAAATATGTTTTTGTAAAATCATTTTTAAACGAATTAAGCCGATTTTAGAGATTAAATTGTAAATTTGTTCATTTATTTAAAATTATATTAAAAAAAAAATTCAGGTGAGTACTCTTATCCCTTAAACTACCCATTCATCTGTCATTCTTGAGAATACTTACTATTAACTACCTACGCTAGTTGAATTGATTAAGATTCTACAAAAAGATCGCTAGGTTATGTTTTATTTATTACTAATACGTAGTTATGTTTCTGAGGATTTTCAAAGTGTTGTATTTTTTTTATATAAAAAGTATCTACCATACATTCTTACATTCGGTATTGAATGAAAAAAATGTAATCGAATTAAATATTAGCAAAATAATTTCCCACCACTGCATTGAAAGTAGTACCTTTATTCGGTCGTTAATGAATTGCATAATGAGCAGTAGCGTGAGGACCACTTGAGGTGACACACGGCCGCGGCTGATTCGAGCTGATCTCTGCTCTCTCGGTTTGATTTATCTGCACTCGTGGGGGGAGATAATTGAAATAAATCGACGCTGAGGCAATAATCAGTGTTGCCAACACTCAAATACTGAAAGAAATTATGACAGATACCTAACGAATCTAAAAAATAATAATAATTGATTGGCCATAAAGAATATACGGAATATGAAATAAATATTATACAACGACAAGAAAAAACTTTCTGGCCGAGAAACATTAGGTGCAAAATTCACAGAACGCGTGGAGTAACGGCGTTAGTTTATCAAACGGGGCAACCACTTACACAAATTAAATACTATGTAAAATAATAGCGCAGAGACCACTTGGCATGAAAATTCGGTGAAATGGCGTACACCTCTCATGCTATTCGCCAGTCGTGTTTAGCAAAAATGATGTTTTTGTTATTGAGGCTATAAATACTTCAGCTGAGGCATGGTCTAAAACGATCGTGACTACGTGACGCGCAGATTGTGCAAACGACGCGTGACGAACAAAACATAATTTTCCATAAAAATTCAACATGCGTCCACTTAATTGTTAATTTAATTAACACATGTTTATTGCTATTTAAGTAATAATATATTCATTGACATGTTTTGTTTTTCGAGTGAATACGTAACGTTTTTTAGTCATCTTTACACGATTTAAGAATTAATTCCTCCGACGCCATCACAAAACAAATTGACGTACTCACAGGTCGACTATCGCTCTCAGACTGGCAACGCAAGCGAAATTACGTCTCATCTATTGCTGATAATTATTTGCCGTTTCACTGAACTCTTAATATTATCGATCATGAAATCATTACCAATTGATTTTCTTTCGATCGGTTTCTATATATAACTTTAAAAAAATATCCGGATGCTCTTCAATATAAAACGAAATCTCAATTTATTATACATGTAATGGAATGACATCTAAATAGTTACAAAATATAATATGTAGGTATCGTTATAAAACTAAGTCACTATCAAAAACGTTCATGTTGGAAAGGACACTACAATATCATTTTCATAAGTTGTAAAACTGAACATAATATTTAGACATATTGAAAATATTTAAAAATGTGTTATGGAGGACACTCCCGAGAGTATGAAAAGAAAATTCAAATATCAATAGACAAGCTAGATTGGCAACACTAATAAATAATATCGCGGGTTATCGCTATGAGTTGCTGTCGTGGGTTATCGGTGATTCGCTTCAGACTATTTACTTCTCAAAAGCGAACTTCAATCTCGTTAAATTGTTTCTCTAATATGTTGCTAGCCTGGCTAGACAAGTCTATTTCAGGCAATCTCAACTGGTAACTATGTAAGTAATGGGTTAGGCCGTCAAGCAGTTTTTATTGTTCCTAGTTGAAAGTATGTGTGCTATTCGATTTCAGAATGATGTCATTAATTAGTATTTATTTAATTTGTGCACCCTTTTTATTACATAAAATATCCTCCCAAAATATAGGGTTCGGATATAAGCAATTTCTATGATAAAGAATCTAATTCCTACAGTATTTATTTGAATTTTCCAAAGTGTCATAAAAAAACCATGGTACAAGTCTGTTTACTGGAAACCATGTGAGAACAGCGGAAATTTTCATAACCGATTTCGAGAAAATTCATGAATTCAATAATGATAAGCAAACCTAACTTAACCTTACAAATAATCTACTATATAGGCTATTTGCAAAATTTATTTGCTGCTGGCTTCCACCAAAATCATTTCCAGGACAATCAAGATCACACATGTATTACGACCTTTTATTAACAGCGACTGTCCTGCTATAAATGGCATATTTAATTGAAATGTCATTAAACATACATAATTTGAAATGTACCTACTAGAAAAAATATGACACTCGATGGGACTTGGATCTATAACCGCTGTATTCGCGTCAGTGTGCTTTTCCAATTAAGCTACGGTTATCCTACATAATTACGACGATTTAAACTAGTAGTTTTTACTTGAAATGTTTATCAAATTACATTACAATTTTGGCTATCGATTTTTTATATTAAATCAAGGTACTTAAATGCCTTAATTACTAACCGACGTCACTCATCACTCCAATATTTAGTTTACGTAGGTAAACTTGCTAATATTTTAATAAAATATTTAATAATGCAATAGTTAAGCTTGATTTAAGTGTGTAAGTGAATTGTATAGTCATTAATTGCATCGTGTTTCATATTAACTGAATTTCAAGCACATAAAGCTTGTTACCGTATCCACGTTTGGTGGTTAGCTTTTAAAAAAAATAATTATTAAAATAAATACAATCAATTATTTTATGATATTTTATTATTTTTCACTTGTCTCATAGCTGATAATAAGATATACTTGGCATACATCGATATTCATTATGACATATATGTTTTTGTAATATTCTTTTACCGGTTACTTAAAAACCATTTTCATTGTTTTTCATTATAAGCTCACACTGTGAGAGGGGATATTTTTTAAATATTAATTTTCATAAGTTGACACTTCTTATTTTTTAGTTTTGTCATTCAATTTGTATTGTAATCATAATAATAATTCTCGTATTTAGTTTTCTAATATATAATAATATTCCAATAATATAAATAACTCAATTCAAATTATTATTTCTTGTGCATTTCATGATAATTATCTATATTGATTACAATATATTTTTATCGTGAGGTTGAGATCGATTTTAATATTAATTCTAGACATGTCTCGGTCTTCTTTAAATGCGTTGCAAAGCAATAATTTTTGACCTTTGAAAATTATATTCAACTTTGGTCTATTAGCTTTGTTTACGACACGAAGTTCGCCTACCCTCACACAAAATTATCTAACGACCATATTGCTACTTGACCGATATTAATACGTAAGCACATTTTGATGGAGCTTCACTCGACGTTTTCGATTAAGAAATCCAGTTATTAAATTGGTGTGTGAACATTAAACTAAGTACCTACCGTATTACTTTTTAATACAATTAATGGACTCGTCTAAGTAAATCATTATTCATTAGTGATACAATGTTTGTTTATCATTTAAAACAAGTAATGATTAATACTCACAGGACGTTTTTTTTATTATTTCCATATCTGTGTTTCGGCAGGTAGATGTGTACATAATTGAATCCGAAGCGTAGTTATAATAATCGCTCTTGTAAAAAGTCAATTGTAGTAGCGGTAAATATGTTAAAAACTGCTTAAGGATTTACAAAAGTATATTATTATGTAAAAGAAATATTTGTGTACACTTAATCCATTATTTGTCATCATTCTCATCATACTTAGTTCTACAACTCTTGGCGGGTTTTTTCTTCCTCCAGATACTATCTTCATTCTGAAGGATTCAGCTTACAAATTTAAGTTTCGGCGGTCAAGATCTTCTTTTACTCTCAAAAGATGCATACTTGGACATCCTTTCTGGTAAGTGGTATGTGTGTGTATTATCCAGCGCAATCGATTCATGTTTATAATATAAATTCGTGTCATATTATGACACTATCGTTTCGCCCCCTGAAGTGAATATAGTTCCTTATTATATCTCGATCCCCAAACGCCATTTGATTACTATGTATATCCTGCGATAATTATACAAGCAAGAAATGATAATATCGGTCGTAGAGTTTAGTGTTTATACATAATTTAATGATTATCTGGCGGATACGGTTGTGCCCAAAATGTTCAAGGTAAATAATTGTTTATCTAGATTTGTCCGTGTAATTATTCTTTTTCCTTTCTTATGTAAGCATTTTTTCATAGACGCAGTAGCACTGAGAAATGAGCATAGTTACTAAAGTATTTCTCATGGGCTTCTCAGATAGTAGATGCGCACATTTGTCTTCTTGAAACTCCAACTGCAATACCAACTGTCTATGGCGTTTTTTTTTATCTCGTTACATTCACGAAATACTTCAGCTTCGTTCTTTTTGTGAGGCGAAGTCAATATTTTTATCCTTCCTTACGCATTGGTTTGTTTCTTTTTAGCATATTTTGATAGCATTCAACTTCGAATGTCTCTATCCTTGAATATCCATGTTTCTAAACAATAAAACGTATAGAAAACTGTAAGTAATACTCCATATAGACGGAATATAATAATAATAATAATCATCAAACGGTATCGATTTGTTCCTGGATGAAGACCTCCAATAGATGAAGTTGTAATCTACTCGCCGTGTCTAGTCTATTTCTACCTCCACCACATCGCGTAGTCTCGTCTACTATTTTATCCTCTAATCTGTTATCTTTACGTTTTATACCCAACATGGAAATCTCCATGTAATGCTGACTACATGGCCCCTACAAGAGGGAGGCTGACAGGGCTCTAGCCTAGGGGTCCGGGCTCAGGGGGGCCCGGCGTGACGGGTCGACCAGATAAATGAGATAAATACACATTTTAAATTTGCTCTAATAGCAAAAAAAGTCGCTTGCGACGCTAGTTTACTTTGGAGTTATTACCATTTAAAAATATAAGGTTGTTCGGACGTGTTGAATAATACTCGACAACTCCAAAATTCGATGTGTTAAAAAATTGCTAACTTACACTGAATTTTATTTGACCTCGAACACCATTTGAAAAACAATACTGGAGAGCGTCAGACTGCCTTTAACCATAGCGATAGGTTGGGAGGGCCGCCCAAGACCCTGGCCTGGGGGCCCACTTCAAGATGTGGGGGCCATGGGTGACTACTCTTTTTTATTTGTATATTTGATAAGAGTGCAAAAAGATGCATGAATACCGGTAGCACACATTGACAGAACACTTGACGCTTTATGAATATTTGACGATAAATTTTAAAGATATTATTCAAGAGCAAGATTGCTACATATCAGTTTGGCTCTGCTATGTGGTATAATCCCACATAGTGAGACATTTAACCAATTGAGTATACCCTGTTGAAACCGGTTCTGATTATTATTAAATCATGTACCTACTACATTATGTAGTGTTATTTTAATGAATGCATTATCTTTCCAACAAGAATAATTTATGATTATAGTCCGCGTCGTGAACGTTTTTCTAGCCAGATCTAGCATTATGGCGTTTAAATCTATCATTTTATGAGATTTACCTATCGCAAACAGCTTTAAAATTTCAATGAAGAAACTAGAATTACACCATATTTAAAATAAATTTTATATACGCCATTTGCATACCTGCATTTTTTGTTGTGGTTGTACCTTTTGCATATTTATTGGGTCTCGTAAAATAATGTCCAAAATTGAAGGGGTTATCGCAAGACAATGATATGCCACATAATTATGAATTTATTGATTTTGAATAAAACCAATTCCCATGACATACACTCACGCTTTACTTAAGACACTTAAAAAAAACACAGATGTCTCAATAATTATGATCAATGTGTAGTTCTTACAAATTCAAATTTTGCTGTAAAAATGGACATTACAATAATAATTATGATATGTCGTGCCAGTCAAAATTGATATCGGTCAGTCATCCACGCCTTCTGCTCCAAATAGAATAATTAGATGTGAGATATATCGAACATTTTAATGAAGATAGTAATTTTTCCTGTTACAATAGTGAACGAACAAGAACATTAAATTGCTCATATCTCCAAACTATGTTTCTGTGGCATATCATTGTCTTGCAATAACCCCTTCAATTATGAATTATTTTTTAAAATGCAAGTCTCTTTTTAATTTTGTAAAAATCTAACATTTTTTTCTTAACCTCTCTAGCATTTTTCTATGAAGGACATAATGGTAACATTGGTTATAGTAGAACAATTTAACCTTGAGCATGTGCAGAGAAATGTTAGTATTTTTACGTTTGCTATTAATTGCCGTAGTGCACTAACATCGAGCGTATTGCATCGTTTTCTTTCGCTCGGTGCCACTCCGACTTTATCTAGTTTTCTGTAAGAAATATCAAACTTCACGCTAATGGCGCATGTTTATAGCACCGTTAAAGTGATTTACGTAGTTGTTGACCCACTATATATGAGTGCCAATGATAATGTTATTATGATATGATATTCAATCTGTGAATACGTCTCTAGTCAAAGTGCAGAGACAAAATGACGCCTCTTGCCAATCGAATAAACTAAACAGAGTAACGCTGGTCCATACTATCAGTGCATTGCGACCGTCTTCCTTGTGTCCTGTAATTATCATGTGTACCTAATAAATAAACGCTAACCTGTCGCCAGACGATGTCGCATCGTTGACTTGATTGAAACGAATTGGTTTGGGAAAATAAAAAAAGAGTATCAGTCAGAGGTATTCATTTTCATACTACTGTATCGAACTGTACAGAGAGTAAAATTGATTTTATAAAATGCATTTATTTCTAGGTTTGACACTTTTACAGAGATCATTAAAATAATCTAACCTCACGGGATATTCCTCTCTGATTCTCAACCTTTTCTGTTTTAGCGGAATATACAACACATTTTGTAAATTTTGAACCTGATTAACATATCGTCTCTGTTCTGGCAGAACACACTAACTGGAGGTTACTAGTTTTGAGTAATTTGACTTTGAAGTTGTTAAAATGTTTGAAATGGTCTATCGTGTGAGTTTATTAAGTAATCGTAAAAAGGATGATTTTAAAATAAGAAGGTTTCCAGACAGTAAAGTTTGAAATAAAGAACATTTTGGTATAACTAACTCAATATGTCATTTTTTCAAATTAGTGTCTTCTGCCAGAACAGTGACGATATATTAAGGGCAAATTACAAACTATAAAATAGTAGATAGTGACATATATTTACAACATGCTACCCTAAATATTATACAGACTTAAAATGTTACCTCAATACAATAAAAAAAATGTAAGTATATCAAACATTTTGAGCGTCCGTTACCGTCGCTGGCGAAGAAACTTTTCTAAGGAATCTTTAATATTTTCATATTTTCCTTAATTTACTGCCCCCTCATAATTTTCCACCCCTTACCAACGTATTGCCTTCCCATGCTCACAGTACTTATATTAAATTATGTAATACATCTAATTGCTTAAATTACAGATATTTTTCAATTGTGTGCTGAAACTGTAACTGTAGGTTTTAAGTTATTCTTTTTTGTTTTTTTAGAGTTTGCTCTACAGTTTACACAAACGATTCCAAGAGATGAGGTAATTACCCTCGTATGGGGTGCTGGAAGATAAGGAGGCATATGAATGAAGCGATAGGTTACTCAAAAGGGACAAATATTACAAACCGACATCTCTCATCTTCACTTACATATTTGCATCTAGTGATTTGGTGTCATGAGACTTCATGCTTGTTTATTGTATGAAATCAAATATCGTATTAAAAATATAATTTTCAGTTTATCATTTTATACTGATTAGTGATTATATTCAGGAGAGCGCTGAGAAAATATTATATCGTGCACATAAAGAATAATATTATGGTGGACTGAAAAAGAGTGTGAAATTATAATCTATAATTTACTTACATAATATTCACGATATAACTATCCGTTCTCAGATTAAGTTCGCTTTAAAAATCAAATTCGAATCTCGTGCGTGCTAGGCGAATAGCCACTCACCAAAAAAATGCAATAGAAAAAAATAATATGCTTACCTACAAAATAATATAATAATGAATCAATAAAAAAAACAGCTGAACCACCTAAGAATAAATTGATTATTAAATGTGTTTATTTATGCATGATTTTCTAGGACTGTATAAGCATCGGTGGTTCAGTGGTAGAATGCTCGCCTGCCACGCGGGCGGCCCGGGTTCGATTCCCGGCCGATGCAATTTTTTCAAATTCAAAGTAATATCATACTAATATTCATATATATTATATTATTATGTTCCTCATAATATTCACCTTTCACGTTGTACGTAGAATATTCAATCCGAAAATGAAAAAATATATAATTACCATTCAAATAATATATTATAATATTTTATATGGGTGCTCATTCTAATGAATCTGAATTTGGTTCATATAGTACAGGGGTGTCAATAAGGTCGATCGCGAATTGATTTTTGGTCGATCGCCAATTCACGAAGTGATGATTTATTAACCAATTTTAAAAACTTCAATAAGACTCCTCAGTTATTAAGTAACTCACTATCACATTAAGTAACTAACTAATTAAGTAACTCTTCAGTTTATAAATATTTATTGGTTTCCATTACTAGGTACGGATGAAGCACCAGCTATGACAGCTTGTCACAATGGTTTTGTTACACTATGTAGGAATGAAGAAGATTTCGCCGAATTTTTACAATGTCATTGTATCATACACCAACAAGTATTGTGTGCCAAAGCTTTAAATATAAAATAAATCAGGGATATTAGGGACATTTAAGATAATATTATCTAATTCGATTCGGGCAAAACGTCTTCAAAGGCGTCTTTTTAAACCACAAGTGGAAGAAACCGACCGGGAAAGGACCGCCCGAACTGAGTAAATGATGCATACTGATATTAAGTGGTTGCTGGGGAAAATTTATTTCTTTATTCAATCTTGTTAGTAAGATTCTATTTTGGTTTAAAAATATATCTATTATATACTATAACTTCTCCAAGTATTTACTAATCTTATGTAAAACATAGTTGAAACTTCTGATATAGTAGTTTAAAAGATAGAAAGAAAGAAAGATTACCGGTTAATGGTGATATAATTATTTATTTATATTATACATTATTTTACCGGTTGCCTTACAGTATAACTATTATAAACCATGCGGTGTGACAACGTGAGTTAAAACTTTTCTGTGGTAACTCGACGACGTGTAAACAGAACAACATATTATAATGTATATATGGAAACTTTGCTGGTTGCAATAACTTTTTATTATTATTATATTTTAAATTTCTGTAATCAATATGTAACTGTTTGTTTTTTTTAATAAATAAAATTAAAAAAAATAGATATATATTATATATTGTTATAAAGATTGATCTATTCTATCATCATCGTCGTCATCCGATGTCATCTTCTTAACGAGGACTATCTTCTTCCACGATTCTCATTCCTTAGTTTTTCACTGCCAACTACAACCGCGGAAGTTGGCGACTCCATCGATCCACCGGGTGGCCTTCTGGTACCACTGCATGGCTACATTTGTCAAACGTTTGTCCACTCGTCGAATGACATGTCCATCGCATTGTCATTTCATCAGCATGGCGACTTTAATTACATCGCGTACTCTAGTTTAACTCCTTATCCATTGGTTTCTTTTGTGGTATAATATAATAAAATACGATGTCTAAATGCATACATGACCACCGATAGCACACATTGGTTGAAAATTTTAGATTTGAAGCATAATGGGAGGTTATTTTTATAGGTGTTATCCAAGTACATAAATGCTCTTCGTGGCAGTTTGGTTCTGCAAACAACCACCTCGTCATACATACCTCTCCGACAATTAGGCGCGCACTCAGAAACGGAAAAAATAACTACAAATTATTTAGATAAATGAAATGTTACTTCTTATCATCAGGACCTCATAACTGAGGCTCGTGACCTGGATGACTTGTCGAAGAGTCTTCACGGCTCCACTTCTTTCGGTATTCTACGATACGCAAATCCTGTGGTCACTGGAAGACCCGTGGCACTCGTAGATCGGTGCAACTATCTGGGACATTCAATGTTTGTTTTAATATTAGAAAGACAAAAACGACACAAATGGATGCTAACGCATTCGATAACCACGTATGGATGCGATAGATGGAAATAACTCTTAGGTGGACACTCTTCGTTATACCTACACATCTATTCTATACACAAGGCTGCTATCGGCGGCTAACGAGAGTAGTTTATCATATTAATGTATTGAAATATTATAATTGTTACAATAAGCCGTCTAAACTGTCAAAACTGTCTATATTGCTCTAAAAGTTAACACAGCCAAGAGAGGTGCTGGTTAAAACATAGCACTTTTTGACAGTTCAGACGGTTAGCTTATTGCAACAATTAACAGTCTCATTACAAAAATATGATAAACTACCCTCGATACCTGCCGATAGCCGCTGCTAGCAGCCTTGTGTATGTGGAGTGTCTGTGTATGGAGAATGTATTTTGAAAGTGTGGTTGAAGCGACGAGAAGTTATAATTTAGTAAGCGGATTAAATGTGGAAGTACCTGCTAGATTTTCTTAACCCCACCCCTCCGGCCGCCTTAAAAATCAATAGAAAAATATTATGAATATTTTTTCAAAATGGACCCTCCACCCAAACCACTTTTCTGTGTGCGAGCCTGCCGTCAATAGACATTGATTGTTGTTCATTGATAAGGGTCGCACTTGGGTCAGCAAACCAATTTATCATTAATTTTGTCATCGAGTCATTTATCTTTAAACATACTTTGTGGCTTTCATTCGCAAGCTTCTGTATCCTATCGTAGATGTATTTTTGTCTTTTGCAAATACAAGCTTAGTCGTCTTCAATGCGCGTGTATTCCTATATTTTATATTACGAGTATATTATTATTTTATTTGTTACAAAAAATCTAAAAAACTTATTAGAATCAGACAGATGCTTCAATTTTATTATTACTTATTAGTATAGATTTATATGAAAACATTACTAATTAGTAGTGTTTTTAAGATAATATAAAGTATGCAAAGCTGAAAACTATTTGCTATTTTTATTAGAAAATTTAAAAATCTCGTTTAATTGAATTGAAGGTACGACGGTAGACGAAACCTGTAAACTTATTTAGAGAGACCCTTCAACTGAAAACTCGTTCAGAAATTTTGTCGTTTGATGATTGCTCATGTCAGAAACACGTGTTTGTGGGACGTTCGATATAGTCGATGTCAAATAATATTACCTATCATAAGTATTTAAAACCAATTTTAACTTTTAAAGATTTTAATTAAATCGAAACTTTTCATAAACCTTACACAATAATATTATTTACTCCCATTGTTTTATTTATCAAAATTATTATATTCCTGCTTTGACAGGTTTCTGAATAATTGTTCAAGGTGTATTATTTGAGAATAATATTATTGAATTTATAAATGTACCACTGTAGGTTGTAGGTATCTATTTTCAGCTTGCCAATTCAATAATACTAAAACATTGTAGAATCGCGTTGCAATACTAAATGTTCATAAGACGACTTTTTCATTTAGTCCAAAGTCCTTAATTAATAAGGCTTTTTAATATTTTTTTTTTGTAAATGGCAGACTATACGGTACTTAGCTGTATACTTTAACATTATATTAGTTGAACTAATTTAGGTAAATTATGGTAATTACTATTGATTGATATTAAGTGCTTGTTGCTGTGTTGAGAGTTTTATGTAACGACATCGATATAAATCACATGGGTTTCTCATGACAAATGACCTTTTGCAAATCTTTTGTAGAAGTTGATTAAATATTTAATTATCTTGGGTATTTATAAATAAATAATATAATTAGAGAAAAACAAGGATATCACACTTGTGATATTACATATTTTTTGGTAAACAACATGCAAGTAATTTGAAAAACAATATCAACGCTTCATCAATCACGTGCAAGTATAAACTATAAAAAAACTAATAAGTAGGTACTAAGAACAAGAAAAGCTATTCCTTATGTATGCGGTTATGTTTATCTCACTTATATGGTTGACTCGCCTTGCCGGGGCCCTCCTGAGCCTGGGCCCCCAGGCTAGAGCCCTGTTAGCCCCCCCTTGTGGGGGCCATGACATACACTGGAAAGGGTTGTATTCTAAACACACCATATTGCACTGTCTTGTGACTAATGATTATTAGTATATATTTAAGTACCCAAACGACCTTACATACACTGATTAGATTTATACAATCGTCATAACACAGAGGATAACAAAACCGCTGTCCAAAAACCAAATCCTGCAACGTTTTCCTCGAAATTTTAATTCAACAACAACCGAAGATAGTACAAGGAAAATACTGTATAAAATATTATTGTATATAATAAGTAAGTATATAAATATATAAATAAGTACCATTTTTGTCGGTTTTGTGAATCTTAAGATTTTTTCCGTATAAGTATATTATTATGTACGTATATATTTAAATTTAGTTTAATTATGAGTCATTTTATGTACCAATGGTTTAAAATATAATAATATATACCATTTTATCTTCACACTGGAACGTACAGATTTCCGCAGGATGAAGATCAGTGGCGTACACAATGTGTGTACGAGTAGGACAATCACCCCGGATGCAGCTTGGGTAGGGGCGCAGAAGTCGAGTTTTATTAAATGTGCAAGAATAAAAAGTGGAAAAAATTTTTCACCCTGAAATGACCAAATTATGCTGAGAACGAACCTTCTTATCATTATGATAATTATATCTTTAGAAAATTAAATTGTTAAAAATACTCAATGTTAAAAATTCGCTTTATTTTCATTATCAAATAACGTGATAGTGAGAGTTTGGTGTTATTTTTTTTTTCACTTTCAGGGGCCATACATTTTGAAAATACTCACATTAGTTATTTACTTTATTTTATTTAAATCTGTTAATAATTGTAATCGAACAGAGATTATTTTTATGCGTAGGTACTCGTAGTAAGTGTGGTAGTAGGTTTATTACGTAAGTGGTGCAATTTTCGTTACTACAGGACGCCAAAACACCTTGTTACACCCTGATGGAGATTACATTAATTTATTAATAATTCTCATTCACTGCGGATCAGTGAATTATTATTTAATTACCACATTTAAATTACATGCTAATCATATCTAATGGCCATCTAATGCCGACACGACAGCCGTGTCGTCAGCGATGTATGAGTTAACAAACTTTATGGGGAATATTTGTCGGCCTTTTGCGCAAGTTATCCTTGTTCTAGATCAGACACGGATTGAAAATATAATTTCTCATTTTTGTCAGATTCTGGATTCGAGCTCGCACTCACGGATTCAACGATTGGCACTCTGACACCTCTCCCGCCTTGGGTCATTGGGGCGTGAGGTGTATGTCATTGATATATTATATTATTGTTCATCTGTCTGATGAATGGCCATGTTCTCAGTTAATATTTTGCTAAAAATAGATCTACCACTGCATTCAGCGACCACAATGAACGTCTAGTGTATTTTGGAGCATTGGACAGTTATAGTCAGGGTTGTCAAGGAGCATTATTACTTTTTGGTATACACTTCTCGTAATATGTAAATACAGCTATACTTGTGTATTTAATCAGTATCGCAATGGATAAGGTTCTAGCCCGTCAATCCGGTCGGTCTAAGATTTTTTCTACATTACAAAATGCGTTTCTAAAGCTTGACTATTATAAGTTATGTATTTTTTTGTAATAATACTATATTATTAAAATTTAAGTATATCTCGGTATTGAATAACTAAACAATTAAACAAGTATTTAATGTTACCTAAAAAAATATCAATTAGATATATGGGAAATCGAAGTTAGTGTTACTAATATTCATGTAATTAAAAATAACACCCAGTTTAATGGTTGTTAGAAATTAATTATATGTATCTATAGCTTAATAGGTAAATTTTATGCACGGAATAAGGGATTTGTAAGATGTGAATTCAAGATAGAAATAAATATTTGTAAAGTATAAAATAAAATTTATCCTTGACATTGAAAGATTCACAGAGAAGTTTTATTTGTAAAAACAATTATGTAAAATGGGTCACAATGTCAAGTGTGGATACAAAATTGTAAATAATAATTTAATTACATATTATTACCTTCTGCCATTTGCGTAATAATATTGTGTAGTTATATAATATTATCTAAATTCTAAATCATAAATTAATGACCATAAAAATAATGTATTAATCTGTTTGCTAATGATACGAGGGTGGGTCAATAATTCCTTAGAAAAAAGCATTAAAACAGTTTTTATTTTTGTATTTTTTTTTTATTTCTCAACATAATCTCCTTGGAGCTCAATACACTTGGTTAGACGTTTCTCAATTTTTTTTAAACCGTCAGAAAAATAAGTTTTCGGAAGGTCCTCAAAATAAGCATTTGTCCGATCGATGACTTCTTCATTTGCAAAAAAACCTTGTCCACTTAGCCATTTTTTTAAGTTTGGGAAAAGGAAAAAGTCACTGGGGGCTAAATCTGGCGAATACGGTGGGTGGTCGACCAATTCGAACTTCAATTCTTCAATTTTAGCCATTGATCGTAAACATGTGTGAACACGGGCATTGTTCTGATGAAAGAGGATTTTTTTCCTGTTTAAATGAGGCCATTTTTCTTCAATTTCGTTTTTTAGCTGGTCCAATAAAGATGCATAATAATCCCCTGTTATTGTTTTTCCTTTTTCCAAATAGTCAACGAAAATAATTTCACGTGCATCCCAAAATACAGTAGCCATAACCTTACCAGCTGATTTTACGGTTTTCGCCTTCTTTGGACATGGTTTGTCTTCGCAATCCACTGCTTTGACTGTTCTTTCGTCTCGGGAGTATAGTGGTGTATCCATGTTTCATCTACAGTCACAAAGCGACGAAAAAATTCATCCGGATTGCGTTGCATGAGCGACAACAGGGCTTTAGAGGCCACCACCCTATTGCGTTTATTGTCGACTGTGAGCAAACGCGGCACCCATCTTGCAGAAATATTTTTCATGCCCAATTTGTCATGTAAAATAGAAATGACGCTACCTTTTGAGATCCCTGTAACCTCAATTATCTCACTCAACTTTAATCTTCGGTCACTTAACACCATATCGTGGATTTTATTGATCATATCTGGTGTAGTCACCTCTACAGGACGTCCTGAGCGTGGTTCATCCTTTGTTGATGTACGACCACGTTTAAATTCATTTAACCAGTTATAAATAGTTGCAAGTGAAGGAGCAGATATGCCGTGAACTAAATCCAACTCATTTTTTATTTCCTTTGCTGTTAACCCTTTTATATTAAAATGTTTAATAACAGCTCTAAGCTCAATTTTCTCCATTTTCCATTTTTCCATTTTCCACAAGCAAATTTTTTTTTTAAATGTACGAAAAACACACAACAACCCGACCAATCTGATTGAAACTTCGCAGCATACTGAATCGGTAGTGCCGCTGCATGAAAACAAACCGCTTACAGTACTAGTCGCGCCACTTGTCGGCTTTTCTAAGGACTTATTGACCCACCCTCGTATTATATAAGTAAGATAGGAATTTTACTAAGTAATACATAATATTATTTTACCTCACTTCACGATAAAAATAAAACAAAAGTTATGTCTGTGGACAGTATACAATATTATAAGTACTTATATGAGACGTTTATGATGAAACATTAATTGATTACAATTACGTTTTTTGGTAGTTAAGATAACCTAATTACACTTGATTATTTAGTAAATAAAAAGTCTAACAATGTGATAAAAAAAATTCTTTATAAGAAAAACATTCGAAAATAGTTTTTCGGCAATACAGATGACCTTACTATGTCAAATATATTAATTCGTAATTATTAAAAAAATATTTTTTTTATTATCAGATATTTTATTTTACGTCGACTATTATTTTAAAATTGTTTTCGTGATCTTTCTCCAAAATACGACGATAAGATTTTTTGTGAATAATATAAAAAGTGGAAGATAATATTCGCATACTCTACTTACCTTGATATTAATATTTACGTTTAAAAGAAAAAAAATGCATAGAGAAAAGGTGCTAACCTAATAAAATACATACATGCTTGTATTTATAAAAATACAAATAAATTATTTATCTGGTAGTTGTTCAGTTTGTGCTTGATCCGGTGCATGGATTCCGTAGGTCGGAAGAATGGTTAATCTCATTAAAATAATATAATAATAATATGCATTATATAACTGCTTAGGAAAGAAAATGATTTTTAAAAATGGGTTCTTGAGTTAAATTTGCGTCTTATTCTGTTGCCAATAAAATTATGTTCAATCAGTGAAAACGTTTTTTTTTATTGTTTTTATGCAAGATTTACTGAGTAGCCATATTGCCATTCTATAATGTTGTCAAGTCGAGTCAGGACACTACTTTATAGAATAAACACCGAAGATATATACTGACATAGATACATAGGGTCTAGGACGATTTGGCGCCGGGACAACTGGACGCCACGCAATTCGAAATTAAATATACGTTAGGTACTTTAAAAAAATATATTTAATGTTATTATTTATATTTAAATTATTATATTATGATTTAATAGTTGGCGAGAATTTAAATATGCACACGTAAATAATGATTTAATCGTGCATATGTTTAAGTTCCAACGAAAAAAGAGTTTTTTATTTTATATAAAGCATTAGGCACAATAGTTCTCAATCCGAAATAAAAAAAAACATCATGTTAAGAGTAAAATGAATTAAAACCACTAAGTAGTAGATAGAAACTGATTAAAATTCCTCATCTACGTTCTGTATTCGTGTCTACGGCAGTGCGGCGTCCAATTGTCCTGGCGCCCAGTCGTCCCATTCCCGATAAATATCATTTCATAATATAAAACCTACTCGTATCTTAGTTAAAATATCTTACGCCGTGTGTATATTTAAGTATTTCTAAAACAAATACAAAATCACACGAAAATCTAACAAACTATTATAGAATGGGTGCATATTTGGCCGGTTGAAACATTACCCCGACAGAATTTTTTTTTCACTACAAAAATGTGACTAATTTTCCGACGACACGATTAATACACGTCGCCAGGTTAATTGTCTATGAAAAACTTGTGCTCGGAGATGAATTCTTTTATTTTACATATACACCTACTATTTTATTCACGATAGGTAATATGTAAATAGTACATGCGTT
This sequence comes from Rhyacophila brunnea, assembly GCF_057557595.1. Lineage (NCBI taxonomy): Eukaryota > Metazoa > Arthropoda > Insecta > Trichoptera > Rhyacophilidae > Rhyacophila > Rhyacophila brunnea. The sequence continues at coordinate 21,846,118 of NW_028233350.1, forward strand.
TTAAAGTTGTGAATAACTTTTATTCTTTTACTATATTTTCACAGAAATAAGACTGAGTTTGATTGCAAATTTTATTGGAATTATATTACGATAATAATAAATTATATATGTATAATATTTTTATTGGTAGCAAACAATATTGGTATAATAACATCGTTAGATAAATAATAGTTATTACATTATAATATTATGATTCGCTTGCAATATGATATTATTGTATAAAACGGAGTACTTATACAAGTTATAGGTTTTATAGTCTTATATTATTTTATAGCTTATTATAACATGCGCCATACATCAATCTATACGCAAGGGGCAAAGACTCGATGCTAAGCGATTTTTTAACGTTTATTTCGATTTGTAAATAAACAAATTAATTGCGAATACTGACGACAATAATTAATGCGCAATTATTGTTTTTCCGTATTTAAATTAGGCACAGTGTGGGCAAACTAGCTAGTTATTACTGAATGGTTTAGAATTGAGATGTGACAAGTTTGTGAAAAATGCTAGCGTTGCCCAGTGGTAAAAAAATCACAGTTTTTACGGCATTGCAAACAACGTATTATGCGTTCACAATACGATACGGATAAAGAGACAAAGAGAGATTCCCGCGCATACCTACATAATAGTTATGTGGAGATTTTTAGTTTTTGACATGATAACCAGTCTGTCGCGTGTTGGAATTTATTTATTTAAAACATACGAGATTTTTATTATATATTGATTTTTAAAATTATATCGATTTCTAGTAAATTCACTTAAGTTTTGTAAATATATCATTAAACCAAGTTACGAATCGTTTACCATCCTCCAACAGGCAACAACTTAACATTGAAATTGCGCAGATTGCGATTTCTTCTACTGCGCACAAATTGTCGTTTGCATCGTTTTCTCTCGTTCGGCGTCGCTACAACAACGTCATATTTTCTGTCAAAACTATATAACTTCACGCTTATGTGGTATGTTTATAATATTATGATAGTCTTAGTTATTTTATGTGTACCTATATAAAGTCGTGTACTTCTTTTACTGTCTTTCTCATTCATTATCTGTCGCATTTATTGTTATTTTCAGTAGGTGGGCAACTATAAGTTAATAATAATATTTTGAACCGAAAGACATTATACTATACAATTTCTTAAGTGGCTAGACGCTCATGATTTACCACAAGCTTACCTGCGCAAACTGATTTGTATGTATGGACGGGAAAATTGTAAGTGAAAACCGAAAAGCGCTGTAAAAGTGTTGTTTGTATAGTGTATTTTTATACCGCGCAGGCAAGTTGCTGCCATCTAGCCGGCGCATTAGTCGAACGGAATCTAAGTAGCTATTGATAAATCTATTCCATACATTGATAGAATATTATACAACTACTGTAAAGTAATATTAGAAAAATATTTAAAAAAATGTCGAAAGATAGAAAAGACACAAGTAAACCCAATCTTAAAACAATGTGAAAGTTTAGAATAATCTATGTAGGTATATGTTCATGTTGTTGCATTCTTATACTTGCATTGATCATTATCTTCTCATGAGTTTTTATTATTTAATTGGGCTTTCATAAATAATAATGTTATTCTCAGAATTGCAATCGTAAAACTGCTGAGGTTACATTATATATTATTCTGAGAACCGTTAGCTCTAAAACGCTTTAAGTTCTCAGTAAACTTTTACGATCTCTTCAAAGGGTTGTCAATTCTCGTCTGCACTATTAATTTGTATAATAATATGTTTATTTATTATTATTGGCATTTATATTAAAATATAATAAGAAGCTGCCGAAAGACGAAACATGGGCCACAAAAATGACTAAAATGGAAACGTACAACAAATACACAAATTAATTTAATCTAAATAATTAAATTCTACGGGTACGCTTTTATAATACACATATACAGCGAATATTGCATGATAATTTATGAATGTTGGCGAACCCTGATATCATGTGATTATTTATGAAAGTAAATTATTTTATTATTTTTCATTCCCTTTCACAAATATTAATTGATCGTTTACGGTTATATAGTTTATGAATTGTATTTTTCTTTGCTAGGATAACTTCTATTAATAAAAATGTAGTCTTTCACTAAATACTGAAATATTTTATAATGTGCTCGTTTATATTATTTACTTATTACTTAGATGTATCTATATCAATTGACAATTGGATGAATTAGTAGAATAAAAATATCGTAAATAGTTGGTATAATATAATATATGGCTATTATTATATTAATACATAACAATAAATTAATGGTTCACAAATTTTATGATTGCTATGTGGGAAAACTAAATAAGTAAGTATTTTTATTTTTAGGGCCAATCAACTAGTATTAAAAAAATATTTGAAAATTGCTTCACTTTTTAAAATTTACAATATCTTTGTAATTAAATTTTTTTGCTAAATTTTGACGTCTAATTAATCAATGTTACCCGCGATGGCTGAGCGGTAGTCTGGAAAATTTAGTTTGAACCTAGTACATGAACCTAATAGGTTGAGCAAGTGGTTAACATATAAATATTGTGTATTATAATAACAACAATACAGATTGGATTATTTTGAACAATTATAAATTAAAGCGAAATAAATGATTTACATTCGTGGGAGCTTTTTTTATTATCAATTTCTGTATAATAAAAAAACTCAAGGAATAATACAAATATAAGATTTTAAATATTCTAGTTTTCGATAAAATCAGTTTGATTTTTTTTAAATTTAAGTAAGTAAGTATATAATATTATGCCTACAAAAACATGGCATCACTTTTGACAGGTATATTGTAATTATATTACGATAAAAGACACATATAAAATTTTTTTATTTGTGCTTTACACTCCAATCTTAATTAGATCTGTGTGCTCAAAGTGTCGATGTGCTATTTTCATCTTTAGATTCGTAAAACCTAAACCGCTAAATGAGTATTTATATAAGAAGCTTTTCATTCATGCTAGTTAGTCTACCCACTGAAAAGCTTAAACGCAAACACCGACCACTGTTTATTTATTTACAGATTTTTTTATCTATTTAACGAAATCTGTTTAAATTTTGAAGAAAACATAAAATAATAATTAAACCGCAAAATGACTGTTATATAATTTTTTGTAGTAGTATTGAGAATATCTTGTCAATACTTCATATTATTCTTTTTCCTGGCGCTACACATTTATTTTGGGTCTTGGTCTCATACATATTTGCCTCCATCCAGATATACCTAAAACCCTCCCACTCCTGTGTTATATGCCCAAAGTCTTTCAATCCAACTCGAAACTATCCGCCCATCTTATACGAAGACGATCAGGTCTTTGTTTGGCTTTCGACTAACTGAATTTCAGTTTCTTCCTCTTGTATATCATTATTACTACAATTATCAACTTCTTAAAAATCAAGAGCATCGTTAAACGTGTTTGTTCTCCCAAGGTGCAGAGCTCACGTGTCATTGATAATGCCAGTTGTGAAGGTAATAGCTATGATTAACGAAATAGTTTAGGGCAGGTATTGCTATTATATTCCACTTGCGTGAGTACGAGTTTCGTTTAACGTTGTTTTACAAATTCTTAAGGTATACTGTGTTTTTGTACCTACTTTCTTTTATTTTTTTTATTAGCCTATATTTATTTTTCTTAGGTACTACGTACCTAACCTGATTTTATGTAAAATATTGTTTTATTTATATGTATGTAGGACATGTACCTATTTTTTTTGTATTACTCATGTTATGTTGTGAATGTCTTAAATGTTCACTTCGTGTGAATAAATAAAATATAAATTATTATCTATACTTATAGGTAATATTTTTATATTTTTAGTTATATTTTTTTCTTATTTTCTTCAGTTCAATATACGGAATGTAGATTTAAGAAACAAATAAATTTTAGAGCAAGAATACAATAATAAGTCTACTTTAAAAAAGCGGCATCAAAAGATGCGACGGACTTGATAAAACTATTAGAACGAACATTATTTTTTTAAAGGTTTCGTTTCTGGTTTGGTTCCAGTGGATAGTCAAATAAGTTTTGGTTCTTGTTACTTTTAATAAAACTTCAGTGTTGTTTTGTAGGAATATTTAGCCTAACCACACATCTATCAGCGTATTTAATAACATATTTTCTAGTGAAGATAACTCAATTCAAAGAATATAATAGAACACCTTGATAGTCCAAAAGAGTATTATTTATTCTTTAATACGATAATTTTTATTAAACAATATTTTTTAGTCTGGCCAAAGGGAATTACTTCTGGTTATTGTTCGTTTGAATTCTGTAAAAACCTTATTTAGTTATAAGCACTCAATCTTTTTTATAATATGACAGAGCTTTAAATATAATATAAATAATACAGAATAAAAAAATAATGATAAAAAATGGGGAAATATATTATTACACAATAATATATTACAGTGATAATCTGTTTCAGCGATATTGCATGCATTTAATATATTATTATTCTAATAACAATTTAATGTAGACTTTTTTATAATAATTCAAGATGGACTAAGTAATATTATTCTAAGCAGCATTTTTATGCCAACTTCGACAATCACTGCGCTTTAAAACAATTTAATTTTCAGGTCACATGTTAGGTCGAGTGTCGAACAACACTTTATGGATAAATAATTATGTAAAACAGGATATGAAATTTAATCGTATTTTATAAATTATTATCTTTGACATTTCTTTAATTTCTTTCTAATTTTAATTACTCCACATATTTATTTATATTAAACATTTTTAAGTAATATTTAAGTACCTAGTGATAGGTATATAATATATAAATAAATAAAATGTAAGTATGTACTATATTAAAATCTTATTAATTGTGTGTATACTGTCGTGTTTAGAATATCACGCTTAAACCCTGCTAGTATTAAGTTATTAACCTTTTAATTTTTATCCAATAATTCGGTATTATCAGTTTTTCGTTTTCAGCTAACATAGACCAATAATAATACTTGATGGCTTTATTGAAACATATTAATTCGGATATTGATATATTTCACTTACGTGTGAGTGAAAATGATAGATACTGTTTAATACCTTATTTAAAATAGCATTGGTTTATCTCACTTGATAGACTCATAGATATTACTGTACCTATTTAAATAGCAACCTATTTTTCCTAATCTTTATTTTAAAACTTGTCCTTTCCATGTAAACGTGCCATGTTATGAATATTTTTTAAGTTATATTAAACTTATTTGCCATAACATTGGTATGTAAAATAAAATAAATAAATTGAAAACAGGTGAATATTGATTATCAAAATTGTTGATGAAAGTTAATTAAAAATTATTTATTCAGATTAAAGGTGGTTACTAAATACGTATAGGAAGTATATTAATTCAATAATATTGGATTTATTAAAATTATTATTTGATTAATTCTTAAATATACCTACGTAAATATAATATGATTATAATATATACTATGGTATATTATAGTATACCATTGTATTTTATTGTTATATAATGATACACTTTTATTTTGGTAAGAGCAAATATTTACATACCTTAGGAATGTATTGCTGGTGAAAAAGAAGAAATATATGAAAACAGGTAGCCGATTTCTTCTCACGCGATAATTTAAACTCAAACTGTAAAGTCATTAATTCAAAAGTCAACCGATCAGACACTGAAATATTTGAATTTGGAACACAACACTGTGAACGTGTCACACGCGGAAGCCTTCGAACACGATTTGAATCTTGAAACGTTCGTTTGAAGTTTAAATGTGTTCCATGACGGGGCGGGAGAAAAAATTGGCGCGCTTTCCACCGCCAGCGCTGTCGGCTGTCAGGAGGCGTCAGCTGGTACGACTGCACGAACAAACGCCGATTGACCCGCACCAGACAGATCATTTTGTCGTACTCGAGAATAAATTTAATCATCTTCCAGTCGAATCACACCTAGGGCCGTTATCGCTGGACGCGTGGCTCATAATAATGAAATACACACACGCCAATCTTGCAGGAATATTCTCGGAATCATAAAAGTTATAAGAACATGACACAAGCAAGTGTACAGGGTACGATGTTTTTCAATTTTTTACAATAAATTACTATCTTGCCGAAGTTATAATAAGAACACATAGGTACACAAATAGTTACAGGACTAAAAGAGAATATCATTAAAAATTCAAATGTGTAATAATATTACACAAATATTTGAATAGCGTAATTATAGTAAGTATCTACATAATAATTGTAGTAATAGTATTTTTTTCTAAGAAATCAAAGTAATAAATTGCTAGCGCAAAATTAAAATAATAAAAAAAGAAAATAAAAAATCTTCATAAATTACTTTATATTATAATTATTAATTATAGACTAAACAATTGAGAAATCAAATGTTTCTAATCTAAAATATCTAGGTATTTTGTTGCTGAATCAATATGTATGATTACGATCAAAATTAAAAAATGATTTAAAATTTAAAATAATGATAAATTGAATATACTATCATGCCTAAATACGCTCTCGTCATAAACGGGGACTTTTTTTTTCTCATTGCGTCAGTGTCGTCTAAATATATAATGCAGTTGTGGCATTTTGTATAAATTCAGAATTGAATACCCACTTACATACACAAGTTACATACTTTTAAAGTTTTAACTCAATCTTAAAAACTAGATAATTTTATAATTTTACAATATTATCGTTAGATGATAATACTCGTATATTTATATTTTTAAACTTTTTGATAATCTAACTTCAATTTCAACATTGGTACATTTTTATATTATATCTGATATATTCAGTACATTGTTGTCGTATGAAATTTCCTGGTTTTTCTCGAATCTTTTAAAAATTGATTTGATCAAAAAAAACTTGACGGAGACTATTTATAGGACTCATATTTTTAATACTAACGATCGTCCATGACTTAGTCCGCATGAAATACGGAAAGAAAAACCATATAATATATATATATACAGAATGAAAAAATATAATATATTAATTTATTGTTAGTTTTCTAGGCGCTTGCTTCTCAACCGCGCCTCATCTCATATTATTGCGAATGTATTATTTTCAATCTTTTTATATATTTCGATTTCGGTTGTTTTTTGAGATAACGAAATATAAATTGGTTCTAAAACGTAATACTACATAAACGGCGCAAGTTTCCTCACTATTGGTCCAGTAGTTTTTTTTTTTAAATTTATATCTATAAGTAGACAAGCAGACACTCAGACATTACTGTTGAGCACAATTATATAGAAATCAGCAAGCCAACACAAATAGAGAAATTGGGTTTTTTAGGTAGGGTGAGATTATTTAAAACTACACATCCTATATAATACGGCACGTTAGGTTTTAAAATGGTAAATACCCTATTATAAAATATGTGAATAAGTTTTAATTAGATAAATGGAATATATATGATATGATATTACTGTGTAATTATGTTTTTTTTTGTATAGTGCGACTGTTTTTTACGAATCGACGGATGCAATTATAATGCGATCTGTGAAATTTTCTTAGTGGATTTGTTGAAAAAAATGTATGAAGGGGTTTTCTGTGATTCAGAACGTAGAAAAAAAGTATGTTACATCTTGTTAAACACGATAACTTATTTTCGCCCAAATCGTGTAGGTACTGGCTTCTTTCTACATAACTACATTCAATCTTATTATTACATTGACTGGCGTGTGTATTTTCGCCAAATACCACGATGACGTGTTCGTCCTCAGAGGTTAATCTAAATTTCATGGGAAACTAAATCGTAGCGTTTTTATATACTTATAAATACTCCATTTGTTTATTTACTGCATTTATGTAGTTTATCTAGAAGTATATACAATGAAAAAAAAACTATGAGTATGGAAAAATAATTGTATAAATATCACTCTAAACTGGACTTATACCAAGGAAATTCTATCTCAATTAATGCAAAAATAATCTATGTTGCTATTCGCTATCTACATAGCGGCCATGTTAATTGTTATGTTTCAGACGTATTGTCAGACGTGGCGCTTATCCATTTTTCAACACATAAATAGAACAATGTATTTTTCTATGTCAAATGCACTGTTGATTAATGACAATCGTAATAAAAAATACTGACAATAGCAGTACATAATAATATGTTCATCAATCACACCGAGAGTCACTGACTCGAGTCTAGATATATTTTTAGACTTTGTCTTATTTATTTCAAAGCTAAAAATATTATACAATGATAAACAGAATGCACTTTTTTATTGTTATGCACTTATTATTCGAGAGTCGTTGATTTATTACGTAATAATTTATTTATTTTGTATCCTGGTAGTTGCAATATCTCGTGGCGCAGTAGCAATAAATATTGATTGCTATTTATTATGTACGGTTATAAATCTATTGCGAATGGGTTAACCAGGGTGTGAAACGTGAAAATAAAATATATTTATAGTTAATATAATATCGAGAGTAGATTTTTCCAGGGAATGTATCTTCTTCGAGCTATGTGTCCTGCCAGTTACCACTCTCGGTTTAGGAAACAAAACACTATTTTGAAAAACCTCAGAAACAAACCTACTTATTAAAATAAAGTATGTATGATTTAATGGCATAATTAAATTAAAAAATATTTTATAGATTTTCTTACTATTATCTATTATGGCTTGAATTGCGCCGGGTGTAATTGAATTTGTAAAACAAACTAACACTATTTAAAATTAGTAATAGAACAATATAATAATATGTAGGTATGACTAACAAAGTTTAGTGTGCACTATTTATGTCGAATATTAACACAGCCTACCTCCAACCTTCGCCACTGGTATATAGATGAGTGTATATATCTTTCAAAAATATTAGTGTTCATTATAATTTACTATCTACTGGTAGTGAAATCTTAAAATTTCTTTTCGAGCGGAACATTTTGAGGATAATGCGAATAATACAACTTTTAAGAAATGATTACACAGAAATGTCATTTTTTTATCTGCACACCAACGGGTTATGAATCTTTATAAGTGTGTATATCAGAATTTTAAAGATCGTTTATGCATATTATATCTTGTTTTAGACACATAAAAATAATGCGACGTAGTACGTAATGTAATTATTTTCAATAAGAGATTAAAATAGTGTAGGGAGGTGGTTTGAGTCTTCCCCAGATCGGAAATTTGTCCATGTTTATCAGTTTCAGACAAAATGCTATAAATCGTAGTATAATATTTAGTCTTTTGTGTTAATGATTAATTATTTTAAATTATTGGTCGAAAGTCATTAAGTACATTAATTAATATTAACATTATAAATAATATTAATATTAACATTCTAGATATTTTTTTTTGACCGATATCGTCTGCTTCCTTTTATTATGTAGTTGATATTGTCTCTCTGAGAGGATGAAAAAAATCCTTCCCGATATTAAAATTAGTGATGAAGATTGAGTTATTATAGTTATATAGAGAATTCGTAGGCTGGTTAAGTAAAGCCTCAATTACATTTAGCTTCTTTACGAGCTGTTTATTGGCGAATTTAAAAGCGGGCGATTCAGCTACTGCGATTTGATGATTACACACAAAACTTTCCATTCGCTGACAAGCCACAAGCCAGCGACTATTTTGACAGAACGTAGTTCGTTTTTTTTACCGGGAGGTTGGTACTGCGCTCTATTGCGTAGACGCAGTAGGCCCACACGCCGGCGTGTAGCGTGTAAAGTTGACCGGTTTTCAACTTTTCTCAGTAGAGTGTTTACAACCTGCTTATTAGCTTATTCGATGATTACACTGGGTGACTTTACAGGCAGATTGTAAATTCGCCAATAAACAGCTCGTAAAGAAGCTCAATGTAATTAAGCTAACAATTTGCAACTATACAGGTGACGAATTTGAGATTTAAAAAAAAAATGGTATCGTATGTTGACGTAAGTACTTTTGGGATGTCGGAAATTCTGCACAATCCTATAAATAACACATTTTAGTTAAAACATACCTTAACATTTTATATTAGCTTAAATCACTCTAGTATCTAGTTTTATTTTGTCTCAATTAATAAATAATATGTACTGTCATCAAAAATCACTCAGTTCAAAGACGGTTCTTTAGAATCCATTTTTTTTTACAAATTTTCCCATTTTACAAAAAAATATATCCAACAATATAAATGAATTTTAATTTTGATATTTGCCTATTCTTATAATTAAATTCTTAATTATTCATTCTGCCAAAATAATTGTATATACCTAAACTATGTACCCACATACTTAATACATGTTATTATATTAATAATCTAAAAACCTAATAATATTAATATTATATGAATCATGTAAATAGGTATCTAGTTAATTAAAAACATTGCCTTTCGTAAAATAATAATAAAACAGACTCGCTTAGTATTTATTTGCTAACTACGGTAAAATATATTTTTTACAAATTACATGAAATTGTCAATTCAACCAACCTGATAAATAATTAATATTAAATTATTATTGATTGAATAATTTAAATTATTCGCATTCCGTTCAACTTTTGGACTTTGAAACTAATAGTCAGGGATTTTGTGACCTATCAATTAAATTTACATCCAGTCAATATTGTATTCCTTAATTGCAGAATTTCAAGATTATCTTCAAATTAATATTCAACAACATAAACACATACTCAAACTGAAAATAAATATAATCAGACGGTAATTAGAGAAAATTTGAATTTTTTCACAATTTCGGAATTTACAGAATTTTTTGTACTTAAATTTTTTAACGGCTTAATTTAAAGAAAATACCTACCGGATATGCTTTCCAAGCTGGGCAGAAAAAATAAATAACCATTCAAAACAGTCGAAAACCTATTTTTGATGGTTTTTAACATTGCTGGATTTGCATTCTATGTATATATTTTGCAGTGCATAATATAAATTTTCAATTATTAATTACGTATTAATTATGTTGTTTATAATATATATACATACGCATATACTAGCGAATTGTTAATGTTACTATGTATAATATTATATATTTAAACCTGAATATATGTATGGATTTTTTATTGTGTAAATTTATATTGATTGATTGAAGAACTGTTGCAATAAAGTTTTTCTACTTACTTGGTATTGGGTTGCACTTTACTTGAAAAAAACTCATGTCGCCTGTTGGTGTACCAAGGCTTTTAATCAGACTAGCCAGCTTGCAATCAGATACAGCTGGAGTATATTGAATTTCCTCTACGGCAAAATAGTACAACGTGTCATACTAACTTGTTGATCGTTTTTTCACTCACCGTTTCTTTGAAGACAATTTAAAAAATGCGACGCGGAAATTAAATAATAATGATGCACGCTTCTAAAAATATTAAAAGTGACATTTGCAAGGACATTATAGTAGACTTTAAATAGTAATCAGTCAGAAATAATTCACTATGACAAAGACTAAGAAACGACCATTAAATTTTTTTTTTACAAATCTATTATGCAATGTATTTTACAATTCATCATGTAACTGCCGATTTTTTTTTTTGGTTTTAAAATTAGTTAATATAGATTTTTAGTAAAAATAATTACAAGATAAAAACAACTTTTTATATACAACGTTTTTAAATTTTCTGTTGAATTATTATGCTCAATATGTTCAAAGATGTACTTGATATGAAGTAAATAGAAAAAAAACAAATATAGAATACTGAAATGTCATTTTGACATTTCATTTTGATTTCCATAGTGACGCACGTATATATTAATAATTTAGTTGCTAGGACCACTACCTTAGCAACCAATAATAGTCTTTTACTTTTTACGGATTTTTCTGAAATAACTTTCCATACAAAACAGAATTAACTGAAAATGAATTTTAATTCTGCGTAAAGAAGGCTAAAAGTATTAAAAGAATGCATTGGCATCGTGTTCTGATATATTATAAAAGTTTCAAATGTCTAGCTAGTCGGGAAGTTAGTTAAAAATCGATTGCAAGACTTGTACTGGACAAACAACCACCGGACAAACAAGAATACGAGCTTATAAAAACGTTGTAATTATGTACGTGTATCAGTGTATTATTGTTTATCCATCAATTGTGTAATTTAACATCAATTAAATAAGTGAACCAAAAACACTCATCATTCAATCTTCTAAAACTGAAGTCAGAGATCTTTTTGCAATGAATGGTGCTATATAATTTTAGAAACTAGCTAAGTTCTCTTCTCAGTCGTGTCCTCATGACTGAGGATCGTGACACTCTGAAATGCAGTCATCTTCTGAGAGACCAAGACTCTACGGTCTTCTGCCTCTCAGAATAGCATGAAGGCAACCCAAAACTACCAGTCTCTCCAGGTTATCTGGTCTGCGCCGAATAATATAGGTATCTAAAAAGCTGCAGAATGCATCTCAGATAAATTGTCGAGAACTTTTCCCTTATCTGGTCTGTAATCGACTTTTCGTCCTGTGCTTATGTACAAACAAATATACGAAGCATTTGTCACCAAAATCAATAATTGTCTTTATCTCCATTATGAACACTAAGCATAATTTTCGTGGTAAATGAAATTTCTCTATCCTTCGTATAGCGGTAATATGTGTCATCGCATTTTTCCAAAGATGTGTACGCCTTATTATATATGCTTCACATCCGTCTTTTCCACGAATGGTCGATCCCGGCTGTATAAACTCGTCCACTATTTTTAAATATCTAGCTGCAGTTAGACGATAGCCCGTGTGATAACCGTTAACTTAGTAGAGTATATGTTTTATAACTTTGCACATTTTTTGCACTTTTTACTACACTGATACACCTTTTTGCCTGATTACATTGCATAAAATTAGATCAAATGATATTCACTTAAATTATTATATATATATATATAATAATTAATAAGTACAATATTTCGAGGGTATACTGACAGAAAGCATTAAGTCATTAAAACAAGTTCTGAGATAATCGCAAAAAGGACTTTAATTTTTTTTCAAAGCGTTCTCCCACGTAGATTTTTTTATGATGTAAAAACATTTTTACTACATTATAAAGAATAACCATTATGGCAAACACAATATACGACTTGTTACAAGTCCTGTATTTTGTATACGCAGAACGCATTAGGTCATTATCATGCTTTCTATCAGAATAAAAAAATAACAATACGATTTAATAATGTTTCTATTTCTCACCATTATATCCTATGCCTTTGTGCATTTTACCAGGACGTAGAGCGTAAAATAGTAGAGATTTTGGCATTTAAAACAGGAAAACAGCAAAAACTGAAATAATACGTTTTGTCAGTATACCCTCGATTTTTAGAATGTATTACATTATTTTCATCCTAGAGCCGGAGTGCAAAGTTATGAAGCGTATATTATATTATTGCTATTATTAAGGAAGCATTAATTGCAACTCTTTTCCTCTACCTAGTGTAACAGCTCTATAACTTCTTTCATCAGAAAGGATTAGTGTAGAATCTCAAGTAAGTAATTGTTGATATTATTATTTCACCATTACAATGATTATATTATGCTCTGCATAGATACTGAACAACTGAGGACTCCCTTTTCGGTTTCGGTAAACTTCGGAAAATATCTTATTTACTTTTACTTATGTTTGACTATCGTTATATAAGTTTTTGATGACACAGGTGAGTTGTACTGAAACTCCCAATCTCAAAAGAATCTTTCACATATTATTGAATATAATAGTTTCATTTAGTTTTATGTAAATTTCAAAATTTTATGTTTCGGGTATGTATACAATTTAATGTTCATTTTAGTCAGAAAAGCAACCTTCAGTTTAACGTAGGAATGTGTGCCGCAATAAAGAATAATACTATGGAACCAATCTTTTACATATTTAATTTTTTGAAAATCTTAACAGCAATATTATTTTTGACATAATATAGGTATATTTTTTTTTAAGATTAAAATAACAAAACAAACTAACATTATTATGCATTTGAATATAAGCCATGCACGTGTCAGAATAGGTATCTGTATTAAAATGCATTTTGTGTTATGTAACTCGAATACGATTCAATAATATTTGACTAAGATTGTCAAGGACAAACAAATAATATTTAATATACGATACAAGTCGATAGTCTTGCAATCAAATGACAGAAAGTGCTTCAGCAGTTTGTAAACTCGTAATTCAATTTACACATTCCTGCTGATATTTTAACTTTAAAAATAGGCACGTGGTTAAAAATTATGCAATGATTCAAGTGACATTTATCTATGTAGGTATTTGCTGGATTTTTCTTCTTTAAATATCGTTAGTGGGTATATTTATTTGGACTACCAAAATTGTAGGCCAAATATCATTTTAATCATACCTCCCCGCTTATATATAAATTCCATTTCTTTTTCACATGAGGTCTATTGATATTTGGATAATAAATTTATGGTGTGGTATGTATTACAAGATTTCTCGTAGAACCCAACTGATATGTAGTGCATATTTTGAACACTTTAATAGTATTTTAAGAAGTGAGCTCCCGTATCTTAAGCATAAAGTGTTCAACCAATGTGTGCTACCAGTGCTCATGTATGCGTGTGATACATGGACTCTTAATGTAAGAAAAACCCAGAAATTATGAGTAGCACAACGTGGCATAGAAAGGTCCATGTTGGGTATGACGCAGAAAGATCACGAAAGAAACCAATTATTGATAACGAGGCAAACATGTAGATATAGACTACGCAATGTGATAAAGGTCGCTTAGCAATGGGCTGAACAATCACTGACCGCATGCTGTCAGACAGTTTTTTTTATATAGAATTATTAATAACCATGTCCTTGCTATTTCGTACAAGGTGGTTGTTAGTAATTTTGAACGATCAAAAACACCCAGGATTTGAGAAAAACACACAAATATTGTGTGTCCTGACCGGGTATCGAACCCAGGAACTCTCGGGTGGAAGGCAAGCGCCTTACGCACTGCACCACGAGAGCCGCCAAATCAATATTATTTACATTATTTACTTTATTATAATGAGATAAAATTATTGAATAAATATAATATGTAAGAATCTTATTGTGGATAATGGATTTAAAAAAATATTAATTGTCAGACAGTTAGTAGCACTCAAGAAGCACTGAAGGACCACACAGAGGCGATCTAAAACTCGCTGGATATACGAGTACTAACTTATAACCTTCCATTACACCCACGATGGCCACGTGGCTTAAGCGCCGGTCTATAGTGTCGAGGGTCTCAGGTTCGAATCTTGGGTCTGGCAAGTACACATATTGTTTTTCAATTTGTGTATGAGTCAGAGTATGGACCTAATAGGTTGAGCAATTGGCTGATATCCATTTCTCGTAAAAATAAAATCTGTTAATACAAACCTCTACTCTGTGGAGGCCCATATGATCCTATTAGGATCGGACATGATCAAAAGAAAGAAGAAGAACTTATAAAATTTGGTGGATGTACATTGCAGCAAATAGCTAGGGATCGATAAAAGAGGAAGGATCTATGAGAGGTATTCACAGTGACGTCCCGTGGGGGTAGGCAGATTGAGCATCGCTTGGGGCGGCATTTACTTGAAGGGCGGCAAACCGAAGAAAATCATTTGGTATATATAGAAATAACTATCTAAACTGAGTACTTAATAATGAAAATATCTTTCCTTTCAAAAATTCAGCTCACTGGTTGGAAACAAAATGTATTAATTAGCATAAAAGGTTTAACAGGACTTTAATTTTTAGTCAGGTTTGCGATGTCTAGTTTACTTCCGCTGCCCTTTGATGTCCTTGGTGACCAGAAATGACACGAGCACGGATATTAAAAAAATATTGTATACAACATGGGGCGGCATTATGGCGCTGCCCAGGGGTGGCATTTTCTCTAGGGACGTCACTGGGTATTCATACAGCAATAAATCCACATTGGCTTAGTGATAATGTATAATTTGATGTAAGTATTATACTTCAGTTGAGGCTTGGTCTAAAAATATCGTGGCTAGGCGATAGGCGGATTGTGCAAATGACGCGTGCTGAACGAAATATAATTTGTCATAAAAATTCAACATGCGTCCATTTAATGTTTTGTTTATTGTTATATTACTAATAATAATAGTATATTCATTGATATGTTTTCTTTTTCAAGTAGATCCGTAAAGTTTTTTTGTCATCTTCACACGATTTAAGAATATATTTATCCAACGCCATGACAAAACAAATCGACGTGCGCACACCCGACTATCGGTCTCCGATTGGCTATTGGGTATACTAGCGATCGCACACGACTTCGTCCACATGAAGTATGGAAATAAAAACTAGACAATGAAGAAATTGGCCGAATAAACGGATAGATAGACAGACATGTCATGTTGATGAAAAATGATACTATCCGTCAGACTGGTGAATTTTTATTTATGTTTGGAACGGGAGATCGGGTTGGTTCAGCTAAGAGCCCGCAATCGATATACGAAAAATTGTGATAAGTTTCACGTTAATTTTCATTAATCACTTTTTACTCCATTCTTCAATGTCAAAGTTTTCTTTATGTATTCGGTAGCTCGTCCATCGACATATTGAAAGCCTACATTTAAGCACTCAACAACTATCATAGTTAACAAAATGCTTGTACCGGGGCCCTACTGAAGGTCTTCTGTTTATTTACTCTCTAATTGTTACATTTGTTATTGTGTTTGACGATTGTTTTACTGGTAGGTATGTGGAAAAACTGAAAAGTACCCATGTGCGTGCAACCTATGAGCTGGAGCTGCAGAAGCGCTTATATGATGCTAGAACTCTCACGTCCTCCATCGGCTCGGATCCTTTGGAAGGAAAATGGATATTATTCCGGGATGCTATAATGAGCTCCGCAACTACTGCCTTAGGAGAGCGGCATACGCACAGGCCGGACTGGATGTCACCTCATACATGGGAGATGATTGAGAAGAGGAAGCTCCTGAAAGAATTGCGAGACAATGGTACATACGACTCACAGCGCAGCGCGGAATACCAGACAATGGACCGCGTGGTAAAGCGTTCTGCCCGCCGCGATAAGCGCCGACGCCTGGATGACCTCATTCGGGATGCGGAATCTGCTGCCTGCAAGAATAATCCAAGTGCTCTCTTCCGCATCACCAGAGCAATTTGCGGTAAGAAACGTCCAGTGGTCACTGCATTACGCAACTCTGACGGAGTGACAGTCACTGAACCTGCAAAGGTCCAGGAGCTATGGCGCCAACATTTCAGTGATGTCCTGAATCGCCCACCTCCATTGCATCCCTTCGATATTCCGTCGGAAATCACCGCCCTTGGAATCACTACTGCATCGGGATTCTGCGAAGATCCTCCGACAACTGCTGAAGTTAAAGAGGCTGTCAAAAGACTGAGCGCTGTATTGCCGTCCTTGTGTGACCTTCTGCACGAGGTGTGGGAAAGGGAGCAGTACCCCAAAGCCTGGAGGGATGGTACCGTTGTTACTCTGCACAAAAAAGGTAACCCACAAGACTGTAATAATTACAGAGGAATCACTCTCCTCAGCGTTCCCGGGAAGGTGTTGGCGCAGATTCTCCTATACAGGATTAGAAGTCCCATGCTGGACATTTTGCGTGCGCAGCAGAGTGGATTTGTCCCGGGGAAGTCCTGCTCAGAGCATATTTCAACTCTCCGATGCCTTCTGCAACAGTACCAAGAGATGAATATACCTGTCGCCTGCTGCTTCGTGGACTATGAAAAGACATTTGACAGTCCTCATCGTGAATCTCTGTGGCAAATTCTGCTAGGATATGGTGTCCCACGGAAACTGGTCGCCGTGATAAGTGCTCTCTACACCAATACAGAGTGTCGCGTGAGAGCAGCCGGAACATCCTCTGACCTCTTTGAAATCACGTCAGGAGTTAAGCAAGGATGTGTACTTGCGCCCTTTCTTTTTATCATCATGATGGATTTCATAATGCGTAAGACGGTTTGCCCCGACAGTGGGATACACCTACATCATGATGACACAAGCGATCTATGCGAAGAAAGACTGTGCGACTTGGAGTATGCAGACGACGCAGTCGTGTTTGACTCGACGATCGAGAGGTTGGAGGTGACCGTGAACAGGCTAGCCGCGAACTCGATGCGTGTGGGTCTTCATCTGAATGCCGCTAAGACCAAATCCATGTGCAGTGCTGCTTGCATCGACGCCGACACTCCTCTGCGGGTTTCTGGTCTGCCCGTCGAGCTGGTGTCCAGATTCAGGTACTTGGATGCCACGGTTGCCGATGATGGTGGTATTTCTAGTGAGCTTGGAATCCGCATGGGTGTGGCGGGCTCTTCGTTCAACCAACTTGGAGTCGCATGGAGGTCAAGGCTGTATTCTGTGAGGACCAAATGTCGTTTGTTTAACGCGTGCGTGCTACCTGTGCTCCTGTATGGCTGTGAGACATGGCATCTTACTAAGCTTCAAGAGTCTCGGCTTTTGAGCTTTGAGAATCGATGTCTCCGCAGAATCTTAGGGGTACATTGGTACGACCGCGTTACAAACATCCGAGTTTGTGAGCAGACACAACAGCCTTCGGTGATTGAAGTTATCACGAAGAGACGATTCACGTGGCTGGGACATGTATTCCGGATGCCGCCAAAGAGTGCGGCACTTCGTACCCTTGTGGCACAGCCTCAAGGGTTCCGTCGCCGTGGCCGGCCCTCCCTCACCCTGCAGCGATGCTACAAAAGCGACCTACGTGCTGCAGGTCTGACATGGCGGGAGGCACAGGAGTTGGCGATGGACCGAGGGAAGTGGCGCCAACTTGTGCTTGCCCTATGTCCCAATGTTGGGACGTGACAGGGTGAAAGAAGAAGAAGAAGATGTGTAAAAGTGTATAATTTATATAACGGGCACGCGCCCTTTATACACAAATATAGTACATAGTATTTATATACTAAGAAAATACTATAAATCATCATAAATAGTGTTTACAAGGAAATTATCTAGACTCTTGACTCTAGAGATTTTTATCTCACATAATTTATCAAACATAGCATAATATTTTGCTTCTTTAAATAATAATAAATTAATTACAATCCGTGCTAACGATATATTGATTTGACATTTGACTCGAAGTTCTTGTAAAATTTTGTATCACGACTGCATGCCATGTAAAATGTTATGCTCAGGTATTTTTGTGGATATTGTATGCAAATTTACAATAACCCAATAGATATTTATGCAGAATTATTAATTATTATAATTACGAAGTAGGTACTTACCTACTTCAATATTTTAAAGGAAGTAATAGATGTTTTAAAATGATTTAAAGCCAATATAGATATCTACGTATTGATTTCAATGATGAACTTTGCATTTTGTTTTCGAAATATTATTTTATTGTATAAAGCTGTTTTAATGTTTTTTTTTTAAATTATTATTATTGTTTTCTTCTTCTCTCTTGTGATAGTAATATTTATCTGTAAATTTCATTCTGTGAACGTCCTGAATTTTGATTTGTTATGTCCACAATGTTTGGTTTTCATATAAATAAATACTACCTCCACTTTATGAAGGCTCATAATATGATCCTCGTAGTATCAAATATGTTTATGTAATGTGTATTGCAGTACCTACTTAGATATCTTTGTGATCAAATAATTCAAAAATATCAACTTAAGTCACAAAAACAAAAACTACACGGACATTATATTAAAAATGAAGAAATAGACTTATTCGATTTAATTATAATTTATCCATGTATTTTTATTTTTAAAATCGATACTATGGACAACCGTTAAATCTAGGTGTACGGCACCCTCCCAAAAAGTTTCATTTTTATGAATGAACAGTGCCTTTAAACATAATAATTATAGTCAGTATCATACCCGGGTATGCCAGTGCTATCAAAAAACCCTTTAAACTCTATCAAATCTCTTCCGCACCATTTTGAATATCTTACCTTCTACTGATGAGTTAATGCAAGTAGTTTTTTTATTTATTTATTTATTTAGGTCAACCAACAAAACCAATAACAGAAGATGAGTATAATAAGTATAGAGAAAAATAATTTGCGATGATCTCAATAACAGGTCGACATAAAAAGCGTAATATAACAATATCAGATCTATTTGAAATGCTGTGTAATTCCAATGAGTAAATCATGTCTGACTATTATATTACTAGGTTGAAATGTTATCATTAAAGGAAAAATAATACAGAATTTAATTGTGCAATAACGAAAAACCGTTTTGCCATTGTTGATAAATTTAGAATTGAAAGTGAATACCACAAAAATATATATCATAATAATTTCAGTCCGAATAAGGGTGTTTTCTTTTCTCACTACATCAGTGTCAATTAAATGCACACGTCACAATTTGTCGTAATTGATATTATTATGAACAATAATTTTATTACATGCGACGATAATGTTTACGATTTTTTTACAATAAAAGCGGTGCATTTATTTACTTATTTTAAGATCGTGTATTGTTAAGACTTTTGTTGTTTTGGTAACGCCGCTGCTCATGGCCCCCACATCCTGAAGCAGACCACTAGGCCAAGATTTATGGCGCCCCCCCTACCTATCGCTAAGGTTAAGGGCAGTGTGATTTTCTACAGTAGTGCTCCCCAAGTGATTTCCACGGAACCGCATGGTTAAGGGTATATAGCGATTTTTAAATAAATCCAGCTGATTTATCGAGTAGTCGTCACTCAGCATAATACTATGAAGCACTAATCGCGACCTCCTTTTGTGGTTGCCAAGTTACATACTACCATTCGCCATATCGTCGGTGTTTTGTAAAAAGGGCGAATTAACCAAAATGCTACTTTACAGGAGGAGGATTTTTAACTTTTGATATTTATTTGTTTTTTACCTGTAGATGATTATAAATATCTAACAAGTTTATAATAAAGCTTAGAAAGAATACTGTCATTAGAATAGGTATTATAATATAATATTTTAAAAGGCCTAATATGTCACATTTGCTTTTTATTTCGTCATTTTATTTAATTTAATTTTAGTCGATTATCGTTTTTAAGTACTTTCCTGTGAAGATAAAAATTCGCCGTTTTTACACAACAAAGCTAGTGGAGTACATAATGTATTTTCATTAAAATCTCGATTTCGCCAAAATGGTTAATTCGCCCTTTTTACAAAACACCGACGATATTGGATAAAAAGTCATTTTGTAAGTTAGGGAACATACTTAAAATAATTATAAAATAAAATTCTACACGTGAATTATCAATTAATTATATCAATTAAATCAAAATGCATCGCACAGCCACATATTTATTAATGTTAAAAATCATTAAGAAAGTAGCACCACAAGCGACTTTTTTTACTATTAGAGCAAATTTTTGGTGTGTTTTTCTCACTTAAATTGTCGACCCGCTACGCCGGGTCCACTCTAAACAAGACTCCCAGGCTAGAGCCCTGTTAAGCCTCCCTTGTGGGGTCCATGCCGCTACTATTTGACCACTTTATCTATTCGTGATGATTTGTTGCAAGTGCGTTATTTTTGTGCGATGCTTTATCTCATGTTCGGAACGTCT
This sequence comes from Rhyacophila brunnea, assembly GCF_057557595.1. NCBI lineage: Eukaryota > Metazoa > Arthropoda > Insecta > Trichoptera > Rhyacophilidae > Rhyacophila > Rhyacophila brunnea. The sequence continues at coordinate 21,867,511 of NW_028233350.1, forward strand.
TGAGATATCTACCCCAGCGCTTGATTGCGTCGATTTGTTTTGTCATGGCGTCGGATGAAAATATTCTTAAATCGTGTAAAGATGATCAAAAAACTTTACGTATGTACTTAAAAAAGAAAACGTGTCAGTGATTATTCTATTATTATTAGTAATATAACAATAAACATAACATTAAATGGACGCATGTTAGATTTTTATGACAAATTATATTTTGTTTGGCACGCGTCATTTGCACAATCCTCGCATCGCTTAGCCACGATTTTTTTAGACCATGACTCAACTGAAGTAGAGCTTTAATGAAAATCTCAAAAATTCGAGAGATCGTCACTAGGAAAAAGTAAGTAAAAATATTATAAAAGGGGAAATAAACGGTTACCTATTCAATAATTGTTATTAAGTTTAGTAATGAACTACATTATCGAATTTCCTGAAACAAAGAGCTTCCTCCTTAAAACTTATTGATAATGTATACCACAAATATTTACAAAGAGCTAGAAACTTACAACCGAATATAATATTATTATCCCGCATATTAAATGTTTACAAAATGTCATAATCCGGGTGGTGTTGTAGCCAAACCACCATACACAAAATTATTTATTTATTATGCCATGTTTGCTAATATATAATTAACAGATTAATGTGTTATTTTTTCGTATTACATTGTATACATCTCGCTTGTATCGATAATTATTAATTAATAACCACATATCATTAACTGAAATACTATTAAACACTAACTAAGTACTATATTTTATTTAAAAAAATACATAACGTATTCAATGTACATACATAGTTTAAATATTAATTTGAATTTGGTTTTTGAAGAGAGATTATTCTTATGGTGAGTTTTCACGATTTGTAAACACACAAGTTTCTAAGTAATAAAATCGAGCCTCATAATTATTGAATTATTAAATTATTATAATAAATTTATTTCAATTACTTTAATGTCTTCTTCCAAGAATTTCAGTTAAAATCAATCAAGTAATTTTATTCTCTTGTTGCCTTGGGATTGCTTGTTTATTAATTAAACTTATAAGAAAAAAAGGTTAGAAGTCAAGTTATGATGATCTTATTTACAATTTATAAGTAATAGCTTAATAATGAATCATGTAACTCTGACAATAAATTAATGTATTAACTGAGTAATGATTGTTATAAACTAAATCAAATAATTAAAAAACGAGTTCTAATAAAAAAAAAACGAAAAAATCTTCTATTGAAGAGGTAGAGGATACCTTCATGCATGACTTTTTCTAGCCCGAAGAGAGCGCCTGCTGATGGGAGTCACTTTATGAGTGAGGGAGTTTATTCAGCAGTCGTGAGATTTTTATTTCACGCGATATGACGATACGATTTCAGCTACAATAGGTATTGCGATTGCATATTGGCGGAACCCAAGTGGAATCCATTCGGACGATTCAGTAAGCTTTCGGCGATGATTTCATCTGCATCGCACAGATTAATGGATGGTACACCAGTTCAAATGTGGCTACATATCAGTGAAGAGAAACTTGAATAACTTCTTCGGAGTCATTTGTCCTAATTTTGTAACACTGGAGCAGTTCTGACCCTCGATGATCTTCCGGCATTTCCTGAAATCCACACCTATTGGATCATTGATATATAGAAGAGACGAAGCATCTTCTATATAGCCATGTCATATGTTATTGGACTTTGCTTGTAACCGTCAGCCTATCAAAACTATTGGCAAACCCGTAGGAAATATGACTAATAAATTCCAGTACGTAACGCCGAGAGCCGATTTTTGATGTGTCGCTGCTTCATAGAATGAGGAAAATTCATCCAGCACCATATTCACACTCTCTTTGTTCATTGTATAAAAATCCACAGCACAAAGTCATACTAAAGATAAGACGATTGATTGTACTACATGGGCTTTAGTGTATTTAGTTATATACCTTCTTTTAAAAATCCTGTCTTGCTTTATTAAATAATATACATAACCCATACTAGGGTTTTCGATTCCTTGATTCAGAATGAAGCCGATGAGTATATAGATAAAACATTACTGAAATCTTAAAAATACAATTCATTTCACCGGAATCTTTCATATGGAATTACGAGATCACAAAAGTATGCACCAATGTAAAAATTCTTAAAGAGTATAAAGCCAATATCAAACATTACAAAACGGTGCTATTTTTTTTAATCCCCGGATTGAAAAATATATAATCCCGGGATTCTGTTCGAAATTGCAATCCCTATTATTTTTTTTGTTGACATTGATGTAATGAATAATTATTATTTATATGTTTCATAATATCCGACATATATTTATGATATTAATAATTCATCATAACCTTATTTTCCAGCGAAGACATCATATTTTTTATAACAAAATTATACGATGAAAAAAATATTCAGGCCGCCGTTTATCGTAGAATTGATTTTTTTCTGTCTTTCATTGAACGAATTGGAGGCATGAAAGGTTACATTAAAAACAAATAAATAACTTTAATCGTCGACCTTATCATATAAATTTAATTAACAACAGCATGTCTTAATAAATCAAAATACAATTTCGTTTAATTTGTGTTTTTGTGGCATCTAATAATAATCCATGTCACTGTTTAAAAACGTATGTTTACTACGAGGTAAAGTACCTGATTAATTAATATGTAATTGATACCTTAGTTAAATAGTAAAATAATTCAAACAAAAAAATTTTACCTTCATCCCATGCTTTTCTTGGCTTCATCCTTTGGGTCAGTGGGAAGTCATTTTTTAAAAACATACAAATCCAGTCCATCCTAACTTAGATTTCTGGATAATTTTATCAAAAATTCTTCTAAATTTAATTTTAATTACATTCGATATTCTAAATTTACGTAATTTATGATTTTTTATACTTAAATTCTACGTAAAATGATGGAACTTTTTGAGTCCGCAAAACATTTTTCATAATTATATAATTAACGCAGTTTAAGGTTTGATTTTAAAAAATCTTGATTTTTTTTATATTGATGTCATCTAGACTATTTTAGTGATGACAAATTGCTCATAAATATTTAAAAATGTAACTATAAACAACGTTGGTAAGATCGTATCACCTTGTCGGACGCCCTTGATGGTGGGAAATCCACGAGAATCAGTAAAACGTATAAATTTATTATTTCGTTCACTTTTTATAGTAATTAATTATATATCATTTTGATAAACCACCGTGTATTAGTTTCTCGAAAAAAAACAAAAAACGTTAATGACTCATTTCGGCAGTAAGTTTTGAAAATGTGTAGATTATTTTTGTTTAAAAAAATGTTCTATTTTTGAACTTAGTTCCTATTTAGGAATGCCGGCGATTACAAATTTATAACTAACATTAATGTGTACTTAATTAATTGGATCCATCATATTAACACATGAAGACCAAACATAGAGTTTAAAGAATTAGAGTATTTTCGATATTAAAATTATAATATAAACCTTTATTTATCACGTATTTGTTTTTTGTTAGGTATTTTATTGTATATGGTACGCCGAATGTGCAAAATTGACTATTACATGAAATGGGCAAAATTTTGCCTAAATCATGAAAAATGCAAACCCTTTGCCTTATTCACGAATTAGGCAAAATATTTGCCGAGTGCGGAAATTCGGCAGTATTTTTTCTGCCTAGTTTATGCATTGGGCAAATTAGATAGTAGCGCTACGGTGGTATTTTTTGGAACTAAACCAAATGTGTCAAATGCTCATGCATTGGTCAAAATAGATGATCGCGCTCCGGTGGTGTTTTTTGCACCTAATCAAACTAACCAAATGTGTCAAATGTCATTGAATATATAAAAATATACCAATCAATAACTACAATGACGTTCATATCCATTTACTATGCCCAAAAAAATCTAGAACTATAATAATGATAACGGAAGAATTTTATTAAAAGGTATTTTCGGGATTTGATTCGTGCTTGGGTATCAATCGTGCAATGGTCGATTGTTTGTTTGTGATAGTATGATTTGATAGTTTGTTGACACTTGTTAGCTAACCTTAAAATGGACATTCAGTTGAATTCAGAATTAGAAAACCTAACCTAACCTAACCTAACCTAATAGTAATAATATTATATTATGTCCAATTATAACTAATAAAACCATCCGTATTAATTTACTTTTTCTACTGTCATGTTGACAGTTTAAGAATTCCATACCCTGGCGAATTCACGCACTCGGCAGATAATTTACCTAATTCATGAATAAGGCAACGGGCTTGACTATTACATGAATTAGGCAAAATTTTGCCCATTTCATGTAATAGTCAATTTCGCACATTCGGCGTAACATATATTCTTACGTATGTACCTAATTAATGTTATTTTATTATATTAATTTATATAGTTAAAAAAGCATAATATACCTACTTTTGATCTGCTTAACGATTTAATTTGTGATTCAGTGTGTGTCTATTTTATTATGGTATTTATAAAAGGTTTATACAAAATTGTATTTGAAAATAACCAGATATTTTAAATAAGGAACTTGAAGATTTTGCAACCGTGTTGATGTGGTGGACTTATACCTACTTTTATGAATAAAACTATAATATAATATGCAGAATGGTTGTATTTACAGGTTATGCAACCATATTTTCTCAAGAACCGACCCTATTTGGATGTACAATATTTTGAAAGTATAAAGTATGTAGCACATGAGCGGTAATTTTGGTAAAAACTGGATATTCAATACTTCTGCACCAACCCATCTATGATTGGGTAATCGAATATTAAATCAGAAAAAATACGTGATTGTACGTAGGTATTCCGATAAAAATATTACAATTTGTAATATATTTAGTGTTCTTTTCTTTATCCACCATTGGACGCCAGCCACTAAAAAGGCGAACTTCGCTTTATCGGCTACTATCCGGGCGAAAATCATGGACGTTCTTAAGCCATGGAATCCATCAGTTTTGTGTCATGTATACCACTGATCTCTACGTATAAAGTTGATTTTTAGTTCTCATAATGCAGCTGAGTTCTTTACTATTAGTTTTCTAGTTTTGATGGTGTGTAGAACATCTAGGTCCTTTCTCAACATAATCTTTTTCCACTCTCAGAACGCGACTTTTAAGGATACTTCCATACAGCCACATCTCGCGGCCTCGGCTTTACTTTCTTTGATATTGCCTGATTTCGCGAATTGAAAAGATATTATTGTGAACCAAATGTCTGAAGTTTACGTTGAGATATTTATTGCAAATGAGGCGTTTTATTTTTTACTCATTATTATTTCTTGTGAGTGGCCAATTTTCATTTTCATATCCCTAAATATTTATTTATATTGGGTCACGAATTTAATTCGTTTGAATTACAAAATTTGAATATTTACCTAATCCATAGGTATATTTATTTAAAAAAAAAACGAAAGAGTTTATCAGCGAGATTTTTTTCATTCATTCCCAGCAAAAATAATTAATTATCGTATTTAGCATGTTTTCTATGTGTTACAGTTACAGGGGATTCCGATTGTGGTTTTTTGTGTTGATTGTGATGTTTTTGGTTTCACACGGCGGCGCCAACTGGACGATGTCTGACAGCTGTCAAACGTTGTTGATAAGTCTACAAAACAAGCATCTCTAGGCCGCCAGTTTACACACAAACACATATGAATGACCAATAAGGTCCCCAGGCCATCGCTAAAGAATAATAAAACACATCCTAATATCTGGGTCGCAAACATTTAATGGAAATAATTTTACGCATTATTAATACTACCTACGTAGAAACGAGTGCGAATGTATGTGGAATAAAAATAAAAATTGAGAATGTATAAAGATTTTGTTCTATCCAACACCGTATTGTACGAGGGTGGGTCAATAATTCCTTAGAAAAAAGCATTAAAACAGTTTTTATTTTTGTATTTTTTTTTTATTTCTCAACATAATCTCCTTGGAGCTCAATACACTTGGTTAGACGTTTCTCAATTTTTTTTAAACCGTCAGAAAAATAAGTTTTCGGAAGGTCCTCAAAATAAGCATTTGTCCGATCGATGACTTCTTCATTTGAAAAAAAACGTTGTCCACTTAGCCATTTTTTTAAGTTTGGGAAAAGGAAAAAGTCACTGGGGGCTAAATCTGGCGAATACGGTGGGTGGTCGACCAATTCGAACTTCAATTCTTCAATTTTAGCCATTGATCGTAAACATGTGTGAACACGGGCATTGTCCTGATGAAAGAGGATTTTTTTCCTGTTTAAATGAGGCCGTTTTTCTTCAATTTTGTTTTTTAGCTGGTCCAATAAAGATGCATAATAATTCCCTGTTATTGTTTTTCCTTTTTCCAAATAGTCAACAAAAATAATTTCACGTGCATCCCAAAATACAGTAGTCATAACCTTACCAGCTGATTTTATGGTTTTCGCCTTCTTTGGACATGGTTTGCCTTCGCAATCCACTGCTTTGACTGTTCTTTCGTCTCGGGAGTATAGTGGTGTATCCATGTTTCATCTACAGTCAGAAAGCGACGAAAAAAAACGACGGATTGCGTTGCATGAGCGACAACAGGGCTTTAGAGGCCACCACCCTATTGCGTTTATTGTCGACTGTGAGCAAACGCGGCACCCATCTTGCAGAAATATTTTTCATGCCCAATTTGTCATGTAAAATAGAAATGACGCTACCTTTTGAGATCCCTGTAACCTCAATTATCTCACTCAACTTTAATCTTCGGTCACTTAACACCATATCGTGGATTTTATTGATCATTTCTGGTGTAGTCACCTCTACAGGACGTCCTGAGCGTGGTTCATCCTTTGTTGATGTACGACCACGTTTAAATTCATTTAACCAGTTATAAATAGTTGCAAGTGAAGGAGCAGATATGCCGTGAACTAAATCCAACTCATTTTTTATTTCCTTTGCTGTTAACCCTTTTATATTAAAATGTTTAGTAACAAGTCTAAACTCAATTTTCTCCATTTTCCATTTTTCCATTTTCCACAATTTTTTTTTTTAAATGTACGAGAAACACACAACAACCCGACCAATCTGATTGAAACTTCGCAGCATACTGAATCGGTAGTGCCGCTGCATGAAAACAAACCGCTTACAGTACTAGTCGCGCCACCTATCGGCTTTTCTAAGGACTTATTGACCCACCCTCGTACCTAGCCACATTTCAACAAAATTTAGAAAGCTTGACTCAGCAATGGATTTTATCATAAAATGAAAACAAATTTCGAATATATTATTATATTATTATTGTTGTGTACTTATCTTAATGCCACAAATATGTAATGTATCAGAATAATGAAGGATATTTTTTTCGCGCCTTACAAATGAAAATTTAAATTCAGCATACGTATATCATGAAAAAAATAACTAAAACAGGGCAAACTTTAGAAACCAACATCACTTTCTGTCATTGACGTATTGCCTATAGTTTCGCACACAATCCTCATGTAGGTAGGTAGGTGTTTAAAATTGTGTCGTGATAATAGGCTATCGGAGTTTTGTTTAGAATTAATAACAACAGTCTCAAAAAAAACAGCGAGAAAATGATATGGCATTTCATGATACAAGTGAGTACCTATTTTCTATCACATATTAAACAAGAAGCGTGTTTGTTCGTTTCCATGATTTCCATTTTAATTGCAATGACACTGAGATTTAAAATTTGGCATTCCAACATAGCATCTTCGCATGTCAGCATACTGTAGACCCGTGTTACACAGCATACAAAAGTACAGATGGTATTTAGCGGCTTTACAGGACGACGGAATTTAGTGTGTACATTAAGAAAAGGCGAACCAGGCTTAATTTTTCTGTAAGCATCTATCGCATCTTCACTTTAAATGTGACAAGAAACTGTAAGGACCGTTTTTTTACTTATCTCTTTGTAAATGATTTTAAATTCTCCATCTCCACCCGTTGTGGCAAGGTCATATTACACGATGCTTGAAATGTGTCTGAAAGAAAAGATTTTACGTACTCATTCTGCTATTCCTGATGTTGATGTAATAACCATGCACTGTGGAGCTTAAAGAAAGAATTTAGAGAGAAAAGAAAAGGGTTTGACTGACTCAATTAGTCGCGGTGACGTTAAGTATCCTCTGTATCCGCATACTGAATATCAAGATTTTAATTCGACGATGAACCTACGGAAAAATCAGGATTAGGGATTCCAATCCCGGGATCCCGAGCTATTTTCGATACCTATGAATCCCGGGATTGATAAACTTAATCCCGAAACTTTCGGGATTGATTTTTTTATCAATTTTTATGGAAAATAAAATAAAAACGAAAATATAACAGAAAAAATACTTTTAATAATAAATAACTACATTAGAATTAAACTGAGTTTGAATGAAGTTTGATTTATATCCATGTGTAAGGTGCCGATTCATTTTATTTTTTCACATAAATTAATAAAATTGAGAAAGATTGAAAAAAAAATAATGCTTAGCACTTTTTTTTTAGAATTATTAATAACCATGTCCTTGCTTTTTCGTACAAGGTGGTTGTTAGTAGTTTTGAACAATCACAAACACCCAGGCTTTGAGAAAAACACATAAATGTTTTTGTCATGACCGGGAATCGAACCCAGAACTCTCGGGAATTCCACCATGATCTCATACGTCTTACGGCAGTCTCATATTTGTCTGACTAATTAGATTTATGAAGCGGAAAGGCTATAAGTACACCATGATTATTTGCTTTACTATTTTAAATCTCGGTAACCCATTCATTACTATCAGAAACAGCAATCTCATATTAAATTCACATTATTATTTATATTACAATATTATTTACTCCATTAAACTTATGTATTTCCAAGATAGAGCGTATACAATATTAACGATAAATGTTTTACATAGTATACATTATACTAGATTTATTTTTGACCGATTTTATCAATGTTATTTGTAAATATAAAAATGTTATATTAACAATGGAAAAAAATGCCAATCCAGGGACCAGTCCCGGGATCCCTGGATTGTCAAATTTTAATCCCGAAATCCCGGGATCATAATTTTGGCTCGAGATTGGATTCCCTAATCGGGACTAACCCGATTAACCCGAATGCCTCAAATGACTTCTCATAACTGAAAAATTCTAAAATATACGTAATACATAAATGACAGTATTCACAATAAGTATTAAACTGAATGTTATGTCATTATAATTAATATGATCAACGCCCATAAGAAATAAGACCATTTATCATGAGTATATATTTTTAAAGTAAAAATATTTGTACATTTCTCAAAAATATTAGAGACCACGTAGTAATCCGTACCTATGAGTAATGGAAGGCGACATAATTGATGAACCTGCCAGACATCGAGCGAGTTGTGCATTGCTATGAAAAATATCTTCCGGGCATGGAAGCATTAGGGAATTCATTTAAGTACCTATATTAAATTCAACCCTTTTCTAATATACATAGATCGCCGGCAAATATATGAAAAAACAACTTACCGAATTTAATAAAACAAAGGTATCGAAAAAATTGACATAAAAAAATTACGTATATTTTTTTATTTTATAGGAATGTTTATTAAAAATCTATATTATTTAAGTAATAATATCAGCTACCTAATATAATATACCTGGGACTTCCTATTTTCAATATTGTAAAAATGTAATTAGTTTTCTTATACAATATTTCAGATACACATTTATTTTTTATATAACTCAAGAAAATACCACAAATTAAAGTATTTTTTGAAAATAAAGTATTCGTAGTAATTCACGTGTGTATGAATTCAAATTAACTATTCAATTTTATGAATACCATTGGATTGTAAGGATGGTTGGTATTGGAAAATTTGTGGTGTATTTATAATATTGAATAAAAAGTGATAACTTATTATGATATATTATTTTTATAAGTAATGTAATCAGTTATTCATTCTCCCGAGGTGAATAAATAACCTGCTAATGGTCATGCCAATAGAGTGATCAATAACCTTTTCTACATGAGTATAGGTGGATGTTTTATAAATTCTTAAAAAAGGGTCTTCTTAGCTCATTCTGCTTACTTCTAAGTGGCTAAGTACTTTATAATTTTTATATTTTATCTTTTACTAATATTTCTTTATTTCTCATGCCATGGTGTGAACGTCTTGCATTTGTAATTTGTAAATTTTACGATAATTAAATAGATCAATTTTAATTTGTACAAAACTCTAGAGTACGATTGAGTGTTTTTATTGTGAAACTGCATCTTTCTTAATCTACCGCTAGAAGTCCCTAATAACGATACATTACCCCGTATGCTTATGTGGTGATATTTTCTTCTCGACACTTCTAGAAGGTGGACGGCAATATTTTATTTTATTTTAGTTTAGACACAAACGAGACAAACAAAAATAATATTAGAAAACATAATTAAATAAAACCACATGATTTTGGCGTAATATACATTATACAGTATTTGTTTACAGTAAACAAAGCTATACAAAACCAATACAATAGGTCTCTACATAAGGCGGAGAAAATTTTTGAATAGTATGAATAATACAATATTTAAAATATTGAATAGCTCTGATATTAATTGAGTGTACATAAATACTCCGTCCATGGTTGGTGAACATAATATCGGAGAGTTGAACTATGAGACACATTGATATTGTTATGAAACCGTGTTTACTAACTTGTTTACCACAAAATTATTCGATAACGAGAGCTCATTTTGAACTTTCGAAAGACGCGTTATATCACAAATGCATTAATTGTCTCAATTATAAAATAAACTTTTTCGAATTATCTTTTGTGGAATATAATAATACGATGCTAACAATTTATATCTATATTTAGGATTATAATAAAGCTTATTATGATAACCATTCAATTATATTCAGATACCAGTGTACTCTGTTTTTATCAACAAATATTTATTATGAGAATAGTGTACGTTTATTTTTAGAGAAAAATATTTTTTTAATCATCAAAAATTTTGAATGAATTTTTAAAACTAGATTTAATGTAATAAACAAGAATGATATTTCTAGTTTGAGGTCAATATTTTTTTGACTGTTTATTAAAATGTTTTGTTGCTAAAATTTAACAACAGAAAACAATATTTTTAAATGAATTAAATTATTAGATAAATATTTTTTTGATAGATTTGGGACAAAAGAAGAGTATGTAAATGTCCATAAAGAAAAAACATAGATGGCACTGAATTCATGATCACATGACTTAGATAAAGGGAAGTAGCTTGGAGAGGCCTTCGTCCCACAGTGAACTTATCAAAGCGATGATTAAATTATTATGGACATGGACACTGATAATTTTGTAATTGAACCTACAATCTTATGTAGATCTGAGCCGCCTTACAGTGAGGTTTCTTAACAGAGTTGTATTTTTAGAAAAATGGATGTTAGTCAGTTGGTCAACTAAAACACACGTTAAAAATCGGTGTACTTATGTACGCGCGTTAGAAGTTATACTTCTTTGGCGTAACAAAACAAAATATTATTGCAGAATGTACCTACTTTGGAAGAAAAAAATCTTTAAACCTGTGTTTGAAAAATTTAGCAAACCGCTATTTTGACCATCTTTGCTTAAACAGTGTACAACTATTTTCGTTAACAATAATAATTGATTACAAATCAAAAGTAAAACATAGCCTATTTAATGGTTTAACCGAAACGTGATATTGGCTTTTGTAATGAAACATAAGAATTATTATTGTCTTCAATTATTATAAACCGCTAATAAATTGACATGGGATATATGATAAATATTATCCTTAACTGTAAAAATATGTATTTTTGTGTATGAAGTAAGTCTCTAAATATTGTGAATTGACAATATACGATTGTTTGAATTATTTACCAACTCAACATTCACAAAATTTATTTATTTATTGATATATAATTTTACTCATAAATAAAAGTAGCAACATTCAGTCTTTAACCAACCGGCCCAAGCCACAGCTGTCAATATCACAGCTGAAAATTACAAACCTCCAGCATTTAGAACACCCGAACGTCGCCGCGCAAAATAAATTATGTTGCATCGGCAGGCAAACCTTCCATCCCACGCCAAATTAATGCGTTACATTTGCGCGCGCAACTTCGTCCCACGCCAAAAATACACTCTGATGTGTTCCAAACGCGCCTAAAGAAGTATAACTTCAAAAACAACATTTTAATTTGCCAAACCGGGATAGGAATCCGAAAACGTCACTTTATTTTTAGGTACAATTTTATACAGCCTACTTTCACTAAGTACATATTTATTAATTTTCGTTTTTTTCTTTTACACTTTGATGATAATTTAGGTAATACAATCGATAAACGTATACTTAATTAAGTTATTTTTGTATGAGAGTTTCAAGCGCGGATCGCAAGTAACTTATATTTCGACTATTTTTATGTCACTATGAAAACAATACTATTACGTTAATATGAAAATAATAATATAAAAACTCACTTGTAACAATTTGTAGGGCTTAGGATTCTTGGCGTTACAAGATTTTTTTTTTTTAATATCTGTTTTCCTCATAATTAACGTAATTTGGAGCTGTGGGCTGTTTTGTATATGGGTAAAAGTGGGGCTAAGTAAAATAAATGAGGTTATTTTTTTATGTGTGTTTTCCCGTCTCGTTTTTATTATGCAATTTGACCATACATTACAATTATAACTTTAAAAAGGGCCATAAGATTAATAACATACAATGCAAAAAACATTATGCAATCTTAAACATATTTACGATAATTAATATTTTATTATATAAATACTATTATCATGTTAATAACGCAATGAAAATATTATTCACCAAAAACGAATTCGAATCGCGGTAGTCGATAACTACTTGTAGAGTTCGACAAATTTATTTTTCAAACGGTCTGAAAAAATCAATAATCATTGGACTAAGTTTGTAGCTCTAAAACGAGATTTGTTTTGTTCCAAAAAAATATGTTTACTTGATTTTAAACAAAGTACTTTTACCTACCTTTATACTGTTATACATTTCTTTATGGACTCATTCGCTAAATATTACTACGGCTGTACATTAATATTCTTGTTATATTTTGGTATTGTTTATTTGTTTCGTAAACTCATCTACGTTTTCTATAATCGATCCAATTAAAACATTACCTGACAGGATTCACAGAAAACGTAAATTAATTAACCCTATTTTAAAAGAAATCAATATATTATTATTTCATAACCTCTAGGGTTTATTTAGTGATTTGGTCAATAAATTATGTATATACAAAAGCGTACAATTTTATGTTTAAATGTTGTATTATATGATTTCCATAATAATAATTAAATATACAGATATTCTACACGTAGATTTTATAATGTATTCTTCTAGAGCAGTGTTTGCCAAAATGTGTGCCGCAAGAAGTCTCAGTGTGTGCCGCGAAGGAAGAAGCATCAAAACTGTTCATTATAAATAATGCCTATTCATTAAAATGTTCTTCAATTTTAAATAAATTTAACATCTAGATATTAAAATAAATATTTGTCACGTTCGTACATACCGAAAAGAGATGATAGATGAGGAGTTACGTATTTGCCGTTGATGTTGACGTTTTCCGAAATTTTGCAAAATGCGTAATACAAACTACTTCTGCTCTTCGCGTTATTTTCTGTCCTGCTTTCTCTCTTTCTTTTTACACATTTTTTTTTGAAAATGGAACTTAATCATCAAGGATATTATACTCACCCATTGAAATCAGTATGTTTGGATGATCAATAGTGAGGAGTTTGGTGTGAGTGAGTTAAAGCAGACATCCTTCAGACTAAGGCAGTGACAGAATAATGTAGAAATTGTAGTACCGTTGATGATGAAATTTTTAGTAATTGAAACTATTATCTTTAACAATAACAAAAAACTGAAGAAATTCAAGCTCACATACAAATTTTATTTGATTAAAATAAACGATTATTCGGTTATCAGTATTAGAGAATATATTGAACATAACAGGAACTTTGTACTAGATTTGTTTTTTTGAGTACTTATGTATATTGTGATGTTATTATTATGGTGTGTTTGACTGTTTAGCTTACGGCTTGTACAATTTGCGCCGTAATATTTTTGTAATGGAAGGTCATAGCTTTCTCCGTCTTACCAATATTATTATTAGAAGGCTTGTTTTCTTTTCTTTTAAATTTATATCAATACTACATCTATAGATTATGATTGGCGTAATATGATTCAGCAAAAAAATATAAGACTTAACATTTGTTGAAGTCAGCTAAAATATGCATGAGTCTTGTAGAACTATTGACGTTTAAATTTCAAATACATCGATGAATAATTACCATTGATAGGTACATAAATATATGGAAATATATTATTCTTATTGTGCCATCCCCTAGCGGAGGTCGGCCACTATCAAAGAAAACTTAGCTTTATCATCTGCTACCCGAAACAGTTCAGTAACGCTGCACTCGTACCAATCACGGAGGTTCTTAAGCCACGAAATTCCATCGTCCTCTGCTACCCTTACCATTGACCTTTCTATGAAACACAAGATGGAGAATGCTCTACTTTTGTCCTCTCATAGTGTGGCCGAGGTATTGTAGTTTCCTGGTTTTGATACTACGCAGAACTTCTCGGTCATTTACCATTCGATTGATAACTTCAACATTTGTCACCCGATCAGTCCAAGGAATTTTGAGGATGCGTCTATACAGCCACATCTCGAAAGCTTCAACTCTCCGTGACATCTCTTGGTTTAGCTTCCATACTTCCATACCATAGAAAAGAATTGAGAGAACATAACAACGCACCATACGCAGTCTCAGACCTAGGTTAAGGTCTCGATTGCGAATGAGGCGTCTCATTTTAAGAAAGGCACCCTTTGCGATCTCAATTCAATAAGGAAATATATAATAAAAATAATAATTTAATTATACTAATTTAATTAAATAAGTACTTTTTTAAATTGTTTTCATAAATATATTAAAATAAAAACGTGCTACTATAGCTGTTAGGTACATACGTCTCTCAGGGCTCAAATTTGGGGCCATTGTTGTTCACGATTTTTATAGATGCCATAGCAATGGTCATTGAAATTGCTATATTTTTGTTGTTCGCTGATGACTTTATGGAGGTTGTCACCTTCGACGATTATCGTCAACTCCAACTTGATATATATAATATAATGGATTGGGGCAGGCGTAACCAACTGGGCTTAAATATTCATAAATGCAATATTTTATCGATTACTAGATTACTGTAAAGGGATCTTGGCATTACGTTTGAAAGTGAGCTGTCATTAATTTAGTGGCCATAATAAGTATAGCTATCATTTGTAAAAATACGCTACAAACGTTGAGCTTCGTCTTACGTAGTACTGTCCATATTATGGTATTAAAAATCTTTAATAACTCCTTAGTTAGAAGCCGGCTTGAGAGTGGGTCATTTGTTTGGGCCCCGCATAAGTTGAAATTTGACCTTAGTGGTGGAGCGAGTTCAAAATAATTTTTGAGACTCCTTTACTTGATGTCGTAAGTATAGATACTATTCGTGGCTTTATACAACTGGATTTCTATTATGTATAGTTTAAGCATTGGAAGATATCTGTATTTGGCCACGTATTTTTTCCCACTTATACGCGGAATAAATGAAAATTTTGCCATTCTTGGTAGTATTGACCTGTGTGTCCCTGATAACAATCTTAGAAATCGGGATCATCAGGTATGTTGTTCTCTTAAGGTACAGAACTAACCTGCCATTGGTGATGCCAATTGGGAGGCCAATAAATCTGTTCAAACAAATCGTTTCGAATGTTGACATATTATTCCACCTACATCAGGTAATAGGTGAGCGTTATTTTATAAAATTCCTAAAATAAGGTATACTTGACTCATTCGGTGTACTTCCTTGTATCTACTTTTTATGCCACGTGACACTATGAAATATCAATCACCGACGTCAATACTACTCATATAGTTACATCTCTAATGCCGCAACTTTCAGAGATGTTTCCATTTTAGTATCCATACCTCTATGCCATACAATACAAATTTTAGAAAATATTAATTCGCTCTGATATCAAATCAGAAGAAAGAAGAAGTTAGATTTCATACATTACCTATATTATAAAACAAAACTGGCGTAAAGCATTTGAAGATAATATTATAATCGATAATAAAATATAAAGGTACAAATATATTATTCAGTTCGATAGAAACTAGCTTATAAAATAACATTAAGTAAATAGAATTGATCTTTATTTGTAAAATAATATGTATGTATTTCCTCATAGGGACAGCCATTTAATTGATATTTACACGTAAGATTTAACATAGGTACGTGTACATAGAATTCTAGGGCTCAAAGTATCGAATTTGCCACTATTGATTCATTCATAAACCAATAGCCTCTGTTTTACGTTCCACAAAGTGTTATCGTGTGTGGCATTTAAATAATTATTACATTCTACAACTATTAATACACCAATGCACATAGTTAGTTAAAATTAACAGGTCGTAAACGTCCTGCCAGTGGCGCACCCAGGATTTAATATTGGGGGGGGGGGGGCCAAGAAGGAGAATGTAAATTAGTCTCATAGGCTCTTTCCATTCTTCTCATTTATCGGTCTTTTGTCTATTACCTACACCATGGTCCCCACATCCTGAAACGGGCCCTCAGGCTAGGATTGATGGCCCCCCTACCTACCGCTAAAATTAAAGGCAGTGTAAAACACTACACTAACGTAAAATTGTATTTTAGTTCAAATTAAGGGTACTTATACAGTGAATTATTGGCGGTTTTTAATACAGCTACTTTAATATTAGACCTGTCGAGTATCGACACATAATAATCAAAAAATATATTGCACAATTATATAAGTAATTGAAAATGTTCGTGACCATGAAGTATAATAGCCCGCAGGCGACTTTTTTTACTATTAAAGCTAATTTATGATGTGTGTTTATCTCACTTATCTGGTCAACCCGACACGCCGGGCCCCCCACAGCCCGGGCCCCCAGACTAGAGCCCTGTCAGCCCTCCCCAGCCATGACCTACACCACTCCGGAATTCGGGTGGACACCGAGAATTTTTCGACAGTTCCATTAAGGATTGGGTTTCTCTGTGTTAGAAATCAAAATCAAAGAAATTTTTCTAAAAGGGGTGCTGGAGAATTACAAATCATTTTTTGCCGTGTTTTTATTTGTCTAAGCCCAAAGGTATAGTTTATTGGCTTTCAATTTCAATGTTTAAAATCATTCTGATAATTTTCATGTTTGGGGGGTGCCAGGGCCCCTTGGCCCACCCCTGGGTGCGCCACTGCGTCCTGCTCATAGATATATGGGGCTGCCCATACAAATTTAATTCTTTTGTTAACAGTAAATACTGATAAATGTGGTTTAAAGATTAACTTTATTTAAATTGTAATACGCGGTATAATTACAAGTCTACGTTTATTCATTTACAGTATTATTAAAAAAATACATAAGGTAGATAATGTACTCTACCTAAATTGCAATAAGAGTTATTTTCGGTTAAAAAGGTAACAAGTCCTTTTTAATATTGCAACAATGTTGTATATTTGAGAGTGTTCTGGTATAAGCCGATACAATATTAGTTTAAATTTTATATAAAACATTTAGCGTACCTACTCAATAATTAACTGTTTTCGAATTCGAAGAAAATTATTAGACAAATCACGTAATTTCACCCGACAAAGCACGTAAAACTATTTAAAACTTGTACAAACACTGTTCACAAACATTAATTGTTTAAATATATATTTTTTTTACAAATGAACATGTTTATTTGTATTTCACCAGAGATAAAAAAAGAACATAATATATTAACGATATTGTAACTGTGATAATGTAGTAGTTGTACGTAAATTTATTATCTATGGTAGTAGCGACAGAATGTTTGCAGGTGTGGTGCTTTACGAGTATTTTTGTAGGCACTTATATGTTATTTTGTTTACTGATAAATACTGAAATATGTTGGTTGTTTATTTATCATGATCAAGTTATATTCCAAAATGAAGATACAAATTTTATTTACTCATTTTGTAAGTTGGGTGGTTTTAACACGAATTACATTAGAGTGATTTTATTCATTTACACACTGATAACATAATATATAATATAGGGTTACATAAGTGATTATTATTGTGTGTAGTAGCTATTTACATTATGATTATTTTCTTTTTGGTAATTTACATTTTTGGTGGCGGCTCAAAAATATAATTTGAACTATATTATGTTAAGGGGTAATAAATATAATAGGTAATATTATAGTGGATATTTTACGTATATTATGAGAAAAAAAAAATCTGCCTCATATAATTGTGTTGATTTCCTTCGTGTCTTCGATTCTGCTAACGTGTTCATTTCAATATGGAGATTTTGTATATGTGGGAGTATTCTTGTATATCAATGTTTACAGCTCGGAATAGATAAAGGTACACGTAATATGCCACCCTACGAGGTTGTGATCGCTTAGCAAGGGTTGTTTACTTAGTAGTCGCCTCGGGCTGTCGGTTCGAGTTAGTGCACCAACAGCCTTTTTGTGTGAAAATGTCTATCGGAGGTGGAAACTACCCTGTCTCTTTATTACTACGCTTAAATGACTATTGAACGGTGATTTAATATGACTCTTATTTATTCTCATAAATTTCCGAAGGCTTTAAGCCACTGCGCATTACAATTTAAATGTCTACGGCGTATATTATGGTCTACGCTGCTACGCCGAGTGAATTGAAATTATATGGGCTCAAATATTTATGTAGGCATATACAATTTCGATTATATAACTACCCGAATAAATATTATTTATAATTGTATGTTAAGCGTAGTCCATGGGTGGTTAACCAAAAAGCAAAAAAAATCTGTTATAATGGATGACGTGCTAAAAGATATTTAAAAAAAAAGGATAAGTACCATCATTGTAATGTCGACTCAGATTCCACCCAGAATCCAAGTCGAGAGTCCAGTATTGCAATTTTTCTCACACAATAAATAGTGCATTTTTCCGAAAATGTATTAAGAGACGAATATAATATTATTTGATTACTTATTTGTTTAATTAAATAAAACACAATTTTATAGTACTTATTCCACTTTATTAATTAAATTTTGGACCAGTTTCGTCCTCCTCAAAGAGACATTATCAACTAAATAATAACCTTAAAACAGGTATTTATCAAACTAAATCATAAAAGCGACAAAGTACCTACCTACCAATACAAGTACTATAAAATTATGTTTTATGTAATTAAACAAATAATTAATCAAATAATACAATGCAGTTCCACCACGAATTGACAGTTAACACTATAAAAGAAAAAAAGATGAATATATATTATATAAAGTAAACGGACTATAGTATACCTTTTTCATTGTATGTTTATCTTTTTTGAATATAAAAAATATCTTTTTGATACGCAATGATTATTTAAAACACTTTAAAATATCACTAAAATGTATTAACTTTCATATTTAGTTTTCTCTCGCTAGATGTCTACAGAAATCTACGGTAGCACAGCACAGCCTTAATCAATTAGACCTTAAGTACTATTTGTAATAATTTGACAGAAATGGGTTCTCAATACACGGTCATGATGTCAATGACACTGTCACATAGAAAATCTTGAAAATTATTTCATCAGTTTTACAAAAAATATTTTTTATAACTATAGTTCTTTATCATCTTCCTACATACACAATGTTTTAAATAATGTAAATGGTATAACAACAATGCTAGCCGAACGTAGATTAATAATTAGTATTATTATTATATAATAGAGGTATTCATTTCTTAAATATACAACTATATTCATCTGAATTTATCTGTTTCCTTACGATATGATTTCTATGAGCGGATCCAGTTGTGTAAGAAAAAGGTCATTTACGAGAAACTTTTATGTCATAACCATATTTAATTTTCTTCATCCATTAGTAAGTCGATATTGAGTAACGAAAAATTAATAATAATATTCTCGAAAAAAATATAAAATTGTAAGAAATATTAAATATATCTTTCCATTTATAATTATTGAGAATTATTTTCTATTGTAAACTTGAGTAGGAGTAGAAGCTGTCATCGATGAATTGGTTATGATTTAGACTATTAAAATGGAATTAAAAGCTTTCAGGCTTTTAATGATAAACTACAATATGACATGTATAACAGCCAATTATATACGAGTATCTAAGTATTTGCAATCTTTTTTCTGAAGTATTTCGAAATATTATTCTTCCATATTACGCTCTGCTATTCTAAGTATAAGGGTCTATTATTTTTATTGAGGATCTAGGTTGTAAGATTCCATGATGTGTACGTTGGTCTAAATCTCACTACACTTGCAAAGTGGGGACTATTTTAAGCAGTACTTTTCTCATCATCTGGAATGATCACACTGGATTTTCAGACACAAGTTTCAGACGAAAAAGCCTAAACGTCTGCGTTGACATGAGCCAATACAAATAAAGACCCTCCAAACTAACCCGCTCTGTACTACATCCAGTCTTAATCGAGCATATCACAAGGCGCTACGTTTGGATGTGAAACATCAGCAGTTTTTTTACGCCTGGTAATGTCTCAGGAGCAGATACCCATGATTGTGGTCGCCACGCTCTCATGTGAGTTTACTGAGTTGACAAGTTAATAAAAAGTCTCATGGGAGAGAAAGGCACCGAAAACTAACATAAAAGAAATGGAATTTAATTGCTTACAAAAACAACCCTAAATAATACAGACATATAAAAACTATGTGAAGAAATCTTCACAATATATATATATATAATAATCAAGCCAACATCAATCCAGTGCTGGATGAAAGCCTCCCCTAGCTCCTTCCACTCTTCTCGGTCCTTAGTTATTTTCTGCCACGTACAACCACCAAACTTTATTAGTTCGTCTATCCAGCGGGTCTTAGGATGTTCCTGTAAGAATTTCGTGCCCCTTGGGTACCACTGTATAGCGCCATTTATCTAGCGGTTATCTACTCGCCGAGCGATATATCCAGCCTATTGCCATTTAATCTGCTTAGCGACCCTTATCACATCGCGTACTCTTGTCTGCTTCCTTATCCATTGGTTTATTTTATGATCGTTACGCGTTTTTCCCAACATGAACCTTTTCATGACATGTTGCGCTACTCGTATTTTTTGGATTTCTCTAACATTAAGAGTCCATTTTTCACGTAAGTGCACGTCAGTATCACACATTGTTTGAACACTTTACGCTTAAGACACAATGGGAGGTCACTTTTGAAGATACTATTCAGGCGCCCAAATATACTCCAGACCGGTTTGGCCATGCGAGCAATCTCATCGTACATTCAACCGTCAATTAATATTTGTTGACCGAGAGAGACGTAGTTGTTGACCTGCTTAATTTGAATGCCATTGATGAGAATTTTGGTTTAGCAAAGCAGTTTATCTTTCCTTTTGTCTTGAGACACTTTTTTATCTTTGGGCCTGCTTTGCGGCTTTTATTTGGTAGCTCCGGCATCCTGTTCTGAAGGTCTTCTGGCTCATTTTCAAAAACAACAATAATATCGTCTGCAAAAAAAGACTGATTAATATAATCTTTCCTATTCTGGGTCATAACCGTTTGCTCGTGACAAACTTATCAGGGACTATTGACGAGGGGTGAAAGACGAGTCAATGCGCTCCCCAAAGATAGACACTTTCAATGATGCACTGGGTATTTTGTCTTTGAAATTTTATTTTATTATAATATACCATTGCTTATGTTTTTTTTAAATTTATTTTTCTTCTCTCTTCTGAGGGTATTTTTATAAGTATATTAGACAAGTTTATAATGTATTTTTAATTAACTTGTTTGATTAGAACCAGCTTTTTCAATTTAAATCGTGAACGTCCTGAATTTTGATGTCCACAATGTTTTTGTTTAATAAATAAATATGGCGATAGTGAAAACGCATTAAAAAGATAATAAAAAATACAACAACACCACAAAAATAAAACCACAAATCCGAATCACAAATACAATGATATAAATTTAACCAATGAAATAAAAACATTTAGTAAATGAATTACAAAAATATACTTTTATTGATTGTGAATAATTTGCGTAAAAAGACCGATGAATGTATTTATCTGTTTCATATCCTATTTGTTGTTTTTTGTGACAGGTTTTGCTTCCGTTACGAAATTAATCTTATACGATATAGTGCAGGATCCCATAGACTTCTCGTATACATAATATGCGGAACGCATTCTGACAATTGGAATAGGTTTTAGGGGTCACCAAGATATATAATGTCGATGTTGCCAGGTGATATTAGTGGTCAATTTTTTTTTATTGAGGTTTTAATTTTTTTTCTTATAACCCACCAAAAATTGTTCTGAATTCTTCAATAAAACCAAGACCGAATCAGGGATTGATTGAAAATGCAATAATTGTACCATGCCATCGGCATGGTCTTAGAACGGTTCGTCCCATTTGAAAAAAATTAAAATAGCAGGTAGTGCAATGTGATTAAAATTATCGATTCTTAGGATCCTCCATGGCTTAAATTATTTTATTTAGTAGCATTTTTGTATAGAATCACCCTGATTGCTTTTTTACCATATTATATGCATATGACATTAGTTTTAGTATTATGGTTAATACAGAAACCCTGTAGGTTGCACATATAGGTAGGTGAATAAATGAAATAACGGTAACCACTAACCACACTCAGTACACATTTATTAAAAAAAAGAAGCAACAAGTCAAGTGTTCAAACTGCTTTAAGTATCTTGATCACAGTTTTTACTAACACTACTTACACATTTGCATAATGATATACATGTCAAAGCCGATTTCTTATAACTACATGATAGTGTACGGCAGTTAGAATTACATTTGCATGGCTTAACTAAATAATTTGGTAGAGGTTCATTGGTCATTTGTCTTGGATACAAATTATTTTCTCGTAACTCAAAGCCAAGTTGTAGGAAATCAGTAGGCTCAATAGTGTATCAGATGAGCTTTTCCATAAATAAACTTGTGCTGAAGCCCTTAAACAGCGTTAATACTTATAATATGTAAGCCTTGAAGATTGTCCCTTAGATGTGGTGGATTAATTGCAAAGATTCTTTTGTAAGCCCTCAAAATAAATTACAGCTTGTTAAATTTATTTGCAAAAATGCTCCCACATTTGCAAAAATCGACGAAGAAAGTGAGTTTGTAGATTTGTGGTGGATTTGACGACCCCACACAATGGTTTAAATTGTAGTGAACAATTTTCAACGACGCCATTGATTTAAAATCAAAATTATTAGATTCTAGAATGAACTCTAGATTCTAGAATGTTCTGTCATATATTTCATGCTGTAAAATGCAAAATTTGGAGATTAACACAGTCCCGATACAGATGTTTTAATCTTAGGCATTTATTTCTGGAATAAACTTGCAACGATTGGTTGCCGTGGATTATGGTTTCAGAGATCTCAGAAGAAATCCCGTATTTTAGGATGCCATTTGGCAGCTGAGTCTCTTGGCGAAAATATTTGTAATATTTTGCCAGCATTACATTCTTGAACCGGCTGCGACACCACTAGTTGCATAGGTACAAAAAACAAGCTTTAACCATCTCGTCAAAGAGTTTTGTTCAGGATGCACTTTCAGCTTTAGGAAATGGATTGTTGGAGACCACAGCAGTTTCAAGACGTGAAAAAAGTTTGCAATTACTTATTATACAGTAAGTAGTAAACAAAAAATAACAGCAGATGAACTTCGATATAAATTTATTTCCCAAAATATTGGATTTAGTTTAAATTTGTCAAGAGTGATATGCACATATGATTCATTGTATTTATACTGTTTTAAGGCTTCAGCACAAGTTTATTTATGGAAAAGCTCATCTGATCCACTATTTGTAATTCTAACTGCCATACACTATCATGTAGTTATAAGAAATCAGCTTTGACATGTATATCATTGTGCAAATGTGTAAGTAGTGTTTGTAAAAACTGTGATCATGATACAAAGCAGTTTGAACACTTGACTTGTTTCTTTTTTTCAATAAATGTGTACTTAGTGTGGTTAGTCTTTATCGTTATTTCATTTATTCACCTACCTATATGTGCAACCTACACTGCTTCTGTATTAACCATAATACTAAAACTAATGTCATATGCATATAATATGGTAAAGAAAGCAATCTGGGTGATTCTATACACAAATGCTACTAAATAAAATAATTTATGCCAAGGAGGATCCTAAGAATCGATAATTTTGAACATATTGCACTACACGCTATTTTTATTTTTTCAAATGGGACGAACCGTTCTACGACCATGCTGATGGCATGGTACAATTATTGCATTTTCAATCAATCTCTGATTCGGTCTTGGTTTTATTGAAGAACTCGGAACAATTTTTGGTGTGTTATAAGAAAAAAAATTAAAACCTCAATAAAAAAAAAATGACCACTAATATCGCCTGGCAACATCGACATTATATATCTTGGTGACCCCCAAAACCTATTCCAATTGTCAGAATGCGTTCCGCATATTATGTATACGACAAGTCTATGGGATCCTGCACTAATAAGCTGATACTGAGTTTTAAAATATAGTAATGTAATTGTGTTGCATCGTTTCTTTAGTCTTAAAATACTCAGATAGTCGAGAAATTCGTATATTTTAAGGCGAAGTGCAGTACGTATTATTAATTGTATTGCAGGTAACTAGCGACAAAATGTTTGACGATAGTTAATTTCAAATTCCACAAAAACTAGTATGACTATAGAGAAAATCCTTTGTGTCAGAAAACGATGTCTCAGAATGATGAGAAAACTGGAGAAAAGCATGATAGGTACGTGATATTATTAGAACTAGGGCAGTGGTGGCCAATTGTTAGTGAAACAAAAAAATTGTAGAATTTTATCTGTCCTGGAATTTGAAAGACCATTAATATATTGATGAATTATGGATAGATATTTATTCGGTGAAAAAACTTGTGGAACGAGACTTAAAGTTAAAAAAACTCGACTTTGGACAGATTTAATTTTCAAACGGGATGGCATCAGCCATGCATTAAAATATTTTTGGAAGGAAAGGTTAATAGTCACGTCATATGTTTTAAATGTAAAAATTGGTAGTTAAGAATGAAAAAAAACGTTGAAATTTTTTGAAAAGAAGAGAAAAAATACCAAAAAAACATAATAAACACAAATACAAACAAAAAACGCTGTTCCTAATTTTAAAAAAGAAACATCCCAATTATTCCCTTACTTGGCACGCCACGTCTAATAATTAGTACTACGGATGTTTTTTTTTAATTATTTGACACCCACCCATAAAAAGTTTCGCCACTTATGAACAAAGGTAAAGGTAATAAAGGTAAAAGTAACAAAGGTAAAGGTAAAGAATACCATTATAAATAATATGTATGTATATTCAAAATGGCGTTACTATGTATATTATAAGTCTGTATTTCCATATTAATTGAATTGACCATATTTCATACAAAATTTGAAAAAAACTAATTAATCATAATATATCATTACTAGTTTAATCAGTAAAAATTATTTTAAATAGATATTCGTTCATTAATTGAAAAAAATAATAATCACAGAAAATTCTTATTATTAATTATTATTATTGTCGATAGATGGCCAAATCTTGTCGATTCGCACATTTTTTTTTATATTGTGTGACGGCAGTTTTAAATTATAAAAAAATATCTTAGATGTCATCAGTCTCAACACGAAAGAATATTCTCCAATTTTTATAAAAAAAATATTAATGTATAATGGTAAAAAATGTGAAATGAATTAATGTGTGCATTGTACATCATATAATATTTTTAATCATACAATATTTTGAACTGTGTTTTTTTTGTTATCGTTTAGTTATTATTATCAAATATTTATTTTTTAGATATTATTGATTTATTCTCTTATTTAAAAGTCTAGCATCGTTTTTTTCCAATACCTAAATGTTGTAAAATTCAATAAAAATATTTACCATTCTAAGAACACTTGCATCCGAGTTAGATAACCTGTTCTATTATATCCTACTACTGTTTTACAGTTCTTATGGGATGTTTTATCTCCGGCTTTCGTTACCTCCTAAGGGAGCCATTCGAAGTTCTCTCTAGAAAAATGTGAATGGGCGAGGCTGAACGTACATCTCTAAATCCCTGGTATGTAATTAGAGTTGTATATAAATAGAAATCAGTACTATATTTTAAAAGGTTTTTTATTCGTCTAAGTACCTAACTTGGTAGATATTTATCTATTCCAATTATTGTTTTTTTTTTTTAATTTAGACCTATGGCTTTTACAGGCTTTACGACGATAAATATAGTAAAACATATTTGGGTTTAATACACGGGGAGATTAAAAAATGGTTAATCACCATCTCTATAACTTATAGATTTCTACAATGCGGACATATTCTGTCGTACTTTTTACAGGAATTCGTTATTAGAATACAATAATTATTATTCAATATTTAGCTTAGTAAATAGGTATAGACAAGCTCTATTTGAATTTACCTTTAACAATCGTTCAATCAATTAAAATCCATGTCATAAAATTAATATTTTAATATGTGCTGTGAAATATCGCTATGGGATATTAGTGATAATCAATAATTAATATAACGCCATAAAAAGGTTGTAGACGATAATAATATTATATTAAAAGTTTTTATCGTTTTATTGCTTGTTTTTTCATTGTATTGGCGAGAAATATATCTTATATTATAAGAAATTGATACGTATGATTAATTCATTTATTTATGAATATCGCATAATAATCCATATTATCTAAACTAATAAGTAATTAAGCCAGACTTTAGATTGAAAGCATGTTTGGTGCGCAGAACTTTTTATCAAATTATTATTGTCACAATTTCATCAAAAAACATCACAAATCTTCAGTTTCAAGTAGTTCAATGTAAAAAAAAACTATTATTGAGTATGGCAGTAGTGTACTACCTTCAATCAACATTGAGATTATTAGAAGAGGAATAAATTCAGTCACTTAATTTTTAAATATCATGTTAAAGCAGTCGTTTATACTAAATCTTTTAATATAATTCTAATATAATAAAAATGATGGGTATTTGCGGATTTATATTCTTATGTTTCTTATGATATAAAGGGATTTTTAGCCAAGCTGAAAACAGTCTTGACTGTTGGCCATTTATAGGAAAAACTTTCCTGAGTTATAAATTTTTAATTCTAGAAATAATAGTAAACATACCATTTATAAGTTCTTTAAAAATATCTTGGCTCATCATCAGCCGGGGTCAATCCACTGCTGGATG
Organism: Rhyacophila brunnea; assembly: GCF_057557595.1. Taxonomy (NCBI): domain Eukaryota; kingdom Metazoa; phylum Arthropoda; class Insecta; order Trichoptera; family Rhyacophilidae; genus Rhyacophila; species Rhyacophila brunnea. The sequence continues at coordinate 21,894,708 of NW_028233350.1, forward strand.
AAGGCCTCCCCAAGCTTTCTACAACTCTCTCGGTCCTGTGTCGTTCGCTGCCAAGTATTTCCGCCGAACTTTACCAGTTCGTCAATCCAGCGGCTTTTAGGGCGACTCTGTGGCCGTTTCGTGCCCCTTGGGTACCACTGGATGACGGCATTTGTCCAGCGGCCGTCCTTTCGGCGAGCAATGTGCCCCGCCCATCTCCATTTCAGCTGTTTGGCAACGTCTATTACATCGCGTACACTTGTCTGCTTCCTAACCCATTCGATTCTCTTACGGTCCTTTCGCGTGATGCCCTACACCTCTCCATGCCTCGCTGTGTGACTCTTAGCCTTTGGACATCTCTCGTGTTGAGGGTCCACGTGTCGCAGCCATACGTGAACACGGGTAGCACACATTGGTTGAACACCCTACGCTTAAGAAATAATGGCAGGTCACTCTTGAAGATACTATTCAGACGTTCGAAAGCACTCCATCCCAGGTTTGTTCTTCGAGCAATTTCATCGTGCATGCTTCCGTCTATGGACACCTGCTGTCCGAGATATACGTAGCTGCTGACTTGCTCGAGTTGGGTGCCAGAAATACAGATATCTTGGGTAATTCGTATATATTAATATGTATCTATTTATATGTTATTATGCTTCCAAGAAATTCTTTTCATGCTATGCAAACAATTTCGATTCTATATCTCAGCAAATATTAAAACACTATATAATCAACTAAACGAACTTTTGTTGATTTCTATACACAGCCTATTTCATTTAATATTTATTCATGTAGACACAACCGTGACCTAAATCCAACCACATCTAGAGAGTTTATTTATTCCCAAGTATTTTAACGGCAAAGCAAAAATGTACATAGGAAAACCCAAGTAAAGTAATATATATTTGCTCGCGAATTCTGTGGACGGTAAAACCACTTCAGTAAAGATATCCAGAGATCTTTGCCCCTATTTAAACTGCCTCTAATTGAATAAGAGGTGATGTGAGGGAAGGATTTGGGGGAAAAGGGTTCGCATATATGTAGAATTTTACATTTATAATATAACCAGCCTACTCTCGTTGAAAAAAAAACTAATCAAAAACTTTCGTAATAATGTCGGCGCATTGAAAGCAATCAAACCCGAATTTTCTATTTAAATTGTGATGAATATTTTTGAATGGAAAATGGATCATTAGTGAAAAGCAAAAAAATAACATGGTTTTGAGATATCTAATCTAATAAAAAAGTAATAGTGTTTTAAAACAAATATGTACATATTATGGGAAATGGGACAATTGGATGCTGCACTGTCGTAGACACGTATACAGAACGTAGACGAAGAATTTTAATCAGTTACTATCTACTACTTAGTAGTTTTAATTCATTTTACTCTTAACATAATGTTTTGTTTTTATTACGGATTGAGAATTACTATGCCTAAGGCTTTATATAAAATAACAAACTCGTTTTTCGTTGGAACTTAAACATATGCACGATTAAATCATTATTTACGTGTGCATATTTAAATTCTTACCAACTATTAAATCATAATAATATAATAATTTAAATATAAATAATAATATTAAATATTTTTTTTAATGTACCTATAAGTACCTAACGTCTATTTAATATTGAATTGCGTGGCGTCCAGTTGTTCCGGCGCCAAATCGTCCTAGACTCATATTATGTCTGTGTGTGTTATGTGAAGTTTTTTTAAAGCCATGGGAAATAAAACTTCAGACATTTTCATGAAAATATTGACGAAAAATAACAGCAATCGTATCATTTGTATTTTATTACATACCTACTATTAATACAGGTAGCTAACTATTAAATTTTTTATTCATTTAAAATTTAAGCCACTGTGGTTGATTAATTGAAATAATAATAATATATATAATAAATAATGGTATAATTATTACGCAGTTATAAGAAGTCCGCCAAAGTGGCAGCGCTTATATTTATATATTTTTTTCATATTTGTAATCGAAAAATTTTAAGGAAAATTCAAAAAGATTAGTTAAAAAACTCTCTCTTGCAGTCGAAAAATAAATCATTATACCTGTTAGTAATGAAAAGTCGTTGCATACAAAAATGATTATTTAAGCATCATAGCGATTGTTCTAATTATTATTCTTACATTCGTGCATTTCATCGGCAGTGTATTATGGAACGATTATATAACTAACAGCTTTAACTTCATATTTTTTATGCGAAATATTGCGTTAATGTTCCGTGACTGTAATGTATAGGTATATTAATGAATTACTAAATGTATATGTTCTTTCTAATAACCAATGAACTGGAGAGATGATTACAATCCAGGCAGATATGATTAATATCAAAAACATTATTAGTTCATTAATCGAAAAAGAAAGAATTTCTCGTACATTTCTACATGATGTTCAATAAAATTATAATTAAGTATGAAATCATGGTGACACTACAAAAATCTTCACAGCATTTGTGAGATTTGTCATATAGGACTGTATTAGTTACAATCTGATTATTGATGATAGTATTAGAATTTTAAATATTAGCCTAATCATGAAATCTTTGGTTTGACGCGCGAAATTTTAAAAATCGTGTAATACGTAGGGTGCATCACCACTTCAATATGCATTTTAAGCAAATTAAAGCAGATTTTTTTTTACTAATGAGCATCATCTTCATCTAATATTCACTATTCCTTTTATTTCTGTCAAATCGCTTTAAATTTGGACATTAAGACTACAATTACCCACATTATTGGTGTCAAACAATAATATTATTTATTCTTACGTGTGCTTTATTAGTCTTTCGATTAGTTTTAGACAATGATTTGAGTTACCCCATCTCTACACGCCATATCATGTATAAGTTTTGGACCATGTGCAAATGAGTGAAAATCTGTTTAAATATCTCATGCAAATATATTTTTAGATTCCGTAGAGATTCCAATTTTTCAGATTCTCTGCATCCCTTTTGACGTTGTCCTCCTATGTCCTGAGATCATAAGTCTAACAACGTGTCTGAGCGAAAAAATACATTTTTTTTTCGATCATTCTAATATTTAATCCTGAAATATTACGATATACGCATAGGTTACATATTTTTACCAATACGTATATTGAGATTTAAATTGTTTTATTTTTCTATATATTATGAAATAGTACCACGTTTTTATGAATAAAAAAAATATTACAAAATATTATGGTATATAAAAAGAATTACCAGGAAACGAATGTTCGATGTATTGTGTTGAAAAAATATAGCTAGAGATGTCCGTTGGAAATTCCGAGAATATTTTTTGTTCAAAGCCTGTCATAAATTTTCTCCTCTAAAGGGAGCTAACCTTTTTATTTTAGGGTTTATCCACGTGCGACAAAAAAACTTTTAGGGAAAATTAAATATGTAAATCACACGGTATTGGATACGTGGTTTTGGCCACAAAAAAACTTTTTTATTTTGTGATTGGGTTGGTTTACTCTTGAACGTAATGAAACTTTAACCTAAAACAATGCTCAACGATGCATAATAATTATTTACAAAACGATTGGTAGTTACTTAGCGTATTTTATTGTACTTCAAAGAAAATTTTTGTCTTTATTTGTCTTTGACCTTGTTAAACGTTGGGTAAGAAAGATATCTAAACAAAAAGAAAAACACAAACCAAAGAATTTAAAATTAATTGAGTACTTAGGATGGTAATATTACTTTTTACCACGTTTTTATTAGTTCGTATTCTTGTTTGTCCAAGATTTGTATTGGACGATTGAAGATTTTTGACTAACTTCCCGACTAGCTAGACATTTGAAACTTTTAAAATATATCAGAATACGACGACAATGCATTCTTTTAATACTTTAAGCCATTTTTAAGCAGAATTGAATTCATTTTCAGTTAATTCTGTTTTGTATGGAAAGTTATTATTGTTAGTTGTTAAGGGGTTCTAGCAACTAAATTATTAATATATACGTGCGTTACTATGGAAATCAATATGAAATGACAAAATTACATTTCAGTATTCTATATTTATTCAGTATTTCTATCAAGTACAATAAAAAGTTTTTATTAATACATAGAATTGTCAAGTTTATATTATGATTCAACAGAAAATTTAAAAACAATTACTTAGTTAATATAATAGTCGCAGTCATAATGCGCCCCTTGTTATACCTAACACTATTCTCAATGGGCTCAATGGCATGTTATAGTGCTAAAACAATATAAAGATACATATATATATTTTTTAAATTATAAAATATTACTATTTTTTGTTAAAGACATGGCTGAATTAAATAATGAGATACGTCTTGAAAATAATAGTCGAAAATTAGAATGTTCCACAACACGTTGGATATTAATATTAGTATAGAAGTAGTGAAACAATCATATAAATATCTAGACATAAAATTACATAGATGCATTGTGAACATCGAATCCCGAGCCTCCGGATGAGAAGCTAGAGCAGCGATACTCAACCTGCGGCCATTTAAGCTTTTATGTGCCGCCCGAAACACATTTATTATCAGGAACATGATTTTTAATTTTGAAATAAACGCTTGGATACACATTACTTATGTTTATAATTTTTAAAATCTCAAAAATGTTTTGTAAAAAAGGGGGGGGGGGTTTCATGATTTTTTTTGTCACACCATTAGTGATGCGGCCCGCGTTACTTTACAAATATATGTATTTGGCCCGAAGAAAAAAAAGGTTGAGTATCATTGAGCTAGAGTGTCATACGTGTTGAACTACGACGGCTGCCACTTCGTTATTAGCCATTTACTTATTATACCTTTGTATTAATTCCATGTATTCAAATATATTTAATAACTAATATTGATAAAAATGGTAAAATGTAAATTGTACGTATTAAATTTTTCCGTAGCACAGTTTATCGATAGATTGGAAAGAAATTCCCGTAGAGCATTGAGATAAAAAAAGCGTTATTCGTGGAGTATTGCAGTCCTGTTCCGTTTTATCAGACTCAATAAGAACATTAATTTGATATTGATTGGCATCAAATGTTTGATATCATAACGCTATGATTATAATCAGATATTTGATAGGTACGACTTGATACGAGAACCTACCAGAATTTTATATAAATTATACAATATTATGATTGCATTTCTAATTTATTTACCTACCTATTTTTCTGTCTTTCCCTTGTATTCCGGTGATATAACGTATCTTTAAGTGGTTGATTTAGGTAAGGAATTGATTGACATCTTACGATGAACTACTGTGTTATAGCAAACTGCATTCGTACAAATTTCAGGACTCAGATAAAAATAAACTTTGAATTATATTCGATGAAACCGATAATCAATCAATCGATGAAAAAACAAAGACAATTATATATTATTATTACGTTTGGACAGATTAAATCGATAATATAGTAATTAATATACATAGATAGTATTAGATTAATAAAATTTGCGTATGATAAAAATGAAAATAAAACTCATATAGTACAGAAAATTAGAGAATAATATTCTTCGTACATTATTAACTTTTGATTACATACGTTGTATATATTAACAGTATATTTTCAAGTGATTTAGGAATGATAAAGCGTGTGAAAAAACATGTGTTTCCAATAATAATTTTTTGTATCGGATGTTGAATAATGTATTATCAAAACATAGGTTATTACAACAACCTACAAGTGAACAATAATATAATTATTGAAAAATCTGATACACGCTTTCATAAAAAATGATGGAGTATTTTTATTATATAAATAACAAACACTTCATGTTTTATATTTTATTTTTCGTACCTGTTCCCACAGTGATTATTTGGTAATGATACAAGTTTATTTTTTTCTTTCATTTCAACACTATACATTATACAATACCCTAATTCCAAATGACAATAGTGTAGTTTTAGCATAGAAATACACTCACAAAAATACCCAGACTTTGAGATAATTACATATTATTATGTAGTATATGTAGGTATTGTGACTGTACCTACTGAAAATCGAGTCCGAAGCGAGAATCAATTTATTCAAAGTCTCCATTCTAGGCAAGGATATTAAAATTCAATAAATTAGAAAATCATTAGCTAATAACACAACAAGGCAACTGGTACATTTGATCTAAGTAATACAATATTATTTTTTACTAACAAGAAAGAGTAACGAATTTAATAGTCAAATAAAAAATGTAAAATTAATTGTATAAAAAGATATAACTACAAAAGCTAATTAAACCAAAAACTTACATAGTGAATTTTCATAATTTTCTACAATTTCTTTTTCTTTTGACCATGTCCGATCCTAATAGGATCATATGGGCCTCCACAGAGTGGAGGTTTGTATTAGCAGATTTTTATTTTTACGAGAAATGGATGTCAGCCACTTGCTCAACCTTGGGTTTGACAATTTAGTATTAGGTAAATATTTTTGTTATTTTTTAAATGGCTGTTTATTTTAATTAATTTATTTAAAAAATCAGAATGTCAGTTAGGAAAATAATATATATAAAAAAGCATTTGATTATATAAAATATATTCAATTATAGACGCCTTGTACCTATAACCAAAAAATATCTATGCGCTATATAAATATCCAGAATAACATATTCAGCGTAAAGCTTCATAAGCCGTCTTACATGTTTTCTATTAGAAAGAGTGTCTGACAAGGCGACACGATCTCACCGAAATTTTTCACCGCTACTCTGGAAGATCTATTTAGGCAACTTGACTGAGAGAACAGTGGAATCGCCATTAACGGTGAATACTTCAGTCACCTGCGCTTTGCAGACAACATCGTTGTTTTTTCTAATGAACCAGAAGACCTCCAGAACAGGTTGCAGGAGCTTGCAAATGAAACCAGTAAAGTAGGTTTAAAGATAAATGTTTCTATGACAAAGGTAATGTTAAACTGCTTTGCTGAGCCTAAAGCGATCCTCATTAATGGCACTCAAATCGAGCAGGTCAGCAACTAGGTACATCAATCTCGAACAAAAAAAAATAATATCTGTTGACCACCAAGATTGCTCGCAGAACTGATATGGAGCGCTTTTGGACACCTAAATAGTATTTTTAAAAGGGAGCTTCCGTGTTTTAAACGTCAATTATTCAATCAATACTGCTACCAGTACTCGCGTATGCGTGTGAAACATGGACTATTAATGTAAAAGGAATCCAAAAGTAGCGCAATGTGGCAACGAAATGTGCATGTTGGGCATAACATGGAAAGATAGCTACCAATGAATAACGAGGCACACAAGAGTACGCGATGTGATGGAGGTTGCTAAGCAGATGAAAATAGCAATGGAATGGACATGTCGCTCGGCGAGTGGACAATAGGCTTCATACAGTGGTACCTACAAAAGAGACACTAAACCTCCACAGAGATGCCCTAAGCCCGTTGGATGGACGAACTCATAAATTTCGGTGGATATACGTGGCTGCGAATTACTAAGGACCGAGAGAAGTAGATGGAGCTAGGGGAGACCTTATAAGCGAATTTTATATGTATTTTTCGTTTTGCAATATCTAAAAGAGTCTTGAAAGTATTTAATAATATACAAAATTATAAAAAAGCTACTTTGATGTTGCGTATGATGATGCCTTGCGTTTTATTTTTGATCTAGTGTTGAAAACTCAAATTGTATATTTATAAAAAAAATCAATAAAGTAAATCATTTCGGACTCTGACTGCTCAATTTTAACAGGTAAACATTTACGGCTACCAGTTATTAATAAGCAATGTAGTGAATATTAAATATGTTTGTATCACCAATAAACTTATATGGAAACGTGTCTAATAATATTTGGGTAAAATATTTTACTATTTATTTTTAATTAGGATGTTAAATTTTTTACGAGATATATAAATAAATAAATATTCAATAAAAATTGTTTTAATCATTCGGTTATGTAATTTAACTGAATGTTTATCTAAATATTATGCTTAATTATATTTAAAAACTTACATTAATGCAAGACTAAATCTCAAAACAAATCTGTGAACTTTACTGAAAACAATTGAATTATTTATCACCCATTTTGTATTGCAGTATTAAAAGTCTTTGCAATTTTTTTTAGCATTACTTTCATAATATTATATAGATTATAGGTGAATCTTGATCTGCACAGAATATGCTTTTTTCAACCTCTTTGATTTGAACTTCATTATTAAAAAGAAAAGGGGGTGATGTGTATCTAGAATAGGGTATAAAAAAAATCTTTTGGATATATTGAGAAATTAATTAGCATTAGGAATTTATGAAAATTCTTGTCGTTGGCGCGGACAGAAAGACATACATGTCTTTGCGCTTTGGGCACCATTCTTCAATATGAAAGAAAACATTATAATATATTTACAGTAAATAACTATATTAAATTGTCAATCCAAAGTCTAAAATAGTACATCTAGGCTTGCTAAACGGGGCTACCGATGACTGCCATATGCTTGCGACATCGAATGGGATAATAGCCACATTGGATTTAAATCCCCTATTAGAGTTTCTGGAAGAAGTTAGAATCAGGAATATACATAGTGTTACTGATAATGGAGACGAAATAATGTAGTGAAATAAAGTAAAATAAAATACAAGAAACACAATCTCACATTGACTAAAATGATACAGATAACGTGTCATTCCAGCATGCTGTGTTTTATAGCACGAATATAAAATGACTAATTTGATTTCTGAAAAAGTTTAAATTGCAATCCTTCGAATTAATCAAGCGTCGATTTTTGCAGCATCCCACCTTCCGGCGACGCGTCGTTCGGACCTGCGCAGACGGGCGTCGGAAAACTAGACGTCCTATTCCGTTCTGCCGCTCAGTGCAAAAAAGCGCGTACTACATACCGGAACACCGTGTTGACACAGCCAAAAAATTGCGCGACACTTCATTCCATTTTTCTAAATGAAAAATATTTTCTTAGGCATCACCTCGTTGGTGTGATATGAAAGAAGAAAAACTATACCATTTCATACCAGTAGTATTAAAATCTATGTAGTTGTTTTATAAAATTTTACTATACGTGTCTTTTTTTAAGTTTGTGCTCAATGTTTACGTTTTGAACGTGGCGATAAGACGTGTGGGGAAATAATACGCTTAAACTAAACTATTAAAACTTTTCTTTACACTTAAATATACAAGTGATTTTGTTAATATAAAATACATTTATAATAAATTTAAAAGTCACTGCACACCAGCATAGATAGTTTTAAAACAATTTGTAATATTATTCAATGTTTACATACAATCTACAAGAGTTTTTAAGTGCAAACCAATGATTGACTTCAAGGGTGATTGCAGTAGATAAAGGGTATGGTTTTTCACATTTTAAATCATTTATGTATTGGTAATTAGTATGTTAAATCAGTTTATTTTTGTTTCATATTTTTTTTAATTAAGGCGTATAATTTAAATATATTGAATTACCCATTATTTTTTTAAAGAGCTGCTGCATAATATTTTTATTTTTTGATCAATATTTAAGTTAGCTTGAAATACTTGTTCGTCATTTTTCTGTATTTTACAGTAACAATAAAATATTATTATCAATGGTATTATGTATATTTTTTGATCATATGTAAAACTAATGGTCTAGTTTTAATAAAATAATAAATACTATTTGCATATTATATATGAACGCCATAACATCTACATATTAACAGCTCTGTCAATTGAAAACATTAACGTTCTCTCACATTGCCACACACACAGAAATATCACACACGCATACATATTGCGGTGAACCCACAAGTAAAAATATGAATGACGATATCATATTGTAAATAATATTGGTAAAATATGTTGACTTATAATATATAACCTATATCAAACAGTCACATTCAAAGATATTTCAAATATATTAATTTTTAGTCAACCAAATTAAACTATTTCAAACTCAACGGATACATTTTTTTAAGTTTTCTAGGATTCTTAATCTATGGTCGCCATCAATGCTTTTAATCATTATTTATAATGTCTTAATGATATATATATATATATACATTTAATTACGTATACCTATAGCTATGAGTAGCTTAGCTACTATGTTTAACTTTAATTATTAGGAAGACAATAAGATATCGTTGCTCAGTGGCATACTACCCGCTTCTGAAGCCGCGGGATGAGTCTCGTTGTCTCATCAAGAGCTGATGTTTAAGATTACGCCAGATTGTAAAACTCACGAAAGCACCTTTATTTAAATAAAAGTATCGGGATTGTTTTTCAACATTAAAATGGCTTTTGTATTCACCATCTACAAGTAATCAAATAAAATTCAAATATTCTCTCAATTCGACAATGTAACATTATTTATTTGAAAGTAAAGCGTCCGTATTCCGGTGGTTATGGATTCAAGTCCCAACCAGCATAAGCTTTTTTGAACATATATATTTCGGATATTATATTTAACAAATAATTGTAAGTATATTTTATAATATTTCGTAAACTGATTGAATAAAAAATAATTTAAAAATACTAATGCAAGCAAATTCTAAATAATATTTAGAAAGATCCTGAAACCATCTATGAATTGATGTTAGTATTTTGTATACTACAATGACGCGTTTCCACACCATCGATAGTGATTAATGTCATTGATAGTGATCAAAAAATAATTATTAATTCTATGAAATGTGCGACAAAATTCGGCGTGATTAATAATTGTATCGATAATTTAATTTAGTCAATTGGAGTTATATACCTAGTTCTTGGTTTAATTACCATTTGGTACAAATACTTTTCCAAGTTTTTTTAGACGTTCCAAATTTTGTAGGTACATTATATTATTCATTACAATTTAGTACCTACTCGTATCTAGATGTATGGTTTTGAATTCGATCGATAAATTTTCCCTTTTATTTGTAAGGAGCTCGAATTTTGTTACCTGCCATTGGATAATTGTTTCTATATTTCTAATATTTAGAAAATTGAATCCCTGGTTTAATAATAGTACTCGTAATATTGTCCAGTTCAGCGTTTTCCATTTCATAATCCGTAGACCGGCTGCGGCTAGCGAATTTAATTGCCACGAATGTTAGTTAGGTACTTAGTTACGACAAATGTAAAATGCAGCAGTTTATTGTTAAGGATTCACAAACCGCAAAACCGAGAGTTACTTTAAATGAAAGTATTGTACACGAATATGTAGGCGACATGCATGCATGGCCCCCACATCCTGAACCGGGCCCCCATGCTGGAATCTTTGGCGGGCCCCCCTACCTATCTCTAAGGATAAAGGCAGTGTGATGCTCTACAGTAACGTTTTCCAAATGGTGTACGCGGTAAAATTAATGTGTATAGGGATTTAGTGTTTTGTGTTGTATATTTTAATACATCCATTTGAATTCAAGAGTTATCTAGTATCGATACACAAATAAAAATTTTATCAAACATCCGTATAATTTTAAGTAATAACATTATTGAAGAAAAATAGCGCCGCGACTTTTTTTAAATATTAAAGCAAATTTGTGTTGTGTGTTTATCTCACTTATCTGGTCGACTGGCCTCGCCGAGCCCCTCCTGAGCCCGAGCCCCCAGGCTAGAGCCCTGTCAGCCCCTCCCCTTGTGGGGACCATGCATGCATGCATTGAATGCACATGTAAATCTACAGCTTTACAGAACATATTTCGTACCAAAAATAAGTTAGCATTTCTTTCGATTAATTCTGATAATATTTTAAATTTACTGTGTTTTTTTAAAAATAATGTTCACACACAAACAACTAGTAAATTAGTACATTCATTTCTCATGTTTGTCTAAAAAATGCGATTGCACCAGTCAGTAATACCTGCCATTAAAATTAATCAGTGGAAATAATACACCTTACCTTACCCTCTGTAGCGAAAAAAATATAATTTTTAAAAAGAGTTACGAACCACGAACATTGGAGAGTTTGTGAAACTGTGGTTAAACTAGCCAAAAGAGGTTTAATTTTCCACCTGAGTGAACAAATTACCATAAAGCATTTATAACAGATTCGTCTAGGTAGGTACTCTACATAAATTAATATTATTCTAAAGCCAGTATACAGCACTATCAATTATATATATATCATTTATGTATATTATATTACGAGTATATTATCACATAACAGGAGTATTAATTAGCTTTTTAGCAGAATGTTATTACATGGTATTGCGAGAAAATAGACATTTATAAATTAGTACATAATTCTACTACTAATTAACTATTTCTTTTATTCAACGAATAATTCACAAGATTTAAAAATATATCATTCTGATTATTGAACATATATAATTTTGAAAAACACTTTCTGAGAGAATATATTATAACCAATAGAAAAATCTTTTTTGAAAAAAAGTAAGCCAACCCGACGGGGAATCGAACCCCGTATCTCCCAGGTTTACGTCCTGATCCGTGCATTACCACTATGCTACGAGGTGACATACTAATTGCGACAAATTTTAACTATTGGTCAATTTACCTTTCTATTTAATTTATCTTTTTCGGGTTGGCTTACTTTTTTTCAAAAAAGATTTTTTCTATTGGTTATAATAATATATATTCTCTCAGAAAGTGTTTTTCAAAATTATATATGTTCAATAATCAGAATGATATATTCTTGAATCTTGTGAATTATTCGTTGAATAAAAGAAATAGTTAATTATAAATTATTAGCAAGTAGTTACATCTAAAAATATTGGAGAAATTCCACGACGTCGGTTAGTAATCAAAAGTAATAGTAAAATAGTTACCTACTTTGATTTAAGAAACAGAAATCGATTGCCAAAGTAGCTTGATTTGGAAGAGCACTGATGAGTAGGTATTAAAATTGACCAATAGTTAAAATTTGTCGCAATTAGTATGTCACCTCGTAGCATAGTGGTAATGCACGGATCAGGGCGTAAATCTAGGAGATACGGGGTTCCATTCCCAGTCGGGTTGGCTTACCTTTTTTTCAAAAAAGATTTTTTCTATTGGTTATAATATATTCTCTCAGAAAGTGTTTTTCAAAATTATATATGTTCAATTCTACTACTATTTCTGACTGCCATAGGAGCGTAAAGTAAGTACTGTACAAGGTCGCAATATTTTCATCGGTCCAAGGCCACGTTCCGTTCCACGTTATACATCTTTGCATGCCAGGCCTACAATGCGTATGTCGTTATTGTAACATCGTAGCATGAAGAGAAAATATCTTAACTATTACGGTTTGGTTTCTTCTGTCAAAATGTCCCTAATAGTTAATTAGTTCGTTTCAAAACCATCATATCAATATGATTTCTATAAATTATTAACTTTTAACGTGGTCTGTAGTAATTCGCCTATTAAAACCCATTAATTAAGGCGGTAGGTAGCTGACCTTTTGGTTATGTTTAAAACCGTAAATTCAATTTTCGACTGCCCTGAACTGTTGAGTATGAAGTTTCGTGTCCTTACTAACCAGACGAAAAATTACGACACTTAACACGTTGATTTTTTTAAAGCCAACTTCTCTGTTTATTCTTCAATGCCAATGATTTAGTCTTTTTCTAAAAGTTCCTCTATTGACATATTCAATACCTCTATTCAGGCAATTAATCATTTCAATAAATGATTTTTTTCATAATTTTATATGCTGCTATTATGTTATTATAGTTTTCTTTTATTTTATATCAAATTTACCGATATAATTGTATTTTGTTGTATAAATTGTAGATACATGACTAATATTTATTATTACTATATTACTGTTGCATTTTATATATTTTGTTTCATGGTTTATAAATAAATAATACATAATAATATGCCTATCAAATATTTCTGTTATTAACTCACTAACCAACATCATATTATGTAATATGTATTCTTAATTCATCGAAAACAAATTACCTAAGCTATAAAATACCTAAGCTATTATGGATTGGATTAGGCAGGGTTTAATTGAAATTTAAAAATGAACTTATTGCAATGAAAACAAATACGTTTGATTGACAAGGTTTAGTGTGCACTATTTATGTCGGATCTTACCAGCCTACTTCCACCCTTCGCCACTGATACATTATATTATGTCATTGAAAAATATAATCAGATAGGTATGCTTTATAAATGATGAAGTCCGAAAAATCATTGGTCCAATTTGCTACATCGAACTTAAATTGTCTATAAACGATATATTTTTTTGTTGCCGTACGATAAATGTCATTGAAAGAAACGATTCATTTACTCTGTTACTTATCTTGTCACTTACGGAGCGATGTATCACAAACTTTATTCCGAACGAATTTATACTTTTGGCAGTACGCCCTCTAATTTAAGGTGTCATTAATAAACTTTTATTAACACTCTTGTTGCTAAAGTACCGATATTAATTTTATTATCTCTGACTCTGAGCTTAGGCAAAGATTGTCTTCCAATACGGGAAATATATTTTTGATTCACGCTTTGGAGACTAAATGGCCTTGTCGTGTATTTATAATCTGGTTGTAATAGGCGTCTTTCAGTTTCTTTTCAGCAAAAATCGTACTAAAATGTATGCATAAGGACAAAAATAACTATTGATATACCAACATAAACACTGTGAAACAACATTTAAAAAAAATCTTCACTGATTGGGATATGAACCCTCATCTATTGGTGAATGCTTTATCAACTTAAATAGTATCGATGCAGATATTTCATAACATCTGAAAATCTGAGTTTTTTTAAAATTCCGTTAATGGTAACCATTTCGAAAGTTAATAGTAGTATTTGATCAGGCAATAAATTATATTATATCATTAAATCTTATGTTTTGAATTTTAAGTCTGCGGTCCACAGTTTTGAATAAAAAATAATTTAATTATTTTAATTTAATTAGATGTTTTTAACTTGGACTAATAAAGATCGGGAATGATTTTAGTATGAACAAAGATGTTTTCTTTTATTACAAAATTAAGATTGCATTAAAAAATATTACATATTAACTATTCCCAAGACAATGCAGACTGCTTTTGTAGCTTGTGAAATAATTAATAAGTGACATTGTTTTAATTGAAGACAATCGAAAGGCAGTACACTTTTATATTATGTTATTTTGTATACCTATTATGTTTTGTTCAATATTTTTTCTAATTTTCATTCTCACGATTATTACGTAACTATTGTGTTTTTCTTTTTTAATCATTTTCAATAACATTACTCTTCAATATATTCTTTATAACTTTATTTAATATTTGATTAATTATGCTTTTTATGTCAACCTTTTATTGGTACCATCAATATTCTTTTATTTTATAGGTATTCATATTTATTTTCTGTGATTGATCCCTGTTGCTTGACCTAAATAAATAATGATAATAAATATATATCCCAGATTGATACAGGATTTGCCCATTAGCATCTATAAGCTGTATGTATAATATGAATTACAATTTAGTTATATTAAAATAATAAATTTAATATCACAATACAACTTCAATCAACATTACCATAGTGACACTAGATGTATGGTGACCAGTTCTTCACATGTGTAAGAATTGGGAGTAGTGTTAATAGTTCTGGCGGGTGATAGGAATAAGCGAGACAACAACGATACAACAACGATACAACAGAGACGATTTAAACAGTGTTGGTAATAATAACAACAAACAATATACAAATAAATTAGCAGCGCGTACGCTATATGGATATAGGTAGAACTTGGTTTCGGCGCACCTCACTCACACTATATTAGTTTCGCTGGTTAGTTATTTCACATTGGTCTTGTAGATCGGCCTATATTTTTGATTGGCTGTTATTCATAGGATGCAAACCACATTATCTGGGAATCTTCAGAATTTTTTACCTAATGATAAAAGCCTACTTAAGTCCAATCGTTGTATAAAAATATTTATAAAATACGATTTACCTACTAACAAAAATCTATCTTACAAAAAACACATTATATTTAGTTTTATCTATTCTAAATTGTGAGTTTATTGAACATAATTCTTTTTTTTTAAATTGTGAACGTCATGATGTAATAATATTCAAAATGTAAATTTTATCAATAAAATCTTTTAAATTTACGTTTTCAAATTCATTCACAGGGGCATTATGATAATATGTGGTAGATTAGACGATATAATAGTGACACCATAATATTAATTCATTTAACATCAATAATTAAGTATTTCAATTTCCATCCTATTTACTTTATCATATAATATGATATAATATAATAATTATAGGTATACGTTTTCGCGGGCGAAATGAATAATAATAATCCCTGCTTACAGCACCTACGTATTGTGTTTTTACTATAGTATGGATATAGTATTTGATTAGGTATATTTGTTATTTGAAATATTAATAATTCGTATACACGATCTAATGTATGAATTTGTCGTTATGTTTGAAAATCAAACCCAGTTGAAAATCGAAATTTGAATATTACGATTATCTAAATTTAACAACTGTTGCCTAGCATATTAATATACTAATACATGCCTACCTTTATAGAATATCAATATTACAATACGTATCGTACGGCCTTTATCAGTCACAGACCTTTTACACATTTTATGGTGTCCCTCAGGGCTCAAACTTAGGGCCGTTGCTGTTCATGAGTTTTATAAATGACATAGCATTGGTAATAAAAAATGCTATGTTTTTGTTGTTCGCTGATGACTTGAAACTCTTTTTGGAAGTTGTCACCTTGGACGATTGTCGTCAGCTCCAACTTGATATAGATAATATATTAGATTGGGGCAGGCGTAACAAACTAGAATTCAATATTGATAAATGCAATCTTTTGTCGTTTACCAGAGCCTCAAAAGTGTTGTTTTTCCAATACTCGATGCATGGCAGAGTTCTGTCACGAATATCATCTGTAAGGGATCTTGGCATTACGTTTGAGAGTAAACTGACATTTATTAGCCATATAGTTACCATTTGTAACAAGGCGCTTAAAATGTTGGGCTTCGTCATGCGTACTTCCCGGGTCTTTTCGGATGTTACGGTATTAAAACTTTTATTTAATTCTTTAGTTCGAAGCAGACTTGAGAGTGGGTCTATTGTTTGGGCAACGCATCAGTTGAAGTATGGCCTTATGGTGGAGAGGGTTCAGAAGAAATTCTTGAGACTCCTTTATTTGAGGTTGTATGGATACTATCCGTGGCTTTATCCAACTGACTTTCTCTTCGGCATGCTTACATACTGCAGTTTGCAATTTAGAAGAAATATTTATTTAGCTATGTATTTTTTTCGACTTATACGAGGTATAAATGAGAACTCTGCCATTCTGGGCAGTGTTGACCTGTGTGTTCCTGATAACTATTTTAGAAATATAGAACATCAGTTGTTTATTCTCCCAAGGTGCAGAACCAACCTGCCACTACTAATGCCAATTGGGAGGGCGATAACTATGTTCAACGAAATTGCTTCGGGTGTTGATATATTCCACCTACGTGAGGATGAGTATAGGTGGACGTTATTTTATAAATTTTTAAAATAGGGTCTGCTTAACTCATCCGGTGTACTTCCATGTACCTATCTAATTAATATTTTTGTATGTACATATTTGTATTGTTTAATAACATACTATCTATCTCTTTTTTATGTAATACTGTTTTATATTTATTTGTTTCTAAATGTCATGTTGTGAACGTCTTAAACTTATAATTTGTAATGTCCACAATATGTTAAAAATAAATAAATTGAATTGAATTGAAATTGAAATTGAATTGAAATGAATTGAATTGAATATTAAAGTGGACACGTGTGCAAAATAGGCTAAATAAATGAACGTATTTTTTTCAATACTCATCTTTACTGCAATGTAGGTAGAGTCAATTTTTCAACCACAAAATAATTTAGAAATTTAGATGTGGTAATTTTGTCAAATTAATCCCTACAAGGCAGGTATCACAAATAGGTCAAATTGATTTAACACTCCATCCGTAGCAATTAAATTACATCGCCAGAAACAATAAGAGACACCTTTAAATACTCTCCTAATTGAGTCGTAATCCAACTAATACTTTTATAAACATATCGGGAAGTTACCGCCTCACCATGGAATAATTAAGAAATATCTGTTTCTATAATATACAAATAATATTCAAAACAAACTGTACACATTCAGTTTATCATGGAATTTTAAATTTAAGCCGGATATGGGTGAAGAAGTTCCCGCACATTATTTTGGCGTTACTTTACACTGCAGGTTGACACATTACAATACATTGATCACCATCTAAGTGTGTATTGTCATTTTTCGTTTGGTATAATGTAACTGCTTATATCCACCCAACAGGTAGTCTTCGCCACTGATTTTATATTTTGCATGTAGCATTATTTAAGCATCAACTAACATTTAGAGCTCAAATTACATTTGCAGACTCAGACTCAATCAGATCGAACGACTCACATCAATTATTGTCTGCCCCGATTGCACATCAGAGTCGATAGAAATATAATACGTTTAATTTGACCACGACTCTGAGCAATCTAAAATGACATTTCACAATTGAGTGTGATCGGGGCAGACGATCGGTATGATAGGATATGACTGGATTCTGGCAATATAATTTCAGCTTTACAAGAATACTATCACAATTCTGTAAAGTCATAAACGCAGATGAAATTAGCAATAGACGTATGTATTTAATTATTTGCAAATGAAAGTAATTGCATGAGTAGGGTCATTTACGAATGCCCTTTTATTATTCACGTACTACGTCCTTTAGTAAGTCAATATTACCAACGGAAGTAATTACGGTTTCCCGCGACAAAGCCTTAACCTTACGGTCCGCGGTCGTAAGTACTAAAAAGGGCTTTTCTGACATGAAAATAGCTGTTAAATTTAATGTTTCAAATAAATACGTAATAATTGTCGCCATCGCTCCGCAGCAGTTAACCGCCAAGCGTCAGGTCGTTTTAATTACTTGGTTGCTGCAATAATATATCTATTTCTCAGTGTTGACCGCGGACATGTCAGACGAATAAGTACCTAGTATTAGTCAACGCAATTCTTTGGCCGAGAGGTTCATGAAATAGGACAAGTAATAAATTATTCACTTTGCAGTGTTCAGTGGCATCGGGAAGTTTATTGTTTGTTTTAATATATTTACCTATGTAATAAAATAATATACTGTCAACAGCAATGGAGAACATACATATTTAATTTAATTAAAGATAGTGTGTACATTCAGGGTCATTTAGAGAAAGCGCGATATTTTTGAGATTCCTGTTGAAAAATCTGAGACTACAAGGAAGAGAATATAAAATGTTAGTTTTCGTTCATGGTATTTAATATTATTTATTTAGACACAAAACATATTATTTCAAAAAAGCTTATCAAGTTTTCAAAGCAGGACAATTCGTAATTTCTTTATTTAGTATATTTACTCGCCCTTGCTTCATTGATGATCGTAGAAAGCTTTCAATCCTTTCTTATTCGTCTACACAAAACAGTGAAAATCAATATTTCTTAAACAATGAGATTTGTTATACGCATTGCGAATAAATTATGAAAATTGAGGCCTCCAAAACCATGGGGTCCCGGGTAACTGCCCCTTCTGTCTTCTCATCTGATATAGCCCGTGTAAATTACGAATTATTAATTCAAAGGATACACACAAAAGAAGACAGTTAGGTATAGAAAAAAAGATCAAAAAATTATAATTGAGGCAGTTATAAAATACAAACAGTCATAGGTATAACAATAATATATATTGACAAAAAACAAAATTCACAACACATTGCTGAAAATGTATATCTCTCTAGTGAGCGCATTGATTAGTCTAACAGCACTCGCTATAGTTGCACGATGTGCTTCACAGTTGTGGACCCTAATGAATCATGAATACGACGACGTACGTAATTGTATCCAATTGTCATAAAATATGATTTTGGATAATCAATATTGGAAACCAGACCATGTGAGAGTTGACAAAAACCCTTAAAAGGGCCGAGTGCCCTACTAATAAAATTAATGATTTAGTATCACATGTATTGATAAAAGTCTCATGTACCAGATATGATTTTATTCACAAAACGACAGCATTTACGATAAAATTATTTTTAAATATATGTAATTTATCTGATCTTGAAATGTTAATTTATGGACATGCCATCATGATAACATATATATTTTCTCATCAAATTTTACAAATTATTCAGGCTTAGCTACCAAAGATACCCTAAAATCAACACTTACGTCTCTCGTTACTCTTCTCGTCAACCAATGTAGCTAACTAAAACAAAACAAAACGGAGTATTATTTGGTTATTGTATTAAACGAATACACAAATCCCTGTGGGATATATCAATATCATTTCAAACATTCTATTCTTGTTACAACAAAGTTTTGTACCCCTTATCCTTTGTTTTAACCTGGTATCCAATCTCTACAATCCAGTCTGAAAGTATTTCTTTTTACGAGGATTCCTTATCACCCATTGACTTTGCGCCTTGAGTCTACTACTAGATTAAAGCACATATCCAGCAGTAGGAAATGGTGTGTTTGGTTTTACTCTATTAACAATTAATAATTACAGCTGTGTCTACTATCTATTTCATTACTCTAGAACATGTACAAGCATTTTTATCAGTTTTGTATAAAATACTCTCATTATCAATGACGTTTACCACTAGACATATTATTCTACACATTAATATAATATTATGAAAGTGAAACAATAAAACTCCTAATCTACTATAGCTGTAAGTTATTTTCCATTGGCATTCTATAATTATTACTATAAACACTATTATTATATTAACAAAAACAGAAAGAATTCCAAAAATATTTATGATTCACTTAAATGATGAATTCAATAATTTCTTACCTGTGCAGCTTTTTCCAAGATAACAATAACTTGCAGTTTATCAAATGAATGTTGTTACCACGTTTTTCTTAGCTCGTATTCTTGTTTGTCTAGTGGTTGTTTGTCCAGTACAAATATTGCAATCGATTTTTAACTAACTTCCCGACTAGCTAGACTTTTAGAATATATCAGAACATGATGCCAATACATTTATTTAATACTTTTAGCCATCTTGAAGTATAATTGAATTCATTTTCAGTTAATTCTGTTTTGTATGAAAAGTTATTTCGGAAGAAATTCGTAATCCAATCCACTAAGGCGGTGGTCCTAGCAACTAAATTATTAATATATACGTGCGTAACTATCGAAATCAAAATGACATTTCAGTATTCTATATTTGTTTGTGTGTTGCAAAATAGCAAAAAAATGCTTTGTTGACAATTAATTGCCTTATTTGTCCTAAATTATTAATACATATAATTGTCAAGTTTATATGATTCAACAGAAAATTTAAAAACGTGGTAAGTATATAAGAGTTCTTTTTATCTTGTAATTATTTTTTACTAATTTATACAAACGTCAACATTTCAACACGTATATTATTTTATATACCTACTAACAAAATCATTAATAATTATTACAACACGTGTTGTAGTTTTAATATGGCCTGTGGAAGAATAGACCACACCAATTATTGTATTTATATAAAAAGACAGCCAAATACTACTAAATAATTATAATGATTTAAAATAATATGTAGATGATACCGCAAATATTGCGTATTTTCAAACGTCAATAGCCAAAGATAATCTTGTTTAATTAAACACACTAACTTACAAGATATTATTTTTCTCTCGCTACCAGTTCTAGCAAAATAAAAACACTCCAGAAATATGAATAATGATATATTTATACAGTACGAGTAGGGTGTGATAATTATTATCGCTAAGCTGATTAAATGTCAATGGGCCGGAGTGGACAACCCATAGGAAAATGTAGTCAGAGTATCTGAGTCAAATTAATTTAAGTAATCTAGACTAAAGACTTAAATATTGTCGAGAATTCCCGGACCCCAGGACTAAAGGTAAGTATGGATAAACGACAATATTGATATTGGTACAAAAGCAACAGATAAAATGTTTGACGCCACAAAAATACTCAATAATTCAGAATACTATGATAGAGGAGAGAAATTAGAAATAATTGGTTCTGTGTAGAGGAGCTTAGAAATGAAAGCCGCAAAATAGGTTTAAAGATAAATATGTATTTTAAGACAAAAGTAAAACAATTTATCTAACCCAAAAGCGACGAGAGTTCTACGACAATCTCGGATAATTTTATTTTTGATTGCTCTGAGAATCAAATTGACTTAAAGCATATTCAGACACCTGTATAGTATCTTCAAAAATGACTTCCAACTGTATCTCACCCTTAAAGTATTTTGCCAGTTCTAACGTGAATGAATGTGAATCGTGGATATGAGATAAATGTAAAATTAGGATAATGTAGCGCAGTGTAGCATGGGGCAAACTGCAAAATAAACCAATGTATAAAGGGATAAATTTATAATGACAATCGGTAGAAAATATCGCTCAACGAATGGATAAATAGAGTCAAATACAGAACCGACTGACAACCCGCTGAATAGAAGAAATCACCAAGTTTTGATGTACGTAGCAGTGAAGAAATAGGAACCGAGAAGACAGGGATGAATAATTAAGAAAACGCCTTTATCCAGCTGTAAATAAACACCGACTCACAGTGACGATGATGACGATAAAAATACATAGTATTATGTTTTAAATACATGATTTAAAATTTATTTACATCAAAGTGTGAGTCGATAGTTTTATTTTTGTAAATAAATTTTACCCAATTTGACGAGTTGATTTTCACGCCAATGCCCAATACTCACCGCGTCTCTGACAATTGAAAGTTCCCTGTGTTGGACACTTGAGCCGCTGAGTACCTATGTAGGTAGGTACCAACATTATAAATTATAATATTATAAAGTCCCCCTCGGCGGTCGATGTGCATATCAAATTCATCATATCGATCGCACTATGTCAAGGTCTCTTTATTATTACAATTTATTATTTAAAAGAGCTGCTACCACTTTTTTGAATCACATCAATTTTACATCGTGATTGCGAAGGGTGTACGATGAATATTGGAAAATTAGTTCAATATGTTCATACAGAGTTTTTGTTTGAAATTTTGTGTTTACATTTTTTCATCGACGATCAGAGATTTTGAAAACCTCGGGAACCTATTATGAAACATTTAAACTGAGTGGGACTCAAACTGACATCTTCTACTGCATGTTCACATTTTAAGTCAGTAATTCACAAGTACCTAGATATGTTTATGAGATTTTTCAAAATACTTTTTGATTTTTAATATATTTTTTTTATTGGTGTATTCTAAGAACACAGGTTAATCTATTTTATATTTAATGCATTTTGATAAATTTAATTCTAATAGATTTTAATTTTGTACTTTTCCGTTTGAATCATTTTTGCCACCCGAGTTTCGCCTTTCGGCATCTTCAGGCACTTTGCGCACTCTCCAATTGAAAATACACACTGACAAGGAATACAGTTAATAATTCTTATTTAAATAGCAATTTAATATATAAATTACTCTATATAACAAGAGTTAACTGTATTTGTTGTCAGTGTGTATTTGCCATTGGCGAGTGCCCAAAATGCCTGAAGATGCCGAAAGGCAAAACCCGGCTCGCAAAAAAATAAGTCAAGTTCAAATCATCAATTAGAACTTAAATTGAAATTCCATCAGTACGCTCTGTCGATAGTATAAATTTATTGCATATTGAAAAATTTATAGGTGGTATATTTAGTGTTTGGCGGAAAGTCATTGTATATATT
The DNA here is from genome assembly GCF_057557595.1 of Rhyacophila brunnea. Taxonomy (NCBI): domain Eukaryota; kingdom Metazoa; phylum Arthropoda; class Insecta; order Trichoptera; family Rhyacophilidae; genus Rhyacophila; species Rhyacophila brunnea. Next base: position 21,918,274 of record NW_028233350.1, read on the forward strand.
AATTAATACTGACAACGCCCTATTACAACAAACAAAACTGGTCTTGATCGTTGTTAGATTATGTGAAATATGTATTGCATAATTGTATTAATATATTATATTGTTATTATATTATCAATATTATTATACTATATATTGACTTCCGGAGAGTAGCTCATTTTAATCCGTTAGTACTTACTTGAAAGTTAACTAGGTATTTTTTTTGATTCCGTGGGAGCATCTCTGATATTTTATGTACATATGTACAACATGTACGCTTTTGACCGCAGAGTCGTGACTTCGACAATAATGGGATCTTTGTATACGCTTTGAGATCCCAAGAGGCCTCAAAAGCGACCTAAATGATTTTCCTTTGATTATCTCACCCCAAATGACATTACCAAAAGCAAGGCACGTAGGAACGTAGAAGGAAGGAAGAAAATTCCATACCAAGTGAATGGGAATTGAAGGTAGTTTAGAAATATGGATTTACCGATATTGAAAAATAACATATCTCATACAGAATCTACAATTTTCCATACCAAACTAGTAATATCTGATCATTTACTCTTTGCTTAGATTTGCACGTATATCTATAAAAGATTTTATATCTTGTTGAATAATATACCCGTATAAAAAAGACATCACATTAGGGAAAATAAGTTTTACTAACATCAACATCGTATTCAAGAAATATTGCTGGGAATTTGGATTTTAAACATTCACGTACCTTTTGCGTGAAACATAATATTATACAGAATTTGTCTATGGGTAGTTTTTATTTTCCATTCTAGTCTAAATTATTACAAAGGCGATTTAATTCAACTCAAAGTTTATTGTTCTTGAAACTATAAAATATGTAGGTATAGATCATTTGTAAAGTTTCATAGACTCAGTAGAGTTAGTAATATTTGTACATTTTACAATGCCTGACTTAATCTGCAATTTCGTTCAAACTAGCAGCAAATATGAACAACTTTAATTTATAGATTGACATGGATATTCCATTAGCGTAACGGCAAGTTGTTTTATTAAGTATTAAGATTTAATAAATTCAGCGTTCATTAAATAACTCTGTATAATATAATAGCTGTAGCTATCGTAGTATTGGACCATGTTATCCATTCATTTAAGAAAAATACTGAACTAATCAAGAACATTTTTTTATAATTGGACCATAGATACATTAATATCTACTGAAAGGACAGACGTATTTGTGATTATAAGTAAAAAACATAAAAAAATGCTTTGGTTATTTATTGACAATTTTACGAGATTTTTCATCTAAATAATAATGATTTATCATCATCGACTCTACATTATGGAGTAATTGCAATTTGAAGTTTGACATGCCTTCTGAAATTAGCCATAATATTTTTTAATTTCTTTGTGCTTTATGTGCATGTTCAATAATATATTAGATGACATATATATTTATATATAGACACATAATTCGTGGTTAATTCTAAATACCTAAATTATCGACTTTCCAACGTTTGGCAGCGACCCTACATTATTATGTTGCATTGTTTTATAATCTTCTTTTCGTAATACTAATGCAATGCATTTTATCCCAATACGTTCAAATGGCCCTAGACTGATTTAATCATTGGATCTACTAACATTTTTATGCTTCTCGTTTATATAATATAAAAGCTCCATCTGTGAATAGTTTCTATTATTCAGTATAGTATTATCGATTAACGATGCATCTAAAGTAAGTATAAGTCACCCCAGATTCACACGCATATACACACGAATATTATCGCACCACATAAATTCGCACGACTATTTACCATATTCATAAACTTCTTCGGAGAACAATGGTCGCACGACTGTGTATCGCGCGATAATAATCGCTGCGTGTGAAACTGGGATAAGACTGACAGCTGCTAGTGAAAAATTATAATTAAATTGGCAAAAAGTAGATTAGTGTTTAGTTTAAATCCCAGTTTTCCAAACGACACGTGAAAAATAAATAAAAACACAGATACCAACTACTAAGGGCATATTATTATGGTTTAAAAATATTATTAAAATAAAGTGATTATATATCTAAATGGGATAATGGTTAACTATTATTATCCTTTACCATAGGTTGGTACTCAAATTGAATTTAAAATATATATAAAATAATAGTTCTGTTTTTTTTAAAGTTTCCACTGTCATAATAAATGGGTGTATATTATACCTACATAGCTTATGTATTATCGATTGTGATTGAAAAATCATCTCACATACGAAAAATAATCTTAATCCAATACAAAACAATGATTTTCGCACACATTTCTTCTTCTTCTTTGGTCATATCCGCCCCTTACCTGGAGCATATGGACACCACGCGGCGCCTCCAAGAATCCCTGTCGCTCGCCAGTCTTCTTGCTTCGTTCCAGGTCAAACCAGCATCCCGTAGCTCCGCCGTATACACTCTGTAGATTGTATTTAGCGGCCTTTAAGGTCGCCGGAATCCGTCGGCTTGAAGAACAGGCAAGCCAGGTTAAAGTTCTTTTCTGACATCCGCAGCACGTGGCCGAGCCAGGTCCAACGTCGCCTCTTCACTTTCAGCGTGATGAGAGGCTGCTTGGTGCGTTCTCTTATCTCCTCGTTGCTTCTAAAGTCATACCACCGCACACCCAGTATTCGTTGCAAACATCTGTTTTCGAAGCTCAGTATACGGTTGCTCTGAGCCTTCGTATACATTTAGACGAGCTTTATTAGTATTACATATTGTTTGCTACCAATATAATAATACGTAATACATCGTTCAGGCATGTTAAGCGTTGTAGTGTTATTTGAGATTAATGTGACAAATTATGTCCATTTATTTAGTTTGAAAATTCATTTTTCTTGCTGTTTTGAATCAATTGACTAAACAATATACAAGGACGTTTGAAGGAGCGACCCGACGCCTTTGTTCTACTCGAGGCCAGTGGCGACCAGTATAAACAACTTGTGGTAGTAAAGCCTATTTCAGATGAAATACACCTGTAAGTGAATAGTGTTTTACATCCGTAACGTAAAACTAAAATATCCATACATTTAAAAACATATTAAATGTTGGTGTCCGTAAATATGATTGCTAAATTATTTGAATAGTTTGTATACAGTGTTAATTTTTGTTAACCGATGTAAGTATTATATTTAGGTCCTGGACTAAGCAAAAAATGTAAAATATTCTGACCATATCCGATCCTAATAGGACCATAATATGGGCCTTCACTGAGTAGAGGTTTGTACAGATTTTGTTTTTTTACGAGAAATGGATGTCAGCTACTTGCTCATCCTATTAGGTCCATTCCCTGACACACACAAATTGAAAAACAATATGTGTACTTGCCAGACCCAGGATTCGAACCTAGGACCCACGGCGTGATAGTCCAACGCTTAATCCGCGCGGCCACCGTGGATGTAAAATATAAAACACCTATTTTTTTTCTCAGGTGAGAGATAACACCTATATTATGTACTCTTAATTCCTTCTTTATTTTAAAATTAATGTATGGCCATTTAATACAAATAATATCATTATAAATATGTTTGTTGTAGTAGTAAAATTTCTGAAACAAATAAAAATAGCTATCTTCGTTATCCGGGATCTGAATCGTATATAAAATGCTTGTTATTATTTAATCACACCATCCTCTCGAAATGCAATCCCATTTATCCCGTTATTTCGTTTGACACTCTTAATTCGTAAAATAATTATAATGAATTTACGCTACCTACTAAACTTAAATAATACTAATTAGAGAATCCAATCCCGAGCCAAAATTCTGATCACGGGATTTCGGGATTACAATTTGAGAATCCCGGGATTGGCATTTTTTCCATTGTTAATATAAAATTTTTATATTTACAAATAACATTGATAAAAGCGGTCAAAAATGAATCTAGTATAATTTATACTATTTAAGACATTTATTGTTAATATTGTATACTTTCAATCTTGGAAATACATAAGTTTAATCGAGTAAATAATATTGTAATATAAATAATAATGTGAATTTAATATGAGATTGCTGTTTCTGATAGTTCCTAAAGGCTTAATGAATGGGTTAGCGAGATTTAAAATAGTAAAGCAAAATATCATGGTGTACTTATGGCCTTTCCGCTTCATAAATCTAATTAGTCAGTCAAATATGAAACTGCCGTAAAACGTATGAGATCATAGTGGAATTACTTTATTAATAGTGCGAAGCATTGTTTTTTTCCAATCTTTCTCATTTTTATTAATTTATGTAAAAAAATAAAATGAATCGGTAACTTACACATGGGTATAAATCAAATTTTATTCAAACTCAGTTTATTTCTCATGTAGTTATTTGTTATTAAAAGTATTTTTTTCTGTTATATTTTTGTTTTTATTTTATTTTCCATAAAAATTGCTAAAAAATCAATCCCGAAAGTTTCGGGATTATGTTTATCAATCCCGGGATTCATAGGTATCGAAAATATTCGGGATCCCGAGATTGGAATTCCTAATACTAAAGATACATTCGTAAGATGTATTATGACACTACAAACATTTTGCGTATTATTTTCTTTCTGAGTGATCGATTTTACCCTTGGAGCTAAGTGCGAAACTGTGCTTATAAAACTATATGAGCCATTTCAGACACACTGTAAAAATGAGAAGCGACGGGTTATTATAATTTTATTGTAATGTGTGTGCGTATAATATAAGGCAGAATGTAAATATGTCTATTCAAAATGGATTAAAATACTACCATCCAATGTTTAGTAGTTACATACGCAATTTAAATTTAAAAAATATGACTTTATTCTGAACGTAGGCTTTATGTTTATGTTTTATTAATAATATGTACATAGTTTGGTCAAAGTTTTAGACAAATATATCGTCTTGGTACCTAATAATATTACCTTCCAAATATATTTAGGAAAAGAACAACATAATTTAAAAAATATACATAGGTATTACAATTAATACTTAGCTATGTCACATAAGTTAATCGAATAATATATTATAATATTAGATTATAACGGAAAAATTGGTCCTCGTTATTAAATTATGTGGGATTCGTATTATATATTGTGTTTTAATAAAAATATATAACCAATAGAAAAAAAATTCAAGCATTTCAAAATCCAATTGCCAAAAAGCAATACAATTTAGAAAGAGAGGGTATTATAAAACCACTAATTAACATTATCGCAATTAGATAGGACACGTATAGCTTAGTGGTCGAAGTATGTGGGTGCGAATCCCAGGGAATTCAGGTTCAAATTCTGTTGAGCGTCGTATTTTTTTCAAAAGATTTTTTATAGTGATTTTTTTTTAAATCATGTTTACTAATATTACCTACATTTGGAATGACTTTAGCTACTTTTCAATATTGAGAGGGTTGAACAAAAAATAATTTATGGGCATATAAATAAATATCAATAGATTCGATATAGTAATTCAGTAATAACGTTGTCATTGCTTTTTCGTACAAGGTGGATGCTAGTAATTTTAAATAATCACAAACACCCAGGCTTTGATAAAATCACATAAATATATTATTGTGTCCTCACAGGGATGGAAGGCCAGTGCCTTCCGCATTGCACCACGAGAGCCGACTACAGTATTAAAGTTAGAAGTATTTTTCAATAATGAAATATATACATTATTAACATGTGACTTGCCTTTTATTTGGCTTACATGTATAATGGATTAAAGCTAAAATTATTGGATGGAGCCATGTTCTTCGCTGCCACAAGTTTCCGCCGAACCGTCGGTGGAAATGTCGCTATTTACCAAAGTTAAATTAAAACAAGGCAATGTAGACGTATTATGCACAAGCCGCCAATGTCGTCATTCGCGTGAAATATCGAAAGACAAAAATATATCCAATAATGAATGCGCACCAGTTGTTCCGTGTGCTCGGCGACCGTCGCACGTCACCAAACGAGATAGCGAGTGTTTACAAATTAATAATAACCAGTTGTGCGCGCGGCGTAACAATAAATTATTGTTACAAAGTTGTTTACATTTAAGTGTCTCTGACTACAGGGGCATTTATTAAAAATCAAAAATACAACGTTGCCAGCAATGGATCACCAAAAAGAAACCCAACAAACAATGTCTTATGCATCAGTTGCTCAAAAAATGCAATTTCCGAAGAAGGAGCAAGCCATCGTTTTAGATGCTATCGAGGGCATCTCTATACGAGAATATACACTGTCAATCGGGAATAAGGTAGGTCCATGTCATATAAGATATGTATCTAGGATTTCCCAGGGAAGAATATGTATATACTTGAGTAGTGAAGAACAAGCAGATAAATTAACAGTAAATAAAGAAACAGTTAAAATTGGAAACCACGTACTAGAAATCAGGCCGCTGATCACCAAATCAAAGAGGATAATAATATCAAACGTGTGTCCTATAATCCCACACAGCGTTCTGGAATCAAAACTCAACGAATTAAACATAAAAACTACTTCACGTATTACAAGCATCAGAGCTGGTATTAACGAACCGGGCTATGCACATATTTTAAGTTTCCGGAGACAGGTTTATGTAAACCCAGAAGACACTATTAAACTGCCAGAGTCAATGCAAATAAATTTTGATAATACCCTGTACTGGATTTACTTCTCCACCGAAAAATTGACATGCTTTATATGCAAAGAAGAGGGCCATCTGGCCAAATATTGTAAAACAACTGAAAATAATGAACCTCACACTGTACAATTGCCTGACTCTCTCAATGTACCAAAAGTGTTAACCTCTCTTTCGTTAGAGAGAAAAAATACACTCCAGGAGGATGAACTAGCCGCAGATATAGAGTCGGACAACTCTATTATCAACAAGGATACGCCAATCGGTTCAAAAAGGCCGTTGACCAGTCCAACTGATATCAGCAGCGTAGAATTTGAATTTGAAGATACAGTGAAAAATAATGCAATCTCACGCATTCCTGCACTCCAACAGACACCAAAAAAATCAAAAAAAGAAAGAAAAAAAGTATCCACTGAAGATACAAATGAACTTTTGTTACCTGCCAAGGAACATGTTGAAAGTAATCGTCATAGATTTCCAATCGATTATGAAACATTGCTCAGTTTCCTTGTGAAAACACATGGAAATCCCAATACCGAAATGATTGCTAATGAATTTACTACTGATATAGAAGCTCTTAATAACATGCTAACAGAAATCTATAGTCATTTAAAAGAACGCAGCATTAAAAGTCGCATAACAAAGATCAAGAAAAGACTCAGTAATCCACAATTAAAAGTTTCCAGTGAAGATATTAGTTCGTTGGAAGGACAAGAGGAACAATAACATAATGCATAATTCCAGCAACAAAGTTAACCAATTTATTCAATCTGATATACGTATTGTTTTCTGGAATACAAGAAGCATTCTTAATAGACTAGAGGAGCTTAGAGTGATGCTAGATGAAATTGATATTTTTATAGGCGTGGAAACATGGTTAAACGACACCATTCCTCACATAGTTATTAGCTTCCCAGGTTTTATGGTGCTTCGGCGAGACAGGACGTACGCCAGAGGAGGAGGTATAATTTTCATTATTAGAAATACTATAGCTTACAAAGCTATTAACAACCTCATCATTCCGAACATATCCACTGAAGTTTTGGGCATTACACTGACTAACCTTAAAGATAAAATTAATATCATTGCAGTTTATAGGCCCCCGAGCAATAGCGGAAATAATACAAATCTGTCGCTTCAGGAATGGGACCAAGTTTTTAGTAATACTCTATTAGATGATAAAACCATATTGGTGGGAGACTTCAATGCCCACAATGTCGCGTGGAATTGCAATAGAAATGATATAAATGGTTCTAGAATCATCTATACTTTAGCTGATTACGACTTAATTTTAATAAACAATAATACTAAAACCCGTTTTGATCTGCGACGAGGTACAAAATCAAATATTGATTTAGTTTTTTCTTCTCCTAATCTTCTACAACAGATTGTATTAAATATAGATGAAGACCCCCGGGGATCGGATCACTATCCAGTGCGTATTAATTTATCTGTACAAAAAGCAATTTATTTCAAAAAGACTTTCAAGTTGCAGACCAAAAAAACCAATTGGGTTAAATTTAAAAATACAATGGCTGAAAATATTAATGAATTCAAAACAGATTCTTTTCTCAGTTTAAGTTCAGTCTCGCAGTATAAATTCCTCATTAAAAAAATCACACAAGCAATCATAGATTGCACCCCAAAAAAAGGGAATAATCCCCAATTTCGCCATAGCAATCCAGTAGAATGGTGGGATTCAGAGTGTGATAAGGTAAAGAGAAAAAGAAAAGCTGCCTTAAAAAAATGGGAATTTACCTTAGATTTTAAAGACTTAATTGAATACAAAAAGAATGCTGCCATAGCTAAAAAAACTTTTAAAAAGAAAAAGAGTGACTGCTTTCGAAAATTTGCAGAGACCATCAATTTTAGCACAGACCTTAAGTATACATGGGAAAAAGCAAAAATTTTTAAAAACAAATGGATAAAAATTAGACCCGATAGTATTGAACATAATATGCAAAATAAAGAGAAAATTGAAGCTGCTCTTGAAAGACTATGCCCACCGTGGGTTCCAAGTAACCCTAACATTTTCCCTGTTACCAAAAATAACACGCTATTCGACACTCACTTTAGTTTCATAGAATTCAGCATAGCATTAAATTCTCGTCAACATAATTCCGCACCTGGAACGGACGGGATAACGTATGAAGTCATTAATATGCTTCCCACTCCAATAAAACATATATTCCTTGACATTTTTAACCTCATGTTTCATAGCATGGAATTCCCTGACGAATGGAAAAGCATATTTATACATTTTATTAATAAACCTAATTCGGATAGCTTAAGACCTATTGCACTGACCTCATGTGTCTGCAAAATCTTAGAAATCATGGTCGCAAATAGATTTCGCTGGTGGCTGGAAAGAGAAAAAATTATCCCAGATACACAAACCGGATTCAGGAAAGGTTTTTCCTGTGCGGATAACCTAACAAATGTTGCAATGTATATTGAAGAATCTTTTAATGAAAAAAAACATACGCTAGGTATTTTTTTGGACGTGATTGGAGCCTTCAATAACGTTCAATCAGATATTCTCGTTGAAATATTGGCACAAATAGGGTGCCCCTTTAAACTCGTTAAATTCTGTTTTTTTCTTGTCTACGAGAGATTAATCTATACTAATTCAAACATAGATCTCCCGAGAACACTGTATAAAGGCGTTCCTCAAGGAGGAATTTTAAGTCCGCTGTTTTACATTATATACGTTAGCCACATTGTTCGCAATATACCGAAAGCTATAACAGTCTCCCAATTTGCAGACGATATATCTTTGTTCCTTAAAACTAAAGACCCCAATCAGGATAAAAATATAATGGAATGTGCACTAGAAACAATTAGAAATAATCTTTTCAAACTGGGTTTGGATCTATCTCCGGAGAAAACGGTATTCGTACATTTCAACAAAAACAAAATACTGCCGGGAGAATTTCAAATTAAATTGAATGATATGATGATTAAATCAACTGAATCAGCCAAATTTCTAGGTATTTATTTTGACTTCAAGCTTTCTTTTGATAAACATGTCAATTACATTGCCCAGAAAGTCAATAGAGCCACCAACATTATAAAGTTCCTCAGAGGTACTTGGTGGGGATCACACCCTTCCACTCTAATAACTTTCTATAAAAGCTACATCAGATCCATAATGGACTATGGAAGCTATATTTACTTCCCAAAAAATAAAGGAGCAAAGCTACAGTTAGAACGACTACAGAACCAAGCTATCAGATTGGCTCTTGGCCTAAGAAAAAGTACACCTACTAACATACTACTTGCCGAAGCCAAGATAACATTACTAGAAGAAAGATCTAAATTTCTATGTAAAAACTTCTTGGTAAAATGTATGTCAAACCGTACTTCTAATACGAGATACAATGTCAACAGATTTCTACAAACAACTATAACGCGAGATCGTACTCCGAAGAGATTTCAAATTTTAAAAGAAAGTATCCAAGCTGTAAATTGTATTGATCATCTGATTTTAAAAAGAGACTTCTACAACTTTTTTAATTATACATATGAGGATATTATATATAACGTTTTAACTAATACAAAAATAGGAATGGAGCTATCGCACTCCGACTCTCCCGACTTATTATTCAAGTCCAAATTTAGCAATCAAAATGTAGTCCAAATTTTTACGGATGGAAGCAAAATTCCCGATTCACCTTCAGTAGGTGTAGCAGTGTTCTTCCCCCAATCCAACACGTCGGTTGCCAAAAGTGTCCACAGATTCACTTCCATCTATACAGCAGAGTGCTTAGCCTTATACGAAGCCACTAAAATTGCACTTAATTACAAAAATAAAAATATCAACATTTTCACTGACTCCTTAAGTCTGATTCACTCGCTCGAAAATCCAAATTTCAGCATCAAAACTAATGACTACATTCTTAATATTAGAACCAACATTTCCAAATTTAGCAATAGTAACGAACACGGTACAAATATACAGATATACTGGATTCCAGCACATAAAGGAATTAATGGCAATGAAATTGCGGATCAATTGGCAAAAAAATCTGTAAAATACCCATCAGAAAATATAAGAATTCCATACACAGATTTTAAAGCCCAGTTTAAACAAACAATGAGCGAAAATAACGGTAAATATTTAGAAAATCTTGGGAAAGAAAAGGGAACACACTACTATCAAAACTTTTATAGTAGATCTCCTAAAACTTGGTTTAGTAAACATTGTAAAATAAAGCGAGATGTAATAGTGACAATAGCTAGAAGCAGGTCAGGGCATTACAGTCTCAACGAATCATTGTACAAAATTAAAGTGGTAGATAGCCCTCAGTGTCAGTGTGGACATCCCACTCAAGATCTTAACCACATTGTCTGGCAATGTGATGCCTATGACCAAGAGAGAGAAGTGTTATTGAATAAGTTGGGGAAATGCAGGTTATACCCTCCTTTTACGATTAATTCGTTCCTGGCAAAACCAAATATTTCAGTTATGAAAATTGTACATGAATTTCTCCAAAAATGTAACGTAAATGTCTAGTGTATAGTGTAACAAAAATGTAATTCTGTATCATTAACAATGTAACTATTTATGCCTGTCGTTAAAAAAAAAAAATGTAAGTATACTTTTGTAAACCATTGTAAAGCAGAATAGCCTTCCATTCAGAGAAGAGCTCAATTGCTTCCAAATAAAGAAAAAAAAAAAAAAATGAATGCGCACTTCTTTACTAAAATGTCTGATTTCATACCATTGTTATTTTCGAGAAATTTCATTTGAGATATCAAAAATTGAGATAAAACTCTACTATTTAGATACCAAAAATGTATTCTATTAGCTGTACAAGTTTCATGAATATCGATTTTAATAGCAGTTTTTGAGTTATGTTATAACTGAACAAATGGACAGATATACAGACACAGATACTCCAATAATAATTGTAGTGTAGATAAACAGTATAAAACAAACACATATAATATAGATTAATATTAATACTATTGACCGAAGGTACTTGATGAAATTTGAATTTAAATTCTTTTAAATCCATTAGAATAATATAGATAATTGCATTAGGCGGTACAATATTTTTAGCTTAACAAATACACATGTGTTACACAATTTGTTACAAAAATTCCTATATCAATATAGAAAAAAGATATAAAAATAGACTATGATAACAAACAAATAGTTTTACCTTAAAAGATACATACTTAAAAGAACTACCCTTGCAATGCAATAAAAATAGTAATCAATTGAATCCTCCTTAATTGAAATAAACAGCACGTACTTAAGTACAGTTCTAAAGGTCAGAGGATGAAATCAATATCTAATACACCTGTTTTAACATTTTATTGATTTATTCCATAAACCATTTACTTTAACAGAATTTATTTTGCTTTCAAAGTTGATTTAGTCAGTAGGGAAAATTCAATATAATAAATAAAATACAACTCGGAATATCTTTTAAAGTAATTTGATATAAAACATTTTAATTTTGTTTTATCTGCTCAGCAAATTTATTTTTAATAATATAGATTTCAAAAACGAGTGTAACAATATCTACCTGTAGATATATATTATATTGGCGGCGCTTTTCAGTGGACTGTAATAGGATGGGAATAATTCGCATGCTAGGGGGGGGGAGTTATTCCAAGGATTCCAGGCACTGAGCTTTAATGATGATGAGGCTGGCTCCGTGGTCTGGTTCTCACTCACTAGCACTACCACTCTCGCGCGATAACTGAGTCACCCCGTGTGCAGCGATTGACGATCAAAACCAGTACACGTAATGACGTCTTGATGTTTTACAGGTTACTTAATAAAGGTTTAATTGTGGATAAATATGGGATAGACTTTAACACGACTTGAATAAAATGTTATTTTTAATAGTTACATCTGTATCATAACATGCATTAGTGCCACGTTAACGAAACGCGCAATACATATTGGTAATATTTGAGGACACGACGTGCATTGTATTTCATGAGTGTTATGGCTTGAACGTCATACAGTAATAAATCTAATCTGGCTTCAAACAGTTGGTCCAATATGGCGACTGGTTTTTACATTTCTTTCTCTCTTTCTTTTCTTTTTCGAATCTTTTTCATCTTTTCTGTGATAATATACATTGGTAAAACATATAAAGGTACATTCATGGATTTCGTTTTATTATTCATTTAAAAATAATATCGTTAATTGAAAAATGAAACTTAATTACTATTTTTATACATTTTTTAATTTCTCGTAAAGTCCGGAATATTGCTGATACTAATTATCAGAACTATGTGAAGTATTGTTGTATAATATTTAAAACTTTATTCAATTAATTAATAACCAACTTGATTAATTGTTAGATTTAGTTATTTTGATTGTAGTTATTTCGTATGCCAAAAGTTGTAGAGATTATTAAAAGATTTATTATATTTTGAAATTGAAGCCATGAATTATTTAAAGCATTATTACAAAATATAAGTTTCTACTTAGTTTTCCACTTGATGCAAAGTTTCGGCAAGTTTTGTATAACTTTCATGAGAAATTATGCAAAGAGCAATATTCAATGCTTCTGGATCCTACGTAACCAATTTACAAAAATATCGCTATACTAATCTGTTCTGTGGCTATACCATTATTCTTCCCTTTTACGGTGAATATAAAATAATAACCTTTATAGAAATTTAAAGAATCAATATTATTTCTTTTCGGAAATTAATAAACGCGGCTCTCTAAAATATGTCTCCAACGATCTCTGTAGTTTTCATATTGTAATCTCGTGAGTCATTTTAAAGCTAACATAGTATGTGGGCAATGTGTCTTCAACGACAAGTTCTTTTTAGATTTAGATATGATACCCGACCCTAATAAAGATTTGTAGGTTATATTATCAAATATAAGCTCTGTAATACTCCGTCAAACTTTCCCCAGAAGCTAAATATAAGTCGGCGTAAATTGTTTGATCGCGTCAGACAGTCAACTAAATAAACGAGAAAAAAACTGTAGGTACCAGCGTAACGAAACATATTGTAGAAATACTCCAGCAACGTAGACATTATTAATATTGACAGAATAAAAATATAATAAGGTGGAGTAGTCGTAGGTAGGTACTTTATTATTTTTACTTGAATATTGACTGCTGCATAATGAAAAATATAAAAACTTGTAAACAGGGAAGAAAACCATAGGTTGTATGTACATAATTATACATGTACAAAGTACAAACATTAATAAGCGAGCATTGCTTGTAAACAATTACCATTTTTGTTTTTTGATATCTTGATGACAATTTTTTGTTTTTGTAGAACCGTGTCGATATCACATTTTGTTATTCATGATTCTTGATTCTAACTCGTGGGTGTTGACCTTCTCAATTCTTAATGATCCAGCACTGCTATGTTCTGATTCTTTTGACCAAATAGAGTAGGTGTCTACATTTAGTCGTGGTTTCATGTAGTTTGTGAGGTAATTTCAGCGGGTTACTCAAATCCTATTTTTGTCTCATTTCTTTATTTTGATTTGAGATTGTATTTTTTCTTGGGTTGCAAAACCAAAACTACTACCCCAATATGGGTTGTTGCTCAAAAATATTAACCTGTTATAAAGCAAAGCATTAGGAATGGAATCAGATTGTTTCACAAACCCACAGTCTTGCTATAGAATTGTGGGAATATAGATAGATACGAGTAAAATATGCTACTTTCTAGTTTGATATCCTTACTTTTGAAATTGGTGTGCAGCACGTCACTGAAAACCTCGCTATGAAATATGGCAACATGTGAAGAATACATCATTTACCTGTAGCGCGTTAAGAGGTTGAAGTTCCAAGAAGGAAAATTCACCGTGTCTTGTTACTTGAAGATGTGCCTGTCCCAAAAATAATGATAATACATATCATAAAGAAAGAAAAAAAAGAATAATTTTATATTTACTTGGCAGTACTGAAATAATAATAATTTTGTATTTTTTTTGTCTATTCTCTTCTCATCTTATTTTTGTATGGTGGTTTTTAATGTAAGTTACTAAACAATGATTGACATTAAACTAGGTAAGAGTTTCAGTCAATGCTGTGAGCTGCGTTTTATCTGGAAAAAGTAACCCTTTCTAGTACATACGTATAAGTAAAGTTCGCTTAAATAAAGTAAGCTCTTACCAAGTATAAAAATATATTATACGTTTCACAGTAGACTGACGTTTAGTGGTCATATAGATACCATTTTTTGTAAAAAGGCACTAAAGATGTTGGGTTTTGTTTTGCGTGCTTCCCGGGTCTTTTCGGATGTTACGGTACTAAAAATTCTCTATAACTCCTTAGTTAGAAGCAGACTTGAGAGTGGGTCTATCGTTTGGGCCCCGCATCGGTTGAAGTACGGCCTTATGGTGGAGAGAGTCCAAAAGAAATTTTTGAGACTCCTTTACTTTCGGCTGTATGGATATTATCCGTAGCTCTCTCCGACTGATTTTCTCTTAGGGATGCTTACATACTGTAACTTAAAATTTAGAAGGGATCTTTATTTAGCTACATATTTTTTCAGACTTATACGCGGCGTAAATGTGAACTCTGCCATTCTTGGTGGTGTTGGCTTGTGTGTCTCTGATAATTACCTTAGGAATCGAGGGCATCCGTTGTTTGTTCTCCCACGGTGCAGAACTAACCTGCCATTAGTAATGCCAATTGGGAGGGCAATAACCATGTTTAATGAAATTGCTTCGGATATTGATATATTCCACTTACTTGAGGGTGAATTTAGGTAGACGTTGTTTTCTAAGTTTTTAAGATAGGGTCTATCAAAGTTCACTCTATGTGCTTCCATCTTTTTTTATTTTGTTATTTTATTTCTTATTTTATAACTTATTGTATTATTAACTCACACTTCTCATGTATTTTTATATTTTAAATTATAAACACTTATTTTATGTCATGTCGTGAATGCTTTGAATTTATAATTTGTTATGTTCATTATATGTAAAGTAAATAAATTTGATTAGATTTGATTATGGTAACTGGCGCTTGGATGTGAATACAATTGTAAGGTAATTTTTTCGCTTTCCCTTGTGAAGTAAATTTATGAAGATTGTTTGAAATTTGAATTTATAAACCACAACTGGGACATAGATATATTTTTTTAAATTAATTGTTACCGCATTTTTGAGTGAGCCATACTGAATAGTAACGCAAAGACCGCCACGAAAAATGAACGATTCTCTAACGTCACCATAATTATTATGACGTAATCAGCCGCACAACGATCGATATGTATCACGAAAGAAGAAAATATTGCATCAAAACTACATGCAGATATACAAACTATTTCAAGCAAAATAACAATTAGTGTATTATTAAAAAAAAATACTTAGCTAGGTACTTCAGTCTAAGATATTAGTATCAATTTTGATTATACCTATTTACTATCGTTGAAAGTGATATTAATATTATATAAATAAAAATATCCAAATAATTTTCATGTTGTAGTACTGTTTACATGAGGTGTCAATAGTACTTCATAGAATTACTAGGTTTAAAATACAACGGTACATACCAACGAAGTATTTTTTTAATAAATACATTTTTAAGTTTGTTTTTATATTGTGATAGGTGTACAATTTTGTAAACTTTATGATACGTCAGTAAAACTACATTTCATCATACATCACACTACTCGAGTATTCGTTTATAATGAAATCAGGTGTCTCGTGGTTCATTTGTTGCTCATCACTGGAACAAACATTGAAAAAAAGTTATTAATAATTTAATATTCCAAAAAATAAATTTTCTTAATATAATTTCATTGATTCTATCAGTTATCAGCTGATGGTCCATCAATTGTCGTTGTCATGTCGATGTCATTGTATGAAATGTAATACATTTTGTGACATTGAGTAGACGTTTAAATTTTACTGTACGCTGCGTATGTAAATATTAATAACTTAAATGAGAAGTTGAAATATAATTTCATAATGAGATGAATGGTATTATATTTTGAGAAACAGTGTTTGTCAAAATAACGAATAAGGCTAAGTAATTCAAATTAGTTTGTTGTATGTATTTCAGTTGTTTGTAGGCACTTCATTTATCAACGAGGTATAAAGGTATATTATATTATAATTCTTGCGATCATTTCAAACTTTCAACAGGTATAAAGTTTTAAATGTAACCAAAATAAACGTCACCGCATAAAGCTTTGATGATACAATATACAACTCATATATGAGAGATTCATAGAAATAAATGTTGGAAATTTTTTCATTTTAATCCATCATACTATTATCGTATTCTATGCAATAATATGTATAATTGTATTTAGTTCATATTAATAATAACTCTTTCCAATTAATACAACATAACGTTCCACAAAATTTTGGCATTCGAGTTTTTAATTTTTTTTCGTACCTAAGTCGAAGACTATGAGAAAGAGCCATATATGGATGGATCAAACAAGAGTAGGTACCGTGTGGATTTTCCACTGACATAGGCTCTGAATGCCGCTATAAGCCAAAAGAGGTAGAACCGATAAGTCGATAAAACTGCTACCCAATGGCTAAATCATTCGTGTCATGATCCTCAAATCTTTTCTCAAATCTCAAGATCATTAAATTTCAACGAAAAAGAGTGATGTTATCAAACTTTTTCTACCATGTTCGATCCTAAGAAGATCATATGGGCTGCCACAAAGTGGAGGTTCAACTATTAGTATTATTACACTAAAAAGATCATACAAGAGCTTATAAGATATGATGTCAAGTTGCAAATATACCTAATCAAATAACAGGTACAGGGATGAGCAATTAGATACAATATTGATTTTCTCTTTTACACCAACTGCAACGCTGCGGCAGAAGAGAAGGGCCTTAGATTCCTTTGACTCGGTCACTTTTACCTTGACGTTTGCCGCTCAGACGGCATCTAACTTTAAATCTAGTGTGATAACTAGCTTTATTTGGATTTTTTATAGAATTAGTGAATATCAAAGGACGTACAGATGAGTATCCATGTATATATAATGCTTTTTTTATAATTTATCTGTCACAAACATTGATCACGAGTCTCTATTGTTGGAAAATATCATGCAGGTATCTATTTTTTTATCTGTTCTAAGACGATTAATATGACGTGTTTAATCTTTTAATAAATAATTGTAAACTATCTAAATTATAGTATTTTCTTTACATTTGCAGTATTTTTCCATGTACTTATTTAAATCACATCAGGCGCCCTAATTACTAATATATTTCAATTATAAATTTAAAGGTGGCCAATTATATTTTATTTCAAATGATGAAATATATCCTTGATGTGAAGCATAATAATAATGATCACCGAGCCGAGAAATTTTGTTAATTATAAGGAAATCTGGCCTTCATATTTTTCGAGATCAATTAAATTTTAATTATACCTAGTGATATAACCCGTAGAAATTCATCTGTTATTATGACTTGTCTATCAATTTTAACTTCGGAGAAAGTGATTCCATAAAATATATTGAATTATTTATTATGGCTTCTACAAATTATTATTATTTGAGAGTGGTAATTCATTTACAGCCGTTTATAATTATTATGCTTAAAATTCTCACATTACATTACATTACATTACTGAGCAGCATCTATAAATTTAGTCTTGCATACATTATAAATAATAAGATTTTATCATTTGGTTGGACATCACGGACAAACCGATACGATAGAAGTGATGTAAATACTGTCAGCGATAGCGATCATATTATATAATACCAATAGAATTATAAATCCCGCCTACTTTTGGCACACGGGTAAAAAATAATGATATATGATCTAATTACATATTCTTAGTGACTGACATGGTCACTTCTCATCTAGGCGTAGTACCTACTTATAAATTTCCTATAAAGGCACAATTTAGTCATGCCAATCACAACCAGAATCTTGGAAAGCTCTTCCTGAGAAACTTCTAGCACAACTTTATAAGGTACCTAACAATCGTTACGCCATGGTTTATAAGTTAAAGGTGTGAAGAAATGCCGAATGGTGGAGGAAAAACATGTGTGGTATCACTATTTTTACAAGTTTTACTCACACATTAGGTATGCATGCACGGAGTCTTTTTAGGCCATTTTTTTCATGTTAAAAAAACGCCTAAAAAGACACAAAAAATGCATGTTTTTTTACGTTAAAAATATATGTGTTTTTGGAGTTTTTTTAGGACTTTTTTCATGTTAAAAAAACGCTAAAAAGACACCAAAAACGCATGTTTTTTCACGTTAAAAATATATGCGTTTTTAGAGATTTTTAATGCCTTTTTTTCATTAAAAAAAAAACGCCTAAAAAGACACCAAAAAACGCATGTTTTTTCACGTTAAAAATACATGCATTTTTTCATGTTAATGTTAATTATTTATTACTGTTAAATATATCTAATGGCCAAGTAATTGAAACGCGCCAATCGCGTTGTTAGCACTAAATGAGTAAAACAAACCATTTTTTGTTTGTTAATCAAATTTACTTGTGTACATTTCTTAAATATTAATGAAATAATGTTATTCTTCATATTATACACCTACTTCCTTATCATCATTTTTATGTATACTACAGTCCAGTATAAAATATTATCAGTGTTTTAATATGTAATTGAGCATCAAAAAACCCCAATGAAATTATTTTTTATTTAGTATAATTTTTATTATGAGATATTTAGTGATATTTAATATTAATTAAACGAAAAAAAACTATAAGATAATATAATATAATATATCAAGGTCTCAGAGATCTCAATAACAATAAAATACTATAAGTATAGGTACTATATACATATTAGGTTTATGGTTTAATTTTGACAATGTATTTTTCATTTGACGACGGTGATGTTTGAAAAGTGGAAATCACATGAGATGGTATTTGAAGGGTAGCTACTTCATAGTTTCGATACGCGGACAAGAAACACTGGTAAGACAGTAGTTAAAATTGGTTCTTACCAATAATTTATTTCTTATAATACAATTATTTTCAAGGAGAACCATATTTTAATCAATAATACCGTTTTTATAGTTTTTGGAGCATCATTATTTATAAGAACACTTTAAATACACGTTTTTAATAGGAAAGCGCCAGGTGGTGTTTTATAGAGAAAAATAGTTTTATTTGAATAGAATGTAATAGTAGGATTTTCTGAATATATAATATGCCATCAGTGCAATATTTCCCGCGGAAAACTCACTACATATAATATAGATCAACTTGTTTTCCTTTTATATGTTGACAGTGTACTAGCAGATACTGCTGATATATTAATGCATAGCACAGTCCAATTATAATAACAATAATTACCGGGGACGGACAGAGAGCCTAGTTATTCTATTGTTCTATCTGACAATAGCTTTACAAATCTATGCATAGTATCCACATTCACTGTGAACATCTTGTACTCCTCGTCTACTATTATATCGTCCAAATAACTATCATTGAAATTGTTAGTATACTAGATCAGCGGTCTCCGAATTAATGTGTAAAACATTTTCAGCGTGAAAATATTTAAAAAAGAAGGTATTTTGCGGTTATCGAAAATTAATATTGGGTGATATTTAGTATTATTTTACAGGTAGTGCAACGAGGCATTTAAATGTGTATGTTAGGTATAATGGGAAAATACCGCAAAAACCAATGGATAAGAACGAGATGTGATAGGTGTCGCCAAGTAAACGAAATTGGCTGAATATGTAGCTCGACGTGTAGATAACCACTAGGATAAATCTCGTCATTGGTGGTATGCAAGGGGTATACAAACTTCGACAAAGTAAGGTAAATGTACGTGGCTGCGAAGAACTAAGGACCGACAGGAAGCAGTTAGGGAAGCCTTCATTCAGCAGTAGATTGAACCCGGCTGACGATGATGATTTAGTATAAACACCTCGATGTGAAATAATAGTCAAATGCTGGACTCTTCGCCATATTTGATATGCTTTTTATTAATCAGGCAACACACAATTTATAAAATAAAATTCTACACATAAAGTGTCATGTAATTATTAATATCAATCATCATATCACGTCAAATTTCATTGCACAGCCACATATTTTAAAATATTAATATTCGGCAAGTAAAATAGCGCCGCAGATGATCTTTCATCTTCTATTAGTACATATATTTAGTGTGTTTATCTCACTTAACTAGTTGACCCGCTAGGCCTGATATTGACCGCCACCCGAAGAGTTTTTTTAACACGACAAATGCTCATTAACTCAATTAATTAGTTGTTGTTATGGATTTAATCACACATTGAAAACACAATATGTGAATTTGACGGATGCGGATTCTAGCCCTTGATCTAGGACTTCAGAATCATACACACTATCTCTCTAAACTTTCGGGAGACTACACAAGAAGATTTTATAAAAAATATAACTTTTTATTTAAGGAAATAAACCCACGTTCATACTTTGAATAAAATAATATTTCTACCGAGAACATGTAGTACATTTTCCTCCTCGCATTCAGTACTTCTCTCTAACATTCTACATTTTCTTTCATTACCGATTGAAGGGTTTTAGTACTTGTTGCTTCATAAAACGCTTCCGAAAGAGGTATGTCGTTTCCTTTGCCTTGGTAGATTTCACGAATTCCCTATTGCATTATATTTTCGTTAGATCTTTATTTTGTACGTTTGCATAACAAATCTACATAATAAAATTAAATATTACGAATACCAAGAATTATATTAATAAAAAAACATTTGTAAATTTGTAAAAAAACATTTTATATTACAGACAATCATATTGGTACCAGTGAAGAGGGGTGAGGGTAGACTATTAAGATTTGACATAAATAATGCATACTAAACTTTTCAGTCATTCTTATTCGTTTTCATTGAACTAAGAATACAATTTTTAAATGGCACTGGTTAGATTTTAAAATGCAATGTCTATAAGATACGAGTATACAAGTCTCATTCATATTGGTTCAGTAGTTTTTGAGTTAAAATGGACTAAACAGGAAATACATTATATTTTTATTAAATGGTATAAAAATTTAATATAGAATAAGTATTAACAGTATTTACTTATTTAGGTATACAACGCATATAATAATATTATTAACAGAGCATTCCGACAAACGTAAATAGGATGTAAAATAACCATAACATAAACATTTATGGAATTGAATATCCTTGTGGTGTTTCTCAGTAATAGGTCAACATAAAGAAAAGGTCAAATTATATTTCCCACCCCAAACACCTTTCTAAGTAATGACCCCCTTTTAAGAACGAGTTCCGCGCTACCTATGTAGAACACTTCGCATCAAAGGATTTACCTGTTTCTCAAGAGGATGGAAAATGAATAACTAAGTAGGCATGAAATACGTTTTCAAGTAAAAATTGTTTTAGTGAAAATATTAATTATTTTGTTAATTGTTGTTTTTGAAGAAACACGCAAATAGCTAATAATAATAAATATCCTAAATGAATAGCATTTATTATTTGAAGCACTTTGTGAATCTTTAAAATCACCAAGAGCATTGAAATATCATTACGAATGAAACTAAAACAACAGAATTATTGTCTGATATGTCGGGAATGGGCCAACTAGACACCAGGACAATTGGACGCTGCACTGTCGTAGACACGTAAACAGAATGTAGAAGAGGAATTTTAATCAGTTTCTATCTACTACTTAGTAGTTTTAATTCATTTTACTCTTAATATAATGTTTTTTCATTGAGGATTGAGAATTACCATGCCTAAGACTTTATATATAAATAAAAAACTGTTTTTTCGTTGGAACTTAAACATATGCACGATTTAATCATTATTTACGTGTGCATATTTAAATTCTCACCAACTATTAAATCGTAATATAACAATTTAAATATAAATAATAATATTAAATATTTTTTTAAAAATTAACTATAATACCTAACGTCTATTTATTTTCAAATTGTGTGGCGTCCAATTTTCCGGCGCCAAATCGTCCTAGAACCGATATTTCAATAAACCCTTTCTTTTATTCAACGAATAATTCACAATATTGAAGAATTTAAGATACTAAATATTGAACATACATAGTTTGAAAACATCTCATGCATATTCCCGCTATAAAAATATTTTTTTAGAATAAAAAAATACTACACCCGTTCAATATAATATATTTCAATAATAGTCGCATTAAGGCGGAATCCTACGTCTAGTGAACGTGACAAATTTTATGTACCATGTATTTTTCCCAATACTGATATATTTGAAAAATATTCGTGCTGAAGTCATTAACTTATTCGCCGTCATTTGATCTGTATCAACAGTAATTACTGAACATCAGCGGGAAAAGACAATAGCGTCCAACAATTATACATGTGCATCCATTGTCATGTATCAGGATTTTTTTGCCAAAAATTTATATGATTTTTCGTTTTCATGTCAGACGCTGTTGAGGACCGTGACTCAAATGTCCTGAATATGTCTCCTCAATGACCCCTGTATTACGCCATCCACATAGATATAGGTATTGGCTTACCAATGGCGTTCGTCGTTTGGTCGGGCTATCGTGTATAATGACCTTCTTCATCCGCGTCTACCATCGATGTTTCCGATAACAATGAGCCTTTCCAAATCATTATTTTTTCTTCTGGCTATGTAGCTAAAACCACAGAACAACAGCTATTTGAAGACATCTTTTAGAGAGTCTTTATAATTGAATGATAACCATTCACAGCTTCGATAGGTAATGCCTTGTAAAAGTTTAAGTAATAGGATAGACAGCTTTTTTATGTACCAGGTAGGTAGGTCAGGTATCAGCAAAATTCGTATATTTTGTGATAGATGTTAAACTATTTCTCAAGAAACATGTAATATGAACAATATAGATTGTCTAAGATGTCACTTAGGTACCATCATTGATTGACTGAGAAAGTCGATTGTAGCACTTTATAATACTCGTATTATAATAGCACTGGCATTTGAATGTCCTTTAAATTGATTAGTATTATATTTTAGTAATATTTTATAATTTAATAATATTATTAATAAAATTCTATTGCTTTGAGAGCCGAAAATATAAAAATTAAACTATGATTTTTTTTTATAAACTACTGTTTAATCATGGAACGTATTATTTTTCTAAACATAATATCCTATTGCATACAGATCTTCGATGCAACAACATGTGCTGTTATAAAATCATATTTTGAATAAAAACTATTCATTTCTCTAATTATTTTAGCATTTTTTGAATATGGAATAATCGACCTTCAGTTAACGGCCCACGTGCTCGTCGTAGGTCAAAATTGAGTTTTTATTGTATTTTCAAACCATGATTCTGGACACTCCTTAAACGTTGTAGATAATCTATTTATATAATTTTGAAGCCTTATTTTCCTTTATAGTTATTTTAAACATTTGATGACTGCATAAAGTATTTTTGTTACATAAAATAGTATTCTTTTAAACCTCTCGCTCTAATGTTTTAGAATATAGTCATATTTCGGTACATAACTGTGCAGTGGTGTTAAGATTTTTTACATTCATTAATTTTTAAACGCATTTATAAAACCATTAGTATAATTTATTACGAGATAATTTTTGTAAAATATTCACGATAAAAAATTATATTGATAATCTCTGTGATCCCAAATTTGACAAGAATTGGGCATTATATTATTCAAAAAATCGGCAAAATTAACACATTTGAAGATAATTTTAAAGATACTTATTATAAGCTATGTCTTTGACCATTCAAGTGTGATAAACAACTTATGAATAATGATTGCTTTATAATAATTATTGACCTAAGAATAAGGTAGTGTTTTTTTGAAATACGCCATTTCTTTTGTCATTCCCCAGTGGTTAAGCTACAACATACGGCCGTAGCCATAAATTGACAAACTATAATTGAAGTAGGGAGTAAAATGGTATTGACGCGCGTGTTTGAACATGTACCGTTTAAAAAAAATAAAAAAAATTCGGTTAGGTACATGTTCAAACACGCGCGTTAACATAAATTTACTCCCTACTTTAATTATAGTTTGTCAATTTATGGCTACGGCCGTATGTTGTAGCTTAACCACTAGGGAATGACAAAAGAAATGGCGAATTTCAATAAAACACTATCTTATTCTTAGGTCAATAATATTATAAAGCAATCATTATTCATAAGATGTTTATCACACTTGAATGCTCAAAGACATAGCTTATAAAAAGTATCTTTAGAATCATCTTCAAATGTGTTGATCTTGCCGATTTTTTGAATAATAAAATGCCTAATTCTTGTCAAATTTGGGATCACAGAGATTATCAATATAATAATAACTGTCGTAAAACTTATACATCAAGACAAATGCGGAACGCAAAATGTTACAATTTCTCTAAAATTACGAGTTGATTACAAACTCCATTGAATAATTTACCAAATATATTTGACTATATTCTGTTAAATTTTATAAGAATGCTTCTGTTGACAACATAATAATTTTAAAATGGACATATTATTGTGATGTAGGTAACAAAAAATAAAGCATTATTCTCTATTTACAACAATACTTTTTTATAGTATTAATATTATATTGTGTGTTGTCATTAAAATCTAAAATGAAAATGGTGCCGGATGAAATCCCGAAGGCCGAAATCCCGAAAAATAAAAAAAATACAAACAATAATAATTGCGCAATCTTAACACTTAACTTGAATTGCGCAAATTTTATAAGAGACAAAAACCATTTTTTGTTTAAGTGTTAAGATTGCGCAATTATTGCTGTTTGTATTTTTTTATTTTTCGGGATTTCGGCCTTCGGGATTCTGGCCATTCGGGATTTCGGCCATTCGGGATTTCAGCATTCGGGATTTCGGCATTCGGAATTTCAGCTTTCCGGATTTAGGCTTTCGGGATTTAGGCCATTTGGGATTTCGGCCATTCGGGATTTCGGCCTTTGGGATTCCAGCCTTTGGGATTTCGACCCAAACCCAATAAAAATAGATAAGGTATCATAATGGCGTATATTTTTTTTCTACAAAGTTTACAATTAATTATTATCTATGCTAATCTCGCAAAGATATCCCAAATTCTTCATTTTCCATCTTCACACAGTACTTCGGCCCATAATTAGGAAGCGTTACCTATATATTTATTGATGTCATGTTATAACAAAATAAATATTGTTATATTTTGATGTAAGTGTGTATTATATTCGTGTGTAATTTTTCGTTTTTCATGAATACGGAAACATTATTGTGTGACATATTGTATTATATTTTGACATATTTGTACATATCTATGGATTAATAACCATATCGTGAAATAAAGTAAGTTATTACATGTTTGTTAATACGCAGGGTTAATAGTATTGACTGAGTACTTAAAGCTTAAAGCGTAATAAAAAAACCTTTCCATAAATCATACATACGTAGGCGTAATGATCATTTTAGGGTGTCGCTTTTCTGGTTTAGTATGTCATACGACAAATAAATAAGTCATTGGAAAGTTCAAACAAAACTCAATTACACAACTTACTTAGGAGACTTACATGGCATAATGGTTTCTGAAACACTCCATTTAAATTAAAATCTTGATATATATATAGGTATATGTATATATATTATATTTAAATAACTACATATCACCTGTAAAAAACACATCTTATGTAAAAATGTTGTTAGGTATCTGCCTAATAAAAAAATATGAAATAGGTAACAGAATCAATACAACGTCTTAACCCTTTAAATTATATAAAAGTAAAGGCAACCGATCATTTTTTAATTATATATATTTTAAACTATATTTCTTGAAGTATCGCCAATACATATTATTCACCTTGAGTAGACTTACTTTTCGAATTTATGATGGATAATAACTTACTAAATACTAAATGACTATAATGAGTAAATTACTAAACAAACTCACAAAGAGTCGAAGTAGGCATAAAACCTTTCATTGTTAATAGAATAAAGTGTATAGTGTAATATGATTTTATATTTTTGTCGTTATTAGCTAAAATAAAATTCAAAGTATTTTTTTAAATTCTTAATACAAGATATTGTCAAGTATTATAAAAGATTTGAAGAGTTAGATACATGTCATGAAAATATTGCTAATCAATGAAATTTGATTGGGTAGATGCATATTATATTTAATAATTTAATATATCGTTGATAAAAATAAAGAGCGTAAAATATTAAATAATTTTGTTTGTTCCCAGAAGTTTTTGTCTAATTTTTTTTTCCCCAACTAACTTTCCCTCTCCAAATAAGGAAGAGATTATTGGAAAATATATTGAAAAACTTTTCTCACCAACGATAAAACAAATAATATATAATACAAATACAATGTATATTGTTCGATACCTTTCGAATACTGTTAAACTTTGAGTGGTTTAGTGGGTAGGTACTTACCTACTTAAAATTTGTTATGTTTTTATTATTGATGTAATAGGTACATCATTAATGACATATAAAGGATTTACCTGGAATATTGTATGTATCTCTATATCTGGGCTTTAAACTGCCAAGTACATTTGAAATTAGGTATACACGGGATAATGTACGTATGGTGAGAATACTATCTCTTAAAATTTGGGGATGGTCAGGTAGTAAAAACATAAAATAAATGTTCTTCTAAGAAATAGGGGTATTTTGATAAATTATGAATTAAATGAAAACGACCCAACCTCATATTATGGCAGGTTGACAATATTATAGAAAGCACACAAAAGTCTTTATCTAAGACGATGACGTCTTTAGAGTTAATGTAAAAAGTGTTTTAAAACTTGTTTTTAGTGAACATTTTTTAAAGAAAAATTCTCCGCCGTATATATGGACCGATCAGGGACGGCACCAATTGAAGGAGAAGATATAATGCTGAGCTCTACGGGCTGTATGAAAACTGCAGCGCTGTTCAATCAATTAAGAGTGGGAGACTGAGATGGCTAGGTCATGTGCACCGTATGAATGACAATGAACCGGCAAAGAAAGTGATGTCCAGCAATCCAGTAGGGCGTAGAAGAAGAGACAGGCCAAAGATTCGCTGGTTGGATGGAGCTGCCAGTGACTGTCGTATTCTGGGGGTACCAAATTGGAAAGCGGCCACACTGTATTCAGACAGGTGGAGGGAGCTGTTGGAGAAGGCCAAGACCCACACTGGGTTGTCGCGCCCCTGGTGACGATGATGATGATGTTTTTAGTGAATGTTTTTGGGCAGAGATTGCCTGAATGATATCTATTTAATGTTAAGTAAAATGAAAATGTATTGCACGCTGGAAAAATCTTCATAGGTGGAAAATATTTCCCACCTGAAATGAAATCGATTATTGAACTTGCGTGAATGTTAAATTGTGTTTGTCTGTCGTAAACAAAATTTCTGCTTGAATATATTATAATAATAAAATGATTTGATTAATATCATAACGTATAAAAGAACGAAATATATTTCAAAATAGGAAATCTGAATGCGAAATTTGAAACTAATGAATTATTTAGCTTTGAATATTGTAATTCAACTGACAGATATATCTGATAAATTGTTTTCATTTTGTTTTTAAATGCTTTGTTGTTTATTACGTACATAAGAAATAAGCACCATAAATATTACATTTATGCATCGAACATAATTTGCAATGGTTCCTTCCCAATATTGTCGAAGATTTTATTCAAAATATCGTAAAGTGACATGCGCATAAATACATACTTACAATATAGTTTAACATATTATTTTGTAGGTTTTTAATACATATCAATAATTCTATAATATCATTATCATAGCATTGGCGAAGAACGACTTTTGGAACGAGGTAGATTGAGGAGATCAGAGAAAAAGAACACATTTGTCAAGTATATTTACGGGAAATAAAAATATAACACAATATTACCACTGATGAATGTGTACACACTAATTCGATGAAATTTCATAGTTTTGCATTGTCTCATAGTTTATTTAACATATATATTATATCATTGATAAAATTGGAACTGACGAGTCTGCTGTAAACCATTGTCGACCAACACAATAATCTAATACGCCTATCCAAAATTTTCTCGGAAAATCCTGTCATCCAAAATATCACAGAATTTCCGTGTATATTAAATCGCCTTAAGTATTTACTTGATTGAATTACTTCCGTTAAAGGCTCTCACTGACAACGAATAGATGAAAGCCTATGATCAACTAACTATCATCCCTGCCACTGACAACTTACTATTGAATTAGTTAGGTATATCGTAGTATCTTCTTTATAAGCTATAAGCGTGGGACTAAAGAATAACATAATACTCATCGTGTATAATTCTACAATTAAGTATCTATTAAGAATCTTGATTACATCCGGTGAAAAATTATTACGAGATGTTTTATAAGAAATGAATCATTCGATCATATTGGATCAATGTTATGAAACTAAATATATTTTGAAAATAGAATACGAGTAGGTACATGTAAATTTACTTGATGCGAAATGATGAATATGCGATTATTTTTACTACTTCAATTATTTATTGAAGAATCGTCTATTTGAGACGTTACGTCATAAGTCGGCTCTCATATCTAAACTTGCCTCGTCTGGCGCATAGCCATAAATTAATCACTCTAGGAACGTCGCACCGATGTTGCATATGCATAGGCACCTAGCTACAGCCTCTCGAAGCGACCGGCGATCTGGTATAGGAATGACCAATTTGTAAGCGTGCGTATGCGTTCTGGCAGCTTTGACTTGCAGCCCGAGACGCATGCGATTTGTTGCTAGCGGCACTAAATGCTTTTTTCAAACTAAAACGTTGCATTCCACCAATGTGCGGAGCTCCATTTGGTAACGTGTGTTTTGTGAATATGGCGTCACATTGACATATTCGACACGTTGCAGACGAGACGAGTTTTGATGTGCGAGCCTGCTAAGGACGGGGGGATCTGTTATAATATGATAATTTGTGACGGAGGAAAGGAGAATAGAAATTCATTTTTTTGTGAGAATAAAATATCCCATCAGTATAATATTAAATTTATAAATAATATTTAAATTAAATTAATTTATTTTTAATAAATGTGCAAGGGGTCTAAAAATAGGCCACATTTTAGACTGATTTTGTGACGAAGTATGGCGTCTTTTATAGCATGACCCAGTATTCAGATTTTTTATGAAAATATACTGGCATATAAATTATTTTCTCTTTTATTATTTTTATAGCAATAGAATTAATAATTTTAAATAAGTATCGGCTTAATGAATTAATAATTTTTGTTAACTACCTGTATTTTATTGTATATATCGGAATATTTAGGCTCATAATAATTTTTATATTGCTCACAGTGACCGAGAAATTATGTGTCTTTCAAACACAATTTATTTTACATTATATTCTAACGAAACCAATGTATTGAATTTACATACAAAGGAGATCAAAGTAAATTTATGAATATTTTAACTCTATGATTAAACAAAAATTCTTTGAAACATACCTACATGGATGTGTCTTAAATATAATTATTTTAAACTTCCATGAAATTTGTTTCACCGCTTTTTATTTTTCGACAATATTATTATCAAAAATATTTATGAAAACGGTTTAACCTTTATTGTATTTATATTATTTTGTCAGGTAAATACCTAAATCTTTTTACGGTAAATATTTGTGCGTAATCAAATTTAATTTCTCTTTAAAATTAATTGAATAAATTAAATAAAAGACTAAACCCAATTCTGAAAACTAAACCTAATTCATAAATAGATAACATTTCTATTATCAATATTAACATTTCCGTTACCTTACTGTTGACACAAACATAAAAATCCAACGGTTATGTTGTATTAATTTAACGTCAAGTATCAAGTTATTTAACTGATTCCAAAAATCATTTCCTTTGTTCACGATACAAATTAAAAAATCTCGTAGGAATTAATTTGATATCGTTATTTTGGAAACACAATAACAGTACATAGTACATAGAAAATCTCTGGTTAATATTTTCATTGTTTCAAAATTACTATTGTACTTATTTCCAACAATAATCTTGTCAGTGGCCATTATAATAATTATGTAGGTACATTTTAGATGATTAGATATGACAACGGTCCAATTTTCAAAGGCTTTAAAAACCGCTAAGTTACCATTCCCGCTTTAGGACATATATTTATTTTTCTTCTGTAGATCGACTATATTATTTTATTGATTCTACAGGTATTTCATTTTAAGAAGTATATAAATATAATATACATGACTTTTTGTTTTAAATTACACCCTTATTAATGGACACAACAAAAAATACTCGCATTAAATGCCGTCTATATTTTGAATACTCCAGAAATATTAATAAGTCAACGTTATATACGGAATAATATTTAAATCTATCCATGTAAAAAGCTGTGTTATAAATTGTTATAATTTTATATTGTACGCAAACAGTTTTTTCCAGTAAAGCTTAATAAACCGATGTAAAATATAATAGTTCATACATTGAAAAACACTTTCACAGTTTCAGTTTCATTATTTGGATTGAATTTCATGGAATTAGTAAAAATGGCATTTAAAATCATGGCCAACTAATAAGAACTCCAACAGAAGTTTCCCTTTGATAGCTTTGTACTAGGGATACAAATTCGTGCTTTTATAAAATATTATAACTTCGTCTGCAATTAAATATATATATATATATATATTTCTCCACATAGAGCTGATGCAGCAGGTGTGATATCCAATTAAATTTAATGTTTTGAAGCTTACAAACACTGTGTACTGATTCATTGTGACTAAATTTCAGAAAAGCTCTGTAGGCTAGAAAGGATTGCTATGAAAAGTTGCTCTGCTAAAAATAACGCACTTTGTCTATTATTCTGTAAACGTGATTTAAACCATCTTTAAAACATGTTTAACTAAAATTTAATCGTTAACATTAAATGAGTATTATACGAACATGTTAAAATATCTTCTTCTTTTGGCAGCGTCTTCTAACAAAGGTTGGGGACCAACTTGCAATAGACCTCGCTATCCTGGCCCAGACGTATCAGATCCCCATCACCTGGACATTGAACCATTTATGGAGGTTACATGGCCAAGAGAATCTTATTCTAAGTACGTTTCAGCTGCTTTCTACCATTCCCTGCATTATGAGTTAAAGTAAAATATGCGTTTTATTGCGGAAAATATTATTTATTTATTTATTTATTTGAAAAAGACACGTTGAGTACATAACAAATTATTAATTCAGGACGTTCACAACATGACATTTAGAATAAAAATTACAAGTAATCAGTTCGGAAAATCAGAAAAAACAAAGTGGAGGAAAAAAAGAAAGCAAAAAATATTTTTATACAAAAGAAATAAAATTTAAAAAAACAACAATGATTCAAAAAGTACAAATTAAACAATAAAATAGAATTTAAAAAACAGAATATATAATGGATCGCCAAAAATATTTACATCTCTAGGGAGTGCATTGACCAACCGCACAGCTCTCGATATTGGTGCCTGGTGAGCCTGACATGAGGAAACAGCTTTCACCCAAAATAGGTCATGGCTGCGACCACGCATGTAATTGACGGGTGCGTAAAAATTTAAATTTTCTAGAATATCGGGATTGAAAATGATACCACGTGAGAGCAGAGAAAAATGCTTTAAGAGCAGAAGTGACCTACGAGCTTCAAGAGAATGAAAGGCGAGCATGCTTTGAAGAAAGTTAGTCGGAAAAGACTCGTTTGAGAAGGTGTCAAAAGGAAAATAATTATAAACTTTAAAATAAAGATGACGAAGAAATTATTTCTGAACACGCTCTAAAACAAGCTTATAGGAAACTTCATAAGGACTCCAGATGATGGAGCCATACTCAAGAATACTCCGTACTAACGACACATAGAGTGTACGTAAAACAGTTGGATTCTTGAATGACTTGGCTTGTCTTCCTAGAAACCATTTAGTGCTACGAGTTTATAAATGCTTTATAAAACTGGTTCTGAAAGACTTGATTTTATAATTACTAAGCATTAATTAACCCTAAGTACCTACTCAAGTTTTGTTTCAAGGTAGGTACTTATCAAATTAAGTAATTTATAACAATTTATATAAACAAATAATATTCGAAGTGTATAATATTAAAGTTCACTCAGTAAAATATTGTAGTGTGAAATATATGTGTTGATTTTAATGCTAGAAACTTTAGAAGTGTTCTTAATTGAGTTAATGAATTTATAATTAGTCTCTTCAATGTTTGCCTAATAGGCATCAATACTTCAATTTATTTTATAAAATAAGATTACATTTGTGTCAACAATAAAGATACATTAAAAGCAATACCTGAAAACTAAGATAGTTACTCTATACCAAAAACTTTCTGGGGCCAATAAAATAAATCCTTCGTACTGGTGGTTGCTATTTTTTTGATATTTATTGGCCATTTAATTAGTATATATTGCGCTTCTTATAAATATTCGTATAAGCCAGTGGCAAAGTGGTGAGGCTGTTAAGATCCGACATAAATTATTGTGCACACCAAATTTTGTGAGTCATACGTATTTGTTTTCATTGAACTAGTAATGGTGGTTGTTAGTTTTTAAAAATCAATTAAAGCCTGCTTAAATATAATCATAATAGTTTAAGTATACTATGAATGGGCGATCCGACAAAATTAGTGTACAATTTTTCAAATTATTGTCTTTCGTTGAATTAAGAATACATATTACAGAAAACGTTGGTTAGTTTTTTTTAAGATTTATTAAGCCCTACCTAAACCAAACCATATATAAAAAATATTATTTATTTGAAAAGACACATTAAGCACGTAATAAATTAATAATTCAAGATGTTGTCAACAAGACATTTAGAATAAAAAGTACAGATAAATCAAATCAGTAGAGAAAAAAACAAACCAAAAAATAATTTTGTAGCAAAAGAAATAAAACAAAATAAAAAACAACAATAATTTAAGAAAAATACAAATTAAATACTAAAATAGAATTTTAAAAAGAAAACACATATTGCATCGCTAAAAATTTCTACATCTCTAGGGAGTGCATTGACCAGCCGCACAGTCCTCGCTATATGTGCCTGGTGACCCTGACATGAGGAAACAGTTTTCGCCCAAAATATGCCATGGCTATTTATATTCTATCTATACAATTTTTGGCATAATTTTAGATATTTTATAGACAGTCTAATATTTTTTGACTATTATCTATTATGGTTTGGTTTCGCAGGGCTTAATTAAATTTTAATAACTAACCAATAGTATCTTTAAATTGTAATATTAGTTCAATGAAAACAAAAAAAATGTGTATTACTGACAAAGTTTAGTGTGCACTATTTATGTCGAATATTAACAGCCTACCTCCACCCTTCGCCAGTGGTACATACTTATAGCTTACTAAAACAAGCATATAATAGTTGTTTTACTTATATAACATAGTTGGCTAAAAATGCAGTCTATTAGCATCTCATACTACTAAGTAGGCTATAAATCAATAACTATCTCTGTTTATGTATTCTGATAGAGTTACATTTTCCAGTCTTATTAAAAATAATTGCTTGATTTATTTCTCCGTTCGAATGGCTTAAGTAAAATTAAATTGATCGAATCTGCTATGTTGTGAATGAGACGGTAAACTGGTCATAATTCATCTCAAGTAGGTGGGTAACAAAAAAAAAGATTAATTTGTTCAATATATTATTATTATCGTATATTGTGAATAATGAGAGATTTTTTTTAGATTGAGAGAGAGAAAAGAAAAATGATACAGTGATGATCATTAAACATTAGACATTTACCTACTATAAGAGAAAAATTAATAGATGTTATTTAATATAAAATATATACACTGCCTTACTTAATAATGATAAATTATGTATATTATTACGTATACGTATCATACACGATATTATATACAAATATACATTTTCATGAGAAACATTACAATATACCTAATATCTTTACGACCTTTTGGTTAATAAATTTCTTATCATAAACATGTTGATTTCAGTACGCTATTTTTAGAAATTCGGATTTCATAAGTAACAAGAACTGTAGATAGATTCGTCATAGTAAAATATTGGAAATAAGTAAAAAGGGATAAAACGAAAGATGGTTTGAGCTTAGCACTATATCCTTTGTTTGAGAAACAGAAGACTAAAGAAAGATTGCCAATATCATCATTGTTTTCCGATAACGGATATGGCACTGAAAAAAATAGAAGAAGAAGATTTAGTACAAAATGAGCAATCGGTCTAATGGTTTGAAAATATACATGTGTATTCTATTTTAACGTTGAACAGCAGTATATTTAAACTTCACATATGTTTATTTATAAACTTCCTTTTAAACACATCATCGTGAATAATTCATTTTATTCAGTGGAAACTGCTGACGTCATAATTTTCATTATGTGATATGCGATTTAGAACTTCTCAAAATATACGACAAAGTCGTCCCAAGAGAAACAGTTTTTTGCAACTCAATTAAGTTTGATAGAATAACAAATTTGACTTAAAAATATCGGTAATAGCGAAAATGACTGTTGTTTTACAATACTCTGATTTATACTTCTGAGCCTTGGACTCCTCAATTTTACTTTTCTGCGATACTACATTCACCTACAGCTGATCCTCATTTATACTCTATTACTTATATCGTAGCATTTGAAATTCTTCGATCATTCAGTAGAGTGGTAGGACGTGTCTTGTGCGCCATCTTATTTCTGCTTCATATCTGCCTTTTCCACGAACGATTGATCCTAGATATTCCATTAACTCTTCCACTATTCCTAGATCTAGAAATATAACAAGTCACAGAATCGTTAGTAAAAGAGTAAGTATAAACTATTTTACAACGTTTTTATTAGGTCGTATTCTTATTTGTCCGGTGGTTGTTTATCCAGTACAAATCTTGCAATCGATTTTTAACTAACTTCCCGACTAGCTAGACATATTATAATAACTAGTATACAATATACCAGAGTATTCCACTAAATGTCTGGTATTATTATCTGATTTATTTATGTACATAATAATATACTTATATATCTATGGAGAGTTCAAAATGATTGCATTTATTAAATTATTTGGCTTACCAAGAGAGAATAAATTATTTTTTTAATGCATGTATCCAGCTTGTCAAAATTATTATATTATATTTTTTTTCATTTTGTACTAAAATTTTCCACATTTCGTTGAATAGAGAAAAGAAAATATGTTTCGTTTTCAGCAATATCCAACAAATGTTCCTAACAGATTTTCCTCTGTAGATTTTTTGTTACCGCACCCGAATATAACGGTAGTTTAGAATAAAAATCATGGAAAGTTGGAGACAATATAGAAAAGTTTCTACCAGATGGATAGACCATAATACTACTGTAGGTTTTCACTTACTTTAAGCAATACATTCTTTTAAATATCTGAAGATGTGGCACGTTGTCACGAAGACGGACAGCCGGTACACAGCTCATGTGGGTCACACAATATATTAGTCACCATATGAGATTTCGTGTTGTAAGAATTTTGATTTTATTTAATTAGGTACTTAAGCATTATTAGAAAAAAATATGTGTAGGTACCCAGCGAGAATTGAATCAGCACCCATCGGATTCCGGTCAACGTGATTTACTAATATCGTGCATTTAAATTATCCTAATCAAATACATTTTAAATGTAAAAGAAAATATGTATTTTGTCATAAATGACAAAAAGAAAAAACCCTCATATATTATGTGAATGTCATATCTAGTAATGATTTTTATTTATCATTAATTTAAATACCTATATAATTTTTCATGTTAAAGTGTTTGCGTCCTTATTGCGCTATCGCATAAATATAACATCTACGTTGCATCCCTTTCATGCGCGCAGCACTTAACGGCCCACATGCTCAGCGTAGGTCATAATGGAGCTTTTATGGAATTTTCAGAGCATAACCCTGGACATTCCTTAAACGTTGTAGATAATCTATTTATCTTTATTCTATTTAACTATAGTTTTGAAGCCTTATTATCCTTTATATTTATTTTAAATATTTGATGACTGCATAAAATATTTTTATTTCATAAAATAGTATTCTTAAGTAAAATAGCGCCGCAGGTGACTTTTACCATTAGATAAAAATTGTGATGGGTGTTTATCTCACTTGTTAAGCCGACCCGCCACGACGCCCCCCCCCAAACCCTTCGTCCCAGGTTAGCCCTGTCAGCCTCCCCCCTTTTGGGGTCATGATTAACATATTATACAGTCTATGAACTTGTGGTTTCTTAGAGTCCGTATTAAATTAAAATTTTCCGAAAACTTATTTTTGTTTTATTTATTTTTTGGTCCGGTTGTTATAGCATCATCGTAAAAAATTTAAACGATTTCGTTTACATGATGACGGCGGAAACGTTAAAGTATCATTTTAAAAGAATCCTTGGTTTCCGGTGGAAATGTGTTTCTTTTAAACAGAACTAAGCGCTGCAGGAAGCCAAAATGTTGTCCGTAAATCACACCATACATTTCTCAAAAACGCATTAGTATTTTTCAATGTCAAATTAAAAATAATATTTCAGTGGCGTGCTTTAAATTTAGACAAGCATATTTTGTTTGCACTTATGCACGACATAATTAATTGTCTAAAGCGCTGCGGTGAGGTTTAAACGATTATGTACAGATTTATTTATAATACCAAACACACTTTACCACAAAAAATGATAGAATCAAAGAGATTTAACGTATATGATAAATGAAGTTATACGATTTTTTAGTATTAAAACGATATCAAAATAAATTAGATATAATATATATATACTAAACTTTTCTCTATATAAGTTGATTATGTCATGAGTTGTATAGCATGTTGCACCATCTTGTTGAAATCACATATCGTCCAGATCAAAATCATATAATTAATACCTGAAAAAAAACAGTAACCATGTTTATGTAGCATCCTTCATTGACAGTAACTGCATTGTCAATTTTATTTTCAAAAAAATATGGTCCAATTATACCTCCATACCGCACTGTTAATTTTTGTGGGTATAAAGGTGTTTCAGGAATACCATGTAGGCTTTCTTTACTCCAAATAGGACAATTGTGCCTATTTACAAATCCATTTAACTAAAAATGAGCTTTTTTCATGAAATGATAGGTTGCTCTAAAGCCCGATCAACCAAATTTCGATACACCAAATGGTCATTCGGTTTAACTTATTGTATTAACTGTTTTTATATGCCATCAAATGCAATTCTTTATGAAGCATATTCCATGTAGTGCCATAAGAAAGCCTGAATCCTTTAGAACGACATGTAATTAATTGTTCTGGATTTTTATCCACACTTTGATTCACAACATCGATATTTTCAACAGCATCTTTATGTTTTTTACGAATTAGATTCTTAACATCACGAACAACTAGGTACCATTTGACTCGAATTTTGACGATAAGTTTCAAGTAATGCCCGAAACGTAGCTCGAATAGATTCATTAGTGTACGTCCTGAGTGGCAGCGTTCGGCGCAGCGTTGAGCGTTTTGCGCAACTCAAACGTATAACCGTGTGTGAAAATGTTCGTAGACAATGTCTTTTTTTGGTTATACATTTATACGGTTATACGTTTGAGTTGCGCAAAACGCTCAACGCTGCGCCAAACGCTGCCACTCAGGACGTACACTA
Organism: Rhyacophila brunnea; assembly: GCF_057557595.1. Classification (NCBI taxonomy): domain Eukaryota; kingdom Metazoa; phylum Arthropoda; class Insecta; order Trichoptera; family Rhyacophilidae; genus Rhyacophila; species Rhyacophila brunnea. Next base: position 21,956,332 of record NW_028233350.1, read on the forward strand.
AGTGTTGTAATTTTTTTATCAATTTGTATACGCATTTGTGTATCTTTCCATGATGATTTTCCAAACAATACTGAACACAAATATCAATTTTGGTGAGAATTAGAAAAAATGGCGACCTGCTGTTGATGTTTTACTTTCATTACTTGTCTGCCTTGATTTTGCATATAATGCACCTACGTAATTTGTAGTTTATCTGTCCCATTATAAAATCTCCTCTATTTTTACTTTTTTGTTATTTTTGTTGATGCTGTTAGAAGTTTGCCATCGGATGTGTATATTCATAAAATATCATATTCAGTTTTGTTTGTTTGTTTAAATTGCGTTTGTTCAACTCGTTAACAAGTATTTAATATTTGCTTACTTCTCGCCTACGGATTTATTCCTTTTTTATTACAATTTGTATTGTGCTCAAGTATTCCGATAATACCCTATTTTCATTGAATTGTTATAGATGTTGTAAAATACTTTTAATTTAGTTTAAGCACTCAGTCTATTTTTAACCATACCTATTGTAATATACAATATATGATCCTGTTCATAGTTTTCCTCATTGAAATAATGTTATGCCCAAAAAAATTAAAGATACTTTAATAAAAACATCAATAATAATTTTTGGCGTATTTTCTGGTATAAGACGTGTTTTGAGAGGTCCAAGCAGCCTGGAGAGAAAATTGATCACGAATAGTGTCGAAGAGAGGAGATCGTGAAAGTGTGGAGCTTCCAGATAGGGTATCATGAAAAAAAGCGACTGAATTAAAAATAGATGAAGTAAAAAAATCAGCGTAGGATTACTCCATGTTGAAAGGAGATTGTTGACAATACCTCTAATTTCATTGATCACCAACCTTAGTAATATGGCAACGAATTTAAAAACCTCAGAAACATACATAGAAAAAAATTTTAATAAAAAGTTGGACCGAGTGGGACTCGAACTCACGTCTTTCACTTTCCATGTGGGTGCTTTGGACTCCAATTGATCGATCCGTGCGAATTATTTCTTATATTTACGTTTAAACTGAAGTGCTTCAAATTCTACCAATCAGAAGGCAATCTGCTTTAGATCAATTGAGGCAAAATACATTACTAACTTAATCGTAACAAACGTCTATACACTAGCCACGTATTTATTATTGACGTTATTGAACTTTTTTCCATTTTTTTAAATTTTGTTATTTCTATAATAAATCAAACATTCTTAAAACTTTCGTACGTTCAATATTGAATAAAAAAATATGAATATATAGATATTTTTACATAATAATATTAAATACAATATAAAATCAAAGAATTGCCTAAATATCTTTAAGTATAAATATACTTAACCATTTCTGGGAATTTAAAAATAAAATAAGGGAGGTTTTATTAAATATTTACTTACTTAGGTAACTACTATAAAATAAAAGTATAATACACAATGTACAAATCGTTTGCTATTATTCAAACAACATGCACCACTCAGCTCTTGTAACGAGCTTAAATCTCTTCAGCAGGCGAGGCTGCCTTTTAAAATAATATTCAGCACAAAATTAAATTTAATAACCAGTTTAAAAAAATATATGAAATTTTCCCGACGGAGTCAACACAGAATTTAAAAATAAAAATTCCCACAGAAGCTGCGCGGTGTAAGTACCTATGTTGTTTGTTAGTAGGTATGTTTGTATGCGTATCTAAATGCTTGACCATGACAATAAACCTGTCAGCGTGCAAAGGAGACCGAATTGTGAATTTTATCACGGAAAATGTTATCTGAACTAAGAATAGTGAGAGCTTATCTATCGAGATAAATTTATTGTACTAATGTTAGATTTTCTGAAGGGAAAGCTCGGTTTTATCTGCTTTTTATCCCTAATGGCGTAATATTAGTTTTATTTTTTTCAGTAATGACCTTATAGGTCCAATCTAATCGTGTCGAAAATAGAATGTATCTACCTACTGAGTAGTGGTCTTAGAGGACTTAGTTTTTAAGTATACGCAGGAAATAAGTTTCAAGACAAAATACCAACCGAATTTCTGTAATAAGTAGCAAAAACTTGAAACCTTTTTGGTAATAAACAAGTTTTAATGTTAAATTATTACTTACCTAATTATTACGCACTAACCGTACTGCCAGTGTAATGTCTCTTGAAACTGGACGCGTCGTACGTTGCTTAGGGGCATTCATTCTAAAGTACGCCAAATTAGGAAGGAAATGCGAATAAACCTATTTTTGAGAGTAGACTCTTCTTTAGTAGACTTTCACCTGCGATGTTAGCAGATTGTCTATGTTTATGGATGTGTACAATTAGTGATTCGAATTTTAAACTCTTTAGCTTGTTTAAATAGTATTGAATTTAAGTACAATCTGTGACTAAACTAGTATAGAGCGGCAGTTTGGTTAGGTATGACGCTGTTAATTGGTTTACGTATTGTAATAAATTTACCCTTCTAGGCTTCAATTTGTACCAGATAGGGGTTCCTCGAAATTTTATCACGCTTCAAGATTCCGTGAAAACTGAAAGCATTAAAGATCACTGAATTTACAAGTAGGTATTATGTTAATAGAACCATAATTATAATCGTTATAAAATTGTGCAACCTGCCATTTTATAATATTTTACACTTTGTTCGACCATAAGAGAATTATATGGGTGTCCATAGAGTGAAAAGTTTATTAACGACAATAGTGGATGCTCTATTAGGTCCATAATAGTCCGGGTCCAAACACATATTATTTAACACACAATTTTATAGAAAAAGGATTTTAATGAAAGCCGACACGGTCATCGTAGGCTATTTATATATAAATATATTTGTTTTCTTTTATAATAATATGTCAGCAAGAGTACATTTTACCACGTTTTTCTTAGCTGGTATTCTTGTTTGTCCGGTGGTTGTTTATCCAGTACAAATCTTGCAATCGATTTTTAACTAACTTCCCGACTAGCTAGACATTTGAAACTTTTAGAATATATCAGAACACGATGCCAATGCATTCTTTTAATACTTTTAGCCATCTTTAAGTAGAATTGAATTCATTTTAAGTTAATTCTGTTTTGTATGAAAAGTTATTTCGGAAGAAATCCGTAATCCAATCCACTATTATTGGTTGCTAAGGGGGTGGTCCTAGCAACTAAATTATTAATACATACGTGCGTTACTATGGAAATCAAAATGACATTTCAGTATTCTATATTTGTTTGTTGCAAAATAGCAAAAAAATGATTTGTTGACAATTGCCTTATTTGTCCTAAATTATTAATACATAGAATTGTCAAGTCTATATGATTCAACAGAAAATTTAAAAACGTAGTATTTAAAAAGTTCTTTTTATCTTGTAATTATTATATAATTGTCACAGGCATAGGTGAAACAATACGGCGTGAATTTTATACAGCTAGTATGTATAGTAAATTAATTGATTTCATATCATACATATTTTTTTGGGAATGTTTATTGTGAAAAACTGTGACATAATACGTTTTAGACGTGGATTTTACAAAATGTTTTGAGCTTTATTTAATTTATTGTGACAAATGCAAATGTAAATTATTACAGTGATTTTTTACCAACTGACATAACACTTATTATTATTATTATTATTATTTGTAAATAGTGATTATATTTAATAAGCCACAGAAAAGTTAATAGATAACAAACACAGATCGTAAATAATATTATAATATATTTAATGATACCTACTAATCAACTACATATAAATAAAAGCCCAATACTAATGAAATATCTGTCATGGTAGTCATAACAGTGTCACATATTTTTTCCCGACTAATAACATTTGATATGAATAAAAAAAGTTATTAAATGATAAGATATATATATTATACGACAGTGCAAACAACTTTTACTAACAAAAAGTTATCGTTAGCGTTGTTACAAAAGCTCTCATATAACAGCAACTTCATATAAAAGCTCTCTTCTATACTTATTACTTACTCGTATAAATAGATGTCTCGTAGCTAAACAAATAATATAGCACTCTAAGCACTTTTTGAAACACTTAAATAATGCTTTACGTGCAAGCTGATATTCGCATTTCAATACAAATTCCGTATACCAATGTATGCGTGTATTTTCCGAACAAAAGTCTTTGTGAAATATAGCTTTGTAAACAAACCGCAGTAGATTTCAATTCATCTACAAACAGCGTTGTTTTTATTAATGTTTTACACCTGAGGCTTAAAAAAGGTTTCACGATGAATATTCTAACATTTTCGGTGACCGAAACATCAAGTAGGGCGTGGGTTTGAAGATGTCACTTTGCCGCCGAATATATAGGTTATTTATTATGCATGCCTGGCCCTTGTTAACGGAATTAATTGATCGTAAAATATTCGATAAGTTCTACGAGTAACCAGGTTTCAAAAAAATGATTAATAGTCCTTGAGGCTTTTATGGGGTAAACACGTTAAAAATTATTTTATTTTACTAAAATTCGGAGAGTTCGGTAAAATTAATCAGACATTTATTTATTAATTTTAAATTTAGTGTTTTATGTTGATTATAAAGCTATATTATAATAAAGTGCAAATTAAATGTAAGTACATAATATTAATACTACATAGTGTATCTCAGTATAAATAGATGTCCATAATCATATTTGTCCTTACAACAATATGAAATATGACAGCGGGTACAAATTTTTGTCAATAATTGTTTTTTTTTTTTTTAATCCAGCACTTACCTATTATAGCGAAAAAATGATGTACTACGATTTTCAGTTATTTAATATTTTCTTTCGAACAAATTTTCAGTGTATTTATTGTATATTATATTATATAAATAAAGCCGGTGGCATCAAAATTTTGTTGTTTTAAAAAAAATAGGCGAATATTCAATTCATACTGAACTGGAAAATCACAAGGAAACCTGATAACATAAAATACCAAAACAATAAAATAGAAAATGCATTTTATTTATATCCCTGTGGAACACGTACCAAATACAGTACCAAAGAAACAATAAACATTGGTATATAGTTAGTAATGGACGAGAAAACTTTTCTTCGAGTAAAAATCCGGTATCAATCAATTTGTATCAAAGTAAATTTAACATGGGTAACCATTTCACATTTTCAAAACAAAACATAAAAGATTCAATATACACCGACGCAAAATTCACCCACCACAGTAAACAGAGTATTAAAAATTATGTTGTCGGTGTGGAAATTGAAGAAAATTTGCAAATAACATATTATTAAGATAATCCAAAAGTTGCGCTTCGGTTTATTTACTCTATAAAGTTTTGAATAATGATTTTCCGTTATACACAAACGACTTAAGTATTGCCATATTGCTCTTTTTTTTATTGGATGTTATTAAGTTGTTATATTATTATTGCTGTCTTATATTTTCATTCAAATATCCCTGAAAAGAAAGTTTGGCACGTCCACATCAGGTGAAAGGTGGTGTCCAATAAACATTTAATTTTTCGATATATTTTGCTTCCCAAAAAATATTCACAAAATGTCGCTGAAACCACATCAGCGGATATCGTCGATGACTGGCTTCACTAATTTTCTAAAATTTACTAAAATTTAATATGCCAATAACAGTTACATGAGCAGTATTTTTGAAAAAGATGGAGCAATAATGTTTATCACATTTCTATATAATACAAATATAATATAGAAAACTGAATGCATTTATCGCTGAAACGACCATAGGGCAGTATTTCTAAACCTTTTTTGGTACCCTCTTGTGAGACTGATATTTTTCTATGCTTACTATATTATTATAGTAGTAGCTTGACGAAAATAATGAAAACTGAAATATTTATTAAAAGTATTTTTTAATATTTCTTATAAATTACACTTAGTAGCAAGTACTTTTATTTTAACTTTACTAGCGTTTCCTTTATTTAGTGTTACTGATGTTAAGAGCGTACATAAGTGAAACGGCAAATAATTTTCAACACTATGTGGAACGAAATTTCGGCCGTTGCCATTCGAAGAGAGATAGTCGACCTGTTTGCACGTCAATTTCTTTTGTGATGGAGTCGGATGAATATATTCTTAAATCGTGTAAAGATGACTTAAAAACGTTCCGCATGTACTTGAAAAAGAAAACATGTCAATGAATATACTATTAATATTACGAATATAATAATCAACACAACATAAAAAGGACACATGTTGAATTTTTATGACAAATTATATTTCGTTCGGTTCGCGTCATTTGCACCCGCGACCCGCAATCCGCACATCGCCTAGTCACGATCTTTTTAGACCATGCCTCAGCTGAGGTATAGCCTTAATTACAGTGCGACTTTCATAGCTATGTCACTACGGTCGTTTATGGAACTAAAACCTGCCCCATACATTTAATTTCCCCTCAACCGCGTTTGATATTGCGTAGTGTTTATTTCAACATTTTTACGGAAGCAGACGATTTTGATTGTAGAAGTATTGTGAGATGGAGAAACAGTAAAGAAAGCTTTGTCTCTGCTTGTAAGTCAAAGCGCAAAGAGCACGTGACGTAAAAAAATGTATATGTCGCACTACAGGTGTTTTGTTCAGTTGGTGTCTCTGATAAATATGCTATTATATCGCTAATTACAATTATAACACGGTTATAACCTCATCCAGTTGATCAAGATTCACCATGGTGAATTGTGACAAATGAAATAAAATATAAATATGTACGTGTGTTAGAAGTTATACTTATTTGGCGTAACAAAACAAAATAAGCCGTTACCTGATGAAAACGTACGCGATTCATCTGCATCTCATATAGCATATTATTATGATAATTATTGTATTAGACCAAAACTCATCTTTGCCATACAGCGGTTATAATCGATTCAGAAGTGCTTATGATGAATTAATAAAAAAATCAAATTTTAATATATTTTTAGAATTATTTACCAACTCCACATTCACAAAATTTATTTATTTATTGATATATAATTTTACTCATAAACATAAATATAGCCTCAAATCTTGATACACAATCTTTACAATGAAAAATAAATATACCTCCAATTTAAATAAAGTTTTATGAATATAAATTAACAGTGTAGAATGTTCATCTCCAGAAATTTGTTTATAAACATATATATTTATTATGACACATATTGGTTATGTTTACATCACGTGCTCTTTACTTGGTTGTATTGAACGACTAAATAATTGAAAATATGCGCATGCGTAAAGATTCATACCTTTGAGACCGAAATGAATATAATCATAATAATAAATTATGTGTTACATCGGCGCGCGAATCTTCGTCACACGCCAAAAATACACTATGACCAGTTTTCCCAAACGCGCCATAAGAAGTGTTGATTCGAAATTATTTATTTCCCAGAGTTGTATAAATGTACTCACCAGGTATTTCACTAGGTGCTTATTTAGAAACTGTGTTTATTTTGTTTATATTATAAAACTGTCAGTTCAGGTATATAATGGTCAATAACGGAAAGTGTCGAGACTACATAGTCCTGGGTCTGAAAAGGTAAACCATTGATTCCTGCTTTGGAAAACATACAATTATAAATCTCCCAATTATTGTGCTGATTTATAATTTCTAGGTGCGTACACTGAAAATGGTTTGGGAGGCTCCGTTTAAAAAAAAAACCATAATAACGCTTCAACCGTGGGTGTCCACATATTATATGATTATATACGATTTTGAATAGTAAAGTTCTTCTATTTTCATGTTCAATACTTCTATTCAGGCACTGCATTAATATGATATTGCTTTTATTTTATTGTACTTTTTTTCAAATTTAACAAGAAGGCACATTGTATTTTGTGTGAAATATATTTTCCTCATCCTAATATTTTATGTATTCTATTTTACTCTTGGAAATATACATGTTCTTTCATATTATGTGCATGCGCCATTTATAAAAAAATAAACAGTATCCACACAATCAAAAATTGCCACATGCTTTTGGTATAATAATATATTGTTTACCAAATTAATGTAAAATACGATTCCTAAAAACCATATTATTATGTATTCTCAGTATGAAGATTCGTAGCCTTCAACACAGAGAGTAATTAATGGTAAATTTAAAGAGCTTTAATAATTTACCTACCATGTAAATCATTTCTCTTATTTTGTTGCAGTGCTACAGTATCATTAAACTTTGTCTGTATGGCTCAAACGACCTACATACTGTTATGCTACAAGGTGATTATTACATGGTCTGATATAAACAAAGCAACTCAGTAAGCAGTGCACATTTTCCTTTGCGACAAAGCCACGAAGTCTAATTAAAAGTTTCATGCGCCAGAAAACTCCAGTAACCTAATAAACTACAAATATGTTATATTTCTGATGACGGCCTCGATACTGTTGCAATTGGGTAAGGCAGTAGTGCAGCTTTATGAAGTATTGAATTTATTGATTAGTCTTAAATCAGTGTGGCATAACCTGTTTATCGGCAGGGTCCAGTGGCATAATTATACTCCTTATCATTCGAACATTTAGCACTTAGGTACCATAAAAATAAAGTAACAATGTCTATAATATATTAATTTGAATCTAATAGCATATATTAAAATATCTGATAATTTCAGTATGATATTATAATACATATTATTAATTTTTCTTTTCTTTCGACCATGTCCGATCCTGATAGGATCATATAACATGCCTCCACAGAATGGTGATTTGTATAAACAGATTTCGTTTTTACAAGAAATGAATGTCAGCCACTCGCTCAACCTATAAGGTAATACACAAATTGAAAAACAATTTGTGTACTTGCCATACCCAGGATTAGAACTTGGGATCCACAACGTTATAATAGGCCGACGTATAAGCCGCGAGATCATCATGGGTGTTATAATTATCAATAGCCTATAAATAAATAAATACGTCGAAGAATATTTTAAATTTAATATAATACTCATATGCCTACACAATTTAATTTGTAGATTTGAAAATTGTAATTATTTAGAATTAAACTTTTTGCGCTCATAATTTTTATGAATTTAATGTATAACTAAGCTTAAATTTAGAGTAAAATATTCGTTTATGTATTTACAATTAGTTCATAAACTTTTCAACCCTTTTTTATCAAACAGTAAAAACCGCTGTCATGGAATACATTTTCATATTGTTAACGGCTGGTGTATGAACAGCCTGATCGGTATTTCTATGGAACCTTTTGCCGCTGCGAGGAAATGAAAGGAAAATGTCACCGGCTTTGCGACAACATACGAAATCATAAAAGCTTTCGAGAGGAAATAAAAATAACTTTGTAATAATTTTTCCCTTTCAATTTAAGTCAGGCACTTGCATGAAGCGCTGATTCGGTGTATTTCAAAATATACGCAAATTGAAACGTGATTTTTGTTTAATGCTGTGTTTTTTGAGGTTATACAAACCTTTTTTTGACTAGCAGTACATAAATTTTATTGCGTTATTCAATTTATTTCGCAGAAATAGCATAATTCCTCGAAATACTCGTAGGTATCAATGACAAAAATTTTAAAATCAATTTATTTATGTAATGAACTATTTATTTTTTTCAACGAATAATTCACGACAGATTTGAAAATGTAACATGTCTGAAACAATCTTCGAAAAAATTACGACACCGGTTGGGACTTTCAAAGATTTTTCAAATTATATAAATTCATTTATAATTTTTTTGTACAATTTTGTGTCCGAAATTCAATTATTTGTATGGTTCACCTTGCTTTTCCCTCCATGTCACGTCTCCACACTCGTTATGCAGACGAATACCGTACCGTAACGAACGTTATGAGCCCGTCAATGTCCCAAGAGCAACTTGAGTAATTCTTATTTTGATATATTATATTACGGTCGATCCTCGACGAGAAAAAACCCTCTCGCTAGCCGTAAAATGCCGCAAACTTTCTAAAACCTGAGAAATATAAATGTATCATTTGACCCAAATTTATTATAATATTATTTCTTCCTGTCGTCTTGCCCAAGACAGCATCTTATTCTTAACGTGTGAACACTATGCGACATCTCAAACAATTCTTGTCAGTCGTCAGTCTTCTCAGAGCCAGCATACCATAGGTCCGCCATATGGATGGTATTTAGACACCGGAATTTGTATATACTAAAGAAAAGCTTATTAAATAATTTTGTCGTGTCTCTCAATTCATCGTCTTCTCTCTTATATCCGCGTTTCTGACAGTCGTAGCACTGCACTCTAGTATTCGCCTTCATATGTTTTCAAATTTATTATCAAATTTCAGCAAAGTCAACGTAGTATACTTTAGGTCCTTTAGGATAATAGTTTAATGTTTATATATAATAGTAATAATACGAGTAGTAGTAAATATCTAGCGTTCAATATCGGTGTTTTAACTTCGTGTTATTGTTCTGTTGTTTTTGGTTGCTATGGTTTCCTGCTTTCCTATTTTCCACCTGTCGTCGGTGTTGCCATTATTTCTGTTGCCACAATACCATGACTCGGTACCGTAATGCAGCACCATCAGATTGCCCGCTTACAACCGACATGTAGTCTTAATCGAGAACAGCTGTAAGCCCAAAATATTCCGTATCAAGTTGAATGTTGTTCTAACCATTCCCATTCGGATAGCGAGCATTCTTTGCGAAGTGCCATTCTCTAGTCTAGAATATGCATTATATGGTATGTAAAGCCGTTATTATTATCGATGGTCTCTCCGTCGCTGAATAATTCATATATATTTATATAAAACAAAGTCGGGTTAGTTACACCATTTATAACTCAAGAACGGCTGGACCGATTTTTATGATCTTTGATTTGTTGGATTTGTCTGCACCCCCAATAGTAGAATAACTATTAAAACATCGAAAAAAATCACGGTAAAAAAATTATGAAGAAAATTCATTTTCTCAAACATTTCGTATGGAACGGCTTTTTTGATGAACTCGAGATTTCTCGATTTCTCGAGAACTGATTGACTGATTTCGATGATTTTTTTGTTCGTCTCGGTCTCAAGAAGTTTTTTCGCGCATTGGAAAATCACAAAAAAATTAAATCCGTATACAACTAATAATAAACTGCGTTCGGAGGAGTATATTCATTTAAGCGATGCAATCAGCACCGAAGGAGATGCAGCTAATATTGGTCGATTGACTATTCTACCGGCGATCTACATTGACAGCCCGTGTCATATGTATGAATATGCGCAAGATGCAATGACATAATGTTCGTCATTACGGTCGTCCAGATCTATTCATCACCTTTACGTGCAATCCAAAATGGATAGAAATTGTTCAACTGCTACTTCCCAGATTGTTTTTGGCGTTCAAACTCCCAATACCAACGATGAAATCACGCAATATCAAGTTGGTCAATATGTGAGCTGTAATGAAGTGATTTGGCGTACACCTGAACTGTGGAACAAGTACAAGGATGACATGTGAGAAGATATTTTACATCGAATTCGTGTCAGTTCAGGGAATCCCGACCTCGAAGTGGATGAGAAGATACATAACCAGGCTTTGCTTCTGATCGAAAACAAGTGTTACCTCATGTGCGGCAGTTTGTTAGTCAAGTTAGGAATGCCAACTCCACATCGTGGAATGAATGACGCTTTCAATCGAGAATTGAAACGTGAACGTGAATATGATCAAGATGCATTGAACCAATCTGTTCGAACGAATGTACCAATGTTGAACCCCCAACAGAAGGAAGTGTACGATACGTTAATGAAGGCAATTGATGATGGAAATGGTGGCTTATTTTTCCTCGATGCGCCCGGTGGAACTGGGAAGACATTCTTCATGTCATTGATTTTGTCCACTGTTCGTGCGAGATCCAAAATTGCTGTAGCCGTTGCTTCTTCTGGGATAGCGGCCACGTTGCTAGAAGGATGCCGAACGCCTCATTCAGCGTTGAAATTGCCCTAAACCTTCAAACGACTGAAAAACCGACATGCAATATTGCGAAACACTCAGCAATGGCCAAAGTTTTGGTAGCAAGTACAATCATCACCTGGGATGAATGCACAATGGCACACAAACGCGCATTGGAAGCACTCAATCGATCTATGAAAGATCTGCGCAATTACTCAAGATGTTTTGGAGGCGCAATGATTCTACTGTCTGGCAATTTCCGCCAAACACTACCAGTCATTCCAAGATCGACCGCTGCCGATGAAATAAACGCTTGCCTCAAATCATAGACTCTGTGGGGCTATGTGAAGAAACTTCAGCTGACGACAAACATGTGAGTCGCATTGCTAAACAATCCATCTGCCGAAGATTTCTATAAGCAATGGCTGATTATCGGTAACGGCCGTGTTCCTGTTGACGAATCGTTTCCGCTGAATTTTTTCAATTTCGTCTCAGCGAAGGACGACCTCATCAACAAAGTGTTCCCGAACATCATTGCTAACCACAAAAATCACAATTGGTTGAGTGAACGAGCAATTCTTGCGGCAAAGAAAAAAGATGTCGATCACTTAAACTTCACAATTCAAAATCAAATCGTTGGTCTACTGCATTCCTTCAAATCTATCGACTGTGTAACAAACTAAGACGAAGCAACCAACTATCCAACTGAATTTTTAAACACATTGGATCTGCCTGGCTTGCCACTGCACAATTTACAACTGTAGGATGGCTCAGTAGTCATTATGCTTCGAAATCTGAACCAACCAAAACTATGTAATCTATTTCATTTTGATTTGTTTTTTGCACATTTATTGAACTTAATTCATTTTGAGTGTTCATTTTAAGTTAATAAAAAACTGAATTTTATTCAGCTAATAATTTAATACAAGATTATTGATTCTGAGGCGGTACGAAGTTCGCCGGGTCAGCTAGTAATAAATAAATATTAACAGAGCTATGGCAACATAATACATTTTTGATAAATAAAAGTAAATTATCATTTCCGCACTAAGCCGTAGCATTAAGGCCACCAGAAAGTAGTGGATATTTTTACGACTGAAACTGGTATGCCGAGAATTACTGAGGTGTATTGCATTAAGTGCAAATAATGTGCTATTATTATTTCAAGCAAAACTTTTAATTTAATAGTTTTGGTGTGCAAGGTTTATAAGGTTAAAATATACGGGATTAATCTAACTGAGCCACTGCTCCGAATCTCGACAAATGTTTAAAAAATAATAACATTTTAACAATATGAGCTATTTGTGGGATAGGATCATACGACTTTCCGAGCAGGAATTTTGTAATTTTCTCGACTGGAGACACTATATTTAAAACCTGGTAAATAAATGAATAAATAATTGCATAATTCTTCATATGCATTAACAGTGTGAAGTATTGCTTTATTCTATTGAATACTTAAATGGCCTCCCTATTTCACTTTTATTTTACAAGATAGAATAAGATATAATAAGATTGCTATATAAAATAACAGTATAGAGTATAATAGTAATGACACACATTATAACAATTCGTAAGTAATCTTAACAACAAAAAAACATGCGTATACATAATTCTGAAAAACTCATAAACATACCTGTAACGGTCAACAACATGAGGCCTTGTCGTTGTAATTACGACAACGCAAAAATCAACTATTAATTCGACTATCGCGCAATCACCGCATCTACAATCAGCATATGCTACAGGTGTGACATACTTTGATGAGGGTTGACTACCTCGGGGTTTGTCATCGAAACGCCTCAAAATCGCAACGATGCGGCGGTCAGCAGATTTTCCCAATTATGAACTACATCAATAATGACCATTCTCTATTTACCGAATATTCATTTCAGTGGCGCACCCAGGATTTAATATTGGGGGGGGGGCAAGAAGGAGAATGTAAATTAGTCCCATAGGCTCTTTTTCTTCTTCACAGTCTAATTTCTCGTTTATCGGTCTTTTGTCTATTGCACTCGGTGTACCTACACCATAGTCCCCACATCCTGAAACGGGCCCTCAGTCTAGGATATTTGGCAGCCCCCCTACCTACCGCTAAGATTAAAAGCAGTGTGAAACACTAAATTAACGTTTTCCAAATTGTGTTTTAGTTCAAATTAAGGGTACTTATACGGTGAATTATTGGCGATTTTTAATACATCTACTTTAATAATGGAGCTGTCGAGTATCGACACATAATAATCAAAAAATATATTGCACAATTATATAAGTAATTGAAAATGTTCATGGCCATGAAGTATAATAGCGCCGCAGGCGACATTTTTTACTATTCAAGTTAATTTACGATGTGTGTTTATCTCACTTATCTGGTCAACCCGACACGCCCCCCATAACCCAGGCCCCCAGGCTAGAGCCATGTCAGCCTTCCCAAGCTATGACCTACACCACTCCGGAATTCGGGTGGACACGGAGAATTTTTTGACAGTTCCATTAGGGATTGGGTTTCTAAAAAAATCCGACATTAGTATTTCGAAATTTTCGTGTTGGAAATTAAAATCTAAGATTTTTTTCTAAAAAGGGTGCTGAAGAATAATTACAAATCATTTTTTTGCCGTCTTTTTATTTGTCTAAGCCCAAAGGTATAGTTTATTGGCTTTCAATTTCAATGTTTAAAACGGGGGTTTGTTAAAGTTTGGTAAAAGTTTAAAATGTTTTAAAATGGGGGTGCCAGGGCCCCTTGCACCCCTCCCCCTGGGTGCGCCACTGACTGTTGTTCACTAAAGACTAAAATTTTTGGGGAGGTGAGCCTTGAATTTTTATTTTCTGATTTCGGGGGCCCGTGGTATGAAAAAGTTTGAGAAGCACTGGTCTAGACTCAATAGCTACAATATTTATGCCAAATTCCACCGAAAAAAATGTTCTTTTGATTTACACCACCGCCGACTGTGGTGGTTGTAGTCGTTCTTTTCGCCGAATTTTTATTGTCGATTTTTTAATATTGAGGTTCCAAAATATTAATTGACAATGGACAAAATAAAGTATTATTGCATTTAACTTATACATAAACCTCTTCAACACAATACAGACTAATTTCTCGTTTATCGGTCGTTTGTCTATTGCACTCGGTGTACACCACTCCGGAATTCGAGTGGACACCGAGAATTTTTTGACAGTTTCATTAGGGATTGGGTTTCTAAAAAACCCCGACATTTTCGAAATTTTTGTGTTAGAAATTAAAATCTAAGAAATTTTTCTATAAATGTGCTGGTGAATTACATTCTGATAATTTTTATTTTGGGGGGTGCCAGGGCCCCCCCCCCTGGATGCGCCACTGATTCATTTATATAAATAGCGAGTCATGGTTGATGGGTAATATCAGACTTAGTTTCCTCAGTATCACCACACAGTACTCACTTCCATTGAACCTCGGACCAGCGCACTCTCTCGATGCGCCTAGCCTGGAAGCATTCTCTCATCGTGCCTGGGGCCCAAGCATCCTTTCCACTGACCCTTAGACTGGATACCTATCCTGCGTTATTTATACTTATACCACCTGTAAACGATGTACGCAGCAATAATCTCTTACTTCTCCATTCACCCGAGCAACCTCCAATAAGTCTATTTTCATTTCAACATATGTTACCCCCAAAGTGGTTCTCTCGCCTTTACAACAATAACTTAAGTACCTATATATGAGATAATAATTCATATTTTTGAAAAATCTTGAATAGTGTGGTATTCGAACTTACTTCACTGTTCTAGGGATCAGTATATTATATTGTGTCATGTGAATTAATCCCAACAAATATATCTGAGATGATTCAAATTTCACCGTTGGAATGGCAACTGACATTGTAATCATACAAAGTATCTAATTTAGTAATATATTAGGTACTACAGTGAAACCATTTAACAATGATTATGCATTGATACGATGCCTTCTCGTGCGTAGTAATTATACATGGGCAGTGATGTCCCGTGGGGGTAGGCAGATTAAGCGTCGCTTGGGGGCGGCAGTTACTTAGTAATAACGGAAACTTTCCATTAAAAAATTTAACTCACTGGTTGGCATTGGCGGCTTAATCCGGAAAAACCTAGCAGGTCAATTTTGAATATATTATTTTAATTTGCCTTTTCGTTGTATACTGAAAAGACGTATTGCAAATTGACTTTTTATACATTATAGAATAAGTGCTAGAAATTGTTATAGGTCGGTACCTACTAACCCTTCAAAAAATGTCCGTTTTTCATAACGCCAACCCATCGTTAACCGAAATTGCACACAACGCGTTATAATTTTTTGTAAATCAGGTCCACTTTTCTTTCTTTGCTTTTTGAAAAATCATCAATCACACGATTATAAAAATTGTCTATTTTTCCCACATATTTTTTTTCAATACTGAGCATTGCAAGAGCGGTCAGTCTATCCTGGCCCTATTGCGTAGAAAGGTTTTTATTCTTTTGAGAGTGGAAAAACATCTTTCACTTTCAACTGTTGTCATTGGTATGACGCAAATAAATTGGAGAACTTTGATCGACTCGGAAAATGTTTCGTTGAAATTATTGCTGAGTAAAAAATGTAGAAGAGAAACTGCACTAATAGCGCAATGCAAATCATCTCGTTGATAAAACACCAATAATTCATTTTTTAACTTGATTATGTTTATTTCTTCTAACAGTTTTACCAAATTTACTTGACGTGTGGGAAAATTATTTTTGAAATCAGTGTAATCGTCAAAACCTGTCAACGAATCCGAACCGCATACACAGTTGCGTCTTGAGACCAATTATCTAGTAATTCTAGTCAGTGTTATCATTCTGTTTCATTTAATTAGGTGAAAAAATCTTTTGTCTCACACTCGGGCATTGCCGATATTACAGTAATTCACGCACCGTTACAAGCTTCGATCTCGTATTTTGTGTTATATCGATCTCTGTCTTATGTATGAGAAACGAGAGAGAAAATTTTATAAAAATATTCAATTTGGGTCAATTTTCAGACTGCCGGCGAACACAATATTTTTGTTCGGGGAATTATCGCCCAAACAAAAAAAAGCCCAATAGACTGGGTTGACACAATATCGCGCGCCCTATAATTTCAAATCCACCGATTATTATTAATATTATTATATATGACATTGCACATATTATTAATATTATTATGTCGATTGTAATGCCGGGTCCACACCGAAAACAAGTCGCGCGACAACTCGTTAAATTGTACGATAAGCATGATAATTATCGTAAAATTTCTTAAGCAATTATGATAATTATCGTAAAATTTAACGAGTTGTCGCGCGACTTGTTGCTGGTGTGGCCGCACTTTTAGGTATTTATTTTGGCAGGTCAATGACCGAATGACCTATAGAGGGAGCCGCCAGTGCTGGTTGGAAACAAAATGTATTAAGTAAAAGTTTTATTAGGACTATATTTTTTTCGGGCTTGCGATGTCTAGTTTACTTCCGTTGTCCTTGGACATCATTTCTTTGGTGAACAGCAATGACACTTGCAGACTTGCGAATTATATTTGAATTATAGGTTGGTACATACTTATCTAATTTTATGTAAAATGTTTGCCAGTCACTCGCGAGTCGTCAGGTGTATTTTAAAATGTATTTAGCCGTGGACTCACAATATTGTGTATTGAAGCAGAGATGGCTTTTAAATTAAATTTAGTGGTATATAATATCTTGTCTATATCTTGTCTAGGGCAATGACATTATTAATGGACAACGCACTCAATACAGTGGCTAGCAAGTAAATTCGCGCATAGCGACATTTGCACATGTGTAGGTAGACGCCACGCAATTACCATTATGCGATATCACGCATTGGGAATTTATAGCAATATCACCTTTATTGTAATGGCATTAGAACAGATTATGCCATTCGGCAGACCCGACAAAAAAGTGAAGTTATTTAATGTTTAATCTTTACGCGTGAATATTTTTTATGGCGGAAGGGTTTCTTTAAAGTATATTAGATTAAAACGACAAAGGCTTACGCAAATCGAGATAATAATATTTAGACAATTATTATTCCGTCGGTTTCTATAATATCAAACTCTCTTCGTGTTCCTAATTATTCAAGCAATATTCGCAGAGTCTGCGGAAATACTCCATAATAGTACAAGAATATAACAAAGAAACCCTTGCTATTGTTATCAATGGTAAGGGTTTTAATGTTGAATAAATTTAATCACTCACAATTAATTTCCTAGAATCTTAATTTTCTGTCGAACTGCGGCTTTTTTCTCTATTAATTATTGATATACATATGAAATACGTCAAAACAATTCAAGTAATTTTTTTCACAAACTTGCTTTACACATATAATTATATAACCGATAATGCCGTTCGGCTCAGGGGAAATTACACTTAAACTTTTCATTCAGATACGGAGAAATGCCAAACTGTCAAACAACGTTTGAAAACTTTAGGGTCGTACAGAAATAAAAAAATGTACCAATATAGCACGACACACGATACGATTTCCATTACATATTCGTGATTTCGAGTATACTAACGATAGCCTGTGATTTCGTTCAAGTGAAATGAAAATGTAAAGAAATATACTGATTCGATTTTATTCTATTCAAATCAATGAGAGAGACTGGTTGAGTTTAGGCCTTGTCCAGATGGCGCGATTTGAATCGCGCATAAAAACTTGCTTGCATTCCAGGTACCTGCATGTGACCTCGTTAAGCCTTTCACATGCACTTGCGACGTATCATCTTCCGCGCGACATGCGCAAGCATTCGCTAAACTCTTGACAATACGACGTTTTTATAGCCATTCAAAAATGAATCACGATCGCTTTGAGCTCGTGAGGTTTATGGCCATTTCAAAATAAATTGCGTATAAGTTGTACAATTCTGAGAATATCTTGCCAGTATATCGCAAGATATTAAATCTCAAATGAGCCGTGTGTTACTTTTGAGTTTTCAATCTTCATTCTCGCACTCGCGCTTGTTTTTTATGCCCATTCAAAAATAAATTACGTCACCTAGCTTGTTCACTGCCAAATGAAACGCGTTATATGGACGCAGCACACATTTGGACTCGAGCGTAAAACGCGATAAGACACACGCCATCTGGACAAGACCATGGATGCGCGCTTATATTACTGGAGCACACGTCACCACTCCACCACTTTACCTACTCGTGATTCAATTGTATTATTAATTTCGACTAAATTAGGCACGTACTATTTTAGCCAGATATCACCTCACCACTCCGCCACTGCTATCTAATGTTATTTAATCGTAATCGTTGCAAGTACGATATTTTTGAGAAATTTTATCTTCTGACGTATTACACTGGACTATATTTCATCAATATAGTCCAGTCTTTTTCTTATTGTTATCGCACCATACCTTAACGGAGGTCAGCCACCATCAAGGTTATATGTGCTATACCCAACATGAACCTCTAATCTAACTGAAATCTAAAAACAACTGGGTTGGCGATATTATAATATAGTGCCTATAATTATTTTGAAGATAAATCACAAAAACACTAAGATTTCTTTAGTAACCTTATATTTTTTATTGTCAATTTCCACTAAGTATACTATCTGTCAAATGGCCGCCGTCGACTGCTGTGGAAAGTTGGACACTTTTTGTGGTATTTTCCTTAACTTTATCAATATTTCCGATGGTGGATTCTAGATTTATTGACGACTATTGTTCTTAAACTGTTTGAGAGTTTGCAACTTGTTAAAGAATACTTTTACTCTCAAATAAATACACAAAAATATCTGGGGCAGATATACGAGTATTGAATGATTGAATGACAAAACGTGAGATTAAACGAATGAGAAAAATTTCATTCTAAATACCTTTTATTTGGCTGACGCTGTATGATGTGGTGGCATATTGTTGAAATCACATATCATTCATTCTAAGTTCTTCCATTACGGGAATATAAACTTTTAAATCGCACTTCTATAGCACCCAACATTTGACAGTTACCGACGGTCTAAATAATAGCGTTTAAACACATATCATGTTAACACACTTCTAATAAAAATATATAACCACTAGAAATTTTTTTTTTATAATTAAATTTGTCGCTATTAGATGAGACATGCATAGCACGGTGATAGTGCGAATATATTGAGAAGCATAGGTTTGAATCCTGCTGGGGTCGTATTTTTTAAAGATGTTTCCTAGTGTTTTTCAAATAATCTATGTTCAATAAAAGAATGTTATATTCTTAAATCTTGTGAACTATTGTGATGTGAATTACCGTATGCGTTATTATAGTCTATTCGCCGTACGAAATCAGATACCTAAATCAGACACGCAGATATTTTCCTTAATTTATGACTTTATTGGAGCATAGCTTAAAAATACTACACATCAAAAATATAAAGCGTAAAAATTAAAATTGTAAATTAATGTTAGGTACACTAGGTATATTATTAATATTTTTATTAATAAGATACTACGTGATACTGAGTTAAATCCTGTTTGACACTATGCAACATAAATCAAAGCGAAATAACACGTATCCATCCATCTTTATGCCATCCTAATTCAAATCAAGTTTTCAGTCCCCCAATATCGGCTGTTGATAATTTACATGAACGCTAAAATAATCAATTTACTCATCACCCTTAAACTTTTTATATGTTATTATTAAAAAAAATGTCAATTCGTTAATAGAGGTTTAATGTATTTCAAGTCTTTACAATTTTCACATGTTGTTCGTAGTGTTATTCATACTGTTCCGATATTATATTAAAATAACACAATGATTGGTGATTTAAAAATTAACATATTATAATATATACATACATAATATTATAATACTATATAATAGACTTTCCATATCATGATTTTCCATGAAAGTATATAAAAAATATTCCCAGGAATCCCTAACCTTCTTCTATGCTACGTACATTATAATAGAATATACGTGTATTTTTAACAATGCCTTCTTCGATAGGGCTTTTGGACGCAATTAGAGGCAATTTCTCTATCAATGGTTACCTCCAGTAATTTAATAACTTACATGCATCACTATTTAATTCCATTCTTATTTAGGAAATTAATCAGCCGCTCTCAAAGAGTTTTAATTAAATGATAAGGACATAAAAGAATAATTCCCTGCTTTATCTGTTTGAAAATTCAAGGAAAATTGTCTCCTTAAAATCTCGCAGGCTTTTCATACTTCTATTAAGAATTAAACATTACTCAGTGTAATTTATTATTATTATATAAATAAATTACGGAGTAAAGAGAAGTATTATTTTTAGTTTATGAATTAATATTTATTTACATTATAGGGGTAGGTATTTAAATTTATAATATATGGATTTGAATTTATAACTTATTAAAGTAACAAGTTACTACAAAAATAGGTGCATACTGGTGTTATAATGCTGTTTTAAAATTATAATTATGTATTGTTAAATTTAGTTTCTTCAAATCTGATTAAATGATGTTTAAGATTTCTATTACTTGTATTATTCATATTTCAATATTGAAACCCATCATCTAAGAATATATACAATATATGACTTACAAAATATATTGTCGTTTAAGATAGCTGTATCGTTAATTTTTTTTTATTGGTGACTTATAGCTTAATAGTATTGTGTAGCTCATAACCACAGTATCCAATTTTGTCGAAAGTTAGTTAAGTATAGATATTGTACCTGAACTATTATATTTATGTCAGTCCTCATACAAAACTTAAATCTATTCATAACAAAAACTCAAAAAAGTCGAAGTATATTCATACCAAGAGCAAGGATAATTTTGAATGGCATTTTCAAGAAAGTGTTCTTTTTGGGTTTTATTACTA
Source organism: Rhyacophila brunnea (assembly GCF_057557595.1). Taxonomy (NCBI): domain Eukaryota; kingdom Metazoa; phylum Arthropoda; class Insecta; order Trichoptera; family Rhyacophilidae; genus Rhyacophila; species Rhyacophila brunnea. The sequence goes on from NW_028233350.1 coordinate 21,977,915, forward strand.
GTTATCAGGTAAATAAAATATGTAATTTGGATAAAAATGCGGTGAATAAGTTTTCAAATATTATTGATATTCACAAACACATAATTATAATGTCGATTATTATTAACACTAAAAACCTTACATATTCATGTTATAACTTACATTATCATCTCATACGAAAACTTATATTTATATGCAACAAACTTTTTGGTAAATAAAAGTTTAACTACCCTTTAGAAATATTTTCATGTAAAACTTTAAACAAACACTAAACAAAAATTGCAACGCCGCAAGGATTTAACGTAGCAAACAACTTTTTCAATTTACATTATCGCGATATGATTATGCAAAACAAATTCATTTCAAAGCAGCTTTTTAAAGCTCCATTAAATGAAGCATAAAACTTAAAACAATCTGGGTGGAACTGATTGTAAAATAATAATCCATTTACACAACATCTTTTCAATTACCTAAGCTTTGATAATCATACTGTGTAATATGTAAAAAAAAATGTTATATTATCTTGTAGATTGTTGTGTTTACGGTGGCCGAATTATTTGAAAATACACATTGACATCATATTATTATCGTGATACACTGATGTATAAGACTTTCACAATTGTTTATTGTCGTTGTCACCGCATGTTCTTTCTCCGACGTTTCGGGCTCATTGCCGTGACCATTGTCTCATTCATCATTTCTTTAATTTAGCCGTTGGATTCAGCAGGTGTATACCAAATAAAACTGTCGCGAGTGTCAAAAGAAGTACATTGACCAAACCTCACAAACGGTAAAAAATATATTAGTGAATATGAGAAGGGATATCGACTAAAGTCAGTTATCACTGAACAATCTATGTACACATGCCACAAATTTTAGGATGGAAACGTTGCTGGTTGCAATAACTTTTCATTATTATATTTTAAATTTTTGTAATCAATATGTAACTGTTTGTTTCCATAATAAATAAAATAAATAAAAAAAAAGTGGTATAAACCACCACCTTGTTCTTTAAAATTGAACTTAGAATATCATATACTTACATAATTCAGAAAAACTGTTATTAGAAAAAATCTTGAAAAAAAAATTAGAGCGTGTAACTCACATCTACCGGATTTCGGCCAATCTGCTTTACCTATTTAACCACTTGCTCCATATCATCACGGCAAAATTAACCAAAAACTATGTGTTCGAATTGTTAATGAAATTTCATTAATATCGGAGACAATTTTTTGTGTTTATGGATCAAGGTATTAACATCATGTATTTACTTTCATTCTGAAGGATATCAGGATCTCTCCAAATATTTTTTTAACGTTCTTGTACTTGTCAATAATTTGAATTAAAGTATTTTTTCTTCAATTTATTAGATACACGAATGTCACACACAATTCAAAAATACAGATGTTCTATAAATAATGCTTCATTCTTGAATCTAGTGAATTATTCATGAAATAAAAATATTTATAGGTTAGTGTTGTGAATGAGTAGTTGTATTTTTAAATAATATTTAAGAAAAATAGAAATATGTTGAAAACACTATCGTTTTATTAAAATAAAGATGATTAATATTTTACTTTTTCCGTTGATATGTGCATTAAGTTTTAAAAAAAAAGGTGAAAAGTGGCCAATAAACACGACATTTAAAAGTGCAAATACTGGACTGGATTGTTCACGTATATATTATTACATTATAACGAACATAACCTAGCAAAGCAGGCTATGTACGCATTCCTGAGGACCTGGGCGGCCGAGATTGATATGGCTGGACTACGACACAGTTTGAAGAAACTGTGCTAAATTTTTCTGGATATGCCAATACCCTCAATTGAATCACGGACTTTTATATGTAAAATAACGATACATCCATCTTACATACTCTTACATCTATTTTTTATTTAGATTAATTCAATTACATATACGTACACTTCTCATTAAAATATTGATTAGTTAGAAAACTAATTATAATTCCACTGGTTTCATTATCTTATCTAAATATCTTCGCCATCTTAACTTATTTTTTTTAATCCAAGTAAGTAATACATTTATGTACCTAGTAACCGTATATTATTTGTATTTTCCATCCACATTACACAACGTTGCTTCCTATCAAAATTGAATATGTTAAAGGGTACGATAAATGCTAAATGTTACATAAAAATAAATTTCCGCTGGGTTAACACACGTCAATCTATTTTTAAAATAGCGGTGTCAAGTATTAATTATTTCGATTAACCTTTTCGACAAATTTGGGCTTGCTCGTGAGCTTCAAGATATTTTTATCGACAGTTATACGAGAATGTATAGATTTTTTCATCTATTATTTCATAATATACTCATGGAATGGAAGTGTACTTGTCATGGGTAGTAATATTATTCATAAAAAATAAGGAGCGTTGATCCATTGGAAAAATATAATCTGTATTTTTTTTTGTTTACATACTTTGATAAATTACATTTGAAGGTATTATGAGGTGTGTAAAGAGAATAGTCGTAGTAGCGTTGAAGTTTTGAGGAGAGAGTTTATTTGTCGATACAGTAAAAATAAATGCAGTGATACAGATGACGTTACTATCGTGGGTAGGAAGGTACTGGTGAGATTAATGTTATTGAGAGATTAATAGAACCGCAAGACTGGACTCGAGTGGGTTGACGGTTAACTGTGTCGAGTGACCGGACTCAAGATGAGTATAGAGTTGTGGCTATCTCTTGGCTATTTATACAAACGAAGTCAATACATTATAATAGTCATTGTTGCAACTAAATCATAATATACACAGTTGACCTAGGTTATGATTATTTATGTACAGTGCTGACTAAGCGCTTCCGCAACTCCTATTTGTTTTAAAAACCACACATGAATATCGAAGTGTATCATATTTGTAATGCTGAGTGATTCGCCTACCATACATTAATACTGAACGAATATGTTGATGTTGTCAAATGAATGAGAAACTACTGAGAAGTTTTGCGTAGTTTCAACATACATTACCCACATTATGAGAGGACAAAAGTATAGCATTCTTTCAACGATTGTCCAAAGAAAGAGGAGAGGAATATGCTACATTTCGTGAACTTAAGAATCTATCTGATTAGTAGAATTGGAATTCTTAACTGAAGTAACCTGATAAAAATTAAATCTGATTTCTAATAGTGGATGGTACAAGAAGAAGAATAAAAAGATTTAACTAAATGAATTTTACTAAGTGAGCTTTTATTTTACAATATACAAATAATTACAGTCTTCTAAATTAGTATTATATGATCGATAAATTAATTATGGTAAATGAATTGGTATAATATGATATATAATAACGATATAAAGTTTTCTTAGAATGTATTATGTTATATGTATTGATTTCTTCCAACAAAAGCTTCACCAAATTTTAATATAAAAGGGCAATATAGTTATTATGAGACATTCATAATTCAATATTATAATAATTTAACTTAGTATAACTTTAACGACATTTTAGAATGTACAATTTGACAGTTAATTCAATTTTGACTAAATATCTCCTTGACAAGTTTGTTGTTGTAAGGGGATGAAGCAACTAATTTTATTATTTGATACCATTTGCTATAACTGCACTTATTGTTGAAATTTGAATGTAATATAAAGACAATTATAATTTTATCAATGTATACCTATGCACCCACAATGGATGACTGGCATAATGAACGCTTGTGAAACCGTAGGTTTTTGTTTTGTTTTTTAATCAGGTGCCTGTGTGAGTATTTTCAACGCATGTTTGCATATACAGCATGTATTTACTAGGTTGACCAAATAACTAACATTCAAGTCTTTTCGAGAGGTAGCCAATTTCTATACCAGATTGTAGAGCTAAAAAATACATAAACAATTCTTATATAGGCTAGCACTAAAAACAAGCAAACGTAATATCTATTGTCATCGCATACGATATAATATTATGTATCTTTCTATGGCAGTTTTCGGTGACAAAATGATATTCAGAAGACATGCAACTGTAGAGAAATATGGGATAAATTGAAACACGTGTTAAAAATATGATATTAACCTTGATATCATAATTTGCGATAAAATCTGTCAGCATTAAAAATTGATAATATTTGAGGACATTTCGAGGGCTTTACATTTCTCATGTTTACTAGATTGACCTTCACTGAACAAAACAAAAACTGATCGACATATCGAAGAAAGTTGATTCAAACAAATTCATCTGCACTACAACTGCGTTTTCGAGTACATATAACTAGGAAGTAACTGCAGGCATGTGAAGGTAGTTTTAAAGTTCAGCAGAAAAAAATCAGTACCCTCATCATTTTTCAAACTTTTTTTTCGGTTATACCTTAGCCGAACATAGATCGAGGTATTGCGCTTCTAACAAGCTTGCGTGTGGAATAGACAAGCTAAATAATAAGAATTTATTTATACATTTTACGAATTCCGGGCACTCAGCAATCCGGATTAGAGAAATATGGATATATTTGAGAGGGGAGTTTGAGAAAAACCTTTGGGGCTGTTCAAGAAAGTGACATTTGGAGTTCAAGATATAATAAGGAGCTGTACGTACTTTAAAAGGTCGAACATATCACGTGGCATATGAAAATTCAGAGAATGCGCTGGATTGGCTACGTGCATAGAATGCAGGAGGATATACCAGCAAGGCGGGCTATGTACGCAACCTCCGAGGGCAAGAGAACCGGGTGGCTGAAATTGAGATGGGGAGATTTAAGAATGATCGGTCAAACGAACTAGATAGTATCGGCTCTAGAGCATCCAGGGTGGAAGACATTTATGAATGAGGCCAAAACCCGTAGTGCCATAAATGATGATGATTCAACTTTTATATATTATTAAAACCAAAGAAAAGCTTCCACTAGACTAATTTTATTTTTACCATCAAATAGAAAACCTCACACCACGCCACATTTTCTTCCATATGTAATAGTACTGTAGAGTGTAGCTATTATATAAATTAAATTATAGTATATTAATAAGTACAGATAGGTAATATTATTATTATCAGATTGGTAACTTTTGATGATAGTTAATAATATAATATTATGTATTTTATTTAGTAAGGTAGTTTAATATTTGTTAATAATGTATAATTTACTCGTGTTTGTGTGTAATACTGATCAGTCCGTTAATAATAATTAATTGGTAGTATATAATTAATATACAACGTGATAAAATATTTCATAATAATGAAATGAATATAATATGTGTGCAGAACTACGTAGCACTAGCATATTATACTGTTATATCTATTTATATTTCGAGTAATTATTACTACTATTATATTTATTAAGTTATCCAGACATGCGTGCGTATTGTTTACATCAACACCACAATATATAGTAATCATTACCGATGTATATTATATTAAACTATTGACTAAATCATACTGATTTTATATATTATTATGTACTCAGTAATTTGAACGTGATATTATTACAGATTATTATTTCAATGTATGTTTACCGATCAACAAGTATCTAGTAATATTGATACAATAATACGCCCACGTTATCGCGCTGCGAAATTTAATGTTATAAGATAAAACCGAACAATATTGTATTTCGCAATAAGCGTTTTTTAACATATAGTCACTAAAGCAGGTTTTAATCATTTGTGATGTAATCCGATGATTTATTTATTGAAGTAATGAAAATAGTATAATCTGCTTTGGGTTATTTTCTTAATTTAAAGTAAATACGCTAAGCGAAATACTTTGATACTACGCAAGAAGAAATTCATCAAAAGAAATGTTTGATGTAGGGTTTAATAAAAATAACTTTATTAAGAATATAAATGGTAAAAACTAAGATAGTTCCAATTCTTATTAAAAAAAACTATTCTCTCGATATTTATTTTTTTGGAAACAAAAACAAAAATATATGTTAATAAATTAATATAAAATCTGCTTACATTTCTGACAGATTTATTACGTGGCTTAAAATGGTAAACAATATTTGGAGATTCATCAAACTTTATAAATGCTAGTACCTCTTTAAATACATACATATTTTTTATCAATGTACCCCATGATAAAATTTTGGAATTTTTTATGTTTTAATATGCTATTTGATTTTAGGATTTAAGAGTTTTTTTAATTCTTTCGGCAAAAAAAAATTAACCCAAGAATTTGAAAAAATCCGGTCGGAATCAACATAAAGAAATATTGTTTTGCTGTTTCGGTCAATGTAACCGAGATCTCAAGATTTTCTTAGGCAGTGATAATTTCTCGACTTTCTCGAGAATCTCATGGATGATTTCTTGAGAATTCTCGAAATTTCGAAAAAAAATAATTTTTCGAGAATTCACAAAACCTGTTTATCTAATAACGAAATATAAATAGATATCAAAAGACGAATACAGACAGCCAACAAGTGTTATTTGTCGAAAAGTATAAATCCAAAGTGATATCTTGACACGCAAAATAATCGTATTGCTGAGACCAGTCCTCACATATAAATCGCATTATTATGACATAAAGACGGTTTTCTCGTTTTCGAACGAAAGATGCTGACAGTAATATCTGAAACCAAAAACATCGATGGAGTGTAGTTGCGCACACAGAACAACCACGAATTCTACGAGGAATTTGAAAAATTCAACATAATCCAAACCGTTGAAATTTCCTGTTGCATATGGGTGGTCATATTCAACGAATGTACCTGGGCCGACCAATACAAAAAGTTTTTGTTCCAAAGCTTTTCATATCAGTGACATAATAATAATATGTACGTAATATATTTTTTAATATTTCTTATTCGATATTCAAAATACAGTAAACATGATAAAAGTAATTATACATATCTAGTACGTGGATCATACCAGAAAGGTTAATAGTATTGGTTGGGCCATTTATAGTCCCATTCCACTCTTTATCTCTTCACCCACCTCCTAATCCCCAGTGTTATTGTTACAAGACAATCAATAAGCAATTACGGGTCATGAGAGACGGTGTTACAAAGAACATTCAGTTGTATCTCGACAGCGGACGTGTGCGGGCTTCTAATAGCTTTCCGTCGCTTAAGTGATTGACTCAATAGATACAAACTCATTAATAATCTATCATCATCATATCATTTACCATCATAATCGTCCATAAAACTGTGTCACAAAGTGTGGGAGTGTACGAACCGGGTGACCCAAAACAACGATACCGCCCGAGCGAAAGTTGAAACCAGACCACGGAGCCATCATACATCATCACAAAGGTCAGTGTCTGGCACTCTGTTCCATCGCCCCCACCCCTAGATCCGACCTCCTAATCTTCTCTTAAAAATAATTACAGTCCACTCAACCGAGTATGATATGTCAAATATTTTGTAAAAACAAAATTTTGGCACAAACTCTTCAAAACGTTAGTATATCACCATGGATAGATGAATAAATTATTTAAAAATATTAAAAATATAAGTAATATGACGAACATTACAATTATAGAGTTTCTACATGATAAGATAATAAATAACAATCATAACTTAAATCCAAGATTTTTAATATGTTTATATTTACAGACTTGCGATGGACGTGTTTTTTCATAAAGAGTTTTCGAAGTATTCAAAACGTCCGTTTTAATTCAATAAAGTTTCAAAAGGAATGTTTCACTCTTTTTCAATGAAATTTGTAAATTTTAAAATTCCTTGGCACGGCATGGCACTAAAATATTTTCATTTTAACTTTTTTTAATTCAGTCATATGGAATTTTGTTGATAACTTGAAAATAAATATTTTTATGTCTTGTAATAAACAGTCCAATTAAAAACATGACACTAGTGACTAGATAATAGTATTATGACGTATAACCAAATAATATTTCATTTTTACACCTGTTATAAATTGTAATTAATTTACAAAGTGAGATATACATCTTGTTGTTTAAAAATTTACATTATACGTGGGATAGGTCATAATAAATTTCACTACCTATAATGAAGTTGTAATATTTTTAATTGGCACTAATATTGTCATTTTAGTGGTATAATGTAAAAGCCCCAATTTTCTTTGTGAAATTATAATGACTTCAGTGATCACGTCTACATAGTTATATCTTCACATACTTTTTATTTAACACAATAATTATTTTCATAATACGTGTTTCGTCTGTATAACAGTATCAATCCAGTGTCTATAACAATGAAAAAACTAGAGACTAACTAAAACAAGACGTCTATTGATTGAATTAAAACATTGAGTTTTTGGACTCTATATTCTTCAATTGCGCAATATTATAACATAGTAATTTATAGAATATTTTTGGCGATACTTTGTATCCACGGCATCCATGGACCACACACCACTGATATACATATATATATTATATTATTACGTTATATTTAAAAATGTATAATTGGCATTAATTTAATATAGGAAACATTGTCTATGAATGTAATAATGTGACATAACAATATACTAACATCAAATTCTTATTCGTATTGGGTATATATTATATTCTTACTACCTGACCCGGCAAACGTTGTTCTGCCATATAAATTATTTCTAGTGAATATTTTGGTTGTTAAATAAAAAATAACGAATGTATCGTAAGTGTGTGGGGATGGGATCTATGACAGAAAGAGGAATAGAGCGCTGTAGACGATGACCGCCAATAAAAACAAAAAAACATCAACCATTCATTTTCTCAATTCAAAATGACTAATGTTGTTCATAATAAATGAATTACCTGTGACAAGATCTCGTTGTTTAATGTTTATGCAATATCCGTCTTGTCCTTTCCAGAAAATTAGCGGATATTGGAGAGCGTCGTATGAACGGTGTGTGTCAGCGATGAACTCCAGATTATTGTTTCTTCTTCGAATCACGATTTATCGCGTCGATGTGCGGTCGCCAACCATGATTCCAGCAATGTCGTCAACAACAGGTGCATTGAATTGACGCACGTGCTCTCCAGCTGGTGTTTTATCAGGATTGATGACAATAGCGTGATTGTCACTTTGCAATTCGTGCATGTGTGCTTTGAAGAATTTCAATAATTCATTGTGCTCATTCAACAGGGCGTCCAGTTCGCCGACGATGCGCTTGGAAATAGGCGAAATGAGGCCATTGTAGCCGCAACGTGCATCCACATGATTGATGTCCTCACCGCCCATGAAGTAGATTTGTAAAAATGTATGTGGTTCGTTTGGCATTGGCAGCAATGAGCCTACTTTGTGGTATACTTGGCCTTTGATTTTGAACGTAGAATGGAATTGTTGACCATTTGCCGCAGTATTGTGAAATATTTCTGTTGCTCCGAACGAAGTCAATTGGAAGCATGAATTGAATGTACGAATGGACTTCAGGAACAGGTTTGAATCTGGAACCGTGCCGATGAGCAAGCCGTTCAATGGTTCTGGTGGTATCTCAATTTCTGGTGGTTGCACTTTTCCTGATGCGCAACACATCCCGGCTGACAATGGGCAACTTTGAGCGCATGACAATGGGGACATTCTTTGTCCATAGCACCAATCAGCACTTTCGGATGAGCGGAATATTCAATATCTGGCTAGTACTCGAATGCGAGACGAAGGAACGAAGCGGATGTAAATGTTCGATGTACTTGTTTTCGTTGTCGGTCATTTGCTCTGCGTGTGTTAACTACAAACCGGCGCGCTTGACTCCGTTCCAATTGTCGTTGTTGATTTCGTTCAGCTCGTGCCTCTTATGATTGAGATGCAAGCAATTGCGATATGCTTACACGCACGTTTTTGTTCTCTTGTTGAATTTGTTCGTCTGTTCTTTCTGCTCTACTATTTTGCATATTTGTTGCTTTATTCGTTCGACGGCCTAAATGGCCCCCCTTGCGTCTTGCTGGCATTGTGCACTGTAATACACGCACATAAAAATAGATGAATTAAAATAAATCGTACAAAATTTTGCACGCACTGCGTTGTGATATGCCGAATGAAATGTCAAAATGACGCGACGTTTCTTTTGAATTCTTCTCGGATGTAGCGTCATCTGTTATTCAACAACATAAATAATTTTGTTCTGTTTGAAATACGAACGACGGTTAAATTTGTTCATACAAAAATAATAAAATTGCGATTAAAAAATGGGAGGGTGGGGGTAAGAAAGTTAAAATTTGGGGTTATAAGTATTTTTTTATGCCAAATAAAAAAAAATACAAAAATAAAATTGTCCAAAAAATAAAAGAAAATTTTTCTGGATAGAGATACCCTAATCATCTAGCGGTATGAAATATACTTGTTGACCTATTCTCATACCTACCAAATATACATAAAAAAATTCATAAAAATCGGTCGAGCCATTTCGGAGGAGTTCGACCACAAACATCGTGACACGAGATTTTTATATATATAGAGATTAAATTCATGTGAACAATTTACTCAAAACAAGCAAATTAAATCATTGGAATCTGTCAAATAAAATTTCATTTTCAATGTGTGTGGCCCAACTTTTCTTGCTTGGAACATATAAATATGCCAGCACAGCAATATGTTACAGTAACATGGAAGTAAATTCACAGATCAAACGTACGCACATAATAATATTATAACGTTATCAAAAATCAGTAATACGTAATAAATTAGATGTTATAAGCTTAAAGTTTTATTTAAAACCGTATTAACTGTCATTGTTATTAATAGAAATTATTTATACATGACAATAAAATGACTTTAAATACTTTTTTTTATATGCGTGTTAAGCTAAGTATAAGTTTTGGATGCTTGTACTTAATATGATTTGAATAATAAAAAATGTAAAACAATAAAAATCGTCAAATAATACAAATCATGACGTAATTTTCAAATTTGGTCAAATCTATTTTTTGACAATATGAGAAAATGCGATATTTTCACTCCTCTTTTGTAAAGGGTTTATGTTTATTAGCAACAAAACAAACACATCGTTTCTTTGATCCCATTCATAATGTATGGCATTTAGCAAATTGACGCCTGCCTATGCGATGATGTGATTGATTGAAATGGATTTGACGATGTTTGAAAAAAAGCCTTCTGGATTTATCCATTATTGAAAATCCTTCTTCATATCATGCCATTGCCTAGTGAAGGTCGGTAACCATCAGACCAATCTTTGCATTGCATTAAAACTTAGTCCCATATTAAGTAGGTTAAGTGATTTGATGTTGAACTTGGCGAGTTTCAATAATCATAATATAATGTCAAGCACTCTTTATAGAGTAAAAATTGCAATTAAAAAAAAATGTTTTGGTTAACTACTTTTAAAAAACAAAAAGACAATAAGAGGAATGAGTGGATAAGAAAGCAGACAAGGGTTTGCGATGTAATAGAGTTTATTCAAAGCCTTAAATGGAGATGGGCTGGACACATATCTCGAAGAAGAGACAATCGTTTGACAAATCTAGTCATCCAGTTGTATCCAAGAAGTGCAAAACGTCTGCAAGGTAGACCTAGAGGCCGCTGGATCGATGAAATGATAAAGTTCTGCGGAAGTACGTGGCAACGCAATTCACAGGACCGAGAGAAGTGGAAGCAGCTTGAAGAGGCCTTCATCCAGCAGTGGATAGATTCAGGCTGATGATGATGATGATGACTTTTAAAAATGACCTCCTGAAATATTGTAATATATACTCAAGATTTTTTCTACATCTAAGATTAAAATCTAAAGTGTCCTGAGCCTGAGAAATCTGCGGACCCCGAAATTGGTGAGGTGGTGTAAAATCTAACAATACATTAATGTAGTTTTGGGTAAAGTTGTCATGATGATCACAGAAAAAAATACCTTATATTATAGTGAGATAAGGCAAACGCAAGATGAGACAATCGCTGGACCATCAATCTAGTCATCCGTTAGTTGTCTGTACCCAGGAGGTAGGAATCATTCGAAGAGTGAAGCTCACTAGATCGATGGAGTAGTTTAGTTCTGCGAAAGTTCGTGGACATAGAACGTACATGGCCGAGAGGAATGGAGTGGATAGATCCAAGCTGATGATAATGGCATCATTGTCATGGAGTAAAATAAAAATAATACCTTTAATGTGTTGACAGTGCTTAATAAATTTAAAATAAAATCCCGTTTTATATACACATAAATCCTTTGGCGTGAATGTGAATTATTCGACTCGAAGAATCAAATACATAAATACGAAGGCCTCTTCGTAATTACATTCCATGTTGTTTGAGTTGTTGTTTTATCTTTCATTTAAAAATCCACCAAAATTGCCGAATCACATAAAAAAAATCTCATCGTTTTTCTTTTGAAGGGATTTATTCGCTATTTTTCCGGCGCAGCAGGAACTCTATTAAGAAAAAAACTTTTCAAATTTTCGTATTTTTTCTTGTAACTGACGCCAAATTGGCTAAAAGAAATAGGGACTCGAATGAAAAACTTTAGGTGTTTAATTTTTTAATTGTTTTTCTGTCGACTTTGACAGCTTAGCACTAATCGTGAAGCTTATTTAAATCATTGTGTTTCATTTTACTTGTAGAGTAAAAATATTTAAATGTTTTTTTCTTTTTGCTTTCAATGATTAATTATAAAAGGGGGAGAACACAGAACACAAATACAGTGATGATCGTTTTGTTTAATTTTACTACAACACTTTTTTTCTAATTATTGTATATAATTTTATATGGACCTTAGTTGTATAGAAACGAGCTTTTTTAACAAGATTTTTGTACGAGAAATGGTTCTTAGCCACACACTCAACACACGACTTATTTAGGGAGGATGGTGGAGATGGATGATGCTAGTGTCTTTTAAGAGTTTCATAAGAGAGAAGATTTGATATAAAACATTTATAACGAAAATATGTACCTACCTAACACACATTATAAAAATGAATGTGTACCTACATAATAATAGATAGAAATATATTATAAAAGTAGTATAGTAGTTGACATGATTTTGATGGAATGAGGGAATTTCACCGTGTGACCTATGTAGGATCAATTTTAAGATTTTATATTATAACAACGTCCACCTTAACTGAGCATTATTCAAATGGAATATATGAATGCCTAAGTTATTACTCTCCCAATGGCATCACCATTGAGTTAGCCGTCTAAACAGTCAAAACCATCTCGCTCTAAAATTTACCACAGCCAAAAGAGGTGCTGTTAAAACATTGCACTTATTGTAATAATTACAACTAACTTATTGTAATTGTTACAATAAGTGCTAATACTTCGATACAAACCTATCCTACATAGCTGCCGTAGAGGCCGAAAGCAGTCTTGAGTATAGAATAGATGCACTGGTCTATTTACGATATCAGTTTATAATTATTGATTATTTGTGTTGGAGTCATTATTCTTTAAACCTATTTTTTATCATCACTAATAATATGATATCTATGCCTTGAATACCCATGGAATTTCAATACACTAACAAGATAAAATTCCAAATAATATATCAGTAAATGTGTCAGAAATGGTCATAAAATCTTATCAAAACTACTCTAGAGAGAATCTATTTGGATAATTTGGCTGGAAATAATAGAGGAATCGTTGTCAAATGACATCATCGTCTGCCTCCAAAGGTTTTCCAAGATAGTATGCAGATACGTAACATACATAAAAATACAACATGTCAGTAAACCATGTCGTATAAAAACAAAATGAGTTTTCTCATACAAAATAATATAATCGATGAAAAGAATATTTCCATCCCATATCACAATGACAGTTTTATAGATAATATTATTAAAAGAGTTTTGGACGTATCACCAAATATTTTTTTATCTATTATTTATGGTAGCAGCGATTATTTTCATTCATTCGTCGAAACAAAGAATTTTTATTAAAAAATCACACTGCCTATCTGATGTTTTCACAAAAGAATTCTCGCTGCTTTGGTTCTTCCAAAAAATTTATCAATGAAAAATTAATTTTTCAATCACATGGATTTCATACCATTTACTTTGTACTCAGTCAATATAATGTATTTTAAGCAGCCATTGCTATATTTATTAGCCACTTTATATAAGCTCATTTTAACAAATCTCGCGTCCAGTAGTACTCAATAAATTTGCAAACAAATCCACTTGTAAATTAGTCTACATCCACTCTAAGCTTACGACGTAGACGAGTCTTTCGATTTAATTTAAAAGTTGTTTTTTTTCTGCTGTTTCAACTTAGATCACAAGCAAACTTTGACCATTGAATAGGATTAATATCTATAGACGTATCCGGATTAAGAAGAAGCATATCGCAATATGATGGAAAATTTTTTTTATAGATTAAGTTTTAGATTTCTTTCAAGAACATACTCAACTTTATACCTACAGCTCCAAATTTTATAATTACCGAGCTGAAAAAATATTTTTCTAAATACTACATAAAAAATGTAAATCAAAATAATATACTTTATCTTAGATACGATTTCGATACTTTGAACATTTCATGCTTGATTGTCCTTATTTTGATATCATCATAATCATCATCCCAGATCACTCCACTACTGAATTACAGTATCTGCATATTATGTCATCAATCCAGCGGCGGCCCCATGATCTACCTTTTGAATGTATTCTACTTATTGTGTATGATTTGTCCAGTATCGTTTCGTTTTGGAGTTTATGTCTTGCCTATTTCAATTTAACGTATGAATACCCGCATACAATTGTTGAATTGTAATTTTGACATAAAGCACAATAAATTTTGATTTAGAATTTTTTTCCAAAAAAAATTTTCGCTCTCCTGTAAAATATCTATAGGTACTATAAAAGAATACATATACTATCTTGATTCGTAAGTATAATTTTCATATCGATTTTATTTTCTACAATTTTACTGACAAAAAATACTTATTATAAAATAATAATCTCAGGAGGAAGTCGACGTGGGATGATTATTATTATCTGTAATATCACCAGCACCTTTTAAAAAAAATTCAATAATAGAAATACGCAATGAATGACTTTGAGTTTAATAAGAATATATATTTTTTTTAATTTGGCCATTAAATATTATAACCAATACATATTATACTTACATAGAATTGAATATTGGAAGAAATATACTTAAATATATATATAAAGAAAATTCATAATACTAGAATTAAAAAAAGAAAATTATATAGTGAATATAAAAAATATTTTTACAATAATATAAAAAACCACGTACGCGACAAAGCATCTAATATCAAACTGGTGATTCTAGATTTTATCATTCGATATATTTGGCTCCTTGCCTACCTCTCAGGATGGGATGAACTGAATCTACATCATCGAAGATCTTGCCTCACATTGGATTGAACTATTAGTCTATTTTGTTCAGGCAGAGAAATGCGCAAGAATTATTATAGACGAGCTGATGCACCAACTGGTCTGACGGTCAGGTCTGGTCGTTGTCAGAGTACACTGCTTCATACCTCACCTTTGGACGTAAACTCCGATCCACGGATGATGTGAATCACGACTTGAAAATCACGATTGAGTCATAAACATTTTATCTCCAAAAATAACGCCATACTTCTTACAATTATTGACAGACACCTTTTGGCTAGAGGTTATGTTCGAGTCTGGTCTCGAGAGTTCTCGATCAATAAATTTTCCGAAATTTCAAGAACTTTCATTTCTCGAGAAATCATAAATGAGATTCTCCAGAAATCGAGAAATCGAGAAATTGTTAGCAGGCTAGGATACCGACTACAACTGGAATTTAAAAATATACGCTGGTAAAATTCTTGATGAATATTTTTTTTGACCAGTAACTGAATGGAATTTTTTAAATTTTGCGCTGAATTTTTGTTTGGCAGGAAGACCTAAAAATGATAAAAAATCGGCAAAAAGAGGTAATTTCATCTTGGTGTCGATTTCTTGAGAATTCATGAGAAATCAAAAAACGAATCGCGAATTATCAACAAAACAAAATCAAGAATTCTCGAATCTCGATAAATGAAAAAAATCGATAAATCACAAGCTTTACCTGCGGCAAGGATGTAAAAAAACATGCAATCTGAAATAAGACATCACTCACAAGTTACGTAATTTTCAGACTAGCCACCTACGCTATAGAGATTTTGGTGTTAAGTGTGGGATCTAGTTGCCAAATACATATACTTGGAGTAAATAAATCCTTCGACATGTTTACTTGAGTCACTGGCTTGACCGATTTTATTTAAATATGTATGTATAGGTACTGTTCCTTCCAAGCAGAAGCACTGACCCAATACTATCACTTTGATTCGTATTGTAAAGTGGTGTCTACATTGGCAACAAGTTGCTGGCAACCTCATTAAATTTCGATTAAAATAATTTATGGTCATATTATAGTAAATAAATTGGAGCTTGGTACAACTATTTAAACTCTTGAATAAATTATAAAATTTCATAGTAATTATTTTGTTAAATCTACAGCTTTTTATTTGTAAATAATGATGAGAATTATTATAGTTTTAGGCTACAAAACTATCTTCAAAATGAGTTTGTGATAGATATACAACTATGATAATAAAAGATAAAAGATAGTAATAAACAGTATTGAAAACGACATCATTTAATAAATGTTCTAGTGCTTCCCAAACCTTTTCATAGTACGGCCCCCAAAATCTGAAAAAAGTAATCCCGACCTCCCTCCGCCGAAAAGAGAAGCAAATCGTCATAAAGTTGTGAGTCATACTGATATCTAACAAAAACTATTACATGTGTGCAATTTGTAATACCAGTAGATTAATGCAGTGCTCCGCAACCGGTGTGCCGTAAGACGATGCTAGGTGTGCCGCGGGGCATTGCTTAAAAAAAAAAACACAAATGATTTTGTATATTATACAGTACTTACTTAATAGCCAAATTTGAGTACATGGCTGGTAATACATTTGAGCACCTGCATGAACTTAATAAAACAATGCAAGATCAGAATGAAAATATATTGACTTGATCAAAAACAACAGAATCAAAAACATTTAGCTTTGCTTCAAAAAAAATTTCATCATTACTTTCATACAATCAATCAATCAAATCAATACGACTGGATCCAAAGCCCTTTTGCAACCAATGTCAAAAATTCCATAGAAGCGCTTATGCTATTTTCTGGATTTTGGTTAATAAAGAATATTCTCGTATTTCTGTTAAGGCTACCAAACTAAGTAAGTAAAGCTAAAAACTTATCCGTTCATTGAAACAAGCTCAGGTATCGTATTAATTAGTTATTTTATTGGTAATACAATACATGGGAATGTGTACATTTGGTTCTTCGTCGTGTGATATGTATATTTAATTATTTATCAAATGAGTATGTAATGTAGTGCGTGGCAGGTCAAGCAAATAAGTGAGATAAACACAAATTATAATTAGTTTGCTCTAATAGCAAAAAAGGTCTATTTTGCTGAATAAATTGTTTTACGTGTGCTGTGCCGCGGAATTATGGGAAGACCTTTTGTGTGCCGTGGGTGAGAAAAGATTGCGGAGCACTGGATTAATGGATTGAATTGCAAAGAACGTGCTCTATTTAATCATATATATTAATTGACTTTATATATTGTCTCCCATGCATTCAATTCTTAATTTGACAGTATTTTTTTCGGTCAATATAAATATTTTAATACAAAGTGTGTATAATGTGTTCTTATCTGACAAATTAAATTATAAACGTATAGGTATAATTGTAAAAAAATACTTGCTGTTCTATTACAACATTTCGCGGCCTTCTGCAGAAGCCCTGCGCCCCAAGCAGCCGTGACCCGTGAGTTTGAGAAGCACTGATTATACGACATCCAATGTATTCATGTCTTTTATATGGTGATTATCTGTGTAGCATAGTAAAATGCGTGCTTTCATAAAATATATACTTAACATTGTTGTGCTGACAATGGTGATATTTTAATGGTAAAAAGTTATTGTTTTTTTAATGACGTCGTGTTTCATTTCCATGTTAAGGTGAAGTCTTTACTCAGCCTTTCTAAAAGAGGCACCTAGCGCAAAAATACGAACCTTGCAATTTGAGACATTTTTTTATAATTTACAATTTAAACTGTATTTATTAATAAATATGTATCTTTTATGATACTTGTAAGTTTTATATTGTATTTTTTCGTGTAACGTTATGTCTTTAATAGCTACACATTATTATTTTCTTAAAACGAATTCCGTGCAAAAAGTACATACGACTAGGTATGTATTGCAAAAACTTAGATAATCATATTTGAACTAAAAAAGAAAGAAATGTTTTTAGATTACATATTGATCATTTAAAATGAAAATGTTCAGTAAAATGTAATAACTTTCAGTTTTAGTCAATACTTTTACTTTCATCCTTCAATGTAAATATTTTTTTAATTGCAGGTCGTCACATCGACTGAATTTCGTTAACATCGTTGTGATATGAACACAACATCACCAAAGTCGTCGCTGGCGAAACTCGGTCTGGGCGCCCGTCCAAAACCCATCAAGGTCATGGTTCTTGGTCAAGGCGGTGTGGGGAAGACAGGTGAAAATCAACTCTTACTTTATAATATTGTTTCGTATGTAGATAATATTTAAATATTTCTATATATTTATTTTTCACCATTATTCTAACAAAAATTCTAAACGAGTCGAATGTATAATATTATTGTCCATGAATCTGTAAACTCTAAATCACATTCAGAAACCTCATGTACATTTATGAAGTCATGGGTCACGGCCGTGAATCCGGGCCTGGAAAATTTAACTGTTGTTTTTAAATGTGCGTTTGGACCCAGAGTTTGGACCTAATAGATTCATTTCTCGTAAAAAACTGTAAAGAAACTTCTTTCTTAGATATCGTATTATGCATTATAAATTATGATTTACCTACTAAGTGTTGATAATATAATTTATAGTAAGTATCTTTGTTTTGTCATTACTTTGTAATTTATAACGGTATTCGTATGAGTTTAATTTGTATGTCTAAGAATAATATATTTTAATATTAATATCTTCTAATAACATTACCGTCAATTTAATGAGTTTAAATATGTCTTTACATGAAATTATATAAAAGGATATCAATAACTTATTTTAATGTATTTTATAAGAACAGAGATAAAAAAAATATATTGAAAAGTCGTAAATTAAGTAACGACTAGTAATAAGGATTTATAATAAAACAAGTTAGATACCTGTCTGGATAATAAGTTCTTAGTAAACCGTTTCTAATATCGTTAAATTCTCGCTAATATCCTTTTGATATTATATTTTGATAAACAGTATTATACTTCGTATGAGGCGTCAATTTATAAACAAGCGGTGTTAGGATATTAATTAATATCGTCGGTTTAATTTTTGGTAATAGAGCAAACATAAGCTTTAAGATATTACCTCAGTTTTTGGCAGATGATATTGACAATTTAATCCATCAAAATGAATGAATAGAAAGCTTGGAAAACATTGGTTTTATATTGTGTGTTCTATCAATAAATATTTTTATATATTTTCATTTTATTAGAAATTCTAAGTATCTGCTCTGTTTAATGCGAACTCACGTTTAGCTAAGATTAAAATCCGTAAATTTACTGAAACTTGGTACAAATATTGCCCATCATTACTTATAGACTATGAATACACAATACTAAACGTATATTGATTTAGAAACGAGATTTTCTTTTGAATGAAATACAATTTACAGCTTTCAAGTTAGTAAATATTTTCTTTTTCAATTATAATTTGTTTCAGACTGAAAGAATTTGATTACATATAAGTATATAAGTATTGTGATTTAACTTTTCATTAGATTTTATAATAGAAACATACTTATTTTTCTGTATAATATTATTTAATATAATAAGTTATTACATATTTTATTGTTTTTGTTTGACCGTATTAGCGTTACTATCGTTCACTTTGATATCTGAACATTTTGATAAAACAAAATAAAAATCAGTTGATATATTGAATTACCAAAAACTGATTTTTATAATTTAACTTCTGTCCTTTTATAAACCATAAGCTACTTCCATCGCGTAAATCAAGACATGTTAAATCCATTTACCTCGAAAAAGTATGTTCTTGCTTTGAGTTAACATAGTAACGATGAAATAGTTTGAAGGTCTCTACAGAAATGACCCCTCTTATTACTTGGATACTGCGCTCTTCAGTCACTGGGCGGTGTCAAAATATTTTCAAATATATCATCATCAGCCGGAATCAATCCACTGCTGGATGAAGGCCTCCCCAAGCTTCTTTCAACTCTCTCGGTCCTGTGTCTTTCGCTGCCACGTATTTCCGCCGAACTTTACCAGTTCCTCAATCCAGCGGCTTTTAGGGCGACCCTGTGGCCGTTTGGGTACCACTTGATGACGGCATTTGTCCAGCGGCCGTCCTTTCGGCGAGCAATGTGCCCCGACCATCTCCATTTCAGCTGTTTGGCAACGTCTATTACGTCGCGTACTGCTGTCTACTTCCTAACCAATTCATTTCTCTTACGGTACTTTCGCGTGATGCCCAACATAAACCTCTCCATGCCTCGGTGTGCGACTCTTAGCTTTTGGACATCTCTCGTGTTGAGGGTCCACGTCTCGCAGCCATACGTGCGCACGGGTAGCACACATCGGTTGAACACCTTACGCTTACTACATAATGGTAGTTCACTCTTGAAGATACCATTCAGACGTCCGAAAACACTCCATCCCAGCTTTGTTCTTCGAAAAATTTCATCGTGCATGCTTCGGTCTATGGGCACCTGCTGTCCAAGATAGATGTAGCTGCTGACTTGCTCGAGTTGGGTGCCATTAATACGGATAATCTCAGGGTCCAAAAAACAGTTCCTCATCACTTTTGTCTTTGAGACATTTATCTTTAGGCCGACCGTTTGACTGACATCTGCGAGTACTTGCATTCTACCTTGAATGTCTTTCGGGGCTTGTGAGAGTATAACAATATCATCTGCAAAGCGCAGGTGACTGAGGTGCTCCCCATTATTTGGAACACCTTTTTCCTCCTAATCAAGATGAATAGAAATAAGATATTAAAAAGATATAGGTATATGTAATCAAATATATAATGTTTTTCTTTGAATTCAATTTTGTACATACTAAAATCTAATGATTGAAATAACTAGATTATTGAATTCATGCCTAAAGCCGGGTTTTTATTAGCGAGCTGTTCCTGTGACCGTTGCAGCTGGGTACAGTAACTAGTATGGACGCAAAGTAATTAATTCGCAAGCCTAATAATTCTAATAAATAATTATTTCGTATCTAAAGTTAGTTCTGTACCTGGAACTGTTACAGTAACGACTCGCTAATGAGTACGCGTGTTTGTATATATCAACAACTAGCTTGCGAAGTTACGATCGTAACAAAATGAAACGTTTGTATAAAATTTAATATTCTCTCGATTTTAAAAATAATTAAAATAATTTTCCTTTCAAATTAACTAAAAAAAAAAGAGTATAGGTACTTTTAATATAGAGTTAATATAAAATTATAACCTGAAAATATTTCAATATTGTGTGAGTGGATGAGATTTTTAGTAAGTAAAAGTAAGATGCGAAACAATCTAGAAAACTACTGGTGTTTTTCATCCATCGTCTTGTATTGAAAGTTATCGCCAATATTACAATATCAGATCAACGATGCTTAAGACATTAACTTAGTGGTTTAAGTAGCCAGGAAAATCTGGAGCTTTATTCGAGGAGGAGGAGATACAAATTCAAATAATAAATAGTTTTATTTTTATCTCAGTACACATTAAAACCACAGGTCACCCATTATAGCAATACGTGTCGGCCATTACGGCGACTAATGAAAATGAAAATTCCC
Source organism: Rhyacophila brunnea (assembly GCF_057557595.1). Taxonomy (NCBI): domain Eukaryota; kingdom Metazoa; phylum Arthropoda; class Insecta; order Trichoptera; family Rhyacophilidae; genus Rhyacophila; species Rhyacophila brunnea. The sequence continues at coordinate 21,999,558 of NW_028233350.1, forward strand.
ATGCAATTGCGGTATCTACGCTAGAGCTATTTTCAAAGTGTTTGAAACATTTTACTTAGTATTAAGAGCGTACATAAGTGAAACGGCAAATAATTTTCAACAGTATGTGGGACTTAATTTCGGCCGCGTTGCCAATCGGAGAGCGATAGTCGACCTGTGAGCACGTCAATTTGTTTTGTGATGGCGTCGGAGGAATATAATATTTTAAAAAGAAAACATGTCAATGAATATACTATTATTATTACGAATATAATAATAAACATAACATTAAAAAGACGCATATTGATTTTTTATGACAAATTATATTTCGTTCGGCTCGCGTCATTTGCACAATCCGCGCATCGCCTAGGCACGATCTTTTTAGACCATGCCTCAGCTGAGGTATAGCCTTAACATGCGGATACAGAGAACAATAATAAATGTCACCAAACTGGTTGACCCAGTCAACTTTTCTCTTTCTTTAAGCACCACAGTGCATGGTTGTTACATTAGTCCCATGTGGCTCCTAACCGGTATAGCAAAGTGAGTAGGTACGAAAAATCCTTTTTTTCAGATACCTTTTAAGCATTATGGAAGAAAGCTCTGCATATCCAAGGTATTCATGATGACTGGAGATCGCGGACCTAAAATCAGTATTAACTATCGATAGTTTTGTCCCCAGCTCTGTCAGCTTGGCCTAATAGAATCTACGGCGTACTTATTGGCAATTTGCAAGATGCCCATCATATCCTCTGGGAGTGTGCACATATGATGTCGGTTGAAAGGGAAGAGTCTTTCAAGTCGGTCCGACCCTCATTTGGACCGGTCGGCCATTGCGAATACAAGGGGAAAAAATTATCGGCTTGCGGCATTTTACGGTGTCTTTTCTCGTCGAGGATTGGCATGTAATATATTATATCAAAATAAGGATCACGCAACCAAAGAGTTGGGAAGTTGCTCCTGGGACACTCTCAGCACAACATTAAAGGGCGCCTAACGTTCGTTACGCCGCAGAATATACCTGCATAACGGGTGTGGACGCAAGGCCGGTGATGGAGGAAAAATCAAGTACAGACTATCAATTCTTGGTAGAAATACATTGTATTAATAATTAAAATAAAATACAACATGTAATATCTATTACACATATTTTAATAATCATCCAGACCGGTTTAGGCAATATAAAATGTATACTAACAAATTTTAAAGAAAATTTTATTTATTTAAGATAATGTAAATATACGTAGCCGCGAACAACAGACCGAGAAGAGTGGTTTGAGCTAGGGGATTTTCACATCTAGCAGTGGATCACTCCCGACTGATGATGATTATAGTGATGATATATATAAAGTAAATTCATATTCCATATATAGATTTACTTTATTATTCATTATAGATTCCAAATATAATATGACAGATATTTTAAACTTATCAGTGAAATCATTTACAATTTTTTGGATTGTCTTTATTTCATTTTTATTACCCTTCAACCGTTACAATATTTATATAACATAGTATTTATATAATATAACACTTTGATTTGAAAATATATATAATAATAATTTGTCCATTGTGCATTGCATACGTATATATTTTAATATATCATTGTATTTTTGGTCGAATATGATCTTAATCCATCTCTACAGGCACATACCTACTTCATAGTGTTTCGATCTAGGTATTCGCTATGTTTTTATTACAACTCCGAAATACTTCTTGCAAGAAAATCCTGTTAATGGTATCCGGATGTCTTTTATATCATCTTACCAAAACAACAGTATTCTTGAATATCCAGGCTTACCAATACAAGTGACTATGTACAATAAATGTGGGAAGAAAAACATTATTTCCAGCACTCTCTCTTGACAGGACTGTGAGAATTGTTTTCAGATTGCTTTTTATAAGAAGCTCCGGGTTAGAGCTTCCACGAAACTTTTCAGGCCAGGTGTAATATTATTTCGCACCAGTGGAACTGAATTCTAAGACCTTTGAAAACGTGTAATTTTATTTCAGATAGGTTAAAGGTTAGTGTCTTATCATAAACGTTAATACTTAGGTACTGATAAATACTTTAGGGATAATTACTACGATATTATTGTAAATACTTCCTAATAATTTCATTGATAGACTACCTCTAACAATTTATTCAAAACTGTAAAAATATTACATACTGTTTGACCTACAGTATTTATTTCTGATATATTTTTATGTGTATTAATTATTGCCAATTTTCAATTTTATGTTTCATGTGTGCGCAAAAAATCTTAATATACACTAATGTAAAATACTAAGGAATGGCGTCACCAGGAAGCCAATACCTGAATATGGCAACACTAACTCTTTATTACATCAAAATTAATCAAGTGAAAGTATTATTGGGCATTATATTATAATTCATTTATATTTGTTTTGGAAATCACGGCAAATGGATGTTCCGCTACGATCTACAGATAACAAAAACTTCTGTTCTGAACAATGGATTTAATAATACAATCTTAATATTACATACAAATACAGGCATATTATTTAGAAGTGAGGTTATACAGGTAATTTCGACAACGTGTGAAGTACACTTGTCTATGTATGATGTTCCTATTGATAACATCAATAATAATTGTTATATTTTAGCGCAGTCTTTAATAGAAACATCAGTATGTAACTTTTTCAAATGCATTTCAAACAATAATTATTGCTGTTTTCGAATTCGGCCAAAAGTGCTCTTATCACAATTTTTAAGATATTTAATTGAAATTTCGTGGGGTTGCTACCAAAAGTTGGTAAGTCGATAATTTAGGTACTTAGAGCTAACAACGGATTATGAATGCTAAAAAAAGTCTAGGTGATCCGATATATAGAACATGCACATAATGCACAAAGAATTTTGCATTATGCCTGATTTTAGAGGGTAGGTATGTCAAATTTCAAATTCCAAATTTCAATTATGCCATAACATGATTTCGAGACTTACTAACTTTTAACAGTAACCCCACGAATTATATATAATACTATACGTGTTGAAAAAAAAGGTGAATAAAAGAGTACTTTTATATAACTAGGGGCCACTCATATACCTACCAAAACATGACTGAATCATCAAATTTATCATGCCGCTCACAATAACACTTTTATATGATATTAATGTATTGTACATAAAAATTGTGTCATAAAAATAATTAAGTATTAAATGCGAAGTCTTACAAAATCTACACATAATTTAGCTTAGACCTTTAATTACACGTCAAGCTTATGAATCCATATTATTTGCGCAGGTTCGTGACCTAAACGAGTGGTAACGGCAATATATACTACTATAAAATATACAGAGAAACTTAATTGCCAACGGAGAAAATTTATATTTAAATTTAAACGTAAATAATTTTGTATAACTCCGCACAGGTAAAAACCGCAAATTGATATTTAATCTGTTAAACACCTGCGATAGAATGCTGCGTCAGAATCGAGACGGGGAGCCAAAGTGCCTTCGGCCATTCGTTTTAATTTGACAACTTACTTTCGCGGGCTATTTATTTTGGTGACCTATCAAACGTGCCAAGTAAAAACCTTTCAAGAAGTAAAGTGGTTGACGACTGAAGTATGCTCCAAAGTCACCCTAGTGGTGTTAATAACAACGTTAAAAAATCTAAGCGAGGTGAGATTGTTTTCCCGGGCTACCTGATGCCTGAAATTTGATCTCGGCGATTAATTAGTTTGCCAGATTTAAATTTTGCTTATCAGTTATTTAATACTTGACATTAAGAGTTGCATGTAATTATATTCAAAATATTTAAGCATTCCACGGATATTTGTAACTTTGAAGATGGTCGAATTATTCAAAATGAGAGTGAAACTTTAATCATCCTAATACACCGCGAATAATAATTATTGTACACTAAATTTACAATAAAAAAAATCCTACTTAGTTAATCCTCATATTTAAACGTATGTGTCATAATCGGGCGTATCATGGAGCCCTACGTTTGATGTGAAACATATATTTTTTAATTACTGGGAATATATCAAAAGCAGTTACATACGACTGAGGTCACTATGCACCCAAATGTGCTTTGATTGAATTTCCATGACTTTAAATAATTAAAAGTACCTACACATGGGAAAACAGAATATGTATAAACGAATAATTGTAATTGTAAAAACTAATACAAAACTACCTAACAATTTAAGTCAAGAGATCTTCACATTGGCAGTATAACACCGCAAATTTTTTAAATGCAACAAAAGTGTGCCATTATGGCGACTAGGCCAGACGGTAACTGGTTCAATCGACTTGAGTACCTATTCCTTTTTTGGATACATCGATTGATCTAACATACACCTAGTCGTCCTTTAGATCTTTTATTATCTACTGGATACAACTGGATAATTTGATATTATATCCAGCGATGGTCAGGTGTAGGTATTCCAATCCAGAGCTATTTTCGATACCTATGAATCCCGGGATTGATAAATATAATCCCGAAACATTCGGGATTGATTTTTTTATCAATTTTTATGGAAAATAAAATAAAAACGAAAATATAACAGAAAAAATACTTTTAATAACAAATAATACCTACATTAGAAATAAACTGAGTTTTAATGAAGTTTGATTTATACACATGTGTAAGTTGCCGATTCATTTTATTTTTTCACATAAATTAATGAAAATGAGAAAGATTGGAAAAAAACAATGCTTCGCACTATTAACAAAGTAATTCCATCATGATCTCATACGTTTTACGGCAGTTTCATATTTAGATAATATAGATTTATGAAGTGGAAAGGCCATAAGTACACCATGAGTTGCTTTTCTATTTTAAATCTCGCTAACCCATTCATTAAGTCTTTACTATCAGAAACAGCAATCTCATATTAAATTCACATTAATATTTATATTACAATATTATTTACTCCATTAAACTTATGTATTTCCAAGATTGAACATACACAATATTAACAATAAATGAAGTCTTAAATAGTATAAATTATACTAGATTTATTTTTGCCCAATTTTATCAACGTTATTTGTAAATATAAAAATTTTATATTACCAATGGAAAAGAATGCCAAACCCGGGACCAGTCCCGGGATCCCGGGATTGTCAAATTGTAATGCTGAAATCCGGGGATCAGAATTTTGGCTCGGGATTGGATTCCCTAGTCATGTGGCTTGTCCATCTACCCTTCGAATATGTCAAAAGTCTTAGTTTCAAATTATTTTTTAAGAAAATAATATAACATTATTTTCAAGAGGTAATGCTGTCAATAATAATAATATATATATATATTTACTAGTACAGTTAATATCCACTTGTTATAAATTTCCAAGTATATCAGTATAATCATTATTAAACTTTATAACTATATATTATATTATTATGTAGATATATTAAGTTATTAACAGATGATGAGTTAGATATCAACAACTTCCAATATTGTTTGACAGGCATTTAATATTGTAAACTATATATTTACGAGTATATAATAAGTTAGTCAGTAATTACTTGTAGCTGTCAAACGCAAGAAAATTAATAATGTTGTATTAAAATATCTAATGACAATAACATGACAATAGACATTCTTTTATCTACCTATCAGGATCGAAGAAAACCTGTAAAAATATGATTATCCAAATATATTTCCTTACCTACATACATACTTTTTATGAGTTGAAATACGCTGTTAACAGGATCCTTCCGATATTAAATTCCGAAGATATTTGCGTATAACAAACAAAATTCCTACAACATTCGATAAAGCAAATAAATAATAATAATATCGACTCTTATATTATTACTCCTTATTCTGTGGAAATCAACAGACGTATTGACATACTTTTTTTATATTAATATGTAAAGCTTGTTTTTTTTATTATCTAATATATAAAAAATAATATTTGTGTGTTTGTTTGTTCGTATTTAATGCGCAGCCATACCGTTCATCCGATTGCGATAAAACTTTGTTAACTTATTGCTTGCACTTGCGGGAAGAGTATAGGCTATACTAATATATAAAAATGAATGTCTGTCTGTCTGTATGTCTGTCTGTCTGTGTGTCTGTCCCGTATGCGTTCCTACACCATTACTACAAATTTTGGTAAGTGGTTGTATGCACACCCATGAAGGTTTCTGAATTAGAAAAATCATCATCTTCTTCTTCTTCTTCATTCTATTTTCTTTTATTCGTATGGTTCCTATACCATTCATCCGATTGCAATGAAATTTTGGTAAGTGGTTGTATGCACATCCATGAAGGTTTCTAAATTAGAAAAATCATCATCTTCTTCTTCTTCATTCTATCTTCTTATATTAGTATGGTTCCTATACCGTTCATCCGATTGTGATGAAACCTTCGTCAGTTGTTGTGTTAACACCCGCAAAGGTTTCTGAAATAGTACAACCATCTCCTTCTTCTTCTTCTTCATCATTTTATCTTCTTTTATTCGTATGGTCCCTATACCATTCATCCGAGTGCAATAAAACCTTCGTCAGTTGTTGTGTTAACACCCGCAAAGGTTTCTGAAATAGTACAACCATCTTCTTCTTCTTCTTCATTTTATCTTCTTTTATTCGTATGGTCCCTATACCATTCATCCGATTGCAAAAAAACCTTCGTCAGTTGTTGTGGTAACACCCGCAATGGTTTTTGAATTAGTACAACCATCTTCTTCTTCTTCTTCTTCTTTTTCTTCTATTCTATATTCTTCTATTCGTATGCGTTCCTATTCCATTCATCCGATTGCAATAAAATTTTCGTCAATAATTGTGCCAACACCCGCGAAGTTTTCTGAATTAGTACAATCATCATCTTCTTCTTCTTCTTCTTCATTCTATCTTCTTTTATTTGTATGGTCCCTATACCATTCATCCGATTGCGATGAAACCTTCGTCAGTTATTGTGGTAACACCCGCAATGGTTTTTGAATTAGTACAAGTATCTTCTTCTTCTTCCTTGGTTCCTATACCATTCATCCGATTGCAATGAAATTTTGGTAAGTGGTTGTATGCACATCCATAAAGGTTTCTGAATTAGAAAAATCATCATCTTCTTCTTCTTCTTCATTCTATCTTCTTCTATTCGTATGCGTTCTTATACCATTCATCCAATTGCGATGAAAATTTGACCAGTTGTTGTGCGCAAGCCCGCGAAGGTTTCTGAATTAGTACAACCATCTTCTTCTATTCGTATGCGTTCCTATACCATTCATCCGATTGCAATGAAACTTTGTTGAGTTGTCGTGCGCACGCCTGCAAAGGTTTCTGAATTATTAAAACCATCATTTTCTTCTTCTATTCGAATGCGTACCTACACCATTCATCCGATTGCAATGAAACTTTGGTGAGTTGTCGTGCGCATGCCCACGAAGATTTCTGAATTAGAAAATCATCTTCTACTTCTATTCTTATGCGTTCCTATACCATTCATCCGATTGCAATGACATTTGATCAAGTGTTGTGCCCTTGCCCGCAAAGGTTTCTGAATTAGTGCAATCATCTTTTTCTTCTTCTATTTGTATGCGTTCTTATGCCATTCATCCGATTGTGATTAAATTTTGACCAGTTGTTGTGCGCACGCCCGCGAAGGTTTTTGAATTAGTACAACCATCTTCTTCTTCTTCTATTCGTATGCGTTCCTATACCATTAATCCGATTGCAATGAAACTTTGGTGAGTTGTTATACGCATGCCCACAAAGATTTCTGATTTAGAAAATCATCTTCTTCTACTATTCGTATGCGTTCCTATACCATTCATCCGATTGCGATGAAACTTTTGTCAGTTGCTGTGCGCACACCTGCAAAGGTTTCTAAATTATTATTATATAAAATACAAAGTTTGTTGTTTGTTTGTTCCATCCAATTTTGATTTTTTTTTTACTACATACATATTAATAACATTAACGCATTCGCTGCTGAGTAGATAATGAGATTTTAATTAGCACCTTTAAAATGCACGTTAATTTCATCGATCGGCCGCCTGGTCATTACGCGCATGTGTGTCTTCAGCGTCCAAAGTATTAATAACGTTTTCATATTTTGGATTCGATTTTAATTTAGTGTTCTTATGTTTGACCTTTACTCCTATTAGAATTATTTTCATATTGCCATATTGTAATTACACAGATATTTTAATATTGAAAAAATAATTACCTCTTATTATTTTTCAAATATCTAAGATAAATATAACCACGAAGCGACCCTGTGCGAAGCCGGGTACTTCAGCTAGTATTTTATAAAAATTTCACTCAGTACCTAGTCGTATAATAATTTATAAAAAAATGATTAAAGAGAATAAATAATATAATAAAATTTAAAAACAAGCTTTTTAAGCAAAATGTTTTTATTCTAGATTAGTTGGGATACAAAAATAAACAGTTAAAAAGCTATTGTACGTACCATTTGGTATATCCTCCAATGTCTGTATTTGACATTCGGATTCAGTGGCGTTACTTGAAATATTGCGCCCAGGAAATAATCACACAATCCCTCTTTTTTCATCAATGTTTCTAAATCTGAGATGTTATATTATATTTTCTGCTGTAGATCCGTATTGATAAAAGCACATACCTATACATATATATATAGTTTTTAACACTATAACAGGTCATGAGGCCCAATGACAGCAGTGTAGTTAAGTATTAGTATATTCACTAATAGAAGAGAAACAATCACAAACACAAAGGCTTTGAGAAAATCACATACTTAAACAATATATAAATATAGCATAGCATTAGGTAACTTTTAGACTTACTTTCCAACGAACGGCAGAGTGCTACGATGCATAATTTAATTCCGGGTAATGAATGATGTATTTAAAAAAAAATCCCACGCTATCACAAAAAAAAAACATTTAAGATTTCAGATTCAAACATAAACATTGTACATAGTTATGATTTACACAGCAGCTATACATTAATATAGATCTAGCAGGGGATAAGGCCCCGAACCTCCCGAAGTCTTCAAAGGAAAATATGGCATGTTCGATTTTCAAATAAATCTACAATCTAGTTTATTTAGGGGCAGATATTACCGGTGTATTGTTCTTTATCGACGGCCAAAAAAAATACTAAAAGCGTCTGTTAGTTGTATTAGAATCTTTATGCTTGTCGCAAAATCACTCGATTTTTTTAATTAAAAATCAAGACAGAGCTATTGTATCATTATCGTATCACATACCTACCCCGTTGATGCAATGTTGTGTTGAAAACATCTGGTACACATGACGTGTTAATAATTATTATCATTCATCTTATTGGTTAAAAGTAAACTTTAATGGACTCGATTTTTTTCCATTCTCGCTTTAATATCAATCCATAATACTATAATTTCTTTATACTTCATTCTTCATACTTCATAGTTCATTAAACTGCACCTTCAATGATTTTTGTGTTGAATACCATTAAATTTTCTTCAATACGGCTATTTATTTTATAACCTACGTTAAGGTGGTTATAATATAATGAATCTGCGAATTAATTTGAAAACTTCAATTTAATATATTTTATTTCATTTATTTATGCACCCATCTAAAAATACTATATGTATAAATAGATAGAAGATTAAAAAAAGCTTAGAGAAGCTTTTCATACAAAACTGAAATCCAAAAAAAATATATATATATTACTGTTTTTAGATACATATTGATTTCTTAAAATGTAAGCTATCATTAAAATATAGTAAATAACAGGTTTTGCTTATAACGTTACTCTCCGTTTTAAAATTTGTACGTCAAGAATTATTTCGTGTAATTGGTACAATTTCATAAATAATATGGGGTCTCTTCTTTTCTCGGTCGTTCCCTCATGACTGAGGATCGTAACCACCTTGGAATTTTGTTATCTTTTGAGCGACCAATACTTTCCACCTCTCTTGATCCTCTGCTTCTATCAGCTGAAATGAGTGAGCTGAGTGAATGCTGCCGCCAGTCAGTCAGTCCTTCACTTCAAACTACCAGTCTCTCCAGGTTTTTTTTTTTTTTTTTTAATAATAACCATACCCTTGCTTTTTCGTACAAGGTGGTTGCGTGGGTTAGTTGCATTGATGTGGGGCTAATTAGGTGCCTCCATTTATATCTTTAATTTTCTTTATGGCCAGGATTAAATATTTTGTGTAGTGTTCTTGTGTTGTTCTATTGCTTAGTGCTTCGTGAGGCTTTTGGAGGTCAATTTCGTGATTATGTTGTCTACATCGAGTCCTGAGAGTCCATCGCTCCCTTTCTAGTATAGGGCAGTCGTTGATGACATGCCACACAGTTTGAGATGTGTTGCCGTCACATGGACAACAGTCGTCATCCCTCAATTTAAATCTTTTTAGATAAGCTCGCACCGATCCGTGGCCTGTTAGTATCTGTGTGAGTTCGTGTGATATTTTTAAGTTCCTGGCAAGAGTGATGGCACAGTTTATGTTTGGAATAAATTTCTGCGTTATTGATCCTGTGGCGGATGTTGTGTATCTGTGGTTCCATAGCTCTATGGTATCTTCGTTTAGTTTTTGTTTTGCGTAGTGCCACTGGATTTCTGGTGTTCGTATTTTCCTTTTGTTGATAAACATTATATTTGTCTTAATATCTGAGAAGGTTAGTTTTACGTCTTCACCCCATGAGTTTACTTTTTGAAGCACGCTATTGGTTTTTAATTCCAGTTCGTCGGTGTCTTTTGCTGCTATCAATATTAACACATCGTCAGCAAAGGCTTGTATGTGTGTATTGTGGGGTAAGAGTATTGTTAATAGACTGTCTAAGGCGATATTCCATAGTGTTGGGCCACAAGTTGAGCCTTGGATGCAACCTTGGGTTTGGTCTTGTTTTATTTCTTCGTCTGCATACTTTAGTTTTACTTCCCTATCTTGTAGATAACTGCAAAACAGTTTGTACAGGTTAGGCGGTGTTGACTTAATTGCAAGGGCGTTTTTTATGTGTGGCCACCATGCGTTATCAAATGCACCTTGAATGTCTAGGGAAATTGTTATGAGTGATTCTTTCAATTCGAGATGCGTTGAGATTATGTGTACGGCTTTGTTTAGTGCGTGTTCTGTTGATGTTTGAGGGGTAAAGCCAAACTGTTTAGTGCTCAATTTGTTGTTTTTTGTAAGATGCCAGTTCACTCTCTGAATTGCTAGTTTTTCTAGCACTTTTCCGAAAACGGGAAGGAGGCCGATAGGCCTGTACGATTTTGTGTCCATAGCATCTTTTCCAGGCTTAGGAACGGCCTTAATGATCGCTATTTTCCAGGATTTCGGAAAGTGAACGAGTGTCAGACATTTATTGTATAGTAGTAGAATTTCTTCAGGGAAGTTTTTTGCGAAATTTTGGCAGATATCTAATGTGAGGTTGTCGTGTCCAGGTGCCTTTTTTGGAGTCATATTCTGTAAGGCGGATAGGATCTCAGTAAGTGTGAATTGGATATCATCCTCTCCGCCTGGAATATGGTTGTCTGATGTGTGTCTGATGTAGTGTTGAATCGGTGTATCTGTTGTTGGATCATCGTATGGAAAGAATTTTTCCATTAGGGCTTTTGCAGAGTCTTTTGCGGTTGAGTGCTTTACTCCCTCTGTAGTAAGTGTCGATTGAATATTGCTGGCATTAGTTTTTTTTGTTATTTTGTATAGCGAAGACCATGCTGTCATTGGCGTCTGAGATTCATAAAATAATTTAGCGCTTTTAATTTTTGCTTCCTCAATGGCTGTTTTGTATGCTTCTCTTTTGTCGATATAGTCAGTGAGCTTTTGTGGTCGCATGATGTCACTTGAGTTCTGTAATTTCCGTTTCGATCTGAGAGTTATTCTTTTCATTTTTGTTAATTCAGCGTTCCACCAGATTGGATTTTTCCTGATATCATGTTGCGTTTTTGTGGGAGTATTTTATGGCATGCGATAGAGATTGCCGAGGTGACCGTTTCCACTGCAGTGTCGAGTTCAGGAGTTGTATGTATGTTTTCAAGGAACTGTTTATCTATGTTAAGCTCGGCCATGTTTTCCCTTGTCAATTCATTTATTTTTCTCCAGTCGGTTTTTTCATTTGTTATAAAAATGCGTGTTGAGTCGGTCATGGGTGAGAGTACGCTAATTGTATTGTTCCAAGTAAAGGTGATTGGGTTGTGGTCTGAGATGGGGTTGTGTTGGTCTTCTACTGTCCAGTTAGCAATTTTGTGTGTTGTGTTTGGTGAAGAGATAGTGATATCGATATGAGATTTTAAATGTTTCCCGTTCCGCCAGGTGCTGTAAGTTGGAACTGATCCTTCATTACATACGTGCCACCCAATGCTGGCTAGGCAACTGATGACCTCATCGCCTCTTTTATCATTTTTCGGGCTCCCCCACCAGCTGCTTTTTGCATTGAAATCTCCTCCTATTATATATTCGCCTTTATCTTTTCCTAATTTTTCAATTTTTTGGAGTGTTACCAATGTTGAGGATGGCGGTGGTATATAAATTGATCCAATCGTTAGCTGCAAAGTTCCAGATTTCAAGGTTGCAAATGCATTGCACTGGTCAGATATGTCGCTTCTCCAAAGAAAGCGGAGGTTAGGATTGGAGATGATTATTACGGCTTTGCAGGGGTTTTCCGATGTTCCGTCGGCCTGATATATTGTTAGATTATGGGGAGATGTTACTCTGCCCGTATTTCCGACGTAAGGCTCTTGAAGAAGTAATATATCATAGTATTTGGCCTGAGCTATTATGTGATCCATTGCTGAGCGGCATCGCTGAAGATTTTGTTGAAGAAAAATATTTTTTTTGACTGCCTTATTCCTAGAAGTTTGATTTTTCTTTTGGTCTGATGTCCATTGGTCGACTGTTGCTATCTGGCTATGACCGATATTGGCGTGTACTAATTTTATTTTAGCAGCCATAATCAATTGAGTTGAGAGACTTTTTTAAATATGCTTCTTGTGCAGGGCATAGTTTTTCCCCTGTTTTGTGACTAGCGGGCTTCCCGTAGCGTGTACAAGTTGCACATATTGGTGTTTTATTAGACTGTGGACACTCGGTAGATATGTGACCCTGTGATGCACAGTGGGAACAGACTTGAGGCTCTTTACAAAATTTGCTCGGATGTTCATACATGCAACATTGTGTGCACAATGTTATACCAGTTAAGTCACGCACTCTGTGTGACGACCATTCAAAATAGCACCGACCTTGTTCTATTAATAGGTGCCTTACTGCTGGTTGGACATAAAATACTCGGTGACATGTAGGGCCTTCTCGAGGTCCTGCAAGATGACTGCGGATGGTTGTTTTTGTGAACACTTCGGCAGGTAATTGTATTTCGCGGATTGATTGATGAATGCCTTGTAGGAAGTCTACGTCCTCAACTTCCCGGGGTATATCATAAATGATTATACGTGGCAGTCTTTTGGGTGGGATTTTTGCTTCCAGTTTGTTTGATTTGAAACCTGTTGCGGCTGCTAGGCGTTCTGAGTCGGACTCTGTGGCAGTATTTATTACGACCCCACGATTCTTTACCAATCGTACGCCGGTAATTTTCACTCCTAACTCTTTGGGATTTATCGCTTCTTGTATGATGGCCTTTGTTGATGCGGAATCTTTTATTTTGTCATTTGTCGGGAAAACCAGTACTGCAGGCTTGGTCGGACGTACTGCAGCGCCTAGACGGGATATAGGTGGTGGAATTGTTTGTTTTACAGCACCTGCATAGGATGAAGTGGAACTTTTTAAGGCTTTCATTTTTATGAGTTCCATTGCTTGTCGAACAGTTCCTTCATTCATGGAAATTTGTTGTGCTAGAATTCTAGCAGATGCTGAATTTTCTGCTGATTCGGCAACTGTTGCGGCGAACAAATGCATCAGTGTATCCATCTTGTCTAGGATTATTGTTTTTTGTTCCTTTAGGTTTTTAGCCGACAGAGCAGCCAGTGCTTCCTTGATGGAAATAAACAGCCCATTTGCTTGATTCAGTCTCTCCAGGTTAACCAATGGTCCAAAAAACTGCAGAATGCGTGTCAGACATATTATTGTCGAAAGCAGTTTCTTTATCTGCAGTCTCTAGATGATTGACTGTTTCGTTCTATGCTGTTCAATAATTACTAAGCATTCAGCACCAACACCACATTTTGAAGGCATCAATTGCCTTCCGCTCATTTGCCTTCATGGCATTAAAGTTTAATTTAGTGCATTATATTATAATTTTAATATATAATCTTTTGTGAACAATACAATAATAGTATGTATCTATTATGAATAAATGTTCGTACTATTTAAATCCCGGCTGGGCGCCAATGCATTGCTTAGGTACCTACTCTTGGGATGATTAAGCCACGCCGCTATACGGAATTTTAAATTATCATCTCTGTTTCCATATAAAATGTTTAATTATTTCATATGAATTAATATTTAAATCATTTTTAAACAAATGTCTTTGTCATCATTATTAGCTACATTATTTAAAGGTTATTGCGTGGCATTTGTAACATGTACACAGGAAAAACAAGGAAAAGGTAGAGAGAAACCAAGTAATATGGTTTTAGCCCAAGGAGTCACATCATAAAATTATTTTTTAGTGTAATATCACGTATCTTATTTGAAGGGGACTTCAAAATCAATATATACTATATTAAGTTGGTATTATTATATGATCAAATTACTAAAATATCACTTGCAGTCCTACACGGAGAATATTATGGTCCCCACAGAATCGATGACGATAAAAAATAGTTGTGGGTATATTTATTATATGGGTAGGTTTTTTCTCTGGGTCAAAAACATAATTCTTACCTATTTTTTAAAACCTTGTTTTTTTAGATGGGCGATTCGAATCTTCACCAGTAACTTTACCCACTACTCCTCCGTGTGGTGTATTATATTATAATATACTTTATATATAAAACATATTTTTTATTTATATTATATTATATTTGCGTATTCTCTTTATGACTATTTCGTGACAACTGAAAAAATGTGAAAGGGGTTCTAACTATCACAGAACAAATGTTATTTTCTCTGTAAGCTATAATGGGGGAAATGATGTGACCTTGTGTTTGCTTATGCTCTAAGGTTGGAGCGTGATGGGGTAAAGTAGGCATATTAATAACATTTTCGTATCTGAATTTGACATGGTCGTTTTAAAATTATCATCATTTAGTGAATAACGGTTATAATATTATATCTTAGTAGTTACTTAGTCTTATACGATTTACATTATTATTATCACGATGGAAGAATACTCTATATTATATAATTTAAGAATAATATATATTATATAATTCAAACAGATTTCCATGACATTATAAGAATGTAAATTAGTAGATACTACGTACCGTATTTTTATAATATTACATCATATTGTCATTGCCAACAGAAGAATGGAAAGTCGACAAAAATATAATCAAACATTTTTGCAAGTCTGTTCGCCGTGGCAATTTCTTTATTTGAAATGATTAATTTGCTTCATACCATTCGTTGATTCCTCGAGACTGATACTCACCCTCTGGAATATCTCAGTTCTTTGTGCGACTTATTCGCCTAAACGAGACAAATTGCGAATAATCAATTATCACAGAACCTTCATATATTTAAAATGTTTGCAATAAATAATAAATCATTTAAAATAATCCACTATCAGAGATTTGCCACTATTAGGACGATCTTCAATTTATTGACTGCTACCCGAAATATGAAGCTGCACTGTTACCATTTACTAAGATTCTTAAAACAAGAAAAGTGATGGTTTTGTATACCATGTACCTATGCCGTAGATCTTTCTTTTGATAATTTCAAACTTTTAATGTGTTATAATGTCACCGAAGTACCTACTATGGTTTGGTAGTTTTAAAAACTTCAAGAACTCATTCGCCATTCATTGGAAAACATTAATTATTATAGCAACTCTGTTTGTCCAAATGATATTTAGTATAATATGTATACACAATTAAATCTGTTAGCTTTAAATTCTCCGCGATATTTTTTGATTTAGTGTCAATATGTGATAGTATTATTATGTTGTATCATTTTCATATTATATCGTTTCAAGCAATATTAAAACTATATGATTTTATTAACAATATTGGTGCTAAGTTTCTCAATAGCATTTAGTAAATAATGTACCTAGGTAGTTTATGGGAATCTATGTCTTCGCGTAGAGATAAACTTACTCATCTCGGTCAGTTGAATAGAATATTTATCAATTAAATAGTTATTAATAATAATTTTCTTTATATCTATTTCTTGTTAGAAATACATTATAGTAAACGCATTTATTAGGATATTTTTATGAAATTAAGCGTTTACGCAATTCGTGATATACCTGTTACAGTACCTATGAATTTTTCAGGCACTGGTTTTATTATTAACAACATATATTTTGATTAATAGGTTTTATTATGTTTGTTAATTATTTTTACCTACAGTTACTTTTTCATATATTATGTACTATTTAAAAAAAACTAATACCGATTTTGTGTTACAACATATTCAAATGGATAACATCATCAGCATCTGGTTCCGTCTTGGTAGTTTATAAATGTGAAAAAGTAACAATGAATAAATATATTTAATAAACACAATGTATATAATAATTATTGTGTTATTTTTTTAAAGAAATCATTGGTTATATAATCCAGTGTGGATCATGGCCGCTTCACGAAGCGGTTTCACAACAGAATTTATATAGGTACTCTGGGTTGAAATACATATTGAAAAACAACACGTGAAATTTACATAGCATTCAAGCCCGAGACTATCGACTTAACAAGCGGATACCGCTTGGCCATCGCTGAATAATATAATTATGTGCTTCAATTTCTTTAATGATTTTAATTTATTAAACTGTTGTCTTTTGTCAATAATTATTGATAAATGAAAAAAATGATTATACAGTTATATTATTAAGCACTATGTAATTATCACCGCCTAAATCACAAGAAATATTTATCATGCTTTTTATTTTCGTTGTTTCACAGAAGAAAAAAAAAATAAAAGATCAGGCAAACAATTTCTAATGTTTGTTGAAAGTCTTCAAATGAAAATAATTCTGAGTAAAATGAGCTGAGATACATTTTTGATTTGTTTAAGATTAATATTAAATTTGTGATAAACATTAATATATTATGAACTTATTAAAAACCTTGAAGATTTTATTAATAAGTAATATAATATAAAAAGTATATGTATCCATTTTTTTTTTCATTTGGTTTTTGCGGACGAACACTTAATTAAGATTACCGTTACCTACGTTCATTTCAAAGAAAAAAACATGATTATTAATCACATCGTTTTCCTTGCTACCTACGTCTGAATAAAGTATATTAAATTAATGATTATTTTTTTATATTTTTTTAAATATTCCAGCAGGGTATATATCTACGTCATAATATATATCTACGAAACGATTAGTTGACGAAAATGTTGTTATATGAGACGACGACTAAATATTATAGTAAAACAGATCTGAATATAAGATTACTGAGGCTAATGATTTAATTAACTGCATCAGTTCACATTGCGGATTCGTTTGTAGACAATATCACTTATTGTACTATGAGGTTTATTAGCCAAGGCTGCACTGTAGTAAAACGCCATGCATTAATATTGTAATAATATCATACGTTCGTTTGGTATAACCAACTGTTAAAACTGACTTTGACTGCAATTGCGCGAACATAATATTAAATATTTTTGACTTTTTGACTTTGTATTAGACAAGGAAAGTCACCGAATGCTCGGTAATGATTAGGGAATCCAATCCCGGGATCCCGAGCTATTTTCGATACCTATGAATCCCGGGATTGATAAACATAATCCCGGGATTTCGGGATTGATTTTTTTATCAATTTTTATGGAAAATATAACAGAAAAAATACTTTTAATACAAAATAACTACATTAGAAATAAACTGAGTTTGAATGAAGTTTGATGTGTAGGTTGCCGATTCATTTTATTTTTTCACATAGATTATTAAAAATGAGAAAGATTGGTAAAAACACAATGCTTCGCACTTTTAACAAAGTAATTCCACCATGATATCATACGTTTTACGGCAGTTTCATATTTGGCTGACTAATTAGATTTATGAAGCGGAAAGGCCATAAGTACGCCATGATTATTTGCTTTACTATTTTAAATCTCGCTGATCTATTCATTATGTCTTTACTATCAGAAATAGCAATCTCATATTAAATTCACATTATAATTTATATTATAATATTATTTACTCCATTAAACTTGTGTATTTCCAAGATTTAACGTATACAATATTAACAATAAATGTCTTAAATAGTATAAATTATACTAGATTTATTTTTGACCGATTTTATCAATGTTATTTGTAAATATAAAAATTTTATATTAACAATGGAAAAAAATCCCAATCCCGGGACCAGTCCCGGGATCCCGGGATTGTCAAATTGTAATCCCAAAATCCCGGGATCAGAATTTTGGCTCGGGATTGGATTCCCTAGTAATGATGGTGCACTTTCGAAAAAATGAATATAGCGGAACAAAGTTATATCACTATGTAGACAAAGGAGTGCCCTGGTGGTAAATATTCGGTTTAAACCGGCCAAATTCTTAAGGTTAGTGAAACGGGTGTAGAAAAACACTCGATAACTGCGTTCTGGCGGCCATTTTAAGCGTATAACTCTATTAAATCTCAAGTGATGTTTTCCCTTGTACTTTATAAATATCTATTCATTCATTCAAAAAATAAACAACTTTTAAATCATCTTTCGACAAATTCCAGAATCACTCGCTGACAAACTTAGTTCTATTATTGTGACTACGAATTCAACCACACGAAAAATATTTTGAATTCATAATAAAGTAATATACTGAATATAAAACATTAATATGTACATATCTAATTATAGTTTAGTGTGTGTTTGATTTTTACCATTCAGTATAAAATAACCCAAGGCGTACTAAAAGACCATAATCCACACGAGTGTCCTAAAACATACTGGATCGGCAAACTCTTTAAGTTATGCAGATATAAGTGACCTAGCAGAAGGACTAGAAACTGAAAAAAATGGAGTGATATAGGAGAAGCCTTCGTCTAATAATACATCGACCGCGGCTGATGATGATAATGATACAAAATCAAATATGTCAAGAGTTATGAAAATTGAATAACGAAGTATCTAGCTAGTTATATCCGGATAACAAATAAAACGTGTGTGCTGAGAATGATTAAAAATGTTCACGCCTCTCTACGATGTCAAACACAATAATATGCCAGATTTTTATTGGAAAATATTCACGATCATAATATTAAACTTCCGTATGTTCGTTCAACTGGCAGCGAAGATATCTTTCTAGATGTGAAATGAATATCTGCACGACCGCCCCCGCTGGTTCAGTCGTGAGATGAAAACAACAGGTTTTCTATAGAATTACATTCAATCGAACAGCTCGAGTACCTCGTTCCAGATACAATCATCTTTTTTCATATTATATAATATGTACATAGTTCACCACATCTGCCGAAAGATGGATTTTGTTCCAATTTTAAACTATTTTAGCGGTAGGTTTTATCGAATTATTAAATGGAATTGAAAAAAATATTAGGGGTCCGGAGGTAGTTTACGGCTATAAATTGAGGCGTGCCCTTTGCCTCGGTATCTTTATATGAGTTTTGCCGGTGCAATGCAAGCTATTAATTTTCCAAACCGCCGTACCTCATATTATTGTACCTGTTGTTATTTGCCGCACTGGAAAGCGATGTCAAAGGGAATACGGGAAGGGAGACGCCGCACTGTCGTAGACACGTAAACAGAATGTAGACGAGGAATTTCAATCAGTTTCTATCTACTACTAAGTAGTTTTAATTCATTTTATTTTTAACATAATATTTTTTTATTGCGGATTGAGAATTACCATGCCTAAGGCTGTATATAAAAATAAAAAAACTCTTTTTTTCGTTGGAACTTAAACATATGCATGAGTAAATCATTATTTACGTGTGCATATTTAAATTCTCACCAACTATTAAATCATAATATAATAATTTAAATATAAATAGTAACATTAAATATTTTTTTTAAAGTACCTATCGTATCTAACGTCTATTAATTTTCGAATTGCGTGGTGTCCAGTTGTCTCGGCGCCAAATCGTCCTAGACCCCTGTCAAAATACATGCCTGAGAGTGAGGCACCTCTCAACTCACACCACTGACGGCTACGAATTTTCGAAAGGTTTCATTATATTATATTATCTGAGATTGCATATTATTATTCCTCAAAACGATAGTAGTCAAGTAGTCAAAAAGCAAACCAATCCTTTCACGGTTTACAGAAATATTTCAGATGTAAAATTCAAGGAAAAAAAAACTAAAATAAACCTATGCAATACCCTAATCGGGTATATAATGACAAATATGTTACAATGTGGGATTTATGTATTCTTTCGTATGGCGACAGGGTATTTGCAACAGCATAGATATATTCTTATAAACCACTGTCACAGTTACAATACGAAATCACATTAAAAACACAGGGCTTAATAAAAAAGATTATATGAAAGTGGATATATTTGAGAGGTATGTAGAAACAGAGTGGATTTGAAGTAAGCAGTACCTATCGTATGTATATAGATGCACGCGAGAGACCGTACAATATTTACACAATGTTGAAAACGCACCTTACTCTAAAGTCAGGAAAGAAAGTAAGTGTGATGAAATATATATGTGTTAAAAAACGAATAACATTTCTCGGTGTATATTTTAACTTTAATTGTCATATTTTTTAAATACACATTAATTTATTGGTACTTATCGTCCAAAGTAATACCCCGTTTACACGTGCATGGATGTACTGTGCACAGTAAGCAAATGTGTGGGGAAATATGTATTATCCTGAAGTTGGCAAGATTGCGTGCATAAATCAAACAAGATTGGAAGATTCCAAAGTATGATGATTTATTGCGCGCAAGTAAGATTATTTTCGATCTGCGCCTGCGCAGTAGAGCAATAGAGAGCGAGATAGCGATAGAGAACATACCGGTAAAAAATGAATTACTCATTTTGATCTCCGATTTTCAATACGACCTGTCAGATAGTAGTATAAAATGAGAACCTTGCACCTCGCTTACTCTTGATGAAATTGGAGAGACAGTCAGCACTTTTACGTGTAAACAGTTATTGTCATGACAGTTTAAAATAAGCACAATTGCTGACAGTAATTCCATGCATGTGTACAGGCGCTATAATTGTATGATAATAATATAATCTGCTATTAATAAACAAATTGAATTATCATATTATTATTACATGATTTCATCAAATATCCAAATATAGCAGCTGAAATTCACAATTTGTCTTTGGGGATCGATGAGGGAGAAGGTGATGAGATGATAAAGGCGACAGTGTAGTAGAGATTGATGTAGCGCTTATTATCTTGATGCAGAGTACATAGGGTTACAGTGGTTTGAGTAAGATAGTATCGCGTTGAGTTTAGGTGCTCAAGCCGAGCCCCGATCAATAGTGATGATGATCGGGTGACGAGTGTCGAGAGCAAGAGACTGTGAGCAAGTGACTGAGTCGAATGACTGGACTCGAGTGGAGTGACGAGTTATCGATTGTCCTCGCTATTTACACACATTAAATCAATACATTACAAGAGTCATTGTCGCAATTAAATAAATCATAATAAAATGTTGACCAAGGTTATGATTGAAGAAACTGCTGACAATCGCCTCCGCCACTCCTATTTGTTTTGAAAACAAAACAAGACTATCGAAGTGTGTCAAACTAATGTAATACTGAGTGGTATTATTACTATATGTCTATATTTTTTTAGCTGAAAAGACGTGCAACGTACTGGGTGATGTTTAAAATTACATTGAAAAATAATAAAAAATCGATACTTAGATTGGAAAAAATACTATTGAAAAAAAATCATTGACAGTAGACGAGATGATCTTTCGGCTTTTATTTCCGAATTTCACATGAACAAAGCTGTGAACGCGGAAGTTTATAATATAATAGGTATATCGCGTGTGTACGCACTTACGCTTGATCAAGCAAACAACCCAGTGTCGATGACTCGATGAATGAATAAAAATAGAATAACTTTCGTACGTATAGTATTTTTTTCTTTATTTTTACGTTTTTATTTTTGGATATTTGAAGTTGATAGTATGTTATGGAAATATAAAAATATACTTATTTTAATGCTTCAGTGCGTTTTCCCCGTGTCGGGATAAGAATGAAATATTTTTATTTATTTTTTATTTACTCTTGATAATCCAATATTGAAGATTTTCCTTCATCTCTACAGGGGCGTTTTTCCTTTGTCCTGTTGTGTGTTTATACTGTTCATCATATTTTAGCTTTAAAATAATATTTAACGTGGTAGTGTCGTCACGTGGAAAAATTTCATGATTTCAATTTTATTTATTTAATGTTGACGAAATCATTCACTGTAAATAAATAAGAAGATAATTTATTTATCTACATTTATATCCTTATATAATGTATGCATACACACACACACATATAAATAAATGAGTATAGTTTTTGAGCCACCATGTAAAAAAAAAATCCCATAAATTAGTTTTTGATAGACTGTAAAATGGTTAATACTACTAATTGAAAACGTACCTATTGCAATAGATAAAAAAAACATCGTGGTATATAAGCCGGCTTTTCACATAAAAACTCGTCTCACCTGCGACGTGTTAAATACGTCGATGTGACGTCATTGTTATTCACAAAACACACGTTGCCAAATGGAGCTCCGCAGATTGGTTGAATGCGACTTTTTGGTTTGAAAAAACATTTACTGTTGCAATCGACAAGTTGCATGTTTCTCGGGCTGCGAATCGAAGACGCCGGACGCATACGAATACCTATTTCACTCCTATACCGGCTCGGCGATCGCCGCATCCAAATATCTATACGTTTCGAAGGTTACCTCCGACTATCGCTAAGTAGATGTGCCCGGTCTTCATATGCAATACCGTATGGACATTATTGAAAGGTTTAATTTATGGCTGTGCGGCAGACGAGGCGAGCTTAGATGTGAGAGCCGGCTAACGTTTTCAATACACCAAAATATCAAAATCAGTTTTTATTGAAAAATATATAATCACCCAATTACAGTTGGTTTAACAGTATAGTAGTATTAACTACATGGAAGCATTCGTACCACCTCCAATACCTATGTACCCAATATGACCGCTTTAAAATAACCATCACGAACAGAAATTCAATTTTCTCGGGGACAAAAGCGGACGTGAACGTACTGACATTGTATTAGCTTTTATTTTTCACTTGTGGCGTGAGTTCCAGTTTTAAAATTTATTTTTGAAATATTTCGAGCGACACGTTATTTCTAAACTATCTACCATTTTATTTGAAATGTTAAAAGTATCCTTCTATGCTAAAAATTTGACGTGAATTATTTTTTAGTTCGTAATCTTTAATCTAAAATAATGTACGTATGGTTGAATCATTGTAATAATATGTATTAAGGCTTAATGGCACTGTAAAAATCCAATGTCCACATACTGAGTCCAGCGGTAGGTATCACAGACGGAATGTTTTCGCAAAGTTCCGGCTCAACCCTCGCACGCATACTACAGCATAAGAAAAAAACTCGGCACTTTGCGCCTTGCAGGGGGGGGCTCCACCCCCCTGGGCCCCTCAGATGATGGTTACTTAAACCCTGACGACTAAAATTATTAAACATGGAACATGCTTTGCCTACTGATTCTCTGAATGCTGGTTGTCCAAATTCTAAAGAAAATTTATTTATCAAAGTAACCGAATCCAAATGATTTAGACAATGTTACTTTTTTGAAAATTATGTAATTACAATAATGAAACTAAAGAACTAATAATAACAGACTAAGAATACGTCGCACAGAATGTAAGCTACTGAACGTAAAATGAAAATAATCGGCGCGCGTAAGTAATCGGGCCGCGGGCGGGCTGCGCTTCTATAGTAGTTATTCTACGTCTATTCTTCGTAACGCTTTTACGTCGGAGATCATGAGTAAAACATGTTCCATGTTAAAAGAATAACTTTTTGGTTCGATAATAGGTATATATCAATATGTACATCGTGCGCATGACCAATACTGCATGTACACGAAATGTATCAATAGCGAACTGCGAATGCCTCAGCCTACCAGAGACACATAGCGGAAAAATATGATCCTCCCAATATGATACTCGTACAATTTATTGATAATAATACACATCTACGAATCTATGGTTCCTTTTGGTCACGTCAATATTGAAGCTCGATTTGACATTAATAAAAAGAACTTCGTGTTGTAGATATTTTTACAACGTTTTTCTTAGGTCGTATTCTTATTTGTCCGGTGGTTGTTTGCCCGGTACAAATCTTACAATCGATTTTTAACTAACTTCCCGACTAGCTAGACATTTTAACTATTAGAATATATCAGAACACAATGCCGATGCATTTTATTACAACGTTTTTCTTAGGTCGTATTCTTATTTGTCCGGTGGTTGTTTGTCCGGTACAAATCTTGCAATCAATTTTTAACTAACTTCCCGACTAGCTAGACATTTGAAACTTTTAGAATATATCAGAATACGATGCCAATGCATTTTTTTAATACTTTTAGCCATCTTAAGTAGAATTGAATTCATTTTTAGTTAATTCTGTTTTGTATGAAAAGTTATTTCGATTGGTTACTAGGGGTCCTAGCAACTAAATTATTATAAATAATAAATAAATAAATAATATATACGTGCGTTACTATGGAAATCAATATGAAGTGACATTTCATTATTCACTATCAGCACACATTTTTGCTAGTCAAGTCAAGTTTATATGATTCAACAGAAAATTTAAAAACCTTGTACTTACATAAAAAGTTATTTTTATCTTGTAATTATTATTTCTTAAAAATAATATAAATTATGATTTATTCAAAAATATTTCCTATGCGTAAGAGAAAACCTAATAAACCAAAATATGTTAATGATAAACGTAACCATAAAATAATGTGGAATGCTAAGATGGGATCCTTTAAATATTTCATATTTCATGACGTCTTAAAATATTATATTAATTTTTCTTTTTCATATTTTTAGATACGTTGGTATATTATATTACTTGTACAGTATTATAATTATATACTCACTTTACAACTCCTCCAGTACTATCTAACCACGTTACCTGCCCGTGGTGATTTATTGCAAGTGTGTTATTCTCAATAAGTTGTACCTTGTAATGTCGTGAACCAATAATGTAATCTATAAACTATGCAAGTTTCATAAATATTGGTTTAATATGTTTTGAGTTAATATAAGAAAATTATATATTTTCTATTTTTACTTAAAAGCAAGTGTTTTAAAATTATAGAGAGATACTAATATAAATATTGAGGGGTCTAGAAACCAAAACGTCTGTTTCCGTTTTAGTAAAATTATGGCGTGTCATTAAAAATGTGTTTTTTTCTTCTTATGGATATAATTTTAAAAAAAAAGTAGGATTATAAATGTTATTTTGATACTGAATAATACTTTCTTTTGAATTTGTACCTATACGAAAGAATAAAGACATTTTATGCATCTTAAGCGTCGACTTTAATTTCGTGGGTGTCAGGTTCTAATCCTGGGTCTGGCAAATACACATATTGTTTTTCAATTTGTGTTTGGAATCAGAGTATGGACCTAATAGGTTGAGTAAGTGGCCAACATCAATTTCTCGTAGAAACAAAAATCTGTTAATACAGACCTCCACTCTGTAGAGGCTCAAATGATCCTATTAGGATCGGACATTGTCATTAGAGAGAAGTAAATTAGAAACATCTATGTACTAGATACAAATACAGAACGTTAGTTTTTTTTTAAACACAAAAGGCTCTTTAGGCTTAGAGGATAAAATAAATATGTATATTATGTGGGATATAGTGCAATCTTGCCCTTAACTATGCTCTGAGGCTAGATCATGCTATTATGAAGCAATTTTACATTTTTTAATGTACCTAATTTGTTATTTTTTATGTATAGGAAAAGGAAATTCTTTAATTATTCGATATGCGTAAATAAGTACGCCCTTAAAGTGATTTATAGTTTTCCGTTTGACACTTCGCATTGTCTGCACTAGACGGAATGTGAAAACTGTTTGTGACGCTATTTCCATTTTAGTATTTTACCTATTGTATGGGTTGTAAAGAGTGTAAATATAAATAGTTTTCCTCCAGACGCCGTATAATACGAAACAGGACCATATGCTCAAAATAAATCTATAGAAGGGTTGCCAAAAAATTTATGACTGTTATTTTTTATTTTGAATATTCTTCGTATTTTTTACTCCTTTTATTTCTTCTATAAAGATGGGATTTCTATAATGTAAATTCATTCATTTTGATGGCGGTTAGGTCTGGGTGACAGCATTGATATATTCAAATAAACGCAAAGTCATATTCACAATGATAATCATATTGTCAAGACAACAGCACTTTTTCTACAGCATGGTGGATAGCAAAAAGTCTCTCAGAGAAGGCATCCAGGGCGCATGTATCAACAATATGCTCAGAACGGTTTGAATTTCTCTACACTCACATGAAAAAAAATATGGATTCAATCACTACCCATGTATTTTATACGTACATCGGGTGTATCAGAAACAATTTGCGGTTAAGGCCTACTTAATTTACTAGCAGTACTTACTTAATTTGACCCGTTAAAGTATTATTGTACGGTGTGACGGTGTTCCGAGAAGATTAATGATTGTCGTCAGAATTAATATAATCATCCAGTGATACCTAGTCAATTTCCCCCCTCAAAATAGAAGCTAAGTCCCATCGATTGATCACCAAATAGTTTTTGGTCGATGGTGGCCTATGATTTTTATTTTATTTGAAAATATCTATTCTTTGGGGAGCACATTGACTAGTCTTGTACCCCTCGGTAATGGTGCCTGATGAACTTGACACGAGGAAAAGACACTGATTGAGAATAGATCACGGTTGCGACCTCGTATCTATGTCTCTATCAAATTCACAGTAATTTTAAGATTAATGACATAAATTAAGTGTTTTAAAGTTAAAACTGTAATAAAGAAATGAGATGTAGAGTCGTTTTAATGCTGATAAAAATCAATATACTTAATTAAATGTTGGATAAAGCACTTAAAAAAAAAACTTTAACCACTTTCCAAATAAATATGAAAAACCATTTTCAAAATATTCCAATCCTAATTTTACTTTTGAAAAACGCGATAATTGCAACTTGCAACAGAAAACGCTATTAGTTCAATTAAAAATGAAATCATAAAAGTTTTTCACGTGAAGCTAATTCTACGTTAAATAATATTTTAAAGCTAAAATATGATAAAGTCTAAACACACAATAGGAAAAAGGAAAAACACTTCTATGGAGACGAAAAATAATCTCCAGTATTGGATTATTATGAGTAAATAAAAAATAAATAAAAGTTATCCCGACCCGCGAGAAAATGCACGCGCCATTGCGTATAGTAAATCCATGCACAAGTACATAACATGCGCTATTATTAAGTACTTTTCATAAATTTATTATCTAATATATGAGTAAATTTCAATTTAATTTCAAGTTATGTAGCTGTCCTGCAGGGAATACCAAAATTAATTACAGCCAATACTACCACTGAATATTAGCCATGTCAACACGTAATAGCACAGCGTAGTGACCAAATAGGCATTAATATAACATGAACACATCGTCATGAAAGCACAATAATTATAACTAGTTTGATGAGAGTAAAATCGGACTGTACGATACATCAGTACCTAAAGCTAATCTCGCGAGAGCTTTGTGTAAATGACATGACTTCCAAGGTGGTGTTGAATTAAAAGCTCAAGGTAAAACGGCTTAGGTCAGAAGCGGTGTAAACAACTTACACTACGACTAGTTCCGCGGTTTTAATACCATACAAAGTGAATAACAGGTAAAGTTTTGTAATACAAATAAACAAAATCAAAACATATTTAAGTATATGCATAAATAAATTACCTACTTAAAAATATCATGAATGAATCAAACAAGACGTTATTGTGGAGTGGTTATTGGATATTTGGGTTGCGATTATGATGTGTTTATGATTTTATTGTACTACAACAATAAAATGACAGAAGTGATATTGTGTTGGGTACGCAAAAACCCGAGTCGCTTAACAGGTTTGGGAGTCTCCTTTCGAATACTATCCCTATAGTATAAACAGTATAAACATAAACCGTTATTGAGTGTTAAAAATCAATAACAATTATATTGACATAGGTATTAAAACATTAATTGATTTTTTATGTATATATTATATTGATGTATTACACTCAGATCCTGAATAGCTTAGTTTTTTAAGTTCTTCATAATTCTGCTTAGTGGAAAATATTCATGTTTTTAGTGTGTTTCAATTATTGGTAGTAATGGAATATTAATTAATATTCTAAATAAGGCGCTTTTAATGTCAGTGTAACCCTGGAAAATCAATCTATTATTGACGCTTACATGTATACGGTTTGTGTTTTAGACTTGAATATAGATATGTATTACATTGTTAAATACAGGAAACTCAGAAATAATGGAAACTGAAATATCTAACGGGTATGGAGAAACAGGCAACCGATCTCGAGAGTGGAAGAATATGGGATAAACTTAAACACTTATCGCATACGCCTCAAATGCGCTTGTCCTTAGTTCTGAGTAAGACAACTGCTCCCGTTTTATACACTGATTCTCATTCAATATTGGCGTATTGAAAGGTTGGAACACACACTATTGCACGTCTATAATGTGTGGTTCATGTTCGTAGGACACTCATACCACAGAACAGATAATAAATAGAATACCGATAGGCTATATTCAATACGCCGCATCTTGATGCAGGGTTTTGAATGTATGAGTGTTCTACGAAAATGAAGCACGCATTATGCACGTGCAATAGTGTGTGTAATACACCAACATTAAATGCATAAACCGAGAGCAGTTTTCAGTATTCGACGTAAAACGTATTCTTGACACGTGTGTAAGTTTAACCCGGATTCTTACTTACTCGAGTCAATTACCTGCTATAGCCTTACCCTTTATGTATTTCATTACCCATTATTTCTGAGTTCGCTGACTCGTACATTCAAAACCTTGCGTCAAAATGTAGTGTATTGGGGATTAGCCTATCGGAATTAATCTGTTCTGTGGATACATAATGTTATTCTATAATGTCAGTTTTTTTATTAATTTATAAACAATTTTGTCCTGGTAGAACTTTGCTATGTTTAGATATGGTAAACGTGAATTAAAATCAGATCATTATTAAAATAAACATATAAATGTTCACACAATTAAGAGCAGTTTCAAAATTTGGTATTTTTTATATTTTTCAACTAAACAGCTGCCCTCACTACGAATGAGCCAATCACACTCCTCTTTACATTGGGAGGGTATTAGCTATATCTAATCCTATGGGTGTAGCCTGGGGCAGAACCAAAAAAAGCACCCCTTACGCAATACTAAACATTTACTTATTCACACTCAAACGGTACTAAAATGACCACAAGACCGTCCTAAAACTCGCTAAAACAGTGGACTCATCAATGGTTCGGCGGTAATACGTGGTAGCAAAGAACTAGGAACGGAGAAGACTCGAATGGGTTACTGAACACCTTCATCCAACAGTGGAATGAAACCTGTGTATGATGATGAGAGTAAATATACTACTAATTAAATTCTAAAATTAGAAAATAATTTTTTGGCGAGTATTTATTTTCCCGATATATTGATCATGCTATAAATTTAATATTGTATTAAAATAAAAATACCTTTTCCGGGTTCAAGCTTTGTTGAAAGTTTGCTTCTCACTCGTTTATCGATTTTAGATCGACTGTCAAATATTTCAAAAGACTAGTCTCAGCATTTTGCGATATATTATATTTTATTTTTATGGACCTTTTTTCTACAGAAAACGTTATATTTTAAGCAATAAATTGCTTTCCTTTAGGAAGCCTAAAAATGTTTTTTTTTTTTTTTTGAATCGTGATTCCTTTTCGAAGACACAACTTTGTCTCACGGAATACCAAATTTAATAAGGGGAATAAAATGAGACGTTGAAGATAATTTATAAAAGATAACTAAATAAATAATTTAAGGTAAGATATAGATTTTTATGGGTTTTCATAGAAATTTAAATAATGATATATTATTAGATTTTAAAAAAATCGTTTCAGTCTAACTGTTGTTGATTATATATCGTCACCTCAATACTACAACTAGATAACGTGATTTTCACTGTTTTTGAGATTGATATTGTATATGATTATATATTTCCTTCTCTATAAAATGATAAAACTAGGTAAGTCAAAAGTTAATGGGAACTATATTAATTTTGTATTTGAAAATATTAGATAACTTTAAAACCATAAATGCATTAAATAAATAAAATATTATATCTATTTTTTCATTCAATTGAATATTATTTAATTGTTACCAAGTAGACAAGCATATTTTCTCTTTTTATTTAAAAAAATAATTATAATAGCCTAAATTTATGTTAATCAAGTAAATTTTAAATTTCATTTTCCCAACAATGACCAAATCAGGGGAATGGGACGACTGGCCTCCGGACAATTCGACGCCGCACTGTCGTAGACACGTGTAGACGAGGTATTTTAATCAGTTTTTATCTACTACTTAGTAGTTCGAATTCATTTTACTCTTCATATGTATTCTTTATCGCGGATTGAGAATTACCATGCCAAAGGCTTTATAAAAAATAAAAAATAACTCTTTTTCGTTGGAACTTAAACATATCCACGATTAAATCATTGTTTACGTCTGCATATTTACATTCTCACCAACTATTAAATCATAATATAATCATTGAAATATAAATAATAATATTGAATATTTTTTTTAAAGTACCTATAAATACCTAACGTCTATTTATTTTTGAATTCCGTGGCGTCCAGTTGTCCGGTGCCAAATCGTCCTAGACCCCAAATCAGGGTTATCTAGTTGTAGTATTGAGGTCACGATATATATATATACACTTTTGACAATGTCATAATCTGTCCACGTTCGGAAACGTCTTCCTTTCATCATAATATAACGATAATGACAAAAAAATATACGTATTTAACCTCTCCTTTACGATACCAATAAATTCCGTCCGTTCTGGTGATGTCGCCTTTAATTACCGTACCAGATTATTAGCTGTCTAGTATATAAAAGAAAAATGTCTATTTGGCAACACAAATAAGAATAATAAGGTTTCATGGTCATTATTTGTGATTTGTTTTATCTAAAAAATTATCAGAAAGGCATAAAAACTTAATTACAATTATTTGACTTATAAACATTCATATTACTATCTTGATCGTACCGCTTACTTTCATATCTCTTTCTCACAATTGAATATGTCTCTCTTTGTCACATATACTTTTAGATCTCTTTTTTTGTAATGGAATACAACGCTCCGTTTGCAATATGCATTTTTTATAATGTATGATAGATAGATGAAATCTGACGGATATCTATTAATTATATGTAGGTAATATTTACTGGATAAGAATGTTATCGATTTTGAAAATTATAACATTTCAATTAGAGAAATAGCAGAAAAATATGAAATGTATATTTACTGAAATATTGGCAGTTTAATGGGCTGGGTAACCTGATGTGACATTACAGTAACGGGAGTGTTAAGAAAGAAAATTATCACCATATTTAATTAAAAATAAAATGCAATATTTTAGTTTTTTGTCGCACAATTCTTTAGATATTTGTATTAAAAATACATAACTTCAACCCGAGAAAAGGATTGTAAAATTTAAGAAACTGGACTAAGTATATTATTAGGTATATAATAAATTTTTTCGACCATGTCCAATCCTAATAATAACTCCACAGAGTGGAGGTTTTGAATTAACAATTTTACAAAAAATGGGTGTTGATCAACCTATTAAGTCCATACTCTGACTCATACACAAATTGAAAAACAATGTGAGTACTTGCCAGACCCAGGATTCGAACCTGGGATCTACGTCGCTATATGCCGCGCGTAAATTTATGTAAAATATATTATGTACCTATGACATTTCAATATTCAAGTCATTTATTATTTATTTGAGTGTGACTAAACTATTTTTTATCGTATGACTAATTTGGCTCATAGCATGTACATATAAAAAACATCTGCCATAAAAATATCCTTGGGATTCGATTCCATCTTCAAATCATACCATGCCTCTTAGTTTTTATCTTGAATGGCTTTATGTCCGTAAGTTATAACGGATCTATATTGTGTAATATTAAGGCTATCAGGCTATGTTCTTTTCTTCGTTTTTCTACAATTTTCCGGTAGACTGTATTGCGCCTCGCGGGAAATCAAAAAAATGTGATATTCAGAGATAACTGCCGCAAAAGTGAATGGGAATTCGTAATGTTTGATATGACTTAATCTTTGGGAAAGTAATTTTCTATTGGGCTATTTATTTTTATGGGAACCATTGTATATTTCAACAGGTAATACTATTTTTCCATATACATGATTATGAATAATATATTATTTTTGTATATTTTTTATATAAATAATATAAATATTCATGTCAAGAAATGTAATCATTCGATCAATACGTTCTGTTTGATGTTTGATTTAAGTTTAATTTATTTAACGTTTGAATTTTAAATAGTTTATGCAGCTTGACAATTACTTCCTGGATATTCAATAATCTGTATTATTAAGCTGCTTTAAGAAAAAAATCTGTCTGAAACATGTGTTTTATACTTTACCTACTTATAATTATATAATATATTATATATACTACAAACATGTAGGCAATAACCTCCTGTATCTTAGTCAGTAAAATTCCATACGACCATCCGAAAGATCTTGAACTCCTTAAACTGAATGAAACACTGACATCCTTAGGCAAAATGCCACCCTAGTGTAGACCAATTCCATCTATTTTCATTTTTAATCTAAAATTGTTAATGTCAAATTGTTAGGTGAATCTACCTATTTTACTGTCTTACAACAATAATCTTGGAAAAAAATACGCAGGTACCGATTAGAGCATTCCTACAAAACCTACTCTCAAACGGCGTTATTTTTAGGTACGTGGAGGTCTGAGGCACTGACAAATTTGGAACCCACTTGTGATTTCTTTAAACCAAGTTGTCGGTACTTTCTAACGAATGGAAAACCGGCACTACTTTCAAAAGTTGTAATGATAGTATTCAGCCGCCCGTTAGCAACGCGTGGCTTGCCCACCCCCAATGGACGTCACTGGAATTAAATAAAATACATATTTTTCATCTGCCTCAGAAACATACAAATTGGGGGGAAAAATATTAGTGAGTGCATCGGTAACTTGAATCGGAATTGATTTAATCGGAATGCGATGGTTATGCTATCAAGTTTCATTTGCTATAGAAATTGTGTATCATTTAATAACTAATAATGCCGCATTGTTAAATCTTGTGCATTATTCATTTGAATACAAAAAATTGTTTAACAGAATAAAAAATATATAAATAATTTTTTCTCATTTTCATTCACATTTCTTATTCTTAACCGCTCTCAAATTTTCCACAAATGCGTACCACCAATACGAACATTCTAAATGTTCAATACTACCAATACACCGAATTTCAATGGTAAACCGCATATTGCACAAATATTTACGTATAGTCACCTGATAGGTACGAGGATATTATATATGTTTTTATTCTCTGGGTCTGTCGGTGTAATTTTCTTGTGTTTACTTTTAGTGCGCGCAGCCTGAGTCAGCGAAGTATACAGGGAAACTTTCGATCATTATTTTGACGACTCTTATGAAAGTTTGTTATTTTTTTCAGCTCTAGTGGTGCGATTCATTACGCGGCGATTCATTGGAGAATATGATCCAAGCTTGGAAAAGGTCTACGCTTTTCATACAGTTATGGATAATGAAATGGTATATTTTGACATACTGGACACAGCCGGGCAACCACACGTAAGTTATAAAATATAATATAATAATAGTATATTATTTAAAGATAAGATTCTAAAGCTTTTGGTATTTAACGGGAAACGATGGGAAGCTGGAAATAGTCACGATCCGAGGGGTAGAGAATTGACAATTTGCACTTGATTCGCCGTAGGGTTCGAACAAACAAGTTTATTTTGATACTAATTTGCATAAAATCACGTTTATAGGATATATAATTATACAGATTGTAGAATTTATTTTCTTAACTTATTGACCGAGATCAAAACATTCTCTCTCAACCCAAAAAAAAATACACTTTACATTTACATTACAGAAATTATATTTTGGATCGATTACTTGTTCACACAGGTGGATGCCGACTGATCATTTTTTTCTACCTGCCTGCAGGCCTATTCTATCACTTAACTCCAAAATCATTTAATTAGAGAGTTATCAGATGTGAGATCTTGTTCCACGGCCGTTCATGACCGCGTTAACAGAGAACTGTCAAATTTTGTTAAGTAGACTGCAATATATTTTTGGACACTTAATTCCAAATGCATCCAATTCAAATCTCCAATTGGCTAAAAATGTCTTATTGGAGATTCTGATCGGATACATTTGGGATAAAAAAAAATCGCGGGATCAAACATTTCGGGTAAGACGCAGTGCCGTGTGTTACCAATTATTGTAAATAACCGCCTAGTATACGGATTTGCCCCGTGTGATATCCATGTTATTTTTGATCAATAAAAATTTTCATCTTACCGAGTTAACTAGTTAGAATAGCCCTGCTCGAATCTATGTTATTCTTTTAGCACTTTTTCAATGAGAATTTCCAATTTCAAATAAATAATATTATGATGCTAATAATACCTATATACTGCATTAACTACATCTAAAAACAAATTTTGAAGAGAATTTAAAAAAAACTTTTGAATGTTTCACTTTTTTGAATTTCCATTACATTTGATGGCTATTTTTATAGTATTGTATCAATTCAGTATATTATTTTAAAGTAAAATATCTCAAAAAATCTCAATAATAATTGTGGTATATAGGTATATAAATGTTTATTTTTAAATAAAACAGCTTATAACAATTAATTTCAACGAATTAACTTTCAATCAATTAATACTCTTAATGCAGTTTCTAATTTTATAAGCTTAGATTATAAGATATAAGTCACGCACCGTACTATGGATTAATTACCTCGTGATTTGTCATATTATGAGCTATATGTTTTCAAATCGCTTATATAATGACAGTTCATATGGAAATATTTGTCGAATTTTATTTTGATGATGAAAATATAACGTAATAAAAAAAAAATAAAGGATATTTACTTATTTAAACAATTATCACAGTCCATAAAAAATAACGTTACTAACGTCCTTTATTCATATACGACGATCTGTTACCGCAAGCTGTGTGGTATTTCGATGATTAATTGCCACTGCGGTGTACACACAGTGTGCATTTTTGATTTAATTATGTTTATTACTGCAAGCTAAATGCAAACCAAATCAGACCAGAATGATATGGAACGAGCATAGATCAGCTCCATTATCGTAGCACTGAGCTGTTTTAAAATTATCTGTTTTTCTTATTTTAACTCTACAACAGGTATTATGACCAATTACAATAGTGTATCTAATTATAAATAGAAATAAAACAATCACAAATGGAGTATATGTTTCATAAATTTGCACTCCGGCTCTAGGATGAAAATGATTTAATATATTCTAAAAATATATTTTTTAGATATATTACCCATCTATGTATTTATTACTACATATATTAATATAAGTAAGTATCATTTGATCAGGTGTATCAGTATAGTAAATAATGCAAAGTTATAAAACGTATACTCTACCTAGGCTTTAAGAAAATTATATAAATATATTGGAGCTCCTGGATGAAAGACCAGAGCATTATGCACTGAACTACGAGGGCGGCTGTAAATGTTATAAATGTTGCCATCAATGAATTAAATAAGTGAATGATATAACTAGAAGTGATTGTTACGGTGAATATGTCAACGTTTTTATAATAATATGTTAAGAATAAAATACTACCCATTCATAACTTACATATTTTAGTTAGTGTTTAGCAAACTAGCTTGAATTCGGACATGCGTAAAAGAATGCCAGATAGGTTTAAACCATATTGCTATTTGCATGCAGGATTAAATCTTTTGTGTGTATTTATAAAAAAAAACTAAGGTGATATTTTGTGTTTGTTTCTTTTAGGAGAGCGAGTGTTTGACTTTAGAGGCAAACATTAGATGGGCAGAAGCTTTTATTTTAGTTTACTCTGTGACAGACAAGTGCTCCTTTGACGAATGCAACAGACTAAAATTCCTCATCAACTATAATAAAAGAAGAAGAAGATTGGGCTCCAATTCTGGAAAGGTTGGTACTATAGATATTATTTCATATCCCTATGTATTGCAATATTAAATTTACTAAGCGCGCAGATGCCAATGCTAATCTATGATATTCTTTGGAAGATTCACTATACATCTCAGTACTGTAATATACCTAAGTATTATATATATATTATATTCATACACATATATTCTTTTTAATTCGACAACAGGCCGTGAGGCCAGTAATAATGACAGTAGTTTAATGAAATAGTAGTGTATTTAGTAATAGAAGTAAAACAATCTCAGACACCCACATTCGAGAAAATCATATCAATGAGATCAAACCCGGAGCCCCCGATGAAACGCCAGCTCCTCACGCACTAGACTAGGATAAAAGGCGTTGTGTAGATTTGATTACAAATTATGAATATTTTACAAAATAACAAACATGGGAGTAGGCTTATAGGCTATTTATAAATTATAAAAAATAGTTTTATTAATTATGTATTTTCAACAATAAAACATCCAACATCCTTAAATTTTGTGTATATTCAGAATTAAATAAAAAAATAATCAGAAATAATAATGGTAACCGTATATTTTTGCATAATATCATAATATGAAGGGCAGGCGAAAAGAAAGATTCACAAAAATCGGAAATTGAGTTATTGATTAAAAATATCATTGTTCAAACACTAATCTCAGAAAGAAAACATTGAAATTTAAAAGAAAGATTATCACAAACATTTGACAAAGAATATTTATAAATTTTTTCTTTTTTTTCCAAAACTAGAGAGAATTGTGATAGTAATTAATATTAATCTGACATGTAAGAATTTTTAATTTTGAGATTAATAAATAATAAAACTATGAAGTAATTAATTTTTTTAGTTTATTGAAAAACTGAATTAATGTGACAATGGTGTTCCCACAAAATATTGAATAATTTTGTTTTTAAATTGAACGGAAACACTTCGATAAAGATGACTTTTATTAAATAGTATGACATATTATCATATTGTCAACTATTGTGTCGTATTGTCTGTATGCGTAAATGTACCTACTATAATATCTGTCTATCGAGCGATGATATCATTGTATTGTGGTTGATGATACAATAGTACAACGCGTTGTCATTGTATTACCATATGCTTACCGAATTTTAAATCTTTGTGTATACGGAAGTAATCAAAAAGCCCAAAAACAAACATTTTAGGAAAAACTCTAGAAAATATTTTGAGCACATTTTTTTTTACTTTTCACGTAAGTAGATATTAGGAATTATAAGCAAGAAAGACAGTTGGATCAGTAGTTTAATTGCATGAAAGCACTCAGGCGATAGGTGAAGTATATTACTCTGTTTAATTATTTTATGAGAGGCTTCTCTTATACGTACAACATATGCCTGGATTATCTATTAAAGATCATATTGTATTTTTAACAGAAACAATAATTTATGACTAAAGCTGACTAAATTCGTTTAATAAGATCCACTTTATTATTCCCATGAACGGTGTCTATTATTTTATTAGGTTGAAATAAACATTAATTAACTGATTTTATAACAGAATGTTATTTCAAGCAACCGGGAACCGAATTATCAAGGGAAAATTACATCGTAAAGTTTTTTTTAACTGTCTTATTTATTTATCTTTAAATTATTAACAACACATGCTTAAAATATAATGAAATAGTTATTGAAATATATGAATT
Source organism: Rhyacophila brunnea (assembly GCF_057557595.1). Taxonomy (NCBI): domain Eukaryota; kingdom Metazoa; phylum Arthropoda; class Insecta; order Trichoptera; family Rhyacophilidae; genus Rhyacophila; species Rhyacophila brunnea. The sequence continues at coordinate 22,037,490 of NW_028233350.1, forward strand.
TAACTGTATTACTTTCAACGAAATAAGCGTGAATCTTTTATAAGATTAAATAATATTTTATATTCTTATATTATGTACTTATATATATATATATTTAAAAGCGTTATTTCCATGACAAATACAGTCGCAATTCTTCTCGTTTTTTATTTTTTTTTTCATGAATATTATCTACGGTAGGTAATAATATAAAAACCTACATATTTTTGTAACTAAATGGGACTCATTTTTACCGTAAATTTAATTCGTAGTAAAACATAATCATTTCAAGTTTAAGTAAAAAAGCTCTTCACAATAAAAACATATTTTGTAAAATAAATGAATGGATTTGATTCAAAGTATAATATCAAGTATCATTGAAGCTTTTATATCTCTAATATAAGTTTTAAAATACATTTTTGATTTTCTGCGAGTAAAATAACCTTTAAAGGAGAAATTAATATCGGTTTTACCGGGAAAACGTCGATTGAAAAGATATTAGCTACAAAATTCAACAAATAAAAACATCTTTCAAACATTTTCTTAGCATGCTTTTCGAATTAACTGAAAATATTTGAAAACATTTTATTATTCATTAAAAAGTTTTAAGAAAATCTTAGATACCATTTTATTTTATAGACTTAGTATTGCTTATTGTCTTCTAAAGGAAAATAAATATTAAAATGATTGTATATATTTATATAATTACTATTATATTTTTTTATAAGCCCGATATTACTATCAAGATAAGATACCTACATATATAAAACTATTAATACATTTTATGTGTATAACCATACGCATACCAAATTATTATCATTTCCATTTTCTCTACTAGAGTGGAGATTATGTCAATAGACTTATTTATAGGAAAATAAATGGTTGTAAGCCATCGATTGGGTCCATGATCTATATTGTGCACCTTAGTGCACGCCATTCTTCTTGAGAGTCTTCCAAATCTTTTAAGCGCGTGTCTTGTTTATTACGCCATGATATATGCCAAAAAGGGTATGGAAACGTAGTAGATGATAAAAGAAAAGCATCTGGATCCGTGCTATGATCAAACATACATATAACGTAATTTTAATTTTACTCGGGATCAAAACCACGCCCACGGTTTCAGAGATAACCACTCTACTAAACACACCACCTTGGGCCATATTTCTAATTAATAACCAAGAGAAAACTTGCACGATGAAGATTTAAAGACTTGGTAAATGCTGTGGACCCAGTATAAACTTACATTATTAAAAAGTTATATTTAGTTTTCTTTTTTAATAATAACTAAATTATTATATTCTTACTATATTACAAAAAAAAGTAAAATATTATAAATAACAACTTTGTTTTATTGAAAGCGTGATTTATACTTTTATAGGACAGCTATATTTTTTTATTATTTCTGAATAAATATTATGAAATTCGACTTAAGTTCGGAGCCTACAGATTTTATATTGGTAGAAGCTGTCTTGACATTTTCATGTTTTCAGTGAAAATAATAAAACGCTTTTTTCGGAATACGAGAGAAAATTTTTTCCCTAACCCAATAACTTCTCCAATTTAAAGACTGTCTAAGCTAACGTATTAACATACGAGAAACGAGTGTTTATTTCCACTTTCCAACAAAGTGAGACAAATTCCCACAGTTTATGTAAGAAAACGAATAATAATAATTGTTTGTTTTACGTGTCAGACTTAGTAATACGTATCACTGTCCAAGCTATTCTGAATCTCGTTTTTATTACAAAGGCGTAAGAAATAGAATCACCAAGATAATGTTTAATTTAGTTTACCTTTTCATTTAATGATTGTTTATTGTAACGTGATCAGAAAATATCAGTATTATTAATTATTGATACTCTACTTAATCCAATATTAATTCGTAGTTAGTTACCAGTGTTATATAAATTATCGCATTGTGGCATTTTGTGAGTCTTGACATCTTAGAAAATCTGCTCCGTTGCCGACATGCGTGGACATTATTTTATTACATGCATTCTTACGATGGCTATTATTTAGTTGATTATGTGTTAATATCTCTACTTTAGAGCCGTTGGACTTTTAAGTCGAATTTTGCAGAAATTAGTTAATTGCACATTCTGTATCATATTATCTTTCTGAGCCGATTCAACTTGTGGGTATATTCACAACAGTAAAATGTTATAATATCTAACAGAAGTCCATAAAAATAATTAAGCAACACAAAATCTTTATTTGCGTTTTCCGATAGTGTTCTTTTTGAATGCAAGAACTATAGTGATACACCTACATGAATATAACATTATTTTGACTGAAAATACATAATTTTGCTAAACTTCAGAAATATATCTAATCAATAAATCATAGAAAAAAGAGTACATATTTCACTTTTTAGATGAATATTCTCAACCAATTAAACTAACGACCCAACTGTAATTCTTACGAATAATTTATAATAACTACGATATCTGAAGTATCCATAACTTTTTGTGTCTTGATGTCACTGAACCGCAGACATTTAAATTAATTATACTTATGTCATTTTATGTGTTTTGAAATTGGAAATTTGCTTATATTTAAACGAGTTAATATATTTTTTTGTATGTAGTGTTACTCGAAAGTATGCGTTTTCAGATGAGCGGGTTGCGCGAATATAAATGAACATACATCGAATTGATATGGTTTTGCCCCAGTGTTTACATTTTAATGTTTTTTTCAGAGTAATAGAACTTTCTCCAGAAATGTATTCATATAATATAAGTGGTATAACCAGATATGTCATTCAATATGGAAAACGTAGTATTTTTTTCATTTAATATGTTATAATAATATAAAAGGAGAAACATTTTATGTAGATACTGAATGATATTTTTGATTTATTTAATCCAGTCATATAATACAGTAAAGTTCTTTTATATATTAATTCATGCAGAGTGTTTTTCTAAATTCCTATCCATACTTTGGATATAATAATTATAATATGATTTATTTGTAAAGTGAACAAGATTTTCTTGTTGGGCATGTATATCAAATGTTGAATATTGATTTTTATTAGCATGAAAATTACGAACCATCTAATTGTTATTGTCTTATTTCTCGGAAGCAGTTTTATTGTCTTATTGCCTGGATGCAGTTAAAATTCAAAACGATCGAATTATTTAAATTCTGAATCTATTATGTAACATCACTGACATAATATTGTGATGAAAAATAATTATATTGCAAAAGTTGCTTTGCGTTTGACCTGTTAAACACTTCTGATATTATATATTTATCACTCAGTAATTTAATATCATATTTATATAAACCAAATTTTTCCATAATAATTCGAAGTAAACACAACATTCCTAAAGCTACAACACTGGACGTAGCTTGCAATAGACAGAGTGGAAATAGGAAACGTTTCCTGTTGGCGGCTAAGACCTAGTGCTATACCGCTGATTTTAATGATGATTGCCTATATTTATTAGTAAATTGAAAACTAATCTATTGATTTAATTTATTTTTTTAGGAAAGTGTTTTGGATGTTCCAGTAGTTTTAGTAGGTAATAAAACAGACCAAAGTGGAGACAGAATGGTGACCGTTGAAGAGGGGCAGAGAAGGAGTAAAGAAATAGGCTGTGTTTGTTTTCATGAAATTTCAGTGAGAGAAAGTATAGACCAAGTAAGTATACAATGATATTGATTAATTTATTTTTAATGAAAGATTCGAATATCAAATATACCATATTTAGATTTACTAAACATGTTGTAATCTTCGTAAATTTATTCATGGACAGTAGAGTAAAATATGCTTTGTGACTTTGTACTTTTTTGCACTTTTTACTATACTGATAAGCCTCTTTGTCTGATTACCTCGCATAAAACTAGATCAAATGATATTCATTTGTATAAAAATATTTAGTAAGTAATAAATAAATAAATCGATAATATACCTACATAATATATAAAAAAATATTTTTAGAATATATTTAGTACATCATTTTCATCTTAGAGCCGGAGTGCTAAGTTTAGTTATGAATTGGCAACTCTAAAACTATTTTAATTTACGTGAAGAAAGAAGCCCATGCAAAAGTAGTGATAATATGTAATTAATTTTATGATTTTTATCAAAAGTACGTAACATAGTTTATTTTATTAAAGAAATATTACTTGTAGAAAATGGACAATTTATATATATACAAAATTCACATGAATTTACATTTAAATCTCTATAATAATTATGAAGTTTTTAGTTCGTAAGCGTTTTTTATAACATATATTATTTATGTAAAATTTACTAGATATTTTACTTTTCATCATTATACTTTCAAGAAATTGTTGTTTGAAAATTATTTTAAGATGTACAGGAAAAAAATGTACATATTATGGATTAGAAATCAGTGGCGGGTTTAAATGAAGTAGATAAGGTGGTCGATTCGTCAGAAAGTACATTTTTTTTACAAAAAATATAAAAAATCAATCATTTCATGGGTATATTTAAACTTTGGCAACATAACAATTTATATATTTTAGCACTCGCTAGAGATTTATCGCATAAGCAATTTTTGCAAGGAGAATTCTAAGCCTGTTACCGTCTCGAGTATCTACGTACGTAAATCAACCACTAATATTATAATTGAAAATTTTATCTTGTATAGCAATTCCAAATACCCTAAGTACACACCTAACTACACTTTTTAAAACTTTTCAATATAATTACTTTTGTTAGGTACCTGCCTGATTTAAAGCCTAAATATTTATAAAATTGTGTAATAATTATTATCCAACACACATCGTAGGAAATTGGCAACGGAAAATTTACATCTTTATCATTTTCAATCAATATACTTAGTGAATTACTATTCCAGACATGAGCATAAGGGTTGATTCATAAGTAACCTTCACAGAGGTGTATCATACACTTGTTGCGTTTTATAAGAAAGTGTTGTTCAATTGTAATTGCAACTATATATTTTAAGCGTAAATACTTAGTTACAGAGGTGAATTAGGCTGGTGAGATATCAGGAGGAATGCTTATAAGGCGATTAGTCCCAAATGTTTTGTTTCATATTTAAATTTTGAATCTGTGATCCCTTCAATATTATACAATAGGATTCATTCACTTTTTATATTAACACTGTATTATAATAAACAGGTTTTGTTTAATTGATCATTCTTCATTATAATAATAAATATACTTACGTATAATAATTATTAAGAGATACGTCATCTAATTTTGTATCAATTAATTACAAAATTTCGGGTCGGACTTCCCCCCACAACAATCCTCCCCAGCATATGTACTTACTACTCACTTGATTACACAAAATCGTTGAGCTGCTAAAACCTCTGATGTGACAACATTGAAATTTTACAGAATACACAAAAAACTGATCTATAGGAATAACATGATGGTAGGCTCTGAATAACCTGATTTATCTAATAAAAGCTAACTTATATGGTTCTTAACACAGATCAAATGCAGGTTTTTTAACTGAAAGATATTGCAAAAAATCTTTAGACCAAAAAATTGGAGTCTCTAGAAGAACAAATAATCATAAACTTGAGATCCTAATAGAACACCAAATTATTGATAAATTCTGTAAGACACAAATACTATTTGGGAGAATACCTGACGACAGGATACCAAATATTCTACCCGGAAGGGTGTTTCTGCGGAAGCGATTTCGATGTAGGCCGAGAAGACTGGCACAAGATGGGAAGTTATAAATACTGGAGATGACTGGCAAGGAATAATAGTCAGCGAAGGACGGTTGTGGAAGAAGCCAAATATCCCCCTCTAGCATGTAGTGCTAAGGAAAGAGATGGTTTAAATTACAGGTAGTGGGCGTTAGTAGAGTGTGATTTACATTAGAAACATTACTGTCGTATTGAAATGAGATCTGTTATATTATAATTAACGTTAATTTAATTTTGATAGTACATAATATAATAAAATATTGAGGATTTACCCAACGATGCGGTCTTATATAAATAAAGAAAAAATATGGAAAAAAGACATTTTCACCAAACTATTACATCGGAGATTTTAATAGCTCAACGAAGTTATTGTGCTTTTAAAATTCTTCAGTACCTACATATTATTTTGTAGTTTTATAAAGGTGTAATATTGATATTTGTAGTTCTCTTAGATGTGCTATAAATTTTCTAGGTTACGAATCACATAAATTCCTAGTAGTGCTCTTATTATAAATGACATACTATATTCGATACATAATATAATCCTGAAGTATATTTATTATAGGTTCTTTGTACAGCACTAGAAGGTTAAGACGTTCTGAGTAATTGTATTGAGCTGAGAACGTGTTTACATAATTTAAATATATGTCGAGGCTTTCCGTTGTGACTCTTGGCTATAAAGACGTATTCCATACAATTCACGTGAATGCGTTGGAAAATATTATGTACGCAGTAATGTCAGGCGATATGGCAACAATGACGTGTATAAACACGTAAATTACTTTAATCAAATTCAAGGATAAAATAGAGGGTTTTTGTTACAACAACACCGATTCATCGCATTTTCTACTAGATGTCAATATTCCGAATAAGAATAAAAACACTTCGGGTATTATAAATTTATTTGAGCATTCGAAGCAAAAAACCAGAACAAAAAGTACTTATTTAAAATATATTTTATATATAGTCGAACTGATACAAATATAACACATTGCGTGAGTTTCCATAGTTTTTACAAAAAACTATGCATTGTCAGAATGGCGCCGAGCGAGAGAAAACAATTGTTGATATAAATACAGTTTACGATAGTAACACTACTATCAGATAATAGTATTACTATCGATCATAGATTCTGTGCTTGTACAAGACTAAATTTTTCTACTATAAAGTTATTCAAATATACTAATATGCCAATCCAATATTTAAAATATTAATATATTAAAACATAAAAATATATTTTATAGATCGAGAAATACCTACACAAATGTTAAGCAAGACAATAAGCACCCATTTTCAGATCAATTCTGCATAGCTGAAATAGAAATATTGTTATGAAATTATTTACTCTGTTTGACCAGTAAAATAGAAAATTTCGTAACTTTTCTTTTCATACGATAGATATAATCAATTGTTTATCCTCGATGATGGTAAAAAATCAGAAATAGCTGCTGAAAATTGTAGAATTTAATTCAGAATTATATTTTAACTTGTATAAATGTTAAATTCCTCAAAATTAATTTAATAGTCGATAGGTATTTCAGCTTATGATTTCTACTTAAAACAAAAATAGTAATCGACTAAAAAAACAATAAATATGGAATTTAATATTAATATTAAAATATTGAATTCCACGTTCTTTTGGCCACCTGTATATATCTTCAAAGGTGATTTCCTATAGGTACGTGTGTGAAACATGGATTCCCAGTAGAAGGGAAATCCAAAAACTAAAACACAGCGTGGTATCCGGAAGTCCATACTGGGCGTAACGCAAAATGATTAATCAGAAAGTTTGGATATTGGAACAAACAAAGGTATGCCATTTGATAGAGTTCGCTAAATTCTCAATTGGAAATGGGTTGGTACATAGCTCGAAGAAGTGGAAATCGTTGGATAAATATAGTCATCAAATAAAAATGCTGTCTCAATAATTATTATGTTTTAAAATGGAATGAAATGAAGAGTTTGGATTTCCTTCAAAGCATGTGAGATTAACTAAGCTCACCATAACTAAAGTGCAGTGTCAGATCAGAATTCAAAATGTGACGTCAACAATATTTCAAATACTATCAGGCCTCAGACAAGGAGATCCACTAGGTACATTGCTTTTTAACATTGCATTGGAAAAAGTAATAAGGATGACCGACATCAATGTCAATTAACACATAAAATCGCATCAAATATTAGCATATGCGGATGCCATTACCATAGGCTGGAACAAAAACACTATCAGAGAAGTTTTTGTAAATCTTGAGGAAAACTTCAGCACATTAGGACTCACTGTTAATGTGGAGAAAACCAAATGTTTGGTTGTATCAAGGGGGCCAGAGAGACCTTGTGATACTTTCAGGGTGCACAACGGCGCCTTTGACAGGATCAATAATTTCGTATAGTACCTACATACCTCCATTAACAGTGAGAGTAGCCTATTAAATGAAATTAAAAGTATAACTATTATTGTTGTGCTAGGTAACAAATGGTGGTTTAATGAAAGTGCTACGTTCCAAAGCATTTGAAATGCATCTTGTACGCAACACTAATAAGACCAGTTATATTATATTGTATAGCTCGGGGACCTGTGGGTCTATTCTATACTTATCGACCGCTAAAGTGATAAAGTGATAGATATTGTCAAACTTATGGTAGGTTTGTATCAAAGTATTAGCACTTATTGTAACAATTACAATAAGTTGGTTCTAATTGTTGCAATAAGTGCTATATTTTAACAGCACCTCTCTTGTTGCTGTTAAAATATAGCACTTATTGCAACAACTCAGTGCCATCCTTAGATTAATAAAGCCTGAGCGTATATTTTTGCACAAGCAACGAGTGGTCCACTGTTCAGCTGTCAAAATCAGATCCCAGATTACTTGACATATTGATTCGCCCTTTTTCGTATCAAATTGAATTATAAAAAATCAGCTGTCAAAGTCAGACTAGTCCTTCACACAAAAACCGGTGGTAATATCGATTTCCAAAAAATATGTAGCATATTGATCTATGCATTACATTTGTAGAAGGTGTGTTAATGCTAGTTTATTATTTATCATGTAACTCATCTATCCAAATCAAACCATTCCCTGTGTGAACACGACAGACGCGTTAGTATGAGCATTCTATAGATAGAACAATGGCAGACAATGACAGGTCATCCATAGACGACAACGGGAGGGGCGGAAAAAGTAGGACCAGTCATTGTGAATGTATCGGCTTTCTACTTGAGTCGGCAATGAACAACTAGAACAAACTTATTATAATTGTTACAATAAGTGCTAATACTTTGATACAAACCTACCCTAGTTTGATAATATCTATCACTTTATCACTTTAGCGGTTGATAAGTATAGAATAGACCCGCTGGTGCATTAATTGTAGTGACATCAATTGGGGAAAATAATAAATGAACGCGAGCAATTTACTGCACTTTCATTTTTTTTTTAAAACAAATGAGTGACGCTTTCACTTTTTATTATTTTCATTGGTTTTGAAACAAGTGAGTTGCTTTTTCACTTGTTCCTTTTGATTCCATCAACATGGATTATTAAAAATAGTTCTGTGTTTTTATTATTTGCGAATATTCTTCCATACAATTAAAGTTTTAATTAGTAGTAACTCAATAATATCTACGCATTACCAAAACCATGGAAAGAGTATTACGCTCATTTGAGCGGAGCTTGCTGCGCGGTGCCTTCGAATCCATAAATGACACATAGTTTTAGTGGAGACGAAGACAGAATTACAAGCTGTACGTTTCGCACGGGAGCCTGCACATCGTATCGTCCATTAAATAAGGCCACCTTGGATGGCTAGGATAGACGAGTCACGCATGACAAAGAAACTGATATTCGGGAAGCCGGAAAAACGATTACCTGGTCAACCTCGTACAAAATGGACGAATAGTGTAGTGCCGAGTAAGTTGGATTTAAAGATTTTAGGAATTCTAAAGAGGGTGGAAATGGTTTAGAATAGACCTGGGTAGAGGCAGATGCTGGAGGTTGTCATGACCCACACAGGATTATATTACCAGTAACTCCATGAAGAAAATTATTAAAAAATATTAGAAAATTAAACTCTAGTACCTTATTAAATTACAATTCTGAAATTTCAGTAATAGCCTCATGTATATTTTACAGGTCTACTTGTATTCAAAGTACCATGTTATCATTTTGTTATTTACCTTACAATTTGTTTTAAATTATACTTTTATGAAAGTCTCTAGATGGGTACAATTTACACGTAGACAAACTCGCGTGTTGAAATTTAATTACTGCAATTAGATTATTTATCGTATTAATGTTGGTTAAAGTATTTTAAAATGTATTCATTGTTCTGGGTAAATAATAAACAAACATATAATGTTTGAGGCTTTCACGGTTGTTTTCTATCGTAGTATATTCTTGGGTTTTCACCGTGTCTCCTTTTTCCTTCTTTTTGGCAGAGGCCATTATCAACATATCATCTCTTGATAATGGCCCGATAACGAGCCTGAAACGTCGAGTAAAAAAGGAAGAAGGAGACACGGTTAAAACCCAAGAATATACTACGATAATAAACAAACATATTTTTTAATTTATCATAAAATAATAATGTTTAAGCTATTGTTCAAAAATAAATGATTATATTTTAAGACGTGTCTAATTATTCTTACTTTTGAATATCGCATATCTGTTTTCTCCAGGTTTGGTCAGTATTCCGAGACGTGTGCAGATTTTGGCGAGTCCACGCAAAGTGCCCCCGCTTGAAAAGATCTGGCAGCGAAACTCCAAGTGACGCCGGTACCTCCCCTGAACCTATACCTCCTCTCAACGGATCCCTCAGTTTGCCTTGCCATAGTGCAACAAAACCCGCTACGGTGTCGCCAATACTCATATTAGGTTTGTGGTCATTATTTAAGGCATGCCTAATTAAGTCAATATTGTTTTTCAATCTGTGTTTTGAATCAGAGAGCTTGGATAAATGGCTAACATTCATTTCTTGTAAAAAACAAAAATCTGTTAATACAAACCTTCCACTCTGTGGAGGCCCATAATATGGGGGGGGGAAGTTAAGTCACTAAAGTAAGAGAAAAATTCAGCACTTTATGTCCAAATTATGTAAAGCATAACATGCTTAGATAATTTATATACATTTTGTAAACCAATAAATCAGTGGTTCTTAACCTTTTTATATTCGAGTAACGTAAAATAAAAGTTCTTAAATTACAAAATTACCACCATAAATATGGTTTAAAGTTAGCACTAATGTTTATACTGTATACCTATTGCACAAATTAACTATACGTGTACCACTGGTTGAGTATTACTGCTAAATTTGAGTATTTGCATAATATTCTCATATAAATTAGATCTAATAAATAAATAACAATAAATAGGTTCTCACCCATTATATGGGGCTATAGATTTCTAAAATTAAGGCAGAACCATATATTATTATTATATTGAACAATATGAAACCCTAAACGTTATTGTATTTGAATAGAAGCCATGTTACAAATTATTGACATTCTAGAGATAAAATTGTTCATTATTTTATGATTATTATTAATTGTTCATGTTTATATAAATATATGCGAATAACTTTGAATTATCCACAGTCAATCTGGTAATGGCAAAAGTATTACTTTTCCTCATTTAAGTCAGCCTGCTTATGAAAACTACATGCGATGAGCACGAATGCCATTTCAGATTCGGTTTATTATATCATTATGATAATTGCCATGTCTATTAATATCTCTTTATATTGTAGTATTTACTTAAATTCATTAGTAAGCTAGTTGATCTAGCATTTGGGAATTAATCGCTTTAATGGGGTATACGCCCTAGTTGAATAATAATTAAATTTTACGTACTTACAATGAACTGAAATATGTAAATGAATCGCAAAGGGAAGTATTGTCATTTCAGAGACAAAACTCATTAAGTGCCTAATTACGGTTTTTTCAAAGAAAATTTATCCGTTTTTTACCGTTAAATATTTAATAAAGTTAACGTTTGCCCGTTATTAAAATATACTCGGATATAATTTGCGGATTCATAGTTAATTATTAGCCAAAAAGGTTCAAATAACGAGAAATTTTCAGATTTTCCATGTCGTTACTTAATGGCTTTTAATTTATTGAAACAAGCGCTTTATAATATCAAATACAGTATAACCTCGTTTTTAAGTGCCCGGACATCACGTTTTCCCGGCAATTGCGTGTAATTTTTTCAGTCCCGATGTATTTCAGTACATTTAATACCCGCATTTACGTTTTTCTTTCCCGCGATTTACCTCGGAAATATTCAAAATATGCGAGTTACGCGCGCTTGACAATGATTGGGTCATGACATTCGAACGGCGTAAGGTGTTTGGAGGGAAAACTCCGTGTCTTTAGAATGGCGCACGGTGATTGGTCTTTACATAACAAAAAAACGAAAATGCAACAACTACTAATATACCTACATGATTTTTTTTTTTTAAAAAAAAAATTCAATAAATTTTTTAATTGACTGTTGTTTTTTAATTAAACGTTATTTTTTTAGAAACATAATATTTAAATGTTCTTTTTTTCAATACCCCCCTTTTACATTTTCCCTCCAATTGGGTTTTTTTTCTTCAGTCCCTTAAAAAACGTAAAATATGGGTTATACTGTACGTGAAAATAACGTGATGGGAAGACAATAATATTATAATTAAGGCCTATGGGTTCATTCGTAAGAACCAAATTTGACGTAAGCGCCTCAAAAAATAGCCATACGCTTCAGCGCATATCAAAGTAAAAAAACAAAAATCGCTTCGCTCGGCGTCTCCGGGAGTAGATACGAAATCAGAGGTCTTAAAAGTGTTGAATTAATAATTTTTTTTTTCCTAACATATTTTGTAAACATTTTTGTGGTAGGTAGAATAAATTATAATAATAAAAATAGTAGACCTCCAAATAAGAACCTCATATTATTGATATGCTGAATTTGTAAAGTGACACATTTTCTTGAACCTATCATATTGTAGGTTCAAATTCAGTCCAAATATTTTTCAAAAAAAATCTAATACTAAACTTATGTATGTTTCTGAGGTGTTTCAAATTGGTATATTATTTATATATATCGGTGTGTATGAATACAAAAGTGTATTTGACGGCAGTACGTTTTGGTCGCCGCGGAGGATTTCGGAACATTAGTGTATAGAAAATTAATAATTGGTTCTTTAATTAGTGTACAGGCTTAACGGTATGTAATGTATTAGAATAACTATTATAAATTATTATTTTTTTTAAATTTTTTTCTTCTCTATTGATAGCATCTAATATAATTGTTATATTGAGGGTTTCTTATATCCATCGACCGTGTTAGTCTAGGATCAACGAGTTCAGGCAATATACAATTCATATAAATCTTGTCAGTTGTGATGTAAAGAGTAATATTGTTTTTATTATTCAATGAACTAGGTTCTTACCTCAATATATTTTTTACTTGTGTTAAATAATTAATAAGAAATGCCTAAGGTGATTCCATTCAATTCAACTCGGCATTAAATATATTAAATTCTAATGGATTTAAGTTTTGTACTATTTCATTTTAGTCGTTTTATGCGATCCTGGTTTCGCCTTTCGACATCGTCAGGCACTATGCGCACTCATCAAATACACACTGACAACGAAAGCAGCTAATTCTCACTTAACAATAAATTAATACAATCAAGTAAGGTAAAAGCTTTATCACCTACCTATTAAGTCAAAGATCACTATGAAAAATTTAACAAACAATTAATTATGAATAGTTGAATTGTGTCAGTATGAAAAAAAAAGATTTTACCACAAACCATCCGAAAAATACATATATCATAAAACATATACGTGACTTTGTGCCCCAAAAGACTTTTTTTATTATTATTTTAACGATTAATAAAATTATGACACATTTTTCAGTGGCCATTACGATGACAGCATTCGAAAACGTATTTTACTTTAAATTTTCTACCAATTTACTACTTGTGACATAAACCACTTAAGATCGATAATAAATAGACCTTGAAAAATAATATTATTATGTTTCTATTGATAATGCCAATAAACACACTCCTGGATACGTCCCTTTGAAAATAACAAAACATGGCCACCCAGGTACATAAAAACTGTATTAAGTACATGCAAAGTTTTTCAAATCGCTTAAAGCCCAACCAAGTAGGTATTTATCAAAACAATTAAAGTCCACCTATATTTTATCTAAACTGCTTATCAAAATATTTTTTTTTTATAAATGTTGCACCGAACGAATACCTTCAGGACTTCTTTGTAGCCATCGTGGTTATTACATTCAATTATCTTTCAATATCTCACATGCTGCAACCATTTGTATTACACTATAATAAATAATATAATAAAACTACATTTTTCTCAGTTTGGCATTCAGTGTACTTTACGATGTTTGATACAAATCATAACACCTGGCATGCGTCGTGTGGTCCGAACAGAACGATAATGGTATATATTCAAATAATTACAACTTGCCAATTTGATTGTTACTGCAATGCGATTAAAGGTCATTTTTGCATGAGTTTCTTAAGTAATAAATAAAAGTAAATAATGTTCGCGGCGGATTAATTTTTGTAAAAAAAAAGACGTCGTATCCCTTTGAAATTCCAGACCCTACTAACGTTAGAAATAAGATTTTAGAAAAACTGTATGGATTAATCAATCAAATGGTCTCTTTTTGTTAATTTTGCAAAATAATTATATTTATAAATTGTCTGAAAACAGGATAAATACATGAAAATGTACGACGTGTTTTGGTAATACATCGTCACTAATTGTACCGAATTTATAGGGTTTTATTGATTTTTTTATTGTAAATTAATATTTATAATATTACGTGAATGTTATATTATAATAAAAAAAATATTTTTATTGTGCAGTATACATTATTTTGTGAGAAAAAATCATTCAAAATTGGCTGATGTATACTCAAACTAAAATGGCTTTAAAATCTTTATTTTTTATATTAAAAAAAAACGTAGGTTAATCGATGAAATGTATTATTTCACGCATTTCTTTCATACAATATATACCTGCAAAACTATTATTAAGTTCAACATCCGTTGTGGCGTGACAGTCGTTTTGGCCAATTTCGAAAACAGGACCCGACTATTTGTCATTTATTTTAAAAAGTAAAGCGATTCAGAAAATTTTAATGACACAAAAAGATTTATTTGAATATTATTTATTAGATTTTAAATAAATAAAGAGTTTATTGTTCATCAGTTCGTTTTAAACGTGCTTTCTATTTCCACGATTCCGAGAAGACAGGAAAAAACGGGTCCAATGGCCTAGAATCGTTGGCAGTGTCTACTCACTCCTGCTAACCTGACGAAATTATAATTATTGTAGGTATTATGTGGATTTACGTCTATACAGCTTTTTATTTAATTTTAATCGATAGAAGAAATACGGTTGCATGATTAAGTTTCTTATATAATAAGTACCTACATCGTCTCTTGCATATTTCATAGTCCTTACTAATGGGTGTGACAGGTCGCAGGAACTGATAGGTGAGTAATCCAAATGTTCATCGATAGAATCAAAGCGTGAAGTGTATGGCCATGATAAATGTACGCGGGATAATCGGTCAGAGGTAGAAGCGGTTAGGTACGATATGGTTATATGCTGACTAACAAATATGAAGTCAGTCTTACCCGCAAGAACATATGTGGCTCGCTTTCACTGAGAGACGCTACGTTTGACGTACGCTACGTAGTGTGTGCGAACGACCCATTCAAACACTATGAGTAATGCAGTACGCAGCTTGGTAGTTACCACAGGTGACAATGTCAGTGGTTGTATCTGCTATTTGGCGCAATGGTAATTGTAATTGATTTAACATAATATTATCATCACCATGATAACTATTGTCGCTGCACAAAATAAATCAACCCATTTCTTGAGAAAATGTATACTATCGACTGAAGGTACTTGGTGGAATTTGAATGGAAATCCTAATTGATTTAAGTTTTTTACTATTCCATTTGTCACCAATTTTAGCGACCCTGGCTTCGCCTTTCTATGCACTATGAACACTCACAAATTAATAGACAACTGACACAGGATATAGTTGCTTACCATTTTGAATACAAATTAATACATTAAAATATATTGAAACCACGTTATAAATAAGTAAAGAATTTACCCAGGCATTGGGAAATGTGAAATACTGTTTGCTCGGTCGCACATAGACTAATTATTTGTCTATGCGATTGTGATTTATCGTTCACAAAACACATATAACCTAATGTACTGCCGCACATAGCATCGATAGCTCATTTTTAGTAGAAAAATATATCTGCTTGTCGCGTGTAAAAAAAATCACTCGATATGGGACGCAGGTAATAGCAAAATGTCACATCGGCGCATGTACAGAAGCTACTTTTTATTCGTTTCGTCTAGCCGCGTGATGTCACTGTCCCGACATGGCCTCGCCTGTGCGCACTGAATAGAATTGCAATATTGCGCCCGGTTTTGATTTATGATCATATCCCAGTTGAGATCAATGAGTGACCAGGCTTACATTAAACACACCTATTGACATGTCATTACTCGGAACTACACAAAGAAAGCATTGTAAAACTTCGGTCACAATGAATGATCCAAATGAAAAAGTACAAAACTTAAACTAATTAGAATTGGCATTTCATAGTATATTATTTTACTTGACAGGAGATTACTTGTATGAAATTAATATATCAAAATATACGGCTGTCTAGTTTATCCGATACCAAGTATAAACAAATACCTACCTACAGTCGATTGGTTTATATTTCTATTGAATTAATTATTTTAACTTTTTAAGACATCGACGCACATGCCCTCCTACTAATTATAAATTTGTTCACTGGATACACTGTTTTTTTTTCAATGAAAAATAAGATAAATAAACACTGGGAAAAACACATGCGATGTTTCATCGATTTCAATAAAACGATACTGTGCGAAATGGCATAAAATGTTATATAACATACAATGAATAATCTCTTATTTACACAATATCGTAGTATTATTTTAGGACACGTGCTTTCCAATCATTTTATATTTTAATTATTTAAAAGCCGATCTGATGACGAAGATGAAAAATTTCGTACATACAGGTTTGGCCGGGCCGTCTAAAAAGTTTTAACCGATATATTATTGATACCAGTACCGGTATATTTATAGGCCATCCATGGACTGAAACCGTATGCGGTTAAGAACCGTGTGCCATAGAAAACTTATCTTTTCTGTTCATGGAAATATATTTTCACAAAGTATAATAATTATAAGCATCTGATCGTACCGGTTTATACCATACACTTACAAACTTAGTGAAAATATTTATTTTCATGAACAGAAATCATAAGTTTAGTATGGGACACGGAAAAACGCATTTGGTTTCAGTCCAAGGATGGCCTCATACTTTCTTTATTTATTTGTCGATACTGGGCTGAGGCTGGGATGACCTTCCAAAGAGTCGGCCGTATAGCTGGTGACAGATGGGGTCTACGATTAAGGGCGCTTAAAATTACCTACGACACCATATTCAGGGGTATTCCTGCCTACACTGCTAGCGTTTGGTGTACGCGTATCAACAGAAGTGTCTAAATAATTAGGAATATCCTTTTAAGTGGGCAACGCAGAGCTTTATTATCTATCACAAATGTCTGGTGCACAACTTTCACGGACAGGGAGCGCGTCATGACCGGAATCCTTTCTCTTGACCTGCACATACAGGTACGCGGTGCATCCACGATGCTCCTCAAATGTGAGAAGGCCGATGTTGTTCACTTTTACCTTTCCCCGCTTCCAAGCCTTGACGCTGAAAAAATATCCTTGAAGAAGCGGGCAATACGTCTTATGATGTTGGATGCGGCGTCGAAGACCTGGCAGTCAGTTTTTGATGTCAGTTCATGTCCATGTGGCGGAGAACTACAGGATGCAAACCACATCCTCTGGAAATGTCTCTCAAAACTCAGTAAAGCTCACTTAAGTGCGTGGCGAACTCAGTCTTGGGTATCTCCTCATGAGACATAAACAACTGCT
Organism: Rhyacophila brunnea; assembly: GCF_057557595.1. Lineage (NCBI taxonomy): Eukaryota > Metazoa > Arthropoda > Insecta > Trichoptera > Rhyacophilidae > Rhyacophila > Rhyacophila brunnea. The sequence goes on from NW_028233350.1 coordinate 22,055,164, forward strand.
GATGCTTCACACCAAACTGTTGATACCTATAGATTTTGCGTTTTTCAGTTCAACCGCCTCATTATCGGTTATGGGTCGATGACATTGAGCTACTCTACAAGCTGCTTGTTGGCGAATTTACAATCTGCTTGTAAATTCGCCCAGCGTCATCATCGAACAAGCTAACAAGCAGATTGTAAACAATCTACCGAGAAAAGTTGAAAGCCGGTCTACTTTACACGCTACACGCTGGCGTGTGGGCCGATATGCGTCTGCGCAGTAGAGCGATAGTGGCGATCTCCCGGTAAAAAAACGAACTACGTCCTGTCAAAATAATCGCTAGCTTGTGGCTTCTGAGCGAGTGGAAAGTTTTTTGTGCCGTCATCACAATCGTACTAGTTGACTCGCCCGCATTTAACAGCTCAGCCCAACAAGCAGCTTGTATTTTTCCTCCAAGCCTAGTGAAGTGGAATATATTAGGCGATTAAGTATTTTCAACCAATTTTGATATAACCTGCCAATAGATTCGCTCCACTTTCACGTGTGAGATGACAGAGGGATCACTGTGTGCCATCTTCGTCGTGTATATTAACTCTGAAGAGCCTTGTCAATATTTTTCTTTCTAAGATATCATACTTACTCACATATTATTTTAATACTGCTCAGCACTTTGATCCATAGAAAGATACATATGGCTTTGATGAGTTTTGTAGAGGTTTACTTTAGTTTTCTTTGCGATTAATTTTCATGTTAAGTTTCTCTGTACAGTTTACACAGAAACAACTTTAGTAGGATCTTAAAATAATTTTAAAACTATTGAAATATTAAAGATGAAATTGAAAATAAACACAATAGATTGCTCGATATTATTATTAATAAAATCAGTAAAATTTAAAATAATAAACCAGTGAGAAAAATGACTCTCAACCTTTTTATAAGGCGGAATACTTGAATCATTTTGTAAAATCTCGCGGAACCTCTATGCAACTGATTCAATAAGGAAAATTTTAGTGTAAAAGTAATTAAAGTAAAACCTAAAATATATTATTATTAGGTAGGTAAATGTCAATTTGAAAAATAACATAAAATAGCGTTTCATTTATTGCCTACACTTTGGATAGGTACTCGATTTATATTGACATACTTCCACGTTGTCCAAAATTAATGAAATTAAAAAAGGCAATAAGCACATAAGTGCTTTACTGTATCTATGACGTTAATGTTCAAACTTTAAATGCTTTGGCAGAAACAAAATGATTAGTGCGTAGTAGGCGGTGACATTTTATAATGATAACTGATACCTCATTTTTTTATTGCTTCATTTCTTGTTAGGTACTACAAAAATATCAATTTTGCGTAAAAGTCTCGTTACGTCAATAATAATTATAGTGCAATATCTAATTTAAAAGTTCTAAGCACTAGTGTTTCAGAATTCCACGTTAAACCTTGTGATTACCTTATTACCAAAAAGGTTTCAAGTTGTGTTTTTTTCACAAGATTTCCATGAATTCTTGCGGAGCCCCGGTTATTAATCACTGCTATAAACCGTTGTAAGATTTTTTGCTAGTGTAATTCGTCAACTAACTGTATGCCTGCTGAAGTTGTTTGAGGAGTGCTACGTAATACAATTTAATTTTAATATATGAATTCGTTGACTTTCTATAAGTTGTAGCCATTGATCATGAATGATAAGCTTGAAGGATCATAATATACATGTTTGGCTAAAATATAATATGCCAAATGATCAAAATATATTTTTTTAATACTTATTACAAAGCTTTATTTGCATCAGAAAATGAGAATTGCAGCCATCTTCAGTAATCCATGCTGTTGTGGAAATAATACTCATTTTGATTATTGTGAAATTTTGTCGTTTAACAACTAAAAAAAACCTATACTTAATACAATCTAGCGGCCTTAAAAGTAAAATATATAATATATCTACAATAATACCATCCATAAAATATATACTTACATAGTACTGTGTATTATATAATATAATATTATACATGGATGTTCACGCATCAGTCTTCTAATCATAAATTAATTAATTTTTCATGATTTCAGGGAGGAGATGGACCGAAGTAGAACTGGACGAGGAAGACGAAAATGGTGAGAGAGGAGGTGGTGTCGCTAGATCCTGCAGCGGAAGCGAAGCAGGCCCGCTTTCCCCTGAGACTCCATTTAGAGGGAGAGCTTCTACGGACGGACACCTTCTGTCCAGACCTCGCCGCTGGAGATTCCCACCTCCCGCCCACGCCTGCTCAGCGTTCCCGCCAACTGCTGAACGGAGAATGAGCATCAGCATGAGGGGGAACAATGCCAGTTATTGAGACAATGTGAAGTAACTTACAACGCAGTTAATGTGTTAACGCCAGTTGAATGTAGTTACTAATGAACATCTGACTGTTTTTACGCCACCTAACTTCATTAGTGTTATAAACCAATATAATCGTCATTGAGCTATTAAAAACTACTATGTAACAACATTTAAATTTTATGGGTGAGATAAAAAAATACAAATATGAAGATTTTTATTTAATTTATTGTCTATGAATTACTACTTGGTTTATCTAAATAACAAGTATTGTTGAGTATTTTCAAATCAACGTAAATCAACATAGTAGGTATATATAGACAAATGAGGGTTTTACTCAAATATGCGATGTGTAATAATGAACAGAAAATGGGGAAAAAAACGATTTTGACAAAATTGTATCATCTGAGGTTTTAACCGCTCGACGACGATAATAATATTATGTACAATAATTACAGTACTTAGGTGTTTGGTACAAAATAATACGTCACACTGATTTCTATTATTATTATTAACAGTGAGCTATGTAAATCATTTAGTGAAACGGCTCTCTAATACTGTATAATGAAATGCGTTTTTTTATAATATGTATTGTAGTATTTTTTTATTAGCTTACTTTGGAATACAGAATGTCCCCCAGACAGTCCGAATTGACTCGTCTTACGTGAGCAACGTCGCGCGAAGCGATGAGTGGCGCGCGCAACTCAAACGTATAACCGTATAAACGTACAACCAAAAAAAGACTATAATGTTTGAGGCTTTCACGGTTGTTTTTTATCGTAGTATATTCTTGGGTTTTCACCGTGTCTCCTTCTTCCTTCTTTACTCGACGTTTCGGGCTCGTTGCAGAGGCCATTATCAAGAGATATCTCTTGATAATGGCCTCTGCAACGAGCCCGAAACGTCGAGTAAAGAAGGAAGAAGGAGACACGGTGAAAACCCAAGAATATACTACGACAAAAAAAGACTGTTTACGAACATTTTCACACACGGTTATACGTTTGAGTTGCGCGTGCTGCTTAACGCTTCGCCCACGTAAAACGCCCCGTTATTAATTGGTGACATGATATTACGTTGAATCCAACCGAATCGTTCAGAACACCCTAGCAAATCGGACCGTCTGCATTCATCATGTTAAATGTACCTATATGAAAACAATTAAAGTCATTTTAATTTAATCGAATAATACGATTAATTCAATTTGTTTAAAAGGTTCAATTGCCAATACAAACTGCTAATTAAAAATATATTTCACAATTTTAGATTTACTAAGTGAGTATATGAAATTGTTATAAGAAAAGCATTGACTCCAAAATCAAATTATATATTTTTAATTTACTTGATTGCTACAGCGAATAATATAAATTTTGAAAAACAAAATGTCAACATTTTAAACAAAAATCCATTCTCCTCGTTTAACTTCAGCGCATCTATTCTATACACAAGGCTGCTATCGGCGACTGTCGAGGGTAGTTTATTATATTTATGTATTGAGGTATCTATTATAATTGTTACAATAAGTTAGACGTTTAAACTGTCAAAATTCTCCATTTCGCAGCTTAACACAGCCAAGACAGGTGCTGTCAAAACACTTTGATAGTTCAGACCAGCGATACTCAACCTGCGGCCCTTTAAGCTTTTATGTGCGGCCGGAAACACATTTATTATCAGGAATTTCGTATATCTTGAGATTCGTTCCGACTTTTTCGACACCCGAAGAGGATTTTCATTATGGTCCACATCAGATCTGGTATAATCCGATAGCAGCCTTTTGTATAGAATAGATGCGCAGAAGTCAGAATCGAAAAATCGTCAAATTTTATTATATTAAAATAAGTTTGTATAATATTGTTTAGGTAATAGAAATCAGTCTAAAGCGTGTACAATAATCTTGGTGAATGTTATGCTATCCATGAAGGGAACGATATAAATTAAAATAATGTTGTAATTGTTTTATTAAAAAGAGTAAAAATAATGTTTTAATTAAAGTTTAAGCTAGTGACTTTTTGTATTGTATTTATTATAATAGGCAGATAATTAAAAGGTCTCATATTATAAAACATAAGTTAATTTTAGACATTATACACATTAAATTATTTCGTCAATTGAAATCGTGAATAATGTTGTTATTATTATAAAAGCTTTACCCATGTAATGTAATTTTAATATTTTTATTATTAGCTACTTATTTATAGGTTGATAAAACATTATAAAATACAATGACAATTTATTAGAAAATAAATATTTAATTTTATATATTTTTGCTACAAAATGCTTCACAATATTATATTATTAAATTAACACAATACTATATTATGTAAATTTTAAGGACCCATTAGACATAAAATCATGCCGTGGTAATGGATATTGTATATATATATAGTTTGTTTGACCAAAGATTATAATGTAATGGCCATACATAATCATACTAAATATGTTATGTTAAAAATATTTAAAAGTAAAAGACGTTCACGTTAAAATTATTTCCGTTACCATACGACAAGACAGCTAAGTATGTATATGAAAATCGGAAAAGTAAACGATCGTCGAAAGTATCATTTTTTAATATATCTGTTAAATACTTGTAGGTGTAATTGGATTCAGCTATCACGATAAATAATAAAATAAAATATCGAAGGAATAGGTACATATTTCAGCTGACAGGGTTATTGATATCAGTCTTATTAAAAACATATCGATAAATATTTTTTTACTTCGTAGAAAACTGGACACTAATTACTCTGCCAAGTTTAATACAACTTACGGTATGAAAGAAATAATAATTATTGATTGATTATCTCTAATATTGCAATGAAGTCAATTTCTTTTTTGTATTGTTATATACATTTCATTACTTATTGTGCCCAAGCCTATGGGTGGATAAGTATACCGGAATCCCGGTAGGCCGACGCTATCCAAATGCAAAACAAAGTGATATAAAATTGTATTACGATTCGTAATGACACTAACTATGATATAATAGAAGTTTGAATTTTTGGCGCCTTATCGTGTCGTGTTTATTATATTTGAATCGCTCTCTGAGTCGGTTCTTTGTTTATTAAATACTACATATGGAAACTTGTCATTTCATCTCTTCTTGGATCAGTCTTTAGTCACCGATTCGCCCCTGCGTAATGTTATCATCTTTAATATGCTCCAAAGTTCTCTTAGAAAAATATCTAATAATATGCTCGACATGCATTGAGGAATTTGGTATATTCAAGATCTATGCCGACACGCATAATTATTAATAAAATGTATTTCACATATTTTTGTAGATGATATCTGGCAATGAATTGAATTTATGTGCGAAGCAACTGGTGTTTTGACAAAAAAAAACTACGATTAAAATATTATAAAACACTGACATTGAGAATGATAAACTTACAGACAGACGATGCGTTTTGTCCACTTAAAAATATTTAAATTACCTATGTACAAAGATGTTAACGTCATAGACGGTATTTTTTGTTTCCTTGTCAATTTCGATTCAACATACAATAATTATTATTTTGAACATTTGGCGGTATAAACAAACATATTAAAAAGAAGCTAAAGAACAACCAAAATCAACCGATCAAGGCCGATTATTGCGACTGAAATAGCTTTGAAAATAATGTAACTACAATTAAAAGTTTATGAGGAAATCCATTACAAATAAATTATAAATTCAGCGTATTACAATTATTATAGTATGATGGTTGAATAATTTTTGTGCTATGTAGCTGATAACGTTGAAACGGAATCCGTTTGCTAACTTGTCCAATATTTAAAAATGAATGATCATAAATATATTTTTTTAATAAATACAGTATTTAAGTGTACATTACTAAACTAAGGCAGCTTTAAATGTTAAGTAAATTAATAGATTAGATTATTCAAAGAATGAGTAAATGTTAAAAATATCCGTAAATAAATAATATAATAATTTTTTCAAGCATTTTTTTCTAAAATATTATGTAGATGTAATAAACTATAACGTAGTGTAATGATGTGAATAATTATTACAATAATACGACTATCTATGGGTAATCTAATGTATAATATGTCATGAAGTAGAATAGATTTTTTTTAATTTATGTAGAATTTAACAATGTCTTTTAAATGTGTCATTCATCTTTTCACTAAATTGTTATCATTCATAAAATTTCAAACTTGTAGATAATCAACATTTAATATTAAATTTGACTATTACTATTATATAACACAATATAATCAATTTCGGTGTCTAGTAATACAATCAGATTTGCACAAAGGTTTCTTCAATAACTTAGGTAAATGAAGTCTAAATTCACTAACCTTGGCCCAATTTTGCTGTCAATTCCTAGCATTTTGATTACCATGATATATATATATATATATATATATATAACTGGTCTCTTAGTATTTTTAAGTGGGCTAGAAACAAAAATTAATTTGCAGGATTTAATAGGTAGATCAATTTTATGTTTGAAGATTTGAAAAATCCACCTGAATGTTTTTTATGAATCAATTGATAAAACTCGATTCGAAATCTCATATTTGTCAAATCTAGTGTTATGTAATGTAATTATATTTCTTAGGGTGAATACTCCGCCTAACAGAAGCACCTAGCGAAATAATACGAAGTTTCTAATTTAAGTTAATTTATTGTTATTTGAAAATGTTTTAATTAATCAATACGTGTCTAAAAATATTAAAAAGAAAAATATTTAAAAAAAAAAACGTTGAAATGTAAATTGTCTCAAAATGCAAGCTCAGTGTTTTTCCGCAAGGTGCCTCTGGTAGGCGGATCATCTGCTATCGACAATTTTCGTTATCTCTACTTACCTACCCATAAAATATCATTTTGTGTAAAGTGACCATTATTTCATATTATATAATGTTGTATACATGTATCTACATCAGTTATTAACATCATTATAATAAACAATAATTAATAGTCACCTCTCTAAATAAATAAATGAATTAAACCTATATATATATATATATTTATTACATATTATATTATTGAAAAAAGTCAAAGGGTATAAATGCATACAATATGTTTTATTATTTTAATAAAAATAATTGTTATGAACATTCCATGAGGCATGAGGCTACTTTGGCAGTGGCGGTTTTACGTGAAGCAAAATAAATAAGGTGGTCGATTACAGTTGATTAGTCAGAAAATACGAAAATTTTAACAAGATGTGTATTTTTCATTCACAATAAAATATACAGATTGTGTAAAAATAATCAATCGAGGCATTAATTAATAATCCTGGCAAAATAAGTCTAGCTGTATGTTTTGCAGTCAATGGGGTTTATTGCACAATATTTTTTTTGCTGGGGGACCTTCAAACCGACCAGTGTCCTAGGCCCCCACGTACGTAAAACCGCCACTGTACTTAGGTACATTTAGGTTAGTAATTTAAAATATAACATTATAATTAATAATTTATTAAAATTTTTGAGAATTATTTATGTAGCTACCTACGTTGTATTCTTTCATAACCTTTTCCCTCACCATCACAATAGGTAACTACCTAAATATAAAATAAAATATTTTTCATTTTTGATTTTATATAAGAACATATTATATACAGATTTTTTCATAAACGTACCTACGTGTTATATATTATTATTATTATGAATGTTGCTTATTTTTTTCTTTCAATTATCTATTAAACGGTTATTGTTATACCTATTTACACTTTATATTATTATGTTGCCGCAAATAAAAATATTGTATCCTTTCTCCGACTTCTTATTACAAGGTCTAATTATTATTGCGTTATTAAAGTGTCTACCAAAACACCAGTACCTACAACTCTGAGGCGAAGACTACAGTCATATTAGATGAATATTTAAAGCCAAAATAATTTTTAATTGCCTACATATTAAAATAATTACTTCATTATTGATGGTCAATAATTGATAAATCTGGTAAGTACTTAATCAAATTAAATAAAAATAAATAAGTACAGTTAGTTACCTTAAAAAATTAATTAAGTACTTGCTGAAAAAAATATTAAATGTCAGATACGAGGTGTCAATGTTAGTACATCATTATTTTATGTTATATTATTCTACAAAAAAAATATAATTTGCCAACGACATCTGTCTGTAGGTGTGTATTATGAATTGATTATCGACTTAGTCAACAAAATTCCACGAATACGTAACGAGCTTTAGGTATAACAAAAACCGAGGCCGACTATGTTCAGCCAATTGTGAATTACGATTGTAGTGCTAGTTATTGATTATCTTCGAATGTAATGTGGTAGCCTGGTCACAATAAATGAAGACTTTTGACACTTTTCTTTTAAATTTCTTGATAATATTACGATTTTAAATTTAATTTACAATTACAAACAGTTTATTCGATAGCTCGCTATTCACCATAATCACATGTATAAACATGCCCAAAACGAATACTTATTATCAATTCGGCATGTTTAGCGAGTTATTTTCACCAATCTGAGCCTGGGAATATAACTCAGTGATAGTGTTTGATTTCAGATTGAAAGATTGAGGGCTTTGTTTAATTTTCCGTTTATCGACTTGGTGATGACGATTTTTCGTTACAGATTCATCCTACCGGCGATTTCGTTGTGCCTACAGCGCGTAAAAAAGTTTCACTTCAAGAATAGGGTATTAATGTACCTACACGTAGATATGGGTATTTCCCGAGAAAATCTCAATCCCGAGATTCGGGATTTCCCGAAATGTTGAAATTTTGAATTCTCGAGATTCGGGATTTCCAGAAAAGAATTCTCGACAATTCTCAAGATATCAAGAAAATTTTTAAGAAAAAAAACCTCTAAAAAATCTTAACATCAGTGTAAAAACAGACAAATTCCAAAAAAAATATGATTTGGTGCAGATCACAAACCTTCTTAGTCAAAAAATGGGATTTTACAGGGGAAGTTAAAAACTGATTTATTTAATAATGTAAGACTTTTATTTAAAAAAAAATATATCGAAAGGTTATATAACTTTATTTATAACTAATATAAACTGTATTACATTTATCATGACATAGAAGTATTGTGCACTCAGATTTGTTGAAATGTTTGACATACGAGGTTTTCCTTTACATTACATTATATGAGAAAAGTAAATAAGTTTTATTAAAAAAATAATGAAACAGTTTGTGTGACATTGGAGTTAAATATTTAATGGCTGCATAATTAATTAATTAATAACAATTTATGTATATTTTTAACTAATGTACATGTTTATAAATAAATAACCAATGGAATCAAACCCAACATAGTTATGTATGAAGCTTTTTTTATTGTAACATATTTAAATTATAAATGTAGTAAAGAGTCATAAAAATGGTGACAGTCCCTTGGAATAACATATTTTAGTTCTTGAAGGTGTTTGAACTTGTTGGCCGATATTTTGCTTGGACCGTGCAATCTTAGATAAACAATATTGGAACTGTTATGATCTTCGGTCATCTCGGTATCTCTTTAAGATCATGACTAAAATTAATTGTGTAGATACTAGATTTTCTCATTTGGAAGGTAAGCCAAGTAACACACATCGTTAACAATTGGATCCCCTTTTTGTTTCTGGATCTTACTAACGTATACTGAAGTCACTAGCACATTATAGTTAAGTAAAACATCATGAGTACATAGTGCGCTCTATAAGGAAATTACATATTTATGGCTTTTCATGTAGCCACTGCATAATCAGATGGCAGATGAATTTCCGTGCTTTTCAATTTTCTTTCGATTGCAGCATGTACAGAACCTCCCTCCATTCACGTGTGCCCAACCTCCAAGTATTTTTGAGTAGGTAGGTAATCTCGATTTGATATTTTACTACCAATTCAAGGAGTGCATTAAATTTCCAAGACTATTGTTCTTATTTCGATACACGCAGCGATGAGCGATTGAGCGATGGGCTCAATATTTTAATTGGTTTCTAATTTAATATGAGGTTCGTTAGATGATTAATCAAGAGATGTAAATATCGGAGCTTCTAAGTCTTCTTATAAGTGAAATTCATCAAAATATGTAAACTGTGACAATGAATTACTCAGCGCTCGAAATGGAAAAGTTTACGAACCGGAGCGCTCGACAATTTTCTGAAACTGTTTACATACTTACCAATTTTTATGTGTATTTTATAAAAATAAGTGTGTTAGATTTTCTATTAGTTCTCTTGGTTTAGCGTCCATACTTCCATACCATAGAAAAGGATTGAGAGAACATAACAACGTACCATACGCAGTCTCAGACCTAGGTTAGGATCTCGATTGCTAAGGAGGCGTCTCATTTTGAGAAAGGCGCTCCTTCCGATCTCAATTCTAGTTTTTATTTCCTGAGACTGGCCCCATTTCTCATTGACCCATGTACCTAAATATTTATAATGGGTCACACGTTCGATTGGTTTGCTGTTAATGACAAAATTTGTGACTTAAAAAATTAGGTGTCGCTATTTTTGATACTAGTAATAGTTTTGTTTTCTTGAGGTTAATTTTTAAACCATAAGAATTACTGACCTCATTAACCTTTTCTACCAGTTGATGTCAACGCTTTAAACTATCAGCAATCAGCACAGTATCATCGGCATATCGTATATTGTTAATATGTTTGCCATTAACCATAATACCCACCGATTCATCTTGTAAGGCTTTCTTGAAAATAGCTGCTCATTACAATATGTTAAATAGCAGAGGTGACTATATACACCCCTGTCTTACACCGCGACAAATTTTTACCTCTCCACTGATTTCGTTTTCGATCTTAATATTCGCTGTTTGATTCCAATATAAGTTAGCTATCAGTTGAATGTCTCTTGCATCGATGCCTTTCTCCTGTAAGAGTTCGAGAAGTTTAGGATGTCTAACAGTATCTAATGCTTTCTCGTAATCGATGAAACACATATACACATCAACATTAACATCTAGGCATCTTTGCAGAACATTCAAGCTGAAAAGTGCTCCGCGAGTGCTCAAACACTTCTGAAGCCAAATTGTGTGTCATCCATGTCTTCTTCGCATTTTCGAAAAATCCTATTATGGATGATTTTTAATAAAACTTTTAACATGTGGCTCATCAAACTTATTGTTCTAAGCTCGCTGCACTCCTTTGCATTCGCCTCTTTTGGTAGAGTGATGAATGTCGATTTTAACCAATCATCGGGAATTATGCCTGTTTCGTAAATTTTATTAAACAAATCAACGAGAATTTCTAATTTATCTTCTTCTAATAATTTTATCATTTCGTTGTAAATATTATCAGGGCCGACAGCTTTACCATTTTTAGAATTTTGTATTGCGTTTATTATTTCTGCCCTATTTATGTATGGGGCTGTTTCGAACAGTTCATTAAAATAAACAGATTTTCAATATATGTCTTCCAACGAATCAGTTTCTTTTCTATATCTAATATAATAAGCCCATCTTCGTCTTTCAAGATGGTTGATGAGGTTCCTCTCGTAATTCCCAATGTTTCCTTTATCTTCTTGTTCATATTAAAGGAATCGTATTTTCGTTGGAGATTTTCAATTTCTTTGCATTGGTCGGACATCCATTCTTCTTTAGCTGAACGAATTTTACTTTTTATGGTATTATGAATTCTCCTATATTGAGTTTCATTTTTATTTTTCCATTTTCTTCTTTCGTCCATTAAAGACAAAATCTTATCTGTCATCAATTTTTGTGTCTTAGCTGTTCTTTTATATTCTAATTGATTATTAGATATGGAGGAGAACACATCTTTTATCCTGTCCCACTTGTCTGTTATGTCAGAGGATGTAATGACTGAAGTTTTTATTTGTTCTATCTCTGTGTTCAGTGCATTTTTTACTTGTTGTTTGACTTCGGGATCTTTCAGTTGATTAATGTCAACACGTTGGGTTGCGCGTGGTTCCCTCGGTAATCCTTTTAATCTAATGTTTACTGTATCTACAACAGGATTGTGGTCAGATGAGATGTCAGTACCTGGATAAGTTTTAGTAGATGTTACGCTATTACTCTGTCAGAGCAGGGAACAAAACTATTGACCGATCTGTTAATATTATCGGTCACTATGATACCCACTCCATTTCGATGGTGGTTATCATCATTTCCCGAGTAATACAAGGGGCCATTGTCAGTTTTAAATCTGCCGCTTCCATTCCACTTCACTTCGCTGATACCAAGGATATCTAATTTTAACCGATCCATTTTCATAATATCGTTATGCAATTTTCCACTTTTAAACATTGATCGCATATTCCAGGTCGCAAATCTTCATAGCTGGCCTGGGGATTCTTAGCAACCTTTGACCATTTAAGGCCTGCCGGGGACTGAGGGCCATGCAATTTGATTTTCCAGCCATGATGGTTACTAGGAATATAGTTAATGTGGTAGTTTTCCGTTGCTTTCCACATCGCAGTGTCAACGCCATTAAAGCCGTTGCCACCATGCCTTCAGTTATTTAAATGTAAGCTGTACCGAAGTCCATCCTCTCCACCTTACATCAGTACTGGTAATTGCTGCTGCCCAATACAAGGGATATTTATTGACTTCCCAGTCTAGATCCGCTGTGTTCTGCGATACCAGGGTCACATCTAGGAGGATGTGGTGCTGGCACCACGCACAGACGGTCTCGGTAAGGGAGAGGCCAATGATCTGTTTTAGATCTATATTACGCATCTACTTGCCTTGTAGGACAGCGAGGACCAGTGTCTGGTTTACTCAGAACAAAGGTACTACCTCTGCAGTCCAACTTAACCCCCTAGGTATTTTAGTTCCCATTATTTCTGAGTTCCCTGGCCAAAATATTTTTTCAACGAGACGGAGCGATGATTTTACCAATTCAACGAACCGGAACGGCGCTCCGGTCTATTTCGAGCCCTGGCCTTATTTGATGTTTCATTACATCTACCTTTATAAATTCGATAAAGGCCCATTTCCTAACGAAACACTAGTTCAAGAAAGAGTCTTAATGGATCCCTACGGAAGTAATGTGACTCCATGCTTGATAGTGAATCGATAAATTCTGCAGCATAATATCTTTTCCTAGTATCAAATTTTTTTTCATTGACCTTGCATTGCTGGTTTTGGTACCCGTGAGTGGCATTCTTAGCCCAATTTCTAGCACTCTAAACTCGTATGGCGAAAGTATTACAGAACATTTATCGGCAAACTTCTTTTCTTTCCTCGTTTATCTTTAAGTGGCAGTGATAGGTATACTCCCTTCTACCTCCAGATTTCTTACAAAGCTTCTGATTGGAGTCTATACAATCTATAAATAAAGAAACGTATGATTTCCTCTGTGGCCATGACATATCCAACCAAAAGTGGTTGAAATTCCCGGGTTTCTTGATACATCTGTGAGAAAAAACGCTTTCCAGATAAAACACATGCTTGTGAGATGCAACGTGGACCAAACTTTCGTTTGTTTTTATTTTTACAGTATGTTTTTACTGATATTGTCTTCAACTCGGCCCTGGTATTCCTGTTCTTTCATTCTATTATTTGCAGATATATTTCGTTTCCATGCACTTTGCTTTTGTTTCTCTTTACATCATTGATATGCCTTCCTATTATCTCAGTCGATAGAATATGTTCATTATCTTGAACAGAATCTGAAAGTATAGGTTTATACATACCGACAATTATTGATTTTTATTTGCTTCCAATGCTAATCGCATGATCTTTCTACTTCTGGAACTCATACTTGAATTTATATTATCAAAAACCAGGGCTCGAAATGGACCGGAACGTGCCGGAGCGCCGTTCTGGTTCATAAAATGCACAAAATTATCGCTCCGTCTAGTGGAAATATTAATTTGACCGTCTGAGCTAGATATTTCATATAGTAAAAAAATATCACACTTATTTTTATAAATCACATTTACAATTAATGTAGTATAGTATAATATAGTTGATATTTTCGTAAAATTATCAAGCGTTCCGGTTCGTAAAACTTTCCATTTCGAGCGCTGTCAAAAACGTAGACCCAAAACACTTTATGTATACAGTTTTGCTTGTAAAACTTCACTGATAGTTTCACTGATATAGAAGCAATGTGCAGCAACTTCATACCGCTGTGGTAACATGTATTCACAAAACTCCTAACTCACGTCGTGTAGGTTTGTGCAGCATAATTCTATGGATATGACATAGGAGTTTAAATTAAAAGATCAATAAACTGGGCTATATTTCTCTTTGACATAGGAGGTAAAGTTCAACAGATCCGTCAAACTTTTGTTGATTTTTTGATACAATAAAGTCAAAATCGAAAAATTTTACATAAAAGGTTTGTGATCTGCACCATCGATTTGTTTTATTTAAATAAGAAAACAAACAAACAGAAGTAGAAAAACAAAAATTACTAATTAAAATAGAATTTCAAAAAACACAGACTGTCAATGGCTGCGTCTGACAATCGCGTACGCTTTTGAGACACAAAATTCCCTGACGTTGAAAAATTGCGTTCATTTTGAGTCGACGTTGGCTTGATTGTGTTGAACTAAAATCACACGATCGCACACTACCACACTCGAACTCAAATTTTGTTAATTTATTTCAATTTAAAAAAAAGTGTTTTTTTCAATTAATATTTGATAATAAAGAAATCCCGAATTCGGGATTTCCCGAAATGTTAATTACAACATATTATAAGGTTAATTCATGAATAAGGCAACAGGCTCGCATTTTTCATGAATTAGGCAAAATTTTCCCGATTTCATGTACCTAATACGCAATTTCACGCATTCGGTGTAACATAGGTATATATCAAAATGAATCAAGCTTCAATATTGGGACCATACCTAAAATAAAATTTGATATACTTAAGGGGGATCATATATACAACAGAGAACCTATCGGAAAATACGAAGCTAGCAATTTGAGATTTTTTTATAAATATAAAATGGACGTAT
The DNA here is from genome assembly GCF_057557595.1 of Rhyacophila brunnea. Classification (NCBI taxonomy): domain Eukaryota; kingdom Metazoa; phylum Arthropoda; class Insecta; order Trichoptera; family Rhyacophilidae; genus Rhyacophila; species Rhyacophila brunnea. The sequence continues at coordinate 22,070,315 of NW_028233350.1, forward strand.
TTCTGCAAACAAGATCCAACCCTCACTAGTACCATTCTGAGATAATTCAATATTTGTGAAATTGAATTGAATATTGATTTAAAAAGTATGCGTAAGTATTTAATTTTTCAAAAGTATCCCAACTGATGAAAACATAATATATGGGTTGTTCAATTATATTACTCAACGATATGATAAAAAGAGGAATTTATAGATATTCACAAATTTGGCCCTGAATCTTTTTTTTTTTCTTTTTTTTTTTTTTTGTTAACTGTCAATTCATGGTGGAACTGCATTGTATTGTTGTTTTTATTTAATAAAAACAACAACTGAATCTTTTTAACAAAATACACTTATTGTGGGTTGGATATTTATATCAAGGTGGATAGAGGCAATAATAAAAATGAAAAACAAATACGTCTATGATTATAACATGTTTGCTTGCAGAAGATAAGGTTCTTGGCACATTTCAGATTGTTTTGCATATTACTAATGAGGTACGATGCCACTTCGAGTACCTCTTCCAGCCTGTTCTTCAACCCAAACGTTGCAGAAGTTTTTATTATTCTACCCGATGTTCTTACACTTTTCTCTTGTATTGCAAAGACATCACACTTATTGCAGGTATCTTTCATAAGATGCTTGACTCGCAGATTAAGCTAAGTAACAAATATGTTATTAAATTTAGAGAATGAAACTTTATTCAAGGTGGACTTCTCCACATCCTCTACGCATAATTAATCATAGATTCGTTGGAGTTTCAGTTCAGTTATAGTTATAGTCATTTTAGAAATCTTGCATTACAATTTTCACGCCGATAGTGTGACACATGTCGGAATTTTTTAAATGTGCTCCACAACAAAAAGTTCATTTTCGTAATGTATTTTATTCCAACCTGCACGTTTGCCTCTCTTGTCAGTTATAGCATCTTTGGACCTTATCTTTTTTAATGAAGTGTCAATCTTTTTTGGAGTGTTTGTAAGGTCTTAACCAACATATTTCTACACACTCATATGCCAGACAAAATGTGTTGGCGAGATACGGTAGTATCGTGGATGTGTATCTCCGTTTAATCGGCCCTTCTTTCACACATGCAGCAATATACATCGATTGAGCAATAATGATCCCAATTCATAATATTTATGGAATTCATTCTCTCTTTTACGTACAAAAACTATGTGATTATACTGAATCTACAGTTGCAGTTAAAATCAATTAAACATTTGGGATTTATTATTTTATTTCTAGAGATAACATGCGGTATGTTTTTGTATTTATCTTTCTTCTCGAGAGAATTCAAACTTTCTTTTTCGACTCTTTCGTGGCCCACAGCATGTTGAACCAATTTGACCCGCATCCAAATTATCTGGCAGCACCTCAACTGTATGTTCAATATCAACATTTGAGTTAATCTCCATAATATTAAGGTTCAACTCACCCTCTCTTGTAACGTTTAAACCATTCACTGCATTATTTTCACTTGCATACGTATTTTGCCGGGCATCCAAATTATCTGGCGACGACTCAACATTCATATCCATAGTATAAAGATTCACTATACTTTCAGTAGACTCATAAAATAATCCCACATCCGAATTGCTAACTATTGATATTATCCAGTTAAAGCAACTTGACCGTTTCACTTATAATATTTAAGATACTAATTGAATACCAAGTCAATTTAATATTACATCTATACTACTTGGATGTTTTTTGCAAAATTAAAAAAAGCTACGGTAAGGAAGATATTAAACTTGCAAAAAAGATCCAAGCTATTTGTATCTATATTGCAAAATTAATTAAAATCATACAGTCCCATACACTTATACGCGAAAAAGATCCAGGTAACTTGGATCCACATTATAATGTCGCAACAAATATCCAAGTGCTTTGGATCTTGCCTGAGTAATATTTATTTTTTGAAAACCAGATTTTATCAAGATATCCTTTTACAGATATGTCGTACCTGTACCTACACCTTGGATCTTTTTTGCAGAATATGGAGTACAATTTTTTCTACGCGTTGGTATATTATGTAACTCCTTTTTGGTCATTCTGTGGGTTGGATCTTGTTTGCAGAAATACGTCCAAATATAAAATGTGAATTTAGTGCATAGTCCCACGTTATTATTACATATTATTTTATAGTCAAATTTATTATTAAATTTAGTTTATTAAGTTTTTAATTTTTTTTGACACAGATTTTTGACCAATCATATTTTTAATATTTTTTGCTTATATTCATTTTAAAATTAAAATATTAAAACGATGAATTAGTCAAAAATCTAAACGTTAAAAAATTGAAAACTTAATAAACTAAATTTTAATAATAAATATGACCATAAAATAATAATATAATGTAATAATAAGATGTGACCCTGCAACGAATTCACATTTAATTACATTTTTTTACATTAATTATAATTATAAGTTTATCTTTGAATTAAAAAAAATCATTTTAATGTTTTCAGATATATTTATTAATTAAACAGTTGAAATTGTAAATTATCAAAAAAAAAATAGTCTCAAATTGCAAGCTTCGTATTTTTCCGCTAGGTTCTCCGTTGGCATATAATATAACAAGTCAGTAATGTGATTTATTGAAATAAATTATAAAAACTTTAATAAAGAGGCAAACGTAAGAATAATATTAGTAAAATTAAAAATCTGAAAATAAGAGAAACAACAAAGAGATTGGACGACAATCTCTTTGAGAAACAATAATAAAAATAGATGCTTCGAAATAATTCTTCTCTGAATTTAGGGAAAAATATTTAACCATCTGGCATCAAGGTTATATTATTTCGTGTACATTCAAATATTGGCAGCACTGCCGATATCTCGGAAATTTTTTTAGATCCGCGATTAATTGGCAAATCGTGATATATCACTCATTTTTCCTTTCACCACCAAAAACCATCATTGATTGTGTTAGTAAGCACTTCGCAATTGCAATTTCGTGTAATAGTAGTACTTTGGCAAGTGGTTTGACGTGTTCAAAATGACAGCAGCTGATGACGTTATAAAACTTTTTGTAAATTTAGGCCTTAGTGAACAAAAAGCTAAAGAAACTCTTAAAAATGTAGGAGTCACCAAGTATTTGACCTTGGCGGCCCAAGAGGTAAGAAAATGAATAACACTTCATCTAATCAATTACGTTTTTGATCCATATGTAATGGAGATTTGACATATTAATGTCATGTTTGACGTTTGTTTTTTTAGGTTAAAGGTGTTGAATTGCCGGGCGGCGGTGGCATGTTGATTTACCATTTATCAACGAAATTAAAAGCTCAAATTGCTCACCGGCTACCATTCGTAGTAAAATATATTGGCGCTGGAAAGTTGGATTCAACAACCAGGGTAGATGCGGCATTAGAGTATTTACTGCAACATGTGAGCGAAGCTAACGTAAATATATCAGAGTTTGAAAATTCGTGCGGCGTTGGCATCAATGTGACGCCTGAGCAGGTTGAACAAGCAGTGGAGAGCCAGGTAATTATAATTAATATAACTATGCAGACTTGAATAGAATTAGGCATTAAGAGTTAGGCCCGTTTCAGACGGGACACCGGTGTCGCGCTCGTATATAATAAGGAGGCCTATGTATTCGAATAAAGGGGACTTTGTATTATGTTTATGAACGCCCCATAGCTAATGAGTCATCGCGTATCCGTACACTTTACCGTCGGTCGCTACATTCTCAAGCCGCCTATACACTTGTTTTTTTTACCGCAGCCAGTTTTATGTTCTAATTTATAACGCGAAATTATGCGTTGACTCATTAGCTCTGGGGCGTTCATAAACATAATACAAAGGCCCCCTTATTCGAATACAAAGGCCTCCTATATTATATCGAGCGCAACACCGGTGTCCCGTCTGAAACGGGCTTTATTGAACATGCCATTTAGGTAGGTAGGTATTATGAGCATTGGAACCCATCAATAAAAAATCATGGTTTTGATAGAATTTTGATGACAATACATATAACATTTGTAAATAAACATTTCAATATACATAAATATAAGTAAGTATTACCAGTTTACTACAGCACACTAACAATATTGCGTAAATCAAAGTTAGAATCATTGCATTTGACCAAAATACTATGCATTGTTATGTTGATTCACCTATTAATTCTACTTTTTTGTTTTTAACAATATCTTATTCATTGTATATACATAGGTATAAGTACTTACCAACCATCCTGATTGACTGTTGCACTCGGTAATTCTATACAGCATCCAGAGTTGCTTGCTAATTTAGCTCGACTTAGTTAAACTTATCTTGACTGTATTTACATGGCTCTGTTTTGGACCACTGGCCCTTTTCCGTAGATTTATTATCTGCTATAATAGGACACATTATTATATATGGATATAGTATGCGTTGCAATCTAAGACGTAGTTATCGGCCTCTTAATTCTAATTTATTTATAGTTACATAATATACTTAGTGATCTTTACAAATTATAAATTATATACATTCACAATATGACGATAGAGTAATTAGAAACATAAAAATACATGGAATTACACTGAATGAGCTAATTACGTTGACTATTTAAAAAAAACATCGTCTACCTAAACTCGCTCTTACTCAAGTGAAATACTAATGTCAATATCTGAAGTGATTTGGTTGAACATAGTTATTTGCCTCTCAATTGACATTACCAATGGTAGGTTAGTTCTGCACCTTGTGAAAACAAACAACCGATTTCTAAGGTAGACATACAGGTCAATAATAGCAGAGTTCTCATACAGACAACAACTGCCAACAAAGTAAATTGATCATCTAAAAATTATATAAAGTAATTATAATGAAAAATGGAAGAAGGAATTGGAATGAAGAATGGTATCTTAATTAGATGCCAAAAACTGTTGTATTAAGGCTATACTACAGCTGAGCTTTTCAACAAAACATAATTTGTCATAAAAATTCAACATGCCTCCATTTAATGTTATGTTTATTGTTATTTAAGTAATAATAATAATATATTCATTGACATGTTTTGTTTTTCGAGTAAATACATAACGTTTTTTAGTCATTTTTACACGATTTAAAAATTAATTCCTCCGACGCCATCACAAAATAAATTGACGTGCTCACAGGTCGACTATTGCTCTCCGATTGGCAACGCTTGCGAAATTACGTCCCACCTATTGCTGAAAATTATTTGCCGTTTCACTGAAGTATGCTGTTAATATGTTTTCTCTTAGATATCATTTAAACTCAAAATTATAGCATATTGGTTATCAAATACATATTATAACTTTCAAAGTTTGACTTTAACAAATTTAATTACCTTTAGTCAATTACCTACTGTTTTTATTGAATGGTAATTATTTTTGTACTGTATAAGTCCTCAAATGGAATAGAAAACTCTATATATAAAATTATTGAAGAAATCAGTAAAGTCCCCGAATAAAATGCATTTTGCAATATGATTGTAGATTGCATCACTTCTCTACACAAGTTCACTTCCTTCACAAGTAGCTATTATTCGATTCGGCATGATAAGATAATATTTAAACATTGCTTAAGCGTCAATTACATTGAGCTTTTTTATGAGCTGATTATTGGCAAATTTAAAAGCGGGCGGTTCAGCTACTGCGATTTCATGATTACACACAAAATTTTCCATTCGCTGATAAGCCACAAGCCAGCGAGCGATTTTGACGGAACGTAGTTCGTTTTTTTGCCGGGAGGTCGCTACGCTCCATAATAATGTTTCCATTAAACGTCAAAAAGGTAAATTTCAAAATGAGTAGTTCGTTTTTCCACCACCATCGCTCTACTGCGCAGACGCGATACGCCCACAAGCCGGCGTGTAGCTTATAAAGTTGACCGGCTTTCAACTTTTCTCGGTGGAGTGTTTACAACCTGCTTATTAGCTTGTTCGATGATTACACTGGGGGAATTTACAGGCAGATTATAAATTTGCCAATAATCAGCTCGTAAAAAAGCTCAATGTAATTGACGCTTTACCAATGTTTTATGCAATACGCATACTTGTGAAATGAATAACTATCATTATTATTTTATTTTGGCCATCTGTATTTTTTTCCGCAATGTATTTTAGTAAACTAATCATTAGATATTTATTTAATCCGTTAGCTGAGATTTTCAACTTGTGAAATTGAATTTTCTTGACTGATTGACTATGTCCTAACCAGCGAAATAATTGCTGTATACCAGAGGTAAACTACGGTAAATCCAAAATGACAACTTTACAGGAGAGGCGAATTTGTGGTTTTTGGAAATTTCAACTTGTGGCATTGGTGAATGGAAAAAGATAAAATATATCTATTTATCAAAACCTTTTTGTTTGTTTACCGCTGTAGTTCGATTATAAGCTTCATCAAAAGAATTGTATGTTTTCTTACTGTTGTTTACCTCTAATAGTTATGGAGTTACAATGACATTTTTAATTTTTAACTTTTATAATAAGAGTAATATGAGTTACAGCTGTTTACCACGTATGCAGGATAAGTAATGAAGTAACAATATAACAATAACTCCATTTCACGATTTTTGGAGTTACAATAGTTTACCTCTGGTATACAGATTGTAGCATTCCGCCAAGAAATTACAGTATGTAATGAAAATTAATTACAAAAATGTTTGCAATAATTATTACTCTTTATCTAACCTGGCGAGAGTTATCAGTTTAACTACAATGCTTGCTCATTGTATATTAAATTAGCAAAAGGTGACTGGTTCAAATCTCAGATGAATAACGGTTAGAATGCTTAAATTTTATTCCTTGTTTTAGATATCCAAAGTACGCAATGAGTTATTGGAAAAACGGTACCGATTTAACATCGGATTAATAATGCAAGCTGTTCGAGTTTCTCTGCCATGGGCTGATGGAAAGGCAATCAAAAATGAAGTTGATATCCAGGTAAAGCAAAATAATGTAATAAGATATCTTCAATAATGTTTACACAGATGCACTATAACTTTAAATGCCTTTTTATTTATGTTTGTCAATATTAATCTGTTGCATACATAACAGTTACAATAGCATCTGAAAATATTGACTTAAAAATTTCAGAATTTGTAAGTGTAAATTTTTTAAAAATGTATTTATTATTTTATTAGTATTCAAAATTGATAATGAGCTAATGGTTTTATGTATTATCTTACTACAGTCAATATTGTATGTAACATGTTGGCTTTATCTTATTTCTACAGCCCGTTATCACACAGTGAAATTAACTTTTTAATCATCATAAACAAATATTATTATATTATATTTTTTGTAATACTATAATGTAATAATACATACAATGTATTTTTTAAATGAGAATTATCTTGAGATAATGCTTTCACTGCTATAAGCAGGGCTTTTTAAAGAAAGAAAACAGGTGCCGGAATTCACTTCTTGCCAAAGTTCTTACTTACTAAACGAAATTATATTCAAATATCATTAAACTTTAAAGCAACTTTTCCTATGCCACGAATCACACACAAAAAAGTAAACAAACAAGCAAATACAAATAAACAACTAAAGTTGTAAAAAATAAAATTGTAAAAACATATATTTGAATAAAAGTATATAGTGATTTCCATGGCTCCCGCATCCTGAAGCGGACCCCCAGTCCAGGATCTTTGGTGAGACCCCTACCTATCACTAAGGTTAAAGGCAGTGTGACGCTCTATAGTAGCGTTTTTCAAATGTTGTTCGAGGTAAAGTTAAGGTTATTCAGTGTATCAACAAACAAGCATTAACCAAAAAATGCAATTAAACAACCACATATTTAGGAAATTAGCGCCGCGGATGATTTTTTTTACGATTAGAGCAATTATGTGATGTGAGTTTATCTCTCTTATCAGTACGATCCCCCAGGCTAGAGCCCTGTCAGCCCCCCCTTTGTGGGGGCCATGGTGATTTCCAAAGTCCAGTCCAATTTTCGTCTGGCAAATCATCTCAATTCCTTTTCTTAGTGTTAGAGTCTATGGCCGAATGTGGGAAAGGTGGTCCGACGAGTTTTATGAACAAAAGTGCCGAAACTGTTTTGGTCTTCAACGAAGCTCTTATTAGGGTAATATTTAGATTCATTTGCGAAAATTCGCGTTTACATTCACTTGAAGAAATGGTAATAGAATTCAATGCATATATCAAATGCGATATCGTTTCAGGATATGTCTTTTCATATGAGATGATTCAGGAAAATTAACTTGTACTATGTAAGCACGAACATTGTTTGGTCTAATTGCTTTTGAAACATTAAAAATACTGTGAAAAAAGGTGCCGGAATGCCATTCCACCGCGTTACATGACAAAAAAGCCCCGGCTATAAATATATTGATTATATTTCAGGTTCTTGATCTTCTTGGTCCAAAAACGGAAGCTGATCTGGCTCCTTTACCAAAAGTTGACAAAAAGAGCAAACTTGTGGATACACCTACCAAAAAAGAAACAGCTAAAGGTAAAGAAATGATTGTATTACCCATTATTCATTCAAATAATTATGACCTCTTTGTATTAGACTGGTGCTTCCCTACGTTTTTTGCATCACAGCATGATATTTGTGTACCTATTTCACCTGAAAAAATAACCGGATGCATTATTTTGTGTTACTTAAAGGTTTTTCATAATACATAGCCATAATATTGTATTATATAAAAACAAAAAATATAATTTTTATCTGGAAGAATACTTTTATTGCCATAAAAAATATACAAAATTAAATGATAGATCAATTCAGTTATTAAAATGTGATACTTGCACATCTGTTATACATTTTTTCGGTCAATGCATAAAAGAGTTACCTACTCGTAAAGATATTTTGAAGATTACCCTTTTAATTCTTGATAGTACATAATCATCAACAAGAAAGGGTCTTCAGAGACATATAGTAGCAAATAGTATGAGTCCTTTTGTATTTTATTCAATCAATTTTTTTTTCTGCCTTAGGTGGTCAGACTGATAAGTCTCAAACCAACAGTAATGACAGTGATGGGGCATCAACGATCAATGAACTCATGAAGAAGGTGAACTTTCATGCTCCGGGAGACAATTTCAAAACCGATGGCTATATAGTGACCCCCTCCACAAAGAAACTATTAGCGGAACATCTGAAGGCCGTCAATGGAAAGGTCAGAACTAGGTTTCCTCCAGAACCCAATGGCATTTTGCATATCGGCCACGCCAAGGCGATTAATATTAATTTTGGATACGCTGCTGCCCACGGTGGAACTTGTTACCTCAGATATGATGATACTAATCCTGAGAAAGAGGAAGAAAAGTTTTTCGTCGGAATCAAAGATATGGTTGAATGGCTAGGTAATATGAAACTCTTGGTTTTTTTGCATTGTAAGACAATTTGTTATACAACTAAAATAATTGTCAAGGGTGTAAGTGATTAACTAATATTTCTAAAAATTGAAGTGCATATACTCCACTTTGGAGGGAAAAAATGTTTTATCTCAGTAAGTAATATGGTTGTAAATCACCATTTTCTCTCATAATTGGAGCATAATGTGCTATCAGGACGTGGGGTTATATTAATAGTTTTTTTACAAGAAACAGTTTTTAACGATTGTAAAATCAATGTCTTTTTAGTCAGGGGTCAAATCTGCAACCTGTGGCGTTAAAGACATGTGGTCTACTAAGTATGCCACCATGAGTGTTAAAGCTTTAATATGGTTACTGAAACTAAATACTATAAACTCTCAATTATCTGGAATAATGATGGAGAGTGGCGGGACAGGACAATCAAAACTATTCACTTACATTTTGTTTTAATATACTATTGCATATGTAATGCAGACTATTATTTTATATGTTTAATATTATGTATTTTTTATTAATAAAATGTGTGATTTTTGTTTGTTCTTGAGAATCTTATAAGATTTTTCAATATCAGTATAAATTTTACTGAGAGCTTTTATATCGTTATATCTGAATCCCAATTGGTCGATTTATTCCAATTAATTTTCAATAGAAGTTAGTGTCTAAAGCAGTGGTCCCCAACCCCCCGTGGGGTCCGTGGATCAAATGGTACTGGGCCGCCCAAGGAACATTAAATTATTTCCATTTTATTTACTGTGGTGTATTTCTCTCGGGTTTGTGCGACTTTCCATGGACGAGAGGTTAACCGGGAGATGAGAGACGTCACCTAAAGCCGCACCAATACTGCTCATGTGCAATCAAAACAATCTAAAATATAAACAATCAACATCCCCCCCCAGCGGGCCGCGGTAAAATTATCAAACGTTGATCGGTCCGCGGCGATAAAAAGGTTGGGGACCACTGGCCTAAAGTGATTGATAATCTCTTCTTCGTTATTTGCAACCCTTTTCTCTCCTGACGTGGAAATGGTATTTGAATCACCCAATCATGTCATTATTTTAGATCATTGATCTCGAGACATTTCCACCACCTGCTTCAAACATCAGACCACACACGCATCCTTGGGCTGGGACGATATTAATTAGATAAATATTAAAACCTTAGGTATTGATTTTGAATAACCCACACCTAGTAATCGCGAGTTGACTACCTATCTTATAAAATTGGATTTGTATGTAGTATTTGTTTTAAGTTGGTACTTATGTACAAGTAATATTTCAAGCCGGATATTTTTATCTTTGTTTAATGAAATGTTTGTATTCTTCTTTTAATTTTATAGGCTACAAACCTGCCCTAGTAACTCACTCTTCAGATAACTTCCAGCAGTTATATGACTGGGCTGTTAAATTAATAAAATCCGGCCACGCTTATATTTGCCACCAGACCGTGGAAGAGATGAGAGGCTTTAACCCAATACCTTCTCCATGGAGGGACAGGCCATTAGAGGAAAACCTTCAACTCTTTGAGGTATAAAATTAAGAATTTTGTAACCAATAATATGTAACGGTATATACATTTCTTTTCTTATAAATTTGACGCTATCAAATGTTTTGTAAATAACCTTTATTGATATTTTTTATAATTCCATTAATGGCGAAATTTGCTTATCGGGAATTACAAGTTATCACTATTATCAGAAAAGTCATGGCAAGGTGACAATATTATTATGTTTATTTATTGAGTGCCAATTTCAGTATACTGTAGATATTTCAGTATGTATGTAATATGTAGTTACATAATTTATTGATGATAATTTAATAAACAAAGGAAAACGCATGTATAATTTCTTACAAGTTTTTTCATGATAATTTTATACTGCAAACCTGTTTTGATCAATGTGATAATAATTGTTATGTTCTCTGAATCCACTACTCTGAGTCACTCTCAGTGACTCACTTATAATATAAAAATTCTTGATTCGAGTAGGTGTCGATATTATTTTTACTCTGTGTTCATGGTCTACCGCACCTCACAGAGGTTATTATTTTACGTGGGATGGTTGTTAGACGTGTTCTATTGGGTATTTACTCTAGCTAGATCAACACACATTGAAAAACAACATCTGAATTTGCATGTGGTTATGTTATGTATACATTATCATCATTTATGGCACCATAACCGTTGGCGGGTCTTGGCTTCCTTCAAAAACTTCCTCTATCCTGGATGATTCAGCACTGACACTCTCCAATTAGTTTGACCGAGCATTCTTAAATTTCCTGTAATGCAGTTTAGCTATCTCAATTTCGAACATCCAGACTTCTCTTGCCCTCGGAGGTTCCGTACATAGCCCGTCTTGCTTTTATATCCACCTTGCATTCTATGCTTGTAGCCGATTCAGCGCAGTCTCTTCATTTTCATATGCCATGTGATCTTTTCACCCCTATAATGTGTGTACAGTACATTGACCTCCAAATGCCATTTTCTTGAACAGCCCAAAGACTCTTCTCAAAACTCTCCTCTTAACCATATTTCTCTCACCCTGTTTGCCGAGTGCCCAGCATTTTGATCCATACATTAATACTCGGCGCAGGAGAGTTTTATACATATAAGGTTGTTTTAGTTTGGATGTATACATTATAGTAGTGTTAATAGTTTGGTTGCACAGTGCTTTTTGATATTATTTGTCGCATCAATTTTTGCAATATGATAGGTTCATTATAATTGAGTTAGCATTATTTTGGTTCCATTGATCCATTTTACAATAGTAATATGTAGTAATAATGACACTGAATTATACTTTCCATTTTCTTCCAATGGCGTAACAGCCCAAATCGAGCATTGACCTCCTCTGGGTCATGTGATGGGTGAGAATTTTTTTTTAAACTCATTGTGTTTGGTGAACATGTCCTACCTGGCTGATCTGCAACAGTTTAATATGTAAGGAGAACCTAATTCCTCTTCTCCAAAACCCCCCTTCATGCATGTATCAAAAAATCTTCCTCATTTCACTTTCCTTTTAAAGGAATTCAGCCGTTCTCATAGAAATTGTCCACATTTCACTGCCATACACAACCATGTACTGATCATAATATTATCTCTTCATAAATCTTAATAATTCAAATTACTGAAAATTTAAGGAAATTCATGGGTAGATGCTACTGCTCCAGTACATAATTATTATTACATGCAGTTTATTTCTACTGTAGGATATGAAAAATGGTAAAATTGACGAGGGTAAAGCTGTTCTGAGAATGAAGGTTACTCTTGAAGAAGGCAAAGTGGATCCTGTAGCTTACCGTATCAAGTTTACTCCTCATCACAGAACCAAAGATGAATGGTGCATTTATCCTACATATGATTATACCCACTGTCTGTGCGATAGTATTGAGAATATCACACATTCCTTGTGTACTAAGGAGTTCCAGTCTAGAAGGTGTGTTTTTAGAATTTGTATTATGTATTCAACTACTTATAAGACTGACAAACATCTGAGAATAAGAAATAACAACACCACTAGTATTTATATGGTTTTTTGTAACAAATTAGAAACATCCATGTTAGAAAAAATGTCCTAACACTATGCTACAACTAAAAGGAATAGCTTAACGGCCCACGTGCTCGTCGTAGGTCAAAATTGAATTTTTATTGTATTTTCAAACCATGATCCTGGACACTCCTTAAACGTTGTAGATAATCTATTTATATAATTTTGAAGCCTTATTATCCTTTATAGTTATTTTAAACATTTGATGACTGCATAAAATATCTTTGTTACATAAAATAAACCTCTCGCTCTAATGTTTTAGAATATAGTCATATTTCGGTACATAACTGTGCAGTGGTGTTAAGATTTTTTACATTTATTAATTTTTAAACGCATTTATAAAACCATTAGTATAATTTATTACAAGATAATTTTAGTAAAATATTCACGATAAAAAATTATATTGATAATCTCTGTGATCCCAAATTTGACAAGAATTAGGCATTTTATTATTCAAAAAATCGGCAAGATTAACACATTTGAAGATGATTCTAAAGATACTTATTATAAGCTATGTCTTTGACCATTCAAGTGTGATAAACATCTTATGAATAATGATTGCTTTATAATAATTATTGACCTAAGAATAAGGTAGTGTTTTTTTGAAATACGCCATTTCTTTTGTTATTCCCCAGTAGTTAAGCTACAACATATGGCCGTAGCCATAAATTGACAAACTATAATTAAAGTAGGGAGTAAAATGATATTGACGCGCGTGTTTGAACATGTACCGTTTAAAAAAAAAATTAAAAAAAAATCGGTTAGGTACATGTTCAATGTATTACATATGTAGGTAGTATTATTTTGCTGAATCAAAAATTAATCTGTGTTGCAGATATATTCTATTTGATGATTTTTTTGTTTCAGATCGTCCTACTATTGGTTGTGCAATTCGTTAGATATCTTTTGCCCTGTGCAATGGGAATATGGTCGACTAAATGTCAATTATACTGTTGTCTCTAAAAGGAAAATAGCGAAACTCATAGATGAAGGCATCGTTTCAGGTAAGATTGATGATTTTGGATAGCTTACTTATTACATAATTCCGAGTACTTTTTTTCTGATCACTACAGCAATATGTGTGATTCAGTTAGTTGCTTTAAGCATAAATTAAGTAGATTAAATGGAATTGAATATGATTTTCAAACTGATGCAAAATGTCACTGTCGCATGTCGTTCACTATCGAAAATTTTGAATTTATTTTTCTTTTTTAAATTTTGACGAAGAGAGCATTTGAAATAATACATAAATGTATATATTATATTTTGATTGTTTTAGACTGGGATGACCCAAGACTGTACACACTCAGTGCTCTCCGCCGTCGTGGATATCCTTCCGAGGCAATCAATTCTTTCTGTGCTGGATTGGGAGTTACAGGAGCTCAGGGTGCTGTCGACCCTTCATTGTTGGAGGCTTCAGTAAGAGACGTTCTAAATAAGACAGCTCCCAGGTATTTTTTTTATTCCCCTCATATTCCTTTTGGATATGTGAATTTATTTGCTTCCAATCTTTTCTGTAATTTAATTTTTTTCAATTATAATTTCTCTTAAAACAATATGTAGAACATTGTACCCTAAAAGGGAAACCACATGTGGGTGTCCCTGCGCTAGAGGTTATGTTTACAGACTTGACATGACTGAGTTTAGTGGAAAAGTCTGCCCATCAAAGGACATGGACCAACAGAGATGATGGAAAGAATCTATGTGAAGACCTTCGTCCTGTAATCTAAGAGTAATCGACTCCAAGTAATGATGATGATGAACATATCCGTAATAATTCTTTATTTTTCATTTGTTACAGAGTACTTGTTGTATTGGAGCCTCTTAAAGTAACCATAACGAACTTCCCGTCAAAGGAACCAATTAAAGTGTCAGCTCCTGATTTCCCCAATGAGCCAGAGAGAGGCTCGCATACTATTGTTTTTGAATCGGTCCTCTATATAGAGCAGTCTGACTTTAAAGAAGAACCCGAAAAGGGATATAAGAGATTGTCTCCCACACAAGGTGTAGGGTTAAGACATACTGGATATGTAATTAAGGTAGATAACTATCACTCCTCTTCCTTATATAGTAACCATTAATCATTTTAACAATGTACTTATAACTTTTTGGCACACTTGTTGTCTATCATTATTTTATGTACGTATATGTAATAAAATTGTTCGATGCATAATAGACTAAATCTGTTCTTGAATTTTGAGTAACACATTAATAAAAAGAAAAATCAGTATTATCGGAGACATTATGAATTCATATTACAAGTCAATGAAAGACAGTGAGTGCATGACAAAAATTATTCCCTGGTAGGAAAACATAATATATTGACTGTTTCCAATGTAGTGTCTGTCTAGACTCTAGAGTCTAGATTCATCTAACGTTTGGTGATTTCTGACATTCTTTAACAAGGGTGATATTGGATAAGAAAACATGAATATATATATTAATATTTTGTTACTCTGTTCAGGTCACTAAAGTTGTCAAGGACAAAAACAATAAAGTGACGGAGCTGGTGTGTACTTGCGAGAGTGCGAACGATGTCAACGCTAAAGCCAAAGCCTTCATCCAGTGGGTATCTCAGCCACAAGACATTGAAGTTAGGCTCTATGAACCTTTGTAAGTAAAAATCATAATATGTATGTATCATCTGTCTCTGGGGATAATTTATTTTTTCTAGTTACAGTAACACCTCGTTAATACGAATTCCACGGGACCGAAAATCGAAAAAATTATGAAATGTATGGGGGATATTTTGAAAAAAAGATTTTTTTTTGATTTTCATTAATATCGTTTACGATCATAGATGTGCCTACCACATTTCCGGTTCTGTGTGTGTTAATGGGTCATAAAATGTCAGGATTATTTTTATTACCTTCTTAAAATAAGGTAATTTATGATGTTTTAAGAAAAGTCTGTCCCAATTTTCAATGACTGGTTCATGAAATAGAGTACTTTATTTACGATTTATTGAATATTTTTGTATGCCAGAACTCTGAAATAATTTCGAACTACAAAATTCGAATTAAAGGTATGGTTTATATGAAAATAATGTTCAAATTTCGAATTATCCGTGTTCTTATTAACGAGGTTTTACTGTACATACTTATGTATATATATATAATTATTAATCAAGTTTACAAACTAATACCATCAATATGTCATACTTCTCACTGTTTTGATACTAATGTATCAAAACTCTTGGTCCAAGACGGCCAAAACTTCAGAATATATTTTTTTTTTTTTTTTTCGACCATGTCCGATCCTAATAGGATCATATGGGCCTCCACAGAGTAGAGGTTTGTATTAACAGATTTTGTTTTTTTTACGAGAAATGGATGTCAGCCACTTGCTCAACCTATTAGGTCCATACTCTGACTCGCACACAAATTGAAAAACAATATGTGTACTTGCCAGACCCAGCATTCGAACCCGAGACCCACGGCGTGATAGTCCAACGCTCAAGCCGCGCGACCACCGTCACTCAAAACAGTCCATAATTTTTTTAATTTGCAGATAATTCCCTCATCACGCGAAGAATGTTCGATTTGTACCAGAACCTATTGACATTATAATGTAACTATAACTGCCTGTGAAAAGACCACACCGTACCATTATTATTTAGAATATTTAGTAGATGAACAATCGCATAAAATTACAAAAAGTGTCAATACGTGCAGTGTGAAATGGCCAATATGTGCTGTTTTATAAAGAGTTCATATGCCACCCTCCAGGTTTAGGCAAAATTTTGGCTGTAACCTAAAAAGGTGGTTGTCTTAATCAGTAAAAGTAGTTGAATTATGTGCTTTGTGATCTTGATTATTTCTTTAGGATTTGGATAATCCTGACAATAGTTATACCGTTGCAGGTTCCATCATAAAAATCCTGAAGACGCCACGGAAGTCCCTGGGGGATTTTTATCTGATTGCAATAAGGACTCTCTCCACCTTATCAAAGGTATCTCTGACGCCTCTCTGAAATGTGCCAAAGTGTACAGCAAGTTCCAATTTGAGCGGATAGGATTTTTCTCTGTAGATCCGGAGACTACTCCTCAAAAGGTTTGTTCTTCACAATTCAACAAAAACATGTACCAATTAAGGAGTTTCATATTTTGTTTTTAGATGAATCATTATTTCTATTCTGACAGAACAAGTTGAGTTACTAAATTTGGTTTTCCTGAATTTACAGACTGTGTGGACTAAATGTTAGTGTGCTCGATTCCTGATCAACGGTTCGGTTTTTAAAATATTTTGTTGTATTATTTTTCAGATGATCTTCAACCGTACTGTGACTTTAAAAGAAGATACAGGAAAGGTTTGATTTAAACATTTGCCTTATAATATTTTTGTAAAACATTTTACATAATGTATCATTTTAAGCTTCCTTTCTACCAGTTGAAATTTATTTATTTGAAATGTATAAAATAACTTTTGAAATAAAAGAAGTCATTTAGATATGATTTGAATAACAGAGCTTTATTTATTTTTTAACTCTTAAAATTAGAATAATGAGAAATCACTTAAGTCTGGAATAATAATACAATAAATAAATAATCAGAAAGAAATATTTTCACTTATTAATTAATAAAAACAAAATAATAATCACCTACCTATGCAGAAAATTATCAATGAATGATGTTACAGCCGGTATTTTGCATGGTTATGAAAGGTTCTCTGAAGAATTCACATACAGTTCATAAGTAAAAGTCAAACTAAACCAATTTTATTATAGAAACAAATCCAATTATGAGAATGATCTGTTGATCTAAAATATTCGCGTCATAAAACTGACAAAATTTTAGCTCGCAACCATTTCGTGATGATGGTAGAATAGGTTAAGTTATATGTAATCATAAATAGATCTATTTTTTAGACTAGTGGATCTACATAAAATTTAATATTAGATATGTTATTTAACAAGCTTTAAAATAATTCAAATATAAAAAATCAATCTGTAATTTATTAATGTCATTTGAGGTTATCGAAAGATAAGCTATTCCAATTATTTAAAGTGTTCGGATGCAGAAGTGTTGAATGTTGATAGCAAAAGAAAATTGTAAAGTCGTTCGGAAAGTAGTGCACAGTTTGGACCCTTAATTCAAGACAAAAATTGGTGCTATTAGGTAATAAATTTAGTGATTACAATTTTAAAAGTATCAGGTTTAAATATTATCGAAAATATTTTCTTTCTTTATTTTTAAGATTATAAACTAAAAATGCAATTATCATCGTAAAATGTTCGCTCGATTTCAATGAGAAACGCATTCGGGTCGTGAAAACTTCTCAACGTCAAATCAGAGATTAGGAGGCCGTAATGTCTGTAGATTTGATATTGAAATGTTTCTTCAGCCGATGATAGGTACATTTACTTATCATAAGGCATTTTTGTCTCTCTACAGTGATTATGAAACTTACTTCTTTAATTTTGAATCCATACATGTTTATATGTTATACCTTCATCTGATCCACCATCTGACTCTAAGACATTATGCCGTTTACAATGTACAGATTAATTTAAGTTTTTAACTTTTACACTAAACATACCATAAGAGCTATAACGATTGGAATGTTAAAACTGTGAGCAGGCAAAGCACGCTCGAAAATATTTCTCGTTCCGTTGAAATTCTATGAAATATTTTTAACACTAGATACAATTTACATATTATGTCGCTTTTTAGCTGTCATTCATATATAAGGCTTCCATAATACAATACAATAGTACATATAAGTCAAATATGTGAAATAGCTACCGAAGTGATTACTTATGTGCAAGTGCGCAGTTGCCATATTAATCAACAAACTTAGAAATTCCCTGGTGCTTGCAGTGGCTAAACATATGTGTCGAGACCAAAACAGATATTTAGAAAACAGTAAAATCTTATGTACACGATTAATTTCGAACTCGTTTCGGAAACTAGACACCCAATTTACACAAACTGTCCAATTATTTTAGCTACAGTTACGACATGATCAACCGAAAAGTCAAATAGGTCTTTGTGATACACTTATTATAATTGTCATTTTAATTAATTCTAGGATCAGTAAAGTATGATTGCTTCTTAATTAAATCTATGAGCCTCGCTTATATTATATACATACATATTATAATGAGTACATCATTTTAAATGTGGACTATTCCTATGTGAATTGAATAATAATATTACATTACTTACATTTTATTATTGCATATTACAAAGGTAGTGCTCGTAAAATGTAAAATAAAGGTAACTATCATTGAAAATAATTAATAACGTCTATTAAACAGGCATTACACTACAGATATAACCCAATTAAAATAGTGACTTCACACTGAACAAAATATTTACATGTTTTGGTTTAATTTTGAAAATCTAGACTTATTTATAATATAGGTGTCATAATTTGGTCTGAAAATAAATTAATAATATACTGGCATATTTTTAAAGTTGACTGCCTACAACTGCAGATCAATTATTATACCAAAGCAAAATAAAAAAGAAAGCGAATCAGTCGATACATATTATTTAGGAGGACTTCATTGTTATAATTATTTTTAAGCTTTCAATTTCTATCATTTTCTATGTCAATAAAAAATATTTTGCTGTGGTACAAATCAACTCTGAGATGGGCTACATTATTCTATAAAAAAAACATATTTTTAAATGCTGTTGTTTGCGTTGTAGAATATTTGTTATTGTTTAATATACAATTTATTTCACTGAAGGTTATGAAACAAATACCAAAAAAATACAGCTTACGTAGAGAAAGTGCTTTTAGATGAGTTTTAGCAGTAAATTTTTGAAAATAATATATAATAAATCTATCGTAAGGTAATTATATTTAAATAGCAAACAAAAATCCTTAGAAAGAAATACTAATTAATTACACTACATATTGATAATGCAGTATGTATAAATTTTCTACAGTTGAGTATACTAAAAAGTTGTTAGTTAAAAAAGTTACTTGAAAACATCAGCACAATTAGATAAATAAGTAGGTTTATCATATTGCATACTGCGCAGTTATTTATATACAAATGTTTTATTTAACAACAGTTGCGATTGTCAGATGCTTAATTGATATCATTGATTTTATATTACAGCACAGAGAGTGAATACATAATATGTCATTTTATCGATGTATTTTTTTTTAATAAATAGAACTAGTTTTTTTTACACATTTCATAAAAGTAGACAACATTAAACTGATAAATGATCAGTACATAACAGAATAATAATATAATTCATCAAGTATATTATGTATTTATATTTGATTATTTCAACTACGTAATATTAGGTATGATAGTTACTAAACAAATGTTAAATGCTGAAAAACTTTTTAATGTAAATACTCCTTCAGACTGGCAATACGTTCATGATGTTTTTATCTTTATTTACATAGGTCATAGGTTATCTACAACTGTGTAGAGTAGTTACAATCAATTCGACATTGAAAAGACAAATATAAAATATTGTGTTAATAAAAGAACATAAAATTTAAAATTTATCGATCTAAAATCTAAATAAATTGCTTTAATGGCATGGCAAAAGGACGTAGAATAAACGATTAAAAAATGATTTAGGTATATTTTGACATCCATACAGTGTTGCAGTCTTTTACTATGCTGATTAATATATTTTAATATTTAAATTAATATTTCTATAAAAACTATAGTACCAGAACATTTTTTGTCTTCAATCCTACAAAATTATAATATATTTGGCATCAAATTATAGTATTTTACATTTTTTATGAAATCAATATTTTTATAACCCCATGATGGAATTACTATAGAAATATCTTTAGAATAGACTTTAAAACATTTTTTTCTTATATCATTCTACAATAGCTATTTTACATTCGACTTCAATCAGAATAAACTGACATGTTCACTATTTTAAACAGTAAAATTTTCTTGTGCTATGGAACATTTTTAGACATGATAAAAACATTAATTGCTTAATTTTATTCAACATAGCAGTTTTCTTTTAATAACATAGATAGACAGTCTGAAGGAGAACACTCATTAAAAACTACAAATAATATTATTAAAGAAATAATACGCACTATGCATGTGGATGATTTATGGGGGTAGCAAATGACATGAATATAAGTGTCAACATTCAGAAATATGTAGGTATAAGTCAAAGGAAGTTATTTTTATAGACATATCGATTTAGTGCAAAGATTTTATTTTTCCTTTAATGTGATTTTGAGAGTACTGATTTTTACCAAGAATTATTCAAGTGTCCTAAAGAAATCAATTAATGTCTATGTCACTATATGAATAGATGTTTTCTCCTATAAATCACATTTATATAATTATTAATCTGTAAGCTAAGCATACTACGAAAGAACAAAATATTACTACATGCCATGCAAATCTACTCGACAAATATGTAAATATATTTTTTAAAACATACAGGAGGCTAACGGCCAAATGGCCACATTGAAACTAATGACAATATTCTCACAGCATTGTCTTTCTTATTACCTCACATAGTGATGCGGGCTTTATCTTAAAATTATTCAGTATCTGAAATCTTTAAACATTAAACTACTACATATTTCATTGAATTAATTTCTTATATTTAAAATTACGGATCGTTATTAATTATCACCTAATCGGTTTATTTTAATATTGAGGGATGAAAATATTCATATTATGAGTTTAATATAGTTCTTTCTTATTTAAGCTATTAGTATACACTGTAATATACAGCAGGTATTCACAGAGAAACAATATAGATTCAGATTACAATATACACTTTAAAGACCATTTACGATTAAAACTAAGTATTCTTCAATTATTAAATTTTTCATAAACGACAAGATTACTAATCGTAAAACTTTTATATTTGACATCACCGTTTACAATAAATATTAATAAGTATTATTGATAATTTCTAAATGAGTAGATACAGTATCCGTGAATTATTATTATGTAATTAGGTAGCATAAATATAATATTCTAAATTTTGAGATTATCTTAAAAAATATCACTCATATGAGTACATTTTCTTAATCGTAGAAGAATATAATTTTTATATGTGATATAAGACGCTTAGGCAATGTGAGATCTGTATCGACTGAAGTGCTAACGTTCCTCATACTACAGTCTCTAAGTCTTCAGAGGCCACTTGAAAATTCTCCTGACCTGTAAGGTGAGAAAAAATAATTACAAATTATTTAGTACTGGGAGAAACACCACAATTACCTCAAAATTGTTAATTAATTTTTAAAAAACTAACCAATACTTACAACGTTTACATTCACACACCTACACTACATTTCATCATAAAACATATCTCTTGATAATGGCCTCTGCAACGAGCCCGAAACGTCGAGTAAAGAAGGAAGAAGGAGACACGGTGAAAACCCAAGAATATACTACGATAAAAAACAACCGTGAAAGCCTCAAACATTATATAACCAACACTATCTGCATAATTCAAATTATGTCCTTAGTTCAATGAAAACCAATATATATGGTCTGACAAAGTTTAGTGTGCACTATTTATATCAGATCTTAACAGCCTTCACCAGACGGTATGCAATCATAAGATTAATACAGACTGGTTGTAAAATATGTGCATAGAAAATGTGTTCTACTTCCAGATGCATAAATTTCATAATTAGTTCTATGACATCGGTTGGTATTTTGTGATTTCCTCTACTCAGGTATAAACTAAATTTCATATAATATGCGAGTTTTTATTAAGTGGTATGACGTAATTCTATATTTATGAATTGAATTGTGTGATTTAATGAAAATAATATGTACATATACATACAATTCTTCAGTATAATGTTAATTGGCAAGGTAAAATGTTAATTACAGTGTGTCATTGATTCTACAGTACATCTTCTATACATAAAACAGTATTGTTATGTCAAATATGACTACAAAATTGCATAACATTAATTGAGTTGGAAAATTATCGAAAGAATGAAAAAGTAATCATGTTTTCTCATTTAATAAAACATATTGAATATTAGCGATAGAAAACAGATTATTTCCAAAGGGACCCCATAAACAAGCATCAAAAATTGCACATTGCCGGCAGTATTGCCAGAAAAATTGCTGGAACTATTTATTGCCCGGCAACATATCTGACAATACTGTTAATGTGCAATAAATATCCCGGCATCAGTGCCAGGCAATTGAGGTTGTGCTGCCAGCAAGTACGTCTAATAAATAGCAACACTCGGCAGCATAGAACACTATTTTAGTGCACAAACTATTATGGCACTACACCGACAGCAAAATTGCAGTATCATATTTCCGTAAAAAGTTGCTCATTTATGAGCCCCATAAGAATGTTTTGTGATTTCATAAATGAAAAGATAAATTTGAGCATGACTTACTCTCAAGATAAGCTGCAAGGTCATGGTCTTCGGCAAGAAGGGCAAGGTGGCGAGGAGTGTGACCGCGAAGGTCCTGCCGCAGAAGAGACGCCCCTCCGGCCACCAGCAAACAGCACACCGCTCTTCTTTTGTGAGCTGCTGCCTTGTGTAATGCAGTTTGCCCTCTGTAATATTGAACATTTCATCAATTATTATGAAATACACATACAAAACTAACATAAATATTAAATTTGAATGTCATAGATGTATGTTATTTATCTAACCTAACATAACGATTTATTATTTTTAGTGTAATTATAGTAGACTTCACATTTTTGCTTTGAGATGTATTTACTAAGACTAAACTGAGATAAAAAAAAACATGTTGCAAAGCCTGCACTATGTTGAAATAAAATTGAGGGCCGCCACTTATAAATTTCCTCTTTACGAACAATGTATTCAGTGTTGCCGATAGAGAATATTTACTTTCCCATAATTTTATTCCAATTTGACCATACTTAAAAAATCTGGAATCCTTATCAAGTTAGGTAGGTAATATAGTAATCCTCGTCAACTGGGGTACTACAAAGTGTTTTACAGGAGCACTATGGAGTATTCGAATATTTTGGTGGAAACAGTTATAAACAAAAATGAAATGACTTTGCTTTAGGGTGCCGTGAAAAAACAAAACAAAAAAGGGCGTCGTGAACCAATAGAGCTTGGAAATCTCTGAGCTAGGATATTATCAGATTTCCAGGATAAGGCTATGAACCTTAACAATTTAACTTAAAACGATAATAATATTATTACTTGTCATTATCTTGCATGTTCAGGATTGCCGAAGGGCCACAAGCAATCAGGTATTTGACAATATCTTTGTGACCGTAGCGTGCCCCGACATGGAGTGCAGTTTGACCAGTGGCATCTATCGATAGAAGTGAATATCCAGCAGCGTGTAACTCTTTCAACTGAAAATATTATTATTATAGATTAGTAGTGTAATAAGGTAAAAGAAGTATTGCGACATATAAATGTATTGAAATAATTAAATTACCATTTTCAGATCTCCAATTTTTGCAGCTTTCAAAATGGCATCTGTTGTTTTCTCCAAAAGTGATCTGAAAATATTTAAAAAAACATTATAACATTGATGGAAGAGAAAACAATTGAAGGCAACCTCTATTGAAAATATGAAGTGATTTGGTCAAACTATTTATTTGTATTAAGCTTTTTATTAGGTACTCCATTATTAAACAAAGATAGATTGATTTATTATTACTGTTTCAAGTAAAATATTAAGACTATAAAATCCTGTTTTTCCAGTTTGTTATTGAGAAACTTAAAAAAGAACACTTTTTGGGTTTATGTATATGAAATGAAAGTAAAACATAGTAGGTACTATTATTACTGTCTTGTGTCTCCATCTTACCATCTCTCATTACTGGTTAATCCATTTGGGGATATTTATATAAAATGCAGTCTCATGACAGAATATTAAAGTGTATTATATAAATCCATTTACCTTGGGTTGATAATTTTCTATACAATAAAACTCTTACCTGTATCCGAAAACATCCTGTTCTATTCCAAATAATCTTTCATGAATGCTGCATGCAACCAAGCATCGATTATGTGCAACATAATTCTAATGTGTTACAATTTACATTAAGAAAAATATATATTTTTACAACTACATAAATCATATTAATGTGTAATTTAAAACTATGTA
The DNA here is from genome assembly GCF_057557595.1 of Rhyacophila brunnea. NCBI lineage: Eukaryota > Metazoa > Arthropoda > Insecta > Trichoptera > Rhyacophilidae > Rhyacophila > Rhyacophila brunnea. The sequence continues at coordinate 22,095,184 of NW_028233350.1, forward strand.
AATAATTAAAATTTATCAGTGCAGTGAGTAAGTAATATTTTTGAACTGATAAACTATTGCGGAAAGAACGAAGGGCAAATTTACGAGTATTCTTAAGTGCGCGCCGTAGTAGGGGCCCCAAATTCAAATAAATTCAGCAATACAAATGGCGAAATCATTTCCATCAATGTTTGAATAGGTACTATGAAAGTTCATAAAACATTATGGAACTGTCAATTGAAAAGAGTTAGCACTGTGAATTAATCACTGCAGTTGAATATATTATATTTTAAGTAAAAAAAAAGATACACTGTATTTAACAGCGTTTATAAGATAGTATTGATAACGACTCAAGAGACAAACATGCAATATAACATAAAAAGATATTCAATGTTACTGAAGAGTTTGGAACCATTTTAAAAGATAACATTACCTAGTGTCTTTTGAAATTAATTAAAACATAATTATTGTGATACATTGGTTGTAGAATGGAGAAGAGAAAGGAATCAATTATATATGAGAACTCAACTATTAATTATGAATTGCAGTTTTGATAATTTAAATATTTTTATGGGACCCCCCAATATATTATGCTATTAGTAGGGCACTCCACTGTTTAAATATGTCCTTGAAATAAGTAGATTAAAAAATATGAAGGTGATTAAAGGCAATCTACCATACCATTGCATATTATGTTGTATTGAGGACTTACATTAAAAATGGAACAAAGTAGTGCCAAAACATTCACCTCAATTCAATATTGGCACATTATTGATTTATATTAAAAGAGGTTATGCTTTATTACACACAAACTCTTTATTTGACTTGTGTCACTACTGAATCGTGTATATAAACTGTATTAATTTATCCATAATGGGTTGTCCATATATGATGTCATGCTCTAAGGAGGGAAGGGGGTTTAATATAATAAAATAGTTTGTGATGAGGTACTTAGGGGCGTTGTAGTAGTAGTTAAAAAATGTGACAAAGTTTAAACAATAGTAAAAGATATTGTGTTCAAAAATACCAAAAATTGTGTAACGTTATTTTATGGATGATCCCTAAACATAGAATTTGTGCTTTTAAAATTAGTGAGTATTAGATAATAATATGTACGAGATAAATGTAAAGTAAAAAAGCAGTGCAAAGACGACATCAATATGACAAAATACAATATTTATTCTATCAACTGGTAACATAACATACTACTTACGTTTTGAAATGCGTAATTGTGTCACGCAGCAGAAAATCTTCTTTGACATTTCTTATCGGCGGGCTCGGACAAATTTGCGGCAGCACTGGCTGAATGGGCGGCTCCACAATCGGTATAATTGGAATAGGCATACACGGAGCCAGAGGGGACTGTGGGGTGCTCGGAGATAAAAGTTCCGAACTTTTAGCTGGACTGCCTAATCCTGACTCGCTGAAAATTTTAAGTATCCAATCAGTTGTCGGGGATAAAAAAGCTGTAAATTACGTCACAGACTGGAATATAAATTAGCTCAGTACTCGATTGTAATCAAATACAAACGGGTAATGAAGTACGATAGACAAGTATTTAGAATCTTAAGTGAACATCAAGTGAATACTAATGAGCAAACAAATCAGTAGGTACATAAATAACAACTTTAAATTCAAGTATGTAGTGATTTACCACTCTTGAGTTTAAATTAAGACAATATAAAAGATCACTTATAATGTTTATCAACATTCAATACCTACTTTCTTTTCCAAGAATGAAAAATAATACATCAGAGATCATCGGTAAAAATAATATGTCAGATGAAGTAAGAAAAGAAGTCATTTGACATGAAAAAATGCTAGATTTCCTTTAAAGCTGTACATTAGTAATGAAGTGATCCGGCGATGTAAACATACAGCTGTAAAAATACATGATAGTATAATGATTGTTCGCCTATTAAATAAAAGGAACATAATATGTTATAGTAGTTTTCTATTTACATGCCGAGATAAATGTTCATTGGAATGATTTATTTGACAAGAGGAAACATAGAGTTTTTAAGTCATAATTTAGTAATTTTGTGCTTAAACTTAATTTTGTTTTTGTATTATTCAGTAAGTCCGTGAAATTGTATGTCACAGTAAAAATATGAGATGTCATATGACAAATGATTGGATAGATATCTCGTGGCATATTTTAATTTTGAGTAATTAAATTGTCTGACATGTTTTTTATTTTTTTATATAAATAACCATACCCTTGCTTTTTCGTACAAGGTGGTTGGGAGGGTTAGTTGCATTGATGTGTAGTTAATTAAGTTCCTCCATTTATATCTTTCCGACATGTGCTTTAGCAATCTAAATTTCAAACTGAATTAAAAAACAGAATAGCTTACCAATAGTTAAATATTATTACAATGGGTATAAAAGTCAAACGATTAACGCTCTTATTTCTTCAATATTTCAGTGAAAACTAATGTATGTCACCGTATCGCTCACCTGTTATGTGAATGATCTGGCACATCCAATGAAACGCCTGCACTAGGAGTGTCCATACTGTGTGAAATATCCAATGATATCGATTGTCCAGTTGTTGTGTCAAACGACATTGGTCCCGCAGAGGATTCCGAGGGACCGGTGGTAGTTGTTTCCGTGTCGGGTGTCAGAGGCGCTATCCCAGTGTCCAAAATGAAGAGACATTCGTGTCCAATATCCGATACATAGTGAAGATTTTCTTGGGCACGGTCTACTCGGAAAAAGCGTTCAGCCGTACATGCTGTAAATGTTGATTATAATATTAATATTGGTTACATTAGTATGGTGCAATTGACTGTCTACCAAAAGCTTGGTGGTACGAGGCTAACCCTAGGGTGTGTTTGTTTTAATAGTATAATAATCAGAGCTATCTATAGACAATCTTAGAAGTTGAAATAATTAAGTAAGAGAAATGAATCACAAATTATTCTAATTCCCCAATTATGAAATCTCACGATACTCGAGAAACGTTATACCATCTATCTTCTTCGACCATGTCCGATCCTAATAGGATCATATGGGCTTCCACAGAGTAGAGGTTTGTATTAACATATTTTTTTTTTTTTTTACGAGAAATGGATGTCAGCCACTTGCTCAACCTATTAGGTCCATACCCTGACTCACACACATATTGAAAAACAATATATGCACTTGCCAGATCCAGGATTCGAACCTGGGACCCACGGCATGATAGTCCAACGCTTGAAGTTGAATAGATGTGATTTAGTTAGTTGGGCTGTGTTTATTGTCTTTGGTTTGCTGACTGTGTTTCGATTGCATGTATTGTAAGCGGCTCTCGGTACATAGTATACATATTTTAATTTTATGCCTTGCCTTGCTCTGTGCTCCTCCCATTATGTCTTGTTTCCTGCTATCCCAATCTATGAAACTTTACTGGTAATGCGGTGTATTTATATCTGAGCACCCACAAGAATCTTAAAAGTCTTTGAAATCAGTCTGTTATAAATCTGTTGGCTACTGTGCTACAGTCAATTTAAAATTCTAGCATTTCAACTTTTGGTACTTGCGAATGAATATATATTTTATTTTAAATTCAAAATCACACCCTAAATTCTACAGTTTTGAAAAGATATTTGAAGGTTTCACCGCCTTAGTAATTTTCTCTTGAACCTCTTGCAATATTTCTTATTGAAACCTTTGTGGTTTAACAGCTTTAGTTAAGAGTAGTGGCAAAAGGTGTCAGTGCTAACAGTGTTTAATAATAGCGTTAGGTGATTATTAATATTTACTCACAGTCAACAAAGCACCAGTCGGCCGTCAAAGTTGGCAGACCTGGGTTATCCTTGACGAGGTTATTGATGATTCCTCTCACTTGCTCTAAATCAGCCACCGGGTTCACTTCAATATTCCCAATACACTCTGCTGAAACATTTAACTCTCAGTCAATACATAAGGTTAACATAATAAGTATTGAAATGCATGCGCTAGTTCCAAATCAAAGAATGGGAAGCCATATATTCAATTTAAATCTAATTAACCGACGTAAATATTTTATTCACATGCGTGTTCCTTTACCGATCACAAATTACAATTCGAATAAGTATTTGATTGTATTTCATTTGAAATTAATATTATATATCTACGCATTATTATAACTAAAGCTCTCTATGTACTTACGAGTATTAAAGCATAATATTTGATTCCCATTCTTTGATATAAAACTTTAATAAATATGGTGCATATACAGGGATTTAAATTAAAATTAAAAAATAAAATTGAGTTCAGATTGAATTTGAAAAACAAAGTTATGGTTATAGATAGATGACTTGAACGTCATAACGTAACATCACTGTTAATATAACTATTAAAGCTAAACATTAGTCACGAAATGATACAAAATCCTCCAGGACAAACGTACATATGCACGAAATAATATTTTGGTAATAATCTTTATTTTTTGTACTAAACAATAAAGTTATCTGTGTTTTGCTTCAGTGTTTTTGTGCTGAGATAAATATTCATTAGAATCTTTTCTTTTTCGAGTGCAAGCATAGAATTTAAAGCCATGTTTATGCTATTTTACTATAATAATTAAAATCCGATGCGTGAATAGATTTGCTGCCGATTAAGGATTAGGTCTTTATGATGCCACACGTCGCTGCTGAAAATGGGAGTTGCTTTGTGATTCTATAGCACCAAATAATATTGCAATAATTAACGTTGGTAAGTCAATAACTTAGGTATTTAGAGTTAATAAAGGATTATGTGTCTATATATAAATTTAAAATGTATGCTAGAAAAAAAATTCAAGGACATCCGATATAATTATAGAAAATGCACAGAAAGCACAAAGAAATTCGCATTAATATTATACCTGATTTTAGAGGGCATGTCAAACTTGAAATTGCAATTATCTCATACATGATTGTAATGATTTCGAGTCGTTTGACAGTAACCCCATGATATATTGAATATAGTCATTACATTATGAGATTCGGCTCATGTGTAAGCACATATGAAAAAAGGCTTGTTGACAATATAACAGAAAAGAACGAAATTAATAAATTATAAATGCAAATAGTTTGTATTCAAATGTTGGATAAAAATATTGAAATAAAAATTCGTTTTGGATTTGGTTGGGGTTTTAATTTCTGTGCAAGTATGAAAGATAGGTATTATTAGTTTCAAGTATGTTTTGCATTTCGTTGTACAATTCTTACCGGCTTGCTTTAACAGCTCTTTATCATAGTGATGCTGTTCATAATCAGTCATGGTGATCAAATGTATAGAGAACTTCAGCTGCTCTTGTGCAGTTTGTCTACAATAACAATAAAAAAATTAATTAAATACCTAACAAATAAATTGAAAATACTTCAATCATTGGATGTTGTTATTCAATCATAGATCAAGACGTAGATGAAAACTGATAGTAAAACCAAACAATGATAATAATTCAAAACACCCATATTCCTCTGAAAGAGTTTGAATTGAGCACCATTGTACCGATCATGTAAGTACATAATATGTAAATAAATTATAAGTGACAAGTAAATTTATCATTATTGTAAGAAATTACACCTTGGAATGTATTTGTATTTATATTGAACATGTAGGAGATAGACATCCTATCATTTAACTTTGCTTTGTAATTATCAGCTGCTATTAGCTTTATTTACAAAATGCAAGAAAAGAAGTTGTTTATATAACTTATGTTATCGGATATAATAGAATCTGAATCATTGATGCAGTGTATACAATACTTACTGGACATTCACACGGCCGGGTTTTCTTTTAGCCAACATAGTTGCTTGATTAAGTCTTGAAATGTTAATTATAGAAGGCGCCAATTTACATGCTTCTCCGTCAACCTGCATGGGAATTGTTTTCGACGTCACAATTTTGGCTGTTCGGCATTGAGCGATGCACGTTCCATGTCCACCGGCTTGAAGCAATGGCTAGAAATAAAAGTTGATCAATTTCCGCCCTTAATATAAATTACAGAAATTAAAATTTTCAGTTATAAACAGAGCATATAGGCGTCAGCAGACTGAAGGATATATTAACAGATCTTTTTTACAGAATATGGTTGTAAGCTATTTGCTCAATTCATTGGGTCTTTTCTTTTTGACATGTAATTTTTTCCTGACGTTGGATTCATAACCACACTCGTAGCTTCACAGGTAAGCATTCTGCCATTACTGTCATGAAGATTTGGTATATATTAAGTAATTGATGAAATTTCATTTAAAACTGTTATGGTTAGATAAATTGTCACCTCAATACTACAACTAGATAATTTGATTTTCACTGTTTTTGAGTTAGTTGAATATGAGATTCTACATTTTATTTTCTACAAAATGATAAAACTAGGGAAGTCAGAAGTTAATGAGAACTGTATTAATTTTGTGTTTGAATATTAGATAACTTTAAAACTATAAATGCATTAAATGAATAAAATAATATACTTATATACAATTTTTTTCATATAATTGAAAGTTATTTAATTGTTCCCAAGTAGACAAGCACGATTTTCAATTTTAGCGTAGATGTATGATAATCAAGTAAAGTTTAAATTTCATTTTCCCAACAATGACCAAATCAGAGTTATCTAGTTGTAGTATTGAGGTGACGATATAATAAAATAATATAGAATTCAATTATTCTTTCCAAACTAAATAAGAAATAACAGAAATAAATGAATTAGTCCTTACAAGCTGATAAGTTGTTAGACCGACAACTTCTATTAATCCATCATCAGTCAGAGGTTCTGATGTTCCTCCGGATTTGTTCCATGGATGTGTACCACCTCCGTAACTATATTAAAGAAAATACACAAAATTATAATATAACGGTTTTCACAAATTATCTGGAATTCATATTATTTTTATTATAATGTATCCATTTGTCTGCAAGTGATGAATAATAGTTTAAAACGTAGCTCATTCGTAGTGGTGATTTACGGTGAATTGTTTTATAGGTTAATTAAATTTAAAACTTACCTAGGTATGTTCAAAAAGACTATTGCGTGTACTCTATGTTCCTTCAGCTTTGGCGTGAGGTCTCTTCCATCGCACTCCAGTGTAACGAGCTCCGCCAATCCTTTCCACTTTCTCTGCATCAAATCTTTACCGCCAGCAGTACCATAGAACAATTTGTTGCGGATTCGTGAATTGAACTTTTCAGGATGCGCCTCTGTAACAGTAGACACTATTGTTATGATAGGTACTGATAGATAAACCTGCCTAAACCAAACCATAATAGTTTTGGTATACTTTGGGCGATATGACAAAATTGTGCACACTTTTTCATTCACACTTATTTGTTTTCGTTCGATTAAGTATACATATTACTTACACATATTGTTGGTTAATTTTTTTAAATCATTAAAACCTGCCTAAACCAAACTATAATAGATAAAAAATATTATTCTATCTATAAAATATCCAAAGTTATGTAGGTATGATTTAATTGCATAAATTTAGATATTTTATAAATAGATATATATAGAGTATTTTTTTACTTTTAACTATTTTTACTATTATGGTTTGGTTTTAATTGAATTTTAAAAACTAACCAACACATCTGTAAATTATAGTCTTATTTCAATGAAAAAAAATACATATGACGAATAAAGTTTAGTGTGCACTATTTATGGCGGATCTTAAAAGCCTACCTCCACCCTTCGCCACTGATACTAATTAAATGATCCATTAATATCGTTATTTATAATACCTACAAGGAACATACAGTTTGAAGATGCTGACAGGCAAAACCTGGGTCACTAAAACCGACTCTGCGGACAATTGATTACTCTCAGCAATTCTTTGATTAAAGAACTGTTTTTTTTGTTGATAATATTATGTTATAATACTGGTTGGTACGAGTTAGAAACAATAATTGATATAGTTTGGGAGAGTGCAATCTGAAATAACCTGTACCTACTTTGGAACAATACAATTTGAAATAATTAATATGTATTACCCGGTTAATTTTGGGACAATACTGTTGTGGTCAGGATAAGTTAATTCAAGCAATACACAAAACGTTAGTTTTGGTCAGTTCGGGGTGCATAATAAAAGAATCTTCATGGAAAATATTATAGCATACCTCGGGCTTCATGAAATTCCAAGGCAATATGAGCATCTACTCCAAAAGAGAAATAGTTGTTGACGACATTCAGTGGTAAATTTGATTTCCCTGGTTGCTCGGTATCTGTGGCTCCAGTGTTTGGTTCCACCTTCAGCTCCCATCGATCTAGAAGAACTGTATCGCTGTCTCCAATATTCGCCAAAATCTTTGAAATGGGTTCATCTTCATAACCCTGAAAAAATGTGAATTTACATTAAATAATTACAAAATAAAAAAAACTTCTTATATACAACGTTTTTAAATTTTCTGTTGAATCATGTAAACTTGACTAGACTACTTGAACGATTACGAAACGAAAAATTTGTATTTGATAGAAATAATACTGAAATCTCATTTTGACATGTCATATTGATTTCCATAGTAACGCACGTATATATTAATAATTTAGTTGCTAGGACTAGCAACCACTAATGGTGTCGAATTAACTTTTCATACAAAACAGAATTAACCAGGGCTCAAAATGGATCGGAACGCACCGGAGCGCCGTTCCGGTTCGTAACATCCCCAAAATTATTGCTCCGTCTCGTGGAAATATAATTTGACCGTCTAAACGACATATGCCATATAATAAAAAATTATAACACACTTATTTTTTTTAAATACGTATACAATTATATAATAATGTTCGTAAAATTTTCGAGCGCTCCAGTTCGTAAAATTTTACATTTAGAGCGCTGGAATTAATTAATTCAATTCTACTTAAAGATGGCTAAAAGTATTAAAAGAATGCACTGGCACCGTGGTCTGATATATTCTAAAAGTTTCAAATGTCTAGCTAGTCGGGAAGTTAGTTAATAGTCGATTGCAAGATTTGTACCTTTTGTGATTTTGCAAGACAAATAAGGATACGAGCTAAGAAAAACGTTGTAAAATACTCATAATCATTTGACCTGTATACGATAATAAATACTAGATAATAAAATGTGCTTTTATTTTTTATTTGCAAAAATTTTAATTTATTACGAGTCGATTAATAAAAATTACGTCTTATTCTTGTGATATCAAGGTTAATGAAAACTGTTCTCATATAATTATTTATTTCGATCCCTAAATCATTCATAATGAGTAATGACGCTACATTAATATTAAGTAAGTGTGCAATATAGCTTTCAACATCGTCGCTGAGTTGATAATGAATTTCAGTAATAATTCTAAAAAAGCTAAAATATTGTTTAAAAATCTGGACTCAAGAAGCAAGGTGTGTCAACTTAAAAAATACTTTTAACAAAAACTCATTTAACATTATTTGTTATTCAACATCAAATTATGTCGAAATCCATCGACAATATATACGAATGGAGAATGGAAATGTAGGAGTCGTCGATGTGAGGGCCAATGGTGTTCTGACGAGAAGAGATGAGAAGATGTTGTCGTGATTATGGAAGAGTAAGAGTTTATTTAATTGAATTGTACAGGGTACAGGGGTACAATTGTTACAATAATGTGAATTCACTGACAGCACAGAGCGATGTGCTTCTGTCGAAATCGAATAAGTCTCTTTCAATCAATCGTGATGTACTAATAATTATTTTATCAGTCAGCTATTAACTGACTAAGTTAGAACAGATAAACAAAGAATATTGCCGTCTATTATTTTTTTGTAATATCGCCATAGAAACATTGTGGTTGAACCATACAGGAAGACACAAGAACCAAACTATAGCCAAGTAAGCCAATGAATGTTTTTTTTTATTATATTATGATGAAAATCAATTTCCACTATATCAGTGGAAATTGAAACAGAAAATAATGATAATGATAAATTATTTTAGAGTTTTAGACGTAACATATTTATATTTCTGCAAATACGTACATTAATAAAGTGACGTAATACGATATTAAACTTAATAAAACATAATAATTATATAGTATTTAATTAAGTTACATTATTTTATTAATTATCGGAACCAGTTTCGTTCGTCAAGGATAAATAAACTGAAAAGCTATGAATACAAAAATGAAAACGTGCCTATGTTTTTAGTAGGCAGTAGTAATTATGAAACTAAATTCAGTATTTGACTACAATGGTTTAAGGGTTTCCATTTTATGAACTTGACAGATTGTGATAAGGTATTGCGAGATAAACTGTTTATGTAACGTATTTCTCAAACTTTTTTGGCACCTTTTCGAGTCTAATAATATTATGTTTCTGTGCATAGTTGCTTAGAGGGGAAAAAAATAAAATTAAAATGCACCGTTTATTTTTAAATTAGAAAATGCGATTCTTAATAAAAATAATTTAAAGAAATGTTATAAAACGTATTTGTATTGTGGTCAATGACAAACAATGATCACCTTTATCACGAGATCAAGACGGTTAAAAGCATTTGAGATCAGAATAGCAATTACACTAAATCCAGTTTCAACAAGTTTAGTTTGGAAAATGCGATAAAATATAAATGACTTCTCTCCCAGAGCTCTCGAAAAGTATTCGCCAGCTTTTATATAATTTTCTAGCTCTATGAGACTATTGTAATTTAATTTCACCACAGATTAATTGCATTCACACCAAATGGGTTTAACACAAAATCTAGAATATTTATTCCTATCATATAACAATAACTGAATCGATTTTGCGTTTTATCATAAAGCTGTTTCAAATGCCCAATATACACAAATATATCACAATGTCATATCTATCTCAATGTAAACGGTCACCAATGGTGGACATTGCGTCTACGGCGTCCAAAATTAATTTAGAACAGATTGATTTTTCCGCGAAAATTGAGAATGGCTTCTTTACTTACACGTTATAGATTATAACTGTTTAATAAATAATGTTTTCAAATATATGTATTTATCTCTTCTCCAAATTGTTTTTCACTCATAAATTTGTTGATCACTGTCACTAAAGACTTCTAGTATTTTACTTGGTTGAAAATCATCTTGAAACCCTTTGGAGCATTTTAACGTCTTTACCTATTGTCCTTGTGTATGGTTTTGAATTAGGAACATTTCCTAATCAAATTTACTATTGCATTTCATTAAAAAATACCTATTATATTTTATGAATACTTTTATATTTCTGTAATAATTTATTTATTGAAATTCAATAATTTTCATTATTTTTCGTATAATATTTTAATATATTATTTTGACTGTGGCTCTCCTAGAAATTTCTACGGCTCTAACAAAAATTGATTTTGGCCTGTGGCCCTAAAGGGGACACAAGACCCCCGGCTGAGAAACACTAAGCTAATGGATATAACACTGAAATCGTGTTATAAGTTTTATTATTAACGCGCTAGATTTAAAAAAAATGCATGAGAGGATTTTGATGTACATTAAGAGAATATTCATGTGTGATAAAAAGAAGGCCTTACTCCTCCCCATCCCAGGGCTCGGGCAAGATCGTTTCCGGTCCCGAGCGGCAGGACCCCCACCGCCGGAGGAGGCTGCACTCCGATGCGGTCGAGGACACTCAGCACCCAGCCTACGGTGCCATCGCCGCCGCACGCCAGGACCCGCATATTAGGCACTTTGCGGAACAATTCCAGACTGCAAGAAAAATACATTATTAGTTAAACGTTTAATTATTTACAAGGAAAGTGTCATAATTTAAAAAGAGTTTATGATAATGTCACCGCGAAAAGCTTAAATATCATAAAGCTTCACGGTAAAAAATACATTATTTTCATTCCCGAGCTATTTTTATATTTTTTTTCACCGTATGGTTGCTCTGGAATACATTAAAACAAAAATCCACCAGTCTAAGTTATTTAATATTGCATAATTCTATGTCTGGAAATAGACAAAACTCGAAAGGAAATACTCCGTTCCGTGTTAAAATTATTTATCAATGGTATTTTTCTTCAATATTGTAAATACGTATATAATAGCATAATGTTTATATTTTAATACATAAGGCTGGGAATCTGTTCACGTGGTTAAATATCTGGATACATGGTTATAGTCGTTGGTATATAGGAATATCTGATAAATGAACGATTCATGCGATTTCTGAAAAATATATTTAAATAATTTTAATTATTTTTACAGTAGGTACCTACCTACAAAAAAGGGATTTAGTATAAAAAATTGTGTTTTATTAAAATTATGAATACAATGCATTTCTACCATGAATTGAAAGTTAACACAAAAAGGAATATATTATTTAAAGTTTGGTACATAAGTAGGTAAAATCAAAGATAAACCTCCAACCTAAAATAATTATAAGATATAAAGAACTTTTTATATACAACGTTTTTAAATTTTCTGTTGAACCATATAAACTTGACTTGACTAGCTTAAACGATCAAAACAAATTGTACTTGACTTGTCATATTTATTTCCATAGTAACGCACGTATATATTAATAATTTAGTTGCTAGGACCCCTAGCAACCAATAATGGTGTCGAAATAACTTTTCATACAAAACAGAATTAACTGAAAATTAATTCAATTCTACTTAAAGATGGCTAAAAGTATTTAAAAAAATGCATTGGCATCGTGTTCTGATATATTCTAAAATTTTCAAATGTCTAGCTAGTCGGGAAGTTAGTTAAAAATCGATTGCAAGATTTGTACCGGACAAAGAACTACCGGACAAATAAGAATACGAGCTAAGAAAAACGTTGTAATAAACGTTTGTTGAACAGTAATTCGGTTATTATTACTTTTTTAGATTAATCATAGTATAAATATATTTTAGGACATCATATTTTGTTACAATGAGATATTTTTTAATTTATATCTAATCGAGCTGCCTTGCTATGGTAATTAATTATATCTCATTTACTGAAACTACTCTGCCGAAAAATAGATGTGTCTCATTTGTTTAAATAATAGCTGTAGGTATAATTATATAGCTTGTGATTTCTCGAGATTCGAGAAGTCTCAAAATTAAGACTACTTATTTTCTCGAGAATTCAAGATCGGGTATTAGATATCTCGAGGATCCTCGAAATTCTCGGGAAATCGACATAACTATGAAAGTGCTTGGTGAATATTTTTTCATTCTATAGCATTTTCAGTAACAAAAAAATCAATTCCTGAGACTTCATTCAGAATCGAGGTAGAAGGATTTTTTTCAAATTTATGAAAATCCATCGACTGCTTTTATTTTTGCTTTTCTAAAAAAAAATCCGGCTGCGTTTGGCAGCTTCGTCTAGTCACAATTTCTACATTTCGAGAAATGAGAAATCTAGAAATTCGGATTTTTTATTAATTCTCAAGAATTCTCGATATGAGATTTTTCGATCACAACCTGTAGTTGAAGGTGACTTTTGAATTTTGACTGTTTCTACAAAATATACTGAATATTTGGGGTGATTTCACATTTAAATAATGATTTTTCACTGTACTTACACAAGAAACTTCTTTTTGGTTTGTAAAACTGACGTTTCCAGGCGAACAAATCTTATAACAGTAAAACATGTATTAATTAAGCGTGTTAGAATTTGAATGTGTAGGGGGAAATGAACCGTTTTATATTTTCACTTTAAGTACAGCTCTCTTCATATAAGAAGTTTTCCTTCAACTTCTTTGTAATAGTGGATTAAAATTAGGAATAGATAGTTAAGTCTATCAAGTAATCTATTCATTAATTCATTATATTGGACAATTATTCTTAGTAGATATCATTCAAATTGGTAGGCGAAGGGTGTCAAATTTAATTTAATATTCAGCCAACTAGCACAATCCTTCGATACGTATAACGTATTACCACTAATCAGCTCAATCCAATCAACTCCGGAATGCATTCCCAAATCACATTTCATGAAATGGACAATGAATGACGGCTACTGGCACAAGCCATATTAGATCACAGATATGCTCTTAATTATTATCTACGTACTAATCCATTAAACTAATGTTAATCAGTGACGAAGGGTGATTTTTTGACTTTAGGTAGAATACGATTAGGTACCTTAATGATAATGTCTAGAATGTTATATTTATTTTAAACTTATCAATAAATAAAAAAAATGTAGGGAATTCCACATTACTACATGAAAATTCTATTATCAGCCTTTAAATTTTAATAATATATATTGTGAAATCGTGGTACCTACCCACATGAATAATTTAAATGAGACCACCCCATAAAGTGATTGAATAGGACAGCGTCATCGGCGTATTCGTCGCATAGCTTTACCATGGGGGTAACAGGTATGCCTCGTTCGGGTGTTATTGACTTCCGTAGTATGAAGTCAAAGAGAAGAAGAGAAACGGTGCAAGGACACAACCCTGTCTGACTCATGTCGTGACCCCGAACCATTCTGTGACAATCGACAGACAAGAGACAATCGACAGGTTGTATAACAACTCCTCTCGCGTTGGTTTGAAAATCAACGCGAAGTAAACCAACGTTTTGTGTAATAGTACCTGTCCTGATCCTGATTTCCCTCTGATTAGCGACGGACAAAACATCGAAAGCGTCGACAGCTTTAAGTACCTGGGGGTACACATCACGGGAGATGGCATTTTGCAGAAAGAGCTCGCTATCCGAATGGGAGTGACTGGAGCAACATTCAACTCGATGCGGAATGTCTGGGACTCACGATTGTACTCGGTCAAAACCAAATGCCGCCTATTCGACGCTTGCATTCTGACGGTGCTCCTTTACGGTAGCGAATCATGGCACCTTACGAAGGCTCAGAGCAACCGTATACTGAGCTTCGAAAACAGATGTTTGCGACAAATACTGGATGTGCGGTGGTATGACTTCAGGAGCAACGAGGAGATAAGAGAACGCACCAAGCAGCCTCTCATCACGCTGAAAGTGAAGATGCGACGTTGGACCTGGCTCGGCCACGTGCTGCGGATGCCAGAAGAGAACCTTAACCCGGTTTGCCTGTTCTTCAATCCGACCGGATTCCGGCGTCCTGGAAGGCCGCTAAATACTATCTATCTACAGAGTGTATACGGTGGAGCTATGGGATGCTGGTTTGACCTGGAACGATGCAAGAAAACTGGGAAACGAGCGACAGGGATTCTTAGAGGCACCGCGTGGTGTCCATATGCTCCAATTAAGGGGCGGATATGGCCGAAGAAGAAGAACAAAGTGATATAACGTATATTCTGCCATTTTTGGTAGTATTGACATGTGTCCCCTTGATAACTATCTTAGAAATCGGGAGCACCAGTTGTTTGTTCTCCTTATGTGTATAACTGACCTGTCATTGGTGATGCCAATTGGGAGAGCAAAACTCTGTTCAACCAAATCACTTCTGATATATTGACATATTTCATATACGTGAGGATGAATTATACTAGGGGGGCATTGTTTTATAAATTCTTAAAATAAGGTCTACTTAGCTTATTCGGTGTATTTCCTTGTATCTAATTTATAATTTTTGTATTTACACTTTCTACTATTTAATAACTAATTACCGATCGATTTCTTTTTTATATACTCGTATAAGTATACATACTATTTTAAAAACATTTCTTCTTTCTTTCGTTTTAAATGTTATATTGTGAACATCTTAAATTAATAATTTGTAATGTTCACTATTTCTAAAATAAAGAAAATTTGATTTGAAAGATAATTTTGTCTTATTTTTGCGACCAAAATATCAGCATTCCACAGACTACATTATTGGAACCAATCCGATATTGCGATACCTCAACAAATGTTCCGAAGTTAAGAAAAAAAAGAATAGCAGTCGAGTGTGATATTGGGATAGGTGAGATAAAGGCACTGAATAGATATTATATAGCCGCGCCTAGATACAATTGTTGTCTGTCGCATTGATTTAAAATGATATAATAATAAGTAGATAAATTATATTCAAATCGAATCAGTCTATTTAATTATGTATATCTGTATATACCTTTTTTATTTCCGTATTTTTGACCTGAGTAGGTAGGTCATGGCCCCCATAAGGGGGGGGGGGTCCGAGCTTAGGAAGGGCCCAGCGTGGCGAGTCGACCAGATAGTTGAGATAAACACAGATCACAAATTTGCTCTTACGGTTTAAAAAAAATCTTCTGCGGCGCTATTGTACTTCAATGATATTGGTAATTAAAAATGTTTGGTTGTAATTTGTGTATGTAATGTAATTTTTAACTGTGTACCGATATCCGACAATTTCATAATTCAAATGGATGTACTTATTAAAAATACAAAAAATCGTGAAATATACATCTTACTTTCACCGCGTACACTATTTGGAAAACGCTACTGCAGTGCGTCACACTGCCTTTATCCTTAGCAATAGGTAGGGGGACCCGCCAAACATAATAGCCTGGGGGCCCGCTTCAGAATGTGGGTATACATACCATGAGGTAGGTATATCGCCTAAATTATACAAAAACACATATTAAAACAAATATTATTACTACTACCTATCTATAACTATATCGTATGAGTAGTATGTCAGATAGCTGCTTTTATCAATGGTAGAGCATACACAGAGCACGTTTCAGATTTAACATACCACAATGCATATTTAGAAGAAAATATTTTTTTAGTCATATAAAATACAAACTATATTACACTTAGTATGTATGTACTTTATATTTAAATATAAAAAATACACATGATATCAATAAACATGTAGATTTAAAACAAAACACAATATTTAATAAAATGTGAGTAGTGAATGGAAAATAACATTAATTATTCAATATGAAAATATATAATTTCAATGATATCGACACACATAATGTAAATTAAGTTGATTAAATATTAAAGGAACTTCCAGAATCTGTAATAGCGTGGATAGACTTTTATAATTAATAATTATGTAATATTTAACTGTATTATTTTTAATTTTTTTATTTATTTTACCATAATTATTTTAATTAATAAAGCCTATATATAATGGAATATAATTGAATACATTTCATATAATATATATGCACAATCTCTATTTTACAATAGTTTCTATGATTCAAAGAAACATAGAAATCACTGTTTCCACATTACAACGTCGAACGTAACCTTTTATTTACCACGTTCTTATTAGCTCGTATTCTTGTTTGTCTGGTACAGATTTTTTCTTGTGTGTCCAGTACAAATTTGTTCTTGTTTGTCCAATATTTGTATTGGACGATTGAAGATTTTTGACTAACTTCCCGACTAGCTAGACATTTGAAACTTTTAGAATATATCAGAACACAACGACAGTGCATTTTTTTAATGACTTTAAGCAGAATTGAATTCATTTTCAGTTAATCTGTTTCTATTTTTTACGTTTCTGAAAAAAATCGTTAAAAGTAATATTTACTACTCACTATTGGTTGCTAATACTGAAATGTCAAAATGACATTTCAGTATTCTATAATATTTATTCAGTATTTCTATCAAGTACAAAAAAAAGTATTTATTAATACATAGAATTGTCAAGTTTATTCAACAGAACATTTTAAACCGTGGTATATAAAAAGTTCTTTTTATCTTATAATTATTAATGTTCAGGTTACCGGTGTTCAACGGTCATATTATAAAAGCGTCTATATGTACTATAATAGTGTAATACAACTTTATCCGATACCCTTAAATAGTATAATAATAAAACTGCTACTAAATAGTTATATTATGTATCTTTTTCTAACAATTTAGAATTAGTCAAATTTTGAAAGTAGTAATATACTGTCAGTAACATTTTCGAGTTGAAATATCAAAAGATTGTCCTGTAATATCGAATTAATGGTAAATGTTTTATGAATTACGAATGCTCACCTGTATGTCAGAAATTTGTGTCTGAAAATTATATTATTACCCACCATCACAAACCTGGCATTAACTCGTTGTTTTATTCAAAAGAAAGACTCATTTCTACGGACATTAATTGAGTTCACGACATGAAAGAAAGGAATTTTTATTCGAAAGCCCAAAGCAATTAAAACAAAAGCCTCTCTTTAGCCACCCCATCGCATCTCTAAATGTTTTTTTTATAAAGCCTTCGCGGCATATTAAAGTAGTATTTCTCGAGAAATATTTTGTGAATCTTTCCGCTTTTTAGAGAAGTATCCTAGAAGGTGTTCCAGTCTGTAACTATATTAATTAATACTTTCTTTTTTTTAATGTTTAAAATTGAGGTTATTCTTGGTGCCAGCTATAAATAGTATTACAGTAGTTTATAATATAATTATTAGGTACTTATTAAAAATAGTTTAAAATGTATTTTTTCGATAAATTGTTTATAATTCATCATAATTTTGTTCCTAGTATTACATATAAAAACATCTTAATAAGCAGACTTTTTGGAGCTGATCTTTTAATATCCAAACAATATTCACTAGAAGTGATTCATACTTCATTAAAAATAAATGATTCAATTAAAACACGAATGAGTCATTGTCTGTGTGGGAAATGAATGGCTGTTTGGTTGAGTTAAAATAAAATAACACTATATTATTGTATTTAATAACTTCGTTAGTTTTCTCCGTTCGCGCGTAGACCCTCTCGTCTACGCGGCTGAAAAAGAATTGCTGTAATGGCTGCATATAAAGACAATATAGAAGGAATACATATTGGACCAACAAAACTTATTAACCTACACATATTAATTTTATGTTAGAATTTACGCATCCTGTAAGACATTTTAAAGTATTTTTTTATTTTACTATTCTGATTGTATTACTGAAGAAACACAAAGAAAATGATGTTCAACGAGTGAAGTCGTACGTAAATCTTTGCGTGATGACACAATATATGTGACCGAGATTCGAGGAATTATATTGTGGAGTCCTTCATCCAGCAGTGAATTGATTCACACTGAACATGGTGATGATGGTATATATCTTCTAATTTGGCAACAATGTTACTAACTTTTTTCTGTACACACAACAAAACATTAATTTTCAAAACTAAAAATATGATAATATAAAACCACTTGCGATCTACTATATCAAAAAATAACCATTGCTTATAGTTTTAATATATAATATTAAAACTATTAGCTACTGTTTTAATTTTAATATTTATAATAATAGAGCAAAAATTCGTGTGTTTAATGAGTGATATCTAACAATTTATCGTGAGAAATGCGTTTTATACGCGGTTTTTTTTTTGTAAATAATTTATAAATACAGCGGCACTGTCCACAAATATATTGCATATTTTTCTTTTTCGTGCAGTAGGATTATAGCAAATTTATAATCAATAATAAATATAGTATATTATATGAAAAAAGGGCGATAGAATAATATTATATTATGTGACAAACTCACAAATATACGTTGTAAAATTGTAGTCGTAGCATATTCTGGATATGCCACGATAGCTATCGTTAATAATATAATAAATTCTGCATTTAAAATACTATCCTACGTACTATAATAGTAGCTAGTGAGTAAAGTCGTACTATAAGGATGGCTAAATTTAGAGTTACCATATTCCGGTTATAAAAGAGAACGCATAACACCTAAAAAGGGGAGGGTGCTTACTCTGACTGTCAGATGCACTAAGTTACATTACTAAACCAATACATATCTAAAAGCATTAAACATAAAAAATAAATATGAAAGATAAACTTATAATTTAATAATATAAGAATTCTTTAAAGCAAACCGTGGCGCACGGAACCTTTTAATTCACCAGTAGACATGAAAAGTATTTTTAAAAAGCCAAATTCGAATAATATAGTGACAAATAAAAATCATAGTAAATAGGTCAGACACTGAGTTTTGATTTGAAGAAATCGTATATTGCCCACATTCATTGGTTGAAAACCACTCAACACTAATCAGTGGATACCTTATTGATTGCATACTATTTAATACCAATACGCCGAGTAATGAATGGCTCCGAATGCTTTAAAAACTATCAGAATATGTGTAGGCATCAAATCTATTTGAATTTAGCTAGAGGCTTATCATATAATATAGTAAATCAATGAAGTCGGTCGAAGATTTAAGACTTAATAATTACAAGATAAAAAGAACTTTTTATACACAACGTTTTTAAATTTTCTGTTGAATCATATAAACTTGACTTGACTAGTTTAAACGATCAAAAAAATTTGTACTTGATAGAAATAATACTGAAATGTCATATTGAGTTCTATAGTAACGCACGTATATACTAATAATTTAGTTGCTAGGACCCCAGACCCCCGCAACCAATAATGGTGTCGAAATAACTTTTCATACAAAACAGAATTAACTGAAAATGAACTCAATTCTACTTAAAGATGGCTAAAAGTATTAAAAAATTGCATTGGCATCGTGTTCTGATATATTCTAAAAGTTTAAAATGTCTAGCTAGTCGGGAAGTTAGTTAAAAATCGATTGCAAGATTTGTACCGGACAAAGAACCACCGGACAAATAAGAATACGAGCTAAGAAAAACATTGTAAAAAGAGGATATGTCCCGGGAAAACATGACGTCATGTAACCCAAGTTATTCAACGGTTGCATTCGACGCTATTATACGTTTATGCTGTTTCATTATATCTAACAATATTTTTATATCAAGTACTAAAGTTGTATTTATGAAGCCCGATACGTCCCGTATACAAACTTTTTAATAACAATTCCCAACAGGATTGGCGCTGTGATCGCGGAAGCGAAAGTAATCGGTTAAGCAATTGTTTTTTTTCCGTTTCAGACTCCGCAGGTATTACACAACTTTTCTCAAGGAATAGAAAAAGACTAGACTGAAAGTCAAAAGAAGATATTAATTACTCTTGAAATTATTCTATAGTTGGATGCCAAATAATCTAGAATCCACATAGATTATTGATAAAATGATAATGACCATTAAACTAATATTTTGTAATCATTAATTATTATTATATTATTTTAAATCTTTAGTTATCATCTGATATTATATAACATATATTATTATGAATGGTTTAATTTGTCTTTGTTTGTAATTAATTATTATATTGCGTGGTAATAAAATATGTATGTTTTCTTTCGAATATCAAAAATACCGACGACGTTTCGACTACGGCTTCACGCCCATATTACAAAGTTATTTCAAAACCTAGAGTTAAGCATTATTTGGATTCAACTAGAGCAGTATTTTCCAACCTTTTTCTCGATATGGCACATGAAAGAATACTGATGTATCAGTCATTTTTTCAAATAAGTGAGTATCTTTGAGTAAACTTCAAGAATTCGATCATTCGTTAAGGTGACGCATCAGTGAAACGCCAAATAATTTTCAACTGTACGCGCGACGAAATTTTGTACTCGCTTCGCATTCATTGAGAGAACGTCGAGTCAGACGTACGTCACTTTGCTGCGTGATGGCGACGGGCCAATTAATTCTAAAATCGTGTAAAGATGACTAAAAACGTTACCCATTTACTTTAAAAAGAAAACATGTCAATGAATATATTATTATTGTTACTAATAGAATAATAAACAGAACATAAAATGGACGTATGCTGGATTTATATAAGAAAAAATATTTCGTTTGACAGGCGTCTTTTGCACCCGCGACCCGCAATCCGCACATCGCCTAGCAACGATCTTTTTAGACCGTGCTTCAACTAATGCATGGCCTTAAACCTTCATTCAAAATTATAAAGCAGACACTCCAATCCGTATTATTAAACGCTATTTTTATTGAAATTAAGTGGTAAATTTACAATTGTTATTTTGTGATATCACGGTAATTATTTTCTTCCATGTCGCAGTAGAAAATAATATTTTTATTAAGCTTGTGGATCAGTCGTGGTCAATTACTGTTATCGATGTAGTGCAGGATCCATAGACTTTTCGTATACATAATATGCGGAACGCATTCTGACAATTGAAATAGGTTTTAGGGGTCACAAAGATATATAAAGTCGATGTTGCCAGGCGATATTAGTGGATTTTTTTTTATTGAGGTTTTAATTTTTTTTCTTATAACCCACCAAAAATTGTTCTGAGTTCTTCAATAAAACCAAGACCGAATCAGGGAATGATTGAAAATGCAATAATTGTACCATGCCATCGGCATAGTCGTATAACGGTTCGTCCCATTTGAAAAAATAAAAATAGCGGGTAGTGCAATGTGTTCAAAATTATCGATTCTTAGGATCATCCTTGGCTTAAATTATTTTATTTAGTAGCATTTTTGTAAAGAATCACTCAGATTGGTTTCTTTACCATATTATATAATATGCATATAACATTAGTTTTAGTATTATGGTTAATCCAGAAACAGTGTAGGTTACTAACCACACTAAGTACACATTTATTAAAAAAAAGAAGCAACTGTGTTCAAACACTAATTACACATTTGCATAATGATATACATGTCAAAGCCGATTTCTTATAACTACGTGATAATTTACGGCAGTCAGAATTACATTTGCATGGTTTAACTAAATAATTTGGTAGAGGTTCATTCGTCATTTTTCTTGGATACACATTATTTTCTCAAATCCGCCGACATGACTCTCAGTCCTCAGTGGATTTCTTCCAGTCATCCAGCAGCAATAGCTCCATGGCGTTTTCCCACGTGTTTCTTCTCTCATGGAAATCTATTGACTATCATCATGAAAATGGGGCTAATTGTTAGTATTAGTAATTGATTTTTACAATAATACATTTAAATAACAACGGAAATCCTTTAAAACTATAATAGTGAAATTAAATTAGAGTAGCATGAAATTGCATTTGAAACTACTACTTTCTCACAAAGAGGCGAGTTAATGTCAAAACTTTGAGGAGACTACCTTGCAATATCAAAATGGGCAGCGCTTTATCATAATTCGCAAAACGAAGCTTTGCAATGAATATCAAATGAATGGCCTACAAAAGTTACCAAAGAGCCCCTAACCTAACTAGAGTCCTTAACTTTCATTAAGAATACTAAATAACTGGTCTAATTTATAAACAGAAAGCTCATGAAATGAGAAATAATTTTGTAGACATCTTGCGAAAACTTAAAATCAGTAATTTTATTTATCAAGGTAAACAAATCATAGATTTTGCAGTTTAATCTCATTATACGTGGTTAGTGTTTTTGAAAAAAATACATGAAAATCGCTTTTCTTTCATCCATAGTGGTAGTAGAATGATCTATCTACATAATATAAAATCGGATATTTAAATAAAAATAATTTTGTCGTAATTGTTCAAATCACAAGGCGAAAGTAGGTGACGTAGGACGTCATGTACAGGTTATTTAGGGGTCTAGGACGATTTGGCACCGAGACAAATGGACGCCACGCAATTCGAAAATAAATAGACATTAGGTACCTTTAAAAAAATATTTAGTATTATCATGTATTATTATATTATGATTTAATAATTGATGAGAATTTAAATATGCATACGTCAATAATCATTTAATCGTGCATATGTATAAGTTCCAACGAAAAAGGAGTTTTTTTATTTTAATATAAAGCCTTAGGCATTTTACTACTCAATTCGCAATAAAAGAGCATTATGTTAAGAGTAAAATGAATTAAAATTACTAAGCAGTAGATAGAAACTGATTAAAATTCATCGTCTACGTTCTGTTTACGTGTCTACGACAGTGTGACGTCCAATTGTCCTGTCGTCCTGTTGTCCCATTCCCTTATTTAGACCCATGAATGTTTCGGGAGCACCACATGCACCTTATACTGAGGATGTTGGGTATGCTTTAACTGAGTTCGGTAATCCAATTTAATGCTCGTGGGAGAGGAGTATTGAAAAATAGATACAAAAAGAAATACTAAGATCCTAAAACAAATTGGTTGAATCGACAAAACGAAGATACATTTTTACGCTCATCATTGTATGACGCTGAATTTTTTTTTGAACAATTAAAATAGTGAGAGACGCGGATAGCATCTCTTACCATGCGTAAGTATTTTTTGTACATTGTATATTGATACTACCACCAACAGTGTTTACATCACATTTAGAATATTTACTTATTTTGCTCGGCCCTCCTCTCGCTTATTATTGTTACATGCCTGAACTGTCAAACCCTTATTAGGGCCAAGACACATGGCAACGCAGACGACCATGCGTCAACACATGCCTTACTTGATTCCAATTGTATCCGATTGGAATTGTCTTGCTTGATTCCAATTCCAATATTTGATTCCAATAAGTAGGTACCAATACAAAATTTAATTATTTTTTCAGATATTTTTAGATTATACAAAGGATCCTGTCGATCATAAAAAATAAAGGAGATCTAATGTACAAAAACTTCTGATTATATTTCATCACAGTATATAATATAATTTAATTACATATTTTAAACCGAGAGGTTCTTTTTCCTCTAATGGTTACCATAATTGACCTTTATTAGTATACAAATAAACTCTTACAATAGTAACAATACACCAAATTATATTCATTCGTACAATAAAAGCTCAAGAATTAATTATTAGAGAACACAGCATAAAGAAAGCTTTGGAAGTATTTAGAATATGTAATATAGTTCATCTTATGAGTTCTCAGTTTTGGCGAACACCTGCAAGAATATCTATCATAGTTATTGGGAATCGTAATTTGTTTTCTACGTTTCGTGCAAAAACAGAATTTTCATGAGTAAATAAATTTTGTATATAAGTAAGTATCCAATCAGAGAAAATCGGCAATATTTTTTCGGTAGACTTCTTTAAAAATCACGACGGAATTAGATAGCTATCTAAAATCTAACTTTCCACTACTATACGTATTATTGTAAATTAGTCACAATGGACTAAACATAATATTCAATACAAGGCACTTCCAACTATGCAGTTTCTTTGTCAGATCTAGATTTTTTTATTAGTCACTTGGCTGAAAAAATCATATCTGGCATGTGGCGTTATAATATCCAGTGGGTTTTTTTTATCGGGCCTGTCTTGAAAGTATTTGTGGCGAGAAACTAGTCCATTGGAAACCAAGCATTGTCAGCAAAATCCGCGACACACGAATCGACCGCGAGCATTTAATTATTATTTTAATATACAATTTCACAAACCGTCAGCAGTATCAATTATTATCGCTCACTCAATGAAATACGCTTACGGCGAAATATAATTAAAAATAATTACATACATACAATTTCACACGTATCTAGTAATCTTATACAAGTTCAGCAAAGAAAAACTTTATCTTAAATTAATATCTATTATGGTTGATTTGGATTTCTCACATTTTTGTGTACCTCAAAACGTACTACAAACCACTAATAATTACCTATAAAAACGTTAGATTTAATAAACTCACCGGCCATGCTTTACATTAAAATTGAAAAGATAAAAAATTTTCAAATCTGATTCTGAAAGGAAATTTTCAGTAGGCTGCTCATATGCAATACATGTTTTCTTTTTCAATAAGTTTCCTGCCAACTAGTTACTTTTTTTTACCCCATCTGACATATTTTTGTCATCAAAAATTGGTAATATGTACTGGAAATCACATACATAGAGACTGTGCTACCAACAAGGTTAGTGTCACCACCCACCTGTAGGTAGGTGTCTTCGCCTAATAAATTAATTAGTAATAAGCCGACATGTAAACCTGATCTCTAACTATACGGCTTAGTAAAACGCCTAAAACGCTTCCTTGTCTAATCATATATAATTGTTTATCTGTTCACAGGTTTTACGCTACCCGTTCGGTATGTAAACATATCGAACGGGGCATCGATTGCTACGAACAAGGTAATACAGTATAAAAGAATGATGGATGTGAAATTGCCTTGTTCTGCACAATAAAACCTGTGATTATGTAATATAAAATGTTAGATATAAGTTTATTATGTAATTGTACATTAGTATAAATGGGGAAGAAGGATTGCCAACATAAAGACGAGGAATGCCGTCGCGAGAGATTATTATAAGAGTGTATAAGTGTAATTAACATATTTTGTAATAGTATGAAAGAAGAAGAATAACTGTTAACATAAAGAAGAAGAACGCGGTAGCGAGTGATTAGTATTAAAAGTGTATATAAATAATTAATATGTCTTGTGGGACACACTAATCGAATAATATTTCAATCCGTAAAATCGTTAATAATTAAACTAATAATTATAGAATCAATGTATAACATGGCAACACCGGCCAACGCGCGGGTATGTGTGCGTGTCGGTGTAAGAATGCTGCAAATGGCCATACTTAATTTATAACATGGCAACACCAGCCAACGCGTTGGTGTGTGTGCGTCGGTGTGTACGCAAAAATGTCTCGCGCACGCAAAAGAAAAACCTATTACTTCACTAGAGTCCTTTAAATTTAATTTTTATGAAATATTGTTCGATTTTTGTGTTCATAATTAGTATAGTTATCGTCTGTAATATAAAGCAAGAGGAAATTCGCATATTTAAGAACGCATAAATTCTTGATTGCAACTAGCGCGGGCTTCGCTAATTTCTGATCAAATAAATTAAAAACACGACCTTTATGCAGCTGTGCGGTGTAAAAACAGCGGCTAAAAATAAGGCAATGCGGGGAAAATATCGCCGATCGATATACTCTTGCACATTGACACCGAATTTCCTCACTTTTACGTGAGGTAGTATCTTGCTATTTTTGGAAATAGTAAAATATTATTTCATATTACTATATAAGACGTAGTTTTAAGAATAAATTGTTATTACTATAAATGTAAAATTGAAAAAGGTAAAGGCAACAGACAGGTTTTACGTCGTAAAATCACAAATGTTTATGTGAAGGTCGATGGATAATAATTACAGGGCCTATTATTATGTTAATAGGTACCTAGTAAGTAGTTGTAAATGCATGTAATTTAAACGCTAATCAAATCGTGTGTTTACTCCTGGCATAAGACTAAAACCGCGAGTTTATGCCGGAGATAGCTATTTAAATGCTCTAAATAAATTCATATAAAATCCATAGAATTAGATAGACGATATTTTATAACGTCAATATATCCATCCACGTGCACAGAATATATTATCTCTTGATACTTGGTCCTTCTGACAAACCAGTAAATTCTTATTAAATAAACAAGAGGTAACATGTAGTACGAATTAACGGACATAGTAGAATCTTTGGTCACCCCTTCTCAAACTCTTTGGACCAATTAGAACAAGGGAGGCTGCTATAAAAGAGGGCGCATCCGAGAGATTTTTATCAGTCTACCGGATCATCCCTCGGGAACAACATCTTCTCTACTAGCAGCCTCTCTTCAACCAGTCTCACCAGTCTCGCCGCGCATCTCTTCGCATACTCTAGACGCTGAAGCCTTAATGTTTTATGTATCACGTTTATTAAACTAATTACACAAATTTTGTACCATGTAATTTCTATCATTTTAAAGAGGAGCTATTACAAAGACTGTTGATAGGCTGCATCAAAGCAATGTCTTCTGTAAAATTTCAATTGAAGTTAAGTCGGGAGATTGTTAATTTAGTTACTACCCGGTGGAATAATTTCATCCCGTTTACTTACGGGTGAGATTAATTTCTCGCATATTCACCCGCAGTAAACGTGTCTGTCGCCTCACCTGCATCGTACGAATATTGTACCAGAAATATAAACGGAACGTGTACATTGGAAAAAGAAAATAAACAGAGTTAAAGCACACTCTCAAGAGAAAAGAAATATCGTCTTTATTGTTATTAATAACCCCTCACCGACTGAGCTGAAATACATCAACGAACTGCGCAGTGGCGTATCGTTGAGGGGGTGTTGTTATTAGTTTAGTAATTTAAATGTAAATTGTATACGAGTAGTTTTCAAATTTTCTCATTTCACGGAGCCTCCCGTGAATAAATTTCAAAGTTCTTTCACAGCAACCAAAAATTAAATTTTGTGACTGAGGAGTCAATTGAAAATTTTCACATCAGAATTAAATTTGACAATTTATAAACATTTTTGAAAGGTGTCGATCGATTCATTCTGAAGTGAAATCAAATTTAATATGACCCCATACGTAACATATGCGATGAGGGAAGAGTTGTTTAAAATTTGATACCGCCTAAAGAAAACGGGCACGAAAGCATTACGAATATATTAGAATCGAATTCTATCACTGTGATTGTCCGAATTCTATCACTGAATTATTATTATTGGTCGCGTCGCCCCAGGAAAGTAGTCATAGCGCACACTTTGAAAACCATTGTTGTAGACGAAATATGATCGCAAAAATAATCGAGAAGAATAAAAATAGATCGTATTTGAATTGAATCCGATTCCGTCCTAAAATAACACGTAGACGTATTGCTTTCTTGGTAACAATCATTCTACTATCGTTCACCAATTTTAATTCCGTTATATATATATTATATTCTAGTGATGCAGGCATTTTTCTTATACCTACCTGTATTATTATTATATAAATAGGTTTCACCATCGACAGTTTGCGGCTCGGGAACTAGAAGTTTTTCAATATTTATATAAAAAATATTCAAATATTATCAGAGCGTTGGAGCGGAGCTCGGAGCAGTAGTACGAAGCAGTGGAGCAATGGGGTTTTACCCGGAGTACCGAAAATTTGTAGCGCTCCACTGCTCCAGATATTTTTTTATTATTATTACAATTTCGTCCTAAAATCCAATGAAAATATTATATTTGACACTTTACAACACTGGAATTATTTGAAATATGTACGACAACACTGACGAGTGATAATTAATAGCTTCACTTTTTTGACAGAAGAGGCAAATAACGATAAAGGATTTGCTGTTGGCAATTTTGTTTAATATAATTAATAATGAAAATGACGACTACTTTTTTTAACATTTGTGTACTTAATAATACCCAAAACTTTTTACCCGGAGCGGAGCTGGAACAAGTATTAGGTCCCGGAGCGGAACTAAAGCGGAGCAACTCAGAAAAGGGTCTGCTCCAACCCTCTGAATATTACAGTAAACCGAGCAGAATTGACCTATTTTAATAATTAATATCTAATTTTTCCAATAATTCTCGCTAAACTGAATGAATTGATTATTTTAAATTGATATAATCAAATGTTATTATTTCGTTATAAAGAAAGAGAGTGAGATTATAATTCATTAATCCCATTATCACTATCACCATTATTAACTTATCACTATACGTGATTTTCCATTCCCATTCTCACTCACGGGTTCGTAGGTCGCAAAATCGGTCTCTCAAAGAAATATATTTCTTGGATTAAAAACCTTTTTTTAGCTCAACACAAAATTAGCTCTTTTGAAAGTCAATATATAATAAAAATTTATAATATTTTTAATACTATTATCAAATACATATTTTTATAACAGCCGTGATAGAATATTGTGCGACTCATATAAATATACGAATCCTTCCCTCGGGATCGATGGCAACGATTTACTTTGGCAACCTCTTTCTGGCCCCGTTTGACTTGGTTAAAAC
Source organism: Rhyacophila brunnea (assembly GCF_057557595.1). Classification (NCBI taxonomy): domain Eukaryota; kingdom Metazoa; phylum Arthropoda; class Insecta; order Trichoptera; family Rhyacophilidae; genus Rhyacophila; species Rhyacophila brunnea. The sequence continues at coordinate 22,124,419 of NW_028233350.1, forward strand.
TAAATTCACTGCTATCACCTCCAAGACAACTCAATAAATTCCGTTTACCTGTAAATAATATATAAAGTCCCGAACGTATCACAAGAAAGCCCTTTCAAATACCCACATAAATAGAATGGGGTTGAAAAAAATAAAGAACTATATCAAATTCCGTTACAGTAATGTTACAGTTTTGTCAAGTTTGGTTTCTTTTTTATTTACGCGTCTACAAAAAAATATTGAAGACTTTTTTTAGGTAAGCCGCGAATAGCTTTTTATACTAAACGAAATATTTTTTTATTGGCTCTTCAATCTGACGTGGATCTTGGTGGCCTCGCGGTTTAGTAACAGATTTTTTTACGAGAAATATATGATTGTCACTTGTCTTGTTTAATCTCTAAGGTCTGGGTTAAACTAAATGCAGAATTGTTGTTTTTATTTAATAAAACGCTTTTTTTTTGTAGTACTTCTTCCACTTTTAATCAAGAGATTAGGACCGGTTTCGTCCGCATCAGAGGGACATTTTAAACTGAGTTGAAAATTGAGTTGAAAATATCCCTCTGAGGCGGACGAAACCCCGCATAAGGCTCTTTCATCCGGGAACTCCGGGTTCGGGTATGTAATTCTCTCAAAAGCTGTCTCATTTATATTACTAAGTATACTGTTAAACTACACTACTGCCATTGGACCTCTATGCATGTTGTAGTGTTAAAAAGAATATATAATAATATGTTCATTATATATATATATATATATTTATATAATAGTAATTAAAAAAAATTGTATCACTAGTTCGACGGATATGAAAGTAGGTAAGTATATTCTTAAATAATACGGTTACTAAGCTACATATAGGATCAATACGCTACAATAGTAGAATAAGACCCCATTCTGTTGCGTTCAGGAGCATAACCAGGGCTCGAAATGGACCGGAGCGCCGTTCCTGTTCGTGAAATCGGTAAAATTATCGCTCCGTCTCGTAAAAAAATTAATTTGACCGTCTAAACTAGACAGGCCATATAATAGAAAATCTAACACTTATTTTTATGAAATATACATAAAATTTGATGACTATGTAAGAAATATCTTCAGAAAACTGTGTAGCGTTCCGGTTCGTAAACTTTTCCATTTCAAGCGCTGAGTGAAACCATAATTTTTTTTTTTAACTTTACACAAGGCGACTATCGACTGCTAAAATGATAAATATTATCATCTTACCATCTTTATGTATTGAGGCGGTTAATTGTTGCTAGAAATTAACCGTCTAACTAAACATTAGATGGATAGTTTTGACAGTGTAGCCGGTTAACTTATTGTAATAATTAGCCGCTCAATACATAAATATGATAAACTACCGTCGATAGCCGTATTGTATATTATATAATAACTTCGTTGATGAGGTAGAAGGCAAATTCTTGTTAGTCATAATTGGAACCTACGGATACAAATTTAATATTCAAGTAATTTTGCCAGGTGCCTGTAATCCACGGATATATATGTAAATGTTCTGTTATTACTCTACCGTGGGTGCTTAATATATTGGTAAATAATATTTTTCCTAAGATTTCTCAGAATCAAATCTATTTTAAGAAAAATATTATGTTTAGTTTTTAACTTCTCAATCATGAACGCTCTCCCGCCCGAGGCGAAGTGGGTGTTATATTTGCACGAGTGCTTCACGAGACTGAAATCACGTATATATTGAAGGTAATATATATGTGTGTGTACAATAGTAACCTCGCAATAGATAATTCGTCAAAATTTAAATAAGATATAATATTTTTGAATAAAAAAGTGCCTTTTAAAAGGTGGAATGTCAGCAACCAGAAAGTGTGACGCTGTAACTCTGATTTCCTTTCTTATGCCTTGTGTTTTCTACTCACCTGAATGCCGGTAAATGATTGACAATGCGTAAGGGGCCTTATATACTACATTTGTGATACTAACTTATTATTTATTTACCTGACTTTCATCTTGAATCTCGATATCTCAAAAGAAACTTGGGATAATATGAGATAAGGCGCGGATAAAAAGGCGCTTGCTTGGAAGTTTAACAGTTATTATTATTTATTAATAATATGAATGAATCCATTTCTTCATTATGAATATCTACTTCTCTTTCCGTATTTTATCTGGACAAATTCGAGGGCGATCACTAGAGAATAATAATAAGTGACCATCCGTCTACCTTCATTTCAATACGGATGTTTTTTTTAGAGTAGGTATGCGTGTTTCACCTATTCTACAAAATATGTCGATGTCAATGTTAAGATTGTATAATATGGAAAGCTGAATCCAATTATATCAATGAAAGTGAGGTTCAAAAGTAGCACAACATCGAATAGAAAGGTGAATATTGGAACACAGTACACAGAAATGAACTAATGGCTGTAGGGGTTGTATTCCACACATGCTTTTAGAGCGAAGCTCAATAAGTGTTTCTACTAATCCTTCAAGTTCGCCTGGCATAACAGCAAGTTGTATTTTTTTACCTTCATTACTCCCAAAATCTTTATTGAAAATACATAATTTTGAAAAACACTTTCTGAGAGAGTATATTATTGATTTGGAAGAGTGCTGATGAGTAGGTATTAAAATTGACCAATAGTTAAAATTCGTAGCAATTAGTATGTCACGCCGTAGCATAATGGTAAATGTGACGGATGGGGCGTAAGCCCGGGAGATACAGGGTTCGAATCCCCGTCGGGGTGGCTTACTTTTTTCAAAAAAGATTTTTTTTCTATTGATTATAATATACTCTCTCAGAAAGTGTTTTTCAAAAATATGTATTTTCAATAATTAGAATGATACATTCTTTAAATCTTGTGAATTATTCGTTGAATAAAAGAAATAGTTAATTCAAAATCTTTATGTTTGTTCCATTTGGGATAATTTACCCTGTTCCCCTAACTCCCCGATTTACTTAAGGATTTACGTATTTGCATTAAAATAAAACGCCAAAAACATATTACTAGTTAGCTACTTTCAATTTAAAAGGCTTTGCTATCGAAATAATAAATACAAACAACACATTTAAATGTAAGTAGGTACTTAGATATAAAACTCGGAAGACTTCTTCCACTTGATTAAAATACAAAAGCACGACTTTATGGTAAAATAGTTTTCGTTTTACATTTTAAAATGAAGTAGGGGTAGTATTATGCCTCGAGAGTCCTAACCCAATTATAAAATTGTTTTTATTTTATTTTAAATAACAGCGTTTCACCAAGAACTGACAGTTTAATCGTACGATTTAGGTCTAAATACACAAGGGGGGTATTCACATGCATGCTTTTCAAAGCTGAACAAATAAAACTTTAAAGTCAATACGGCGTATTATAAGTAAGAGGTAAGAGCCTAAGTACAATCCACTCCGATGAAAATACAAGCCGAACAATATCGTTTAGGGGAATCCCTGCGGAATGACTGTCTGGAATATAAGTTTCAGCAATACTTTAAAACGCTACTCAGCACGAATCCTTCGCTTATACTTATAAAATAATAATGTAATGGCCATCTGTACACAGATAGAAATAGTAAATACATTTATTATGCATCGTGATCTATTTTTATTGCCAAAGTTAATTGATTAATCGAATTTTTTTTTCTGGAAAACATTTCTTTCTTGCTTAAAATTTCATTTAATTCAATAATCAAGTAGTACATGTTAGTTCTCACTGAAAGAAAATAATGCTACATTCTTTTACAAGGTAATTGAAGAAATACGAAACATAAAATGGAAATTATTATTATTATTCATTTATAAGCTACAAATAGACGTTTGTTTATTCATGACTATTCTTTCCTATACGCAATAATTATTTGTTCTGGATATTTTTCCAGCCTTTTATTAATTGGTGGTGACAAAAACATAGATAGATAAGTTTTCACTTCGTAAAATCGCGGAAAATATAGAATATAGCATAAATAAAATATAGACAATGGTATTTAATATATATTACAATATAATAATTTTCTCTTTCAATAATAGAATATATTAAAATCAGCGTTTCCTTTGCAGTAATTCATGAGTAATATAAAATATTTTCTCTCGATAGTTATTTAAACTTTAATAATGCTGACCGTCAACTCTCAATAAAAAGACAGTGTAAGTATGAATTGAAATAAAAACAGTATACCTATTATAATACTCTTGTCTTATTTCATGTCATATAATTTAATATTGGTAAGGATTTGTTTTATTTGGTTCAATAAAACATTTTTAATAGAGAGGTGAGCCAGTTGAGAATGATATGTATATATTGGAGTGAGCGAAATCAATCCCGATCGTTTGTAAATTATGTGACATAAGTAGTTAATACCTACATATATTAATTATTTTATTAAATATTAAATTAATATTTTTTTTATAATCTAACATAAGAATGTTAGATTCTTACTACTGAACGTACGTCATTACAACGTTTTCATTAGGTCGTATTCTTGTTTGTCCGGTGGTTATTTATCCAGTACAAATCTTGCAATCTATTTTTAACTAACTTCCCGACTAGCTAGACATTTGAAACTTTTAGAATATATCAGAACACGATGGCAATGCATTCTTTTAATACTTTTAGCCATCTTTAAGTAGAATTGAATTCATCTTCAGTTAATTCTGTTTTGTGTGACAAGTTATTTCGGAAGAAATCCGTAAAAAGTAAAACACTATTATTGGTTGCTAGGGGTCTGGGGTCCTAGCAACTAAATTATTAATATATACGTGCGTTACTATGGAAATCAATATAAAATGTCAAAATGACATTTGAGTATTCTATATTTATTCAGTATTTCTATCAAGTACATTTTTTTTGATCGTTTAAGCTAGTCAAGTCAAGTTTATATGATTCAACAGAAAATTTAAAAACGTTGTATATAAAAAGTTATTTTTATCTTGCAATTTTTTGATAATCATCTGAAACATAATATTATCTACTGGAAATAATCTTTGAAAAAAAACGTTGGACTGAGTGGCATTCTGATTTACATTACTTTATGTGATTTTTTTTTCAAATACGTATACTTCTAATTTTTTAATTAACTCAACTATACGTACGTTTTCTGTATATATATATAATATTATATATACATTCTAATTAAAGAAAACACGTTGACCCATTGTTAAATAAAAACAGTTTTAATATGTGGTGATTAAAAAGAACGTATAAATAAATTGATTTGTATAGCTTACCCAGGTCCTGGTCCACCTTGCGTCAAGTCAAACACCTGACGAGGGTTCAGCAGCCATTGGAACTTTTGCAGCAGTTTGGCTCCTTGATTTCCACCACTCTTCGGGTTGATGAAAACCAGAACAGGCGTGACATTGCTTGTCGGTATTGGCTTGATCACGAATGTCTTCTGTTCGCCTTTAAAGTCCTTTGGCTTCTTCTTGGATCCGGATTTTTTCTTGGGGGATTTTCTCAACGAAGATTTGAAGCTACCGCGGCGGGGCAACTTCACGATCCACGATGGAGGGACTATGATCTTGGATTGGGTACCTGCAGAAAAAATATTCCGGCTGTTAGTATCATTCATTATTAACCCTCTAATCTGATATCGATTTTGACCCCATAAAGAAGTTTCATAACAGAATTTTCAACGTTAATTTGTTTTCTAATAATTTTATTACCCAAGATGAAATATTATTTTTTTCACTGCAACATATTTTAATATCACCACTAATTGTGTTCAGTTTATATAATGCAACGACAAATTATTAAAAACAGATTATATTTCCAGATTCCATAATTGCAAAAAAATAACAATAGTGTGGTAAGAGGAAAAACATTTAAGTAAAATGTTACTACAAACTACTTAGTACTTCTTGTTTGCAAAATAAAATACTGAATGAATGGAAAGAAAATGTATTATTTGGTTATAAACAGAGAAGCCAGTTATCACAATGTTGAAAAAATAATTCCCCCTAACTAATAGTTACCCCAAACTAACCCGCCCCGCGACTTAATCGAGCGTATCACGAGGCCCTACATTTTATGTGAAGCATCGGTAGTTGTTTATGTCTGGGAATGTCTCATGAGTAGATGCCCAAGTACTGTGGTCACCACTTACTTAAGTGTGCGTTGACTGAGTTTACTGAGACATAATTTAATCAACTATAATGCTTTTAAAAAAAATTGCGGCGTCTAATTGCGGACGTAAAGATCTCTTCACATAGGTTTAGTATGTCCGTATTGTTTTTACATATTATATTATATAAATTAATTAGAATCATTTGTTTTTGTTAAGTCCCCATGAACCTCTTTCCCATTATCATTTTGATTAAATAATTCCTACTGGAATTGTCCTATATTCATATTCCTCAAATCTGGCCACCATATACCTAATATGTGTAGCACTGTGTCATATTCATGACGTCATATAATATATGTAGGAAGCTAATTTTTATACACTTGAATTTTCTATGAGTAATGTATCCAGTTTCATACACTTTTAAAGCTAAACAGCAGTAGTTTATTATGCAATGCTTAATTAAATACTAAAAACAAGCAAACTGAATTAATTAACTTAAAAATATAAGGTTGGCTCAGCAAATATATTTATGAAAATTGAGTTAATACAGGAGTACAATACGAGTAGTTCTTTTTCTTTCGACCGTGTCCGATCCTAATAGGATCATATGGGCCTCCACAGAGTGAAGGTTTGTATTGACAGATTTTGTTCTTACGAGAAATGGATGTCAGCCACTTGCTCAACCTATTAGGTCCAAATTGTGAATTATAAACAAATTGAACAAAAAAATTATGAAAACTTGTCAGACACAGGATTCGAACCTAAGACCCATGACGTAATAAGCCAACGCTTAAGCCACGCGGTCATTGTAGGTGTTACGACTAGTTACCCAATGGAAAAATAAATTATGATCTAATAAAATTATTAAAAATGTATTAATACTGATGTTGGTATATACGTAAATTGTATTGACTTTATAGTTATAAAATAATAAACTACCTACATACTTAATTATCGTTACGCATAAGAGGATATTGCAATTTCGAACGGAATTTTCTATTACAGAATTTCGAAATAAATATACGTTCAATCCCGGAATCGCTGGATTAAGAAAAGAAAACACGTATTTTATTTTAATGTGTGTCCTTGTCCATGTAGGCTAGAATTTTTAATGCGGTTATTTTAGATAATAATAAAAATATATAGAATAATTTAACTGACATTCAGTGACATTTTTTATAATAATTCAGGTTACTAATAAAATTATTTCTTTGGTTATTTTTCAAGCTATTTTCCTTGTTGTAATAAGAAGGAATAGTGCAAAGCCATCTTACATGAGAAAACATGTATTTTATATTAATAATAAAAATACACCGTTCTGGCATATACAGTGGTGTAAGGAACGATAATTACACATCAAAGTTATGTAGACAGCATTGCAGAAAGAATTTTCCAAGAGTCTGGTTACGAATGGCGTTCACTAGATTAGTTTTACTTAACCTTTTTTTGTATATGAGCACATGTCAGTTAAAATATTTATCTGTGGCACAAATAGCCAATAATTATTTTAGATAAAATGATAAAGCGACATTAAAAATTGCAGCGTTTATTTAAAAAATGATATTAAATAAAAATATTTAGGTATAATATATTTCGTATTTGTTTAAAAATGTAAAATGATGTTTCGTTTATTTAGTAAGATAAGTGTGACTGATACAAAATAGCTAGTCTTTTAAACTTTTAATTTACAATGATGTCAGCGTCTGATCATATCTATTCAAGATGGAAAGACGGCAACGAGCTTTTGATAGCAGATAAATGATAATTTCGTCAAGATCAGATGAAGGAAATGCAATAAAATATTAATTAGCCTTCTCCTTCTAGAGCTGTGGAAATGTATTCACCATTTCATTACTTATTCAGAAATCATCTTTGTTTTATTTATATCTAACGTGTACTTTCGTTTAACTTTGCAGATATTTGAGACTTTGTTGTAATTTGATTTCAGTACCTATCAAAAATTTCATTCACACCAAATGGGTTCATTATCCAATCTGAGATATTTATAGCTATCATACCACTAAATCGAGCTTGCATATCCTGACAAAGTTGTTTTAAATACACAATATTCACAAAAATATCATGATCTTGTACTTCAATGCCAATAATCGTCAATGATGGAAATTGCGTTATGTCACGACATCAAAATAATATGAATTTTGATAAAAATTTAGATTTCCGAGAAAAGCGAGAATGGCTTCTTTATACCTACGTTATGAAATTGGAAATTTTCCTGTAGCATTTTTATTAAAATAAAACATTTTATTTAAAAAACAAAAACAACATATTTATGAAATTAGATTTTTAATCGTTTTCATTGGTTTTCATACAATTTTAATTTTTTATTTTAACTGTGGCTCCCCTATAGTTTTCTGTGACCCGATAAAAAATAATGTTTGGCATATTTATAGCTCTCTATAATTATATTCTATGGTCCACGAAGTATTCATCATTGCTCGAAAAACTAGCCAAATAATATATAGTTTGCTGCATTATTTATATAACTACATAGTTTTTAACAAATACAGTATAAAAGCTGATTCCTAAATACAGGGCAGTAGCGAAGGGTGGAGGAAGGCTGTTAAAATCCATCATAAATAGTGCACATTAAACTTTGTTAGTCATATGTATTTGTTTTTATTGAACTAAGACTACAATTTACAGATGTTAGGTTAGTTTTAAAAAATCAATTAAACCCTACCTAAACCAAACCATAACAGTTTTGGTATATTTTGGGCGATATGAAAAAATTGTGGATACCTTTTCATTAATACGTATTTGTTTTCGTTGGATTAAGAATACATTACACATAATGTTGGTCCATTTTTTTAAATTCATTAAGCCCTGCCTGAACCAAACACTAATAGACAAAAATTGTATTCTACCTATAAAATATTCAAAGTTATGTATCATTTAATTGCATAATCTTAGATATTTTATGGATAGAAGAGTATTTTTTGACTATTATTTATTATGGCTTGGTTTCGCAGGGTTTAATTAAATTTTAAAAACTACACCTGTAAATTAATTGTAGTCGTATTTCAATGAAAATACATACGTATGACTGACAAAGTTTAGTGTGCATTATTAATGGCGGATCTTAACAGCCTACCTCCACTCTTCGCCACTGATCCAGGGATACCGACATTTTTAATTTAAGGTTTCACGATCAAGAAATCAAGCAGAATTTAAGTGAGAAATCCCACAGGATTCCTCGTGGTACGATATTATAGACTCTGCAAAAGGTTTACGAGGCATTCGTTAGTGCAGGAAAAAAGTAGATGGTCTCACACTGCCTATGTCAGTAACCAAGTATGAAATGTTTACCTTTAACTATATTGGAAAGTAAATAATATTTTTTTACATCTCGAACTGGAAATCATCTACAAAGTGTTTAATTCAGATTGATTATTAAAAAAAATATGAGAAAATGGCATGAGGGGCACCCTTCCTCCCGTATTTTTATTATTTATCCTATTTATCCCGTATTTATCCTTCGTATTAAATTACATACATCGTATTATGCAGAATGACCAAAATTAAAGTAAAGACTTTTTTTAGCTATCTATTAGGTACTTCCAAAATTTTCTTCGATCTAATCGGCTTTTCCTCTGATTTTTTTTTACTCAAATCAGTTATCGAGGGCATTTTTTAGTTTATCTTCCAAAATTCTGCGCGATCTATTGTTATTCTATATTTTCTGTTGTGATGTTGGCTGGGGTTCAATGCTTTGCATATCGTTACGATGAGGTAGCTACGCATCTGTTCACACCTGTATGACCCTTATGGGATAGAATTTGTATGCCTAGTACCAATTTCGTGGCAGGGTGCATATAACCCCTAAGAAAAAGTTTCTATATTTTGAATGCTGTAAAACACCAATGTTGGTTTTGTGAAACAAAGAGTAGTATAATTGAAAATAAGCGGCACAGTATTATAATTGTGTAACATACAAAGTTTGCTATAAAATGAATCCGGCAATGTTGGCCATTGTTAAATTTTAAACAATGACCGCGGATCCGTTGCCTTTGGGCGGTCATGACGCAACGCAGCGTTTTTCAAACAGCTATGACCCACCTCTGTGACAATGCCGCCATTAAGGTCGCCCACAAGGCACCAATATATACCCTATACTGTATCAGTAGCAAACAATACCCATTGGAGTGAGGTAAACGATGGAAAACCGAAAATAGTCACTTGGATAGTCATACTTGCTTGCTAATACTAAGAAGAGAAAATAAGAAGAATATGTAGACACGATAGCGATATATGAAATCTATGAAATTTTAACATTTTAATAACGATAAAAAATGAGTGACGACTGATGATTATAAACAACCTATATTTTACGAAAAAGTGACTTAAGTATAAGTATAATTATGATGGGTGTTCGAATAATAAATTATGGATACTACATAGGATTATTATCAATTCAGAATTATTGAATATCCCATACAAAGCTGCCCTGTAAAATAGTATCATACTTTGATAAATTCCCCCTAGATAGTGTCATCAATTTTTATTCCAAATTTATTCTCGAGGATAATAATTGTTAGACAATTGCATAATAATCGATAGAGAGCATTTGTTCGATTATTAGGGCGAGGGGGAGGAGAGAATACATTAATTTTATAATATTATATTCCATGAGAAAATTATAGTAAAAATCGATAATTTTTGATGAATTTGATTTTTAACGAACGGGCAATTTCAAAAATATTGTCAGGGGGGTAAAATATTTGCGACACAGTATGATAATGGGGATAAAAGGGGAAGGTAAAAATACAGAAAATAGTGTAACAACTTATAAATGACATAAATTAGCTAAAACCCGTACAAATTATTTATGCTTACTTCAAACATTATAAATAAACGTTAAGTATTAATTTTATGTGATGTAAAACACAATAATAATAATGATAGTTGAAAGAAATAACAAACAATATTTACTTACGAGTTTGTTGGTTAGTTTTATTTATAGAATTTTATTAATCATGTCATATTACCTATATTCCCAAGAATCCCAAGGCCGATTCCATCTAAAGTACGATAATTCACGTAAATTAGAAAAATCTAAATTAAAGTTTATGTAATATTTTATGGGGGTAAGATGTTGCAAAGTATGAGAACCATTGCTTAGCCAACAGGATTGATGCAATTCAATTCGGAAAAAACAAAACGTTTCCATATTGTTTACGTTCCATTGTAATAATTATGATGTCGAAATAAAACAGTGAGGGAAACTGAAAACAAAATATTATTTCCCCTTAGCGACGCCCATATTTACCTTTATATTGATCAATTTTATTATCAACAAGTTTATTATTTAATTTATAAAGTACGCATGGGAGATTATTATTTAATTAGTGAGTTTTAGCATTTGTTTTAAATGTAACGTTTCCAGCACTGTAAAATATAGCTGCTGCAGATTTAATTCTCGTGAATATTAAAATATCGGCAAAATTTTCCGATATTATTTATTTATATTGTACATTTGAAAATCACGGTAAATACTTAATTCAATTAATGTCGATTAAAGTAGGCAGTGCCGTAACTGGCTTTTTGTGTACCATGTTTGTGTTAACTTTTTTGACTATGTACATCATATTATACATCACTATGTTCGATCCTGAGAGGATCATAATATTGGCCTCTTTATAGAGTGGAGTTTCTATTGATTTTTACTGTATTTACGAACAATGGATGTTACCCACGTGCTCAAACTATTAGGTCCATACTCTAAATACATAAAAATGACATGTGATTTTGTCACATCCGGGATTTGAACCCGGGACCCATGACATATAAGTCGACACGTAACGATCAGTTATTGTGGACATAGTAACATAATAAATACAACAAATACGGCATAATGCTTGTTATAAGTTTTTTTTGTTCGCACAAGAAATCCACAAAATCGTTTATGTCAAATGTCATACTTAAGTGAAATAAAAATTTTCATTCCAGCAAATTTATCGATCGTAATTAATAAATTTAACTGTATTTAAATTGAATGAAACTTACAAAAATATTGGACAATCGTTCTTTTCTGATTATCAAAATAATTATTTGAATAACAATTTCTCTTCACACGAAGCACCATTGAACTAAAAGGGTAAGAAATATTTGGAGAGTAATATTGATATTAATAGTTTAGCCTTCAAAATTTGTTAGTAATTCATTACATTCATGTAAAATTGTGTATTTTATATCATTTGAAAATATCTCACAGAAGTGAACAAAAACGACCCTGATTATTGTTAAACTATGTGAAATAAGTACTGTATTTAATTTTAATACATTATTTTCCCACCAAAAATGACAGTTAATTTAATTGACACAGTTAAAGTAATGCGTGTGATTATGTATATACGTCATATATTATCATGCATTGTACAATAATCAGAGTATGACAGAAGATGACCTCGGTGGGCAAGGAACGTGCAACACATGGATAATTATTGCGAAAGGGGTAGGTATTTTGCGAAAGCCTTAAAAAGGGGGAATAAAAGATGTCCGAGACCTCGATGGGCGGGATAGGCTGATGCTGGAATTGGCGCTAGATAGCTAGATTTTTTCTTATTATGATTATGATACCATATGGGACTGAAAAAAAAACTTAATAAAATTAAAAAAAATAATATCTCTACAGCTGAAAAATGACAGCTGTAGAAGTAATCAAAATAATACTTCAATGGAATAATTTCTGTTGGTTTCACAGAAATAGAATTTCATTTTAATCAAATAAACTCCGACCAAATTAGTTCAGCAGTGTGAATATAAACGAACTGTGCTCAAACAACGTTTTATACAAATTTATAATTAATTTAAAAATTAGTTAAAATTACCCAACTAGCCGTGATTAGTGATCCCAAAACACACATCACATTGAATATTATTTGTATATACCTATTTAAAATATTTCTGTATTACAAAGTAATATTACGTTTTGTATTGTAATGCCGGGTCCACAATGGCAACATGTCGCGCGACTACCTCGTTAAATTTTACGATAATTATCATAATTGCTTACGAAATTTTACGATAAGTAGCATACGTATCGTAAAATTTAACGAGGTTGTCGCGCGACATGTTGCCAGTGTGGACCCGGCATAATGGTTCACAAACTAGTGTAAAATTCAAAAATAAAATTAAATAGTCATTAAATTTTCATTTTACCTCAGTATAGTATAATATTATGAACAAGCGTTTGCATGTGTATATTTTCTAAAATAATATGAAAACATATTTATTTTAACGTAACTAAGTAAATATTATAAAACCGTAAAATTTTTCTTTATTAATAAATTACAATAGTGTTTATCTATAAATTATTATATTTTATTAATTTATTTTAATTTTAAAATAGTCCTTACAGCAATAATTAATATTAATTTTCAAAAAAGCGATATACTGATATAAGAAACCAGGGTTCTAATTATTTTGACTAATTTATATAAACGTATTGGTCTACAGCCTGTATCGGTTTTACTTTTTCCTCTTTCTAGTCCCGGTCCATGAGCAAGCAAATTTTGATTAAAATACCAACATTTAATATCGTCAAACATATTATAAATGATGTACTAAGATATATCCATATTACGGAGGCTTATATGTTCCATTTTGGAGGAAAATGGTGAATCACTTTTTTGGTATATGTAGTATCACTTCCAAAAGTAAGGGAGAGCAGCTTTTGGTACTCTCTCTGATTGTGTTTGATGTAGGATGACATCGTCTGCTATGTATTACTTCGGATGATAAAAAAACACGGATGGTTGCATAGAAAACGGCGACATTTAATTACCTTCTGGAGAAATATTGCAGTTATTATTTTATTATAAAATATACAAAGAGAAATTTGGCGGTGTGTGAATCAAACGTACGAGAAGATCTGTGGATTTTGTTTACAAGCTTGCTACTGCGAGTACGGATACTAGAACAGTGCATCTCCAGTCAATCATAACCGATATAATACGACAGATCAGCGCTGTCCTTAACATATTGTGGATCAGAAACAAATTTTAATTTTATTATTAATAATTACTAATTACATTTTGCTTTCCCGTAGTCAACGATGCTCATATTTCTGCCCGATATTGATTTCGGACTCTTTAGAGTTCCACGGAATTTGATCCTTAGGGGATGACACCTATTGACGGTGTTAGTAGGTAATGTATACAAAACACAACCTATAATTATAACGGTTTGACAGTTGTTAAGCCATCGATTTACATACTTTTTTATTCACTTTATTGCGTCAATGAGCAATTCTTTTAGTTTAATATATTTCTATATCTAGTTAAGTGCAAAGGTTATTTGAAGCAGTCTGCCTCTATAAAAATGATATGTTTATTACTCGTTAACGGTATAATTTATTTAGCATTGGATAATACAAACGCTACAATAATCGTAAAAATCAAATCACTGAAGTACGCATACATTGTAGTCGTATTTTACTGCTCATGTTATTTCGGCTTTCATGTAGGTATATCTGAGCCCCGATATCTTTTATAGTATGGGACGGAAACACTCATTTTAAAGTAACGACCGGAAATTTATCAGCAGGGTTGTCAGTGTGCAAAAGTTTCCAGGAGTGATGGATGATATCTTGACGTCCGTATCCAACATAATGTTGCCAATTACACGCCTCCATACCCCATTGTTCTTGTTGTAAGATAGTAAGACGAATATACAACAAAGACTGTGCACACTACGTCATAATTTATCATAAAAAAAGTTTTATTTATGAAATATTGAATGTCCAATAACATACCGTAATTATTATCTGGTCTACAATCCAATGCGCGAGTTATTCCTCTCTACGCTTCTGTGTTCATTATCTCAGGAATGCTGTGCCGTTTTTTGCAGTCCGACAATTTCAATTGATGTCTACTAATCATCCAATTCCTTTTCGGTCTATGGAAAAGAAACATCTTGGGTAGTTGGGTATCTTCCATCCTTAAGCCAGAGTCACCACACTTTCAGCCCCATGTGACAGTAGGATAATTGTACAACATAGTTCATGTTTGTACCTTCGTGGCATATTTATCGCATGCGACACTTTTCAATATTTTTCTTTCAAATATATATATACTATTCTCACCCTTTTTATACGACCTACCAATTTGATCAATTTGCCAATATCAGTCTTATGAAAGGGTTGAAGAACTTTATAGAATTCAGCCATTCATCAATCCACTGATAGCTTTGAAGGACTTATGAACTGACGATTTCTTGGGAGTTTACCAGTTAGATAAATTACTGTTTGATTCTGATCTTTAAACTATACTTATCTATATTATCAGTCCTCCACAAACCAATCTGTAACATTCGCAACGTCACTGCTCACAAAAATAACGTACAGAAAATGTCACATTTCAAATTTAACATTACAGAGGCGTTTAAGTTTTGTTGACGCATTTATAGGATATTACGATTATAGGAAACGACAATCCTTACATTAAATACTCAAAAGATGATGGCATACAAATTGATAATCAATAATAATAATTGATAATTTTGGATGTTTTAAATCTTCTCTAAAACCAAACATCGATTTTTGATGGTTACGAAAATATCATCGTTGCGAACTGAATGACAGTGGGAAATTCGAAATGCATCAGAAAAAAATGGTACCATTGTTAAAATAGCAAGTGTTGAAATTTTGCCACGATATTTTTATATATCAACTGTCTCGCAAGTTTGATCATGACCGTAAGCCAATACGAAACATTTGCATGTGGTGAGAATAATGTTAGAAATACATTGTGCCCCGAACACAATGTGTTTGGGTTAATGTCATTACCATCACGTCGCGTGAGCTCACGGTAAGCTTGCGCTACGGTGTTGTTGTGCAATGTTGTTTTATTTGGTATTTTAAAATATCAGACAGATGATCCCATCCCGTAGCACATTTTTAACAGAAAATGAATAGTGTGCCAAATCTGCCAAAATGTATCAGAACCGCTCTAAGGTCACCTCGCTCATATTAAACCATACCACCCCACTACCCACGCGCCACATATATTTCCTGAACATTTACACACTTTCGAGTCACATATCTTTATTTTTAGTGGTTTGAAAGGAAGCTACACATTACAAGTAATTGACATAATGTCAGTTTTATTATTTAAAATTCTTGTGGTTCCAGCATATAAGCTCATGTGATGTAATGGAAATGTGTTTCTAGCATAATTCGCATTTTTTGTGACGTCTTTTAATCGACTTTATTGGAGCATTTTCCAGTCATTGGTGATGAAACATCCAATTATTAGCCTAAGTGTACGTCCTGAGTGGCAGCGTTCGACGCAGCGTTGAGCGTTTTGCGCAACTCAAACGTATAACCGTGTGTGAAAATGTTCGTAGACAATGTCTTTTTTTGGTTATACATTTATACAATTATACGTTTAAGTTGCGCAAAACGCTCAACGCTGCGCCGAATGCTGGCACTGAGGCCTCACACTAAGTGTGAGAAGAAAATTGCCGTTTAAAGCTATTTAAATTCTAATTTTGTTACGTAGGTATCGAATCAGCACAGTATTATTATACATGGCTGAGTGTAATTATACAGATTTAGCACTGTAATGTATGACAGATATATCGAATATAAATAGCATTAAATGTACTTAAGTAGTATGTAGTAAAACTGTTTAAAGTAAAGTTCACCCTTTCAAACTGTTAAAAGTTTTTTTTTCTATTTGTAGTAATTCTTAAAGAGTTCGTTTTCACAAATAACTCCCGTCAAAAAGTTGCTTTACTGAAACAAGGCCAAGCCGTCGTGACTTTTTTCGCTATTTCGCCAAAGAGAACAAGAACTAGATTCCACTTAAAGTTATCTGCTCGTTTCCGCTATAAATTATTACCAAAACACTATTTCGGAGGCGACTACTTATTTTGTGTGTGTCACATTACGTATTCAATGAAAAAATACGGTTTATTAAGAAAAATTATAGAACGTAAAATTAGGAATTGACCTTATATTTCAATTTTACTTTCGGCATACTATACGTGAATTAGTCGTAAATGTATTAAGGGGGGACATGCTCGTCGAAGGTCAAAATTGAGTTTTTATTGTATTTTCAAACCATGATCCTGGACACTCCTTAAACGTTGTAGATAATCTATTTATATAATTTTGAAGCCTTATTATCCTTTATATTTATTTTAAACATTTGATGACTGCATGAAGTATTTTTGTTACATAAAATAGTATTCTTTTAAACCTCTCGCTCTAATGTTTTAGAATATAGTCATATTTCGGTACAGAACTGTGCAGTGGTGTTAAGATTTTTTACATTTATTAATTTTTAAACGCATTTATAAAACCATTAGTATAATTTATTACGAGATAATTTTTGTAAAATATTCACGATAAAAAAATATTTTGATAATCTCTGTGATCCCAAATTTGACAAGAATTAGGCATTTTATTATTCAAAAAATCGGCAAGATTAACACATTTGAAGATGATTCTAAAGATATTTATTATAAGCTATGTCTTTGACCATTCAAGTGTGATAAAAATCTTATGAATAATGATTGCTTTATAAGAATTATTGACCTAAGAATAAGGTAGTGTTTTTTTGAAATACGCCATTTCTTTTGTCATTCCCTAGTGGTTAAGCTACAACATACGGCCGTAGCCATAAAATTACAAACTATAATTAAAGTAGGAAGTAAAATTATGTTAACGCGCGTGTTTGAACATGTACCTAACCGAATTTTTTTAAATTTTTTTTTAAACGGTACATGTTCAAACACGCACGTCAATATCATTTTACTCCCTACTTCAATTATAGTTTGTCAATTTATGGCTACGGCCGTATGTTGCAGCTTAACCACTAGGGAATGACAAAAGAAATGGCGTATTTCAAAAAAACACTACCTTATTCTTAGGTCAATAATTCTTATAAAGCAATCATTATTCATAAGATGTTTATCACACTTGAATGGTCAAAAACATAGTTTATAATAAATATCTTTAGAATCATCTTAAAATGTGTTAATCTTGCCGATTTTTTGAATAATAAAATGCCTAATTCTTGTCAAATTTGGGATCACAGAGATTATCAAAATAATTTTTTATCGTGAATATTTTACAAAAATTATCTCGTAATAAATTATGCTAATAGTTTTATAAATGCGTTTAAAAATTAATAAATGTAAAAAATCTTAACACCACTGCACAGTTATGTACCGAAATATGACTATATTCTAAAACATTAGAGCGAGAGGTTTAAAAGAATACTATTTTATGTAACAAAAATACTTCATGCAGTCATCAAATGTTTAAAATAACTATAAAGGATAATAAGACTTCAAAATTATATAAATAGATCATCTACAACGTTTAAGGAGTGTCCAGGATCATGGTTTGAATATACAATAAAAACTCAATTTTGACCTTCGACGAGCATGTCCCCCCTTAACTCATATCCATATGAAAACATTTCTGTAAAAATAAGAAGAGACGGGAAGTTACGAGAAGGTAGGAAGGGGAGATAGAGGTAGTGATAGGTTCCTATATTTATTTTACTTATATTTTGTGACTAATATACCCATACACAGCCAGATCCAAGCTTTAAGCTCAATAATAACGCCGTTTTTTTTAAAGCATATAACCATTTTTTTTGTATACTTACCGAATTATATTATTATATTACATACAATAGCTAAACACAAAAGTGGGTACTTTTTCAAAAAAGATTATAGACATCTGACAAAAATCTTCCCTTATTGCAATATAGGAAGAAATCAGTTTTTAAATATTATAAACGATATGTATTTGTGTTGGGCTACATATGCGATGTATATAACAAAATCAATAATGACGCATATGCATTAACGCAATTTCTAAACTGACCCTTATTATAATGCATGTAGAGTTCATTTGTCCACATTTTTTATTTGTATGTATCTGTTTATTACAAAAGAATAATTTTGATATGAGAGGGATAGTGTTATTATGTGACATACCTAAAGTGCACTCTTCTCCTATCCTCTGCATGTTGAAACACGTTTCTTTGTTGTGGTAAGCAGCTTTGCACCACGAGCAACTCAAAGCAACAATCTCTTTCGAACTGAATGACAGCTTCGCTTGAAGTGACTGTAACAGAAGAAAAAACATACTTGTTAATTTATTGGCACAGTTTAAGATAAGTACATCGTATAATATTTTATTTCGTATGGTCATACATCTGCAGGATTTATATAGTATTAGGTACAAATGTTTTAAGATAATAACTTTCTCCACATTTAAATCTAATCTTTTGTATTTGAAGTAACTCAATCCATACGTTGGATTTTACAATTATATGTACAAAAAATGAAATAAAATAGAAAATATAGGAATACATAACTTAAAAAACAAAATTATATACATTAAGGAGTAAATGAACAAGTCGAACCAACGCGGCAGAATTAGTAAATTCGACACAGAAAAAACAGGTATTTTCGTCTTTTAGCTTTCCTGAAAATAGTGATTTTAGACTGATCTTGCTTTACCTTTCACACGCAATATTATTTACAACCGTACCATGAATTCATGAAATAATACTCTAGATAAAGGGTAAAGGCGGCTTCTTAACTCACTAGCATTGAATTAAATCTAAATATATATCACTGAGCTAGGATTTAGATTTTTTCCTGTTATATACTACATAGTATACTTTATTGGAGTTCTTTGTATTTTTTTGTGTATCCCCTTAATATTTAAAGGTCATTTGTGAAGGAGACAATTCAGACGTTTGGAGGTTATCGATTATGATGAAAGTATTCTAAATCAAAATCAGTGTTATAGGTACATGCAGCTGGGTAAACTTATGAAACGGGGATTGTATGATTACCAATGACCAATGCTTGTATGGGGTTATCAAATAAGATATATACTGAACTCTTTTCTCAATAAATTGATTGTGCTACCAGGTATATTGCACCATCTTATTGTAACCACATATCGTCCAGATGAAAATCGTCTAATTCATGCCAGAAAAAAATTGTAGTAATCATGTTTCTGTAGCTCCATTGACTATAACTGCAGTGCCATTTTCGTTTTCAAAAAAATATGATCCAATTGCACTTCCAGACCATCCATAGACCACACCGAACTGTTAATTTTTGTCGATGTAAAGGTGTTTTAAGAATAGAATATGGATTTTCATGACTTCAAATGCGACGATTGTACTTATTTACGACGACATTTAACCAAAAATGAGCTTCATCGCTGAAGACGATTTTTTAATTAAATAATGGGTCTATTTCATGTTTCTCTAAAGCCCAATCAGCAAAATTTTGATGCACTAAATGGTCATTCAGTGTAAGTACTTGTGTTAACTGTATTTAAAGCCTTTAAATGCAAGTCTTTATGAAGAATATTCCATGTAGTGTTATAAGAAAGGCTTATTTCTTGAGAACGATTTGTAATTGATTATTTTGGATTTTCATGCATACTTTAATTCATAACATCGATGTTTTCAGAAGTCCGTTTACATTTTTCACGAGATGGATTCTTTACCATCACAAATATTACCATTTGACTCAAATTTTCCATTTAATTACGAATAGTAAGCTCTGTAGGTCGATTATTTTAATAATACATTTCACGTATCTAATGCCTGAAATGTAGCTTGACTAGATTAATTAGTGTTGTAATACATTTTTTTGTCAATTTGTATACGCTGTACAACTATGTATCTTTCCATGATCATTTTTCAAACAATACTGAACGCAAATCTCAATTTTGGTGGCAATCAGAAAAAAATTGCTACTATGACGTTTTAAAAATCTATAGTACTTACTAATTTTATGACATTTAGTGACATATCGTCACGAAATGTTCAGTTAATTAAAATTAAATAATGTCATTTCACAAAAAATTGACAAACACCCTTAGAGAAAGTGTTCGATTCATTCAAGAAAGCGGACAAATAATTATAAAGTAAAGGTATCTTATGAATGGAATGTTTTCTTTTATTACATTTTAACTTTCAAAATTACTTTGCAATAATTGTAAAACTATCTGTACTAATGTCGACACGTACAGACCATGAAGCAGAAGTATTCTAATAAAGTTGATGGCAGAAAACATACACTAATCCCCTGGCTGTAACACGTTCAACAGTTGTTAGGCGAAAGTAGCTCGTTTCATGAATTCTTAGGGCGCTGAGTAACTGAGCTTTCTAGAGAGGTTGTTTTATGAAAGCCTTTGAATCGTATAAACATCAGTCAACAATCCTATCTGCAAACATTACATTTACGATCAAAAAACACTAAGTCTGCACGAATGTTTTACTACATTACATTGTAATAAGTTTTTTTTTTTTTCGTTTTTATTTATAATGATGTAATTTGTGTGGCTTTTAGTTGTAATAAACAGTGGTTCCAAACCTTTTATGCATATTACAAAAAATTGCGACACACTGAAAATATTGGTAAGTATTGATAATATCAATGTGCAGTGTTGAATCTGTAAGTAATTAGTACCGAAATAAATGTATTTGTTTGAAAATTAAGTGTCGGTTATCAATTACTTACTCCTCCATTCGAGCCAATGTCCAGTTTTCTGCCGTACAACGTAAAGTACCAGAAGCTTCAGTATCACAGTATCTATATCTCTTTCCAAACTCTTTTTTCAATGAGATACCTGGGCTTGTTATAAATAACCAACATTTGTATGTCTGTATCGATGCCTGAAAGAACCACTCGTATTTTGTGATTAATGAATTTAAAAAAAAAAAATCTATTTGGAATCTAGATAGTGACCACCGATGAGAAAATTTTCGAAATATTCATGATTGCCTTTTCACCAAGATATATTTGACCTGAACTTAGAAGTCGATCATTATTCAAATAAAGAGCCTATTCTCTTACTATCATTAAAATTTACAAGTGCTGAATATTTTGGGATATTGATGCAAAAGTATTTTGATCCAATCAAAATAATTAAGAAGTTTTTTTGATAATTATTTGCTACGGTTGAGATTAAATGATATTGAAATAGATTCAGGACTCGAAATGGACCGGAACGCACCGGAGCGCCGTTCCTGTTCGTGAAATCGGTAAAATTATCGCTCCGTCTCGTGGAAAAAAAATATTTGACCGTCTGAGCTAGATAGGCCATATAATAGAAAATCTAACACACTTATTTTTATGAAATACACATAAAATTTGATAACTATGATAACTATGTATTGTTCTTCAAAAAACTGTCGAGCGCTCCGGTTCGTAAACATTTCCATTTCGAGCGCTGAATAGATCTATTATTGAGTTAATTTTTACAAAGATTAATCCTAGATTTAAGTATAATGATATTATCAGTAGTTAGTATACTTTTGTTTGGTTTTTACAGTTTTCAATAAATACTTTAATGTGATGTTGTGCAGGTAGATGATTAAAATTGAACCGTACGCAACAATATCTTGCGGCACACTTTTCGATCGCTCTCGGCACACCAGTTGGCAAGCTTTGTAATACGATACTTTTTATAACTTATGCTTAATTATATGCCATTTTAGTTTATTACACGTATTCACTCTTAGCGATACGAATTTATTTTAGATCTTATTAAATATTCATACGAGCAGCTTCTGATATAAAATAATAACCAAAATTAAGCTTATATTTGGCAAAAACATAAGACATGAACAAGGGAATGATTTTAAAGTAATTAGCTTTGAACAAATAAAGCCTTCTAGACGTTTAGAATAAATGCTGTAGGGGTTATTTTGGAGAGAAAATAATTAATTTTAGAGAGTTCGAGACTTTAACGAACGATAAACAAATGATTAATTATAGGAAAATAAACGAGTTACGTTTGAATGATAGACAAACAACTTTATACGAGACCTTAACAGCAATCTGAACTAATTTAAAACTCCAAATATACTAGATGTCTTAAAAAACCAACCTACTGAAAAGTTAGAAATTAAAATATTGTTAGTATAAAATTTCCGCATGAAAAAAAGTTTTATAAACAGAACTAACGTATCTAGTATGTACACACACATAATTCAAACGAAGCCTATTTATATGGATTCATTGTTTTGGTTTTTTTATATAAGATTTGATGACGATTCCAGAAACTTTGTAGTGCGGTTTAATGACCAAACGTTAATCGATAGCCATAAAACTAAAAATATTCTCTTCGTTAAAACATGGTTAAAACCATTGCAATATGCAAGAATAAACAAGATATCGGCCTGTTTTTCCGATATATTATAGCTACTTATATGTATGGCGTACTTTTATTGTTTATCTTAATTCTGAATATTTAAAATAAGATTGATTAATAGCTATTTCACTCTTTTAAAAGTTAATGCATTTTTCACCACGTTTTTATTAGCTCGTATTCTTGTTTGTCCAGTACAAATTTTTTCTTGTGTGTCCAGTACATTTTTTTTCTTGTTTGTCCAAGATTTATTTTGGACGATTGAAGATTTTTAACTAACTTCCCGACTAGCTAGACATTTGAATTTTTTAGAATATATAAGAACACGACGACAATGCATTATTTTAATACTTTTAGCCATTTTTAAGCAGAATTGAATTAATTTCCAGTTAATTCTGTTTTTTATGGAAAGTTATTATTGTTGGTTGCTAAGGGGGTCCTATCCTAGCAACTAAATTATTAATATATACGTGCGTTACTATAGAAATCAATGTAATATGTCAAAATGACATTTCAGTATTCTATATTATTTATTCAGTATTTCTATCAAGTACAATAAAAAGATTTTATTAATACATAGAATTGTCAAGTTTATATGATTCTACAGAAAATTTAAAAATGTTGTGTATAAAAACTTCTTTTTATCTTGTAATTATTTAAACTTAGTGCATAGCAGCCAAATATACAGAGATGTGTTGTTTGTTGTAAATGAATCTTTAATTCAAAATGGCTAATTAAATTATAAGCTGTTGTTTAACTTCACATATTTAGGCTTCGTATTGATAGACGAAGATTTTTTTAAGTTTTTGGAAGTTATAATGATAAAAATAAATAAAAAATGTAGACTATATTTATTTGTTTGTTTCTATTTCTAAATAATGAAAACATGACAACAAAAATGTTTTCATTTTTTGCTCCTATCGCTGATAATAATATGTTTTATCAGCAAAAAAAACAAATACTTTTTTGGTAGCCACTAGTTTTCTAATCATTTTTCAAATCGTAGAAAATCGCCTGAGAGAAAAATGAAAAAAATCTTAAGAGAGTTTTACTGTATTTCTATTGACATTCAATTCTAGAAAAGGCTGCATTTTAAACGCGTTATAAAATAAATAAGTGCCCAACTATGGCTGGAATAAAGTTTAGAACACAAAAGTTGGACCATTAAATGTGCATTATTCCAAAAACTTTTTCGTGACTTTGCACTAATTCGTAAAAGTCAACACACTGCCGCTAAATTGATATAAGTGAGCACGAATAAAATCGCGCCCCTTTTTTACTGTAGAAGCTAATCATCGTTTGGATAGTATTAAAAAATACTCTGATAAATTATGAATTTAATCTTAGATATTAATAAATCTTCGTACAATATTTAGACTAATTAAAATATTCTGAAGTGAATTTTGAAAGCTTTTAAAGGCCATAAGCCCATAACAGTGTACACATAATAATATTATATATATAATGCCAATAAATTTCTCAGAATATTATAGTTCTCTAGCAATAATAATTTATTAATATTGTCATACTGATAGATTAATATTTTATTATATTATAAAATATTATGACATGGTTATAATAAGTTTAAAGATTTTTATATAAATATCATTAGTTACCGATTTCATTATTGTAAATATTATGGTGATTTATAGCTTAAAGAGGAATATAACGATTATTGAATTGAGTCTTGCTATACAATTAATTACGTAAATGCATGACTTGCGACTATTTTGACGTAACCCTTTAAAAGATTTTAGTGTATTACCACCAGGGAGAACGATCCGTAACATATATTTGAACTAGATAACACTTTTACTTTCAAGTTACTAAGTACCTACAGGTATTTGCGTGCAAGAGTTAAATAGTAATAGTGATATGAATGTTATACTATTGTTATTGGTGAATACATGCCACATAATACGATACTTATTACGAAATCGACACGATATTAAAAAGGCTCACAAACAAATTTAATGTACTTATGTTTCAAACACAAAACAGATTTATAAATAAAATTCGGATAGGCTATACAATACACTACATTTTGAAGCAGGGTTTTGAATGCGTGAGTGTCCTACGAAAATTAAATACACATTATAGACATGCAATAGTGTACGTTGCAACCTTCAAACACACCAATATTGAATGAGCGTCAGTGCATAAATCGAGAGCAGTTATCAGAACGAAGAACAAGTTTAGAATGACGTATTCTTGACACGTGTTTATCACATATTCTTCGACACTCGACATCGATTGCCTGTTATTCCACAACCGTTAGGTATTTTAGTTTCCATTTATTTTATGTTCCCTGATTTCAAATGAATAAATATATTTTTTGCCAATATACTTACTCAATTGTCTTTATACAAATAGGTATAATAATATAATATGGCTATCTCTGTTTTCAGTGTATTGTCAAAGTGTTTACAATTTATAAAATAATATATAATAATAATATTTAAAATATCGGATACCTACGTAATTTTATTATTTTACCAACAGATGTCGCCACCGAATTTTATACAATTTAATTTCGTAATCCATACATTCTATTGAAATATGGAAATCATTTGAAATTCAAATACGTATTTCATAAATTGATTTGCTTTAAATCTAGCATTAATAATTGAATATTGTTGTAAATAAATGGCCGTATATACATTATTTATTTACATGGCCTGGTAAACGTTAATATTAATACTTTTTTGTATACTACTTATCGAATCTTTTTCACAGTCAACAATTATGTGGGGTTACTGCCAACAGGTGGGACGTCGATAATTTGGGTATGGTGTGTATATATATAAATATGTATACTAGAAAAAACAACGGTCATCCGATATATAGAACATGCACATAAAGCAGAAAGAAATTATCATCATGCCTGATTTTAGAGGGCATCTCAAACTTCAAATTCCAATTACTCCATGATTTCCAGACTTTTGGAAGTAAATCCACTTATAGTTTCTTAATGTTATGGATTCTAAAATAATATAACTTGTCATCATATTACTAATCCATTATTTATTGTGAATAGAGGTACTATGCATATATCTTTTTCATGTTGAAAGAAAATATCTAAATGTTTATAGTTACGTTATCGATAAATTCAAATGTTGGCATAAATCATATTTTGTTATTAGCATTTTTAACGTAACTCAAGAAGCAGTCACCTTGATAAAAACCGACTGACTTTACGAGCATGGATTATACTGACTTTTGTGATCCCATAATATGTCAAAATTATGCTTGAAAGCTATTCAACTAACTCAGTCTGCATTTGTATAAGTCATCAATAATCCTTCAGATGGAAAAATGGTATCAAAGGCAAAGTAGAAAAGTGCAACAAATTGCTTTGTAGTTTGCGAAAATAGAACGCATTCATGTCGAGTGTTGCGCGCGTCGTGCCGTAAATAGCAGAGAGTAAATATTTCATCTCAAATTGGTTGTTGTACGAGGTTTTTCACCGACTGTAATAAATGGTGTGGTCGGGGTGGAAAAAAAAAAGATTTTTCCTGTAATAGTGGGAGGGTGGACTTTTATTTGAGCGCCCAAATACTACTACACAATAGAAAAATCCCAAGTCTGCGATCTCGCTTTCGGTTCGATTTATGTGTCTGGTCGGCCGAGGCCAGTCGGTGAACACTTCTTCATTTTTATCTCGCGCTGGAAAAACTGTCATTGAAAAAAGCTTGCGAATGATAAGTGCACCGACCGCACAAGTTGATTTTTATCTGAACTAATTTGGTCAACGCCTAGCTTATTTTATTAAAAGCTCTACCAAAAATAATCTCAGAAAGCTTAATAATATTATATTTATTATTTAGCAAATAATATGAACGTAGGTGTTTTATTTTACCAGTATATTATTATTATTGCATGAGAATAACTATATTCTTTATTCATAGTCCAGGTTGACTCTCTTCGGCACTCTGTTATATTGGAACACCCAGGGCCTTCTGATTTTGTGTCGTTCAATATAATGTTAGTGTAAAAAAAACATAATTTTCAAACACCTCAGAAACATATCTATTAGAAAACAAGCTGAACTGTGTGGGACTCGAACTCACGTCTTACACATTCCATGTGAGTATTTCTTCGTTTAAGCTATCGATCTGTATATGATCCATGCGAATTATTTCTTATATAGGTATACAATTAACTGAGGCATTTTATAAGGAGGCAATCAGCAGATCAATTTAAGTAAGAGACAAATTATGTTTTTTTTTCTATAATATAAAATCTAAAATTCTCATGCTTATATTATTATGTGTTCAGTGTTTATCGAATAAAAATATTAGTGTATTTACATAAGTAATAATATATATATATATATATATAAAAATACATATTATTAAGTACTTTTAAATCAATTTGTTATTCTAATAATATTATAAAATTTTTATTTAATAATCGAAAGGTTGATTTTTTTTCGTTTCGTAGGATGCTCGCTCGATTATTAGTATGAACAATACTTCAACGTTATTAATAATTAAATTTTTAGTAGCTATTTAAATTTACAAAGAACCAAAAATTGTAAATTACTTTACCAACATAATTTCAAAAAAGTTTAAGGTCAAGCTCAGTTTCGCCTACATAAACGTCTTAGAGGACGCAATCACTTATATGGATAATAAAAACTAATAAGTATGCACAACTTTGAAATGTATTCGTGTGTTTTAATTCAATTCGTTCGATGGTTTTTCTATCATTTGTCTAATATGTCCCTGAGATTTTTGAGAAGTAAAATTTTTAAAATAACTGCTAAAATTAAAAACAGTAATAATTGAGGTATCTAATTACAAAAACAGATAAGTCCACAATTCAATATTAATAAAGTAGTAGGTAAAGGACAATTTAGTGCGTCAAGCGTAACCGTTTTAACCGTGTTTAACTTATTATACGTAGTTTCTTTTTTATCGTAAGTACCTATTTTAGTTTAAAAATTAAACAATACCCCCATTTTTATTGGCTGATAAATTCTTTATTGCAATCAATTTATTAATGAAAAATAAAATTGGAGTTATCTACATTTATTTATATCACTCTAAATGGTCGTTTCCATAAAGTTTTTTTTAATATATTTTCTATTAATTTGGCGCGTTTTAGAAGTTATAGATCATTATAATGCAGTGGTTTCCAAACTTTATGTTACTACGACTCCCTTTAACAAAAAATCTAATCTTGGCGCCTCCCCCCCCCTGTATTTCATTGAATAAGACACCTTTTTAAATAGTCAACAATGTACTCATACAAAAATGAAAAAGGTATCACACCAACTAACACACAACCACATATTTATAGGACTTTTTTTTACTATTCATAAAATAATGTGAAAAGTGCATTAGAAAAGTAACCAAGAATTCAGTAAATAGATTTTTGTTTGTTTCAATATATCTGTTACAGAAATTAAAAGTGGAAACATGGCGAACTTATTTTTTTTGTAATTTTGATTTCCAAAGCTCCAATATTTTATGAATGCCTTTACTTTGTCTTTTTAAATCAGTGAATCCATTAGTGGTCCTTGAATTGATTTAATTTTTTTTTCCAACCAAATAGACAAGTTTAACAACAAAATTATCGTTCCTAAAGAAATTTGCCTCAAATTTCAACATTATGATTTGACCCTTTTATTTTATGTTTTACGAGATAGCCAGCGCGCTTCACAATAGTATAGAAGTGAGGTATTATAAAATTAGTGTCCATATTTTCACAAAGGTTTGCAAACAATCTTTTGTAGGACTGTTTTTATATGTAGTTTATAGCTAGCGGCCGTTTTACAAACTATGCATTTGCAAACTGCAACCAACATTTGCAACCTGCGGCTACATTAATTGTGTTAAACTTTTCGCGCCTCCCTTTGCAACACTCCGCGCCTCCCAGTTTGGAAATCGCTGTTATAATGTATGAAATTCCATATAAATATTTATCAACGTATTTATTGCCAGATTTTGACCATATGTGAGACTTCGTTATTAGTCGCTTCCATTGTTTTATTAAATTATATAAATTGGCGATAGGTACATGCTACATATAATGAATAAAAATACAATTCTTGGGGGTTTTATTGGTAATATAAACTTGTATTTATTGCACAAGTCTATATTGGATTAAAAAATGTATGTGAACATCGAAAAGTGGGTAACCCCTATTGCGAATAAATATTAATTTATTAAAACATATTCTCTAGTAACGAGTACCTAAGAGATAGTTATTTTAGGTACCTAACTTTTTAATGTAATATATATATATAGATATTAAAAACCGAAATAGAACTTCAAGTTTGAAGCTTCGAACTTAGCCGTATTCCATATGTAGGTAAAATTTATTTTTAGAATCATTTAGCCAAAAGGTTGCGGAGAAGCTATTTTACTATTAATTAAATTCTATTCGCAAAATTTGTATGCCTACAGAAACATCGAATGCGAATAATCTGTAGGTAGTTATCTACATATTATTATGTATAACTTAAGAGTCACTTCAAATGTGTATAAGATATAATAATAAACTATAATATAGATTATATAACATTAAGGGTTGTCCAACATTGATCAGATAATTGCCATTAACAAATTAAAAAGCTGATTTAAAAAAATATATCTCATAGGTACCTACTTACTTATCTGGTATTGTAAGGTTTCTCGTGTGGGCAAACTACATAAGAGCTTTTTGACTTTCCTGATATCTATATACCATAGACCAAAAAACGCGATGCTTTTTTAATATTTACTGAGTATTAATTACTTATTATTATTTGAGTATATTATGTTTTATAAAAATTCATTGCTCAGTTTGACTATAATAGTTAAAAAATATATAAATATAAAGTATTAAAATAAAAAGACAATGTAAGTTGTCTTTCTTTAATACATAACATAAAATTAGATGGTAGTAGATAAAATATCAAAATCCAATAATGCTATGTTACCCATTAGACTAGACCAGGGATGGCGAACCTATGGCACGCGAATGTTTCATTTTAAAGAGAAAAGAAATTACTTATTTATATGTAAGTATTTAAAAAATATTTTTTAAAAGGTTTACAAATAAATATATAAGTAGGTACTTAGTTTTAAATATGTATTTAACAATAATGACGACATAGCCATGCGTATTTTCTTCGGTTTTTCATATTATGTTTACTCGATGCGCAAACGGAAACGACGAAACCTATGCGTAAAAATTGCAGGCAAATCCTTTTCAAGAATTTAAGTTTTGTACCAAAAGTATTGTAATAATCAGTAAACTTTGGAAAATTTTCTATAGTCTCTTGTCTCATTTTCTTTTTTAAACTTATCATTAATTGGGGAAAGGTTGGAATAAGCTTCGTATTTACCTTTTGAATTTAGGCATATCGTTTACAGTCTTATTCTAAGGGTTGCTCGTTATTTTTTTATACACTGTTTTTGATACTTTAAGATACGATTATCTTGAAGTCTTTCATAGTGGATTTTATCTGATTGTGAAAATAAATTGCATGCATAGGTCCTTTAATAGATACGTAAGAGAAACACACGCACATAAGGATATCAATAATAAAGAAAAGCTACGTATAATTGGCTAAAGTGTAGGTTATTTAAAAAATAATAATTTAATAACAGATGACAACGAAATCCTCATTGAAGTAAAGTTAATTCATAAGTAACAAAAACTTTGATAATCGAATTAGTTTATGGATAGATATATGTCTTGTAGGTATTTAATAAAATTAGTCGCCTCGGTAGTTGAAAGAAATAATGTAGACACATTGAATATATTTTTTCTTTCCCTCAGAGACAAAGTTTGTCATCGTCTCAAAACATGGAAAACGCCTTAGATAATAATATGGAGTAGACGGAAAGGTTAAAAATCAGCTGTTCGGGTGAGTGCTTACAGGGCCAATTATCCGCATGACTGACGTCTATATTATAAGTAAACGATGCTAGCTTATCATAGCCCCAAATATCTATGAATGAAATGTTTTGACAAAACATTTTATGCTCGAAATCAATCCATCCGTATAATATATTTAAATTGTGACAGTTGTGTTATTGTCATCGTGGAAATTTATACGTATAAAAATTCAAAAAATGTACTAAAGGTATTCAAAGATAAATTATGTTCAAAATGTAATAACATATAACAGATAAAAATATCATAATGTACATTTGCACATATTTTTCACATGTTTTTAATGATAATAAATAATTTTATTAATTCTATGCAATAGTCATAAAATCGTAGTGACTAATTTGAATGCACAATATAAAATGTTTTCTTATCCTTTTTATAGGTAATAAATTCAAAACTTATCAATATTTGTTTTAATTGTTTCCATGCTGTAACCATTAGTCATTGAAATACTATCTTTTTAGAGTACATACAAGCATTGATTTTAAGCCATGTTTTTTAAATTTTATTATTACAATGTATTGCAATTAAATGCATACAATAATTATCCATAGATTGACGTCCGACGCCTATCCTCTGTCGAACGTCATAACTGGAAAGGCAGGAAATAGGAGGTACTTGCATGATTCTATACATAATTTAATGCAGTCCAAAAATAATGCAATTATTGATGAATAATCAAAATAATTTATTGAGGTGAATCAAAAAACAAAATAGTTATATCAATAGTTGAGTATTATTGCGATATAGTTTGTATTAAAAACCAAATCTAATGCTAATTCATAATAGTTTGTTTGCGAATGGTTATAAAATAATATCTAAACATTGAATTAAACAATTTAAAAAATACTTTCAAAAAAGGCTTATTATTTTCGGTGTCACAAAACACAAAAAAGTGTATGTGGGTATGTATGTTTATGTATGTATATATATGTATAAATGTGTGTATGTATATATATTAAATATACTGTGTATTTGGGTATGTATGTGGGCTTATTTGTGGATTTGTTATATTAGAAAATAGCATGTAGGAATATTTAACTAATATAACTTTTTAAAGACTGATATTATGTATACACCTATTGATTGAATTCTTAGTGATACCGGTTTTTGACAAACACTACAACTATTAATAATTGTTTGTCAGGTATATTTTTTATTGTGATCCTCGACTTAATAGGTAGGTGATAAAGTTTTTATCTATTTGATAGTATTAATTTATTATATGAGTTAGAATTGATTGTATTGTCAGTGTGTATTTACCATTTGGTGAGTGCACATAGTAGATACCTGAAGATGCCGAAAGGCGAAACCGGGTCACAAAAAACGACTCAAAGAGAATAGTACAAGACTTCAATCCATTAGAATTTAAATTGAAATTCCATCAAGTAGCTTTTTGTCGGTATACAAAAAAGTGTGTTTCACTCTTGTATCCTCTTAACTTAACTTATTATCACAACCATTATCCGATAATGAAACATCATTAAAATCGTTTATAAAAGTAGCTATACTTATTATTTTTGATCACTTTATTTTAAAATCCTAAAATAGATTCTTTTCTCACATAACTACGAGATGTTTAGTGAAAATTTAACTAAGAATACAACGACCAAGAGCAATATAATAGGCGATAAATCACAAAGTGTCAAGAAGGTGTCGACTTAAAGTGCTGGCGAAGCAGATGAAAAGCTCCAGGACGCCACTTACCTAAATAATATATAGTATACTAAATATATATATATATATATATATAATCTATTACATTAGCTTTAACGATGTTCTATCGGAAGAGACTGAAATAGATTACTATCCAGGATCAAATTAATCAAAGTACCTAGTAAAATAGTTTATAAACAACGTCAAGTATCTTATAACAGAGGTTAAGATGTGACGTCTATTATGGAGATTAACCGAGATGAAGTTTTACTTAAGATAATGTGTGTTTGTCTATTTGAAGTTGTGGTTTTACAACCAAATTTTGAAGTGCATGTAACGCGATATTGCACTTCCTATCTTTGCTTAAAATAGGACAGATTAAAAAAATACATCATAGGATTGACGGTCAAATAGTGTGTTTTATCATTAATATTTAGTAATTCGATTATAAAGTGTTTAAAATTGTAATGAGAAGCTTTAGTCATATTTTTAAAATGATTGCATTTAATAACACTGAATTTAAAAAAAGATTTTGCAATAATTATAAAATAGCTTTGCTCTCATATTATCTCGTACGTACTACTTGAATTGTTAGCCCTTTGAATGTCCCACTGCACTATGCCTAATAAACAAGTGATTAATATTTGAGTACCTTAGAATCAATGCTCAC
This sequence comes from Rhyacophila brunnea, assembly GCF_057557595.1. Taxonomy (NCBI): domain Eukaryota; kingdom Metazoa; phylum Arthropoda; class Insecta; order Trichoptera; family Rhyacophilidae; genus Rhyacophila; species Rhyacophila brunnea. Next base: position 22,157,805 of record NW_028233350.1, read on the forward strand.
ATTCGTTTTCGTTAACATGCCAATGATTCTAAATGAATCAATGGTTGGGTATCAAACATTTACAATCAATCATGGATCAGTATTTCTCATTTCTATGGATTTTGCAGATGTAGGTTATTTATATATATAATATTAAGATAATGATTCTAAGATGTTAAGATTAAATATTTTTTATTTAATTATTAAGATAAGAAATAAATAGTGCACATTAAACACAGTAATATTTTTTTTTTCATTTAACTAAGAATAGAAATTTAAGATGGTCCTGGTTAATTTTTAAAATTCAATTAAACCCTGTCTAATCTGTGCCATAGTGGATAACAGTAAAAAACATATTCGTTTATACGTGTATACATAATTTTAGAAATTTTATAGATAAGGTACATATAAGAATATTTTTATCGATTATGGTAAGTATAGGTATTATAAAATAATGTAAATTAACAAATCTTACTCACTAATAGTCATGGGAGCTTATTACGTCTTTGAAATTATGAAACATAGTGCTTTAAAAGTGATTGTCAGATAATGTAAATTTTAATTCTAAACTACTTATTTGAAGTAAAGATATATTTTTTTATAAAAAAAAATGGCGTAACATTACATCGCGTAAAGAGATTTTTTCTAGCATTCCAAAGTTATGCGTAATTTGAATATGAAATTGACACATTGCTCCGTAGGTAGAATAAAAGTATGTGAAATATGACACTAGTTCACCGCGTAACAACTCTTAAGAGATGAAGTAAAAATTAAAATACCCTACTAAAATAAAGAGAATCCAATTTATGAGCTTAAACTCCGACATACAGTAGTGAAACTACTTCATTCAACACGTCTCTTATAATGTACAACGGATACTCGAAAAAATACAATGTAAATAGAATATTATAATAAAGTTAGTTGATTATTTTATTCCGGTATAATGAATGAGTGGATTTATTAAAAATAACCGAGGAATTAAATCTATTCTGGGAATAGTACATAGTACATACCGCCCCCCCTACACACACTTATTAATCAGTCGATAATTCGGTATCCACAAAATCTTAGTATTTAAGTGAAGTGTAATATCTTCACAGTCATATCGTATTAAAAGGGTTGGCATAGTGCAAGGATTATGATATTCCCAATTGTCCTATTGCCCTATTACATGATTAACTATTTACACAATAATGTAATTTTTAGTATTACTTAAATAAAAAAAAAATAATTTTGGAATTTGTCTGTTTTTACATTGATTTTAGGAATTTTAGGTATTTTTAATTTTCTTGATATCTTGAGAATTCTCGAGAATTCTTTTCTGCAGATCCCGAATCTCGAGAAATCAAAATTTCATCATTTCGGGAAATCCCGAATCTCGAGATTGAGATTTTCTCGGGAAATACCCAACTCTAGTCACGCGTGATAGTTTATATTTATATTATAAATATATACATCATTTTTCTCTGAGATCTTTTAATTTATCATAGATTCAGTATTTCGTATTCAATTCAATTTATTTATTATACATAGTAAAAGTTCCAAATTCCAAATCCAAAGCATTCACAACATGAAAGTGTTGACAAAATTAAATAAAATATAGGGTAATAGGATGGGTAAATAATTATACGGAAGTCGGTACACTGAGCGAACTAAGGCGTATACCTATCCTATTTTAAAAATTTATAAAAGCAACGTCCACTTTAATTCGCCCTCACGAAGTGGAATAAATCAATATCCATATGAATTAAATTGAACACAGTTTATGTCCTGCCAACTTTCATCACCGACGATTAGTTAAGAATCCTTCACATCGGGAAAACAAACAAGTTACTAGCGTATAAATAGTAATGTATTGACGTATTCATAGTATTATTATTTTAAACAATTATTTTAATTTGGTAAGTACTTATGGTACATGAAGATACCGTTCTTTAAGATTACGAATCATTTATCTCCCGCCAAAAGACAGTCTTCGCCACTGATATTTCGTATATTAAAATAAATTAAACGTACAATTCGCATATCATCTCAAATTTGCCACATTCCGTATTTTATTAAACGATAATAAAAAAAACCCTACGAGGAAGTTAAATGAAGCCGTTATTATATATATCATTATCATAAACGTCACGCAGAAAATTTAAGTTAAATTCAATATAATGTTTTAATGCGCCTATAAAATTTACGAATTTAATGGTATGATATTTGCAGATTATTTACGAACCAACCCCATTACTGCTTTAAAACCACGTACGGTGTTTGAATAACTAAGATTAGATTCTCATAAAACAGATAACGATAGTGCAGTAAAAACATGCATGCAGGTATGCTCATACTGATATTTTAATAACTGATTTTAAATCGATACCTATCTAGCTTATTTTAAAGAATCCTGTATGGCTGTATTTACAGTTCGCTTATGATCGGAAGTCGATAACTCTGTGTGAAACTGCTACGTTAGAAACGTTACATTATGCCACATCTGATAGAGCGAGTTAGCTATTTCTAAATTGTGGTGAATTTTATTTGACTGAAAAATTAGTAGCTCCAACAGAAACATGTTATAATTGCAAATATTGTTTTAAATTTTCCATAATGATCTGTTTTAGTTACGTTTCAAATTTAGAGAATATATGATTATAAACAAAAACTAGCTTGCCAATACGACGTTTATTGCGTAGCAACTATACCAATGTGTTAAGTATTTAATTTTATCGTCAACTGGTAAAAAGCCAGAAAACAGAAAAAAATTATCTAAAGACATGTAACGATTCTTATTGATTATTATGATCGCGGAATAAGTTTAATAAAGGATAATATACTTTTTTTTTAAATTGATTCTACAATACGATGTGGAACTTGGCTGACTCATGAAAAAAATCTTAAAAGATTTTTCTTTTTAATTTATACTTGCGTATAATATGTAACCTTGCAATAATAAAACAAAATATTTACTTACGACACCATGTTCGATCCTGAGAGGATCATATGGGCCTCCATAGCGTGGAAGTTATTTCAACATATGTTTGACGAAACATGGATGTTAGTCACTTGCTCAACCAATTAGGTCCATACTCTAAACCCTCTTTCAGACGGGATTCCGGTGTCGAGCCACCGGCGTGGCTCGATTCCGCATTTACACATAACTAAATGGGAGCGTTCAGACGGAAGATACTCGTGTTTACTAGAATCGCACACTTTTCCTTTGCCCGCCACAATGTCAAGCCGCTCGAACTCATTATTATTTGCAAACGCGGTTTTTATTACCTTTTTTTATTCATTGCCTCGGTCGAAACTCCGGCCATCGTAATAATAATAATAATTAATACAAAGACCGCTTTGATGCGGCGACACGTGTGCTATTATTATTATTGAAATTGAATTTATCATTGAAACATAATTAATATTAATAGGCATGTTTTTTAGCTAAATAGAAATTTCTTCAAAATAAAATGCATAAATGAAAACAGTGTTTCATACTGATCCAGATTCTGAAAAAATAAATTAATATTATTCTGTTTTCAATAAAAAAGACAATTTACAGATGGTGGTGTTGGTGAGAAAATTTCTTACGATCAATTTGATGAAATTCATTATTGACAATAGTTTATAATCAAATAGATCAGTTTGGTCGAGCATCTTCAAAATACCTACTTAAGTAGGTATGTAAAGAAATAAATACTAACAAGTTTTTCTCTCAATGTATTTACCATACTTTGTCGTGTAATTATTTTTATTGCTGAAGCCAGGTCTAATTACCTATTGTCTTTTCATTGAACTCCTCGGCGCTATTTATTTTGTAAATTTTAATTTATCATTGACGCATAATTAATATTAATAGGCATCTAAAATTTCTAAAATTATGTGATTAAATTATAGGTACACAACTTTGGATATTTTATAGATAGGAAATATATTTTTTTATTATTTGGTTAGGATGGGAATAATGAAGTTTGTATTTATCGAGCGTTCATCACTACAATGTACAATACAAAATTTGTCATTGATAGGGAACCTTTTTTTTAACATACGGTAGGTGAATTTTAAACACAGCAAATTTTTCTATGATAAAATTAGGCAATCTCATAATGTATATAAATAAGTACAAATATCACCAACAAGTTAATATTAATTTAAGTAAACAATCGAAACCGACGTTCTCTATAAAAAAAAATTATTCAATAATATGTACCTATATTTTTTACTGTCATTCAATTGAAAATTTACGCTAGGATAAAAGCGCTTGTATATCAAAATTATGAAATAAAATGTGGAAAAAGTAAAAAAAATAAAAACCTTTTATTTTCTAAAAGTGTTTTTTGAATGAAATATGTAGGAAGGTACCTGCCATTGCATGTCATGAATCATGTGTCTTTCCACGTTATATATATTTAAATCAAATAATAGTACCTCAGTATCGAAGGGTGGAGGTAGGCTATTAAGATCCACTATATATAGTGCACACTAAACTTTATCAGGTATTAGTATTTTTTTTCATTGAAATAACACCACAATTTACAGAAGCTGTTGTTTCGTTTTTTTACTTCAATTAAACCCTGCGAAACCAAGCCATAATAGATAATAGTAAAAAAATACCTATCTATAAAGTATCTAAAATTATGCAATTAAACCATACATAACTTTGAATATTTTAAAGATAGAATATTTTTTTTTAATCTTTTATAGTTTGGTTTAGACAAGGCTGAATGAATTAAAAAAAAACAACCAACAAAATTTGTAAGGATATTTATTCTTAATCCAACGAAAACAAATAAGTATGAATGAAAAGGTATGCACGATTTTGTCGTAACGCCCAAAATATACCAAAATTAGTATGGTTTGGTTTAGGCAGGGTTTAAATTGATTTTAAAAATCTAACCAATAATATCTGTAAATTGTTCAATAAAAACAAATACGTATGACTAAAAAAGTTTAATGTGCACTAATTATGGCGGATCTTAACAGCCTACCTTCACCCTTCGCTCCTGTAATACCTAAATACATGATTGAATAGAACGCGCGTGTGTTCTTTTAGAAATGAACGTTAGCCTGCATTTTATCTACTTAAGGTCTTATAACTAATTTAATCACGGTAAGTGGTATAGTGTGACATTTCGGATTAGTAGATATAAAATATTCTAAATCTAAATAAATTAACGTTTAGTATATTTTAGTTAGTTATAGTATTACTTTAGGTATATATTAGTTGGTATTTGTATGTATCTATATTAGTTAAAGGTACCTGCGAAAAAGCTATTAGATATAATATAATTATTAAACAACGTATTCTATACGCATTGTATAAAATAAATGGTTTGTTAAAGCTGCATCGACTAAAGAACATAGTTTATTGCGGCAAGTAATTTCTTTATGATTCAACGTCGTAATAATAATACGTAATAATAATAATAGTATTGTATTCGTCGACCGACATGTGATTATTATTATATTATTATTAATTAGACGAGCGTAATGAAACCGCACCATTTAAATTAAACCGCCTAACGCAAAATTGGTTTTACCTTTCACATTTTTGTACTGTGTTTTCGAAATATATTTAGAAATTGAACGATCTTTTGACTTATAGATATGAAATTTTCGGTACATGTAGGAGAAGGGTGTACAAAATGGCATAGTGTTTAGTTTAATGAAAAAAAGAATATCAAAACGTATAATTTATTATAAAAACGGAGCACGAATAAAGTAAAACTACTTTAAAAATAAGAAGTAAAAACGTGTAGTTAAAAATCATTTCACCCCTCCGGTTGTACAAAATGGCAAACGACATAAATATTTGTCAAAAATAGAAACAAAAATATATTATCAAATAAAAATTTCATATTTTGACATTCAATTTCCACTGGAAAAGTAGTCATAAATCTTCCAAGATGTTTATCTCCGTTTTTATTGTTTTATTTCTATTTAAAAAATGCATTCTTTAAGTTCTTCCATTCATTTTCACAGCTAAAACTGCCTGATTTATTTTCATTGTATCCCATGTCTCTTACAGAGTTTTACGTAGGTAATTTCGGAACATAATCTTTCAGAAACAATAAAATCATAAATCACATAATATGCCGTTTTAGCCTACCATAATGTATGCCATTTTATCCCAATCAAATGAATTTGGCAAATTCGTTAAAAAAATGCAGTTTACACTTCAGTAATTATGATAAATTTACATCGTACATGAACACTAATAACGGCTACTTAAGCTGGTTTATATATATATATATATGTATATATATATAGATTTAATAATATAAAATACATGTAATATTACCTTTTGTCGACAAGCTGCAAAAATATTCGTTTGGTTCACAAATCTTTCCACTGTATCTTCTTGTACGGCTCTTTTGAGTAAACTCAATATGGCTGAATATTTAAAAGAAGGGTCATGCATTGTTACTCAGCTAGTTGCATCATGTTAGACTGCACCATTTCGCCAGTAGAGCAAAAGTTTATTTTCCCCCACTGTGCCATTTTGAACACATTTCCCCTACTATGAATGATAGACTATTAATCCTTACATAGCTGACAGCACAGCTGTTGTATCCTCATTTGGTGGCCATTATATATAATTAGCATGTTATATAAACGTGGTATTTAAATAGTAATTAAATGTTCCGCGGTGAAGCAATTCAACGTAATAATTAACTCAAATCATATAATTTTGCACTTGTGGTGGTTTAGTTGTGATGGTGCGATATGAATTCAGTGGCTGCCATAGCCACTGCAGTGTAGAGTGGCTGGATTCTTCGGTGGCTCGACACCGGAATCCCGTCTGTGAGAGCTCTTACTCCAAACACAATTTAAAAAAACAATAATATGTGTATTATTAACACTATCGATCGAAGGTACTTGATGGAATATGAATTTAAATCCATCAGAATAATATGTGTATTTGCCAGACCCAAGACTCAAACGACTCAAAGGACCTACGATATTATCATTCAGCCATCGTGAGCGTGGATAAAATATTTAGTTTACAAATAAGAGAATACTAAATCACAGAGCACAGATTATAAAATGAAGTATAATGTTGTATTTTTTTATTTGTGGTAGTTTAGTTGCGGTAGTGCGTTGTCCTTTATGGTGAATTTACCTAAAGTACCTATATATTGTGATTTACACGGGCTTTTTTGGCAATTCACTAAGGGAGGGCCTTAAAGCGAAATATAATTCGGAATAATATTTTATATTAAATTTCTTATGCACACTACCAGAACGAACGGAATATAATGACGTGATTTGTTCGAAACGATTTTCATAGAAACTCGAAAAACCTTTTGTACGTATACGGATTATAAATAATAAATATGCTATGCTAAAAAACCACACACCAGCTTGATACTTATGGGAAGCTCAATTATTATGTAATTCTATGAAAAATAACAATAAAATATAACTGTTATAGATATCGTAACATCAAATTAATATGAAACAGGATATTATTTTAAGCACCCGCCTTTATAATACTCAACCTTGCCGACGGATAATACTGTATAATCTAAAATCGATTTACCATCTGCCATGAAAACGTCTGAATGCTGGTGTCACATTACCATATCAAATGGATTTTTTATTCATACTTTTAGGTATAGGAAAATATAATATATATACATACTTAATGCATTTTTTAAGTTTATGGGAAAATGGTAGGAGAATAATAGAAAATTAACATTGATAAAAAATATGATAACCTATTTATTATATTACCTAGAGCCTTATGAAAGTGGTAACAACATGTGTTTCGATCGACCTATTCTAGCAGCTTCAATTTCATACGATATAATAAAAATAAATAATTATATTATTCTTTTTTTAACAGTACAATAGGCCATACGGCCAAATGATAGTGGTGTAGTGATAGCAGTATTGCAGTAGTAGACGTGAAACAGTCACTGTGTCACCAGAACCCCATTTTAAATATTATCTTTACTAGAGATAAATTTCACCACAGGACAAAACCTACAAGTTAAAGAATATTATTAGACCAAAAATACAATAATTAATATGTAATAATCAACGTTGCCAACTTAGCGCTCTTCTTGCCTGATCTAGTATTTTCGGTAGGCATCTAGCTTGCAAAAATGCATGTAGCTCATGGAATTTTTATTAGCGTATTTTGTTGCTGAGGCAAAAAAGGTACTTATTGAAATTTTATTTTCATAAAATCTAGCATCTGGCATGTTTTTGTCAACGACAGTTAGAAACAATGGTAATAAATACGTAAATATTAGTATATTTCATAATAAATGTCTTAATAATTAACCAACAGATATTTTTATATACTTAAAAAAAACTTTCCATAATTTGTTTACATGTATAAGTACACTCATTTTTAACATAATATTATTATTTTCTATAAGTAGTGTTATTCCACGATACAGACAGTCTGTCAATTTTCTCACCTATGTTTATTGTATAGCTATATAATACGTTGATTTGTAATTGATGAGTTACATGCGTAAATCCAATAAACACATTCTTCGGATTCGGTATTAAAAATCCATGGAGGGAAGTGACGGGACTCTAGTTTGATGTGAAGCATGAGTATTTTTTATGATTGAAAATGTCTCAGGAGCAGTTAGTCAATATTGAAGACTACAAGCACTCAAGTTTGCTTTAATTGAATTTACATGACTGTAAGCAAAAAACGCTTATGGGAAGGAGAAGCACATGTAAGAAAAAATAAATTTATACTTGAAATAACATATGTACAATATTGAAGACTAAAAAATATGATCTACGATGTTGAACGATGTTTCATAGCAATGCAAGCAGTGCGGTGCACTTGCATGACGTTAGACCAGCCGCCGCTGTATCTAAGTACCTACTTACATTTAAATGTGTTGTTTGTATTTATTATTTCGATAGCAAAGCCTTTTAAATTGAAAGTAGCTAACTAGTAATATGTTTTTGGCGTTTTATTTTAATGCAAATACGTAAATCCTTAAGTAAATCGGGGAGTATGGGGAACAGGGTAAATTATCCCAAATGGAACAAACATAAAGATTTTGAAATAACTATTTCTTTTATTCAACGAATAGTTCACAAGATTTAAGAATCTATAATTCTGATTATTGAACATATATAATTTTGAAAAACACTTTCTGAAAGAGTCTATTATAACCAATAGAAAAAATCTTTTTTTGAAAAAAGTAAGTCACCCCGACAGGGAATCGAACCCCGTATCTCCCGGGTTTACGCCCCATCCGTCGCATTTAACCAATATGCATGCTACGGCGTGACATACTAATTGCAACAAATTTTAACTATTGGTCAATTTTAATACCTACTCATCAGCGTTCTTCCAAATCAAGCTACTTGATTTGGAAGAACGTTGCTTCTAGTCCGTTTGTTGCGTCACATTGACTACCGTCCTACTATATTTTGTTTTTGTCTAAAGTTTCATTGCCGTGAAAACGTGACGTTATGGTTAAGAAATTTAATTCACAGTATGAAAAAACACGTTGATTACGCAAAGCAAATAAAAAAATACAAGGAATGTCAGTTGTGAAAAAAATGTTATAAAAATTGATTGTTTCTGTTCCAAGGACTTACTTTGTGTTTAAGATTGAAATACGCTTTAATTTTAACAGATGTTTTGAAATTAATTGCGACCGTTCTCACGAAAAAAAAGTTTTATTTGATACGTAGTGTAAGGGTTGTTGTGTTACCTACGCAAAAGACGTAGCGTTGTTTCAGTGGCGGGCGAACTTCTGCAACGTTCGCTTTGTCTTTTGCTCATTAATTAATTACAAAGTTAGATGAGATAAATCCCCGGTGCCCCTCCCCCCGCCCGGGAGGGGTATGGTCTCGGACCACGCCGCAGCATCCTTTGATTCAGCTGTCAGAAAGACAATTCTGCCGCCACGCCGAAAAAGCGATTAAAATTATAAATAGATTAATTACTCGACTGGAACGGGGTGTAGAATCACGACTTGAATACAGCAATTTATTACAATAGTAAGAAATATCAAGGCATTACGGTATTTAATCTGCGTCTATGGCAATTTATTATATTCGGATCGCGAAATTTTTGGTGAAGTTTTGAATTGCGGTAAATGGCACCTGGCTGAAATTACGCCCTGTATTTAAAAAACCTGTTTGAAGCAAGGCCTGAAAAAAACCTCCCGCACGAGCGAGATAACATTCAACATGGATTAAATCTGTGCGAAATATGTTTAGAGTAAGATAGAATGAATTTAAACGTTGGTTATGATCTCAATCCAATCCTTACACCCGCACAAATATCTCATACCTACTATACATATTTATTGTTGTTATCCAGGCGCTTAACTATTTAACGAGTCATCAGTCGTCCGTGATTGATACAGTGATAGTTATTCGTAGACCACGACCGTGTCAACTTGCTACAGTGTGACCGTCGTCTAAGCAATAATTTAATTCGCGTCTCATTACAAACTTCGTGAACTAAACACCTGGCAAAACATGATACCGGCTCTAGTGATTTAACAACCGTAAACACATACAGGTTGGCTCATCAAACGAGTATCTTTTCGAGTGTCATCATTAATCCCAAAATCCTGGTGTACAACGCGAGGGATAAACAAAACCATGTGTATACCTTCTCCAGCCTTAAAGCCTAACAACATCAGGGTTAGTGCCTGAATCGACCCCAATTAAATCAGTGCACTACAATCATCCCAAATTACAACAGTCCACTAAAACGCGCCGCCAAATTTTTAAAAATTAAAAAAAAAAGTTAGAAACATGGGCGTGAATCCTCTTAATCAATGTTTGTCTTATAGGTTCATACAATTTATTTATTTATTATGATCTATGCCCTTGCTCTTTCTTACGAGGTTATAGGTAGGTACATAATATAATATGAACTAGTTAATTTTTTTTCAAAAATATTTTTTAGTTTGAAAATAATATGATTTTTAATAAATTAATATCAATCTGTAGAATGGTTTATGATTGATATATTAATACAGTAGAGTTTAGTGTACGTATACCTCAATTATCAATTATTAGGCGTGTACTATGATAGTCAACTTCATTAGATTATAATAAAAATGCACTAAAAATAATTAAAATAAAAAAAATTCAAAAATAATGTAATCAAAAAGGTTATTCCGGAAGTAAAATATATGTATTGTTTTTTTTTGACATTCCGAATTTATCATTATCGTACATAGTGATTTAATAATAATGAAGGTTTAAACAGAAACTGGTCACATACTATATCAGTGGTTTTAGTGATGTTTTGAGACGATTGTATCAGGTAGGTTTTTGTAGAAAGCCAATCACTTGTTATGTGTTTTTTCTATATGTTAAACAACTTGGGATTTTATATTGATTTTCTATCATGTATTCTATTTCCATTTAATTTTCTATGCGCTATGGCCGTCAGGGAATCCTCGCTTGGAATTCATTCCCACGTGGACAATTAGATTGTACTATTTAAAACATTATATATATTATTACCGTATAGGTATATAATAATATTATGTATGTGAAATAAAATCTTTTATCAATTGTCGGAAAATATTATATATTTGCATATAAAAAAATGAGTAATACACCAATGTACGTACCAATGATTTTGTTAGGAAAAAATAATATGAGAAGAGGATCGACGATGAAAACCAGTTTATCATTTTTTTACGACCAAAGTTTCAATTTCCAATACCGACAATGGAACCTCACGCGGTAAAAATACATTTGCCACAGTAAAATAAACAGAAATTGTCTATTTATCAGTGTTTCCCAATTGGTGACCTAACTATTAAAAATACAATCGATTATGCGTTTAACATAATATTATTTCCTTACTTCTATAATTTTTCTTCGTATTTTGAACTATAGAACATTTGCCATCCCTCTACTATTTTATATGGATATAAATGACTTTCATTTTTATTAATAAATAACAGTCAGAAATCAATATTAAGTTTTATTAACGTATTTATTAGTATTGACTGATTGAATTACTTATAATTCACATTAGATTCTTTGACTGATTGAGATTATAGACACTTAACTTATATAGGCTAAAGTATTTAACTAATATTACTATTAAACATATTCTATAAAACTATGAAAATTGATTGAATTATTAATTATTTTTGAAGAGAGAATTTTATCTGCATATATTTTATCTTACATTTATAATCATAAATGCCTGTGAGACTATTAAATTTGTTTGTATCAATTATTGAGAAAAACCGATTGAAGGACAAAACTGGTACTGATCGCTCCTTAGTTATATCAAATATGTATTACATATTTTGTTAAATTTAAACGAATATAATGTCTTTCAAATAAAAATTTACAACTAACATCATTAAAATGCATGACACTTTTTACCTTGCCCAATATTTGACATATTATTATGTTGCATATTTTTTACTTTTAACGTCTCACAGATATTTCACCCTTTATGCCTTCACTGGGAGATTCCGCCATCCGCCAAGCTGATGAAACTGCGCTGGTATGAATTTTATTGATGCTCCACTGATGCATTTTTTGGTATTTGTAACTGTGCTTTTGTTTAAATATATATACACCCTGCCGCCATATCAATGAACAAGTGAATATTTATTTATTCTACTTTCTGTTTTAAATAGGATTTTAGCATTATTTGACTACCGATAGCGAAGGGTGAAGGTAGGTTGTGGAGATCCGACCAAACAATATATTATAAAAATATATTGATTGAATAATCAATAATCCCATTTTGAAAAAAAATATTCAAACATAGAGATACAAGTTTAATAAAATTCTTAACATTTTCCGACGTCTGGTTACAAAGAATGATGGAATGGCCAGTGGAAATCGTCGGTAGAAACGAATAAAAAGAAGACGATACGTAAATGTATTAAAATAATAAATCTCGTGGTTTCCATGATGTTATCAACATAGGTTTATTTTGAACTTTATTCATATTGTATGAGTTAGGTAGTAAGTTACCATTTCTTATCGAAAAAATTGACCTCTACGTTTTACAGAGAGGTTAAGCGTTTTACGGGAAATTGTAGTTGTTGATCATCACGCAAATTGAAAATATAAAATGTGTTTTTTGCCAGACGCTGGATTAAACCCGCGCCTACGGTTTCAGAGACGGGCACTCTACCAAATAAATACTCCGACGTCTGCTTGATCACGAATATTATGTACGTTAGGTACTAATGCTAATATTTTGTTATTACTAACGAAAATTATTAGAGAATAAGCATTAAAGACGAAACTGGTTGAACGAAAGCAAAGAAAACTAACATATTGTTCTCAATTTGATCGCTAGCTTCTGTAAAGAGAGTAATAAGTAAATGATGATGAAATTGGGTTAGTAAATACATTTGAGAACCACTGAATACACGGAAAAATTCGAAGCTTACAGCCGATATTAGTCTAGCGAAATAAAAAGCGATCATTCATCGAGAGAGAAGAAAAACTTTCGAACAAAATGTAGGCGCCTACGTATATCTATACGCTCACTATTCGAGGCCCAATTCGTTCCCTGAAGTGAGAAATTACTAGTTCGGAAATATAAATACAAGTCGACTCGGTCTTTTCCCTTTGCGGATTCAAACAACTGAAACTTTTCAATCAGCAGCGGTTTCGTTGTCTGTAAGCTACGTTGCATTACTACGTAGAAAGTTTATAATAGCGTGAATTTTAATCGATTTTCTTCGGAGAATTAAATATTTAGATTAAGTTCTGCACTATATTTAATTACTGAATTAAATTATAGTTTTGCCACGAGTAAATAAAATTGACAAACGACCCAGAAACAAAATAGTGAAGATGTGAGATCATGACGTAGATGTCAATATAAAGGCGGACAGTAATAACCTTTTTATGAACTTTGGCATTTAGCCAAAACGAGGTGACACGGACTTGTTTAAAGAGAAAAATGTAGCATTGCCTCAGTAAAATAGTGCTCAGAAACCATTTTTTCATCCACTGCATTTTTAATGGATTAAAAACAATTAGCACAGCACCCCCACACCGTTGCATTATTTTATAGTATACCATTGATTAATATTAAGCATCAAACATTTTTTATATTATTCTACCTAAGCCATATATGAATAAATAAGCTAGCAGTCAGACTAATATTAATTTTAATTTATTTTTGTTTTCATTTAGGGTTGAATATGGTCAGAAGCTGAAAAAAAATTCTAAAGGTACTGAAACTTATTATATAAACAACTGAAAAACTTGAGCTATGTATGCTAACATAATAACTGCCAATGCTCTGTATGTGAATTTTGATGTCAATAGTAATTATAACATATAGTTGAATATGTATACATATATATATATATATTAATATATTAATATCATGGTGTGACCTTACAGTGTTAATAAGGCTGTGTATTCTTTTCGTTCGTTCGACATGATTAATATGTTTAAATTGGCATAGAACCTTCGGCCAAGTTGACGTCGCTTTAAGGTATATAAAGCTCAGCTTATTAAACGAGATTTTAAAATTAATATTGGTATTGTCCGCAAACCATTGTCCTATCATTTTAAGGGGGAATAATACAAATTTTAGCAGGAAATCATTAATTTAAAAGCTGAGTGGAAACTTAGTACTTATACCAGAAGTCTTATTTTACTGACACAGATTTTAAAAGGATTATTATTGTGAAAGTGACGTTAAGAGATTTTTACTAAATATATATTTCTTATTTGTTTTTTATAGAATATAGAATTTTTCAATGTTGATAAATATTGCACAGAATGATAAATGTTATTTTATTTTATGGTTTTAACTGTCGATTCATGGTGGAATGCATTGAATTATTAATTAAAACAAAACGCAATTTTGTTGAACCAATTCCACTAGTTGAAGATGTCCATCTGAAGCGGGCGAAACCCGTCAAGCTAAATAATAAAAGTGGAATTTCTTTCATTTATTTATTTTGACCACGTTCGATCGTAATAGAATCATAATATGGGCCTCCACAGTATGGAGGTTTTTGTTAACAGATTTTTGTTTTTACGAGGAATGGATGTTAGCTACTTGCTCAACCTATTAGGTACATACTCTGATTCTAAATACAGTTTGAAAAACAATATGCGCATTACGCAATATGCATTTGATCGACCCGGAATTCGAACCTGAGTCCCATGACATTATAAGCCGACGCGTAAGCCACTCAGCTATCTTGGGCGTTAAGTGGAATTAGTACGATAAAATTGCGTCATACTCGTATTTGAAAAAATAATTAATGATAAATATTATTTATAAATACCATTTTTATTTTGTTTGCGTATTTTATAGGTTTATTCCGGAAAATTATACCATATATGTATTCGAAAAGTAAATATGTATATACTTACATAGTAAACATATTATATACCTAGATTATACAAAATAATATTTTATTGACACCTTGAATATACACTGATGATAATGATAAAAATCAAGTAATATATTATGAGTGGTTGATGTATAATATAATCAAACATTATTTTCTCTGCTTGATAATATACAATATTAAACCCGTCATAAATTGTTTACCATTATTTAAAGAGGCAAATAAAATAGTCATTGTTAGTCAAAAAATATACAAGTACAAGTTGACACGTTACAATATGGATTTCAAACACAACTAATAACTAGAATATATTTTTTAAATCTTTTAACCAGATTCTACAAATTAAACGATGTTTACTGAATATATATATTAACTATTTATAAACCTAGGTTTTTATAATTACATCAAGGTATTTCGCTAAATTAAATAATAGAGTTAATACAAAAAAAATGTGCTGAAGGCGGATGTTGATAGTCTGTTGAATGGCCAAACAGAAGTATGAGTCTATCATCAGTAAACTCCAGGTTCGAGAAATGCTTTCACACTTCCCAGTTGTGTTATTTGGTCAAGTCAAAGGTCGGGGAGGACGAGAAAGTGGTACTTTTAGATAAGTAAATAGACTAAATCAAAATTGCCTTTGTTTGTTTTGCATACATATTTTGTGTTTTGGTTGAAAAAGTTGGGTAGAAAACCATAAAAGTTAAAAATAATAAAAAAGTAGCCCTAATATTCAATACTGTTTGGTACGGGTTTCATAAGATGACTGGCGTTATGTATTAAATATGCATTCTGGCTTTAGGTATGCAAGGTGGCTAACTAGATAGGTATCTACCATAATATTTAGATTTGACATATTCGCCATGCGCCGCCTCTGGAAGTCAAAGTTATTTCAAACTAAATGTTTGCATCTGCGCTCTTTGCATTCTAAATGAACTAACGTAGGAAGATGTTTGTAGGGGTAGTTATACTCTTATAAAGAAAATATAATTTGAGATCACCGAGCGATGATTTTTTAAACAATAAAATGTGTTAATATTTAGATATAAGTATAATTTAATGCACCAACTGTGGTGCGTAAATTTAATCGTTTCCTCCTTGATTCGTGAAACGTAAGTTTGGATTCCATGGCTGACTCAAATTCACACTGTATTTGTAATCAATATAATAAGTGTTTAGATCTAGAGTAAATAATGGTTACAATTAATAATTAAAGAAATTATCAATATAAATTCTTGTTACCTAATAATATAATAAAATTCTTCTGCACCATCGTAGTTTCTGACTTCGATTGATTAAAATTTGTGATTTCAAAATACATTATATATTATATACTTACCTATTGACTGAAATTATAAATAACCTGTATTTCTTTAAAGGTCAATGAACCGTCTCCCAGACGCACATAAAATATGAACAGCAATTTGAGACATTAAAAACATCTTACTTAAAAGAAAAATATTTATTTATTCTTAAGTTTATGATAAAAATAGTGGAAATAATTCAGTATGTGAAAGAAGCTTTGGTTTAAAAAAAACTTTAAACGTTTTATAACTGTGACAATCGAAGGAATTTTAGGTATAATAATAACACTGATTTTTTAGAATGGAAGAATCACCAAAGATTAGTTTAATTATATTAAAACAATAAAATATATCTAAATATTTGACCAAACGACATATTTAATCAACTGATATAAACTCATATAAAATATAATTTATAAAAATTATAATTTCAAAATTTAGCACACATGAGACTTTATGCATAGTGGCATATAATTTAATTATACACGTAGTTCATGACTTCTGAAATGATAAATTTACCTTATTTCTCTCAACAGATGCTACCAGGAATGCATTTCAAAGAAAATTATTCATACTTACACAGAGCATTATGTATCTACTTAGTTTATTCTATTTACATTGATATCCTTGTTTTATGTTTATTAACTTCAGGTTTTCTTTGTGTACTGAGAATTTCTATGTTTTATAATTTAACATAGATTTGCATAACTACAAATTGAAAAAAATGAGTTATGAATTATTTTGTCTTTTCTAAAAATTTAATGGGTCATAATCAATTTTCTATCTGAGGGATTTTTAAATTGAGCACAAATTTAAGTACACATTATCATGAGGTGCCTAACCACTAAAAATATTTTAAGTAATTAAAAAAATCAATTATTGTTTAATCGTAAAGATTATATTTATTTATACCTGCTTAGAACATTCAAAATTATCAGTAAAATAGATTGTAAGAGAATTTTATTATAAAAAAAACATTGAAACCATTTAAAAATATTGAAATTTTCAAATATATAACTATGTGTAACTAGTTCCTTTATAAGGTATGTTGTTTTTAAAATATATAATGTTAAATTCATAAAATTTACCAATTTATCTTTTGTACTCGGATCATTTTTTGTCTTCTAATAATCATTAGGTATTCTGTTTAGAATCTAGTATAATTTTTTAATATTAGAATATTTTTAATATACTTTTTTACAAAACAATAACTAATTGCAGGTCTAATGAGTGATAAACCTCAATAGAATTTGCTGTAGTATATGCTGTAACAAAAAAACCCTTTATTTAAAAAAAGAGCTTAATTAGATTAATTGAGTTAGCATTTACTTGGTAGAATTCCATTTTACAAAAAATGAAAATATAATTAATATTAAATTCTACAGGTTTTTTTAAAAAGGTTTGTCGATAGCTATTTCGGTTGTAACACCATTATCAAGACTATTCAGATAGGCCGTTTGCCTTTGCTTAAATACTATACGTGTATAGATAGAGACAGAATACATTTTCTTATTCGTTCCAGCAATATTATGAATTTTTACATTATTATTAATTGTAATATTATTAATACTTTGAAAACCCTAAGTGGGTTTTTTAAAATGGATATCGAAATTTTCAAAATTTATCAAAATTACAGTGTTCGATGGTTATTTATTGACATTATTAATCAATTAAAATATTATTAGTATAATTGTCTTAATCGTGTGTTTAGATTATATTTAATAGTGGCAACGAATACATTACCAAATTTTCATTAATTATGAGATTACTTTTGGAAAATTCGCGATTAATTTCCAACTGTTCAAGTAAATTTAATTTTAGACCTTTATTACATATATGCAAACATTGTGGCGTTTCATTGTTACTGATGCTATGCGAGTTTGATATCAAA
Organism: Rhyacophila brunnea; assembly: GCF_057557595.1. Lineage (NCBI taxonomy): Eukaryota > Metazoa > Arthropoda > Insecta > Trichoptera > Rhyacophilidae > Rhyacophila > Rhyacophila brunnea. The sequence goes on from NW_028233350.1 coordinate 22,176,281, forward strand.
TGTTTAGCAAACTGAGAATCTGTTTTACCATTCCTAAAAGACCGGAGGTGCTCTTTAAATCGAGTTTTTATTGACCTGCCAGATTGACCAATGTAGCATAGACTACATGTGCCACATGTTATTTTATAAACTCCGCTTTTCTCCAGTTTGTTGATTTTATCTTTACTATTTTTTAAGTTTAATCCTAGATTATTATTAGCTTTGAATGCTACGTTAACGCTTGATTAATTTCTTGATAAATTTTGTCTGAAATAATGCCGTGATAACCAATGGACTTGTAATAACGATTTGAATCTTTAACGTTAGGGTATATTGTTGATCTAGCTAATTTAAGTTGTTTTTTATATAATATTTTATCTACCATTGATGTTTGATATCCATTACTTAAGGCTATTTGTTTAATGGTATGTAGTTCATCCTCAAAATCTAATTTGTTCATGGGCACGCTAACTGGCCTGTGGATCATGGCATGGTATGCCGCCAACTTATGAATCCATGGATGTTGCGATCCTTTATGTATAGTAGTTTCAGTATAGGTGGGTTTTCTATATATTTTGAAGTTATGTTTATTATTAACCCTCTGAATAATGAGGTCTAGAAAATTAATTCTGTAGTCTATGCTACATTGGTCAATCTGGCAGGTCAATAAAAACTCGATTTGAAGAGCACCTCCGGTCTTTTAGGAATGGTAAAACAGATTCTCAGTTTGCTAAACATTTGATATCAAACTCGGATAGCATCAGTAACAATGAAACGCCACAATGTTTGCATATATGTAATAAAGGTCTAAAATTAAATTTACTTGAACAGTTGGAAATTAATCGCGAATTATCCAAAAGTAATCACATAATTAATGAAAATTTGGTAATGTATTCGTCGCCACTATTAAATATAATCTAAACACACGATTAAGACAATTATACTAATAATATTTTAATTGATTAATAATGTCAATAAATAACCATCGAACACTGTAATTTTGATAAATTTTGAAAATTTCGATATCCATTTTAAAAAACCCACTTAGGGTTTTCAAAGTATTAATAATATTACAATTAATAATAATGTAAAAATTCATAATATTTCTGGAACGAATAAGAAAATGTATTCTGTCTCTATCTATACACGTATAGTATTTAAGCAAAGGCAAACGGCCTATCTGAATAGTCTTGATAATGGTGTTACAACCGAAATAGCTATCGACAAACCTTTTTAAAAAAACCTGTAGAATTTAATATTAATTATATTTTCATTTCTTGTAAAATGGAATTCTACCAAGTAAATGCTAACTTAAAAAGGATTCTACTATGTTCTATTAAAATATTTGGGGCCTGTCTGGCCTGCAGAGTGGTAAGAGTTAAATTTATAAAGCTATTCATATCATTAAATTGTGTGTATGATATAACAATATCACAGTACAATGAAAAAAATCATCCATTATCGTATTTTAATTATGTAAAACAAGTTATGTACATATATATTAACAAAGAATTTAATATGTGTGTCAAAAGAATGTATAACCTGTTGCTAAAAGTATACACACTATACAAGCAATAATAACGCATTGCACCGCTGATAAGAAAATATGTATATCCAGTAAGTTCAAATTGGTACAGTTTCACATAACCGTACTATAAAGTAACCGATAACCTATCGCAACATTTTAAATACGTTACCAAACATTTTAGACTTCAATATATTCTGAGTTTAACGGCCAGACAACAATACACAACGACCGCAGAAACAGCCCCTGTGAAATGTTGACTACTAAATGAAAGCATGCATAAATAAAATACGTTTTTAACGTCATTCCAACAGAGCTGCAACAAAGCTCTACGGTTATCGTAGAAGGTCTACGACGTAGCGAGTCTACGGCATACGGCTGATTGCACAAAAATAATGCATGGCATATAAACACAAAGATTATAATAAAAATGTTAATTAATTTATTTAAAGACATTCTATAAATAATGTATATAACAGTAATAGACAGAGAACTGAAATAGTTATCTGTCAAATATCTGAAACTTTCATCAGGCACAAAGTAGTTACATGTATTTTGATATAAATCATAAAATTATATGACCATGACCTTTTTCAAATCAACCAACATTGCATCAAACGTGATTATTGAAAATATGTGTTCAAGTTTTTATAGCACTTAATTAATTAATTAAAATTAATTAAAAAAAGATGATTTATTGAAAATTTTTGTCGAAGTTGTTAACCTATTATATTAATATTTTATATGAGAGCGCCTTTGTATAAGTCAATGTATGTACCATGCACTGTTCCAAAATATTATATTTAAAAAATACGGCATGATTTTTATATGGGAAGACTACAAGCAAATATCAATCAATCATTTTGAATAGGTACATCTATTTTTAAAGTTTCAAGCTCTAAATAATTGTTACAATTAATAATTTTAAAACGATATTTATAATTATTTGACATAAAAATATGATTAATAATCACTACCATTTATTTGAAAATTTTAATCAATTGACAAAAATACAATACACATTAATTACCAAGTATTCATGTTCATGAGCACATGGAATGATCTTTCCCTGACCATCTTTATTAGAAACACGTTCTTATAGGACACAAATTTATTTTTCCGAAAATGTTTTTACACAGAAAAATACGTTAAGGAATTCTCCACAAGATGGCATTAACAGTTCATTTTATACACAAAATGGACTTGGAATGATATTCCCTTGTAGTCTTCATGTTAACTGACATGCCACAGTGGTGATTTAGTTAAAAGTCGGTATACGCTATAAACAACGCCATGAAAAATTATAATCTACGTAATGATTTCAACTTTTATTATTGTCAGTTGTAAAGTTTTCATAAAACAAGATTCAAAAACACAATAAAAATGGACAATAGCAAAGGATTTCCAGGATAATGGATTGGAAACACAATTTACGTCGGCTGCAGAAACATGCCAATGACCGAATGGGCGTCAAATTAATTACATCTATTGAATATCTGGGCGGTATCTTAATTGGTAAAGTTCTGAGTAAAAAACTACAGAAAACTATTGAAATAAGTCTTCCGAGATGTATGCAAAGAAGATGGGACATAACAAAAAAGTACACTCACGAACTATATACTTACATTATTCAGTTTTTCATTTCGGTGTGAACAAAAATAATATAAAACAAGTACTGCTGTATATTTCGAAGACCAAATATCGTCTTTTGAAGGCGTGCATGCTACACGTGCTCCTTTATATCTGAAACGTGGTATAGTATCAAAACCTAAAGGTCTCAACTTTTGAGTTTTGAAAATTATTAATGTCTCTACCGAATCTTAGAAATTCAAAAGGTTGGACCACGTTAGAAACACTTGGGATCGTGAACACGACACACTTCGCAATCATGTAGATCACATCTCTCTCTGTAGTAGCCCACAGGGATACTACAAAAACAATGCATAAGACACGGAATGTGGAGATGGATCAAGTACCTTGTACCTGTTCTATGAGTCATATGGTCTAGTAAGTAATAAGTAGGTATACAATATTATGTTGACTGTATGTGCGATAATGTATGAACATGTACTTTACTGTTATCAATAAAATTCAACAGGTAAAATTGTCTAGTTTATGTAATGTTCATTTGCTATGTGCAAGCGACATGTAAGTAGTTACAACGTAGAGTAGCTACAACTGGCGTAGCTGTGGGCAAGTAATGGTACAAACGATATGCGACAATGCACCGCTATTATGACCGGCCGAGTAAACTATTGTAATAACTCGGCGGTAACCGCGTCATTCGCAGTCGGCTGTTATGTAGACGTTATCTGACCCAACCGTATGCACAGCCAACGACAACAGAAAGGGTTGTCGTGATTTGACATCAGATTATAAATTGCACTGTCAGCAATATAATAAAGGGTTATCAAAATAGTACTATAGATTTTTAAAACGTCATAGCAGCCATTTTTTTTCTAATTCCTACCAAAATTAATATTTGTGTTTTGTATTGTCTGGCAAATTATTATGAAAAGATACACGGTTGTACAGCATATACAAATTGTTAAAATTTATTACAACATTAATGAATCTATTCCAGTTAAGTTTAGGGCATTACGTGAAATTGAAGGTCAAATAATCGATCTACAGAGCCTTACTATTAGTAATTTAATTAGAAAGTTCGAGTCAAATGGTAAATCTTATCATGTTGAAAATCCAACCCGTCGAAATGTAAGCACACTGCTGAAAATATCGATGTTGTGAATCAAAGTGTGGAAGACAATCCTGAACACTTAATTACACGTCGTTCTCAGAAACTTGGACTTTTTTATGACACTACATGGCATATTCTTCATAAAGACTTGTATTTCGAGGCGTATAAAAAATAGTCAATACAATAACTTACACAGGGTGACCATTATTTGGTGCGTCTAAATTTTGTAATTAATTTAGAACTTAATCCATAATCTATCAATATAATTAATATATTATTATATACCTCCCCAGCTATAGCCGGTTTAGTATGATACATAATATAGTAAAACGTAGTACAGAACAGAAAAAGATATTTAATGATATTAATTTATGAGATATTACCTTTTAAAGGATCTACGTTTATTTCAACTACGAACCACTTTCAAAAAAAATAATAATATAGGCACAAGCTATATTTCACTAATTATTCAATTTATTTATTCGTTTCCATAGTAAATACATTCATTGACATCCAAATGTGTTTTTTGAAAGCTTTAGGCATAAAGCCCACCAAAGTGGCGCTCGGTGCGCTCTCTACGAAGTAGGCCCCCTCCCACCCGCGCATTACCCTTCACCAATGTAATAAGGGGCTCAAGGAGCACAAAATAATTATTATTATCAGCGTCTCTCATAACAAAGCAATAAAAATATTATTAAATTTCTTGGGGCATGTAATTAATATCGGACACGCAATAACTAAGCAAAGAGTTCCCTGTTTTTAAATAATGGCTTCTCGCCCGTCTTATCGACGACGCTTCGAGGAGCGTGATTTTGCTTGCCGTGTTCAATGAATAGACTACGTTGTATTTCGTTAATTCGTATCGCTGAGAAGCAAAAAACGGTGACTCATGGGGCAGGCGGGCACAAGGCGTCGTCAAATCCAGTGTGCGCTGGCGTATTTGATTACGTTGTATTTTCGATGATTCACATAGAAAATGCGCGAGCGCCCCGCAAGCCTGCTTTAGTGGACTTTATGCCTTAGAGAAATGAAAAAATGTGCATCAGATGAGCATAGCAATACCGCGATACATAGGGGGAAATAAAATATGAGCAGAATGGCGGCGCTGTGGCCGCGAAATAATTATAACGCCTACAAACACGTAATAAATGAAGCCTTCTATCCTCCACCATGTTAGGGAGGCTCGTTTATAATTCAGCGACAAATTTGCGGCGGCACTCAACAGCTGAAAAATGTATAAACCATACATAACATTTAAAATCTCGCTAATGCGTTGCGGCTTTATGAATATTCACCACTGATGATCCGTGCTTATAACATTTTGTTTCGAAATCACTGCACAGTTATAATATTTTTAATAAAAATTTTGTCGTATATTCAACCATAATTTAGTTGTGAAAAATAAATGTGTATTTATAGTAGATATAATTAATCTTAGTATGTATCCTAAAACCTTTTAATGACTCGAGCATAGATAGATGACTCATTCACTCTGGCCGGTCCCACAGCTCAACATGCCGTCGATATCGTGGTGTTCCCGCATTTCGTTTTCCTTCTGGATTACTAAAGTGGATTTTGTTTTATGTTTGGTCATCCATACGTGTCACCTGACGCAGACGTTGGGTCGTGATCAATTCGTCGCCCATCAAACAGTTCATGATCATCAATATCCACGTCTCTCGTCCGTAGCACAATACTGGTCAAACATATAGGTAAAATTTTCTGTTTCTTTTATTTTAATTGCTATTATTGATTTTGAAAAATATGACATTCTTCAATATTCTTTATTTTCAGTATTTGAAATACCTCAGATAACGTTATTGTTTGTATTGATTCTCATGATTCATAGACGGATCGGTAACTTAAATAAAACGAGCATTCCTTTAGAGAGTGAGAATATTTCTAAATTTTTCAAAATCTTGTATTATTTTCAATATTGCTATGCTTAGTGTAGATTTAAGCTAACCCACATGAGGTATCTCAAAATCTTTAAACCGAAAATGATTATTGGATATTTTTTAAACTTATTCTAAGCACAAATTGAAACAAACAACGTGAAAATTTTCATAGAATTCTAATTCCCGTTCCAAGGCTTCGCAAGTAAACTTTATGCGACAAGGCCGACGCGAATATTTAATCACTTGTGTAGGTATATATTATAATTTAAATTGAATGATAAAAAAAGTAAATATTAATTTTATTTTTGAAATTAAGTCAACCGAAGCTCTCAAATATACTTTTAAAAATAAATTTTACCCACTTATCTTATTTGCGTATTACAACACATAATAAAATAGAATAGTAGATTTCTATTTGCATACAATATAAAGCATTTCGTTTTAAATGGTAATGTAATAATTTAAATATTCCGTATTCAAAGCGCAAAGAGTCCAAGGAATACTAAAAGCTGACACTTTCAGATTGCACCTAATTTAACTGCCACACGAGAACAGACAGTTTCAAGCACATTAGGAGTGGTCTATAGTACTAAGTTCGCTGTAAATTAGCTGCGGTGTTCGAATAAAATCGACGACACTAAATTTGATCGCAAACGAGAGCACGCCGGGCATACGTTAATTGCTAATGTGTCCATTAAACCAATTTATTGATAGTCGATTAACTCCGAAAAGAAAGGAAGCTCGATTTTTCGTAGGACCTACGCCTAACAACGTGAAAATTTATTAACGTACTCCACGGCGTTACATACCGTTTTTTCATGAAACTGTGTAATCGTTTGACCGGTAATAAATTACGTAAATATTCTTTTTTTAAATTTAATTTTGCTATAATATTCCATGTGCTAACATTATAAATATACTAAAGTGTGGTTTCAATCGGTAATTGAAACGTGTGATTAAATATTTTTATGACTTTGCCAATATTATAAACCAAAGCCGCTGAATTACGATAGCGCTTCTGTGATGTGGACTGCTAGGGGAGGGGGCTGTTTGAAAGTCGAGGTTGCCATTAAAATTTAATATTTTTGTCAACGCAAGTATCCACGGTATTTACAATGTAAAATGCATTGAATTATTGTCTGCATGTGTTATATTATTAATCTTTTTTTGAGTCATGAAACAAAACTATTATCTAAATCTGGGACTCGATCTGAATGTCTAAATGATTGCATGAGTAAAATCACACCATCACACGTAGGGCGGGTCAAGGCTCAAAAAAAACTTTTTAAATACGGAGGCAGTTTAGAGTACGCGATGTGATAGATTCTAATGAGATGGACATGTAATGAATGAAAAATCGCTGGACAATTAATGCAGTCATACAGTGGAATCCAATAGACACTAAACAGCTTCAGGAGCACCCCAAAACTTGCTGGGGCGACTAATGTACGTCACATAAAAAATGGATCCGAGAAGTGTGGAATGAGTAACGAGAGGCCTTTATCCTGCAATGGATTGTGTTACAGTTGACAATGAAAACAATCGTGGTAAATGGGGAATATATCCACAATTCAATATTAGCTGTAAACGCTATTATGTTTTTCATGCATAGACGGTTGGTTTTATCATTAGAAAGTTCATTTTTTCCATTGTATTGTGTTTCCAAATTACAATGACAGATTCATTCATGTTAATAAATAATCTTTTTTTACTCTATAGAAATATATTTTTATTTATTTCTACCATTGTAAATAATCGATTTCTGTACTGCCCCCTTAACCAAAAAGGCAGCTATTCGCCAAAGTAACATTATGAGATAATGGCACATTTACGTTTTTTGAACTTTTATTAAGAAAATTTCCAATAATGTGGATGAGTCTTTTGATTTATGGTACATAAATATATTATAGTTGTTTTTAAAATCACTAAACTTACATAAAATATTATTTAATATTTAAAATATTAGTATTTGTTTTTTATTTCACATTATGAATATCTGTTTCATAAATAAAAACACAGTATGTCACTATTCATAACAAAGAGACCCATGTGATACTTTGTTTTTGTTTATGATTCTCAATCAAACTACACAGTTCTGTGCAGTAATGCAGTATTACATATTAATCATTCAAGAAGTACCTAGATATCTTTTATTTAATTTAGGTATGTATATTTTGATATAATTTATCTTATTTTGTTAACTGACAATTCATGGTAGAACTGCATTGTATTGTTGTTTAATTTAATGTAACGCATTTTTTTGTAGTACTTATTTCACTTAAAAAAAATGCGTTTTATTAAATTAAACAACAATAATTTGATATACGTATTTATTATTAATTTGTTACACATTAAATATTAAACAGTGATATATCATTACTAGTAATTTAATATGTATGAATATAACTAGAATTTTTTGTAAACCTTTATTACTCATGGAATTATATTAGTTTACAAGTACAAGCAGGATATAATGATAATTTTAAAACTTATAAAACATTAGTTTTTTAGAAGCTTTTGTCAAAAAGTGCATTTCATAATCTATGGAATCAATGTCGTAAGAATTTCTATATTTTAAGAATTTAGATCCCTAATTGCTTTAACATTTATAATATTTTCCATGTATGGCCTGTGCTGATTAATTTTTTTACTATTAATTTGATAGCTAGATGAGAAGTCACTCCAATTGAAAAAATCTGAAAATGTCATTTTATTCGTCTGGACTTTCCTCGAAATAGCTTATGATAAATTAAATAATGTTTTAAACAACGCGCAAATGCTATAGTTAGCTAACGTTATTCACAGTTTAAATAGTATTTGAGGTTTCCTGTCAAAATATCATGCGCCATAGACAACATCACCGTATGCCATTGTTTTTAAGCATAAAAGCAGTATACTTTCAAGCCACACTAGGTTTTTGCTTATGAATCACTATATACTGTCTTCTTGTTTATCTTAATTACCATTTTCGCGAAAAAATGAAAAACAATATGTCGATTTTTATACTGAAATAAATTTTATACTGCTTTTGACTGTATGGCAAATGGTTCAAAATTTCACGTATAGCATTATCTGCACGCTAACTCAATTTGTGATTTTTGTCAAAAAGCTGCCTCTTGCTTATGGGGCCAGTGTAAGTCATCAAGTTTTAAAATAATTTTGTTGCATGACTTTGGCGGGTTTTGGAGGTTAAGCTTATTACGTAAAATAGCACATACGATAATATGTATGTATTTTTATGATATTTTAAGCAAATAGACGACTTATCGATTTTGGAGTACTTGCGAACAACAATCATAATTGAAAACTAATTTATCCACGGTTTTATATTATATTGTAAAGTGTATAGTAAACTTCCAATTAACTAAGTTCAGTAAATTATATACAGTAGTGAATGTTCACTTACAGGGCTCTAAAGAACAGGAAAACATATTAAGACACCGATTGACTGCAGTGACTGGCAAACGAGCAAAGAGACGAATCGGAGATGTAAACAGGAGAAGCTTTTATGGCCCGTAAAACAACTTTAAGGATTTGAGTTTAACTTGCGAAGGGAAAGTTTAACAGCAACTTCGGTCGTAGTTTTACCAGATGCCTTTAGTAAAACGCAGTGAAAAATGAGATTGCGACGACGAATAAAAATGCCACATCAGTGATGTTTTCATGCAAAGTCGCCGCGATTCACGTTCCTGTCATTTATCACGACAGTTTCTACAGTACGCCAGTGCAGTCGAAATTTTTAATTAGATTTTTTTTTGCCGAGTGACATGCATAGTATGAGTTTTTTTTAAAGCTACTATCAAATGTAGAAAAGCTGCATACTTCGAGAAAAATTTTCCCTACTGAGAAGTATGATTAATTCCAATTGATAATTTATGAAAATATAAAATATATAGAGCAATATTCGCGTAGAATAATTTCATAGTATACATATTTTTATTTTTTAAATAAACATACCATAGATTAAAACTATGAATTATTGAAAAAATATATTTGCTACATTGGAGAAAACTTATTAAGTATTTTAAATTTTAGTATTGGGGATACTTATGTTTACTTTGTGGCCATCATTATATTTCTGTGACCCAGATCTCAAATATTATAATATTATCTATAAATATTCATTGTCACGTAGAATCGGCCAGGATCCAAACTCAACGAAATAAATGACCTCAATAATTATAATATTATTCTTCATATTTATTCCAACGCCAGTCAGCAAAATGTCCAATTATCGCACACTCAATAAAAGAGCTGATCCGCAATTTATTGAATAGTCATTTCAACATATTATTCAATATCGCGTCCATCAATGAATATCGGATCATAATTGATTCGGCATGTGACTCGATTATAACTTTCCGGTCTGTTAGTATCTCAGTCTCTGTATCGTTCCGTACAGCATCTCATTATACGAGGTTCAAACCTCGGAACAGTATCATAAGTAGGTATAGTAACATAACTCTCTTTAACATACTCTTATACTGACTGTTAACGCTGCAATAAAAACTCGCTCCTCCGTCCATCGGAGCAACCACCAAATCTCGACTTCTCCATCTCTCCTCCTGGCCATTACACTACAGCGGTCTCATCTCTCTATAACGAGACCGTCAAATCTTCAACAATAAAATATATTATTTTTAAATAGATACGTTAATAAAATTTAATAGCTAGTGGTTATGAAAAAAATAATAAAAAGGTTTTGTAAAAAGCGTTTGGGAATAAATTGAAAAAAATACTAATATTCATCCCCTATTGCAGTAAAAGATCATAATACGAATAATTTTATGTTTTCTGTAAAAAAAAAATGCTTAATTAATTTTGTCGCGTGACATAATAACTACAGTAATAAAACTCATATTCATTATGACTAGGAAAGGCTTCGTTGTAATAATTATTTTGACAGGTCATGTAAGAAGCCATCGAGGAAGCAACCCCAAGGCCAGTGTTTCTGTACATGCCACATCTCTTCATCGTTCTAATTGATTTTTCTCTGTACATTTTAGTATGAAAACTGAAAATTCAGAAAAATGTTATCTTTTCCGCCCATCTGTAAACTTATTGATTTATCCTTTCAGTATTTATACGAATTTTTGAATTGTTTATTTATTTAAGTAGGTAAATAAATATCTGTGTCCTGTTTGACATTGGTTATTCTTAAACTCACTCTAATTACACATTTGGTATACAGAATAATAATTAAAATCGTCTTTGTTAATAAACATACCAATTCTCCTTTTTCAACTGTCAATTTATTGAGGGAAGAAGTAAATATTAATTAAAATAATATACATCCGTTTGAGATAGTAACACAGACATAATATAACCTAGTATTTATAATACAATTTCAGACTGAAAATAGTAAGGGGCGGTACTCTGAATATATGTATATAATGATGCTGCTTATTGCTTAACACGTTTATTTTGTTTTTTTAGAATTAACACAACCTTTTAAGAATCCTGCTAAAAAAAAGATTTTGAATAACTGCTCTATGAGAATAATACTGATCCCGGTCATAGATATTTTTTAATATATATATATATTTAGATTAAATTAAAATAAAGCTGGTTTCAAAGTAAGGCCTCTTGAATTGTATATGTATGACACAATATAAGGAAACCGCCGTTGTGTCCTCAATAATTAGGTAAAGAAGACGGGACCAATTTTTTCCCCCTTTTGTGAAGACGACGGGCATTTTATTTCAACCCTCCGTCCGCGCGGACACCTGAAGTTTTGTGAAACTTTTAATAAGGTAATACAAAATCACGGGCGGCTCACGTGGTGCAGTGCTTAAGGTACTGGCCTTCCATCCGGGAACTCTGGGTTCGTTTTCCGGCGAGGACACAATTTATTTGTGGTTTTCTCAAAGTCTAAGCGTTTGTGATTGTTCAAAATTACTAACAACCACCCTGTAGGAAAACGCAAGGACATGGTTGTTAATAATTTAAAAAACATACACAATCACGCAAGATATGGATTTAAAAATGAACGGCCGTATAATCACTCACAGATGCATCATTATCTTGGTACATAGTTAAATAATATGATGGTTACAATACTAATATTAAAACACACGAAGTATGCACCAGAGTATTTATCTATTATCAATGGACTTTATGCGAAATATAATAAAGTCGTTTTATATAGGATTGAAAGTAATACGATACGGTAAGTTTGAAATTTTCTAGTAAAATACTGGCAACAGCTGTCCAAGTATTTCTGATATAAATTTTCAGAATACACCTGCAAAGCCTGCAAAATGAAAGCATTGCATTCTCGGCGAAGACGAAAGAAAATAAGCCTCGCGACAGAAAGAATGAGGGATTGAAAAGAAAACAATATCACATGAAAGGTATTGTGAAAATTTTCAGGTGGCTTTTCCTACATAACGTTGTATAGTGTTTACATTTCAACGAGTGTTGTAGCCAATATGATTTTTCATAAAAACACATCATTTTATATGCGTTTATACACTGCCGTATGAAACCATTTGTTGCCTTTATATAACTGTAAATATTACCATCACAATTTATTTATATTCGATAACAATTTATTATTCATGTTATTAGATAATGAACGCTCCGTTATCGATGAGAAACTTCTTATAAGCTTTATAGGTATTGTTTTAACTAAAATATATCACACTTTAATGATGTTATTACACTATATAAATTAAAAGGAATTACATAGGGCTTACTTACTAATTGATAGTTTTCGAAAATAATATGTTAAGGATAAAATTATTAAACGTTTATCTCGTAGCGTATGGGGACTTGTATAATAAATTTAAAGTAAACTAAGAAGGTGTATTATAATATAATCATCGGCTTAATAAAACATTTTAGGTAGGTACCTATGTATTGAATATAACATCGTGACAAAAATCAAAAAAATTTGCGAAATGACAGGTATCAGAAATATTCTTCTAAAAAAACATTGAGCTGCTTTTTTGCCATCGATAGAGTCGCTGTAAATATTTAACATCTACCTATCTAAAGTAAAGCACAAAAAACGTTCACTCGTAAAAAATACAGAAATGATTGAAGTGAGCAAACTCTACCAAAAGAGAAGTGAGCAATGACATTCTTTTTGACATTTTTATATTTACAGTGAATGCCATAAAAATATCCAGTGTCTATGTTATTTAGGTATTGCAACCCTCGAACACTGTACTTTCGATAAATTTTGTAAATTTTGATATCCATTAAAAACCCACTTAATATTACAATTAATAATAAGTATACAAAGTCATAATATTGTTTGAACGAATGAGAAAATGTATTCTGTCTCTATCTATACGTATAGTATTTAAGCAAAGGCAAACGGCCTATCTGAATAGTCTTGATAATGGTGTTATAGCTATCGATATATAACCGAAATAGCTATCGATAAACCTTTTAAAAACTTGTAGAATTTAATATTAATTATATTTTCATTTCTTGTAAAACGGAATTCTACAAAGTAAATGCTAACTCAATTAATAAACATTTTATCATTATGCATTAATTATCTTTGCCGATGTATGTCTGATTCAATATACTATTATGTATACATATACTAATTATTTGTATACTTATAGACAAGTCACTTTCATGAAGGTTTACCATTTTTGTCTATAAACATGCATTGTTTAGATGATAACCACTAAAAGTTAATCAAATCAATACAATGTATAATATAATGTATGTACCAACATGGGATCACTGTTTTGGGGATACTAAGATTCCAAAATCTAATATTATTTCATAAATCTGTATTCTATTGTATTATTTGCTTACTATTAAGAAGGACAAGACATTAAAATACGGTCCCATTGAAGTTGAAAACCATGTGGCTCCTAATATTAAATTCATATTTAAGTTGTCGATAGGTCACCAGCCTTTGGTGGATGTTACTATATTTCCTCTCTCGCATTTACAGCCCAATCAATTGTCAAATTTTTTGTGTGTCTCGGGAAAAACAGATTTTTTTCTCGCACAATATTTATCTAATTTAAGCACGTCTAAATAACTTAAGATTTGTTTAACTTTTTTTGACTTAGAGATAAGTAACCCATCTAAATGGAGTTTATTTTTGTGAAAGCATGATATTATGATGTGTACTTAGTATAAATATCATTTTTATTTTATAATATAAAATAACCAAAAACAATAACCTAAAATATATTCCATTACAAAAATAAGATAAATCTTTTTATACACTGTTTAATATATCACTTGGAATTCATCGCATATAAAAATTATTTAACACGTATTTTTGTCACATGATAAGCCTAATAAATGAGTACTTACTATCAACATAAAATTTGGTACAAGTCTGTTTACTGGAAGCCAGGTGGGATCAGCTGCATTTTCATAGCTGATTTCGGCAAAATTCATGAATTCAATAGTGATAACCTAACGGTCCTAACCTAACAAATAATTCAGTATATCAGCTATTAGAAAATAGACAATTTAATTAAATAGACAAGACCCAAATTTATAAATAACTAAGGATTTCCCACAACTTTTGAAATACTGAAAGAAAATATTGAAATATATACAATGAGTTTTTTGTATTTTTAATAGTTCGATTTCTAGGCGTGTAATTTTCAGCCCGCTCTTTACACATAAATAGTTGCATACTGTGCGTTATTTATATTTTTTATATCGATGAAAACCAAAAATCAAAGAATAAAGTATCTACACCATGAAAATTTCATTAATATCGATCCAGTACTTTTTGAGTTATTACCGAATAAACGCATAGATAAAAACTTATTACCATTGCAGATTACAATTTTTCATTAGTGCTGTATATAAGTATATTATGTGTAGTAAATGTCTAGTGATTGATACATGTTATAAATTATCATGAATTAAATCCGGATGGATCTGCATTTCTTGAAAAGAGTAAGTTGATTGCTACCAAAAATATGATTATAATAAAAAAAAATATTTCTATGTTACACAATATTCCCTGAATTTAAGTGGCGGAGAGAATTGCATTGTTTAAATGTTTATTCATTTTTTTTTTATTTCTTTTAATTTTGCAGTGCAATTATTATATTCTAGGTTCATTTCACACATATTATTACGTAGGTAAATACGTATCGATTACATTAAGAGAAAAGGGCAAAGAATAATACGACAAACCATAGGTAGAATGGTGTCAGATTCTTTTGGCATTGCAGGCGACTCATAGTAGGTGTCAGTATCACTTTCAAATAACACAAAACCGTTCCAAATAAGTTTAGTCATGGCCGCAATTCCAGAACGATCTGTCTAGTACACAGTATTTCTTTTTGTAAAATAATATTTCATGCCACAGTGGGCAATAATATATTTTTTGATCCTTTTAAATCTCAAGAAACTACTATGAAAATAATAAAAAAATATTCATATGGACATCGAAAAATTAAAATGATTGTGCATTTCAGTGGATGTTCCAATCTGTATTTTCCATCATTGTATTAATTGTTCTGAATCTAAATTATACGACATAAGGTAAACTTTGGCCCAACTCAACAATGTCTCAGAGGGTTCCAGTGTTTGTAGACGTATAATTAATTTGCAACGACAAAAAGGGATATCAAGCTTAAACCTCAACGGTGAAGTCAAATAAACTTGTAAGTCAAGTGCTTGTTTGATTAACAAGATATGCGACTAACGAACCCCTGCTAAATACTTCAACTTAAAAAAGCTTCAAAAGAATTTATTAAGTTGACACAAAAAAACATTCGCACCACAGCAGAATTTGTGTGATTTTTTTCATTGAATCTTTTTGTATTAAATTTCTTTTTATAGCAAATAATTAGTCATGTTTATTTTTAACCCCATAGTTTTACATATTTTTCTTAGCGTTGCCTCATATATTTCAGAGCTTTTATTATAACTTATATGCAAGTAGATTGTAATCCACAATAATTTTATACGTTACCTATATTTAAGTTTTCTTATATAATAAAGCTAAGACCTCTCAGTGCGGCTCCATAGATCTGTATAAATCTATACGATATGAACAGTAATAAATTAATTTTCATATCATTAGTTTATTGAGAATTATCTAATATCAATATTATGAAAATTTACATGCCACACGTTTCAATGGCTTTATACCAAATTCAACGAATCAAATAACATTAAAACATCGCTCTTTGATGTGGGTCAATAAACCGAAAGGTATTTATATAATATATACCATATGTGAAGTTCTCCCATCCAATGCGTGTAAATAGCACATACCAACTCCAAATAATATGCAATATCTATGATTTAATACGTATACTGTAGCTTGATGTATGTACCTACACCTACATATTATTATTATAGTCTGTACAGTAACTAAGTAATTTTATATGTGATGCAGTAAAGGATGTTATTTTATTTTATTGTGTTAAGGGCGGACGTGCTCAGAGTGGGTCAAAATGGAGCTTTTTTCTATTTTCAAAGCATGATCCTGGACATACCTTAAACGTTGTAGATAAATTTAACCGTTTAAAAAAAAAAGATTTTTTTCCGGTTAGGTACATGTTCAATCACGCGCGTTAACATCATTTTACTCCCTACTTCAATTATAGTTTGTCAATTTATGGCTACGGCCGTATGTTGTAGCTTAACCACTGGGGGATGACAAAAGAAATGGCGTATTTCAAAAAAACACTACCTTATTCTTAGGTCAATAAATATTATAATGCAATTATTATTCATAGGATGTTTATCACACTTGAATGGTCAAAGACATAGCTTATAATGAGTATCTTTAGAATTATCTTAAAATGTGTTAATCTTGCCCATTTTTTGAATAATAAAATGCCTAATTCTTGTCAAATTTGGGATCACAAAGATTATAAAATATATTTTTTTTTCATAAATACGTCACTATATAATGTTAACATTAACTTTACTAATGGTTTTGTAAATGCGTTTAAAATTTATTAAATCTATTATATTAGACGGCTCTTTTTTTTCAGGAGTAAATTTTCGCCACGGGCCGCTATTTTTTGTACAATGCGATCTGCGCATCGATTAATAAAAATAATAGTAAAAACCGAAGGAAAAACGCATGGCTGTATATTTAGGTAAGGTAATAAGGTAATAAGGTAAGTTTATTTATTCGTAAAACTTTTCTGTAAATTATTATTGGTTTTTTTCTCTTTTCAAGATAAAACAGTCGCGTGTCGTGCAAATAGGTTCGCCACCCCTGCCATATATTATATAAGTATAGGTATATATATTGTTATTGTTGTTACATTAATTTTCAATCGAAAATGAAAGAAGGTGTAATGAAATACATAATACTACAATATGTTCTGAAAAAAGCAGGTCCGAATGTTTGTTTTGTGATACGCTATTTTGTTCAAAATAATAAATCCACACACTTTTTGTTAATATATGATAGTAAAATTCATTTAAAAAAAAATTGAGACTTAATTTTAAAATAACGCTAATTTACTGATTTAAAAGATTGACTACTTACATGTATCACTGTTAAGGCGACTTAATCCATAATACAATATTTACTACCTACATGTTTCATTTTAGACTTCTGTGGGTAGATAAAAAATAACAAACCTTGCTGCAATGCCGGCATTTTCCTTTCTCGGTCCTTCGATGGACCCAATGATGGTGGGTGGTAGTTTGTTCTCTGTACTGTCGTACGCCAACATCCCTGAAGGTGGGCTTGCAGTGGAACTTAACCCGGTCCATCAGGATGTCGATGCAGTTCGAGTGGGCGATGATCTTGCATGCTGAACATTTCATGCGTGGTCCATGCTTCTACAAAAGGAAACAAAATAATAATATTAGCGACCGTGTCCATTTGATACACGCTTATTATATTTTTCTTAGAGCTGTATTCTCTGGAAAGTAGAGTCAATTATGACATGTAGTAATATTGAAACGATGCCATTATTATTGGAAGCCATTTCAGGAATTCAGGATGGAAGAACTTCAACGTAGTCCAATTAGACGAGTAATATTCAAACATTTACAAACGAACACACAAACAGACAGATCACTCCCAGTATTAATAAAAAATATTGTTATCTTTCGGGGGGTATCTAAGTTACGAGTATCTTGATTGAATAATATATTGATAACATGTATGCTAAGTTTGCCACTGTTGATTCCAATTGGGATGGCGATAAGTATGTTCAACCAAATTGCTTCGGGTGTTGATATATTCTACTTGCGTGAGGTGAGTTTAGGTGGACGCTATTTTATACATTATTAAAATAGAGTCTTCTTAGCAAACTCGGTGTAGTTTTTTGAACCTCTATATATGTATAATGGTATTTTCACAGCTTTCGTATGTTTATATTATGTTCTCTTTTTATATTTTCATTTTTATAGCTGTTGTTACTTTTCGTGTTTATAATAATGTTTCATGTCATGTTGTGAACATCTTAAACTTATAATTTGTAATGTCCAACTCAAATAAAATATCCCTTTGATGTAGAATTAGAAGACTATTTTATAATATTACAGATTATTCACTAACTAGTCATTTGACAAAAGCTGATAATTTAAATCAAGTACCATAAATAGTAATCACATAGTATGGTTGGATAATCAGGGATAATTGATATCTGACAGACTAATGCATTCCATTAACCTCTCCAAGCATTTAGATCTCACGATATATTCAAATCAGTCCATAATATAGAATACACAGGGAATAATTGATAGAATGTAATACTATATTGACGAGCATTTCGTAGAAATAGTTACAGTTACAATCCTAATGGCCTCTTGATATAGTGCCGGGATAACAATATAGACGCATATTAGGTAATCTGTCGTAATTATTACAAATAGGCACTACGCTTTTAGTATAGTGAGGCGCAATGCACACTGAAATTCGACTCGACACTAGCATAATCCCAACACGGAGCGCCAACAAAGTTGCATTCACTTCCGCGCACATAATCAATATAGTGGAAACGGCAAAAATTCAACAGTAAAAATATTCAAGCCAGGTAAATGTATTTGTAGGTACGTCTGACAAAGAAACTGTGATTTTAAAAATTAAAAAATATCAATGCATGGTGATACAATTATTGTTGAAAGGTTATCTTAACCTAAAATGTAATGTCGTTATAATCGCAGCCATTGGCATTAATTTATTTATGTGTTCATCCTATGTGATTTGATAGGCCGGCGCGATGAAACGGCAGGTTAAACTAGCTTGAAAATTGACTCGCGCGCTATGGATAGTAGGTATAGATTCTGTGTATGGTGGCGTTCACTTTTGGATCTACATACTACATCGATATTCATATTAAGGTGATTCATCAGTGAAACGCCAAATAATTTTCTACCATAGGCGCGACGAAATTTTGCACTCGCTCCCATTCTGAGAGAGCATGTAGAGCTGGAAGGACGTCATTTTGCTTCGTGATGGCGACGGCCGTAATAATTCCTAAATCGTGTAAAGATGACTTAAAACGTTACCCATTTACTTTAAAAAGAAAACATGTCAATGAATATATTATTATTGTCACTGATAAAACAATAAACAGAACATTAAATGGACACATGTTGGATTTATAAGACAAATAATATTTGGTTTGACATGCCTCATTTGCACCCGCGACCCGCAAACCGCGCATCGCCTAGCGACGATCTTTTTAGACCGTGTCTCAACTAATGCATGGCCTTAAGTGTTTCTACTATGTTGTATACGCCAATATATTTTTTTTTCAAACCAACAACCAACAATGTTGTATCAGCGCTATATGCGAAGTTTATGTAATTTGTCAATGCTAACAAAATCACATTGACAAAGTCAACGTGTTGCAGTCTAATCGATATTATATAGGCGATCCTCTTTTGATATAAGTAGTAGTAAACATAAGTGAACGTATGCAGTGAATGTAGAATATCAATGATTTACTGGAATTGAATGAGAAAAATATGTTTAGGTGCAGATTGTCTTTTGCTAGTAAGCAATAATTATTAATGCAAAGTGATAACATTTTGTTTAAGGTATTCAATCCGATATTTTTGTACGTTTGTTCAGTTTAAAGCTTGCTATATCGGAATTGTATTTAATACTGAACTAATAATATATTTTCGGAAAACTTTTTCTAATAGGTATATTTATGAAATGTTTCAAATGATCTAAACTTACTTCTCTAATATCCTCTGATATCCCATAATTAATAATTGACAATTCTTTGAGGCATTGGTTCTGTAATATAAAAAAAACACTTGTTCAACTAACAATAGCTATAACGTTACAAGTTATAACCCAATTATAAGGTTTTCGTAGAAAAATTATCACCATTTTCTAAATGATAAAAAAACAGTAAAAGAGAATGTTTAATAGCTAATGCGCATCTAAATTATTATCTAAGCTCCAATAAAGGCCAGATTATTGCTGAACAACCTTTCTATGAGATGGGTTAACTTGTCTTGTTTTCTAATTGTTCGTGGGTCGAACAGGTCACGAGTAATTTAGTCAAAACTTCCACCATCTATTAATGGTGTCTAATATTTTTAAAGGAGTCGGCAAAATGAAAATTTGTGATTTATATAGTTGATATTGAGGATCTGTACAAATATTGATAACTCCTCTTAACCGGATCCAGTGTGGGGATGCTCAGCGACTAGGAAGTTCATTTTGAGATTAAAGTGAAGAGGGGCTTTTGTAGGAGTTTGAATCACACGATTATGTAGCAGTAAAAGTGAAGAATAGTCAGGACTTAGTATTCGATACCTATGAGCGGAGTTAGGTTAGATTGCATGTTGTATAGGTAGAGGCGGTTTTATTTTTCAACTAACCGGCACTTTAGATAACTGAAATCGATGGAACACAATATTACACTTGGACCAGGATCCACTCCTGCCAAATAGAGATCAAACAAAAGGAGAATAAATTGCGATATAGCCATTCAGTGCCTTTTAAGAAATCTGTCAGTTTTTTCAGCTGGCAATAATTATTATAATGGCATCAGTTTTCTAGTGTTATAAGACTTATAAGGGAATCATCATGATTGGTAATCATTACGAGAAATAAATGCACATTATCATATTAGACATTTAACAACACTGAGAGATGATAATATCAAGAATAAAATACTGATAAAATGCATCATCTTTTAATAGCCGTTTCACAAAGTGGATATTTTAATGACATTCGCTGCATGTCATTGACTCTCAATAATAATTGATGATGCATCCGCTTTATCCGCATGACATTTACTGTCAAAAATTCACCTCTTCTATAACCTCAAAAAACCTCTTAGTGGAGAAAAATACATGAACGATGCTCTCGTAGTGCCATTGAAAGCACTAAGTTGAAAACCTTGATGAACCTTCTATAAAACTGAGTTGTCTGCTTTGAAGCATCGTTGGTGAAAGTGAATGCAACTCCAAGGAGATTACATTGAAAGAAAAAATGTTTCCAACCATAAGTACCTGTATGTTTTTTTTCGGGCTGCAATTTGTTCAGCCTGTAGTACGCAGCCTGTAGTGCCAATCAGAAGTGCAATTTACTAATCTCTGTTCTGAAGTGGGAGACAACTCATTGTAGCACGAGTGGCTAGATATTATATTATGATTTTAACAGTATTATATTTTAAAAAAAAACTTGAATTATCCTGAACTTCACTTTAAGTAATCTAATCGCCCTGTAAAATAGTTAAAACTTTAAAAAATTTAAACCTACCGAGTGGGCAGGATATTTAAAAAAAATAATGTAATTATACTTAGATTGATTGGGACCTCGAGCGTCTTGAAAACTTTCATACTGAAAAAAACTTTTTGGTAGATTGGTAGGTACGCAAAATTTTTAAGTAAACCATAAAAAGTTTTAAAATTAAATCAACATTTTCAATCATTAATTTGTTGTCAACGGAGATATATTTTCCTAGAGGTACGCGCTTATTAATTAGTATAAATTAAAGTCAAACTTTTAGTGAAGGGTTAGATTAGAGCAGTGGTCGGAAAACTTTTCAAGTAGATAGCTATTAAAGCTCTTTAACCAAAAAAATGCTCGTTTTTAACTTGTGATTGTTATAAACTTATTTTAACATTAGTTAATCTACGGCTCCATTACTGATTTAAAATTAGAGTATTATAAACTTGGTTATAGTGTCGCAACCAGAAAAAATATTGATTAATCTGTAAAATTTAATACATTTTTTAATTATTTTAGTACCTATCCAGGATTAATATTAAACATGCCATTGGGAGTTCGATAGACCACTGTCGATTTCCTAGAGGCATCTAGCGGCAGTATATAAAAGACGATTTAATGAGTTTTACTGATATTTCACATTATAATGTGCTTAAAATATTCATTACGTATGTAGGTATATATCTAAAAACATTAAAAAGGATTTTTAAATAGTTTTTTACGAAGTATATTATATTTTCTTATTATTACACGCTATTATTAATATTGATTATTTTAATCATGTCAGTATAGTTTAATATATTATTTTAAATATTGTAGACAGACTTGATAATAATTCATAATTGTAATGCACCTAGGTAGTTATGTACCTTTTATGTTTCCATAAAATTAAAATATGGAAAAATTTCAATGGCAGGTATTTATTTATATCAAATCGAACTTCGATATTGTAACCACACCAAAGATAATTAAATTTTGTTGTTGAAAAATTGTCTTTAGGATTTTTCCGCAAATTGCATTCGTCACTCATTTTGTATATCAGTCACTCACGTGACACTGCCAATAGAATTGCATATTACGTGTGATTATGATGCAATCGCTAAAAAACGACTTTATAAAATGACGATTTTTTGCCAACATATTATATTTTTTGATTTTTATCCTACATTATACACAATCGAGGTTGAAAGATTCGAGATTGACAATTTTCCAACCACTGGATTTGACCCTCTATTTAAATAAGGCACGTAATAAAAAGACTTGCTAAATTTATTAATTAGCGAAATGCTATTAAATGTAAACAAAATATAAATTTAACATCTGTGAAAATGACATCGCTTGGCATGTTTCAACTTGTGACATCCAATATTAAAATAATTTTTTAATTAAAGATTTTATTAATTAATTAATTCAGAATTTGCACGTTAAACATTCTTCCTTCATAGGTTGTCGAACTAAGCCACTCATGAACTTTAAAATCAACCGTGAACATAATAATGGTTTACATTATCATCTCAAGATAATAAATAAATATTATAAAAAACATGTTGCCATTTATGCATACTTATAAAATAGTCAGGATAACAAAATATTATTGTCTATGACCTATGTCGTCATCATCTGTGAAGCTGTTAATGTATGTATATCTACTTAATAATTATTATTAATACTATTATTATGTAGTTAAGAAATATTTTTGTATTTTTGGTAAAAAAAATCAGCTTAAAATGACGTAAGTACATTATTATCCTGTCACAAACGAAGGTCAATAATAGTTGCTCAAACATACAACAATATTAATACATTTTTATATACGCAGTTATCAACACGATCTTTTCAGTTGATTCCTTAATAAAACATAGCTTATGGCTGTCAATTTTATTGTCATGAAACCCATTATAAATTATTCAAGCTGTACTGATTTCGGCGTGATGATCAACCCTTACTAACACTAGCGGTAATACAACAACGATCTTCGCGTGATAGGTCTCACGTAGTAATCGGTACGGGCAATGATGTGAATTTATCCTTACCCTAAACTAAGCCATGATCCGAAACAGGGTGATGTAAGGATTGTAAGGTAATAGGGTAGTAGCATTTTAATCGGAAAATAATATTACGTATGGGCGGCTCTCGTTGTGCAGTGAGTAAAGCGCTGGTCTTCCACCCGGGAGCTCTGGGTAGATCCCGGTGAGGGCACAATAATATATTTATGTAATTTTCCCAAAGCCTCGGTGTTTGTGATTGTTCAAAATTACTAACAACCACCGTGTACGAAAAAGCAAGGACATGGTTATTATAAATAGATATATAACAAAAAGTATATTGTGTGTGACCAATAGGTATAATGAGTACCTAGTACATAGTATGTATATATTATTGGTCCCCCATAACAATATTTTGTATGTACCTACTAGGTGTTTTATAATGAAAACTGTATCAATATGTACCGATCCGGCTGATAGTAACATGAGTTTGATAAAATGAAAAATATTGGAAAATCATACTAGTAGATATAATATCACAAAAATAAAGGTGTTTTGGAAGTATTCCTATTATTTCTAACACCATGAAGAATTTTATTATTATTATTATACAAAAACACAATATATTATAACTAATCACAGCGTTAATCCTCTTTAAAACCGAATGACCTAACGCTCGCATGCGGCCCAGTAAGGATTTTAAAAATAATATGTTGAAGAATGAATAAGATTTTATTGTTTTATAAAATAATTGATCGGATATTGACACCGGAAAAGATTTTGATATTTAATAATATTATTTTCCTCGTGAAAGAAAAGTTGCTTTTCACTGCATGTGTATGACGTATACAACAGTATATTGTAATTCACTGTTGTGATGATTATGTGTGTATTATATTCTATAATAATGCTTATTCTTCGGGAGGACCTCATTGATGGGTCGATTATTGTATGTGCGTAGTTGTAAAAACGTCACCACGTTAACACTGCGGTGTGTAAGTGAATGGAAAACGATAATACTATGTTACACAGAAAATGACTGAATTTATTATGTAATTTTAGTGATCAACATCCTCAAAAGATTACATTATGAAAAAGTTCAAAACTGAACTCACATAATCAAAAAAAAAATCTAGGTGCGTTTTAATTTACTTTGACGGAAAAAATATATCGAATTAATAGAATTTTTAAGGAGGAATACTTGTTAGCTATCCACTCAACCCATTCTTATCATATCCATGCATTTTAAATAAACAACATGTGAATTTTACTCAGCCGCAGGATTCATATCCGTGATTCAATTAAAGTAGATGGCAAATAGCGGAGATATTATATTTACCGTGCAGTCCTGGTCACCAACGTAGCAACAGTCACCGGAAACAGAAGTTGGTGACCAGAGGTGATCCTCGCTTACGGCAGTCTCGCCCCAGTCTGGAGTGCACCGCACCTCCCGCGGGCCCGTTTTCCTGTAACACCAAAGAAAAACTTATCAGAAAATAGTTAATAAAAATCTTCCCAGGCACTCCCTACAGACGAGGTAACAAAACTCGTATAATCATTGCATACATAATATTATATAAATTCGTAAATATGGTTTTGTCTCCTTACACCTCGATTTAATGATCAAGACCGATTTCATTAGCCGAATTTTTGATGATCAGTAAAACCATAGAAAGCAAACAATTTTAATCTGACGATATTTTAAGAGCATATTATTACTAATTATATTTAGATTCACCACAATCTTCAACCACAATTATTATTTTTTTTTATTTTGTTAACTGTCAATTCATGGTGGAACTGCATTGTATTGTTGTTTTTATTTAATAAAACGCATTTTTTTTGTAGTACTTTGAGTACTTTGTAGAGTTGAAAATGTCCCTCTGAGGCGGACGAAACCGGTTCTAATCTCTTGATTAAAAGTGGAATAAGTACTACAAAAAACAAAAATGCGTTTTATTAAATAAAAACAACAACACAATTTTTATTACCAATCAAAATATTAATTATACCGATATTATTAATATGTATATTCGATATCACAAAAGATGATCGCTAATATTAAAAAAAAAAAGACAAAGCCTCTGACGCAAAATTTTTGATTACTTTCGGCGTGATCGTGTATACATATAGTGTAGGTTGCTTAATCGGTAAAGTACATTGGCTGGACTCCAGTTCGAATGCCGCTCAGTACCAATTCTGATGAGCTCCAAACTACGTAAAAATAATTACAAGATAAAAAGAACTTTTTATATACCATGTTTTAAAATTTTCTGTTGAATCATATTAACTTGACAATTCTATGTATTAATAATTTAGTCAACAAATCATTTTTTTGCTATTTTGCAACAAACAAACAAAATATAGAATACTGAAATGTAATTTTGATTTCCTTAGTAACGCACGTATATATAAATAATTTAGTTGCCAGTACCATCCCATTAGCAACCAATAATAGTGGATTGGATTACGGATTTCTTCCGAAATAACTTTTCATACAAAACAGAATTAATTGAAAATGAATTCAATTCAGTGATGTACTTTGCATTTTGTTTTTGAAACTTTATTTAACTGTATAAAATTGTATGTTTTTTGTTTTCAAAATATTATTTTTCTGTATTAAATTATTGTATGTAGGTACTTAAGTATGTTTTGATTTAATTTTTTTCTGTTATTATTATTATTATATTCTATATTCTCTTCTTCTCTCTTGTGATGGTAATATTTATTATAATGTAAATCTCATGTTGTGTACGTCTTGAATTTAGATTTGTTATGTCCACAATGTTTTTTATTCTTAAATAAATAAATAAATTCTATTTAAAGAGGGTTAAAAGTATTAAAAGAATGCATTGGGATCGTGTTCTGATATATTCTAAAAGTATCAAATGTCTAGCTAGTCGGGAAGTTAGTTAAAAATCGATTGCAAGATTTGTGCTGGATAAATAACCACCGGACAAACAAGAATACGAGCTAAGAAAAACGTGGTAAAATATATTAGATCAATGAGTTTTTGTCAAGGTCAAGATATTATGTTTCGGATTTTTTTAAGTGTGTCTCATTTTTGAGGAGGTTAACAGCGCAATATATCATAGACACTGCCTACATAATTTTGAATTTATTTTAGAAATGTCATATGTTGCCCATGACCTTTGCCTTTAGGAAATATTTACTCATTTTAAAATATTGACATTATTTCATTATTTTTTAAAACAATATCGGGTTTTCTTATATTTCGAGCAGCTATTAATAAATTATCACGGTATCAGGTTTGGTGTACAACTACCGCATTTATATAAACCATGTTCACACTAGCAAAGAGTGCTTGTTGGATGAAGGTAAACGATGAGCTTATAAGAAGAAATAATAGTAAATAATATACAACCGCGCATATAGAAGTAATGATGGGTACAACAATGGTTCGGTTAAATACTAAACTTGATGGTATATGCTATTTTTAGTGTAGATTTTTTTCTTGTTTAGTCGTAGTGTTGCATTAGCTATTTTGATCATTTTTTAGTTTGAATTCCAGGAAACAAAATATAATAGGTATTTGATACGTTTAGAAGTTGCATAGATATTTCATTACATACGGATATAAGACTAGATTACGACTATTTATTATACTTATACTTGTAATATTGATTGTGGTTATTAATTAATTATCATTCACAATGTATAGTAAACGTTACGTAATTATTTTGTACTGACTTCCATAATCTATATATTCTAGATACCTGCTAAGAATAATTAAAATATTGTTATGGTAACAGGAGATTTATTTACTTAATTATAATTGCAATTTACATTACAAAATTATTATATTTCGTACTACGATTTACTTTCTTTATTGTTTCCTAAATCTCATTTTAACCCTATCTCCAAAATAATAATACGGGATCGTTTCAAGTTACCTATTATAATGATGTGTATTATACCTACCTATTATCGACAAAACTTTTAGGATATGTACAAGATTATATTTCATAGAACCTATTAAATTATTGTGTGTTATAAAAACTATTACAGAACATTATTACTTTCAGTGAAATTAATATAATTCAAGTGAATATAATATCAAAGAATCAACGAAAATATTCTAAATAATATAGTTCCTCGTAAGTATTTCAGTTGTATTCATAATGTCTTTCAATATACTCATTTAGACAGTTTTAAAAAACGTTGTATAGAAACATTTGAAATGTATTGTCATATAGGCACTGTATAAAATCTATTGTATTACACAAAATTTATTCATTTCGAAACACCTGTATTTTTTGATAGTCGATATAATCAGATGTCACATTTAAATATATAAGTATTATTAAAGAGTCATGTATTGTATTAAATAAAAGATAGCAGTATTTTTAAATTAAATAAAAGCATACATCAATAAAATGTCATTAATTATTCGCGGCAAATCTATCTCCTTATGAGACATTAAATCATGATTACACCATGATATAACAAAAAAACAATTAATTGCTTAGTTGGAACAGTGATTACAATAATTATTACTAAATTTATTTTCTATATTATAAAATATTATTGCACTCAACTCAATTAATATAATATATAACTACTCTATACTTTAATGTAGGACAAAAACTTTGAAAAAAAAAATATCTGGGTTGAAATCTCAGCATTATCCATTTAAGGGTAATTTAGGGATTACTATGACGGTTCATAATAAACTTAAAAATAAATAAATTATTATAATAGTATACTAGTAAAAAACATAGATTTTGTGTACACATACATCGAATTAAAAATAATATTTATATGCTGTTCAAATTAAATTCAGATCTAATGTTAGTATGAGTAATGATAAAAATAATACTAAATGACATTCCATTTTACTGAAAAAAATATATATGAAATCCATTACAATGGGTACCAACACCAATATTACTGAATACTTATTTTTACTGCATACGATTATCGTAAACTAGATTGCTAGAGGATAATAGCATTATAATGACATGCCCAGGAGAATTTGTACGATTATTTATCCATATTCTATCATTATGGTAATTTACTCATCCCTTAGTATTGTTCTAAATGTCCAAATTAGCGCAATACTGTCCCATTTTTATTTGACGTTTTATGATACATAAGTACTAGATAGCGACTGAACAAAATATTATCTACATACCCGATGTTACTGGAAAATTATATATCAATTAGCTGACCAAAATAATTTGAATATGAGACTATATGAAAGATGCTTGTGTCGTATCAGACATAATATGTTTGTAATATCACTGTCATAAGTATTTAGGTAGGTATATATATATATTATATTATTAGGATTTAAATATTAATATTAACTTTAATTAATTTTTATCATTTTTCCATCAATGTATGTTACGGTTATGTTTAAACTAAAAATATAATATAAAAAGTATGATCAGTGAAGAACGTTTAGCTAGTTATAATATTGGGTGATATATAATGATAAGAAGATATTGTTGGTGAAAGTATTATGATTTCATGTAAAGTAGATAACAAATAAAATTGTATGGTTTATTTACTGAACTTTTATATTTCATATCGTTATTTTTTTTTAGAATTTACTTAGGTAATTCAAACGAATTAAAATTCATGTCAAAATGATATTTAAGTTAAAAATTACATTTTAATTATTACGTCGTGTATATTTTTTCAATATCCGGAGAAATGTTACAAGGTTTTTTCAATCAATAATATTTAGCTTTATCTCCGTTTGTATGATCTATAAATAGTGTGCTGATTGCCCAATTTATCGACTGAATCTGTTGAAATAAATCCATTTAATATTGAACACTAAACACAACAAATACCGGCATCTATTTATGTTATAAAGTCGTTTTGTATAATTTTAATATTTTAAATCATTGAGATACTGATAATTATTAGTGATAATATTAATATTATTGATAATAATCTGAAGTTATTATTAAATGTATGTAATGGGGTCGATAATGAAATTCATTATTAAGTATCACTGTTTATGAGAATAACTTATTTTTGCGCATACATACTAATAATATAAGTATAGTTACCTATGTTACCTATGGTTACAACGTGTTTTCGTAGTGTCTGTAAATGCAATTTTCATTAGGAATCCCGAGAGAGCTCTCGCTCCTCAGCGCCACAATTGCATTTATGACCTCAAAGCCGGTAATTGAATTACGTCATTTTACAGAAAAGTGCAATCTCCCTGAGGCAAATGTAATTTTATTCGCAAGAAGAAAAACGATTAGCATCCAAACAAATTCATTACTACGGCGTTGTAGAAAATATAACTAACATTTGAGAAAACTGTAATACTTATTTCTTGCTTAATGTAGTTCTTATTTCATCTCGTATACGAATGGAGATTTCTACCACAAAAGCAATCTCCATTCTACGATAATATACTACCCAGAATAGCTCGGTGGAGCTGTACTCGTACCAATCGCGGAAGTTCTTAAGCCAGTTGATTTTATCGCGGACCTTACTTAATTTGTCTGCTAAACAAATTAAATCAAATTTATTTATTTTACATACTTATATGAACATAACAAATTATAAATTCAAAGTGTTCACGACATGACATAAAATAAGTGTTAACAATTTAAAAAAATAAAAATACAGAGAAATGTGAGTTAATAATACAATAAGTAATAAAATAAAATACGAAAAGAAAAGAAATAAAATAAAATAACAAAAATAAAAGTAGATGGAAGCACACAGAGTGAACTTTGATAGACCTTATCTTAAAAACTTATAAAACAACGTCCACCTAAATTCATCCTACGTAAGTGGAATATATCAATATCCGAAGCGATTTCAGTAAACATGGTTAGTGCCTTCCTAATTACTAATGACAGGTTAGTTCTGTATCTTGGGAGAACAAACAACGGATGCCCTCGATTCCCAAGGTAATTATCAGAGACACACAAGCAAACACCACCAAGAATGGCAGAGTTCAAATTTACGCCGCGTATAAGTCTGAAAAAAATATGTAGCTAAATAAAGATCTCTTGTAAATTTTAAGCTACAGTATGTAGGCATACCCAACAGAAAGTCAGTCGGATAGAGCCACGGATAATATCCATACAGACGAAAGTAAAGGAGTCTCAAAAATAAATGTATTACCTATGTAGGTATATAACAAAAACATTACCCCACATTGATTATTAGTATTATTTATAAAAATGTTTTATTTTCAAAATAAAATAATTCATTACGAGCTTTCGAGGCAAAGTAGGTACTCATTTAATTAGGTAATAATATTTGAGTATGTGAGCTTCTTGGCGCCTTGGGGCATCACAGGACATTCGAAGATCTTGATAATAACATGTAACATCAATTCAATGCGCTATAGTTTCATGCTTCAGTGATTGTTGTTATCAGGCGATAATAATATTTCAAAGCAACATACTGCTCGTCCCTTATACCATGGAGTCAAAATTAGATACGACTACAGTTTTGTCTTTCTATTATATTATATTTTAAAATATATCAGTTCAATGATAATTTCGTGGGTTTCGTATATTTCGGATTTAAATAAAAGGGCAGACAACTTAATATTGTGCAAATAAGAAGACATACGAAATTTAAATTTCAAATACCTACCTATGCTAATGGAAAATATTGTGTTGAGTTGAACATAAATCGTCCAGTATTCCAATTTCAAAAGAATTTGATCGAACACAAAAAAGAAATTAAGAGTAGGTAGATCCCTTTGTGTTAAAAATCTAAAAGAATTTCTAAGCACTATCGACTATCACGCTTTTAAAATGCATCCAGACTCTTTGAAATAAACTTAGTTTTAATATAGATACTATAAGTAGCATAGCATTCACTCACCTTGCATATATATATATATATATATATAATTCGTTTGACTCAATACAAAAACGCTGTGTAAATAGTCGTTAAAAAGCCGATTTGATTGCACAAAGCGCTACATATTATTACCGTAGACTAACGAAAATAAAGACATTTTTGAATAAGATGAGTGATCGAAATATATAATACATAATATGTATAAATGGGACTTGAAAGAGTTTCGACGCTGCGAGTGTGGTGAGATTCAGACTACGGAGCACATCGTGGAGTCATGCAGCATATTGTATGCCTTTCTCGGAGAAGTTTCAGCCATATATCGGCCCAAACCGGAGGCTATTTTGTGTAATAATGCTTTGCCGGTCCCACTATGACTAAGTTTGTGATTTTGTTTTTATTAACCACTTCTTTTAATATATTATTATTATTATATTGGCAATGTAAAATCTGAAGTCATCTACCTCCATTAACTTATTCCGATATATTTACAAAAGACTAACTGTCATATTTACTTAGGATCGCATTTAAAATATTTTTTACCAAGAAAATGATTAGGTAACAAAAAATCGTAAAAGGAAATACTATTACCTATCTATCTGTATACCATGTCGTGAACGCTTTGGATGTGTAATTTGTTATGTTCATTATATTTAAAATAAATAAATTTGATTGAACATTTAATTGATTAATTGATTGATAAAACACATTCTAGTTATTTATTTATTTATTTATTTAAGAATACAAAACATTGTGGACATAACAAATCTAAATTCAAGACGTACACAACATGAGATTATTATTTTCAAACTATTGCTTTTTATGAAAAGTTGAAGCTTTCAACATATGTGTCCTTAAAATTCACGGAACTGGCAAAGTGACAAATATTGACGTTTTAAACTAAATTGCACATGATCGTATTACAAATATACTGTATTCCACCACTCGTTATACAAAGAACGATTAATAATGAACGACGCCGCATTTCATGGCTTAAATGGCTTAAGAACCTTAGTATTAGTACTAGTGTTGCTGTACAGAACTTTTCTGGATAGCAGATGATAAAGTGAACATCGCCTTCTGATAGTGGCCGATTTCCGATAGGGGATGACACGAGAAAAAGATTGTTTGCTATTGGTAATATTATATCAATATTGGCTGATTATTTTTTTACTGTTACTCTGTTAATAGGTACATTCGATTTTAACACTACTGGAAAAATAAACTAAATTTGATAAAATTAATAAAACAGTGAAATAAAATGCGGAATAAATTGAAGGTTACTCTGACTTTGCAAATAATCATACAGCATTCCATCAAAAATTGACAGTTAAAATTCCGTATTGATATAGCTACTACTTCTATTAGCTATAGTAATGTTGATTAAATTTCTAATTGTTTAACATAGGTTCTATCTTTTATAGCTCAATTCTCTTTAAATATATTGGAGACATAAGGGGAGAATACTGGTGCGTCGAGCTCCAAACAAATTTACTTTATCAATTTTCAATTTTGCACGATTGAACAAATACTGCCGGCAGTTTCAGCTCGCCGATCCGGAACAACTGCCAGTGTTATTTAACGTAGAGCAGAGAGGATAGTTTTGCCTTTATTACTGACATATTATCATTATTACAAGCCGATAAACAGCTGTTAACATACCCACATCATAATAATTTGCATCAAAACAGTGAACATTTGAACAGGTCGTATACAATCATTTAATAATTATGATAATTATTTTAAAGCTAACGCAGAATATAAACGAACTCTCACGTGTTTTGAATTGGCTATATAATTATTATATTTGTTTGTTATGATAATTAAATATATTATGGTATTATTGTCGGTTAAAACTAAAATTTATCTCATGTTGGTGCGACTCTCGGTGGGACTGGTTGGGTTACGAGAAGCGAGGGAATTAATGGCTTTCAACAAGTGTATCGCAAAAATCAGTTCAATATTGATAGATGTTGTATCTAAATTACCAATCTTGATATTTTTAAAAAGATTAAGTTGTAATTAAGGACATGAACAATTATTTTGAAAGTGTTATTTTTGAAGATAATACAATATGGCTCTGAAGAACAGATATGTATAATTAAATGTTTATTTATAATAATATGTCTGTCTAATTTACCGGCGAATAAGTTTGTTATTGCTATCACGAGACCTATCTCCTCTTCAAAGAGTGACCGAGACAGTGGTTTCGCTATATACCTACATGAAAATAAATGTAAATGTCAATGTCAAAATAAAACTCAGTATTTGACGTGGGTTGACACAAAATAACAAAACCATTATGGCGCATTGGCGCTCTTGATGGGTAAAGCCATAAACTTGTTATTAACGTTCTATAAAATGGAGTCGTTGCAGGATATTTATCCCATCATTGACAAAGTCATAAATGTAGCTATGAGTATAATATTATTATATACTAACAAAATAAAAGTTATAATTATATAACAAACAAACACACATTTCTAATACA
Source organism: Rhyacophila brunnea (assembly GCF_057557595.1). NCBI lineage: Eukaryota > Metazoa > Arthropoda > Insecta > Trichoptera > Rhyacophilidae > Rhyacophila > Rhyacophila brunnea. The sequence goes on from NW_028233350.1 coordinate 22,210,291, forward strand.
TCAGACATGAGCATTATTATTGTATAATTTTTTTTTTTTATTATGTTCATCGAATTAGACTAGAACCAACAAACATCCCATTTAGACGGTATGCTTTGCATATTATATTTCGGAGGGGGGTCCAAGTGACTTTCAATACATTTGTTAGAATTAGAGAATCCAATCCCGAGCCAAAATTTTGAAATTGCTAAATTGTAATCCCAAAATCCCGGGATCCCATTTTTATTATTTTTGGCATTTTTTACATAGTTAATAAAAAAAATATATTTACAAATAACATTGATATAATCGGTCAAAAATAAATTTAGTAAGTATAATTTTATACCATTTAAGATATTTATTGTTAATATTGTGTACGTTCCAATCTTGGAAATACATAAGTTTAATGGAGTAAATAATATTGTAATATAAATAATAATGTGAATTTAATATGAGATTGTTATTTCTGATAGTAAAGACTTAACGAATGGGTTAGCAAGATTTAAAATAGTGAAGCAAATCATGGTGTATGGCCTATCCGGTTCATAAATCTCATAAATTAGTCAGCCAAATATGAAACTGCCGTAAAACATATGAGATCATGGTGGAATTACTTTGTTAAAAGTGCGAAGCATTTTTTTTCCAATCTTTCTCATTTTTATTAATCCATGTGAAAAAATAAAATGAATCGGCAACTTACACATGGGCGTAAATCAAACTTCATTCAAACTCAGTTTATTTAGAATGTAGTTTTTTGTTATTAAAAGTATTTTTTCTGTTATATTTTCGTTTTTATTTTATTTTCCATAAAAATTGACAAAAAAATCAATCCCGAAAGTTTCGGCATTATGTTTACCAATCATAGGTATCCAAAATAGCTCGGGATCCCTAGTTAGAATGTATTAGGCTGCCGTGGTGCTTTTATGTTGGAAATGAATGGTAAATTTTAATATTTTTATAATATATAAATATATAGGTAGATAGGTACCTACTATCATTTGGAATAGTTTGGAATTTCGAACAATAATTACTAACTATGAGTAAGATATTGCATTAATGGAGCATGTTTCAAATATAATATAGGATTATGCAGGAACCTACAATAGCATATATTATAATGAGAACAAGCTCATAGGTTACACGTAATAAAAACATATTGATTATATTACCTAAACAAATCCTTGTAAAAGTAAAGCCTGAAGCACATTTTAAGCACAACTAAACCTATCTGAGGAATATATTATTATGTACGTTCATCCATTGTGATACCTGCACAGTATTGTACTATATTTTGCATAATAAGTAACTACCTGTTCACATTATATTATTAAAGGTAGGTACGTAAAATTTGCTCATTTCCTGTGTATGCCAATTATGCACCTCTACGGTTGACGATACTTTATAATGTCAGGTCTATACAGATCTGTATTTAAAATAATAATGGGTACTAAAATATACATGTCATATAACAATAAAATTACGTCACATTTTGCGAGTTAAAAGATAATTGTCGTAAGTAATAGAGGTCATCAAAGTGAAATCTATTAATTTATTTTCATCATTTCCTACCGCTTAATTTTTTTTCCTATTTACATTTTTTTCCAAACATTTAAAAGACATATTATTCATTATATTATAAAGAAGGCATTTTCTTATTAATTCATTATTTTTTCTCAATATAAATATTTAATTTCAAATATACTTAATTGCATTTTTAACAAATATGCGTCAATCATTTTTAGCGTTGTGATTATGTATTATAAATACGTGTTCTAGTCATTTGTAGGTTACAATTTCATTACAAATACTTAATTATAATCGTGCAATATATAACAGTGTGTAAGGCGCCTGCATTTCACACGAGAGCTCCGGGATCGATCCCGGTGAGGACATAATATATCTATATGATTTTCTCAAAGCCTAGGTGTTTGTGATTATTTCACTTATATTTATAAATACGCTACTGTTAAATTACACTACTGTCATTGGGTATCTAGGCCGGTTGTAGTGTTAAAAAGAATATATGTTTATAAATATATATTTTTTCTAGTATAATATAATATGACATAAACTTATTAAAATACATTTTTATATCGTATAGTTAAAATTAACAAATATATCGTGACTTTGCGTACTTATGTTTGTTTAATGTATTTTAATAATATGGCTACGCCCCTGACCTCAATGTACATAGTAGGTACATCAGATGTGTCCAACAGTTGTTGATCGCGAAGATATCAAAATTAACATACCTATTTAATATATTTTATGAGTCATCATAGATCAATTGCTATATTTTATAGAATAGGTATATTGCCATCATCGCCAACCACTAAAATATTTTTATTTATAAATGGCACATGTATATTGTTAAAAAATAGACTATTGCACAAACTTCATCTGTCTTCGAACATACAAAATTATTATGAAAATAAATTCAATGCCACTGATCTAATCTAATAGTATAGCGTCAAAATTAATAAGCAATGTTATTATTAACTAGCATTAATCTAAAATAGATTCTAAAAAGGCACGAGTGGAATGACTCCGTAATACCACGGTAGATCGACGAATTCCAAAAAAAACATTTTTATTGAAAAAAAACGCGAACTTATGTACCTACAAATTCCAAATATGATATAACAGACATTTAAACGATTTTAATGAGACCATATGCAATGACAACGTGTCGTGTTGCGTTAATTACATTTTTATCACCTTATCCATCCAGTCGACAATAATGTTTATTCTGAAAATCCTAAAAATCATACATATTATAAACATTCGAGAGAGTGCAATTACTATCCATGCTTTTCATTTGAAAAATATTAAACCTTCTAGATTTTGTAACTAGTTTGTAGCTAGTTATAAGAAATAATTCGTAGATTCAGAGTCGGATCGGTAGCATAACAGATAAGAACATTCGCTCTTATATATCTAGGTTTCTGAAGTTTTCCAAAATTATGTCGGTATGACGTCGCATACAACAGAGTCCGGGTGCCCCCACTACCGCGCGATCAAGTGAGCTATTCGATTGACCTGGATACAAGATCACATAATTTCGCACTTTTGCAAAACATTAGTAATGTAGTATATATAGTTGATAACGAGTAGTCAGTAGACCATAGTTATAACAATAAAAAGTAGAACTCAGTCCAAAAAAGTTGGTCACCCATGTAAGTCCAGCCGTGAATGAATGATGAACTATGATTAACATGTAAATTGGTTGTCAGGTAATCAGTAAATGCCAATGCGGGCACGTGAACCGTAATTATCAATTTTACTAAAATAGATCAGTGAAAATAAATTTGGCTAGCTACCAGGATTTATTAGTTATTATACACTATTGTAGTATTACGAAATAAAGGCAGGAAATAATAATATCGACAGTGTAAATTTTATTTATTGCAAGCCAAAATTGTATGCATTACTATTAGTAATATGTTTTATATTTTTTGTTTCTCATTGATACTCATATACTTTTTATTTATGTAAGTATCATAATATCATTTAAGAATATAATATTATTATAATACTTGAAAATACAACACTTTTAAATTTTGAAAAAACCTGGCATTTTTTTCTGCCATCTAGCTAATTTTCGAACTTTATCTGGCATATTTTTGTGAATGACAATTGGCAACACTGGCTTCTGGCCTCTCAATACCTTAAGTTGTGCGGAATACAGGCATCAATGGAAGGAATATTAAGAGTCACGATACTCAACCGTTAACAGAGAGGAATACGAATTTGAAGTGTTATTTACATTAAAGTGGTTAAATATTTACAATTTTTCCTTTCTCATAATGTGTAGTTAGTGTAGTCCTCCTATCGAAAAAAAAATAGTTATCATATTACAAGAGCAAAGTTAAAGACATCCTTGTTCTATAAAGATGGATCCTATACATTAGTCACTCTTCAGACAAAAATCACCAACCCAAAAAAACATCATTTCGAGATATCGCAATTTGAAAGTTTGGAAATGAAGGGAAAATCATGTTTTAATGTTTTTTAGGTTTATCTACATTATATAATTTTTTCGTGTCTTCTTAATAAATTCTTTAGGTAACTTTTAGTGTTTGATGCTAATTAATACATCTGGAAAGTTTTGAAGGAAGCAAGGTGGCTAAAATGTGGTTTGGTGACTTTTGCTTGTCAATAATCTGGACCAAATATATTTTATTATGACAAGCTAAAGTAACAATTCCTGTTTAGTTATTTTTGCCTGTTTCGGATAAGTATAAGAAGTTTTCAAATAACAAACCAAGAAAAAGTCACCAAACATAGTTTAGTAACTTTTGCTTCTATATTTATAACAAAGTATTTATTTTTATAGTGGCAATATTGTTTATCCGCCTATAATAACTTATGCTTGTTAGGATTTTTTCGACAGTCATTCAATGAAAAACAAATATTTCGGACTTAAATAACATTTTACTGTGTACCTAACCAATGTACCATGGTGACTTTTGCATCTTAAAGACACTGATAGTAGTACATCAATGCTTAAAGAACATACTTTTACGCTAAGAGTGGCATACTCAACTCAAAACTACCTTTTTGAGGGTTGGTGACTTTTCCCTGAAAACTGGTGATGTAAAAATGAAACAAAAAATGACCCCCAGGTTTTAAAATTTGATATAAATCCTGCAAGGTGCGGCTATAGTATTCATATAAGTAAAGCATTTAAAAAACATAGAGTGGCTTCTGTGATCTTGATAGGGGAACCACAGAATACTCAATCAAGAAGATCTTTAGAATTGACATATTTTTCCTACTCATGTCTGCTAAAGTTTACAGTAGGTAAAATAACAATTAATGGTGAATATACAACTTATTTGTAACTTAAATTAGTGGAATAAATATGGTTGAATTTTCTCTGCCTAATGTCAGATCACTTTGAAAAGTTTCATTATCAGGAAACTAAATGATAAAAAGTTCGTATAATTATTATCAGAAGAAAAATATGCTACAAAAATATTATGCTCAGCTTGTTCGCTGGTTTGTTACATAAAATAATTACATTGATGAAGGTTATAGCAAGGTTGCCTACAAAAAAATATAGATAGAAAAAATAACACTTTTCCATCAGAGTTATGGAATAAGAACAACATTCAAATAAAGAACACTCCGTTGTAAATTAACCCCTCTGCTACGTAACCATTTCTAAAAAGAACAAAAAGCTCTACAGAGACTTGTAATAATATACCTAAGTAGGCGTATTATATCTACGAGTAAGGCAGGAGAAAAAAAGCAAGGTAAATAATTATCTCGCCTGAAAGGTTTAATTGCCCCACAGGATGAAATGTTTTAAGTATAAAGTGAAGTGGAACTTTCCCACCCCATGTGGAGGATATTTCAGCGCAGTGTTTGCAAAATTACGAACGTATGCGATTAACTTAATGCGGGTTTACTTTCAGTTGGTGCTTATAAATCGGATTATTCTGACTTTTATATTTAAAATGTGACGTTTTAATGATAATTAATAAACGCATTCTTTTATTTATTTTTAGATCACATCTGTAGGTATAACTTAAGACGATTATGTATTCTTTCTCTCTAATTCATATACTTCGTATGTAACATGTAACATAATGTTATATTCTGTAGTTTATTAAATTTACCTAATATATCGCAAATATAATATATAAAAATTATAACTCTTCAAAGGAGTAAAACTCAACTAAGTATGTTATAATGTAATAATGATAAGATTTATTTTCTGTTGATAATAATAATAATATATAAGAAGTATGAGTCCACAAAGGTACATTACGATAAATTCGCTTATTTTTTTATTACCACGTTTTTATTAGCTCGTATTCTTGTTTGTCCGGTACAGATTTTTTCTTGTGCGTCCAGTATAAATTTTTTCTTGTTTTTCCAAGATTTGTATAGGACGATTGAAGATTTTTAACTTACTTCTCGACTAGCTAGACATTTGAAACTTTTAGAATATATCAGAACACGACGGCAATGCATTCTTTTAATACTTTTAGCCATTTTAAGCAGAATTGAATTCATTTACAGTTAATTCTGTTTTGTGTGGAAAATTATTATTGTTGGTTGCTAAGGGGGTCCTAGCAAATAAATTATTAATATATACGTGCGTTACTATGGAAATGTCAAAATGATATTTCAGTATTCTATATTTATTCAGTATTTCTATCAAGTACAATAAAAAGTTTTTATTAATACATAGAATTGTCAAGATTCAACAGAAAATTTAAAAACGTGGTATATAAAAAGTTTTTTTTATCTTGTAATTATTTTTATTTGATAATTAGTTAGATTAAACAAAAGATCACAGATATTCTATCAATATGATATTTATTTTTTGTATTTATAAGTATGGTATACTAGCCGGTTGTTGGGATAATTGTTCCAATTTAGGGGTAGATACTTCGTTTTATTGCTTACGCTCATTAGAATTTTGACATAATTTCAAGTAAAATACGTAATTATAATATATAAGAATATAAATGTGATAGTAAATATAAATTATTATCAAGTTAATGATAAATTTAAAAAAATAGTCTTATCATTGCTTATGTATGTATTTTATTATTCATCTGCTAAAAGATGAGAAATTAATTAATATTATTTTGAATTTTAAAATAAGCATCCTCGTACACGTAGATATTATGGCCTGTATATAACCAACTTTTGACCAATAAACAAGGTAGAGAGATGATAGTATTAAGTATGGCTTGTGGATCAATAATATTTGGTTTTGCAGGGTTTGTGGAGTAGGCGAGCAGCTCGAAAACTTCTATAACTAATTACATAGCTTCAGTAGGCATCTGTTATCTTTTATTAATCGAAATGTGTTAATAAAAACATTGCATATATTTTGATTCAATATTTAATCTTGATTACCGAAAAAATTAAATAATTGCTATTCCAACACATTAAAACACATGACCTACATACATTAAAAGTATTCATATTATAACACTTGTGAATTTTGTTTTTAAACTTGTAAAAAAATCCGATTGAGGGTACGCTATACATTTTGACTCTTTCGTTATTACCAAGTATTATTATACGCGAATATTTTTTTTGATACCATTAAAAACCGTTCTTCGTTCCATTAATCTTAATAATATTTCCTTCTCTTAACAAACAATATTGTACACCGGATCTGATAAGGTTGACCAAAAACAGGCTTATGCCGGAACGGACGAGCTAATATCACACTTAACAAAGTAGTTACATAAGGCGGAGATTAGCATGAGTTAATATGCTAGGTGGTTTACTCTACGTGATTGCGCAAGCAAGAGTAAGGTAATGTGATAATACCTCCGTGATGTAATATTTAAAAACTTTTTGTTAATAAAGCTTTTTTGTCAGCCGAAAATAAGATTAAGATTTTTATTACATATTATATACAAAATTGATAACACCATTAATCAATATAAATATAGATACCTAATATAGCTACTATACAATATTATAATGCATATTAATAACACTAATACGAAAACTTTAAATCAGCTAAATAATAGTATGTAATTACATTATTAAAATTTATCAGAAATTCGTATTTATAATAGTATTTGAAATGGAAATTCAATTTCTAATTTCAAAACTGATTAATTTCTAGTCGGGTACTCATCGACAACGTTAATTTGCTAAATACAATTGGTATATGTGATTTAATATATTATTAGCAATGACATTAATAATATCATTGATTATTAGTGATAAAATACTTAAGTACATATTTCATTAGTCGGTACCTACTTACTGAAATGATCAAGTAAATAATGATTTGATTGACTTTTTAACTGTGATTTCTTAATCAAGTTTTAACATTGACCCCAAATAACTGTGCAAATGTGTGATAACTATTAGTAATTCAGTCATTTGTATTTACAACATGTTAGAAATGTATAATAGTAAGAAGAATATTATAATGTATGTATATTATTACAAAATAACATATTGAGCACAAATAAAACTAGAAAAATTTGTTTGGCAAACCGTTATTCAATAAATTGTATTGATGCATTATAGTCTATGTTTTTATTGAGTTTCTAATGGTTATTGCTAAAATGCTAAGTCTGACACCTTGGATCCTGCTACACAATCATGAGTAAAGCTTCATACGAGTTTTTTTTATGGAATTTGAAATGAAAGTTATATAATACGACGTACGTATGGTAACATCTTCTTATTTTACTACATGTTCAGTCATTTTGCCTGGCTAATCAATTAACATATCCCTTTACTGCATAGTGTCGCAAATTTGCGACATTTCAAACTATTTCGATATTGCCAATGCCATGTGTGTAAATTATCAAATAATATCCTTTTTCGATGCCTAGTAAACTGTTTTACCATAAACATCCTACTTTACCGATTTTGTTTGGACATTTCAAGTAATAAAGCATTTTTGCATTATAGTCTATGCATTTCTGCTTTGACAGTTGACGAATTCGTATGTACGCGAAAATCCGCATTTGTAAATAAATAAAAAAAAATGTACAGAAGATTTAAATTGGTCAAATCAAAATATCTACACATCAAATAAGGTGTGTACATTAGTTTTTTATGATTGTTATCATTTGGTTTTATATTTTGACATACTGAAATGTAAGATTTCCTAATGTCGTAAATCTGCGACACCACACAGTAACATACAAAATTGAATGTAATTTTCGAAAAAAAAAAATTATTATTTTTCCTTCATTCACAAGGCATTTTGACACTAAGAAAAAATTAAATTTTTCAAAAAAAAAAATCATGCAGTGAAGGGATATTACTGACACAGCATTTCTAGTAAAGTATGCTTACTAGATTATTTGTATATTTGTTTATTGACATGGCAAGTTTATGAAAGTAAATTTAGACATTGTAGATAATATAATTAGATGCATTTAATACTGCTGGTCTTTCAAATTTGCATATTTAATTGATACTTCAAATATTTTAAATACCTGCCAGGTATCCAAACCTTTTCAGTTATTGTTTGCGCCGATACTTTATTCGCGAGTAGCAACCAATTTTCATAGAAATATCAGCTTTGTTTTTTTCTCTCTCTATGCTTTAAACAGGCGATACACGGCAAAATATCGTACATTCTATGCATGTCATAAATAAGTACATTTTATTTAATTAATATACTAGATTTTTCCATGGTACATTTACCTATTCGTTTGTCAATACATATATTATATGTAAACATTTCTCTATTACCGCTGCGAAATTCTAAGCTGCCATAATATGGGGGGCGAGCATGCTAGAATTAATAATTAATTATTAATGTAGAGTACATGCACAGAGTTCGTCATGAGTTGATTGATCTATAGACATGGCGCCATGAGCTACATACCAGGTAGTTCGTTACTTATATATTATTGTGCATGCAAACTGCATAGCGTGATACAATGCGTTTTAAAAATCACATTACAATTCCCATCGATCATTAATTAAATCAAATTAAACAGGAGGAAAAATGACGTGACAGAAAAAAAAATTGCGTGCAAAAACCGCGGTAACTTTGCTGACATAAAAAATCATTATAAAACATAATTTCGCGTGCATTTTAGTGCATACTATTATGCATGCAATTGCGTGAAGAAAAATACATACTAGTAAGAAAATATTGCCATGAAAAATAAGATTTTTATACCTATATGTAAAAAATACGACTATACCGATGTACCTACTGTATTTAATGAAAGGTTAATTTATTAACAGTATTAATGTAAATAAAAAATAGTTAACATACAAATTCAAAACAAATATGCTTTAAAAGCAGGAGCAAGGAACATTAGAGTTTTATCATTCCAACATGTTAATTTATTTTTCAGGCCCATTAAATTTATTTATTTAAAAAAACAAATCAAAATTCAGGACATTCACAACATGAGACATGAGATTTAAATTGATAAAAAGCAGGTTCTAATCAACCAAAGATAAATAAAATACTACTTGTATAGCAAATATTACCCTCACAAAAACATAAACAGTGTTACCCATAGAATAAAATTGAATTTCAAAAACAAAATACACAGCACACCACTGAAAATGTCTGTCTTTGGGGAGCGCATTGACTAGCCTTGTATCCCTCACTAATGATACCTGATAAGCTTGGATTAAAGTATGTATTTATTCAATGAATAATGTAAATGATTTACGAGATTTTAGCTCAATTAAAGTATTATGGAGAGATCCTGACGCTATTATTTATTTGACGTCACAAAAAGATGCTTCCCGATATTTTATCCCGATTTCATAAAATTCGAAGGTACCTATGTATAGTTTAATTTTGTTATGATGCAGGAGGCTAAATTGAAAAACACATGGCTAGAATTCGAATACTGGTTCGGATCCCACCTGGCACCATTTTTTTTAAATGTTGTCTTCTGTTACTAAGGTATTTTTAATCATAAAATTTTGCTTAAATAAACAGTCTAGGCAATTCAATTCAGAACCAAGTATAAATGCCATTACCGTGTAGGTATTGAAATTAGTGGATAGCGACGCAATGAGCAAAAATCTATTACTAGATATATAAGGACTTGGATAATGACTATTATGTATTTACGATAGATTTTTTTTTATCATCATTATCATTTTTTTCAGATAAATCTACTGATAAGTCATAATACAAAAAATCAGTAAGTTATTTAGACTGATATATCTGTAAGTACAACTACTTAATGATCATTATATATGTTTTTAAAGAAACTATGAAAACTTGAGCTGCAAGAAAATTTACATGGAAAATAGTATAAAACTCAACAATAATTATGTTGATAATAAAAGGTTGAATAACGAAAAAAATGTATCTACTGTAAGTTAAATGGAAAAATGTAATTATACTTATGGAAAAATTTATATAATAAGAATACGAAGAAAGAGTTTCGTGTGGGAGTACAATGGAGATATTAAACTAATCGTTAATCTCAGATGAGACGTTTTTCTTGAAAAAGCTCATCGTCAAAATCTCGTTTAATACAATACAGAGACTTGACATTTTCAGGAATAATAATAATCAGAATAATATTATTCGTATATATGTAAGTAGAAACAAAAGGTTGCCATGGGAATTATACTAACAGGTAATTCACTTGATGCCTATCTGAATGCTACGGGTGTTACCATGGAAAAATATTAAAATATAATATACTTGGCGTTGTCTTTAAAACATATTTTTATTAACCGTAAGAAATTAAATATGAAACTTGTTTTTGAAAGTGGATGGAATTTGCTTACTTACTACCTTGACGTATACATATTCTAGTACAACAGTCAAGTGCTTCCCAGTCCATTTCGCGTCACGGCATATTATTCAAATTATAAAATTCTCATATGTAGTGGCAAATGGTAGAAGAATCTTGTGTTTTCTTTAAATGGTAGAAACTATTATTTAACAGTCACCCTAGATTTAGACCATGAGTGGCCAACCCGAGGCCCACTGGGTGTCTACTTGTGGCCCGCGGAGCTGTGAGAAAATAAAAATAATATCAAATGCTGCCGCTAGATGTGCTAATTTTGCAAATTGAGATTCGATATCGGCTCAAGATTTTAAAAAGCACCGTGTGCTTTTTGCTAAATTTGCAACGCCATTCTTCGTAGACGTGAATTTTTTACCGGGAAATTTACAAATGGAACATTGTGACATATGTTGCGATGAACAGTTGTAGGAGAAATTTCATCAAGTTGGTTTGGAAGAGTTTTACAAAATATATTTGGACAAAGAGAAATATCCTGCATTTTACAATCACTTCGCTATTTGGAAACACTTACACGTGTGAACAGCTTTTTTATTCGGATGAAGCATATCAAATCCCGAGTGAGATCACTGATGTGCATTTGGAAAACTGTATGCGTGTAGGAATAACCTCACTCGATATCGATATTGATGCACTTACTTCTGCCACACAAAATCAAACTTCTCACTAAAATTTATTATTTTGTTTATTTTTTATTATTTAAAAAAAGTCTAATCTAATAAATATGTTGGATTCTCATTTTTGTTTTATTTTATTAATATATAATATATATTTCTTTTTTGTTTTGCATAATTAAAAAAACGGTTGTGCGGCCCGGTAGGAAGTCTCATTTTTAGAATCTGGCCCGGCTGCTGAAAAGGTTCATGATTTAGACAAGAGTTACTACGTATCTATACCCACTTTTTTGATACATAACATTGTTTTAACCATGCCTAAAATGCTCAATGATGTCTGCTAATTATGGCTAATGTTTTTTCGACCCAACAACTTTTGGAAAAAGGGTGAAAACTTTTCTATTTTCAATAATAGTGTCATGTTAGGTAATCGTTGAATACTTATCAATGTTTTAATTTATAATATCTTCATAATATTACGACTACGTTTTCCCGCAGCCGGTGGTACGTACAAAGTTATTAAGTTTACTATGAAGTGGTTATAATAAAACTAAAACTACTGAATATACCTGTAGTTAGGTGTACGACTATGATGTCCACTCATTTGCTTTGTGTATCATTAACATGGTAGCTTAATGGTTCATCAAACGATATTGTACTAATGCATTAGTCGGATGGCGTGTCGACGATTGTGCGCACCTAAGTGTTGGACCCAATCAATTCCGGTTCACAAGTGGAAAGCTATTTTAAGCTCGACGCTGGTCGATTCGGTAACGATTTACGGAAAATGCAACTGATCGACGGACGACAAAAACACAATAAAGCATTGAACTCAACTGATTACGATTACACACAAAAAACATGCAATATAACCATTTATGGTAAGATAATATGAAATTAAATTTATATACGTATTAAGCAATAAGTTTAGTAGGTACATGTTCATTTATATTTCACGTCTTCTTGTCTTTATTGAAACGATAATTGTGTTATTGAAGTTTATACAATTTTCACTTAGTATTCACGATTTTATTATATGCCACGCGTTTATTCATAATATAATAAATTATATCATGTGTAGTTAAGTAAGTAACCATGGGGTACGGAATAGAAATATACGTATAACAGCTGGGAAATTTGCAATTTTCATTAAGTACCTATATGATTCGAGATGGTGGAAGTTTTTAACATCATTAAGAGTGAGAAACATTTATAATTTAAAATGTTGACAGTAGATGCTAATACTTGAGAGTATTTTTGTATGTAAACGAAACACAATACGCCATATTGAATAATTTTCATATGCTACGAAACCAAATAATAAATATTTTATAGCATTATCATGTATTATTACTAAGTAAATGTTGAATATAATATTGAAAATATAATTGTTTTAATCAAATTATTTATTATTCAAAATATAATAAGTAACACACAAGATTAAAAAATAACATTCATCATTGAATATAATATACTTATATTTTAGAACAACATGAGAAGCATACTGAATCCACAAACATCTCTTATTTTAAATTGTTTCGATATGTGTAAATATCTTTTGTATTTTTCCTTGGATTTTCTTATAGTTCTTTTTTTCCAGATTATTTATAGGTAGATACTCAAGTAGGTACCTGAAACAAACACAATAAAATTTCTACATAAAATTTGCTAGGTTTTCTCGTACATTATGAAGAATTTTACATGTCATTCATTGTTATCAGTGCTATAATTAAAATCACCATTATATTGAACCAAATAAAAGATTTGATTACAGAAACAAACTGATGCTACGATTATTATATTATAGGTACGGAATCGTATGTTTATTTAGCTTTCAGCGAGGTCGCAAGCAGTTCTGAAATATTTATGAGTGAATATATAAAATAAAATTGTTAATTTATTACGATGGCTTTTAAAAGCTCTTGATACGTCGCATTGAATTATTTTGTAGAGATTAGGTACACTATTTTCATGTCGCAGAGTTTCAATTTGTTATTAATTCTTTATCAATGTAAGTAATAATTTTATTAAACTATATAACAACTTGAAATATTGACACCTATCAGTAGGTAAGTGTGTTAACTAAAAATATAATTAATTTTCATGATATTAAAAAGATTTTTTATGCATAGTAATGGTCGATTATCTTGCGTGTCAGTAAGTTCCTTATATTCTAAAAGCAGACTTACATCGAATAGGTACTGTACAGTATTATTACGGTAACCCTAGTTGAAAGTACGTGCTTGAAATATTTCGCTGAGATTGATTAGGTACTGAAATCCTGCACCAGTCACAAAAGTTTACTGCTTCAATTACGACGGCACGCGACGCCTATACATTGATATTTGCAGTGATTCGTAAATTGATGGGAAGGTTTTTATGAGAATTTTATGGTCAATACTAACAATAATATCTATTAGAGATCTGAGAATGAAACGATTGACGTAATGGAACGTTTTAATAAAATTTAAATAATTCGTTTTATTGATTTTAGTTGAGTGCAGTGACGTCCTTTGACAAAATGCCGTCACATTTTTTTTATACCTACAGTACTTTTATCATCCTTTCATGACTCCAATATCTAAGATATGTGTTGTATGGATACATTACTGACATGATAAATATATATACCACTAAATCTAATTTAAATCCCATATCTGCTTCAATAGACAATGATTTCAGATAGGTACCTACCTACATTTAAAAATACGCCTGACAACTTCCAAAAGTCGTGAGTAACTAGCAAACATATTTGATTAAATTTTAAATTATGTAAGTATGTACCTACCTATACATAAATCTGCACGTGTTATTGCTGTTTAATGGAAAGATATATCCGTTATTACTAAGTTAAGGTAGCTATTTCTATATATAAATAATGATTTGCCACCCATGGGTATCTGCCACCCCCAAGCGACGTTCAATCTGCCTACCCCCACGGGGCGTCACTGGTTGAGTGTAATTTTATACTGCTTCGTTTTAATACTCTCAAATTTAAGAAAGAACAATCAGAATTTAGTACTGCCGTGATAGCTTATTTACGCATTTGAGGCACATTTATATAAACAAATAGACAGCAATTATGTAGCCTCTTAGTATCTAAAAGACTAATAAATAAAACTTCGCAAAACAGTATAATCTCAATAACTGAAATATTTTACAATAAATTATAGGTAGGGATTGCAATAGCGAATGAAAATACCAATACCGGTATTTCGGTGTTACCTATTGAATACCGGTATTAATAGCAATATTCGTGAAATATATGAAAAACAGGAGTATCTACTAATAAATAATATAGATATAAAAATCTCTTTAAAGTATTAATATTTTATAGCAAAAATATCTAGATATGTACATTCACGTAAACCTTTAAAATAGATAAATATACGATAATAT
Organism: Rhyacophila brunnea; assembly: GCF_057557595.1. NCBI lineage: Eukaryota > Metazoa > Arthropoda > Insecta > Trichoptera > Rhyacophilidae > Rhyacophila > Rhyacophila brunnea. Next base: position 22,225,529 of record NW_028233350.1, read on the forward strand.
GGTAGAGATACTGGTGTTTACAAATACCTACGTTAAAATTAGGTACAACTTCTAAAACCTGTGAGCGACTGGGGAAAACCTACATACCTATAATGCAAATGTATTTCGCAAATCTGCACGTGGCGTAGCTAGTCAACAAGGACGTCTAAGGGCAACAGAAGTAAACCAGACATCGCATAACCAAACAAACAAATTACAGTCCTGTTAAACCTTTTCTGTTAATTAATACATTAGTTTCCATTTTCGATACCGAAAAATCGTGTTGTCTGATTTTTATAACCGCTATTTCGGTATCCAAAAATAGTGGGATAGCGGTTTTGAAATACCGGTTTTGCAATCCCTAATAATTGTAGGTATGCATCGTGAAGATGAAATTATAAGCCTATGCCATACTAACGCATCTAGAAATTCTGAACAATTAAAGGATTCCAATATGTTGACGATATTAGCTTTCCAAACTGATATTTTGTATTGAATTCTTGACAGGTAAGTGGTAAGAAGACCACACATGTAGTTTTGTATTTATAGGTACTCCTTGCTTTTATCTATCATTTGAGTGTAACTATACCTACCTTTGCAAGCAACCAAGGTTTATAATATAGGAAACATTGCTTGTATTTTATAAAAGCTAAATTATATTAATTATTTTGTGATCTTCTTTCTAAAATTTAACATATCGGTTTATTGTAGGTACTTATATCTGAGATAGGTACATGAAAAGTACGGAATATTTTATAAAACATCATTGTGTAATTATTTTATAATACATTTAAAATACAGCACTTATCCATATTCGTATTTTATGGCAGATATGCCATTAAGATTAAATAATAATATTATTCAAATGTCAGAAACACAAAAAATATATATTCAAACGCTGATAACCGACAGTTTACAAATTTTATTATTTTAGTGTGCCAACTCTAACACAATTCGAAAACACAACAAACTCTATCTTCTTTTTTAACTGATTTGACTTCGTGCTTACATGTTATAAACCATATAATAGACACAGGAGAACATTTTTCACAAATAAAACAATCGTGTGAAAAATGACAATGCCTACTATCCGTTTCAGCTGTCGAGAATACTAGATGTCAACATGCGAGTTGACACGTCGAAATATTTTCACCAACATGTCATGTCACTACTCGTGATCATGATGTAGCATAATATAATGTGTCTGTTGAGAGGCTATGAATATACAGTGACTTGAATGGTTTTATGCACAAAGTAACCATCCCACAAATGTATACTATTTTACACATACGTACCTACGTGTGGTTATTTCTATGTTAGACACATGAATAAGTATATCATAATAATATCTTGTCATGCTGTACTGCCTACTCGTAGTTTTTGTAATCGTCTTATATTAAGAGTCCGTGTATTGCGTGCATACGTGAATACTAATAATTATTATACATTGGTATAATACTTACATCTAAATGTTGCATGAAAAATTATTATTAATCCTGACCTTCGTCTTATTTCTTGGAACGATACGAACAGTAAAAATAGGTTCAAAGGGTGCACGATTATACTAAATCCTTCTCAAAGAGATGCGTTCGTTGTGTTGTTAAAATATTGAAAGTGTATTTAGAGCTTTAAATAAGACTTATTTAAGATTCTCTTTGAAAGCTTCCAGTGTGTAAATACTTAATTTGTTTCAAGTTCTAATCGTCAAATTAAACAGTTGTAGGAAATACGCTACGATGTATATACCCTTACATCTACACTGCTTTTCGACGTAGAACTACGTATTTGTATTCGGCAAGGTAAATCGACAAATGATCGGCAATCATGTCATAAAATCGCTTATAACAGAAATAAGCATAGTAAAATAAAATGTATACCATTGTGTTTACAAAGAAGTCCCCTAGCGGTAAATATTTAAACCGGTCGGACACTCCAAGTCGGTGAGACAGGTGGATGAAAACAGGGCTCGATAACTGAGTTCTACCGACCTTTTTATGCACATAACTCTATGAGTTCTCAACTGATTCGGACGTGTACGTTGTGCTTTGTTGCTTGATCTATTCAATGAAAACTATTTCATGTCATTACATTTAGTACATAATAATATTCTCCCGATTGTTTCACTACTGTTATAATTAGGTCTTATGGATTTTTAGGATTAAAATGACTATTAGGATATATAGATAAAATAGCGTTAAGGGTATTATGGCGAAAATTAGTATTGTATATATATATATATATATATATATAGATAATTTAAAATGTTAGCTTTTGAAAAGTATATTAGCAAGAAATATTCTGTGACCAAGTTACATTTTTTTTGCCGGGATAGTAAGTGAGAAATATAGCCCAAAATTTAAAAACATAATATATTAAAATTAATCTGTTATTTTGCATATTGTCTCATTAACACCATGTTAGATTAGTGCTGTCAATCGATAATTAAGGCTCTTCATAGATTTTTTTAAATATTTAGTCGAGTACAAGAAGCAAACATCTTAGGAAATGTTCCAAATACCGTTACATATTAATTTCAACTAAACGTAATGCATGGTGATAGAATTAATACGGATATGTACATATATATATATATATATATATACCTACACTGTAATTTCATAGGTTTGGGATAATCTCACCAAACTATTTAACCCACCAAAATTGGGCAACGTCAGTGGCATTGAGGCAAGCCAAGATGTTTACTTGTCCTAATTAAGGGGGGACATGCTCGTCGAAGGTCAAAATTGAGTTTTTATTGTATATTCAAACCATGATCCTGGACACTCCTTAAACGTTGTAGATGATCTATTTATATAATTTTGAAGCCTTATTATCTTTTATAGTTATTTTAAACATTTGATGACTGCATGAAGTATTTTTGTTACATAAAATAGTATTCTTTTAAACCTCTCGCTCTAATGTTTTAGAATATAGTCATATTTCGGTACATAACTGTGCAGTGGTGTTAAGATTTTTGACATTTATTAATTTTTAAACGCATTTATAAAACCATTAGCATAATTTATTACGAGATAATTTTTGTAAAATATTCACGATAAAAAATTATATTGATAATCTCTGTGATCCCAAATTTGACAAGAATTAGGCATTTTATTATTCAAAAAATCGGCAAGAATAACACATTTCAAGATGATTCTAAAGATATTTATTATAAGCTATGTCTTTGACCATTTAAGTGTGATAAACATCTTATGAATAATGATTGCTTTATAATAATTATTGACCTAAGAATAAGGTAGTGTTTTTTTGAAATACGCCATTTCTTTTGTCATTCCCCAGTGGTTAAGCTACAACATACGGCCGTAGCCATAAATTAACAAACTATAATTGAAGTAAGGAGTAAAATGATATTAACGCGCGTGTTTGAACATGTACCGTTTAAAAAAAAATTAAAAAAAATTCGGTTAAGTACATGTTCAAACACGCGCGTTAACATAATTTTACTCCCTATTTTAATTATAGTTTGTCATTTTATGGCTACGGCCGTATGTTGTAGCTTAACCACTAGGGAATGACAAAAGAAATGGCGTATTTCAAAAAAACACTACCTTATTCTTAGGTCAATAATTATTATAAAGCAATCATTATTCATAAGATTTTTATCACACTTGAATGGTCAAAGACATAGCTTATAATAAATCTCTTTAGAATCATCTTCAAATGTGTTAATCTTGCCGATTTTTTGAATAATAAAATGCCTAATTCTTGTCAAATTTGGGATCACAGAGATTATCAAAATAATTTTTTATCGTGAATATTTTACAAAAATTATCTCGTAATAAATTATACTAATGGTTTTATAAATGCGTTTAAAAATTAATAAATGTAAAAAATCTTAACACCACTGCACAGTTCTGTACCGAAATATGACTATATTCTAAAACATTAGAGCGAGAGGTTTAAAAGAATACTATTTTATGTAAGAAAAATACTTTATGCAGTCATCAAATGTTTAAAATAACTATAAAGGATAATAAGGCTTCAAAATTATATAAATAGATTATCTACAACGTTTAAGGAGTGTCCAGGATCATGGTTTGAAAATACAATAAAAACTCAATTTTGACCTTCGACGAGCATGTCCCCCCTTAGACACTTGCCTGAGGGTTGAGTGTGTACGTCAACCCACACATGCAAAAAGACGCGACATTTTACTAAGTAATAATTTATTTACAACAACCGTGAAGTGAGAACTTGCCTACTCTACTCGACACGCATATGAGTTGAATAATAATATGTTTTACAGAAATAATACGTACCTCTCATTAATCAGATTTGTGACGTAACTTATATGTACAGAAACTGAGTATGGCAGGTTTTCAATTAAATCCCAAATCTAATTGATATCAAACATGACTTTCCGTCTTACTACATAGTGAATACTTACGTATTATATTATTATATTTGCTATATCATGACGTCTTCTACCAAAATTTGTTGTAGAAATTACAGTGTTTATTTTTATTTTGGGACCATGTGTTTTTTACAATAATTATAATATTATGTTCTTGGATTCAATGGTCGAAGCTTTTTTGTAAGTATTATAATTATATACAAAAATGTTTTTAAAATGACGTGTATCAATGTAAAATTTACCAAATACCTATGCTAAAATATATTCTTTGTTATAATTTAGTGAGAGCCTATTTTTATTGGTTATGACATTATATATTGGTGTACACCCACCATGTGTACACCCACGGTGGCCGCGCGGCTTAAGCGTTGGACTATCACGCCGTGGGTCTCAGGTTCGAATCCTGGGTCTGGCAAGTACACAAATTGTTTTTTAATTTGTGTGTGAGTCAGGGTATGGACCTAATGGGTTGAGCAAGTGGCTGACATCCATTTCTCGTAAAAAACAAAATCTGTTAATACAAACCTCTACCCTGTGGAGGCCCATATGATCGTATTACGATCGGACATGGTTGAAAAATTTGTTTCTTAAATTATTGTACGCTTTATAAATTAGAATCTTTTAATCAGTTTAATCTGTAGTCAAATTGCGATTCAAATATGCAATATCTTAAATTCGGTTTGACAAAATTCACCAACGAATATAGTTATTCGTAACCAAAAGAAGTTCAAAATAGCGGTTACTTTTTTCTATATTATATCTAAATACACATTATTTATATAAACCAATAACAACAGTGGGGTATCTATCTATCTGTTACTTACAGTGTTGATGAAACTTGCACAGTGTATAAACAAAATGATTGGCAACGACTAGGTGGAATTTTTATATCGATTATCGAAGTCTCAAGAGAAACATATTTAAAAAAAAAATCTAGTTGAAAAATATGACAGGCACGGGTTAAGAAACGGGCAGCTAGAAACCCAACAAACTCTGTATCAATAATTTGCAACAATATGAGGTAAGATGAGGGTAAAAATGGATATGAAGATCGACAAAGACGTGGGTAATTGTTAGTAGATTATAAATGAATTCGTTGTTAAAGGTTAATGAATGCTGCAATTGTACAATAGGGTGATTTTCGGAGACTTGTTTTAAATTATTATAGTCATTTACAGTATAAAATCTGAAGTAGTCTTATAAATTAAATTTAGCAATATCTACTATATGTACTACTGATAAAATATCATGCAAACTACTTATTTCTTTTCGAAACTATATAATGTTATATTTTCGTGGCCAAACTCCAGGTTTCGTATCAGTATTGGATGATAAATGAAACATCATTAATAACTTAATTAATTATACATAAAGTCATTATGTTTTGTGTACCAGCATTATAATAAAATGAAGGCATGTCCGTTATATACACCAGCGTATATCTTTTACATAAATAATTCCCTGTGCTACCTGCGAGCCATTCAAAGCGCGGTATTATTACCTGCCATATACACGCCATGTTATGATACGTGGCTGTATGATGCATGTTACATGAATTTTCAAGTACACGAACCATCTGAAATTCGCTCAACAGGCAACATTGTGAAAATGTGAACTAAACTGATAGAATGCTTTGACATTTGCGAGGTGCAAGTGAGTATGTAATTTTCTTTTGATGGTATCTACTTTCACTACGTTGGTGCAGTATCCACTCACATAAAATATACATAATGTTATATTAATCATGAATACTTTAATAGCGAATTAAGAAATAAAGTACCTATTGGAAAATAATTGTAAATACAGATTTTAAATATTGATTAATTCGATTCAGTGTAGAATACAGAATTCAAACATTATTTACTACTGTGTTACACAGTCACGCACAGAACGATTTTGTTTGTATAATATCTGTATGCGAAAGCTAAACGACGATAAGTCCAAATTTCAAATGTCATTTTTCGCGCTTTTAATAAATAGCAGTAACTCATAATATATTTATTAATAAATATATAAATAAATATATAAATAATAATAAATATATAAATAAAGAAAAATGTTAGAATGTCATAAGATACAAATAAAAGTTTTGACCGTCGAATTTATATTATATTATTAGTAGAAAGAATGTAAAACAAACACACTTTATAATATATATACTTAATTTAACATCTTTTTACTAACATATCATATGATTAACTTTTGAATGCATGGTATTTTAAAATTATAATAAATATTTTGTCATTACAATAGGTATTTTAATTTAAAAAAAAAATAGTCGTTTTGTGTACATATTATGATACATTGTTCGATACAGGTTTTAAAAATATATTTCGTGAAAATATACATTTATAATATGAAAGTGAGTACCATTAAGATGATGGAAATTTTTGTTTTACTTTGATTAGTATTATAATAACGCAAATAACATTGATGTATTCAGACAACGTGTAAAATCCAAATTTCACACCAATGTCAAATTGAAAATGACATAATTCGGGTCTAGTACCTACCACTTAGTCATGGATTACTAGAATTTACTTCTGAAATAATAGATGTCACTAAAAGTACAGAAGTATAATACAATATGTACTATATATGCTACATGGTGCACTTAAGGGTCGTGAAAAATCACCGATTAGCCTCTTCTGTAATATTGGCAATATTGGCAATATGGACATATCATTTATCTCCCGCTTACAGCTGATAATCTTACAACTATGTATTTAGATGTTCATACATTATTTTTATGTATTTAGATGTTCGTACATTAGTAACAAATAAGTATTGTTAATACACCAAATTATAGTCTGCACTAGGTGGAAAGCCCATCCAAGGATGCACAAAAAATATCTATCTGAAAATGCCTCATGTAAATAACTGATAAAAGTCCCCCTATATAGTTAGTACCTAATCCCATCATCATGTTTTACCACTGCTAAGAAAAATAATAATTTATGAAATCATCCAAATGACCAAAATGTACCATACTTTGTAAAATTTAATTTATTTTAAGGAACCATCACAATATATTATAATATACTGTGACACCCCCGTATGGTCCCCATTTGGGGATGTCTTTGTGTATCTGGAGACGCCCGAATCGGTATCAAAGCCAGCAAATAATAAAGCGCTGATTACGAAATTAAATAATAATAAAAGAGCCCAGCCGGCAATGCCGTAAATTTAATATAACCGTTGGAGATGTTGCAACGTCGCTTTTTTTTCGCCAACGGCGCTCGTTGGAAAAAAAAACCAAAAAAAATGGCGCTCAGAACGCTGCAAGCAGCTAAATCGAGAACGCGTACATTTCGCCCTCCGTAGAATAAAATTATTAAAAAATGTAACCATATAGTATATTAACGTAAATAAACTCGCCGCTTTCCATCATAATTCCGGTGTATCAATTATTTACCTCCAAATCCTAAAACGCAGACGATAAACCAGAAAACAAAACAAAAAGTGACAGTTGAAAAATTCACACACACACACGACCAAAATGGAGGGGAGTGATAAGTGGCCCCAGTCAACGTGGGACTACGCTTCTTGATTTTGATCGTCTGGAATTAAGAAGCAGGTGGAATTTCTTTCACCCGGACACACAACCCTGAGATCCAAACACCGGAATAGGAAACGGCGAGGAAGAAACATCCAGAGGCTTGCCTCTGGTGGCGCTCAACAAACGTATAATAATAAGCAGTAGAAAGAGGATGCTGCCAAAGCCAAGCCAGTGAAGAAAAGAGCAGAAACACCCGGATTGCGAAGTCATGGCTCCCGATGTACTCCCGACCAACTGCATCCGCCAGCAAACTTGGCCCACGGACGAGTGTATCGGGCAAGACCCTGGCTCCAACGAGGGAAAACGGCATCAAATGCCCTGCATCATCAGCCGCTTGAGCCCTCTTCGTCAACAGCAGCGTGTCTGTGAGCCTTGCAATCAGCCCTGGCCCAGATGCACCATGATGAAGAGAGCTACAAAGCGGCCTTCTTCAGCTGAGCAAAGCAGCCTCCATCAGCGGAAAGCAGCCAAGCAGCATCCTCAGCCATTAGCATCATAGATTAGTTAGTTTTAAGTGTTTTGTGTTTGGAAGCGATGTATAATAAGTTATTTCAGTGCTCGAAGTGGAAAATTTTACAACCCGGAGCGGTTGTATGAGGCAGAATGGCGTTCCGGTCCATTTCGGGCCCTGATATATTTTTTAAATTATTTTTATGAACTTTAAAGCCATTTTAAGTATTAAATTAAGTTTTCTGCATATTATATTAGTATAATATCAGTGTAGTGCGTGTAATTCGATAGCCGCGGCAGGGCAAGCGAGCAAAAAAAAAAAGGGGGTCGAGTAATGCGCCGGTATGCATTTTCGCGAGGGATCGACTGATTTTCGGACGGTCGCTGTGGGGAAGGCTGGGTGCAACGTCCTCTCTCAGCATCCGCCCGTACGGTAGACATGGGGAGCCGCGAACCACTACGCCCACAAAGCGGCGTAGTGCTGCATCCGAAACTCTCCGGTTGCCGACGGTCCGAGGGTGTTGAGAGGGCTGGGCGCGACGCCCTCCTCTCTCAGCAGCTTTACGGTAGGCCTGGGAACCGCGAACCACTATGCTACAGTGCTGCATCCGAGTCTCTCCAGCCGCCGACGTACCGGGAGGGCTTCGATCCTTCAACGTCTAGAAATGCAACCCCCCCTTATCAAGCCGCCGCACTGTCCAGTTACACACGCTATCGTAATCAGCCCTTAGTTGGCCCGATCCCCATTCGGGCCTTTCCGGAGAGGTGCGCTTGTGACACCCCCGTATGGTCCCCATTTGGGGATGTCTTTGTGTATCTGGAGACGCCCGAATCGGTATCAAAGCCAGCAAATAATAAAGCGCTGATTACGAAATTAAATAATAATAAAAGAGCCCAGCCGGCAATGCCGTAAATTTAATATAACCGTTGGAGATGTTGCAACGTCGCTTTTTTTTCGCCAACGGCGCTCGTTGGAAAAAAAAACCAAAAAAAATGGCGCTCAGAACGCTGCAAGCAGCTAAATCGAGAACGCGTACATTTCGCCCTCCGTAGAATAAAATTATTAAAAAATGTAACCATATAGTATATTAACGTAAATAAACTCGCCGCTTTCCATCATAATTCCGGTGTATCAATTATTTACCTCCAAATCCTAAAACGCAGACGATAAACCAGAAAACAAAACAAAAAGTGACAGTTGAAAAATTCACACACACACACGACCAAAATGGAGGGGAGTGATAATACCTACACGTATAATTTAATTAATGACAGTTACATGCGGATAATATAGGCCTCCACAGGGTGGAGGTTGTATTAAAAGAATTTGTTTTTTAACGAGTGATGGATGTTAGCCACTTGCTCCATCTATTAGATCCAAACACACATTTAATAACGACATATTAATTTTCATAGAATATTATAGCATATTTGTAGCGTTTTTTTTTAAATTTAATTGACTGATTTTACACACATGTCGATCGATATAAATTAAGTGAATATCGGTGATATTTGGTAAATTATATTATAATTGCAAAGATAGCAAAGTTGAGATAGTTATTTATATAGCTGTAGGTACTGTGTTTATAAACTCATTGGTTAGCCAGTCGAAACTATTGAAACTGTGATAGTATCCAGTTGTTAATTTTAGGAACGTTCTTATTGTAATTTATTTTGTCGGAAGTTCAAACTCAAAGCTTCAATAAAAAATTAGAACTTAATTATTAAAAGAGCGTAGTATTCAATTATATAAAAAGTATTACAAGGTAATAAAGCTTACGTAAAGTCCAACGAGTGGCGAGTTTAGATATGCAGGAGAATTATTTGAAAGGGAGCTTTCAATGTAATGAATTCGATGCAAAATAATTACTTACGTTCTTTTAATTAACACAAATGCAAATCATGCGGAGCTTTCAAATTTACATTCAATTTCAGGAGAGATCCTATCTAAGTATACTCTCAAGTCATGCATATTTATATGCACATTTTATAAACTCTCAAGGGCCATATACAAAGATGTCGACGTTATTTAAAACTAACTAAGTAATTATTAACATTGTCGACAGTTAGTTGATGCTGTTATTAGCTGAACGACACACAGAAGACAATATTTTTTGCGATCGAAGTGCTGAAGTATATAAAGTATAAAAATTGCACAATATAAATTGAAAATATGCCGGATTATAAGCTTACAGTTGCTTATAGTCAATAAAATTTTTAAATAATTTAATGGTCGTTTACCAGTAGTTTAATAAAATAAATCCCCTACATTCCGACGATAGGCAGATAGGTACTATTAGAATTATCAATAAAATGACAAACTGGTTTGGATAGTAAAGTTTCAATACCCAATGTTACATTATAAATTAATAATGATATTCATTCGTGTTTGCGTAGATAATTGTTAGTATGTATAATTTTGGATATTTTGAAACGAGTAAACGATATTCAATACTATATTTATCTGATTTATGCGCAGGAAATGTCTTTTTCACAGATCTCACTTCTGTCTCTAAAATTCGCCATTATATCGTATGGGGGTTACTTTTTATGCGGCCGATTTAGGGCTGCATATTATTATATTCTGTGGGTAACGCTACTTATTTATATAAACATGACTAAGCATTACATAATATACACATTCCGGTTTTTCTATTTGTGGTAAAAGTCCATATGGTACATCGAATTCCCACATATTATATGTATTGTTAGATAAACAAAATAAACTTAATTATTTAAATAGTTTTTTTGATAAATTATATAATTTATTGTGATAGATATTAACCTTACGAGGCCATCTACATAATATAACTAAAATACTATTATCTAACTGCAATTATTGAGAATTGCCCAGGTAGGTACATCATTCGAGTTGATTAAAGTGTTTTACCCTATTAGAAAACGATGTAATTTATAAATTCATTATAATAATATGCTTATTGCGTATATTGAGTAGAAGTCATGGACCTCCCTAATATACTTAATTCAAGTCTCTGGAGGGTGAGTCACGACAGTTTTATCGGTTCGAAAGTTATGTAAGAACGCCTACGCGAAAATATCGTATGACACTTGTCTTATGCATTTTATAATAGTTCTACATAAGTGACACACAGTGACTTCCCTAGGCAAAATGCCGCCCCTAGGCAGTGCCAAAATGCCGCAACATTTTTTTATATTGTACTTTTTATCATCCTTTCATGACTCCAATATCTAAGAAATGTGTTGTATGTACCTATACATTACTAACAAGATATAATATGTATACCACTAAATCTAACTTATATGCCATATCTGCTTCAATAGACAATATTGCGAGTATACGGTTTCAGATAGGTACATTTAAAAATACATCTGACAACTTCCAAAACTCGTGAGTGACTGTCAAACAAATTTGGATAAATTTTAAATTGGGTGCGCACGTGTCATTGCTTTTCACGAAGATCGTGACGTCCAAGGACAGCGGAAGCAAACTAGACATCGCGAAACCGACAAAAAAATAAAGTCCTGTTAAAACTAATTAATAGTACCTAATTAATATATTTTGTTTCCAACCAGTGAGCTGATTTTTTTAATAGATATATATTTCCGTTATTACTAAGTTCAGCTTAGCTGTAGCTTTCTATATATACCTAACGATTCATCTCGATTTGCCACCCTTGTGTAACTGCCGCCCCCAAGTGACGTTCAATTTGCCAACCCCTACGGGACGTCACTGGTGAAACAGGTAAGAACTATCGTCATACCCTTGAACCAGACTAATTATCTATTTTGTACGTGTAAATAGTAACAATTATTGCAGTAACTTAGATAACAAGATAATAATTACTGGAATAGAAACCAGAAAAATTAAAGAATGTATGTATTCGGATTTTAAAGAATAAACCAATATAATTACTATAGGTGCATGACACGTTTTTTTTATTCAAAACGATGGTGTATAATATACGACACTATTATTATAATATTGAATACAAAATTTCTATACGTTATAACAATTTTTCAAATCACAAAGGATTGTATTTTAACCGTGACAATGATGGTTGATAACAGGTTGGTTGGTATGTCGTTTTTCATAAATGTGGGTAATTTATCATTTTTTTTTTTCAAATAATACCCTGTGAATTCGGTCACAGCGTACAAGTACAACAATGGCAGCTTGACAATCAGTCATTGAATAAAACAAAAATGGCATTCGAGGCGCGAAAAAAGCGGATATCAAAAAAAAATCACGTTCCAAATTCGTATGTGTCTCGGTCGGTCCGCGTTCTGACAACGTGTATTTCTATCAAGACCGTCATTCTCTGTACAGACGCATGGTTTGCTGAGCATATTTAATATTCACTCATACTAGAATTGTACACCAGAGTAAAACAATATACTTATTAATGCGCATTTGGCATGAAATTATGATGTACATAATGTAAATATCATAATCATCGAAATCGATCAATCCGTTGATAGATAAAGGCTTCTTGAACGTAATTCCACTTCTCTCAATACTAATTTTTACCTTTCCACTTACTACTGGAAAACTCAACTTTCTTATCAATTCAACGGCCAAACTTTACCTCTCAAGTATCACTCGGCGACTATATTCGTTCAGCGACAGTAATTTTAACTGCGTTCTGTTCATCCCCATTTTATGTGTTTAGCAAACATTATTATACCACATACTTGTCCACCAATCCGTTCGAACATTCTCTACATTTTGATAATTATTATAACGGAAGGTTTATTTTATTAGATATGTAGTTAAATTATTATACTATTGTCATAAACTGGTAAAATATACGTTAATAAAAGCCCAATCGACTGCTTAATCTGCAAACCGGTCAACTCTATTTGGGAAAATTGTTCAGCGGGTCTATTCTATACAAAAGGCGACTATCGACCGCTAACGTGCTAACGTGATAATGTGTTAGTATTTGTTATATACATTTTATATTGAAATATTATAATGTAATTGTATTGTAATCAGTTAATCAGTCGAAACTGTCTCTCTCTCACTCTCTCTCTATCGCTCATGCTCTAAATTTTAGTATAGGCAGGGGGCATGCCGTTAAAATATATCATTTATTGCAACAATTAATACCGGCTAATTACAATTGTTACAATACATGTTAATAATTTGATACAAACATACCCTAGTTAACGGTTTTAGCGGACGAAAGCAGCCTTTTGTATAGAATAGACCCGCAGGAAGGAGAAAAAATTTAATAATTTAACTATTGACCGGAATTCAACAATTTCTAAAATACACTTCTTTTTTTACAAATAAGCTGCACTATGAATTATTACACTATTTTAGCTTCCATTTTATATATAAAGACAATTTATATAAAGAGAGCAGTTGTAGCAGAACGATAACGCATTTATTTATAGGTTTAGGAATTTGAAATTATGTGTGAGCAAAACAAAATGCTATTAAATCTCATTTTTGGTCAAAAGTGCAGTTACCTGGTTTGCAGATTAAGCAGTCGTAATTAGGGAATCCAATCCCGGGATCCCGAGCTATTTTCGATACCTATGAATCCCGGGATTGATAAACATAATTCCGGGATTTCGGGATTGATTTTTTTATCAATTTTTATGGAAAATATAACAGAAAAAATACTTTTAATACAAAATAACTACATTAGAAATAAACTGAGTTTGAATGAAGTTTGATGTGTAGGTTGCCGATTCATTTTATTTTTTCACATAGATTATTAAAAATGAGAAAGATTGGTAAAAAAACAATGCTTCGCACTTTTAACAAAGTAATTCCACCATGATATCATACGTTTTACGGCAGTTTCATATTTGGCTGACTAATTAGATTTATGAAGCGGAAAGGCCATAAGTACGCCATGATTATTTGCTTTACTATTTTAAATCTCGCTGATCTATTCATTATATTTTTACTATCAGAAATAGCAATCTCATATTAAATTCACATTATTATTTATATTACAATATTATTTACTCCATTAAACTTGTGTATTTCCAAGATTTAACGTATACAATATTAACAATAAATGTCTTAAATAGTATAAATTATACTAGATTTATTTTTGACCGATTTTATCAATGTTATTTGTAAATATAAAAATTTTATATTAACAATGGAAAAAAATCCCAATCCCGAAATCCCGGGATCAGAATTTTGGCTCGGGATTGGATTCCCTAGTCGTAATGTATGTATGTATATTTCGAAGTTTATTTGTACTTTTCACGATTCTTATAATTCTAATGGATTTAAGTTTTATACTATTCCATTTGAGTCGTTTTTTTCGACCCGGGTTTCGCCTTTGGGCATCTTCAAGCACTATGTGCATTTACCAACCAGTAAATACACACTGACTCATATAATATATAACTAAATACGAATGTATACCCAATTTAATGCCGTTGATTTAAACATGGTTGACATTCATTTAAAGATAAACTATTTACGGTTTTTGTAACCAAGTTTTTGAAAAAAAGAGAAATTATAATATTAATATACTTAAGACCTCATGAAAACATTTAACTTGTCGATAGATTTTTCCGTGATTAATACAGTTTTAATTCAACTCCCAAGAATGTGTGAATACAGATGAAAAGCTTCGCAATGATACATACTTAACACAGACTGGCATTACGCGTCCGGCACATCGAAATTGAAAATAAAGACGAAATGCCAAAACGGAATTCAACAATGAAACGAATTATGAATAATTCATTTGGGGTGCGCGATTATTCAATTTGATCTGCTTTGGAGAGCGTAAATTCACAACAATATGTACGGAGTCAGCTGGAAGATGGCGGACGATGGACTCGCCCATCTGATTGCTTTTGTTCAATATCTCTACCAATTGATCGGCCAAACGTTATTCATCTTGATATATTATTCCCCCTTTGTTCCCAGATGTAATCTTCGACTGAATCTTTCGAGATTTACATACTTAATCGACAGCATCTTTTTTCTATCGGTGATTTTTTTCTTATAGCTTACACTAAAACCAATATTGTGTAAGTAAGTTATGTAATATATTTTTATTTGAATCGAAATTTCCATATAATAAGTAAATATACACACATATTATAATATAATACGTATACTTAAAGCATTCTAAGAAGAATCGAAATACACTATGGTAGAGCTTTCATTATCCCAACTTCCCTATAAATATTATAAATGTGCTTACTATTGCCTAAATGCGGATAGTGTTGCTGATAATGTATTTGTTTTACTGCGACTGTGATGTTGTTAATGTATATCCATCCGATACCATCGCCGTTACTCCATATGAATGAAATAAGAAGAATGGATTTTCGTAGAAATCCAGGAAAAATCCTACAAATAAAATATGTTAGGTTCTGCAGTTTTCGTCACATAACCTACTCGCTAGTTCGACCAAATAAAAAGCTATATGGGTCATAAATATTTTTAGCTATACGGTCTAAATGTAGGGAATAATGGAGAGATAATAACGATACCTGATAGGAGTCACGATTCTCAACAATGAGAAATGCAGAAAAGGATATTGTTACCTACTACAACATTTTTCTAGTCACTGTTTGTATATTTGGCGTTTAAGTGCAATATAATAAAATAACTACACTTAATATTTAAAAAAAGTAACAATTAATAATTATAGTTACATAACTTCTGTAATGGTGTGGCCTTCTTACAATGGACGTCATAAAAGTTGATTAATTAATAATCTGCCGTCGAAAACGAAAACATTCTTCATAAAAAAAAGAATGCGTAAGGCTTGGTGAATAAAAACAAAAAGCACATTAAAAAATGAAGCCGGCCCACTTTTGTTTACGCCGTTTCATAAAATAATTCATTATTAGATGATTAACAAAAAAAAACAATGAAAATACTGTCAAATTTTGTTATACAAACATGGAACTATGTATATTTGTAAGAATATAATGTATTATATTATATTATGACTGTGGTGTCTGAAAAATTTTTCAAAATGAATTAATTAGTACTATATGGAATCGTCGTGTTGTTTAACGCATTTTTAAAAAATATTGTATGTATGTACCTACTGTTACGGCTGACGGGTGATGATTTCGATATAGAAAAACTTCAAGGATATAAAGGATTTTATTTTTTTAATTCAAGGCAGACAGCGTACAGTTTACGATATTCAATAAGATTAATTTAACTAGGTAAGCGTTAACGTTAGTCCGAAGCTGCAGCGAGAGGCCAGGAGGCCAGATCTGACTGATCCTGGCGTTGACACATCCTACCAAGTTACACCTGGACGTTCTCAGAATTTGGGGCCATGAAAAAATGTTTGTTACACACCTCATGTATATTTCAATATAAGCTAATATTATTTATCTAAGTAAGTGGTAGCTAACTCATTCAGAACCCGGTTTCGACCTAATCCCTGAAGGTGGGTCAATTTAATTCCCGTCATATTAGGCGGACTATTTGAAGTTTTGTTCTAATACACGTATGACATATTAAGATCAGTATTTTTGTGATTTTGTTTTATATCTAATAAATAATTTAATTGACTGACTGATTAAATTTTAAAACTGTGTAAAATACTTGCGATTTTTGAAAGATGCGGGCGATAACAGTCTAGTGACTGTCACAAATAAATCTGCAATGAGAATTGATTTGCAGAAAATTTAAAAATTCGCCTTCTGATTCATGATTCTCAACTAGGGTTTGGCGAGAATTTGCAAAAAATTGGGAACAGTACAGTTTGAAACTTTTTTTACCAAGTACTAAGTAGGTAGTAGAATAGTAATGACACTGTATTGTAACCTAATATTGAAAAGGACAACAATTTGAATGTCTGGCTAAATTACAAGTCGCATCGTCGTTATTAATTGGGTGGTTTACAATAATTATGGATCAAGTCCATCAAAATGGATCCTGAGATATTTGGAACAAAAGTTAGAACTCCTTTTGAAAAATTCAGAAATGTTTTCACTGTACCTATATACTTACCATATTTTGATAGTACATGGATCAATTAAAACAAAGTAGTCGAAACATAAAGTATATTCAGGCTTTAATTAGATTAGAAAATACCTCTTTATACTACTGAAGAAACTGTCAAAATGGACATGATTAACATTCAATTTAATGTCTACTACTAGTATTGCCATTTATGCGGAAAATTATAGAGCTATGATTGTGATATGACACACAATATAGAAATCTGTTTTATCTAGCCAATGTAAATTTGACTGCATTGGAATTAGATCCACAATTATTGTGAACTACCCAATTATCTAACGAAAGTTTTACTTACAAAGGCTATTATTTGTGAAGTAACAAATAATTAAGGATTAAAAATTCAATGACGACCGATGCATCGTATTTTTTGCTTCGATCAAAGCGCTTAAAATTTGCACAAATAGTTACAATTCTGCATAATATTGATAATATTGTTATATTATGTACTTAATAAGTGGGAAAATTAAAAAAAAAATACGAATAATACAACTGTTGAAAGTGGATTCCATGAAAATTAAAACTTTTCACCTGCGGAGATGAACCGGCTATTACATGTTTACACAATTTTTAATATTATCATTGCTTATAGGCCATATTTCAATTTACAATAGCAAAATATAGTAACTATTGAACCAGAATAGTAAATGGCAGGAATACATCAATGGACCCAGTAATTTCCATATGTATGTGAATATTTGACACGTTTTAATATTAATTTACTAGTTTGGGTCATACATAGTATGTGTCTGATATGCAAGGGATCCTAGATAATTTTACATAATGCTTTAAGGATTCCGCCAAACAAAAAAGATTGAGAAGCACTAGTCCAAACGCTTTGTGTTAGATTCTTCAGACTTATATCTCCAAACTACATTGCTTTAATCGGATTTTTTGTCTTTCGCCTCTCAAAGAAGGCTGATAGATTCCATCAAGTTAGCCAACTTAAAGATTTCATTAAGAGTTTTCTTTGGCCGGGCGCATCGAAACAGATTAAACGAGTTGCGAAGTCTTCGTCGCAATTCCACAGAGTTGTCAGACTGGAAAATAATTTCAGTCTCGTTACTTGGATCGGCGCGCATTCAATTGATGCTACGCCAAAGCATTCCGATTGACGGACAAAGTGAATAAAAACTTCCACGGCACAATATGATATCAGACAAAACGTCCAAAAAGTAAGCAGTCCATCTGATCTGATGACAATCCAGTATACGTCATTCATCACGTTTCTTTATCACGTTGCGCCAAGTTTAGTACCTATGTAATATTATTGTAAAAGAGCAGGGATGGCGAATCTATGGCACGCGTCCCACCAGTGGCACGGGAGATGATTTTGCATGGCACGCTAATGTTTTATTTTGAAGAGAAAAAATGACCTTATCATTAAATTAATTAATTATTTATTATTAAAAAAAATACATAATTAATTTTACAAATAAATTTAAAAATAATGGCGACATAACCATGCCTATTTTCTTCGGGTTTTAATATTATTTTTACAAATAATATTTACCTATCGATGCGCAAACGGCAAATGACAGATCGCATTGTATAAAAAAATAGCACGCAAATAGGTACTACAAATTTCAAGTACGTTTTTCATTACGTTTGTAAAATTAATGTAAATATATAATTTTATAGGTCGGTCTTTAGGCTTTATGCGTCACAAATCATATTATCGCACTGACCTCATCAGGCGGCGGGAGAAGCCGTGTCGTGAACCTCTGATTTTGATCGATTTACAACACTGAAGACCAATCAGGCAATTAAAAATGAAAATATTCAATCAACAAACCTGATAAAATATTATCGACATTCGTTCAAATACAAACAGCTGATTTGCTATTTTGCATCAAACATTATCGCTAAAAGTGGAAGAATATATATGAAGGAAGCGTGGATAAAATGCTTCCTAGATCTATTTGAACATGGAAAAATTATTCAAAGAATAAAAGATATAAAAAGGCAAGAAACACGCCGAAAAATAGAATCTCAAGAACTCAATTATAATTTTCCAACTTAACTGAATTCTTAAAAATATATATTTTCCCTTTTTCCCTATGAAAAACTGCTGAGAAAATTTTGGCACGCGTACGTAAAAAAGGTTCGCCGTCCCGGCAATAGAGCATTGGATGAAAAATACATAAGAAAAATTCCACACAATGCTTTGTATTTCGGTTCGAAATAATGTAAGTATTTGACGATATTGAAACGACCTCTGTTAATCTCTGCTAACCTCTGTTAAAATTAAATAATAATATTTTTTTACAAATATTATGTAGTACCTAGCCCGTATACACGTTCATGAATTAATTGCTGACAGTACGTATTATCGCGACCATAATAAAAAAAATGCACATGTAAACACGTATTATCGTGCAAGTTGCAAGGTTGCATGCATGGATCAAAAAAGTTCAGCGGATTCTGAATTTGAATGCGTTAGTTGGAACTTTCTTGACGTATGCGCATTCGCAGTAGAACGATAGTGGCCTGCCAGAAAAAATACGCACTACACCGAGCAGAGCATTTTGACGTCTACCAATTTTCACAACCTATCAAATAGCACTATACAATGACAACAACGCGTCTCGCTTATGCTTGAAGAATGATATTGGTGAGACAGTTGCACTATTAGGTACGTGTAAACAGTTATTATCGCGATAGTTTAATTTACACACAATCGGTGCCAGTAAATCCATGCAGGAAACTTTAAAGTAAATTTACCTATCTATTAAAATATTAAAAGTTATGCCATTCTGGTGTATCTTGTTCGACACGTTTATGACGTCTAACAAAATAATAATAGTAGGTACATATAAATTTTTACCTTCAGTAATTGGAAACGTAAGTATTTATTTTTTTATTCTTGACAGAAGTCTATTCTAGTTTCCTCAAATAGGAAAAAATTGAATTAAACGAAAAATAAAATAGGAAATGATGATGACGCAGCATATTATGGAAAATCAATAATAGCATAATATTGAATATTGTATATTATAAGTCGTTAGAGTAAAATTGAATAAGATCGTTAAATTATTATAATACAGTGTAATTAATTATTTTAAGACTGGCAATACTATTGATATATTTATAAGTCTGTATATAAAAGCGAAGTATAAACAATATCAGCGTTGTAACATTATAGAATTATTGTTATTTTGAGCATATCAGTAATATAACATTCAGTATGGACCCTTAGGGAGCCCTAAAAAGGGGTAGGGTGTATCTTGCCGTACAGTCAAAATAAAAAATACTTTTTATTACAATCATTGAATAACTACGAACGCAGTATGAATTATATATATTATGGTTTAAAATGTATATATAAATTATATTATGTAGGTATTACATTAATTTGGTAAATTAATATACACCAACTTATTTAGTTTTCTGCGAGGTTCGGGCTCCCCAAAGCCGCAGGGGCCCTGGGTGTGTGTTTCTAAAGTACCTCTACGGCAGGGTTTCCCAAACTATGTTCCGCCGAACCTGAATAGGTGTTCCGCGACAATTTGGAAAAGTTGTATACACTGCAACACATTCAAAGATTTTCTATTAAGTAGAAGTAAAATAAATAAAACTAAAATAGTTGTGCGTGATATCAAGAAGATATGCAATTCAAGGACTCAAAATCATCAAAGTCATTACGGGCTTTATTTAGTCATATTGTTATATTTATATCATATTATAAAAATAATTACTAAAGAAATAATGTGTTTTAATAACATTTTTTTTTTAATTTTTACTAAAACCTTTTTTTACCTAAAAAAAAAGCTAAGTGTTCCGTTAAAATTTCCGGGTTTGCGAAGTGTTCCATTGCAAAAAAGTTTGGGAAACCCTGCTCTACGGCAATCCACTACTGGTCATGCTGTTAATCCATCTACTCAAGCTCCATGACATTTTAAACTACCTATTTTCCTAGAATAAATGATCATCACATGACATAAACATTCGTTGCTTCATAACAATGTATCTTATTGGTAAGTATAGAAAGGATATTATATCGCTTATTGAACTTAGATCAATATGGTACTGGACCGACGATATCGCCGATATTCCACATCGCCGATATTCTATTCTCGGCCGGACTTTTTAACACGTCTACACCTATAAAATCAGAAATAATAAATGTTAATAGTTTACCAAAATACAATTTACCCGTATCTACTGTATTAACAATTTTTGTGTAACTTTATCAGTTGAATATGTTGAATATCGCGGATGAAAGGTTAATGATCCGATGTGACAAAATTTATATTTTACATGAGATACAATATATAAGCAAACACATGAATAACAAAATATATTATATTCAATTATACAGGTTATTTTAATAGTCGATACCCACTATCGAGATTAACCTTTAGAAGTCTTGCTAATGGTGTTACAAAGGAAATTTATAAAAAACCGTATAATATAATTATTTATATTTAGTATTTTACCTATATTGTAAAATTTAATAAAATTCAAATAATTAACGAAGTAGACTTTCAGTATTAAAATGTAAAAATATCTTAATTCATCTAAATAACAGGTGCCGTTGAGGGTTTGTAATAGTTTCGATTGAACCTAGAGCTAGGTAACTACTACTTGTTTTAAAATGAGACATGTTAAATCGGAAGTTTTAATAACTAATTAATTTTGGTGGTAGTAATATAGAATCCTGGGTCTTGTGAATTCACATGTTTACTTTCAATGTGAGTTTGGATGAGAGTATGGCTCTAATAAATTGTCCAAGTGACTAAAGTTTCTCATTAAAAAAGTATTAAAATTCCTCTCTGTGAGGACAAAAAGGACAGGTTATAAAGGCAGTAATAATAAAATATAAAAATATTTACTAATGCAACTCACTTCACATTGAAGCTATATTTGTGGCAAACAACACATTTTTGCTGCATTCACGCTGCACAAAAATTCCTCACGTTACGTAGAAGTTTTGTGCATTATAGACTAGAACAATTTAGATTATTTGGATTAATAATCACAAAAAATCCGCCTTCTTGTTTATAATCACCATTCAATGCTCAACATGCAAAATATTAATTTCTCTATTGCTATCAATTATACCAAACCAAAAGAAACGTTTTTGGAGTCGCCACCATCGTTTATGTCACTACAACGTCTTGGTGGAAATTGGCTCCTTCCAAAACCTTGTTTTCATAATAAACGATCTAATACATCTGCGCCATTTAATACAAAAAAAGTTTATATGAATCTATTTGTTTCTAATTTAAAAAAAATGTAATATTATCGTACTACGAGTATTTCGACTTTTATTAAATGGACATTTTCAACTACATTTTGACTAGTTGAAAATATCCATCTGAGGCGGACGAAGCCGTTCAAGTTATAGGTATTTAATAAAAATAAAATAAGTATGATAAAATTGGGTTTTTTTCTAATTAATAATACAAAGCATTTCTACCATGAATTTATTGAGAAAATAAATGAAACTTATAATCCAAACTCTTTGAAAAATGATGTGTCTTATAGCATCCGAATCCAAGACAAGTTTGTGAACTACAATTCTCTTTTATTTTCAAACGAGTGTGGTTATTTATACTCAATTGAGAAACTCTAATGTATGAAATAAAGTATGTTCTCAGTAAGTGTGGCCAATTTTCATATTAATGCCCGAATGTGTCAAGCGCCTAACAAGCTATTGCGATCTCGCATTTCTCAGATGTTCGCCCACCTATTGACATCTCGCAGACAGAGCGGTCTTCGTCTTGGCAAGCACTCGTTATTATGGTACATTTGATTATTTTTAGATGCCTCTCTCTTCACAGGGTGTGAACGCAATTATTATTATTTATAGAAATAAACACGGCTAGGTAACGCATTTTTTTTTTTAAATTTATATTATCTAAGTAGGTACCTGTCTATTTTAAGGGTAACTGTTGCGCATCTACGAGGGAATTTGAATATTGCGATTTAATATATTATATTATTTTGATAAATTTAATTTTAAATAATTAACGCGTATCTTAAAACAATAAAAAAATAACTAAAAAAAGCCTTACAATTATTTAAAATAAATACATAACAAGAGCGTATTTTGAAAGTCAGATTAATATTACTAAGTGCCCATCGTATTTTATGAATATTTTTATCAATTAAAATAAATGGAGATTGAAGTTAGAAGTCTTGGAAGATGGCAAAACGATGATTGATAAATTTATAGTTCTATAAAATAAACTATTTTTTTATTATTCAATGAATACGACAGAAGATTTGAGAATGTAACATTCTCTATATTGAACAAAGATAATTTGAAAACATCTCATGCATATACCCACTAGAAAAAAGCACTGTATCCGACGGGTCTTGAACATGTAACCGCTGAATTCACGCTAGTGATTAAGCTACAGGAATCCTACTTAATTGCGATAATTTTAGCTAGTAGTTCTTACATACAATTGAAGCGCCTAGTTTCAAAAGCCCCCTAAACGGTTTTTGAAAATTTTTGAGTTATATATGTATTTAGATGGATATTTATGTTAACTATATGATAGCCAAAGATTGAGCTTGAAAAAACGCCAAAAACCGTCAATACGTATGATCAAAAATTAGGGTAAATTTCAAAACCCGCTAAAATAGTTGGGTGTGCTTTTCAAATACCCCTAAAATGGAAAGCCAAAATATTTTTTAGAATGTAACGAATTACAAAATAAATACATAAAGTTCACAAATTTAATAAAAATGATTTTTTCTCATTTTTCTCAAAACTACCTAAAACCGTTTTTCTCATTTTTCTCGGAACTACCCAAAGTCGTTTTAGGGGCTTTTGAAACTAGGCGCTTCAATTGGTAAAATTGATTTTTTTCTAGTGAGTATATGCATGAGATGTTTTCAAATTATGTATGTCAAGTAATATATATACTTCAAATATTATCAAAATATAAAAAAATCGCACTTTGAAGTGAAAAATTCTGAACTATGGCAGAACTCCGTGCTTCAGTTTGTTTATAGTATGTACTCGTACCTTCGAAAATTGAACTAAGGCCCCTTACGCACTGTCGGCTGGTCTCCTGCAGCCATGGTTTCCAATTTTGAAATTAATGACGCACCAAACCACACTAACCTCCGGTCTTAATCGGGCATAATATCACGGCTAGCAACCAGAAAGTGTGACGGCTTACGACAACCACTTCCATAAAGTTTTGATTTCCTTTTTTCTGATTCACGGTTGCTGTCAACCCGGTCGCCGGGGACTGATCGCACTACCCTTAAACTGTCAATACATTAATTATTGGTGTCCAATAAACATTCCCAGTATAAATAAATATGTAAACATTTTGGACTATAAATACTACCGAATATATGTTTATATAATTCGGTAGATACATAAGAAAACAATACTAGAATTTTATGTAAGTACCTACTTATATACGAGAGTTCCAAATTATATACGAGAAGTATCTTACTCATGGGCCCCACATCCCCCCAGGCTAGGACCGTTGGCGGGCCCCCCTACCTATCGCTAAAGATAAAGGCAGTGTGACGCTCTACAGTAGCGTTTTCCAAATGGTGTACGCGGTAAAATTAATGTGTATGTTTAGTGTTTTATTGTATATTTTATTACATCCATTTGAATTATGGAGATATCGAGTATTGATACACAATTAAAAATTGTATCGTACAACCACATAACTTTAAATAATAATAGGAGACTTTTTTTTACTATACTAAAGCAAATTTTTTATGTGTGTTTATCTCACTTATCTGGTCATCTCGCCTCGCCGGGCCCCTTATAAGCCCGGGCCCCCAGGCTAGAACCCTGTCAGCCCCCCTTGTGGGGGCCATGATCTTAGTTGATTGAATATATTCCATCCTTGAGATATGAACATCGTAATTCATAACATAGATATTAGATAGAGATATTAATCTACTTTCATGTACCGGATTAATTATATTTTAATACATTTTATTATGAATAAAAAATATCTATCACCGTGTTCCCACTGAAATATACACAAAGCTAAGTAGTAACTATATAATAAATGGTTACTATAACAATAATTATCTCAGTAGATATATAATATTATGCAATGGTAGCTACTTTCAATTTTGCTGTATATGGACTATTACGGTGAATAATATGTATTATTTGCGAATATTTATTTTTAATTATTTCATAACACATTACTTTTAGTTACGAAGCGTACGTACGCGTTGTTCCAAAAATAGACATCATCTATATTCTATACCCATCTATTCTCAAAATGAACGTAGCTATGCAGCGTATTGAAATATTTTATGTCATAAGTAGCTTTGATTTATAACTGACTGACATGGAATGTAAATAAGTAGAATTACAACATATTCTGCATTATTAATATAAAAAAAATATTATTTGTAAAAATATAAATAACCAGTTAAATAATAGTATACTTATTATGGCATTCCACAGTAATGCGTTATAAATAATCACCTGAATATAGTATCTAAGTTATTATTTTATTATTAAAATGTATCTTCAATAATGTTAATTAACTCGCTAATACTGTAAAATTACAATATAACTTGTAAATATTGTAGGTAAAATAATAACAAATTTGTCGTTATCAAAGGCTATGTTTAGGTTAAGCCACAAAAGCTCCATTAAAAATACAGAGTGTCTCATTTGTATAACATATTTGCTACTTTCATTTTATAAACTTCTTGTGTCTATTATGAAAAGCTAGAAAATACAAAATGTTAATAAACCTTCCTACGATCAGAGGAAATGTTAACTAGGTATATGAAAATAATTGTTTGGTTAATTTTATTTGTGGCATGAGTGAGATTCAAACACGTGAGTGCTTTAGCCAATTAAACTACTGGCTCAAGTCTTGGGGTCTCAAGTGTGTATGGGTCTCACTGGGGTTTTCCAACGATTTTTCTGGTAGATATTTTTTCCGAAGCTATAATTACTTACTTATGTATTTTCAATGAAACATGTTACATTTTTTAAACGAAACAATTATAATATTGTGTTTAATGTTATAATACTTATTTATTAACGTTTAAATATTATATTTATAATACGTCTTAAATGATGGCTCAGTTATTCGATTGTAGATTAAAATTTAATTATTCAATAATATAGTGCAATATTTTAGTATAGAAACGGCAAAACATTGTATGCCGTTTTCTATCCCAATTTCAATTTTTCGATAATCTCCAGTCCAGTGTTCATCGCTATTTTTTTTTAAATAAAATGGCCCTTTTTGAAATTATATATATCGCGTGCGCATTCTTGTGCAGAGATAAAACCTTTTGTATTTTAATGACACTTGCATGTTGGAAAATTCGATTCACAAAATATGATTCCATTCGTATATTTCGTAGTATTATCATTAATATGAATGCCTACCATAGTTAAGAACATACTGTGTATTTCCATGATGAGTACCTTTATTTAATTGCTAACAATGTTTAGCGGCCGTGAGAACGGTCCCTTAACCTTTCTCCGCCGGAGAATTTTGTCATTTGCATATAGCGGTTACGAACTGTCAGTTAGGACGGAACCCCTGCTAATGTTCCTGAGCAAACCTCATCTAAAAAGGGATCACATGCTATGTCCCATTCAATACGCAGAACAAACAGGTGGGTTACAGGTAGCTTTTATCTTTTCTTGTGTAATCAGATTATTAAAGCTGAAATTTCCATTAAATCAGTCTTTGTGTTAATTTATTTCAAAAGGTATTACTTAATTGAAAATTGTATTATTCAGTTCTTTTGTAAGTATGGTTTATAAACATGTTTATACCCTGCTCAAAGCACCAGCTAAAATATTAGAATGCTTTGATCTTTCTGTTTCAGGCATATTACAACTGAGTATAATTCCATGGACAAACCTACACTTTACAATACTACAGATCCTTTCAATTTAAAGGAGATTAATAAAAAAACATTTAAATCGTGGAGTGAGTATAGTAATATATATGGGTAATATTATTATTATCATATACCTACACAAATAATTTATAAATGTCATAGAAGGAAATATAACTCACAATCAGAACACCGACCAGATATAACATAAGCTTTATTTTCGATATGTTCTGGCTTAAAATAAATACTTGTTATTTATTAGCTGATAATGAATTTTATAAATACATAGTAGGTACACAGTATATTATTACACACATACTTGTAATAATAGTCAACTGTAGACACAAGTGAATAGGTATATGTACACCATGGCCCCCACAACCTGGAGCGGGCCCTCCATGCTAGGATGTTTGGAGGGCCCCCCTACCTATCGCTAAGGGTAAAGTCAGTGTAACGCACTGCAGTAGCGTTATCCAAATTTAATGGTGTAATCTTAGCAATTTTTAATATGTAGATACTTACATCCATTGAAATTATGGAGCTGTTGAGTATCGGTACACAGTAAAAAATTGCATCGTACAACCAAATAGTCTTAATTATTAATATCATCAAAGGAAAATAGCACCGCAGGCGAATTTTTTTACTATTAGAGCAAATTTATGATCTGTGTTTATCTCGGCATGGTCGGCTCGTCACGCCAGGCCCTTCCTGAGTCCGGGCCCCCAGGCTAGAGCCCTGTCAGTCCCCCCTTGTGGAGTTCATGATGTACACAGTAAATTAATAGTGTTATGTTTATTGAAAATGTACAAGTTATAAAAATCATCCTCATAAAGATACGTTACGTAGTCTCGGTAACTTATTAATGGAGATGTAAAATATTTTGCGGTATGGTATAAAGATAAAGTGTTATTCAAATCCCACTGGGTCTAGAATTTTCTTTAGGTGTATCTAATTATATTTCTAATGATGTTACAAGTTGAATGTACTTATGTATTAGATTTTTGTGAACAGATATTGATATTATATACAAAATGTATAGATAAATGTAATTATATTTAATTGGCTCTACAATAATTCTGTGTGGAATGTTTAATCTTACATTTAAGTAGATTGGAAAATATCTATCGTTGGTAATTGTTATATTATTCTTAGAATTCAACTAGGTGATCTTTGTGATCTGATAATGGAAAACCTACTCAGATAATTATTTTATTATTACCTACTTATACTAGCTGAAGATAACAGCAGAGTGTATTTTATCCATACCTAATGACTATTATTTACCCAATAAGTACCTACACAATAGCAAATAGTTGTGTTTTCCAGATAGATACTTGCATACATACGTAATATGTTTTATTGTGAAAATGCATATTTTGAATAGCTTCAGAAACTTATACGCCACCACAAAAACCCACGGTTTCATAGACGGATGCTAGGCTACCATGAATGCAATCGTGACACGTGACAAATAAAAAAATAAATATAACAGAACACTCACAAAGAAAATTTAAAAAATTAAGTGGACTCGTTAGCATAATATATTAAAATCCTGACGTGAATTTACAATAAGCATCTTTATGAATATGTAGTAGAGTTTATTTTCTAACTACCTACATAAAATATGAATTGTAAAATATGAATGGTTTTGAAATAAAAATGGATGGATATAGTGCGTAGTGACAATGGGTAAAGTTTATAGAATGTACTTAAAGTTATGAATTAGTTGTTCAAAGGTTTAATAAAATTGTAATTTCAATTGCCATATTACGAATGGGTGGTTGTTTGCTATTAACGCAAATAATATAGTATGAAATGAATGACTTAATTGGTTGAATGGATTAATAGTAACCAATGAGTTGATTGTTGAAGGGTTGTATGATGAATGTATATACTTACTATATAATACATAATGTAATGTGTTCAATAATACGAATGGGTATACAGTATGGTGTTAATTCATTAATGGATCGATACTATCGAAGTTGTGGAATGAACGCTTTGATATATGAACATAAATAGTTTAATTCGAAATTAATAAATTGTATATTAAGTTGTATTACGGAATGGATATAGTTGAGTTGATTGTATAATGAAATGTATGAATGAAAGAATATAGAAAGAATGGGTTAATTGATCGGTGAGTGGAGAAATTGATCGAATGTATTATTTGATTGAATGAATTGACTTAAACAAGATTATTGCTAATAATTTGCATGAATGAATGAGTGTAGAATTAATGGATTGTTTGGAATTTATTATGAATAAATTATTTTGATAATGGAGAAAATATGAATAATTTAATTTCGATTGTAATTGTTCGATATGAGTGTACCCCACCCATGAGTGATTAGATGTTCGTTACATACAAATGTAGTATGCACCCCATGAATCAGAGGTGGTATCGGGATATTCTATCAGAAAAGGATGAGAGACGTTCATGGTTAACTGCAATTTAAGGATTAAAACGTCAATTACATTGAGCTTCTTTACGAGCTGTTTGTTGGCGAATTTATAATCTGCCTGTAAAGTCGCCCAGTGTAATCATCGAACAAGCTAACAAGTAGGCTGTAAACACTCTACCGAGAAAAGTTGAAAGCCGGTCAACTTTACACGCTACACGCCGGCGTGTGGGCCTACTGCGTCTGCGCAGTAGAGCGCAGTAGCAACCTCCTGGTAAAAAAACGAACTACGTATTGTCAAAATAGTTGCTGGCTTGTGGCTTCTCAGCGAATGGAAAGTTTTGTGTGTAATCATCAAATCGCAGTAGCTGAATCGCCCGCTTTTAAATTCGCCAACAAACAGCTCGTAAAAAAGCTCAATGTAATTGACGCTTTAGTAATTTAAAAAATTGTAATATGAACGTGTGAAAAGTAATAAAATGTACCTATATAAAATTCAAACCGAGACCTCCAAAAATAAAAATGGCTAGGACCTACAAAGGTCTTAAAAGCGCCCACTTTTACACTTGATATATCCATTTATAATATTTACTAGTGATTGCTAATAATCATTCTTAAAAGACTGAAGTATGATCGATATATTAACGGATAAGAACCATCACCATGTATGATGTGACTTCGAATTCCACTCGGCACAAATCTTTTCCAGGATTTTTTTTAAATATACATTTTTCATAGGTTTATCAAAGTATATTCAACAAAATCAATTCAGTCTAGAATAAAAATTATTTAATTACTTAAAATATTTAAAAATATAAAACAAGTGGATACTAAACATATCTTTGAATTCTGGACGGTATTACTTTATATTGCTTGCCTAATACATAGTATAAAGAATATGTCTTTGTAATATAAAGGTTATGTGTAAATAAATAAGTAAGTACATCTTGTTAACGTTGACATTGACAACCTAACCAAACATGTACAGAGATTCGACACCGCGTCTTTGTTTGTGCCTTTTAGGTTACTTACATTTAGGTTTTAAGAAAAATATCCTAGAAGTAGGTACCTATGTTCATTATATTAAAAATTATTTTTTGCAGTGCTCACTAATTGTATTCATGTATATTAGGCATAAGGAAATGATCGACTAATACAGGTGAATGACATACAATTACCGGCCAAATATTACTTAATACTACACAAGGTCAGGCCATTTCATTGTGCGCAAGAAACATTTATTTAGCCGACGGCTTAGATAATATCAATTCATTTAAACAACGATTTAATAATAAATTAACTATATTTAACATACTTAATTAAGTCTTGTCTATAATATATTTTTTTTTTTTTTTTTTTTGTGATTTTACCGAGGCTTTGACTGCGACTCGCTGTCATATCGCCTCTTCTCTTCTAGAAGGGGATCCGTCGATCAGGTCCTCACTCCTATTCTGTTAAATAACTTTACAATTTTGCCTAACTCTTCCGTCTTACCCACCGCCAGGACACCCTTCAATTCGTCGACATTCTCATAGATATCTGCAATTCGCAGCTGTACTCTGTGAACTTCATATTTGGGGCATTGCAGTGCTATATGTACAATGTCCTCTAAAACATGACATTCATCGCAGAGCTGCGATTCGCTTCTTCCCATGAGGACATCAAATCTTTTGCCCATGGTGTGCCCTGTTCTTAGCCTCAGTATTAACTTAAGCTCATTCCTCGTCAAAGAAGACTCTACAAACCAGGGCACCTCTCGTGGAGTTGGTAGAATCGACTTACTCCATTTCCCCTTTTCTAATGATGCCCTATGGTGAAAATCTATCCACATACTATGGCACATTTTCTTTATAGCCTCATTCCAGTCCAGGTTTTCTGGTATCCACTGATATGGTACCCCTGAATGGCCGGCTACCTTTGCCAGCTCATCTGCCCTTTCATTTCCCTCAATGCCCATGTGCGATGGGATCCATTGAAGGCATAGATCTCCTCCTCTATTTTTCTTGGCGTCGATCTGGTCAAGGATGTGGTATGCTATGGTTTTACTGTTATGTGAGCGAGTTGCTGCGGCAAGATGTTGTAAAGCGCTTTTAGAGTCTGTTAAAATGACAGCGGATTGCGCCGAGAAATCATCGCTTAAAGTGTATTTAATTGCTTCGTTTATCGCGATGAGTTCCGCCGTCATTATTGGTATTGCTGGGTTTAGCTTCCAGCTCTTGTTTATACCTACTTCTGGTATCACAAGAGCTGCTCCTGCTCTATTCTGATCTTTGGATCCATCTGTATAAAGGTGGCTCCATCCTGCGTACCTCTCTGTCAGCATTTTTTCGACACGCTCTCTTCCTTTATCGGATACTATGCTCCGTTTTGGTTTGTCTATTCCTTTGACCTCTAGTTGGATAACAGAGCTGAGGTCGTAGGTACCAACTGGCCTCCTCAGCGAATACATACCTAGGCATTTTGTATTTAATACCTCCCAACTTTCTGTGGCTTTTAGGATTCTTACCAGTAGAGGGAGCTTTCTTTTCTCATAATATGTATTGCTTTCAACAAGCTCGTATAGGAGTTTCACCTTTGCCAATATGGGGTTATCTATTATAGATTTCCACTTCATCCATGTCTTGGTAGCCAGTGCCCATCTCCTGACATTCAGTGGAGGTACGCTGAGTTCCGCTTGGAGCACGTGAATGGGTGTTGTCCTGATAAATCCTCCACATATTCTTAATGCTTTGGACTGGATGCGGTCTAGCCTCACCGAATTAGTTTCGGCGGCGGAGTGGTAAAACATGCTCCCGTAATCTAATCGGCTTCTAATGAGTGCCGTGTATAACCTTCTCATATGAATGGGGTGTACGCCCCACCCACCTCCCGCGAGTACTTTGAGTATGTTCAGAGGTTGTGTCAGGCTATTCGCGCAATGACTAATATGATGCTTCCACGTTAGTCTATAGTCCAGGTTCATACCTAAAAATTTATAAGTGTCTACTCTTTCTATTATAGTGCCGTCGATTTTTAAGTTAAGCTGGTTTTGTCTCTTGCCTCTGGCAAAAAGAACCACCTTAGTTTTGCTGGGAGCTACTTTGAGGCCTCGCGTTTCCAATAATAATTTCATTTCGTCAAGACTCTTCTGCATTAACCTTTGACATTCATCTACTCTTTTTCCCGAACAAAAAAGTGCGAAATCATCTGCATATTGTACAATGTTGACCCTCGTCATTAACTTTAATATGTCAGTTGTAAGAATGTTGAATAGTAATGGGGACAGGGGGTCTCCTTGCGGAAGGCCTCTTGAGCATACCGTACTCTTCTTTTCATTATTAATGCACATGGTGATTTTTCTTTCATTTAAATACTGCTTAAGATATTTAGTGATCTTCCCACCGATTCCCCATTCATTCAACACCCTTGACACTTCTTTCACATGCACATTATTATACGCATCCTGGATGTCCAGGAATGTTGTCAGGGTTACTTCGTTTTTGACCTGTGCTGCATTGATGTCTAGTACTAGGTTGCCTGTGTTCTCCAGAGTCGACTTTTGCCTTCTGAATCCCGTAGTATTGTGATGAAATAGTTGTTTTTTCTCTGCAAACCATTCGATTCTTCTTGCAATCATCTGGTTGAACGTTTTGCACATGCATGATATGAGTGCAATTGGTCTGACTGACGACACTAGGGTAGGGTCTCGCCCTGGTTTTAAGATTGGGATAATCATCGTTTCCTTCCATTGCCTAGGGACTTTGCCGGTTTCCATGATTAAGTTGAATATCTCCACTAGTTTATTTTTTCCGATCTCTGGCAGCTGAGCGATCATGGAATATGAAACTTCGTCCATGCCGGGGGCAGTGTCTTTATTTTTGGTTACTGATCTTAGTTCCGCCACTGTAAGAATTTCATTCATTGTATCATTAGGATTATATGTTTCCTGTTCTGCGATTTCTTCCTTCATTTCGTCACTTTTACTTGCTAGTTGTTGAAGGAGGAGTGACGCCATGCTTTCATCCAGTTGATTATTGAATTTGTTTCCCGATTTGCCCTTCATCCAACTCATTTTTCTCCACATTTCTGAGTAGGAAGTTTCCGAGTTGACGGAGTCACAAAATGTTTTCCAACTTTCTCTTTTGGCTTTTAGAATTACTTTTCGAGTCGTGGCTTGCTTTTTCTTTAGTTCTAGGTAGTTTTCTGTGGAACTGATTTTTTTGAAGCGAGTATAGGCAAGCCTTCTCTCAGCGATTGCCTTTGATACTTCGGAGTTCCACCATGGTTTTGGTCTAAAGTTTGGGTGACTGCATACTTTGAGTCTCGGAATGCTTGAATTTGCCCCATTATTCAATATTGCCTCCAATTTATCATACTCTACTTGTGCATCTCTGGTAGGTTCTGTAAGTCTGTCTATGTCATTTGAGATTATTTCTCGATATTGTTCCCAGTTTGCTTTAGGGTAATTTCTTCTTGGGATGATTTCTGTTTGGCATTGATTTTCCACAAACTCGATGATAATGGGTAAGTGGTCACTGCCCATCGTATCGGAGTCTATTTTCCAATCGGTTTCCAGTACCAGCTCGTTGGAGATAAATGTTATATCCGGTGCCGCTCCTCTCTGATTTGGAGGGGCGACCCTGGTACTTTGTCCATTGTTAATCGCTACTAAGTCAGAGTCAAGGCATACGTCAGCGACATCCTCTCCTCTTGCGTCTCGAAGTATATGATCCCACATTGGGTGGTGTGCATTGAAATCTCCACCCATAATTGATCCCTCTCCCATTTGATCGAAGAGCCTGCTCCATGCGTTTTTCCGAATGGTAACATTGGGTTTACAATATATTGCTGTCACTGTTTTTAGTTTTTGTGTCCCTCTGATTTCGACTTGACATGCCTCCAGTTCAGTTGGAAGGCCTTGTAGGGTCTTTTCTTTAGACGCCAGTGTTTTATGCACCAGAATCGCTATTCCTCCGTAACCATCCCCTCTGTCTTTTCTATACATCGTGTAATCATTGAATTTCAGATAGTCTAATTCAGACCTCAGCCAAGTCTCTGAGATTAATGCTATTGAAATTTTTTGTCTTATTAAGTAGAGTTCTATATCATCCTTTTTTTGCTTCATACTTCTGGCATTCCATTGTAAAATCCTAATTTGTTTTTTACTATCCATTTTGCTCCAGAACCTCTCCTAGAATTTCCTTTAAGTGTCCTTCTTTGAATTGTTTGCATACCCAGTCCACTGCTTTAATTATTAGTTGTTTAATGATCTGCTGCCAGTCTCCCCCTTTCAGCAAGACTTTCATAATTTCTCCCATCGCGTTAACCTCTGTCTTCCCCTTTGAATTTTTCTTATTTTTTGTAGGCTTTACGCCACTACCTGTAGCTATTATTGTTGAGCCTGAAGCTTCTACCACCGCTTCTTCTTTCTTTTTGATTTCCTTAGTTTTTTGAATTGTTTCGCTTTCATCTCTTCCTACGATTTTTTTTTGTTTTAATATGTCAGCATAGCTATTATTTAACATATTTTTTTTTGCTTCCTTGAAAGGTATGTTCATTTTTTTCATTGCTTCTTTGCAATTCTTTTCCTCTTGCCACTTTGGGCATTTTTGGCTGTTTGCCGCGTGGTTACCTTTGCAATTGATGCACGTAATTTCCTCATTTTTTTCGCAGGTTTTGTGGTTTTCACCACACTTAGGGCACGTTTCTACTGTACGTCCGCAATTGTTCGCAATATGTCCATATCGCCAGCATTTGTAGCATTGCATAACCCTGAATACATACGGTTCTACAGCAAAAGAGACTCCATATATGTAAATTGTTCTCGGCAATATTTTCTCCCCAAATTTAATACTGACTGACGAGGTCTTTGTCAGCTCTCCTGTATCACCTTTTCTTGTCAACCTCTTAAGGTTGATTACTTTTGCATCACTTTTGATTTCCATTTGCAGTTCTTGGAGGTCCATATCAATATCGACTTTTCTTATTACTCCATAAGAGCAGGAGTCATTCTCTTTGGTCACAAAACCGAGATCTTTGAGTTCTCCAGCTTGTTTCACTTTATCTGCTTCTTTTTCGTCTTCTACTTGGATGTACGTCTTTAAATTTTTATTGTAAATTTTCTGTACTTTTACTCCTGCCTTATGCAGCATCTGCGCTATTTTTAACTTTAATGGAATTTTACTTCCCGTCGCTATCATGACGATGTTTTGGTTTCCCTTTGGAGTGACCCCAGAGTCTCTTCTGGGTTTTTTTCCAGAGGTCACCGTCTGCCATTCTTCTTCTTTTTCTCCAACCACTTCCTCTTCATCATCGTTTCTTTTCTTCTTCGATTTTTTGGTTTCATTCACTTCCATTGTGGTGTTTTCCATTTTATTGTTTTTGCCGTTCACGCGGTCTTGGAATTCGCGCAACAGTGTGAACAAAAAACAGTGTGGACAACCCCTCGCTTCACAGCGTTTGACGCACTCCCCGCACAAAGTGCACTATCCGTGCAACAATAAATATTTTTCACTTTTTCTCAAGCACTGGCACTGATTGTCAAAATCACATGGGACCACACATGTTGAGTTTATTGTCAAATTCATTTACAAACAATATTATTTTTGTTGTATCCCGTATTTATAACCGTTCGCGAGTAACCAGGCGAGTAGCGACACGAATACGCAAGCGAAGTTGTACAACCTCACTCCACCGCTGTTGGCTTCCGACTGTGATAATATATTCATAATGTGTATTTTCAACAGTAAAACCAGTTATGGCGATTTCGCATTTGAACAAAATACTAAATTTTATAATATACTTTCATTTAAATTTATGCACACACATGTTTGAAGCGGATAATACAATATTTCAAACCCCTTTACAGTTTGTACTCGTAGTTTGTGATCGTAGTTACGTTTAAAACTAGTATGAATAACTAACTATCAGTATCCGGTTGCTTTCTTCCAGTTTCTGGTACCGTCAATTTATACGAGGCCTTTAAAAATTTGTATTGCATATAATTATTATCAAAGGAGAAGAAGAAAATCTTGAAGTTCCAATAAATTGTTAATTTGTATGTGACTGAACAGCTGGCCATCTAATAATTCATCAAATGCACTTCGATATAACTCGAATTATAAAAGAAAATTCCACAACCCTGTTGAATTGATTCAATTGAGGAGTCGATTAGAATAATAGTTAGGTACTAGCAGGAAGAACTTTAGTGGCAAATTGTCAGCTATTCTGCTAGGTCTTGCAGCCCATATCAATGTTATTGTCTTCCTCAATATGTGATTCCCAATTATTATAATATTATACTTATAATATTTTAAAGTATTTAATATGACACGTGATTCGTTCATATACTAAACTTTTTAAATTATAATTTATACACAATTTTACCCGTAATAAAAATATATTATAATAATGACTATATAAGTAATACAGAAGGTGATGCTAGTAATACTAATGCACAATATTTACAATACTGAGTAGTTATCATTGTATTTAATGAGTCATTATTACTTGTATATGTGTACAATTAATTAGGTTTTCATATAATAAAATAGAATTATTGATGAACGATTGATTGCATTAATTATGTCAATACTAAGACTTCGTATAGGTAATAAAAGTGTACGAATGGGAATTTAATTAAGAAGATAAATTTTAAAACAGCATGTAAAATTAAATTGTAAATGTGCCATTTGACACACTACGATCTAAGCTGAGTGAAGTATAGTAGGTACAGGTACCTAAATGTATAGTTATTTTGTATGTCAGTGGCATTTTACACAATGAATAAACCTATACACTGTTAGATATACATAATATTATATTGTATATTAGGTACATTTAATTTTACATTGTGAATACCGTGGTCATTTAAACTATTATTATGTCGGAATCCTCAGTATGCATTAGACAGGATTAGTAAAAAATAGATACTACGTACGAAATACGTATTATGTAGTATAGATTCAAGGCTTAATATAAATTACTCAGTTAAAATTCCAGTTCATGAAAGTGGGATACCATACAAAACGACCAAAATATTTCGACTACACATTATCAGTTCGTCAAATCTTTAATTTTTGCAATATGACCCTGTAATGTCGTGCGTGATTCTGAGATACGATTATAAGCATATGAATGTATTAAAAAAGCCAAGAAAGTAAAGAGCATTTATACGGTTTCCTTTTAGAAAATACGTTTTCCAAGTGATAAAGTATGGCTTCATACAAGAGGATTAAGATTGTATCCGATAGGGATAGATCTATACTTTCTTACCTATAATATTTCAAGAAACATAACGTAAATATCTATTACACATTATATTATACAACGCAATAACCGTTATAAAAAATAATATAATTTACTTATGGAAATTGATTAATTGGTGTTTAGCGACCCGAGTTTTACCTTTAGAAATTTCTATCTTCCACAGATGAAAATGTGCAGTGTAAGAAAATGTCCAAAGACAAAATCCGAGTCACTAAAACTAAATATAGATAACATTACAAAACTTAGATCATTAAATTGAATTGTAAGTAATATTTATTTTTATATTATTTATAGTGTAAATATATTCAGCAGATTAATACAACTTTTGAAAACTAAAATATATTTGATGATATTTTCAGATTAACGTTTATTATCTAAATCAGGAATTGACAATATAAACTGGGAATATTTGACGCACCCTCCCAGTGTTTCCCAACTCATATCTATAAAAAATAGACTAGGAAAGAAAAGAAGCCATTTGAAATTAAAAAAATGCTAGATATCTATTAAATCTTTTTCCTTAATTCTTGTAAATCTTGTCAAAAATAAATATGTTATTGTAAATTTGTTTCATGTACCTATAGTAAAACAGTAATTTTGAATAGTAGGTAAATGTATACATTTAAAAATTGTGCCTGCACGATACAACTTATTTTTTTCTTTTAATCGGTCAAAAATCAACAGTAGCTATCTATATACGATGTTCAAATTTTCTATTGCGTTTTCAATGAGGAAAAGATTACCGATCTCTATTCTAAAGTATGTACATAGTACTCAAGTACCTACGTAGGAATGTGTTGACGAAAGATTTTTTGCAAATACGTATGAAACAAAATCCTCCCACAAGCATGCATAATAGAATTATTTCCTTCGCCGCTTTTAGTCACAACAACTTTGTACATGTACCTATGTACTTATAGTAAATAATATTATATACCAATAAGATATTATTAACTGCGAGATTAATATCCATCTGTTTTTATTAAAGCGTTTGTATATAAAAAAAACATACACAACTTTTTAGACGTGATTAATATTAATACATATTCAAGGTTGCAACCAAACTCAAGCTTATTTGTAAGAAAAAACCTGATAGAATTGGATATAATTACTTCAATACGTAGCTTACATTATTATGAATAACCATCATTAAATTTAAATAAAGACGTCCATAATTATGGATACTATGTTAATTTTATACGAAGAATGACGTTACAAATGACAATATTAACTCACTGTAAAAGGGGTTCACAACTCGCCGCCAATACACAATAATGGTTGACTCTGTGCAAATATTGTTTCAAATACGGCAGCGTATTTTCAAATTCGATAGCGGCTACCACATTGGTCTACCAGACAAACCAGTATAAATTCCGTTAAATAATTAGGCCTTCTAAATACTTTACTATAATAGTGCTAGCTATCGTTGACATAATAATATGTCAGTTAAGCAAGAAAATTACATTTAACAACATTCGCTAATAAAATGCTAGATTAACTCATTTTTTTTTTAAATGTCAAGAAATTATCATTTTAAAAAACTATATCATTAGCAAACTTGCTACAATGACAAATGAATGTAAGTACATATTACGAAATTTAATAACCGCCCAAATATATTTGATATCAATATTCTTATAGAATACAGAAAAGGCCGGTTTGTTAGAAAGATTGTCTGAAAATATCTTGCAAGAAAAACACTAAGTAAGCAATGCCGAGATAATGTTTTTGTTAGTGTTTCTGTGTCTCTTTTCAAACTTCAGTCATATGAATGAATTAGTGAATACAAAAAAAAACTGACTGACTAGGTACCTAACTAGTTCTTGTCTAAAGTGGCTCCTGTAAAGTAGGTAAATACTTGTCTGTCTATTATATTATTTAATATATTTGACCGGTTCTAATATTGTATTTTAGCTACGCCAAAATTTAATACGCAGCAAATACAAACCTGATGTCATTAGTTCAATGAAATGGACATACTTACCTAGCAGGCACATGCTAATTTTCTTATTTTGGTGTAAGTATAGTTAAGTTTTTAGCGGTTTGTTTATTTATACTAGCAATAGTTAAATTAATTAGATTAGAGAGTGTTGAGTCTTCGGCGTGAACAGACGTGTTTTCAATAAATTTATGTCGCCGTCTAATTACAAATAATTGCTTTGCTTAATTAGTTATTTCGCTCATAAACGATCATTATAAATCGTTAAATTAGTGTTAAGCTAGTAATTAAATTTGGTGTTTCATAAAAATTTGTTAACGTTGTACAAATTGTTTCGATTTAGTTCATCTTATATTTATAATAATTATTAATAATAACGATTTTGTAGTTAATAAATAAACGGGATAGTTTAATATTGTAATTTTGTAATTTCTTATTATTATTATGGATTAAGGCAACAATTTAATATCGTACTTTGTGTTTAGTTATAATGACCTACACTCCGGTAAAACTAAGTGATCTTGCAAAATCCTAAGGTAGCAACCGTTCAGACATTTAAATCATATTGGCAGCAAAGGC
This sequence comes from Rhyacophila brunnea, assembly GCF_057557595.1. Taxonomy (NCBI): domain Eukaryota; kingdom Metazoa; phylum Arthropoda; class Insecta; order Trichoptera; family Rhyacophilidae; genus Rhyacophila; species Rhyacophila brunnea. The sequence goes on from NW_028233350.1 coordinate 22,265,831, forward strand.
ATAGTAATATGCCGCTCAAACGGACCCCTCCTCGTGGGGAATCGCTACCGGACATTCCAGGCCCTGCAAAAACTGCTTCAGGAATCGGAACACGCGTACGCGAGCGGTCAAAAAAGGAACGCTCGCCGAAGAGCCCCAAATCACAACAAGATAAGGCCTCTACTGCTGAAGATGGAGAAAGAGAGCCAAAGCAAAAGAAAACCAAACAAAGAAGCCACCAGCCTGCACCCCCGAGTACGTCGGATGTCGAAAGCGACTGCAACGTCGTTATAGATTCAGCAGTATCGGACACCACAACCGAGCCTGAAAATAATGTCATCTATGATGACATACAAACGTGCTTACATGAAGTGCACTCCTCCCTTAGGGCTGACTCTAAAGATAAGTTACATAATGCCCTACTAAGCCTTTCCGAGGCTGTTGGAAGGCAGAATTTGTGCATGGCCAAGCTGGAGATAAAAGTCGTAGCGCAGGAATGCGAGATTAAGGGCCTGCAGATTCAACTTCGTGATAAGCAATTAAGCATTGAAAATCAAAACCTGGCCATTGCTGATTTAAGAGAGCAGACGAAAACTCTCAAAACTGCCACATTACAAATCAACAAGGAGCCTACCATCACTGCCCCCCCCTATTGATACCACCTGGGCTACTGCGTTAGGAAGGCGGCAGCGTCCGGCAGCGGCGCCATTCACGGCACCTGCTGTCACCGGGTCAGCATTTCCTTCGCTGTTGCCGCTAGCACCAAGGCCTGGAGTCCTCTTTTTCCCTACGGGAGAAGGAGAAAAACGATCGGAAACGACAAGAGAGCTCATCAAGAAGTCCCTTAACCCCAGGGATATTGGGGTACAAATAACGGAAATTAGAAACGTCAGAAACGGAGGTGTTATCGTACACCCCCGCTCTGAGGACGAGGCCAAGCGTCTCGTCAGCGCTCTGGAGACCTCAGAGACTGCTCTGAGTGTTAAACTTGCAGGAAAAAAGCAGCCTCGCATTATTATTTTTAATATGCCGGCTTCCACTACAGAACCCCAGCTTCGGGAGGCAATTTACAACTCCACAAGAGAGCAAACGGGTCTATCTGAGGAGGCCTACCAGGCCGTACGCCTCAGCCACAAGGCGGGTCCCAGGACTGGCAGATGCCATTATATCACGTATGTACCTGCCGCGGTGTGGTCTGCTCTCATTTCAGATGACAGACTGTACATGGGGTGGGACTCTTTCCCACTCCAGAACTATCTAGGGGTAACCAAGTGCAATAAATGCCACTTATATGGGCACATGGCCAAATCATGCTCGGCAAAAGACGTCACCTGTTCTTACTGTGCCGAACCAGGCCACGACCGTGCGGACTGCCCCGTGAAGGAAGCTTCACCAAAATGCGTTGCCTGCCGCCGTCACAAGCGGCCATATGACCACCCGACCCATAGTGCAACATGTCCGGCTCGCCTGTATGCGGAGCAGAGGGAGCGATCAATGACGGACTACTCAATTGAAATCCCTCACCCATCCTCAGCATGACTCGCTTATAATAAGCATCATTCAACAACTTCCGCACCTCGGTCATGCGAGATTTATTATCAAAATGTAAGAGGCCTAAAAACTAAAGTAAATACATTTAAAGAGGGTATATTGTGTGCCCGACCATCGATAATTGCTCTAAGCGAAACATGGCTCGACGACACCATATCGGCCAATGAGCTATTCGGAAGTGAATATTCTGTGCATAGAACAGACCGTCGAAATGGTAGACGAGGTGGGGGCGTTTTGCTGGCAATTAGAAATGGGGTAGCATTATCCACACAAACTTTATATCCAACCAGATCAAATTTAACTGAATATGATTTTGATTTTAATTTGTGTAAAGTTAATTTTAACTTTTGTTCACTGTACTTGGCCGCTGTATACTTCCCTCCCGGCAGCTCAGCGACTACATACAGTGATTTTTTTCACATAATAGAAAATTTGGTACTGCCCAACAAAAAACTAATTATTTTGGGAGATTTTAATTTGTATTCCGCTGGTATAATTGAATCTGATTATACCAGCTTTAATAATTTATTTAATTTAAAACAATTTTCTTCTGTGAAAAATAGTCTCGGTCGGACGCTTGATTTGGTGCTATCTAACGTTGGTTGCACGGTGGTCAGCGCGTGTGATGAGCCTCTCGTTCCTGAAGATGTCTATCATCCCTCTACTTGCACAATTTTATCTTTTAAGCATGTATCGCACAGAAATGATTCGTCGATTCCTCCACTGAATAGGCATAATCCGCAATGGAATTTTTCAAATGGAATTTTTTTAGCGCTGTATAATTCTTTGAGTACTACAGATTGGACCTCTTTATATGAACAAATTGATGTAAACACGGCATTAGCTATTTTTTATAATAAATTTTATAATAGTCTGGACTCCTGTTTCCCTCGCCGGCTCGTTCATCCACCGAAGTACTCATATCCTAAGTGGTTTACGCCAGAAATTATTTATAATCTAAGGTCAAAGGCATATTATCATGCACTGTGGAAAAAACATAGACGGACTGCAGATTATAGTAAATTTTCCTGTCTTAGAAACTCATTGAAGTGTGACATCTCTTCGGCTCACAAATCATATCTAACGTCGATTGGTCGAAATATTGTCTCAGATCCTAATTGTTTTTGGAAATATATTCATTCGCTTAGTTCCAGTAGTACTACAAAAGACAATGCCATGATGACGTTGAATAATGATCCTATAGAGAACCATGTTATATCTGATGCATTTGCTAAGCATTTTGAATCACTTTATAGCTCAATAGAACCGCTACTTGACCCCGATTCTGCTGGTCCTTCGTCTGCAACGCAAGATATTCAAATCTCAGCTTTTGACGAGAAAGATATGGAATATGGGTTTTCAAATTTGTCTCCCAAAAGTTCATTTGGTCCAGATGGCTTGCCACCTTATGTGGTTAAGGGCTGTTACGAACATATAACCTTTCCGCTTAAACATATATTTAATTTAATCATAGCATCCAGCACTTTTCCTGATGCATGGAAAATAACCCGCCTAAGGCCGCTTCATAAAAAGGGATCTAGATCAGAGATCTCTAACTATAGGCCAATAGCAGTTCTTTCGGCTCCATGTAAATTATTTGAATCGATATTACATATAAACATCAACCGTCAAATAGACTCTCGCCTCTCCGATTCGCAGCATGGTTTTCGACTTAGGCGGTCCACAGTAACAAATCTTATAGTGTATAATAATTTTATTTCAAATTCTATGGATAAGTCAATTCAAGTTGATTCTGTGTACACAGATATTTCCAAGGCATTTGATCGTGTTGATCACGATATTTTATTACAAAAGCTTTGTACATTTGGCGCGTCATATAGTATAATATGTTTTTTTGCTTCTTATTTGAATAATCGCCGTCAATTTGTTGATTACCATGGGAATGAATCGCGGATTTTTAGAACAAACTCTGGCGTTCCTCAAGGTTCAAATCTTGGCCCAATTTTGTTTTTAATATTTTTTGATGATATTGTCAAAGTTATAACCAATTCTTCTTGTTTGCTATTCGCAGATGATCTTAAACTTTTTCGAACTATTGAAACCCCATTATGCTGTGCGATGTTGCAGTCTGACCTAGATGCTATCTCGCAATGGTCTATCTTAAATAAACTTGAATTCGCTACCTCCAAATGTAATATTATTTCATTCAATCGTTCAAGGCACACCTTATTGTTCCCATACACATTGTCTGGTATAATATTGAGTAGGGTAACGGAGATAAAAGATTTGGGAGTATTGTATGATACAAAGTTCACTTTCAATCAGCATATTCTTAACATCAGTACTAGATCTAGCAAAATGCTTGGTTTTGTTATGAGGGTTTCAAAATCATTTGAAAACGTCCGAGTGCTACGTACATTATACGTATCATTTGTGTTGAGTATTCTTGAATATGCCAGCATTATTTGGAGTCCTAATAGGTTCATGCACACAATTAAGCTGGATCGAGTCCACAATAGATTTCTTAGATTTCTCTACTTAAGAACATACGGGTTCTTTCCTTATGATAATGACAATAAAATGAATTTCCCGACTCGTTTTCTTCTGGGTATGCTATCAATGCAATCCCTGTCTACCCGAAGAGTGATTGTTCTTTTAAAGCATTTCTTTTTACTTCTTCGTGGGTTCATTTACAATCCGCATATACTGGCAAATATTAATTTTCATGTTCCCACCAATATCACTCGCAGCTCCACGGTCTTCAAGATACCTCGTCGCAGGACAGATGTTATGTTTCATGATGCTGTGTATCGTGCAATTAGCTTATTTGATGGCACCATAAAGGTTGATTTGTTTTTTATTAATTATATAATGTTTGTAGACGTTTTAAATAGGATAAATTTATAATTATATATATTATCATATTTCTTTAATATTTACACATGCTGTCTTTTCCACTTTCTTGTCATATTAGTTGTTATTTGTAATTAAGATATTTTTATATATTTGTATGTATTATGGCGCATTGGCCAAAAGCTGTAATGCCGTAATACTCTTTTTTTTATAAATAAATAAATAAATTATTAGTAATACCAGTTTTTTCAGGCAAAAAAGTAATGAAAAAAATAGATTTAGACATAATATTATATAAATCAGTGATGCAAATAGGTTATTTTTGGCCGAACATTGAAAAATTAAAAAGAATTTCCGATGTTTTACCCATTACCTAATATAATTAAAAATCTAACATACTTGTGCGGCACATTTCGTATTTTTCTTGATAAAATACCTAATTGGACGAAAAATCCCTATTTATATCTGTCCGCTTTTCCCCGTCTAAAGCTGGCTTATATGAAAGTATAAACATAGTCCAGGATATTTTTTTATTAACATAGTATTTTCCCCATAATTGTAATTACAAGATTTAATAATTACCTATATACATAGATTCATAATATACAATCGTAAGTATTTATTTATACAGAAACGTAGAGATGTAAAAGTTTGATGTTAACGTTATGCTTCTGAGTACCTAGATATCGTATGATCATGTTGTCCTTAATGACTTCTGAGAAAACAATATTGTAGAGAAGGGACTTACTTCAATAAGTAGGTATACGATAATAAAATTACATTGATAGATTTTACTTAGGTACTAATAATTATCGTACATTATTCAAAATAAGTTAATTACAATTCAAAGAGAATAGTGAGATAATTTTTACTGATGACGTTAAAATAAAGATTTAAAACATAGTAATTTTGGTCAGTAACTATCACAAATCTCAAAAAAATAATATGATGTCTACGAGCTTCGGTCACGCCGAAGTAAGTAGGTACACGAACTCATTTATATTTTGGAAAAAAAAAACACAAAAACTTATAGTGCAATTAATTTAGTAATCGTGACTATTTATTTATGACTTTTGATTTTTATGATTTATGAATTTTCATCTGGTTCATTTTTTTAAATTATAGAACGTCATAAACATCAAACCTTAACGCCCTAATGTGACGAAGCGAATTCGGGACAACTAATTTATAATTAGTTATCTCAAAAGAATTCAAAGATAGGTAAATTAGGTACTTATTATTGTGTAAAAATATAGAAAATAAAAAAAATAAGTCACACAGATTGCAATATTCAGGTTTCTTTGTGAAGTAAATGAAATATTCACGCAAACAATAGCAAAAGAACTAAACATTGGATTTTACAAACAAACCCGATATATACACGAATTAAACAACACATAATATTTCAAACGATCGAGTACCTACCGTGACAAACCGCTTGGTTTTTTTAATTAAATACCTTTTAAAATTACCCAATGTCGTTAAAATAAAACAATGGCGTACACAATTTAATAGCAATAATACCTACCAACAGTACCAACCTACAGGAAAACGCTGTTGTCATAAAAATAAGAACACTCTTACCAAATCAGTGACGCTGTTATGTACTAATTTACCAGGTAAGATTAAATTATACTGTTTTGGTTGATTCTGTTGAAATAATCACTGTATTATTCTAATTAGGTAAGTATATTTGAAAGTATAATGAATGGTAGGGCAAATAATCACCGTACCATAGGTTAAACATTCATTATTTATAAAATGCAACTAACACATTATTATTAATATGCATAGTAACATCGACATTTTGGTATAAATCTTAACTGACCCGTAAACATAATAATATGAAGTAAGATATTGGTTAGATATTACAAACCTTTGTTTAGAGTACCTAAATGAATGTGCTATAGCCACAGAACAGATTATTTTATATATTCCTTGGCTCTAGTTTTTATTTTCTATCTTTGTGTTAACTCTCGTTTCATTGTGGAATGCTTTATATTATTAATTTAAATAATACGAAAATGTTATCGTACTGATGACTTTATTAAATATAACCGGTCCAATTTATTTAAATTAATAATACGAGTACCTAGCTTTTATAACTCATTCATCATTGACACTGCGGATGGCACTACAACCCAATTTTGATCTTGCCCGAATCCAGGAAATGACTCTAATACTCTTTATCTAGCGCAAGCTTCATATACATATGTACTGTTCTATCCGCAGGGATGCTGTGTGGAAAATTACACAGTCCAACCAACATAGTATAAGTATGACGACCCTCCCGTTTCTTTCGCCTCGTTGGTTGTTGGGTGTTTTTCATTCATGAGACATAACCTGCCCAACAGATTTTCCCCACTTGTACCTACGTGTGAGACGATAGGGGAATTATTGTACAACGCGTATTGGCGTAACTCATTCACTGCCGACCAGTTAATTAATATTTAATTACCACATTTAAATAACATGCTAATTAAATGTAATGGCCATCTAATGCCGTGTTGGTGTTACTTTCCACACCACCTCCAAACGTCGTTGTATCTCACTCTGCAGGGCGTTCTCAATACATTTCAAAAATATCCAACTTTGTCACATTTAGTTATCACAATTCATAATACCCGAATACGCGATATGTAAACAGTTAAGATTGCTAATCAATTAATATTTATTTTTGTTTTATTTAAGTTGGTTATAATTGAATTTCTATATATTATTATGTAGGTACCTACTTACGTTATTTTACAATAACCAATCAAAGAACTTAAGTACGTCCATTGAATCAAAGTTATTCCACTAATCGAAGACGCAAAGGTTTACAGTAAATTATCAGGCCTACAGTAATTTAATATACCTAGGTATAGCAGCATATAATATACTATTATCTCAAACGGGTGAAACACGGATATACACACAAGGTAGTTTCTAATATAATTTAGTAAAAATTTCCAAGTGAATGGTGAATATGAATATCAAGGTAATAGTTTAATTTTCAATTATACATGTTTTCCCGTAGATATAATTCCTATAATAATGTATCTGAGATAATATACCTAACTAACCCACCTGCATGACAAACACATCCGACACGTTACTGAGAAATCACATACCTATTCTTTATTCATCCCATATAAAAATAATAAATTTTTGCCATCAGTATTCTGGCTGTGTTCGAGGAAGAATCTTTTCGTTCATGCATTTAATGATCCGCAACTGATTCGTCGTCGTCACCAAAAACAATACACTCGCAGAATACATAAACCGAAGCAGTAAACCCGAATCGGAGACGAGCGGGTGAACTATTTTTCACGTTTCAATAATACAATAAAAACACAGGTAAAAAGGAGTAGGTACAATAATAAGAAAATCGGTGTGTGTACTTATGTACCTCGTTAGAAGTTATACTTCTTTGGCGTAACAAAACAAAAATAAAACTTGTGATAACTAGATTCTTAGACTAGCTCTTAATTATCTTGTTAAATTACACACTCAAGAAAAAGGACCGCTTATTGGAACGCCGTTGGTTTATTTCTATACATATTAACTTATATTAGGTACTAAATTATTTAATTATTTATCGACTGCCACTATGACGTTTAATAGTTTTTAATTGCAAATGGCCGACAATAATAAATTCGCTGCCTAGCAACGGAACAATTCTAAACTAGAATAATATACTGTATAATTGTCACGATTGCAGTATCATTCTGTGGCGTAATGGTTGTGCGTTCGGCTGATAACCGAACAGTCGTTGGTTCGAATCCAATCGAGTGTTTTTTTGTGTGAAAAAATAAATTATGTGTTACATGTCACACGCCAAAAATACACTCTGATCTGATTTTCCAAACGCCCCTAATGAAGTACAATTTCAAAAAGTTACATATTGTGTAGATACATAATTTTGAAATATCTTATAAAACATACGTATTAGAAATATAATTTACAAAAAGATAGACCACGTGAGACACGAATCTCACATATTATTGTCACTGTCTGGATGACCGCTCTAGCCCCTGAGCTATTGGCCGGAAAATAATTCGATGAATAAATCTAATATATTATATACGTGCTCGGATGTATTACAATCTATGTTAAGCTGGAGCGGCCGGCATTGTAATTAAACCGATGTGATTAATTATATTATTAATTTATTACTAACACGACTTATAGACAGTGTTAGATGGTCAGTTTGATTAATTTATAACTTCTGTATACTTGTGAACAAATATTATTATATTTTTTTCTTATTTAACGCTGAATATAAATAATTAATAAGATGAATTTACTATTCTTACATATTGTGTATTCAGTATTGAATAAAAATATAATAAAAATTATTGGTTTTAGTATTACATTTTCCGTTTCTCATTCGGATAATAAGTATTGTCTCATTTTAGGAATGTTAAACTTTACTTCGTGAGCTTTAAATTGAACGTACTAATTATTTATTTATTAACGTAGCAATTTATTTAGATAATAATATAAGCGCGTCAGACCACTCATAATAATAAATGATATCATTTTGGCGTGATGTAACAACACGACAATGTTATGCTTGTACTTACTACCTACAAACATTTTTCACTACCGATTGTTGCGGAAAGGCCATAATAGAAAGAAAATACTTTTATTATAATACAATATGCAAGTAGATACCTACTTGGATGGGTATGTACGACGAAATTATTATGCTCACAGAACCAAATTGGCATGGAGCGCTTTTGGGTGCCTGAATAGTGTCTTCAAAAAATTACCTTCCATTATGTATTAAGCATAACGTGTTTAACCGATGTGTGCTATTAGTGCTCACGAATGTCATGTAAACCATGATCCATTAAGACGGTACTTCAGTGAAACAGCAAATAATTTTCAACTATAGGTGCGTCGAAATTTTAGACTCGCTGGCAATCGGAGAGCGAACGTCGAGCTGTGAACATGTCAATTTGATTCGTGATGGCGACGGGGGTATCAATTCTTAAATCGTGTAAAGATGACTAAAAAACGTTACCCATTTACTTGAAAAAGAAAACATGTCAATGAATATATTATTATTGTCACTAATAGAACAATAAACAGAACATTAAATGAACGCATGTTGGATTTATATGACAAATTATATTTCGTTCGGCACGCGTCATTTGCACAATCCGCGCATCGCCTAGCCACGATCTTTTTAGACCATGTCTCAACTGAGATATAGCCTCAATTACGAGAAACGTAACGTAGAAAGACCATAAAAGAAACGAATAGATAAGGAGACAGATATAATAGAGGTCACTAAGCAGAGTGGGCTGGACATGTCGCTCGACCAGTGGAAAACCACTGGATAAATGCCACCGTACAGTGGCACCCAAGTGGCATTAAATGACCACAGGGACGCCATAAAACCCGCTGATAGACGAACTCATAAAGTTCGGAGGATGTAGGTACGTGACAGCGAATAACTGAATATCGAGAAGAGTGATATGAGCTAGGAGAGACCTTCATTCAGCAGTAGATCGATCCCGGTTGATAATAATGATGATAATTGGTAAATAATCAGCACATCTTTACTTTGCTTCAATGAATACTGCCAAAATAATGCTGATGTTACTAAGACAATTAAGTAATAATATGATCATTGATCAACGTTAAAGTCACTTTCGATAAGTATCTATTACATCTCTATTAGTACATCTCTAAACAGTAACAATTATTTCTAAATAGCTAATTATTCAATACATGTCATACTTATGTAATTCGAAAATGTATCAGATTTAAGTTTTTTTATACCACGTAATTATTATAGAATGCAAACATACATAAACATTTAGAGGTAGAAATCTCTGACATTGAATATTTGGATGCCAGTATTGTAACATGCTTAGATAATAAAAATGGTAATTTTTCGCATTTATAAATATGTATATAATGATTATGTATGTATATTATCGTATGAAAATAATTTACTTCTCTTTGGCCTTCCTCTTTTTCCGGTTCGATTTGTCCGTGCAATTCCGGTACAGCGACACGGAAAAAGTTGTTAAATTTTTGATATAGCCCATGTTGTTGTTTTAAAATTTTAACACTTTCATAATATTAGGCATATTGCATGTCACACACTATGGTGTGACATTTTTATTATTTGATACACAACTAACCGTTGGCACATATGTAACTTGCTCACTAATTCAATTTACCGTTACTTGATTCAAAAAATGATTCCGTCAAGAGTTAAAAGTGGCACAAGTATGAACGATACATAAACAACACCACAAAAATACTATACAAATTTGATTTTAAACACATTAAAACAAACACAAAACTACATAAAATATTTAAAATTACCTATACCTATTTAAAACACATAGAGTTTTAAAATAATTATTAAAGGGAAGTCTAAATCATTTAAGCTTTTACACTATTTTATTATAATATTCACCTTGTTACATTTGTATTTAATAATGTCACTTATTATTTTTATCGTTGTAATTTGTCAGCTTAATAGCAATACAATAATAGTTAATATTTTAAAACTACGTTAGTCTTGGTAGTAAACAATTATGTTACACTATTTATTTACTATGTCACTACATCCATTATTGTCACTATACCGCAAACGTCAGTAATATCGGTACAATTAACGACTATTTTTAAACGAATTTGAGAACATGGCCAATATGAAACAATCCCGGTGATTTTTTTCATGGTTCGGTTCTCATACGATATAAAACAACGCGCACCGCAATACTTCGGAGTATGCGCACTTAATATTATGACTGACCGGTGTGTACTGCCGATTAAAAATTGCCTGCGAGAACCAAGAGCAAGTTTACACCAAACACAATGGAGAAAAACAGGTCTGCCTTGATATTCGTATGTGGTGAGAAGATAGGATTGTTTGCTAATTTGCATAATATTATTCACGAATGAGGCATTTTGGTACCCGACTTAATGTTCAGGCCAAAATATAGATCAAATATTTAAATCAAAGTTCACCTTTACAAATAATTGTTAATTGCATTCGTAATTTTACTACGATCACTTAATAATTAAATATCAATCTACTCACTTAGTACCTAGATCGATTAAAGATTTACCTTAATTAAGCTAATAGTTTGTTTATTTCGGAAAGGAATGTGCTATTTTAAATTATTGAAATCCCACAATTTCGTCCGCGAACACGAAAATAAAATGTAAATAATATTAAGTATATTATTCTTTCTTTTGACCATGTCCGATCCTAATATGATTATATTATGGGCCTCCACGGAGTTGAGGTTTGTATTCACAGTTTTTTTTTTGTTTTTATGAGAAATGGATGTTAGCCAGTTGCTCAATCTCAAGTCCATACTCTAACTCCAAACACAAATTGAAAAACAATAATGACAATAATAATAATAATAATAGACAATATAAGCCGACGCGTAAGCCGCTCAGCCATCGGGGAATACACAAGATATAGCTGATATACTTACAAAATAAGTAGATTAATTCGATTTGATTTTATTTCAAAATAATTACATAGACAACTATCGCACCTCTACCCGTACGTCACCTCCCTACTCCACCATTGCTATCTGATGCTATTGTTTTTTTTGTAGGAAACTGTATAATGATGAATTGAATATCTCTTTATCACAAATTAAAATAATATGATTAAAAATTGTGAATACTAATAAAATATGTAGATACGTACAAATGTAGATGGGTAGGTAGTATGATAACATTGATAACTGATAATTCAAAACCAGAATAATAATTATTATTTGCGTTGGTAGACGCTAAAACAACAACACCGACCACTGAATCAGGTAATAAAAACCACAAACTGTGCAAATACGACTTTGCATATTATTTTATTGTTATAAAATTTATTTATTGATTTTGATGGTGAACAAATGGCATGGCATTATTAAAATAATATTATCTTGAAGAAAAACATTTTATAGGATAACTTTTGAATAATTACGATTGAAACACAATTAGTACATAGTAAGTAATTATGATGTACTTACTTTATTTGAACTTTGGCCAATTAAATGTATTTTTTTTTATATCGGAAAACCAGGATTTCTAGCTAATTGTTTATATTATGTTATTAATTACCTTCAATTAAACCCTACTAAGTCTCAAAATTGGTGACCCAAAGACAAAACGGTATACTCTTAGATATTGTAATTTACTGTACCTATATAATTAATAAGTATGTCCAACTTCAAGTAGGCTGTGATCATTCATTATAAAAGTTAGCAGTGGTCTACAAATCTACATCACTCTTCCATTGTCTTCAACTTAAGACGGCACTTCAGTGAAATGGCAAATAATTTTCAACTATAGGTGCGACGAAATTTTGGACTGGCTGGCAATCGGAGAGCGAAAGTCGAGCTGTGAACACGTCAATTTGTTTTGTGATGGCGACGGGTAATTAATTCTTAAATCGTATAAAGATGACTAAAAAACGTCACCCATTTACTTGAAAAAGAAAACATGTCAATGAATATATTATTATTATTACAAATAGAACAATAAACATAACATTAAATGGACGCATGTTGACTTTTTATGACAAATTATGTTTTGTTCTGCACGCGCCATTTGCACAATCTTCGCGTCGCGTAGTCACGATCGTTTTAGACCGTGCCCCAGCTGAAGTATAGCCTTAAACAAACTTATCGTATTTGGCTGAAGACACTGAGGAGTAACAAATTTTCATCACAAAAAAAACAATTTCCCATTCGTCGTGAAAATTATAAGTTTTGATTTTATGTTGCGCACTATTTGCACTAATCGTCAAAATATTGTCCTACTGTGCAAAAAGCATGATATTACGCGACTGTGATATTGAACAACGCCTCAGTTTAAAGCGCGGAGATCCACATTTTCATTTTCTTTCGCTCCTGTATCAGGCCGTGGCTGAAACTAATCAAACGAAACGACGAAGTCAACCGGGATTTCTCTTGGTTACTTTTGAAAACGGGTTTTACTGAATATATGAGTAAGTAAGTAATTAATCCTTGCCCTTCAAAATCTCAATTAAATTATATTATTACAACTGAACATAATATACGCTTTTTTACATTTCCACGACTATGGGTCAGGTATATTATGGTGGAATCTACAAGAATCCATCCCGCGATTGACGTGTTGAAAATTTCTCCTATTAAATCGTTGGTCTTAAACCATCAGTACGCGAGAGATGATCAGTGCTAGATGTATAATTTATTTAATAAAAGTTGCAGTATAAAACTTTTATCATCCAAAAGTAATGATTATTTCTAATGCTATTGATTTTCAGTGTCTAGTTGTATTGATTTATTATGAAGTCTTAGGTGGTAAATATTTATGAAATAGTTGATAATCGTTATAAATATTAAGATACCTACCTATTGTTAAATAAAATTCTATCGCGTAAAGAATATTTCAATAATAAACTTATTATTTTCCCACACATACAACCATCTAAAAAAATAATGAAAAAAACAACTTATTTTGAGAGATTTTATAATTTAAAAAATCCTTACTTTTGAACGCAAATATATTTGTACATAATGTTGTCATTATATTTTATATTAAATAAGGTTTATTCCTAATATATGGCTCATTTTGACCAAAGTTATAATATTTTGGGGGTTATTTTTATGATATACTTATATAGATATATCTACTTAATCATAGTGAAAAGTGGAGAACTAAAAATTAAATTGCAATTTAATTTTATATACTTAGGTACTTAATATGAAAGTTAAGTTTTCTTTATTCAATAATATAAGACTAGAATCTGTACATTATAAGGAAATTTGTCAGCAATGAATGTACATCCGCAATGAACTTGAAACTTGTACTGCAAGAGGCTGAATTATTATTGAAACATGGAGTGCTAATATTTGTTGAGTGAATTGCTATTTTCATGCCTTACTAACTAAGTATCTAGTGAATAATTTAAATTTACTTGTAATAATAGGACATAGTTAGTCATAACCTATTTCTTGATATAATTGTAATGTATAGTATCGATTTATTTATAGTTATTCAACAAAAATGTGTAGAACGGAAGTTTCTGTGTTTATTTCCATACGATGGATTGATATTTCAAAAAAATACAATGAAGAAGTCGTAACCTTAGATATTATGGAAACCCGTTTACGGAGTAACCGAATAATTATATACAATGGTATGATGAAAAGCTAAGCTAGTCATGAATATAAAAAAAATGCTTTTCACATAATCGGAAAAAAGTTTTATTTTGAATTCTAAATTATAAACAAAACATTTCTGGGTTAGCCAAGTATTGGGATAATTAATCCGATTATGTTAAAATCTAGTACAGTGAAACCCCGATTCTACGGTTTTCAAGGGACCCTAAAAAACGATAAATGCCGGATACATATTATTTTTTTGTTTTTAAACTTATATATTTATTTATTCGATCTTTCTTATTGTACTTACATATATGTACTCATTATCTATGACATACATATACATTACACATTATTTTTTTTTAAAGTCCTTAATACTATGTTGCTTCTTTGTAGTTTGACTAACAGGCTAACATTTATTAACTTATACATTTTTGATTTTCTTATTTCTTCCTAATATATTTTAAAGATACATTTTTGAGAACTTGTTTTTGTTTAATTTTGTGATTACACAAATTTCTTATTGGTGTAGATATTATTACAAATATAAAGACAGCTAATTTATTTCCAACAAATCAAAATAACTGTTAAAAATCTGCAACTGCACAACAAAATTCTGGCATATCGTAAGGTCAGTCTGTGCACGTTTTAATTATTTTTAAATAGGTAGGCACAAGCACTCGTGAAACTGTATCCAACGTCGTTTAACTAGTGCCGAAATCTTAGAAACACGAAATACCTGATTGCATGCTTCAATAAAAACATTATTAATAGCGGTCAGAACTTTTTCATTCCACAACAAACCGAGAGAAAAAACGAGATACTTTAGTTGTATTCTATCAAATCACTTATTCATTAATGGTACCTGTTGATTATTCAAAACATATTACGGTGTGCACGGTCTGCAGTCGACTAGCATTCCCGGATGTTTTCATTCATCACGTCATGCATATTTAAGTATGTACATAATAAATGCACAAGTTATATTATATCTTTTCCATTAAATAATTATAGATTTTCGATTCATATCTATTAAAATATTGACTTTATTAGTGATGTAATTAGGTATGCACCGGTCGCAAGAAACGCCAATAAGAAAATTAATGAATAATGACGGTACGTACCTACAGTAAAAACAAAACAATGATTCGTTTCGTGGATTATATGCGTACGAATACGCACTCATCGACTGCCAGGTATATAGTACGGCTCCCCATCCGCACGCACACCATCGACGTTATGTTTTTACTGTGCCTACCTATATAATATTTTAGAATAATATTTAGATATCAGTGAAAAGCCATTAGTGCAGTCACCTTTTTACGAAAAGAACGGAAAAATATATTGCGATTATAATAATTATTAGATTCAGAACCAATCAATTTAATACAAAACGTACATTTAATTTCCCATATTATATTGACGATTTATTTTCGTAAATTGACGTAGGTGAATAACAAAAATATATAAGTAACAAGAAATTGTCTATTAATTTTACAGATGTTAACCAACTTTTTAATAGTTCCGTTATGACTGCATTTTGTAGTAATTAAATTATTCAATATTGCCTTATTTTAAGTCAACCTTATACCTTCGTTTCTTATATTATTTGATACATATAAAAGTATGTTTATACAGGTTATATACACAGGTACAAAATAATGTCAGTTGTATTCATTTAAACTAAAAAAACCTAATAACTTCGCACATTGTGCTATCGGTCCCGAGTCAAATAAATGACCTATCACGTCACGTTCATTTAATTAATATCCATATTCTTGACCTGGACTCTGCTAATATTCTTTTACTTGCAACACAATGCATTTTGATGACTGAATGAATGAATGCTTGATGACTGAATGATTGATTTATGAATGATAAATGAATTAATGGCGATAAATTCTGCTTCCCGAAACACACTAAAAGCATTCGAAAAAAATGTAAAAACATAGTGACCTACAGAAATAAAATTATGTAATAAATTAAATATAGCAATATGCAAATATATGATTTTTTATTTTGCTTGTGTTGATTTTAATATTATGGCGATATTGATTTAATTAAAAAAAATAACTAAACACTTCGTTAGATTAGAAGCACAAAAACGCTGTTTACTACTAATATTATTGAATTGCGGTTTTATCGATTTCCGGTACCTAATAAGTTCTTCATAATAATGTATAATTATAAAGAATAGTCTAGATTCTAGCTAGACTGTAATAATATATACTCTATATCTATAATGTAACATTATGTAATCGAATATTTTGTGAAACAATTTCACAGTCTGTTCTAAATGAGGAAATACCATAGAAAGTAAATGGGTATTTTATTCAGGGTCAACGACTAGCCGTTTAAATCGAAAACAAGTTTGGAAGAAAAGTTTTCCCTTGTAGCTTTTTCATAGCTGAATCACTGTAGAATGTAGACAATGTAACGCAATATCTATATTTATATCTAGGCGGCAGATTAACGCAATCGTTATCAAACGAAAAGATCGTGAAGATTGGACTATTTTCAGCGATAAAATACACTTCACGATATTTTTACGGAAAAGTTTGAACATCTTCTCAACGCGGAAGTAGACAATAAGATCGCGACTGTCGCAAAATTGTAATAATAGATCAGGGAAAAGCGCGTATTCTGAACAGCTAAATTGACCTTGCTAATCAAAAATCGATAGCAGTAAACTGCGGGTCGATGATCTTGTTGTTGAGTTACACGTGTTTCCTGTGTAAGCTTTCGTAGATCTACCAAATTCAAAAGTTTAATAATAGAGCTTAATCATCGTTTGCAAAAAATACCTTGTAATCTTATAAAAATAACTGCAGAGCCGGACTTAATATCACTTTAAGTGAGTGCATGAGTTGACCCCCGCGGTGACAAGGGCCGCCAAATTCAACAAAATATTTACCAAAAATTGCAAACTCCTTTTAACATTTTGAAAACGTGAAAAAGACTGTACAATGTTATGGAACCGTTTTTTTACAATGGATGGAGGCAGTCAGTAATACACTGCAATCGGAAATTTTATCATTTTTAATAGGTGTAATATATAATGTGTAATAATAGGTGTCGAATCATTTTATTAAATTTAAATAATCTTCTTCTTCGTCCACTCTATCACGTCCCAACATTGGGGCATAGGGCAAGCACAAGTTGACGCCACTTCCCTCGGTCCATCGTCAACTCCTGCGCATCCCGCCATGTCAGATCTGCAGCACGTAGGTCGCTTTTGTAGCACTGCTGCAGGGTGAGGGAGGGCCGGCCACGGCGATGGAACCCTTGAGGCTGTGCCACAAGGGTAGAAAGTGCCGCATCCTTTTTTTTCAAATTTAAATAATACTTTCCAGAATTTTTTCAATTAACATTTTTTCCTTGGAATAATATTGCGATATAGCATAACGTAATTATTATATTGAATATTATGTCAAGATAAATGAATTAGCTACCTCATCAAACATTTTAAATGTTCCATCGCATCTATTCTATACAAAATATTGCTTTCGGCCGCTACAGCAGCTATCTAGGGTAGGTTTGTATCGAATTATTGTTACAATAAGTTAGCCGTCTAAACAGTCAAGACTGTATATCTCGCTCTAAAATTTAGCATAGCCAAAAGAGGTGCTGTTAAAACATAGCACTTATTGTAACAATAATTACAACTAGGTAACTTACTGTAATTGTTGCAAAAAGTGCTAATGCTTCGATACAAACACAAACCTACCCTAGATAGCTGCCGTAGCGACCGAAAGCTGTCTTGTGTATAGAATAGATGCGCATATTTATTATCAAAACAAAATTCGTAGGCTGAACTACGAGGAACCAAGAATTAAAACTTAAGAAGTTGTTATTAATGTATCATTATCTGATATTATTTAGATGTAGACTACGTTGTGCATATAAACTGGTTTCAAATTATTTTTGTGAAGAATACGCGTCAATCAATGAATTTATTACAACACTATTCATGTTCATTAATAATTTTCTTTACTTTTATTTCACGATGAAAAGAGTTTATTAAATAAGTATTATAAATTTAATATTTCGATAATAAATTATTATGAATTATTCTTTTTTGTACTTATATTCATATAATCAAGTAACCTTTTCACATGTCTAAGAAAGCGAGACCCTTTTTATCAATGCGGAAAAAGTTAGGGAGGTCCCTACCCACTACAAGTAAAGTTTTTTTAATAATATTTTTATTGTCATTTCATATTATAAACTATTCACATTTATTAAACCTCGGGGGCACCACGATCCCATCGGAACCATCCACGTATCCGTAATGCAATAAAAAAAAATATGGAGATTATCATAACTTATTGCAAGCAGTGAGTTTCAAGCTCATTATAGCGGTCTCTATGGAGTCTTATTTCGTTAAATTTTGTACCATGCTTCCTATCCAGGGAGTAAAAGTTTTTAACGAGATAGTGAACCAAAAGTCGCAATGAAAAGCAACAAAAAGGTATAAAATTGCAGTAGGAGTATTTTATAAACTGTGGGTATCATTTGTTGCATCCGTTACATTACGTTGTTTACAGTCCCATATAAATGATAAACTTTGGAACTATAATATTGAAATTAAATTTAAATTAATAATTAAAGGGGTTTTATAATAATAATAAAATAATATGTCATTCCTATTAAGCACATGAATTATGTGTCTAAATATTTAAAGAATCGATGGGGAAATAATAACACAAAAAACAGGTACATACGTGCTACGTAAATAGTACATATACCGAAATCCATAATATTATTATTTTTTCACGTTATGTTTTTTTAGATATTTTAAGTATTGGAATTAGTACATATAACATAGATAAAATAGAGAATAACAAGATAACTATATAATATTATGTGTAAGTGTAGGTATATTATATTTTTAAAATATAATAATTGGTTCCTACTTACCCTGAATGTTCCCATGTACATACTATTATTTAAAATATCTTATCAAACCGCAAGATATCTTAAGAATACCTAAGACAAATTTAATATTGTATTATAAGTAATTAAATTAATTCTATTCGATAGTTCAATTCTGATGGGAAATTCAATCTCACAAATTCGCTGACTTCTTAATAATTTGTAAGTACATTATTATATCTGAAAAGGGATTAAATTTTTAAACTGATTTGTATGAAAAGTTATACGCTTTGTCATCCTGGAATTATATTACTTATGAATACACTTTCCAAATTCTTAGGCAATGTTATTAATATTAAAAATAATACCTAAAATACTTATCTTATTTAAATATTTTCCTGACTTGACTTGTAGGTCTTTCAAACTCTCTTCAAACGATGAAACACTAATAAATTTATAAGGAAAATCTATTTATTTTTCTTGTGATAAATATTAATGTAATTATATATCATTTAAAAACAATGTCTCATATACAAACAGCATGTTGATAACAGTTGCGCCTATTATGTATTTATTCACATTGGTTACCTATGCAGTATGCATTTGGATGATTGATTAATGAACGGCTACGGGGAAAAGTGTGTAATGTCGTTTCTCTTCGTATGTACTCGTATTAAAATATTATCAGACTTATGCTCCCATACCGGTACCATACAGGCTCCTAATACCGGTATTGCATCGATGAATTGCAGTGATAGGGCCTATGCATATGCCTGGATTTACTTGCACCAATAGTATGTATTTTAAACTATTGTGATATAACTGTTTACACGTAAAAGTGCAAACTGTCTCGCCAATCTCATTCTTCAAGAGTAAGCGAGATGCAATGTTCTAATTTTATTGTATAGTGCAATTTGACAGGTCTTGAAAATCGGTTAACCTCAAAATGAGTTTCGGCGGGGTATAGTTTATTTTTTTACCGGCAGGTTCCCTATTATCGTTCTACTGCGTAGGCGCAGATATTGCACGGTCCAATTGTCGCGTTAAAATTCAGAAGCTTCTGAACTTTTTTGATGCATGCAATCTTAAAATTTGTACCGTAATACGTGTTTACACGTGCATTTTTTGGTCGATTCTTTTAGAATTTTTTGGTATGGCCGCGATAATGAGTACTGTCAGCAGTAAATCCATGCACGTGTAAAAGGGAAGATACCAAAGTAAGTATCGAAATAACTTTCCATTGCTATCGATAGGTACCTCAAAGTATGAATATTTTTTTGACGGCCCTAGTTACAGTATGCAAGAAGAAAACGACCATCGTGCATGCTTTGTTGTTTTCATTGTTCGTTGCACCGAATTTCCAACACGAATTCGATTGTACAGACATGTCTAAAATTAGACCATCGTCCCAAATAGCACTTGCTGAATAGTTTGGACGAGTCTGCGCAAAATATTTCAGCCGACAAAAATACGGATGCTGCATTTTTGATGCGATCACGACAGTGTTCTTTTCACCTGCATGTCTTATGCCTACATTCGGATAACTGTATACTGTAACTGTCGTTGTTCATTTATATATGTTCCGGTGCCTTTCTCTCCCATGCCACGTTTTTATCAAATTACGTCTTTCAGTAAACTCAGTCAAAGCTCACTTGAGATTTTGGTATCTGCCCCTGAGACATTCCCAGGCGTAAACAACTGCTGATACATCACATCTAGGGAATCCAATCCCGAGCCAAAATTCTGATCCCGGGATTTCGGGATTAAAATTTGACAATCCCGGGATCCCGGGACTGGTCCCGGGATCGACATTTTTTTCCATTGTTATTATAAAATTTTTATATTTACAAATAACATTGATAAAATCGGTCAAAAATAAATCTAGTATAATTTATACCATTTAAGACATTTATTGTTGATATTGTATACGTTCAATCTCGGACGTACATAAGTTTAATGGAGTAAATAATATTGTAATATAAATAATAATGTGAATTTAATATGATTTTGCTGTTTCTGATAGTAAAGACATAATGAATGGATTAGCGAGATTTAAAATAATAAAGCAAATAATCATGGCGTACTTATGGCCTTTCCGCTTTATAAATCTAATTAGTCAGCCAAATATGAAACTGCCGTAAAACGTATGATATCATGGTGGAATTACTTTGTTAAAAGTGCGAAGCATTGTTTTGTTTCAATCTTTCTCATTATTAATAATTTATGTGAAAAAAATCAAATGAATCGGCAACCTACACATGGGTATAAATCAAACTTCATTCAAACTCAGTTTATTTCTAATGTAGTTATTTTTTATTAAAAGTATTTTTTCTGTTATATTTTCGCTTTTATTTTATTTTCCATAAAAATTGATAAAAAAAAATCAATCCCGAAATCCCGG
Organism: Rhyacophila brunnea; assembly: GCF_057557595.1. Taxonomy (NCBI): domain Eukaryota; kingdom Metazoa; phylum Arthropoda; class Insecta; order Trichoptera; family Rhyacophilidae; genus Rhyacophila; species Rhyacophila brunnea. The sequence goes on from NW_028233350.1 coordinate 22,287,572, forward strand.
GATTAGGTTTATCAATCCCGGGATTCATAGGTATCGAAAATAGCTCGGGATCCCGGGATTGGAATCCCTAATCACATCCAAACGTAAGGCCTCGTGATACGCTTGATTAAGACCGCATATGGTGTTAGTTTGGAGGGCGCCATGTTTGTATTGTAGAAGCGTTAGCAGAATATGATAACAATGCTGTAAACAGTGAAAACTCTAACAAAATTGCTACATATTTACAGTAATGACCTATATTGCGATTTCGGTGGAGTTAATTTATCAATTAAAATGTAACCACATTCTAATGATGTATTTACCGCTTTATAAAATATTGAAAATTGTAGTGACAACGTATATAGGTATCTACTATATCTATAGGCTTGTTTACGCGGAATAAGAGATTATCATTAGTAATCACTACTCGGGAGCCGGAGGGAGGGAGGGAGGAGTAACCACTTCGATAATATCTTGTCTGGTCATGCTATGGATACTTTCGAAATGTTTCAAAGTTTAAAAATATTATGTCACAATAAACATTTTTTATATTTTATCAAAAGTTAATCTTTTTCGCATGTTTTTACAAATTTTTGCTGAACTCCAGCTGGGAATCATTACCTTTTAGGTGTTTTTATTGTCATACAAAAATCTTCCCCTTCGTCGTGTCAGGTTTTAAAATTATTATCCAAAGTATTTATCTTGTTCATGCGGAATTGATACAATTGGGTATAGTACAAAGAAGTTTTTCTAGGCCAATCATTACTCCAATGTCTAGCACGACTTCATATTAATTCAAATGAATAATCTCTGTAAAACTATTCGGTTGCCCCAAAACAGTCTACGTATTCATGACCATAACGAATACTTCATATTACGTTCATTCTAAAGCATGGGTGGCCAACCTTTTCAGCAGCCGGGCCAGATTCTAAAAATGAGATTTCCTACCGGGCCGCACAACCGATTTTTTTTATAATACAAAACAAAAAAGAAATATATTTAATATTAATAAAATAAAACATAAATGAGAATCAAACATATTTATTAGATTAGATTGGGCTTTTTTTAAAGAATAAAAAATAAACAAAATACCTAATATAAAAATAATAAATTTTAGTGAGAGGCTTGATTTTGTGTGGCAGAACTAAGTGCATCAATATCGATATCGAGTGAGGTTGTTCCTACACGCAAACAGTTTTCCGAATGCACATCAGTGATTCCTGTTCTCACTCGGGATTTTATATGCTTTATCCGACTAAAAGCTTTTCACACGTGTAAGGTGTAAGTGTTTTCAAATGGTGAAGTCATCATTAGAGCATGTTTGTAAAATACAGGATATGTCTCCTTGTCCAAATATGTTTTGTAAAACTCTTCCAAACCAACCTGATGGAATTTCTCCTTTAACTGTTCATCGCCCCATATTTCACAATGTTCCATTTGTAAATTTCCCGGTTATAAATTCACGTATACGGAGAATGGCTTTGTAAATGCAGCAAAAAGCACAAGGTGTTTTTAAAAATCTTGAAATCTGTTATCGAATTCAAGGTTGAAGTCAGATATCAACGAAACTTATTTTATCCGCCGCTCCCTATGTCACGTCTGGTTGCAATAACAATGTAGGAAAGTGATGAAGATTTTTGTCCTTGACTATTGTTCCCAAAGCCGAAGTTTCGTCGGGAATGCGGAAATAATATTATACACGTTATTAATTGATTGATATGTTCCTTGTAGACGACTATTAACATCATTTTAGGTGGCTAACTATGTCGAAAATAAATAAAATGCCATCAGTGATATAACTTTCTGACATAAGATGAGATTGCGTTGGAGAATTGAAAAATGAAAAAAGGAGTACGTGTGTGTTCGCGCGCGAATTCAAATTCGAACGAGCCAAGATCGAATCTCAATTTGCGAAATTAGCACATATAGCGGCAGCATTTGATATTATTTTTATTTTCTCACTGCTCCGCGAGCCAAAAGTTGACGCCCAGTGGGCCACCCATGTTCTAAAGCGAAGATCTTCGCGAATTATGGACTATCTACTGTATTTTGGAATTGCTATTAACTAATACTAATACGTTAAATCATTGCTTTGTATCAAACTAATATTTGATAAACAACGCGTGAATCTGAGACGACTGTAACCAACTAACTACACACGGTTTGAGAGGTCTGGGTTCTTCTACTACTCCACCGCAGGCGCATTCACTGACATTATAAATAGCACATTTCATGTATGTAAGAGAGTTAAATTTATATTATTTTATTACCACGTTTTTATTAGCTCGTATACTTGTATTCTGTCCGGTACAGATTTATTCTTGTGTCCAGTATAAATTTTTTCTTGTTTGCCCAAGATTTGTATTGGACGATTGAAGAACTTTTAGAATATATCAGAACACGACGACAGTGCATTATTTTAATACTTTTAGCCATTTTTAAGCAGAATTAAATTCATTTTCAGTTAATTCTGTTTTGTATGGAAAGTTATTATTGTTGGTTTCTAAGGGGTCCTAGCAACTAAATTATTAATATATACGTGCGTTACTATGGAAATCAATATGAAATGTCAAAATAACATTTCAGTATTCTATATTTATTCAGTATTTCTATGAAGTACAATAAAAAAAAATATTAATACATAGAATTGTCAAGTTTATAAGATTCAACAGAAAATTTAAAAACGTGGTATATAAAAAGTTCTTTTTATCTTGTAATTATTTAAGATTATCGTCGGCCGATACATACCAATAATTTTATTATATCTAAATTTAACTGGCATTACAATTTTTCACGGAATTTGTTCTTGAAAAACGTACGACAAAATCCGCCAAAAGAAAAAGAAAAACTTGCAATTCTTAATTAATTCTGACCCTAATTTTCAGTGAACAAAATTTTAATAATGTTATGCTAATTCCCAGATGAGAAATTAATAATTTGAAAATTGCGGAATAATTTTATTAAAAAAAAAATAAGAAGAAGATTAGCGAAAGGGTTTACGAGAGGGGAAAACTTTTCCGCTAAAAGGGTTTTTTTTTATATTTCTAGCACGTTTTTAACGTGTTTAATTTATGAGTTGCAATAATTATTTTTCAGATCCTTAGAAAACGGTGTACTCTTAAAAGCCTTTTAAAAATTTAAAACCTACAACCGTTTCTTTAGTTTTATACCTATATGTATATTAAAGCCGTGTATACAAAGAATTAACTTACTTTATCAAATATTTATTATAATTATTGAAAATTGATTTAATGAATTCTTCCGCAAACAACAGCTTCATTTTCCACACTAAGCCGAGTTTACGTTTTCTAGCCAACTTCAGTATCTAAACGACTTGTTGCCAATTTAATAAAATATAGCATAATATGTAGTTATAATAACCAATTACATTAGTTATATACATTTATAAGTAATTATGTTATATATATAATCTTAATCATGAACGATGAATTATTTTAATGGGTTGTTGAGTAAAGTTGCCAATTTTTCAGTCAACAACTTCGGGCAAGATCGCGGAAATAAATGGCAAATGCTTCAATTATATTATTACTTCTTTCCGAGCAGTGATAATGATTTTATGATGTTGTCAACGCCAGTCAAGGCACTAGGTACTTTAAGTTACTACATATATACATTATTTTATAAGTAATATATACTATTTTTAACAACTAAATTATTTTAAAATGTACTTAAGTGGATGCTAGATGGGTACCATAGTAATACAATACTTGGAATAACCTCGCAAATATATAATATATTTTCTTGGTCGTTGCCTCGTGGGTGAGGATCGTGACCGGACGGAGGACGTTTTGAATTTTGTCATCTTTTGAGTTAATACTTTGGACGCGGAAGACGCGCACGGCGCGTAATGGCCAAGCGGCCGATCGATGTAATTAACGTGCATTTTAAAGGGGGCAATTAAAATCTCATTATCTCTTCAGCAGCGAAAGCGTTAATGTTACTACAAAAAATCTTGGACTAAGTGGGATATGATTTATTATTTCGGCGCTGGGTCTCATTTTTTGCTTGTTAGGCGAGTGCTCTTTATCAATCCAAGTTCTTTCCTTCAAGATTGTATCCAATACATATTATCAGACGGTATTTTAAAATCTTGTTATTGAAATCAAGGTAATAAATTGTATTAGTAATTGATTCATATACTTAAGTATAGTAATTGATTCATATAATATATTAGTTTTATTGAAGGCATGATGTAATGATTTAATACACATGATTTACGAATGTAACCATTTTTCAATGAATTAAAATATATTTAGGTACCTACATATTAATTGAAAACTATGGATAATTTTTAAATACTTAATTGTTATCTGGAAGACTTACTGATTTCAGTTAAACTATGAGGTACTGTGTAATTAATTTTATTTTGGAATTAGCGTTCTATACGTTTCACCTTTCGTGATATTTAAACTAATACTCGTAGTACAAATTAATTATAATAATTAATATTATTACCTTAAAAAATAAACAAAATGTTCTGCGTTAGCTTCGAAGCCTTCTCCCTTTAAGGTGAGAACCATAACTTATTTCACATGTTTTCTCAATTTCTGATAATAATATTATGCCAGTTAACAATAAAGCTTAATGTATATATATATAAAATATGAGTGAGCGGGGGTGCGTGTTGATGGGTTGTTAATTATGCCTGAATTGGGAAATTTCTATAATAATAAGCTAATCTTGAACGATCTATAGAGTAGATATGTAAGAAAGCTGTTTCTGTAAGTGATTTTCAGTATCATACAGAGCATGATAATATACAAATTTTCTACAAATTATAAAAGATTTTAAAGATAGATAATTAGCTATTTCTTATATTCAACGAATAATTAACAAGATTTGAGAATGTAACATTATATATTTAACATACATAATATGGAAACATCCCATGTACCTATATACCCATTAGAAAAAATCTTTTTTGAAAAAATACGACCCCCAACTGGGCTTGAACCTGTAACCACTAGATTAGCGCCAATGTGTGTTTCTAATTAAGCTGCGGGCATCCTACTTAATAACGACGAATTGAATTAGCAGTTCTTACATGCAATGCTTATCAAATTGCGTTAATAATGTTGGTTATTGGTTCAATTTCAACTGTTATACGGCAAGTAATCCTTCAAGTACTCGAAAAACATATTACACTGAAACTACAGACATACTTATACTTACGGTAGGTACGCACATGTGTAAACATAAATAGATCTTTATGTATATATTTATAAACAGGGCATGCACTGATTATTTAAAATAATACATACCCAAAGTGATAGGGTAACATCATAATATAATAATTATTGTGCAAATATTTTGATAATTAATGTGAAAATTTAAAGACATTATGAACAATCGTCCAAACCTGTATTTATATGGTAATTTTGACTTTCGTCGGATGCGGATCGCATGCCGTCTCCTGGAAACAGAGGCACACATGTTGTTGTTCACCTCCGACCCCCCGGCTTCATTACCGGACACCTCTGAAGGCATGCAACAATCACCTCACCACCAGTGGCGGCCGGTGACAAGAATATGAGGGAGTGCAAAAAAAACTCACCTATTTATGCAAGAAGTCCCCATCTTCCATCGATTTTGAAAACACGTCGATAACACGAACATTAAAGTCTGGTGTTGACGATATCAATTGTTTTTCTATACTTAACATCGCAAGAGCATTTAGCCTGTCTTGAGTCATTGTATTTCTCAAAAATTACTTAACCTTTTCTAAAGTTGAGAAACAACGCTCACTTCATACTGAAATCATCGGGATTGTACAAATTATTTTTAATAGGGTAACACTTTTGCCAAATACTTCCAGTAAATTATTATTAGTGAAAAGTTGAAGTAGCAATAATGCTCCAACAGTAACGTAGAAATCTTCTCTACTGTATAAGACTATTAGTTCATTTTTAAGTTAAAATTTGTCACGTTAATAATAATTATTCATTATTTATAATTAAGTATTAAATTACCCGATTTAAAAAAATTCATTTACTAAAATATAAAGCCAGCCGGCTAGGTAGGCGGCTAGCTCTCTTCAGTACACATTTTAAATATACGTATGATTTTGAAATGATTAATGCGAAACATAGCTGATAATTTGGCATAATTCGGTCGCGTTGTTTACGGAACTCTAACTGTGACCGCCGATTTTTAAAAATTCATTGCGTGCAGCCGCATTGTAGATATGTTTCAGACAATGCATATTTACATATTCCCCAAAGTTTTAACGTTGTCCATCGAGTAATAAGATAGTTATAATAAAAGTTATAAAAAATAAATGTCACCTCCGCGCATTGCCAATCTGCCCCTATGTTAAACGTCGAACTGCAAAAAATGATATAAACTTTGCAACGAAGGAATTTCGGCACATTTAACATGATGAGTGACATGCCTATTGAACATATTAAGCCGAAACGTCGATATTGAGTGGGAAAAATCAATATCTTCGGTATTTTCTTTAAAATCAGCCCATGTCAGATTCAAATCGCAGAACGTTCCCGCGACACGACAGTGCTGTGATCTGTCATATAAAATCGCAACTTCGTTTAATGAATGCATTGTCACGATACCTACGATGACGTTATTGCATTAAATCGTCGATTTATGCTCTAAATTCCCATTGATGACATTCTGCCGCTACGGCAGCTATCCAAGGTAGGGTTGTATCAAAGTATTAGCACTTATTGTGATCCGAAAGCAGTATTTATACTTACCCACCTATAGAATAGATGATGCGCCGATGTGAATAATAATTGCTTCATGAATTCGACTCGGAAAATTAATTCCCATTAAACTATAGGACAGTGGGTAGTTATCGACATACTACCTACACAGTTACCTACCTAATGATAAGGTTAATGATACCTACCTAATCTCAAAATGACCACGAAAGAAATGGGGCCTTTTTATCGTACTTACTTACCTATCAAAATAGGTACCACCTAATCTCAAATCGACCACGAAATAGGGCCCCATTATCGTTTCAAATAAGAAAAAATATAAATAGGTAGATAGGTACCGTTCAATGAATGAATACCTGGCTGAGCTAATAATGTCGGCCAATGTAAACTGTCATCCGTCTCGATGTGAATCGCTCATTAAAATAACGATGAACAATAATAATTCCACTTGTAAAATTCTCATTCAACGACAGTACCTATGCTCCATTTTTTTCTTATTGAATAGATACCTACCTACCTATCTGTACAAAATAAACGTAATAATAAATATTATAAGTCCTATGTAACTAGGTACCTACTTCAATACGACAAACACTAGGATAATTAATTGTTAAAAGCTACCCACCCACCTACGTCTATAATTCTACACCTAAGTACCTATTTATTCTCAATAACAGCGTTTCTGTGAAATACCCACCTGATTAAAAAAATCAACAAGCTGAACTGAACTGTGTGTACATCAAATTTAAGATACCTACCTATTGAAACACTAATAGTAATAGGGTAATCTCAAAATGAAAATAAAAAAATTAATCCACCAACGTTAGCATAGTAATATCGGCGAAATCGGTGAAACCGGGAGCGGCTTACGTTGAACTAAACTTACTAAACTAACCGTTTGATAAATAAGTCGGGAATATGTTTTTATTTTTGCACGGCATGCATCGACATGACATTAGTCATCAATAATTAGGCTTCCAACTATATCTCGACGCGTGGCCTAAGCGCTTGTGTTGGAATATTTATATCGGCCAGTGTATGGTTTTATTGTCCGAACGCCGAGTTAAGCTTTGTGTACTATGGCATTAGGTACAGGCAACCTCCTGAAGAATTAACTTGGAAAACATCATTTCCAACGAAGATTCATGTAGTCTTATAAAACTTTGTTGGTTTTGATTCTACTAGCCTCATTTGCTGTTGTGAATTTTTAAATGTATGCGTGAAAAATAGTGTAAACTCAAGGTACACTTTGAATTTTGCTCCTTGCCATGTCTCACCGATGGAGGTATGTGTATTAGTCGCGTCTCATTGGTGTAGTTACGTGTGTATTGGTAGACGGTGGCGTTGCGCGTCGAAATCACTATTGCCCGAATGCGCGCGGAATTCAAAATGATTGATTTCGTATAAGTTTTCGATATCGCATTTTTCGGAATACATGGGGGTTGTATATTATATATTTTTATTTAATCGATGATGGGAGTGCAGTGCACACTTTGCTCCTTTACTAGAGCCGTCCCTGCTCACCACACCACTTTTTTGCACTGCACTGTGCACTTGTTTACGGTACTAGCACTTAATTAAAAAAAAAGATTACCTAAGCAAATCATTTCCAGAAAAATATTATAGGTAGAGCATCTTTTCAACATATGGCTGTTCATTTTTTATTTCAGACTAATTTTGGCAAGAAACACTTAAGCCGCCCAAAATATTGTTTCGGTGGGTCTATTCTATACAAAAGGCGGCTATCGACGGTAGTTTATCATATGTATGTACTGAGGAACTTAATTCGCACCCGGGGAATAATAGTGGCTCAAGTCCAAATTTGTCATTTTTTAGTTAAGTATGCAGAAATGTTCCAAGATATCAATTTTATCCGCACAAATAGCAGCATATTAAAAATATAATGGTGGCCTTAGAAGCATTTTTGTCATTATCATATTATAACATTTTACTTGAATTCAAGAAGAAATAGTGGCACAATAATCATTGTGCCATTGTTATTGCGGATAACATTCAAAATGAGATGTCTCAAGTGTGCCAACTTCACGCTATTATAAAGTAATTAAAAAAAATTGATTTAACAAACCAAAATAAAATATTCAAACTGCTCTCCTGCAAAAACAACTTTTTCGAGTTGTGCCACTATTATTCCCCGGGTGCGAATTGTTACAATAAGTTAACCGTCTGAACTGTCAAAAAATTCTATGTTTTAACATCTCCTTTCTCTTGGGTGTGTTAATTTCTAAAGCGAAATAATATACAGTTTTGACAGTTTAGACGGCTAACTTATTTTGTACCAATTATAAAACCTCAATACATAAATATGGTTAACTACTGACGATAACCGCTGATAGCCACCTTATGTATAGGATAGAGTGTGGACCCAGATGTCCTGTTATTATTTTGACGTTTAAAAAATCCACAATAATTAAATGTAATAAACAGTTAGGTATGGCTAGAAGACAACGGAACCTCGCAGGTTATAACCTATTTACATTTTTTTTAAACTCAGAACTAGATAATTATTGCTATGTAAAATATTATGAACGACTACCAAGTGAACGTGAATCTCTCAAACAGACTAGATGATTTAATTGAATACACTTTGTCACGCGGAGTTTTCCAATCATCATTATTAGGTATATCGAACATTTAAAATGTATGACATTTGACACGTGATTCATTTTTACGAATATAAAAGTAATTTTATAGATTTGTATTTGATAATCACTTCAATCAGACAACGTTTTATTAAAACTATTTTGATTTTATGAGACTAAAGGGTGAATTTATTTATATACCTATATTCATCACATGTATATATAATATCCATAAACCGTATAAAAATTTCATTGTTTAAAATCTTAGTGGGAAATGTATTTAAAAAAAAAACTAGATACATATTATGTTATTTGAATTTTTAAACCCTTAAAAGCATGCCTTACTTAAAAAGTCACAGCACGCCACGGATACATAGGCAGGTACCAATCACGGAACAGATTTAAAAAAAAATATGCTCCCTTATACCAATGAAAGTGTATGTAGATATATTAATAATTTTGAATAGTAAATAGTATTCTCATTTATAATAACATAACCTCAATCCACATAATGTTTAAAAAATATATAAAATTAATTGTAAAAAAAATCATTTGTAATTGGATCACGTTAAACATATCGTGTGCAGGTCACGCGAATGGTGAAAGATGAAAATTTATTAATATTTATCTATAATTTGGTATTCATTACCATACAAAAATATTGAATACAAGACACGTGTTTCGGTCCCATAGTAAGCTTAAATAATCAACAATATGTATGGAAACTGCGTTCATATAATAAATAATATTTTTTCATATTCGATCATAAGAAGATCCATAATATTACATAGTGGAAGTTGTAGTTGAACAGATTGTTGTTTTCACGAGAAATGGATTAACCTATTGGGTCCATACTATGGATCCAAATATACATTGAAAAACAACATGTATTTTTTGTCAGACCCGGGATTTGAACTCGCGACCCAAGATAATATAGGCCGACGCGTTATCGCCTATATCGTATATCGATTAATAATGTTAAGAATTGATGGGAAAGAAAATGACCTAGGTTTATAATTTAAGTCAAGCATCGTGACTACGCGACGCGAAGATTGTGCAAATGACGCGTGGAGAACAAAACACAATTTGTCATAAAAAAGTTAACATGCGTCCATTTAATGTTATCTTTATTGTTATATTACTACTAATAATAATAATAATATATTCATTGACATGTTTTCTTTTCCAAGTAAATGGGTAACGTTTTTTAGTCATCTTTACACGATTTGAGAAGTAATTCCCCCGTCGCCATCACAAAACAAATTGACGTGTTCACAGCTCGACTTTCGCTCTCCGATTGCCAGCCAGTCCGTAATTTCGTCGCACCTATAGTTGAAAATTATTTGCCGTTTAAGTGGGTACTGAATCTCTTGAAATATAAACAAGATAGTTTTGGGTGAGAGCTACCAAGAAAGTCATTGAATCAAACGATAAAAATAATCAAACAACAATTTGTTTGTAGAAGTCACAAAACCGTTAATTAGTGGTAAATAAGTTAGCGCGCCAAAATGTATCTATGTTCTTTTGAGAGACTTATTTACGAAAGATATTTGACACAATTTTGAAGGCAATTATTTCAGATTAGCAAAAATGTCGCCCAATTTATAAATACCACATAACTTGGTCCACTTAGCGTTCTTTGCTCATCACGCGGACTAATAATTAATTATTATGTTTTTAGGGGGTAGATAACATTCCTACTCATTTAAGATTTGATTTTTAGTATTCCTACAAAATCCGGAGCAAAGATTAATTATTAATTGTAAACTTGGTAACTTTTAGCATGCTATTGACTTGTTCATAAGATGGTTTATGCTTTTAGAATAAAATGAAAATAGCAGATATCTCAAAGGTATCTCAGATACAGAGTTGTGGAATCTTCGGTGTGATTTATATATTTATTTACTTACTGTAACTATGATTTATATACAATTAAATTATTTAAAAATTGTCACGACGTACCTATATACCTTCTAATGTATATTTCACTGAAGTATTTCTTCTTTGTACATGTATTTTGATTATTTTTGCAGTAGATATCGAGAAATATAATATAACATCATCGATTTTAATGAAGACATTTTCTATGAATTTATTTTAGTTATATTATCAACTTCAATCGCGTTCAATATACTTAATATTATATTTCTTTTAAACTTTACTGTGAAAGGATATTTCGCCTATTTGCCGTATATACTTATATACCCAGAGACTTGAAAGTCTGTACATTATAGACAATATTTCGGTGGCAATATATTGTGTTATTATAACAGGTGGCGGTCCGGTGCAGAAATTATTGGAACCCTACAAAACTATTGATCTGAAAAAAATCCTCTACTATGTAAAAGCTGCATTAATGGCGGATTTACATTTTAAATGTATTTACCTATCTTAATCTGCATTCTACAATGTATTCTGTCATAATCCTACATTTTTATTCAAAGAGGAATTGTTTGTTAATCTCAATTTACGTCTTTCTATTTTTCGATTTTTTTTCTTTAGTCTGTTTATAAGGATGGTTCTTGAAAACTAGTTTATATTTATGACCTATATCCATAACGAATATAGGTTGTGACTGTTACGTCAATTAAATAATACGACTATTATTAATAGTGTAGATTGTAACGTTTATTTAATAACGTTATCTACGAGAGATTGACAAACAGAATAGTAAAATATTAATTATTGCAGCTATTGTGCATTCGCATCAACCTTGGTCTCAATACACTGCAGTTACTACAAAAAACATCCGCTGGATGAATCATCATCAATAACTTACGCTGTAGGACGTAAACATTAGCATCAGTGGTGACGACTCATATTAAGCGATTATTTAACGTTCATATTATCTTACTATAATTTAAATACGAAAATTTTCTAAACGTATCACCTAAGAGGTTTTTAAAGAAACTAATTTATTATTACATCCATTAGTGATGAATGTGAGAAAAGAGCAATACCATTACATTACCATGTTCTATCGCATTCCATGTACACGTTCCAAAATTTCCCAAAATAATATTTTTCGATTGTCTGACGTGCCAGCAGTTTTTCATGGCGGAAAAAAAGGTTTTTAAAAAATATTTTTTAAGAATTCTATTAGAAAGGTTTAAAATTTTCAATTGAGTTCTTGATATTCTATCTTTCACTATATTTCTAGCCGAAGGCATCTTTTATTCTTTGAATATTTTTTTCCTTGTTTTCCAATTTCTCAAAGAGACCGTGGAAGCATTTAAACCACTCTTCATTCATATTATATTCTCCAACACTGATCGGTTTTTCATTTTTAGAGATTATATTTGAGGCATAATATCAAGCAGTTATTGTATTTGAATGACTCACAATAATTAATTTTATAAGGTTTGCTGATTGAATATTTTTATTTTTAATTGCCCGATCCTAAGGACCGACCTATGAAATTGTATATTCACATTAAACCATTAAACGTAATGATTATTCTTGAAAAGGATTTGCCAGCTATTTTTATACAATGCCACTTGTCATGTATGATGCATGAATTTCGTCGTTTCCATTTGCGCATAGATGGGAAAAATCCTAAGAAAATACGCATGGCCATATAGTCATTATTTTTTAATATTATATATAAGTAAGTATAAGGTACTTATATATTTATTTGTAAAACTTTTTATAAAAAAAAAAAAAAATATATGTAAAATAGTAATTCCTTTTCCCTTCAAAATGAAACATTCGCGTGCCGTGCAAAATCATATCGCGTGCCATATGTTCGCCATCCCTGTTCTATCGGATAGAACGTGGTTTAGAATTAGGATAGAATAAATCCTAATATGATCATAATATGGGGCTCTACAGAGTGAAGGTATTAACAGATTTTAGACGTCATTATTCATAAGATGTTTATCACACTTGAATGGTCAAAGACATAGCTTATAATAAGTATCTTTAGAATCATCTTTAAATGTGTTAATCTTGCCGATTTTTTGAATAATAAAATGCCTAATTCTTGTCAAATTTGGGATCACAGAGATTATCAATATAATTTTTTATCGTAAATATTTTACTAAAATTATCTCGTCATAAATTATACTAATGGTTTTATAAATGCGATTAAAAATTAATAAATGTAAAAAATCTTAACACCACTGCACATTCATGTACCGAAATATGACTAAATTCTAAAACATTAGAGCGAGAGATTTAAAAGAATACTATTTTATGTAACAAAAATACTTTATACAGTCATCAAATGTTTGAAATAAATATAAAGGATAATAAGGCTTCAAAATTATATAAATAGATTATCTACAACATTTAAGGAGTGTCCAGGATCATGGTTTGAAAATACAATAAAAACTCAATTTTGACCTACGACGAGCATGTGGGCCGTTAATCAAAATGTAAAATCTTAAAAATGTAGTTTAATAAATACTCTCAAATGTCTCAAAGAGGTTTTTAAATAATGTATAGCTTTAAATAACTTGAAATCTTTTTGATTTGTATTGAATGTAGTCATGCTTATGGTGACAATATTGAAGCTCGATTCATCACAGATCTTTAATATGAGAGGAACGCCTTACAAACTGGAAATCATTTTGTGTTCTAAACTTAGTATCCCCACAGAACGTTGACAATAAAAATAATTATTCTTGTTATTTACTATCTATGGATTATATAGGAAACTTTCCTATGGGCAAGATTTCCCGTAATGTATTCGAAATTTAATAAATAAAAAATCATACATACTTGATTTACCTTATTGCTAAAACGTAATAATTGTATATGTAAATATTAATACAAAGTGAGTAGATAGTAGGTAGGTAATACTCGTATAATCACATACTAACAGGTATGTTCGTAAACGTAGAAAACAAAATAAATATTGAAACTTTTCTGACTGATTATCTGGCATATGTAAATGCCAATCATCAAAATTGATGCAAGGGATACGAGATATTATATTGTGCAAAACTATTCGAATTGCAAAGTGATATTAAAAGCACATAAAACAAAAGCGTATCGACACGGTCGGAGCTTTTTAACAGTCCATTACACAAAAATACCATTGCTTTTGAAATCGCATATCTGAGTAATTATCCAACAATAGTAAAATTGCTGCGTTATTTTCAGCAGGAAAGCTGCGACCACGTTTGTTTTTCGATAACAGCGTTTCACTAGAGAAAAGCCGTTCCCAAACCGTGGTGGAAAATATTTTTGTCGAATCGGTTATCAGAATGCATATGATAATAATTAAAATATTTTTTTAACAAATACCGAAGATCATTGGCGTATTATTAATTATATTTGGACATTGATATGAGATATGATACAAGAGTGTTACATTATTGTTATTTTTAATCACTGACTTATTTATACCTACATAAATTTGATAAAGCTCAAAAACATACACGAATATTTATAACGAAATTAAGGTTACATATTAGAACCGAGTAGGATTCGAATTAATAGACGTCCTGCAGTTTCAGGATAAGTGTTCTCAGTTATTAACTCATTTAGCGCTGACAACTCGACTGGCGCGTTGCCATTAGATACTATTAGCATGATAATTAAATGTGGTAATTAACTGTAGCACTGGCGAATAATTTCTGATAACTACGCTACCTGGGGTGTTTTAAATACAGTATAGAAATTGCTGCCATACTTGTAATTTAAATTAGGTTAATTAACTATTGTTTATTCAACGAATAATTTGATTTAAAAATGTAACTTATTTTTATTGAACATACATAATTTGAAAACATTTCTGAGAAAATATATAAGCAATAGAAAAATCATTTTTAAAAAAATATGACACCCAGTAGGCCAATATTAACTCAATTTAGAAAGCGCTTCAGAGAGCATTGTAAGAGCCATTAGTTAAAATTACTCGCAATTAGATAGGATGTCTATAGCATTGCTGGCGATGTGCGTGGGCGCGAATCTCGGGAGACGCAAGTTTTATTCCTACTGGGTGTAGTATTTTTTTATAAAAGATTTTTTCTATTGGTTATATATTTACTCAGAAGTGTTTAATAAAATAAAATAAATAAAATAAACTCAAATAATGTATGTATTTAAAAATATTATTATTATTGGATGTAATCGGGAGCATGTAATCCATATTTTAGTTTTGACGTCCTTAGACTTGATATTGCCTTAATTTTGCATATGCTAATGCCATTATCATTCATAGTAAAATAACGTATAATCTATGGCACTCACTGATTTTAGGTTAAGTTGTTACGATTTATGTTTACTTTATATTTTTTACGATATTAAATAAAATGGATATGAAAAACAAACAATAATTGTGTTTTGAGAACTTAATTTTACAACACATATCATTCAATATCCAGTAGGAATAGAGTGCTTTCTTTAGAATTATGAATAATCACAGTTTACAGTCAGTTGAATAAGAAATTCATAAAATAAATATTAAAATGTTGATAAAAACATAAGAATAAAACATATTCGTCCGTGATAAATATTCTGCAAATCCGTATTGACACTTGACAATATAAAAAGTTCTCCTAGTTTTAGAATCCGACGACCAGAATATTTCGCGCGTTCTATTTTGATGCGGCGACCGAAAAATTAACTCTCCGCGGTCCGCTCACAAACAATGCGCCGCCGGCAAACACAAACACGAGAACTATCTCTGCCAAATAATTGAAAATTCGAATGCGAACATAACAGGGGTACACTGGGTATTTTCTCGTGAGATTATGTTGTTTTGCATTATCACAACTTCAATAAATAAACACCGACACAACTTTACCCGGAACATAACAAGTATATAAAAAGTGGAAACAAACTATATTTAGTTATATTTAAGTACGTTTTTTTATGAATCAGTTAGAGAAAACAAACAACAGATTCTTTTCCACGTCATAAATATCATAACTACTATACATATTCCGAATCAGTTTTCGATAAGTGTACTTTTGTAAGTGTTACATTGTGTGTTCCACTTAATTCCTATACACCACCTCATCTGCGTTTGCCATTTTCCCATCTTATTTGGTACACTGATAAAAACAATGAACTTGTCGAGATTTTCTGGACCTCACAAACCAGTAGTATTTTCGCAGAATCGCATACCACGACGCAGGCAAACAAAAGACAAATGTTCGCTTATCCTCAGTTCTTGTAATATCAGGTTTGGTTATTATGTTCTGTCCATGATATCTTCGACAGACGTTGCCAGAGCCACATTTCAAATACGATCAACAACTTGCTTTCTTTGGTTCATAAGATTCGAAAATGGAAAACACCATAAAAACAAAATGAGAGATTAAGCGTAGTGAAATAGTGAAGGCAAGAGAAAGATAAAAACTAGTCGCATTCTTAAATGAGGTGTTGGAGGCGGATACCGAAAATTTCGTGGATGAAAAAATAAACCAACAATTTCATAATCAGTCAGAATTCATGACAAACTCTTTCCGTTGTGCCTTTACTGGATTTTCCAACTGTCTGGTCATATAGTCCGAAGAGATGATGACAATTCTCCAGATGTACAGATCAAATCAAGAGTGCCATTGGGTGTTTACTGATATAGGCCCTGAATGCCGGTGAATCCGGGAGGGGTGGAGCTAAGAAGGCAGAGAAGGCTAAATTATCTGGGTCACGATTCTTAATCATGAGATCTCAACGAGGAAAAAAGATTATGTATAATTACGAGTACATTTATATTGATATCTCACTGTGAATAATATCAATAATTAATCATTGTGAATAAAAAAGTTCGCAGTATTTTACATAAATAACATTAGAATATTTTAAATTTCCTAATAGTTGCATATTTGTTTATGTTATATCCGGTGACCTATTTCTGAAACTATATCGATCTTTTAAAATCGACAACGTATCAGTAGAGACAGTAGACAAATTTGTGTGTCCGACCTGAAGTATTGCAATTACTTTAATGACCGGTCACTTGACTTGAACATGAACAGTTAATTGCAATCAAGCGAATTGTTCCAACTTACAACTCCAGTAATTTTCAACACACCTAATACTAGATAATTGGATTAAAATTTTCAATCAAATTTAAAAAAATAATGCAACAGTATTGTGTCAAGTACATATATAAAATTAAGCATTTTCTATCAATTTCTTATTTGAATTTTTAAAATAATTACTACTTACTGGCATTTACTTTCATTTTCGCATTTCTTTGAAAGCATATTTAACTGACAGAATCAAACGAATACCGTCTGATTAAATACAGAAATGTCAAAAATCTTAACAAATGCTATGTAGGTAAATCGTAAGCAGCTGGTGTCTTTAATAAATAAAATATTCATATTTATTATTATTATTATAATAATAGAATTACATAATATTAATCAATTTATCTGAGGCTATTAGTTTCAAAGTCGGTAATCTCCATATTTCGTAATTTTGAGATGATCGCAAAAAAAACCACACGAAGCACATTATTTAGGACTGCAAACAGAATATTTTCTTTTCGCAAACAATTAAAAAAGGCGAATAGCAAAATAATTCTAATTAATGAAGAATCATGCTTAAAGTTAGTTGTAAAATATAAAAAAATGGCAGCTGATGAATATCGACTTTTCAATCAGCCTCCGGTTTAATTTTATTTACTAACAAACTTAACGGAGATGCTTTTATTATTTTATGAATATAATACGATGGCAAAGTATTTACAAAATCGCAATCAAGAAAAATATCAAAAAAGTTAAAATGGAGGTTACTGGCTTAAGAACTAATAACTTCACTTTTATCTATTTTTTTAATTCAATAAGGCTGATATGAATTAAATTCAAATTCAGAATAATAATTACAAGATAAAAATAACTTTTTATATACCACGATTTTAAATTTTCTGTTGAATCATTTAAACTTGACAATTCTATGTACTTATAAATAATTTAGGACAAATAAGGCAATTGTCAACAAATCATTTTTTTGCTATTTTGCAACAAACAAACAAATATAGAATACTGAAATGTAATTTTGATTTCCATAGTAACGCACGTATATATTAATAATTTAGTTGCTAGGACCACCCCCTTAGCAACCGATAACAGTGGATTGGATTACGGCTTTCTTCCTAAATAACTTTTCATACAAAACAGAATGAACTGAAAATGAATTCAATTCTACTTAAAGATGGCTAAACGTATTAAAAGAATGCATTGGCATCGTGTTCTGATATATTCTAAAAGTTTCAAATGTCTAGCTAGTCGGGAAGTTAGTTAAAAATCGATTGTAAGATTTGTACTGGATAAACAACCACCGGACACACAAGATTACGAGCTAAGAAAAACGTGGTAATAAAATACATTTGATTTTGCAACAAATGTATTATAATGAGAGCTTTTAATTCATAGAATAATCTACCTACCTGTATATACAGTAAAAACTCAATATCTAACAATCTCGGATAGAATTAACGAGTCACTTCTAGTACTACTAGGGGAAACAAACATACTTAATAATAAATGTTAATTTTGAAGGGTTAATAAAATACATTTATAAAGGTTATGATAAGGTGCAGGCGGCGACTATGTATCTTTATGTAAATAATATATTACTGTGCATTTATGTTTTTACACATTGGACCTAAATATCTAGAAACCTAATAGTGTAATAATTCTAATTTCAGAGGAAATATCTATTTTATTAGTAGATTATTGTTTTAATATTCGGCTCTAACCATGTAACACAAAAATAATGGGAAGTGGGTTGCCTTCTGCGTGAGGCTGTAACAAGGTTTAAATCGAGAGTATGGAGAAATATGTGATAAACTTAAACGTGTTATGTTATTTTCAACAGTTACATCTGTATAATATTAATATGCATTAAGTTCGTCCAGTAAACGATCCTCGCATTCAATATTAGTAAGTATTATTTGAAAACACTCATCACGTTTTCTGTTTCTTGTATTTAATGACCTGACCGTTGTAAATAATAAGCCGAATCCGGCTTCGAAACCTCGATCCATGGCTATTATTTGCCTACCTTAACAATCTGTTCTGTGACTCAAATGGACGATTGTAGTGATGTTCACATTTTACTTCTCTTTGTCCTAGCAATATTAAGCAAATTTCCAAAAATACAGTGACGTCGAAATCCTGGTAAAATCTATCCATACAGCATACAGTATGCCTATAAAATAGGTCAAGGCAATATTTTCTGTTTGAAACGGACATGGAGAAGAGGGAAATGTAATTAAACAAATAAGGCTAAACTTAGTACAACGCAGTAAACTTGAGTAAACCACATCCACATGTATTTTTTGGCGTAAGGAAAATCTATTCCTAATTTGAAAACAGTTGTGACCATTTATCGTTTAGGTAGGTATATAAGTAAGATTACTTATAAATTTTAATTGGTAAAAGTAAGGTACATAATATTCAAAAATGCAGTGACTGATATGTTCAGTGTATTGTATTCTTTAGATTTTAGAAGACTAATTTTTTTTCAAAAGAACAAAAAAACAACGAATTGCCGTTGGTAACTTACTGGTGTTGAGCCATTCGTTCTAATCCTATTCAAAAGGAATGAAGGCGGAAGAAAATTATATAAAAACCCCATTTATTTGGGTACATAATAGCTAAAATTTTCCAACCTCTTTGGCATAAACCAAAAAATACATATTCACTAGGTATTGTATATGTTAATAAATAAATACAATCCTAGATATTATTATGTAACATTTATTTCTTCCGGATTTTCGTTAATTATCCGAAATTTGACAATTTAAACTCAGTTGAATAGTATATTATGCCGCGTCCAGACGCCAAAAAGATATTGAAAAATTATCAATTGAAATCCCAATTTAAGTACCTATGTAGGTAGTTATCAATTGCGTCCAGCATGCAAATTGTCGATGGCCTCTTATACGAAATAATTTGTGCCAATTTTCATGACATTTATGAGTCATAAACACGCTGTTTATTACAATCGTCTGAGAACCTGCATTATGTCTGCACTTTGGCAATGCTAAGAATGAACACTTAAATTTGTTCTTAACAACATTATTACAAGATAATGTTATTTTATTGGTAAAATATTATAATCCAGAAATAACTCTAAAATTACCGTAGCATCTACATATTTATATAAATGGGGGTAACCGACTAATAGTATTCACATATTATGTACTTTGGTTTGTATGTAGGTATATATTACTTAAATTTAAGGCATGTTAATAGCAATTACACTTATCATATATTTTTTAAATATATAATTAATATATTGTCCATAAAACCCTAGGGCTTCGGCCACATAGGCAGGTACTTCGCTAGTGCTGAGCTAGGTGCTATGCTTGTCTACTAAAACCACTCCTGCCACATTGCACGCTACGTGCTTAGGTACAAATTCATTTGAGATTTGGGAACGCTCAAGTCAACAACGATATTATGTTACTCTCAAAACTAACTAAAAAGCTACTTCTCACAGAGAATTTAAGTTTAAAATTTCGAAAGTCTCAAATTTGAACTTGTTGGGTGCATAATGTCAATTATTCATCCCATGCGTCATTATTCATAACCTCAAAATATACGTTGTTTGACGTTTATCATACTTAAGAAACATAGACAATCTTGCAAAATCTATAGATAATGGCAAAATCACTAGGTGACACAATAAAAATAACCAACACGTTTGTTCCCCGGGAGACTCACGAGGTGACTCATAATCACGTAGCGAGGCGCGAAGCGTACAGTGTGACCATTGCGATAGTATAGTATGCGCCCGTTCACTAGGATATGTCACATAGCACGTAGTCACCAAGCAAGGCTCCTGCCTATGTGGCCTTAGCCTAACCGTTCGAGCGCCGCGATAGATACAGACGACAGCGACGGAACGACACAACTACTTTTGGAGATGTAATTCAGGCTGTAGCGCCGCAAGAATTTGCTGTCTAACGCGACACTACTTCTATATCCAATACTGTCGCCTTTTACGGTAACCTGCTTGTGTTCCGTGCTCGAACGGTTAACTATATTATACTTAATTCAAGTCGTAATTATTAGGTTATTTTAATCGAATTATGAATAAAAAATATGTATTAATTACCAATCACTATATTATGTAGCTAACTAAAGAATTAACGGGAACCAAACAATATCTTGAAAAACCCTTCATCTGACAGATGGAGCTTTCTCTAGGTTCCCTGTACAAATCTTTGAAACAAGTTCCAATTTGGCATAAGTGCAATTTTTCTATACAAACCTAAAGATCTCCTCGGAGTTTAAATGAAAATTAGTAGGTTAACTTTACTTATATATATCAACATCTTTGGTGGTACTATAACGACTGTTATTTATCTTCCGTAGGCATTGCTTTGATCGAATGGTCTTTGCTACCCGAAATTTCACCGTACTATAAATATTATATAGCATATTCAATTTTGAAGCTCAAGTAAATACATACAAATTAATTATACCGTATCTACGTTCGGTTACAATAAAAATAGAGAAATAACTTAACGCTATACTTCAGCTGAGGCATGGTCTAAGAAGATCGTGACTAGGCGATGCGCGGATTGTGCAAATGACAGAGCCGAACGAAATATAATTTGTCATAAAAATTCAACATGCGTCCTTTTAATGTTATGTTTATTATTATATTCGTATTAATATATTATAATATATTATAATATATTATAATAATAATAGTATATTCATTGACATGCTTTCTTTTTCAAGTACATGCGGAAAGTTTTTAGTCATCTTTACATGATTTAAGAATATATTCCTCCGACGCCATCACAAAACAAATTGACGTGCGAACAGGTCGACTATCGCTCTCCGACTGGCAACGCGGCCGAAATTACGTCCCACATACTGTTGAAAATTATTTGCCGTTTCACTTATGTACGCTCATAACCATATAACGCAGTGTGTTTAAAGTTAGTGGTAGGTACTTACCTACTATTTTCTTGAAAAAATCAGACTTTCTTAAGGCTTTTTTTAAGTTTGATAACTTCGCAATAAAAGAGAATGTTAGATAATATGAACATGGGGAATATAACTTTATTATACCTAATAATAGTACGATACGAAAATTATCGCTGCATCTAGGGACTTCAAATAAAGTAATTTTGCTATCGTTGGCACAACGCACTAAACGTGTTATTCTGTATAACATTATTTCTACAAAAAAAATGTACCTATCTAGTGAATTTATATTGCTGCGAAGCTCGCCGGCGTTATAATTTAAATCCACACAATCACTGGACAAACATTATGTGTGAATACGTCAATTAATTGAGGGCCTAAATTGGATTGGTCGCAAGACCTGCGCGCAGTAACCGTAGTTTATTGAAGTCGTTTCCTCGGTTTGACGACACGATCGCGTGGAAGTGGGGTATTGACGAGTTAGCTTGACGAGTCTTATCAATCACTTATCAGGCAATGAAGAGCTGCCGACGACAGCGCACCACGCACGCGTCTCTCAGCACGCCTATGAAGATGGCAGGTGATTTAAAAATAGACACAAATGCCTGCAACAGATACGTTAATTTAAATTGAAGTATATGCACGTACCTACATAATAATAATTTTTGATCACTTCCTTACCGCTATTAATTATTAATTTCGTTATTTAAAATATATGTAAATAGAAGTTTCCAAAGTATTATACCTAATACATCAAAATACTGTTTACTACAACTACCTAAATAATATAATATCGTTAGAATTTTATTATGGACTTGTACAAATTCTCATTTCACTTTGAAATCTTTCATGAAACCTTACACAAAAATGAATGTCGAACTACGACATTGATATGATATTAATTACATATAATATAAAATCAATTTACCTGTATATTATATAATGTAACTAAATATAATAAATTAGTGAATAAAATATTAAATTCCATGAACTTTAGGAACATTTACATGAAAGTAATAAGGTGGTGTATTCGTTTACCATTTCATTAGATTTCTCTTACCTTTCTTTTGAAATCATTTATAGATTAGATAACTGTTAATGATTAACTATAATTTGAATTGTATTGATAGTTACCTTTACAAATAATGAAAACTTATATTATGACACATTTCTCGTCATGGAAATGGAAGAGAATTATTATTTTTTTAAAGAAAAAAACTATTAGTATGGTTTTAAGTGACAAAGGCTACATACTCACGTATAAAGTACGAAACTACGAGTATTATAATAACTTCATGAATATTAAAGTTATCAATTAAAATATCTACACATTTTTTTTCATTAATTAACACTCACTTTAGAAAGAAAACAAACCTTCTAATATGTAGTAAGAAGGTAATAAGTAAATATGTGCAGACCATTTGCAGAGCTAAAATGTGTAGAATAAATACAACCCACTCAGTTATAACACACACATTAAATATTTAATATTTAATATTATATCAGCTAATAATTAATAGAAACCATTGAATTGTTAAATTACGCACGTTGATAAAATTGGATCAGTTTAGTCTGAGCGGAGAATAGTTAAATAATTAGAATTTTATCTATGGTGAGGTAAAAGAGAATTTACTAGTAATTAATCGAGATTTTTTTTGATAGTTACATTATAAGAAAATAAACCAGAGATATCCCTAAGGGTACTTAGGTACTCTTCTGGACAGAGAGTGAGGTGTGGTAAATTCAGAATAGTAATGTCCCAAGTGAGATGAAAGCCGATTGTAGACACTCGGCCATTCACTAAGTTTATCGAATGATAGTGAACTCCTCGTGGTATCATAAAATGAGAGGAAAAGCAAAATCGTGTTATATTCAAGGTCAGATCAATACGCCTTACAAGTTAAGTTTTTGTTCTCGATAAAGTATTTTCTCATTAAGTGAATTTCCAAGTAATTACGTACCTACAAATATTATACCAATATAATACTACTATATTGTTCACCTAAGTACTTATAAACCTACGTAGGTACTTGACAGAACTGTTGAATAAATCTTTGGCATCAGACAACGTGCAAAACATGTAATCTTGTCTATAGGTGCAATTCTTTAAAAATAATATAATACAATACCTTTATTATTATTAGGTATGAGATTGATCACATTCTGATGAGGTATCTATAACATAATATGTATGTTTAGGATAAATGTTTGATGGTCATTCATACCTTCTCTTAGGTCCATGCTTTGAATCTAAAGATGAAATTTTAAAATAATGTGTAAACGCAACAGAAGTGAAATTGTTTTTAATGACAATTATATTTAGATTATAATATATTTGATTACATATTATACTTGATTCCCTTTCTGAAAGTGAGCCAATTTATTGGCATAACAATGAGATCGACAAGGGTTGAATTTAGGCACCCGTAGTCCACCTCATAATTTATGCGTCATCTGACCACTTTATCTACCCGTGATAAATTTTTTCGAGTATGTTATTCGATGATGGTTGCATTTTGGAGCGCGCTCTCCTACCCACACCCCACCACTCCACCAATACTGTCTGACTACCTTATCTAGTGCGCTATTTTGAAAAAATATTATCTTGTAACATCGCAACCTTTCAATAAAACAAAATAGTAACTGTAGTGTATAAGATTATAAGGTGTCAAGTTTCATCAATATTGGTAATTAGTTTTGAGTTATAGCCGAATGAAATCGTGACACTTTTCGTGGCTCAGCTGAAACGGATCCACTCCATATTGTTCCTAAAGAAAATTCACTTCACAAGCTTTAAGACTTTGAAAGCGGACATTCCGTAACTCCTACTTATTATATTATTTTGTCGAATTCAGTACGATATACCATTCTAAAATGGATTCTACCAAGTACATGATATCTAAATTATTCGTTAAAAAATAAACAAATTTTCCTTCGTTTTAATAATACATCATCATCGCTGTGATCAAAAATTCTGTTTGTAGAAGACTGTTGGCGAAAACGAGGCAAATGTGTTAAAGCTACTCGCTTAATATATATAGGTATATATATTATAACGAAAGGCGTAATTAAATGTGCTGCCTACAATAATTATTATTAATGTTTTCCAGAATTAATATTAAGTGTTCAAAAACATAACAAGTATAAAATCAAATATGAATAAACGAGTAAGTTAACGAATCGTTTGGTTCCTTCTAATTAAATAAGTAGATAAGAACCTCACAATCGAAAATTTATAACAAGCTTTTTAAGATATTAAATTATATTTTGAGTACCTACCAAGCTTTTTCATAGCATTCTGTTTCTAGTTTCGATTATAGTATTTGACAGGTGTACTATATACACTAGGTTTGATACTTCTTAACATTTACTTTTATAATTTCAATGCTTCTTAATGTATTTTATGTTGTATGTATATGTAGTAACCATGTCAATAATGTCAATTATTAATGAATGAACATGTCACTACGTAACTTCGAGCCGTTTTTATAGAAGCAATTATTTCACTCACTCCAAAAATAAGTTAACAATTCCCAACAATGCATCAATATCGAATTATCAGAAGAAAACCAGATTTTATGGATTGAAGCAATAATAATCATGTAGGTAAGACATGGTTTATACAAAAAAAAACTCTGAATATTGGATAGCAAACACATCTTACTTTTATTATAATTATTTACATACTTAATTATTCACAAAAAGAAAGATAGAATCGTATTTAATTGTATTCATAAAATAGTGTCTCGAAACTCCGTTATTCACTCAAGTTTCCTTTTAAGTAAGACTCAAACACTATCATTACGATCAGATTCAAAATATGAAAATCTATCATTTTTAAGTAAATACGTTATAGAATTGCGCCCCTCAATAATTCTTTATTTAATACATTTGTAAGTACCATAGGTACGTGGATTTCAAAAAATATTGTCGTTTAGCAATCTTCCTGCGGTTTCCCCCACAGCATACAGTACCTAGTTCCGCCAAATGTTTTTAAGTACATATTGGTATTATCATACTGCTCGTCTTACGTGAGCGACGTCGGCAAAGCGACGAGCGGCACGCGCAACTCAAACGTATAAACGTACAACCAAAAAAAGACTGTTTACGAACATTTTCACTTTTTAATTCACAATTTTAGATTTTATGGATTCAACTAATCGATAATAATCATATTTCTTCAAATGCACCACGGCCCCCACAAAGAAGGCGGTATAGGGATCTAGCCTATAGGGCTCGAGGTACGGGGAACCCAACATGTCAAATCGACCAAATAATTGAAATGAATAAAAGGAGATATAAAAATATTTTTCTAAAAAATAGTTGTAAAATCCTAGTTTTTTTTTTTCGACCATGTCCGATCCTAATAGGGTCATATGGGCCTCCACAGAGTAGAGGTTTGTATTAATAGATTTTATTTTTTACGAGAAATGGATGCCACAATGGAGCCACTTGCTCAACCTATTAGGTCCATACCCTGACAGACAAAAATTGAAAAACAATATGTGTACTTGCCAGACCCAGGATTTGAACCTGGGACCCACGGCGTTATAGTCCAACGTTTAAGCCGCGCGGCCACCGTGGGTGTGAACCTGGTGTGTACCTACTTATAATATACAATTATTATTAATTTTTGATTATTGTCTGTCGATAGTTAAACATTTTCAATCAAATTGAACTTTTATTCTGAACAAACACTGCAATTGTCAGATATTATATAAATCTTATCTGGAAAAACCAGTTTGACGACATCGTGAAAGCGAAATCTTTTTTTTTCTGTTATTCCTTGTTCATTGGTTTCCTTTACCAAACTATTGATAAGACAAGTTGCGTTGATATATTTAGTTCCACAGATCGCCGTTAAGGCTTCTGCAGCTATGACAAAATAGTATGGCTATACCCTATCCTGGAAAAATCTATAAGATTTGGTTGATAAAATGTTCTTAAAACTGAACTTTGTTAATATTGGTAATATTATGTTTAAAAACAAAGAAGTCGTCATTTTTGGTTTTGTAATAATATATACAAACAATAATAAGGAATGATTATGTAAAAAAGCTGTTGTACGTAATATATTCACGTAAGATGTACCTACATAACAGTTGCTAAATAAACAATGTTCTTTGTTTAAAATTGTTGTAATCTCACACTCGGTGTTTGATTTTGGACACTCAAAGAAAAAGCAAAGTTTAATCAATTCGCCCTTCGCGATGTTAAGATAAATGAATGCGTTCACGTCTTCGGAGCTATATTTTGGTTCGATTACATTGCACGGAAACGCCTCGGGGTGAGTGTCAATTAAGATTGGTAGGTAAGCTCAACGTGGGTATAGCGATAGATATTGTAGTATTATACACAACCAGCTACGAATGTTTCCAATATAGTAAGGATGTAGGCTTTTATCTAAAAATAAAACATGCTATTATCTCAGATCAAATCGAATAAAAATAGAATGGATTAAAAAAGTCTATGGGTTTATTTATAGATTGATTTTTTGCGAGGGCAGCTTTCAGAATTACTCGATTGATATTTAAAACTGATATAATGTCAGATTGACATAAGATTTTTAAGAATAAGTAAAATAATAGTGTCTCGAAACACCATTATTCACTCAAGTTTCCTTTTAAGTAAGACTCAAAACACTAACACTATTATCAGGTTCAAAATATGAAAATCTAACATTTTTAAGTAAATGCGTTTTGGAATTGCACCCTTGAATAATTCTTTATTTAAGACATTTTGTAAGTTACCATACGCCACTTTCAAACATATTTATCGTTTAGCAATATTCTTGTGGCTTCCCAAAGCAAGGCAGCATAGAGTAGTTCCGCCAAATGTTTTTAGGTGCATATTAGTATTATCCTCCAGAATCCGGTTGACTTGAAGAAGATTCATACAAATCTGACACTTTCCAGAACCATCCGTACCAGGCCGTTGAGCCAGACCAAACATGAAGAGGATCTCAATAGTCTATCTATGGTATGGTCCCTTATCTTCCCATTGTTGATACAACACCAGGTTCAAAGTATACATGGAAATCGTTATACGTTATCTAAGATAAGTACTAAACACTAACACTCAATGAAACAAAGAAAGAAGTTAATTTTGTTCGGAGAGAAAAATCTCAGATAACGCAGTTATTAAGTATCTATATATGTTCAAATCCCACTCGGTACAAGATATTTACTTGGATTTTATAAAATGTATGTTTCTGAGGTTTCTTTTCAAAATTATGTATTTGAGTAATTTTTTTGGTTAATTTAGAACATATTATGAACAACAAAATATATCGAACACATGCGTCTTACTTTCACCATAAAGACTAATTTCGGATAGTTTCCAAGATGACGTGTAATTATGTTATTATGATAATGCACGTTGTTATTTTCAATAGAAACCTAACGGAAAAACTCGAACACTACGATAAGTTATGGTTTCATTGACATAATAATATGGTTGATCACCTAATAAGATTCAATTATATTGTACAAATAATATTAAAACAAATGCCTAGATATAACTTGAATAATCGATCTGCATAATATCTACTAACGTTGAAAGATAAATTTACATTCCTTTCTAAGAAATTTTAAATACAAAAAAATTGACTTGGTTTTTCTAAGTAATATTATCAGTTAGTTTATAAAGTAGATTATACTAAAATAATATTTAAATAAATTTATGTGCAATGATTTTCCAAGAATAAATATAATCCCGAGGTAAACTAAATTATACTCTTGCGAGTCTTGAGTCCGTGGATTAATATTAACTTTAGCATAAGGGAATAATAATATATTCCAAGTTAGCTAATTAATGTAAAAACTTCTCTTTTCCATTATAATTGTGATTGAATTGAAATGAAATTGAATCGTTTTTAACACTATATTCTACATAAACCCTTTTTTATCTTTTTCAAAGTATAGGTAGTCCATTATTTTTTTATAATAATTTAAAAGATGTCTTAATTCAAGACTTTTACGTGTTTCCTTACATATTTTCATTTTGTTGTAAATACAAATATATACCTAGGTACGCACATCAGACATATTAAAAATAATTTCTTCATATTAATATGTCATGTCGGATATTAGAAGGAATGAAAGTAATATATTTCAAAATTGATGATTGATGAATTGATGAAACGTACCTAAGATTTCTTTTGTAATATTTCTTGCAAACACAATTCAAAATTCTCCTGAAGCTGAAAATAGATTCTTTGTACAGTATAGAATAAAATTCACGAGATTTTAATATCGTAAAAAA
This sequence comes from Rhyacophila brunnea, assembly GCF_057557595.1. Classification (NCBI taxonomy): domain Eukaryota; kingdom Metazoa; phylum Arthropoda; class Insecta; order Trichoptera; family Rhyacophilidae; genus Rhyacophila; species Rhyacophila brunnea. Next base: position 22,316,966 of record NW_028233350.1, read on the forward strand.
TTTAATACTCTTTTATGAATATGACATCAATTAAATATGAAAATATTTTATATATGAATACGAAAAACAAAATTTATACGCAGTATGTACCTGATGTTGATATTCCAAGCATTTGAAATATGTTGTAGCTTACCTTTAAAATAAATACAAAAACAAATAAGATAAAAGCGTAAAATTCTTTGGTAAAGATATAAAACCTGTTCACCTTTAGAAGGTGGAAAACAGATAAATTGACAGGAGAAATCGGAGCCCACAGAATAAAAGTTTAAAAATACCAAAATACTTAGAGCTTTCTTTTTAGGAGTAAGAAAACATTTTTGGATATAAACGAAATTCGCGATCAAATAACAGCCATTTACAAAAATAAGGTCACGGAAAATTTTAAAGTAGGCAACAAAGTAAAGCTAAGCTGGTACAAACTAGCTTAATAAGTATATTAAAAATAAATTATGGATAGTTCTTTCATAATTATTGACTGGGGAAAATATGCGAGTTGGCCTAGAATAAATAATTGTCTGTGAAAAAGTTTTTGTGTTATGCAATTAAGTGGATAACTTTTTGAATATTTAGTGGTGACTATTTACATTATGTAGGCAATTAGTACGTAAGTAGGTACACTTATTCCTTAGTGGGAATTAATTAAGACGATTTGTCTAGCTAATCTCACCGAAGTGCGCCATTTTTAATACTGGTTAGTTGTGTTTTTTTTTTAAATAAATTTGGCAACATTTGTTAGTACCCACATGATTTTTTTAAATAATATTAATACATACTTCTAACATTAAGTAATTTAGCCTAATACATACCTACATAATTATATAAACGAAAAATGTGAGTGATTGATATAATTATAAAAACTACATATTATTCAATAATAATAATAATTGTTATTCTCTTTTCGCACACATGCTATTTTTTTATTTGTGATCTTTTCATATTAACTGTATCAAATGAATCACTCTATATCTACGTGGAAACTTCACTGGTACGTTTTTATTTATTTATCTTTATACCTATGCTTTTACTTTTTGCTGCTTAAGAATAATTAAAAATACACAATTTATGTGTATTTTTTTCCGAATAAAATCAACAAATAAACATACAATCATATTGCTAGTGACTTTGCACTTCGTCGCTATAGGATTTGTTTCCCGAATAGACCAAATGTCAATTTTTCAGGAGACGAAAAACAAATTTCATTGTCGTATTATGAAATATCAGTAGATGTATCAATCATTTTTTCTACACTGTATGATTGCAACATTATCTAAGAATAGATTCCAAGAATAATATACTGGTATAAATCAGTAAATGCACAGAAAAAACGTTTTATTTACAAGTACTCGTTGTGGATATTCGGGAAATTTTTAGCGCTTCCTCAGAATAATGGATATTCGGGACAAAACAAGGACGTTCGGGACTTAAGACCGTAGCGTATTGCTGCACGGCCCACGGATTACTGAGTGGTCAAAAAGTACGCACCTCAAATGTTATATTTATTTACACGATAATTGTTAATGATTACTTTTACTATTTAAATACCTAATGATCGTAATAACCCAAGTTCGTAGGTAATAATAACATGCGGCATTCGCTTTTTTCGGTTTTTTTCGTAATAAGTAATAAAATAGTTTTTAGTAATCTTTTTTTTTTATTCAACGAATAATTCACAAGATTTAAGAATGTACCATTCTAATTATTGAACATACATAATTTTTAAAATCACTTCTGAGAAAATATATTATAACCAATAGAAAAAATCTTTTTGAAAAAAGTAAGACACCCGGCAGGAATCGTCCCTGCATCTTCTGGGTTTACGACCCAGTCCACAAATTATCCACTATGCTACGAGGTGACATACTTATGACGACAAACTTTAACTATTGGCCTTTTAATACCTGCTCATCAGTATTCTTCAAAATCAAGCGACTATCGGCGATCGGTTTTGGTTTATTAAATAAAAGTAGGTATCTACTACTTCAATTGCTAACCGACGTCACGGATTTCTCCAATATTTTATGATGGTACTTACTCGTACTTGCTAACAATTTTATATTAATACTTTTTCCAAAAAAAAAAAAAACTATGTATATTATTATATCTATATATTTCTATAATTAACAATTAAACTTATTACAAACCACCAAATAAATATTATATATTTACTATTGGAATGACAATACAAAATATTAGCATCTATAAATTAATTACCATTGGCTGCTAATATTAGGTAGGTACCAATATCCTAAGTATATAATATTTACCAAATAAATAGTTACTAACATACATATTAAATTAAATTAACTATCAGTGCATTCAAAAATAAATAATAGCATAGAAATACCTAGATTAAAAGTAAAATAAAGACAAACAATGTTTAATTAATAATAATTTGAAATAATAATTATTTTTTACGTCATAGTAGTTGCCGGGTCACACTGTAGAATTCATATAACCGTTGGGATTTTGTGTCATTTATCAAAACAAAATGCAGTTATTTAGGTTAAAATACTCACTTCCATAACTTTACTATAAGTTCAGGACGAACTGGTGATGTATCAGCTATAAATGATCTCTTCAAATTTGATGAATTCACTATTAAAACAATAGTAACTTTAAAAACAATATCAATAACACGAAATTTGAAAGAGCATTCCGGACGGCCGAAAAATATGAAAGTGGGCGTGATTGTTTTAGAGCTGGACAGCGTGAATGTGGGAGCGAGATGCACGGCGTCAGCGCGGTTTGATTGGCTAAAAGTCATATTCGGCAAATAAAAACTCAGCCAGAGATTTATTTCGACCGAAATTAACTTGGATATTCAGGTACGAATAGTTGGACATTCGGGAGAACAACACGGAGTAATTGTAACTTAACATGGCGTATTCGGGTTTTTCAAAAAAATATCTCTGTTCCTAGATAAAAATATATTGTTTTTATAAATGATTTCGGTAGAGTTCGATAAAAGAAATTGAACTGTATTAAAATGTCGATTTCGACAAAAATGGATATTCGGGAAACAAATCCTATAGCGACGACTTGTTATTTGGGAAATACGGGGCTAATCACGCTCGATAGAAGAATCCCTCGTACTTTTTTGGTCAATATGGTTGGTTACTTGTGATCATTCTAAATAATCTAAATACCTAGTGATTTATCAATTAGCTAATAATAGTACATAGGTACAACGTATTTTTAAAGATGCCTGTACATGATGACTCAGACTGAAACGAGGCAAAATGTAGAAATTATTATCAGTGGTACTTAAGTGAATATTGCAAAAAAAAAATATCAACGGGTATTGTATTGTATTGTAACCGATAATACTACTCTTTTAACCATACAATAGTACTTACATCAGATACAAAAAAAATATTCTATTATGATTATTATGTTGAATTGTATTTAATTTAAATTTCCTGAACATTTTCATATCGACGGTTAAGCACTAAAATTACGTTTTAGGAAATCATTCAAGCATGTGGCGATAAAGCAGCTCTACGAGCTTGTATGCAAATCAGAGTTAAAAGATTTCAATCGGGTTGCGGAACCATTAATATGGTAACAGATATGAATGAAGTTTGATGGTAGAAATAAGAGAGAGATTTAGATGTAATGCTGAACAGATCATGGTGCTATTTTTTCATTACGGTAAAAAAATTCACACTAATCTTCCAGTCATCGTAATTAATGACATACCTGAATTTATAATAATAGTTAGGTACCCTTTTTTCAATCAACTTATACGCCGACCATGCATGTAATCTAAAATTATAGGGAACTATAAATAATACTTATATGTATATGTACTTATTGTATTATAAACGTTGGATGTAGGTACATTGTAACTGCTAAACGTTATTGAAAATAAAAACGAATTTTTATTGCAAAATACGTCACTGCAAGTCAATTCATTATATTTCATATTAATTGGCAGAGTATGTATTTATAACGCAAATACAATCAGTAGTAAACGTATTTTTATTATTAAATATATTAGCACCGGATATGATAGAGATAGATAAATCTAAGTACTCATCATCACTAAATCTGACAGGAAATTGGGTCAATATTAATTAGTATACAATTCTAATACTTGTACCTTCCAGATTTGGCTCCGGAGAGTATAGTGCCATTATACATTGAATATTTGCGTCAATTTGCATTACAATAAAATGTGACCACCGAGATGTGGAGGTGGTATCATCAACAAGAATAACGTCACGACACTCGGCAAATACACCGTTTATTTTTACGCCACGGTATTATTGAAATGAAAAGTTTCAAGCTTCGTGAAATCAAAGCAGAAAATAATTTTGTGTATAAGTAGATATCCATGCATTATTTTCCCAATAACCATACATTGTTTTTATATTAAATAGTTTAACTGTACCTAGCAATGATTTTTCTTACACAAAACGCCACATTTGTCCTTAAATACCCTTCCAAAGAAGTGTCCTTTTTCAAGCAACCATTCACACGACATACACCTAATTTTTGAAATGGACTTTGTAAGACTAGGTGAATTAAAAGGTTTTATAATTTTATTATATTTTTTTGTATAATTGACCGTACGTAAAATCTGTACTTACATTGTATACTTACTTACTTATAAATTAATTATTAAATGTCAATCTGAGTAGACGAAACTAGTAAGTACCTACTAGTCTTAGTTAAGTTAGTAATGTATGTGCTATATCTCTATATATATAAAAATCTCGTGTCACGATGTTTGTGGTCAAACTCCTCTGAAATGGCTCGACCGATTTTTATGATTTTTTTTATCTATATTTGTTAGGTATGAGAATAGGTCAACAAGTATATTTCATACCGCTAGGTGATTAGGGTATCTCTATCCAGAAAAATTTTCTTTTATTTTTTTGACAATTTTTTTTATGTATTTTTTTATTATTTGGCATAAAAAAATACTCATAATTCCAAATTTTCACTCTCCTACCCCTACCCTCCCATTTGTTAATCGCGATTTTATTATTTTTGTATGAAAAAATTTAACCGTCGTTCGTATTTCCAACAGAACGAAATTATTTATGTTGTTGAATGACAGATGGCGCTACGTCCAAGAAGAATTTAAGAGAAGTGTCGCGTCATTTTGACATTTCATTCGGAATATCACAACGCAGTGCTTGCAAAATTTTGTACGATTTATTTTAATTTATCTATTTTTATGTGCGTGTATTACAGTGCACAATGCCAGCAAGACGCAAGGGGGGCCATTTGTGCCGTCGAACTCATAAAGCAACAAACATGCGAAATAGTAGAGCAGAAAGAACAGACGAACAAATCCAACAAGATAACAAAAACGTGCGTGTAAGCATGTCGCAATTGCATGCATCTCAATCACAAGAGGCACGCGCTGAACGAAATCAACAACGACAATTGAAACGGAGCCAAGCGCGCCGGTTCGTAGTTAACACACGCAGAGCAAATGACCGACAACGCCAACAAGTACATCGAACATTTACATTCGCTTCGTTCCTTCGTCTCGCATTCGAGTACGAGCCAGATATTGAATATTCCGCTCATCCGAAAGTGCTGATTGGTGCTATGGACAAAGAATGTCCCCATTGTCATGCGCTCAAATTCAAACATGAGTCAGCCGGGATGTGTTGCGCATCAGGAAAAGTGCAACTACCAGAAATTGAGATACCACCAGAACCATTGAACGGCTTGCTCATCGGCACGGTTCCAGATTCAAACCTGTTCCTGAAGTCCATTCGCACATTCAATTCATGCTTCCAAATGACTTCGTCCGGAGCAACAGAAATAGTTCACAATACTGCGGCAAATGGTCAACAATTCCAATTTACGTTCAAAATCAAAGGCCAAGTATACCACAAAGTAGGCTCATTGCTGCCAATGCCAAACGAACCACATACATTTTTACAAATCTACTTCATGGGCGCGGCCGTGAGGACATCAATCATGTGGATGCACGTTGCGGCTACAATAGCCTCAATTTGCCTAATGCCGGGCGCATCGTCGGCAAACTGGACGCCCTGTTGAATGGGCACAATGAATTTTTGAAATTTTTCAAAGCACACATGCACGAATTGCAAAGTGACAATCACGCTTTTGTCATCAATCCTGATAAAACACCAGCTGGAAAGCACGTACGTCGATTCAATGCGACTGTTGTTGACGACATTGCTGGAATCATGGTTGGCGACCGCACATCGACGTGAGAAATCGTGATTCGAAGAAGAAACAATAATCTGGAGTTCATCGCTGACACACACCGTTCATAGGACGCTCTCCAATATCCGCTAATTTTCTGGAAGGGACAAGACGGATATTGCATCAACATTAAACAACGAGATCCTGTCACAGGTAATTCATTCATTATGAACATCATTACTCATTTTGAATTGAGAAAATGAATGGTTGATGTTTTTTTGTTTTTATCGGCGGTCATCGTCTACAGCGCTCTATTCCTCTTTCTGTCATAGATCCCATCCCCACACACTTACGATACATTCGTTAATTTTTATTTAACAACTAAAATATTCACTAGAAATAATTTATATGGCAGAACAACGTTTGCCGGGTCAGCTTGTATAAAATAATAATTAATAAATAAATGTAAGGTACTATACAATAGCTATGTAATGAGTGTAATGACTAATGATAGTACCCATAACATAGGTTGCCACTTTGATAACACGAATAAGAATGCTTTTCCTCCACGGTTTGTACGACATAACATTTATGGACTTGTAAGGCCTTTCGCTCATAGAGAAACTAAAATCCGACGAACTAGTTGCTGATGGAACTCATAAACTGACCAATGACCGATATTTCGCACACGGCGCTAGTGACACCCACTTGTGAACTTGACAATTATATGTATTAATAAATACTTTTTTTGTACTTGATAGAAATACTGAATAAATGTAAAATACTGAAATGTCATTTGACATTTCATATTGATTTCCATAGTAACGCACGCATATATTAATAATTTAGTTGCTAGGACTGGACACACAAGAAAAAATTTGTACTGGACAAACAAGAATACGAGCTGATAAAAACGTAGTAAAATACATCCGCCTTGAATAATGACTTTATTTTGAAGTTTTTATTATGTTATAAATCAGGGCTCAGCAAACTTTTGAGTCTTATGGGACACATTAAACTTTTAGTTTTATTATCAGAACAGCAAGTGTGTAAAAATACTTATCAGTTTTTTGTTTCAATCTTTAAAAATAATATATAAAAGTATGAGATATAACAAACATAATAATGATAAAAATGAAACCGGATGAAAAAATATTACTGAGTAAAAACAAAATACAGTATCCTTGCAAGGTGTGACATTTGTACATGTTTTTCGCCCTAAATTGTCTATAAGTTGATATCTACTGTAAGAGCCTCCGCACATTACGACGGCCAGTCACAATTTTCGATCGGTTTGATAATATGTCATTGATATTATCTACATTAAAAGAGTTAAAAAAAACATGTTAATGACGCATACGGCCCGAAGATCGCCGGTTACCGATCACTATTATAAATGTTCGTAAGTGATTAATCAGTCATCATAGTGGTAGGTACATGACGTGTTGATTTTGATTTTCATATAAGTTTAATTAATGATAATATAACTCATTACATCAAAAAGTTGTAGATATTGTATTTAACTTGGGATTGCCAACCATTCCGTATTTGTTAGGATTATCTTGGAAGAATTCTGATTTTTCGATTGTGGTTTTGCCGCACTCTTTGCTTATCTTCTACTTATAAATATCGTAAATTTATTTACATGGTGCGTAAAACCAAGTGACAACATAGTAGCAAATAGTAACATTAGTAACAGCATACCCACAATCCAAAATCGCTGCACGCCACTGATACTTAGGTATGTATATTGCAGTAAGCAGGTACAACAGTATTAAAATTTCATTCATCATTCTCTTATATGGAATTTTAGTGTTCCACTTCCTTAATCAAGCGAAATATATTTGTTTACGATGAAAAATCCTTGATATACCTAATCTAGGCCAACCAAATTCAATTCACCTTTAATAATCAGGCAAACTGCTAAAAATGAGAGGCTATCCAAAAAAACTGAAAGAAGTTCAATTATTAGATTGGTTAGATACTGTGTTAGGTAATATTATTATACATTTACGTTAGTTTGTTAAAGTCAAAATACTTCGGTACCTAGGTACTTTTCATTGTCATTATAAATCACTAAACAAATCAGCTGACCATGACTCGACCATATTGGATAGGTACATCTAGGGATTACAATATTGAATGAATTTTGAAGTCGGGATTTTAATATTAATATTTTCGGTCTTGATTCAAGAATATTAAGATTTTGCTATTTTTGCTACTTATGTACGCGCGTTAGAAGTTATACTTTTTTGGCGTAACAAAACAAAAACAAAACTTGTGATACACTAGATTATTTGACGAGCTCTTAATTATCTTGTTAAATTACACACTCAAGAAAAGGACCGCTTATTGGAACGCCGTTGGTTTATTTCTATACACTTTAACTTATATATTACTAAATTTTATAATGGTTTCTCGTTGTTTTTATTTTAATGTACCAACTGTCACTCTGACGTTTAATCGTTTGTTTACGTCAGGAATTGCAAATGGCCGCCTATAATAAATTCGCTGCCTAGGCAACGGAACAATTCTAAACTACAATATTATACTGTATAATCGTCACGATTGCAGTATCATACTGTGGCGTAAAGGTAGTGCATTCGGCTGATAACCGAACAATCGGTGGTTCGAATCCAATCGAGTGCGTTTTTTTTCTGTGTAAAAATAAATTATGTGTTATGTCACACGCCAAAAATACACTCTGATCTGATTTCCCAAACGCGCCTAAAGAAGTATAACTTCAAAAACTTAATATAGAAATGAGAAAAAAATCCGCCACAAATTTCAAAATAAGTACTTACTTACATTATTATTATTGTTTTATTTAGAAAATAACCGTTTTCTTATGCTTTTAAATGCTGAAAAATATGTTATTTTATGTAAAATATAATCTCAAAATCCTGAGACTATAACGTTTTCAATCTCGTAAAATCGAGATCAATATATCGAACGAAACTCTGGGTTCACGGGATTGCGAGCCCTGTGTACATGTACAAATAGCAAAATAGCGCCTTAGTATTGTAACATAATTGCACAATTATTTTGTCCTATTTCGAATTAATAGTTTGTAAAGATCACCTTGACTTTTAAATTGGACTTACTTATAAAACGCGATGCTTGTAAAGCTGACCTGAGATCTACTGGGTGTATGAATCATGATTAATGATGATGTATGCCCAGTACCAATGTAACCTTGTAGCCATGAAATAACATGGCATCTGCTTGGTAGAAATCTGCGTGAATTAACATAATAAGCACACCATTGTTGAATGACATGACAGCGATTATTATCAATTACACATGTGTAAAATATAAAACTAAAAATACAACAAAAGAAGTGTGTAACTATACCTTTTTAATATGTGCACTATTTGTGTAAGTACATATTAAATTGTATGAATGTGCGCATATTTACGCAATTACGATCATAGAAACTGCAAATTTAAATATTCAGGGAAATCGCCATGTGAAATTAAAATGAAAAAATTGGATTTCATTTTTTTTAATCAAACGATCAAATAATCTGATGACCACGCCACATTCGGTTGAGTTTCAACTATCCTACAAGCTGTATCTACAGCTGTACATTAATTGTTGTTGCAATACGTATACAATACGATATGAAAAAAAAATGTTCTTTACCCAGATGTGAGTAATTTAGAGCGTTTTAGGAGTGATATGGTTATATCAGCTATCATAAGACAATGACATTCTTATTGTCATGAATCATGATGAAAAAAATTAAATTAAAACTTGAGACTATGGTCGTATAGCAGTTTCTACCAAAATTTTTATCTGACACACTGGGGGAGGGAAATTCGATTCATGACGAACTTTATTAATGTGAATAAAAAACCAAAATCTTAATAGAGATGACAAAAAATAATATTGTTTTATCAACATAATAATATACAGGTAATATCTATATAGGTAGGTAGGATAATAATTTTATTAGTGAAAGCGTTCAATTGACTTCTCTCTAAATTAGATAACCAGATAAGAATATGTAACTCCTCATCTACCATCTTTAATCATTCCCGTCATTTTTAATTGCGTTTGCATTAGTGTTGAGAAACGCTCTAATAGTCCAACAGCTAATCGAGGATATTGACTCCAAAGCGAAATTCAAAATGCTCACCACTCCAAGTCATAAAATGAGGCTTTGTGCACAGGACGATTTTTCAAGTCTATTAAATTTTCCTCCGCTTGTTAATTATTTCAGTTGTGTACCTAATCAATTTGAAAACAAATTGACGGAAAATACTTCAAAAAATATGCTTTATATATGTTTATATAATATGTTTTCTGCTGTATTCTGCACTTCTGAGTGTCTGATAAAATTATAAATTTGTTTGAGGTAGCATCCCTGGCGTAGGTAGACGCCAGGGATGACGAACCTATGGCACGCGTGCCACTAGTAGCACGCGAGATGATTTTGCATGGCACGCGAATGTTTCATTTTGAAGAGAAAAGAAATTAGAATTTTATATGTATTTAAAAAAAATATGACGTCATAGTCATATGTATTATCTTCGGTTTTTCATATTATGTTTACCAATCGATGCGCGAACGGAAACGACGAAATTTGTGCATTAATGACAAATCGCATTGTATAAAAAATAGCAGGCGAATCCTATTCAAGAATAATCATTACCTTTAATGTAAATATACAATTGGATTGGTCGGTCCCTAGGATCGGACAATTAAAAATAAAAATATCCAATCAACAAACTTTACGAAATTAATTATCGGCAGTCATTCAAATATAATAACTGCTCGTTATTTTGCCCCAAACATAATCTCTAAAAATGGAAAACCGTTCAGTGATGGAGAATATAATAATATGAAAGAAGAGTATTTTGAATGCTTCCATGATCTCTTTGAGAATTTTGAAAACAAGGGGAAAAAATCAAACAATAAAAGTTATGCATTCGGCTAGAAAAACGGTGAAAGATAGAATATCAAGAACTCAATTGTAATTTTTAAACTTTTTCAATGGAATTCTTATAAACTATTGTTTTAGAAAACTTTCAAAAACTTTTTTTTCGCCATGAGAAACTGCTTGGCACGTCAGACAGTCGAAAAATATTATTTGGGAAAATTTGGCACGCGTACGTAAAAAGGTTCGCGATCCCTGACCTACGCCATCGCTCGTTACCATCGCGTAGGTACGAGGTGACCCTCTTAAATAAATATTATCATACACAATACGGACAGGTTTACAGACGTCTTCTTTCATGACACACCTGGAGCGCACAGTTTGGCAGACACTGCCTTATTATAGTTGTCAGTGTGTGCAATGTAAAATTCATAAAACATTATGTAAGCATGTGGAAATATAGATATTCATTAGGGCAGATGCTGTGTTAAGTCACCGATCCATAAATAGATGGATAACATAAAATCAGCAGACTTGGACTCAAATACTGTTACTGTATACATACCAAAATAATATATACCTAGTTACGTTGGTTTCATTTAAAATAATTAGATGTCAGTCTTTTATTGATATAAATATATCACGTGATATCAAGTTGATTCCGTTGCCAAGGTGATGAAATTCATTGTTGTTTTTGTTATGCTCTAAAATTGTCATATGTACCAATATGTACTAATATTTTACATTTATCTAATTTTATCGTAAAATTTTGGAAACGGTTTTTTTTGCATTCTTATTAATTAATACAATTTCAAGATTTGTCACATAAATTTTTATTTTACAAAATATTAGTGTCATGATAAATTCCATACGACCAAACGTCACAAATATTAACAGTTGTTCAAACCAGTATATATATATAATATTGTTTGCACATATACTTACTTGAAGCATGTTTTGCCAATAAAAGTCAAATATTGACATAAATGGTAACTTCGATAACACATTTCACTACAACTAGCGAAGGTAATTCGGAGCAGTCGGCCATGAAATTATCTTTTTTAATGCAATATTTCTGCACGAATGATCCAGGAAAGACAAGCGTTATGGTAAAGTGCTTTACTCACTAATATTCCATGTCTCGGGCGAAGTAGTAGTTGATCACAGTGAAAAATATCAATAGAAAATCTAAATGACTAAACAGCCGCACAGCGTCATTTTCCAACCAATAACTGGAAGTCGTTACCGTAGGTAGTATTAATAAGCAGGTATACCTACTCATAGATTATAAATTATATAGATTTATGGCTGATAAGTGATAATGTTGATTATGTAGATAAAATTTTTAGTTGCCTAATGATAAGAAAACCTATGCACATTACTTTTCGCATTGCTTTTAAAGTACGATTATAGTACAATTATTTTTGACTGAAGTCAAGCTGAAATTATTTTTAATATACCTATTTTAAGTCATAATGAATAAAATTGTTCTTTCATTTTGATAGCATTATAAATTATAATATACGTATTCCTACTTGGTATAACATCGCCCACATTTACTGTTATATTTTCTAAATGTGCGGTAAATAGAAACAAGGTTAATGCATAATTTCTCAAGCTGAAATTATTTTTAAGATTTTAGGTCCTAATAAATAAAATTGTTCTTTAATTTTTATAGCATTATACTATACATATTCCGACTTCGAATAACATCGCCCACGTTTGAGGCTATACTTCAGCTGGGGCACGGTCTAAAACGATCGTGACTACGCGACGCAAAGATTGTGCAAACGACGCGTGCAGAACAAAACATTATTTGTCATAAAAATTCAACATGCGTCCATTTAATGTTATTTTTATTGTTCTATTGGTAATAATAATAAAATATCCATTGACATATTTTCTTTTTAGAGTAAATGGGTAACGTTTGTTAGTCATCTTTACACGATTTAAGAATTAATTCCCCCGACGCCATCACAAAACAAATTGACGTGTTCACAGCCCTACTTTCGCTCTCCGATTGGCAGCGAGTCCAAAATTTCGTCGCACCTATAGTTGAAAATTATTTGCCGTTTCACTGAAGTATGCTCTTAATAATATGATATTATATTATTATTTTCTAAATGTTAGGTACTTAAATAGGAATAAGTCAATATTTTTTAAATACGTGTTAAATAGTAATTTTACTTACTAATTACTAATGGCCTATTATATGCACGTAATTAATTGTATCATTTTAATGACAATTAGAAGTTTTAACACGATGTATGTACATACATGGATTTTCTTTTAATCAATAAATAAGCCATCTAACTTGAAAATGATCCTGATAAAAAAAGTAATTAAATTTGTAAAACAAACATAGATACTTAATAAAAATCAATTTGATTATACTCGTAGCTAGCGAAGTATGAAGTTGCCAAAATAATTTACTATTTAAACTATTGTGTCGTCAGTAGTCACCAACGATCGTGGTTAGTATTTTTAGCCGGTTTTGTGAACAACGATATATCGTTGCCTAGTATTAAAAGGGTTAAAATGGAAAATTGAAAAAACCTTCAGAAATAAATCTATTAGAAAGGTTACCTACAAAAAGTTGGAACGGCTGGGATTCGAATTCACATCTTTCAGTTACGTTTCCAAAGTATAGGTACTGTGTAGTATTAATACTATCGACGGAAGGTACTTGATGGAATTTGAATTTAAATTCTAATGGATTTAAGTTTAGTACAATTGATTCCACTCAAATGAAATAGTACAAAACTTAAATCCATTAGAATTTATACTGTGTATATTCAGTATTAAATAATAATTTAATTAGAAATGTAGGATTGTCAAAGGAATAGTAAGTATACTATCACGAAATGTTTTATTTTTACCTACACAAATATCATAAATAGGTCGCCGGTCAGATTTTATATACTAACAAAATATTAAAATACTTTATTTATTGATGTTAAAATATAAGAATATATTCATACAATGAATAATTAATACATACCATAAGGATTACAAACTTCAAACAAAATAATATGCAGTTTGCTTGATTAGGCATTCTCTTATCATATCGACCTAAGTGTCCTAAGTAAACAGAAGTTTTGAATCTGGTGAATCAACAGGTAAGTACGTACCTAGATAATATTGTTCTTTATCTTACCGAAACTACGGACATTTAATATTATCTTTCGAGATAACCGCAATAATGTTAACCGCAGTTTAGTACCTATTACCTATCAATATTTATCTTTGTTATAACGGAAAGCATTTATAATCATTACGTATCTAACTAAATGTTAAATACGTACAAATATTTATGAGCTATGTCGAAAATTAAACGTAATACCAGAATTCACCAATAAAGTAGATTTATAGGCCATCCATGGACTGAAACCGTATACGGTTTAGAACCGTGTGCTATATACTAAGCTTGTCTTTTCTGTTCATGGAAATATATTTTCACGAACTATATTATAAGCATCTGATCGTATCCGTTTATACCATACACTTACACTTACACTTACAAATTTAGTGAAAATATATTTTCATGAACAAAAATCATAAGTTTAGTATGGCAAACGGATCTAAACCGCGTACGGTTTCAGTCCACGGATGGCCTCTTAGATAGGTATATCCTTTAAGGTATTAAACTGTTTTCGCTGTGTAGGTATAACATAATAAAAAAGCACTATTATACTTGATCCGAATTAGGATAGCATTATATAGTTAGCTGAAATATACATTCTGTCTCGTTTTACCATGTCTCTCGAGCAATGGGCATTAGAATTTGGTGTTGTGGTAGCAAATGTCAATATTTTTAACGACTTAAATTTTTGATCTGCAGTGTTCTGATAATGCCATAAACTACCTACGAAAAAATCATCAAATGACAGTATTTATAGTTAAACTACGTGATTAAGAGATTTGCAGATATTACCTACATCAAAAGACAGGGATACCATGTCTGATTTAGCTATCTGACTTTTTACGGCGTGGTGTAAGTACCTATAGATTATGCAACTAGGGTTTTAGTTTGTCTGGTGCTTAGATTGCAATATGAATGTACCTAACGATATTTTATGCGAAAGTAGCATACATATAAATTCTCTAAAATGAATCTGATATTTAGTGACAATACAAAGACAATAATTAGTGTTGCCTGCCTTATAGGTATTCAATATTACCTGCACGTATTATTGATATCGTATTTTTACACTTATCTTGACCAAACTATAATTATTAGTACTGGACTATTTCATTGTGTGTTTTATGTAAGTATGAATGTACTCATCGTATTGTATAAATAACCATCTAATTTAATATTGCTTTATTTTGTCGTTTGTTATGGGAGAGTTAAAGGTACAAAGCACACGGGTGGCAGGATTTCAGGAGTGGACAAAATTCTAAGAACCAGTCACCAAAAAAATAGCTGAGTCATAAAGGTATAATATTTGAAGAAAAAATCATTTGTCTCACGAGCTTCTTTCACGGAGAGTAAAAAAAGTTGCCTGCATTTCAATTAAAGTTTATTTTAAAAATGTGCTAAAAAAACTGCTCTATCGCCACAATATATTGATCGTTCCAAGTCGATTTGCATTATAATTCAGAATGCTATATTATTATTTAATAGATAAAATAATATGATTAAATATTTTGATGACTAAAAAAAATATTTTATCTTGGAGGGGCAGCAAACACCCTTAGCGCGTCCCTGGACTATTGGATACCTAATATATTTGTGAACCGTACTATTGGTAAGGGTTTATGATATGAAATTACTAATAATACACGATAAAAAAGCAGTTAGTTTTATGAAAAATAGAAGCCTTTAAATTTTACTAAATACATAACTGGGTACATAGAAAGTTATCACGTTATTACTTATTAGTTTAATATTATCATTATCCAATAGACAAGCACAAAATTTCTACTAGTTAAAAATATATAGGTAGGTATTTTTGTTTATCCAATATTCAATAGATTATCTGGATATATCTACATCTTATTATAATAAAGATAATTGAATGTTATTTTTAAAAGTAACCATTGTCCATTTACTAGAGTAAAAAGTCATATTATGAAACGTTCATCTTTTGCTTGTATCGGGGATGAAATCTGAGGCCAATTGCAGTGGCGTCACTAATCATACAATATATTGATTCAATTGTGGACCATAGGTTTTCAAGATGCTTATAACTTTAAAACAATACAGTATTGCTTATCAAAATGCACTACATGCTAAATAAAATAAACACAGTATCATACTATTATCACACGTACTCATTATCTGGATACAGCCGCATCGGGCTGGCTTAATTTAAAACTTTTGTCAGCTGGTTGGCACACAGTAGCTACTGTCTTGTAAATAAATAATAAAAAAAACACACTGGAACCTCTGTCATCTGTCATCGAGAGGTATCACAAAGTATTCACTGCAAAGCAAGCATTTAATGACAAACTCAATACTCCAAACCATGCACATGCCGCCGTTCAACTAAGTCAAGTGTATATCGATTGAAACAATTATTTTTATATACAACGTCGTTCTATTTTGGCTAGCGACGGCAATATTTTTATTACTGTCACGCGGTCGCAAATTCCACTATGTCACAGCAAGGGGGCAACAAGCAAAACAACTGTCAAACGCGTACATTTCAAACAGGGAGAGGTACCGGAACCACATCATCGGACGACAGCTTCAAAAGCTCCGTCTCTTGCTATCACAGGATTGTTCACTCAACATGGCAACCGGTTTGTTATCGAGCACTCGTTATCATATACACAACACACGTGGATGAGACATAATAATAAACAAATAATATTGTACTATATTCGCGTGAAACCGCGCGCATTACGAACTGCCAACTGGAGCACGAGAACGGCAATCTGCAGCTGAACTCAGAACGATTAGTTACTGTTTACAACAGTGGCTCCCAAATTGAGGCGCGCTATCACTTCAATCTCCAAGTGAGACTATTAGTTTCAAAGGCGGTAACCTCCATTTTCACTTATTTCGCTATATTTCTTAATTCTGATTCTGTAAGTACTTTTCCATTATGTATAGGTATTCATAAATTATCAAATTCATTTTCGATCGTTAGTTAAATATTTTACCGGCAGTTAATTCCAAAGAGGTTTATATTCATCAGTCACTATTTTTTTTACGACTTACTCTAAAGGTGGTTTTTCATATAAATCACAACACAGCGTAAAGGATATTTTATTTAGCTATGTACTTTTTCTATAATATTTGCAAGAAAAAATATTCCATTTTGTAGTCCTAAGTATGCTTGATTTTTTTTTTATTGTCTGAGAATGGTAGAATATGAAGGTTACCGACTTTGAAACTAAGTTTCGGGTGTAGAAAAACATCCACACATTGTACCTTGACAACTGGTTTTTCATATTATTTTATTAATTGAGAAAACATTTACCTACTTAGTAGAATACCATTATTTAATAAGCCGTATTATTTTATTAAATTCAACAATTTTAGTCGATAGTTATTTAAGCTGTTATATGTTATTATGAATGACCTATTGACTAAAACACTAAAATTTGTGGTATGTAATATCATGATTTCACAATTTGGCATTTAAAATCTTTTTTATTGTAGGGTATTGTAAATAAATTTAAGTCTGTTTCAAATTGAATGATTCTATTATATTATAACGAAGATAGCATATTGAGATAATATAAGTACTGAAGAATATTTGCTTCATTTAAAAATATTTTTTGTGGTTATCAGATAAAACCTTAACACTGACCCAAAGTGAAAAAAGTAATTACGTTATTATTGAACAAAGATAAATCAACATATTATTATAATCAACGCATAGATTAATTAATTAAATATCTAGTCAATAGAATATTAAAAAAACTGTAATAAAAAAGTAAGAATATTTTTTACTGTAGTAAAATAATACGGATAATCATTATAGTTGCGTAATATGCATATTATTTGTTTAGCGTTTTCATTCATTTTCTTGTATCCATAAGCATTGCATTACGTTACCATACCGTATACTAGCTAGGTACAGGATTATAATAAAAAAGATACCTACATAAATTCATTAAAAAGTATTCTACTTCGCTTTATTTTTCTTAGACTCATTCGGCCCCATCTGCATCCCCATCTTAAGTGCGCACCTGTCCCCATTATGTGACGTCGTTTTAAACGGTTTACTCAGGTATAAAATATAAATATGAATTATTGTAATATGCTAATAGTAGGTATACAATTTTACAATTATTCATTTGTTGTAATTTTTCAATATAGGTACCTACCTATTATATTATAATTTATTGTTGTGATAACTGAAAAAACGAAGGAATAAACGCAATAAAAATATTATTTACGCTTCTTAGATACACGTCTACCAATATTTAGAGTAGGTATACATAATACCATGATCAAAAATTTTTTTTCCGCGAAATTTACACTCAAAAGATGTATTATTTGCTGTATCATTATTTGTATTTGCGTTTAACATACATAACCCCACGGCATGTCGCTACTAGTAACAGCAAAAGTTTAATAACACCTTACAATAATTATTAGGTATAATTAAATGAATAGAACACATCAGTGTGTCAATTATGGATTTTGGAATTTAATTATTTGTATGAAAGGTGGAAGTCAATATTGATAAATATGTTTTTCCATGTATCTTCCCAACTATAGTGAATTTGTATTATTATATGATCAAAATATTAGCAAATAAATTTGAAAAAATAATAGGCGGTCACATTTTAGAAAGGGGGACGTATAATTAATAAAGTATGGCAACCACTGCCGATCAGTATTTCAATGTAGTTGAATACTTTTTTGTGTTCGTCGTGTAGTTATTGAAAAACTTTATTAGTGTTGGTCGAGTAGAGTGGCGCACGTTGACTTTTGGTTGGGAGTAGGTATTGTGCAACAATGGACTTCCCATATGGGCATGCAGTGGCGTACTCATAAATGGGTCTATCACTGTTAACTACAAATATTAAAATGTAAGTGTAGGTAGATTCGGCGAAAAAATATGGCGTTATTAGGATTTGTGGATTTATATGAAACAGTCAATATTTTTTCGATTGCGCTGAATTCACGATTTGCACTATCAGCTGCACGCTATCGGCATATCGATCAATAACGACTATGTATATTCTAAAATAATCTACCTACCAATAATGCTAACTAAACAATATTGAAATAGCGAATGATATTTGCCGACAAATAACATAAGTTTTTTTTTCTGCATATCCTTTATTAAAATAGGTAAAGGTGATTTTTAGTAGGAATAAATGATAGCCATTCAGCCAACACATTGAGTCTTTGTACTGGATCAAATGTAAATGAAAAAAAACAACATGAATTTTTTTGACCGACCGGGGTTTACATTTTATGCAAAGATGGCCACTCGATCAACTAAGCTTAAAACTTAACGCTACAAACTAACTTTTCAACCACATTCATTTGTGTAAGTACCTAATAAGTAATAAGTACATCACGTTTACGAAAAAAAACTGTATAAGCTTACCCTGGTAAATATAAGCTGGGTGTTTTTACGAGGAACCTTATTATGCGCATGCTATATAAAAATCAGTGATTTTAAGTGGTCATTTAATTGATTTAAAAAAATGTACATCATATTACAGCATAAAATAATTTGAAATCAGCTATTATTATTTAAATCTAGTTCCTTTATGAGATAATTATTTGTACAACCAATTAATAATGTCGCTAAGTAGGTAAGTATTTGATTGATTGCAACGACCGTCAATATTTTTTTAGAACAAAAAAAGATTTTTCCCTTTCATTGCGTTCGTCCCAAGAACTTCACTGAATCCCGAGGAGGGGCACAACAGACGGGAGATCAGAAGGAGTGGGGGTAATGTAGGAATGTCACGAGCGGCTCTAGGTGATCATACGCAGACAGACAGACAGTTAAGACGCGGCAAAATATCCAGACTTAAAAGCGTCAGCTGAGTTCATCAAAATACCAACTCAAATTATTTACTATTAATTTCACTACAGTGTTATGATAACGGAAATAAATATCTATTAAAACTAATTTATGTATTTCAATATAATTACTTAACACTTTTGGTATCCATTCTTTTGTCGTAAAATATACTTAAACTATTAATTAATAATAATATTAATTTTATTACTAACTTCTTGATCAATAATATTGAGATTTTCTATGCCAGAGTTGCTCTAGTTCTAGTATGTAACCATCTATATAATTATAATATATCCACAGTACGCCTAAAAATAATGCCATCACAATAATTTTTAAGTATTGATAAAAAATATGTTTCGTTGATTTTGTGAACGGCTTATACCTTGGACTAGTTTTTTTCTCTCTTTCAAATTGATCAAAATAGCCATTCCACGACTCGCGAATATAATCATAGTGCACATTAGCCCAATTGTGACACCTCCGCAATATAAAATCTATGCCCACATAGAGTTACTAAATCTTTAGACCGCCATTAAAATATAATGTGAATAGGTCCCGCTCGTGTCGTGTCACTACGCTATTGATTTAACTATCGTGCTTATCAGTGGCGTAAATTGTATAGGAAAATGCTCAATAACTACACAAATATAGTACCTACTTAACCAACATTCGCAAAATAGTAGTGCAGTGCACAGTACACACATCTAATAATTAATAATTGTAATTATAAAAATAAATATAATGTTGTTTTCATTGTTAGATAACGTCATGATATTTTTATAATCTGTGATATTTTCGTACCTGTAGGCTACGCGAAACAATAATAAATGCATTATTACCCACTACAACAGGAATATCTCGACCCGGACAGCTGTGTTTCACACAACGTCGTAGGACGTAGTTCCTTGTCAGTTTAAGTTCATCAGTGGAAGCTCATATATAAATGATTCATATCTCTATTTTTCTATCTCCATCATTTACCTTGTTAAAATAAATATTATGATGTTATGCAGGTAGCTAATTTCATTACGTATTTTCTTCATTTTGTTAGTTCTGGATGGCTATTTTGAACGGATATACATGCCTTCAAAATCTTTAATATTCTGGTGTATATGTTACACCGAATGTGCGAAATTAACTATTACATGAAATGGGCAAAATTTTGGCTAATTCATGTAATAGTCAAGCCTGTTGCCTTATTCATGAATTAGGTAAATTTCCTGCTGAGTACATGAATTCGCCAGGGTATGGAATTCTTCAACTGTCAACATGACAGAAGAAAAAGTAAATTTAATACGGATGGTTTTATTAGTTATAATTGGACATAATATAATATTATTATTATTAGGTTAGGTTAGGTTAGGTTTTGTAATTCTGAATTAAATTATTCAACTGAATGTCCATTTTGAGGTTAGCTATCAAGTGTCAACAAACTATCACAAACATTCAATCGACCATTGCACGTTTGATACCCAAGCACGAATCAAATCGCGAAAATACTTTTCAATAAAATTCTTCCGTTATCATAATATTATAGTTCTAGATTTTTTTTTGCGCATAGTAAATGGATATGAACGTTATTGTAGTTATTGATTGGTATATTTTTATATTATAATCAATGACATTTGACACATTTGTTTAGTTTGATTAGTTGCAAAAAAACACCACCGGAGCGCGATCATCTATTTTGACCATAGATAATATAATATGTACATTTTGACCAATGCATGAACATTTGATACATTTAGTTTAGTTGCAAAAAATACCACCGTAGCGCTACTATCTAATTTGTCCAATACATGAACTAGGCAGAAAAATTACTGCCGAATTCACGCACTCGTCAGATATTTTGTCTAATTCATGAATGCAACGGGCTTGCATTTTTCATTATTTAGGCAAGAATTTGCTCCTTTCATGTAATATTCAATTTCGCACATTCGGCGTAACATATATCTTCAAATAATCAATGAATGTTATCTCCACATCATCTACTTTCAAAAGTTGTATTATTCGCATCCCTTCCTTAATTTATCGAACTCTTATAATGTGCTACCCCTAAATACTTTATGATCTACGTACCTGCACTGGGCATCACTGGCAAAAGACAGTACCTAAATTGAACGTTATGCAGAATGTAGCCAGTCCACAATAATGTCGAGCTGAGATAATGGCACTTTAGTAACAACATGATTATTAAAAATGTATATGAAAATGTAAAGTGTCAAATTGTAAATAGTATTTTATTTCAAGAATAATTTTTTTGCGGCTTGGCTATTTTCAGCAGAATGTAGAGAAAATCTCGCATCTGATCTATTTCAAATCTCATTTTTTTTATTTTTTGTGGACTGGCTACTTTCTGCATAACTATGTCCAATTATAATTAGGTAATAAATTAACTAATCCTTCCACGAAAACTAAAACTTATACTTAATACTGACCAAGCAATTCCTCAATTTTCATTATTATTTTCACTCATTATTGTTAGAAAATTTATTTTCCTAACTATAATTCTCGCTCCTTACTAATGAGATGTTTAACGCGGTATCTCTAATCAAGCACTTTAGGACTAGGTCATGCGAAACATTTTTTTTACTATATCACCAAAAATGTATGCGAATTTTGCCCATGCGTAAACCCGTTTGAAAATTACTGATATAAGGTATAATTATTACACTAGGTACTTAATGAATATTTTGCAAAATATTAACCAAATATTTCTAACTCGTGTTGGAAATATGGATACAAAAATATAATTTGCTTTGTTATTTATTTACTGTTGGGTGGAATCTTCTGTCGACTAAGTAAATTTGCATAGATGTTGCTGGGAATTTTTAATGCATTTGATACAGGTATCTCTACCTACCTAATAACATGATACATCTTACAATTTATTGCACCTGCTTGCGTTTGTTTCCAAGATGCAATTACTTTCTCGCTTCCGTCCCACAGCAACCCAGCATAAACACAGGGACGTACGTAATACTCCATCATTTATTAGTGTAGTAATGAATAATAATTAATTATAATAGTTCAATGACATTATTAATGGACAACGCACTCGATACAGTAGCTAGCAAGTCAATTCGCGCATAACGACATTCGCACATGTATAGGTAGACGTCACGCATTTATAGCAATATGACCTTTATTGTAATAGCGTTAGAACAGTGTTACTAGTGTCAATGTTCATTTGAGCGAACCCGTTCGAACCGAACCATTCGGAAGACCTGACAAAAAGCATCGGGAATTTATAGCAATATCACCTTTATTGTAATGGCGTTAGAACAGATTATGCCATTCGGCAGACCCGACAAAAAAGTGAGTGTCATTTTATTTTCCAGATGCTTCGTCCATATGTCATTGTAATAGAGACTTTTGCGATGCTAAACGCAGAATGAGTAAGGCACATAACTCGAAGTAGAGAAAATCAATAGATATTTTTTGAAATATCTAGAAAATAGTAGGTCATATGACATAGTAGTGATTAAACAATGTATGAAAATATACATAAATATGCGATAGTTATAAAAAATAGTCAACGTATAATATACAAAATAATGTATTTTTTTTAAAAGAAACAATAAGACAATTGAATAAAAACAAAATAATATTTGTTATAACACATTTTTCACATTCATATAAATTAAGTAATTAAACTTCACTCTGTTGAGGCCCATAATATGATATACTTAGGATCGGACATGGTTATCAGATAGGTTTACTGCATAATTTCATGTTATCCAATGGTACCCCAAAAGGTGAACACTTCCAAAAGCAAGACCCAGCTGACGCTGAATGGATGAGAGTGATGATAAAGTTTATTAATTTAAATGATTTATTTATTTAAATATTTATTAAAAATGTAATCAATTCAAACAGCCTTTTATCCACTAGTGAATTATTGATCGAGGCCGATGATAATTAAAATGTAAAATAATATAAGGTATATTACAGGTATACAATACCTACACCATTTTTCATCCATTTGTAATGATAACAGGAAAAGACTGAGAAAAGCTAACCCTCTGGGTTACATATTGCCTGGAATCACATATATTTTAACAATATTTTATTATACTATACAGTGTAATCGTTCTCTTAACCGTCGTTTGTAGAACTTTTTAATTATTCGCTATATAGCAGTGATGGTCACGCAATTTATCCGCATTACATTGTATTAATATATAATATATACTTATACGAAATGCTTACACCAACAAATATTATACCCTTTGACTCCCAAAGCTTTTTAGACATTTTTACTATATGGAGATAGAGCATATCATGGGTTTCTATGTTGTAGAAGTTATAGGTAAAATACTTTTTATGCGGAATGGTTATTATTAGCCATTCACCCAACTCATCTGGCATAATGCACAGTGACATCTATCGGCAAAAAAAAACAACTATTTTGGTAGACAATAAAAATCACATGTCATCGAACAGTTCATACAAGCTGACGTTGTCCATCCAAAAGTATGTAAAACTAACAAAAAATCCATTATAATATAAAATTACAATTCAAGATATCTAAATCATAATGTAGTCAATTATCACTAGTGAAACAATAAAGCTATCTACCTAACATAAAACATCGTATTTTTCATAAAATATCTGGCCATACAAAATTTTTAATTAGTTGCTGAACGTAGTAACTACCTAACTCAAAAAGTAAATGAAACTACGAACAATTACATATGCACTAGTGACTAGAATGATTAAACGCATATTAAAAACAAAGTACCTCTATTATAATAATAATATGTTCCAACTCACGAATTCAACGTTGCCAACTTAGTGTTTTTTTTTTAATAATAATATGCACCACGCTTTCAAAATACATATCTGGCGTATCGTGTTAAATCTAGCGTTTTTATGTCACAAAAAGCTTGAAATTTCTGATAGAAAAGCTTGAATATTGCACCATTTTTTCTTGGACATCAACGTGTTGGCCTTTTGTATGAGTATAATATATATATATATTACGAATAAACTAATAACATACATTATTTACCTAATTTATTACTAAATTTAGTCTCTGCATTAGTTTTTGGTTGTATGACTTCTTTGTCAGTTCCGATACAATATTTTTTTGTCAATCTTTGGTCTTGTATAAATAATTATGACTTATTATTTTTAAACGCCAATTATGAGAAAATATTGCATTTGTCTGCTATTGAACTTATTTTCTAAACCTATCTGACATAGTTTCGACAATAGCATTTGGAAAATTGCTCACAATAACATATTGACTGAAAATAAGAATACGAACATGTAGGTAAAGGAAGTACAGATTATTCTGGCATTGCGGCCATGACGAAATCAGTTTTCAAGGGTGTTAATGTCGTTTGAAAGTAACGATACCGACACCTATATGAATTGCCCGCACTGTCAGAAGAATCTGACATCATTCTATCTAAAAATACATATTAAAATCTAGTTACCTACGCCACTGATGCATCTTAATTGCGTGCTCACAAGCGCAGGCTTGGTCTGGAGCATTACATTTTCATTAAAAATGACGTGAAATGTGAAACATTTAATGAATGAAAATTATTATTTTTTCTTTGTTTTTGCAAACGCGTCGCAAAGCACTTAGAAGTGCTGCGAAAATGATCTTACTTATTTTTCAATTGAATTTAGAAAGGTTTCTGCGGGGTACAATATAATGAACACATTTTTCCAAACTTGAATAAATATTATGGGTACATACTTTCTTGATCATTATGTTTTATTCCCACCATATTAATTTGATTTTCTCAGAAATAATTTTTCGTAAATTTCAGTCTTAATAACAAAACATACTGTAGTATTTATAGAAGAATACGATAGCATATTGCTATATTTTTATCAGTAGCGAATACTATCTGTTTGCGAAAGTAAAAGATTATCAGTGTCACACACTAAAAACAATTTACATACCTATTTACAAAGTGGTTGATTTGTTAATAACAAAGCGCTCACCCGGAAAGTGAAAGACGTGAGTTCGAGTCCCACAGTCCAACTTTTTTTCTATTTTTTTCATATGTATGTTTCTGAGGTTTTTCAAACAAATTTTATATCTATAACAAAGAATTAAGCATTCTTAAAAACTTGTGTATACCTATTCAATATTGAATAATAAAAAAAGATAAATGTATTATATTATATGAATATGCTTATGATATTATTAACTCTATCTACGAGTACATTGCAAAGAAGAATTATTGCAAATCTCCGTTCATCATTATACATAATACTTATGGAACTATCTTGCTTTGCGACTGCAAGATGTACCTAGGTGTTCTCTTAAATATGTATATTGTATCGGTAGATAAAAATATATATTGAAATACGGATGATTATTAAAATATTGCGTTTATCTCTTTAACTTATTCTGAAGTCGTGTCCACTTTAATAATGAGACTTTGAATAGGAGACTGTGTTCTGATATGATATAGTATGTAAGCAGAAAAACTATGATTTAACTTACTGCGCTGTCAATCATATAAAATAAATATTACAAGCAGTGTGACGTTTAATTGTTAAAATTCTCATATAAAGCTTTATACTGGTTTTGATTTCGTATTTGGTAGATTTTGTTAATTTAAAAATTTGTTGGTGAGTTGGTGATATTGAAAGTTGTTCAGAAACAGCTGCCAATAACAACATCTCTCTCCAGGTAACTTTGTTTCACCCGCTTAGTAGTGTCCGATCAGATAAACCTACAGTCAAGATATTTCTCATCAAAATCGGTCTAAAAACTGAAATATAAAATTAAAACTCTGAATTGGTAGATACAATATTATAATTATTATCATGAATACTTTTGTACTAATATAATGGACAAAACTTGGGTAAGCCTTTATCCAATACATTGATGATGGCGGTTACTGCTGATTGTCATGCATATCGAGGAGTGGCGAATAATAAAGAAACAATATTAGTATTTTTTGTTGGTATCAGTATTGTGTATCGCGCCGATTTAAATTTATTTAAAAAAAAATAAGATTTAAAAAAATCCAAGCAAAATATAGAATGATATAAAGTTACTTATTAACAACGTCTTTTTTTGACAGCACCTAACTGGACGCAGTTCAAGCTTTGCTGTTGGTTGTAAAGTCGATTTGTGGCGCTTTTGGATTACAATATGTATCCCAGATCCACAAAGTTCATACCCTATAGGAATAAAATACTACCAGATCAGTATCCTCTTTTCCCACACACGCGTTGTGTAAAAAGACTATTTTTAGATTGCACGTCATTTTCCTGTCACAATAAATTAGTTTTTCAAAATCAGTGTTCATCTCGACACAACCCTCATTCACTAAAAAAATACCCCTTCTCTCCCGCGATTCTCCAGAATATTTCTTCGGAGCCGGAGGGTAGTTTGTTACTATCTACCTAACGAAAGCTTTTTTTCCGTTGATTTAGTCCAGCCATAGAAATAAATACGAAAGACACGAATATCGATATCTTATCAAAATACAGAACTATTTATACATATTATTTGGTCTTCATATCGTCTTATTATCATTTATATCAGTCCATCCACATACATCCGCATACATATTCCCTGGCTTTGCCAGTGGCAGCGTTAGAAGACACAACATAAATAAAATTGTATGTGTTCGTGAAAACTTTTATAAAAACCTTCTAAATCGAGCTGCCAATATGTTAGTTGTTTTTTAAACTATCCCATATGGTCTATACCCTATAAATTATGTGGGTACCTACGTGTTCTTTTATGGAAACCGGGAAGATAGACGAAAGTAATTTCTAGTAGGTAATGAAGTTTCGGTTGGTTGTAATTCGATTTACAACAAAATAAAAAAGTACCTATCTAAAAACATGCAAAAATGTAGCCTGCGTCGTTACGGTCTCGTTATCAATTTATTGATATATTTACTCTTGAAGCCACATTAGTTACTATGAAAAAGTCCTCAATAATAAATTATTATCGTTTTAAAATATTTTATTTTATATAATAGGTAGCTCTGTTATGCAATCAAAAATTCTTTTCCTACAAGTTCCTCGGCTCAATTTAAATTCCATATCAAGTTAATTGGAGCAACTAGTTCTTATTCGTGTCACCAATGGTTGACGTGACATGGATAGGAGGTTTAGAAACGTGTCATAGATTAAGCACTGTTTAATTTATCTCTACGAGGATCAAAAATGGCGGCGCGTCACGTTTACATGTGCATAGTTGTATTTGTGATGAGGGATTTTTGCACTTTATTTTTAAATATTATGGTAATATTTTTTTATCACTGTAGCTTATTCTTGTCAACGATTCAAAAATTATTAACACTAAAGCCATTCAGTCAAAACCAAGCAAATTCAACTATATAAGACAATTTGTTAAAAAAAAGAATACATTTATATAATATGGCTTGCTGTTGCTATATGGCATAATCAGATGTGATAAAATTTACAAATTTCGATAATAATTTATAGTGTAATGCAGTGGTTCCCAAAGTTGACTGGGCTTCGACCCATCTAACAAAAATGTCCAATCTTGGGACCCACCTCTTAGCTGTCTGAGAGAAGAGAGGGCATAAATATTGGTAATGCTCAGATTCCCTAGTGGCGAGTCGTGGAACTACTTAATGCTGTCTTATTTGTTCTAATTGAAATAAAAAAAATATTTTTTATAAGTGTTACCAATATGAATGAAAGACTGTTGAAATAAGAAACACAACTTAAATAAAAAAAATATTACTTAAATACCTACACCTGCAAGGTTTTTTTACAAAGTTATTTCAATGGGAAGGATGTATTTGTTTCTTATTTTTCTTCATTACAGTTTTAGCATCAACTTCAACTTTAGTTAATTTTAAGCGCAGTGAGTTTGATATATCCAATTTATTTCTGTATTTAGTTTTAATGTTAACCATAGCCGAAAATCCGACCTCACATAGATATGAGGTAGTAAAGAGGAGGAGGACTTTCATAGCTTCATCGAACAGGCAAGGATAATTATCAGCAACTGAGAGCCAGAATTTCGTTAACTGTTTACGATTGAAACTATTTTTCAGTGACGTATCTTCTGATAAATCAATGAATTCTTCACTTGCTTTTGTTTGTTTGTTGCTATTTTTTTTAATTCATGTATACAGTGGCGAGGGCCCAACCAATATTCGCTCGCGACCCACTGGTGGGTCGCGACTCATAGTTTGGGAAACCATGGTGTAATGTATTAAAGGTTAGTTTATTGAGTATGATTTCATTTTGGTTGCATAGAGAGAATCGATGGGCCTTATAATATTCCGTATGTTGCTGGATACTGATATTAGTGCATTCAAGCAGTTAAAAGGGCACTGTTCCTTAGTTATGCAGTATCAATTAAATTTACAATATTTTTCTTACAAATACATTCCGACCATGTCCGATTATAATTAGATCATATGGGCCTCCACGGAGTGGAGGTTTGTATTAACAGATTTTGTTTTTAGGAGAAATGGATGTCAGCCACTTCCTCAATCTATAAGGTCTATACTCTGACTCATACACATATTGAAAAAGAATAATATGTGTACTTGCCAGCTCCAGGATTCAAACCTGGGACCCACGACTCTATAGGCCGTGGTTTATGCCGCGCGTCATCGTGGGTTCTCCACAAATACATACCTACATCGTTTTTTATATTATTTATTTTAGGTAGGTGCTTAGTAAAATTTAAAGAAATAACTGTAAACCCAACATAATATCATCATCATCAGCCGGGGTCAATCCACTGCTGGATGAAGGCCTCCCCAAGCTTTCTCCAACTCTCTCGGTCCTGTGTCGTTCGCTGCCACGTATTTCCGCCGATCTTCTATAGGCCGTGGTTTATGCCGCGCGTCATCGTGGGTTCTCCACAAATACATACCTACATCGTTTTTTATATTATTTATTTTAGGTAGGTGCTTAGTAAAATTTAAAGAAATAACTGTAAACCCAACATAATATCATCATCATCAGCCGGGGTCAATCCACTGCTGGATGAAGGCCTCCCCAAGCTTTCTCCAACTCTCTCGGTCCTGTGTCGTTCGCTGCCACGTATTTCCGCCGATCTTTACCAGTTCGTCAATAAAGCGGCTTTTAGGGCGACCCTGTGGCCGTTTCGTACCCCTTGGGTACCATTGGATGATGGCATTTGTCCAGCGGCCGTCCTTTCGGCGAGCAATGTGCCCCGCCCATCTCCATTTCAGCTGTTTGGCAACGTCTATTACATCACGTACTCTTGTCTGCTTCCTAACCCATTCGTTTCTCTTACGGTCCTTTCGCGTGATGCCCAACATGCACCTCTCCATGCCTCGCTGTGTGACTCTTAGCCTTTGGACATCTCTCGTGTTGAGGGTTCACGTCTCGCAGCCATACGTGAGCACGGGTAGCACACATTGGTTGAACACCCTACGCTTAAGACATAATGGTAGGTCACTCTTGAAGATACTATTCAGACGTCCGAAAGCACTCCATCCCAGCTTTGTTCTTCGAGCAATTTCATCGTGCATGCTTCCGTCTATGGACACCTGCTGTCCGAGATAGACGTAGCTGCTGACTTGCTCGAGTTGGGTGCCAGAAATACAGATACATAGTAATTACATACTACATTATTATTATTACATATATTACATATTACATAATTACATAATATAATTATACGTAATTATATTACGTACGTCGCCTTTATTTTGTGCAGCTGTAATAGTGTAGGTATACATTTTTCGCCAATGTAAATTAATATGCAATCTGCCAGATTAAATTGCAATCGTGTCAGGAGACTTATTGACGTGAATAAATTCCATAGCATATTTTATTACCGAGTCGTGTATTTATAAGTATAAGTTGTATATATAAGTATAAGTTAAATTATCGATTAAAATAACAACTATATCGGATTGATGTTGATGCATCGCAAACACAGAATTATTATATTATAGGAATTATGGTTGTAGATTTACAATATTATAAACTAATAATATCGCTTTAGAATAATCAAATTATATATTTTGTTGTATTTATTATAGTCACAATGTTGTATAATATTACAAGCAGTGGTCTAGTGGGTACGCCGAGTCGTCAACCCGGGACTTTTTTCTTCAGACATTTTTCACCAGTATTATAATATTACATGCAATAAGTCCCGAAAGTTGGAGTGGATGTAGTCTAAAAGCTCTTGTAAGAAAAAATTTAAAGTAAGATTTAAAAAAATAGAAATTTGAATTACCTAGGTTACGCGTGCGTGCTACCTGTGCTCCTGTATGTCTGTGACACATGGCATCTTACTAAGCTGCAAGAGTCTCAGCTTTTGAGCTTTGAGAATCGATATGTCCGCCGAATCTTAGGGGTACATTGGTACGACCGCGTTACAAACACCCAAGATCGTGAGCAGACAGCAGCCTTCGGTGATTGAGGTTATCACGAAGAGACGCTTTACGTGGCGCGGACACATATTCACTCCGTACCCTTGTGGCATAGACTCAAGGGTTCCGTCGTCGTGGCCGGCCCTCCCTCACCCTGCAGCGGTGCTACAAGAGCGACCTACGTGCTGCAGGTCTGACATGGCGGGAGGCGCAAGAGTTGGCGATGGACCGAGGGAAGTGGCGCGAACTTGTGCTTGCTCTATGCCCCAATGTTGGGACGTGACAGGGTTGAAGAATAAGGTACTCTTACTAACAGTTATAAAATAAAAAAAACATTCATCACTAAATACTTCAATAAAAATATATATTTCCTATAGGAAGATAATTGATGTCATTCTGTAACGAAACATTGGGTACCAAAAAATATTGAAAAATATACTTTGGGCGAAGTGGGGGAATAGGGTTATTATGATTAAAAAAAAAAAAAAACAACGAGCCGGCACTGATTGATCATAAATCATAATGTACACATAATAATACAGGTATGACAACATCGTCGCCGTTTAGATAAACGAAAATATCAACAAAACGTAATTTTGAGATATTATATTATTTGAAAGTTGAAGGGTGTATGAAATATCGAATAGATTTTCTATATAAAAAATAAAATTAGTAGCTAGAGTCTTCGTATTTATACTTATATAAGTCTGACTCAATTTATCGACATTTTATCTTTTTTTTTACATTTAACATCATAGTATCTATATTAACTGCCCCGTTTTTAAGCAAGAAAATGTTTAATATATATATTTCTATTGAATATATTATTAAACACAAAATTTAATTCAGGAAGTAACAATTATACTACTTCGATTTCTGACCAAGCTGTCAATCCAAGTCGAAACCATGTTGGATAGATAGACGGGTTAGAAGTTAGAATTCCAACTACTGATCGACCGCACACAAGATAAATTGATAATATTAATTTGGGATTAGAAATAATTCTAGGACTAATTGGTAAATGTGAACAATTTCATTATACTACACCTATATATCTATAACCATTAGGTACTATTGTTTCTTCAGCTAAATAATAGGATCTAACCACTTACAGACATAATATTTAGTATATTATAGTGTAATGTTTTTTTATATAAAAATAATATACCTACACAGTATGACATGATAGTTTTCATCAAGATGATATAACTATATTTGAAAACAAAATTAATACAATATACCGACATACACAGGTAAAAAAGGATTAAAAAAAATAACACTAATATTTACTTCTTCTTTCTGTGTCATACTCCTTATTGGACGTCGGTGATGATTTTGGATATATTTTCCATTTTTTTCGGAGTGCAGAACTCAAACCAATCTTTAAGAATCTTGGTCCAAAACGTTCTTATTCTGTCAGGGATCGTTTACTGGAAATCTTCTCTTGAAGAATGTGGCCAAACTATGTCAACTTTGTAGTTTTTTTTTTTTTTTTTTTTTAATTATTTTTAGGATAGTGACGTCTCAAGACAAAATGCCGCCCCTGGGCAGCGCCAAAATGCCGCCCAATTTTATACCGCATTTTTTATCATCCTTTCATGACACCAATATCTAATAAATGTATTGTATGGATGGATACATTACGAAAAGAGATATATACCACTAAATCTAATTTAAATGCCATCTCTGCTTCAATAGACAATATTGCGAATCCACGGTTTCAGATACATTTAAAAATACACCTGACAGCTTCCAAAACTCGCGAGTGAATTTCAAAAATATTTGGATAAATTTTAAATTAAGTATGTATCTACCTATAATTCAATTGTAATTCGCAAATCTCCACATGTCATTGCTGATCACCAAGGACGCGACGTCCAAGGACAATGGAAGTAAACTAGACATCGCGTACATGACAAAAAATTACAGTCCTGTTAAACCTTTTATAGTTATTAATACATTTTGGTTCCAACCAGTGAGCAGATATTTTTAATGGAACGATATTTCTGTTATTACTAAACTTTTTAGGTATATATTTCTATATATACCTAATGATTCTCCTCGACTTGCCGCCCTTCAGGTAATTGCCGCCCCCAAGCGATGCTCAATCTGCCTACCCCCACGGGACGTCACTGCATGTGGATTAGACTCAATCACAGAATTCGATACCACAAAATATGGAATAATATGCGAATGATCTAAGCTTTATTCCACTCAAGAGCTACAGTTACAGTGACAACAGACACAATTTTATATAACCATTGGCATTGTGTGGATGAATTTTAACTTCTTATAATGGGCAACATATATTAATGTTATGATGCTCTTTTGTTTTGTCAATAATATCCAAACAAAAGATAAAATGCAAGTGATATTACAATAATTATTGTCTAACGTACCTATGTAAGCAGAAGTTTTTTTGTTCATTTCACAAAATCTAATAATGTTGACGTATTCTCTAATGAATCCCTCGATCCGGTTTGGTCCCATAAGGCGTTGTCTGAATAATTTCCCAAAAAGTTTTCCACGGTCACACGTCGCATCACGCGTCCGTCAGCCAACCGGCGAGCGACAGCCTGCGGGAAGCTGACGAAAGCCTGTCAGGAAAATGCGAAATGGTCGGCGAAAAAACTACGCTTATCTCATATGGAAATAGTTTTCATTCGCACATATGTCGCGCGTTATTTAGTCAGAGAATGCGTCGAATTTTCCGGCTCTTTTTAGAAAAATAAACTTTTCATTGGTAACGGATAGGTACCAGTCCTGAATTATTTTATCAGTTTTTACTAGTCACCTCGGTTTGGTAGAAAAATAAACGAATAATAATCAGTAGGTATTATAGCAACGTATAAATTACTATTATCTTAATTTGTTACTTTTCATTAGTGGCATTATTATAACCCGATCTGTATTTGCGTACTAATATTTTCCTGAATCTAAAAGAATCTCAAATTTTTTTTTTTCAATTTAGGCATATTATAGATTGAAAAAAGCGCCTACAATGTCTAAAAGTTAACTGTCGGTTTATAAAGTCGCGTGTCTCAAGTTTAAGTACCGTGTCAAACAGAATCACAATATTATGTTAATGTTTCAATATGTGTTTAGATCCAGAGCATGCACCCAATAAATTGAGCAAGTGACTAACATCGTTTAAATATGGTAGAGCTAATTTTTAAAAAAATACTGAATAAAATCGATAACTTTATTTAGCAACATTCTCCATCACCAAAAGACATCATAGATAATTGGCAAGTATGTAGTCTAGTAAGTGGAGAAAATTAAATTATTCAGTAAAGAACCAAGTATATTATAAATGAGTCGTACCTATAGTTCAATCTATTTAGCGTGACGTAATGATAAGGTTAAGCAAAAAGATAATAATTAGCAACAGCCAGCACCCACGATCGTTATGGTTTCGACACTATTTATACATTATTTAATATAATATATTCAAATAATATTCAAGAATATTATATTCAGGAATTAGTTTAATAAATATTAAGTTCCACGATGCAGTCGTTCAAATTTGTAATATATTTTGCATCTCTCTATAGTTTAACAAAAAAAACATATCGTGGGTTACACAATAATTATGTCCTCTAAAATCAGACATAGTGCTAATAATTTATTTGTGTTTTATGTACATGTTCTATATATCGGATAACCTTGATTTTTTTGTCTAGCATACATAATTATATAGACACATAATTCGTTGTTAACTCTAAATACCAAAATTATCGACTTACCAAGTTTTGGCGGCAACTCCACGATATATCCGGTTTAATCAATAGTTGGTAACTCAACGATAATATACCAGTATATTATGAATCACTAGATGAATACCTTTATTTGTTTTTTAGTGGCATAGTATCAATGCACGTAACACACCACTGTCTAAATTGGTCTATATGCAGATAACTTCATAGAGTTTCAGTCATATTTATTTTCTCTCAGGATAATATTTTGTGGAGTATCTATCATCTTATGAAAATAAATATTATTTTTTCATTCAATTAACATACCAATATAGCTCGTCGGCATCTGTGAGTCTCACAGATGCCGGCCTCTACTCAATAAAAAGTTAATTCTTCTTAACGTTCGCTAATTTATTACTTAATCTCATTCGCTACTTTGGCGAGGCTTTTATGTATTTTATTTAACTCTAGTTTACATTTCAATGCGAAAGATAACATTATTTATTTCAAAAATCCGTTTGAGATTTAAGAAGTCGTGAAAATGTAAACTGCTATTTTCCATATTTATATCTAGTTTAAGGAAAATAAACAATACAGTGGGTAAAATAACTAGTAATATAAATTCTTTATTATTCACATGAAGGGTATCCAACCCGCCCTCTCCACACGGATACCTTGCCAGATCCCTTATCTACCTATCAGTTCGCGTACAAAATGATGACTTGCACTAATGTAATGTTGAAGCTCTATTATCTAAGTTAAGTAAACCAATGATACCCGCGATTCTTTACATTTTAAACCAGCAACCATCCATGATTAGTGAAGGTTTCAGATCGATAACAAAAAGTCAAATGTTTTAAAGTAAGTTGTATGAAGACCGGACTCGAAGAATAGAATGTATTGTCAATACATTATTTTTACAAGTAATAATATTTGAAGTTCACGGGAATACGGGAAATATGCGAAAAGATTTTTTAAACAGGAAAGAAAAACGTAGCGAATTTTAACTAGTCTTTCTATATAATTATAATATGTATAGTATATAATATTATCATGAAGAAGCCATTCGGACTGTTAGTTTTTTGATTTTAATAAAATTTTAATAAAACCTGTAATTTAATACAAATAGAAAACCACAAATACATTATTTGTGTATATATTTCTCTCGTATAGTTTGGCATTAGGACCTACTGTCATGTTATAATTTGGCAGTGTGTGGTCCCATGATATGCCCGATTAAAACCGTGTGTGGTGCGGGGTGGTTATGGTTTGGTGGGGCCATTAATTTCAATATTCATGGTGACCACTATGTATAAGGACAGTTGGAGAAAAGTAATACCCAACGTAGATTGCCGCAATCCTAATGACAATGATGGTTTTTCCAAATAAAAATATCTATAGTGGTGCAAATACGGAATGAAAATAAACTCAAATGAATGTTGGTAACTATTTAGGGTTACACAAAAGTACGTATACATAAGAATTATAGCGAGGTTCAATATCATATTTAAAACATCCCTGTCTTTGACACCATACTGTCACGTGTGGT
Organism: Rhyacophila brunnea; assembly: GCF_057557595.1. NCBI lineage: Eukaryota > Metazoa > Arthropoda > Insecta > Trichoptera > Rhyacophilidae > Rhyacophila > Rhyacophila brunnea. Next base: position 22,353,505 of record NW_028233350.1, read on the forward strand.
CTACGCTATCATTTTACGTTAACAAAAGCTTTTCCAACTCGTTTAGTATGCAGTTTTACTTTTATTTTGTACAAAAACTGAATTTTAATGTGTAAACCATGTATATTTATGATTTTGTGGACATGGTATAATATGTCATGTAGACGACTAAAAGATTGCGGTTTCCAGTCATAACTGTGTTAATTTTATTATCTATAATAAATTGCCATTCATATACTCAAATAAGAGGAATACTTATATACCTACACACACTGTGTATTTCACCCGAATAAAACATTAAAGTGTAATCCTTTGCAATAACGATTTTTACTAATGGCATATAACAATACAATATTTATAGACACCATACCTAATTATTTCCCATCCCAATTTCGATCACAGGATGAGTAAAATATTAATTTTTACCAGAACATTTTAAAAAAGAAAAATATTTACGTTAATTCGCATTCCCGAAATCTTGGAACTCAAGCATTTTCAACAAATCTAGCGTCGTAAGTCGTAATGTCATACGTTTAGATGTGATTAGAGAAAATCTCAATCTCGAGATTCGGGATTTCCCGAAAAGAATTCTCGAGAACTCTCGAGATATCGGGAAATTTAAAAAAAACCTGTAAAAATCCTAAAATCAGTGTAAAACAGACAAATTCAAAAAAAATGTTTTTTTTTATTTATTAAGAAAACAAACAAATATAAAACAAAAATAATTCAAAACATTACTTATTAAAACAGAATTTCAAAAAACACAGACTGTCAATCGTGTACGTTTTTGAGACACAAAATTCCCTGATGCTGCAAAAATTGCGCTTATTTTGAGTCGACGTTGGCTTAATTGTGTTTAATGCCCCGATAAGTCTTTGAACGTTTTGTGTTTTCTGTTCACTTTTTTCATATAGAAAATCATTTTTTTTTCAATTAATATTTGATAATATCTAAGATAATATATAAGAAATCCCGAAACCCGAGGAAAGATTCTCGAGATCCGGGATTTTCCGAAATGTTAAAAATTTCAATTCTCGAGATTCGGGATGGAAAATCTCGAAAATTTCTCGAGAATTCCAGTCGGGAAATTTCCGAAACCCAACTCTAGATGTGATGCATTCTTACTTACTTGATGGAAAAGTGGGACTGTCGATCCGAGATGACGCGTATGCCGGCGTTTGTGACGCTTTCGTACCCATGTCTAATTTATACCAAATATGCTAAAAAAAATACAAAATCTCGAAATATTATTTCTAAGGCGTTCAGAACAGTGAAGCATTTTTTTAATATTTTAATCAATTTAATAATTTATCGCATATCATTTCATATATAATATTAACAATAAGTATATGATATGCTTTCTGTTACAACTGCAAAAGTGATGATTGTTTCAAATTAATAACAATAACATCATAAGATATAATAATGTTCACCTTTGTGTACAGTGGAAAACGGTAGAAAGCACGCCATGCACGGTGTTTCGAATGAGTAATGAAATGACGTTAAAATACATATTATATACCTGATATATAAGTGTCTCATATCCATAACAACACAACACACAAGATACTGTGCACAATTTGTGAGATCATTAATAATATAACTAAACCAATTATTATTCCACGCAAAGTGGTTTAGATTTTATGACCCAAATTTGTAATATTTCCCGCTTGAGACAATTTCAACTAAGTACTTTATTTATATTAAGAGGATTTTCTTACAAGTCTATTAATACGACATATATTATAAAATATAACATTTACATTACTTTTGATAAATGATAATATTGAAATAGCAGAAATGCATTTTCGTTTTGTAATTGTTATAATAAGTGCTACTAATAATTGTTGTTGTAATTAAATTACAAGAAAAATTTATAGAGCTGCAAAGTGTATTGGGAGCAGATTTTAGATAAAGAAGACAATCTTTGGATAAGTAAGTAAATATTTGGTTAAATATTTTAATGAATCTGAATTAATCGAGTTAATAGAAATCTTCTCTCAAGATAGTAACCATGATGAACGTATAAGCGATCTTCATTTGTCGCTTATAACATTAGAACAGGACATAAAAACTTGATAGTTTTCATCATTCACATTCCAGAATTACATTAAATTTAATCAAGAAAACGCAAGTATATTATTTTTTTAAACGTATTCGTATTATCTATATATATTATATTATCTATGTATATCTTATTAGATTATGTGATATATATATTATTTAAAATCAATTTTTTGTTTGCTTAAATGATTCGCTATTTAAAGATATAAATTATAATTTAAATAATATTTACACACAATAAACGGCTTTTGCTACAGAATTTTTTGAATGGTTTTTTTGCTCTCCTGAAAAGTTGATAATTTAGAGTTAGTGTTTTATTCCATGAGGTAGTCGATATGTCAAAAAATGTTGACAAACATTATTGTAAAAAACAATTGATTTAGACCGACAGTTGATTACATCATTTCAAAGCTTATATGAATATCTACGATTTCATCTCTTGTTATCTTAGTTAATGGTTTGACAACACAAAAATGCCAATAGTGACGCCTTCCAAACGAATCGTAATACTAATAATAGTAATAATGAATCCAAAAAATCGAAATATTAAATTTTACTTACAGCAGTGTAGTGTTATTATATTATACAATATTCATACTACACATTTTATAATTTTTCATTATGCACGTCTACTGTATATCGATATCGATATATCGATAGTTGATAATAAGAAATATTATAATGAATATAATTATTAGACGACTACTGAATGATTTTTCCACAGATCAATTATTCAAAGCACACAACAACTGTGAAGTTGCAAATAAAAGTTGATGTTTAATATAAGTACAACATCTTTGATTGTGTCAATTTCAAAAATATCTATTTTCAGGAGGTATGTATTAATACTTTACCTTACACTCTTACATTATCTAAAATCTACAGCGGCACTGCAAGACTAAACATGTTATGTTATATATATATATATATAATTAATGTTTTTCTAAATTATTAGTTGATACCAGAGTCAATACTGAATGTAACTTCGTGACAAGTATAATATAATATGGAGCATGGTTGTATTCCTACCTTCTCATTGCATGCATTATATTTACATTTTCGCTATCAAACTTCCGCTAGACTTAGTGAAAAACACTTTTCAATAAAATGGAATGAAGGCATTTCGGCGCAAACGACTGCGGAAAATTCGACGAAAACCACATTTCGAAAGTTTTCTCCGGCTGGCGAATTCAATTTCAAAAACATATTCGATCGGCTGCAGAAGGAAAGATTACAATTTTGCAAAAGTTGAATCTTCCAGACTACGGAGTGCACCCAAAGCTCAAACTCGATAAAAACTTTTTATTCTAAATCGACGGCTCTTTTCAACAGTCAGCAGCACTGTTTGCGAATTACGTACTTGTCTTATTGCAGTAAAAAAGCTTTACTTATTAAAACGAGTAGGTATAGCATGTTTGTCATAATATAGCATTCATCGAAGCGAGTGTATTTAATTGTCACCTCTAGTCTAGACTCTAGAATGTCAATTAATTACACAACAACTTATGTCTATTTAAAAATACAATTAATACGTAATACATACTGGATAAATATCAAACCAAAGGGGCAATAAACAATCATAAAACCCGTAGAATCTCTTTACTTATAGGTAAAGTAGGTTCGTACACTTACAGTCCGAGAGGAGTGGAAGGAGATATAATAGGCATTCATCAATCAATGGATCGACCCCGGCAATAACAATATCAGTTACAATAAATATTTTAAACAAATTATTCGCTGAAGCAACTAAAAATAATATTACACCAAGCTGTATTTGCAATGTGTATCGCCGAATGAAAAATATAATAGCCAATAAAATAGTAAGTACCTAAATACAATATAATTTCAGCGTATCTACGTCAATATTATATTTATTATTTCCCCCTTAATGGAAAGCTTTTATTTGTTTGAAACAATATGCCTTAGGTAAGACGGCTGTAGGGGATTATCTGTACCTAAATCTAAGAGATTTATAACATTATATTTGCGGCTACTTCCTCAGCAATTACTTACGACATTGTATCCGTTAGTACGTACTTCCGCCGGTACATATATGAGCCTCTCTTGCGTCATACGAGATACAGGCTTATGATTCAGGAATACCTAATGAACCGGTATAATCATAATATTATGTAAATTTGGAGATTACGAATCTTGAACGCGAACGAAATATTTTGAATGAGCATCCAAGTTGAAATTTAACGGATGAATTAACTGACATTCGAAAATATCAGGATTACCAAGAGACACGGTACTAGACATAACTGTTACCCATTATTTTAGCCGTCACGATAATCTCCTTACAAATGATTAATAATTATTAGTCTTCGTTTTTGTGTCCCTTACTGTTGAAGAACATTACCGCTTTTTAAATTATCAATTATATTTCCAGCATTCCCTATATGCAGCATTATATTAAGATGCCATCCGTAAAAGAACCCCCTCTCTTCTGCGTCGAATTCTGATGTTTTTACTGACATAAGTATTGTGTTGCGTGGTGTAGGTATAGATGGGGTAAAGTGATTGCGTTGCGACGTGTGGTTTGCCATGGACAGGCAGCCTTAAAGAGTGATTTTTATCAATTAATTAACAACCTGATTAAAAAAAAAACAAATGCCATTCAATGTCACTCGTCACATACATAGGTAGCCGTTTATATTTCGGGAATTTGCAACACTAGTGTTGCTAGGTGCAATTCGACTTCTGTATATTGAAGTTTGACATTTTAAACGGCAAAAGTACTCAGAACGTTTTAACAAACAGACGCTTTTTGTTTTTTTTAAATTCATTTGAAAAATTTATCTCGGCGAAAAAATGGAATTAACTCGTGAAAATTTTCGTGTGATTATTTTTAACAACTTTCAATGTGGATTATCACGGAATCAGTGCATCGCTGAACTCAATGCTTTATATGGAGATGAAGCACCGTCAAAAACTATGGTATGTCGCTGATTTAGCGAATTTTATCATGGCTGTCGTTCGCTCACAGACGAGCCGCGTGAAGGTCGTCCAAAATCAGTTGTTTCTCCAGAAAACATCGATGCTGTGCGTGAGCTGATAATGCAAGATCGTCATGTGACATACCGTGATAATGAGGCATCTCTGGGCATTAGTAACACTAGCGTGTATATTATGATCTTGCATGAACATTTAGACGTAAGGAAGCTATGTTCGCGTTGGATCCCGCATAATTTGACAATCGCACAAAAAGAGGCGCGTGTCGATTGGTGCAAGTAAATGCTCAAAAAGTACGATCGAAGTGCTTCAAAAATCGTTTATAAGATTGTTACAGGTGACGAATCTTGAATCTATACGTATGAGCCCAAAAGTAAGCAGCAGTCGACCGTATGGGTCTTCCAAAATGAGTTTAAGCCCCGAGTTGGGACCGAATGATTTCTTTTTATTCCCGACAGGCAAAGATAAATTGCGTGGTAAACGATCTTCTACACCAGAAGGTTGTTGCATTCAAAAACCATGTTTTGGAGTTAGTTACCTTCTAAAAAGTGGCAAAAATGCTTTTCAGATTGGTTCAAACGAATGGAAAAGAGTATAAATTGTCGTGGAGAATATTTTGAAAAACAATAAAACTGTTTTCATTGATAAAGATTCGTTTTTGTTTGTTATTCCCGAAATATACATACATAAATGTATATATTTTATATAATTCTTAGACCCTTAAGGCACTGTTCACAGTCTCTGGCAACCAGGCTCTATCACACTTTCTTGTCGCCGGAAACCAGTCGACAGTGACCATTTTACCACGTTTTTATTAGCTCGTATTCTTGTTCGACCAATACACATCTTGTGTGTCCAGTCCTAGCAACTAAATTATTAATATATACGTGCGTTACTATGGAAATTAATATGAAATGTCAAAATGACATTTCAGTATTCTATATTTATTCAGTATTTCTGTCAAATACAAAAAAAGTATTTAATAATACATATAATTGTCAAATTTATATGATTCAACAGAAAATTTAAAAATGTGGTAAGTATATAAAAAGTTCTTTTTATCTTGTAAATATTTATTATTTCTCTCTAAGATATTTTTTTTTAGTTTCCCCCTTAAAAATATCATTAGTTAAAATAAAAGGTAGGCGTTCGCTAGATCTGTTTTTTTTTACGTAGGTAACTCCTATGTTTGAAAAGTTTTCTGGTTTCTGGATTAGATTATTAGAAATACCTACAATGTAAAATATTCTACCATATTATACTCGTACCTACGTCATAATTTGGAAATGGTTTTATTTTACTGCAGTATAAAAGAAAAAAAGCATTGTATTCGAAATTCGAAATGAATGAGATGAAATAAATATATATTTAGTTTATCACCTCTCGTTTTTTTACGGCGAGATTTTTTTCACATAAAAAATTGCCATAGCTGTTTCAAAAAAATATATAAATAATATTATTACCTATGTAGGTAGGTACGAATGACTATATTACGATACAGGTATAAATAAATATGAAGGAAATTCTACTTTCTATACCTAATATAATACAGAGATACTCTGTTACTTTACTCACAAGGTAGCCTTACTTACAATAATTACAAAATAAAAAGAACTTTTTATATACCTACCACGTTTTTAAAGTTTCTGTTGAATCATATAAACTTGACAATTCTATGTATTAATAATTTAGGACAAATAAGGCAATTATTGTCAACAAATCATTTTTTTGCTATTTTGCAACAAACAAACAAATATAGAATACTGAAATATCATTTTGATTTCCATAGTAACGTACGTAGGTATATATTAATAATTTAGTTACTAGGACCACCCCCTTAGCAACCAATAATAGTGGATTGGATTACGGACATCTTCCGAAGTAACTTTTCATACAAAACAGAATTTACTGAAATGAATTCAATTCTGCTTAAAGATGGCCAAAAGTAATTCTGTTTTGTATGTTTCGGAAAAAAATCGTTAAAAGTAATATTTATTACTCACTATTATTGGTTGATAGGTGGGTCCTAGCAACTAAATTATTAATATATACGTGCGTTACTATGGAAATCAATAGGAAATGTCAAAATGACATTTCTGTATTCTATAATATTTATTCAGTATTTCTATCAAGTACAATAAAAAGTTTTTATTTTATTGTGCTTGATAGAAATACTGGGGGGACATGCTCGTCGAAGGTCAAAATTGAGTTTTTATTGTATTTTCAAACCATGATCCTGGACACTCCTTAAAAGTTGTAGATAATCTATTTATATAATTTTGAAGCCTTATTATCCTTTATAGATGACTGCATTAAGTATTTTTGTTACATAAAATAGTATTCTTTTACACCTCTCGCTCTAATGTTTTAGAATATAGTCATATTTCGGTACATAACTGTGCAGTGGTGTTAAGATTTTTTACATTTATTAATTTTTAAACGCATTTATAAAACCATTAATATAATTTATTACGAGATAATTTTTGTAAAATATTCACGATAAAAAATTATATTGATAATCTCTGTGATCCCAAATTTGACAAGAATTAGGCATTTTATTATTCAAAAAATCGGCAAGATTAACACGTTTGAAGATGATTCTAAAGATACTTATTATAAGCTATGTCTTTGACCATTCAAGTGTGATAAACATCTTATGAATAATGATTGCTTTATAATAATTATTGACCTAAGAATAAGGTAGTGTTTTTTTGAAATACGCCATTTCTTTTGTCATTCCCTAGTGGTTAAGCTAAGCTACAACATACGGCCGTAGCCATAAATTGACAAACTATAATTAAAGTAGGGAGTAAAATTATGTTAACGCGCGTGTTTGAACATCTGCCAGCAAACAAATAACACAATTATTATTTATAAACTTTTAAGGCTACACAAATACGCGTGCACAAATATTTGTTTGAAACTCAAATTTCATAATTTAAATGTGTGCTGGGCAGTTACATCTTATAATTTTATTATTATGCTCGCTTTAACCAAAATAACATTCTACGATACCATGCTTAGCTACAACCGATGAAGAGTGTACATTTTCCTTCTCAGATGGCGAGATTTGTTTGCTTGTACATATTTTCCATCTACGGCACCATACAAACATGGGTATTTGTATAAGAACATTTCAAATGTTTATTTTTAAACAATGTTTGTTTATTTACTTGTAGAAGTATGTTGGTCTAAACTAGGCTTCCCGATACAGGTCTACGTGTAGGTACCTACCTACTTGCTATACAGTAAAGGGTTAGAATATAAGCAGACTCAGTACCTGTTCATGTATTCGGTCTTGGTAAAAGCTGACGACCTTTTATGTATGTACATAAATCTCCACATTTAATACAATATGCGGCTGGTATCGGATCTGAACAGTGTACCTACAAGACGTAGCATCATCTCAAGAGATGAATAATATATTACGTGTGTCGGCGAGGCAGTGCATTACAGGCGATATATCTAAAAATGTCAACTCAAGCTGGAAAATATATTGGCCCAATAAATATGTCGGCGTATCGAGTGCATCTACTAGTGCGGTCAAGCGATATTATGGAAAATGTAACGGTAGATATATTATATCGACGGAAAATTCAATTGAGCCAAGGGAGAAAATTTCTCTAAAAATGTAAATTTACAAGCTACGTAAAGGCTGGCACTATTTACTCTTCCTCGATCAGTACAAGCTAAAACATTATTAAATAATCATTAATTGAGTTTGCGTTATTTACTTAATTTATCTCCATTTCACAAAATGATAATATAAATTATTCAAATTTTAATTAATTTATTCAAACAAAGTGAATTTTATATAATGTTTGAGGCTTTCACGGTTGTTTTTTATCGTAGAAGATTTTTGGGTTTTCACCGTGTCTTCCTTCTTTACTCGACGTGAAATCCATAGAAACCCTGAAAATATTAAAAGGGATGATGGATTACGGTTAAAAACGTTATGGCTTCCGGCACTATCAGCAAAATCCAATATTCGAGCCGGTATCACTGGTCGTAACGATTGACAAATTACTCTGAGCAACGTTTGCTCTTAGCTAATCGGATTCCTTTTGACATTCTTAGAGCAACGTTTACATTCATATACATACACTACATTTTCATCATAACACATATCATCTCTTGATAATGGCCTCTGCAACGAGCCCGAAACCTCGTGTAAAGAAGGAAGATGGACACACGGTGGAAACCCAAAAATCTTCTACGATAGTGAACTTTACAAATTCAAGATGGTCACAACATGACGGAATAACAAAAAAAATACATAAATAGTATTAAAAACAAAGAAATTAATTTCTATTTGAACGTTTATTTGTCGATTAATAATGTTCTTAAGATAGTATTTATTATTACATCGAAAGGTGTGATATTATTTTATTTTATCCCATCTTAAAACTCTCGTAACAGAGCACAGGATGAACCAGTTAATTAACCAGAGACTCCAGATAAAGAAACGGCTCCCGACAATATTTCTCAGACGCATTCTGCAGTATTTTAGTCATACGTAATGTAGCATGCGTGCTAGTATTTCAGTATTGTATAAGGTTGAATAAAACGCATAGATGCCTCCGGTTCAAAAGAGCTCTACCAAATTCCTTTTTTTCTTCTGCAGCAGGCGACCCTTGTTAGTCCTTGAAAAATGGGTTAAAATATTGTTAATGATAAAAATTGATAAAATAAAAATTATTGTTTTACCCTTTTCTAGAAAACGACAAAATTTTCCAGCGATTACACTATGGAAGGTTAAATTGAAAGCCTTAGAATAGACATTCTTAGGGGGAGATACTACATTTTCATAGGGTTTTCATTAGATAAAAACAAGGTAGAGAAAGATAAATGGTAAAATTATCTTTATAAGAATAATATATAATAAATTATTAGTTAAATACTAATTAGAAAAATAAATATTTTTAAAAACAAAACCATTTTCAATGAAACAGCTATATAATTAGGCAAAAGTAAGTTGGCCTAATACATAGAGCGGTTTCTTTGTATAAATACGATACCGTGGGTTGCGATATTATATTGAATTGGATGATGCATTCTTTATAGTTTATATCAATGACCGTAAATAAGTTTTTTGATTGTGGATTCTTATAAAAATAACTCTATCAGAATAATAATTCTTGCAACTAATAAAAAATATTTATGTCTCATTATTTCGGCATATTTTTCTGGGAGCTTATTCCATAAACGAATATAATTTCGAGACATAATAATATTAAAAGCTCCACCAATCATAATAATTTGACCGCCCTTTCGATGTCAATATGTTACGTTATAATAAATTTTCCAATATTATATGTTTACGAGCCATTTATTCGTTTTTACGATAAGGGATTCTACGTGAACACGTCATCAATAATTTAAATCAGAAAATACACATGTTGCTGTATTTGAATTAAACCGTAAATAATGTTAGGCAGAAATGGAATTATCAAGTGAACTTTTTTGTTGACGTTGTTTTTGTAAAACCGAATTTATGGAAGGCTTAATATTATTGTTGTATTATATTCGAATAAATATTGTTTTTATATTGTTAATTAAATATTGTTACAGTAGGTACTAATTTAATATATCTCTAATATATAATATTATATATTGATGTATTATAATATGTTATTACGAACCAGTGTGTGCTTCCCGTCATCACATATGCGTGTGAAACATGGACCCTAAGTAAAATAGAGATCCAGAAACTTAGAGTAGCACAACGTGGTATGGAGAAGTGCATGCTGGGCATAACGCGAAAGAACAAAAAGACTAGTGAGTGGATAAGAAAGCAGACAAGGGTTTGCGATGTAATAGAGTTTATTAAAAGCCTTAAATGGAGATTGGTTGGACACATAGCTCGAAGAAGAGACAATCGTTGGGCAAATCTAGTCATCCAGTGGTATCCATGAAGTACAAAACGTCCGCAAGGTACACCTAGAGGCCGTTGGATCGATGATATGATAAAGTTCTGCGGAAGTACGTGGCAACGCAATGTACAGGACCGAGAGAGGTGGAAGGAGCTTGAAGAGGCCTTCATCCAGCAGTGGATAGATTCAGGCTGATGATGTTGATGATATCAATCATGTCAATCAAAATTCCATCGTATAGTCACATATTTTGAAATGTCAAAACTTTCAAAGGAAAATAACGCTGCAGTAGACTTTTTTTCTATTAAACCAAATTTGTGGTGTGTGTTTATCTTTCCCCTCCCCCCAGGCTATAGCCCTGTCAGCCCCCCTCTTGTGGGGGCCATGATGCTATCTATCCCGATTATAGTTATCCTCAAATCTCTTTTTAACGCCACACGTAAATGAAATAGATCGATATCTGTGCGAACAGAAGAATTACCCTCCTAATTAGTAATACCAATGGAATGCTACTTTAACACATTTGAATAGCAAATAACTGAAGTTGTAGATTTCTCGGGAATACACCGATAAACACTGGAAAGAATGACAGAGTTTCCATTTTAATCACACATAAGTCAGAAAAAACACGTAGCCAAATAATGACTTTTAAATTATTATAATTTGTCAGCATACCCGAGAGAAAGTCAGTTGGATAAAGCCATGGATTATCCATATATACTGAAATAAAGAAGTTTTCAATAGTTATAGAGATTGTGAGGAACAAATCCGTTTACTGATTAATGTCGTACGTTAGAAATAAGCACGGCTTTAATCACAAATCAATAATCACAGTGTGTCGATCTTAAAACCATATAAATATAGTTTGGGGTAGTTTGACGCATTAATAATAATTATTCGTTTAGTTATTGACATTGTAAATAATATTTTATCGATAACACTTCTGGCTAAAGACTTGTTTATTTTCGAAAAAATACTTCTGATGAAATCAATATACCTACCTAGTTACATTGGTGTCTAAAGTAACTAGTCATAATTTTTCTATTTCTTGTAATAATCACTTCGTTTATTATTGATATCATAATATGATTTTGAAGCTTTTGCTCTTGAGGATAATAATTATTGAAGTGGCAGTGCTTGATTTACAGTTGAAGTAGCCCTGTGCTAATACTTGTCGGCGGACACTTTTTCATATCGGTATTTTATATTTACACACTGAAAACTATTTCATATTATTTGTTTCGTTGTAATTTTTATTACAACGAAACTCAAAGCTCAAAGCTCAAGCTGTAAAAAGAACAACTGAGATGTAACTCGTGATATCTCAATATATTTGACATGACCACGAATTGTACCAATGTGATATTTGATGGCCGTGTGAGGATATATTAACATGGTAACAGTATGTTGTAAATATTTCTTCCAGGGTCGTATTTTTAGTTGCAGTTGGTTTCAATAATATATTTGACTAAAATAATTCAGAATAAATGTCTATTTCCTCAACATCATAGTTTTTTCGTATATAAGTTTTATTTTGTGCACCTACCAGTTTTGGGGCTCCGGCAATATACGCTTCAACCCTATGGAAAATCCGGCCCTGTGAAGTGGTATCCGAAAGGTCGTCTTTGCAGTCATAATTAAACCATAATTTAATGAATTTTCTTTTTATTCCATAAATAATTCACAAGATTTATGAATATAACAATATTTTTATTGAACATACCTACATAAATAATTTTATAAATAGAATAAAAGAAATAGTTAATTAAATTATTAGCATGTAAGTTGTAACAAAAAATCTTGGAGTAATTCGTGATGTCGGTTAGTAATTAAAATAATTTAATACCTACTTTGCTTTAAAATACAAAGGCTCATTGCCAATAGTAACTCAATTTCGAAAGCACTTCAGACAGTATTGTAAGAACTATTAATTGAAATTCGTCGCAATCAGATAAAATACCTATAGCAGAGTGGTCAATTCGCGTGCGACCGAATCCTGAGAGACACAGGTTTGAGTCCTGCTGGGTGTCGTATTTTTTTTAAAAAGCGACGAAGAATTTTTAAAACAAAAATATTGCCCGGGATGAATTATAGGTGAAGAATATTCCTTGACCCAATTAAAGTAGATATTTTCAATGAAAAATAAAAATATTGATGTACCTACTACTATAAAAGTGACAATGCTCGTCTCAAAGTACAATTAATTTATAGACTCGAATCGTATCCTGAAATTTGTACGTAAACAGTTCACCGCAGGACACTTATTCGTGCGCTGTAGTATGTGAAACATGAATTCGTGTAAGATTTAATCAAACGACAAGTTCTTCGTTGAACATTTCACCGAGGAGTATACGTATGCTACAACATGTGGCAAATTTTATGAGATGTCTTTCCTAGGTTAGGTTAGGTTAGGGTTAATCTAATTGGAACAGTACTATTTGCAAACTATCGCCGTATTTTGTAAGATACGTACAAATGTATTCCACGGTGAAATGTTCAACGAAGAACTCGTCATTTGATAAAATGTTATACGAACTCATGTTTCACGTACTACGGCGCACGAATAAGTGTCCCACGATGAACTGCATACGTACAACTTACATGTAACCAGGTATAATGACGTCTAATCACGGTTGATTTCATCACGTAAAACCATTAATCTGTTTTACACTTGCAGGTGCAGGGGTTTTATTGGAATTTTCAGGATGGAATAGGTATTTGTACGCCAAAAATTTGCGGACCATCAGAAAATTATTGCCGACCACCGGTAGAAAAACACTGAAGTACTCGTATTTCTACTATAGACAATTCAGTATGAATCTTGGCTGTTTCCTAATGAGGTTTATTAAAAGATTTAAAAAAAATGTAGTTATTTATCTAATTTAAGGCACTAACATGTTAGGTTAGGTTAGTATCATGCTACTCTGGATCCAAACATATATTGAAAAATAAACATAAATTTTTGCGACTCACAGCATCAGAAACAGACAATCTGGTTTTTGCATACTTTGTGTGAATACGGGTTAGTAAATTAATAATGGTCAATCGTGATACCTCAAATACTACAAGGAAAACAAATAAATGTTGTATAAATAAATTCATGAAATTTAACAGGTGGTGCACCGGGTGTTTGAATGCAAAATGACGTTGCGTGTCGGAAAACACACAGTCAAACTTTGAATCAGCATTTTCTACCTGCTTTATTCAAATTTTGTAAGCTCAAATATTTCCATAATATTTTGTTATAAAAAATAGTTAAAAAAAAAGCATTACATTTCATGAAAAATTACACGTTTTGTGTCTGGCATAATACAGCTATACATACATTATCTACTTAGTCAATATTATACTCTCGAATAAACTCTGCAAACAAAAGAATCTTAAACATTATCCTAAAGCAGCATGAATGAATACATAAACTATTTTATTATGTTCATCTGCCTCATAAACTGCACTCTTTACCGGTATAGGTAGGACAATATTTTTACATCTATTAAATACTGAACATCTTGAAGCAGTAATAACAAGTAATTTTGGCAATTTTATCTCAGCCTCTCAGGCATTCGGTACGTAGGTATGTAAGTACATCGCGTTTGAAGTTTATTCACAAGGTAGGCACGTAAAAATTCAATGTCACGACACATGTTGCGCAATAAACTTCTCTGGCTATGTAAATTACACTTTTCTGGGAGAGAAGCGTGACAAAGCCCTAGGATAATACATATATACATACATACGTTCCCACTGGAAATTAGATACGTCTCAGCGAAACCTAACTGACGTATTTTATATGAAAAACTTATTGATTTATCTGGAATGTACTATGAAAGACTTCAGTACATAAGACATTTCAATACCCAGAGACCAGTTTTGTTGTAAAACTATATTTTAATTCTCTTGTCTTTAACCCAGTCACGCCCCAACATTGGGGCATAGGGCAAGCACATAGCATAATATGACGCCACTTCCCTCGGTTCGTCGCCAACTTTCGCGCCTCCTGCAGAACTGCAGCGCGTAGATCAGTTTTCTAACAACGCTATAGGCCCTTTAGGGTAACGGAGGGCCGGCCACGGTGACGGAATACCTGAGGCTGTGCCACAAGGGTACGAAGTGTAGCACTCTCTGGCGGCATCCAGAATACATGTCCCTGTCACGTAAAGCGTCCCTTTGTGATTACCTCAATCACCGAGGGCTGCTGTGTCTGCTCATGAACTCGAGTGTTTGTAACGCGATCGTAAAAATATGACCCTAAGATTCTGCGGAGACATCGATTCTCAAAGCTCAAAAGCAGAGACCTTTGAAGCCTAGTAAGATGCCACGTCTCACAGCCATAATATAGGACCATAGGTAACTATGTTAATTAAAAATATGTAATAAAAGTACGGTGATTATTAAAAACTATAATGCTATACATAATTTATTAAAATTTGTAAATATTAGGTACTATATTTTATCCATAGAATAACTACACAGTAAGTAAAATGTATTACGTATTGTCTTTTAGGCTTTTCGATCATAAGCAAGCTACATTAATCTTTTCTGAATACTTATTCACGTCGTCTTTTCACTACATGCTGGGAGGCTGGTACGCCCCAAGATGTGCGTATATGTAGGTATTTGAATCCTTTTAACGTTTGTCATTTTTACCTACTTATTGTTATAAACACAAAACCAATACCTACCAATCATTCTATAAATAATATCCTCAAATAAGTGGCACAATATTATAATAATAAACTATTTTTTATTTTATTTAACGAATAATTCACAAGATTTGAAAATGTAACATTTTTTATCGAACACACGTCAGATATTTACAACTACCTACTACAAAAAAATATTTTGAAAAAAATATGACGCCCAGCTCTTGGCTTAACAATCTGCTGAATGGTTCATGTACAATGGTTAGCTTCATTAAATCAAGTATTCATTGAAAATTATTGTCTAAAAATCATCTACTTTTAATTCCATTAAACTCTACGCGTAAGGCCTTAGTGCCAGCGTTTTTCGGGCGGGGCGTGCATCTTAAACATATTATGCTCACTCACAATACGCACACTGCACGCTCCGCCCTGCAAAACTTTGTTTGAGATCATATGTTATATACAATATACTCGTGTCTGTACAATATGATGTTTTACAGTTACGTTGTAAATGCGTATTTGTCATATTTTTTCAGAGTTAGTTAGACCGGTACCTATAGTGTTTTTAATACACGAAAAAGTCTCGTGTTAATAAAACTTTTTATAATATTTTACTAGTCTAAATTACTAAAATGTCGGTTATTCTGTATTGGGTTCCAATACCGCTATCAATATAGTCCTGTTTATACTCAGTCACGCGTTGCCATAAACGTATTTTATTTTACGCAAGGAATATTTTATTACGGCACTGAATTTTTCAGACGACTGTAAACTGCAAGTTAAGTCACCCATCTAACGACAAAGAAGAGGGTCCCTTTTAGAATTTCACGCTATTTTTGGTTAAGTTTACTTTATGCATACGTAACTTTATGGGCTATCACTCCGGAAAATATTCGTTTTTAAGCTTTCGTGAGTATCTACCCGCACAGCCTTATTTCTTAATAAAAATACAAAAAAGTGACAGTTAAAGCTTCTCATAAAGTGTTATGTTATATACCACGTGTGGTAAGTATATATTTTCATATATATAACACTCATAGACCGGCATCATTTACTATAGGTACACACATAATAATTAAGCTGTCGGTTGAGTTTCTAGTAAAACATTCCGTAATTTAAAATATTATACAATATTATAATCTATCCACCGTAAGAAGTCAAATATGGTGTCCTTGTCTCTTTTGACTTATGTAACATCTATAAATCAATCAATTACGTAGTTTAACTATGCATTCGTAATACTATCCTATAATAACTTGTTTTTTTTTAATTAATAGAATTCTCAAATACGAGAAATATAATATATCAAAAATATAAGCAGTTCAAATAAAATGCATCTGATGCTTGTAGCACGTTGTTGGATGTTGATATTAGATAGTATATAATTCTAATATATACCACATGGTACTGTGCTATATTCAAATCACCATTTCTAGCATGTATATTCTATCGAAAATGTATTTATACCATCCTAATTCTGATCGTGCATTATATTAATTGTCAATGCATCGGTTTAAGCTTTACATCAAAAAATATGTTACATGGATAATGTTAAAACAGCCAGTTTTTTTTTATATAAAACTGTGAATAGACAAATACGTCTTTTAAACGTTTACTTTCATAGTATTCAATATACTTTCCGAAGGTGTCACACAAGATCGTAGTGGTTCCCAGCTGCGCAACTGTGTTCAGACAGCATTTAGTCTCTTTTTGCAAAAATATGCCGCGCCGTATATTTTGACGCTCGCCAAATTTCTAAAAATATACGTATTCTATCTAATAAATCCCTTATAAATCCAACTGATACCTGTTATTTATATATGTATATATTACGACATAACATGTTATTATAATATGTAGAAGTCGTTATGTATAAAAGTTAAGCTTAGATTTCGGCACACACTATTAATATTATTAATGTAATATAGGTAGTAGATACTTTTAATACTAAGATAGTTTAACTTTACCTTTAACTAATTTAGTTTGATGAATCGATACACTTATCCTTTCATAATATTTAAATCGTTTTATCATATACGTTGTGGATCTCAAATATATATATATTATGTACTTATATACGTATGTCGGTGTTGTTTGGGCATAACCTGTTAACTGCAAAACGCTGAATTCACAGGAGAGTGATTTCAAATTTTGAATTGCTCCCATAAGTTTCGATTATATTTTTTTTCTAAAATTGAAAATATATTTTTAAATAATTAAATTAAACAAAATATGACAATAATTAGATTTTCAATTATTCCACTTATTAGAAAAATAATGTCAGGTCTTTGGTCATGCTTTGACTAAACTAACCGCTGTGTTTGTTCACGTATCATCATATGAATACGTGTATTAATTAAGGCGCTAAGTACCAAAAAGATAAAAACTGACATTTTTATAGAAACATATTCTACATACCAACGCCAATAACTTCAACTATAGTCTAAGTGCCTCAAGCAAGTCAAAAAAATACAGCAAAATATTTAAACATGTCGACGTTATAAGTCTGTTGGCGTGGTTTATTTATAATTGTCTAAATAGCACTGCAGTGGTCAACGGCATTCAATATAAAATGGCTGTCGATGGTGTGTTGACACTTGTGAGTTCTTAATACCTAAAATTATAGAAGCTGCCGTGATTGCTTCACACTGTAAAACCACATTTTTCAAAAGGTCTGCTTCATGAAATGTTACTGCAATGACTCGGTATTTTGTAACTACAGGCAATACTACTTTTTGGTACTTAGAGCCTTAATTAATATACGTATTCATTACCATAGAGTTTTGAGCATTTTCTAATGAATGATGATTACCAAATGGAAGATAATACTATATACTGACAGAATTTTTACTCTTAACACAAAATTACCAAAAAAACAGGTACCTATATATGTGTGTGTATAAAAAGCTAATACATATATCAGCATTAACAATTAAATACTTTTCAATGATCTATTGTTAGATAGGTAATACTTCAAAACAAAATAATATAATATGTAAAATCATGTATTAGGTAATTATTGAACGATCATATTATACTTATTATAACTACACAATAGTGGTATAGAAACAAAGAAGATGCTAAGTTTGTATAACTATTTTTTCTAGTACCTACCTAACTTAATTTCATACGGCATCCACCAGCGCTCTAACACTTTTTTGAATATTATATAGGTACTAAATAATAAATAATAATAAAAAACGAATTCTCACTGCCCTGGGGGGCGAGACATATTAGTTTACGAAAACACGCCTTCACCATTCCGACACTATTCTGAGAATATCGCTGTCAAAATCATTAATTTCAAACAATACCTATATATTTAGTAAACCAATGTCATCCATACCATAAAATCATCAATACGGAGTATTTATATATATTGAAAAGTTTATGGAACTATGTTATATTTTTAAAAACATAAATTTATATGATGATTTATTTTCTCTTAGTTTAAAAAATGATTTATTATATTATATTTAAGACGACAATTGCCCACGCAGCTCAAATACAGTAGTATTTTTAGTGAAACAGTTAAATAATAAAAAAAGTAAAAATAGTAAAACAATCACAAAAACACTGGCTTGAGAAAATCACATAGTTAATTTTTGTAGCCCCATCGGAAATCGGAGCTGTAATCCTCGTCAAGGTCTGTAGTTGACATCACTGCCGCTTTTTTATTATTGGGTAAAACTGATAATTTATTTTATTAAACTATGCATTGACGTTATAAGACGTACCTACATACTTGTAGAATTATTCGATCGAAATTGTGGTCAAGAAGTTATCGCAAAAATAAAGCTCTGTATTAAATCTGACCATAAATTATGTCGAGTGATAATAAATACGTGCGTCATACACATTATACATACTTATTATATACGTGAATTTCAAATGCCAGTATTATTAGCTGGAGGTTAGAAAAATGAATAAAACGCGCACAAAACTATCATCATGAAATCTAGAAAACTTTCAACGTCTAGCATTAATTTCTCCAGGGAGTTTAGCATAAATGTGAATGGAGTTCAACTGAAAATATACCACAGAATCTCATGCAGCACCCATTATGCTTTTTAATAGATTTTTATTAAAATATTAACTTCAGGTAAAATTTGAATTTTGAATTTTAAATCGCCTGCTCAACGAGAAAACAGTGGAGCTTACGTCAAATAATGGTTTTGCACGTATATTATCTATGGTTTTGCATAAGAATCATCTTGTCGTAGAACTGATCTTCAAAGTTTTATTTCTTTAAGCCCATAAAGATAGCGCTATATTTTATTTAATATAGCAATCGTTGCAATTGGTTGCAATACTGATAAATTAGTAACACATTATATTACTATTTTAATAATAATATTAGTAGTGACATCAATTGGCGAAAATAAAAAATTAGAGCTCGAACGGTAATGCAGTTTACTGTATTTTCATTTCTTTTAAAAACAAAATAAATGAAACATGCTTTCATTTTTTATTATTTTAATTTGTTTCGAAACAAATGAGTCACTTTTTCATTTATTCGCAATGAAGATCTAATGGAAAATTGACAGTAGACGATATTGTATTTTAACGCTCTGATTTTTGTTTATTTTATGGTGATTGTATTATTCGGGAATACATTAAAAGAAAAAACTTCGACGTGGAAGTTTCATCTACGAGTACCTATACTAGATTAGTATCAGTATAAACCAGATCCCGTTTATAAGAATGTGTAGTACCCAAAACTATTTATACGATTGGTGATTGATATTCAGAATCTGGAGGAACTGGGGGCTGGGAAAGCCAATAATGATGCTTTCGGTATTTAAAGTAAGTATATATTTTTATATATAAGCACATTAAAAATGCGTCGATTGATATAACTATTTCAAAGTGGACGATTGTTTAGATTTATAGAAAATATGGCAACCCTGGTTGTAGATGATGTTTTGATAATAAAATAATTATAAGATAAAAAGAACTTTTTATATTATACAACACAACGTTTTTAAATTTTCTGTTGAGGAGAGTTGAGGTTAAAGGAATATATTGGTTGCCTTCTTCAAGAAGACTGAAGCCCAGACCATGGGGTTAAGATCAGAATAAATTACAAGATAAAAATAACTTTTTATATACAACGTTTTAAAATTTTCTGTTGAATCATATAAACTTGACTTGACTATTTGATAGAAATAATACTGAAATGTCATATTGATTTCCATAGTAACGCACGTATATATTAATAATTTCTTAGCAACTAATAATAGTGGATTGGATTACGGATTTCTTCCGAAATAACTTTTCATACAAAACAGAATTAACTGAAAATGAATTTAATTCTACTTAAAGATGGCTAAAAGTATTCAAAAAATGCATTGGCATCGTGTTCTGATATATTCTAAAAGTTTCAAATAGTCGGGAAGTTAATTAAAAATCGATCGCAAGATTTGTACGGGACAAACAACCACCGGATAAATAAGAATACGACCTAATAAAAACGTTGTAAAAAAACAAATTTCTTTTTAGCATAAAAAAATTACGTATGTGATTCGTGTACGTATACTTTTATTAAAATAAATAAATTCGAATATAGCCGAGTGCTCCTTCAAACATCTGCCGCGTTGATATGCTAAAAAGTTACAATATTTATTCATTCGACACTAGGTATGTCTCTTCTAAAATGTTACAATACTTTCCTCATACAATAGAGACGCTATGGTTTTATTCTTATATTATTTTATTCGGGCGTGGGGCATGTTTTCAAGTTGCTTTTCAGTAGCGCGCCCCCAATTATGTTGATTGAGTGACGCGACACACTTTTGAGATAATATTATGTCGATAAGTAGGTACTTACATGTCATCATTTTGATGATAAATTATTATTAAAGCGTCTATCAACAATATATTTTTCAGACTGTGGAGCCCCAAAATATGTGTGGACCAGAACCAGGCTTATCCAACCTACAATTATTCAGTTCTGAGATAATTAGTGTTATAGTTATAGATTCATTTAAAAAAAAACTCAATATTGATTCAGAAAAATAACTAATGATATATCAGATGAATCACTTGAAGGTATGTATTCAATGTTATCTGTTGAAAAATCTTCATATTTTGTTTCTTCCAGCATTTCACGAATGTCGACTTGACCGATATTTTTACAACGTTTTTCTTAGCTCGTATTCTTATTTGTCCGGTACAAATCTTGCAATCGATTTTTAACTAACTTCCCGACTAGCTAGACATTTGAAACTTTTAGAATATAATATCAGAACACGATGCCAATGCATTTTTTAATACTTTTAACTATCTTTAATTATAATTGAATTCATTTTCAGTTAATTCTGCTTTGTATGAAAAGTTATTTCGACACCATTATTGGTTGCTAGGGGCTGGGGTCCTAGCAACTAAATTATTAATATATACGTGCGTTACTATGGAAATCGATATGACATGTCAAGTACAAATTTTTTGATCCTTTAAGCTAGTCAAGTCAAGTTTATATAGTTCAACAGAAAATTTAAAAAGTTGTATATAAAAAGTTCTTTTTATCTTGTAATTATTATGTTTGTTGTTGTTTATGTTTGATTGTGATTGCAAGTAATAACTGTAGATAGTAGTGTCATAAGACGACAAATTTTAGTGATAATCATATTATTAGATATCATATTATGTATAATGAATATTTAATAGCGATGAGATATTGTTTAACTCAGTTTTTCGTTTTTTTTAGATTGGATAAGTCTGATTCTGATCCACACATATCCACACTCCATCTAGGCCAGAGCAAAGGAGTCTGCTTTTGGAAATCCAATGCCTACCATGGGATAAGACGATACCAGAAATATATCGAACTACCTAAGTCCTAAGTGCATGTGTTATAATGTAATTTTGCTTCGAAATACTGGATGAGTAAGGTAAAAATGGATGAGTATAATCTTATCAATAATTAGTAAAAACCGGTGAAATAGACAATTATTTCGTATGTAAATTTTAATACTAAATATTCTTTTAACTATCATAAAAAATAGTAATTTGGGACCTAACTTTCTCATACAAATATTATAATAACTTCCTTCTTTAGGTAATAATAATATATTGCCAGAACAAATAATAATTAATTTTTATGGTTTTAATAATAATGTTACAACCGAAAATACCACCATAAAAAAGATTAATATGCGATATCGAATATTATTAATATTATTGAATTTTAAAATTTGATTGTACCGAGTACATTATATTATATAAATTAATTTATAATCGTCCGTTTAGTTCGGGTGCCAAAGAAGTATACCACTGGAAATGGTTGTCGCGAACGAAAAAGTTTATTTAGGAAAGCGTCCATTGTAGAAATCCCTCATCCTCGTAACGAGTGGCGTGTGTTTTGGGATCCTTTTTTATTATTACGCCTTCGCATTTTTCTTTCCCTTTTCCACCAAGAAAACCACTATATGCGATAATTAATGGTGTATTGTTAGAGCAAGAATGTGGGCGACTTCTGGATGTCTGAAAGAGATAGTATTATTTGCTGTTTTCAGTCTAGTTTACATATCTAAGTATCAATTATAGTACAATATCATTAAAACATACTTTGGAATACACTAATGCAGGAATGATTTAGTTATCAACAAATTTAGTCAATTTTGTGCATAAGTACCTGGCTATTGGCGAGTATGATGTTGAAATTTTCCATATCAGCATCTTAACCTCACCAACTGATCATTGTAAAAATGTATTAATCTTTCTAAAGAGATTCGACGTAAGTACTTATGTCACTACACACATCTCGTGTTTCTCTCATATAGTAAGGTTTATCAAGTACATATAAGTATTATTTTTTTACGTATTTATTGTTTTTCAATCATCTCAAATTTTCTTCCAGTGTTAATATCAGGTATTTATGGTTGCAAAAGGATTGATGATCTATTCGTGACATCAAGTGATATAAAATATTTAGAAAATTATACAAATATGTTTTCTACTGTAATTCGCAACTTCTGACAAGCTCTCTATTTAAGCGTCTATACCTGGGAAGCAATCAAGCTGTGAGTTTTAAACTTTTATTGTCCACAGTTTGAGACATTTGAAAAGTTTGCTACGTCTTATGAAGGACGGAATAATTCCGATCCTTCCTTAGATTCACCACTTTCAACTCCTGACTCTGTTTCGGCAGTGATTCATTACACGGTTTGACTATGACACTGTATGCCATTAAAGATAAATGACGGCAGAGCAAGCCAAGATTCCTTTATTCATTTTATAAACGCTCTATTTAAGCACCAATATGCATGGCTGCTACATTAGTCTCGTGCAGCTTCGTTTCTGGACAAGGAAGTGTAGCACGATTTTTTTTTCCATTCAAATACGTTTATAGCGTAATGGAAAGTGGACGTATACAAATCGCGTATCGTATATAATACATGACTGATGGAGATAAGGGGTTTGATCATTGTTGTCAAAATATATTTATAGTCACTCTGTGCACAATGATATGAAAAATACGAGCTCAAGAAATAAGAATGGTCTATCTATAAATATATTATGTTAACTCGTCAGCTCGTCTGTTCCCTTTCATTATTTTTTAAGGGGGGACATGCTCGTCGAAGGTCAAAATTGAGTTTTTATTGTATTTTCAAACCATGATCCTGGACACTCCTTAAACGTTGTAGATAATCTATTTATATAATTTTGAAGCCTTATTATCCTTTATAGTTATTTTAAACATTTGATGACTGCATAAAATATTTTTGTTACATAAAATAGTATTCTTTTAAACCTCTCGCTCTAATGTTTTAGAATATAGTCATATTTCGGTACATAACTGTGCAGTGGTGTTAAGATTTTTTACATTTATTAATTTTTAAAAGCATTTATAAAACCATTAGCATAATTTATTATGAGATAATTTTTGTAAAATATTCACGATAAAAAATTATATTGATAATTTCTGTGATCCCAAATTTGACAAGAATTAGGCATTTTATTATTCAAAAAATCGGCAAGATTAACACATTTGAAGATAATTCTAAAGATATTTATTATAAGCTATGTCTTTGACCATTCAAGTGTGATAAACATCTTATGAATAATGATTGCTTTATAATAATTATTGACCTAAGAATAAGGTAGTGTTTTTTTGAAATACGCCATTTCTCTTGTCATTCCCCAGTGGTTAAGCTACAACATACGACCGTAGCCATAAATTGACACAGTAGGAAGTAAAATGATATTGACGCGCGTATTTGAACATGTACCGTTTAAAAAAATTAAAAAAAAAAATCGGTTAGGTACATGTTCAAACACGCGCGTTAACATAAGTTTACTCCCTAATTTAATTATAGTTTGTCAATTTATGGCTACGGCCGTATGTTGTAGCTTAACTACTAGGGAATGACAAAAGAAATGGCGTATTTCAAAAAAACACTACCTTATTCTTAGGTCAATAATTATTATAAAGCAATCATTATTCATTAGACGTTTATCACACTTGAATGGTCAAAGACATAGCTTATAATAAGTATCTTTAGAATCATCTTCAAATGTGTTAATCTTGCCGATTTTTTAAATAATAAAATGCCTAATTCTTGTCAAATTTGGGATCACAGAGATTATCAATATAATTTTTTATCGTAAATATTTCACTATAATAATGTCGACATAAATTATACTGATGGTTTCATAAATGCGTTTAAAAATTAATAAATGTAAAAAATCTTAACACCACTGCACATTTATGTACTGAAATATGACTATATTCTAAAACATTAGAGCAAGAGGTTTAAAAGAATACTATTTTATATAATAAAAATACTTTATGCAGTCATCAAATGTTTAAAATAAATATAAAGGATAATAAGGCTTCAAAATTATATAAACAGATTATCTACAACGTTTAAGAAGTGTCCAGGATCATGGTTTGAAAATACAATAAAAACTCAATTTTGACCTTCGACGAGCATGTCCCCCCTTAACAAGGTATGCCTTTTTGCCAAGCTAATTTAGTTATTTATCTTTGTCACTATTAAGAATAACAAAATAACAAGGCTGTTGTGTCAAAAGATGTCGCTAGATTGACTATTCATCAAAATAATTTATTTTTCTTATCGCCACCATCTGCTATTATTAAAGATTTATTTATGCAGTTGGAAAAAGGCATCTTACCTTTAAACAAAGATTTTTAGATTTAAATTTTAAAGATTTTTAAAAGTTATATAACACAGACGATAAGTGGTTACCTTCCGGTGTGGTTGTACGAAGGTACAATTCTCAAGTGTGGAAAATTATAAACTTAAATAATAAATATTATTTGCTTTATTTCCGTCTGTATCATAACATGCATTAATGTTTGTCACATAAACAAAAAGCGCATTCAATATTCGTAATATTTGAGGTTATTGAACTGATCGTCATCAAGCCATACCAAATATAGCTTTAAAATTTTAGTCTATGGCGATCGGGTTTTGCATTTCTATATTATTAATCTGTCATGTGGTCTGGACGTTTCAGTTAATCTTTGCTGTGTGGTCTATTAGTTACGAATAACTAACTCAATTAATAAAATAAATTAAAATCGACCATTATTTTGGTAATTTCATGAAAATTTTACTTTCCCTTATCGTTGTTTATTTAGTAACGAACATGATCTTTATAAACAGTTCATAATCTGGCCCCATGGCCCCTACAAGGAGGGGGTCTGACAGGGCTCAAGCCTAGGGGCCCGGGCTCAGGGGGGCCCGGCGTGGCGGGTCAATCAGATATGTGAGATAAACACACTTCACAAATGTGATCATCATACACTCTAATAGTAAAAAAAAGTCGTCTGCGGAGCTTTAAAACGAAGGAGTTGTTAACATTTAAAAAATGAGGTTGTAAAATGCAATTTTTGATTATTTTGTACACCACTTGACAACTCCATAATTCAAGTAAGATGTATTAAAACTCCACTAAATCGCTAAAAATAAACTGAAAGCCCTTACCTTTTCCTCTTATACAATTTTGAAAACGCTTATGTTGTGCGTCGCACATGCTATTAAACTTAGCGATAGGTAGGGGGCCCGCCAAAGATCCTGACCGGGGGGCCCGCTTTAGGATGTGGGGGCCATGTATAGGTACCTACTATATCTACGAAGCACGGGTCATACTAGGTGATTTATATGTGCGGACCTCGTAGTGCAATGCTTAAGGGGTTTAAAGTAAGTCCGGGTATCTCTGTGCTGTGTTTCACTACTGTAATAATTGGCATATTAAAAAAAACGAGTACCTAGGTAATGGATATTGGCAGGGAATAAAAAAATTCGGAAAGATTTCCGTTTATTTTTTAATAAACTTTGTGTGCATACAATTATTTTACTTGATTAAAAAAATATGAATTGAAACAATAGCATATTTTCCGTTATTACTTTTGTTATCCCTTATTTACGCATTTAATAATTTATTCAGCAATTATTAAATAAAATACGAATGTTGAGTTTATGTAAGCAATTAAAAAGCTCGGGATATTTTTAACTTTCACGTATTAAGCACATTATACATTGGAAGCATGTCTTATTTTAATATTACTTAATCTGCGTATTTGAAATATATTCTTCTAATTATTGTTATATGTATATTTTATAATACATTTCAATTGAAAATTTACTACAATACCGTCTAATAAACCGCGTTTGCCAACGATAAAATATCTTTTATTCACCATTAATTCGTAAAACAAAAAAAATCAAACTATTAGACAAATAAACACGTTTCGTTCAGAAATATCCAATAGAAATGACATATTTTATAATGGCACTTACGCTAAAACAGAATTTATTAACAAGAGTTATAATACCTATCACATTTCTGAGAATAAAAGAAAGCTCATCATTTATCCGATTACTTGTAGTTTTATTTAATTTACCTACATGACATATTAAATTTACATATAGGTATATTGTATATATTATTGTAAATAAAATAGTTATTATTTAAACAAATTTGCAATACTTATACGATTTTATTTGCTGTAGAAATTGTGGAGGGAGTGAAGATACTCGTTTCTTTTACAACTACACTTAGCGAATTTATTAAAAATGTTTGATAAATTATATGAATCGATTTAGTATTAACTTTATACCGAGAGTTTAAAATATCTTAAAAAAATGATACACCTCTTATTATTGAATATTAAATTATTACTTTGTTAAGTAAGTAAGTAAGTTATTATTAATAATTATTGTTATCACCAGTCGACAATGTCCAATTATTATTAAACTAAGTGGAATTAGTACCATAATACTATGGAGTATTATTTTGATTAATTATTATTAATTCTTTATGATAATTGAATTTTCCTAATTAAACGTAGTGACTTCACCTGCGTTTATTGGGATGTCTTGATCAAAACTTTTATAGTGAATTTCAAAAACATTATTAAAAAACTCTATGCATGCACTTAGAAAAGAAATTATCACAATCAATAGTTAGTTGTTCAAGCACAAAAGTAATAATAAAATGTTTAAAAAATGCTTATTTAGTATTTTGAAGTTTCCTATTATATTTTATCATTTTTTCTGGTTAATTATATTTTGTTTTCGTTTAATAAGTCTGTGAATTATTTTTTTCTGATAATTAAAAGTATTCGGTGTCTTAAATTTTATATTACAGTTGAAAAGGGACATACCGTGAAAAATTTTGAGAAGCACTGATAAAATAGATATGAAAATAATATTCAAAAAGCAACCAGTATTTTTAAAGAAGCGGGATTCAAACCCATACCAACGGCTCCATAAATAGGCAATTAATCCACTATGGTAACATATAATCAACGAATATTAAAATTCGTAAATTTAAAATCACTTATCTTTGGTTGATTGAAGAGGATAGAAGAGAAATTGTTACTCCAGTAAAAATTCGCGTTTTTCATCGTCGTGGATGGAAAATGGCGATTTACCTGCTTATATTATTTCGCTAATATATTCTTAAATCGCTTTATCAAAGAAAACTTTTTCATACTCTTAAAGAATATCCGAGTGCCAAATTTGACACATCGATATCCAGTATATATTTTTTAAACGTTTGTTCACTTGACTGAACTATATTATACAAGGTGCCTTTAATAAGAAATTATAACATGAACCTTTGTGAAGGTATATTGAACTGCTGAACGCTCAAAAATATGAGAATTATTTTCACAAGATGTTGATTGTGAAAAACATGATTTATATGTAGAAGCTTTATATATATTATTTGGAAGTTTTACCATGGAAATTAATTTACTACAAAACTGATCAAGCGTAACTATAAAAAAAAACATTTTTTCCGTGTACTTTAATATACTATAAACATAATACAAAAAGTACCTAGTATATATTTATTATTTATACAGATTAAAATTACTAATGATATGCAACATCTGTATAATATTATACGTACATACATTGTTGTCACTGTAATGCAGTCCTTAGAATATCTAGGTAGACATTTTCTATTTTCAATTGTTCATTAAATTACATTGTATGAGATCAGTAAATAATTATTTAATAAACTTAAATAATTTTGGAAAAAATCAGAATATTAAGAAAAATCCTCGAAAAAAACATGGATCGAGCGGGATTCAAACTCACATCATTCACTGTTCGTGTGAGTGTTCTCATCCGTTAAGCTACCGATCCATATATCGCTCATGTGAAGTAACCTGACGAATACGTTATCATAGATGCTTCCAATTCCGCTAATAGAAGGGCAACCAACTTTGTAATTATGAAGATATTATTAATAATAATTACAATTGCTAATATTTTTTATTATTATTATTATGTATTCAATACCGAATTTATAAATATGTAGACAAGATTTCAGAATGCTAGATTCTACTTAATGAACATACATAATACTGTTTTTTTTTTTGTATATTTTCACAATTATTATTGTATTAATATCTATATAATATTAAGAAATACTTATCAATATTACTCATTTTCATAATATATTTTATACATACAGCTATTTATAATACTTGCTTATATATAATTCAAATTGAAAGATTTTATCCAAATCGAATTAAATACTCTTTTTAATTAATATTCTTATTACTATATTAATAAAAAGATATCTTTCAACAATTAACTAACTATTTATATGCTATCAATACTATAAAAATCCATGAAAATGTTAGTTTATTTTTAGGAGGACATTAAAAAATGTATAGTTAAATACGCATGTTTTTATAGGTACCTGTATGTTTAAATAACATATTATTTTAAACGTCAGCTAAATAAAGTTCTTTACTTCTTAGGAATATTATCTCAGAAATCAAATAAATACATTATTATGAAGGCGAAAGGTCTACAGAAATGATGGAAAAGTCGCTGACAAATCTGTCCAAATATAAAGAAATAACGGTCTATATAACAATGTGCTTCCAAGATGTGTGTTTTCACCTATTGCGGAATCAAAAAACAATTTGGCAGATCAAAGAACACCAAGTTTTCTAAAGAAAGAGGAAAGATCAGAAGGTTTTCGTAGGGAGTTCGCCAGGTGAAGAAACATTTATTTCTTATACGTCGGCAATAAAGAAACTAGTATAAAACACTTTAAATGAATCAAAGACAATCCTATAGAACTTTTTTCATTGAATAAGTTTTTTATTGACGGTAAATTTTCTTTTGAAACAAAAAAAAAATAACGCGTACGTAATACTCGTACCTATCCTAAATAACACGAATGCCTGACTTTTTTCAACGTTTGATTTGATTTTTTTTATTCTCTACGTACATATTTATAATGTAGTCGTATAAAGTCTGTCAGTTATTATGTCAATTTTTAAGTATTTTTTCAGATAACTTGCTTTATAAAATGAATTCAATATAACATGTTTTATTTTTAAAATATATCATATAACTTAATGGCGTGAGAAAGAATATATTAATAATTTCGATATAAATCAAATACACATTTACATTTTTTTTTATAAAAATGTCACTATTAAGTTAAACTACATCTAACAAATGTGTGCATTTAGTGCTAAATACGATTCTGTGAAATATGACTATGAAATCGATTGATATCATTTTGAATTCTCGAATTCATGCCATATGTCATTATTTTATCAAATCAAAGATTTTTTTAGGGATTTACAATAAAATTTTGTTAATGATTAGTAATTGAAGCAGTTATCTAGCTACTGTTATAAATATATTCTGTGAAGCCAAGTAAATTAAAATATTATTTATAAACAGAGGCTTCTTAGAATATTGCATGTTTTTAATAAAGATGAAATTTGTTGTTAGAAATGGTTGCTAGAAATTTTAGAATGTATATTTTTGTACACTTATGCTAGATTAGGCTCTATAATAGATATAAAAAGCATGCTCGCATTTAAAAGCAAAATCTCTACATGAACTATTACCCATCTTTGCCATAAAAATCATGCTACAGGTTATACAAAATAAATCTCTTGAAATGATGAAGGAACCCCCATGGATCGTTCGTAATACCACTCTTGGTGGGTATGTTTTTTTTTAATATATTGGGAGATAAAAATGAAAATATTTAGATCTCTGCATTAATTTTCGTATTTTGCAGTGCTTATTAAATAAATTCGAAAGGAAAACCACTGTATAACCCCTATGTTCTTTTTTTTCTTTCTCTCAGACTCAAGACCAAGGGCCACGAACTCCTTTTTCATACTTATACAATTGCGAGTCTAGTAGACGAAGAAGATAAAAGCACATTATAGTTCATAATATGTATTATCTAAATATAATGGAATATATATATATATATATATTATTTAGTATATTTAAACGGACGAAACCATTCATGAACATTGTAAAATTATATGGAAAAGTACTAAATATTGTATTACATATTTGGATTAAGTAATACAATGTCTTTTTAATAAAAAATGACAATATTATTACACGATTAAATTGAATTATTAGGCATCGTCGATCATGATAAACAAATTTATTAAATCGTGAGATAGATAAAAGAAAAGCTCGCAATAAACGCTTTTCATTATCAGATAATGACAATTACGAAACCAGAATGTCGTGACAATGCAATCATTGGGGAAAATAGAGGTTGAACTAAAACCAATTATTATAACGGCAAGGCTTTGCATAAACCCAGTCCCTAGATATTCGGAAATTAATTCAACTCCGCAGAATTAAGCATTTCAATCATTGATAGAGTGCTTTATGTGATTATGTGTATGCGAGCTTGTCATCGTCTTCAATATATTACTTTTATTCTTTTGTTTGTGATAATCCGTTAGGAAAGTTTTAGAAAATAAATCATATATAAAATTGCACTTATTAATATATAGGTACCTAATAATATTGTATTGATAGCTAATAGCTAGTATGTACAATAAAAATATGAATATGAAAACATAATAATATATTATGTCAGCATTATTTATTATATAAAGTAATTTGCATATCATATATAGATAGTCACATTGGTCGTGAATACAGATATTAATGTATATAAACATATTATTTATTTTAAATGGCACTAAGTTTGAAATTCATAATTTACTTCAATCTCTTACAGTATTCTTATATACCAAACATTTTTTTAATAATTACGTTCAATACAATACGACTTCATATTTATCTGCTATTGAATTATCGTGAATCCATTTTATGACGATCGTCGGTTAGCTGACAGAACTGGTGAGTGCTACTCAGTTGATTAGCTTAAACAGCGAAACATATTAAGAATATAAATCCAAAGAAGTAATGGAGTCGATTTTAGGTATTCAAGAGACTGGGATATAAAATTTACATTGTTACTCATTGCTATTAATTGATTTGACTAACTTTATTGTTATAATATAATATATTTTATTAATAAATAAAGTTGGTTAAAAATGCAAAAAATTTAATATTATTTAACTAATTCAACTACTTACATAAGTATCTTTTTAATAAATTCAGCTTTTACTTTATGGTATGATTCATGATAATTTATAAATGAGTGTATCGCTCTTGATAATTTATTCATTAGGTACATGGTACATCATAATATTAGAATTGCTTTACCTCAATTAGAGTATCCAAAATATTGGCCACACAAATGCACTGCGATTTTAACAAAATTAATACTCACCATAACATTACATAATAATTATAGCATATTGTTCACTTTCTTCGAATCACCACAAATAAAGATTATCGTTCCAAATTACAGTGCCCCGTTAACAATTTTCAATAATATTCTAATTAGGTATTGTATTTATCTCTAGTTTACGTTTACAATCAATTATTATATAATATATTTTTGAATTTTCTTTTTATTCATTTAAGAATAACGCATCCGTTATCAAGTCATCATCATCATCATCAGCCGGGGTCAATCCACTGCTGGATGAAGGCCTCCCCAAGCTTCTTCCAACTCTCTCGGTCCTGTGTCGTTCGCTGCCACGTATTTCAGCCGAACTTTATCAGTTCGTCAATTCCAGCGGCTTTTAAGACGACCCTGTGGCCGTTTCGTGCCCCTTGGGTAACACTGGATGACGGCATTTTTGTCCAGCGGCCGTCCTTTCGGCGAGCAATGTGCCCTGCCCATCTCCATTTCAGCTGTTTGGCAACGTCTATTACATCGCGTACTCTTGTCTGCTTCCTAACCCATTCGTTTCTCTCACGGTCCTTTCGCGTGATGCCCAACATACACCTCTCCATGCCTCGCTGTGCGACTCTTAGCTTTTGGACATCTCTCGTGTTGAGGGTCCACATCTCGCAGCCATACGTGAGCACGGGTAGCACACATTGGTTGAACATCTTACGCTTAAGACATAATGGTAGGTCACTCTTGAAGATACTATTCAGACGTCCGAAAGCACTCCATCCCAGCTTTGTTCTTCGAACAATTTCATCGTGCATGCTTCCGTTTATGGGCACCTGCTATCCGAGATAGACGTAGCTGCTGACTTTCTCGAGTTGGGTGCCATTAATACAGATAATCGCAGGGTCCGAAAAACAGTTCCTCATCACTTTTGTCTTTGAGACATTTATCTTTAGGCCGACCGTTTGACTGACATCCGCTAGTTCTTGCATTCTACCTTGGAGATCTTTCGGGTCTCGTGAGAGTATAACAATATCATCTGCAAAGCGCAGGTGACTGAGGTCCCCATTAATTGGAACACCTTTTTCCTCCCAATCAAGTTTCCTGAATAAGTCCTCAAGAGTAGCGGTGAATAGTTTAGGTGAAATGGTATCACCTTGCCGGACACCTCTGTTAATGGGGAATTTACACGACCGTTTGTGGAGTTTCACGCATTATCAAGTACACAAATAAAATGTCTTTGAATTAAAGTATATCATCTGCGGTCCATTTACAGTAAACCATATTCTGTTGATGTCGTATATAAAAAGTAAATTGATGCTTGCTTATATCGTGTTGAAAGGTATTTACTCCCGTGACTTTTTTATGTCCACAAGAAAAAACCTTAGCTTTTAACTCTTGTTATATTATCCGATTTAGGCGGTGTATCGATTGAAAATTATTAGTTGTTTCTTGACATCCCTGTATATATCATAACATATTATCAATTTATTATTAAATATATAAGTAATAAATACCTATAAATAATATTATTTAAAATAGTTCTTTTGATTTTATCAAATATATTATAAAATACTCTATAATTATTATGGCCTGATAAAAATGATAAGACATACTATGGCGTCTTCTTGAAAGACTTTGACTAAACTTCTACATCGAAATATTATACATAAAATACACAAGAGTCGGCTGCATCTTAATAGTATGTTTTCTTTTGATTATGTTATGTATGCATTGTTCAAAATGCATTGTAAAAGCAAAACTTCAACATCTCAAGAAGATATTAATTATAATGCCTTTATTAAAAATAAAAGGAGAAAATGAATTTTAACAATGGATTTGTTGTTTGTTGAAATAACTCAGGAGAGCAGATTTTTTTCACTCTTATGGCTTATTTACCCTGACGGTATGCAATATTCCTATACTAGGAATATTGCGTAATGAGGTTATTTTTTCTTAATAATATTCACTTATAAATTTAATTATTTTTTATTCAACGAACAATTTAATAAGATTTAAAAATATAACATTCTTTATATTTTAACATACATAATTTGGAAATACTTCAGAAACATACTAATTAGAAAAACCTTGAAATTATTAAACCTATTGTTTGTAACTTGATACAAACCACAAATGCCGGTAACCAAAATTAACATATAATTTAATAAATATTTTCATTGCGTAGCGTTTTAGTTAATATTGTCCTAATTAGATATGGTATTAGTGGCTAAATTGGTAAAGCGCATTGGCCAGAATCCGATGGATTTGATGGAGTTTGAATCCTGCTCGGCACTTATATTTTTTTCATTTTTTTTAATAAGTGTTTCTATCAATAAAAAATATTACAGTCTCTTAGGGAAATTCTGACGCCATCTAGGAATCAAAGTAATTACCAATTATGAATAGGTATGTAAGAATTATAATAATTTCAATATTGAGTAAAATATTTTCAACTCATAGTACTTATATTGTATTTTAAAATAGTTCTAAAGCAAAAAAAAATACTCGCTGCAAAGCGGAACATATTATGAGCCTTTGTAGGTCTATTCTATTATATATTTATCTAACTTACTATAGTATTAGCACTTATTGTAACAACTACAATAAGATGTTTGTAATTATTGTTGCAATACATGCTATATTTTAACAGCAGCAAGAGAGGTTGAAAATGTCCCTCTGACGCGGACGAAACCGGTCCAAATTTATTTATTAAAGAGGAATAAGTACTACAAAAAAAATTGCATTTTATTAAATCAAACAACAATACATTAAATACTTGAAGATATATTTTTCTTAGAAGGTAGGCTTTAAATAATCGCCTAGTATGGAGCCTTCGCCACTGGATACTATAATACATGAATGTGATAACGTGACGTTTGCAATTTCTATACCAATTACACAAATAAAGAACCATAAGTATAGTAATCGGTTAACATAAAAAACTACCAATTTTAGTGTAAAATAGTTAGTTTGAAATTGATAGGCATTATGATTAATTGAGAATACATCATATTTCAAAGACTTAATAAAAATTCTTTTTGTTAGTTTAAATGTTTTATTCAATTATATCATACGCGATAGGTTTTACAAATAATGTAAGAAAGAAAACTCGTCTCACTTTCTTAAGCTCTATATGTACAAGATCTAAGACCCTATCTTGAGAGACGCATAACTGGCTCAAAGGCTGAGAAACAGATAAAATGGAAAATGTGACGAGGTTAATAAACAACAGCTAGGTATATAGATAATTGGATGTCTTTTTCCCCACGGGATTCCCCGTGAAATTATATTTGAGGCTTTCTTTCTTCAAACACATTTCGCCGATTCGTTCGTGCGTGTCGGCTGGCCATACACATCTTCGGCCCACTCGTTCAACACGTATCATGTTGGTTTGTTTACCATTTTCAGGTAGGTGTAACTTTTTTCTTTACCAGAAAAAACGTGTTCAGGGAGGTAAGTGCTAAAAATAATCAATAATGCTTCAGCAGATCATGAAGAATTGTGATAAATATTCCATGGTGTATTAAAATCTTTATCTATTTCGGGGTTATGAAACATTAAAAATAACGTTTGTTATCATCGTATCTACCAACCGCTCTAATAAAAGAAGTCTGTGATTTGTTATTATTGTGCAAAATATTTTCAGCAACTTCGCACGAAACAGGTCACTAAACAGTAGCGACTCTGCACTAAGGGTAAAATATGAGTACCAACTTTAAAAAAATCTCCAAGCTACCAGTCAACTTATGAAATCGTCTTGCACATAAATTACATATTGAGCGTGCTTAGGAAAAAGGGCGTAACCCTCACAGAACAAATTTTACAGGAGGGGCAAAACACGTTTTTTTGAATGATTTTGGTTCAATATTTTTTTTCAAATAGACACAGACATTGGGTGCGTGATGATTGATGATTTCGTGTAATATTTTTTCGATCTAATAATAATTAAAGAAGTTATTACAGAAAAATCATTAAAATTGACGGTAAATGCTTTTTTCCTTAGATTAAAACTTAATTAAAGCTCAATTAAAACCTGAATTTAGATAACAATTTGGCATCTGCAGCTTATTTCCTTTTTACAGAACGTGTATTTACGTATACATTGTTAATATCTAATAAAAGCACTTTTCGAGAAATCGAGGGTTACACCCTTTTTCCTAAACACAGTTGAATTATTTCATATTATATCGACCGTGTTTAGGAAAAAGGGCGTAACCTACACAGAACAAATTTTACAGGAGAGGCAAAAAACTTTTTTGAATGATTTTGGTTTAATATTAATAAAAAAAAATAGTTACAGACATTGGGTGCATGATGATTGATGATTTTGTGTAATATCTTTTCGATTTACTAATAATTAAAGAAGTTATTACAGAAAATCATTAAAATTGAGGGTAAATGCTTTTTTACTTACATTAAAACTTAATTAAAGCTCAATTAAAACCTGAATTTAGATAATAAATCGGCAGTTGCGGCTTATTTCCTTTTTACAGAACGTGTATTTAGTTGTATACATCGTTAATATCTAATAAAAGCACTTTTCGAAAAATCGAGGGTTACGCCCTTTTTCCTAAACACAGTCGATATGGTTATTTCGGATCTTGAAATACAATGTAGAAGTATTATCGTGCTAAAAGAATGCTTTGTAAGATTACTACAGGATAAAACACCTCAGAAACATACCTGTTAGAAAAATATTTGTACCGAACGGCGCTTGAACCGACATTCATCACAGTTTGGACCTGTACAATACTTAAATGCCAAAATATATTTAACATATTCTCAGTCATACTCAATATACTATATTTACTCTTAGATCAATGTTCTCTAATTTATTGATCTTTACTATTGATCCGTTTATAAACTTATATTTTGAAAACTTGTACAATGCAATGCAATTACAATGTTGACAAACGTATGTTAAACCAAACTGATATTAAAAATTGTTTTATCATGAAATTAAATCACCGCGTATGTTTTTCGATATTTTATATAATTCACACATTGAAATCTTTACTCTACTTATATAAATATTTGAAGATAAAATAAATGACTTGAAATATTATTTAAGAATGTTTTTTTTAAGGGAAAATCCCTTTCAGTATGATCTAAGCCCTCGTCAGTGCTTAATCTCCATTAAATTCGAAAACACTTTAGGAGATTTCCCGGGAAAACCGCTCAAAAGAAGCTGTCTTTTTGAATCCGAATCTTTTTTCGGCTTAGCCATACAATGTCGCAATCGTCAAAACGATCCAAAGGCGCGGATCTTTTTGTGTCTGGGAATATACCAAGAACAAACGTTTTTTAGAGTTGAAAAACGTGTATTGCATTGTGTTCATACCGAGCCCTAAAACAGATATATTACACCCTCTTGTTAGGCTGTTTTTAACTGGCCCAATTGCCGACAACAGACAAAACTGATGAAAGAATACATTATTATTATATTGTGTGGACAATTTCACAATAAATTGTTTCAAATCTAACATAGTAATAAGTAGACCGGCTTTATAAAACGTGTTTTATATGATTTTACAATTGTCTGGCCAGATATTCCAAAACGAAACTAATATTAAAAAAATCATAGTTTACGGAAACACCTAGGGTTATCTTGAAAGAGGCAACATTACCTACTATAAAAACAATATAAATTCTACAGACTTAAGATACGACAAGAAATAGAAAAATGATATGTTTTTATGTTTGCTGTATGTTTAATAGACTAATCACTAAAGTACCGAAAAT
Organism: Rhyacophila brunnea; assembly: GCF_057557595.1. NCBI lineage: Eukaryota > Metazoa > Arthropoda > Insecta > Trichoptera > Rhyacophilidae > Rhyacophila > Rhyacophila brunnea. The sequence goes on from NW_028233350.1 coordinate 22,391,792, forward strand.
ACCAAAATTCAAATAATTCATCAATAATTATACATAGGTATATTATATAATATTTGTATGTAATATATTTATTTATTTTAAAAAAGACACATTGAGCACATAGCAATATTACTTCAAGACGTTCACAATATGAAATTTAGAATAAAAAGTACAGGTAAATCAAGTTAGTAGAGAAAGTGATATATAATAGTATATAAGTAGATATTTATATTATAATATGTATAGTATATATTTTATTAGTAGTACATATATTACGTGTATTTTTAGTTTTTAGCCGATGCTCGTATTTATTTATCTTATTAATAATTTGAGAAGTGATTTGAAATGCAAAATTTTCATTACTTGGTAATTTTCAAATATTTCTATAATAGGTTTTTAATTTACATTCAACATGTTATATAATACCAATACCAAACACCAAATTATTTATATTAAAACTAAAAGAATCATCAGGACCATATTAAGGCGTCAACTTACATATCGCGAAAGATATTACTGGAAAAGGATCAGCTGAGAATGGTAAACGTTTTTTCTAAAGAAGATATTGGAAACAATCAGTGACTCCGTGTGTGAAGACGGCAAAAATATGGCGAAAAAGTTATTATAATAACCTGTGTGCATTGTCAATCTAATTCCATATCTTCTCACGTGTGACCGAGGGACGGCTTAGTTGGACACGCAATTTTATATGTACAGAAGATACCCAACTACTCAAGAAGATAGTTCGAAGGTCTAAACTGATGTGATTAACTACGTAGCAAGAGTCTTATCATCCTTCATACAGTATGGAAAATTGGCAACGGATTAAAAACGTTTCCTGATAGCGGAGAAAATCCACAGTATAGGTATAATAAAAATGATAGTTGTTAAAATATATATTTAGTATTGTTTTCCACCGATGAAAAATATATTAAAGGAAGTATCGATATATATGCCAAATTTTGGCAATATAGTGATATATATATGACTACCGTATTACAAACACGTTCGTGTTTATTCCGTGAGCTCATTACAGTGAAGGATGTAATAACGGATATGCGCTTCACGTGGCTTGCTATACCAGTGTACGATACTCCACACCCTGTAGCACAGCAGCACGAATTCTGTTGCCATGGCCAACCTCACAATGCAGCGGTGTTGCAAAAACAATACACGCACTGCATATCTCGGATAGAGGGAGACACGGTACGTCACGATGGATCGAGAGAAGTAGGCCAAATTGTGCCACCCCTGTGCTCCAATGAATAAGGTAACATAACATAGTAAATACTTATTGAACAGGAAGCGTAATTCAATTCGCAAGTTAATATGATTCATTTTACTCAATACTAAGTTTTAATGTGACTGAAATAAATACAACGGAAATATTAAAGCTGTGTATGCATACGCACATACCAAATATTAAATTTTCCAAGTAATGCAATGAACATTAAAACTTATTTTCTATTGCCCAAAATATTTAACGCTCCAATTAAAGAGCACTTCAAATTCTATTACACAACTTTATTGGAATATTATTTACAATTCAGTAGGTTGGCGGAGAAAATTTCTCAGATATGCCTACGGTGTTTTTCAATACAAACGATAAATTTCGAAAACTGTTGCCTCTACTTTTGAACAATCTCAAGAGAGAAAAAAGCTCAGTCGAGGAAAAATTCCTTTTCACTCGGCTGCTACATACATTTTTTCATACTTTTAACTGGAAAAGTTGGCGGGAAAATAAATAACTCACCGTGAAACAGAATGAAAAATATTACAGAGGAAACTACATTCGCTTCTTTACTCAACATACTCGTACGTATGGCCGTATGTCTTCGAAACCAAAGGCTATCATAAATCCTTCCGTTTGCAAGGAATTTTCTTCACAATAGACTAAAGAGATTTTATTTTTTCTCTGTTTATTGATTTATTTAAATATAGAGCAATGGAAATATTATTTATTTCATAGATTTACTCATCTCACAAAGTACTTTTATTTTATGTTAGTAAGTTTATCTTAGTTCAGTTAAACGTACTATTTGTAACAGTTTTTCGGAATTCACGTGTTTTAATATTGGTCGTTACTTAGGACTTGCGTGATATAGAAAAATAATAGCTAAATAAAACTACAGCTGAATTAAATGAACTAATAATAAAATGTCTTTATTTACACAGTCACATCCCGTTTTAATAATAAATGTAGAGTCTGTGAATGTGGATGTGCTTAACAAATTAAATAAATAATGTATTGATTAAAAATTAAATTTGTACACTCAACTGGACAAAATTGGTATTATTAATTAATAAAATAGAAAAGGTTACTCGAGTCGACATAAAAAGCCAAAAAAAGTTTGGATACTTTGGCTAGATCATGCAGCATCCTGAGAGATATCAATGGTTGCTGCATCATATAAAGGGGAGATTTCCAATAAGTTATGTATTAGCAGAAGAAAAAATTCTTGGAACAAGCTCAGATTCCATTTTGAACTCACATCCTTATTTAGAGCCGTTAATACAAGGAAGAGATGACGAAAATCATCGTGGCATAGAAAGGGATTTATAATACCGGTACTCATCGATACCGAAATACCGGTTTTTTTAAATTAACAGTATTTTCCATATTACGAAAGCAGATAAATTGCAAAACTATATCTAAAATAAATACAACATAAAAAGAACTTTCTATATATAACGTATTTAAATTTTCTGCTGAATTATATAAACTTGACTTGACTAGCTTAAACGATCAAAAAAAATTGTACTTGATAGAAATACTGACATGTCATTTTGACAATTCAAATTGAATTCCATAATAACGCACGTATATATTAATATAATAATAATTTAGTTGCTAGAACCCACTAAGCAACCAATAATAGTTAGTTTTACTTTTTTACGGATTTCTTCCGAAATAACTTTTCATACAAAACAGAATTAACTGAAAATGAAATCAATTCTTAAAGATGGCTAAAAGTATTAAAAAATGCATTGACATCGTGTTCTGATATATTCTAAAAGTTTCAAATGTCTAGCTATTCGGAAAGTTAGTTAAAAATCGATTGCAAGATTTGTACCGGACAAACAACCACCGGACAAATAAGAATACGAGCTAAGAAAAACGTTGTAATGACTGAATCACTCGACAAAATGAAATAATAAAAAAAAATTAATATTTTTTTAAATTTATTTTTAAATTTGGTTTTGGATCTCATACAAATTTTTGGAAATGGCTTTAAAAAACCTATTGACTTCAATTTGAGCATAAAAGTTGTCGGAACTGAGATTTATTACATGCTTAAAGAATATCGGTATTAATACCAGTATTCAATATGAAATACTGAAATACCGGTATTTATGTTTTCATTCGGTATTGTAATCTTTGAGCATAGATAAAAGAATGAAAAGTTACTATAATAAGTAAATAAAAATATTTAAAAATATAATAATTGTTATTTTATTTAACTATCATGCCTTTCGATCAAGAAATAACAGTAAGAGAATATTATTAGAAAATACAATAATAAAGATAAGTAGGTGTTATGAACAAGATAAATCTCAAATACTAATTATAATATAATTATGTACCTGCATATTATTAAAATCAATATTATGTTGGTTATATAATATTATATTAAAATTTTGATGTTGGTTAAAATAATAATTATTCTAAAATAAATATCTCTATAAAATTGGATGCTATTATATATTTTTCTTTTGTAAGCTTTTTTCATAAAATCTTTAAGCCAAAATTTAAAAACTAACGCCTTTATCATTATTTAAATATTTTTATTAAAATCGTATTTTATATAATTTTATTAAAATTAGATCGCATTTTATACAACATTTGTAAAATAATTTAAGCAATGAATGAACGCCACATTGCCTAGTCTAGCGAAATAATTGAAATTTCAGCTAGTATTCATAGGTAATTATGTATACCTATGTAACGTAACGATTAATGCCTCAGGTATGAAATTGCTCAAACTTTAACATACTGCGGTATATTGGTCGTTCCCTTCAATTAACCATGCATCGCTTATGTACGTTTTATTTCACATAGTTGAAATCGTTTAGAAAATTTTAATTAGTTTATAAAATATTTGGTCATTATCTCACCCTATAAATTGTTCATCTGTTAATGGAGTGCATTTACTTTAGACATCGGGCACGCTCTTCATAAGTGCTTTGTGCAGTACGTGTTCGCTGACTATACTATCAGTAAGAATTTAAACTGATGTTGCTTCAAAACTATGAATTATAATATCATTCATGTCTCGTCTGGCAATGAAAGCAACACACCGATCGCAGTGAAATAATTAATTTAATATTTGATCATTTTTACGATAATACTAAATTAATTATGTTTTATCATATGTGTGCATATTATTTTATATGTATATCTCCGAAACATTTGGAGATGCGCACATATTATACAAGTACCTATCTACGAGGGTGGGTCAATAAGTCCTTAGAAAAGCCGACAGGTGGCGCGACTAGTACTGTAAGCGGTTTGTTTTCATGCAGCGGCACTACCGATTCAGTATGCTGCGAAGTTTCAATCAGATTGGTCGGGTTGTTGTGTGTTTCTCGTACATTTAAAAAAAAAATGCTTGTGGAAAATGGAAAAATGGAAAATGGAGGAAATTGAGTTTAGAGCTGTTATTAAACATTTTAATATAAAAGGGTTAACAGCAAAGGAAATAAAAAATGAGTTGGATTTAGTTCACGGCATATCTGCTCCTTCACTTGCAACTATTTATAACTGGTTAAATGAATTTAAACGTGGTCGTACATCAACAAAGGATGAACCACGCTCAGGACGTCCTGTAGAGGTGACTACACCAGAAATGATCAATAAAATCCACGATATGGTGTTAAGTGACCGAAGATTAAAGTTGAGTGAGATAATTGAGGTTACAGGGATCTCAAAAGGTAGCGTCATTTCTATTTTACATGACAAATTGGGCATGAAAAATATTTCTGCAAGATGGGTGCCGCGTTTGCTCACAGTCGACAATAAACGCAATATGGTGGTGGTCTCTAAAGCCCTGTTGTCGCTCATGCAACGCAATCCGGATGAATTTTTTCGTCGCTTTGTGACTGTAGATGAAACATGGATACACCACTATACTCCCGAGACGAAAGAACAGTCAAAGCAGTGGATTGCAAAGGCAAACCATGTCCAAAGAAGGCGAAAACCGTAAAATCAGCTGGTAAGGTTATGGCTACTGTATTTTGGGATGCACGTGAAATTATTTTCGTTGACTATTTGGAAAAAAGAAAAACAATAACAGGGGATTATTATGCATCTTTATTGGACCAGCTAAAAAACAAAATTGAAGAAAAACGGCCTCATTTAAACAGGAAAAAAATCCTCTTTCATCAGGACAATGCCCGTGTTCACACATGTTTACGATCAATGGCTAAAATTAAAGAATTGAAGTTCGAATTGGTCGACCACCCACCGTATTCGCCAGATTTAGCCCCCAGTGACTTTTTCCTTTTCCGAAACTTAAAAAAATGGCTAAGTGGACAACGTTTTTTTTCAAATGAAGAAGTCATTGATCGGACAAATGCTTATTTTGAGGACCTTCCGAAAACTTATTTTTCTGACGGTTTAAAAAAAATTGAGAAACGTCTAACCAAGTGTATTGAGCTCCAAGGAGATTATGTTGAGAAATAAAAAAAAATACAAAAATCAAAACTGTTTTAACGCTTTTTTCTAAGGAATTATTGACCCACCCTCGTATAAACCGCATGGCACTGCACATCAATTTAGTATTTTGACCAGTCAAGCAAAAAAAACGGATTCCGTTCTTAAATAAGTTAACTAAGGTACATAAAGGATACCTAAATCTCTTGTATTAGATGTGCAAGTTATGCAAGTAAATCCATGCACGTGTACTGGCGCTATTTTGTATAAATATTCAGGCTTAAAAAACTTTATTTAAGTATACTTACTAATATTTATTTTTTTAAATGCACATTACTATTTTTATTGGTGAAATCATACAAGATGAAATATTATCATGACCATTTGAGAGATACTCCTGGTTTTATTATTTTAATCTTTGAAGAAGGAATCAAAATATGTGAAGAAACTGGCGGAAATGAACCATTTACTTTAAACATATCCGCTACTGAACCAGAAACTATCGAATTACAGACCTGTTCTACTGGGACAATAATCAATATCAGATAAACGTCATCTTGTGAATGTAAACACGCACAATTATATCTGGTGTCGTAATTTAGATTCTATCTTCTAACATTGTTATGGTTGATAATGGTTTTGTTTACTACATAACCACCTTAAAATAACTACCCCGCAAACTAAACAAACGCCGTTATAAAAATAAACTATAGTGACTTATACTCTTCATTTTCCTCTAGTGCAGGGGTCAGCAAACTCTTAGACCAAAAGAGCCAAATATGAGTATCACAACGGTTATAATTTTTTTCGAGAGCCATACATATATTTTTATAAATATGATTTATTTCAGTGAATGTTATTGTTTATTTATCAAGTGAAGAAGATTTTGCGAATAAAACTAACACAAATATAAGTTTTTTTAATGTTGAAATTATAAATATATTTTTTACAGAAAATGAGTTACATTCAATTTTCACCCATTTCTTAAAACTAATGTGAACAATGACCTTCCTTGCATTTCTTTGGAGAGTGTCTGTATGTTTGGTATGTAACTTGTAGTTTTCAATTTTAGGCGCGACTCCAAATTCTCATCGGTTATTTGGCTTCTCTAAATGCTATGTATATTGTTCATTTTTGAAAATGATTGTTCACATACATATTATTATTATGACTCAAATATGAGTTCAGAAAGCTACAACAAGTATTAAAAATTGTAGTATCTACCATATTATGTAGATCTTTTAGAGCGTTCCGCTGTGTTGTGAAATTAAATTGCATTTTTTCTCTCAAAATCCTCAATTTTGGTGGCAAGACCCACAAATTTGGAGCTACATAACTTTTTGCTTATTAAATCCACAAAATTTTTTTTTTCAAAAGTGCTCGTGTCAATATGAAATTGAGAAAAATTTAATTTGTCGACTTTTGCAATGGGCGGATTTAAAACGACAAAAATTATACCTTTTTGTAAAAAATGTGAATTGGGAATTTCGCAAAGAGCCGCACGCCAATAACCAAAGAGCCGTATGTGGCTCGCGAGTCGCGGTTTGCCGACCCCTGCTCTAGTGTAATAGGTTGATCTGATGTAATAGCAATGATTTAAAAAAAAAAAAAAAAACTAGTTGGCCATTTTATCATTCCATTGATATAGTAATAATTCTCAAAACAATTTTATATCCAGACATCATTATTAATGAACTTTATTTTTAACTATTCCGGTCACGTTCCTGTCTCTTTTGCTGCCAAATGATAACAACCGCCATGCATGGTAATAATATATTCTTATTAATAAGCATGCTCCTAATTCCTTGCAAGCTCCGTTAAACCATAATACATGAACTGATCAAACGGTCCCAAAAATATCTGGGCTACCTCTAGTAATTTTCTTATCAAGTATGCTCGGCTTACAATACCGGGGGTCGGGGTTTAAAGCCCGTAAGCCACATCCGACCCTATAAGCTCTCTGAACCTAACCCGCAAATCCTTTCAGGGGGAATATATTATAGTAGGTATTCGTGTCCTTAATATTACTATCAAATTAATTTGCTATAATTTATTAAGTGATATATTAAGACGAAATATACTTTCATTATTAATAACTAGTATGTATAAGTAGAAAAAACATATTATTTAAGAAACCAGATAACAATTTCTCACTAAGATGAAAAGTATGGGCTAAAAGTATGGTATCTAAACAGATTTGTTTAATTATTTGTTGACCATTTACCAGTGGTGATGGGTAAAAGTAGACTGTTTAGATCGAACTTTGTGATTCTTATTTGTTCTAATTGAACTAGGAATACAAATTGCAGATAGTAGTTTTTAAATTAACTAAAAAACTGCCTAATTTAAACCATAAAAATATGCCATTAAATCATATGTATAGATATTTCATAGATAGAAGAATATTTTTTTATCTATTATGGTTTAGTTTAGGCAGGGTTAAATCGAAATAAAAAAAAAACCATTTGCAATTTGTATTCTTCTTCTTATTGTGCCATCCCCTAGCGAAGGTCGGCCACCATCAAGGCGATCTTATCTTTGTCGTCTGCTACCCGGAACAGTTTGGTGGAGCTGCAATCGTACCAATCACGGAGGTTCTTAAGCCACGAAATACGGCGCCTTCCTCTGCTACGCTTCCCATTGATCTTTCCTTGAATGACAAGTTGGGGAATGCTGTATTTTTGTCCTCTCATAACGTGGCCGAGGTATTGTACAATTTGTATTAGTTAAATGAAAACAAATAAATATGAATAAAAAAGAATGTATTATTTTTGTCAGATCTCTACAGCTTACCTCTACTATTATGATTTTGTCTAGGAGGGTTTTATTGAATAAAACTAACTAATTCCATTTTTAATAGCATAATATTACATTCAACAAATTACGTTTTCTGATTCATAGTTATTTTAGTTGTACATACTAAGATCAATATCACGAAGTAAAGCTTTATGAGAGTATAATTAATGACTAAAAGGTGAACATTGCTTATATTATATTACAATATATATATATTACTTAACTGTAAGATACGTTAATCAGGTGTCTATACTACTGGTATTATGTTTGAAACTATTACTATTTGATATTGTCATAAATTATAACTATTGTATAATGGTTTAGTCATTTTTAGTATAAGTAGATATAATAAGTATAATAATGACATATTTTTGATTCTTTCTAAACAATTTAACTTGTAAGTAATATACCATGCTTGACACTAACTCGTATATAAGACAAGACATAAAAATACGTAGACAATAATAAAATCAATTATTCATACTCTGTATGTCATAAATATATAAGCTTTTAAAGAACTAAACTACTACTATCAAGCGTATAGATAAGCGGCTGAAAATTATTTTATCGTTAGACTGTTTTCCTACACAAAGAAAACTTTTGCGAAAATGGGAAACTCTTTCTGACGTAATTTTCTTTAACGGTACATTCATTAAAATAATTTTAGCCATTTTATTTACTTCGTAGAATGTGCTAAATAGAAGGATTATGTCGTTAATCATATAAACAGACTCTTTATTTTTAATACCTACCTAATTATTGTGATTTAAATAGTAACATAGAGATGTTTCACGTGGCTGGGACAGAGTGAGAAACTATGTACTCTTGTGGCACAACATCAAGGGTTCTGTTACCGTGACCGACCCTCTTTTACCGTGCAGTGGTGCTACAAAATCGATCTACGCGCTGCAGGTCTCAAGTGGATATACCGAGGAAAGTGCTTTCATAAGGATATACGGAGGCGTGACATGGCGAAGTGACGTAATCTATTTATTTCAAATATTGTTTATATGTGTACATTATATTTGATGTATGGTAACATTATATAATATTTTATGGTAATCAATAATAAATATAAAAGTTATCCTTAAGAAGATAATTTGCAGTAAACATTAATAATTATTTGTAAGTCTGTAAAAATAATAACTTCCTGTAAACATGTCATCAATCAATTTATTAACATTATTTAAAAAAAAAAAAAATAATAATTAATACACATACTTATATAATTACTTTGTAGATATAATATCATTATTAATTTATCAGTTTAGTTAACTACAATTTTGGTCTTTTTTTTGAGCTTATGGGCCTCGACAGAATGGAGGTTATATTAAAAGAGCAAAGTAAAGTAAATTATTATATTCGCTCGTAATTCGAGAATAATATGAGTGTCCACAGAGAAAAAGTTATAACACACTTTTGTACGAGGAATGGTTGTTACTGTTAACCATTCGCCCAACCCATTAGATGAAAAACAAAATAAAGCACACATTGAAAAGATAACATGCGTTTATAACACCCACGGATTCGAACACGGGCCACATTCAGGGCCGCGCTACTCAGTAGGCTGGCTTGAGTGCTTGTATATATTATATACTCATACAATATGTATATAAAATCAATTATTATTTGATACTTTTGTATAGACATTATTTTCAAACATATGTCAAATGTTGAAGCTTTAAGATGCATAAAAGACTTTCATTCAAATATTTATTTATTCAATTTTCAGCTATTAAAGGTGCATTGATAATATTAAGGTTTTAATATACTTATGTAATGAAATAAATTTAACCTTTGCATAACCATGTGCCAACATCGTCTCATAAAATATTAACATCGTAATATACGAAGCTTTCTCGGAATAGTGGCTGTAAGCGGATATGAAAAAGCTTCATCAAAGAGATTCCCAAACGAAGTGAGTGTAGCATTCTAACTTAGTTGAATCATTAAAAATGATAACGTTAACATTTTGTTTCTAGAATATTTTTATATAGGTACCTCACCTCAACTTAAAAAAAATAATGTCTTTCTTTATCAATTAATTTACTATGTAATATCACCTGAAACCCTCTATAAATTGATTTCAATCAACTTGGGAGGTGTTCCAATATTTCGAATTTTTAGAGAGAGAGCTTAAGTTTTCCTGGATATATTATCATATTATATGGATATGAATCGGAAAATATTAATTAAATGTTAGAAAAATAACTCTGTGCATACCATTGCATTAATATATGATTCAAATGGAGCTTTACATAACTATTACAGTTTATGTTGAAAGAGTTAGTTATTAGCGTACTACGGTTAAGGTTAACTTGAGGTTTGTATTCACTGTTAGGTGAAGTTTTCTTACGTGTGATGTACTTGGTTATTTTTTTTATTATTTAATTCACTCATATAAGGCTTTCTCACTTCGAGATGAATCATAATAAACGTTGAGTAGGTCAAACTGGCTCGTGGCAGAAAAATTACGATGGGCCACGCTTAAGGGTGATAGGTATATTCTTCTTCTGTCTCGTGAGGAATTCAAAGGTGAAGGCAATTTTTAAAATGTATCTCACATTTTTTTTATTTTTACCCATTTTACATGCACCAACTGATTTTTCTTGACAAATTCGTAAGTTTGTGAGAGGCGAACGGCAAGCAAATGGTATTCTCTACCGATTTTATTCGGTCGTGGAGGTATATCTTATGTCGTAGCTCTGTTATTGTGAGATTTCGGTGGGGAATCGAGGCATAAATAAATTTTGAATAATTGATTTGGTAACAGTACATACTTATTGAAGGCTGAGAAGGAAGATGTACAATACTTAAACGTGTGGCGTAGTGATATGTATTTGAAAATGACTTACAGCGTGATATAAAAATATAAATGAAGAGATTTTGAGAATTAAAATCAATCTATCTGCCCCAGAAGGACAAGTTCCAACTGCTAATAATTAATCGACGGTTTATTTTACATATTACAAATCTTAATTTTTTTCAAATACAAAAACATAAATCATTTACTGTAAGAAGAAGCTAAATTTTGGTACATATAAGACATTTTTTTTAGTTTAATCCATGAAGAGATATCAAATTAGTGGATGTTAATGCAATTTAGAATTCTCTGAGAAAATTATTTTTAGCAAAATAGTTTTAACGCCGTCATATTATACTTAATAAGCTAATATTACAATGAAGAAAATATCATATGAAACACGTTTACTAGATGTTGTCTAGAAACAATAAACGTTACTAGTAAATTAATAATATACATAAAAGCAATGTTCACCTTTTAGTTATTAATTATACTCGCATAAAGCTTTACTTCTCTAAAATACCTATATTATAGTAAAATATAAGAGATATAGTATTCATGAAAAATATGATAATATAATATTATCAATAATAATAATTAAGTAGTATTTAAAGTTACTAATAATGACCTCTAAATTACTTTACTAAAGTCCTTTTTAAATATAAAATAGTTTATTCGTAAATGTTGGAAAGATTCAGAATCTTTGTGTTAGTAAAAGCCCGCATGGAAAGTTTCTATAGATACGAGAATATCAAAATTTTCAGCATTTAGCCGTATTCACACATAATTTAGTATTTACTTATAGTCCCAGGAAGATGATTACTGAAATTAAGTCGATGTCTTTAAATTGCATAACATACTTTTATTAAAATTGACGACTCACGTCATCGTCAATTTTATTATATTCGTTGAATGGTTACCGCCTGTTATATCACTATTTAAAAATAACAATTTCCGAAATATATTTGGCCCATTTAAAGGAATATATTGGTTACCTTCTTCAAGAAGACTGAAGCCCAGACCATGGGGTTAATATCAGAATAAATTACAAGATAAAAAGAACTTTCTATATACAACGTTTTAAAATTTTCTGTTGAATCATATAAACTTGACTTGACCGATCAAAAAAAATTGTACTTGATAGAAATAATACTGAAATGTCATATTGATTTCTATAGTAACGCACGTATATATTAATAATTTAGTTGCTAGGACCCCAGACCCTTAGCAATCAATAATGATGTCGAAATAACTTTTTATACAAAACAGAATTAACTGAAAATGAAATCAATTCTACTTAAAGATGGCTAAACGTATTAAAAATGCATTGGCATTGTGTTCTGAAATTTTCTAAAAGTTTCAAATGTCTAGCTAGTCGGAAAGTTAGTTAAAAATCGATTGCAAGATTTGTACCGGACAAATAAGAATACGAGCTAAGAAAAACGTTGTAAAATAGTAAAAACATGTTGAAAAATATTTAGGTACTCGAGAGAGGATGATTATACAGTTAGAGACGTCTTTGTTACAAACATTCTAAGCAATCAAATAAATTAAATGCTTGTAAGCTATTTTTGGCAAAAACTTTTTTATTACATACATAGATATTATATTTTTTAAATAATTTCCTGGCGCGTACCAATTTAATGCATGAACATTTTTATTTCGATAAATACTTACCATAAATCCAACACACTTTGGCTTAGCTACGTGTCGTCACATAAAAATCTTGAAGTGAAAAGTATTAGCGAGTCCTTGACGAAGCAACTCCAGAAATGTCAAATATGAAATATTAATGCGACCGTCTGTTTTACGGGGCGTTGCGCCCCTTATCTGCAAGCCAGGAAATTATCTCAAAGGTCAAAAGTTCTCAAGAGACGCGGAGAATATTATTATTATAGCTTGAAGATTTTAGGGAAACTCTTTTCTTTTGTATGTATTAAACAACAATTTGTAAAATACAGGTGCGACCAAAAACATTGAGGAAAACCTTTTCTACTAGAGAGCGCTTAAATATTGATGAGTTTGTACACAAAAGTATGTCAAATTTTCCATATTTTTTCAAGAAAATTAGCGTTTTCTGCTAATAATTCATTCCAATGTATAACTTCTTATACTTGATAAAGCTCACCATGTGAGCGAAACACGTATCGTAACAAATCTTAATGAATACCAAATGACAAACTCGTTTTAAATTTAAATTGATTGAAAATCAAAGACTAAATAGTATTCTTAATTTATTTTAAAACGGCCATGTCTGCAGTAATACTTTTGTCAAGGTATAAATCACAAAATATTGATTTCTATGAAGAGAAAGACAGATCATCATAATGACATAATATACATCTACTACCGACTTAGGTACCAAAGGTATCCCATTTTTTTTTTCATTTTCTACCTTAATACAGCACTTAGGCCTTTATTAATAGTTACCTAATACACGTTTTACATTTGAGTAGTACTTGGTCCAAGATTTTTTTTCTAAGATGTACGTTTCCTAGGCGTTTCGAAATAAAGTAGAATATTTTTTTTCCGACCATATTCGATCCTAATAAAATCATATGGGCTGCATTAACAGATTTTGTTTTTACAAGAAATGGATGTCAGCCACTTGCTCAACCTATTTAGTCCACACTCTGACTCACACACAAATTGAAAAACAATTATATGCGTACTTGTCAGACCTAGGATTCGAACTTGGGACCCACGATGCTATAGACCGATACTTAAGCCGCGTGGCTTATAATTTAATGCTATATAAAACTCGGCATGCGTTTATATTTTTCAAACACAGTTACCTACCTGTTATATTATATTCTCAAGAAAACTGTCAGTAAAATTAATACAAGATTTTCTGAGTAGAATATAATTTTAAAGTAATAATATAATTATATAATGTTTACCAACAACTGCAATTACAATTTCCATTCAAAAGTAGGTCGTCCAAAGTAATCTCTCGACAACAATAAACTTAGCTATAATTAGGAACGGCAAATTATAATTAGACAATTTCATCGTCTGTTAGCACGTACTAGTTAGTTAAATGACTACACATAATATATTAATCTAGCTTTTTACGAGCAGTTCACCCTTTTGCTACACAGAATAAAATTATTACTTCTATACTGTAGGTGAACTCTGTCAACATAATTTAAAATGTATTGTTTTACAATAAAAAAACTACATTTTCTCTTCCATACAGGTACTTTTAATCTTGCTTTAGAGAAAGCTAACAGAAAATCTCTTTAAGAAAAAGGTGGAGTCTAGCTAAATGAATATTGGGCTACGTAGATGATTTTTCGGTACAGTAGGTAACATTTTCATTTTAAAAAGAAGCTGCGTAACGTATACATTGTGAGATCAAGTATCGTATCGATATTGTTGCGACTTATGTTTTCAAACATAGTTGTGGGCACCACATCTGTTGGCAATTATTTTTTCCTTATATAGAGGGATTCTTATAAATATTTTAGATAAAATTGGTCGAGACAAATAGATATAGATTACAATAATAATTGTAGAGATCGGTTGCTTAGAACATGCGCGACTGACAGCGAACATTGGCATATCTGACGCATATTTCCCTCCTTCCGCACTGAACGCCTCCTACCACTTACATAATGACATATCCGCCCAAATCGGCGAGCGAGGAGTGGTGCATTCTCCTTCTCGCTCATTATGGTAATTGTCGTGGTAACCGAACAAAACAGAACATGACCAAACAGAACGGTGAAAAAACAGAACATGACAAAACAGAACAGCGACAAAACAGAACAGCCAGGTTAGGTTAGGTTAAGTCATTATTTCGTTGTACCTAGTCACCCAATCATTTTGAATATATTATATTAATTAGGATGAGATATCCTAAGCTTGCCAGCAACATAGAGTTAAGTGCCGTTTATTTATAATAGAGATAGGACAATTTCAATATTAAATTTATATTTTTCCTGAAAGGTCATAGTTATATTTATCGTTGTTCGGTTTTCTCACAGTTCTGTTTTGTCATGGAACCATTTTTGTCTTTTAATCAGCAAGTGGTTTGTTATATGCCTTGAGTAGTCACTGAGTTATAGCTATTTTAAGCATTATAATATTATGATGTCGTGATACAGCGCCAGCGCTAGTGGCAATCTCATAATATGAGAATGATTTTTAACGTCGTATTCTAACGTAAAAAAACGTCACAACTTACTCTGGACTAAACACGTAATATTGAAAAATAAAACTACTTGCAATTTTTGACATAAATAAATCTTACTTGAAACTGTGATAATAATTTCGTCGATGATATTTATAAAATATTTTAATAGCAGTTTTTAAAATGATATTTTGAAACCTATATTTCATAATATTTTTATATTATTTCTACATCATTGTTGCAACTAAAAGGTAAATTCCATTAAAACTGCACTTCATTTACAGCTTAATAACGGTGAAGTGCTACAATTAGCAGTGTTTATCTGTTTTTCTCTCGTAAGAAAATGTTTTGTCTCGAGAGACACATTTCATGTGATACTAAAGGCAAGCAAGCGTCCAAGTGTTAACTCAGTGACGCAAACTTCTCTGACTGCGAATGAATATCATCCACTAGGTAACTCTCAACAGAATATTTTACTCTACTTACATAAACACCTTTTAGTATGGTTATTAAGCTAGGACTCTTTAGTAGATATAAGTATATTATATAATATAATTCTACATTTTCCAAATGTTGAAGCCTGAAATGCGCACGCGAATTCTGTGCAGTTTCATTTTCAAAAACATTATTTTGATGTCACGTGATAAAAAGACAGATAAACAAAACAAATGAAAACAGGTAATGGTTTCCCAAACTATGGGTCGCGACCCACCAGTGGGTCGCGAGCGAATATTGAGTGGGCCCTCGCCACTGTATATATGAATGAAATGAAAATTAAAAAAATATACACGAATTAAAAAAAATAGTGATAAATTTGATATTTCATTCAGCTATTGGTAACACTTTCAAATAGAGCAAATAAGACAGCATTAAATAGTTCCATGACTCGCCACTAGGGAATCTGAGCATTACCAATATTTATGCCCTCTTTTCTCTAAGACAGCTAAGAGGTGGGTCCCAAGATTGGAAATTTTTGTTAGATGGGTCGGAGCCCAGTCAACTTTGGGAACCACTGACCTAGGTTATTAATTTATACGTACATAATAGAGGTGAGGTGGAAATACTGTCACCAGTTTGTGTACTCAAGTTTCGGATGAAACTACCCATACTCCGTATGTGTGGCTCAATAAACTTATTCCAAAAAACTTGTGATGATATCATCGCGAGTCGCTGTTCTGTTCACTCGCCAGTTGGTAGACTTTCAACACTATTGACATTAAATGCGCGCAAACGATATAGCACTTGAATATAGGTATATTTTAATGTATTAGTCTACTGCGTTCGAATGTATCGCAGCATAGTGGTGAGATGACGCACAGGCTTAGGCTTGTTATATGACCGCTCTAAACATGTTTTCCTTTTCTGTTATTCATTTTTGTTAACAAGAATATTATAACCTAACAGAAAAACAACTCATAAATTTAAAATGTGTTTAAAAATTTGGTAATAAATGGGACTTTTCGACAAGCGGAGCTCAGCGTATTTTTAGCGATTCTAGCCGATACACAGTCTGAGTTCCTTGAGCCGATACGTATTTCAAATACTAATAAGGAGTTGGTTTTAGTTTCAGTTGAGTATGAAACTTGTGTCGCATATGCACGCCGAACGCTCTATATAGTATTCCAAATACTAGTAAGTATTTTGAAACAAGATTCAATACTGAGTATTTTTTTAGTACTTGGGGAGCAAGGGGGAATTGGAGCTTACTAAGGAAATTGTTGAAAAAAGTAACAAAATATTCTAATCGTTTATTATTAAGACTTGAAATGAGTCCTTTGGTTACATAGTAATAATATTACTACAATTTCCAGTCAAAAATTCTATAACTAAGGTACAAAAAAACCGTTTTCCCAAAAAACACATTTGGTTCCAATTACCCCACATGTAGGGTAATGAGAGCCAAAATTTTACCAAATATGTAATGGGAGCTTCATATTTTAATATGCTTACAAACACTTATACACATTATAACAGACATAAGTACAATAAAATGTTAAATATTTACTAATGTAATTCAACAAAAATGTGCTCTAGTACTAAAAATATCAAAAGAATCAATACGTCATGTTATGGAACTAAGCAAAAAACACAAATATAATCTTTCTGGTTTTGGAGGGCATTTTCCAACGAAGTCACCGTCCAACCAGCTATGAAAGTCGTCAGCTTTCTATTTCTGGGCATATGGAACAATTAAAATCTTGTCTACTAGTGAAAGAGGTGTGAAATTTATATAAGGGTAATGGGAGCCACCTAGGCTCCAATTACCCGAATGTCAACCACTTTGAAGGTTGATAAATAACGTAACGAAACCATTTTAAACCTTGATTCTGAAACAACTAAACAAAAATACATATATCTGGCTATACAATGGACACAAAATATGATGAAATAAGTAAAATTTTAAGTACTTTCGTTGATGTTTATGCATTGTAAATTGATATAAGCACCTAGCCCAAAACACACTTCCACTCGCCACGCGCGTCCACGTGCCACTAAGCAGCCGACAGTGATCGACGGGCTTAGCCGACGATTGACAAAGATGTTTTGGTTATTTCCTAGTCATTTTAGTGTTAGATGGTACCTGTTTTGCAGTCGCTCCCATTACCCGAAAGCTCCCATTACCCCTTGCTCCCCTAAGTAGTTTTTGGTAGTAAGTATACTAAGTCTTCAAAATCGATCAGTTTCCCCATCTCTAGTACATATTTTACGGTGATTTCTTAACACAAGGAGAACATTTTGCAAAACATAAAAAATATTGGAAGGTTTTAGAAGAAATTTTGACCATCCATATAGATGACTTCATGAACAAATATTAATATTGCGGAAATAATACTTTTACATACGCCAAACATTTTCTTTTTTAGTGGTAAAAATAACTATTGCACGATAATATTATGTGTTTACATGACGTACATTTTTTTTGTCATGGCCGCGATAATACGAGTACATACTGTCAGTAATAAATTCATGCACGTGTAAACGGGGTATTATTCTAACTATTTTTTTTAATATTTATAAATTGAACTAGATAGTCTATCCTGTAACACATAATATATTATATTATTTTCTCTTTTCTTGGTGTTACATTCAAAGAAATGCAATTTAAATAAAACTGTAATTTTATAAATGTGATTTTTGAATTCCAAAACTCTAAAAGTTTTGTAAATAAAATAAATCACTGAAAAATATTGACTACTTATATTTACAGCAAATTAATTGAGATTAAAGATTAATTTGAAACTCAAATTAGACTGCGAAAGTTTAAATAAGATGAATCAATTAGTGAAGTTTTTCTTCAATTCATTAAAGTAACTCGCGGTTATCGAGAAATGTCTACAGTAAGAACTGTATGCCGAAAATATTATTGAATTAGTTTCGATTCCCTATTCCAAGATTCATTCAAGAAGTTATAAGCCTTTTTAGTGAGAAATAGAATTATTTTCTCAGTGCAAAGTTCAGCCGGAAAGTATGCCGTGAGAGGATAAAATGAGTCTTCCGGAGACGCCTGCAAGATTTTCCTCTCACGTTATATTAATTCGCTTTTAACTTTAAATGTAATTTTAAAATGTTACTGTTTTAATACAATTTATATTGTTGCGTCCATTTATAGCATATTATTGCATTTTTAGAATTAATAATATTATCTACATATTTTTTTAAATATTCTATTTGTGAATATATATTTTTGAATATATATATATTTATAATAATAATAATAATTATATGCTTTTTTTTCATTTTCATGTTAAATGTAGTTTGTGAAAATAATTTTATTAATGGAAACATTATTTAAATGACAAAAAAAATCACAAAGTTTTAAAATGCTTTTCCGCATAGTTTTCCATAAATGAATATTTTGAAAAACGTTGTTGGTACTATTAATCCAAGCGTAAAGTGGCACCATTTTTTTTTTTTTTTTACCTTTTCGAATCCAATATGTGTCAGCCAAATAGGATTTCGTTAGATTTTGCAACATAATTAATGGTAAACTGAAAATGGTGATCCAATAAATATTTTATTAGTCATTAAAATCATCAAATACTTTTGATTAAATATAGATTTACTAATCATTAATTCTATGAAATGAACAAAAACACCAAATATATAATATTATAATTTTAAGCTCTATACGAGCTTAGGGCCCTAGACTTAAACCACAGTTACCTTATCAATAAATCCTACAAATTCACGATAACGGCCATATTAATACATCTATTATACCCGCACAATTGTCACATGGAATGAATTCGGCACTTACTTGTCACTTTTGCTCACAATCCCATATATTCTGTCTTACCCTTTTCATAGGATTACCCGAGCGGGGGGGGACTCTCCACTGGGATATTTCTTTCACCGCAATCAAGGCTTCGGAAACGGAAGGGCGTCATTAAAAAAGGTCGTGGCGATAACCGCGGATGCGCCACGAAGCCTACTTTGGATCAGGCGCGGTCAACTTCCGCCGGAACGCGTTAAGCTGATTATTTTTCCGGCGGGCTTCCGGGAAATATTTTCTGACGGAAATATTGGGCTCTGAAGCCAGATTTAGTCATACAGGCCGTGGTGCTTTGGTGATAATATATCTGGGAAATGTAAATTTTTTATTCGAAGTGTGAAAAGATTTATTATTTTTAACATAACAAATTTTAATTTACGATAATCACATAATTTTTCGTATAATGCAATACCTTCTAAAAATCTCAGTTAACTGCTATTAAAGACAAAAATAATATTTATAATTGAAAAATAGAAAATTTGTATCCACCTTGCCTGGTGAAATCTGAGCTCGAGAATGTTCAATTTATATTTAGTTTTAGCTAAATGAGTCTTATACTTTTATTTATGTCTGTCACCCGTATATCATTAATTGTATCAGTGTATACTGTAAGGGGTGCTTAACCGTTAATATTAATTATTATATCCACATAGTATGTATAGGTCATAGTGAAGTATCGAAGCGCATGTGCCTGTTGTGGTCGAGTAGTAAGTCGTTTGTTTGTGAATCCGGGGGTTGCGGAATCGAATCCCATGTCTGAGAAAGGAGCACGCAGTTCAATGTGTACCTTCATAATATATAGTCTGAGCACAGACACGTGATAATTATGAATGAAAAAAATGCTAAAAACAATCTCATAAAAAGAAACTATTAAGCGACGTCTTCGGAAGGAGGTCAAGATTCCGATTTAAAGTATTTGTTAAATTGAATTATTGTTTCAACGTCAGTTACCTCGATTTGTTTAATTTATTGATTCTGGTATTCATAATCCAACTCTGTTTGATAGTAAAATAGTATTAAACCAGAGGTAGATTGTAAAATTGTTTATATTCATCGGCCACCATTTTTTTCTTGACATGGTTTTTTATTATCTTTAATAAAAATAATACGTAAAGTTTTTTTATTAACTTCAAATGCAAACCGGAGTGTCTAAAACCAAAAACTAACATGAAAAAGTTAGGATACTCCGATGATCCTTCAAACTTCGAATGTGGCGCCGAGGAAACTGTGGAATATGTGATGTTCTTTCTGTCCAGTCGTTGCAACCAGCGGGCAGCATCGATGATGTTTGAAGCTAATGACGCTGCACCCTTATTGTCATGAATAATAGTCTAGCTAGAGTCTAGACTTTAGACACACTATCACTGATACCTCTCGAACGGGCACGACAGAAGAAGAAAATTAGTTTTAATATGTCGTAAGTCATTATAGTTAGCTATTTGATTTTCTAATTATTAAATAATATAAAATTGAAAATATTATATTAGCGGTCCTAATAATCGTCATTTATAGGAGTGAACCGACTTTGAAACTAGTTTTAATAATAATTAGAATAGTTTTAATTTTGGTCTGCAAATTTGTATACTACAATAAATTAATGTATACAGAATACTTTAAAATTATGGGCCATAAAAATAAATAAATAAATGATCATGTTGGTTAGTTTGTAGCTATATGTGTTTGATGATCATGACAGTAGGCATATCACAAATCTGTAAGTGTATTTTTTGTATGTCTGATAATTTCCTATAGACGGCGGCTCTCGTGGTGCAGTGTGTAAGGCGCTTGCCTTCCACCCGGGAGTTCCTGGGTTCGATTCCCGGTCAGGACAAACAATATTTATGTGTTTTTCTCAAATCCTGGGTGTTTGTGATTGTTCACAATTACTAACAACCACCTTGTACGAAAAAGCAAGGAAATGGTTATTAATAATTCTAAAAAACAAATCCTATATGATGTCATGTACTGTATATATGTCAGATTATATAAATGTTTGTATTATATAACTATAATTTTATTCAATTCTTAGTGAATTCCTCTATTGATGTATTATTATTTTTTTAATGTTTTATTTGTATTAAAAAAGAAATATAAAACTATTCTTTTTTTAAATACTGCAACAGGCTATGAGGTCTAATGAGAGTAGTGTAGTGAAACAGTAGTGTAGTTAATAATAAAAGTCAAGTAATCGAAAACACCCAGATTTAGAGATAATCAAATATATAGTGACCTCACCGGGATCGAACTCAGATCCACTGGGTGAAAGGCAAGTTCCTTACGCACTAGACTAATGTATAAAATATTCCAGTTATCTACTAGCATATGCTACCTAATATGTTATTATAAAAATTCACTTGTTTCGATCCTCATATGATATTGTCTAATCTAATCGATATTAATTAATATAAAACCAAATTAAATATAACTTTCTAGAAGAGACAAAAACATTTATTGACTAAATCAGTTAAATGAACTGACTAAATATTATAAATCATTGAACATAAATGATTGTAGAACTTCTCAGACTTTATTTGGAAAAGATTTACAAGATTCCATTGAATACAAAATCTGATAATGACTATGCTCGTCATTATATAAAATAAGTTTTAATAATAATCTCCTTTAATATTTCAAAGTCACGTTTATATAAGTTACGTTATAGTTGTTCGGGTAACATTATTACAAAAAAAATACCAGACTAGTTGAAAAACAAACTAATAGAACATTTAATATCTACTCTATTCAGTGTTTCCCAAACTTAAAACATCCTCATGCCAACCAGAGTTATAGATTTTACCGACCTACCCCACTTGTGATATGCATACTACATAATATGTATGTGTGATTAATATATATCCTATATAAGTATATCATTTTAACATATAAAACAGAAAAGAAATAAAAGATAGTAACTGTTACCCAAACTTGTTGTTAAGAACATATTATAAAATATTAAGAATCTATAATGAATGTATTCATATTTCCAAAAGTATAAAAAACAACGATATTATTTGAACAAATTCCTAAGTAATTCAAACTGTTCAATGGCCGGCATACACGGTTTACCTTTTTGTGTCACGCAACAGAAACAGAAAGTATTTTTACGAAGAAAATCAGCCGCGTACTACCTATTTCACGTTTTTCGCATACCACCATTGGTACGAGTACTACAGTTTAGGAACCACCGTTTTATATATTATATAAGTCATGATTGTGAATTTTGCAATGTGTTAATGTTGATAATGGGTCTTCGATACCTACTTGATAAATCGCAACACCGTTTTGCTTATTCTAATCGAGTATTGGTTTAAATGTTTGGGTACTGTTCAGTGTTCGGTTATCAGGAATACAGCGGAAAACACATTTTAAAAAAAGCCGATAAACTGGATTATTTGTTAGGTTAAACTAACCAAACCT
Source organism: Rhyacophila brunnea (assembly GCF_057557595.1). Lineage (NCBI taxonomy): Eukaryota > Metazoa > Arthropoda > Insecta > Trichoptera > Rhyacophilidae > Rhyacophila > Rhyacophila brunnea. Next base: position 22,414,848 of record NW_028233350.1, read on the forward strand.
AACCTAACCTAACCTAAACTAACCCAAACTAACAAATAATCCAGTCTATCTGGTATTTTCAAAATGTGTTTTCCGCTGTATTCCTGATAACCGAACAGTACCAATGTTTGTAAATTGTTTAGCAAGTCGCTGTATTTCACGTGCATCGGTATAAGTTTGAAAGTATGTTTTTTATATTATTTACTATTTATAATAATTTTCTTAACTATCTCAAGTCTATTTAGTGTTTCCCAAACTCATGGGTCGCGAAATTTATCAGAAGGACTACAAAATATTTAAAGATGGGTTCAGTGTATGAGGTTATAAGGATCAAAAGTACAATTCGATAAGAACGCTATTTGCTGTATCGATATCATATTTCGCTTGAAGTGAAATTTAACGAAAACACGTTTTTCAGAATTTTGGATAAAGCGATAGCGAGAATATCCGTCTATTGCAGAAGCAGCATTGATAACCATAATTCTTTTTGTGACAACATATGTACCTAGAATCTGTCTTCTATAAGCTGGTGTGCGGTGCAGCACTGCATTCCCTCTCATTCCCACCCATTGAAAACTTGCAACAGCCGAACGCGATGACACAATGCTCTCCGTCCGCGAACGATGTAACGTGAACGCCAGCTTATAGAATACAGACTATATATGCGAAACAGCGTTATCGTTATTACTCAAAATAAAAAAAAATAAACATAGGCCATGCTTTTCCATGAAGACTTTGGAAGATTCCCTGCAAATTACCTAAAATTGTATCTTTTTACTTGATATTGATGTTTTATGTAAAAACATGCAATCACATAACTTTCATTAAATTTGTTGTATATATAAAAGTATAAATATTTATATATATATATATGTAAATGTAGAGTAATAATTTTAATGACACATAAAGCTTTTGAATATCAACATAATTTATTTATTGACAGAGTGGGGAACTATTTTTTTCAGATTTTAGGGGCCGTGGTATGAAAATGTTTGGGAAACACTGCTATAAACCACTGCCTGCCAAACTGTTTACTTTCAGATGTTCCACGTGTGACGCGAAATAAAACGTCTGTGAATCTTTCCGTAATGTGTATGACTTATCTATTTAGTATCGTTTAAATTCCTCAAATAAATTTTTAAAAAAAATGTACGAAGTGCACAATAGAAAACCTCTCTGCATCGTTTGTATTTGCATATCTGCATCGCATAACTGCAACTAAAATCACATGAATTCATAAAACAATCACTCAAACAGATATATATATACGCGACAGAATGCGATACTGAAAAAATACACTGATATTTTTACTAGGTATGTTGATAGTTTGAATGTTTTTTTTTTGTTTAATGTTTTATCGTAGATGGTTTCAAAATCAATCAATGTCTTGGGCATCCGAGTCCCTAATTCCGGTACTGGATTGAACCATAACTATATGAGTCGCTTAGAATCATAACTCACATATTGCAATTTTGTCGTTTTTTAGTTAAATATGCCAAGTGATTCTAAATGAATTAATCTATATACCGAAAAATAGTTGAGTATTAAAAGCCAATTTAAACCATGTGAAAATCGTTGACAAAGTTCATTGTTGGTGTAATATGTCGTATATTTCAAAGAATAGAGTTTTGTCACCAACGCCTTCCTAACCAATCGGGGAGCTCTATTTCTCATAGTATGCTGTATGTCTGCAACGTTAGGAGTATTAGATATATATATTTTAAAAAAAAGTTATTCGACTCTCTCACTCATTAATATTCTAGGGAGTTCAATACTGTTCTTCTAATTATAAAAAATAGTGCTCTGTTGGTTTTTAGCGATTATCTCAAAACTTGATTTTTGGAATATGTGAGTTATGATTCTAAGCGACTCATATATTGTGTTATATAAACGATACTGTTTTTGTATATTTTTCATAAATGTGAGAGAATTTTCATTAAATATCCAAAGCAAATCTCTATTGGTTTTGGAGTCAGCAATTTAAAATTTTCTAGCACTGCATAGTAAACATTTTCAAAAATATCTTGCTGAAAAGAATTCTTGGTACCTACACATTTAAAATTCTAAATGTTTTATATCGCATCATAAATTGTAATATATTTTAGATGCATCTACCGCTTCATGCAACTCGGGGAAAATAGTAGGTACATAGGTATTGCAAATTTCTGACATGTTCTGAAAAAAATACTCGCATACGGGTATTTTTTTGTAATTAACGAAAAATTTAACGCCGCTGGCAATTTTATTGATATCAGACAAAAAACCAATTTCATTTTCATATATTTGAATTCCAGGTGTTTTTGGCATTTCTTTGTTTACTGTATACATCTATTATAATCATACATCTATAAAAAGCGAATTTCAAAAATGAAACACATTTAAATGGTTTTAAACTCGATTACTGAAAACCGTAAAGGATGTGCTGAAATTCGTATTATCAAACGTTGTGTTTGGTGAAGCAAATGGTTAATACATACTATATTATAATAAATAGGTACATTAGTTTCAGTATATTATTAATTTTCTTCAACATCGCAATCATTACGTAAAAGTAATAAATAAGGTATAAGTATAATAACACCTTTTAGGATTGAAACATAGATGTATTAAAAAGGTTACATTAAATGAATACAATATGTAATAAGCTATTTATTTTTTTTATTCAACGAATAAAACATAGGATTTGAGAATATAACATTATAATATATATTAAATATACATAATTTTAAAACATCTCATATGCATATACACTAGAAAAAATCATTTTGTAGAAAAAAAAATACGACACCCGACTTGAACCTGTATCTGCTGGATTCGCGCCAGTATGCTTTTCCAATTAAACTACGGGCATTAATTACGACGATTTCAACTAATAGTTATTACATGAAATGCTTATCGAATTGCGTTATAATGTTGGCTATCGGTTTTAGTATATTAAATTAAGGTATCAATTAATTCCCAAATGACTAACCGACATCGCGTCGCGATTAAGGGTCATTCTCTTGAAGCTCGTGGGCAACTTCTGCTCTTAAAGCATTTTTTCCTGCTCTCACGTGGTTTCCAATCCTGATATTCTGAAAAATTTGAATTTATATGCACCCGTCAATTATATGAAAACTGTTTCCTCATGTCAGGCTCATCAGGCACAAATAGCAAGGGCTGTGCTGGTGGTCAATGCACTCACTAGAAATGAAGACATTTTTAGTGATGTGCTATTTTTTTTTTATTTTTTCTTTTATTGTTTATTTTGTATTTTTCTTGAATTATTGTTGTTTATTTTCTCTCCTATGTAATTTGATATATCTGTACTTTTTATTCTAAATGTCATATTGTGATCGTCTTGAATTAATAATTTGTTATGTACTCAATGTGTCTTTTTTTAAATAAATATATAAATTTAAATTATACACATTAATTACAACATGAAAAATTATTTTCATTTGCATAGTTGCAATGCTAATGATTAAAATAATAAATATATGTAGCATTTTGGAGCATTAATAATATATATTTTTGGAAAAGAAATAAACTTTACAGCATAACTTTTATACATTACAGGAAGTGATGTATATACGACTGAAAATACGCCAAACAATAGCTAGAATTTCTCAACTAACAATTACTTTACTTTAAATTAATTAGATTAAAACTTTTGCAGAAAACATAAGTAAGAACTTTGTAAGATGATACATTTAATAAATTTTATGTAATTTAAATGATTTATGTAATTTTATTAATTTATAAATTCAACAATATAATGTGAACTTATAAAATATGTAATTAAAATATACATAATATAATATAAGATATAAAATTAACCGCTTAATTCTATATCTTCTGTTTAAATATTTTTTTTATTCAATAATACTTTTTGTGATTGCTTTATTAAAATAAATCACTGTTATTTGTATGAAAATATTGTATTATATGAGATTAAGAGTAGGTATAATATTTTACCATACAAATATTATCAAAATGTAAAATTATTTTAATAAATAATATGTATGTATTAGTAGAATGTAGATAGAGACTAAGTTCGTATGGATATTATACCATTATTCTGTAAACAAAATATCATTTTCGATATATGAAAAAACTTTTTCAATCAAAACTAAAACACAAAGAGAGCTCGTTCGATATTAACATATTATTTTATTTAAAACATTTTTTAGAAATACTACTACTTTATGATCAATATGTTATATTGTTTGTCTTGGTTAAGTGTTTTTGTACTTTCAAAGGGTAAGAAATATAATAAATAATTACTTTATGATAAGTGGCATATTAAAATAGATCGATCAAAATTATTTATCTGTACCTAACTGATGTACCATCAAACACAACTGTCACCATTAACCACGTAAAAAATATCGCAAGGGTTTGATAACTATCATCGCAATTAATGTTATAATCATCCAGTGATACCTAATCAAGTTTTTGCCAAAATGGAACCGAAGATAGTAATATCTCCCAGCTTCGATAATGTTAATAATAGTGCCCACACCTATATTCTGTTTATGTGAATAAATGCATGAGTCACTTAATGTATTTATCAGATATTGTTACGCGTATTATGTTAAATTTTCTATAAAAAATAATACTAATTTATAAAAAAACCTAATAAACATTTATATAATTGGCACTTTTTCGCCAAAATAAAATATTAACTCTTATCTTGATCACAACATTACTGTAGGTTAAGTTAATCGAAATAATATAGAGGTAGAACGTAGACTAAGCTTTATTTAGGTAGCTTTCAAAAAGCTCTTAAAAGCCTTATTCCCAATTCCCTTAAGACCCACGTCTTCACTCTTCAACTATTACGATTTGCCAATAATGACTTTTATTCATCACCAAAAATACAGTTACCTTATTTATTAGTAAAACAAATAAATTGTATATTATTATTAAATAGTATGTTTTATAATACTACACTCGGTTATTGCAGATAACTTACAAGTTTAAGTTAATATTTTGTATATAAAATTAAACTGACAACTTAATAAAATAATACCAACGATCCAATATTCATTTCATAATCTGTTGATTTTCAGCATCTATTTCGTAGCTTTGTTGATTTCGAAAATTAGGGTTATAAGGGCGATCCGGCACAGTTAACCCACTCTAGTTGGAGTATTGCCCAGTACACAAAGGGTTTTGTCGGACATCTCCACTCCACAAAAGCGAATAAATATTTCACAGGCTGCGGGCAATACGTGACTGTCCTAAGTCTAAATTTGACGCCATATTTACATGGCGAACTCGCTCCCAGTCTAAAATATTAAACGGGTCGAATAGAAGTACAGAAAAACAAACACATTTTCAGCTCGCCAAAGCAATGAGGTCTTTCAATATGTGGATACTTATCCACTGATGGCACACTGGCAACTGTATTCAATATTAATTATTATGTATTACTAAAAACATTAAAATAACTTCTTAATTTGTTTAGTTATGTATATTTTATTTACATAACGTATTTACTTCAATTGTGAATTTATTACATTATAAGTATAAATATAACTAATATTATCTGAAGCTATGTTAATCATTTTTGCTACCCAGGTTTCGTATTTTGGCATATTCATCTACTATCAGCACTCACCAATGACAAATGCACAATGACACATAATACAATCAATTCTCATTTGTAAAACAATTAATAAATACAATTAAATAACCTGAAACCATTATTACAGAGTAAGGAAGCGTATATTATAAAATCTAGTGCTGTATTTTGAAGTAAATATTTTAAAAATTGGTAGTACATTAGATACTCATCATTAATAATATATTTAGCGAGTCTATTAAAATTTCATTAGTTTTATTATTCTTGGTTCCATTTTTTATGAGTAATGGCTCTTTGACAGGCTATTTAAATATATTGACAATAGGTATATAACGTAGGTACTAATAAATTTCCAAAAAATTCAAATTTTTAACACTAGATGTTATACTTGCTTCCAGGGGAGCGCCAAGCGAGGGTGTTGAGGGTAAACTTATATTCTTTCATTTTTTTGCCTTTGTACTTCATTTGATTCGATTGATTTAAAACGCTCTACATTATAATTCAGAATGTTATATATATTATTCAATACTTAAGTAAAATATGACATAATTTTTAATAATAAAATAACTGTTTCAACATTTCTTTTGCTTCTGTTTTATTTCCACTAAATAATATAATTTTATTTGGGGGGGCGGCAATTTAGGGCTGCTACCCGGTGGCAGCCACCCTTGGCATATCCCTGCTTGCTTCTGTGCTCAGCAATAATATTTTCTGGTACTTTAATAATTATTATATTAATTTATTTTATAAACCAGAATTAACTGTATGATTGTATCGTTACGAATTTGACATTGGTGAGTGCGCATAGTGAACGAAGACGCTAAAAGGCGAAACACAAAAATGATTGCATTATTGGATGGATAAGATGAAACTAGTTTTTCTTATTATATAATATATTGTGAAAACAAATACGTACCTGAGAATGAGTCAGCCCATTTTAAATCCAAAAAATACATTGTCGGGAAAACGTGATTGAAGATGTTGCATGCCCTTAATATAATGTGCTGACGGCTTTATTTTCTTAAGAATTTCGAATGTATATTATGAATAAGCTTAAAGTCTAAATTAAACGTGACAGATATGATAATTTAGGTACACAATCTGTACTAATTAACCATTTTATAGAAAACTTGGTTTTCATACAGCTTGGCTGTGGGGTATAGAAATATAACTAAACATATTGATTTTCTTCAATACCATAACATTCAATCAAGTATCTATCGCCAGTATTTTCTAAAAATTATATCAAGTAAGTAAGACAAACTATAGTCTTACCATTATATTATCATGGTAGCGGACGTCTTTACGGCGATCTACAGAACTACAGATTCTCCCGCACTTTGACGTATATATATTATCTACACCCCCAACTTCCATTAAAGTTATTAACATGTATTCAGTATCGTAGCATATTATTGGGTTTTCACCGTGTCTCCTTCTTCCTTCTTTACTCGACGCACTCGATGGATGCAGGGCACAAATTTGACTTTGAGACCAAGATATTGGGTCGGAATAAAGGATATTTCGCACGATTGGTAAAGGAGGCCATTGAAATCCACAGAAACCCCTTAAAATATCAATAGGGATGATGGATTACGGTTAAAAACGTCATGGCTTCCGGCACTATCAGCAAAATCTAATATTCGAGCCAGTAACCCCGGTCATAATGATTGACAGATTACTCTGAGCAACGTTTGCTCTTAGATAATCGGATTCATTTTGACATTCTTAGAGCAACGTTTACATTCACACACATACACTACATTTCATCATAAAACATATCTCTTGATAATGGCCTCTGCAACGAGCCCGAAACGTCGAAGGAAGAAGGAGACGCGGTGAAAACCCAAGAATATACTACGATAAAAAACAACCGTGAAAGCCTCAAACATTATATGTATTCAGTATTTGTATTCAGCGTTATATAATCGCAGCTAAGATAATATTATGATGGTTCTGGAATAGTAGGAATACTATATCATGCAGGACAGTCTTGTGTGGTACTGTGTCGATAACAATGATGGTATATAATATATCAGTATACGTTGTTATTATTAGTAGCAATACAATACACAATATGGAACTGTAGGTAAATCGATTCACAGTATTGTATCCAATCTCAATCAATTAGCATGTCAAAGCAATACTAATAAAAGAGCCCAATATTATCATTGAAATCTGATAATGTCTAGTAGGTATCTAGGTACCCTATCTACATAAGGATAAATTTGTCGATGTAGAGAATTGTAGTGAAGAGAATTTATTTTGAATCATTTCACTCATCTCTTATTTGCTAGTACACATCTTATTGGAGGTATAATATGGGTAGGCCGTTGTTTATTAAAGGCAGCGTAACATTTTGCAGTCTTGAAGGATCCCAAAATTGCGGTACGAAATAACTTTCGAAAACTTTCTTTGGTAAACCCTCGTTATATGGCATGTTTGTTTAAAACATTTCGGGTAAATGTTTCAGTTTGACCGATTGTAATTAGTAGCAGATAATATGCATACATTAACCAAACGCTAGTTATACTTGGAAGTTACGCAAAGTTTCTTGCTAATTATGAAAGTTCATACGTCATAGATGTGTCAGCTATAATTCTACGTAAGTACTTTGTTAATACATAGGCATATTCCATTCATTTTGTGAATCTTATCAGAAAAAATAACGAATAAAACAACTTTTTCACTCCACATTGCATTGATGTCGACTTAAAAACGGAGGTGCCATATAGGTAATAGTCAAAAATTAATAGTTTAAATGACAAGCATATTGAATTGAAAGAATTTACATTAAGATAATAATATGGTAAACCACCATACAACACATAATAAATAATTGTGGGAAATAAAAAATGTAAAATGTTGCAATGTTGAATATAAATTTTACCGTAGGTATCTACTATATTATTTAAAAAAACAAAAAAAAGCGTAATACTCCGTTGACACGTGCATGGATTTTCTGCTGACGTATTATTGTATTATTGCGCCCACAGGCCCATATCAAAAAAATGCACGCGCTCGCTTACTCTTGAAGAATGCGATTGGCGAGACAATCAGCACTTTAACGTGTAAACAGTTATTATCGAGATGGTTTAAAATACACACTATTGGTGCAAGTAAATCTATAACGCATGTATTTTCAAAGAATCATTTCAAAAATTTCCAAGTCCAGTGGGTCTATAGTGGGAAATTTTGGGGGAGGAATGGATAATAAAAATCAAATTGGTATTGTAAATCTATCATATGATCTGATCGGCGGATCCTCTTCTAGAAGAAAAGAGGCATAATGACAGCAAGTCGCAGTCAAAACCTCGGTAAAATCACAAAAAAAGAAGATAAAAAAACGATAGAGCATTATAAATAGTGATTATAATAATAATATGATAAATAAAATGTATAACATTGATACAACTACATATCTGAATTACGCTATTTGATTAGATGAAAGATTTTAAAGTGAATTTTAAATATTTTTTACTATATTATTAAGTAGTGTTACCAGACAAAATAAAAGACTATGGCGCGATGACGTTTCAAATTCCAAATCAACGATTTAACATTAATATCAAAACACCTCCCCAACTAAAAGGTTGCACAGCCCTGCAGTACAAACGGAACGTTTCAAACATAGTTGTTACGAACGCATTTTTTACACGAAGTCCCTTTCAAGTGTAGACTGCAGGTACCTGCATCCAACCTTGAATACGGCGGACGGACGTAAGTCCCGTTGTTCGGCCAAGCAGCTTCCCTTCACCCCAAAGCCGTGGCGATCCGCCCCCGCGTCTCCTTACCAACCAACAGGTTTTTTTTGGAAAAAAATCAGTTCGCAATTAATCCCTAAATAAACCGGACGTGGCGAAATCGTTCCTGGACGGACGCGTCGCTCCTGCGGGAAGCGGCGTGATCATCAGGGTAAGTCGGACGACATGTTACCCTAAATTGATATCAGTGCACCCCTTTTGCCGATAATGTGTTAATATTGATTCCCATGATTATCCCGGAACGCGCACCGCGTCCCCGATAAAGTGCCCCGGCGCCGATCGCGCCATTGTGTGAACAAATAATACAAAGTGAAGTGTGACCCAGTGGAATGCCGTGTACACGCCCGCCATCGACATGCATTGCGTAACGTCGTCAATTTAACGTTTCTTTATCTCGCTCATGCTGAACCCTTGTGCTCCAAACTTGTATAACTTATTGTAATTAAATGTCTCCGCGGAGAACCCGTCAAGTCAAAAGTTTCTGTGTTATAATTTACCCTATCAATAATGACATCACACACATCCCTCTAACCGAAATAATACTGGGGGAGGTTCTACCACTGACATACATGTGAGTCCCTCTTCTTCTTCCCCGTATTATACTGGCGCCCCACGTTGGGCGCCACTTGATAGGTATGGGTTTACGGAGGGTGTTGATTTACACTATCTTGATAGGTATGGGTTTGCGGAGGGTGTTGATTTACACTTTTCCACTTATTAAAAACACCGATTCAGGGACATTAAGTAAGTATATGTCGCTTGACGATAAACAATTAATTGTTAATAACATTTGTAAAGGCGCGATGTGGCGCGAAAAAGGTAGCGAATCGTATTTGGAGGCGACGTAAGGGCTGAAGGGTAGGTAGCCGACTGGCCGTACCTACCCTCGATCCCTCGTTTGCCTAGAAACAGATAACGGTAACGTACTATTTGTTTGTTTCGCTGTGCATCATCGACCATCGTTTAGCCTTGACTCATTTACAGTTACAATGATATTATCATTATATCCTCAACTCTGTCGATCGGAGGATTGTTGATGGGGGATTTAGGCATTATGATATTTGGTAACAGTAGGTATTGGACTTTTTCGACTTTTTCGACTTTAGTAAATGCCACAACTTTGCATCGTATTATTTTATAGTCGACGCCAATGGAATTACCGAAACACAATAATATGTTTTATGTATTTTTTTTTAAATAAAATAAGACTAGTGTATCAAATCGCTATAGAAAAGGTGTAGTACTTAATATATTTTTTTACTATTAGATACTGAACATAGATTAGTCCACAGTCAAATACCTTGATTCAATATAATCATATTTATACCTATGTTGAATACTCAATAAAAAATCAACTTTCTTCAATAATATTAATTATCATTTAATTAGTAATGTATTTACTTGATTTATTATATAACTTCTGATAAACAAAATTGTATTGAAAACATGGAAATTATTGAAAGTTGATATTATTCCACAGAAATACGAGTGGTTTAGAAATGTATTTCGGTTACAAACTTATTATCATTCCTCGGAAACATGTTATAATATATTGGTATAATTCCTGGTATACAATCATTATAATAATGAATACTATATTAAATATCAAAGTGAGATAAACAATGTCTAGAATTATTACTTAGACAAATAATCAGCTTACAGCAGAAATAATATATTTAATATGTATGTATCGCAATGGTTCCGGAACTTGATAGCTAACTCAGACTCAACTACCAAAATTCCTACGAATCAAATACTGTTATGTTATGTTATATTATTATAAATTATAATATATAGAGCTACAATGTATTATAGTTTATTACAAAACTGATTACCTGTTTAATTATTGATACAATTACCATACAGAATATTCTTAACAACTATGCATTTGATAAAATATTTCAAAGTCTTGTTTAATATTCCAATTTCAAATGTTTTTAATTATATTATATATTGTATATGTTCAATAAAGAATATTATTAATATTTCTATATTTTCTGCAAACATCATAATAATATATTGGTGCATTATATAAGAAATATTAATAATTTCATTGATTTACGCTCACATTCATTAAACATTCACAAAAAGTGCTTTTGAATTTAAGGGGGGACATGCTCAGCGTAGGTCAAAATGGAGCTTTTTTTCTATTTTCAAAGCATGATCCTGGACATACCTTAAACGTTGTAGATAATCTATTTATATAATTTTGAAGCCTTATTATCCTTTATATTTATTTTAAACATTTGATGACTGCATAAAGTATTTTTATTACATAAAATAGTATTCTTTTAAACTTCTCGCTCTAATGTTTTAGAATAAAGTCATATTTCAGTACATAAATGTGCAGTGGTGTTAAGATTTTTTACATACCTAACATGTACCTCACCGATTTTTTTTAAACGGTACATGCTCAAACACGCGCGTTAACATTATTTTACTCCCTACTTTAATTATAGTTTGTCAATTTATGGCTACGGCCGTATGTTATAGCTTAACCACTGGGGAATGCCAAAAGAAATGGCGTATTTCAAAAAAACACTACCTTATTCTTAGGTCAATTATTATTATATAGCAATCATTATTCGTAGGATGTTTATCACACTTGAATGGTCAAAAACATAGCTTATAATCAGTATATTTAGAATTATCTTCAAATGTGTTAATCTTGCCGATTTTTTGAATAATAAAATGCCTAATTCTTGTCAAATTTGGGATCACAGAGATTATCAATATAATTTTTTATCGTAAATATTTCACTATAATAATGTCGATATAAATTAAACTGATGGTTTTATAAATGCGTTTTAAAATTAATAAATGTAAAAAATCTTAACACCACTGCACATTTACGTACTGAAATATGACTATATTCTAAAACATTAGAGCGAGAGGTTTAAAAGAATACTATTTTATGTAATAAAAATACTTTATGCAGTCATCAAATGTTTAAAATAAATATAACGGATAATAAGGCTTCAAAATTATATAAATAGATTATCTACAACGTTTAAGGTATGTCCATAATCATGCTTTGAAAATAGAAAAAAAATCTCCATTTTGACCCACGCTGAGCACGTCCGCCCTTAATGTATCACACAATTATTATTGTAACATCACACATGGAAAACTATCATCCTAATAGTAAAAAATAAAACAAAGTTTAATGACTTTTATAAAATAAAACCATTAAGTAATTAAATATGAGATGTAATATTGTTATTTTCTAATGTCTTTTTTTTAATTTTTGCTTTAAACTTAGTTTAGTCTAATGGTTTTTGTTGTTAAACTGGCGATTCGTAAAAAAAATCATAATTATAAAAAACCCAACCCATTACCTATCCTGCTAGGTCCTTCTTTCCATGAAATTACAACTTCCATATGTCTTAGGTTGTAGATTTTTATCGATTAATTTTCCGTAAAAATGGCATAGGTGGATGAAAAAAAATTGACAATAATACAAACATAAAACAATTAGAAATAACAAGGACGTCAAAACTTAATTTGGTGTTATCGTTTATTATTATTTGCGTATTGTTTGTCATATTGTATCAGAAGTACTAATGTGACGGGTTTTAATTATTTAATAAATAATACCGTTTATTGTATGTAGTACCTACTCAATTCCATAGAAAGTATGCATTGTAAGGCAAAAATCATGTAATACAAGTATTTCAAGGTTCGTTATAAACTAACACAAAATGTGTATTTTTTGTATTACGCTGTTATACTTACGAGTATAACGCATTTAAGAGTCATTATATCAAAGTGCGACGTTCACTCTCAATCGTCTTTAAAAAAATTGACGCATCAAGTGGCAAACGAGAACTTGACAAAAGAAAAATGTCCTCGCTTCACCGGTGGATAACTCTTGAAATTCGGAATCTCCATCATTATCTGACGAATTCATTCATTGTCACGAACTTCAGATAGGTACAAATATATCTACGTGAGAAAAAATATTCATTTTGATTGATACTGCATAAAGAAACGAGATGTTTTATACAATACATACGATAAAATAATTAGAAGATAAAAAGAACTTTTTATATACCACGTTTTTAAATTATCTGTTGAATCATATAAACTTGACAAATTCTATGTAATAATAATTTAGAACACATAACGCAATTGTCAACAAATCATTTTTTTGCTCTTTTGCAACAAACAAACAAATATTGAAAACTGAGATATAATTTTGATTTCCATAGTAACGCACGTATATATTAATAATTTAGTTTCTAGGACCACACCCTTAGCAACCAATAATAGTGGATTTTATTACGGATTTCTTCCGAAATAACTTTTCATACAAAACAGAATTAACTGAAAATGAATTCAATTCTACTTAAAGATAGCTAAAAGTATTAAAAGAATGCATTGGTATCGTGTTCTGATATGTTCTAAAAGTTTCAAATGTCTAGCTGGTCAGGAAGTTAGATAAAAATCGATTGCAAGATTTGTACTGAATAAATAACCACCAGACAAACAAGAATACGAGCTAAGAAAAACGTGGTGATAAAATATGACATTACGCTAAGCTGACTGTGATTCTTCACTAGTGAAATATAAAAAAGATAACCTAAATAGGAAACTAGATTTAAATACATCACTTGATTCCGTATGATATAGGAAACATAATATGTTTGCTATATTATTAATATAATTACATACACATATAATACACAATATAATACATAATATTATTAGAGTCTATCTAGTTTGTATTACATATAAATGTATTGTTAAATGATAACATTTTCAATTAATAAAAGAAAACAAATAAATTCATTTAGCAATAAACTAAGATAAGTTGAAAATGTTTTCGGAACAAAAAGCGGATCTGATTGTTATTAAATTATGTACATTGCTACGAGTATTATATTCAAGCGACATTGAGATGAAGTGAAAAAAGTCGATTTTGTATGTATGAAAATCGATTGCTGAAAGCTCTACATACATAATGAATCACTGAGATTTTAAAAAGTATACGCCATTTAAAAGAAGAAATTTAATGTTTTATTAAAATTGTCCTGTAAATTCAAAACGATAATGGGATAACTGAGATATCACACTATTTAATAATAATAATTTGTTAATACTCAAAATATTACCAATATCGTGCATGGATTTACTTGCACCGATAGTGTGTATTTTAAACTATCGCGATAATAACTGTTTAAACGTAAAAGTCCTGACTATCTCGACAATCTCATTATTGAAGAGTAAGCGAGACGCGATGTTATCATTGCTATGGTACTATTTGACAGGTCGTGAAAATCGGTTAACCTCAAAATAAGCGTCTGCATGGCACTTGGCAGGTTTTGTTTTTACCAGCAGGTTTGCTATTATCGTTCTGCTGATATTACACGGTCCAATTATTGTCGTTCAATTAAAAATTCAGAACCTTCTGTAATACGTACTTACACGTGCATTTTCTATTATGGCTAATACATACTATCAGCAGTAAAGCCATGCACGTGTGAACGGGATATATAGTTAACTATTTTATTTGTATAACACAACCACTTAAGGTTAATTATCTCTAGTAGGTACTAATATTTTTGTCTTAACTAACTGTTGCTTTCAAGTAGCGACGTTAAGGATTTATTTTAAGAATTTCCAATTACCGTAGCTAACTAATCATAACTACACGCTTTGTGATTTGCTTAGATTACATTAAATGTATTTTAATGTTTAAGATGTTCACAAACAATCAATGATAAAACATTCAGTACGGTATTGATCCAGTATAGATACCTACATTATAAATACAATAAAGAAAATACAATAACTGCTGAATAATAGATTATAACAAAATACTTAACAGTAAGAATCTTTCACTGGTATTTATTTATACATATTAATACTACGAGTATTATTCCAAATGCAAAATCTTTCATAAATGATTAATAGATTTTGACAAGTTAAATGTTTAAGTAATTTTCAAATTAAATTTAATATGTTGTACATAATGTTTATCAATAGACAAGCAATATAACCAGAGACATGTCTTTCAGTCGGCTCTTGGGAAATCGTTCGCGTCACATTCAGTATATGTCAGCCACAGAGTATCTACCATTTAAGCCAGTATTCTTTTCTTTCAATCAAGGAAACCCACTTCAATATTTTCCGACAGTTTCAATACTTATCTAAATCGTCATGATTGTAATGATTGAGAAATTTCATCCTAATAAAAAAATGGTAAATACATATTAATAATACTTTTACTATTTAATAAAAATACATTAAGTGAACTTTACAAATTATAAATTCAAGACGTTCAAATCATGACATGAAAAAAATATAAGTAGTATTAGAAAAATAGTATAAACAAATAAAAATACAAAAATTACATAGCGTTACGCCGAATAAGCCAAGTCAATATTAATTTAATAAAAAGTTTATAAAATACAGCCCTTCTAAACTCATCCCCTCGTAAGTGAAATATATCAATATCTGAAACGATTTGAGTCACCCAATTGGCATTATGAATGACAGATAAGTTCTACACTTTGGGTGAACAAACAACTGATTCTACATACGTTGACGCACAGGTCAACACTATCAATACTGGAAGAGTTCACATATGCATCCCGTATAATATGTTAGAAAAACTACGTAATCAAATATGGATTTCTTCTGATTTTAGACTATATTATTATGTTAGTAAGTATATCTAGTTAGTAGACACCCACGGTGTCCGCGCGGCTTAAGCGTTGGACTATCACGCCGTGAGTCTCAGGTTCGAATCCTGGGTCTGGCAAGTACACATATTGTTTTTAAATTTGTGTGTGAGTCAGGGTATGGACCCAATAGGTTGAGCAAGTGGCTGACATCCATTTCTCGTAAAAAACAAAATCTGTTAATACAAACCTCTACTCTGTGGAGGCCTATATGATCCTATTATGATCGGACATGGTCGAAAAAAAAAGTATATCTAAGAGAAAGTCAGTTAGATAAAGCAACGGTTAGTATTTATACAGCCTCAGGTAAAGGAGTGTCGAAAATTTCTTCTGAGCCCTCACCACCATAAAGCCGTGATTCAACTAAGGTGGTGCCCAAACAATATACCCACTCTCAAGTTTGCATAGAACTAAGGAGATATAATGTTACATGTATGTTTAAGCCCACTTTGAATTCTATGAAATAAGTTATAACCACACCGTCTAATTTTATAAAACAACATTGAGTTGTTGATCTTGAAAATAACCTAAAAGATATCACAATTATTCGTTTTTACGATTGTTGCGTTAAATCCAGATAAAAAATGAAACAACCTGTAATGAATTATAAATGACCTTGTAGGGGAGGGGTTAGTAGTCTGCCATTTTGTTTTGAAATAATAGACACTATTGTTGAAAACACATTTATAACTATAGTAAATAACTTGATTTACAATGGACCGGAGTGCACCGGAACGCAGCTCCGGATAGTGAAATCACCGAAATTATAGATCCGTTTAATGGAAAAATTAAATATTGTATCCCGGTTCGTGATTTATTAATGAATAATTAAAATATACGACAGCAAAACACGTTTTCACAAATGTTAGACTTAATTAAAAATAATTACAAGATTAATAAAAAGAACTTTTTATATACCACGTTTTTAAATTTTCTGTTGAATCATATAAACTTGACAATTCTATGTATTAATAATTTAAGACAAATAAGGCAATTGTCAACAAATCATTTTTTTGCTATTTTGCAACAAACAAACAAAAATATAGAATACTGAAATGTCATTTAGATTCCCATAGTAACGCACGAATATATTAATAATTTAGTTGCTAGGACCACCCCCTTAGCAACCAATAATAGTGGATTGGATTACGGATTTTTTACGAAATAACTTTTCATACAAAACAGAATTAACTGAAAATGAATTCAATTCTACTTAAAGATGGCTAAAAGTATTAAAAGAATGCATTGGCATCGTGTTCTGATATATTTTAAAAGTTTCAAATGTCTATCTAATTGGGAAGTTAGTTCAAAATCGATTGCAAGATTTGCACTGGATAAACAACCACCGGACAAACAAGAATACGAACTAATAAAAACGTGGTAATAAAGCTAATTTACCTACGTATTGAAAAATAATGATAATTTATCAGTAACTCTAATATTATATAAATACAAAATTATATCGGGTATTATATTACTTGAAAAAGCCTTGTGAATATACGATAATATTTATAACATTCAAATACACCCGCTAAATGTATTTTTCATTTTCAAAATCACGTATTTCTCATTTACAAGCAATATCCTCTTTGCGAATGAATACTGTACTGAATGGATACCGGCCCGGCCCCTCTTACCCGCAACGATATCTCCTTACCGCATTCAAAAACCATTTCCGCCGTTACAGCTTTCATAAAGTGTGGTATTCCCATACACAGAGCATGTATTTTCTTTCAATTTGCAATGAAAATTTTACACCGAGCATATATCTAAGCAATAAAGGTCGTCAATGAATGTAGGTAATACATGCGACTGTACAGTGAGGTACTTAGGTGATGGCCCTTAATAATAATATAGTGGCGTGCATATGATACTCGGAAGCGGAAATACGTTTATCACGTGGTTACTGGCCAAATCTCCTTCCTGAAACATTGCTACATAAACGATCTACGCATGCTGATGTCATGACATTGGAAAATTCGTGAGTCTTAGCATTAAACCCTGGGAAGTGGTACAACGTTGTGCATTTCTTATACGCTGAGGAGCTTGACAGGGTGAAGTAACTTAAAATAATATAATGCCAGACTATCATATATGACGTGTACTACATATATACAGTACAACAGCAAGTTAACATGATGTATGTAAATACAGGACTCGAAATGGACCGGAACGCACCGGAGCGCCGTTCCGGTTCACGCAATCTCCAAAATTATCTCTCCGTCTCGTGTAAATATTAATTTGACCGTCTGAGCGAGATATGTCATATAATTAAAAAAAATGTAACACAATCGTTTTTTAAATACATATATGTATAGAATTAGATAAGTAACAGTGTTAATATTTTCGTAAAATTATCAAGCGCTCCGGTTCGTAAAATTTTCCATTTCGAGCGCTGTAGTAAATAATATGTTTTAAATTCTAATTGATAAGTTTTCTCCTTTTGGTATTTTCAGGCTATATGTATATCTTCGTATTACAATACGTACATAACAAACTTTGATAGATTAACATACTAAATTAATAAAATAAACGATCGCAAAAAATAGTAATAAGCTCCCCATTGGTGAAATTAACATCTTGAAGTACTTGGAGCTTGATGATGCAGTAAAGCGAAACCCAGGTTGCCAATACGGATTCCTATGGGACAATAGAAAAGTCTTGTCAATTTTAATATAAAGTATCTTATCAGGTGATGTATCAATAATTATAATAATTGTAAACCTCGCAATTAATCGTATATAAGTAAGTAACCAAAACGTATTATAGCAGGCTGTTATTTTAATATTACGAATATTCACAAGCAACTAATGTAACCGGTTGCTAATTCAAATTAAATTCAAAATCGTTTATTCATCTTTATTAAATGTTCTATTACAAAATATTGATATTAATATCTATATTTATATCAATCTCTTTGAGAAAATTAATATAAACTATTATTTTGATCAAATGAACACTATACAATAACTAATAATGTAGAATTTGTTATTATCCAATGCATATTTTATTTCGTAATACACCTGAAACATATCTTTATTTTTGCTGACTTGTAAATAGAAACTACGTATGTATGAAATTATTCTCATCAAAATCTCGTGCATAATATGGAAATGGATTATGATAGTATTATCGCCAAGAAGTTCTTTTTAAATTGCATGTTAGTAGTTTAAGGCTTTTCCTTTTTACGTCACTGTCATAAAGATAACATGCAGTCGACAACATCCCACTGCACTGCGGCCCCAGGACACGACGTGAACTTTCTACGTCATACGCTATTTAAAGACGATGTCACAATGTTAGGCCGTAACGGGAGAGCTTTCTACAAAGTACAGGACACCTTTCAGCGAATTTGTTTCCACGCTCGATTTACCCTACGAGGTTGAACTGTTTTACCTTTATAAAGCGATACTCAACCCAATCCTTTACGAGAGTAGGTAACGTAAAAATCTTACAGTCATAAATAAAATGTATCAAACTGAATCGAATTGAAGAGATAAACTAGTTTTACACCCAGTGATTTCTTCTTACTGGGATGGAATCACTATTAAAATAAAAAACATATATCAAATTTCTGGGTCAGTAAGGTATTAAACAGGAACATTTACATATATACTTATACAATATTCACATAAATAACAACCAAATTTATGAATATATATTTTAATCTTGCAATGGAGTATGATATCTTTCCGGATACATGGAAATTACTAAAGGTTAATCCAATTCATAAAGGTGGCCGTATAGACTAACCCACAAAGATTGGTGGATGTACGTGGTAGTAAAAAACTAGTAACTGAGAAGAGTGAAGGGAGCTAAGGGCGGCTTTCATCAACCCTGGCTGATGATGATTTTAGTTGAAAATACATTTTTATTGATTAAAAAAATCAATAACAACTTCGATAATTATTATCTTAAGCCAATTATTGAAACTTAAAAAGGCATGGTAAGACGTTATTTTTAATACGGGATATTTCAGTAACTATACATTTTACTCATCTACGGTAAGCCTACATACTAACTACAACATTAAAGAAATTATTACTATAGAAAAGAAGCCTAAATATGAAAATGAAGTAGAAAAATATGTTACTGTTACGATACAATCAGTGAAAATATGTTTCGTATCGCAGATTCATATAAGTATAGCAAACATGACAATTTTGTACTCTGAGATTTGTTTGTCATGATTAAATATAGAATTCAGATTTAAAAAAAATCTTATATTAATAGTACAAGAGTGAAATATTTTTTATACAATTTATTGTTTTATAATAGTTAGATGACAAAATCATAAAAACCGTATGTCATATTATATTAAATGTCATAAAATACCGTCATCTTCTTTGTAGCTACAATTGACTTCAAAAAGTACAAAAGGTTATATCTCTCGAGCTACGAGTATATTGCAAACTCTTTGAATTCAATATAAAAACAATAATAAGTTTAGTCTCAATCAGTTTACATCATTTTAAGATATTATATTTATGTATGTAGGTTTTGTTGATATTTAAGAGCTAAAAAATAACTATTAATCATATTATATTGACGAAAAAAGTGTTTTTTTAATTGGCTCTACAATTCGATGTGGATCTTGGCCGCCTTACGAAGAGGTGTCTTAATAGATTTTTGTTTTCCTAGAAACAGATGTTATCCAATTGCTTAACCTCGCTGATGGGATCTAACCGAGCGGAGGGTCCGTCCACACACGGGCCCAATTGTCGACGCCGACTTGATAACAACCAAGGCCAACTTTGAGACATTTGAAAAGGTTGCTGCATCATATGGAAGACGGAATAATTCCAATCTCTCCCTAGATTTATCACTTTCAACTCCTGACTCCTTTGTTTCAGACAAAGTTTCAGTACACGGGTACAGATGACACTTCATGTCAGTGTGACACTAAAATCTTTTTATTCTTACACGTTTATAGCGTCATGGAAAGCGGCCGTGCACAAATCGTGGCTGCATATACCTGAGGGGTGGACATGGGGTATCTCAAATCATTCCTCAACCTGACAAATTCAACAACGTCATGTGAAATTGACAGAGCCGGGATTGGAACCCGAGACCCACGACATTGTCAGCCGATATGTTACAGCTCAGTCCACTGTCGACCATTATCTTTAAATAATTCACTCAAAATGTATATCGCAATTAAGTAGGTAAGTGCCTGAGTATGAAATGATTTCATAATATATTTATCATCGTTGAGCTTTTAACACCTACGTTACACATGATAATTTTATTTTATTTTAAAAATATGTTTTCTCTTTTTATAGTAAGTACCGTATAAATGCATAACGATGGTTTAGTAAAATACCCAATGTTCTACGTACCACAATCTCATGTGTCAGTTGAATCAGAAAATACCTTCAATGTTCATAATAATTCAGTCGGAGCTATTATAAGCTTTAGTATATATTATCTAGATAAGTCTACCTTTGTGTTTGTGCTATTAGAGCAGTTTTTTTTATATCATCTGTAAAATTTCAATTACATATGTTACATCGAAGGTTTTTACAGTTCAACGATGATGTTTTTGTATACCAAGGAATGAATAGAAATAATCGTGCACATGTAAGTCAATAAAATGTTCTGCATGACTGCAGCGACCTAATGCCGTAATAAAGTGCTCAAGAGAATTAATTAAGAAACTTAAACCGTTTCAGGCACCTGCTCAATCCCACGTTTAAATCACGATTTAATTTTAAACTTTTGATTAAAATTTATTTGAATTTCTGACTAAATAACCTTATTTTGATTGCTTTTTAACGATACGTATTATTTATAATACAGTGCCGATATTAGTTTGTTTTCTTGACGTTTTCATGGGATTATCGATACGAAAAGTTTTGCGGTTAGGTGATACAAAATAAACAAATATTTAGGACACAAAAATGTAGGTTTATATGCACACCTGCATCGTTTTTACGTGCCTCACTCCTGACTGTGTAGTTATGTTTCTATAGTCTCTACCAATCTTTACAATCTTCTTTCTGATCATGAGCCTTTTCAAATATTAATTGATTGAGTATATTATAATAAAAGTGTTGTAACCACAAACATTTGAATTTATTCTTAGTTTTGAACAACTATTTAGTAGTATTTTGTTTGTTACAAAATAATGTAAATTTTGAAGTTAAATGCCACTTAATTAAGTAAACTATCTTAATGCGACATTCAAACATGAAAAGATTCTCAACTGCTGTTCTAGTTCATTCTAAGTAGCTTTCGTTAAAATCTTTTCAATTTATAGGCTTATCAAATAAGAGATATATTTTTTAATTTAACGCTCAATAAGTTGGTTGTGTCACGGAGCTGTATGGCATGTTGTACCATCTTGTTGGAACAACATAATATCGTCCAGATGAAAAACATCTAATTCATGTCAGAAAAATCAGTGATCATATTGTATCAGTAGCATTCTACGTTGACAGTCACTGCATTGTTATTTTCAATTTTAAAAAAATACGGTCCAATTACATCTCCAGGAAAAAAACACACCTAAATTAATTTTTGTTGATGTAAAAGTATTTTAAGAATAGTATTTATGTATGTTTTAATTACTTGAAATGCAACAATTGTGCTTATTAGCCGTTTAACCAAAAATGTGCTTCATCGCTGAATATGTTTTTTTTATGAAATAATTAATGGGTCTGTTTCAAGTTGCTCTAAAGTCCAATCAGCAAAATTACGACGACGCACCAAATGGTCATTCGGTGTAAGTTCTTGTGTTAACTATATTTTATACGACTTCAAATGCAAATCTTTATGAAGAATATTCCATGTAGTGCCATAAAAAAATTCAAGTTCTTGAGAACGACGTGTAATTGATTGTTCAAAATTTTCATACACACTTTGATTCACAACATCGATACTTTCAGCAGTACGTTTACGTTTTTGGTGGGTTGGATTTTTAACATGGCAAACATTCCCATATGATTCGAATTTTCTAATGAAATTACGAATAGTAATTTTTGCTATGACATTTTAAAAACCCATAGTACTAATTTGATAACCCTTATAAGTTGGGGCCCTAATATAAATATGTACCTAGACTACCTCCAAGCTCAAAGCCTCCCAACTCTTAAGTAGGTAAATACAGAATCTGATAAAACTTCCCTAATCGAAATAGTTACTATTATATTATTCATTATTCCGAAGAATAGGCTGATAGAATTTACCTTCAGGCTTAAGATACATAAGACTATAACAAGAAACAATCTAGTGGATTAACGGAGCTTTATTGAGATTACATATTGTGTATACAATAATTATTATTGTATTAATAAACGTTATCATGACATTATTATGACATAGTCTAGTGGGAAATTATCTATTTAATAAACGGTATATTATGTGATTATGCATCGTTTAACAATATTTTCACGATTGATCAATAATTAGAATTAGAGTGATATCGTATTATCATTTATATGTACATATTAACATACATTTTTGGTGAATTTAATTTTATAATATATGTAATTACCTATCCAAAATAATTTGAGTAAATTCTATCCTAACTAACCTTTTAACCATACGCTACAGTAACTTCTTACGTACCTATATGCAGAAAAAATGCATTTTTTTTAAATACAATACTTCAGAAATTCTTTAACAAAAAATAACCTTATGAATGATATAATAAAACCAATAGCGGGGTGAAAAAGCCAGTCCATAAAGTTTTAAGATTTAACTGTATACTATCTACATACTAATATTAAGATTTATTAGTACTGTAAAGGATTGGTTTATCTTGCTATATAATTAAAATAGACCTACCTAAAAATGATAATAAATAACAGTATAGTTAATAAAATCAATTGCATACAACGAAAGTTTTTTGGATTTGTTCGGCGCGAACCAGATATCATGGAATAACTAAAATGTTTTTGGGTAGCCTCCAGGGAAGGCAATGCAGATGAAGAACGCGCTGGAGCCACTAAGCGAATGAGATGACTGAAGCCAGTATTTACTCTGCCCCGAGAGAAGCGAGGATCTAGAGAGGTGGAAACTCTTGGTCACTCAAAAGATGGTGACGATTCTCAGCCACGAGGAAACGGCCAAGAAGAAGACGATACATCAAAAGGAAAGGGATAATAAGCGGATAATAAAGTTATGTAAATAGATACTCATTTATATGATTTGATAAATAATATTTTAGTAGGTATAATAAAAAGATAAACAAAACTATTTTTCTTTTGATTGGTACCTAATACTTCCTGTTTTAATTCAGTAAAATATATTTTTTGCTCAATAACAGATTTTTCTTGGTCAAATTTATATATTTTTATCATTTCTTGGAAGATACAAGCACGGCCACCAGATTTATTATTTTTTTTCAAAACCATACGAAATGTGATTTTTTTCTGGAAAATATAACTCGTGTACTAAATTTGGTTGATGATAATGACCCCGGCACCTGGCGGAGCTGTACTAAATTAATCAAAAAAATTAAACGTTTGTTATTTTAAAAATGAGAAGAAAACCTCTTGCGCAAAGGAGTTTACTGAGAGGTATTATTATAACGAATTATATCTGCTGTATTAAATTTTATTTATTCTGTTTCATAATTCTGCTTAAATACTACATTCGCCCTTCTAATAAAATCACATCTGTGCAAAAAAAAATACATCTCCACAATGCTAAGATATTTTTTGTCCTGTCAAATAATCTTAAAGTGTTTATATTCCTATTTTATCTTTTTTTTGAAACCGTCGATATATCTAAAACATTTTTTGTGAAATAATACTTGTGCTGTTTGCAAAGATTGGAATCGAGTCATTCTATTTAATCAACATTATATTATTGTATATATATATAATGGTAAGGCCAATTAGGGTAGCTCTGAGACAACAAAAAAGTCCTACCCACCTGACATCATGATCTTTGCCAGGCGGCTAGGTGCCGTGACTAAAAAGTAGTAATATGAATGACATCCAGACCGCGGAGCCAGCCTCCACAGCATCAAAGGTCAGCGCCTGGCATCCTTGACATAAACCTCCCCTCCATTCGAATCATTCTGTCAAATTTTACAGTCCACTGAAAAGTGCGGGCCATTTACATAATACATGTAGTTCCAGAGTAAATATATGCCATGGCATTTATGGTCCGAATCTGACATCTTAAGATATAAAATTTTATTGTGAGAAATTTTCTTATAATATACATTAATATAATAATTTTTACCTTGGGTGTCTAAGAGAAGTTTGGCTATCGTTGTAGGAAATTATGATTTTTCTTTCAAGAAATTCAGGGTTTCATTATTCGCAGTACATTTATTTATCAATTGTTATTCAATTTGATTATTTTTTTAAACTTACTTTAGTATCAACTATAAATATGGCCACTAAGTTTTTAGACATTAAAGGTCAAAAGTAGTTATTTTTATGTGAATGATTATGAAAGTAAATCCAAGCGAAATCGGCGATGCGTATGCAGATGGGTTATCATAATTAACATTCGAGATGTTTCATTCCACCTATCTTTTGGAGTGAGGCATTTTTTGAAGGATGTATTTCTATCAAGAAAATTGGATTAAATCTCATTAAAAGCGTCGATTATTTTTAATTGAACAAATATCCTGCATCATAGCTTTTTTATCCAATTCAATTTCCTGCGGAAGCAAACACTCGCAATTCACTTCAGTGGAGTGACCTGAAAAATTGACAGCCTTATAATAACGCTTTATTGAGTGTACTTTGATCATCAAATTCAATAAGAAAATTATAATACAAATTCTTTCCAGAATATTTTAAAGATAAATTGAAATGGCTTTCGATATGTTGTAGGTACAATACAAATATAATTTATTTCAGAGTCGAAATAACGTAACTTTAAGTAATTTTATTTATGTAGAATCATTTTTAATGCAATTTGGTCAGTCTGTTATTTTATAATAAGGAAAATCTAAAGCAAAATTGAACATAACTAATAATGTTATAAACTGAAACAGTTATTAATTCAAAAAGTTTGATCCCAACTTTATGATATACGTGCATCATATACCCAAGTAACGAACAGTTCGTCACCATTATATTTAATCAATTACAGTTTTGGCACTTAAGTACGTACGTACTATTATTTAACTTAACTATCTTGTATTTATTTAACTACGTTCATGAATAGTCTTATATAATACAAACAGCGTCATATTGTGTGTGAGTATATTCCTCGGTATTATCTTAGGTCTAATCACTGGGTCTTAGAGCCAAACGTCGAGGTGCAACAGGTTTTGTCAATGCTTAAAAGAATGTGTTTAAAATGGGTGCCAACATCTTCAATTCACCGAATTACTCCACCGTGTGGGATGCAAAAATGAACTTATTTATTCGTCTGAAATTTTAAGGCAACAGTCAACTTATTTTACTACTTGTATTCGGTTAATGAGACTGAATAACTAACAATCGTCATAATAACATAATGTTCATTTATAATAATACTCGTATCTGCATATTATTACAAGTAGTTTGAGATACATTATCTAAGCCCTTAGCGAGATAAGATGCCTTATGTTAGTGTTACAAATTGAAGTTAATGGCCTAACCAAACCACACTTGTCCTGTTACCACGTCAGGAGCAGTTACCCAAGACTTAGGTTGCCATACACTCAAGTGTGCTTTCACTGAATTTACATGACATGACATTTTAAAAGTCACCAAGTGAGAGAGAAGCACATAGAAGCAAAATTCAAAAAAATGGTAAATAAAAAATGCTATTAAAAAACTTTCGAACAATCTAAGTAAAGAGATCCTCACGTTAACATTGTGACGCCGTAAATTTTATAAATGCAGCAAATTGGCCTTCGTTGCGACCTCGTCGGATGGTCCGATGGGCCCAACAGCTGGTTGAACTGACTTGGGCAGCTCTTCCTTTTCCATACACATTTTAGTACATTACCCGAGGATGAGATTTTCATCATAGATATCTCCATCAAATGGGGAAAAAACACTAGATATAATAATGATGATAGAAGTGGCGTGCGGTTCAAACACGCTATGGATGCAGGACTAGTTAAAATCGTCGTAATTATCTAAGGCGCCCGTATTGTAATGGTAAAACATACTGGCGCGAATTCAGCAGATACAGGTTCAAGTCCCGTCGGGCGTCGTATTTTTATTTCTACATAAACGATTTTTTTCTAGTATGTATACTGTATATGCATGAGATGTTTTCAAATTATGTATATTCAGTATATAGAATGTTACATTCTCAAATCTTGTGTCTTATTCGTTGAATAAAAAAAATAGTGTATTAAAATTATCTTAGCTAATAATAGAAAAAATATACTAGATAACTGTAGAATTTATATATATTTTTTAAATATCTACTATCCACATAACACCCACGGTGGCCATTTAAGCGCATAAGCGTTGGACTATCACGCCGTGGGTCTCAGGTTCGAATCCTGGGTCTGGCAAGTACACAAATTGTTTTTCAATTTGTGTATGAGTTAGGGTATGGGACCTAATAGGTTGAGCAAGTGGCTGACATCCATTTCTCATAAAAAACAAAATCTATTAATACAAACCTCTACTCTGTGCAGGCCCATATATAGGCCCTAAATATTATTTAAACAACCACTTATTTTCACGTAATATTGAAAATCACCGCATGCTACTGGTAACTATATGGTTATTTTGCATTTTATTTTTAGATAAAACAAAATATTTGATAAGTTAAATATGCATAATAATTCATATTATATAGGTATTATAGAAACATAATAAAACATGTAATTTATATTTTGTTTCTATAGATTAAAATAGGTATACAGATTGTTACACACAGTAAATCAAAAACACAGTATATTCTCAATTAAGAAAACAGTAGGTTAACAAGCAGGGACAGTGCCGAGTCGCATGAAAAGATCACAATGTGATTCATTTTATTTCACAGACATAGTACTGTAAAATTGGCATAAATAGCCGCCGAGAAATCCACACAGACAGTTCATTTATCCAAGACGCCACTGATCCTGGTGATATATCAGTGTTGTATTCACCATTCCATTACGTGGTACAGAATGTTTCACCCAAGTATTCTTATCATTATCATATTAGCCTACAAATATCAACTGTTTATATAAACTATTAAGCGATCAATTTATTCCCAATCACTAAACACATCTTAATTTACTGTAGTTTTAAGGGGGGACATGCTCGTCGAAGGTCAAAATTCAGTTTTTATTGTATTTTCAAACCATGATCCTGGACACTCCTTAAACGTTGTAGATAATCTATTTATATAATTTTGAAGCCGTATTATCCTTTATAGTAATTTTAAACATTTAATGACTGCATAAAGTATTTTTGTTACATAAAATAGTATTCTTTTAAACCTCTCGCTCTAATGTTTTAGAATATAGTCATATTTCGGTACATAACTGTGCAGTGGTGTTCAGATTTTTTACATTTATTAATTTTTAAACGCATTTATAAAACT
Organism: Rhyacophila brunnea; assembly: GCF_057557595.1. NCBI lineage: Eukaryota > Metazoa > Arthropoda > Insecta > Trichoptera > Rhyacophilidae > Rhyacophila > Rhyacophila brunnea. The sequence continues at coordinate 22,443,296 of NW_028233350.1, forward strand.
ATTAGCATAATTTATTACGAGATAATTTTTGTAAAATATTCACGATAAAAAATTATATTGATAATCTCTGTGATCCCAAATTTGACAAGAATTAGGCATTTTATTATTCAAAAAATCGGCAAGATTAACACATTTGAAGATGATTCTAAAGATACTTATTATAAGCTATGTCTTTGACCATTCAAGTGTAATAACATCTTATGAATAATGATTGCTTTATAATAATTATTGACATAAGAATAAGGTAGTGTTTTTTTGAAATACGCCATTTCTTTTGTCATTCCCTAGTGGTTAAGCTACAACATACGGCCGTAGCCATAAATTGACAAACTGTAATTAAAGTAGGGAGTAAAATTATGTTAACGCGCGTGTTTGAACATATACCTAACCGATTTTTTTTTGATTTTTTTTTAAACGGTACATGTTCAAACACGCGCGTTAATATCATTTTACTCCCTACTTTAATTATAGTTTGTCAATTTACGATTACGGCCGTATGTTGTAGGTTAACCACTGGGGAATGACAAAAGAAATGGCGTATTTCAAAAAAACACTACCTTATTCTTAGGTCAATAATTATTATAAAGCAATTATTATTCATAAGATGTTTATCACACTTGAATGGTCAAAAACATAGCTTATAATAAATATCTTTAGAATCATCTTAAAATGCGTTAATCTTGCCGATTTTTTGAATAATAAAATGCCTAATTCTTGTCAAATTTGGGATCACAGAGATTATCAATATAATTTTTTATCGTGAATATTTTACAAAAATTATCTCGTAATAAATTATACTTATAGTTTTATAAATGCGTTTAAAAATTAATAAATGTAAAAAATCTTAACACCACTGCACAGTTATGTACCGAAATATGACTATATTCTAAAACATTAGAGCGAGAGGTTTAAAATAACACTATTTTATGTAACAAAAATACTTTATGCAGTCATCAAATGTTTAAAATTACTATAAAGGATAATAAGGCTTCAAAATTATATAAATAGATTATCTACAACGTTTAAGAAGTGTCCAGGATCATGGTTTGAAAATACAATAAAAACTCAATTTTGACCTTCGACGAGCATGTCCCCCCTTAAATTTATTATTAAGTTTTTGCACTACTATTTGAATCATTCCGTGAAATGGAGTCTACAAGTCGCAGTAAAACGTAAATCCTTGAAGAAGAATGTTTTCATTTTGACTGGAGTGATCGGACAATCTGTGAAATCAAGCTTGACACATTGTTCTTGATTCACTGATAGACCTTGTTTATAGTACATAATGTGATCGTTCTACAAATAAAACGTTTGGAACGTCACATATATATAAGCATAACAAATAAAACACTGCAATTTGTATGCAGAAGGTACACAAAAAATTATCAAACATAAGTTTCTTTTATTCAAAAAATAGTCGCAAGATTATGTACCTATTTAATACTTTGGACGCTGAAGACGCACATGCGCGTAATGACCAGGCGGCCGATCGATGTAATTAACGTGCATTTTAAAGGTGCTAATTAAAAAATCATTATATAGTCAGCAGCGAATGAGTTAATAGAATATATTGAATCCCGGAATCAGAATAAAACCAGTAAAATTGAACAAAAACAGTTTTTACGGGACAACAGGCACATTCATTATAAATTTAAAAACAACTGGTTAATTTCGTTGTAATTAGATAGGACGCAGTAGCTCAATTGGTAAAGCATATTATCGTAAATTCAGTGGAAGCAAGGTCGAGTCCCGTTGAGCGTATTTTTTTTTTCAAAAGATTTTTTTCTAATAGGTACTTATAATATATCTGTGGTCATTTCTAATAATTGTATAATGTTCATTATAATAGTTTTTAAAGTATTTTTTTTTGATTCTACGATATTTGAGATATCTTTTGATCATCTTGTAGATGGATCTATATAGGTCTAAATAGCTGCTGCATGTAATTCAAATATTCTAAAATATTCAAAAACCTTGTTTCAAACCACCATAACACAACTAAACACAAAATAAACATACGAGTATAGAAGAGAATTTTTCATCAACGTGAGAGGTATTTTACCACTAATTTGTTTATGAATTTATGGTTTTAAAAATAATATAATGCGTCAATCCCTATTCCAGACGTAAATATATAATATGTACGTAAACAAAAATATCTGTAAATATCAGCTCCTATAAATATTTCATGATTAACACAAATAATCACTAAATACTAGAATAGATCCGTAGTATCAAAATTTTTCGTTTCACAACGCTCTTAAGATCAAAAAATGTATGTTCTGAGCAATCAAAAAAATCTTTCGGATTCATTTTCGAGTATTTTTTAGCGTTACGCTCCTACGGATTTCTCATGGCGGCGCACACTTTGAATACCACTGCATCTGATGTTAAATATAATTTCACTTTCATTTTTCGTGGACACAATATTCTAAAATTAAAAATCTACCTACATTTTAGGTAGGTATAGTAACTGAATTCCAGACACTTAACGAAATACACTTAAGCATTTAGTCAATTCAATTTGTTCCGCTTTTAAATATGACGGCTAAAATTAGAATTATCAAAGAAATGCTTTTTGAAAATTTATTAAAAAGTAAATATTTGAATACCTTGATGAAATTTTACGTAAATCAAATTTCATTTGAAAACAGCTAGGTATTATTTTGCCAACAATCTTGTCGTGTTTTCCTTCAATATTCTATTATACTACATCTATTATACGATACACCATATTTAGATATAATAAAATTATTACATTCGTGAATATATTAAATATTATAATATGAATTTGTACTATAAAATTCACGTATTAAACGAAACAGTAACGTTTGCAATCTAGCTCAGTTTTTTGATTCTAAAATCGCGGGATATTGAGATTACTTTTTTATATTTTTTGATTAAAAAGATTTATTTTGATGACAAAAAGTGTTGCGTAGCGGTTGGTTTATAAATGAAATATAATATCATTCATTCTGTAAAAGTTTTAAGATATTTTTAATGATATTGCTTTTTTATTTAGGTATATACCAATCACTATGTTTTACATTACACTTGTAGCGATCATGTTACTCGGCATTAAGTTAGCGACATACTTTAATATATAGATTTTGTTATTTATTATTATTAAGACAAAACATTAGCAATAATAATTATTGAAGCCATCGATCGATAAACAGCACATATTTCACATATCGAGTTAAGTATAGAACAAAGTTAAGTAGAACCCTGTGAACGTTTTAATGTATTGAAAAGGTTTATTCTTCATTCCTAAACGTTGCTGCAAGGTTTTGAAAACGGTTTTATCCTAGAACAATGATGGTGGCTGTTATTGGTGTGAGATTGTCAACCAGTGTCATAAATAAATTAAATAAAGGCAGCACAAGAAAGATTAACATACAAAATTGGAGTGATGTCAAAAGGTAAAACTGAAAAATGCCGGAAAACCATATATTTCCAAAAAGGGACCCTCATTTCCAGGAAAACAAGAGCCAAATAAAATAAGGAGAACAGTAATAATATAGGTCATTTGACATTTAAGACACAAAAAGAAAAGAAGGGTTTGATAGACATATTGTGCCAATCCCTGCAACCTCACCATGTTGATTTTTATCAACATTTGGCTGTCTTAAATTTAAATGTTGGTTAAATAAAAACTATTACTTTCATGTAAAAATATTCGAATAAACGTTTTTCTTCATTCCTCAAATGTACTAAAATGTGCCCTTTATCGTTGTTCGAGGGGTGCCTTCAATTGTCAGTAATGTTTGTTTTGATTAAGAATTACGACAATATATATGGTATTATATGTACTGCATTAATATAAATATGAATACAAATCTATTAACTAACACTCCACTCATCGAGTCCGTCACGAGATTTAGGTACTGATATTATCACTCGACTCGAGTTCTTCACTCGACATAGTACATCCGCTATTCCATTCGAATCAAGTCTCTCTGTACATTTTTATAAGTAATCTCTTGACCATATCGATATCATCAGTGCATCATTATTCGCGATTAATATCTACACATTCGCGTATCTATTAAAGTGTAATTTCATTCATGTACCAAAGACGTGAAACGACGATCTATCTCCAAACACTTTTTAGGTTGACAGTGTAATATTATGAAACTTCGAATAAACTTAATCGTTTGTCACGAATCTGCTACTAAATGTTATGTTTTCTTTAATGCACTAGTTTTATTTAATAAATTTAGATTATTTTGAAAACATTGTGAATTATTCGTTGAATAAAAAAAAAAAAAAAAAATATTATCAAGTTCAGGTAAGTTACAACTTGGAGTGAACCGTGGCGTCGGTTAGTAATTAAAGTAATACCTACTTTTATTTAAAATACAATCGCCGACCGCCAACAGTAGCTCAATTTGGAAAGTGTTTCAGAGAGTATTAAGAGCCATTAGTTAAAATTAGTTGCAATTAAGTATGGCGCCTTTAGCATAGTGGTGCATGGCCGCGAAACCCGAGAGACGCAAGTTTGATGAATCTTACTTTCTTCAAAAAGATTTTTTCTATTGGTTATAATATATTTTCTCAGAAGTGTTTTCAAAATTATGTATGTTCAAAAATTAGAATGTTACATTCTTAAATATCGTGAATTATTCTTTGAATAAAAAAAATCGTTAATTAAAAATTGTGATTAGTTTGGATAATGATATATATTGGATTATTTATCTGCATATTATATAAATGAATATTTTGTGAAAATTGTAATGGTATATTTTAAATAAATTATAATACTATTGATGAGTAAGAATACTTAATAAATACAAGATAAAAAGAATTTTTTATATAACTACAACGTTTTTAAATTTTCTGTTGAATTATTATGCTCAATATGCTCAAACTTGTACTTGATATGAACTAAATAAAAACAGACAAACAAACAAACAAACAAATACCGAATACTGAAATGTCATTTTGACATTTCATTTTGATTTCCATAGTAACGCACGTATATATTAATAATAAGTTGCTAGGACCACCCCCTTAGCAACCAATAATAGTCTTACTTTTTACGGATTTTTCTGAAATAACTTTCCATACAAAACAGAATTAACTGAAAATGAATTCAATTCTGCTTAAAGATGGCTAAAAGTATTAAAAGAATGCATTCGCATCGTGTTCTGATATATTCTAAAAGTTTCAAATAACTAGCTAGTCGGAAAGTTAGTTAAAAATCGATTACAAGATTTGTACTGGACAAACAACCACCGGACAAACAATAATACGAACTAATAAAAACGTTGGAAAATGGGCGATTTACAATATTCCCATGGCAATAATCAAGCAATGCAATGGTTTACTTAATTATCAATAGCCAAGCTAAGTGTTTGAGAATACTGAATGTGTTGAGAGTTGGGGAGGCTTTAAAGCTATTGAAATAGGAAATTGGTGCAACCCTCACCGCGTCTCCGAATGATAAGGGTCGCTGCTAATTATTATCTTCAACCGTCTCTAGTGCTTTCAATCACCGGCTTTCTGGGTGACGCTGTATATGATTATATATTACCTGATAATTTGTCAACGAATGGTTTTATTGAGTTAATACACAATAATTGTATTTAATTTGACTCACTAATGGGATAATGACAATTCCAGCGACCTAATTATTGTCATAATGGACTATTTCCATATCTTTGAATGTAGAAGTTTTTTATGTTTGATTTACATAATAAACCTAGTATAAAATGAATGGCTACCAACTAGTCCGTTAATAAAAAAATACCGATGTAAAAAAAATGTACAGTTTGATTTCAAAATAATTTATTTACATGATCGAACATTACGGATAAGATATTCAAAACATTACATGAAACACCATGTACCTAAAGAATTGATTTAAATAGTATTTTATGAAATTATAAAACAATGTCTACCTAAGCTTACTATCAGACAAGTAAAAATATAATAATAATATATTGAAACCTATGCGAAGGAATTTGATTAAAAATAATTATCTCTCTTCTAATTGACATTACCAATGGCAGGTTATTTTTTCACCTTACAAAAAAAACAACCTTAATAATATATTCTAATTCTACAAATCAAAATACATTGAAATCGTTAGAGGTATTTTCAGATAGGTATGTAACTTTTTTTTGTCATAGCGAATATTCTAATTTTAAAGTACATCATTATTTGTACTTAACTACTGACAGAACATTTAAAAATACAATCGCTGTTATTGCTTGAGTATGTAACGGACAAGCGAAATTGTATTATAATTATTTACATTTGATATAAGATTCTACTTTAATATAATGTTAAATTCACTACCAAATAACGATTTCCACACCACACCACATTTCCTAATATAAAATATAAACTAGTACCAAGCAGTTTATATAAAAAATATATTGAAAGAAGGCATTTACACATTTCAAATCATCGGAAACACCAAAAGCTGTCGAGTGTATGCTACAAAAGTAAACATTATTAGAAAAATATTATAGTTTGGATTTGTCTCGATACGTTGTATAATGTAACATCAATCACTTTAAGGTTATTGAAATGATTTTACACACATTTTCAAAATGAAATTGTAGAAATATTTATTATTTTTGATAAAGGTAGAATTGCCAGAGGACGAATAGTTGTTGTTCGGAAACCGAGTTTGTCTGTGTGCATAGCAAAACTCGATTGATTTGAGTGTAAATATTGAAATAGCTTTTGACAAACAGATTCTGTTGACCATTAAAGCTTATTGATTAAATATAGACTGAATATATCCCGTGAAAGTATTGCAAAATATGACTTTGAAAAATAGAATATCATAATATAAAAAAATATATTCGCAATAATATCTGAATTATTAGAAACATATGTATGTAATTGGTGTTTAATGAAATTTTATATTATGTTTTATATTTTGTTAATAACGGTTAGCTTAACCAAATACTTTTTTTGATAGAAATTCATAAACATGCTGGCTTTTGGCTACTGAATAAAAATTTATCAGAAGTTAAAAAGTGCACCCAATAAGAGCACCCAAGTTATTCTACTGAAACAATAATACCATCACATGCCTGTAGGTGGGTCCAGTCACTTAGTAGCATAATATGCTATTGTAGTGCATTTTAATTTCTTTGAAGCAGCTTGTTTAGTTTGCCCGTTCCATACGCAATCATAAATGAGCAAGAATTCTCAGATTTAAGCTCGGAAAAAAACTGAATGAAAATTTATCATAAGTCTCATAAATCTCAGGGCACACAAGTTGTTTCGTTATGTTTTTAAATTCATAGCAATTAATTAATAATAATAACAAGTTTCTGACAATAGAGAATAAATTATCATATTATAAATGTAGTGTTTATTATAATATGTAAGTGACAGTAGATGGGACGTTCGTTTCTTGTATAAAATAAGTAGATATCAAAATAATACGTTTTGAATTTGGGATGGCTAAATATCATAATCACAATCGAAAAATTTATTATATATGATATCTATTAATCTCATATTTTAGCATACATGTCTAAATTATCTAGTTATTGAGGTCTAAATCATTTTTTCAGGTTTTATATTAATATATAGACAAAAGCTTTTACACCAAAATCTATACCAACAATAACATTCAATTCGTATTAATATCCGCTCACAAATTCGTTCTACCCTTTGTGAGTTATTTTTTCACCGATTTCTTTCAAGCCCTAAACGGGTACGTACAAGTCTTTGATCTTAGGTGCAGCACGTAGCCCGGGGCTGAATTTGATAGAAGAAGAGGGATTTCCCGCAGACTGAACTAAACAGTCGAGGACGCCTTCGCAAAAGTTTTTACAGAAAATTCGTAACAATATCGCTGCGCAATAGAATCGAAGACGCAACCAACCGGAAGGAAATGTTTTATTATTATCTTCGTCCTTCTCCCTTAAACAGCTTTTTACGAAATAAACGCGCGAATTTTCAAAACATATTGTGTATTTTATTATTTAGGATCATTATAAACCATAGACATAGTAAATTAAGAGATTGAGTGTTTACGTAATCATGATATTTTTTCATAAAGATAGATTCACACTTCTTGCTTCATTTTCAATTGATCTATGCGCCAGTACACATAAACTCATTAAATCAATGTGCACAATTATGATACAGATAGATAAATATTAAGTGTAAGTCCATAATAAAATAAATACCCCATAATCAGAGATAAGAACTTTTTGAGTATTGATTCAATTAAGATTGCAATATAACATGAGGTTGGCCATGAATAGTTTCTGAATTAAATCAAAATGTGCTTAGAAATCACGAGGAATCTGTTGAAGGTTTCAGATCGATAACCTTTTAATAAAAAAGTTAGTTATTTAAAAAATGTGGTACCCTTGTTTAGAGCCCGGACCATCACTCAAAATAAGTTACGAGGATATGATAGATAGACGATAGTTCTAACTATCAGTCAATAGCTGTAAACAGCTATCAATAACTGAAAAAATGCAGAATTGAGAAAAAAATGTTTCAAAACCACTACAATTTATTTCTTCTATGTGAGCACAAAAGTTCAAATTATATAATGAAATAGTTTTCACTCTAAGAAAAATATCGGAGAATAGGAGAAATTGCTAAGTTATAAGTGACATTTTTTTAAGTCAAGAGGAGCAAAGTTTCAAAAAATAATTGTAGTTATTGGTTTCTTCATAATATGTATTTCACCGATTACCAAAAATAGTTCAAACTACTCGTATAAATATAATTAATAAATAATGTCAATAATTCTGTTTTAAGAAAATAAATTCGCTATAATTTATTAAATTATTTAAAAACTATATACCAACTTATTGTACTTTTCATGACATTTTTTAGATTGAAGCCTTACAATTTCTCAGATATAGTGACGTCATTTGAAAGTTGATAAATATGTGCGACTGTCTTTTTCTGTTTGTGATACTCGATAAAATTTCATTAAATTGTGTTACATGAATAAGCACGCAACTTATTAATCCGTCAAAATTGCCTATTGAACCGGATTAAATAATTAAATGTGACAAATTCGGTCTAAAATTATCTTTCATCTGAAATATTAAGAAATTTTTCTTATTCTAAACTCTACCTTTCCCGTTGTATACAATATTTTATTGGTATTTTGTATAATGAAAACGAATTTAAGCATTTTTTGATGTTAGGGGTCGCCAGATAAATTTGCAAAAAAATATATTGACTATGATGCAAAATTCTATTACAAAATATAATATATTTCATTGGTTTCTCGATTCCTACATAAATAAAATTTAATATAATATCCATTTTTCATGGACGGAATGACATATGAGAATTATTAAATTCTTAAATTTGCTGTATTGTTCATTGAATAGCAAATAGTTTAAATATATTTTTAGTTTCTGTAAAACGTATTGGTGTGCGTGCGTATTTATGGGATACTTGGAAAAATGGCACTCGATTCACTAAATTAATCGTAAATTATAAAATTCGACTACAAGTGAAATGCAAGAGAAATTAATAATGTTATAATCCACAAACAAAAGCAGTCAGTTACTCCAAAGATTAGAAAAAGTGAAATGTTTAACAGTTCACAAGATTAATACAAACAATTAATTGAAATGTTTGTTAATTTAAAAGTAGAATTAAATTCTTTATGATTGATATTCCACACATAATAACAGACACCGTGAAATGAAATGTGATGATTGCGAATTCAATTTGCGTGGTAAAAAACCACATGTGATATTTTATTTTGTGATTATTTTAAATATAACTTCATTCTCATATTAGTGATTTAGATACGTAGGTACATTACAAATAGGGTACATCACTTTTAAAATCCTCAGAAACATATCAAGAACAACCTTCGATCGAGTGGGATTCGAACGACTACAGGGTGAGTATATTATTTTTCCCAAATATAAAAGTTTATATTTTACTGAAGATATTATCAAATTAAGTAAACATATGACTATTGTATGTATATTCAAGATATTAAGGTACTTAAATCGATTCATATTGAGGTGTTTATTAGACAAGTATAAGGACTAACAATCATCATATTATAATGAATGTGTATTCAGTCATGAATAAAAATGGTGCAAATATATCATCGTCGGTACTTTAAAATCTTGACGCAATCCTTAATATGGTAATGTTTCTTCAAACATTAAGTTGAAATAACATATTTTTTTTTATCGGTATTTTCATTCATTTTACGTAGAAAATGATCAAAAATATTTCTTAAAAATAATTTTAACAATACATTCTATATTCCAAAGACGTGCGCTATCGTTCGGCACCTTAAACCTGTTCCACTGGAATAGACAATCCCGAAAACTTTACGCAAAACTCTGTAAGTATCTATCAGCAAGGAGGAGCTTTCAGGAAATAAGTCCGCCCAGAAGCCTTCGGGCAAAGTGGCGCAGGTAAGTTTTCGAACCAGGAAATGAATCAAATTGAATTTATCCAACGATCTCTGAATTTGCTCTGCATTTTTATCATTTACCTATCTAAACGTATAGTATTTTTTTCTGTAGGCTCAGCTTGTGATTCGTAGGTATATTATTTCAGATAGGACTCCTATCGTAAGAGGTAGATACTACACTATTACTATAATTATAAGTACCTACTGAGAAAAATATTCGTAAATAAACTCATCCCAATGGACCATATTTTATCATAATTGGTATGATACTTTCATTTACTTAGTTTTATTGAAAATTTTACATATTATATAGAATATCTTTGTGAAATAAAATTATTTAATTACAGTTTGAGCCAAATTTATAACCGAATCTGAATATAAAATTCAACACAATAAAATTATATAGTAAGAAAATAACATAAGTATATAATCACATAATTATTAGTATGTATTTAATAGTTAAGAAATATAGAATATTAATAAATCATAGAAGAGTAGTAGAAAGTCATAGATAGTCAGGCATGCGGATTAATCATACCCTCTGGGTGGGTAGGGCGCTGGCTGGCCGGAATCTGATGGCTGCGCCTGCGAAGGCTGCGGAGCGGCGAGTGCTAGAGCCTTGTACCGCGCCTGCTCACTTGTTGGTAAAACTATGTCGACAGATCGAGATCTGAGGCCCGTCGTTGGAACCACCAAAGTCAATCCACCCTCTGCGTGTTGTAACTCTTCTGTTTTTCCCGCAGATGACACTTTACTGAAACACGAATCAACTGACGCTGCGCGATCACGTTTTAAATCGGGAACTGTGAGATAAATATCTCGCACGAGGAGGCCCGGAACTCCCGGAACCTCTACCTCGCGGTCTTCAGACGACCGACACGCTTCCGATCCGTCAGACCCGGATACATTCTCGAGTGAACTTCCCGTCGGCTCGACAAAGAACGCTTCTTGCCGAGATATAGAGCGGCGGCGAGTCGCGGGTGGATGCTCTTCCGCCCCCGGGGGCAACTCTATCGTCGGCGATGGAGGGAAAACCGGAAGACACGGCGACGACGGCACGCCGAGCTGCGGTATGCACACTTCCGGGAAATCTCGATAAGTCGGCGAGAACGTGACGGTAATGTCGGGTGAGGGAGAAGGGGGCGGGGGAGGGACCACGTCTTCGTCATCGTCGTCGTCATCGTCGTTGTCCTCTTCGGAAGAGGAGTCTGGCGGGGCGCTGAATCTGAGGGGCGGCGGCGGCGGACGCAGGTGACCGGGGCCGGCCTCCGCGGCCCGCCGCCGGTTCCACAGCTCGAGGTAGTGGCAGTGCACGCAAGGCGGCGGCGTCTTACCGCCCGAGGAACGGCGTCTCGGGAACCGGCGCGGCACTTCCAGGTGCGTGCCGGAGTCGTCGCTCCCCGCCGAGTCGAAGCTCCTCGAGCGGCGGCCGTTGAGCTGCGGCACCTTGAGCAGCGAAGAGGAGCCGCCGGACTCGGAGGACTGCCTGTGCGTCGGCTGCGGCCCTCGCTGCGACTCCAGCTGGATCTCGTCGAACGAGGCGGAGCGCACCTGCGGGACACCAAACGGCCTCTCTGGGTCAACCACACTCTCGGGATCTGTCATTTCGTATTCGATTTGATTAGGCGGAGAGGATCCGCCGTCTTCGCTCGCGCGCATGCTGGGCGGAACGGAGACGGAACTATTTGAAGATTCACAGATTGTGAGTGGGCGATAGTCGCATGCACAAAAGCGGAAGAGCGTCCGAACGCGAGCTGCCCGGAACTGGCTGTACCTGTTTGGGCACCTCGAGGCTGCTCTGCGTCTTCATGTCGGCTCCGGTGGGCGTTCTCGACCTTCGGAAGGTTGTCCGGAGACGCCGCATGCCGCCGGCGGCCGCCGGTCGCCGCTAGCCGCCGCACGCCACCTGCATTCTTCCGCCTCTTCTCATTCAATCACACCTTTGCGCCACTGGAATTTTCCCACTTCATATTACTTGTTTATACATTGAATAATTGTATTATGTTTATTGCATGCACATTCTGTTTATAAATCGAAATAGCTCCTACGGTTATAACAACATGAACATACAAACCTTGTATTTAAATATTTTACAACTCCACTTTACTAGTGGGCAACCTGCGGTAAACAAAATGAAAAGAATGACACATACACGACATATTGAAAGAATCCCAAATTCGATATTTATTTTTCTATTTAAAAATTAAAAATATACTCATATTTTTCTTCACACACCTGCATGATAGAATTTTGGAGTATTATGAACAAGGGCTTATGTGGTAATTTCAAATATTCTTTCAAATTACGCGTCTCTACCTATTATATAATAACCCATTATGCGCATTTAAATATTTCAATAGTAACAAAAGACGGTTTGGGAAATTTAAATGATTCTGAACATTATTTTGTAACCGTATATTATTCGTTTGAAAAGTTGTTCAAATGCCAGCCTAAAATATTAGGAAAACGCCCCATTTATGATTCAGCTCACAAATTCGTATTACTTAAAATCTCCATCTATCTGAGATATTTTCGGCGACACAATTCCATTCATAAATATTATTTGCTTCGTGCTTCTTCAATAACGCGTTGATAAACGAAAAAACCTTTCATTCTATGCCGCAAACCAGTCGACATAATAGAACAGAAATTCATACACTAAATCTTTTACTAAACACAGATATAAACAAATTCAAATAATTAATGGTAAGTAATCTAATAGTAAAAATATATACCAACGTGCGAGTAAGAGTAAGCACATACGTAAAAAATGTATGTAATAATTACAGTAGTTTTGAAACAAAGTTATTTTTGTTATTATCTTCGGGACAACTAAGTTGTAGTTGACCATTCTGAAGATGGGGCATAGACCAAAACAACTGTCAATATAAATAGCTCAATAAAGTAGAATTAACAAAAATAACCATGAATTAACTATTTTTTCATTCAACGATTTAATAATATAACAATCAAATTATTGAACATTTTGTACTCTCTGAAGCCCTTTCCAAATTAAGTTATTATTGGCGATCGGGTTTTGTATTTTAAATCAAAGTAGGTATTACTTTAATTACTAATTGGTTTCACGCAACTAAGTATGGTACCTATAGCATAGTGGTATATGTGCATGGGCGCGAAACCCGAGAGATACATGTTCGATTCCTGCTGTTTATCTTACTTTTTTGTTTTTTAAGTGTTTTCAAAAATAACCTTGTTAAAAAACTATTATAATGGACTTCTACCACGTAACGCCAGTTCAATTATTAATTTAATTGAGTACATAATATTGATTAAATAAATAGTATCACGATTTATTTAGCAATTCTTTCATGTTTTGATGCAACCGAACAACTGAAAATACTCAACAGAAAGTTGAAATGTGCACAAAATATTATGACGTGTATTATTTATTTGTTTAAATTGCATGGACAGTGCTAAATTTCCTACCGCTTCCGATTTCATTTCGATTATTTCAGCAATATAACTGAAATACAAAAAATGTCTAAATTTATAAAAAGGCTCAAATAATAATTCACCCACATGGATATAATATAATTTATTCCTGTGTACATATACGACCCGATTAATACTTACAAATTAGCGTTAATTGAAAAAAGCTTTCAAAAAGTTTGCGTTTTACGGCAAGCGGGAAGGTGTTTTCTCAACGAGGATTAACCGTAATATATTGTTTTTATTTTGTTATTACTGTCAAATCATGGTGGAACTGCATTGTATTATTGTTTAATTTAAAAAAACGCATTTTTTGTAGTACTTATTCTTTATAGTAGTACTTATACTTTAAAAGTGGAATAAGTACTACAAAAAAAATGCGTTTTATTAAATTAACCAACAATATAATATATTGTGTATATCGAAATATGAAATACGCATCTAGGGTACGACAACCATGGTTTTGAGAAGTTGCTCACAGTTGAACACTCCCACCATAACATTGAAGGCCGCCCAACGTTCATTACGACTTGATATACGCCTGAAGAACGGCTGTGGTGATATAAGCAAGTAATTAAAAAAAACGGTGTGTGTACTTATGTACGCGCGTTAAAAGTTATACTTCTTTGGCGTAACAAAACAAAACTTGTGATAAACTAGATTCTTTGACCAGCTCTTAATTATCTTGTTAAATTACACACTCAAGAAAAAGGACCGCTGATTGGAACGCCGTTGGTTTATTTAATACACTTTAACTTATATTACTAAATTATAATATAATGGTTTCACGTTGTTTTTATTTTTAAAGTAGGTACCAACTATCACTCTGACGTTTAATAGTTTGTTTACGTAAGGAATTGCAAATGGCCGACAATAATAAATTCACTGCCTAGGCAACGGAACAATTCTAAACTATAATATTATACTGTATAATCGTCACGATTTTAGTATCATACTGTGGCGTAAAGGTAGTGCGTTCGGCTGATATCCGAACAATCGGTGGTTCGAATCCAATGGAGTGCGTTTATTTTTGTGTGAAAAAATAAATTATGTGTTACATGTCACACGCCTAAAATACACTCTGATCTGATTTTGCAAACGCGCCTAAAGAAGTATAACTTCAACAAAAAAGCTTCATGAAATCAATGTATCTTTATAACCAATAAAGGAATTCATATCGCAAATCTACGAGATTATGTTAATCGCGAGTTTGTAAACGAACAAAACCATTACATTTTTGGGTCAATTTGACCCAGTTCTTCGACCTTTAGGTAAAAGCAACCCGTAATTCCGACCTTTGACTCCGGGGCCACATTGTATACATTATCCGTGACGGTTAGTCAAACGTATCCAAATATATAAATTATACACTCACCTGTATTGTGTCTATCTACTAACCGTTACCTTCGCTATCAACGAAATGGCAAATAACATTTATGAGGGATCGTATACAATTTTAATCATTAGTTAAAATACCCTTTGTTTATATTATCTTTCATCCCTTATTTTCAATTACAATATTTTTTTCATTTACTCAGGTATTATTGTAAATTTATTGATTGTTAAATTTTGTATATTTTATTTAGTTAGTATTCATTCAATGACAAAATTTTGTCATTTTATTGTACTAGAATATGTTAGAATGGCCATGACTTATTTTTACCATATACTCACTAAGTAAATCTATTTTTTATATATTATGAATAGTATGATTCTCTAGCCCTGTGTAGCGATAAAATTTAAACTGATTTTGTGATACAGCAAAATTGTTGAATTAAAAACATTGCTTAAAATAATAATTATTTGCATTTATTATAGTTTTAAAAAATTTACCCGAGTCCTCGCAATGCACTGGTCGGCAAAGGTTGAGTAACATTCTTTTACTTCATATTCATAGGATAAAAAAACAAAATAAAATTATCAAAATACTTACATTACATGGGGCCAAAATGTTAAATAATTACAAGATAAAAATAAGTATTTATATACAATGTTTTTAAATTCTGTTGAACCATATAAACTTGACTTGACCAGCTTAAACGATCAAAAAAATTTGTACTTGACATTTCATATTGATTTCCATAGTAACGCACGTATATATTAATAATTTAGTTGCAAGGAACCCATACAACCAATAATGGTGTCGAAATAACTTTTCATACAAAAAAGAATTAACTGAAAATAAATTTAATTCTACTTAAAGATGGCTAAAAGTATTAAAAAAATGCATTGGCATCGTGTTCTGATATATTCTAAAAGTTTTAAATGTCTAACTAGTCGGGAAGTTAGTTAAAAATCGAATGCAAGATTTGTACCGGACAAAGAACCACCGGATAAATAAGAATACGAGCTAAGGAAAACGTTGTAAAATAGGAAAAGATTGAACTTATTAAAAAAAGATTATGATACATATTATATTATTTAAACCCATGGTCAATACATAATCGCATAAATGGGGGGGGGGGGCTATTTTTTAAGAATTGCATCATAACATATACATAATATATGACGTTAGGAATTTTTATTTAATTCAGAATGTATAAACGTAAGTATCGATTATTAAATCTATGTAAAAATTATTTAAAAAAAATAATAAAAACGCTCATATATTTAACTAAACTAATCACAATTATTAAAGATCTTATCTCATTTTCTTAATCCAGCCACTATACCTACTTTGGTTACCAACGAAAAATTAATTCTTGATCCGTCTGAGCGTCCCCTACAGATATTTTTTTTATATAGTGTAAGTAAGATATAAGAGAGAAGACAGAAAAAATTGTTTTGTCGCCAGTAATAAGTAGAGCGATAAATATTGGATGTTAAGACAGGACCGGATGGTGCGGGTAGGCAACATGAAGCAAATTAAAACGTCCGGCTTGGGCGGCTACTGCCTACTTTATTGAGTGATTCTCGTCTCTCTAGATAAAAGGTTTTTGTGGTCACTAGAGATAGAAAACGAAAAACAGATTATTCAAAATACATATATTTAATTAATTGTATTTAAATGGTTAAATCTTTTGTAAATATACGAATTACGAACACACATCGTATTTAATTGGGTTTTCATCAGATTATGTAATTTTTTTTTGTGTTACACCATAGTCACATTATATACATCGCATTTACAGCTAGTTTTTCTACTATTAAAAAATTAATTCAGTATCACTTTGGGAGATTTAACGCAAATGAAAAAAATATATTGGTAAGTATACACTATTAATAAGTAAATAATGCTGTTCCTAATTTATAATTTTCCTCAATTAACCGTTGGCATGTAATTTATATTTACATTTTTTTAGTTATTTTGGCATGTAAGCATATTATAAAGATTCATCAGCGCTGTCGACAAAACGAAGAATAAAAACCCGAAATATTTATAAATAGTTTTTATGTATTTTTTATTTGATTTGATTTAAGTTTTGTACAATTATATTTGATACATTTTTTGCGACACAGTTTTCGCATTTCGGCATATTCATCCACTATGCGCATTCACCAATGGTAAATGCATACTGACTGAGTGCGCATAGTGCCTGAAGGTGCTGAAAGGCGGAACCCAGGTCTCAAAAAATGACTCAAATAGAATAGTACAAAACTTAAATCAATAAGAATTTTAATTAAAATTTCACCAAATACCTTCAGATGATAATATTAATTTAAGAATATAAAATGACGAGGAAAACAGATACTAGTTAAGCACAATGAAGTATCACAACTAATATAAGTAGGTTGGCTATATACATATCAAAATGTTTACATACCTACTATCTTAAATTATTATTTTGATTCAATAATGTAATACCAGCATTTATATTCTGAAAAAGGAATTATTTTAAAACACTTCATATTTAAAATATTACGTTTTTTATACATTTACTTGATTGAAGCATTGATGAAAATTAATATATTATGTTCACATATTATATAGCCAGAATATCATATATTGATATTTGGCTTCTATGTAAGACTAGGTTAGTTGTATTCGAAATTATCTAACAAACTCCTATTCTTCTATGAATACAAGTGTATATAATTTTATATCACAATTAATTGATTCAAATATTAGAAAATCTAACATTTTTTCCGAAATAGTAACCGTTTTGAGTTTCCCACTAAAATTTAGAGGGAAAAACTTGACGCACAACTAAGGAAAATATAAGCCTCCAGGCTACCAATTCAAACATTTCACCACCCCCACCACAATCACCGTACAGCCGTTGAAACTCGCCTGGAGGAAAAACTACCCCAAAAATTTATACCTGGCTATTGTAGCAAATTGGGGAAAAATCAACTAAGTTTTCTGGGATTTGCAACTTTTATATCCATTTATTTTTATATTTCTTTACTATATATATACTTCACGCGGGAATGTGCTTATTTGGCTTCGCCATATACGGAACGATGGAATGAGTAAAAGCTATGCTTGATGTATGTTGGCCTAGAGCTATTTTGTGTCACCAACCAGCTATTATCATCTCTGCTCTGGGACAACTGGGCGATTGCCATCTCGACGTCGACGACTAGACAAAGGGAATGAAGAATAAATGTGTGAAGAAATATACTGACGTCTGTGAGTTGTAATCGCCATTATATTTTAAAATCATAACTTAACATCGGTCGCATGTCTTTTTTGTCTCAGATTATATTTAAATGCCCTTAAAATGTATATACCTACGTAGTTATTGAAAAGAGCTTGACTTAATATCCTACTCGCAAAACCCTATTCATAAATGAATGACTCAGATAAGTTTTCACATGCAGATGACAGCATTATTCAATACAATTATTTGTCTGGAACATTTTGCACAGGTATGCAATACTTAACAATATTACTTTCATTTAACACATGATAAGAAAATTGAAAATTGTAGAAATACATATGATTGATATCTAGCATTTTTTAATCATTTCGTGTACTAGTTTCTTTTGTAATATCATTGATAAAATAATGTTCTATCAAATTGTGATACACACAATTTCCGCAGAATATTTTTTATCGTCAGATATTTTATTATTAATACATAAACTACTAATGACATCGGCTATTGGATACGAAAAAATATTGAAATGTATTTTTTATGGAAACATACCGCTCTTAAATGTGTTTTTTGTGATTGTCGCTATATAATTCATATTTTTAGGACAAAACAATATTACAAGCTGTATTTATGGGATTATCTCCTTTTTACGGCTTAGCATCTTGTCATGTTGCCAAAATCCGGCTCTCGAGAACATTTACATTATCATAATTCCTCTAAAAACATAGGATTTTACTTATAATTTTAAAGATTTGAGTATAATAGGCAACACTGCGTATATTAAAACGGCAGGAAGTCGAAATCATGAAAAACACGAATATTTTAGTGAAGCTAACATTTTTTTTATGATAAGTAAATCTTAAAGATTAGTCACTTTGAGCATTTCATTTTTGATTTATAATTATTTCTTCTAACGAGGCACATCAAAGATGGCCAAACAAAATTTCAATACAACATAACATTAATTAATTCATGTAATTTTAAATTCCAAGAGTCTATTAAAAACTACAAAGTGCCAACAAATCTTAAATACAAAAGTTTAGGTAGGTACTTATTTCAAAATACTTCAATAATACTATCTTGTTAAAAAAACAGGCTTCTGAACTAGGACATAGCAACAAGATTTTTAGCCATTTTCATGAAATCTTTTTTGGTGTTTTTCATACATCATATTCACAAAATTTGTAATAAATGTGAACATTCGTGAGGACGACTATTAGTTATTACACCGAATACTTTTATAGATTAAATTATCATTGGAAAAGGCATTTTCAAAAAGGTTTTTCAGATAAATTTTCCTACATGATTCACATATTTTTTTCTTTTGACGTAAAAGCTGGCAAATGTCGTCTCGTGCGATTATCCATAATCGTATTTTATGACTTTTATTCATATTTCAAGTATGTAAGTAGGTACCTATCTTGTAATTCGGTATAAAACTAGGTGGTTTTATTAGGTGATTCGATGATTTACACGTACATACATAATACTGAAGGCTTTTTCATTGCGTATAAATGTTTTATTGCCGATATAAAATCAATACCAATGTATACCTAAGAATTATATAGATATATGTATATTTTTTGTTTTTAAATAATGCAATATGGTACCTACCTATAGCATTTTTACAAGATCGTCGTACACCTCTTCGGTCTGAACTATAGAAAACACACCTACTCATAAATTGTGAAACTATTTTATTTTATTCTGTTTTAAGTATATAACAATTCGCAATAAATTGAATTTACTTTATTATTGATTGCGTAATTAAATTTATTGTATAACTTACATTTGACGTTCGATGGCGGCACGGCATACTACCAATAATATAATGGGTGGGTCGTCATCGTAGGTTTTAGGTTCGAATTCTGGGTCTGAGAAGTACACCGATTGTTTTAAATTTGTGTATGTGTCAGAGTTTGGACCTAATAGGTTGAACAAGTGGCTGACGTCCATTTCTCATAAAAACAAAATCTGTTAACAAAAACCTACACTCTGGTGGAGAGGCGAGGCTCTTATGATCGTATTAGGATGATCGAAAAAAAGATATTTTCATTTAAATTTGAATATTTCATGGGGTTGCTGCCAAAAGTTGGTAAGTCGATAATTTAGGTATTTAGAGTTAACGACGGATTATGTGTATATATATATAAATATGCTTACTAGAAATTAGCATTAAAGCTGATTTTAGAGGGCACGTCAAACTTAAAATTGCAATTACTCCATCATGATTTCGAGTCTTGTCAACTTTTGGAAGAAACCCCACGAATTTCGTTAAAGCAGTATTAACATCATGCTTACGGGCCCTTTTAATTAATTTTGTAATCAACGTGTTAATTTGCATTTGAAAAGTAATTAGCAAAAACACAATTTTGTGCGGCCCGTAAGCTATGGGTTAATAAGTTGAATATTTTTTTTGTATTGACTTATAATATTATATTTATTCATCAATATTATTAAAACCTATATATTTTCCGTCCTACATGTCAATGTTGTCTTTGACTGAACTTACGTGGTGTCAAATTTAAGATAATTATTTGAGATCTTCTCAACAATACATAGGTTTTTCAAAGTTTTTCTTAAAAGTCGTCATGTCAAAACTTCTCATAATAATAATTTATTTTCAAAAAATTTCATTATAAATATTAACTTTTGATAAGGGTTGTTTTAAATATTGATTTTATATTCTTATAATGTTTATTCATATAAAGTTAGCCTACACTTTTCTACGCCCGAATAACTCTCTAATATAATATCAAGTGCCATAAATCATTTTACTTGCGTAAAATGTGACACACTTACCATATAATATCCCTTAAATATATAAGTAAATTTTAGACATAAACTTTTTCTATTATGTCTAAGCTAACTTAAAAATATTTTTAATATAATATATTATCAAACCTACCTATATCATCTTAAAAGTTTAAAATTAAATTAGCAGTCTATACTCTCACAATATGCATTTGTCGTTAATACAAAACCAAGTACAAAATAGCAAGTTATGTAATAATAGTGGTTATTTTGACTACGTAACTGACTATAATGATATTAAACTTTTCAATACATATATTATTATCTATTGATTTAGAAGTATCTAAAGGCAACGAAAAAATGCATGCAGGTATATCTTATGACAATTTTTTTTCTTACAATATGTTTTGTACTAATAGCGCCTGTACATTTATTTATATGGATTTTCTTGCACCAACACTAGTGTGTATTTTCAACTATCGCGATTACAATTGTTTACACGTAAAAGTGTTGACTGTTTCTCTAATCTCATTGTTCAAACGTAAGCGAGACGCGATATTGTCATTGTATGGTGCTATTTGACAGGTTCAGACAGGTATGTCGATAATTGGTAAACGTCAAAATATTCTGAGCGGTAGTTCGCATTGCTTCCGCTAGATTCACCACTATTGTTCTACTGCGCATGCGCACCGCCATGCAAGGACCAATTATTGCGTGAAAATTCAGAAGCTTCTGAACTTTTTGATCCATGCATGCAATCTAGTAACTTACACGACGATACATGTTTAAAAGTGCATTTTCTTGTTATGACCGCGATGATACGATTGTCAGCAGTAAATACATGCACGTGTAAACGGGGTATTTATCTACTTTGTCAATTTAATTAGTGATATAATATTATGTATGACTATATTTTGGTCTTCAGAAAAAATACTTATTACGATAATTGAACGCAGACATAAACTAAGACAAGTATATTTTTTATGATAGTCGAATTATTTAAGAATTGAATATCTGCAGGTAAAACTTATGCAGTTAGTAGTAAATTCAAATTATTCATTATTTTAAGAAGATACTTTAACATCCGTATTACATTTGTAGTGAAATAATGTGTTCAATAAACAATTACTGATTTGTAATAAAATATTTTTTTTCACTATTACATTGAGTGTTTAGTAGTTTTTTTTAATAGTCTTAATCTTGCTAATCTAATTTAATAGAAAACAATATTTAAGAATCATATCTATTTTGTGGATTTTGTGATTAGTAAATACTCTCAATATGTACTCTAAAGAATTTTTTTCTTTTCCCGACTTTTCACGACTAAATTGTATGATATAATATTAGGTATGAGTGGTATGACCAACAAGCAATTTTTGTTGATCGCAACTATACTGGTGACCACGTTGATACGATTTACGATATACACTATATCCTTTAATATAATATTATGTTCCTTAAATTGCATTAATTTTCACAAATATATCGTCACCTATGTATGTAAACAATATAATATCTAAATCATTTATTATTTACTTAATAATCTGATTATTAATAGGAATCGGTTATTATTAATAGCGCCAGCATGCAAGTGTTCAGTCTCTATCGTACATAAAAAAAAGAAATAGATACATTATAAAAGCTTCCTCTTGTACCTTTGAAAGCTTTTAACCAGATTGGCTTGGTGTGACGAAGCGCTTTTAAAACCGAGTTGCTTATCGATTGGCTTTTTTATATTGATTTGCTTTTGTTTGGAAAAACATATACCTACTCTAAGCTTTTTTTCTAAGCCAATAATTCGTGATAAATAAATTTTCATATACTACAGATATATATAGTATTACAAAATATAAAGTTATTGCTTATTGTGGTGATGATTCCCAAACAGGGTTTCATGGAACTTTAGGATTTCGAAATATTTAGTAAAATCCTGTGAAATTGTAGTAATAGAGTAAATAAAGAGTTTCTAGTGAAATTTTGCAATTTATATATTCGAACAAACGAATTTCATAATCTCTGAATAATCTCAATAATTCTTGCTATGTATATTGCAATAATTACATATAACATAGTTACACAGACATAATAAAATGTAATTATTAGTTATAAAATATACATAAATTTAAGGACAACGATTATTAGGAGTGTTATTTTCCCTAGGCATGTCATTACTTTACATATATTTTTTGTAATGTATCCAAAACTTAACATGTTTCAGCTAAGTAGGAGTTCCCTGAGATTTGACAAATTGTTTGAAAAATATATACATTAATCATCAGTTACTAAAGCTATGTCGGTACTAATTACCATGGTGTCTATTTTTTATACAAATTAATGCACGGAATGAAAAAACGTGTTATTTATTTATCTACTAGGGCCGGCCCGTGGGTAGGGCGATCCAGGTAGTCGGTTGGGTGCCGATAAATAGGGAGTATCACATTTTGGAATACATATTTATAAAAATGTAGGTATATATTTATTTATTTATTTACATTTCACTGTATCGGCGTATTATAAATAACATGACTACATTATTCGACAGTTAAAGGTTACTAAACAATTACCAATTAAATAGCACGTAATTAACATATTGTATTGGTTGATAGATTCGATCGTCTCTTAATTAATGCACTTATATAGTAATGAAAAAACATTGTTTTATATAATTATATTAATATTAATAAATTATATATTGTCATAATATATACTTAGAGACAATTTATTTTTATCAATATGTGCTTCTATTTAATTATTATTTTTAATTATCTGACCTATATTTTTTAATTCTAAGATATTCATATTTTTTGTAAGACTGGTAAAACTATTAGGATGAAATATTATACGTAAGAAAATCAGATGAGGGAAAAAAACTCCAAAATAGTACATGATGCATATGCCATTTATTAAATAGAAGATTTCAAATATTTTATAAAACTGTAAGAATTCATATTTATCCCGTACTAATATAGCCTAAGGGGCCATATGTGGAAGTATACACTACCTAACTCGTGAGGAGAGAAAGCGGGGGTACCAAAATATAGTTTTCCCAACAACGTCAGAGTTACGGACCGTCTCTGTATTTACCTAAAATCTAAGTAAATGAAATTGGTGATAAATACATGAATAAAATTATCTTTACATTATATAATATTTAAAAGCATAAGCTAAATGACGCTTAAATTGAAACAGTGCGTTAATTACTTTAGAAACATAATCAATTATTTTAATATTTACTCTATAAATCTCTAGTTCATTATTCATACATAAGGAGTATTTTATATAATTAACTGTCAACGTGATAAATTATATTCATATTAATCCATGTAGTTATATTAGACCCTAACGCTAGATTATTCAAATTACTGATCCATAAATTAAGCGTACCTACAATATAAAATGAAATATAAGCTTAAAAAATTAACTTTATTATCTACGCCAGTGAGAAAACGGATGAGCTGGCCGACACCTCTGAATTAGTAAATTTAACACAGAAAAACTTCACATCCGAGGTCGTCCAAAACTTAATTTTCTTTTGGCTTTCCAGAAATTATTTTAGACACATCTTTTTTATTTTGACTCTCAACGCTGTTAAACATAAATTTATTTCATTTGAAAACACTGCAGTAACTTACCTACTAAAAAAATCTTGAAAAAATACAATGCCGAGCGGACCAAACCCGCATTCATCGGATGCGTGGTCGATGTTTCGCCAATGTGCTATACAAATTGAGCCACCTACGTTCTACCTTATTACGATAGCATTTATTAGTAGTTATACAACTGAAGCGCTTATCAAATTGCGTTAATATTGTCAATCGGCTTTTGACGTTTTTTTCAAGATTTTTCTAGTAACCATGTTTCTGAGGTTTTTTTTAATTATAAATATTAAATAAAGATTGTTACACTCTTAAATTTTGAGAATAAGTTAAATAATAAAATAGTATATAATTATATTTATTTTGAATGCTGAAATAATAATCCGTTTTTTGTAAAACATCGTCAATATACATTTCTACATATCATGTCGTGAGACTACTCAATATAAATATATAGTTAAATAATTACAAGATAAAAAGAAATTTTTATATACAACGTTTTTAAATTTTCTGTTGAATCATATAAACTTGACTTGACTAACTGAAACGACCTAAAAAATTTGTACTTGATAGAAATAATACTGAAATGTCATATTGATTTCCATAATAACGCACGTATATATTGATATTAATAATTTAGTTGCTAGGACCCACTTAGCAACCAACAATAGTTTTACTTTTTACGGATTTCTTACGAAAGAACTTTTCATACAAAACAGAATTAACTGAAAATGAAATCAATTCTACTTAAAGATGGCTAAAAGTATTAAAAAATGCATTGGCATCGTGTTCTAATATATTCTAACAGTTTCAAATATCTAGCTAGTCGGGAAGTTAGTTAAAATCGATAACAAGATTTGTACCGGACAAATAAGAATACGAGCTTAGAAAAACGTTGTAAAAAAACTCATAGTTAAGAAAACGAAAACGAAAAAGAAAAAAGAAACACACGATATTTTGATTTTTCCATCGGATGAAACGTTTACTGGATAGCTATTATTTTTTTTAAATTCTGTTACTTAATATTTCTTACTACATCTTAATTAAGTCCCCACTCTTCGTGAGTTTTCCATTAAAAATTTTCACCCTCTCCATTCAATTATAATTTTATCGGCAGTCCATTTCTCACAGCATGGAGCTCTTTTTTACATCCCTTTTAGCATTAAAAAACTATAAAAACTTTTGCATAGGTACTGGATTTTTCGATTGGTTTGATAACGTTTAAAGAGTAAACGGAATATGATTCATATAATATTATAACTGTATTATATTTGTATTTTCATTGTAGAGACCATTGACATAAACTTATATTTACTTACAGTATGTAGATACTGTCGAACAAGAACTTTTTGTTCACGTTTTAAAACTGTGAACTAGTAATCCTCTCCAGTGAAGGTATATTTTCATTTTCAAATGAGGAACGCCCCTAAATTTATCATTTCAATTGCTCCCGTGGTGTACGGATCTGTCAATTTACGTAATTTGATGCTTTTTATAATAAAAATATATATAAAACAATCAAGAGTGATGTTAGAATTATTATTAGTAATCTTTTGGTTTATCGCGAAAAAGAAAAGAAGTGGCATCTAAGAGGAGAACCGATACATTATATAAATACGCCTCTAGCACGCGTTGCCACCATGACCGATACGTCACTAGAAAAGTCTTCTACATGCGATTATAGCGACTTCCTGTTATTGCCGATTTCTTATTGTCGGATAATATTTGGGCATAATATGGTTATGATTATTTCAGGTAAGCTTTAGTTCGATGTGTCAGCAAATAACACATCAATAAATAATTTTTAAATTCGCATAAATGGCGACAACTTGTTTATGTAATTATTAATACTACTTGTAATGATTGCTAAGCTATTTTAAAACACACTTGTGTGTCGGCGAATGCAGTGATACCCTAGTGGCACTTAACGCCAACATGGACGCCCTAAAACTCATAGAGTTCAGTGGATATACGTGACAGCAAAGAGCTGGGGACCAAGACGAGGAGATGGAGCAGGGAGAGACCTTAGTTTAGCAGTGGATTGACTCATATATATGATCGAGTCATATATGAGAATGTTATAATTATTACTAAGTACCTACTTACTACTAGATTCAGTGGTTTTATGACAAAGGAGACAGATCTAAATCCCATAAATAAGTAATAAGGTAATAAGTCATCATAGTATGGTCTTTCTTGAGATTAAGAGACCAGAAAAATACTACACATTGTGATGTAAGTACATAATATTCCTTGTTATATACAATAAAATGATAGATAGAGAATATATAACTGAATTTAATGTTTTACTTATATCTCACGGCGTTTGGGCACAGAAATTGTTAATATTGTAGTTTTAATTTTTTTATGTATAATTTAAAACTGGAAATACGCTACATAATATTCCATCGTCGCATTAGCTTTCAATTAAGCTATTTAGCCAATTAAAGGAAACTGGATGGAAAACCATGAAAGAATAAAAAGTGCAGTGTCAACAAATAGCTTAATGTGCGCACGTTTCAACAGAGGGCTCTGGAAAATATCGAATGACCGCATCCGCAGTGCAGCCTGGCGAGACAGCACTATCTAAAAAGCTCTCTACAATAAAAGCTACTTTTCTCTAAACGGTTTATGCCAGTAGCTGTGAACAGGTGCAGTTTAAATCCTCGTTTTAATATCAATTTAAAAAAAAAAATGTCATAAAGATGAAACGTTTATTTTTTGCGTGGCACAATATCATACTGTATCTCCATTACAGATAGTGTTATGATTATTACATTTTTCTTGTGTAGGATATAAAATATACTTCAAAATGTATATTGTAATATAACCGATAGTTTATATACACTATGAATATTACAATAAAAAACAAGGTTATACGGTGTAGTAGGGATTTCTATGAACCTCAAATAAAAACCGGTTGGACACAACTCAAATAATTTCTAGACAAATATCGTCATCCAGCGTTAACCAACAAGTTGAAAACGTTCAGAATACGACCTAGAGGAATGAAAGCAGATTCGAAAAGAGCTTCATCCATTATGGTTATAAAACGTAGTTTAGATAATTCTAAATTCAGTTGAGTAGGTACAGTAAAGTTTATCTATAATATTTCTACAACCAAAGTGTATTTACTAATTATTTATAGACTACCATTCATAATTATAAATTCTAGCTAAACTTGTCTAATTATATAGTAAAGTAATCTTATTTATATTTGTACATATATACCTTTTATTTTATTATATTTATCTATAAATATAATATGTAGGGTTAAAACTGTGAAGATAGTTATGGTATATATGTTTACAAATTTTTTTTAATACCATTTGTATTACTAATTTTACTTGAAGAAACCTGCTTAATATGAACCTTATTGACTAAAACGTGGAAAGCATACCATTACACTTTGCCAAATGTCAGGAAAGATTATTGGCAATCAAATTTAATCACTCACTTCCGTCATTTTATTTGGAAGATTTTGTGTACAGTTAATCATGCAAAACACACGATAATAATTATTTAATATAATCGTATTCAGTTTAGTTCGTTATCCCAGTTAATACCAATAGAGCAATGTAGTTAACTTTTACATCCTTAAGTAAAATTCATCTTCAAATTGAACACATACGATTACAAAGTAAAACACTAGGAACTAGGGAATTACTAAATAGTTAAAAGTGACTTAATCACGAAGCTTGATAAATGTTTGCAAGGTGTTTTTTTTATTGATAAAATCTTACCTTTATTGAGACATCGAAAATATTATTTATATATTTTTAAAAAATGTTAATGCATCACAGGAATGGTGAAAATTAATAATTCCTGTTGAAAAGACAAAAAAATTATGTTGTCTCTATGCACTTATGTCACAAAATTTAATAACGATCACCACCCGTTTCATCTGCTTCACAATGTCCTGATTGTTAATAAATAATGAGGACTAAATACTATATTATGATGATTATGATTTATTTTAATTGATAAAAATAATCATGTTACATATTATAAAAATCTTAAGGAGTGTTTTTAAATATACCATTTTTTATTACGTCAGAGATTCCAATTTTGTAATAAATATTTACAAAACGAGTGAATGTTTGAACGAAGTTTCTCGGTCGATTATTGATTAATTTTCTTTCAGTTTTTAACCAAACATAGATCTCATAAAATTTACATCACACTAACTCATATAGGGAGCAGTAAGTATAAACTATTATATTATATTTTGCAAGTTCAATTACTAAAATTTGAGTATTTATCGACTCATGTACAGTAATTAATTACAACTAAACAAAATGGTTTACTCAAATATGTTTTCAGATTGATAAATTTTTAACTGATATAATAAATGACTTTAATGACATATATTTAATTGCAAATTTGTCAGTAAAATGAAATTCGTTAACATTCATTCGATTTTAAGTAGCCTAATAATATTCATTTATTTTCTAAAATCCCTGGCCAAACTGTGGGGCAATATTTTTATGGCTTTCAAAAATAAATTATTGCTTCAATGATTTATCGCTCGCTAGTTGTAATGCTCTCAAGTATCTGAGTTATTCGAAACGACAGCAATTTGCCAAACTCAATTATTCAGTTGAAATTAATCGTCTTTCTTTGAGTGCTGTTAACATTTTAAATGTATCATCGGAGGAGAGTATAAATTTAAGCTTAGCGATTTCATTAAACATAAACAACATGCTATAAGAAACGTACTCTCTAATAACGACAAATGAGTAGTTAACTGTAGTAAATTAAAATGTAATGTATTTTAATTTAATCCACTAGCGTATGATTATTTTGTTAACTATGTGAATTAAATATCATTCGACTACCGAGTTCAAAAGCATGTCTTTCGGTTATCATTCAACCATATCGGGTAGTCTTCAGATGAAAGTGATAAAAGTAAATAAAGTAGGTACATAAATACAAAACGTGCTATACGTATGCAGATGGCTTAATTTTTGTATTTGAATTTTATTAATTTCACTTACCGCCTTCATAATAAATATTTGTATTTTTTTACTAACGATACAATTATTACAAGAGATTATATTAGTGTCGTTTCTATAACGAAAAATATATTATAATTAGTGAGCTTTATAAATATTTAATTATTCAATTTATCTATATATTTGTTATATTGAAAAATACTTCCAATATAACTTCAACATATCATTATCAAAGTTGTTGACAAATATAATTATGGTTACTACAGTAATATAACTTAGAAATGCCAGTGATTAAATAGTGAAATTAGTTTTTTTAATAAAGTGATTATTCATTTACTTTAACATGCTGTTTTAAAATGTCAATAGGGTACTTTGTTCATTTTAATAAAATATGAACATCAAACTTGTCAAGTTGGAAACAGACGTTCACAATCAATTTACAATATAAGAAACATAATTTCTTAGCATACACATGTGCCCTTTACGGTAAATAATTATTTCTGAAAACCATAGCTTTCCTTGATAAATAATTCCAAAGAATATTAGGGAATCTACTCTGTTTATTAAAAGCTCTGTCAATATATTTACTTAAAGTTTTCAAAACTTTCGTGGAACATGTATATTGAACCTACACACTTATCGCTTTATTAAACAGGAAATTATTAAATTTAGGAACGAACATACGAAATTATTCAATAAGCTGATTTCCGTATTTTCTACTCCTTTGTTTCTCCTGTAAAAGATTTTAAATTATCCCACAATTCTCGGAAACCTTCATAATTCTCAATGTAATGTCTAAGCTCATAATAATAGCTGGAAACCATCTACCTAAAAATAATATTCACCGGTAATCATAGATTAAATCCGGTAATTTATAAGCGATTTACCAACGCATACTTTTGTAAGTTTAACATATATTTAATAAACTTACGTAGTTTTCTCATTTTTTACATTCAGATAGGTGACTATTATGACGAGAAGTTAAATATCTATCTAAGTAGACAAGTGTTTCTTTCTGAATCTTAGCTACTTCGCGAAGAGGTTTCTTAGCATTTTTTAAATGAAGAAATTATAACATTATCAACATGCTGAACATATTATTATGCCCTGTGAATGAATATGTGAATTTTCGGATCCGGAATTTGAATCCAAAAACCACGAATTCATAAGCGAATTGTCTATTGCGGACGTCAATTTTAATTCGTGGTAAATTCTGTGATCATGAGTATGAATGCAAAACTGATATTTATTTTTAAAAAAAAAATAATACGAACATTTTAATTGAAAAAATAAACTATCTAACGAAAGAACTCATAAAGAGTAAAATTGAATATCCTGAAATGACTATTTTTTGACTTAGGTACTTAATTTTATAAAATTTAATAAACACCATAGTTTTATATTATTTATTTTAACTCGCTTTTTTCTTCTGCGTCCATTGTCGTTTAGGTAAATACCAAAATTTATGGTAAAAAGCATTAATAATATGTGTTGATGGATATCAAACGCCGTAAAGTCCACATATTGAAAAAAATGACGTTTAATAGAGTATGCAAATCTGCACATTATGGTATACTACAAACCCCCAAAAGTCCACTGTTTACGTATGAAATCACGTTTTGAAAGATCAATATTTTTTCAAACCACCTTAAGTCCACAAGCTAAAGGTGAACGATGGCACCTATCATTTTCCTTAATTTCTAAACAATTATAACATAAAATGGATGTAGAAGTGGATTTTGTGGATCCAGACAAAGCCAGAAAGAGGTCGAGCACCGAAGCCAAGAAGAAAAATCCTTGTAGCCATCGTGGGTATTAGATTCAATTATCTTACAATATCTCACATGTTACAACCATTTGTATTACAAGATATGATAAAACTGCATTTTTCTCAGTTTGACATTCAGTGGACTTTACGACGTTTGATATGTGTCAACACATATATAGGTAATGCCACTCAAACGATTCGACAATTGAACCTTTGGAGGTTGCCATCAACAGCGTCGCTAAAAGCCTGAACCATATTATGGATTTTCATCTAAATTTGACGAATAACAGACCCGTCTGCAATGCTGCAAGCATTGGCACCGACATTTTTCAATAGGTTTCCGCAAGGTGTCATGGTTGCCAATGATTGAAGTCTTTCTAGCGAATTTGGAATTCGCATGGTCATTTCTGGGGTTTATTATTCAGTCGAACGAGTGAAGTTAGAATCGAGTGGAGCTAAACGGTGTATAAGTACCCAATGCATGCATTTTAACTGTGTTTATGTGTGAGACTTGAGTTATTAGAAAGACTCAACTGTTTTAATTTTTGAGCTTTGAGAATCGATGTATCCGCCAAATCTTAGAGGTATACTTGTACAATCATGTTACAAACACCCGAGCTCGTGAGCTGTTACGTTAGTCTTTAGTGGTTAATTTAATCACAACAATGCACTTCGTGTGACTTGGTCATGTATTTCAAATACAACCCGAGAGCATGGCAAAGTGATCAGTCCCCCATCGCTTTGTGGAAGTATAAAAGCGTTCTACGTCCTGCACATGGAGTATAAGACGTGACGATGGACATATAAAAGTGCGACGTAGTTCTTACCCTGTTGATGCTGAAGGAAGGTATGGTGATGTAAGTACATAAGTACGTGTTTCTCATAAATAATATGGAATTCTTTATTGCAATTCGATAACCCTGTATATTAAGTATATAGTTAGTCTTTCTATCCGACAACTTAATGTTTAAGTTAGGAAGCTGAAAGCTTACGCCGCATAATTAAACCTAATACGTTTATAATGTAGCTTACATATATATTTGGTTGAACTGTTTTAGATTGGGCGCGTCCATTCCGCGCACGTGGAAAAAGTGTAATTTTCTCTGTAAATTGCGTTATTAATAATTCATAAAACCAAAAATGAAGGATTCCTATGGGGGCTTCATTTTACCGGTTTTGTATACTTTAAACGTTTATGATACAATCCTAACGATTCAAATTCGGAAGGAGGTTTAACTTTACGATACCCTGAAGTAATAATTTTTCGTCCGTAAAATTCTAGATATTATAAGTATAATTAAGTTAATATAGTCAGAAATGTTATGACTTATGACTGAAAAATTATATGAATATATTTTTATATTATTATAAGATCAGTATGAAAATATAAATGGCAAAAGTATTAAAAACCTGTTTGGTCATCTTATTAATATTGCTTGCATCGAAGATTCAAATTATATATAAAAAAACGGCGAAAAGAGACAAACAAGTTCATTGCTCTAAACTTTCATAAGTATATGACATAATTATTTAATATAAATTATACTGTTTTAATGAAAGCTATGCTTACTATTTAATATATAAATGGACGGTATACAACTTGGAGACGGGACTATTACTGAACACACTTAGTTATCTAAAGGTACCCTCCCACCCAAAGGGTAGACGGACTTACAGACTGCTTAATTGATAGTAGAAATATATAATTTCTGCGTGATTATGTGACAATACAATGCACGGACCAAGAAAGATGGATTTTACTTGAAAAGACCTTTAGCAGCTGAGGATTGATAAAGTATAATATTATTGAGTAGGTATTAGCATGTTCGCTTCTATGCTGATATATCGATCTCTACAGGGTGGAGGTTATATGAATAGAGTTTTATACAAGGAATGGTAGCTGTTCATCCTACATATTGGTATTACTTAACTTTAATATGTCTTGAAACAAAATTTAAGAAGTTATCCACTACCACCTAATTTCGAGATGACGTATATAGCTCAGCCAAACATCAAAGCGTTTTTTGTGTATCTAAATATTTCTGAGAGGATGTAACTTACGAGACGTTTAAATTATAATACCAAAGGGTTGAAGCTAACATGTAATTTATTATATACCTACCCACTATGAATAATATGTTTTTTTTGATTTTATAATAAATAATATATGGAATAACAGTATATAAATGCTCAGCTAAATAAGCCTCAGCTGATACTTAAGACTTGACGTAGCTTAAGGAGGGAAATGCTCAGCGTAGGTCAAAATGGAGCTTTTATTTTTTTTTCCTGGACATTCCTTAAACATTGCAGACAATCTATTTATGTAATTTTGAAGCCTTATTATCCTTTATATTTATTTTAAACATTTGATGACTTATGTCTTTACTTAGCGCATGTTTGAACATGTACCTAACCGAAAAAAATCTTTTTTTAAAACGATACATGTTCAAACACGCGCGTTATCATGATCATACTCCCTACTTCAGTTTTAGCTTGTCAATTTATGGCTAAGGCCGTATGTTGTAGCTTAACCACTGGGTAATGCCAAAAGAAATGGCGTATTTCAAAAAAACACTACCTTATTCTTAGGTCAATAATTATTATAAAGCAATCATTATTCGTAGGATATTTATCAGATTGGAATGGTCAAAAACATAGCTTATAATCAGTATCTTTATAATTATCTTCAAATGTGTTAAATCTTGCCCATTTTTTGAATAATAAAATGCCTAATTTTTGTCAAATTTGGGATCACAGAGATTATCAATATAATTTTTTATCGTAAATATTTCACTATAATAATGTCAACATAAATTATACTGACAGTTTTATAAATGCGTTTAAAAATTAATAAATGTAAAAAATCTTAATACCACTGCACATTTATGTACTGAAATATGACCATATTCTAAAACATTAGAGCGAGAGGTTTAAAAGAATACTATTTTATGTAACAAAAATACTTTATGCAGTCATCAAATGTTTAAAATAAATATAAAGGATAATCAGGCTTCAAAATTATATAAATAGATTATATTCTATAACGTTTAAGGAATGTCCAGAATCATGCTTTGAAAATAGAATAAAAGCTCCATTTTGACCCACGCTGAGCACGTCCACCCTTAATAAAAAAAACGAAGGTTGAGAAGGATCCTCGGAGCAATATGCGATGAAAATGTCGCATGGCAAGCTAGGTAAAACCGCGAACTATACGCATTGTATAATGATCTCACTGTTAGTATGTCTCATACGCGAAAGTGGAACGACTTCATTAGGCAGGTCATATCTCAAGTACGAAAGTTACCCAAAACCCTGCAAACGGAGATTGGTAGACCTAGATTTCAGTCATTATTATTTAATACAACCGATTCCATTAACCAATATAAACATATTATGGCTTTACTATTAAATAATTCAAAAAAGAAATGATGTCATACTGATAATAGTAACACTTTAATTTCGGAAGGGAAAAGTTATCTTGATATTTAAAATTTTTCTTTAACGGAATAAATAAGCTTTGAATAAAATATTCAAAGTAAATCAGAATAGTTCATAAAAAAACCTTATGTTCCCCATAAACTCATCTAGGTGTGTGCAAATTATCCCCGGGCCAAAAAAAATGGCAAACACCAACTGAATATACAAAATATATAAGGCCTTAAAATTACATGAAAGCCTCAGTGAATGCTAATACGACAAAAGTCCACGGTTTTTTTATTCGAGTCGTAGAAGTAATGCAAGTGGCGTAGACCCTAATATAATATGTGAAGGTACTATTGACAAGAAAAAAATACTATTGAAAAACTCACCTCACTAATTTTCTTTATCGAGTGAATAATTAATTGTAAACGATTTTCTAAGTTAGAACAGATTCGATCATTTATAAATATAATTGCTGATGATTTAACCCAATGCTTACGGGCCCTTTTAATTATTTTTTTAATTAACGTGTTAATTTGCATTTGAAAAGCAATTAGCAAAAACACAATTTTGTGTGGCCCGTAAGCATTGGGTTAATTATAATATATGATTTTTCTTTATGTTAATTTCTTTAAAACTATGTAGGTATGGATTGTAATAACGAATGAAAATGCCAATTTCCATATTTCGTATGGAATACCAGTATTCGTTAAAACATCTTCAGAAAAATCATTAAAACATATTAAGAAAAATATCTTTAAGAAAATGATAATTTATAAGAAAAGTATCTAAGTATATAATACTTACAAGATAAAAAGAACTTTTTATATACAACGTTTTTAAATTTTTTGTTTAACCATATAAACTTGACTTGACTAGCTTAATAGATCAAAAAAAATTGTACTTGACATGTCATATTGGTTTCCATAGTAACGCAGGTATATATTAATAATTTAGTTGCTAGGACCCCAGACCCCTAGCAACCAATAATGGTGTCGAAATAACTTTTCATACAAAACAGAATTAACCGAAAATGTATTCAATTCTACTTAAAGATGGCTAAAAAATATTTAAAAAAAAGCATTGGCATCGTGTTCTGATATATTCTAAAAGTTTCAAATGTCTAGCTAGTTGGGAAATCAGCTAAAAATCGATTGCAAGATTTGAACCGGACAAAAAACCACCGGATAAATAAGAATACGAGCTAAGAAAAACGTTGTAATATTATGATTTCGTGATCGGACAAAATATTTCTGAAAGTACAAAGAAATTCATAAGTATGCTTTTGAACTGTATGCGCATTGTAAGATATCTGAAATGTCAGTCCGCCTGTTTTATCTTTATTTTTTTAATTAATTGATTAATAGTGTGTTTTGGTCGATTAACTCATTAAATAAAAAGTACAGAGTAGCGTCAATATTGATTTTCAAAACCGGTATTTCGGTATCGATAAATACTGAAATCCCGGTTTTCAGATACCGATATTGCAATAGCTATATGTAGGTACTTATCGTTACGTGTTGTGTTCTATATTCGTAATAACTTTTTTTGTACCCTTTATTAGTCTCCCACTTTCCCACTTATTTATTATTTAGTATCATTTGTATAGTATTCAACTATTATTACTAATGTTTTTGAATCTCAAATATTGCTCAAAATAAATGAAAGTTTTGCTAAAAATAAAATTGTCAACGCTACGTTCATATTAAACTCAATACTCGTACGCATAGCTATATTATCGTTGTTAAATATAATTAATTTATTCTCAAAGCACGTCTTTGATCGAAGTAGATTTGAGCTTTTTAAACCATTTTTGATTCATTTAAACAAAGATCATCCACGTGCATTATCCATCCACATGACAGAGAGAGACATGAATGGTTAATGAGTTGACATATGGAAAACAGGCTTGCACGGCAAAATTTTAATCTTGTAACTTCAACTCGTTAAGATTTTATATTCTGCTTGTACGTGCTTTGCATATTTATATATTCAAGGTCACTCACTAATGAGAAAACGAGGTAGACTTCAAATTTACAAGCAAAACATTCTAATTAAAAATTTATAATTATTTCTAATGCAAAGTAGCTTTGCAAAGCTTTATAGTAAGAGCAACGATTTAACGTATATTCAATATAAAAGTTATAATTAGACACTCATTTTGGGTGAAGAAATCTTTAATATTAAGGAATAGTTTTGTTTAATATAAAACTTTGGTATACAACTCTAAATTACTTTTCATTTGAACCTGTATTTCGTATTGAAACTACCAGTATAAAAGATTTTGCGTTTTTGTACAAAATTGCATATTTGAATATTAAAAATAGTTTATTTATTTAACCATTTCAAATATTGTTTAGAAGAATTTGCAACGATATTAATTATTAAATATTAAAATATATGATACATTAAATTACATGATAATAAAACAATAGGAAAATTAGTAATATTCGGAATTTCAACAATCAAATTCAGAACGGTCCATCAATTCAACGATGAGAAACAAACTCATATATTTTTTTAAATAGTAAAGGTTATGATTTACATAATATTATGTACCTATTGTTTAATATTAAGGTACATACTTATGTGATAAAATATTAATTTATTTATCGATTTAGAAAAATGAGATGGTGAAAATAGATTTACTTAGAAAATGTATTAAGTGGTTGAAAGTAAATAAGTGCGTAAAATTATTTAATAACCTTGTTAACATATGCCAATATAAACTTTCAGAAGCTTTTACGTCATTCAAAAGACATAGTTACTCCTAAGCTTTCTAGGCCGACAAAATAGTGACTTTTGTGATTGTATGTCGTAATGAAAGTGAATTGACCGAAATAACCAGAGGAAAAGCAGTGCCTTAACAATGGCTAATGATGAGTCGAATAAGCGTAGGCGTCTGCTAGACGGCCACGATAATATAAATAATCTCATAGTATGTTTTCAAATGTCCAATAAGATGCCATGCTTTATTTTATCCCCATACCTACTCTAAAATATAGTACAAGACCAACGGAGGATGAAAACATTTTTTTTCTTCGTTACAGCTTTATATGATGAACGGCTTCATCCTTTAGCTAGACGGTTGTGGTGATAAAGAAGGTTATTGGATCACAATTTCATCACCGATTCGTGTTCTACGATCCTTTCACTCTTTTCAAAAGTTACTCTTTGAGTTCATCCGTTTTAGCACTACTACCTATATATTTTCATATTTAGGGGTCTAGAAATAAAAACAAAAAATTCAGAAACAAAGTTATTAAAATTATCATAATGTTTTCCTTATTATTTATACATTGTTGTATAGTTTTATACTATTAATATAAATTAAGTACTTATATTACTTTTTTTAGAAATTATACCCACAAGAATGAAATAGTATATTTTAATTAACTTTCCAACATTTCTCGAAAATGGAATCTGCCATTTTTGTTCTAGATATTATACGCATGGTATTTACATAAATTTGTTAGTATTCAGTATAACAATATCAAAAAATATTGTAATATTTTTTGTGATCTCTGATATCAGACTAAAAAACTCGCAAATTAAAAATTCAAGAAAAACATCAGTGTTCAAATCAAATGTTCTTGTGAAATCAATAATGAATTTTTAATTATTTTTCATTGGTAAATATTAGGTACTTTTTACCATTTCCACTTTCAAATATATTATGATCTCTAACATGTTACCATATTGTGATATATAAACGATTTTTTTCTTATTAAATACATACTGATATTTTATTATAATATAAAGTGAAAGTAAATCAATGTTTCAAGCGAATATCCAACATACCAGACGCACTTAGCGGTAAAATGCGAATGTTTTAATTTGAAACAATTTATTCATCGTTAAAATTTTTTAATATTTTAAATAATCCTTGGAAATTAAATTGAATTATTCAAATATATTTTGTATTCAAAAGATAAAATGAAAATAAAATATAATAATAAACATAGCCATACAATATCATGTAATAATAATATACTATCATTTAAATAAATCACAATTTTTATTCGATTTTTTATTAAAACAATTTTAAATATAGATATTTAATAAAAAGTCACAAATGAAAAGCTTCACTTTTAGGTGCTTTTGGTAGGCTGAATTAATCCTCAAAATAAAGTTGCACCTACCTATTTAATAGAAAAATTTTACACAAACATTATTAATCAAAGTTTGAAGTTAACTATGTATAACAATTTTATTCAAAGCATGAATGCTTGGTATGTTTATTCCTTTGAATTCGCATTAAAACTTTGAAAGTATTCGGTGTTTTAGTGCGTTGGCGTAAATTGTTTCACCATTATTTGCTTTTATTATTCAAACCATAATATATGGTAAATAAAATAATCTAGTCACTGAAAGAGTTTTCGGATTTTCATTGTATCAAAAGAAAAATAAATAAAATAATTAAATGAGTCAGGCTTCATCTAAATAATTTGAGAAACATGCTATTACATTATGTATTGTGTGGCATCTATGTGTCTAACCAACTGATAGAATTTTCTTTATTTAAGTATAATTTATCTCTCATGTAAAAGCTTTGGTATCGCAGAATACAAAAGTAAAACTTATACGTAGCGGCCTTGAAATACTAATACCTCCATATTAAATTACTTATTTTAAACTTATCATACACATTAGTTAAGTATCATTTTTTTTATTCATCGCTTGTAAATCTCTACCAATATTAATAACTATTAAATGAAAAGACACGCAGGCTAATTACCGAATATGGGCCACGTAGTAGATAATCTAATAGTCCGCTGAATCACCACGACTAAGGTGTATAATCCGAGAATCAATTATTGAAATAATATAATTTATGTAGGTGGGGTATTTATTAGGCCTTTTATTTTTCACATGCTGCATTCATTAAGTAAGTCACTGGTTTAGCAATATAATATTTTTGCGATTCTCATGGAGTATAATGTTAGAGTACAAAATAGTTTCTATAATATAGAGACAAACTTCAAAGCATCGTGTGGAAATAATGCCATCGTTAGATATTACGATACGATCTACCTATTCGAGGTATTTGCTCTGCTATTCTGAGCATCGCATATCTGAGAGATACTTCATAACTATTGGTGCTTTACCTTTGCGGGTATACAAATGCCAAGCTATTAATAAAATGAAGCAAGTATTTATATACAATATTCATGTCCACTGTACTCATATTTTATGAAAAAAAATATTTAAAAATTATATTTAAAAAAAACTTGCTGTTATTCTGAATACCCAGTGAAAAAAATGTTTTCAAAATAACGTGCACGCTTCTAAAACCTTATATATATATATATCGTTTTGAATAAATAGGTTTATCGAAAATCCTATAAGAAGAGTTATCGATTTTATAAGTATTTCCAAAACCACCGAATATTATCAGCATATGGGCTCTATTTCTTTTCTTTGTTAATACTTAGGTAAGTATACATATTTGCTACACACCAAATGCGGTACAATAATTATAAATTGAAAACAATGCATATAGTAAAATAGATAAATTTAAAATATAATATAAATGATATATTATATAATATTTAGTCAATAATATTGATACATCGACCAAAGAAAAGTTTTCGTGTATGACGGTAACGTATTTAAAATTAGTTTATAATAATGATGTTGAGGAAAACCTTTTGCATGTATGCATTAAATAAAAAAATACCACTGGCATCATTCATTGTTAGCTACAGTAAAAGAACTCAGACATAAAACACATTTTTATTAATATTCTACTACTCGTAAACTACGTACTTATTCAGTTTAAACATTTGTTTTCTCAATAATTTTACATTATTAGATATATTAAAATTTTCTTCAGTGTTGAAGACTTCGTCTTGTATATATTATGCAACATCTTTGAATATATGAATGTTCACGTATATAATATAATTGTTTCATACACAGTGATTTTAGTTTTCGTTTCGGGATAGGTATAGTAATCTCGATTCTCAAAGCTTGAAAGTTGAAACTTTTCATCTTTGATAATAAACTATGACTCACAGCTATACAAGAACTCAATAACACAGGTAGCATGTATGCATCGAATAGATGATATTTGTGTACATAACGTACAATGTTGACATCCATGTTATTTTAAGTTACCATCCATGCCAAAGATCACTAAAAATGTATGATCGGAGAATTAATAACTATTAAATACACATAATTTGAAAACACACCAGTTATATCATAATTTATTATATTCCTACTATAAAATATCTTGTTTGAAAAAATACGGCGCCCGACGGTACTTGTACTACTAAATTCGCGTCGATACGCTTTCTCAAGAATGTTTTTTCGAGCATGTACATATATATCAGATGTGTTTTTAAACGTTCAATATAAATAATATTACATTCTCAAATCTTATCAATTTTTCGTTGAATAAAAGAAATAGTGTATTAAGTGGTTATATTTTTTTTAAATGTCTCGTTTATATAAACATTATTATAATCACGAAGCGGAGATAAATTAATGTAAAAATGTACATATCTAACTCAAAATTGTAAAATATAACAATGCAAAACACGTTCAACAAAAAATATAACAGTACAAATATTATTGAAGTGATTGAACGGAGAATGTATATTTTGTTAAATAACATTTCAAATATAGACATCAAGAGAAAAATGTGAAAATTGGAAATATATATGTAAGCCAACAGTTATGTTTATACCAATCAATCATTTTCCTTTTAACAATTCAGCGACTTTTTTTCGCAACATTTTTCAATGATGAAATATCACTAAATAAATGAGATTTCCTGTATGATATAAATATATGGATTGAGTGAATAATTTTCACACGTTCATTTGATGGGTTCGTATTTTGTTATAGTTTATGGAAGATTGTATGCAGTTTGATGATTTTACTATTTTTATGGATACCTAATGAAATCTAATAATCCCTATTCGACTATTTGGTAAAACGACACAATATTTTTTTATATCAACAAATAAATTATGTTGATAAAATAAATGATCTTTCCACAATTTGATTTAAGTCTATTATAAAAATAAATTCCGCCTAAAACTTTAAGTGTAATACCTATTTCATTCTTAAGGGGGGACATGCTCGTCGAAGGTCAAAATTGAGTTTTTATTGTATTTTTAAACCATGATCCTGGACACTCCTTAAACGTTGTAGATAATTTAGTTATATAATTTTGAAGCCTTATTATCCTTTATAGTTATTTTAAACATTTGATGACTGCATGAAGTATTTTTGTTACATAAAATAGTATTCTTTTAAACCTCTCGCTCTAATGTTTCAGAATATAGTCATATTTCGGTACATAACTGTGCAGTGGTGTTAAGATTTTTTACATTTATTAATTTTTAAACGCATTTATAAAACCATTAGTATAATTTATTACGAGATAATTTTTGTAAAATATTCACGATAAAAAATTATTTTGATAATCTCTGTGATCCCAAATTTGACAAGAATTAGGCATTTTATTATTCAAAAAATCGGCAAGATTAACACATTTGAAGATGATTCTAAAGATACTGATTATAAGCTATGTCTTTGACCAT
This sequence comes from Rhyacophila brunnea, assembly GCF_057557595.1. Lineage (NCBI taxonomy): Eukaryota > Metazoa > Arthropoda > Insecta > Trichoptera > Rhyacophilidae > Rhyacophila > Rhyacophila brunnea. Next base: position 22,485,726 of record NW_028233350.1, read on the forward strand.
TCAAGTGTGATAAACATCTTATGAATAATGATTGCTTTATAATAATTATTGACCTAAGAATAAGGTAGTGTTTTTTTGAAATACGCCATTTCTTTTGTCATTCCCTAGTGGTTAAGCTACAATATATGGCCGTAGCCATAAAATGACAAACTAATATTAAAATAGGGAGTAAAATTATGTTAACGCGCGTGTTTGAACATGTACCTAACCGAATTTTTTTTAATTTTTTTTTAAACGGTACATGTTCAAATACGCGCGTCAATATCATTTTACTCCCTACTTCAATTATAGTTTGTCAATTTATGGCTACGGCCGTATGTTGTAGCTTAACCACTGGGGAATGACAAAAGAAATGGCGTATTTCAAAAAAACACTACCTTATTCTTAGGTCAATAATTATTATAAAGCAATCATTATTCATAAGATGTTTATCACACTTGAATGGTCAAAGACATAACTTATAATAAATATCTTTAGAATCATCTTCAAATATGTTAATCTTGCCGATTTTTTGAATAATAAAATGCCTAATTCTTGTCAAATTTGGGATCACAGAGATTATCAATATAATTTTTTATCGTGAATATTTTACAAAAATTATCTCGTAATAAATTATGCTAATGGTTTTATAAATGCGTTTAAAAATTAATAAATATAAAAAATCTTAACACCACTGCACAGTTATGTACCGAAATATGACTATATTCTAAAACATTAGAGCGAGAGGTTTAAAAGAATACTATTTTATGTAACAAAAATACTTCATGCAGTCATCAAATGTTTAAAATAACTATTAAGGATAATAAGGCTTTAAAAATATATAAATAGATCATCTACAACGTTTAAGGAGTGTCCAGGATCATGGTTTGAAAATACAATAAAAACTCAATTTTGACCTTCGACGAGCATGTGCCCCCTTAAGAGTCATTTTGTAATTAATATTAATAATATTTTATTTTTGAAATTACATTTTATAATAAGTTATAGATAATCGAAAATGACAATTCTCTAGAAACTCGTTTTCTGCACTGTATCGCAAAATCGTGAGTATATTTTTTACATTATTATTTTGCCATACTTAACATACTTTTGAATTACATAATGGACAGAAATAATAGCAACTGGTCCTTTTCCACAAAATGTAAACTTTTGAATAGTATTTTTAGAGATTATATTGAAAATATTATATTGTAAATATGTAAATAATATTTACTTGCATATTTTCAATATCCATGTAATTTATTAAAAATAGTTAAATGATAAGTAACAACATTAACAAATTGAAATCACTTACAGATAACCCCATTTATTTTTTATATGAATACTACATAATTAATATATAATACAGCCCTTGGCGTATTTCAAATATTGTACTCGTACCATGCATTTTATGACATAATATTTTTGTAATATTTCTCACTCTGCATGAATCTTTTATTATGTTGAGTAAAAACGAAAGCTTTATTAAAAGTTAGCAAAACATTGTGATACACTTAACTGTATTAATTATCAACTGAATTTTCATCTTCCGATAACAAATTAAATATAATGTGTTTATTATTTCATACGATAAAGCAAATAAACAGAAATAATGCAAACATATTAACAACAATTCGTACCGCTGTTTTTGTCCGTGTATTTTTAGATATTACATTGTTTTCCTTTCCCAAATAATATCGTTAAAATAACACCGCTTGTGAGACGAGGTCGAGAACGAGTACCCACCGATCTCCATAATTTGAAGAATGGGGTTTGACAGGCCATTTGGGGTCTCAGCTTGAAGCATGCATTGAAGGAACCATGACATATCAGTTATATATTATTAATAACTATGGAACATCATAAATAAAATTTAGATCAATCTGAACGTCATATATTAATATATTTTTTGAAAAGCTTGATCTTGATTTTAATTACAAGGATGTTGGCTACAATATGTTTAAGGACTTTTGAAACAACCTGGGTTGTTGGGTAATTGGAAATATTAAAAAATAAATGTAAGTTGGCAGCTAAATAATTAGAATACTTTTCCAGCAAGCAGTAAAGGTGTGTTTGAATTCCACTCAGTTATTTTTTTCTAATATGTATTATTGAGGCGCTTCAAAGTTATATATTTAAATGCCTACACAATATTGAAATATAATAATCTGTCGAAGAAAGTATACTTTATTCCAATAGTTTATTATGTATTGCCTTGAACATTGTTAACAGGTCAAAGATGCACCTGTATAATAATTGCTGAGAATTTTTAATAGATTCTTCCATTCGACCGTTCAATGACACGATTATATGAGAATAAAATTATTTTATTCAAATTGAGATATTTATATTCAGAGCAGCACGATTTTAGTCAATAGCCGGACTAAACAGTCGTGCTGCATTGTTGAAACTTTAATGACGTAGACGCGTAGAGCTTTATCTTTGATTGTAGAGGTATATCGGTCGTAGAGAGTGCTACGTGACAAATAATGGATACGCATTAAAAATGGTTTAAATTGTCTTTTAATACAACTAACTATTAATTCTTAATTTAAATGTTATATACTATTTAAATTGCCAATTAAAAATAATACTATCGACTGTATTAAATGGCGTGTTATTTAATTTTAATTTACTTTAGGAACCAGAGATTAGCTTTTCGCTACATTTAGTTAAGTACTATGTATATTCGTATATGGTAGAAATAGCAATTGATATATTACACATCATTAATACCTACTTACTGCTTATACCTACATTAAATTAATATAACGAAAGATCATATCAATACACTATTCGTTAGTAAGGTTAAGTGATGAAAATCGTATGTATAATACTTACTATTTATATACTAATAAACATAGTATTAAAATAATATAAGTCGTTAGTACACAAACCACCCAATTAGAATCAAAATATGAACCATTCGACATTAAGAAATGCCAAATGGTACTGATAAATGACAATAATAAAACAAATTAAATTATGTTATGGTAGTTTTCTTATTGGTTATGTAAGTATAAACCAATTTATATTATTAGAAAGTTATTTCATTAAATAAATTATGATTCAATTCTATAATGTACACAGTAATAAAATAATCATATTATAACAAATATTACAAAAAAAGCAAAGTATTTTGTCAGGTTTTAAATATACATATTATACACATTTATCATAGTGTAGTTATAACCAGATACTTACTGGTTATATTATATAATATATAAGTATCTTTTTAATAACTTTAAAAAATCAGAACACTGTTTTTTTATTATTTTGTATGCACAAGATCCATTTGCGAGTACATTGTTATATACGTAAGCTCTAAATTATGCATGAAATAAATCAATAAACATTTCTGCAAGAGAAAACATGTTTCTGGGATTTGAGAATATGAAACAAATATAAGAGCTTTAAGGGCGTGCAATTTATTTATTTAAAAAAACAAAACACTGTTGACATAACAAATCAAAATTCAGGATGATCATAGCATGAGATTTACATTATAACAAATATTACCCCCCAAGAGAGAAGAAAAAAAAACATACAGTAAAATAAAGTTTCAAAAACAAAATACATATCACATCACTGAAAAATGTTGTCTTTGGGGAGCGCATTGACTAGTCTTGCACCCCTCGCCAATGGTACCAGATACAGTTCTGACCATGATAAGACATGAATAGGTCATGGCAGCGACCACGTGGCGCATTTAAATTTAAATAATATAAGACGCCATGATTGGAAACCATCCCTCGTGAGGCAAAAATGTCTCAAGAGCAGAAGTGACCTATGAGAATCAAGATAGTGAAAGTAGAAAGACAGTCAGATAGTAATCGTTTGACGAACTATTGAAAGGAAAATAATAATTAAAGTAATGTACGGTTATATATATAACCTGATTGATTAGTGTGATAGATACGAGGGTGGGTCAATAATTCCTTAGAAAAAAGCATTAAAACAGTTTTTTTTTTTTTTTTTTTTTTTCTCAACATAATTTCCTTGGAGCTCAATACACTTGGTTAGACGTTTCTCAATTTTTTTTAAACCATCAGAAAAATAAGTTTTCGGAAGGTCCTCAAAATAAGCATTTGTCCGATCAATGACTTCTTCATTTAAAAAAAAACGTTGTCCACTTAGCCATTTTTTTAAGTTTCGGAAAAGGAAAAAGTCACTGGGGGCTAAATCTGGCGAATACGGTGGGTGGTCGACCAATTCGAACTTCAATTCTTCAATTTTAGCCATTGATCGTAAACATGTGTGAACACGGGCATTGTCCTGATGAAAGAGGATTTTTTTCCTGTTTAAATGAGGCCGTTTTTCTTCAATTTTGTTTTTTAGCTGGTCCAATAAAGATGCATAATAATCCCCTGTTATTGTTTTTCTTTTTTCCAAATAGTCAACGAAAATAATTTCACGTGCATCCCAAAATACAGTAGCCATAACCTTACCAGCTGATTTTATGGTTTTCGCCTTCTTTGGACATGGTTTGCCTTCGCAATCCACTGCTTTGACTGTTCTTTCGTCTCGGGAGTATAGTGGTGTATCCATGTTTCATCTACAGTCACAAAGCGACGAAAAAATTCATCCGGATTGCGTTGCATGAGCGACAACAGGGCTTTAGAGGCCACCACTCTATTGCGTTTATTGTCGACTGTGAGCAAACGCGGCACCCATCTTGCAGAAATATTTTTCATGCCCAATTTGTCATGTAAAATAGAAATGACGCTACCTTTTGAGATCCCTGTAACCTCAATTATCTCACTCAACTTTAATCTTCGGTCACTTAACACCATATCGTGGATTTTATTGATCATTTCTGGTGTAGTCACCTCTACAGGACGTCCTGAGCGTGGTTCATCCTTTGTTGATGTACGACCACGTTTAAATTCATTTAACCAGTTATAAATAGTTGCAAGTGAAGGAGCAGATATGCCGTGAACTAAATCTAACTCATTTTTTATTTCCTTTGATGTTAACCCTTTTATATTAAAATGTTTAATAACAACTCTAAACTCAATTTTCTCCATTTTCCATTTTTCCATTTTCCACAAGCAATTTTTTTTTTTAAATGTACGAAAAACACACAACAACCCAACCAATCTGATTGAAACTTCGCAGCATACTGAATCGGTAGTGCCGCTGCATGAAAACAAACCGCTTGCAGTACTAGTCGCGCCACCTGTCGGCTTTTCTAAGGACTTATTGACCCACCCTCGTATATATGTAAAATATAAAAAAATATTTTTACATATATTTTTATTATGATGCTTTATAATTTGAAAATTGTGATACTACGTCTAATAAAATCTAAATAATTATATTTACATTTACGTCGATAATTGATATTTATTTTTATACCACATGGGTATTTAATGTCTCCAAGAAAATTTATTGCGATAGTAAAAATCATAATAATTATGCTTAATAATATTATATAATTTGGTTAAATAGCGGAATTTTATTGCACCAACTGACAACGAGCCGAGTGACATTTTTTTTATTTTCACACAGTGGTTTTATTTTTTCATAAAAAACAAATAATTTCCGTGTATGGCGTGAATATGTTGACATTTGCAAGGTTGGTATTCTATGGGTGACGTAGTTTGTTGAGAATTCACAAACATTTTACTAAAATTTAAAATCTTCCAAAAACATAATTATTATAATCTGATTTACCACAAAAAGCCAAACTTTGAAAATAGCTGACATTAGAATAATGTTTTTAGATTTATCAACATATTCACGCCATACGCGGATTTATTTTGGTGCCAAATATCGTTGCGTATTTTTACAAATTGTATTGTTTTCCTGCAATCTTTATTTATGTAATTTATAAATTTTCTATATTTCTACAATTTTACTAAAAACTTTTACTTTTATGAATACCTAATTTATTTCAGTGAAATCTACAATATATTAATGAACTTTAAGAATTATTTATTTATGGATATCAGTATATATTCTTTATATTATTGATAATTTTATAATAATTATAATACTTAAATATTTTTTAATAAACAGATCATTTGATCTGACTTATAATATATTATGTGTAGTCGTATTAAAAGATTTATTAATGAAAAATTACATATATAATTTACAACAGCTTTAGGGAGATACCTATTACGCCTTTATACACGCCTTTGTCACAAATGGATTCAAATCTACATACCACGCATTCTGGGTGAGAATTTTACCAATTTATCCAAGTACACATGATAATGATTATTTATACACTTCAAACAATATTGAAAAAATATTAATCTCATAAATATATTACACTAAAAACTTATGTATTCTTCTGCGTGTGTAATGTTGATTTTCAATTTTAAAGCAATACGAAAATTTTATATCCAATTAAAAGCCTCAGTTTTGAAGGTTCTTTTCCTACTCCGATGCCCGCTCTGGCGGCGTCTGTAGGTACATAAGACGACGGCGACGCCAACGCGTACCGATTTCTCACTACAATCAATAAAAAAAATGCGCTTAGCGTTTTATTATCATACCCGACAAGTAAACCCACGCTATGGCTGTATAATCCGTTTCTAAGATGTTTATATGTATGACATTTTTATATAATAATCTTTAAAAGAGGTGAACCGATTTTAGAATTCATTTGTTTAAAGTGACAACAAAATAAATATATTATTAGACTGCCAACTGGACTATTGAGATTTAAAAGCTTGATTGATAAAATAATAATAAATCATGGAAATACATATGGCAAATTTACACCAATTCTGCGTCAGTAGTTCGACAAAATCACACTCAAAGTAGTGTAATTTTGGAGACTTTAACGGTTGTTTGTTATCATAATAGATTCTTAGGTTTTCACGGCGTATTCTTCCTCCTTTTTTAATAATAATGTGATAATGAAGTGTACTGTTGTAGGTGTATAAATGCAAACGCCACACTAAGTGTATCAAGAGGGATCCGATTTGGCTGAGAACAAACGTTGCTCTGAGTAAAATAGTGTTCTCTGTCAGTTGTGACGACCAGCGAAATCAATTCGAATATGTATTTGATTTTGCTGACAGTACCAGAAGTCATGACATTTTTAACCGTGGTTTATCATCTCTATTAATATTTTCAGGGTTTCTATAGTTTTTGATGGCCTAGTTTACCAATCCTGAACATAACCACTTATTCTGACCTAGTATCTTGGTCAGAAAGTCTAATTTATGGTACGTGTTCGGCATTTGCTGATACTCTATATTTTTTTAGTCAATATGCTTTCTCGTGTTCACTCACACTCTATTTTACCATTCGTTTATTCTATTTCGGGCGTTCATGATAGCTTACACACCTGTCAAATCCTTTAGACGTTAATGACAAGAGCTTTGAAACAGTTATAGTCAACCGTTCCAACAATGGACTTATAGTTCAAAACATCAACATAAATAACTCAGTTAAAATATAATTAACAAATATAACTTTGTTTCCAAACCATTAAAAACTTATATTGGAAAATATCATAATATTCTTTTTGTACAGTAGGCCCGGCTCATTTTTCAATGCTTTTTAGTGTTCACATCTTGTCAGACTTCGCATTTGCCGAGAAGAAATAACACAGCGGTATGCATTTGGCAGGAGGAACTTTTCAAGGGAATTGATTTCAAAGGAAATTATTTTACTGTTTTATTAACGTTGGTTGTTTGCTTTGTATAATATTACTTTAAAGTTTTAAAGAATTTATATGTTTATAACATAAATTCATGGTATTATATTCAGCGAGTGCGTCATAATGTAACCAATATTATTATCATACGTTGATTTTCATTTTAAAAGGTCATTTTATAAAAGGTGTATTTCTATAAAAACACATAACAGATAATGACATATTGAAAAAAATCCGGTTGCTCGTTTAGTAAAATTGTCCACAGTTATCTTTCAGAGTCAATTTTCTAACAGCCGGTGCGTATTTAATGCGACTGGTGGTTAACAAACCTGGAGTTTTCTGCGTTCAAATTTTCCCCTGTTTTATAAATTACAAACCTGATGTATAATTTATATGAGTTGCTCATTCATATCAATGTTTTATTTAAGGGAATTACAATAAGATAAACAAAATACACTATATCCTCAAAATTCATAAACCCAATGAAGGTACATGAAATCATTGACAATATCTCATTAAAAAAAACAATAACCTTACCGTTTGATGACTATAGATAGCCAACAAATATCACTTTATAATCTGTACTCAAAATATTTTTAATAGACTTACAAAACACTCCTGAGGCCAGTAATCATGTAATCGAACAAAATATTAAGTCATAAACATAATAGGCATACTAATATTTAAAATATATTATTTAAAGTGTTATTTTTTTATTTTAACTAAATATTTACAAGATTTAAAAAATTTTAATTTTGATTATTAAAAATAATTTTTTTTAAAAACCTTGGAAGCATCTCTGAAATCTTATAAAATAATAAGCTGGTGGGATTTGAACTAGCATCTTTCTCATACTATTATTTAGGGTTCGTGCTCTTATCCATTAAACTACTGATTTGTGTATGACACGTATGAATTTATCCTAATAACTACGTTATCTATCAATTTTAAACTTCACTAATGAAAGAACGACAAGGTTTGTAATTATATTAATAACATGATTATTATATAAGGCCCTAAGTGTTAACCACATGCATTAATGACATTCTTCAACTAATTTTTTTTTTTTTTTTTTAATTATATACTTACTAAAGAAAGATTCTGCGAGCAATATTTGAATAAAATCCCATAATGGAGTGTGATGCACAATGGCCCGACTATAAAGTAGGTATGAGAGGAATTTGGGGAACCTATTAAAATCTATACCCAATGAATGAACTTGAATCGACCAGCGTGAATCGTTTTTAATGCAAAACCATCTGGACAGAAGAATATTCGGAAGTCCAAGTTGAGATGGTTGGATAGCATTACCCAATAATGCGCAAAAAATACGTCATCTTGAATTACAGGAAGATAACGGAGTATATACCAGAATGGGGGTGATAAGTAGATGAAGCTAGGATTCAGTCTCACCCGATATATAATGCTACCTTTAAGGCATAAAGCCCATCAAGACGGACGAGCGGGTGCAGTCGGCGTAAGAAACGTATATTCATAACCATAATCACACGCCTCTTGCCGCGCATTATCTTCACTTATGTAATAAGGGGCCCAAGAAGCACAAAATAATTATTATTACAGCGTCTCTAATAACAAAGCAATAAAAATATTATAATATTTCTCGGGGCTTGTAATTAAATATCGGACATAAACATAAACAAAGCGTACACTGTTCTTAATAATGGCTTCTCGCCCGTCTTATCGACGACGCTTCGAGGAGCGTGATTTTGCTTGCTGTGTTCAATGAATGGACTCCGTTGTATTTTCATTAAATCGTTTCACTGAGAAGCGAAAACGGTGACTCATGCGGCACGCGGGCCCAAGGCGTCGTCAAATCCAGTGTGCGCTGGCGTATTTGATTACGTTGTATTTTCGACGATTTACGCGCCACTTGTAGAAATTTTGCTGCGTCAATGGGCTTTATGCCTAAAATAGGCCAAGCAAGGCAAATAATGTTGGCGCTCTTCGATTCGTGTTGAAACACCGACACTACGTCGAAGTACGGCAAACAACATATACAACGAGTATGTCATGCTCTACAGTCTACAATCTACACAATGGTGACTGCGTTCATTCGACTAACTTGGCCCAATGTGAAGGGGAGCATAATAAAAAATCATAATAATAATAATTAGATATTGTTCAGTGATGTATAAAAACGGTGGTATTATATCACATTGCAATTAATTCTAGATATTTTTAATTTTAACTATACTCCCTTCAATAAGTAAAATGAATGTTTTTATTGAACGATCCTAGAATTGTATCGGAAATATGATTTTATTATGGTTATAACGAACCATAGTAAACCTGTTGAATTATACCATTTATACGGTGGTATATTATTTGAAAAAAAAAATGGATAATTTAAAAAAGTCAATACAAACTCATGGTGCTGATACAGTTTATTCCATATTTCATTGAATACGTATTACAGAGTCTATTGTATAAATGCGGGTTATCAGTATAAAAGGCATGAAATATCCTAAACAAAACTGTGACATGTCATTCATGGTGGTTTGATGGATCACTATACTTGCGTAACTGGCAATTCGTGACCGCTATAACACGGAAATTTTTAATGTCATGGGAGTCCTAAAAATTATGATCAAAGGGAATAAATATTTTAAAAATTATCTATTATAAATAAAGAGTTATGTGGAGAGCTCAAAAGCCAATGCGTGTAATTCATTGAATTACTGAACTTGTTATGTTATCCTAAACATGTTACAATTTATATTTTTTCTGCAAAGGACAGTTATTTATTATGAAAAATTGTATAATGAACAATAATTAATTTTGTCACAAACTGAGTTATTTGTTTTCACAGCCATAAAAAAGGTTTATTGCATTCTTTTTATTTTTACTTCGGAAATTCTAGAACGTAACGAATCTTTAAAACGTGTAAGCAGATTTTTCAAAGCGAAGAATATTAAATACGCATACATTTAATATTTTATTTATTCAAAATACCATACAAAACAATATGTTTGATAACAAAATTCCATCAAAATCTTACTTTTGGACAAAAGTATTGTTGGCTGGTTTGCAGATAAAGCAGTCAAAATGTCGTTTCTTGTAAAAAAAAATCGGTGTGTTTACTTATATGTACGCGCGTTAGAAGTTACACTTCTTTGGCGTAACAAAATAAAAAAAACGTAAGTAGAATATACGATAAAAGATATTTAATACAATCAATAAAGTTATGATCAAAAAGCATAATCAAATTAGAATGATATGTATTTATAAGCAGTTATTGTATTGTTAAATAAAATTATTGATGTGCCGCTGGTTTATTTCTATACACTTTAACTTATATGACTAAATTATATAATTATTTCTCATTATTTTTGTTATTTTTAAAGTAACAACTACTGTCACTCTGACGTTTAATCCTTTGTTTACGTAAGGAATTACAAATGGCTGACAATAATGACATCATCTGACGTTGACGACGTTTAGTAAGAAAATTTTAATGGCGGACTAGACTCCAGTGTTACCATATCGGGAAAAATCACGGGCTCTAAAAATCACTTATTCGCTAATTGCAGAGACATTAAATTATATGTATTGTGATTTTATAGTTATTGAATTTATTCTGTATACTTTTCATATTTTTGTCATCGTTTAATAATTACAAAATAATTTACCTAAACAATGGGAAAGAGAAATTTTAAATATGGTATTATTTTCAATAGAAAAACGAAACGACGCTATTTATGGCGAGGTGAACCATACGCGGCCGACGTCATTTCCACTTCCGTAACGGTTTCTCAATTTCACTACGTCTCAAAAGAAGTAGAACTTCAAAAAATATATATATGATATAACGACGCCTAAAATTATTTAAGTAAATTAGAACCTTACGTATACAATCCTAAAGTAGATCCAAATTAAATATAACACAATTTTATAAACCATGTTATTTAAATTTAATTATTTTCCAATGTATTCAAATTGATGACAGAATTAGATTATTTAAATTGCTAGTATTTTTATAAATTCGATCTGAATTTAAAAAAACAATCTTTCTCATTTCCGGTTTTCCATTAATTACGCGTTTTCCATTTTTTTATAAATTGCCATATAATAATTAAATGCGTAGGCCACTGGCCATCATAATATATTCAATTTCATTTTATGAATATGTATTCAGAAAACCTTTGTTTGTTTATTACCATGTTTCATTGAAATTAAAATAAGATTATTTCTGAAAACAAATTAAAAATACGTGCAATGAAAAACTAAGAGTTCCATGTGTTAATTTCTTTACATGATGAATATAAAATTCAAACTTAACAAGTGGGAAATGTTATAAGTTAATTTATTACAATGTTAAAAGACGTGTAAAAAAAATAACATACTAGTACAATAAAATAAAAAATGGATACATACAAAATGTATTCGACTTATGGTAAACCTTTCCAGTGATAAAACATATTAAATACTTTAATAATAGCACTTAAAATAACAATAGATTAAAATACCATTCTTAATTTTAATATTTTAATACTGAAAAAAATCATTATTAATTGAAAAATCACTGTTCAAAGAATTTAATTATTAAGATATTAAATTATTTTTCCATTTAAGATTCACTTTAATATATTATAAGTAATACAAGACAATAAGTAGCTACGTCGTATTTATTTTTGGCAGGATAGGTACTGAAAATAATATTTTTTTATATTTTTATTTTATTTATATTTTTATTTTTTTATATTTTATATACTATATATATTATAATTATATAAGATATTTACACTTTTTTGAGGATTGATAATCTTCTCCAATCTTTTTCTATTGAAGTTATTATCTATTATATATAATATCTTATATAAGTTTGAATATTAGACGTTTGTTTTTGTTGAAACTTATTAACATCTACTACCATCCGCCTTAAATCTAAATATTTCAGACGAAAGAGATTTTCCAGGCACATATTCTGTACTTACAGCTATCTAATATCAAAAGGAAGTAGATTTCACCTTCAAGACATTTTAAAAAAAGCTTAACTGCACGCGACAGCCTCTCCAAACGGTAAGTAAATGTCGCATGCATTTTATGCGATTACATTATACTAGAGGAGAATATTTTTATAATATATTATATTACCTATCTACATGTTACTTCTTAAGACGTTATGTTTTAATAGGAATGCTATTTTACTTGAATATAAAATGTTTTTGACAGAAAAGATATTGAAAATGAGACAATAATATCTATTTTCATTATAAAAAGGACATCATATTAATATAATCTTTTCTTTTTCTATAATAAGTATTGTATTAAGATATTAAAAATAATTTTGTTTTTTTTAATTAGTATAATGTATTTTCATCAAGAATTGACACTTAACACCATTACAATGACAAATTGAATAGTTTAATGATTTTCTATTAAGGAGTTAAACGTATTTTGTTAGAACTGTGCCTTTGAACAAGAGTTACTCATACTAATGGATTGCATTTTAGTTAGTAATACGCTCGTTCCTAATATTTGTTTTAATAATACTTTACTGAAAAAAGCCATGCATTATACTTTTAAATCCAAATTGCTTAATACTGCCACCAAAATAAAATATTTACAGTAAGTATTTATTTCACAAAATAACGTGTTAAATTGTCATCTGTCTTTATTTCAAGAATGTGTTTTTTAAATAGCCAAAATATGAATAATTTATTCCGTTCCCTTATTTTATTTTTACAACGTTTTTATTAGCTCATATTCTTATTTGTCCGGTGGTTGTTTGTCCAGTACAAATCTTGCAATAGATTTTTAACTAACTTCCCGACTAGCTAGATATTTGAAACTTTTAGAATTATATCAGAACACGATGCCACTGCATTCTTTTAATATTTTTAGCCATCTTTAAGTAGAATTGAATTCATTTTCAGTTAAAACTGTTATGTATGAAAAGTTATTTCGGAAGAAATCCGTAAAAAGTAAAAGATTGGTTGCTAAGATGGCGGTCCTAGCATCTATGGAAATCGAAATGAAATCTCAAAATGACATTTCAGTATTCTATATTTGTTTGTTTGTTTGTTTTTTATAAACTTCATATCAAGTATAAATTTAAGTATATTGAGCATAATAATTTAACAGAAAATTTAAAAACGTTGTTTATAAAAGTTCTTTTTATCTTGTAATTATTACTGTCTTAGAATAGAAGAAAATAATTCATACGCAATTTTAGCGAAGATATTTACATAGTCATAAGTTGTCTATATTTGTTTCCCAAGAATAAATATTCGAATACCATTTACACAAAATAATGTGAAACATGTAAGTAATGGTCTTACCAGATAAGTGAAAAGTGTAGGTATGTATAGCTTCCAGGAAATGAAACGAAAATGTTTTATGTTCTTTCGGAAAGTTGCCAGAACACATCTGTTACAATGTTACATTAATTTCCTTGTTCTTAGTTGATTTTTTCCTCGTATATATATACACCTACATATATTTTATTTATGTATGCATGAAAAGAAGACGACATCTGTTATGTAAAGTTACAATCATATTTTTGATAATATTTACCTATTGTAATGTAAAACGCAAATTTTGTCTAAAGCGTAAAAAAAGTTGTCGCATAAAATATTTATTTTTATTTCACCAGAAAACAGTATAACTTATATCACATATTATATATATACCATATTAAAAAAACATTTAAAAATATGTATTGTTGAAGAAAATCTGTCAATCAATGTGTTTTGAAATTGTAATAAATTGATGATCTGTTACGTTCTTCGTTTAAATTGTGTATAATCTTCTAGGAAACGTGGAAATGGCAAGCACGTTTAAAATTAATTGATACACAATAAACTCTTTGTTTATTTAAAATCAGATAAATAGTATTCTAATAAAACTATTTGTGTCAATAAAATTTTCTGAATCGCTTTACTTTTTAAAATAAATGACAAATAGTTGGTCATGTTTTCGAAATTGGTCAAAACGACTCTCACGCCACAATGATTGTAGAACTTAATAATAGTTTATAAATTTAATTGTTTTTTTATATGCCAAGAATTTTTTTTTACAGATAAATCCATATTTTATTGACTCATACGAAAATAATGCAGACATCAATTTTTTTTATAAATTAAAAAATTTTTACGTACCTAATTAAAAAAAATAATTTCTTCGATATATGTTAGGTACTCGTACCTATATAATATATTGTGAATCTATGTCAAAGCAGATATGTTTTATGAATTATAAAATAATCAAGAATCCAGAGTACACTTGGCATTTACATAAATAATATTCTATTTCTAACACTATGAATTTACCTTTGAAGCATATTCAAGATTGCATAATATTATACACTTATGTATATATGTACAATATATCTAATAAAATGTTCTTTAAGCAGTCTAAAAAATAATACGCTACCGGTACTAAATCAACATAATGGATTATATTTATAAAATCTAATGTACAATTTTTAATATTTGATTCTTTTGAAATGATAAGATTTTTTTACCCTAGCTGGAAGAGTAATTCTGAATAAAAGACACATTTCAAATAGAGATTGACATACCGGTAATTTACAACCGGTATTCCAGTATATATCGATACCGAAATACTGGTTTTAAAAATCCAAAGTACCAGAATTTTCAGTATTAAAAAAGCGCACTCGTTAAAGTTTTTGAAAATGAATTATGAATTCTGTGCTGCTAAAATGCAAATATAAGATATATATTTATTTAGTATAAGTATTTGTCACGATGAATTATCATATTATTATTTTGAAATAGAAAACAATAATTATTCTACAATTATTGATATTTTCGTGCAGCCGGACTTTTTTTGCATTTGATTTGCACTTGGTGAACTTTTGAGGAATTTTGTTAAAATTATCAATATATTCAAATTATTTGTAAAAAATCACTAGTTCTACAATTATTATGACCAATACATATTTTAAATGTCAACATAATAAATGTATGTATGTAGGTTTTTGCTATAAAATAATATTTAAAAAAAATTAATAGCTATATTTTTATTGATAAACACCTACTTCGGTTTTTTTAATTTTTAAGAAATACCGGTATTCAATAAGATATACCGATAAACCGGTATTGAAATTTTCATTCGGTATTGCAATCCCTAATTGCAAACAAAATTTTTATAATATCCCGACACTCTTATTTTCCTACTCTTCCTATAAATACACATACTTAAATTTTTAAAACATATTTTAATGTGTTTTACCATAAACAAATTATGAGTAATAAATAGTCATCACTCCTTGATTATATTGGCTATATATCTTACGTAAATTGTCAGAAACAGCGTTGTTAAATTTTTAATATAGACGCAAACATCGATAAAGAAAATTCATTCGTAATTTCTCATCTATATGCAGAAAAACTGGAATATTAAATATAATGAGGCCGAACGCAAAATTTATTTGATTCAAAGCCGCAGGGGATATAAGGCTTTAACTTCCCGCTACCATAGTCTGTTGTTTAGCTTGCTACCCCAAGCGGAAATTCACCTCGCGCTTTTTTTTAAAAACAGGATGTATTAATACTTATCTTGTGCCTATATTTCTACATTAATGTCAATGAACAAAGGTCGGTAAAAATGTAAATTGTGAGAGAACAATTTCAAGCTTCATCATTATACAAGATAATATTATGCATTAGTACCTAGATTTAACGTATACACAATCTTTGACATTTTATAAATACTTTAAATAAATAAAAACGATAATAATTGTCACCATCATTAGGTAAAAGATTTTAATTACAGAGGCACTGGTAAAGGCTAAATAATAATATATTGATCCTAAGTGCAGAGAAGAATAATTATCCTCCAGGAAACATAAATATAGGAAGCAGTTAACGATCTGCATAGTGGTTTGGATACTCATACAAAAAAAAGCAATTTAAGCACCACATATTATGCATGCTATACGCACGTCGGATATAAAATAGTTAGTATATACGATTTAGGCTGACGATATTATTACATATTTTGGGTTCCAAGAAACTTTGAGTCTATCACTTGTCGGACGGAGAGACCATGCTAAAGTAAAATGAGAGCTTGAGAATCATTTTTTTACAATTTTCTTAACTTTTAATGGAGGCTTCTAAATAATTTACTATTCATTTGAATTAATTCATTTTATACAAATATTGTACTGAGCTAAACTATGTATACTTTGATTTTCACGTAGAATAACATTTTCGTTCACGCATTACAGTCAGATAAGTTTTAAGTACATTCTTAGGTACGATCTAATGGAAAAGTAGCTTTTACTCAGGAGTGTTGGTTGTAGCTTAACTTCACTTTATTCAGAGATTATATTTTAACTTGTTTCTGACCATATTACCTATCTATAGGATAACAGTTTTATTAATTCGTTTCATGTAGATTGTTGTATCATAGTAACGTTCCAATAACTATCATATTAAACAAACTTGTAATTAATTAAAGCCAAATAATAAACCTACATATTTAAAATATATCAGGTAAACGATTTTATCGTTATTTATATAAAAAAAATATCCGGTTAAATCTTATTGAATATTATGCATTTCAGATTATTACCACTTTTACATGCATAAGCTTTTGTTTGAGCTAATTATGGTAGCGCTAATCCCATACAATTTTCTTACCGACCTCTCACAATGATTATAGTGTGACCAGGGATATTATAAAAAAATCAGTCATTGTTCAACATTAGTCGAGACGCCATTACCGGGATTGAGCTTCGATCGCCGCGACGCAGCGTGACTCATCAAAAAGTTATCATTCGACCTTCGTTACCGCTAAATCTGTTAGGGTTTAAGCGAACGTCGTTTCTACCATATATCATAAACTCATTGTCATTCTAAGACCAAAGTGCAACCGTGAGAGTGATATTATTAGTGTGTGAGTGCGGAAACACGGATCCAGCCCATCGCGCACACCTTATCAAGACATTAAAAGTTAGTGTCTGTATTCAATCCTTGCATTCCCCCTCCCCAGCATCCAAATCATCCCCTTCTTACAGTCCACTAAAAAACGCCGTAAAAGTACTCATTATCTATCCAGAATTTTTGATATTATGTTTATAAAAAAAATACAGTTGTTAAGTCACTAACTAATGTGACGTATTAGAAACTGTAAATAACTGTCATATTAAAATTTGATACCACTTCTCTCGTATTTACGTGTAAACACTTTATATGATTCCTTTAGTATAAATTTCATCTAATACCACATGAATATTATTTAATTTACTTAATTATTTTTCTGCAGATTTTTAATATTAATTATTATAATATTATATAATAATATTAAGGCGAAGTCTTCACTGAGCCTTTTTTAAAGAGGCACCTAGCGGAAAAATACGAAGCTTGCAATTTGAGACATTTTTTTGATAATTTACAATTTCAACTATATTAATGAATAAATATGTATCTGAAAACATTAAAAATAAAAGTATTTTTTATTTTAAGTCAAAGACAAACGTACAATTGTAAAAAATGTAATAAAATGTGAATTTGTTCTATCGGACCGCACCCTATTATTACATATATTTTATGGTCATATTTATTATTAAAATTTAGTTTATTAAGTTTTCTAAGTATCACCTAAGCGATTTTTGACTAATTCATAGTTTTAATATTTTTTATATCTATTTTAAAAAACATCGATTTTTATAAAAAATATAAATGTGTATAACTTGAAATCCTTTTTATTTATATTAATATAAATATTTTATTTATATTTATAAAAATAATTGATTTGATATAAATAAAAAAAAATTCAAGTTATACACATTTATAATTTTTATAAAAATCGATGTTTTTTAAAATAGATATAAAAAATATTAAAACTATGAATTAGTCAAAAATCGCTTAAGTGATACTTAGAAAACTTAATAAACTAAATTTTAATAATAAATATGACCATAAAATATATGTAATAATAGGGTGCGGTCCGATAGAACAAATTCACATTTTATTACATTTTTTACAATTGTAAGTTTGTCTTTGACTTAAAACAAAAAATATTTTTATTTTTAATGTTTTCAGATACATATTTATTCATTAATACAGTTGAAATTGTAAATTATCAAAAAAATGTCTCAAATTGCAAGCTTCGTATTTTTCCGCTAGGTGCCTTTTTAAAAAAGGCTCAGTGAAGACTTCGCCTTAATTACAATCGTTGAAAAAATTTAATCATCCAGTGGTATAATACAAGAGGTACAAAACGTCCGCAAGGTAGACCTAGAGGCCGCTGGATCGTTGAAATGATAAAGTTCTGCGGAAGTACGTGGCAACGCAACGCACAAGACCGAGAGAAGTGGAATCAGCCTGGAGAGGCCTTCATCCAGCAGTGCATAGATTCAGGCTAATGATAATGATTATAATTTTAATAACTAAGTAGTTGCCTACTTTAATAGTTACAAATATATTAATAGAAAAAAAACGCTGAGACAGAATTCGGGGTTCATATTTTAAAATTAGCGATACATTTTATACGAGTATCAAATTAAAGATTGCGACTTGAACTATCAAAGGACAACACATTCATTAATTCATATTATGATTAATATTCATTACTATTTAAAATCCATATGTGTATTAAATAAGACGTTAACTATAATACTAAAGTATATACTTTAAATATAAAATGTGTTTGTGAACTGTTCAAAAAAAGTTTACAAATAAGTGCACTTGATTTTGGTGGTTGTAGTATACACGTCAAGTATAAATTCTTTTTGGTTTCCGGACAAAACATTCTTAAGTGCAAACACATTAAAGTTTTCTACTGAATAGCTTGTGCAATACTAAAGTAGTTTCGGCTCTTTAAAATACTATATATGGACATGATTCAACCCTTCTTGGTATCGAAGCCTCGCAATATTGAACTGGGGAGCCCCTAAATAAATATTGATATATCGATCCCATAAACCTGAGAGGCTCAGCGTCCTTCCAATTCACAGTGGAAAGTATTTTTCACGACGCCGTGTCGTGGAAAAGTACGCTCAGGTAAGAGATATAAAAAAGCCCCTATCACGTTTTCAAGCCTTTGATATTCAAATTCACACCTCGTATTGGGTATAAGCCTTTAATAAAAGAATGCGACTTTGTTAAAAGAAAAGAAGACACCTGTAAAAATTATGGTTATTATTGCTGCGAAAGAAATTAACATATTGGGTAGTGTATGAGTTCTACGAAGAAATTAAACTATTCTACAAGACAAGTAATGATTTTCTTCCAGCATTATCGTCTATCTTCAGACTAGATGAAATGGTAGCATGCTTAAATTTTAAAAAATCAGTGCGAATCGAAACATTGTAACGAAGTGGATATGAAAGCGTCCATTTGTTTGTAAAAATATACATTAATAACGATAGGTATATTTATTATGTGTATGGTGCAGTCATTAATTTTGATACCATTCTTCATAGAAGGCTTATTGCATAAAAATGCGCGCTTTACCCTTTAAAGCAATGTTGTAGTTAGATACCGCACTGGCAAATTACAAAATATCTTTGAACCCGTATAATTCATTGGTATCGCACCAATATGTTTTAACCAATTAAGCTACGGGCATCCTACTTGCTAATTTGTATTTGAATGCTATTTTGAACTTGCATTTGAAAAAAAATCAAATATGATTATCTGATATAATATCTGAGGTGTTTTCAAGTAATGTATGTTCAATATGTAGAATGTAAAATTCTCAAATCTTTTTAATTATTCATTCTTTTACTCAAATATAATTATTACTCAAAAGAAAAAAAAACTAATAACTTATCATCAAAAAAGTGTACGGGTATTCTTAAACTTTAGAGTCTAGAGTCTAGTCTAGATATATGTATACTTATTCTTGAAACGGTAATGATAATTTCCTCTTTTTTATCTTACTCCACCTACTCACCTCAGTGTTTGTCATTTTACAAAATTTGTATCGATTTCAATACAAATATGAGATATTGTAATATACCCAGGTTAGAAATCATCAAATCCTAACTGCAACAATTATTGTAATACAAATCGCAATAATTCCGATTAATATGATATTTTATAAAGTTGAGGAATTTATTGTGATTAGGCACGACCATTCCTTGTGCCTTATCGTGATTTATTTATTACAACTTTATCGCACACCGAGCTATTCAATAATCGACAATAGTATTTACTCATTTTCATATAAACACTTTACTTTATATGTTTTCATTATACACACGTATATTTAATAAAATAATATTTTAATTATTTTTTGCATATTTTATACAGTAGGTATGTGATTGTTTAGATTCGTCTTTCGAAATTATCACATTGACTTATACTAAAATTGAGAAAAAAATACTGAAAATAACAAAAATAATTTCTGTGTGTGAAAGTAAAAGCAAACGATCACTACTTTTAAAGACTTTCAAAAGAAGATTTAGTTTTGGACCATCATGTACTCACTCATCTCTTTGTGATATCTATTAAATCAGAAGTGTTAATTCAAGTCATTCTTTTTCTCTTTTAAGATACATTATTTTGAATGCTGCATGTTATTTAACCTGATTTCAATTTTTTACACTTACCTTCCTCTTGCTTTTGCACGCGGAATTATTTCTTACAATATCAAGTCTCCGTGTTAATAACAAAAAATATTACGTAAAATGATGATGATAATAATAATATGTTTTAATTTATTTTAGGCCGATTAAATAACTAGAAAATTTCTCCGTCTGACCTCAGATTCCTAATCAAACACTAAAAGATGTGCACAAACAAAATATAAATATATATATATATATATATATGTACCCATTATATATAGAGCAAAATTTATATAAATTAATATTGTATTTATTTTTTATCAAGAACCCTTAGCTTTGACCTTTAGTTGAACATTATTAGGCATGCTTAATATTTTATTAATACTAATTAAAGATTTTTCGTTAAAATGTTAACATTGTCTGGCTAGATAGATTCTAATATATATTTCTCATTATTGGTTCTTGTACCCCTGTCAAAACCTACACAGAGAATTTCGATAACGTCTCGAAAAACCGAACAACGTGAAATCGCACTTGTTTTATTTTTGAACAGCTATGACGTAGGTAGACGCTTAGATTAGTTATACACGTATCTCAAAGGGTGTATTTGCCTGGTAGTATTACATCCCATACAGTAGAGTATATAAGGCTTTGATTCGGGGAATATAATTGAGTTCGTACAGTGAGGTTATTGATGACAAAAGGCAGACCAAAAAACTGTACTAGTTTTTACATAAACAATGAAAAGTATATCTTCTTAAAAATAGATTTGTGACAAATAAATACCATATCGAATATCAATCTACAGTTTATTATATAACTGTATAATTTATATTGTATATTTAATTTTAAGAGATTAGAAAAAAATGTAATGTTAACAATTAATTGTGTGATAAAATTTGGTGTTTTACTGTTTTTTATTTCCGTGTTCAGAAATGTTTTTAAATTTTAGTTTGTTTAAAATTGTATTTATAAACACTTCACTAAAATTTAAAAAAAAACATCCAAAAACATATAGTCAGATTTACCAGAGAGAACCAAGCATACAAATAGCTGCCCTGAGATTTTACGTTTTTAGACTTATCAACATATTCATGCCACACGCGGATTTTATTCTTTCTAAAAAAATATATGAATATAATCCATGATAGAAAGCAGTATACTAATACACTTACTACTATAAACCAATTTTTTAAAACTTAATTTTGCCTATTCGATGGATAGATTGTTTTTTATACTTATTTAGAAAAAAAACCATCCTTGATCAGAAATGCCTTCTAGCCCTACAATACAATCGTTTAAACCAGTGCTCCGCAACCGGTGTGTCGCGGCACACTGGTGTGCCGCGAGACGATATTAGGTGTGCCGCGGCGCATTGTGTCAAAAAATGCAAATAATTTTGTATATTATACAATACTTACTTAATGGCCAAATTTGCGTACATGGCTGGTAATATATTTGTACACCTGAATGAAATTAATAAGAAAAAATGCAAGGTCAGAATGAAAATATATTGATATGCTTCACTACCATAGATTTATTAAATAAATAGACTACCATTGAAAACAAGCAATGAATTTTGAGTCCGGCCCAAAAACTAATAACTTTGCTGCAAAACAATTATTATATTCGTGAGAAATTTTGTTGAATTGAGGAATGACGTTAAGCTTAAAATGAATTTCGCCGATGTTCCATTGACAATTTTTTGGATTTCGGTTAATAAAGAATATCCTCGGATTTCCGATAAGGCTATCGCAGTTCAGCTCCCATTTTATACGACATATACCTATGTGAGCAACGTTTTTCAACTCAAGCTATAATTAAAAATAATAAGCAGTCAGTGGCAGATCAACCAGAGATAAACACAAATTACAAATCTTCTCTAATGGTTAAAAAAAATTCGCTTGCGGCGCTATATTACTGCGCTAATCCTAATATTTTTAAATATGCAATTGGGGAGTGTTTGTATTACAAAAAATAGCTAAACATACAATGAATACCATTAATTTTACCTCGAACACCATTTGAAAAACACTACCTACATTAGAGTATCACACTGTTTTTAACCTTAGCGATAGGTAGGGGGCCCGCTTCAGCATGTGGGGTCTATGTTTTGATGTATAAATTGTTTTACCTGTGGTGTGCCGCGCAATTCTGGGAATACCTTTGGTGTGCCATGAGTGAGAAAATGTTGCGGAGCACTGGTTTAAACGATACTCATCCTACCATAACTGTAATTTAACAAAAATAATTACCCACTCGCTACAATGACAATAAGACTATATAGATAGTAGTTTCAATACACTACACAATACCTACACCATTCAATATATCATTGTATTATATTTTATCATCATGATGACTCCAGCTATGTGGTACTCGTATTACGTAGGACCATTAAATTGTTTAAAATCCCTTCCACGCGGACGGAACACCTGTTTTACACTAATTAATTGGCCATACGATATAATTAGCATGTTATTTAAATGCGGTAATTAAAAAGTAATTAAATGCTATAGTAAAAGTAATTAAATTATTATATAAATTAAATATTACAGTATTACTAGAGATATATAGTGACGGAATTACGAGACAATCAATTAAATACAATTATTAATGAACATTTTCTTTTAGACGTGTTCTAATAAATAAATACGTATTTATATAGGCAATATTTTGAGAAACAATAAAAATATTAACTAACAGCCCAAAAAATAACTAATTTCAGTTATTTTTTACATATTTTGATGACTTTTTTATTAAAACTTAATTTTGATACGTTTTCCCAAAAACCTTATAGGTGTTAATAATATTAATACTATCATCTGAAGGTACTTGATGGATTTTGAATTTAAATTCTAATGGATTTGTAGGTATTATAATTGAGTTATGTATTATTTGTTTTATTTTAAAAATATTGATTTTTTAACTTCATATTATTTTTAAATGTGGTGTATACACTGTTAAATCGTAAATAGAGAATATTGATCTAGACAAACATTTTACGAGAAATAGTTATTGAATATATATCTACCTTAATGGGTTTTTCCAGTGGATTAAATATGTGTAATTAAATAGAAAAGACAACACGATTTTTTGTGTCTAGCCGCGGGATAAAATTCGTGACCCATGGCTTCAGAGATAGTCACAAACCAAGCCACCGTGAATAACGTGATTGTGTACGAAATACCCAGTTTAATAATTTAAATATCTTTATACATATTTCAATAAATACAATATAAGGTAAGCTATGATATGCTATTAGTTAGAGATGTTAGAATACACGACCAGAGATAATAGAAAGTTTTCGCATTTATTTTTCATTTCACTAGTTTTACCAAGAGAACGATATGTAGTCATAAATTTTATTTACGTACCGTCGAGATTTATAAAGCTCTTCGAAGTACCTCTGTTGGGGTTAGAATTGGGACTTTTTATAATAATCGTACGTCAGATTTAGATTTAAACAATATGGAGAAAACGTATTAAAGTATTTTTGAAAGCGAATAAAACACAGGTAGGAGAATATAAAGCTCCCTAGCGTCTGTAAAGTTGGCTGCCGTATATAGGCAGAATTAATTAATAAAAAGATATGTTGATTATTTTTTTATTAACAATATCATGTTTGTGGACGTGTTAAATATGTTAAATTTATAATTGTATTTATCATTTTACTTTAATACCTACATAAGCACATATCTACTTTCTTGTTATATTGGTTATTATTTGTAATTAATTCATTTTTATAATTTGTATTTGGTCGCAATGGCCAATTGCTGTAATGCTATAATACTCTTTTTTATAAATAAATAGATCAATCAATAATGTTTTATAAATTTAGAGATGAATCAATCGCATAAGGGGTAAAAGCACTTACTCGGATATTGAACGATGTGAGCTCAAATCTCACTTTGGTCAAACATTTTTTTCTTGGATTTAAATATATAGATAAGTATGTAAGGTTTTTTCAAAATTGAGTACTTACAATTATGTTAATATACTAGCTGCGATAATTAAAATTAGTGTAGCGTGAAATTCGAACCCGCATCCACTGGATTCGCACCAGTGTGCTTTACGGGTATGGAGATATCATGACGTTGACTAGTAATTAAATTAACTAGGTACCGGTGGCGTGCGATATATAGACGCTGTAGGTGCGCAGCATCCCCAGAAATAATCGATTATGTATTTAATATGTAGCTATATGTTCAATCTTGTCTTAGTCATGCATAGCTACTACTCTGCAACACCACATACTATAATTAATACATATCATCAGACTTTCACAAAAAAAATAATTAATTGGACATTCTAAGTATATAGATAATATAATAACCAATTATTAATATTAGTAAATTAAGAGTATCCCTATAAAGAGTCACCGCACCCCACTGGTAACTATTATCGGTTCCTTGATTCAAATCACAAAATCTGATTGCCAAAATGAGCTCATTTTGTTAAGAACTTCGAGATAATATAATATATAGTACTAGGTGGGTGGTTATTTTTTTTGTAACTAGATAGGACGCACGTGGTTTAATTGGTAAAGCATATTAATGCAAATCCAGTGAATGCGGATTTTTGAATCCCATCGGACATCGTAGTTTTTAGGTATATATATATATATATATCTAAGGTGTTTTAAATTATGTATATTTAATAAATAATGTTATATTCTCAAAACATGTGAATTGTTCGATGACTAAAAAATAGTTTAAAGAACGTTACATTTATATAAATACCCTTTACGGCAATTATTATGATACTTATCATATTTAAATAAGCTTAAATGTACTTGAAGAGTTATTATTATGGTTATGTTCTGCGAAAGTATTGGACAACGCTATGAACGTGACCTATAGAAGTGCACTCAGCTTTAAAGAGATTACATTCATTAGTGGAGTTATCCAAACTAATGATGATACCTCAAAAACTAGATAACTCATTGCTCACAGAACTGCTTGACAAAACAAAAACAAAAGGGAAAATACGTGATTTGCATTGCTGAAAATGTCAGGGAAAAATCTATAATATTCATATTATTCGACTCAAGAATATAATGGAGTGGTCTGAAAATTTAAATTTTAAATTGTAAGTATCACCTATGTATAATAATTTTAGTATACCTTCATAAAAACCTTATAAACACAAGAAATTTGAGAGGTACATTCAAATAAGTATTTTAAAAACTAAAATATGTAACACAATCAAAAACTTTTAGCCAAGACGACACATTCCCGGAAAAATAACGTAACGTCTGATAAAAGTATCATTACATTTTCAAATATTATATTTGTTTCTTTTTTTAAAATGAAACAATTTAAATTAAGTGTTCTTCGAGGTGAGTTTACGTGCAAAACAAATGTATTTTTTTTTCAAAACTTTTATTATTTCATGAAATTCGCCTTGCAGTATAAACAAATAAGCTGGAATTACATGGGTGGCGATATGTTTTTTATAGAGACCGAAAATTATTCAAAACACTGTTTTTATATCATCCAGGAAAAAAACTTTGTTCCTATTTAAAAAGCGGAAACTTTTCCATGAAAAACTTTGGTACCGACAACATCATACACGAT
The DNA here is from genome assembly GCF_057557595.1 of Rhyacophila brunnea. NCBI lineage: Eukaryota > Metazoa > Arthropoda > Insecta > Trichoptera > Rhyacophilidae > Rhyacophila > Rhyacophila brunnea. The sequence continues at coordinate 22,512,406 of NW_028233350.1, forward strand.
TCAGTATGGATAAATTAAATTCTGATAAAAAAAGTATGTCGTCATAATTTTATATTTTAATCTTGTTTACAAAGCTCTACGTTTTTTATTTTTTTCCACGAAGGAAATAAATATGTAGGTATATATGTAATTTAACTTAATTTATAAAATTACAAATAAATAGGTGTAATGTCAACAACTTGCTCTTTCTGACGTTTGGCGACTTAAAAATATTATTAATTGTGTTCAAGTTAGTTTACATGGACAGTAGTAGTTACATGTTTTAAAAATAAGGTTTGGAGTTATGTATAAAAATATGATTATTTCTTTCCATATAATATATTCTGGTCATTTTTTGCTTGTTTATCCTCACTCGTTATACTCATCATGCAAGTTTCCATACCACGCTATGAAATAGGTACGTAAGATTATGAACTTACATTTTACTGAGGGTCCATATTTCGTACGTATGTGCGATTACAAGTAGTACACATCAAATAAATATGTTTTGGATACAATGGAAGGTCACTTTTGGAAGGATTAAATATCTTTAAAAAAAAAAGTATTTCCAAAATATAAATACAAAATATTCGCAAGTGACTCTTTCCAAGCGCGGTTTTTTAATAGCAAATTCATCTTACATACGTTTGTCATTTGTCCTAACAACGCCTAAGATAAAAAGCCGAATTGGGAGACGTGCCTGCCACCTACAGCAACAGGTGAGTGCCCGGGATCACTTATTTTCCTCATTTAAAACCCAATACAGTCTAGTAATTATTTACCTTACATATTATACATATTATACACCACAATATCTACTAAATATTAAATGATTATTTGATAGGTTTAAACAATCTATTTGAAATATAATTACTTATATAAAAATAATGTACATACATATTACTTTCGATAATATTTTTTGTTTTATATTCAATTTTTTAATTTAAAAATAATTAAAATATTATAGAAATGAACTAAAATAATCAATTATGTATCTTAGATGATGAAATATAATATAATATCTTAAAAAGAAGATTATTTACGATCGAAAATATTATTTCAATGAGATATCTTGGATCATTAATCGAAGACATTTCAATGATTTACTTATGAATGAAACTTAAATGTTAAATAGTCATATTACTTGAGTTGGGTAAAGCGTTTATAATTTGATTACTTTATCAGATTAACATTCAAAAGCAAAGTAAAATATGACGCAAGTTTATCGCGACAATCTCTCTACGCGAAGCAACAAGCAAAACGTCACGTGAGAGTTTGTGCCGTCTCCTCTACACTCTCGACAATTCTACAAGTTTTCCACAAGTTCCACAAAGTATTTCTGAAGTTCTGCACCACAAACACCTGAGAATCTTGTTGCAGAGAACAAGAGAAATCTTTGCAACCAGAGGAAATTCTATAGAAACCTTACATGTCCGAAACTACGCGTTTCTCTAAACTTGTGATAACTATTACTGTTGAAGGTGACCTCGTAATAGTGATAACAGATACATCAACTAACATTGTCACCGTAACCATAGTTTACTATAATTGTTTAACTGATATAATATATACATGATTGTATATAAATATAAACATAAAAAATGCACCAATGTACATTTCAGAAGATGAGCTTTACCTATTAAGCTTTCAATACAATTACGTATAAAGAAAAAATGTATCAATCAAACAAAAACAACTATTGCTAATAAAATAATACTATTGACTAGGGATACTTGATGGAATTCGAATTTAAATTCTAATTGATTTAAGTTTTATACTATTCCATTTGAGTTATTTTATGCGACCCATATTCTACCTTTCAGCATCATTAGACACTATGCACACTCACGAATTTTAAATGCACGCTGACACAAAATATAGTTAATTAACGTTTATACAATGAATTTATACAATAAAATATTGTGAACACCGTATTACTAAGTAAAGAAACAAGTATAAAAACTACTGTTGGAAATGTTGTTTACATTGCAAAAGGGTTTGGAAAACCCCGTAATGGATACCTAAATGAGATTCTCAATGTTCTAACAAACAGTAAACGCATAAAATATCATCACTCACAAACAATGTAACTAGATAAAGTATTGGATAAAATTTGATAATGATAAATATCCCGAATATACTTATCTATTAAATAAAAAAAATTAAAATTTTTTAATGCATTATCCTCAATTGGTAAGCTGAATGCAACAATTGTGGTACATGTCAGGCTTTACGGTTTTGGTTTAAAAATATTATGAGAAGTGAAATTTAAAATTCTCTCGATAATTGTGATTTCAAAAAATAGGTTTAATAGTTAGGCATGTAAATTATTTTTATCTCATTGAATTTATATTAAGTACCGATAAATATTGTCAAATATATTATTTAAGCTGTGAATATTAAACATCTGTCCCGAACATCTTATGGTAATTTTCTGTATTAACCATTTCAGTTTTATTTGTTTGATTATGAAATATCTAAAATCAATACTTCGTCGACCAAATTCAAGTAATTGTCTTGTGCACAGCACATTGGTTTCGAACAAAAACTCGAAAATAATTGATCGTGTGTGAAGCGCATACAATCGAGCTTTAATTTGGTATTCCGATCGCGGAATAATTAGAAACGCAAGACAATGAACCTGTATGATCCTTTGGGCAAATAATTCTCTTGTCTACGCTGGCAAGGCAAATATAATGCTGTAATCTCTCGCACTCGTGGCGTAGAGGGTCTACGCCAGAATCGCTACAACGTGGTTTCTCAACATAAGAGCTACAGCTCGTAGAGATAGGTGACCTTTGATTAACCCCGTGATAGTACCGTGTATTTATTAAATTTACTTTATACATTTACACGAACAATGAACTTTAATTGTATGATTACTTTTATTATATTTATAAATAAATATTTGTTACTCTAAATGAGAAGCGCTATACTGGAAGATATAATATGTAGAAAATGTTAAACAAAATATAAGTTAGATTTATTGTAAAATGTCAAGCATTATTTCAGTAGACGTGACTGGAAGGAAAAATGCGAACAAATGTCAACTAGAACACATTTCCAAAGGGTGGCATGAATTATGAACGTCTGAATTGCACAATATGACTGAAATAAATAGATAGAATATTCGAATAACCGAACAACCTATGAATAAAATTGTAATAATCTAATTGAAGTATTTTTTTAATCCCACCCTCTATCGAAGGTCATAAATCATCAGGGCAATATTCAAGTTCGATTTGGCTGCACGTGTACGAATCATGGAGATTATACAGCCAAAATATGGCACCGTAATCTTCCATTTACGTATATCGTTGATATTTTATTAGATTATGAACTAGGAAATGTTGTACCCTTGTTCTCATATAATGTGGTCTATATTAAATTCTAGGTAAAAAAATGTCACAAACTTACTTACACATCTGTAAATTACATGCCAATCACAAATAACATAAATACTGACCAGCGAATTATTTTACTGCGGAAGTATTCTTATCTTTCTTGTGAATAATTCATTATTCCTTTAATTAAAATAATAGAAATTTTGATACTTACATATCTTTATTTTATGGCGATCGATGATATAAATGATTTTATTTTATATTTAATGTAAATGGCCTTAGAATATTGTAGTTAATTTATCTCATCTTTACGAGATATAAAGTATTTAAATTATTTTTTGCCAAAGACGATATAAAAAAAATATATTAATATTTAAAAAAAAAAAAAAAAAGTTCACAGATATTTAAGAAAATTTTCACTACACCTTTGAACTACTTTTGGTATATTTCGTACCTTATACCCTCAGCTGTAATCCGGTCGTATTTCAAGTGTCACGCCATTCAGCAAAGGTTAAGAAACACAAGTCTTCGCCACTTTGATGTCACGGAGAGAGGTTTACGGTCACTCTTGTTTAGGAATAACATCCTCCCTTTGTCTGCTGGGGCCCTCAGCGTCGTTCACTCCCCCTCGCCCTACTGCCTGACGTGAATAAAACCCTCTCTCGAAAGCTTCACTTCTTTAATTGAGTACTCGCAAGTTTTTATTTCACCTAACCTACATGCTTAGGTGTTTTTACACAAACGAGCGTGTACATTAATAAGACTACCAAAAACACGGCAGAACATACGCTCTATTTTTTACTATTACTAATAAAGAAATATTTTTTTGATAATTTTATGGTATTAACTATTAACTTTCGAGACACTAAAAAAAATATAACACCATATTATAATATATAACATAATCGAAATAATCAACAACAATTCGGACTAATTTCGTTTATTTAGACTCTTATATTATGATATTGATTGAAAATTGATAACTGATACAAAATATAAATTCTATAGCTATTAAAATTATATGTAAAACGTATTTTATGCATCAGGTGACCTATCTCCATTTAAGGTGAAAAACGGTCATTATCATTATTATATTACATGGATCTAGTACCTATCAATTATTTATAAGGTAGGTTGCTTTATTTAAATTTATATTCATTATATATATATCATGTTATGTAAGTACATTATATTATTGTCTTTACCTACCTTATACTTATATTAAAAAAAAAATTCATAAATATGGTGAATTTGTTTCCAATATTAATTATGTTTCAAACTGCGAGAAATTCAATAAAAACTGAATTTAAGAGGGTATAATATAATTATTTTTCAAAAAACAAGGATTCACTTTTTAATACATTAATTTATTAATTAACCACACATTAATAATATTTTAATCGGTATTGATATATTCTTTGTGATATATTATATCTATATTTTTACATTTATATAATATTATGTATGTACTGAAATTTATTATCATTCGCTTTATCCAGTTTTACAAATGTATTCTTTGCGTCAATAAACAATAATGTCATTTAGTTATTTATTGTATCGTAAATTATTTAGTTACATACCTACATATATTTGAGTACTAAAACAATTTTATCTTTATATGTAACGTAAAAAAAATCTTTTAATACTACACAATAATAAATTGTAATTTCGTATACAATGCTAGAATATTAATTAGTATTATTTATATTGTTAAATGTGCAGAAAATTTTGTACTCATTTTTTTAACTGCCTCCCCGCAAACTTTTGTATTATAAATTGCAGGAATAATTGCCTTTCATGAGCGTTATTTTAGGCATCATTTATGCAAAAGTAAAATTCAAAGACATAACAGCATAATTTCGACTCAAATATGCAAATAAATCTGAACGTTTTATTTGCTGTTATATTATTTACGGTGGCGAATATTTTCATAGTAATTTCTTCAGAAAATTACAACTCGCTTGTTCAACTACTTGATTAGGTACGCAGATACGCTTGAAATATTTCCTAGTCTACGTAAATTCGAATATTTGCTACCTACATTATTTTATAACCTATTCATTATAAACTATTAATGATCCACTTTATAGTTTGCGATTACTTATACAATCATATGAATAATTCATATTTACCCAATCTTGTGCTAAATTGATTTTTAGTCATTCTCAATTCTGTGACCGCGTGAAAAATTACCGGGACTCAAGTGCGCACATAAGTATAACCACGCGCTGCCAAGGAGCTCGCAAATTCAAAAATATCAAATAATATGCAAACATAGTCGTTGCATATTTTTTTATTAAATATGTTTTTTAAATCCGCATTAAATCTTTCATAACTTTACACATCAAGGCTATAAACTCTATACTTAATCCTATTACCCCAGTATATCCCGAATATATTTTTTTTTAATAGATAGATAAAATGGATGATTACCATTTGTTTACTATATTCAAACTCTTGACTCATTATACTTTAAAATACATATTATTACCAAATAATTGTTAAGTATATAAATTTAGTTTAGATAATATTAATAATGGCACGCAATTTTTAGTTTTGTATGGTAGGTCAAGTAGTGATATTAGCACAGGGATCGCAAACATATAGCACGCGTACCACCAGTGGCACGCTAGATGATTTTGCATGGTACGCGAATGTTTCATTTTGAAGAGAAAAGAAACATTACTATTTTATATATATTTAAAAAATATTTTTTTTATAAAAAAAAATACAAATAAATATATACTTAAGTACTTACTTACTTATATTATAATAAATATTAATAAATAATTACAAGATAAAAAGAACTTTTTATATACCACGTTTTTAAATTCTGTTGAATCATATAAACTTGACAATTCTATGTATTAATAAATACTTTTTTTTTAATTTTTATGATGAATCATCCAATCAACTTGAAAGAAAATGATCAAATGCGTAATAAAGAGAGCAATTATAAGTAATTTTCAAACATTTATTAATTGAATAACATATATGAGATTTTTGAAACTTGTACTCGATATAAAGTAAAATACGAGTATAAACAAGCAAACAAAAAATAAGAAAGTGAGATAATTCTTTTTTCAAAATCGTCGAACACCGTTACGCAAAAGTGCAAGCATTGAATTCGATCGAATCGCCACCTTGCGAATTTTTTCCAAACTAACTTTCCATACAAAACAGAATTAACTGAAAATTAATTCAATTCTGCTTAAACATGGCTAAAAGTATTAAAAGAATGCATTTTTATCGTGTTCTGATATATTCTAAAAGTTTCAAATATCTAGCTAGTCGGAAAGTTAATTAAAAATCGATTGCAAGATTTGTACTGGACATACACGAAAACGAGCTAATAAAAATGTGTTAAAAAATATTGACGACATACTCATGGGTATTTTCTTCGGTTTTTCATATTATGTTTAGGTTATAATCGATGCGGAAACGGAACGACGAAATGCATGCATAAATATTAACCAATCGCATTGTATAAAAAATTGCAGGAAAATCTTTTTAAAGAATAATCATTACAAACATAATGTAAATATACGATTGCATAGGTCGGTCCTTAGGATCAGGGAATTAAAAACAAAAATATACGGTCAATAAACCTTATGAAATTAATTATCGGCAGTCATTCAAATATAATAACTGCTTGTTATTTTACCTCAAACATAATCTCGAAAAATGGAAAACCGCTCAGTGATGGAGCATATAATATGAAAGAAGAGTGGTTTAAATGCTTCCACGATCTCTTTGAGTAATTTTAAAACAAGAAAAAAATATTCAAAGAATAAAAGATATGCCTTCGGCTATAAATACGATGAAAGATAGAATATCAATAAATCAATTGAAATTTTTAAATCTTTTTAATAGAATTCTTAAAAACCATTTTTTTTAGTTTTCTAAAAAAAATTTTCGCCATAGAAAAAACTGCTTAGCACATTAGACAGTCGAAAAATATTAATATTTGGTATGTAAAAAGGTTCGCCATCCTTGTACTAGTAGGTAACTTGAACTTTTCAAATCTCTATCCGAGTCGATTTTTACGGTATAATTATGATGTATGCAGTCGTGCATGTATGCAACGAAATGTGTGCTAAAACCCTATCAATATGATAGTACCTACATGTAGGTACATAATATCTAAGTACGTATTTAGAAAACTTAGGTACATGAAATATGAAAAAAAAATGTTAACTTAAAAAAATTGTTAGCATACCTAATTAAATAAAAATGATTTTGAAATCGTTCAATATTGACAGACACCTATTGCAGTAGGCCATGTTGCTAAAATAAAATAGTCCAACAATTATACATAATATAATACAATTTCATATCGTACCCAAAAATTACGCAAAAACCACTGAAACTTTTTCATTGTTAGATTAGCTTGAATGAGTGCAAGTATTAACTGCATAATAATATCATTTCTCCGTAAACTACCAATAGAATATACGGAGATACTATTGTAAGCTTAAGTATAATATCTAGATTGTGGCTATTGTTCGAAAAATCCATTAAGTATTTAAAAATATTAATTATCATATAAAATCACAGTAATTTTATTTATTGGTATAGATTTATAGAATCCCAACCCCGTGCTCGCGGGCGCCATGGCGCCTGCCACTATTCGACTACTATACAATTTTTCTAGGGTACAAAAAGGTTGGGAGCCCTTGCTATAGTATATTGTAATAATTGATACCTCCATGCCAATAATAATATATTCTAATACGTACTAATTCACAAAAAACATATCTAAACATTGCCTTCGCGAAACCAATTATCACACGTCTTCATAAATATTTTCTTACAAAAATATCTAATAAACTATTCTGCGTTACAAACTTCAATGTAGTCTGTGGCATAATAAAGTTTTTGTTTGTTATTCATAAATATTTTAAGTGTGAAAGTTTACAATACAAAGCGCTACTGATTCAATACATGTTTGTTATTTTTCATAACAGATTTAATACCCATTTCTCATATTTTCACCGCCGAGCCTGTATTCATAAAGCTATTTTTATAGTCAGAAAAGTTATGTTCAGGCCCTATTATACCATTTTTCGGATAATAATAAATAAACCGTGACGTCAGAGCGTAAAACCCACGTTTTCTGACCATTAATTATGTATTAAAGTACATGTTGCTTCAAGAATTACGAGACACCGAAAATTGGAGGATTGATGATGTATGTAGGTATAAGGGTCGTAAAAGGTTTTAAATATTACACAGTTTTTACTACATACAAAACTAAGTTAGTGGTACGGAAATACCGATAATAATAAAATTTTGGCAAATTGTATTCACATTAAAACATCGTTTTAACAATTTTATAGACATTATTATATTGGTACATATTTTTTGCTAAATATTAAATTTGTTTGATAAAAGAAAATTTAAAAAAAAATGTAATTACCTAACCTACCTAATTATAAAATATAATAATATATAATATTTTAAGAATTTAAGACTCAAGTTTTTAACAGTCGCAAAAAAATCCACACATGAAGAAAAAAACCAAATCTCCGTAAAATTTAGTTCTTGTTATCTGTTTTATTTTATTCAATTGTCAATAATGAAAAAAATTCTAATAATAAAACTAAAGATGCATTTACACAAATATCTCGATTGCATACATTATGTATATTATTTTAAAGGAAATTCAAAAGAAAACAATATACCTACCGCATTCGAAACGAATGTTTTTATATTATAAACTATTGTTTTTGATTTTATAATTTCGTCGCAATTAGGTAGGGCTCAGGGGCTGAATTGTTTAAGCATACGTCATATTGGCTCGTATCTGATAAATACAGATTTGAGTCCTGTCCGATGTCATATTTTTTTCAAGAAATTTTCTAATTAGGTAAGTAGTATGTTTCTGAGGTATTTCAAAAGTATGTGTATATTGTATAATGACTGTTATAAAATCATTCCTATGAAAGTGACATAGTATGTGCTTTGATACCTAGTTAAGTATATATTTTAATATATGTAATAAATTCAAACCTACATTTTTATTCAATATTATTTTATATTAGAACAATTGACTGTTTATATAATATAAAGCTTAGTATTATAACAATATCAATTTTCATAAGGTATATAGTAAGTTTCAGTCGCCTTAAATGTAAATTGTCCAATTGTACACCTACATGTTTTAATCAAATTACAATTAAATTGAAATACCAGTCGATCATTTCATCAGAATTCAATTCAAATTTAGAATGTGATTAAATTCCAGTCAACGTTCCAACGTTGATTTCTAACGTATTAGTATATAATATGGAAGCGTCTCGCAATATATGTAGCAACCCCAACTAACGAATTGGGCACGAGGGACCGAAACCGTGATAAGCCCGGCAAAAAGATTTATTTGTGTCATGGTGAAAGGCGGAGCAGAAATTGGGGAAGTGGCGGAACATGGAACATGGAAGTTGTAGAATGATGACTGGTGCGGATCAAGCGGACGGATGCAATAAAACACTGCAACAGTATAATTTTGTTTGGCTTTGGAGTCGTCTAAAAAAACGTGCCCAATTTACTATAAAGCTGTTTTAGTTTTCGTACATACAAGCAATGCTTTTTATTTCATTTTTTATTGTGAAACACGTATAATATAAAATTTGAATGATATTTTCAACAGTATGCTGATATTAATTTCGATTATGCCGTAGTTACATGTTTTCACTTTCTTATTAAAAATTGAGAGATGTAGCTGGAAAAAAATCATCGTAATCATTCCATTTTAAGAGATTCGAGAACATAATATATTGTGGTTTCTCAGTGTTGATGCTGGGGAGATTTGAAGGACATTTTTTATCCTGAGCAGACGCGCACATAGAAAAATTGTTTTGGGGGTCTATTTTAGATATTGAGACATGAGGCATGAAGGGTGACGTTAACAAAGTCTAATAGATACCATTGACTTTTAATACACATTTACCCCAATCGCGGAATACCGCATTTTGGAGGTACATTTCCCATACCCAAACAATCCGCACTTTCAGTCTAGCGATAAAGACCTGGCCTGCAGGTATACTTAAGTTATTGTGAGCTGTCGTATCCATAAGTGGTTTTAGAATGCACGTAGCTTAACTGTTATAATTATTATTATGATCACAGTCTCCTTTTGTGTCATCCGCGCTGTCTTGTTTTTTAGGCATGCCGTGGAAGTGTATTAAAGCAAAAAATAATATATATACCAGGTGGTTGCACTGAGCTCCTAAAGCTGACGCAGGTTTTACGTCGTATAATGCCGAAAGAAATGGAGCCAAACCTTTGAGAAGGCTGTTCGACAGCCAAATCATTCGGTCATGAGGTCCGGATAAAAAAGATATACTAATATTCCATTCGCTAAAATAATTTGTATTTTTTCTGTTTCTGGGAAGATCCGGACCCGAACCCACCCCCTGTGTGCACTGCCCTCTTGACCCGGGGATAGTAGGGAGTATTGAGGAATAAGTGAAATATAAGAAATATTGAGCATAATAAAGACAAATTGATACCATAATACTCATCTTTCTTATTACCTATCAAATTATTATTTTCAATTTTACCGATTTGATTACTAATTTTATTATAGTGTGTATATTACTCGTATATTCAATTTTATTTATATAATCTTCTGTAGGTATGATGATCTGCTGAAAGGAAATTTTCAAAAGATGAATGTCAACTAAGATCACAAACTCGGGAAAAATATATAATATATATAAATATATTATATTAAGCAGTAAGATACATAAGAAATTATTGTAGTCGGTCAAAACCAAATGCCACCTATTTGACGCTTGCATTCTAACGGTGCTGCTTTACGGTAACGAATCATGGCACCTTGTGAAGGAAGGAAAATAGATATTTGCAACGGATACTGGGTGTGCGGTGGATGGTTGACTTTAGGAGCAACGAGGAGATAAGAGAACGCACCAAGTAGCTTCTCATCACGCTGAAAATGAAGAAGCGACGTTAGACCTGGCTCGGTCACGCAGAAAAAAATTTCAACCTGGCTTGCCTGTTCTCCAAGCCAATCGGATTCCGGCGTCCTGGAAGGCCGCTAAATGTTATCTATAGAGTGTATACGGCGGAGCTAAGGGATGCAGGTTTGACATAGAACAATGCAAGAAGACTGGCGAGCGACAGGGATTCTTGGAGGCCCCTCGTAGTGTCCATATGCTCCAACTAAGGGGCGAATATGGCCGAAGAAAAGGAAGACATATTTTATATTTGAAAATATATTTTCAAATATAAAATACTCGCGGGGAAATAAAAAGTCACAGATAAAAAAAAAATTTCAATCGATGATAGAGACTACTAACTTTGAACCCCAAAAACCAATTCCATCTATTTCATTATTGAAGGTGTATTTTAAACAATAATTATAGTAAACTTATTAATATTATCAACTTATGTTTTGTTCAACAAATAGGTAAAAAAAATCATCATAATAAGGCCTAATAAATAAATATCCTCCAGTTTTTTAGTGTATATCTTTAACTAAATGTCCTGTTATAGACTATAATATAGTACAGTTTAAAAAGAGAAGATTTATCATATTTAAAAAGACCTAAAAGTTTCAGCGACAGCATTATTTAGCTATCACGTATGACTTTATATTTCTCTACAAATGTTATATATTTTGACGTTCCAAAACTGTGATTACCTCACTTCATCATTCAAAGTTTAATACTTTGACATCAACTGGTTTCGTCCCATACAACTTTTTGGGAAATTCTTATTCTCCAAGGACACCAGGCCGTACGCACTTATGTGATCAATTCACCTTTGTCTCATGAGAGATATTGTCTTAAACAGTTTACTTTCCACCAAGGCCAATACTCACAAAATCCTAAGTATATTATATGTATTAGACAATGAACAACACCCAAAAGTTTTCAATACTTAAACTTAATAACATGTCTTTCGATTTAAATGTTTTTAACCCGATATATTTTGTTCAATATAAAAAAGTGATAAGCTACATATTTTTCTATATATAATTCGATGAAATTTCCAAAATATACAAATATCTTTTATAAAAATGTATATACATATCGCATCAAAATCTATTCAAATCATACAAACCACTTCGGGTAATAGAAAAATACACAAAACCAAAGAATTTATTAAACACGCGGAGCCACATAGTAATTTTTTTACACTGATATTAATAGACAATACCAAAATTCTTTGATGAATATTATTTTTAATATTGATATTTATATTTAAAAACATAATATCCATATAATTTAAACTAGAAATTCTACGTTAAACGTCGAGATAGACATTAACACAATCAAGAATGAATAAATCTAAGAATTATCATCATGCCCATTATGGAATCTATTAATTGTTAATTCACTGGATTAGCATATTCCTCGCTAAAATAGCGTTTTTCTTAACCAAATCCGATGCGGACATCCCAGATGCGCATATTATACGATGAATAAGTGAGACTTGAAAGAATCTCCAATAATTTACTAATAGTGTGGTGAGATTCAGATCACGAAGTACATTTTGAAGTTCTGCAACATGTATAGCTTCCTCGGAGATGTTTCGATCATACACCAGGCCAAACCAACTGTTTACGTGAATAGTTTGATCTGTGATTTAATTTTTATTTTATTTTTAGTATTTTGTTACCTTACTATCACTATAATATGAGTATATTTTATGTATATTGGAATCTATGTTTAATATAATCATAATGGTAATATTTTAAACAACAATTAATACTACAAACAGTACCAATATTACTGCATTTAAATATGTTATAAAGTTTCGAAGCCAATCTACATTTTAAACGTAAAATACACTGACAATATAATATGTATCTAAATATAGAAAAAATATTAAAGATAATATACACCGTCATATTATGATGTATTATAATATCTATATTTCTACCCATGGTGACCTAGTTAATTGACCGGCTGGCTCTGAAGCTGTGACTTACAGGTTGAACCCCATATTTATGTTTTTTTATGATCTGTATTTAATATGGAGCAAATTTATTCATCGTAAAAAAATCTGTTAATATAACCTCCATCCCATGGAATTTCCTGTGCTCTACTAAGAAGAGCAAGTGGTAATTAATATTTACCTATAATAAATATTATACATTTAAATGACTGTTTTTTTTCACAAATAATTTTATATATTATAGTTTTTTTTATAATTCAATTAATATTTGTATTAAACAACATTTAATAATATTATATTAATATTATATTATCTATATTATAGATACGTATTATCTATATTATATATATATATATATAGATATTATCTATATTATAGATACGTACACAAATACTTTTGTAGATCTCCCAAAAACTATTTAAGTAAATTATCTCAAATTCGCCAGGTACGTCATAATAAACAAACAATTATTATTCAATCTAAATTCAAATCCGAAAATGACAGGTGGTCACCTTTGTGGGTCGTTTTATCAGCTAATAGTTTAATTTTAATTGATGGATGGCGAGTTTTTGAACTATCCCCCATGTTTAATGAACACTTGATGGCTAGCAGAATAATATTATTATGTTGGTTCAATGCGTCATTAAATTTAGCGCCAACCACGAAAATATTGTTGATTTTGCAAAATTTACAGTGGCTTGGATGCAACGGCTAATTTATATGGATAAATCTCAGCAAGTTCACATGCAATATAAAATAAAGTCAAGTTTGAACTAACAAAAAAAAATAACTAAAACTTAGATACTTCCGTATCCGATCATTGAGATAATTTTCGTCGATGATAATAATAAAACATCATCACCTATTTTTTCCGTCTGTTGGTTGGGACATGTTGTTATTTAATATTATTAGATATAAGACATTAATTAATAAGTAAGTTAATAAATAGCCAAAGTCCCACAGTAATATGTAATATTGTTTAGCAAGAAATATTTTTATAACAATAAATAAGAGAAGTACTGAATAAATAGACTTAAGATTTATTGTGTAAATTTAAAAACTAGCTATAGTAATTCCCACAATAATATATTATTGATGTATTGTTACATTGTTCCATAGAGAATCTTTCAAGGAAAGAATGAAGGATGGAAGGAATCATAAGGAATTTAAATCGATAAATTAATAAGAAATCCCTTTAGATATAAGTAATATTGTATGGAGTGTAGTATCGACTATCAATTATATCGTTCATACCATAAAACTGATATTGTGTGACGTTTCTGTTGAACACCTGTTGTATAATGGATCTACATTATCACGGTGACCATTGTCCATGGAAACAATCCGAGTAACAATAGATTCCTATTAGGTGTTCAACCTATATATTACACATGTAGTCAATACAAAGTGGACTTTTGTAATTAATTAAGTAATGTATTTTAATAAAGTTAACTCCTTAATTACTAATTTTGGATAATTATAGCTGCCTGGTTAAACCGTGCTTTATATATATTTTCAATATATCGTGCAATATTTTCGGGATGACGCAAGAAAGTGCGACACTCTGTATTCTTATGGCACAGCCTCAAGAGTTTTGTGGCCATAGCCGACCATTCCTCACTCTACAGCGGTGGTAAAAAAACGATCTACGTGCTGCAGGTCTCACATAGTGGGACGACCTTGTTCTTACATAATGCCCTAATATTGTGGCGTGCCAGGGTAAAGTAGTAGCAGTAGTTGACCGTTTGTTAATAATTGATTCTAGGAATCGAACTGACTTTATAGATGTATGAATGAAAAAAAATGGAACTGCATACAGAAGACGTAAATAATTATAAATTTTACCCTATCACAAACTTTGATTTAAGATAACGGTATAATAAAAACTAATGAAATTAGGTAAAACTGATCATTATCGCATTAAACAGGAACGTTACTCAAAAATATAAATTACCGGCTTGACGAGTTCTGAGAGACCAAAAAAAAAAAAAAGAGGAAGTGTATGCTAAAATGCAATAAATTTTGCAAGACAAACATAAAATAGTACACAATATGTAAAAAACAAAGATAATAAAAAAACTGCAGCAGCACAAGAAGTGTCAACATTTTACAAAAAAGTAAATGCTTCAAGCCTGAGTGCATGAAATGATGACGATGGATAAAGTTTGAATGACAACTTAGAAGTATTGGATAAATGGTAAGAACTATTCGATGTACTTATAAATTATAATTGAGCGTAGTTATGCACAAAGCAGCCAAGCCACAACTTTGAAAAAAATGAGTTATTGTGATTTCCATAATCTCACACGTTTGTTTTACGTTCTGCACAAATCAGCCAAGCTGCTGTGATACGAAAATCTCATATAAATGCCTTTTAAAGATTTTGCAAATCGCAGAATATGACATTTCCGATTTGCATAAAGCAACCAAGCTGCTGTCATACAAAAATGTCATATAAATGCGTTCTAAAAATATGCCATTATTCGTTCTGCAAAAAGCAGCCAAATGATAATATTATGTACTTACGTAAATTTTTAAAATCGTGACTGTAAGATGTGTTTTTCTACCTTCAATTAACAAACATTATTTTTTCGATTACATTAGGTAGGTATGTGTTTTTCATTTTATTATATATAATATAATATACCAATTTTTCATATAAAAATAGTGCCAGGCAGCTAAATATTGATGTATAATTTACAAGTTTTTCGAATTATTTTCAGAATTTTGAAATTCCCATAATAATTTAGTAACTTAGAAGGCTATTTTTAAAGAAAATAATCAAAAATAAAGACTTTTCTTACAAAAATAAGAGATGGCTGCATTCTGCAGAATGTACATTCTAAAAAAATCATTTTACTCAAAACACCTGGCTGCTAAAACACCAAAATTTCATAGATTATATGCTTGTATCTCTTCAAAAGTTATACAAAATCATATATATATATATAATATCTATCATTTAAAAAGTATACACAGTATACAGAGGCTTTGCTGATTTAAAGAAACACAATTTACATAAAAGTGCTTCTATCTCTGTTTGAGGTTTGTGTGGCTCGGCTGCTTTGTGCATAACTACGCTCAATTAACACCTACTATAATGTAACAATCGATATCTGATCAACAAACATATCCAAACGACGATAAAGAAAGTAATCTTCCATAAAAGTCTCAAATGACATCGATGAATTTCAAGACCCTTTGCATGAAAACATTTTTATATGAATGCACAAAAAATTGAAAGTGAAAATAACATGCCTACCCTTAATAAAAAAATATTAAGGTAGGCAGCTATTTTAAGATGTAGGAGATGTTTTCTGTGAAGGTTTCTGGAATTCATGAATAGTAAATCAATCCAAGCTTTTGTTAACAATCCACTTAACGCGAATGTCAACCAATTATTTTTTTTACTTTTATGTTGCTACGAAAACTGCAATTACTACACTTAATCAGGGGTAAATAAAGTTACGGAACTATATGCATAATATACTATAATATATGCATTGCCATACACTGAATATGAAAAAATGTTCAAATAAAAACGAAATTTACACAATGCAGATACAACTATTTTTAATATTCGGGTGTTCTTTCTCTATCTTATCACATGTAAAAATATATCAACGGCTGTTGAAAAAATGTAATATTATATTATTTTGTTATTCGTAACTAGGGATTTCAATCCCGGGATCCCGAGCTATTTTCGATACCTATGAATCCCGGGATTGGTAAACATAACCCCGAAACTTTACGGAAAAAACAGGATTTTTTTATCAATTTTTATGGAAAATAAAATAATAACAGAAAAAATACTTTTAAAAACAAATAACTATATTAGAAATAAATTTGAATGAAGATTTATACCCATGTGTAAATTACCGATTCATTTTATTTTTAAAATAATTTAATAATTTTTATAAAATCATTTTATAAATAAAAATGAAAAATATTAGAAAAAAACAATGCTTCGCACTTTTAACAAAGTAATTCCACAATGATTTCATACGTTTTACGGCAGTTTCATATTTGGCTGACTAATAGATGTATGAAGCGGAAAGGCCATACACCATGATTTGATTTACTATTTTAAATCTCGCTAACCCATTCATTAAGTCTTTACTATCAGAAACAGCAATCTCATATTGAATTAACATCATTAGATATTTATATTACAATATTATTTACTCCATTAAACATATGTATTTTCAAGATTGAACGTATACAATATTAATAATAAATGTCTTAAATAGTATAAATTATACTAGATTTATTTTTGACCGATTTTATCAATGTTATTTGTAAATATAAAAAAATTGTATTAACTGGAAAAAAATGCCAATCCCGCGACCAGACCCGGGATCCCAGGATTGTCAAATTGCAAACTTTGCTCTTAGATAATCGGATTCCTTTTGACATTCTTAGAGCAACGTTTACATTCACATACCTACACCACATTTCATCATAAAACATATCTCTTGATAATGGCCTCTGCAACGAGCCCGAAACGTCGAGTAAAGAAGGAAGAAGGAGACACGGTGAAAACCCAAGAATATACTACGATAAAAAACAACCGTGAAAGCCTCAAACATTATATTGTACACTTACTTATTTTTTCCGTCAAAAAAAATTAAGTTTTCAACTTTATTGAATGTGCGCTGGGCATCGCTAAGCAGAACTTAAAAGTTTGGTTATGAGAAAAAGCGTTCAAATTTACTCGCCATACAAAGTACTTACATACTGTTTATGCACCAGAAGTTATGCTAGTGATAAAACATACATTTAACCATGTTATCCAAAGTTTTATTAGGTTATATAAACATAATAAACCTACTTAACTACTTTTTCATTTTGTATCCTGGTCAGTTTGTATAGTCTTACTTAATACTTAATAATATACTATCAAATAATAATATTGTTTGCTTACAGGTATTTTATACTTAGGCACAGTATTCTTTTAAATAATAAATAACATCAAATACAGTGTGATACTTAAAAATCATATAATTTGTGTTAAGTATCAGCGCTTTAGTATGTAATTCTATTCTGTTTTGTCAAAATTAAATTTCCAGCTGTACGTGCCATTTAAACTAATTTACCGAAATACATCGTTATCACAATTATGCTCTTTTTCATGAGAAGGGCTCATTATTATTATATGTACATATATACAATTGCTGTTCTCTTAATCATATTTTGTTAAATAGAAAGTAGGTATAATAAATATTTACAAAAAAAAATGTTGGCATTTTTATAACGGGACGATTCGGCGAAAATTCGAAAATAGACGTTTGTGAATTATGAGGACCTATGTACTTTAAAAATATGTATTTATTATTTAAATTATTATATTATTATTGAATACTTGGTGAGAATATAAATATGCACACGTAAATAATGATTTAATTGTAATGTTTTTGTTTTAATTTACAACAAGAAGAGAGTGCTTTTATTTTTATATAAAGCCTCAAGCACGATAATTCTAAATACACAATAAAAAATATTTTAAGAGCAAAATGAATTAAAACTACTTACTAGTAGATAGAAACTGATTAAAATTCATCATCTACTTTATGTATGAAATCGTAACGAACGTCTATTTATTTCATTCGACAGTGCGAGGGCAGTGGCGCCCAGTTGTCCCTTTACCTTTATAACTACATGGCATACATAATATTTACTTTGCGATACGTCTACTTAGAATGGAAAAATGTGTATGTACATTTATTTCTTCGAGAGTACATCTCCACCAAACATTGAGCAGAATAAATTCTCAAATATCCTGTACATTTGAGATTTTTTTATGTAAAATAAACCACAAAGTGAAATGTACTGGCGCTCTGTATTTTCAAGTTGCCTTTGTGAGTCATATTTTGTGACACTTTTAAAATTGTACTCCGAACTGCAAAGAAAATATTTTCTCTGACGGTACACGTGTATCCGAATACATCTATTATTTATAAAGTTGACAGCTTTTATATACACAGGAATGATCGTCACGTGGATTTTTGGTTGGTAAATTACCTTACAGCTTTTACAGCAAAATAGCAAGAGCTTTTTTTTACATAAAACTTTAATTACTACCGGTGGGTGGCACATCTCTGCTACAAAATTCGACGATAATATAAATTTTCATTTTTTAATATAAAAGCACAATATAGCTTTTAGAGGCTGCCTCGTTTTCACTTTTGTTCAATTAAGGACGATAACTTCTTTCTACGTATAGGTGCGGACGCCGCAGTGATATGCAATATTTAACTCTGTTGAATGCCAAAAAGTAATTTCAGTATTTTTAATTTATCGTGTAAAATTGAAAATATTAGTTTACTCCAAAAACCTACTCAATACTAAACGCAGACATCTCTTAGCCTGATTTAATAATATTATTTGTTTTATTTGATTTTTAACTATATTTTGGAAAGTGTTTTAGACATTTTGTAGAACAGAATAATAATAAATAATAAACCTCTAATAAATACATTGATAAACCCGGGTCGCAAAAAATGACTCAAATGTAATGATGAATCCATTATAAATTAACAATTTTGTCACTATTTTATCATTTCAAACTTCCCAGTAAACTATTTTGATAAAATAAGTATACAAAATATATAAGTACTTACCTACTTCTCTATATATATAAAAATCTCGTGTCACGATGTTTGTGGTCGAACTCCTCCGAAATGGCTCGACCGATTTTTATGAATTATTTTATGTATATTTGTTAGGTATGAGAATAGGTCAACAAGTATATTTCATATCGCTAGGTGATTAGGGTATCTCTATCCAGAAAAATTTTCTTTTATTTTTTTGACAATTTTTTTTTTTGTATTTTTTTTATTATTTGGCATAAAAATACCTATAACCCCAAATTTTCACTCTCCTACCCCCACCCTCCCATTTTTTAATCGCGATTTTATTATTTTTGTATGAACAAATTTAACCGTCGTTCGTATTTCAAACAGAACGAAATTATTTATGTTGTTGAATGACGGATGGTGCTACGTCAGAGAAGAATTCAAGAGAAGCGTCGCGTCATTTTGACATTTCATTCGGCATATCACAACGCAGTGCGTGCAAAATTTTGTACGATTTATTTTAATTTATCTATTTTTATGTGCGTGTATCAAAGTCACAATGCCAGCAAGACGCAAGGGGGGCCATTTGGGCCGTCGAACGAATAAAGCAACAAACATGCGAAATAGTAGAGCAGAAAGAACAGACGAACAAATCTAACAAGATAACAAAAATGTGCGTGTAAGCATGTCGCAATTGCGTGCATCTCAATCACAAGAGGTACGAGCTGAACGAAATCAACAACGACAATTGGAACGGAGCCAAGCGCGCCGGTTCGTAGTTAACACACGCAGAGCAAATGACCGACAACGCCAACAAGTACATCGAGCATTTACATCCGCTTCGTTCCTTCGTCTCGCATTCGAGTACGAGCCAGATATTGAATAGTCCGCTCATCCGAAAGTGCTGATTGGCGCTATGGACAAAGAATGTCCCCATCATCATGCGCTCAAATTCAAACATGAGTCAGCCGGGATGTGTTGCGCATCAGGAAAAGTGCAACTACCAGAAATTGAGATACCACCAGAACCATTGAACGGCTTGCTCATCTGCATGGTTCCAGATTCAAACCTGTTCCTGAAGTCCATTCGCACATTCAATTCATGCATCCAAATGACTTCGTTGGGAGCAACAGAAATAGTTCATAATACTGCGGCAAATGGTCAACAATTCCATTCTCCGTTCAAAATCAAAGGCCAAGTATACCACAAAGTAGGCTCATTGCTGCCAATGCCAAACGAACCACATAATTTTTTACAAATCTACTTCATGGGCGGTGAGGACATCAATCATGTGGATGCACGTTGCGGCTACAATAGCCTCAATTCGCCTAATGCCAGGCGCATCGTTGGCAAATTGGACGCCCTGTTGAATGAGCACAATGAATTATTGAAATTCTTCAAAGCACACATGCACGAATTGCAAAGTGACAATCACGCTATTGTCATCAATACTGATAAAACACCAGCTGGAGAGCACGTGCGTCGATTCAATGTGCCTGTTGTTGACGACATTGCTGGAATCATGGTTGGCGACCGCACATCGACGCGAGAAATCGTGATTCGAAGAAGAAACAATAATCTGGAGTTCATCGCTGACACACATCGTTCATACGATGCTCTCCGATATCTGCTAATTTTCTGGAAGGGACAAGACGGATATTGCATAAACATTAAGCAACGAGATCCTGTCACAGGTAATTCATTCATTATGAACATCATTACTCATTTTGAATTGAGAAAATGAATGGTTGATGTTTTTTTGTTTTTATTGGCGGTCATCGTCTACAGCGCTCTATTCATCTTTCTGTCACAGATCCCATCCCCACACACTTATGATACATTCGTTATTTTTTATTTAACAACCAAAATATTCACTAGAAATAATTTATATGGCAGAACAACGTTTGCCGGGTCAGCTAGTAAAATATAAATGTTTAGCTTGAGAATATTATCTTTCTGGCGGTATCGAAAGTAAACGTAAACTTATGTATAGTACTACCATTGGCTCAGTCCAGTGTAAATCAAGTGGTAAGAAGAAGAGCGGTGGAACAGTCCATCCCAGACACGTAGATAGTCTCTTCCAACTGAAATCATCTCGTTGAAACGGCCAACTCTTTCCTAGCGGAAGAGGCGTGTTTCCTCTCTTCCAGCCGATTGATTTCCGATAGTTTGTTTTTCCGTTACCGGGCTAAAATAGTTTATATAAAAATTCCACGACTTTCCTTTGAATTCAATAAAGATCTTTATAACTCACTACAACCAAGGCACTATTGAATAGGGTTAATACCTTAAAATATTTTATGAACAAACTTTCGAAAAGTAAATGGATCGATCTGGGTGCCATCTGGATGATTGCCACCTTGGTGCCGATTAGGGATTGCAATACCGAATGAATATATCAATACCGGTATTTCAGTATTTCTTATTGAATAGGTACCGATATTAATACCGGTGCGTCAAAACATATAATAAAAAAGAAGTACCTATCTATAAATATAGCTAATAAAATCTATTACAACACTATTTTATAGCAACCTAAAGAACCTACCTACATTTATTATTCTGATATATTCTACTTACGTGAGGGTGAGATTATGTGGGCTATTTTATAAATTATTTTAATTACTTACTTAGTACTTCTTTGAACTTATATATAATATATATAAAAGTATATATATTATGTATAATTGTATTTTCACTGCATTTGTATGTTTATGTTATGTTCTTTTTTATATTTTCATTTTTATCC
This sequence comes from Rhyacophila brunnea, assembly GCF_057557595.1. NCBI lineage: Eukaryota > Metazoa > Arthropoda > Insecta > Trichoptera > Rhyacophilidae > Rhyacophila > Rhyacophila brunnea. The sequence continues at coordinate 22,534,977 of NW_028233350.1, forward strand.
CTTTGATTACTTTTGTTTTTCTTTCTTCTTTATAATAATATTTTATGTTTTGTTGTGAACGTCTTAAACTCATAATTTGTAATATCCACAATATGTAAAAATAAATAAATTTAATCGAATTGAAGCAAAAATATTTATACTTAGATCATAATATTTTAGAACTGATAATGATTCAAGATTTGTAAGGTGATATCTATGATCCAAAGTACATAATACATTTAAACTATAAGTATATAATATTATATAGATACATATTTTTCAAAAAGCGATTTACCTTTTTATTTCATTGTATTCGCTAACGGGCTCGCACGATTGACGCATGTCTTATACTTCACGTTCTTTCACAATATTTTTATTCCAATCTAGTTTTCGGTGACCTCTAATATCCGGTTACATATTGTCTATCTCAGTGTGATTGAAAAATCATATAATCTTGAATTTATTGTAGTGACATGATATAATCTTGAGTAGGTAGATTATTTATAATTATATACCATTTCGAATTAGATTAATAATCAGATTTCGCACTGCGCATGTGCGTCTTGTTATGGAATAGAACATATTATTTTTTTAAACCGTCACTGGCGGTCTATTGCTACAAAAATTATATTCGTAAGAATATTTTATGCTTTGTTGTCTTAATACAATCCGAGTGATCCATATATGTGAAGCTTGAAACTATAAATCAATAATTTACTTTCCAAGTAGCAGGCTCCTGAATCGTCCTTTAGTAATTTCGTTGTAACTACCACCCAAACCACATTTATTATTATTCAACGGTAAAACAATAGTGAAGTTAGTATCTTCACGAATCAAATATTGGTAATGATTATATTTATTTTTACGTTTTTTTTTAAAACGTTTTTATTAGCTCGTATTCTTGTTTATCCGGTGGTTATTTGTCCAGTACAAATCTTGCAATCGATTTTTAAATAACTTCCCGACTAGCTAGACATTTGAAACTTTTAGAACATATCAGAACACGATGACAATGCATTCTTTTAATACTTTAAGCCATCTTTAAGCAGAATTAAATTCATTTTCAGTTAATTCTGTTTTATATGGAAAGTTATTTCAGAAAAATCCGTAAAAAGTAAAAGACTATTATTGGTTGCTAAGGGGGTGGTCCTAGCAACTAAATTATTAATATATACGTGCGTTACTATGGAAATCAAAATGGAATGTCAAAATGACATTCCAGTATTCTATATTATTGTTTGTTTTTTTGTTTTTTATTTACTTCATATCAAGTAAAAGTTTGAACATATTGAGCATAATAATTCAACAGAAAATTTAAAAACGTTGTATATAAAAAAATCTTTTTATTTTGTAATTATTACTGTTCAAATAATATATTTATTTTTTCATGCATGTGCTATGTAATCTATAGATCCAATTTTTTTTTTCATTGGGTCTACAATTCACTGTGGCTCACATGACGAAGAGGTTTCTAAAAAAAACAACACGAGAAATGGATGTTACCTATTTTCTCAACATATTAGGTCGATGCTCTGGGTCCGAAACATTTTATATTTCAATGTTTTTAGATACCTAATAAATTACTTACCTTAAATGTAAATTATCAAAAAATGTCTCAAATTATAATTTTCGTATTTATCCGCTAGATGGTTATGGTACGTGGAGTATTCATCTTAAGATTTTAATTTATTTATAATATTATTTTTTAGATTTTAGAAATTTATAAAAGTACTAATTTCGTGCAGATTACTTTTGTAAAGTAGCTTATAAATTCGATTTTTAATTCAATTATGTATGGATTAACTATCTTCATTCTTAAAATATACAGTAATAATTTAATTAATATTAAAATAACTTTATTAAAAAGTAGTAATTAATAGTTAATAATATTATATAACTCAATTACACTGAGCTAAAGAATAATTATTATACACTAAATAAATTTGTTAATAGACAAAAATTCTTTTGTAAATTTTTCACATTTACATTATTTATGGCAGCGAAGGAGTGCTGTTCTGTTTTGTATACGTTTATTAAAATAGCGGGTAATAAGCAGCTCAACTTTATTACAAAATTCGTGAGGTTGTGTTTATGATAAGTACGCGTGCATGATACTAAAAGTTTTCAAAGCAAAAAACTTCACAAAACGGCACCCGTAAAAGTTTTGACCCGCAAGTTTCGTTACGTAGAGAAGTTAAAACTTGTTCGAAGACCACTCTAATAAAAGTTTTCCGCATCTAACCTCACAATAATAAGGCAAGTAATGGCCGTATTGATATCTCGAATGGTTATGGTCTGTCGAATAAGTATCTTCGGTTCTTTTAAAATTCATCTAAGGTCTGGATTTAGGGTATCGGAATCTCTTGAGTCAATTAAATTATTCGTTCATCACCGGCGCCACAACTCGGTGTAGATCTTAGCCACATTCAATCCACTTACACAGCACATCTTCAGTCTAGGTCTTCCGATATATCTTCTCACTTATGGTCTTAGGAGATTGTGTGTATTTTCAATGAATCCATTTAGCGTTACTTCCACGTAGAAGATGACAGGTGAGTCATTATATAATGAATTTAGTGTGTAGTCGTACTTTATCTTCATCAGATACAACTCCTAGGATCCTTCTGAATACATTACTTTCTAAAATCTTCAGCTGGTCGTTATCTTTTTTTGATGGCGCTTAGTGATTTTATCATATGTCATCATGATGGTTTTGTATATTATTTTCGTTTTTTTTTTAAGAATGGTCTTTATCTGCAATGATTATTTATAAACAATAAATATGGAACCGGTATAAATTATAATAATAATTAACATTCAGACATAGTGTGCATTTTCACTTATTTTAAACGGTCCACGTGCGCCACGTAGGTCAAAATGGGATGTTATGGTATTTTCAGAGCATAAGCCTGGAGATACCTTAAACGTTGTAGATAATCTATTTATATAATTTTGAAGCCTTATGATCCTTTATATTTATTTTAAATATTTGATGACTGCAGTTATTACATAAAATAGTGTTCTTTTAAACCTCTCGATGTAATGTTTTAGAAAAGAGTCATATTTCAGCACATCCATGTGCAGTGGTGTTAGGTCGTCCCCGGTGGTTAGTAGTAGAGCTTAGAAAAATCGGACGACTTATTGTCCTCAAACTTTTGGCTCGACAATGAAGCGCCTGCTCATGATCCATGATTTTTTAATATTGAAAATTTCACGACTTTTTTTGGAATTCGATCACATCAACAAACATATTTCTGACTTAAATCATGCCAGTGTTTAGGTAAATTGTATTAATTGACTTATAATTTTATCATAATAATTATTGTTTACAATCTGTGTAAGGACTTTTGAATAATTTATAAATATTAACTATTATAAATTATTTTTATCGATATTCTATACATTGAAATATTAATCAAGCTTCCTGTGCTAAAGTTAACGTACTTTAATGTTTTACTTAAACTACTTAGATTACGTTATTACTATTTTTATAAACGAAAAATAGTATTTTATTATCAAATTCTTGATAATAGTAAAAAACCGAAATAATAATTATAACTTTAATCAAGTTGTACTTTTATAATTTAGAATAATTCTAATTTAACTAGTGTAAAATTAAATATAATGTTGACAATTATCATTATGTTTATATGTACCTTTTCATCTGAGAACTGGGTATTCTAGTATTAGTATTAATAATAATGAGCCATAATAATGATGGACATCAAATTATAGCCAATGATAATTATGATTGAATACGACGTAAATATTTTGAATACCAAAAATATATAAATAGAATCAAAACAATTATGACGTACGTAATTTGTTTAGATATAACGTCACATTGGTCATACTGAAGAGATATGTAGTGGAAACTGTTTAATATACATACAATACGTACTAATACTTATATTGGAACAATTATAAAAACACTTTATTAAACAGAGATATTGAAGTCTGTTACCGAATAGCGTACACGAGTCTAGTGGGTGGTCATGACAGGGAAGGTCATGTCAAAAAAACGTGCATAACGTCTCTTTAGATGCTTTAGAACTACGTGTGGGAGTAAAAATATGAAGATCGTTATATAATTCACTTGAAATCATTTTAGTTACCTACTTAATCCAACCATTCGGAAAAATTCTGTCAGTCTAATCCGATTACTAACCATGTGTAAAATAAAATATACAAGTGCCTTTTAAAAAGAAATTCTTTACAAGTACAAAATCAACAATTAAAATCGTTTTGAGTAATAAAAAATCCAAAATTACTCATCCAATAATATTCGAAAATTATTTGGATTTAAAAATAAAATTAAAAAATGAATTATAACTATAAAAACTGCCGAATATGTTAGTTGATATTATACTGTAAGATGTTTATCACGACAAAAATTATAATAATATTACCATTACATAATAATAATATGAGACTAAACATATTATTTCATAATAACGTAAGATTTAATAATATTTTTTTTTCTCGAGTTAACCATTTTTAGAATAAATAAATCCTTATTGAAAATCCAGCGTAAACCGATTATTTTAAATAAGCAATTTCTCCCTAAAATAAAATTTTGTTTTTTTTTCCTCGTCGAGTTTATGTGGGTTTCTGAATCCTAAACCCTGAAATATCTTGTCAATGGCAAAGTTTGTTTTGACTATAACCCAACCCAGTCTGTTTCATTTCTAAATATCATGCACCTTTCTTGCATATAATGCAAATATTCTTGTCAAATTTGTTGAACGAAAAATATCAATTCGCTATAAAAACTACATCTTTGCTTATTAAAGCTTTCCCCTCTTTCATGATATTGTTTATTCAAAATTATAACGAAATAATAATGTTTTAATAAAAGCAATAATAATGATTTTTTTTCATTTCATTTTTTGATCACAGATTTATTGGACTAAATTCACAAGAAATGCACTTGGGTATATACAAACTCAGTCGTTAAAGAACTCGCTCGCCAATCGAAAGACATGTGTTTGAATAATTACACTTTTCAAAATAATTTTTAGATTTTTTTATACCTACGTATATTTTTAAGCTTTCACTAAGTTAAGTATTTTTAATAATGAATGCAATATTTCTTAATTAATGACAGCAGATGGTTATTAATATTGTTATACAAATAGACGTAGCTTAAAAGTCTACAGTGGCTTCATTAGTAAAGCGACCGCCTCTTAATCCACGGATCTCGGATTCAAAAAGGCTTGTTGTTTTATCCAGAGTATTGGGCGCAAAAAATCTACCAATATTACCTCCACATCATGGAGTCCTATATGCTCCACGTTAGCTCCATCAAAAGCAAACATGGTCTATGACATTACAAAATTTGTTTCATATATAGCGGCAGGATTCCCTCAAATTTTATTTACGGCGTTCTTGTACTTAACAAAATATATTCAAAGTAGCAGTAAACATGTTGATAATATTCAAGTCTGAGTCACATTTTGCAATATTAAATAGTACTTTTTTGCAGGCAGTTTGTTTTTTTTGCAAACGGAAAAATTCAAAACAAATACGACCCAGCATGTACCTAATTTAATACGAGGAAATTCATTTAGCATTAAATTCTAGTCTTCAAAGACTCGCCAGTGCGCCGCGGGACAAAGAAGAATGTTCCGAATCACTGAATTATAATACGAAAGTCGTGTCGCGGAAAAATTGTGCTTTTCCCTGCTTAATGATTTCCACAAAAGCCCCCAGGCCAAGCCAAAAGTACCAAGCGCTTACCTTCTCACAGTGGCTTTTCTGCAATTTTCCTTATGGCGTATAATTTAAACGTATGCTTACATAATTACAACACTATTTATGTTATTTATAATAATAGTAAACTGGCACCCTAAGGACTCGCATACTTAACGAAGGCAACAACAGATAAATGTTTTTTATGTCTCTTGTTGGTGTAGGTATATATTTTAGCTTCTCATTTCAGAATAAACATAATTTTGCTGCAAAATAACTTTATACACATGTTATTTTAACTTACATATATATATATATATATATAGTTATAAAAAAGAAATTTATTAGACATACTTACTTAGTAAAAATAATAGATATATTATATTAGCCAAAATTTACATAATTTATTGAATGCACTTATACTTATACCTAAGTGCAGATATATTTTCAACTAACTAAAATCGTTAAGTAGTGATAAGTAATAATCTTCAAAAATATTGGATAATAAAATATACAGAAAAAATACGTATATTTCGCTTTTCTCGAAACTATCATTTCTACGTCAAACACACTTAGGGCGGCAGTATAATATATGTATTATGTCTAAGAACAGATATTACACAACAATAAATATTCAATAAATGTATGAATTCAATACTGAAAGTTTATATTTTATATCCACAATATTAAAAAAATCTAATATACCCCACGGAGTAGTACAATGTACTGGATCGATATGGTAGAGGAATTCATTTATCTGTGGATACATCCAAGCTCGTGATGACGTAATAATTATAACTAGTATAATTATAGACTAATATAATTATAAAATTATATGTAACATTTTTAGGTTATAGATAGATATTAAATACTTGTCAACAGTTCAATAGAAAAAATATTACTTAACGTTGAAGAAGACAACAGTTTTACTACACGTTCATAAATGATGGAGTTATGTTTTACAACCAAAAATTGGTACTTTACTTTGTATACAAATAATGACTTCACAACGGTAAAATATTAATACATAATTATATGCTCAAATATTTGTATAAATAATTTATATCGAATGAAAAATATATGTTTTATTATCTACATATAACTATACTGTACCTATCTACGTCTATCTCAAAGAACGACACTGGCATGTAACTGTGATGTGCGTCAGACAACGCGGTCATTAGGCTAACCATTTTCTTCACCCTTAAAATCATTATCCTCCTGAGATTTCATTTTCCGACCGTGAAAACGGATCTTTTATTGCCTAAAAATCAAGGACGTATCTATAATCGATTCTGAAGCAAATAGAACGCAATCAATAACTTATTGATTAAGAACTTGTTAAGCCACTTAAGGGGAGAATATTTCAATACTTTTATTAGTATTTCAACTTCCAGCATGTTATTTTAGCAATCGGAAATTTCCGATTTAGAGGGCTAAAAATAACATGGACACGGTGTTTAAATACAGATTTTCTGATATCAATTTTGTACGTCATTTTTGGTAGTCACAATAATATATTTTTTTTATAATGACAAAAATGCATATATTATAACAAGTAGTATTTAATCATATTAATTTAATTAAACTCAGTATAATAATCATCTGCTACGACATAATTACTATTTTTGAACAGTGAATTTCTTATATATTTTTTCCATTACTGTCCATGTCTTGTATACTTTGTTATCAGTATATGATATTATATTAAGTCGGATGAGTCCAGTCCTGATTATAATGAAACTAAGTGAAATAAGTTAATTATATAATATGTTTTATTTTAATCAATACACTGCTTCCACAAGAATTGATAAGTTAACACCATTAAAGAAAATATTCGTTTGTAACTTTGTTTTAACACAATATAATGTTGGAAAAATAGATAACGTAATAAAATTTAATTACAAATTACACAATACAATATTTCATTTCTTTCATCAATTTTATCGATATATTTTAGGTTGATATTGACATCGATTAAATTGGAACATATATAATTTTAAAAAAACACTACTGAGAAAATATATTATAACTAATAGAAACAATATTTTTTGAAAAAAGTAAGACACCCGGCAGGAATCGAACCCGCATCTCTTGGGTTTACGCTCCATGCGCATTGTCTACTACGCTACAAGATGACATACCAATTACGACAAATTTTAACTATTGGCTCTTAATACCTGCTCATCAGCTACTATTGGCAATCAGTTTTTGTTTATTAAATCAAAGTAGGTACCTACTACTTTAAATCTTATGAATTATTCGTTGAATAAAAGAAATAGTTGATTAAATTAGATTAGGTACACAATATACATTAGGTATATCAAATTAATCTTGGTAAAAGCAACAATAACAATTTCAAAAATCAAATAAAATATTGATTTTCAATTTGGTTTGAGTGGTAGACATGCTACTAAAACAAAAATACAATCATTTTTTTTATAAATAACGGAAGTCAGTTGTCTATCACAGCAAAGCTATGTTAAGCTTTCCATTAACCATTCCTGAAAAACACACAAATATAACATTGTATCACTGCTACAAATTTTAAAATAACATTATATTATATTCTTAAATAAAACAATTGTGGAACATTTGTGTTTATAAAAGTAACTTCAATAAAATATGTTTATATGAACATATATGTTTTCCTATTATTGATTTAAATCAAATAAAAAAGGCCAATCTCATTGAAGTTTATTTGGTAGAAATCTATTATAATGGTTTTGAAACTGACAAAAACTTTGCTTTAAAACCAAAATAAAATATACTTACGGAAATATTTATGTTCTGATTCGATCTAGTTTTGTAATTATCTATCCATTTTATTCAAATATCGCATTTTACTTTTTAGCTAATCTCTTCTTATTATAAGACAATGTCAAAACTGATACAATCTTTGACCCCGAAAGTTTGGTGCCATTAACAAAAGGGGATAACTGTGTATCTGGATCTGGAGTCTTGAGAAGATATTGCGACTCAGATATTAGATTTCGGCTATTAGACATCCGTTAGGTGCTTCTTTGTGGTTTAGCATTACTAAGGTCAAAGAAATTAATAGATGATGTAGATTCTGAAACAATAATTTTAAAATCTATTTATTGTCAAAATATAAAATGACAATTGTCGCCTTTTACACTTTTGTACGAATGCGAAAATATATAGGTAGGTACCAATGACATAGATATGGACGAAGCATCAGGAAAAAAAATGATACTCACTTTTTTGGTGGGTCTGCCGAATGGCATAATCTGTTCTAACGCCATTACACTAAAGGTGATATTGTTATAAATTCCCGATGCTTTTTGTCGGGTCTACCGAATGGTTTGGTTCGAAGGGTTTGCTCAAATGAACATTGACACTAGAAACACTGTACTAACGCCATTACAATTAAGGTGATATTGCTATAAATTCCCGATGCGTGAAATCGCATAATGGAACTTGCTAGCTACTGTATTGAGTGCGTTGTCCATTAATAATGTCATGTGTAGCTACGTTATTCACTCAAACATAATCTTCTTTATATACCTACCTATTTTTTATGTTTGCCTTGGTAGATTTCCAAACGTGAAAATTACAATAGGTAGGTACTATAATTATTTCGATGCCACGACCGCAAAGAAATTTCAAGGGGCATACAAGTTAGTGTATATACCTATAAACATAATATAAGAAAAGTAGACTTACCCATTAACTTATTTTATCAGCTATCGGATTGCAAAACCTTTTTATCAATATGGTATAAAAACGCCGAACAGCAATATTATTTTGACACTTGACATTATGTCAACTCGAAAAATATTGCACGACTACTTTTGTTTTGAAAATATCATGTAGAATTGACATGAAATTTGAAAAGACTGATCGAAAGCTCGAATTTTTATTGGCTGGACCATGGGTAAGCTCTGATTGGTCATTGAAATGGCCTTGTATCATACGACTTCGTGTGTGACCGTGCTGCCATCTATTCTGATAACTGAGTATTTCTGATGTATTAGGTCAATGATACTCAACCTTTTTTTTCTTCGGGCCGAATACATATATTTGTAAAGTAACGCGGGCCGCATCACTACTGGTGTAACGAAAAAAATCATGAAACCTCCCCTTTTTTACAAAACATTTTTGAGATTTTAAAAATTATGCGTGTTTTTTAAATTAATCGTGTGCAATAGCAACACTCTTATACCAGATCGGATGTGGACCATAATGACAATCCTCTTCGGGTGTCAGTATCTGTACGTCAAAGTCGAAACGAATCTCAAGATATACGAAATTCCTGATAATAAATGTATTTCGGGCTGCACATATAAGCTTAAAGGGCCGCAGATTGAGTATCGCTGTATTAGGTGGTCACGTTCGCTGTATGGAACTTCCACCCCCCCCTGGCCTCCACAGAGTGGAGGTTTGTATTAACAGATTTTATTTATACGAGAAATGGATGTCAGCCACTTGCTCAACCTATTAGGTCCATACTCTGATTCATACACAAATTAAAAAAACAATATTGTGTACTCGCCAGACCCAGGATTCGAACCTGGGACCTTTGACACTATAGACCGGCGCTTAAGCCACGCGGCCAACGTGGGTGTAATAATGATTAATGTGTAACTTACTAATTATATTTAATACATATTTTACTGATAGATTAAATTTCGATTTCCTGGTGCATAGCCATTAATCATTATAATTTGAGAAAAAATGTTTCAAAATCAAAGATATTCTATTAACATAATAACAAAATCATATTTTTAATACCTTCTGCTGAAAAAAATCAATTAATTTGCTCAATAATTGAAGATTTTCATAAGTATGTGAAAAAAGTTAAATTATAACTTACATAATATTGAAATATTTGTTCTTATTTATTATACATGTATTTCCGGCAAGTAGTGTAATAAAAATCTGTTTAAAATACGAGTATCAATCCAATCCGAAAAAATAGGTCATGATCTTCATTATAATTATGTTGATAAAAAGCTTTATATTTTATTTAAAAAAATCGTGTGAAAATGTATTTTTCTTTGCGATAAGCATTGCATAAGCGTTGGACTACAAAGCCGTGGGTCCCAGGTTCGAATCCTGGGTCTGGCAAGTACAAAAATTGTTTTTCAATTTGTGTGTGTCAGGGTATGGACCTAATAGGTTGAGCAAGTGGCTGACATCCATTTCTCGTAAAAAACAAAATCTGTCAATACAAACCTCCACTCTGTGGAGGCCCATATGATCCTATCAGGATCGGACATGGTCGAAAAAAAAAAAAGAAAAAAAAAAAAAAAATTAAAATATATGTTATCACCTTTTTTATGTATTTGCGAACAATACGAAAAGTTACGTTATTTAAAAAGGTTTCCCATTATATGTGTGGCACGTCAATCCACCGATAAAAAAATATACGAACTTTGCCCGAAAAAGTCTTAGTAAATAATTTACGTATTCCTCTATGAAATGGTTTCACACCAGACCTCTAGAGGTGGAGCTTTTTATGAACCTCAAAAATTTCAGTAAAAGTGCTTATAATATTATACACTTCCCTGCGAACAAACGTAATTCAAGAGCCATTTCCAAATTTCCAGGGTTGATTATATTGATCCTAAGGGGACCCCATCTGTTATCTGTAGATTGAAAAAAAGAAGGCCTACCTTTTCAGTTGTAGTGCGCTATACGTGATCGCATTACGAATTATTTTGTCGTATATAATAGAATCAGCATACGGTCCGACTATGTACGTACAACTCTTTTGTGAAACTGAACTGTCTTTGTTAAAATGGCCATAAAATCTGTTGTTTAGTATTCTGAGGATACGATTGGTCAATGTGAGTATAAATTCCACGAATTAGGATTACGCTTGACTCTTGCCGTTACTTTGAATTTAAGCCAGTTCAGTACTCATTTAACAGCAACCATATTTTATTACAAGAAAACAATTGGAATTTAATCACAGATCAAGTAGATACAAAAAATATAAACTTATTAATAGTAGGTGTATCTATAAAAGAAATATATATTGATTATACCTATCAGTAATTGATATATGTACCTACTCGTATATTAGGATTACCATATGAAAAAAATATTTTTTAAAGAGTTTTACGCATATAATATTATATCATATCTAATTCGGTAATAGCAAATATATATAGGTTTTAAAAAAGCATTGCAAAACTAATGATGATTTGTACATTATGTTAAATTTCAAATTGGTTAATAATAACTACTTCAGACCTATTATCATATATTTGTATATATAATTTAAGGAATTTAACATTACACTGCTTATAAAACAATACGTTAAAAAATGTTATGAACTATCATGAACTAAAATCATAAATTAATGAAATTTGCACTATTTTCCACGTTAATAAACATAAATAACAGGCTACATACTTCCTACTCTTTTTTTAAATAAAATTGCCATGCATTTTATGACTTCATTCAAATTATGTAAAAATGATTATAAAGCATTTAGGTACTTATATAAGTACGCACTTAAATTGTATAATTTTTTATAATGTTACCATGACATGGTGCAATAAATCAGTTTTCACATATTATACCAAAATTTGAGTGTTTAAATATTTTCTACACCTAATTATGAAGATAAAATCTGAAAACTCGTAATTTGTAAAAATAAATAAACTGTTTACTCGGTTATAATATGAGCGATAAAAGTAACGAATAACCTAGTATAAAAACGAAAACTGAAAATACATGGGAATAATAATTGAATTATTAATTTTAAAATAATAAATTATAATTTATTTTATTCTTTAAAAAAAAAACATGCGACGTTATTAATATCATTACCCGTTACAAAGCACTGCTATTAAATCTTGACTTAATTTCAAATAGGAATACATGAATATTTTTCAGATACCAACCTATTTCAATCACGCGAATGTTTTCATAAATATTTTTTGTTATTTCATCGGTTTTTTGCCATTACCAACACTTGATCCTTTTGTGACCCTCGTGGTGCGAAATGAAATACGAAAATATTTTTGCCTTCAATACAGACGTATATAATTTATTCCTTTTATAAGTACGCTCCTTTCATTTTCGTATGTTTTTTTCTCCTTTTTTAATAATATCCTGAATTCGCTCATACTAGGTATTACCGTATCACTGACTTTTCAACTCCATTAATTTTTACCTTTTATTCTGGGAAATGAAAGATTAAGGTTTTCAAAATCGCAAAGTTTACAATCTCGAATGAGAAACTGACCTGCTTTTATTCAAAATTTATTTTTTTACTACAGAAAAATTCCATCCTCTGTTTCAATTATCATCTTCTCTTTCGAAACGATTGATATTTATGACTCTGTTTTTATGCCAACGTCATATTTAAACTGAAAAAAATTACTTTCAGTACTTCACTTAATGGAAATTAAACGGTTGTGCCAAGAATGCTTATTTTTGATATTGCATAAGTAAGTAATAGTATTGTAATAATCTATTACTAGCTGCCCGGAACAACTTCCTAAAGGAACAAATAAGGTGTGGTGTGAAATTTCAAGTTTTACATAAAAGCGGAATAATATAACGGTAATCTTGTTCATTTCATACACATTTTTGTTATATGACAATTCTTAGATGTAACGAAATACTGAATATAAATCTATCATACATAAGTTGACAGAGCTGACAGTTGATAGATAATAAATAATACCTATGAATAATGGGATGAAAATTTATAAAATAATTAATATAAAATTTCTTCATCACAGTTGGTGTCGTTTTTTAGAGGGGTTTGTTATAAAGTAAGTCCATATATCAACAAAGACATTACTCACAGCCTTAATAAAGCATACTTCAGTTAGGCACTAAACCTACTAAAGTTTAGTAGGCAATTTAAAAAAGCAACACGTGCGCTTTACGTAATAAATAAAACTAAAAGTCTCTTTAAATATTCGTATGGGCGGTTTTTCATTATAACAATTAAGGGTATATGAAAACAATTCCGTAATAGCCAAATAACAACTCTTAATTAATCTTGAACCATTTTTTTACGTTATGTTGTTTTTTTCCAAAATTAATTTGACAAAACATATGAAAAAAGATAAAATGATAAGGTACCTACGGGAATATTTTGAAGCAAAATTTCCTAGAATTTTCTTTAGAAGCATTTTTCATTTTATTGTATTTCTTACCTCACGTGAAATAAAAATATTTTTTTCTTAGATATTGCTATCCTTGTCTTAATAATATATACGTTTTACTTAATATACGTCTTCTGTAAGTGGGTACTTAGAAATTATTTTCTTCACAAGCATGTTAAAATAAATCATTTTGTAAGCTTTATGCAAGACCTGTGTCATATAATGTTTAATATACGCTTTATTCTTAACGTCGATAGATGAAAACATTTAACTGGGAAAGTTGATATTAAAAAAATCCATAGCTATTAAAAAAAACTATTTTAGTTACATAGTACCAATTAATTTTGTATTTAAATTTCACAATAATTCTGTAAAAACTGACTCAATATATTATTTTGTATTAATAAAAATTTACAAATTATGTTGAAATAAATTTTCAAATAAATATTATTTTAATATAAATATTCTTGTATGTATTATACTATCATGCGATGTTGACATGTATACAAAAATATGTATTAAAACGCTTGATCATAATTGTATATTTATGTAGTTGAATTTGCACCATTGAATTCATTGCTCGCAGACAAATCACAAAACGGTAACACACAGTTAGCTCCTTGCTTTGGTTACTTACTGGTGTAGGTATTATTATTATTTGCGATTCTACGAAATCGTTAATTTAAATAATGATGGTTGATATATAAAAATAACGTATTTTTTTAGTTTTATAACATTAATGCAAAGTGTTTTATTGCAGTGCCAGGAAAAAAAGCTCAGAGCATAAGGGTTATTTTTTAAATACCTATATATAAAATGCTAATTCAATTTTAATCATTGGCCATTTTTCAGATTCACTTACTGTAAGTCTTAGATAGATAAATAAATGCTCTATCTGCTGATAAAATCAACATATACACTTTTGTATTAGTCATACATATAAATAAGTAATAATGATAAATATTAATATTGTAATATTATTATTATATATAAGGGACACTACTTATAGCTGAACAAATTATTATATCCAGTGCTAAATCATGTTATCAAGTATTAGACCTCTTATCAAGTGAAAACATTTCCTTCGCAATTTCCGCAGCCTACGACCCTTATCAACGTTTTCTTCACCATATGTTCTATGTCTCAAATAAAAGACTTTTTTGCTAGAAATAGGGTTTTGTATCTTAATTACACAGACAACTATTACTAGAGCTCACAAAGCCTCTGTCGACAATATAACAAAAACCTATATATTATATATGCGATGATTTCTTTCACCATAATGATTATAATATTCCTTTCTTTGGTAGTGGGTTTTCGTGTTGGATAACACGATAAGATAATGCTTGGAAAAGTAAACATAAAGAGAGAAATAAAAATACGATGCTATTATTTACTTTTACAATACGTCTGTACAAATTGTATACGTTCCAGAGTGTTTAATTATCTTCTATCGATCTAGACAAATCAGTCTAAAAATAACGATTTATATCTGAATAAAAGAAAAAAAACTCAATAATCTGAATAATTCGCAACAAAGTATACATTTTAGAATATATTAATTCAAAAAATCGTACTAAAAACCTAATTAAGTATGTGTATAATTGCTACAATAATATACTAACTGTCTCATACTGCTCCTTATGGAATAAAATATGGTGCGATTTAAGACTTGATATTTGGTATTGAAAAATTAAATTCAACTGTGTTATGTGTTATTATAATAATAAAACCATCACTCTGTAATACTAACACTAATTTGTAAATAAATTAATCATTATATTCAGCTCCATCAGTCTATACACGTACCCTATTAAATTTACGCTCGATAAAAAACTAATCATTGAAAATTATCATAAGCAAATGAAATTAATAAATTGTCAATGTTAAAAGCATCAGGGGTTACAATATAATTAGTACATTTACCCAAGTAGTCAGACTATGTGCCAATTTTTTCCACAAATATTTACTATGATTTACAAACAGTTCTCCGTTCTTTTAATGCACCACCGTCGACTATAAATATACATATATTTTAATAAGAAACTAATACGCGCAAATGATAAAATCATATGTATTTTAAAAAATTACACCAAGTCGGATCAGGCATCACAAAAATAGTTAAATATTATATAAATCTTCGGTACAGTTCGGTTATGAGGAATACAGCGGAAAACACATTTTGAAAATACCCGATATACTGGATTATTTGTTAGTTTGGGTTAGTTTAGGTTAGGTTAGGTAAGGTTTGGTTAAGTTAACCTAATAAATAATCCCGTATATCGGCTATTTTCAAAATGTGTTTGCCGCTGTATTCCTCATAACCGAACTGTACCAAATCTTCATATAACATTTACCATTTTAACATAATGTATTATGTGAATAAGTCATATTATTATGATAACATATTTTTAATCGTTTATGCTCCCTTGTATATTTTTAATAGAATGCTTAATCGTGTAACAATTTTAATGCATGACATTAAAATAGAAAACTTGTTACTTTTAAATATATTTTTATACCAAACGTGTACTTACCTAACTATTGTTACATGTACATGTTACTTTACTGAGTTATATTATGGAAAAGCTTTGATGGTGAACCTAATATATCTGAAGATGAAAATAAGATTAAATTCCTTTCTAAATGATTTTTAAAGTTAATGTAAAACGTGACTGGATTTTAAAGCAAAGGCAAGCGGGTGCTATTTATTTCACTGATTTATTTCTTCAAGGAATATTGCCATAAGCATAAGCTATGTGAAACTGCTCTTGGTGTTTTAATTCTGAATTGAATAAGTACCTTTTAAAACCTAAAATAATATGTGTCTGTATCTAAGGTTCATTTCTATTTAATGTATGTATCGTAATATTCTACAAACTTCCGATAGCGAGGTCATTTTATTGATTTTTATAGTACCTATAGAATACGAAAATAATTTACTTACTAAAATTGTCTAAAACCATCAAACCGGTTCACAAATTCCAGAAAAGTATGCAAGCCAAATGGAATTGATATCATCGATTAGCATATTGCCAAATCCTTACAAATTTCAATAACAAATATCATTTATTTGCAATACAATATCTATTTGAGAATCATATTGTTTCACTTAGATTATTCGTACAAGGGACTCAATGCTAAGTCACTGGCTTATCACACCAGTAATTCAATTCCTGGTGAGGTTATAATATATCCTTATGAATTTCTCGTGTTTTTGTGTTTATTTTAATGTATCACTATAAGGGAAATTATTTATTTTTCATTTTTTGTAGGATAAATGATCGTTAATTAGAATCAAATATTAAAAATTGGTAAGAATTATAGTGAATACGTTGATCTTCCTTATATTTTAGTAATTCTAACTAAATACTTCCGCTGAATATATGATTTTTTTTATTAAAATACCTACGTTACCTAACTTCTAGATTATTATCTAATGACGAAAGTGCAGAATTATTATAAAATATGTAATTAGTAATATGTAATTTAAAAAATAAAAAAATATGTAATTTGTAACTCATATTGAAATTTAATATATTTTATATACATTTATCGTATCTCGAATGCCACATATTTTTATTAAAGACATATTATAACATTTCGACAAATAGCTGAATGACAAAAATTTGATTTGACTTGAATGATTTTCTGCCATTTATTTTGTAAATATCAAGCTGATTATTTAACCGGTTAAGTGCCCAGAGCATCTTTGGACGCCTTAATTACACTAATAAGTATGTTAATTACTATCAATTAACTAATTGCGGCATAGAAAGAATGAAATCTTTCGTCATGCAAGTGATTTCGTACAACTTAGATATTACTGTATATGTACATAAAATATAACATTAAAAATATCCGCGCAATGAATACTTTTAAAAATGTCATGTAAAATTTATTTTATAATAGAATATACTTGTAACGTGTACAGTATAGAATTTTTATAAGATAAATAATTACTTCTACCGATAAGAAGGTTGTGCGTCACTGATATAAATTATATAAGCTAAGTATTTTGTTCTACATGTTATTTAAAAAAAAAAAGTTTTGCTAATTTTTGTTTTGTACACCATGTCTATACACTGTTTCAGCGTAAGTAATGTAACATTGAACAGATACGTGATTATGATTTTAGAGTGATAGTGAATATTTACTGGATTTTTTTTCTGTTTCCCAATAATAATCATACCATTTGGTATTCATGTACATGCGCCATTATTGTAAAAGCATATTTGACACGCAATACCAGTAGACTGAGTATCTCATTCTACATTGTTGGCACACGTGAAAAGAATAGTCTTTTCATGTCAAAAAAAATTATGAAAAAACCACATGTCATACATTTTCCACGTATGTAATTTTATTCTCGCATTGGCATTAATGAATAATGATGCTCGTTGCCATACGTATCGTTCCTTTTCAAAAAAAATATAATTCTATATGAAATATAACTTCCCTAACTAGCTTTTATGATTTTATTATGATCCCTATAAATAAATTTTATAAAACATAATATTTTATTATCATCGATAAATTTTTCCACGATTAATAAAAAATATAACATTTTAATAAATAATTTTGCATTTTATCGATTATATTTTTTTCATAACTTTGTCCATCTTATTCCTTTGATAAAATAATATCAATGTAATTCGCCTTCAAAATGTCGAAAAATACTTTTTTATTAATTCTACTATATCGCGTTAAACTATTAATAGTTGCTATTTTCTCAGTACGGGTAAATTCTTTCACAAGATTTTAAACATACTTAAATATATTGTTCGCTGGGTACAGCTGGCTGGAGTGTTTTTCGCCGCCTGAATAATGTTTTCAAAAATGACCTCCCTCTGTGCCTAAAGCGCAGTGTTCAATCAGTGTGTGCTTCACGTAATCACATATGCGTGTGAAACATGGACCCTAAGTAAAATAGAGATACAGAAACTTGGAGTAGCACAACATGGTATGGAGAAGTACATGCTGGGACAAAAAGGACAAAAAACTGACAGAATGACTGGATAAGGAAACATATAAGGGTTTGCGGTGTAATAGAGTTCGCTCAAAACTTCAAGTGGAAATGGGCTGGACACATAACCACCTCGAAGAAGGGACAATATAGCTCAAGAGGTACAAAACATCTGCAAAGTAGACCTAGAGCCCGCTGGATTGATGAAATGGTTAAGTTTTGTGAAACTCTTTTATTAGACTCCGAACAAATGATAACACCTGCTAACATAATTATATTCTAACTTCTTATTTATAACGTATTACTCGATTATTATGTTAATTTACAGTGGATTATAATAAAGGAATAAAATTATATACTTAGTAATATATTTTGTTATCCAAAATCCAAAATCAATTATGAATCAAAAATCTATTATGATACCTATAATATCCTTTACTTAATAAAATCTTTGCAAAAACTTTCAGGGATCATTTAATAACTTTATGACTTGTTTCGAAGACGACCATTATTAATTAAGTCATTCTTTGATTGCTTCAAACAAAAACATTATTACAGCAATCGAATTAGTATTACCCAACTTTCTGACTGATAATATTGTAATGTTTTGGACTGCAAATTTTAGAAGTATCGATTAACTTGTTTAATTATGTTTTGGTTAAAATGGATTATGTCAATATTTAAATAAATTATGTTTAATATTTTGATTTTATAGATTTTTTATGAACCAGAACTAATCATAAAAAAATACATTACCTACTTATAATGTACATCAAATTTAAGATTAGACCATGAATTAAATAAATGCATTTATTAAATAAATATTATGCTATTACTTAAGTGTTAATTATTTTAAATAATTTAAAGTAAATAAAACATTACACAATATTTTTTGATATTGCAATGTAGATATCGATTAGCACAAAATCACTTTCCTCCATATTAAAATACAACGATATAATGAAATGCATCACTAGTCACAACTAAATATAGCAACAAATTAATAAAACATTACCCATTTTCGAGTACCTACCAATCTATTAAATATTATATTGTATTAGTTTGCGTTAAGCTATATGTGCACGGTATGAATTTAATTCTAAATGTGTGTATAATAATAATCTGTCTTAAAATATGCCCAACTCATTTTTCCTGGTCCGATGGAAAAATTCTTTTGTCAACCCTTTTGCAGATTGCTTTGAAAATATCAAACAAACGCGTTGTCAAAGAAAGAGAGGATAGAAAAAAAACTAAACGAAAACGCCATGTTTATTACTTCCATTGATAAAACTAGTTTATATGAACCCTCAAAAAGGGTTAACCCACATTTATTGGGGATAATTTTCTCTCTAGTGGCGCTTATGTTATGTCGGAGGGTCAATGACCACTTTATTTTGTCGGTCGGTTCTTAATATACACAATCAGCCGGCTTGGAAAAATCAATGTTGCATGTTTAATGCGATAGACATATAAATCATGGTAACTAAAAACAACTTCCTGTCAGTGAAAAGGCTGCATTAATTTACACGGGGGAGCTGTTGTAAATTCGATGCACATACCAATTGGCCTCATAATAAAAAGTCTATAATTATTTAATAACTGTATATGATTAGGGTTG
The DNA here is from genome assembly GCF_057557595.1 of Rhyacophila brunnea. Lineage (NCBI taxonomy): Eukaryota > Metazoa > Arthropoda > Insecta > Trichoptera > Rhyacophilidae > Rhyacophila > Rhyacophila brunnea. Next base: position 22,555,327 of record NW_028233350.1, read on the forward strand.
TATAAAAAAATAGATCGAAAACTATTTTCTTATGTTTTTCCCATTTTAAAAAATGCAATGAAATTCTACATTCATGTTTTGGTTTAACGTATTAAATGTTAATCTGAGTAGAAGGTTAAACAACGTTTGAACACCATCAAAATTATATGGTGCTAACCTTCATCCAGTATTAGACTGATATCCATCAGATGGTGAACGAAATGTATATCCAAGAATCACACTAACGATACTTGTAATTTCAAATATATTGATTTATGACGAACTTTTCAAGTTCAGCAGATATCGCTGTTTTATTATTTTTACCATAATTTTTCCAAATATAATAGTGGATAACCGCCAGTTTTAATAATGAATAGCAAGTAAATGGGACAAGTTTGAAATATGCTATGAAAATAATATTATAATTATACAAATCAAAAATGATAGCTTACAGCTATTAGCCGATGCTGAATACATTAGTATACATAAATTAATTAATTATTCAGATACTGATCGACTGTTATAATATTCTAGGTATATGTTATTTATTACAATAAGTATCTATCAAAAATTACTAGAGCGCAAAAACATGCAATTATGATTGCTAAAATAAAATTATTTAAAGTAGATATTGCTTTGATTTGAACAGCTTTGTTATCACTGACGATCCTCTACCATTCTTTGGTTTTAAGGGTATTAGTAAAAAGTTATAAAAACTTATTTCACCTGGTTGCTCCGATGGCCATCTGCTCTTCGTACTTCAATGTAGATACTAGCCTCTACAAATGATCGTATTAGTATTATATAGACAACAAATCCTAGTACACATTCGATCCTAGCAAAATACCGAGAGCCTGTTCTGAATGTACCCTTGCCATCCATGCAATGATAATTAATGCATAATATGAAAGCTAATCCGAGTGTCATTATTATTGCTGGAGCGTCGCACATGTCATTGTATGAAATATTTTTCATAATGGTCGATTTGTTACACTACTAAGACCAGTCAATGCAATCGGGATACTAAATACTAAATAGGCACACAATCTGTGTGTCTATCAAACTACATCAAACTAATCGTAATCAGACTTTGAAATCACAACAGCTGTTATATTATTTTGTGAAAAGAAATATACAATACTTCTGTTTTGTTGGTCTATTTCTAGTATATGCTAGCATTAATAGTGTGTACCTACACAAAATAGCACTGCAGCAATCACGAAAACATTTCCGTTGGAAAACTTTCTTCCGAATTTACAATTTCATTCATTCGGCGAGGCGAATTATAAAGAATACATTTTCAGTCGTGAGGTCTACAAACAACTCGATAAATAATTTGTGAATGGGTTGCCTGGCCCTAATCGATACAATCTAGTGTTGAATGTATCGGAAATTCTTTCATTTCCCAAGCGCTTATGGAAAAAGTTTTTTTGTCGAAATTTCAATCATTCTTGGTTTTACAGAGCAATAAAGGTAATAAAAATGCAAAAAATGGAACTTGTTTATTTTTGTTGGCATTTGTTATTCAATATTACTTATTACTTTATAACCTTGATAAAAAGAGTCTTTAATAATATTAAGTATTCAGTAATATAGATTAAACATATTATTTAAACATACCTAATAGGTATACAGCTGTTACGGTAGTGCCGTATGACCAAATAGTACTACACCTACGAAGAAAGAATTCATTATAATTGGAATCATTAGAATGTTAACCATATAAAATTTTATATTCTATATGTTGGAAACATAGTGTATAAATAAAAGTAATGGGCATAGTAAATGGATATGAACGTCATTGTAGTTATTTATTGGTAATTTTTTTATAATCAATGACATTTGACACATTTGGTTAGTTTGATTAGTTGCAAAAAACACCACCGTAGCGCTACTATCTAATTTTCCCAATACATGAACTAGGCAGAAAAATTACTGCTGAATTCACGCACTTGGCAGATATTTTGCCTAATTCATGAATAAAGCAACGGGTTTGCATTTTTCATGATTTAGGCAAAATTTTGCCCATTTCAAGTAATAGTCAATTTCGCACATTCGGCGTAACATATATATATTATAATGGTTTTATTCAATAGATTTTGAAGAGTTAGTGACGTATTTAGACATGTCACGTAAGTCCTTTCTGTTAAAAATAATAATATTGTAATGTTTTTAGATAAAATGACACATCAACTTGAGTGCACAATCCATTTCTCTTTGACTACTTTATTTTTAAAAATTCAATCTTTATTTGTGCATGTAGCATTATATAGTAAATAAATAAATCAAAATAACATTCCTAATACAATACATAAAAAAAAAACAAATATTTCACGCCTCGATAAGAAACAATGTTTGCAGTCAGCTGTTTGAGCGATGCGAAAACAAACGGCAATAAAAAGTCAGACATGAAAAAAAGAATAATATCTTTTTAAATAAAGAACGAAATTCAAATAAATCACAAAGTTTGTTAGTCTCGCTTTACGTGACGTCACTGAACACGATATAGAGCTTTTAGTCGCATGAAAAAACTTGAGCTTGCTCTGAAAAACAATTCAGAGCTTATTGTAAACGATGCAATGATGTAGGCCATTTGTAATGCTGCATGCAGCGATATTTTTCAAACGATGCAATTTAACAACACAAGCCATTACATCGTACACATGTTCTGATAAACTATCAATATACAATATACTAATATACATCACTATCCTATCAATATATTATGTATACTACAAATATTAATAATAATCCCACTGTAATGACACCAAACCACGCAGTACGTCAGACATGACTCACACGGTCACATCATTATCATCTCAGTACCTCATTGTTGGAAGAAGACTTATTTTTGCTGTATCCACTTCTTTCTGTTTTGTTCTTCGAGCTATTCCATCTTTACATCTCTACATTAACGCTACCTATGTAACATGTTATATACTTTCATTTGTTACCTTACCCATTTACCTATTTCTTTTTCGATCCCTAAATTTTACTCTCGATCTGAAAATTTTCATACCGATCGTATTATTCCTGATTTTGTAGGCTTTATTGAATTTAAGGTTCATGTTTCGCACCCACACGCTACATGCATACTGAAAGAAATTAGTAAACATATTTTACGCTATTATAGTGGAAAAAATGCATATCACTGTACTTAAAGTTGATCTCCGAAAAATATTATGAAAAATTCCTCCATACAATTTGTGTACATTTTCTGTTCAATTTATACGTAATTGTTGACATATTTGAGTCCACAAACCTATTTCTATTAACCTTTATTATGTAGACATTTACCTTCAAAATTACTTTTAATCTGTCTCTTATACTCTTTAGATAATTTTATTAGATTTTATTTAAACATGATATTGTCACCAGCTGTAAAAAATTTTTGATGACCTGGCTATAACTCAACGTAAAGAAACCTCTTTTTAACCTGTTTGTTGTCTCAGTTAAATTGCCTCCAACTGCGAATTAATGCCTCCCTCTAGGTACCTATATATTATTATAAGCCACTAAAAAAATGGTATTTTTCTGATCGATAGCATTTCAATAATTTTTTTTATTTACATGGTTTATTTTCTATATAGATCTACGCAAAATAAGCATAGGTTAACTTGTAATATTATTGCCTTTTCCTTTCATCATTCTTTTTAAGTAAGAGAATTAGTAAATAATAATTGACAACCTTATTTTGTCCAAAAGAATTACCTACATCAAGATTACAAACTCTATAGAGATTAATTCAATATCTATGGATATAATTTATTGTAAAAAGCACTAAATCATTGGCTTGGTGAAATAATAATTAGTTGTCATAATATCTTGATATTTTCAAATGAAACTACAGCAATTAATGGTAATGAAAAGAAACTCACAGACCTGTTACACTGAGTAAAAGAGAGTCGCAAATATATATATATATATATATATATATATATATACGTCTGTTATCTATGATCGCAAATACAGCCTCCTTATGAATAGTAATGTGGCAGCAGAGATGGCAACACCGTTGACAGGCGGAAAATATAAGAGTAGAAGACCATAGCAACCAAAATCAACAACGATATACATTATACAAGACCAACAAACGCGAAACGAATTATTACTGTTATTTCTATTTTATACAATCAGATATAAAGACATTGAGCATTACAACAATTATTCTAAACTAATAAGATCAAGTTACTGGTAATTGATCGGACTTACTTTTTAACGACAGCAAGTACACTCAAAAATCTAGAAACAGTGGACAAATTCGGATATATCTGGAATCGATCATTAGTGGAAAATGCAAGTGTGAAACGTGACACGTGTTCCACACATATCGAAGAATTTTAATTATCACAAAAAATTTTATATTTTTGTTTGGTATCAAGTCATGGACCCTGAAGGCAAGGGAGCGGAAAGCAAGTAGCTCCGAATGCTTCATATGTGTTGAGCAGGGTACAGGATGAACCAATCAATCATCCATACATTTTGTTCGGCACAAATCAGATAATGTGGAGAGACTGGTGGTTTTGAGCCTCGAGGGAAACAAAGCAGAGGAAGATCTGGAGCGCTGGAGTGATCAAGTAAAGCAGGGGGTAGCCTTTTACTATATTCTGAAAGAAACAAAAGACCGTTAGGGGTAGAGATTTTTGATAGCTGGCGATGTGGGAACGACCGAGGAGAGAAGGGGTCGAGATATACACTGTATCTATAATACATAATTCATATATGTAATTAGCTTCCTAGACGTATGTTCCTTTCACGTATTGAATTACTTTTTTTATGTAATTATATTCTTAACGAAAATATGCCCTGAAGGTAAATACGAAATATACGTATATGTGTAAGTATTATATTTTTGCGTCGGTACCTAATTTCAACTTACTCAATTCTCATTGAAAAAATCTTCTCAAAAAACAAGTTAATAAACGATAAAACAACAGCCGTAAAATCTCGTGGGTGTTTTCATATTCGCTTGAATTTCTCTTTTTGTTATTTTACAAGAAAATCTTCTCATAAAATTCAAATTTATTTTTTGAAGAGCCTTTGTTTACTAAATAAAATTAATGAAAATCTTTAATGTGTCTCACTGATAGTCGTTATATATTACGGCGAATTGTTTTGTTTATTTGCATATCAGATTTAATCACCGCCAAAGTACCATTTAATCGAATAGGATGATCCAATTACTCTCGAGAACAATCAGATTTTAACTGACAAACATTACAATGTTACCTGGCAACACATAATATATTGTGATATAACCATAATACTGATATATACTTCGTAAATACGATGATCACACACTTAATGTAAATAAGTATATAGGTATATGTATATCATGTTTGTAGGTAGGTAGTGTAAATAACTAAATCTTATTGATTTTAAACGACATTTAAATGTAAAATTAAGTATCTTAGTAATATTATGATGATACCTATTTATAGTGTGGCTATATTAAAGCTTGATTAGATATAGATAATAATAATATCAAGCTTAAAATATTTTATTTTTCATAAAAATCGACGTATTTGTAATTTAATAAAAAAAAATATGAATTATTCGAAAATCTTACAGTGGTAAACAAAAATTCAACAGTAAAAATATGAATGGTGGGTACATGGCAAAAGCAGGTTCATAGCAGTTTTTTCATTTTTAAGATTTAAATGTCAATTTGTTCAACAGGGAAATTGCTCAAGAATGGTAAACTGAATCTGGACTCTCTACGGTTTTCATTTGTAAGGGTACATCCATGAACGGAGAGTTTTTTTTTAAAACCTTAAGATGAAAATAATCAGTAAATTGGATTAAATTCCATACTTTTATTATGTCGCTACAAGACCATAAAGTGGAACAACTTAACCTTGAAATTACGCAGATTTCGATTTATTCTACGCACGAATTATATAGGGTAAATTTAATTATTGTTACCGTTATTATTTCCGACTGCTCTTATAAAGCAAATCGTATCGTTTTTTCTTGCTCGGCGTCGCTCTAACTACGTCATAGTTTATGTCAAAACTATAGAACTTCACGCTTATATGGTATGTTTATGTAGCACTACACTTCCCCTTAAATAAATGGTTATAAGTAAATAAAATAGCATGACAGTAACATTAATAATGCAGAATACTTGAGTCGAAAGAATATGTCATTATTTCTAACCTAAGAATTTACTTGTACTCTTACCTACTCAACACCAAGAATTGTTTTCCGATGTTTTTTTTGATCGAATACAATCTTTATCCTCCCAATCGGCATCACCAATAACATATTTGTTATGCTTCTAGAGAAGAGACAGCTGACGCTTCTGATTTTTTAGCCATCATTTAGAACAGCATCTACGTTAAAGAACAAAGGCGTAACGTATTCAACCAGGAGCCATATCATAAGAAGAAGACATCTAATTCAAATATTCTCCCAGAATTTTAAGTAAAAAATAGACTCCGTCCACTTTTATTAGGTTATCTAAAAATAATATTATAGCCACGGCTACCTAGAGGCGGCTGTTTGAAATGCAAATTGTATTCAGTTCTTAAAGTTTCTCCGCCAAGTTAAGCAACTTTTGCTGTCTTTGATGAATATGTAATAACCTGTCAGAAACGACCGCATGCCATACCTATATCTAGGTACGATTCGATTTATTTTCCATTTACCTGTGTCTCGTAGAATATTTCGGGTCATATCGGCTATTACTCTTCACTGAGTGCTACAAGATATAATTTGTTTATCACTGCGTATTCATCACATAGAAAAATTCCTTTTTAACATATATTTTACTCACGCGGTGAACTGTTTCAACTATGAGTATTAAGCCATATTTTTGAGTTTATGTAGTGACATAATTATTATTGGTGGAGGTACAAAAAAAAGTTGTATAGTGATAATTGAATAAAAGGGAATGATTTTTTTAATCGGAAAATCGTGAGAAGTGGTGACAAATTTCGGATTAAAATATTGTTAATTAATGTGCTGTAGGTATCTACATATTTTCTTTTATTATAAATATTACAAACTATTCTTTTTAAACCTACTTTTTAGAAAATGTCATGAATTACCACCAAATAGTTAAACACTGAATTTGAAATGGATAAATAATTTATGCTATCAAAAAGTCAAAAAAATAGACAGAAAAATAATAGCATATAAAATGGTCAGTTTTGTCTTTAGTTTTTGTATTTTTTGTTCTACTTCTTCATATTTTCACTGTTGAGAATCAGGGAATTTTCTTACTTGTGCTTTTCTCTAGTGATCACTACACTTCGCCTTTTGAATAGCTAAAGGCATTGAGGGGATCGTAGCGTCCTTCAATAGGTCTAACCATCTTGCAGGTGACCTCTCTATTCCGCGTCGATCGTCGATGTTTCCTCTGACAATAAACCTTTATAAATTATTGATTTTCATCTGACTATGTGGCATAAATAACTTTGAAAACGTTTGAGAGTTAGAAGAGTGGAGAATTGTAGTTAGAAGATAGAACTCTTCTGGACATTTTATTAAATTTTAGTCAACACAGCTATTTCATACCGCATGTATACATTTAAACAAATTCATAACTTTGTTTCAAACCCGTTTAATAAATTAATCTGAATTATTTCAAAAGATTAAATATTTAGTTATTCAAAATCAAGGAACCGTAATTAACATTTAAAACTACCTACTGATTTACTACTTAGTTTATTCATGCAATATAAATGTATGAAAATTAGAGTATATTAAAAACAAATGTTGGCTGATTTCAATGAAAATATTATTTATCAAAAGCATAAAAAATATCCATTACAAAAACTATTATGAAACAAGCGTTCACCTGTCCATAGTATCCCGATATTTTATAGCTCAATTTATGAAGGATTGGGTCGAGAGTAATTTTGTTTTGGGACAGACCCTGTGTGATAAATCACATACCTATTGTTCCTTGTCATATTGTATCTCTATCGGGTACTTTGAAATATTTTACATCAAACGTATCCATGTAAACATACCTCGAATGGTATTGTTCAAATAGTAAAATAATTACCCACCCTTTCATGAAATTGATATGGTACTTATTCATACATAGATTATCATGATAGCATTTACCTGTAAGTAGTCACCTTAAGATATTACAATACATAGTACCTACATATCTTGAGTGTGTTGAGTATGTCATATTATATGGATATCAATAGAGACATCGTTTTAATTATGTACATGTTTTTATAAAACTATGTAGGTACCTAGCGTATTAGTTTAGACATTTATATATAATAAAGATATAAATAAAAAGAAAAAATGCATGTTTTTATATAGTTTATCAGATTGTTATTAGGAATAACATTCTAGTATTAATGTTTTATATATTGTATTACATTTCATGCACTAAAACAGTATAATAATATACGGATTCACACGTTTTTCTTTAAGATATTCACACATTGCACATTTCGTACTTAGTTGTATTAGTAATTAATTACTATGATTTTACCTACTTACATACAAACATCCTATCATTAATAAAACTACCAACTGAACATACTTGATGGAGATTGAATTCAAATTCTCATTAACCTAATATGTTGGCAACTACTATTCCGTTTGACTCATTTTTAGAGATCCGGGTTTCGTCTTTAAGCATTCATAATATTATATTATGTACTCGATTTTTATACGGTAATTCAGTAGATATATAAACAATAAATTACTGTAATATTTGTTAGTAAAAATTATGTTAAACATATGCAATTATGCGTAGTGCCTTTATGTACTGAATTCAAACTCATTGTCAATAAAATTAATACTAATATGTACAAAACAAAGATCAATATTCGATAGGTACGTAATATTTTTTTTTGTGCAAATAACCATATTTACATCATTATTAAATTATGCACCTATTTATTTTTTTCCACATGTGAAATAGTGTATTAATTGAATTGTTATTTTCGTGGTACAGCTACAATATAATTGTACAATCCTAAAATTTTATAATTAATGAAAACTTTGTTTACCAATGTTTTGGCAACGGGATAGAATATTATGATAATGAATGCGGTGTTTGTGGATTACACAAACAACTATGACAATTTTGTTTGGTGACATGTGTGTACAATTATTAAACTCGTGATAATTGCACGTAATGCTTACCAGTTTTTTTATTATACATTTATAAAATAAATAAACGTGAGTATTACAAAACTTTAGTGAACCCTTGTTAGGTACTGGCACATTTTATGTTCCTTCGTCTTCTTTCTTCTTCGGCCCTATCCGCCTCTTAATTGAAGCATATGGACACCACGTGGCGCCTCCAAGAATTCCCGTCGCTCGCTAGTCTTCATCAAACCAGCATCCGATAGCTCCGACTTATACACTCGATAGAGAGTATTTATACTCGCACTACCAATATCCGTCACAAACATCTGAGGCTTCTTGAGGAGGTAAAGCAGCATCGTCACTGCAAGAGTCGATTAGACGGCATTTGCTTTTCACCGAGTACAATCGTGAGTCCCAAACACTCCGTGTTTTACTAGGGTAACAAAAATGGTAAACATTTTCATCATACTGTTTAAAAAATATACAACATACTTCTTCAAAATAATAACTGTTACTCAAATATTTAACCATGACATTTAAAATTTTTCACACAGCTTTAACAATAATTAATAAGTCACCACAATTTCACTCAACTACAAAAATAATGGCTAATAGCAGCTTTTTTTGCAATATTTTGCGATTTTTCGCTGAACGTTGATTTGGAATTAATAGTATGTTATAATATAAGCATATATATCAGGGAATCTATTCTGTGATGTATATATGCGATATCCATATAGTACCTACACCATTTCATATATAAATAACATAATTACTAATGTATCTAAGTAATGTAGGCTTTCCAGGAATCCTATGCTGTGTAAGTTAACTATCCGGTCGATGCAACCGGAAACGAATTTCTATATAAAATGGAAGCATTGACTAGCAACGTTTCTATTAATACTGTGGCTACGTATTGATATGTGTTGAGTCGAGCGTATGACGCAAATAGAACCAGGCGGCCGATGCAACTAATGTTGCTTTATATACCACAACCACCCATAGTTTTAGGATGACTTACCTGTGGAAAAAATGAAGAACTTATATTTAAATTATAAAAACTTAAGTATCGTACATACTTTTTAGTATGAAAAAATCATAGAGTTTTATATTGTACCCACCAATACAAAAAGTTTCATTCAATTAAAAGTTCATCTAATCAACGTTACGGTTTAATGGAAATAGAAGATTCGTAGTAATTAGTATAATTACAAAACATGAACTTTAAAGTTTAATGAGTAAAGTGTGCTAGTTTCACTACCATTTTTTTATACTTGTATTATGAGTTTTCAGATATTGAAAACCATTTTCATTTATAATAAATTTATTTATATGTATTTTAACATACTAGGTAAACAACATCTAATAATTGTCTAATAATTATAAAGTTTAGAATACGTCATTATTTAGTTGGGACAGTTGTTGCTAGTAAGTGATTTGGTCACCTTGCGATTGTTGATAGGAAGCGATACGGAATAAAGGGGTTTTCACTGCATCCCGTTTATCGAATCGATGGCATTAGTTGATGGTGCGATAAGGTATAATTCACTTAAGATTCGTCATCGAATCCGTGTGACCCAGTTGACAATTATAATATTATTTCTTAATATTCATTAAATCCCAGCCAGCAAAATGTCCAATTATCGCATACTTAATAAAATAGCTAATCCGCAATTTATTGGATAAGTCATTTCAACATATTACGTCAATAAACAGCGGATTGATTGGAAACTTCCCAGGCAGAGCTTAATATCTAAGTCCGATCATTGTCAATCTTCGTGTCAGTCAGATCTCAGGCTTTGTATCGCTCCGCACAACATCTCATCAACAGAGCCTCAGACCTCAGAACAGTATCAAAACTCTTATAACATACTCTTATACCGACTGTTTATGATGCAATAAAAACTCGCTCCTCCATCACCAGCAGCACCGGGTCATCCTCCTACAACAGTCTCGTTATTTAACAACGAGACCGCCAAAGATGCACGATAAGGAAAAAACAGAATATATTTACTACACCTTGTATATTGCGTGTTTTATAACATTTTTAATAATACATCATACCAGAACTAAATATTACTGGTTTATATAGGTCGGTAGGCGGTGATTTTTCAGTACAGTGACTTACAATTTGTATATCTTAACAAAACAAATAAAACTTATGCGCGGGATGTGCTATGTTTAATGCTTCAAGTAATACATATAAAATAATATGAGGATTCGTTCAAATGTCTATCCAGATAACGTTGAAATTTATTCGCCTTGAAAGAATTTTATCCACCTTGCAATTATTATACCGAAATGACGTATCATTTACTAAGACAAGCGAATTCTTCGTGTTCGTATAATTTTGTTTACATTATACCAAAATCTAAATAAGCAAAATACTTCTCATTTTATTTATTTATGAGTAGCGTAAATTTAAGTTCGGATTTAAACGTATTATGGCCCTACCGCTTCCCTACACAAAAACACAAAACCGAAACCAAACAATAAGTAGATTTTAGTTAGATATGTTGGTTAATTATTTAATTTGGAATTAGTTAAATATCAACGTTTTCAATAAACTATAAATTGTAGATACTTCTCTAAAAATATGACTAGAGAATATGTATTAAAGAGTTTTCTTTTCTTTTACAAGATTTAAGAATGTAACATTCTTTTATTGAACATAGATAATTTAAAAACACCTCCTTTATAACCACTAGAAAAAAATGTTTTTGAAATTATACTTCTTTCGGGACGTAGTGAAATTGAGAAACCGTATTGTGAAACCGTTACGGAAGTGGAAATGACGTCGGCCGCGTATGGTTCACCTCGTCATAAATAGCATCGTTCCGTTTTTCTATTGAAAATAATACCATATTTAAAATTTCTCTTTCCCATTGTTTAGGTAAATTATTTTGTAATTGTTAAACGATGACAAAAATATGAAAACTATACAAAATAAATTCAATAACTATAAAAACACAATAAATATAATTTAATGTCTCTGCAATTAGCGAAGAAATGATTTTTAGAGCCCGTGATTTTTCCCGATATGGTAACATTAGAGTCAAGTCTGCCATTAAAATTTTCTTACTAAACGTCGTAAACGTCAGATGATTTTTACAATTTTCAGAGATGCCATCATGGGAAATAGATTAGAAATAATATTACATAATCGGCGCTTCAATAATTTTATTTAAAAATACAACAACAATAACTGTGTGTAAATACATATCATTCTAATTTGATTATGCTTTTTAATCAAAACTTTATTGATTGTATTAAATATTTTTTATCGTATCTTCTACTTACATTTTTATGTTTTGTTACGCCAAAGAAGTATAACTTCTAACGCGTGTACATAAGTACAAACTAGGTACTTACCTACTTACTAACTAGTTAATTTCATCGCGATTAGATTTTCGGCTTAATTAGTAAATCATATTGGCATGAATTCAGTGGATACTGAATTGCAGGGGCGTGGGTTTGAATTCCGCTGGACGTCGTAAATTTTATTCAAAAAATTCTAATGTTTATATTCTCTTTGGTGTCTTAAAATTATCTATTGTAAATAATGTTTATTGATATTACCCTGCGTTAGATAGTATCTTTAAGAAAGTATTCAATTAATGTATGCTACCAGTGCTCACGCATATATGTGAAATATAAACCCTTAATTTAAGATAAATTTAAAAATCATAACGCAGCGCGCCATGGAAAGGTACTAGGTGGGCAAAACGCGAAAGACCACAAAAGGAACGGATAAGGAGGTAGACAATAATAGCTACGCCCATTATCTAATAGAGTTTATAAAATGGCAATGGGTTAAATATGTATTTAGATTTATATAATATAGTATATTTATTTTAATTTATATCAACAATGAAATTGACAAATCAAATTAACTGTTGACTGAAATTGACACTTATTATAATGCTGTTTTTATCTGTTCAATACGATAAAAAATGTTTTTTCTAATGATTCTGGTAGACGCTTCAGGGCAGATTAAATGTTGTATTAATTTTATTTTTCACACACTTCATCACTTTTAACGTGATATATTATATAATAGATGAAGTCGAATATTCTTCATATTTATAGAAATGTACATATTTCAACTTTATTTTATGGAATACTTTATAAGATGCATTTCGGAGGACGACAAATGAGGAAAATTAAGTGATTGTGGAGGCTCTGATCGTCCTGCCGATTTAGATAATGGTACTAAGGAAACCGAGGAACATATTATTATGATCTGTTCACTTGCTGCATCAATATGAATAATCGATATTGTAAGTTAATGATCCGGCCATAGCAGTGGTCAATGAGTGAACTAGACTATTTTAGAAACTAGACTATTTTATAAATTAAAATTTTAATACTGCTAAAAGAATACAGTTCACTTTTTGTGAATTTATTTATACCTATTGAGAGTATTGCTACACTTATTTTACAGCTTTATTTGCGGAACAATGCAAATGAACGTAATGAAATTGAGGATTTATGTAATTCTTAGAGGAATATATTTAATGATATATTGTACTTAACAAATACTACATTATGGTTGGCATTGAATTAAATAACGACATTTACTATTAATCCACCGTACGATTTTTTTCTCTTAAAAGACGTTATTATGTTTGAATCAAGTGATTAAATCATTTGATAATATTAAATAAGTAAGGCCTGAGTGGACAGCGTTCGGCGGGGCGTGAGCAACTCAAACGTATAACCAATATACATTTTAATAGACATACCAGTCATATAGACTCGACTGTGAACAATAATATAACTGAACATATCACAATTAAACTAATGCAAAGTAGTTTATATGGGATTACTTAATTACAGTGTAGGTATATAATTTCAAAAAAATATATGGATTATCTCTTTTAAAATATATGAAAATTGACTTTCACGCCTGTGTGTCACATCTATCATTTTATTTATAATTGTATATACTTAGTATTTATACCTATATGAAAAATAGCTTTCGGTAGGTATCTAAAATATATATAGCCAAACCGGTCAGTTTGAAGTTGAACGATGACGGAAGTAAATCTAAAATTGGCGCTATGTGTATGGGTTAAAACACTATGTCATAATGAACCCATATAATTTTTTAGACGTTTATTGATTATCACGAACCTATTATTGTCCCCTATAATATAATATAGTATAGTGAGTAGGTGTCGAAAATACATATTTTTAACTATTATTACAGTCAAACTTATTTGTTCGACCTTTTACATATAAAATAGTGTTGAGAAAATGGCTAAAATTGAAAAATTCTACTTTTTTAAATATTTTGAAATATCTCATATCATTTTTTTTTAAATTTATTACGAACAATAAAATTCTTGCTTTTTCGTACATTGTCCGATATATTCACATTATAGGAGTCTATAATATGATAATATATAAAATTTTGACCATGTTTTCAACTTAATATTACAAAAAAGATAGTATTTAAGTATAAAGTTTGGTATTACAATTATTTTTAAATTCTCAGCTAATCAAGAATTTTTTTTTTATTTTATTTTAATTTTAATATTATAACTTTATTTTTAAATATAGGTTATAGATGAGTAAGAATATACCTAAAACTAAATGTGCCTAATATATCCAAGAAATTTTCCAACTTAACAATCACTTTTGAGGTAGGTATACCTAATTCAGTTTCACGAGGCCTCAAGCAGGTGCTCGGAAACGAAGCAATATCCTAAAAGCTACGATTATGTACAAGAAAGTGATATCATTTTCAACAGCTTCTGATAAGCTTTTTTGTTTTGGATATTATTTTTCGAACAATAATTTACATACACCATAGACTAAATCATTAATTATAATCTCTTTCTAAAAGTTATTATGTTTGCCATAAATAAATATTTCCTTTTATCAAATGTTCGCGAAACGTTGTTTTTGATTGGATTTTCTAATTATACAAAATGCGGTCCCAATAAAAAATTGTATGAGTGTATATTATTTACATATTTTGATCATGAAAAAATATCTTGTTCATCTTTTTTATTATTTTAGACATGACGAAGGCAAAATAATCGTGTGTAAGTAAATTTTGATTTGTTTAAACATTTAAATAAATTGGATAATTTATATAATAATTATATAGATAATGTTGTATATAATATACTACAATAAATTAAGTTAACCAATGTTGGTTTCTAATATATTCTTCTAACTTTTCATAACTTACCAGTAAAAAAGTTTTATTAACAACGATCATCATTGGCATAAATTAGATCAATCCAGTGCTTGAAATGGGAAAGTTAACGAACTGGAACGCTCAACAATTGTTTGCCTACCTACTCGTAGTTATCTATTTTTATGTGTATTTTATTAAAATAAGGTTATTCGATTTTTTGTTATATGACCTATCTAGCTCAGACGGTCAAATTATTTTTTCCACGAGACGGAGCAATAATTTTGCCGACTTCACGAACCGGAACGGCGCTCCGGTGCGCTCTGGTCCATTTCGAGCCATCAATACTACTGGAAGAATACCTCTCTACTCATAATAATATATTCTACTGAGTACTACTAAATCACTAATTAGCTATTCAATCTATTCTTGATCATGCTTTTGGATATTCTCTACGTCTTGAGTACTGCTGTTTTACGAGATTCATCCAACGATTGTCTGTTCTGAAAGTTATGCCCGACCATTTAAATTATCCAATAATTATTCCATGGTCTCTCGTTTCGCGTTTTGTCCAGTTTGCACCTTTCCATACTATTTTACATTCATACAAAATTCTTTTTTTTTTAATTAGATACTCTGAAAATGCAGTTTAGTCATTTTCGTTACAAAATTAAATCCGTTCAGGATTAATTTAAAGTAGGATATAAATTCTTTGTTCAAAATGAGAACGCGTTTTTTACAAAATATTGCAGTCAAACGTGTGGCCCGAATAGTTTTTTTCACGACGTGGCATTTGCCAAATTTTATGACTGACTAATGACTTAATATAATTATTCTGCATTGGTCTAAATATTTCCATCCTCAATTGTGTATTATTTTTGTCATATTTTCTTTATGCATATACAAACATATTTTTACAGGCACAATATTTTTTCAATAGGCTGTATAGTAATATTGAATTATACACATTATTACATCAATTATTTAAGTACAATGAAATTAATTGTTTCAAATGTCTTTAAAAGAGCTCTGTACGTAACAGAAAAACTCTTAGTCTTACCATATAATATATCTACTAATTTACTTTAAATGACAATAATTTTGCTAGAACAATGACAGCAAATTTGTTTTAATTTGTGTCAAGTTTGAGATAATACGACATTTGGACACGTTTATTCGACTGGAAAAATATAATACCTTTTCATGGCAATTTCGTGTGAATGACAAAAGCCCCAGCTAACAATTAAAGCGCCTTGTCATGCATGACACAAACTTTTATACTTAGCAGAAAGCTTCAACTTTTCACGTGTTCATAGAATTGCGAACAATAAGTCGCGTTGACATATTCATATTGTATGTGACAAACTATGAAATATGTATAATATCGTACAAAAAACATACTTTATTAGTTTTAAATAATAATGTGAATTAGGTAAAATCGCAATAGGCTTATTTTCTGAGGGTTACATCACGATTTATCATCAAAGTAATATGAGTATAATATTTGGTAATTAGAATATAACTTTAAGAAACAATTACATATTACCTCTAGTACATTCTTAATAAGTTACTGGAAGTATGGTAATACTAATTAGCTAGGTACCTTAATTATGATAATTAATCGAGTTAGCGTTTACTTAGTAGATTTTAACTAAACAAAAAGTTATCGATTAGTATTACCAGTAAAATCTGGAGAATTCAATATTTCTTATATTAATAATATGTTCAGAAGTAAATAATGTAAGTAGGTGTATAAATTCAAATGTATACTTCTTTGATACTCCCTTATTCTAGGCTTTCACAATTTATGTCAATCATTGTAATCATTTCTCAGTTAAATTTCAAGATTTTTTTTTCTTTTATTTAAATCTATAAAATATTTTATTTTACATTGGCTGAGCGGTAACATGTTGGCTTATGATGTCGTGAATCTCGAGTTTGGATTCCGGGTCTAGAAAATTCACATGTTGGTATTCCCGGAGTGTTTAGACCCAGAGTGTTGGACCTAATAAGTTGAGTAAGTGGCTAACATCCATTTCTCATAAAAATGGTTTTTTTAATACAACCTCTAGTAGTACAACTCTGTGGAAACCCATGATCGTCTTAGGATCGAACATTGTGATAATGTAATGTAATATGTATGCAATGGTATAGTTTTTTATAATTGAATAATTGAACTAATTAAATAATAGTACTTAATTGAAACTAGATGTTAGAATCACTGATGACACTAACAATAATTGCACTAGGTAGGTAAATATTTTATTCCACTTAAAAACAGGGCTTCAACCCGGAACTAAACAAAAAATCTTGATGATCTTACTCCCCACAGTCCCCATTTCAGTTGTCATTCAGTTGTCGTAGACTCAACACGCCTTACTTCTTGGGTCTTGAAAACGTTTAAAAATTAATGAGTCGGAGCTGAACCAAAAACCGAAAAAACCGTTATTTTCTTCGAAACGAAAACCGGAACAAAAATCGAAACAACACAACGATTCAAAGCCCTCCTTAAAAACAAACGTTCACGAGGCCTCTTGAATTTCAATAGAATTATTGCCTATAAATAAAGACGGCACCGCGCCTAACTGGCAGAAAATCAACATGTTGATAACTAAATCAGTCAATAACAAGGCAATGGGGAGGGTGTTTTCCAAATGAGGTTTTCCTATACCATGTCTATATTTAGACGAAGCTCTCTATCTTGAATATCTTAACGATGGCACGTGAGATGTCATTCGATTCTTATTATATTCCACAGCCAACATTTACTCTGCACTTTGAGTATTTCGTTACAGTCCTTTTCCGTGTATGCTTTTTTTCTATTGTTTCTTAATATATTGATATAAATTCTTTAATTTTTAAACAAATTAATGACATATGTCACAATATTATGCTGACAAATATCATTTAAAAAATAATATCAATATTTTACAGTTTTAGTTCATTTTAAATTTTCTCCATTGCAGTTATGTTTAGGCAAAACATGATAACGGTCTACCAAACTTTGTTTATAGCAATTTTATCAACGGACCTTCAAAATTTTAAAACAATAGTAATTGCTTTATGGCCATGCAGATAGGTTAGTAGGTTAGGGTATGCCTCACCAATTCACCAATTAATTTTATAATAATATATATTTTTTAATTAACTCTACCATCCTAACTACACGTAGAGGTTTTTAGAAGATTTTTGTTTTTACGATAAAATTAATGTCATTCAGTTGCTCAACCTATTAGATTAAGACTCAAAAATAATATATTGTGAATTTTTACCAAACCCGAGATTTGAACCTGAACCCCACGACATTATAAGCCTGACTAGCCGCTCGGTCATAGTGGGAATTAGTAGGTACACTACAATAGTTTTAAATACCTTTCTGCTAATCAAATAGATGGAAATGCTTTTTTGAGATAACATATTTTCATTAAATTGCGTTTCAAAGTTTATTCTTCCCATCATCAAAATAATTGATAGCAAATGTTCATCTGTTAATGCTGGCCTGTATTAAATTTGTAGGAATATTTTATTTTTGGAAATAACTTTTTACGTGTTTAGGTGTTTTTAATATTATATTAAATATTGTATTATATAATATCACCATTCATAGTTTTTGGACCGTAAAAAAACAATGAGCTGTAGTTTGCCGAATGATGAATGGCTGACGACTGTTAGCACCTGCAAATAAATTTCATTTCAAAAAGTTTGTTAAAATACCTTCACTCTATATTTTCTAGGTATTATATTTCTGAGTTTAAATTGAGATATTATTACCTATTCATTATTGTTTACAATACAACACATAATACATTTTTATTTTTTTAAATAATTTTAATTGTTTACAATTTGTGAACAAACTCATTGTAAAAATACCATGTTAAAAACAATTCGTTCTATATTTAAATCAATATACTAATTAATTAATTCCATTGTGGGTGTTATTTGAATAATATTTAGTCAATAGAAGCACAATTTTAAATTAACATTCCATTTAAGTATACGGATTAAGAAAGCATTACGTTAACTAGTTTAAACCATTGTTTAAATACAATAGATAGAATCGTTAACACGTCCACTAAACAAAAACATTTCTAGAAGCAACTAAATTATTTAATTCCATGAATCAACAATACTTTCTATTCTATTGTGGTTGTGACAATCTTCATTAGTGTTTAATATTTAGATAAGACGTTGTCGTTATAATAGTAAATATAGCTTTGTTATTCTGATTCAGCCTTAATACATACTTCTAACTGAATAATTTAAAAAAAACCATTCAATTTATTATTAAAAATTATTTTCAACAGCGATCGGAAAATCAATAACTGAATATTAAATTGTATTCAAAATTGTACTTTATCTTTGACGTAAATACCCATGTTATAATGTTAACGAATTCCTAATAATTACATAAAAGAAAATCCAATACCTATATCAAAATATTGTCATAGATCATAATCCTTTTGGACAGGATCACTAAAGCCTACTACTCATTATCTTAATATTCCGGTCGAACATGGATATTTAACTCAATAAAAATATATTATGTTTTTAAATAATATCTTAGCTAAAGTCAGTTGATTGCACAGATATCTTACATATTTTATTTCGATAATATTATACAACGGTTTTATAAAATATACTCAAACTAAATAATAAGTATTTCGATTTTCAACCTTTTTCGAATCGCGACCCCATTTTATAATAGTCTAGTAATCTGCGACCCTCCAATACTTAGCATATAAAAAAATTAAATAATTGCATATAAGTAAAATACGTGGAGTAAAGTAATACGTATTTATGTGGTGAATACCAAGTGATTAACTCGTTACTTATATTAAATTCTTTAAATACGAATCACTAAAACTTTTTAAAAAATCTGGACAATAACATTCAACCAAAGTTATACCACTAATGACATAGGGACGCGTACCTTAGCTTGGAAAATATGGTTTTAATCTAGAGATACTGCAAAATAATGGAATATTTATTAGGTATATATGCAATTTGTTGAAGTGAATTTCACTAACGTCACTAAGCATACATTGAATACGACAGTCCCCTTTTCTCTGCAGATTATTGGGAAATCTCAAACAAGTTTCATTGCCGTATTTGAAATCGTAAATAAAGCTGTGTGCAAGTCAAGTTTCACAAATGTGACGTCAAATGGATCAAGATCATAAGTGTGTCTGTGTGTGTGTGTGTGTAAATGAACTTTACGATATAAAGGAGCGTAGCAGAGTTCAATCTTCTCTGGGAAAACTGAACGATAGCTAGAATTAAAAATGAAAAGTAATTAAATATCTCCCATTTACTTATTGTGTGTGAATTATAGTATGACTGACAGACGTGCTGTTACTTTTTTTCAAGATATTGAGTAATGAAATATTCAAAGTAAATTATCTCGAAAAGAAAATTAACGACGCCCATATTTGTTTGCATTTTCATTTGAAAACTGGAATTGAGAAATCTATCGGCGAAAATTTCAGATTGATGATCACATAATTAACAAAAAATAATCGTGTACAATTCTTAGAGCTTAGCTGCTCATGTTTGGATCACTAGGAGAGAAAAAAAGTTTTCTAAATTAGTATCAAAAATTTGCAAGACTGTATATGCGAAATTTAACAATGGATAAAAAGAAAAAATCTAATGGATTTAAATTTTGTACTATTCCATTTGAAATGGAAAAGTACACAACTTAAATCCATTAGAATTTAAATTCTAATTCCATCAAGTACATTCGGTCGATAGTATTAAGGGCCCACATGCCCAACGAAGGTCAAAATCGAGATTGTATTGTTAAACGGATTTATAAAACCATTAGTAAAATTTATGTTGACGTTATTGTGAAATATTTACGATACAAAATTATATTTATGACCTTTGTGATCCCAAATTTGCTATTGAATAATTTGTCTACGCGAGTGATTGTAAGATGCGATAGATATGTTTAATACGTATAAATACCATTAAATTATAATGTAATACACCGTTTACACGTGCATGGATTTACTGCTGACAATACATGTTATCGCGGCCATAACAAAAAAAATGCCCATGTAAACACGTATTATCGTGCAAATTGCAAGATTGCATCCATGTTAATTAAAAAGTTCAGAAGCTTCTGAATTTTCACATGGTGACATAACAATATTGTGGGCAATAAATAACTTCAAAATAAGAGCTTTATTAATTTTATTAATATTCCACCGAATACCATTCCACAGAATAGTGACTAGCAGCATGATGAACAGCATGTTAAAATTTTTTCCTGTTGGATACAATAATTCATATTATAATTCCAAATAATGGAGTGCTTATGGAGAGATACATTTTCAGTATATGTCCGAAATATCTAAATCCTCAAATACACAGGTGATTTATTGTTTTTTTATTCAACCTCTCACTTTTTCAGGTGTATTATTTTACCTAGATCATATTAGGCTTCCAACTGTCAAAATAACATGACCAACAAGACCTTATATTTTAGTCTCTTTGAGATGATCCAGCTAGAGACCGACAAAACGCTATTCGCACTACGGAGTTTGCCAACTTTAAGCATCGTGAGCTTATAAATTGGGCTATAAAAACAAACTAAGGTGTTAACATGCTATAGACTATAGAGTATAGACTACATTTACGAAGATATTCGTATGACGGTTAGAAAATATAATATTATAAACGGATGCGAAGTCTAAATTTAATATTAATATATTAAAGCGAAGTTGAAATAAAATAACTAAGAACCGTAATTAAGCTAGCGTTAACTCATTTCGTGGTTGTAACAAACTTTACACTTCCATCACTTGTACCTCTCAAAAATGACATAATTATAAGTTCATATAAATTATAAACGTACATATATTACCTCAATATATACTGAAATATGTTGAATTTGTTTTCAATATTATCTTATTAATTACGGCAATTGACTATTTCCAACATGACACGTGGTCGACTTGTACCGAAACTTATTTTTGTATAAGTATTGCTGCTTTTGAAGAATATACCACGACGATTATTGTACATAGTGAATTACATCGAATTAACTGCATAATTTAGAATATTTCGATTTAAAAAAATCACAAAAATCACGTATGCCATACAGATTTAAGCACCTGATAAAAATGCCGGTTATTAATAATAAATTATTGCTTATATGGCTACCAATTATTAAATTACAGTAAAAACTAAATCGGTTTGTAAGACGTGTTGTATTATATTTTAAAGAAGGAGTTCTATAGATAAAATTCACACAATTTGATTTAACGGTTCTTTGCTACATTTAAAACATAAAAGAGTAAAACTAATAATATGGTATGGATAATATCCGTGGCTCTATCCGACTGACTTTCTGTTAGGTATGCTTACATACTGTATCTTAGAGATTAAAAGGGATCTTTATTTAGCTACATATTTCTTCCGACTTATACGGGGCGTAAATCAAAACTCTGCCATTCTTGGTACTATTAACTTGTGTGTCTCTGATAATTATCTTGAGCAGCCAATGTTTTAATCAAGAGCATCCATTAGTAATGCCAGTTGGGAGGACAATAACTACGTTCATTCAAATCGTTTTTTTGCAAGGATTTGTTTTGGTGGACGATTTTTTATAATTTTTTAAGATAAGGTCTATCAACCTAGTTCACTCGGTGTGCTTCCATGTACTTTTATTTTAATTATTTACTTAAGTCATAATATAACACTTATTTTTTATGACATGTCGTGAACGCCTTGAATTTATAATTTGTCATGGTCATTGTATGTAAAATAAATAAATAATTTGAAAGATGTAAGTATGTATAAAATTTTAATAAGATTATTATTTTATTGTTTCAATTATGTTTAAATACGTGTGTGACCGGAATCTTTATCCGAATTAGTGTCTACAATGCGCGAATATTTTTCAAAGTTTTTTTCGAAAGCTCTAACCATTCGTCGCATGTCGCATATGCTCGGATGTCACAGTGACGTTTTCAAATGGAATTTTAATCAAAATAAAATAAGCGAGATCAAAGGTTTATTTTGAATTTTTTTTTCACATAGATAAAAATGAAAGCGTATTATATTTCATGATCCTACCATTAGTCTTTTTTATGAAATACATAATATTATTATATTAAAATGTGGTTTGCTTCTTTTTATTACTTATTACTACGAAATTTTATAATATTAGGAAAACCTCATAAATATATTTATAAAAAGGAGCCTAAGTAAAAATTTTGTACCAAGTGGAATTGATATACACATTTTTTACTTTCAAATATGTGTCAGCATTTACCAGCTGATTATTGAAAGAATATTTTATAAGAAAAACTTCCATAATTGGTTTTGAGTTCATTTAAAAGATAAATCACCCCGATGGTGGATGACCTCTAACAGGGAATGGCAGAAGATAAATATATAGTTCACTAAAAAAATCTACATTCAAATATTGTATTTCCATTGAAAAATATACCTATAAGTCAATAGATACAATAACAATAAGATCGTTAATTTTACTTTTAAATAATTTTCAATGTTAGAACATACAGTCGTATTTGTCTGTTGGTGTGTTACGACCCTAACTCATATTATTTATTCTATATACCTACAAAATTTTGCGAAAAAACTATTATATCTTAAACGAGAACAAAATAGTGTATGATTCTCATCTCTTGAATCGTGTAATTTTTTTTTTAAATATTCATTTGTAGGTACTAGGAATTGCAACACCGGTATCCCAATATTTTCCAATGCCGAAATACCGGTTTTAAAAATCAGTCAATACTCATATATTGGGTATTGAAAGTTGAAACAAAATGTATTAATTAACATAAAAGGTTTAACGGGACTATAATATTATGTAGACTTACGCGATGTCTAGTTTACTTCCGTTGCCCTTCGATTTCTTTGGTGAATAGCAATGATACGTGCAGATTTGCGAAATACGATACATATAGGTAGTTATTTCCTTAATTTTAATTTTATCCCAATATTTCGCTGGTCGCTCGCTCGTTTTAAAAGTTGTCATGTATATTTTTAGATGCAGGTATCTGAAATTGCGGTAGAATACCTACTATTCGTTTGTATAATCATTAGTAACCTCAGCCCTAGTGACGAATATTTCTAGTTATCTGTAAAAATCAGCATGTCTATCATAATATTATTATTTTACCTTTAAATCTTTTTAAAGATTTAGATATGTACCGATTTTGATAATTTTGCTATAAAATATTAATATGTTAAAGAGATTTTTATATTTATGACAGATATTGTTTTTTTTTCATATATTTCACGTATACTGGTATTAATATCAGTATTCAATATTATGAAATACCAAAATACCGATATCGGTATTTTTATTCGGTATAGCAATCCTTAGTAGATACAAAAATAGGGTAAAAAATAAACATTTTAATAAAATTTAATATTTAACTCGTAGCCGGCGTGTTTTCATATTTTGTTATTCATTTATTGTATTAAAAACGTACAGACAAGAATTATTACAAACACGCCTCTGATATAAAGCTTTATTCCACCTACTGATTAAATGTCTAACTGACATCCTCTTATACAGGAACTTTTATTTTCTTTTACTTGCAACATTTATCTTTTCAGTAAGGTAGCAAGCACCTTTTCCCTATTTCTACCTTCCATAGAGATAAAAACTGGCTACACGTGTAACCATATAAATAATGTCTACAATACATTTTTTTAGTCATTAAATCTTTAGTACCAAACATTAAACCAAGTAAGTGCATACTTTATTTTTCTTTGATAAATTATTGCCGAGATTTTAGGTAGCAGCGATACAATGTACCTACGTCTGCCTACCAATTTTTGTTTAGCATAGAAGTTTCTTAGTGTACGCGTGATCGGACTTTATAGCTTTAGTTGGTCGATCAACTCGATATAATGATTATTTAGATAAAAGCACAATACTAAAAATAACCAATCGTTATTTGACTCGAAATAAGCTGATTCTTATTTTGTTCTTCTGCATCCATGGTCACGTGTGGACACGATGCGACATCTTCAAAAATTTCCATCACTCAACAGCCTTCTTGTATTGATGATGACATATTTCATCTACGCGAGAATGAGTATAGATGGGCATTATTTTATAAATTCTTAAAATACGGTCTACTTGGATCATTCGGTGTACTTCCATGTACCTAATTTATAATTTTTGTATTTACTCTTTCTATTATTTAATAACTTAAAACGGCATGTTGATTTTTTATATTTACTGTTTTAATACTGGTTCATTGTCTTTAAATGTCATGTTATTAACGTCTTAAATTAATAATTTTTAAACCTGGCTTGCCTGTTTTTCAAGCCGACTGGATTTCGGCGTCCTGGAAGGCCGCTAAATACTATCTACACAGTGTATACCGTGGAGCTATGGGATGCTGGTTTGACCTGGAATGAAGCAAGAATACTAGCGAGCGACAGGGATTCTTGGAGGCGCTGCGTGGTGTCCATATGCTCCAATTAATGGGCGGATATGGCCAAAGAAGAAAGAAAGAAGAAAGTTCAATATATTATGTAAAATAAATAAAATTTGATTTGAATTTGATTTAATTACTAACCGGTGTCAGGGTTACTCCAAATATTGTTTTGAATGTACTTTCACTTGCTAATGAAAAATAGTAAGTATATATAAATATTGTGTTGCAAGTATTTCAAAAGTAATAAAAGTAAGGGTATGTATCTTGAATATGTGGTGAATAGTATTTATTTTATGTTTAATCTTTTTGTATTCTATTTTGTCTCCAAGATACAGAGAGCTCCTAGTAAAAGCATTCAAAGCGAAACAAGTAAGTAGGTCAAAAGCATTTTTTCTTATCTTTCAGTTCATCGGATGTAAAAGTATACTACATACTTTTCAATCGATTATACACAGTAAAACTAAATCGACCGGTACGTTTGGGACAAGAATTTAATTCTATTTCTCGTAGTCCAAGTTATGTTTACTGAAAGTACGCATTGCCTCAGAAGAGAGCGTTTTGCACAACGATTTATTCTACGAAGACAATATTTTTTTCCTTTAGATCTTTCTGTTGGATCTGTGTAACGGTTGACTGATTTTTTATCAATTTAAAATAACTGTTTTATTGACAAATTCATAGAATTCAGCCATATATATTTACTTTTATTTAAGGTTTCAAGTAAAAATATTCTTTGCACCTACTTACTTATATGTTTATGTAATTAATTTACAATATATACATATTGCAATAAAAACCAATTACATTTATTCTAATACGTACATAGCAATTTGCGTAATTCGTTTATTAATGAAAAATATTTATCAAACTTTCGCGCATGGTTTTAAAATTTCTTTCAACGTTTTCTATTTTTGAAAGTGCCGCACTTATGTGATAATATAATAAATCACAAGTACGTTTTGCTTTCACCATTGTCATAAAAAAACTGATGTGAAAACTGAAAACCAATCTAAAATACTGAATTTACTGAAATTTTCCATTTACTGAAAACTAAAGAAAAAGATTAATTTTTGCTAGTAAATTTTGCAGCAGACGTTTTGTTATCGGAGTTTTTTAAATTTTGTATTCCTTTATTATTAGTTTAATTTATTATATTTTTACCACGTTTTTATTAGCTCGTATTCTTGTTTGTCCGGTACAGATTTTTTTTGTGCAGTACAAATTTTTTCTTGTTTGTCCAAGATTTTTAACTAATCGTTAAAATCTATATAATAACTATCGTTAAAAGTAATATTTACTACTCACTATTATTGGTTAATAAGGGTCCTAGCAACTAAATTATTAATATATACGTGCGTTACTATGGAAATCAATATGAAATGTCAAAATGACATTTCTGTATTCTATAAAATTTATTCAGTATTTCTATCAAGTACAATAAAAAGTTTTTATTAATACATAGAATTGTCAAGTTTATAATATGATTCAACAGAAAATTTAAAAACGTCGTATATAAAAGTTCTTTTTATCTTGTAATTATTGTATGTTTACGTCCCTTTATTATTTAAATTTAAATTTGAGTAAAATAGTTCAATTACGAAAAAAGTAGTTTTAATAACATATTTTTATCACGGGGGGGGGGTCCGCGAAACTTCATACACGATACCAAAAAGGTTACGGAACACTGGTCTACACAGTCATCGGATAGTCTGCCTACTGCCTCGATTAGAGAAAGCCGATTCTCACCTATAGCAGCCGCACTTGGGCGAAATTAATTTCTTTTATAAATGTAGGGTAATATTTTGGTGGTTACTCATTATTTTCTTTAAATTTAGGTAGTCATTCCAAAATTTCGTGGCCATCTACCGGTAGATCTTGATTGACATATTGTCCAGGCTGATCTTATCAACTTATACTAAAAAACAAACTACACATAAAAATCTCGCGTTACTTATTTTATAACTGTTCACGATTTAAGATATTAAGGGTTTAAGGGATTAACCTGATTTTGCCGCTAAATTATTTAAATTTTAAATACTTAATCATCACCAGCATTATATATTATATATAAATATGAGGATATTCATATCTAATTATATTCAATCAAACAACGGTATTTTTCAATAACTAATAAATGTAAATGTATACTTACAGGAAAATTTGAAAACATGTTATTGCCGTAAAATTCATTTCAGTTTTTTTACGGAACATTTGAATACGATTCTTAAGAAAAAATGGTAATTTTTTCAGAGTTATTCTTGAATCTCTTTTCGTGTTATAATTTGGGTATGCTAAAAATAGACATTGCTTTGTGTGTGATTTAGTTTAAAAATACCAAATTTGTTATGAAATAAAAAAAAAAACTCCTTTCTAACACCATGTTTACCACCAAAAAAACATACCTCTACGAGATTTGTAAAATTTGTTGTAAATAACGTATACGAACCAATCTTCTCGCCTCGTCTCGCTAGAGACTTTTTACAAGATTCGACGCTTGTAAATCAATCACTAAAACAGCAACAAAGCACTCACAACATTACTTGTCAAAATTAAATTTATTACGTGATATATAAACGTTACGGAAATTCCAACATTTTTTCATTAATATTTGAGTCTTTATGAAATACTGAAAATATATTATATACTTGGTGGAAACCCCATACGATGTACGAAAAACTATCTTACTTCTTTAATTATTAGCAATTCTATGCTTATTCAATAATTTAGAAGCATGCTTCATGAAGATCATAGAATAACAGAAAAATATTGCCTTAAGTCATTTTCCAAGGATGCGTATGCAAAAGTATTATTTTTACCATTTATAATTATTATAGCCAGAATGTCCACTAAATCTTTCAATTAATCTTTTTCATGCTAAAAAATATTACCTCATAATTTTTAAGGAATCATCACTATATTGAATATTCACGTATAATTGAATTATTCACAATTATTTTTTTAGTGCGTAACGTGAATGACAATAACACTTATTTTCATTTGTTTTATCAGTCTTGGACTTCAATATAATGTTTTTAAAATTGTAACTGGACAGAAAACTTTGTAATGTAATATTAAATATTACAAGATAAGTAGATAGTGCTTATTTAATTTTTAATTATCACCATAATAATAATATTATGCATCAATGATATTTTAAAATATTTTTTTCAAACGTATAAGTATTAAATCGATCAATATTAGTAAAATCACATCAAAATAGCGGGCATTGTTATTTTAAAATAATCACCTGAATTAGATAATATAATTGATTTGTTACTTTTATACTAGAAACACATTACGATCACGTCACATGAGCGTACGTGATCACGCTAAGCTCATGGGATGGATGGAAAGTGTGAAATGTTGATTTATTTTACTTGGTATTTAAATTGTTATAGGGAAGATGCTTCCATCTGGAAGCACATTTCGTGCCGAAAACGAAGTCTCAGTTAATAAAATCTACCAAAATTTATCAGAACCATATTCATTAATTCAAAATCATTTAATACAAATCAATAAAAATTCTTCTGGATTAAATTTTTACAATATTCCATTTGAGTCGTCTTTTGCGACTCGGGTTTTGCCTTTCGGCATCTTTAGGGACTATGTGCACTCGCCAAAGGATAAATACACACTGAAAATGATTAAAATTAATTCTAACTTATTTAATAAACTAATACAATAAAGTAAGTGATAACTTTATCACCCACCTATTAATTCAACAATTTATGAATAGTTGAAGTGTTTGTAAAAATATTACAGTGGATTAGGTTGATGAAAACCTACGCGATTCATCTGTGGCTCATATAGCACATGATAATTGTAATTTAATTATTGCATTGGACCAAAACTCATCTTTGCCATACAGCGGTTATAATCGATTCAGAAGTACCCATGATGAATTAATAAAAAATCAAATTTTAATATATTTTTTGAATTATTTACCAACTTAACATTCACAAAAATTATTTATTTATTGATATATAATTTTATTCATAAATAATACTTACATAAATATAGCCTCAAATCTTGACACACAATCTTTACAATGAAAAATAAATATACACTCCAATATAAATAAAGTTTTATGAATATAAATTAACAGTGTAAAATGTTAGTCTCCAGAAATTTGTTTGTAAACATATATATTTATTATAACACAATATTGGTAATGTTTACAACACGTGCTGTTTACTTAGTTGTATTGAACGACTAACTAAATGACACTATGCGCATGTACCCCTGAGACCGATATGAATATAATCATAATAATAAATTATGTGTTGCATCGGCGCGCGCAACTTCATCACACGCCAAAAATACACTCTGATCTGTTTTCCCAAACACGCCAAAAGAAGTATAACTCTATCCTCTAATAATACAATCAACCAAAACCTCTTTCAATAATAATACAATCAATAGGTGTATACATCGTCAAACCATAATTTAATATTACAAATCAATAAGTAAATCGTACTATTATTTTATTCAATTCGGACAGATAATAATATACTTAACTTTTTATCGTAATATTAAAATTATTATAAAATAATATTGTAATACATATTTTATTCTTTGGCCATAAATAAGTCACACAATGACATATTACGAAAATAACTGTCATTTTAAAGGCACCATTACGAAATATAGCCCAATTATGCACATAATAATTATTTATTTTGCAAATAAATTACGGGATAAATTATTATTTCCATATACATTTAAATTATCGGTGTAACCTATGCTTACTTTGGCATATAAATCAGAGTATTTGCTTCATTCTCCATAGTTGGGCAAAAGATTCATTGTCTACAACCGGATTTTGCACGCACGAAATAAATTATACCCGCTTATTAATCACATTCGCCGAAAACGGAACCTTTTACTAAAAAAAAGTGCAAGTCTATATCTCGTGATTAATTACTCTACCAAAAATATACTTAATATTTTGTGAAAATTATAAAATTATTCAATTAACGTGTAGAGTAATGGTTTGTGAAGAAAATATGAAAATTAGTGATTTTTTTAAATTATGCTTTATACGTGATAAGAAGTAATTCCGCTTCAATTACGTCTAGACAAACATCACATTTTCCGTGTTCTTTTGTTTGGTTAAAATATAAAACTACTGAACTAATATTATTCACAAATCTCGCACAGCTTATAGAGTACATTATTGATATCAATTTTGATATCGATATCTCAAAAGTTACAAGATAAAACTTTCCGAAAATAGCTCACTAGGTCAAATAGAAGCGGTTGGAGCGGTGATTTGATGTGGGGTAGAGAGACGCACGCCTAAATCCAATTATTATTTATATTATTGATAAACCGATTATTTTTTTTATATTTTTTTATTAAAAATAAAATTTAAAAAAAAAACATGTCTGTCATTATGACGTGCTCACCAGTCACCACAAATATTTTATTACGTTTTAACGTTGCTTCATTGAATTAATTTGTTATTTAAAGTAGACTAAACTGTACCTATTCTGTGTCCATGTTCATTTGCCATTGGGAAGTGGGCAACGTGCCGAAGAGGCCGAAAAACAAAACCCGGGCAAAAAAAAATACTCAAATAGAATAGTAAAAACTTAGATCAATTATTACTATATTATCCAATTTATTCACTTTTGACGAAATCATGTATTTTTGTCGAAAATTGTACAAAAGCTAATCTGAAAATCCAACATTACCATTTTCTTGATTGAGCGGGATAGTGGAATTGTATATTTTAATTCAAATACAGTTTTGAAAATTATGTATCCATATTTTACAACTTACACAACATGACACATTTTTTGTTTTCCATGGTAGTTTAATTATTTAATATTCTTAATATGTAAAATAAGTGTTTCTTGCTTGTGTTAATTGCGAAAAGTGTTAATAATGCATTATTATTTCTGCCACTAACAACGTTTACAAAATAAAAATAACGTGTATAAAATAATATCATAGATATGGGTATACTGGGTATAAGATAAGATAATAATATGTAATGAAAAAATAACATATTCTGTATACCTATTATATTTTTTTAATGGAAAAATCTTTTCCGCGTGGTCTATTATAGCATATTTTCTATTACGATTATAGTATATATATTTAAAAATAACATTTTATAAAAACTCGGCGCCTATAAGAAAGAGCTTTTTTTTAAATCAGCGGAGTGATGATAAAATTAATAAAGGCTGTTCTGCCAGAAAGCTTCCATCGGAACATATGACGTCACGCCGCCTGGCGTCCGGGTCGGAAGCTCGTGGCACCTGCGGGAGCTTTTCAGCGTGTCTTGTGACTAAAGCATGCGGAAAGCACGCCTTCTACGTGAAAACTCGCATAAAAGTCATGAAATTGCGAGTTTAAAGTATTTGGAAATATCCTACAAAATTTTCTACCCTTCAGATTTTTCCATTCGTGGGTAATTTTTTAATGAAAAACAATATTTTCGCGATCTCTTCTTCTCACGTAGGTAATGATTTTGTGCATAAACTGTAATTAACCAATTAAGTATTATATTTAGTTTGTATATATTGTGTACTTGTGTAGTTTTAATTACTGAATATGCGTAGTGCATGAAAATGCTTAAAGACAACTTCCTGGTTGCAAAAATAACTATAAAAACATAAATCGATTAGAATAAATAATATTAATAATAAGCAAGTAAATGATTGGAACGGAACACATCCATATTAGTAAATACACGATAAAAATGTAGGCAACCAATTGTTGTTTCCAATATTCCTAGAGTCTTCGTTCAGTAGATTGTACATACCGTAATCTGTAAGTTATACTAAAATCGAAAAAATATTTTGTTTTACTATTCAAAATAATAAAATCATTTATTTTGAGATACTACTCGACAATATTTTCACTCCTCAAGTTAATAGATAAATACTTCCCCACAACAAATTTTATCGACGTAATAAGATTTTACGGAAATATTTATTGATTATTGACATTCGTAATTGAGTTACCTTTAACAATCAATAACATCTATTTATGTGGATATTTTATAAATAATAATTAGATTTTGAAGCAATTGCTACAAGCCGTTGGAAAAATAAAGTCATTAATAATTTATAAATTTTACCCTATATATCAAAATAATTTATTCTTTTGGGTACATAACTCAAAGGCAAATACAGGTATTTTAAATAACATGTACTAGTCAGGGTACCTTCCGTTTGAAACACAAAAAGGAAAATATCAACAATCCATCCAAGCAGTAGTTTTATAATACGAAAATAATAGGAGTGTTTGGATTACATCTCAACTTTTAACGTAATAATTTGAGCGATTCTATGATTAATGATAACGTTAAAGGTAATTGTAAGTACTTATGTAGTATTTTTAAAGTTATTTTAGACATTAATATTTGTTAAGTAAACTTTTTGGTATGTTTCGAAAATGTTGTTGGTTTACTTTAAATAATATATTTCTACACGAAAAAGTTTTAAGTAGAAATATTTTTAATGGAACAGTAATGATACGATATTCAAAAGAAAACAGAACATTAAAAAAAACTCGAAACTTGAGTATTTGCTTGTAACGCGCAAAAAAAATCATCGACTCTTCATATTTTAAGGTAAATTTTCGCGAGGAAAACTACTACGGAAGACGTATTTACTTGTTAAAAACACACAGTGGGTGGTAGGTACTATTGTGATATACTACTTACACGTTTGGTGATATAAAATATTTTTTGCTACTTCTATCTTCAGTTGTATATTATAATATGTATATTATATTTATTAATATAAATATGACTTTTTAAAATTAAACTTTACTCAAATACAGCAAAAATGTACATAGATGAAGAAATTTCTAAAGATTTTTTCAATAGATCGAAGCTGGGATGGGGTACATTTGGGCATATGAATAAAATGTTTAAGGGTCACTCCTCTACTATCCATGTAGCGTAGAGTTTTTAAAATACAATGTCTTCTTTTGGTTCTAATACCTGGATGAGAAACATGGACCTTAGATTTACAAAACTAAGAGTAGTACAACGCGGCATTATGCCTAATTTGCAGAGATAATACATGCATTATCGCTTATACAGGACTTTGTTGGATAGATGACTAATTAATCAATCAAGATTAGGAGACGTAGTTACCATGGTCGAGCGACTTACGCGCCTGCTTATTATGTCGTGGGTCCCGGGTTCGAATTCTGGGTTTGGCAAATACACATATTGTTTTTTCAATTTGTGTTTAGAGTCAGAGTATGGACCTAATGGGTTGAATAAGTGGCTAACATCCATTTCTCGTAAAAACAAAAATCGGTTAACACAAAACTCTACTCTGTGGGGGGGGGGGGCGGGGCGTATGATCTTATTAGGATCGGATACGGTCAAAAGACTAAAGAAAGGGTAGGTGGTATTAAATACTTAATAACCATTTCTTTTATTCAACAAACTATTCACAAGATTTGACCAATCAAAAACCCACTTAGGGTTTTCAAAGTATTAGTAATATTACAATTAATAATAAGTGTACAAATTCATAATATTGCTGGAACGAATAATAAAATGTATTCTGTCTCTATCTATACACGTATAGTATTTAAGCAAAGGCAAACGGCCTATCTGAATAGTCTTGATAATGGTGTTACAACCGAAATAGCTATCGACAAACCTTTTAAAAACTTGTAGAATTTAATATTTATTATATTTTCATTTCTTGACAATGTAACATTATATATATTATTGAACATACATAACTTGAAAAATAGCTCACCTACTAGAAAAAATCTCATTTGAAAAAATACGAATCCCGATTTCGTCAATCACATATGTTCAAAAGACTAAATATCGAAAAAAAATTGGAGCCTACATAATTATTATAGTCTATCTTCATCCACCAGTAAATCCAGCATAATGATAACGATTTATTCAAAAAAAATGTATAATTTAAATAATAATTTTATTTTCTATCGCTTTTTGATATCAAAATATCTTTCTCAAAGTAAACTTTCTGAGAGAGCTTAACATCGGTTGATATTTACCCAAAATCAGAATTCATAATGGATTTACTTTTATGAATAACCAATTCCTTTAAAGTTATCCGTGTAAATAATTTACATTTCCTTTATTATCAAATGCTCTGATGCGTAAGATAATAAAGAATAAGACAGCTACTAACTTTCAAAGAGTCACTGATGAATAATGAAATTTAAATGTAAAAGTATATTCTGTACAAAATAAAAATAATTAGATTACTCGAGACTGGTATATACCTACTATATTATTGTATACTATTAAAAGTTTATTATAATAGTAATATGGCAAAAAACTTGAAACTTTATGAATCAGTAGTATTTTTCATCCTTCTAGGTAATTCAGCCATAACTTCCATATCTCTAATTTTACTATATATTATTAAGTACCTACTAAAATATTTAAGCATTGGAACATTTCATATCAAATCCTAAAACGGATATGACTTTTGGCCGTAATTAACGATGTATCATTTCGCTATAACCATGTTTGGAAGATACAAGATTTTGACAGTTAACGAATGAGAGCACCTCCCCTAAATTAAACGAAAATTTTTTTCGCTGTACTGTATCACCATTGAAAACAAATATCATACAATACCATATTATTAACTTTTGGCTTAACTGCACCTCAGCAATATCAGTATCACCTCATTGGCTGCCTACTAACAATGGTGTGTTGACCAATGAACGGCTCCGATTGCTTTACGAAACGTCAAAAACTGTGTACGCATGAAACTAAAACTAATTTACGCGTATGATAAATGAACGCTTAATATATCTTTTGTATTTTAAAAATAGCATAGTTATCTATCGAATGTAAATTTATATTTTAATAATAATTAATTTTCTTTTATTTACAGGTGGACATAAAGACATATATTTAATTTATTTTTTTGATTTCCCATTGTATCATATTGTAGAGTGTAATGTATTAGTGAATATTTTTTTGACCTAAATTAATAACGTAGAACGAGTAAAATACTTCGAAAAATTGAGATACAACTGTTTTCCTCGTACATTATATTAACTTATTGACACATCATTTCTTATTGAACACACAATTATTGAACTTCTCATTAAAAGGACACATTGTAAATAAATCCAATTAAATGAAAGTAAACATGGCAACAGCATTTTATCATTTATTCATCCGAATTAAATTATTCACTCTTTCTGACAAAGAAAACTTTTGGGGCCATTTAGAAATGTCTTCGAATATTTTAATTAAATAATGTAACTCAATTTGAAGTAAACAAACCACGGAATAAGTTTTTTATTTTATAATTATTTACATCAATCGTTAATAATGTTTATGGTATTTTAATTCATAGCAAATAACTTAAATAAATTTATTTAGTTACACGTGCTGTCAAATCATGTTATAATATTCGTGAATAATTACACATTTAATAAAATAAACGGTTGTACTTTTGTCAAACAATATTTCCACGATGTTGATGGCTGAGACCCGTAATATTTGAGAAAGTAAGATTTTATTTTAATTGAGATACACAATATTGAAAAACCTCAGAAACGTGGTTACCTATTAGAAAATAAGTTTGGACCAAGTAGAATTCAACATCAACACTTTCACTATCCGACTGAATGCTCATATTTATTAAACTATCGATTCTTGTATAATTCATACGAATTATTGCAAACTACGTTATCTGTGGTTTTCAAATTCCACCAAGAAAAACATTGTATGTTGAATTAAGTAACGATCTTAATATCATTATTTATAAGACGTAAGAGTTAATAAAAATGTTCCATGGACTTGCTAACAATTATTATTATTAATTATTAATATTTTTATTCAATAGATACCGAATACATGAACCATACATACACAGTGCATTTGTTCATACATTATTGCTCTAAATAAGTGGACTTATGGACATAAGTTTCTTTTCGCGAGCTTTCTTCTAACACAATGAAATCATCCATTAATTTATTATTATTTAAAAACTAAACTTATAATAATTATACTTTATATAAAACATAATTTAAAGCCACAGAAACATACAAGTTAGAAAAAAAGTTGGATTGAGTGGGACTTGAACTCACATTTTCCAGCCAGGTGCCTATGCCTCTTAGATATCGATCCATTGATGATTTATGCAACTTTTTAGCTGAGGTAACTACTACAAGTATGGATGTTTCTGAGTTTTTTTCTATTGTATAGAATCTAATACTCTCAAACCATTTGTATACCTACCTATATAGTTATAAATAAAAAATTTATAATTGCATCATGCCTAAGTACAAGGACGTCGATAATAAGATTTGGATAGCACCGGAGTCTGTTACGATTAAGTTGGTAAGTCATTTACTTTAATTGTTCAGAGTGTAGATTGCCTCTCGATTGATGGAATTTTAAGTACCTCAAACAAAAAAACGTAATTAAAAGAGTAATTTGCATGAATCGTAAACGGATCGATAGCTTAGAAACTCACTTAATTTTTTTCTGGATTTTGTTTTTTGTAATATGTATGTTTTGTTCTATAACTACTAAAGAATATTATTATTCTTAAACCTTATGTAAGTACATATTATATTCAGTTTTGAATTTAAAAAAAATCAATATACTTTTATACTTTTCGTGCTTTCTCCACAATATTTTTAGCACCCAATAACACACTCTTATGTACCTAGATACTGAACAACAAAATGCGTGAAAAACGTGTTTTTTTTTTAAGTAATAAGACATGATAATATAGATTATGATTAATGTGAGTATCCAATAGCCTTTTTAGGTCATTACAATTTAAATGCCATTTCTTTAGTTTAAAAGCTTGAAACAATGTTCAAACCCCGGAAGGGTTAAAGCTGTGTTTTGGTAAACTTTGACGGCAACTTAACTTGTCTAACGTTAATTTTCCAAACAAACTAGCAGACAGTAATAGTGTGTGAAACAAAGCACATGTCAATGGTAAAAGGGCTTTCACAGTATTGTCGACCCAGCGAAACTTCCGGCATGTTGACAATGCTCTCTCGTGACGTCACAATGTTTGCCTGCAATCATCGAACGCAGGCGCAAACATTATTCTCTACTTCTCGACACTGCGAATCTAAATGAGGCTACGAGGACTTAACACATACCTACACATATATAGTGAAAATATAAATTGTTTATGCCGAAGACAGTGACGTTACCTAGTCATATAGAATTTCGTAGACAATAAAATTTATCTGTAAAACACACTAATGACATGTCAATTGAAGAACATAAATAATGAGATTTTATTTTAAGTGGACAAAAATATAAATAAATAGACTAATCGCTTTGTGAATTTTAAGTTATTGAATAAGTATGGCGTGATATATTTTACATTAGTATCTGCTGTAACGTAAGTTAATTAATCATATGGTTTTCTACCAGGCCGACTATGTTCAGACCGAATTGTGAATTACGACGGTAGTGCTAGTTATTGATTATCTTTCAACGCAATGTCGTAAATTATTCGCAATAAATGAAGATTTTCGATTACATATTTCGTTCAAAATATTACTATTTATTTCAATATGTAACAATCACCATCTTTTACAAACAGTTGACCATATTGCATTCGAATTATAAGCAATAACTAGCACTACCATCGAAGTTTACAGTTTCGTGTCACAGCCTGACTAATAGTTGACCTGGCGTTTTCTACTAGGTAAAATTTTAGGGTATTATTCCTTAATATTTGGTGGAATAAAGAAGAGGATTAAATTAGTATTAATTTGTTAAATAGTTCTATTGAATAAAACATAGATCTAGTGTTTTTCTGTAAGTAAAGTACTTATAGGTATTTCCGTTTTGACGATGGATATGTGTTTCAGATGAAAGACGGTAGTAGTTGTTCGTGATGATGGAGGAGGCGAGAGTTTATTTACTGTTTCCATAATTACAAGGGCACAATCGATACAATATAATAAATATAATGACAAATCGGTGCGATGTGTTTTAACGGGAACTTATAATCGAGTGACATGTCCAATCAATTATGACCCGTTATATATTGACCGGCGGACTATGGAATAATATGTTTAAATGATTATGCAATAAATTGCGGATCCGCTAACTCAATAAATTGTACTGACTGATTCTACGTGAAAATTATTATTTAATAAATAATATTATAATTGAGATCTGGGTCACAGGAATCCGATGACAACCACATACTTAACCAAAGACAAATCATTTCTTTTCATAGTCTTGATAATGGTGTGATAACCTAGAGAGTTATCAACTAATAAACTGATCCATAAATTTGAATATGACTTTTATCCATTATTTACCTAATAAGTAAGTAGCTTCCATGTTCGATAGATTTATATGTAAAAGCTTCAAACAATTAATACACGTATGAAGAGACCTAATTAAGTTTCTTATAATAAGTAAATAACTATTCTCAAGAATATCTTTATTTAATATACGTTTATTTTACTAATTTACAGCGAGTTTACGTAAAATAATGAACAAAGTATTTCTGTGATCGATGTTTATAACAGCGAAAGAGTGAATTATAAGATCTGTTATTAAGTTGTAAAAGTTTTAGTGATTTAATACTGACAGGCAAATCATATTTAAATTTCTGGTAGCCATTTCCTAACCATTTCCGTTCAATCAACGTGGCGTGTCTATTTGCCATTAGGTATTGTATCTCTTAATGCTAACTGACATATTATTTTATTCCAGATTATGTGTTCCCTAAAAACGTTTCATTCAAAATACAATTTTCTTACTTCTTCGTTTAAATTATATATTATATTTTATTCCTATCGGCATTGTAAGTTTTATCCGTACACGCATGGCAATATTTTATTATTGATCCAAAAATACAGACTATAATATTATCTTGTTATTAACATAATATTATGTTTCATGAAATTCCAACAAAATATAATGCTGGTGTAACATTATTTTGTATTGTTATATTAATATCTAATTTAATAAATATCAATTTTAGTCACCAATATTAATGAAATTAATTTTTTTTCAATATTTATGGAATTTAAAGCATTTATCAGATAATTTCATTTTATAAACGATGGTTATAGTTTTAAGCCTTTTCGGTAACATATATAGGTACGAGTATATATTGCAAATGATGCATGGCTTGATGTGTTGTAGAACAATGTGTATATTCAATAAATTATGTTACATTCTTAAATCTTGTGTATGTACCTATTACTCATCTCACTAAAGAAACTCACCCACGGTGGCCGAGCGGCTTAAGCGTTGGACTATCACGCTGTGGGTCCCAGGTTCGAATCCTGGGTCTGGCAAGTTCACATATTGTTTTTCAATTTGTGTGTGAGTCAGTGTATGAACCTAATAGGTTGAGCAAGTGGCTGACAAACCTCTACTCTGTGGAGGCCCATATGATCCTATTAGGATCGGACATGGTCGGAATGAATGAAAAGAGGGTAGTTTAGTTATTATAGTAAGTATATAAATGCATGACGAGCTTTAAATGCATCGTATGGAGCCGGGCGGTTGATTGTAGCATATAAAAATGATTCAAGCTTTCTTTAATTTTAAACTAGTAAGTATATTTTTAAGCCATGTTCTAACCTAATAATATTAGATGAGTCATTTAAGATTGGATTTTGTATTACTTACTTAACAGATTTTTGTTTGTACGAGAAATGTGTATTGGCCACTTGGTCAACCTATTAGGTCAATACTTTGGGTCCAGACACACATTGAAAAACAATATGTATATTTTCCAGACCTAGGACCCACAACATTATAAGCCTGACGCTTAACCGCTTGGCCATCAGCTAGGACAAATTTAACGTTAAGGGAACATGCGTAATTGCTGCGCCTACATGTAATTATGGGCATTTCCCAAAGTGGATTGAGCGTTTGAATAAATAATAATAAACAAACATTCCTACTGTTTTGTAAATTATTCAGAGAAGAATCAGCGATGTGGAACTCGATCCAATGAAGCAATTTAATATTATTCGGTGACGATTTTTCAACTAGCTTTCAACTAGATTTTTTAGATTTATGACAGACATTCGCATATTTCCACTCTCAATATATTAATGTATTGTTGTCAAAAACATTACTAGAATATTATTTCAAAGGCAGTAGAAACTATGCATACGGCACTTATTATTAGGTACTACTGTTTCGCAGGCAGCAAATTTTATCGCCCTGAAAAAAATCCGCTTCGGTGTAATGTAAAAGTTGCTATACACTTTACTTTAACATGCTTTACTGCAACCGTTTGGCGGAAGTTTATCGAATTTTATCACTGCAATAACTACATTGTAATTTTTGAAAAACTTGAAATGGGTTGATATTTCAATTGGGAGAACTAATAGCGAAAAGATAACAGGTTTGATTACTACAGATATTTAAATGTGTATTTTCAAAGGTTTATCAAAAATCATGTATTTAAATAATAAAAATCTTGTGCGAATAGAAAAAATATACAGTAACTGATGTTTTGATAATTTACTTGTTCTGAAATGTTACAGTCTTAAAATTATTTTTGGCTGAATTCAAATAATTACAAGATAAAAAGAACTTTTTATATACAACGTTTTTAAATTTTCTGTTGAATCATATAAACTTGACTAGCTTAAACGATCAAAAAAATTTGTACTTAATAAATACTGAATAATGAAATGTCATTTCATATTGATTTCTATAGTAACACACGTATATATTATTTAATAATTTAGTTGCTAGAACCAATAATGGTATCGAAATAAGTTTTCATACAAAACAGAATTAACTAAAAATGAATTCAATTCTACTTAAAGATGGCTAAGCTAAAAGTATTAAAAAAATGTAT
The DNA here is from genome assembly GCF_057557595.1 of Rhyacophila brunnea. NCBI lineage: Eukaryota > Metazoa > Arthropoda > Insecta > Trichoptera > Rhyacophilidae > Rhyacophila > Rhyacophila brunnea. The sequence continues at coordinate 22,596,753 of NW_028233350.1, forward strand.
TGGCATCGTGTTCTGATATATTCTAAAAGTTTCAAACGTCTAGCTAGTCGGGAAGTTAGTTAAAAATCGATTGCAATATTTTTACTGGACAAACAACCACCGGACAAATAAGAATACGACCTAAGAAAAACGTTATAAAATAGCTATAATCGTTTACTCTGTTTTTTTTTTAAATAATGTTTGTAAAATATATTATAAATCTCGAAATATAAAAAAAACTGTACCTATTTAATAATTCTTTGTATTAAAATCAATATAATTACATGAGAAAAGCCTGTCCATGTACTTAATACAGTTAATCAATTGGAATCTTGTATTCAAAAGGTTGAATATTACTCACCTGGATTTGCACATTTTGAAGGAATTCTGCCTGGAATAAAGGTTCTATTGCTGATAGCAGAACTGAAAGACGGTTTCTATCCTTCGTCCGTATAATGACAAAGGTGTCCCTTGAGGTATTTGATCTCCAGAGTGGATTTATAAGCCAGTGTATTTATATTTTATACCTACACACTTTCTTAATGCCCGAGCGTAATTCATAAATTTTATATACCTACTTTAAGTAACTACATAAGCGTTCCACTGACGTCAAAATAACTGTATAAAAATATCATTAACAATGGTTTCATATGTAATACACATTATAGTTATAGTTCAGGCAATTTGCTTTTTAGTTGTATTGTTTTGTTACTTAGTCACATTTTACACCATAGAAACGAATGAAGTTAGTACCTATGCTTATTTTTACTCGAGTAACTTTTTCAAATACCTATATAGAAAACAATCACATATGTTTTTGGGTATTATTAAATTTGGGGTTAAAACTAATATACACTACATCTACAAGATAACATGAGTAGTTTTAAATTTTCATTCATTAAAAATACCGTCATGCGTTATATACAATTCAAGTAGGCTTAAGTATCAGTAGTAACAGTTTATACGTTTTTTCCATGATAGTAGCAACACGAGAAAAATCTCATTAATTCAACAAATGATATTGAGAGCGTATTCTTGACATTCAAATTATTTTGTATTGTGAGATTGATAGACATCTAGACTTTTTCAACTGCTAAAATATGGCACAGTTTGTATATCTACTGTCCGACAACAAGAAATCGGTGACAACAAGAAGTCGCTATAGTCGCATATTTCTAGAAGACTTCTCAGTGAAGTATCTGTCATGGCGGCAACGCGTGCTAGAAGTGTAGCTCTCCTTTTAAATGATGCGACTCTTTTTCTTCTTCGCAATGAACCAAAAATGTACTAATAATAATATTAAAATCACTCCTGATTGTTTTAGACACATTTTTAATTATGAAAGGCTTTAAATTACGTAAATTAGTAGATCCGTACACCATGGGAACGTAAAATGAAATGATAAATTTGAGGGCGTTCCTCATTTGAAAACATACGTGCAATTAGGTGGACTGGAGGTGATTGTTAGAGTTTTAATACGTGGACAAGAAGTTCTTGTTCGACAATACTTATATTTTCGATGAAAAATATTGTAAAGATATTTTAATAATGAAATCTTTAATATATAAAACCACAGAAATATCAATATAATACAGTAATATCATATTAGCAGCCTAAATTAAAAATTATATTGAATACTAAAATAAGAATAATAATTGAAAAAATTATAAATTAAATAATATATCGCAGGTAGGTATATTATTATAAAGGGCGGCGAATGAAGGAATGGAAAAATTTTGAGAGCAGTAATGGTTTTTCATGAAGCAGACGATGCGGTCGCTTCATTATAAAGTATCGACATCTTAGTTTAAAAATAATCGAAGCATAAAAAATCCTGACAACACAACTATTGTTGTATTAGAATACCCTTTGCAATATAATATATTCTAATGGCGGTTTATCGACAGGCAAAATTTTAACCAGGTTACTTCCAAACCTGTCATCTCTACATAACTTCACGTAGGTACCTCAAACTACCACTATTAATTGAGAGTGGGTGTTATGAAAATCATCTAATAATAAAATTATTGATGATGTTTATCAGTAGATGATGTGTATGCCAATTTAAAGATATTCGGTGTACCTATTTGTCTGTTTGAGATGGTACGAGGCTGGCATTCAAAGTGTGCTTAAAGGCATCACTTTATCTAGGAACGTCACTGTCAGCACAACGTTCCAACTGTCTTTTAGCAGATAGTAAAAAATATATAAAACTAATAAAAAAAAAATCAAATTACTCTCCTATAAGGTTGTCAATCATTTAAACTAACACCCTTTTAGCTTAGTAATGTCTAATAAAACAAGTTTTTCCAACAAATTATAATCTTAATCAATTGCATATTAACTTTGCGATTTCATGGGGGTACTTTTAAGTACCTATCGTTGTGTGATTATGTATTTATACCTTGTTTTTAATGAAACCTTCACAAGAACTCCAATGATTATTCTTTGATTTATATTTTAGAAATAAATACAAATCTATTTGAAGCGATATAATATTATACTTTAATTTTTTTTCGCACTGTACGATATGTATCATTTCCATTCCTACCTTTTTAATATATAGGTACACAGACCCAGACACAGATCAAAAAAATATATCGCATACTAATAGTAAAGTAACTTTTGTAGCTATTCTATTTTAGAATAATAGCCCTTTTTGTTTCCCAAGTGCAATCCAGTCCGGCCTATGTTACATTAGATCTGTCGAATTCAGAGAAGCCTATTTCTTAAGCATTTCCTTTTAACGTCTTGAGTAGGATTTTCACAATAGATTTGAAAGAGGATATTCGAAAAACACTATTTTAAATAATAGCTGTTTTTTTCCATCTATGATAGAGAATATATTATTATTTTACCCACTGTTTATATATATGAGTTGGGATATATTTTCATATTATTAGAAACAATGCTTTAGAAGAATAATTGTTTGATGATATTTTTCAGGTTAATTTTTTAAATAACTACTTATCATATTACTAGATGCTATTTTTGCATTCAAGATTGTACACCTCATAACATACATCAGATTAAACTCAGTTTATACAGTTACTATTATGTTAATATTAAAAAAGTACGTAAAATTATTTTGTTTATTTTTTAACATAGAGTTTCCTATGGTATTATTATTCATGCAATCAATAAATACCGTTACGTTTAAATTTGTTAGTATTAATAGCTTTATGAATTGAATATTTTTTATGGCAATTAAAAATATAACATTGAAGTGGACTAAATCCGTCATGATCTTTATTAATTAATTATGTGTAAAATATTAAATATTGACTTTATTTTAATTAAGTGTGTACCTAGTTCAATGTTAATTAAAGAAATTGATAATAATTAGACAGAATGATGTATTACATTTTGTTCATAAGACGGTACTTCAGTGAAATGGCAAATAATTTTCAACTATAGGTGCGACGAAATTTTGGACTCTCTGGCAATCGGAGAGCAAACGTGGTGCTGTGAACACGTCAATTTGTTTCGTGATGGCGACGGAGGTATTAATTCTTAAATCGTGTAAAGATGACTAAAAAACGTTACCCATTTACTTGAAAAAGAAAACATATCAATGAATATATTATTATTGTAACTAAGAGAATAATAAACAGAACATTAAATAGACGCATGTTGGATTTATATGACAAATTATATTTCGTTCGGCACGCGTCATTTTCACAATCCGCGTATCGCCTAGCCACGATCTTTTTAGATCATGCCTCAACTGAGGTATAGCCTTAAGAATATTAAATTACATTAATTTAAATTATCTGCAAATTCGTTACGTACGTAGGTACTTGTTTTATTAAAAAAATTGGCTAGCTTAAACAGATTAATACACAAAAATCTTTAAATTGACAAATATACCATGTATATACTGAGAATTAGAGCACTTCAATGAAACCTACTCAAAAAGCAATAACCCTCTTTATGAAAATGTTGTATGTGTGATAAACTGTCATACAATACAACAGCAATAAAATTATGTTGTCAAGATTTTTAAGCTTTGTATATTTTTAAACAAAGATGTTGATACTTTTTTAATGGAGCGATCAAAAGTTGTAATATCTGTATTCATTCATTCATTCGCCACCCTTTATAATATACCGCCCCTAAGCAACACATGATCCCCACGGGACGTCACCAATCACATTAAATGAAGCTAGCATTTAAATGATATACTACTCAAAAAACCAAACACGTAAATTCATCTAGTCGCTAGGGTTATTTAAGAATCATAATATTAATTCCACATTAAACATGCAAGTAATGCAAACAATTTATTTTCTCCGCCAGAGTGAGTAGTTAATTCCCTGCGAAAATACCGAAGCATCATCTCACATATTAAATTCAGGAACACTCGGCGAAGAAACTCATGTCGCCTTCTCAAAATAACCCGCTGCAATTTTTGAAGTGCTCTCCTAGAAGTATCATTACCTCCTTTCAATACTCTCATACCGAGCATAAACAAACTTCTAACTATATCGATCTTCTGACGTAGCTGAACGGTTTATTTTTGCTCCCGTAAATAATTTACTGCTTCAAACAAGACGGGATACCGCTCGCTAACTTTACTGTTTCATATTTTTAGCACTATTTATGCTTTTTAAAATAATTATTATTCCACATTCCACAAAAATATTTTTTATGAAATATTATTACATAGCCACAAAATATTTTAATTTACATGTAAACAATATTTATTTGAATATTTTTAGAAATTTTAAATAGTTAATACCGTAATCTTAAATGTTATAATCTTATAATATTATATATGAAAATGTTTATAATTAGTATCTGTTCCAAAACTTTTTGATACTTCCTAATGAATCAATTATTAGAAATACAGTTTTAAATTTTCATCTAATCGAAGTCGTATAAAGTATGTTTTTCCAAACAATAGCTAGCCGCTATTTTTTTAAGTTAATAACCCAATAATTACCAATAAATCATTTTTCTTCAATGCAAGAAATCTACTAATTATATTCCCAATTTCTATTTTTACACAGTAATTAAATTATTATGCACTAAACGTGTGTTAATATAAAAAAAATATATGTATGTTTTCGAAGATTTTTATTATATAATCCTAATTTTACCTAAGAACACAATGACAGCTTTTAAAGTGACTGCTATAATTTAACTTCATTGTGAGACCAAAAAAGATAATTAACGGTAACATCAGATTTATCTGATATAAGTTCAATAATAACTGGAACATAATTTATTGCTATCGCCAAAATGTAAACTAAAACTTCGTCATAAAGATAACTAATATAACTGTTACGAATAATTATTAATTCAAATACTCTCAACCAGTTGATTCATATGGCTTCTGTAGAGATTATATTACAATTAATTCTCATGCATTAAGTCTCGTTTTCATTAGAAGCAGTACAAGTTATACAGAGGGGTTAAGAGTTGATTTCCCAGATAATATAAATACTGACATATTTATCGTTCTTGATTAAATCCTGCTTTAACATAATTTATATTATCGGATTTCCAATTCGGTTATCGTATTAAAATCAAGGACACAATGAACGTATGCATTTAGTGAACAACTGTGCATCACAATAAATTATTCCAGCGCTTACGCAAAAATAGTAGTAATTAATACTTAATTGTATATAAAGTATTTACTACGGGTTTTTACAAACACTTTAAATATTAAATAATTTTAATAATAATATTGATAATATAGACCGAAGGTACTTGATGAAATTTGAATTTAAATCCATTAGAACATTAAATAATTGTTTTTATATCTGATCCTTAGGTATTAAGGTTTTTACCATTTTTATTATATTAAATTGATATATAAACAATAATTAACCGTTTTCGTCGTGAGTATGTATTTGCCATTGGTGAGTGCGCATAGTGCCTGTAGATGCAAAAAAGCGAAACCCTGTATAAACTAATATAAAACCCAATTTGAATTTAAATTTCATCAAGTTCTCTGGTCGATAGTTTTAATTTTTTTTAGTATATTAATATGTATGTTTCTGATATATTGAAAACATTTATAGGTAAGAATATAATTTATACATTAATTACTACAGCATTATATTTTTCGATTGTCACCATGTGTTCTTCCTCCTTCATTTCTCAAAATCAGGTCATTCTCATGAGATATTGTATTGAAATGCGAACGCAGCTTCAAGTGTGTAGTCTGTTTAGTTGAAAGCAAACGTTGCTCAGAGTAAAATAAGAGGGTAATCAAACTGAAGCATCAAAAATAATATATAAATTATTATATACAATATTTTTTTTATAAATAGGTACATGGTGTTGAAAATATTATATTGAAAAATATAATTAATACGTAGTTAATAATATTATGTCAAGTCACGCATACCTACAAACACATTCTGCTAATGTTTACATTAGCTATATTTTATTATAATATTCGAAGAATTTTGCTTATCCAATCAACATTTTCCAACTTGTATTTAATATTATAAACAAAAATGTTTTCCAACGACAGTGCCGCTCTCACAGATGAATTTCAATATAGTACGAGCTTTCCCGAGTTATGTTGTTGTTTTGACAAGCCTCTAATTAAAATGAATTCCTTGAGCGGAGACAAAAGACAACACATTATTATTAGAGAGAAATTTACCTAATAAATCGGAACAATCCGATTGAATTATCGATAATAATATTTTGCGTCTAAATAAATACGATGTCTAGAACAAAAAAATCGCTTATTTTTATCCAATGCACTATACATGTATACTGTAAAAATACTTCGTAATTATCTAAAAATATTAAATAATAAAGGTTTACATGACGTGATCCATTTTACAAACAATAATACATGTGAAATTTCGTTGATTCAATTTTTTTAATAAACCATTATAATTCGGAAACAATTATTGACGAATACTACAATATGATAAAAAGCTTTGGAGTATTATCTATATAATTACACTACATTGTTATTTATGAATTCTTTTTGAAAAACATATTACATAGTATTTGCCGCCGAGGTTTGTAGTGCCATAAATGAATTTTTACGTCTTATTAGGTTTTTGAGTTATTGCCGTATGTTATTTCTCCATATATTTTCGAAGTTTCGGGCCCTTTTGAGAAGGACTCTAGTAACAAGCCTGAAACGTCGAGAAAAGAAGAAGGAAACACACGGTGACAACCCAAAAATTCTAAAACAATAGCAATCAATTGTGAAAGTCTCAAACATTATTTCATTTTGTACAACGCTTATCGTACAAGTAATGTATAAAAAAAACATTACTAATTACCTCATTATTTTTATATTACCATTGATGGTAAAAAAACATATTTTCAGTATCTACCAATTAAATTTGATTTCTATATGAAAAACAAAACAATTTTATAGAACACAGTAACGGAAGTAAGTACATCTATCATAAAAGCTAAAAAAACTTTTGACTTCTCATCTTACGGGCGACCTCACTACAAATATATAATATTGAGTAATAAAATCTCCTTATACAAAATCCCCCCAATACATCGGTGCGTATGGCCAATAAGGAAGCATTTTTGGCTCGTGTTCCGCAAATGTAATTTTTCATAACAAAACTTTTACGGCCTATAAATTAATCAAAGTAACATACCTATGTATTACTCTGAAATAGAAAGAAACAGATCGAATAACTTTTAAAATTCTTATCTCGTTTTATGTCGAATTAAACTTTTTTTATGGTGATACTTAAATGTGAGTGTTTTCTGTAAATGTATCTGCATAAGATGTTTTCTTGTTTATTAATATATCCGCAAATACTAATTTCACCATAGAGTTATACAATAATAAAGGAGTTTTGACTAACTGATGGAATCTAGTGCATCTATCAGTGTCATTGATATGGTTATTTTGCAAAAGTTAATATCTATCCAATCTGTGTTGAATAATTATTAGTGTAAAAACCACATGCAAATCACGCGGAATTTCCAATATAAGCTGATTGTGTTAGACTTTCGCTTCGATGTATACACATCTGCACTGTCTTCAGATTGATTCGAGTATATTTTCAAGCAAATTGGCGATTTAGAAGATATCGAATATTAAAAATACAAAACTCGACCGTAAAAATCCACATTTCGATTTGTCACAATTAAAAATCATTAAACTGAAATATTTGAATATATAAACAACACACTAGCTTTACTTAATATTTTCCATGGCTTGCTGTCAAAATTAATGTGTAAGATAGCATTTGTTTTCTTTTGGCAAATTGAAAATCGAATTATTGATATTATCATAGGTGAACGTTCGTAAGAGTGTTATATTATCAACCACTTTTTTTAATTGAAAGATTTTTAAGAGGTTGTCTGCATTAATATAATACTAGCTGAGCCAGCTGGCGGTCGCCAGTCTGTCTTGCTAGGTCTTGCAGATGGCTTGGCGGTGTTGGATATTAATATAATTGTGAAGTATGCATAGACACCGCCATACCTTTCCCTTCGGGATGGATTTTCATTCACCTCAGACAGTTTGACATTTCGCTAATTTGTCAGTTTTACGATTTGCATGTCGTCACCGCTTATATAAATTTGGGGTCATATGCGTAGTCTATTCTGAAGTCTGGCCTTCACAATATCATCTGACACTACCTCAGGCTGATAGGCCTATCAGAACAGCTGGCAATCACCGATTGCTACCACTGACATTTTAATAGAATATAATATGTTTATATATTGCACTTATTTGTTTTCGTTGAACTAAAAACATACATTACACGTCATGTTGTTGGTTAGTTTTTTTATAATTCATTGAACCCTGCCTAAACCAAACAATAGTAGTTAAAATATTATTCTATCTATTAAATATCCAAAATGATGTACGATCTAATAGCATAATTTTAAATATTTTACGGACAGATTCGTATTATGGTTGGTTTCCCAGGGTTAATTTGAATTTAAAAAACTAAACAACACCATCTGTAAATTGTAGTCTTAGTTCAATGTAAATAAATACTTATAACTGACAAAGCTTAGGCTGTACTATCTATGGTGGATCCACGCTACCTCCGCCCATCGCCACTGCAGGATAGTCTAATTTTTCATACATTTAGATTGTTGCGCTATAATACGTTTTATTTATTCAATGGGGGAAGATACCATTAGATTGAAAAAATGTAAAAACTATTTCTCATAATGTCTTTTAAGATATTCGTAATTACCACCTTGAAGCGGTGTGTCCATATGCTTTGCTTAGGAACAAAAATGGTATTTTATTTTCAAATTCTTTAAAGTACTTAATATACTAATGAATAAATTCCAACATGCTAAATTTATTTTTTAACAAATTATCTGGGTGGGGAAATAAAAAAGGTATTATTTTTATCATGTACAAAAGTGGAAAAAGTAGCAGGTATCTACTTACATATTGTACCTAATTGTGTAATAAAAATGTCATAATTGACTATATTTCACTATAAGTATATTATATTTCACTTATAAGTGATGAATGATAAAATAGCAAACAGCATGCATAATAAGAAGCATTATTGGAATTTTATTTTTATTGAGTAGGTATTAATAGTTAATAATGATATAAAAGAAGAAGAAAAGTTACTGTAATTCTATATACAATAATTATTATTATAAAATATATAAACATCATTAATTTTTAATTACATACTTGTTTTAAACGTCACATCAATTTCATTTACCTACCTAAATGTAAAAATAATACAATAAATTATTACTGAATCACGACAACTACCTATCTATTTTATATGGAAGTATGTGATACTTCGACGTTGATCTAACAATAATATCTATCTGACATTTATAGTCAATTTTTCAGGGGGTTCAAAAAACTGTTTTTGTCGGTATCAGTATTATTTTTATTTTTCAAGTGAAATGATTTAATATTAGTACTAAAATAGTCATTAAAAGATGTATGGAAATTGTAATGTCATAATAAAATAAATCAAGCATATAAATAATATTTCTTTTTAGTTTCAAGACACTTCGATGCAGATAGACACCATTTTCCACGTCAAATTTGAGCATTTTAGGATTTTTTTCGTAGAACAATAATATTTCCATTCGATCCGTAACCATTTTGCACAAAATACACCAATAACCTAGAATTCGCCAAAACTGCAGATAGATACTATTGTCATATCAACGTCGACTTACTATAATATTGAGAAGAGAGTAATATGTGCCTATATAATGTAGTTTCTTATTTATTAAGTCTGAAATTATTGAATTTATTGATAGAAGTATTAAAATTATCTTCATTTTACAATAAAAATGTCTTGATTGAAATTGATTATTTAATATGCTAATAGAAATGTCACATTTTTCGATTATTTCTGCCAATTCTAAATTTGAATTCTGACACGTCAAATGAACTTGTTTATATCACAAAAGAAAACAATTGAAAATCAACCATCTATTATTTCAGTTTGACAGATAAATAGCAGTGACGTGGTTTTAGCTTATATTTTCGTAATAATTAGTGAGGAAATATCCATTTATTTCTTGTTTGTACGGCAATGTGCTGCTTACAGATTTGAATAGTTTTGTGGAATATTAATTCAGATTTGTGAAATATCGGTTATATAGAAAGTATTAAGCAACAATACAATCAATTTGAGGTAGACGGACAGCAAGATGTGAAAATGTATGATGATGGATATAAAACGCTATTTAAAAATGATATTATCTGTGATTGTGTCTGTGATTGTGCCGGATTCAAATGAAAGTAGATTTGGGACTCCATTCCTTTAGTAATCAACAAAATGGTATTTAAATAAAAAAATGGTGCGTTTTCCAAAATCTCTTAGGATAATAATATATAGGAGAATAGGAGATTATGTATTATGAATTATAACTATTTGCAAGACATCAATATCGTTTATATAATTAAACACTCTAGACTCAAACGAATGGAAATTTCAGCCAAATAAACCACTATTTAAGTGAATTATTAAGATACCGATGGCTAATCAGATCACTATTAATTACGTACCTCCAAAAAACTATGATTTCCTCACCTTTTCTATGCCTCACGACATAGCTATGGCAGTAGCTGACAGGCCGCAGATTTTTAACGACACGCATTGAATGTAGACAAAGCTCTTTCTAAAATCGCTGTAATGTTGATAATGTATGGCTTACTATTTCATAATTTATTCAAACGAACTGATGACACTGTGTGTTTAATTTTTTAGATTATGCAAATCGATCGACAGTGGCTAGTAATTTGAGTATAAAGTCGGACGAGATAACTCGCGAAATTTGTATGTACGGCCTATCTATCACGGCTTCATCGAGCGTGAAAACTCGCTGAAGGCATAAAACCGGAGCGGGTTAAAATTTCGAACGGACTGCTGAACATAAAGTTGTCACACTCGCTGAAATACCATCTCGAACTCATCTGATTGCGGATACCGTAGGTTGGAAACTCCTGATTTAGTAAATTACGGGACCAGTCTCTGTACCTTTTTGGGACATGATAATAATATGTAATCCTAATTTACGAGTGACGTATCGAATTATTGAATGCGTACGAAATATGCGAGATGTGTCACATCAGTTAAATCCGGTTAACTAGTCATTATTAAGTGTCACATATTTTTGTAAAATACCTAATTTAAATTTATCCATGTCTTGATATTGAACAGACGTATTTCAACTTTTGAAATATGCAACCAAATGATCCATGACTAAAAGATGAGCAATAAAGATTTATAGCCTTTTAGTTTTACCGGTTCTAAGCAGCCAAGTTGGATGATAAATGAAAATCTAACTTGACCTTTTCTTATCTTCAGTCTGACTTTATGATCACGGTTCATTTGGAATCTCATTTTTCAACTTATTTTATCACATATTATAGGACCTATAACTTATAGCATCAGAAAAATTTGTGGATTATCATATTCTGGCCAAGCCCCACAAATCAATTTTAATTTACAACTGTTTTTGATTGCTTCCCTACGTTCGAACTATCAAATATTTTGTTCATATATTCACAATTAATAACAATCGGAAAATAATAATTTGGAATATTTAGCTAATTCTGGGCAATCAGTAGTCTCAACAAAACATGTGTGCCCTGTCCCTTCTTATTCTAGAAATCAAACAATTTATCAATCAACTATTTCATGGTCACATACCGTGAAAAAATATTATTGTAAAATTGAGAATAAACCGTTACTTTGGTACATAAGATACAGTATGACCCTTTCTCAAATTATTGTTTTGTCAACACGTACATTTTGCATTAAATTTAATTATTATTTAGGATTATATAGGTAGTGAAATAGTCATTTTTTCAATGGAGTTTTCAATTTTAAAATTTTAAATAAATTACACCATTGTGCATTATGTGTTTTCCACGATATATATTATGTATTTCGCTTATACATAGTCTACAGAGGTTAGGTTTAACTCCAAAAGACAAATTTATTATTGCTAACCTTTGTACATTGTATAAAAATATTTTAATTTTAAAATTACGTTCAATAAAATCGAAATATGGTTTCATGTCATACGAAATATGTTTAAGTATTAGTTAAACCACCTTTATATTTGACTGAATAATTTACTCTTTATTTTCATTACAGACAAGCTTTTTCGGGAGCAAGAAAAACTATTATTTTCTTTAAAGAAAATATTTTCAGAATATAAATTTCTACGCATTTCTTTTTCTTGTGACACAATGATATAACTTAACGACTTGTAGCACGATTCAGTTAAACCAACCCGAGATGTTTACTTTTCTAAAAGTGCTGCAAGGGTAGGTAGGCCCTGAGGGTGAGCCCAGACAATCGCTCTTGAACATTCAACCCTTTGTTTTATTTAAAAGCTGCGGCGTACATTAACAATCCTCCCTCGCACAGTCTTCTAAATATTTGCGTTCATAAAATTAAAAAAATGAGTTCTGCCATAACAATGGTTCTGAAAAAATATTTTCCAAACACGAATATTTTTAGCATCGCACCTAAATTGTCTGACATATTTATAAAACTTTAATTTATCGTACATATACTAAATATAAAAGAAACATTTTTTTTTAATAGAAACTGTTTGTTTTATCACAACAATATGACGTGATGGTTTTTAATGAATTACATCAGATTTATTTTATAGAAAAACAGTAAGTAATATATTAAACAAAACGAGGTAGTGGAGTTTGCACTAATAATAAAATTATATCGTCTTTCCGCAAATTTAAAATATTAGTTTTTATTTAAATTCTTGTCTTCCATTTTACTGTAATAATATTGATAAAACTTGCACAGCCTGCAGATATACTATATTCTTAGTCTCAATATCTCAAAAGATAAAACTTTTCGAAAACAACGGACTTCTAGTAATCCATTACAAGTAGTCGGTAGTCAGATAGCAATGGTTAAGTGATAAGATGAGGTGAGGATATAAGAACGCGCTCCTACATACAAAAAATTACAAGATAAAAAGAACTTTTTAAATGCAACGTTTTTAAATTTTCTGTTGAATCATATAAACTTGACTTGACTAGCTTAAACGATCAAAAAAAATGTACTTGATAGAAATACTGAATAAATGTAGAATACTGAAATGTCATTTTGACATTTCATATTGATTTCCATAGTAACGCACGTATATATTAATAATTTAGTTGTTAGGACCCCAGACCCTTAGCAACCAATAATAGTGTTTTACTTTTTAAGGATTTTTTCCGAAATAACTTTACATACAAAACAGAATTAACTGAAAATGAATTCAATTCTACTTAAAGATGGATAAAAGTATTAAAAGAATGCATTGGCACCGTGTTCTGATATATTCTAAAAGTTTCAAATATCTAGCTAGTCGGGAAGTTAGTTAAAAATCGATTGAAAGATTTGTACTGGATAAAAAACCACTGGACAAACAAGAATACGACCTAATAAAAACGTTGTAAGTAAAAATGTTGCCTTTCGTGCAGGCCGTTGATCTCTAAGTTGAGTGAGATACTGGCGTACGTCTCCGTAGATGGAACGGCTGGAAAGAGAGGATCGCATCAGGATCGAACCGTTGTCTGTGTTATTGATTTTAAAAATAATTATATATGGATAAATTACATTCAAATGGAATTAGCCTATATCGAAAAATCGCTAGTATAAAAGATACATACCTACTACCATATGGTTGCAAAATATTTCCTGACCAAGAAATAAGGGAAACACAACGCATATAAAACATAAGTTAATTGCCTCACTTATTAGAATTAATATTTTCTAGGGGTTGGGCATCCGACTTCGGTGTTGAAGATATCAGATATATAATTATTGACAATGGAGAGCTGTAAGGCTGAAGCTACTGAAAATATTCAGATTATATCTAAAATTGTACAATACAGCCAATGGCTATGATCATTTTATGATTAACGTAATATATTTTTACATAATTTCGGTAGGTAACTATATCAGCAAAATAAAATATATTTTGCTGATATAGTTAGATGATGAGAATAATTAATTTACTTATGTGTTCTTTTTCAACGGAACCCCATGACTAAGTATCATGGCCCTGATGGTTGGCCATCTGACAGCTATTTTCACAGCCTGGTCCCATCACTATCGGCATTCAATGGGACCAAGCGCCTATCAGTGGAAAACTCCTGGCATTCTTAATTCGGTCCGTCCTTTTGGATGAAACTCGTTTTTGTCTTCGACCTGACCAAATATCATTTTTTTTTCAAGATTAAGTATCATCATTATACGACCATGCATGTGAAACATGGACCCTAAGTAAAAGAGAGATCTAGAAACTTATGGTAGCACAACGTGGTATGGAGAGGTGCATGCTGGGCATAACGTGAAAGGACAAAAAGAAGAATGAGTGGATAAGGAAGCAGACAAGGGTTTGAGATGTAATAGAGTTTATTAAAAGCCTTAAATGGAGATGGGCTGGACACATAGCTCGAAGAAGAGACAATCGTTGGACAAATTAAGTCATCTAGTAGTATCCAAGAAGTACAAAACGTCCGCAAGGTAGACCTAGAGACCGCTGGATCGATGAAATGATAAAGTTTTGCAGAAGTACGTGGCAATGCAATGCACAGGACCGAGAGAAGTGGAAGCAGCTTGAAGACGCTTTCATCCAGCAGTGGATAGATTCAGGCTGATGATTATGATTATACGACCAACGCGAAAAGAGTCTTTCTAGAATCTTGAGAGACATCCGTTTCCAGAACCATATTTCGTAGGCGTCTGGCCTCCACCTGTATTTTGTTTTTTACGGCTTTTTATTTACTACTATCTGCATTATTAAATATTTCTTACTGCTCATCACGTGCGATAAAAATAATTTAATGGGAAAAACTATTAAACCTCACTACGAGTATCTAGCCTCATGTTTGAGTAACCACATTAAAAATAACTACATTTTTATGTTTATTTACCTACTAGCTCGCATACAATAAAAAAAACATTGGCATTATACTTGCTCCCTGTCAAAAAGTTTACGAAATACAAATTTATTTTTCAGTTTTCTTGTCTCGCGGTGCGTGGAATCCTATTTGAATATTTTACGCCTTACAACTTGCATAAAAACGACATTTGGTGAAGTTTCATTATTACAATTGCAAATAACTTTGAATAGGTGTTTACCAACGAAAGATTATTTCAAGTATATTTGCATATTATAATGTATCTAAAGCCCCATTTTAACTGATGGTACCATATTGTTTGTACAAGTGTTTTATTACACTAATTTTTCTAAAAAATACATCTTCTTAACCATTTTTATCTCACTTGCGGCATTTTCGGCATGTTTTCTTATTTTTCTTTTTTAAATATACATAATATCATTAAATTATTAACACACAATCAGACTGCTACATCACAGTGTCCATAATAAACATTCATAAACCTGACATTTATTTATAAAATATATATTCAATTAAATATTATATAACATTCATGCAGCACTGAATTAAGGATTTAAATGACCCTGGGCTACAGATATAGTGTAAACCCTTTCGTAATATTTTCAAAAGAAAAATTTAAAAAATATACATTTTCTCAAGCTACTAAAAATTATAATTTAAATATCTGCTTTGTATAATTTCCTATAGAAAACGCAAAATATCAGTAAATTATAAGGAATTGTTATTTGGAACATCGTTTACAATTGGGCAAGGCATGTCTGCTTAGTAATATTTTTTTTATAAAAATAATATACATTATTATTATATTAGTCGCCTAGAGTCATGGCTCACATTTTGAAATTTTGTCATTTTTGAGTTAAATATACCAAGTGATTCTAAAGGCATTAATCTATATAAAGAAAAATAGTTGGGTATCAAAGGTCACTTTAAACAATGTGAAAATTGTTGACAAAATTGACTTTTGGTGTCATAACTCATATTGTTTAGTGAATAATATTCACCAAGGCCTTTCTGACCAATCAGAGAGGTAAGGGTATTATATTATATACATTTTTTTTTAAATAATCTAAATCGACTTACTTACTCATTCAAATTCACTTAATTAATTAATTAATTCAATTCACTCAATATTCAAGAAAGTTCAATACTTTTCTTCTAATTACAAAAAACAGTGCTCTGGCGGTTTTTGCGAGTATCTCAAAAGTCATTTTTTGGAAAATGTGAGTTATGACTTTAGGCAACTCATATATTATTCTTTTTAGCGCTACAATCACCCAATGACAGTGGTGTAGTGAAACAGTAGTTTAATAGTAATATAAGTAAAACAGTCACAAACACCCAAGATTTGAGAAAATCGGATAAATATCTTGTGACCTCACCGGGAATTGAACGTGAAATCCCCGGATGAAAGGCCAATGCCTCACGCACCAATTTATGTGTATACTATGGATGTTTCATTTTATAGAAATTGTAGTCGTATTAGTTAGCATTAAACAAAAGAAAATCGATACTGGTATTTTAGCATTAGAGAACGCACAAGTCTAATCATCGTTCAATGCAGATGTGTAGTTATCAAAGGATTCTAGTGTTTTATGATAGTTCCTGATTTCATCATAATTAATAACATAATTTTAACCAAACAAAGATTTTGAAGTGAATAATTTCTCGCGGAAAGTCAGGCTAAACATAATATCGGTAAATTTTCTGAAACTGATTTCAGCACTCCAGCTGTCAGATATTCTTGGCAGTAGTCCCTAAAGTCAATTCCTTAATCCGGTCATGTAGTAACATACATATTTATATTACAATTACATATATTATATGAGTAATGTATGATAAATATATATTATATCTATTCTTGCATTCAACATTAGTATATTTTTAAAGCATCGTTGTTATTACGTAGTTTTTTTTAAAATAAAAATGTGATTTTCTTATCATTTTATTCAATAAAACATCAATAAATGAATAAACTAATCGTGTAAAAAGCAAGACTTTGTATTAAATATGAATTCAGAAATTATAGATATTCTGGAACAATGTGTTTTTAACTGGCACGACATGTAATGTGAAATTGGAGACCTTAAAACTCATACAAATTGTATGCGGCATGCAATCACAGTTACCTGTAAAATTAGTAATGCATTTCGAATGCGCATTCTAAATTTTCCCATACATTAACAAACTGTCGTTAAACGTTTTATTCTTAGAATAGAGATCATAAAATCGACAATATTGTCATGATTGACGTCATCGGTGAGCTTGTTTATTATCGTTACTGTAAATTCTTCATTAAAAAATTCTTTCTCTATAATATTATCATTATATTATATTATGTAATATGTATACAGTATCAAAGCCATATAATGCGCGATAAAACTTTCATCAAAAATGTGAGACAATTATACATGAAATCAGCTCGCGTACGATCTCGTAGAGCAGCTTATGAAGCCAACTATTGATGGTTCAAACCTTCAAACCCCACATCTAACAATAATGGCACATGTTTTTTTTTCAATTTGTACATGTTCTAGGACAAGTACTTAAATTCGTTGAGCAAAATGGGTTAAAACCATTCCTGGAATAAACAAGAATTAGATAACCCCTACCATTGCCGACTCAACTAGAAAGCCGATATATTCACAACGACTGGGTCCTACTTTTTCCGCCCCTACCCGTTGTTGTATAATATGTATGAACTGTCATTACCTGTCATTGTTCTATAGAGTGCTCATACTGACGCGTCTGTCGTGTTCACACAGGGAATAGTTTGATTTGAATAGATAAGTTACATGATAAATAATACACGAGCATTAACACACCTTCTGCAAATGTAATGCATAGATCAATGCCACATATTTTTTGGAAATCGATATTACCACCGATTTTTGTGTGAAGGACTTGTCTGACTTTGACAGCTGATGAATAACAGGAATGTATATTATTTATTAATAACACTGATAGTTAATATATTTGATTTGAGAATTTTTTATAATTCAATTTGAAACGAGGAAGGGCAAATCAATATGTCAAGCAATCTGGGATCTGATTTTGACAGCTGAAAAGTGGACCACTTATTGCTTGTGCAAAAAGTTATGCCCAATGCAGGCCCAAGTGCTCTATTAAGGAGTAAACATGGTAATTTACACATTGTTTGAGACACTAATTTGAATTGTTTGTTATTTTATTTTATATTTGGGTCAGTCACCGTATAATCTTTTTTTTCTCTCGTCAACGTTTCGGACTTAATAGAGAAAGGAAAAGCTATTCACAAGAGAAGATAATTTACCCATTTACCTACCTCACAACAACAGACCTTAAACGACAAAGATAGAGAGTAAAAGACACTAGTAGTTTATAATTATTATCTTATAAAAAAATGTGAATCATGTTCTGCCATCAAATAATACTTAAAATACCTTGTGTCTCCTGTCCAGAATGGCATTTTCAAGTGCACAACAATGTTCAAGTCTTTGTCAAAAAAAAGATACTTGACCGTTAAATGAAAACGAGATTAGATATATATATATATATATATATATTGCAGAGAAGGATGCACATTAGACACGCAGTGGAGACAAGGTGTATATTCTGATTTTTAAATAAGAAAAGAGATTTAAAAAAAATATACAGAAAAATTCGTTGCTAATCTTTGGAAATAAGAAGCAAAATGTTTTTTGCAAATATTCCGTAAATTGGGCGTAAAATATCATCATGGCCCACACAAGGGGGGGCTGACAGGATTCTAGCCTGGGGGCCCGGCGTGGCGAGTCGACCAGATAAGTGAGATAAAGACACATCACAAATTTGCTCTAATCGTAAAAAAGTCACCTTCAATAATGTTATTATTTAAAATTATATAGTTGTACGATACAATTTAAAATTGTGTATCGATGGGTATTCGACACCTCCATAATTCAAATGTATGTATTAAAATATTATACACATTAATTTTATAGCGTACACCATTTAGAAAAAGCTACTGTAGAACATCACACTGCCTTTATAATTACTAATTAGAGATAGGTAGGGGGGGCGCCAAAGTTCCTAGACTGGGGGCCTGCTTCAGGATGTGGAGGCCATGAAGACCATACATAGTTTTAAGATACAGTAGCGTTGCCACACGTCCTGCGAAGACACTTAATAATATGATTGCCAATTGCCTACAGCGCCACTTAATATCCGGTGACTAACAAAACCAGAATCAATTTATTTCTCCGTTGAAGTTACTGGTCGTTCATTTTAAATTATTATAAATAATATGTAGTTTTCAAAATAATAGAATTTAGCCGTATTCGCGCATACTTCATGCAATTATAATGAGTGTACCTTCACCATTACATCACTAGTACTATTTATTTAAATTGAAAAGAAGTTATCTTGTGTGCATCGTGAAATATTTTTTGAAATCTGTTTTAGAATAAAAAATATCTTATTATACCTATATGGTTATCTGTTATATACATATTTATACACTTATTATTTGCATACTATTTTTATGTGACTTCTAAAACAATGTGTTGGATCATCATATAATGTAAAATTATACTACCGCTCATGTATGACTTGCTGAAAGTCCAGCTAAGCTTTAAAAAGTAATTTTATGATGTGTTACTTTGTCATTTTATATCTACAATATAATGCAGTGTTCCTTTGGGAAATCGTTCTTGAATTTTACGAGAGAAATTTTACAACGGATAAATGAACGAAAGTTTATTTTTTCGTCGTGTTATATTAATGGAAAACTAGTCGCTTTTGACACATCGCGAACCTCGGTATCTCTCATATTAATAAATTTAAAAAAAAATGTATAAACTTTTAAAGAACATGCATACATAACAGTGGTAACGGGTGGAGATTGGCTTCTATGATCCGACATAAATGGTGCACACTAAATTTTGTTGGTCAACCGTATTTATTTTCATTGAACTAATATCGTCTTTATTCTGGCAGAACACACTAACTGGAGAATACCAGTTTTGAGTAATTTGACTTTGAAGTTGTTAAAATGTTTGAAATATTCTACCATGTGAGTTTATTAAGTAATCGTAAAAAGGATGACTTTAAAATAAAGACTGTTTATTTATTAAGAAGGTTTCCAGACGGTAAAGTTTGAAATAAGGAACATTTTGGTATAATTAACTCAATATGTCATTTTTTCGGTTTAGTGTCTTCTGCCAGAACAGTGACGATATTACAGTGTGCAGATAGTGTTTGTTAGTTTTTAAAATTAAATAAAACCCTGCCTAATTCAAGCCATAGTCTAAAAATATTCGTTTATGTATAAAATATCTAAAATAATGCCATTCAACCATAGATAATTTTAGATATTTTATAGATATAAGAATATTTTTATCGACTATCGTTTGTTATAGGCAAGGGTTAATGAATTTAAAAAAAAACTAACCAAAATCATCTGTAATATTATATATTCTTAATCAAACGAAAACAAATAATTATGACTGTTTTTGTATGATTGCCCATAGTATTCCTAAAATATTATGGTTTACAGTAGGATTAAATTTAATTAAAAAAAATAACCAGCACCATCTCCAAATTATAGTATTAGTTAATGAAAACAAATTAGTATGACAGACAAAGTTATTACTATTTACGTGGAATCTTAGCAGCCTACCTCCACCCCTCGTCACTGATACATAAAGAATGCTACATTCTCAAATCGTGTGAATTATTCGTTGAATAAAAAAATAGTTCATTAAAGTATTACTAAGGACGAGTACGGTAAGATTAATATTAAAAGATATCCTGATATCGGCTAAAAAATATGATTCAAACCACATAAGTATATTGTCAATATTGACGAAATTTGTGAAGCGTTATGTTACCGCCTAAACCATCGCATCCTCAGAGGATCCAAGGCTAAGAGGCCTGAATCATCATTGGGCGGATTCACGCAAACATGAGCAGATTGACTGCGAGACAAATTTCTAGCCCGTAAGCTTAGACGTATGAAAATTTATAGTCCCCTTTAGAAACTTAGCCAACAAAGTCTAAACTAAATAAGTATTATTTCATAAATACGTGGGTATTAGGAATAATTACTTACTCAGCATTAATAATTTTATCAGAAGCCTTAACCATTAAATTCGTCCCTAGCATAAAAAAATCATTGACCTAGCATAAAAAAAGAACATCCTAAAAGCACTTACCTACTTATATTAAAGTCATGCATAATAATAATTAAATACCTATAAATTCATTAATTCCAAGCCATTCAATATCTAATGTATTTAGTTTAAAATTATGTATTAATTTTGTGAAAATATGTCTTTGTACCTAGGTAGTTTAGATATTTCAAAATATTATGTACCTATCAAGCAAAGAAATGCAGTAATAACAATTCCAAGAAATGTACAGCCCCTTTTCAAAGCATGTACCTAGAAAAGGTTTGAAATATGAGACCCAAGGTAAGAGGCTGTTTTTGTCATTTTTCAATGACATAATTTGTAGGTAATATTTTTAATTCTTGCCTAGAGTTAACCTACTCCAAAAAGGTTGATTGTCATTCGGTTTTCGAACTCTCGAGCGTGACGTCGGCCACGGCGCCGCGCTTTTTTAATTAATTTATTTTTATCAATATTTTCATGTATTCCGACAATAAAACGCCCTGTTTTCGCCTGTAATTCCGCGTTGTCAATCAATAAGCATGTCCCCGAAAGAAGAAGCCAGCAGACGATCACCGTGACCTTACATCATCAGGGGGGGTCCAGCGCATCATCCTACGCCCCCCCCCCTTTCGGAGGTGACAGTTATTTTGGCCAGTATTTTTTATGAAAAAAAAAATATTTCAAAATTCTTTATAAAAATGTAATTTTCATATACGGCGAACTGTTGTATCTATACCAGGTAGTTCCAATTCTAAGTTAGAACGAAAATACCGCAAAAATAAATGGCGCTACCATCGGAATTCATTATTTGGTAACCCAACTGGTATGTAATAGTATAGCTGTGTAGTGTGTAATGTACTATAGAACCAATAAAAGTATGTCGGTGTTTAAGACTGTACACATAAGTTGACAACATCATAAGACGGCAAGTCAGCCCAACTGAAATGAAACTGTTTTTAGGATATAACTCATTAGAACAATTTGTAGCAAAATAAATAATGATAAGTACATTTAATATGTTATGAAGTTATCAAATTGTTATCTGTGTGCACACGTCTTAATATCGCACTAAATACACAACGAATGATGAACCACTGTGCTTTCTAATTCAGGTAAAATGAATGAACGTGTTTAGAATAATAAGTCCGAAACATTGTCTTCGTTGCCGTTGGAAGTCACCACAGATATAAGCTCAAAAGCTCAAAACGGCAGAATGCTTTCATTCAAAGGGACTTTGGGTGAAGTGGCACCGTGACTTACCGCATAATTCATTTCGCTCGCCACCCGAGCTTATTATTACGTTAAGGTTCCACTGGTAATCAACTGTCACCCTAATTGATGGGCCTCCTAAGCGTCGAGAGTTGAGAGCATACTTATGTGCATGCATTTTAATTAGCGGTGGTACAGACGGCTTTACGTAAGGATTCCGCTACATATAAATTTGATTACACCTGTGGCTTATGTAAATCAATTTATCTAAGGCTCTTTTTCAATTAAAAAGAGAAAAATATTTTTTTTTCTAATTTCTTTTTCTAATTTAAATCTATTCATTTATACAATTTCCTTACATTCCTGTAGAATCATTGAATGAATTGGAATTAAAAAAACAACACAGAAATGCTAGGCAGATTATTTGTGAGATAACTGACATTTTTGGGCCAAAAAGTAATACGTAATATATTGCGATAAATAAAGGGGTACCTTCCGCAAAATTTTTCATAACTTTCATAAATATAATATTACTCTGATCGTTTTATAGTAATAATTTATAATTACCACTGTTTATCCTGAGATAAAAAAACATTATTTGAATTGTGAATTATGAAGATCCCCTGTAGCCTCACACGTGAAACTAGGATGACTTCGTTGGGCGGGCCATGTGTCAAGGATGGAAGACACCCAACCACCAAAGAGGCTTCTCTTCAACAGACCAGAAGGGAAAATGAGGGTCGGGAGACCTAGACTGCGGTGGCTGGACTGTATAGAAAGAGACACAGCATCCCTGAGACTAAGGCGGTGGAGGGAGCTTGCGGCAGACAGAGGGGAGTGTAGACGTTTCATGGAGGCTGCCAAGACCCATATTGGGTTGTAGTGCCAATGATGATGATGATTTGAATTGTGGGGGTCAACAACCCCAGGCCGTGTCAGCAAATGCTCCGTGATTACAACACAATAATCAGTGAATTGCCCAATTAGCGCATATCATTTCATCTATGGTCAGCACACTCTGCAAATTTAATATGACATACGTCGGTGACGGTCGACAACCCCTAGCCTTATCAGAGAAGCGCTGCGAGGTAGCAGTAATGCGACAGTCAGCATATCACCTAATTGTGACATAAATCGATAGTAGGTTGCCGCAATAAGTCGAATATTTATTTCAATAAATAGCGAGTCACAGTTGATGGAAGATGGCACTCTACCAACACGCCTCAGACGTGGTACTCACTACCAGAATGCCTCGGACTGAGCAAACCTCACCGAGCGTTACATTGCATGGTTAACTTTACACCTGTCCTTGTATTTATTTATCAATTAATAAACTCTCTCCTCGATTCAAACGAGCAACCTCAAACCAGTCTCTAGTATCTCTAACATCATCACCAAAAGAATATTTAAACGTATTGAATTTGTGGGTCATATTTCTTCGTTTTATATAATTATAATATTATACCTACAGATGTCTTCATTTATTTTACTAAAAAATGTTTACGCAATGGATACCGATAAATATTTAAAAGTGATAAATATCGTGAGATTCAATAGTCGCATTTTTATTTTACTGTCATAAATCGCGCACCTCTATTAATTTACCAATTAAAATTTTAAGAATTAATACGTTTCAACCGTTTAATGAAAATATTTACACAATTTTCGATTTTTATTGATTCAGTTATAAAAAAATCGTTTAAAACTTATCTGTAAGTTAAAATACTTATTTTTACTTATTAACGTAAATGATTTTTATTGCCTCGTAATATTTAACATCTGGATTTTTCATAAAGATGTTACAGGGATTAGTATGACGTCATCCCCGATATACCCGTAAGTCGAGTTTTACAATTAGACCCGCCGCTCCTGACGGATTTGATAGGATTAACCCTCCTCCTCCTATCTTCACATTAACCGTTTTTTCTTCTTCTCTTTTCCTTCTATTTGTTACGATGGCTGAAACTGATATGGCATTAGTCTTTCTTTTACCTCTAAATTCTATTACGTGCCTCCGATAAGGAGTGATGACTTTATAGTCCCATATTATACAAAAAGGTTTACCTCTAAGATCAGTTCCCGTGAATTTCGGAGTAAATCAATCAGATAATATCGTAATCTAAATGTATATAATTCAATTTTTTGTAAAATATATATTATATGAAGCGTATATGCCCAAATAGCGATAAGGATTCAATATTTGTGTCGCTAGATTTCAAAATCAGCCAAGTTCACCTTTAGGTATTTTTGACTTTTTGTGAATTGCTGAAGAACTACTGCTTTCTAACATTTCTGCATTATCGAAATGTGGAACGTAATAATTTTAAACATTCTATACTCGTAATAATATAAACTTCCACCCTTTTGACTGTGTACTTAAGAAAACAAAAAAATTGTTTTTCTCCTATTCATCCATTATGGACTTGGCTGATTTTGAAACCTAGCGACTTTTTTGTGTTTGAAGCTTAAATGGCTGATTTTAACGTCGTTCCATCGTACCTATTGTATTTTCGAAGTAGATATGCCCACTTTTATAAGCCGTTAAAGCATTTATTGGAATATTTGAAATAAATTTAGACATTTTGGCTATTTATCACTTTTCTTAATTGATATTGTTTCATTTTTTATTAGGTTTTGACCATTTTACGTGTTTTTAAAAATATACGATTCGTTTATAGTTACCATATTTCTTTGTACTCTTACAAAAAACAAATTGTTCCTACTTACTCTGACGAAAGTGTATTTCATACATTTTACTGTGTTTTAGTATTTATAATTAAGTATAAGTATCAAGATTTATGATTGAGTGAGTTTATAAACTGAGTACATAATAATATAAGAAAGGGATACTAAGCTGGTAAATTTCTAAATTATCAACATTGAAATACGTAAATGGGAGATATTTTTTTAAACGTACAATTGACTATAATCAGGCCGGGGTACTAAATTACGAGTTACGAAGGTAGTGCCAGTTATTAATTATTTCCTAATACAATGTGGAACTTTTTTGCAGTAAATGAATATTTTCGATTGATTATTTCGTTCAAATTAATTAATAATAATTAACAATCATCGTTTTCAATCGATTAGTTTATTATATTGCATTGGAAAAATAAAGAACACTAGCACTATGATCAAAATTTTCAAGGTCGTATCCTGGCCTGAATATATTCAGCTTTAGTTTAACGTCATATTTATCAAATTAGTATATTTCCTTTCTCTAGCAAACTTACGGTTTAGAGGTTATTTAATGTTAAACCATAAAATTTTTTAAATAAATTTAATGGAGAGATTAAAGGATAGTTTTTTTTTAAATGAATATTTATTTTACTCATATTGAACTAACAAAATTATATTTAACCATAAACCAATTCCAAACCCATTATTAATCTATCATCATTTTATATGAGGGCGTTTCTTTGCTAGTTACATTCATATCAGTTTAACTTTAACAATATATAAAATTCACCACATTAATATTATAAATGTAGGTATGGTATCCAAAAATATGTTCTAGATATGGCTTAAGCTATATTTACATTATTCTTTTTCTTTTGACCAAATCCGAACCTAATAAGATATGGGCCTCCATTGAGTGGAAGTTTGTATTAACAGATTTTTGTTTTTACGAGAAATGGATATTACCCACTTGCTCAACCCTTTATTCTGATTACAAACACAAATTGAAAAACAATATGTGTATTTGCCAGACCCAGGATTCAAACCTGGGACCCACGACTTATAAGCTGACTTATAATGTGGTATAATAAGAATATATTATACAACTCAGATTAAATTAATATAAAAATAATAAAATTTGTGTTGATTGAAAAAAAGAATTTATGACTACATTACATTTTTTAATATTAAAAAATAAGTTTTAAATAAGTTCCTCGCAAAATTTTCTACATAGATATTTTTTTTAAATATTCTCATTTAAAATAGTTTCCATTGAGTGAATTTGGTCCAACTCTATTAATTTCCCGAGGCTTATACACTTCATTGATTTGGAGGCGTGCTGAAAGATTTCACATTTAACTTTTCAACAGGTGTGGGACGTGGCCTGCATAAAAAGCAGGGATCTACATAAGCAAATGTAGAATTCCATGAATATGTAAGAAGTTGTCAGTCTTTCACAGAAATATTACCCAAGTTGCGTTGGGTCCTACTCACACTATCAGTTTATACTTGCAAAAATTCCCAGGAAAATAAAAAATTCAAGGGATTTATGTATTCAGTAATTATATATGCTACGAAAAAGTCAGCATATATATATATATATATATATGTATATATATATATATATATATATATATATATATATATATATATATATATCTATATATTTCCATCTATACCCAAAAACCATTAGGAATAAAGAAAAAAATATGAGTTTAGATACAACTTTACGGTTTTCAAAATTTCGGGTTTCCACTATGAATATGAATTAAAAATGTGAATTAACCCTGACAGATATGATAATTTAACTATAAAATCTGAATCTGAACTTGACTAATTTTTGGAAAAATCGGACTCACACTGGTACATATAAATTTATATACTCGTATAAAAATCATCTAGATTTTAG
Source organism: Rhyacophila brunnea (assembly GCF_057557595.1). NCBI lineage: Eukaryota > Metazoa > Arthropoda > Insecta > Trichoptera > Rhyacophilidae > Rhyacophila > Rhyacophila brunnea. The sequence continues at coordinate 22,624,018 of NW_028233350.1, forward strand.
AATATAAATACGCCTGCAGTGGAAAGTGATATAACGTAGGTAGGATGGTTTGAATCACACATAATATGGCAAATTTTAATGTAATTTTTTTTTCTTATTATAGTAAGTATTTTTTATTCAAAGCATGAACACAATAGGTAAAACGAATGCAATCAACACCAACATTTTTTTTTATTTAACCTCATTATTTAATTCAAAAACAAATTTGATTGAACCATTATAAAATTCTTCAAAGAGTCTGCTATTCATTCTATGTTGGCTACAATTAGCAGGTATAATAAAGTATATACATTATTTTACGAAAACTTTGATCGTGATTCGCTGTCATATCGGCTTTTTTTCTCTGAGTGAGAAAGAATCCATTGTTCTGTCCTTCGTAAATTTTTACTAAAGAACTTTACGATTTTTTCGAGCTCTTCCGTTTTTCCAAATCCAGGGTACATTTCAGTTCATCAACTTTCTTCAAGATGTGGGACATTGTGCCGCTATGTGTATAATGTTCCCTTGAACATAACAAACGCAGAATTAAATATAAACAACTCTACCTGTCCAAAAATATTTTCTAAAATATTGTTGACACCAAACTTTTATGTAGTTCTATGCATGTTTTATTAAAGCCAGTAAATTTGTTTGCTTGGCATGTAGGTTGACTGCTTTATGTATGTCCATGTAGGTATATTTATACCTGATTGAGCCGTCGAGTCACAAAATCCGCTCAAATTTTTCAGTACGTCTCTAAAAATATTAAAAAGAAAAAAGTATGTTATTATTTTTTTTTAAGTGTGTAAAATATGCTTTCATTGAACGGTTTCCTCTCGTATTATATATTATTTCATTATCATTCAATGAATAATAGCTAAATAGGTTCTTTCAAAGATGATGAAGATAAGTACCTATTATACTATCCCTTAAGTTGGTTGTAGATAAGCTCAATAAATAATACTGAAATTTCAGTGAGTACATAAATTTATCGAGAAAACATGACAGCACGATGAAATATTACTTTTGTATATATCTGTACTTGATTATAACGAAATAATGCAAATCAAAGCCGCAATGTGGTTTTAAAGATAAATGTATCTAAGACTAAAGTAATGATAAACTGCTCGGCTGGCCCAACAGCAATTTTCATCAACTACACTTGAATTAAGATGAACAACAACTACGTCAAACAATTGACTAATGTCTATAATCGGTATGAATGACAAGTTTGTTCGCACAACCAAACTGAAATGGAATGCATTCGGGCGCCTGAATTATATCTGCAAAAGTGTCCTCAAATTGTATCCAACGCGTAAGGACTCAGCACACACAGCACTTCAGTTACAGCACGTCGATGTAGGTCTCGCTTGATTCCAAATGTAATCGTAGATATTTGAATCACAAATTTAAATTTTTATCTAACTGGAATCAAGTAAGACCTGCATCGATGCGCTGCAATTCCAGTGAGCCTTAAATTGTTCATCCAATGCATTCCACTAGTGCTAACGTATGCATGTGGAATTTAATATAAGAATAGTAAAACGTTGTATGGATAAGTGGACATAGCACGGAGTGGCTATAAAAAAATCAATGTCAAAGGGAACAGACACTAGTTTGCGATATGATAGATATTGACAAACTGATGAAAATGGAATGGGTTCAGCCAATGTGACACTTAATGGACACTAAACGGCTATAGGGCTATCTGGATCTGGATTTTTTCGAATAAGTATTGCGATACACCAGATTACGTGAATAATGCAAGGAGTAGAGTAGATCTATATTAAAGACGATAATAATGTAATAATAATATAAATTTAATTGGCAGTCAAAAGTTTAATAAAAGTAAAGAAAGTGTGTGAAAGTGGATTTTTTTTACTTTTTTGAATGTTTCCATAGATAATAAGAAGCTTTTATTGCCACGTAATTTCTGATTGCTTCAGAATTTCAGCAATCTCCGAAATTTAATGCGAAAATAGAATACCTGGTAGGGAATAAAGCCACGAATTTTCTGATTGCGTGTGCTCTATACAATGTATTACTATTATTATCCTTTCTTAGACATAATGAGAACGATAAATAAATTTTCGAATAGAATTCACTCCACCTATCGAAAATTAATCGCTTTGCTGCGTTGAATTTATGATCAATACCTTGTAACGAAATAATCATTCTAGAATTATTTGGTTATATTAGTTTCTTCATAATATTATAAATAATTTTATGAATATCTAAAATAAATACCAATCATTTAACAAACGTTTTCATGTGGATTATTTTAATACTTTATTAATAATTATTGAAGTAGATATATATTTTAATATAATATTATCGGTGCATTTTCCCAACCAGATTCAGGAAAATTTTAATTTATTATATAAATCCAATTATGATTATTGAATTTGAAAACACGAATGCAATTAATCTAAAATAGATATATTTTCAAATTATATGTTGTTAAATGTACTTATATTATTTTCAAGTACTATCAGTGGTGTACATTAAAGTTTCGTTAATAAACATATTATATTATTAAGATATTCAATAAAATAAAGCAAATTATTTTTAAACTATGAATCCTGTGCTTTCGGAGTAAAAATGTTTAAGTCAGTTTGGTTACAGCTGAGATATGTAGTTTTGAAATAAATCACAGTTTTAAAAACACTCTTGCTTAGAATTTAATTTATATCTTTTTTATTTATTTTACATTATTTATGTATAATTAAGTTATTGATATTTGTGTTATATTCAATGTTCTGAATAAGTAACTTTACGTAGTGTTCTCAATTTAAGCTATTTCTACAAATTAAAATATATTTTGCTTACATATAGCAAAATTTATGATACACAAAAAGAGCACAATTATTCTTTACACTTATATTATTAGGCAATAATATAAAAAAAGATGAATCATAATATGTTATAAATATTATAAATGTAAATAAATATTACGACCATTCTCTTGCGTTTAAAATTAAAAAAATAATATTTAAAATTAATTATTTCTACTTACTACTTTCAGTACAACCAAAAGTAATAAATTTGTGTTAAATATGCAAGACATGAATTTGTTGGCGAAACACATTTTTGAAAGGGTTAAGAACCGCTAGGCCAGATTATTATTAAGATTAAATCACAGCATTTGGTCTAATTATCCATTAAGTAATTAAATATCATCGCGTAGATGTCAAACCGCTAATGTACATGTACATAATATCATTCATAGCTCCTTCCACACATCTCAATTCTTATCTTTGACTGCTTAATCACACATATTATATCCTAAATTATATAGAACTTTTGTCTTTTATTTACCTCTTTGCCACTTAAAGTAACGAGGAATAAAAAAGAATTTTAGACCTAAGGCAAAAAATCATTGCAACGTAAGTGATTGTATACTAATTCAACAAAATCGCAGATATTTTACCTAATTCAATAATTGTATATGTTCTCAATTATTAAAGTTTTGTTTTTTGTGTAAAACTCACTACGCGTTTAAATTGATTTACCCAGTAATAATTACACTAATTTAGTTGTAATTGTAAGTACCTACTTTTATATTATAAAACTTTTTGCTTGTACGTGTGTAAACAAAATATACTTAAATTTGAATTGGTATTCACCACTAGATGTCATTTTATGTATTTTAACGGTGATACGTTCTGTTAAAGGTCTATTCAGGTTTGTCCTATATAAACATTTGGTTGTTGACCAGTATGTATATTTAATGTTTTTAAGTACATAAACCTTTAAACTTACCTATATACAAGTGGTTTATATATATATATTTTTTTTAATCGTTTGACTTATTCTCGTATTTTCACAAACATGCATTTTAATGGATTTTCACCAGTACTGGTCATTGTATTTGTTTTAAGTAGGTACTTACACAAAACTTTTGCTTGTAAGCTACATTTCGATTGGGTTTCTCAGGTGAGCCATGTTACATATTATTTCCAGGTAGAGGTGCGTTATGGTTATGTACGAATAAACATTGCATAATATTATATAAACGATTTCTCACTATTATGTGACTTTACTATTTTAAAGTGTTTCAACATTCTATTTGTTTAAAAATATACCTACAACGCCATTAAATAATCTAAAAGATATGTGAAAACTTTTCGATACTTATGATTAAAAATAAATTATGTATGGAATCTTAATTTTGGCATACGATTTAATAAAGATACTTAGTTATATTTATTTGATAAGCATTTCAAGTATTCGTAGTTGATAGTTTAAGAGATTTACGGTAGGTACCTTTCTAATATAACCAAACTCACTCCATACATCACCCTCTCTTAATGATTACCTTGATACGCCTTTGCGCAGATTCTGAATGAAAGCTCCGTAACTCTTAATTCGAATTAAAATACACCAATACAGAGTAAAAGTTTTCCTGCGTCACTAAAATCATCAAAGAGAACTCAAAATATTGATTTTTGAATTTCAGCTGTATAACACTTCACATTTACATATCGCAAAATATTTTAGCGTAAACGAAATATTATTTAATATGCAACAGTACCTATTTATGTTTTTTTTTTTGTTTACTCTTTAGACGGATATTTTTATTCGTTCATAATAATATTATATAATATTCCGTTTACACTGTCAATATTTTTTAACTTCTTCATATTATTATGTTATAAATATTTTTTTTAACTATAGATTATTTTTATAATGTACAACAAACATTAAATTTGATAAAATTTCTTTACCATTATCGGTTAACTATAACCTATCATAACATATAATAATTTTAAAATTTTGTATTTATTTTTCAAATATTATATATATATATATATTAATAATTCCGTATTGTATTTGAAATTATGTGAAACTCGTTGAACCTATTTCAATTTTCCATAGATAAAATGAAAGACCTGGGTCCTAAGATGAGTCCAAAACTAAAATTTATTGAAAAAAAATAAAGTCTAATCGAGCTATTGTCCCAGAATGAAACTGGTCTATTAATAATTTCAATTGTTTAATATATCGGTATTCAGAATAATATCTCATAAGTCATATTATTAATAATTAGGTGGCAACCCCAACCGATAGAATACGAAAAAATCTTAATTGTTGTTAATTATTAGGAACTGTATGCTGGTGTCTTTTTTATAATACTTTTATAATAAAAATAACAGAAAAAGGTTTCTTTAAGTCCCCATATAACGTTGTTACCTAATTTCATTGTTTCATTTAACTATTACCAAGGATAATATTTTGCGTAAGTATTATCTCAACTATAATTAATAATCAATGAAGACATCCAAATAACTGGAATGTATTCTAAAATCTTCCAATAAATCTGTCGCCAATTTAAAAAACCATCACAAAATACAGAATTATTTTTTCATCGCGTAACGCGAGTGAAAGCTTTGCTACTCGTATTATAATTTGATGTGTCCATCTCTTATGTGATCATTTGGCTTCAAAATAATGTTTTCAAAATTGTAAATTATGCATAAGACCCATGAACATTTCAGGCTTCAAAATTAGGAAAATATAAAATTATATTAAAGATAATTTATTGATTTATATGTATAATGAATAGGCTTAAAGATGTTCATTTAGGTTTGTTTTATTAATGTTTGAAGTAATTCATATTTCATAATAATACTTGATGTTCTATATCCAGTGACGTAACGTGGGGGTAGGCAGATTGAGCGTCGCTTGGGTGCGGCAGTTACTCGAAGGGCGGTAAATCGAGGAGAATCATTACGTATAAAGAAATAGGTATTTATACCCAAACTTAGTAATAACAGAATTATCTTTCCATTAAAAAAGTCAGCTGATTGTTTGAAAATAAAATGTATAAATTCACATAGACAGTTTAACAGGACTGTATTTTTTTTCAGATTAACGATGTCTAGTTTACTTCAGTTGTCATTGATACACCAGCAATGACACGTGCAGATTTGCGAATTATATGTAGGTATATACTTACCTTATTAATTTATCCAAATATTTTTGTCGGTCACTCGCGAGTTTTGAAAGTTGTCAGGTGTATTTTTAAATGTATCTGAAACCGTAGACTCGCAATACTGTCTATTGAACATTTAGTGATATATTATATGTTATTAGTAATGTATCCACATGTGTATCCAATGTATCCACAAAGTACTACACATTTCTTAGATATTGGAGTCATGAAAGGATGATAAAAAATATTGTATAAAAAATAGGGTGGCATTGTATCTAAAGACGTCACTGTATTTATCTTTGTATATGAAGCATTCGTATACAAAAATAATAAATGTTTATATGTATGTAGGTACTGTAAGATGATACCTACCTGTTTCTTTTAATATAATATATTATAGTAAATGGAAGAACAGTATTAAATATATTGTTATATTCTTTAAAAGAGTATCTATGTAATAAATATATTAAAATTAAACACATCACATCCATTGGAGCAATTTCGATTATAAACCTAAATATACAGTAGATAATAAAACTAGCACGTTAAAAAACAATCATCAAAAATTAAAATAAACAAATATATTAAAAGTGACCGAAGTAAACATTCCTGTGATTATATTTATTTTCAAGATAAATAAATTTTGCTTTACTAAAAACTTTCAAAATTCTAATGTAAATAGCTGGCGAATATTCAAATTCAACAATAATATATTCAATCAAAATAATCAATCTAGCTATCATAAAAAAACACCAAATATTTATTATACAGATTTTCCAATTACAGGTAAACAAAACTTTTGGTAAATGTTTTTGTTATTTTTTAGAACTCAAATCATAAATATATTGTTTTATTTGTCTTGAATACATAAAATTACTTCAAAGAATTGGAAAATCTTTATCGTTTTTTTTAAGTTTCCACAGGTTATGATAATATTTGTGGCTTTATTTTTAAGACTAGCAGTATCCTTTGGAAAAAATGCCGTTAGGTACTTAAACATTGAACAGATGTAGGCAGTTTGGTAGGTTTTTGAAAATTTTGGTCAAATATAAATAAAGCCATAAATATTTAAAATCAAAAAAATAAAAATACTGATCTTTATAAAGTGCTAAATATATTGGTATCCAATAAATAAAATTTTTGGATAAGAATTTGATATTTTACAAAGAAATGTGCCAGAAATAAAATAGGATTATTCTAATCGTTTTTTTTTTATGTAAATTGGAAAAATATTTAAAAATAGTCATGCGATAATGAAAGGGGGTCCATAAATACCAATGCATGGATAAGCACCATTTTAGAGTCAGCAGGAAATTGAGTCAACGGTGTACCACCACAGAAACTAATATCGCGTGTTGCCTGCATGTGTGGTAATTTGTCCTCTCGGCCACAATGCACATAATACTACCCCGGTCAGTTGCAGGGTAATTTTTCCCCTAAACAAAATAATACAACCCACACGTTTAGTATTTCGAAATTCACATAAAAAGTTTAAATTAAAAATCTACGTAGTTATTTAATTGTACTTTATAATGTTAACAATGCGTCATAATAAGGTTTTTAATACTCTTTTGTAGGTCTTTTAATGATCACTTTGTGAAAACTCTCAAAACAATATGCGAGTATGCATCGTGAACTCTCGTGTATGTACCGAACACATGGCAAGAAGCAACAACGTGTCAACCGTCATAGCGCTGGCGATTATTATGTACGTACTACCGTGATAGGATTCCTTTAAGAATTAACGATCAGATTAATACTTGACGTTCGCATTGAAATCATCCCGAATTCCCCGCGGGAGCTTTAGTGTCGGGTGGTTTTGACGTCGTGGCGCGCTTTTCCCGGAGGCTGCGCACGGACGACCGTTCACCGCGGCGTCTCGCGGCATACTGGAGACGTCGGACCTGCTTCCCCCGGTTTCTCCCCTTCATTTTCCCTCCCTACGGTAAATTTTCCCGACCCTCTATTTTATTTTCTTTTCACCTGGCCACGCGCTTCGAGTGACGACTGCCTGCCTCGCCTGCTTAGTGCGCTCGCCCGAACTTAAAGCTCACGATCTCATGCTCAATTATTTCCATTTACAAGTACCTATCACGTTCATTTTTTGTTTCTCTAAAATTATGTTTTCAAAAATACTATTTCCACATGGATGCGTGACTATTTTTTTGATTTCAATTACTTTTTCCGATTTCACCATCCTGCAGTAAACATTACCGAAGTGCGTCAGAAGACACAGGTGACCTGGTAGATAGAACGTAAACATCCTGCCTTATGAACACCCTATACCTACGCGTAGTGTTAAAAATGATGCCCTCATCAAAGTAATTTCCATTTCTCGAAGGCATATGATATGCCACATAAAGAAGAATAAGTAGTTTATAAAATAATTTGAAATAAGAACTGATGAAACGCAAAATTCTTAATTTACTACCTCAATTATAAAACAGCCGTTTTAAAAATCTACGAAGTGCATCGTATTACATGTAAATATTTTTTATAAAACTTAATTAACATTAATAACATTCAATTCAATTCAATTCAATTTATTTTTTAACATATTGTGGACATTACAAATTATTAGTTTAAGACGTTCACAACATGACATGAAACATTATTATAAAGAAGAGGAAAAAAGTATTAAAAGCGATAAAAATGGAAATATAAAAAGAGAACATAATAAAATATACAAAAGCAGTGAAAATACAATTATACATATATAAAAGTTCAAAGAAGTACACCGAGTTTGCTAAAGAGAGCCTATTTTAAGAATTTATAAAATAGCGTCCATCTAAACTCATTCTCACGCAAGTGGAATATATCAACACCCGTAGCGATTTTGTTGAACATAGTTATCGCCCTCCCAATTAGCATTACCAGTGGCACGTTGGTTCTGCACCTTGGGAGAATATTCTTTCTAATTCTAAGATAGTTATCAGGGACACACAGGTCAACACTGCACAGAATGGTAAAGTTCTCATTTATACCTCGTATGAGTCGAAAAATACGTAGCTAAATAAAGATCTATTCTTATTTGCAGACTGCAGTTGATTGCAGCTGATTGCAACATTAAAACTTTCATCTATATTCAATATCAACTAATTATTCAACAATATAAATAGCGTATGTTGAAATTTTCATATAAAAAAATTAATATTCTGTAACAAATAAACATTTTTATGTAGCTCAGTTTAGAGAGTAGCGCTGTTATTGTATATCAAAAATTAAAATAATACCGCGCGCTCTAACTTATTTCAGTTTATAATAGAAACATCCATTTCTTCACCACGAAATTACTTATGAAGAATGTGCTGGAAATATTTCATTTTATTTGTCCGTACCATACCTCGTGTATTTTCTTAAGCATTGGCCAACGTTAGTTCGGTCAGGGAACGATTTACAACGTAAACACGTTCTAAGCACCAACGAGCTAACAAATCCGCTTGCTCAAAATCATAAATACAATACACACAAGTAACTTTATGAATAATATGTAAGTATCTAGTTTTAATAAGCCGAATATTATGTATCTAGTTTTAGTCACTTACATACTTTTTCTTCAAAATATCAATGACATTTTTATAGCTACCGTATTAATTGATTGACACTTCTGTTTTTTTCTATGTATTTAATGAAAACCGGTATTTAATAAGAAATACCGATATTGATATTTTCATTTGGTATTGTAATTATTAAGTCTGAACGATTGAGGAAACCTTTTGTGCTTATTAAGTATGATAATTATGCAAATTAATGGTACTTTGTATGATATTTTTTAGAAAGTATCATCACTGAATAATTAAGTGAATTGATAAGGGTGATTTATAATGTTCTCTAAGGTTAAGAAGCACTAAAGCAATACAATATTATTATAAGAACATTGAAGTTAATCCTTTTAAACCAATTATGTCAAGATATCTTCACGCCCGCAGTCAGACGCCGCAATTTTTTTAAATGCAAGATAATTGGCCTTAGTAGCAACCAAGTCGGACGGCCCGATGGGCCCAACAGCTGGTTGGACCGGCCTGAGTATCTCCTCCTGTTTGTAGCACATACTCAGACATTCTTAGAGGATGTGGTTGGCATCCTGTATTTTCCCTCCGCATGGATATATCGGACGGCTTGCAAGTCCAAGCTCAAAGAGCTTGCCAGCGAACGCATCGTGACCAGTCACAAATTGACTGGTGCAATGGTCAGAAGTTAAATATTTGGTTATCGCCATTTTATGTCTGGACAAATATATAAGTGTGCCGGCCCTTGGTAGGTTCGTTCCACCGTCGCTGCCAGGTCTTTCACGACGCATCAAGCGTCAAAATCCGTATAGTCAGCTTCGACGTGGTTACTTTTTCAGCAACAAGCCGAGGGGGCGGGGCAAGGTGAAAGTCCCCAAGAACGGTCTCCTCACCTTTGAAGAGCTGTTGATGCACCGCTGACCTGTATGTGCAGGTCACGTGGAAGAATGCTGGACCAGGAGCGCGTACGTTGAAGCTGATCAGTAGGCCTTTGTTATTGCTAACAGTGCACTGCGATGCCCACTTAAGTAGGCGACGATCCCCATAAAGATGGCGTCATAGGCGATCTTAAGCGCCCTTACTTTTAAGCCCCATCCATCACTAGCCATACGACCAACCCTCTAGAACGCCGTCCCAGATTATCCCTATTATAAGTACAAAAATATTTACGTAACCCCACCTTTCACACATGAAATTCGATCGTAATAAATTTCTATAGTTATGCGCACGGGGTGCCCCGAAGGCCACTTGTGGCTTTTATGTCATTTTTAGAATAGTTTAGAACGTATTTTCCAATGCTTTCAACACATTGCTGCTACGAATTTTTCAAATATCATAACAAGACGTGCTGTTCATAAATTATCCTGGTTGATAAATATAACAATTTCGTACCTAAATATGTACCTACTGTTTTTTGGTTTTTCATATATTATTCATTCTACGCCACCTATTGTTTGTATTCTAAAAACTGAGAAACACTATATAATATATAGTATATTATTTATTCTGGCGGTTTTGAGATTACTGCGATAAGTTGTCCGCTTCTTTACTTCTATCCAGATCCTAGATCGTAGCAATTAGAACTAGAATAAGTGATTTTTTAAAATACTTCATTTAATTTTATATTAAATCCCTGTTAACACAATGCTTACGGGTCCTTTTAATTAATTTTGTAATTAACGTGTTAATTTTCATTTGAAAAGTAATTAGCAAAAACACAATTTTGTGCGGCCCGTAAGCATTGGGTTCAAATGAGACAAGTGGCAGTTAAAAAATCTATCAACCTTGAGTATAATTTTGGGTATTTTTACTTGATAAAGCAAGACACCCTACAGTAATTATTATTTGTATGAAAACTTTATCTAACACATCTAAACATAATCCATCACATTTATCAAATATTCAATAAATGTATTATTCAGTCATATTGGTTTTACGGTTTAGAATACGAAATAACATATTAATAATTAAGACTGAAATGTGTTTACAATTCAAAACGTGGCCACTGTTGTTAGAAACAGTTAAATTTTATGAATAATTTAATAGATATCTACTAGACAAATAGTAACCTACTAAAAGTATCGATAAAATAAACAGTCTCAATTTCAAAGCTAGCCAAATAGCTTTTAAAGCATTTATCTACGTCCTAGGAGGCAAGTGCACGTTTGTTATTTTAAAGATAGCTTTCAAGCACAAGAAGATCTCTTATTTAATGATACTTAGCAAATGTAAATAAAATATTGTAGTGAATACAATGTAAGTGTAATAATGGTAAAGAAAACAGAATAGCAAATAAATTTAACAACTATGTACAGTTACTGGACCTTCAGTATATGTATTACAAATATTTGTTAAAGAAAATATATATGAGTAACTACATAATATTACGCATTGTTATAATATTATTATTACCTAAATACCTACGTATTATAGCTTTACACTATTTTAGTGTTTCACGTGGCTTAGTCAGGCCCAACACCAGTACCAGGCAGCTTGGTCCGCTCTCTGATATTTTCGTTACTCCTAAAGGCGTTGTGGCCATCGCAATCATTAGTTCTCGAAACTCAGTATACGGTTGCTCTGACCTTAAGCCTTCTGCTCACGAGACTACTAAAAAAAGACGATACTGGAACTAAAATTCCAACCAGTATCTAGATAATGTATTTCAATGGCAGCTCGCTCACGGAAAAATACTTACACAGCATAATACAGCTTATATTTTTGGCACTAACTAATAATAAGAAGACTTTTTATCTTGCTTCCCTAAAAATTAATTTCTTGAAAATAATGAAGTTAACAAAAATATAACGTAAATTAAACAAATTATGTGTTCATAATTTTCAATAATATGAGGTAAGGTGCGAGTTGAGAGGCATCTCGAATTCGAAAAAATAATAATATGAATCAGTGTTTTCATTGTGCGTATACATTTGTCCACTTTTTCTTTCTGTATTTCACACGGATGTTGTATTTTTTTTTAGAATCATTAATAGCCATGTTCTTGTTTTTTCGTACAAGGTGGTTGTTAGTAATTTTGGACAATCACAAACACCCAGGCTTTGAGAAAAACACATAAATATTATGTCCTCGTCGGGAATCGAACCCAGAACTCTCGGGCGGAAGGCCAGCGCATTACGCACTGCACCACGAGAGCCGCCTTCACACGGATGTTAAGGACGTTCATGCTTATTAAAACCTTCAATTTTGGCGTGGTACTTGAGTTTTAATGAAAACGAACGATGTTGAAACTATGCTAATTGAAATATTACTAAATAATATAGAAGCGAATTTGCATCAAAGTAACGGCAGAATGCGGCAGAAAGATAACCGTTAATATACCTAGGTGTATTTTCGTAGCAAAATTTTCAATTATTATACCTGACTGTGATAATATAAAGATACTATGCCAACGGTATTTCACCGCTTTTGTCTATAAACTTTTAGTATACATATATATAATGTAAGCTACAAGTTCAACACGGCTTGCTGAAAGAGAGCTTATTATTCTGTCATTAGAGGATAATTTTCAGACTTACCTACCTGTGCCAAAACTGATGTTCATCTTCTAAATTTACTACTCTTTATATAAACATTAACAAAGCGGTTTTGTAATAACTTTATCCAAAATAATATAATAATATATAAATATAATATATAAATGCAGAATATGCATTTTATTCACAATAGTTTCATAATATAGGACATATATATATTCCCAGTGGTGATTTTCTTTGACGCAGAAAACGCAATCAAATCGTTATAAAATTTAAAAAGGGACCTCGCAACAGTCCAAATCATTCATACACTTATTAATATTATTATCTTAAAAATGTGCGTATTTCTTGTAATCGAGTATAAAACGTTACCAAAATCATAACGAAATTCCGGATACTTTACATCACAGGGACCTATAACATAACCACTCAAACATATACGCGCTTTTACACAAAAAATAAGCCACTAACATTATTTTGTGACATTGCTGTCATTTTCTATAAGAATTATTTTTATCGTCGGGAATCAAACCCGAAGCGACCGAATGAAAGGCCAGTGCCTGACGCATTGGATTACGTACAACCGTGCTTATACCACGAAAAGAAACTTGTCAGAAAGTGTGTCAATATAAATACTAGTACCTAAGTTATACACAGAATGTATTTTCGATCTCCGGAGAAACAAGGATGAGTAATTGTCGTAAAAATACAACGCACGTCGAGGCTTCAAATCGTATGCACCCTTATTACACATTGAAACACACTTATTCAAAGGCAACTTTTAGTTACTTTTTAACTGGATAAAACACAAGGTCTTCAGAGACTGTTAACTGTCACCATCATCTGGTGATAAAAAGTATATTATAGAATAATACTTGAATTTATTACGTGACCTATATTTTTTTTATTATAGGAGAACAAATATGTAATGAAAAAGATTATATGTAATTCCACAAGGGTAATAACCGCACTTTTGACTGTCTTACCCGAAGAGGATCGACTGACTGCACGGGAAGAGAAGTGCCCTTTTAAGATTTCGAAAAATTGATAAGGCTTGCAAAGCACGTCTCTCTTCTGAAGTTTCAAGAGACTTCAATCCAAGACAGTACGTAGAGTATGATGAAATAGGGTATCTCTGATGACCACGTCTTAATGTACGGTGAGATGCAATGTATGGAACACCTGTTTCCGTGCAAGTGCTTCAAAAGAGCGCGAAACAAATTGTATTAAAAATCGCATATGATAATTATTAAAGGTATAAGGCGAGTTCTTATTACACGGTATCATAGTAAAATAATTTCTTTTAATGTAAACAAACAAGGATAATCTGGCAACTAATATTATTATTAAGATTCTGTAATATTAGATGCTCCATATACCTTATTCGCGGTGTCTTATCCATTTTAAAACAACAATAAATTGTATCAGGCAAAAGGACTTTCCCATTGTCGACGGCACTTATCTTAACGTATTAGTAATATGTAAAGATTTAAGTACATATAGTCATTGTTTTAAACACAATCATTAATATATTATTGTCCGTGTTATTATGATGGTAGGAAATAATGTGTACCTACCAACGATCTTTTAAAGAAAGGGGAACAATATTACGTAACCAGTTAATAAAATAACCAATGTAATTAACTAAGGGCGGACATACTCAGCATAGGTCAAAATAGAGCTTTTATTGCATTTTCAAAGCATGATACTGGACATTCCTTAAACGTTTGTATAATCTATTTATATAATTTGGAAATTTTTTGTACCTAACCTAACATGTACCTAACCGAATCTTTTTTTTTTAACGGTACATGTTCAAACATGCGCGTTAACATCATTTTACTCCCTACTTCAATTATAGTTAGTCAATTTATGGCTACGGCCGTATGTTGTAGCTTAACCACTGGGGAATGCCAAAAGAAATGGCGTATTTCAAAAAAACTCTACCTTATTCTTAGGTCAATAATTATTTGTATGATGTTTATCAGACTTGAATGGTCATAGATATAGCTTATAATTAGTATCTTTAGAATTATCTTCAAATGTATTTTTTGAATAATAAAATACCTAATTCTTGTCAAATTTGGGATCACAGAGATTATCAATATAATTTTTTATCGTAAATATTTTACTATAATAATGTCGACATAAATTATACTAATGGTTTTATAAATTCGTTTAAAAATTAATAAATGTAAAAAATCTTAACACCACTGCACATGCATGTACTGAAATATGACAATATTCTAAAACATTCGAGCGAGCGGTTTAAAAGAATACTATTTTATGTAATAAAAATACTTTATGCAGTCATCAAATGTTAAAAATAAATATAAAGGATAAATTCAAAATTATATAAATATATTAACTACAACGTTTAAGGAATGTCCAGGATCATGCTTTGAAAATGCATTAAAAGCTCCATTTTGACCTACGCTGAGCATGTCCCCCCTTACTTATGGTGACAATTCATTGTATTATTAATTGAAATAAAACTCAAATTCATCGTACCAATGCCATTTTTGTATTATATTATAGAACTCGATCTGTTTCGTCATCCTATACTAATAATACATGTTATACTGATATATTGAACTATTTACCAACAATTGTCTTTATAGCTTACCTCTTTAGTCGCAAAAAATATATTGCACATGAAAATCATAGTACAGCTATTTCAATTCAATTCAATCGACCATTTTTAATCCCGGGATTTGCGGATCCGAAATTTCAAACACTAATGCACCGTTTGTTGATTTCGATTTTTTCAGCAATAGTTTTTCAAAATATTTTTTTATTTTAAAGATTTTTATTACTTAAAATTACTTTTTTCTCTGCTAAGTTTCTCAACAGTGTTGATGATACCTTAATTCAATGTAGCAGTGCAATCTCGGGTTGCACAATTAAGAATACAAAAGCTCACTAACTAGAAAGTTCAAAGTTTAATCCTTTTCAACCGGGAAACTAAATTATATATACAAACTTTGACGACAGTGGTATTAAAGTTCCTCATTGACTAATGATAAATAAATTGTAATTACAATAAATAAAATATAACATAAGTACCTATTAGAGTGATTTGTCAAGTTTCAATGAGATGAAGAAGTATCAGTTAAATGATTTCTGTCAAAATTTTAGTAAGATCCGACGCGAGTTAATATTTGACACCCAACTGAAACGTACGCTTTTGCATTTGACGCAGAATTTAAAAAAAAAAATGTTCGTGCCGTGTTTAGTTGTTTATTTTTGGAGAAATGAGCTTAAACTACGTACTAGCACCGAAAATTAATCGTGCTCCAGGTGCCCGATTGAAGATTCCATTAAGGAAACATTAAAAATTATATGATATTGTAATGAATGAGTTTGGGCATCTCAGGTGAATGGGTGCATAATATCCTTCATTAAAAATTAGATATATAAAAGCTTTCTACGCAATTGATGACGTAATATTTGACTATTACCAAAAATATTTAAAATTATAAATAAGTATGATCCAAATACCAGTCAAAATATTCGCTTGTTAAATAGTGCGCCGAAGAAGGCCATGAAGGTTTGTCAGCTGATAAGGTAATAACCATTATTTTCTATTATTTATTATTCCCTAATAATTAGTATGATTGATTTCATGGTAAAGAGAAAAACAATAGCAGGGGTCTATACTACAGCGTTATTAAATTATTTGAGAGATGAATTGACGAGAAGCAATACCAGGCCATGTTAGTGTTATTACAACAACGCATAATCAGCAAGTCACATAATTATCGCACAATCGCCTCATCGACGGTCAGCGTTTTGCAAATGTAACTTACTTCGATAAGGGTCAACAACAAAGCCTGGTTATCAAAACACCGCAAAGTTGCAACGGTGCGTCGATTAACATATTTCCAATGGCGACCTACGTCAATAATGGCTTGCTTAATTGATCGAATATTCATTTATATAAATAGCGACTCATCGTTAATAGGATATCAGTATCAGTATCAAGACCAGTACCATTAGTAGTAGTACTCTCTATCTTCATGCCTCGGGCTGAGCCGTTCTCACCGAGCAACACACTCGATTGTAACATCTCCGACTAAGCATATCTCACCGCGTGTACCCTGCACTTCGCACTTGTATGTCTGGATTCGGTAAAATAAACACTCTCCGCAATTCATCAGAGCAATCTTTATCCAGCCATTTCATCATCAACTCCATCAACGTCACCCCAAAATGAGTTTCGTCACTCTACAACGCTGTTTATTATACAAAACACAGGATAATAAGAATACTAAATAAACACATCATAAAAAAATTACACAGAATGAGCCAAATAGATATTATTTTAATAATTTGTAAAACAGTGTAAACTAATAATATTATTATCAACATTCTAAGCAATTTGGTTGAACACATTTACTGTCTTTCGAATTGGCATTAGCAACCGTAGGTTAGTTCTGCACCTTGGGAGAGAGAACAAATAACTGATGCTCCAGATTTCTAAGATAGTTATTAGGTACACATTGCCAATACCACCAAGTATGGTTCACGTTTACACCGCATATGTTAGAAAAATATGTAGTCAAATATTGATATTTTCTAGACTTTGACTGCGTTTAAAATCAGTTTCCCATCTCATAATACGCCAAAACAGGACGAGGTATTGTACGGGGCGGGCGGATGAATAGGGGATTTTATTTTGTTGTTAACATAAAACCCTGCATAATCTAATCCTAGTACACGCCATTGAAACCCTGGGTCTTGGGGAAAATCTTTCTCTAATTTTCCCGGCATATGTTAGGAAAACGTGTGTTACACCAAAAGATACAAAATAGTGAATGGTAAAGAAAAATAAAATTATATTATGTCAACACAACTTTATTTATAAGAAAAATATCCATAGTAAATAAATAAATTCAGAATTAACTACTCGTATTAAGCTACAAACTTTATTTATTTATACCCAATATTAATTTAAACGATGACATTTTCTCATAAAACTATCTAATTTCATATAATATTTTATTATAAAATATATATTATTGTATCCTTTTTAATGGAAATTTCTTTTATTTACCAACTTTATTACTGCTAAATATTTAATTACAATTAATATAATAAAAAATGCATTATTATTTAAAATCCAGGTCAAATAAACTCCAATATAATAATGTTATTATGAATTTATGGCACGGTAAATTAATTAAAACAACACGCCTGACTTGTTACGTTTTTCCGTGATCCAATATAGAAATCAAAGCCTTGATTATTTAATAGATTAAACAAATATTTACTCTTCCTAATAGCATGGCTGTATAGATTGTACGATAAAAAATAATATGAAAGTACTCTTTGCTTTAATATAGGTGCAAACCCACACCCTGGAAATTTTATTGGTGGGTGAGTAAGTTAATGATTATAGTACCTATATACTACAAACTAAATATGTTATATAGAGCAAATGTGCATTTCTTTAAATCATTGCTTTAATTATTGAATACATACGGAATGTAGCATAGACAATTAATTGTACACGAATTTATAATTTACTTTCTCTTTTTATATTATGTTGTCCCAGCCTACCGTTATTACAACCATAGATCAGAATATATAGTGTTAAGCTAATCCGATCTATGCATCTTTTGCTTTATCACATGACTGCTAGAACCACCAGTCCTCCAGTTATCACGGTAGGCCTACAATGGTATGCAAACAGGCACCGGTTTAGTTAATATGCTATTTATTTCCTGTGTATTGAATGTTAAGGTACCAAAAGGTTAAGGTAAAAAAAATATATATAAAAAAGGTTAACATAGACATGCCTTTCACAATGCATTTTAAAGGTGGTAATTAAAAAGTCATTATCTAGTCAGCAGTGAATGAGTTAAGAGATACCTATTTATTTTTACTATTGGTATATTAAATTTGTCAATACTGTATTCTGTGAAGACCTAACAGCGTTTATTTAATCCATGCGTTCATGTGTCCCCGTTAAGGATGAATTGGTACGACCGCGTTACAAATGCTCGGGTTCGTGAGCAGACACATCAGCCCTCGGCGATTGACGTAGTCACGTAAGTTCGACGTCTTTTCCGGATGTCGCTAGGGAATGCGATACTCCCTACAGCTTCAAGGACTCTGTCGCCGTGGCTGACCTTCTCTTATCCTGCAGCGGTACTTTAAAAGTGATCTACACGCTACATACCCCATATGACGGGAGGTGTAAGACGTGGCGATGGGTCGAGGGAAGTGGCGCGATCTTATGCTTACCCTCTACTTCAACTGAAGCGTAATAGAGTGAAGTAATTTAATTTAATTTAACTATGTTATAGAAACCATTTTAACATTATAAAGAATAAGTTTTATTTTATAATTTAAAAAATAAATAACGTATACTTTTTTAAGTCGATAGATATTATGGTGTTACAACCTAAATAGCTATCGACTAGGGAATCCAATCCCGAGCCAAAATTCTGATCCCGGGATTTCGGGATTACAATTTGACAATCCCGGGATCCCGGGACTGGTCCCGGGATTGGCATTTTTTTCCATTGTTTAAATAAAAATTTTATATTTACAAATAACATTGATAAAATCGGTCAAAAATAATATTTAAGACATTTATTGTTAATATTGTATACGTTCAATCTTGGAAATACACAAGTTTAACGGAGTAAATAATATTGTAATATAAATAATAATGTGAATTTAATATGAGATTGCTGTTTCTGATAGTAAAGACATAATGAGTGGATTAGCGAGATTTAAAATAGTAAAGCAAATAATCATGGCGTACTTATGGCCTTTCCGCTTCATAAATCTAATTAGTCAGCCAAATATGAAACTGCCGTAAAACGTATGATATCATGGCGGAATTACTTTGTTAAAAGTGCGAAGCATTGTTTTTTCCAATCTTTCTCATTTTTAATAATTTATGTGAAAAAATAAAATGAAGCGGCAACCTACACATGGGTATAAATCAAACTTCATTCAAACTCAGTTTATTTCTAATGTAGTTATTTTTTATTAAAAGTATTTTTTCTGTTATATTTTCTTTCGCTTTTATTTTATTTTCCATAAAAATTGGTAAAAAAATCAATCCCGAAATCCCGGGATTATGTTTATCAATCCCGGGATTCATAGGTATCGAAAATAGCTCGGGATCCCGGGATCCCGGGATTGGAATCCCTACTATCGACTTAAAAAAACAACCTTTAGAATTTTAATATTATTTATATTGTCGTTTTTAAAATGGAATTCTACCGAATAAATGCTGTCTCAATTAATAAATAATTTATGGCATTGTGTAGTTTTATTTCAAAATATACTTAATAAAACTTTTTGTATTTTTATGTAGGTATGTAGTTGATTAGTATGTAAATAATGCTTTAAATATGTGCAAATTTCAAATGATTGCTGATTGATTATGAAATGTAAATATTTCTTTAATCGGTACTTCCCTACATAACTATGAATCAATTACCTACATACTGATAAATGAATATCTATTCTGAAGATTTACATAAGTATATATATTTTTAAAACATTTTAATCCACTGGTTAAATCCCAATTTTTCTGTAAGTCCACTTATAATTAATGAAAAAATCTGGATTTTTTTTCATTTACAAGGAAAATGTGCTGAACTGAGTATATTATCATCCTATCGTAAAATATCTATTGTTAGTCAGTATATTATTATCATATTATTGAAAATGGTTTTTCTTGTGGCTTCAATTCAAGTGGGCAAACCCTTTCACATTCTACTTTTCTATACACAGAAAAGGTTAGGAATAACATCAGTTGACAGAAAAAATCGACCCGCCCGAATTGGAGAAAATTTGTTTTCGATTCAAAATGAGTGACATGTTTACTTACCTACGTTTTGTGAAAGAAATACGTTATATAGTTTATTTGTTCGCAATTATCCCAAAAAGGTTCCAATCATTTGGAGGTTAAATTGAAATTGTAACCGGGTTTTGCGTAAACACATATATTTCACATCATTTTTATCTTCATTAAAAACTAGGTATAGACTTAATCTTGCTTTTACCTCTCATTTTGGGACTTAGCATGTTGCCACCCCGTATTTTCTCAGAATTCAATTTGTCTATCCAGCAGGCTTAGTCCGTGTATTTATAATTTGACTAGCAGGATAATTCGACACCGCCCACTGGACAACGCCAACTGAACACCGCCCACTGGACAATATAAACCGAGATACCTATATGTTTGTGGCAAGGTCTCATGTGCTTTCACGTTTCAATATTACATTGCAATAATCATTAGAAGCACATACATATTCCGCAAATTATGCAATGTATTTCAACGATATTTAGATTTTCATAATATATTGCAATCCACTTAGCATACCACCATTTTATCATGGTGGCCGCGCGGCTTAAGCGTTGGACTATCACGCCGTGGGTCTCAGGTTCGTATCCTGGGTCTGGCAAGTACACATATTGTTTTTCAATTTGTGTGTGAGTCAGGGTATGGACCTAATAGGTTGAGTAAGTGGCTGACATCCATTTCTCGTAAAAATCAAAATCTGTTAATACAAACCTCTACCATGTGGAGGCCCATATGATCCTATTAGGATCGGACATGGTCGGGGGAAAAAAATCAATGTTTTCTTTCATAGTCATTAGCTAATTTATTTTATGACCCTTCTGTAGGTATTTAGCTAAATATGTAAATTTTAATGTCGTTTTGCACTACTTTTAATTAATAGACCATTAATTGTGTATTTCGTATAATATATATACGTGACATTCGACTGCATATATTGATCAACATTTATACTTTATTAACATTTTTGTAAATAAATTTCAATCCAAATAGATACCTACGATCCATATAAAATTTTCTCTAAAAGTAACCCTATCTATAATAGACGGATCCAGTGCAGTGTGCATCCAGTCAAGTATGGTTCCATTTATGTGGGTGACATCAGCAAAGGTTTTATCATCTTACGAGACTACCGTGATACTTCCATTATTATAAGCTTATACAACCTATTCTACTATTATGGAAGTCTTTGGGTCTTATGCAATGACAGAATAGTCGTTGACAGAACGCTGAAGACAAAGATATCTGCTGATATTTCGTTGATTTTTTTATGTCATATCAACAGTTTTTTTTTTTTTTTAAGGAATAAAAAATGGTTTTCCATATATGTATTAGTACTTAACTCATTTGAATCGACTTTAAGTTAATACGCTTGAACTTTTTTAGTGACCTCTCACAAGTTATTGTTTTCCTAACGGTAAGTGTTTGGTATTGTCAAGGTTTTCTTTGTGGTTTTCCATAGTGACCTTTAGACATTAAAACTAATATTATATTTACAACGAACAAAACATAGAGAAACTACTCATAAATAATAAATATTACATCTGGTAAATACTTAATCATTTCACTTACAAAATGTTATTTTTGTTTTTCATAATATAATATACTATACACCCATGGTGGCTGCGCAGCTTAAGCGTTGGACTATCACGCCGTGGGTCCCAGGTTCGAATTCTGGGTCTGGCAAGTACACATATTGTTTTTCAATTTGTGTGTGAGTCAGGGTATGCACCTAATAGGTTGAGCAAGTGGCTGACATCCATTTCTCGTAAAAACAAAAAACAAAATCTGTTAATACAAACCTCTACTCTAATAGGATCGGACATGGTCGGGGAAATATATAATATATATTATAAGTGTTATGTAAGTAAGCATCTGAAAAAATAAATATAAATTCTTGATATTTATTTTTCTTGTGTTTAATGTTATATTTTAAGTTATCAATTATATTCAATAATAAAACTATTTACTTCAAATATTTTATTATGATTATAAATATATGTCAGAATATTTCAAAATAAGTGAATGTAAGACAAGAATACATGTTAAATGTTACAATTGATGCTATCCTTAATTGACCCATAAATACGATCGGCGATTTTTCCTAAAAATTTTTGGCAGATAGCTTAGGCAAGCACAGAGTTTACAAATAATTTGAGAAGCAAGCAGACAAACACATAAAATTCTAGTATTTTTATTAAAATTCCGAATAACGTTCTTTTACATTACTATATGGAACCTGTCCATGAAAATTACACGTTGAATATTATTGATTGATAGCATCATTAACAAAAAAAGGGAAAACATCGGCTACGGCGCCAAGTTAACCACACAATGAAAATTTTGGAAAACCTACACGGAAAGTAGGTATTCGTAAAATAAGTTGGCAGATTCTCAGAATTATATGAACCTAGCAATGGTTTCCATCTATTCTATATCGTATGTCCCTTGGAAAACTATGAAATATTTTACTCTGACTATTTAAAATATATGCACTGGTTTGATAATATGATAATTATATATTTGATAATATATTATAAATAATAATAAATAAATAAAAAAGCCTTTTTATTTCTTACAAATAAAAGTAAATGACAGTTAATTGACTATATCTAATGAATATATATATAACCTATGAATATATCTATTATGTATATATATATCTATATATATATATATATTATAAATATAATAATTGGATAATTACA
Organism: Rhyacophila brunnea; assembly: GCF_057557595.1. Taxonomy (NCBI): domain Eukaryota; kingdom Metazoa; phylum Arthropoda; class Insecta; order Trichoptera; family Rhyacophilidae; genus Rhyacophila; species Rhyacophila brunnea. The sequence goes on from NW_028233350.1 coordinate 22,647,471, forward strand.
TAGAGAAAATATGCGCAATGAATGGTAATGATAATTTAAATATAATAGGTAAAGAAATCGTCATTATAGCGGTGATTTAAGGGGGATTCTTATACCAACAGAGGCACCTAGCGGAAAAATACGAAGCTTGCAATTCAAGACATTTTTTGATAATTTACAGTTTTAACTATATAAATAAAAAGGATTTCAAGTTATAAACATTTTTATTTTTAAAAAAATCGATGTTTTTTTAAATAAATATAAAAAAATATTATAACGATGAATTTGTCAAAAATTTTAACGGTTTAAAATTGAAAACTTAATAAACTAAATTTTAATAATAAATATAACTATAAATATAATGTAATAATAACGTTATTCGTGACATAAATATGTAACAAATTCACATTTTTTTTACAATTTTACAAAAGTTTATCTTTGTCTTTAAAAAAATCTTTTTAATATTTTCAGATAGTACATACTTATTAATTAATACAGTGTAAATTGTAAATTATCAAAAAAAGGTCTCAAATTACAAACTTCGTATTTTTCCGCTAGGTGCCTCTGCTGCTATGTCTCTCCCCCTTAGCATGCATTTTGTTTATACATATATAAAACAATATAATTCGTTACCGATATATTCAGTATTAATAACTTATAATAAGTAACGATACCTACGTATTTTTTCATTATGATAATGTAAGGAGGGGGGAATAATATCGTTTTTATCGGTAAATAAAAGATACCGCAGGGATTAAGACTCGCGTGTATCGAGAGCGCAAGTATTATGAAACTTTCCCATTACAATCAATGACTCGATGAAAATAATAATTGGTTTCCCTTACCCAAGTAAAAACGCAAATGTTTTCTCGGAAAAAATCTCAAATTTAAACGGAGAGGACGTAACTTTCCGAAGGTTTTCCGCTAGAAAGAAAAATTAATTTTGTAAAAAATAAAAAATAAAAACAGAAAACATGGCTCTTATTTATAGCCCTGACGCGTTTTACCGCGAAATCCGTAACTCGAAGAAAATTCCGGCTAGCGGGTAAAAATCGACTAGGATTTCAACAAATTTACTTAGAACACCAGCCGTAAAGTATATAAAAGTGATCAACAAAGCTTTCCGTTCTTTTCTTTTTCATAAATAATCCGAAAACATCCGGGTTTAGTCTTGGAAACTTACAAATTAAGGTTTTTTTAGAATTATTTCGTTTTGCATTTTGCTAGTCGCCCAAATAAATATATTAGCCGAAAATGTTTTAATCAACAAATGAAATATAACGCCTTAAAACCTGTGTTCACATAAAATAACCTTATTACATTGTTGTGCTTTTTAAAAAAGACGCTTTTGTATATTTTAAAGAAAAACTTAAGTACCTAGAGCTTTTGAATGTGAATGCGAAGTGAATTGATAATTTTATTTTTCTACCTCTATTTGTCTATTCAATTGATTTATTTAAAGTGTTAATTGATTTTTGAGATTGTTTTTTTGTTCATCGATTAAACAACATTATAAAAAAATACGGTTTGTTTTCCAAATTCTTACGAAAAAAAAAAAATCAAAATGTCTACCTTATCGCACAAAGTCTTTTTTCACTAGTAAATTATTTTTATATCAAACAAATGCGAAACTTTTAACATTCCGTCTTTCTAAAGTATGTATCAAAAGCAAACAAAAACTCTTTTGGAAATAAAAATGGTCAGTATTTATCACAGAATAAAATTTAAAATAACAAATACAAATATCCTTATTATTCTTTTATTATTCACTTATTTTATATGTTTTTCTCTATTCATAATAATATGGAATACTAATTGTTTTTTGCTATTTCAAATAAGTACCTACTTACTTACTAGGTAACTAATATATTATAATATAATATAATATAGTATTTCCCGTTATCTATAGTATTACTATATTTTGAAGCTGGCAATTAATAATTATTGTCCTCCCTAGTATTAAGATTAACATTTAATTGTTTTGCATAATATTATTAAACTATTCTGCCATAACAGTTAATTAGTAAAATAATCGTCGTAAATAATAATATATCTTTATTTTGTGCTTTCTTAACTTGCCTTCAAATAACTTTCTAAGTGATGGGCAAGACTAAATTAATTAACTTCTCAATAATTATTTCATTTAGTGCAAGGAATGAATAACTATCCCTCATTCAAATTTCACCTGTGATGACCCATATAATCCACCTATGAATTAAATCGTTAGTTATTCATTATAATTTTCACATAACAAAATAATGATGAACGCATTAAGAGCATACATAAGTGAAATGGAAAATAATTTTTAACAGTAGGTGGAACGAAATTTCGCAGTCGTCGCCAATCGGAGACTGACAATCGAGGTGTGAGCACGTCAATTTGTTTTGTGATGGTGTCGGAGGAATATATTTTTAAATCGTGTAAAGATTACTAAAAAACGTTCCGCATGTACTTGAAAAAGAAAACATATCAATGAATACACTATTATTATTAAAACATAACATTTAAAGGACGCATGTTGAATTTTTATGACAAATTATATTTTGTTCGGCTCGCGTCATTTGCACAATCCGCGCATCGCCTAGTCACGATCTTTTTAGACCATGCCTCAGCTGAAGTATAGCCTTAATATAAAAGGTACGCATGTAGATATGTAAACCTATCAATAGTATAATTATTTATTTTAAACATTGGCATTCGCTTAGATAAAAAAAAAATAATTGCATTATTACAAAGTTACTGTTATTACAAATATGTATTATAATACTGATGTAATCATTTTACTATACCACGCCCTTCATAGTAACAATGGAATCTATTTGCACTTGACTTTTAAATCAATTGCTAATTATTATTTTTCTGTATTACCCTATTGTTTGATGAACTCTATATTGTCAAAGAGTGTTACGCGAAACTTCCTGAAATTATTTTTCAATAAAAATAACAATATACTATTCTAAGTTTTTTCTAGTGCAGCGAAAATATTTTTGAACAATGTCTTGAAAATAATCAATTTTTCTAAAAAAAATATATATATATGTTTCACTTAAAGTCCTTTTTTTTATTGCTTCACTTAGTATCACCCATAGGTAAAAATCAGTAATATTTATATTCAATTGAATATCAATTAAGCGATTCCGCTATTTGTGTTACAAGCTTAAATGCAGCCGTCTCAGAATGCGACGAAGGATCTTTCTACCACAATGGGCGGCGAATGCGCTAAAACAACAATCGCACATAAATTTCAAAGACGCGCTGTATTCAATTATTGATTCTAAGACAATAACCCTCTGGACAAAGGGTGGAGGTAGTCTGTTAAGATTCGGCATAAATAGTGCATATTATTATTTTTGTTTGTCAGTGAAACGTATTTGTTTTTATTGAACTAAGATTATAAATTGCAAATAGTGTTTGTTAGTTTTTTAAACCATGCCTAATCGAAACCAAAGTAGATAACAGTCATAAAATATCTATAAAGTATCTAAAACAACGGTAATAAACGATAGATAATTTTAGATATTTTATAGATAGAAGAATATTTTTTCTCGATTAGGGTTTGGTTTAGGCAAGGCTTAATGAATTTAAAGAAAACTAACCAACACCATCTGCAATATATATAATATATTCTTAATTCAGTGACAACAAATAATTATGACTGAAAAAGTGTGCACTATTTTTGTCGGATCGCCCATAGTATACCTGGATTTTGGCTTAGGTAAGGTTTAATTTAATTTTTAAAACTAACCAGCACCGTCTGCAAATTCTATTCTGAGTTCAATGAAAACAAATTAGTATGGCTGATAAACTTTAGTGTGCACTATGTATGTCGAATCGGAAATTTGTAAATTTCAATGATAGTGGTAGTTATTGCTCATATCTACTTCAAATGCAGTATGGTAAATTGTTTGTTGATAATTTTAATTGTTGCATGCATATTGAAAAAAATGGTAAAAATTTTAACTAAATTTGCAATCGAAAATCTTCATTTATTGCGAACAAGTTATCGCATTGCATTAAAAGATAATCAATAACTATCACTACTCTTCGCCTCTATGTATTGACATCTACATCATGGCGCTGCATACGATTACAAGTATAACGTCACGCGCTTTTTGCATGCTGGCGGTATTGCAACGGTTTTAGTTCCAGAAACAACCGCGGTGACGTGTATGTCTCGATATAGAAGCCGCAGTCTACCGTCGTAATTCGCAATTCATTGCCACGACCTGAATATAGTATTTCTGTCTGAAAACTATATCTTCGTTAGATTAGTGGCTACACTGAACAGTTTTCCCGCGCAATTGTACGTCAAAACTCAGCTGTCAAACCTAGCGGGCACGTGTTCGAATATTTTCGTACGTTCTCGGCTATCTTCGCTTGATAATGAATGGATCGTGACAAGCGGAAATAGATTTTTTTCCAATTTGCTCACGATCACTGAAAACCATAGATAATAGATTTTTGCAATCATGGCAGACGATCGGGCCAGACGCAATCTACCAATATATTTTGAGTATAACAATTTACCTAAGTGTAATTTAGATCAAAATAATAATATATCAATGTTATATTACAATGTAAAGCTCCACAAGTTTTACAGCCGCTGGTGCAATCCATCGATGCCTTCATTAGATATGTGACAACTGCGCCATTGTGTTCATTAATTAACAAATAAGCAATGGATTAACAGAGGACACACCCATTCATACATAGTTATTTTATGATATGCAATAGATAAATTATAATAGTGTTCTTTTTATCGTTATAAATTATCTGACATTGAACAATATACTTATATGTATCTAACGCGACATATACGAACCCTTGTGTATGTCGTTAAATTACCACGATGTCTTCTAATTCATAATCATGACCGATGTTACCAGAAAATATTTTCCATTCCAAAGAGATTGTTTATTTGCTATAAAGGTTCTTTGCAAATGGAAGCGCGTTACAAAATGGCAACATCCAGCCCATCACAAAAGAACAAATGGCCGGAAGGACGCGTTCCCTGGGGAGACGTCGCTACCTTTCACTGCCACTAATAATGAAACATAGTACACGCACATACATACAAACAATACGTAATATTTTCCATACCTATTTTTCCCATGCCTATATTTACTAATGCTTAAAATCAAATTTCATAAAAAAACGGTGTATGTACTTATGTACGCGCGTTAGAAGTTATACTTCTTTGGCGCAACAAAACAAAATAAGCCGTTACCTGAGTCTATTAATATTACAGTGGATTAGGTTGATGAAAACGTATGCGATTCATCTGTGTCTCATATAGCACATGATAATTGTAATTTAATTATTGTATAGGACCAAAACTCATCTTTGCCATATAGCGGTTATAATCGATTCGGAAGTGCACATGATGAATTAATAAAAAATTAAATTTTAATATATTTTTTGAATTATTTACCAACTCAACATTCACAAAATTCATTTTATTATTGATATATAATTTTACTCATAAATAATACTTACATAAATATAGCCTCAAATGATACACAATCTTTACAATGAAAAATAAATATGCACTCCAACATAATGCATGCGCGTGTACCCCTGAGACCGAAATGAATATAATCATAATAATAAATTATGTGTTGCATCGGCGCGCGCAACTTCCGTCACACACCAAACGTGATACATCAGCGCGCGCAACTTCGTCACACGCCAAAAATACACTTTGATCTGTTTTCCCAAACGCGCCAAATGAGTATTTATTTTTTCTTTATTGAATTTCAAAAATATCTCTTGAATAGTTGAATACTTGAATGTTTTGATGGCCAGGATTTCCATAAACGACTTGAATTATAAATTATCTTTTGTTTGGGACTATATAGGTACTAATTAGAATAAATTATAGCAGGTATTGAATAGAGATGGAACCTAAAAGTTTGAAGTGAAGCAAAAAAAACTGCGACTTTTTTGACCTCTAATTCCAATCAAACTCTAAGATTACTCACGTTTCTTTCTGCAATATAAAAATGACACTTATGTAAAACTGAAACCTACTTCAATGATTTTTATAGGTAAACCACTGAAGGCTCGATCTGGAAGAAGATTCAACACATTTAGAACTAATTGATATCAAAAGTATTATACAGAAGACATGGCCCCCACAAGGGGGGACTGACAGGGCTCCAGCCTGAAGGCGTGGTCTTAGGAGGGGCCCGGCGTGGTGGGTCGACCACTTAAGTGAGATAAACACCCACCCAAAAATCGCCCGCTATTTCACGAGTAGAATTTTATTTTATAATTATTTTTAGTGTGTTCCCTGACTAATAAAAATGATCATTTATCCAATATGGCGAAGGTCGCATGTTACTTAGCTATCACAAAAGGGGGTCGCGATCAGTGCTTCATAATATGATACCGAGTGCCGATAATTCAAGTAGATTTATTTAAAAATGCCAAAAATCTCGAAAAATACATGGAAATCTGGAGTTCCTATCGTAGAACATTATACCGGCCTTAACCTTAGCTATAGTTTGGGGGGGGGGCGCTAAACATCGTGGCCTGGGGGCCCTCTTTAGGATGTAGGGGCCATGTATATAGGTATTATTATTTTTAAAATAATCATTTAATTTCATGTACCTACTTATCTACGTGGAGAATGTAAATGGAAAATCCAATTCAAGAACTGTATTTTAAATAGATATACTATTTTTACAAAGACACGTACCAAACTATTTAAAGTGAAAACTGTGTATATTTTTCAGGAAACTAGTTATCGTAGAAATACAAGCCCATTTTCCCGTAGGTACGGCTATTTAAGTTGGCGAAGCTGCGGAAACCGTGCAAAAAGAACAAATTAATGTACGAGGTATATAAAGGAAGCCTCATTCTTACCGCAACTCTCAAAAACCTCTTCCAACTACCGGCGAGGTATACATAGAAGACTATAATTTATATTATAATATACATACAAGGTATATTTACATTATATTCAGGGAACTGAAATACCTAACGGGTAAGGAGAAGCAGGCAACCGATCTCGAGTAAGGAAGAATACAGGATTAATTTAAACACATATCAAGAATATACTGCTCTCGGTTATTGATGCTCATTTAATATTGGTGTATTACACATCCAGATTGGCGCAACACCAATGGTTATACGGGTTCAAATCCCGTCGAGTTTCGTATTTTTTTCAAATATGATTTTTTTCTAGTGGGTATCTGAGGTGTTTTCAAGTCATGTATGTTCAATATATGGAATGTTACATTCTAAAAATCTTGTAAATTAGTATTTGAATAAAAGAAATGGTATATTGAAAACAAATACGTTTGACAGACAAAGTTTAGTGTGCACTATGTATGTTGGTTCTTAACAGCCTACCTCCACCTTTCACCACTTCCATCTACGAGTATATCAAATTGATGAAAATGACAATATTAAAATTTTAGTACCTAGTAACAATTTTTAGAGACCCTAGATCTAGTCCGTTAGCAAAAGCAAGATTAACCAATTTAAATATGCTATTTTCAGTTTATAGTATTTGGTTTATTTTGTAATGTACCTACTCGTATCTAATTGAATCATTTTAAATTATTTCAGACAAGTCTCCCAAAATTATAAAAATCACTTTTTTTAGCATCATTATTAATTGAATTCATTTTTTTAAACCGTTTGTGTCTTTGTTTATTTTTAAATTTTAAATAAAAGCAAACATCTGAAAAAAAATAAGGAAAGAAAACAGAAAATAAACTGAATAAAATATAAAATTATTTACATTTTTAAATTGAAAAAACAATAACTTTACAGTAAAAGAATTATTCTTTATTGCAAAATAGTCGTTACCACTAAGAAACTCAAAGGTTTTATTTAATAATTCTCGGAGAAAATTATGAAAGCGAATAAGAGAGAAAAATAAATAATAATACTAAAATGGAAACAATAAGAGTTAAAAATTTGAATTCGATTCTAGTGCTTAATTGGAAAGAAGTGAATCCGCGGAAGAACAATCAAAAAGAATTAGATTAATCAACATTTCTGTATTTTATAATATAATATCATGCTACCTTCTGCATCTATCTATTTTTCCGAATATCGAATCTCTCTGCAAATGAAAGGTAAACACTGACGTAGGTATATCGGATAACTTAAAGATAGGTGATATTTTGGTACGTTGGGTGAAACTCAAGACGTAGTTTAGAAATTATGTTACGTTACTGTCAAATGCTATTTTAAGGTTTTGTTCAATACTTCACGTCCGTCGTAACCATTGTAAATAAATATAATAATTGTTGTAGGTATATTATGCCAGACCCAATATAGATATAATCAGTACGTCATCTCGCATAGTAACCTTTTCTAAATCGTTTGATAAACAAAAACTAACCAAAACAAAGTCTCATTCGTCAATTTAATGAGATATTTATAGTAGGTCCTAACAAAATAGATAACATTTTGCTCTATTTCAAGATTTACGACATTAATTCTATCGTTTTTTTTCACTGTAAATTTTTCACAATACCTACCTAAAAGTATTTTTTCGAATCGGTAAGTGTTGGTATGCAGTTTTACTAATTTTGTATGATCTTTGAATTGAGTACCTACCTAATGATGCTTTATTTCAAATGATGACAATATAATTGGTAATTATTATTATTAAAATATTTTAAATTCCAGTCTCTTTTCTCAGTTTACGGGAATACATTTACGACGCAAACTCATCTATTGTAAAATACCTATAATTTTTCATACAGTGATTTAACAAAACACGTCATATAATAGCTACCTACATTATCACTAATATACTAGGTACCATCTATAGTGAGAATTTTTGTCGCCCCAGACTAACTCTACTTCTGGAGCTTCTTCCGAAAGTTTTTAAAATTAAATAGGTATAGCAGTATTCTCAAAATATTTTATGGATTCAAATACCTATTATTATGCTATGTGAACAAAAATAAAAACAGAACACATCGTAATCACAAACAACTAGAATAAAGATTACTCTGTGCAAAATATGTATTTTTTTTTATATTAACCTACGAAGTCTCCGCTGAGATAGATTAATAGATGACCTAGATTAATACACCGGTCCTGATCCAGATTTCCCTCTGATTAGCGACGGACGGAGTACCTGGGGGTACACATCACGGGAGATGGCATTTTGCAGAAAAAGCTCGCTATCCGAATGGGAATGGCTGGAGCAACATTCAACTCGATGCGGAACGTCTGGGACTCACGATTGTACTCGGTCAAAACCAAATGTCGCCTATTCGACGCTTGCATTCTGACGGTGCTGCTTTACGATAGCGAATCATGGCACCTTACGAAGGCTCAGAGCAACCGTATACTGAGCTTCGAAAACAGATGTTTGCGACGAATACTGGGTGTGCGATATGACTTTATGACCAACGAGGAAATAAGAGAACGCACCAAGCAGCCTCTCATCACGCTGAAATTGAAGAGGCGACGTTGGACCTGGCTCGGCTACATGCTGCGGATGCCAGAAGAGAACTTCAACCTGGCTTGCCTGTTCTTCAAGCCGACCGGATTCCGGCGTCCTGGAAGGCCATAAATACAATCTACAGAGTGTATACGGCGGAGCTACGGGATGCTAGTTTGACTTGGAACGAAGCAAGAAGACTAGCGAGCGATAGGGATTCTTGGAGGCGACGCGTGGTGTCCATATGCTCCAGTTAAGGGGCGGATATGGCCAAGGAAGAAGAAGAAGATTAATGATTGTATACATTACCATTACCATCACCCGAATACATTACCATCACATCACATGCTGGCACGTGCTATCACGCTGAGTATATCACCACCTCTGTCTCAGCATGACAGCACGTGACATGATGGTAATGTATTCGAGCCATTAGCTTCAGCCATGTGGTATTATAGTTTATAATTTTATATTTATTAGCAGGCTATATTCTCTCTGAAACATGTCATTATATTTATATAAGTTATAATATGTGTACATGTATATCAATGCATTTGATAAACCTCGTAGGTGAATATCACATTTGTCCATGACGCCGGGTCCACACTGGCAACATGTCGCCGGCAACCTCGTAAAATTTTACGATAAGTATGATAATTATCGTAAAATTTAACGAGGTTGCCGGCGATATGTTGCCAGTGTGGACCCGGCGTTAGATGACTAGACACTTTATTGTGACTCATGTTACTTATATAAAACTAATTTCCCATATGGTTTTATGTTCCATAAATTACTTTTAAAAATATACTTGGAAGTTTGTTTAAAATTAATAATCAGCCCTTGTCTCGTTTGTCTTTTATTACGATCTAATTTTAAGTTGAAAGGTTCGAAGGTGAAAAAATATTTTTGAGTTGTTTCGTTCGTCAAATTTGGACATTTAATTAAATTTTACATAAATTGAATATATTTTCTCGCGATTTTGATGAAAATAAAAATTACTTATTTCGGTAAATTATATTTCTTTTTTCGAACTCTAGTCTTTATTTGTTGCAAAACAGCTGTTACATCATGAACATTGTCGATAGGTACCTTTAATTATATACAATTTTATTGATAAAGAGTGAACTAAAAGCAGGTATTTATCATCAGTATAAGATATTTTTGTCCGCTTATGTCATTCTTTTGTCTGTCAATCTCGGTAAGAATTATGACACTTCTGATGAAATTAATATAGCATAGGTATACCTATTCATAAACAGTTGTAACTGATACTGTATTCATATAATACTCGTACAATATTTCTGATAACTGTTTGGTTTTCTTGGGATAATCATTATAAACGCTGTATTCAATTTATATACCTACGTATAGAAATTTGATTGGGATAAGATGTCAGCAACAATTCTAAAGGATTTTGTCGATTTCACCACAAATCGTGTATCTATAAAAAAAGAAACCCTCCAAGGTTTAACTCTACTTTTCCGAAATTATCCTCCAGTGGCTTGCGGATTGAATAAAATGCTCATATTAGTTTCTGTATACAACACATTTAAAAGGGCGGGTACAATTTTCGTCTTGTCTTTTTATGCAGATACTAAATTATAACATTGATGACTTTTTTATGTCGTATTCAGGGCTCGAAATGGAACGGAACGCACCGGAGCGCCGTTCCGGCTCGTGAAATTTGTAAAATTATCGCTCCGTCTCGTGGAAAAAATATGTTGGCCGTCTGAGCTAGATGGGACATAATCTGACACACTTATTTTTATAAAATACACATTCGATTAGATGACTTTTTAAATATCTTCAGAAAATTCATCAGAGCGCTCTGGTTTGTTAACTTTTCCATTTCGAGCGCTGCTCGTATTCATTAGATAACAAAATTATTATAATCTTTAAATAATAGGTTAATATATAGGTTAGGTATAACTATCTAGCTTGTCAAATAGATTGTTGCTAAGTATATAATAATATATTTTCAAATAATATTCCATAACTATTATGGATGAATTTTTATGAACAACTATTTTGATAACATACCTACATATTATTAATATTATCATCTCAAATGTATATCTTAATATCGCAAATGTTTCAATTTCTAGGTATTATATTAAAGTGTACTAGGTATATACTGAATCTACATTTCTTAATTGCCTCATGGTTGAGTACTTGATAGTGCCTCATCTCTAAAGTCGCGTGTGCTGGTTCCACCATGGATCTTATAAAATCCATAATATATATTTTACGTGTGCTTGACCAAAAACATGACCCAATGTATTGGTCAAATGGCATTCACCGGGGAATACATACAAATATAATATAACACTAATTCTGTAAATACCTCTGTGCTCATGGTATGATGTTTACCAGAAAACACATAACTGTCTTACCTTCTTGTGTTTCAGAGTGAGAAAAAATATAGGATAAATTGAAACTCGTGTTAAAGAATGTGATATTGTCAAGATTTACGTCTGTGTCACAATATGCACTAAATTTTGTCACATAAACAAAACGCGCATTCAATATTGCTAATACTTGAGATCTTTCAGGGGGCTTTATATTACATGCGTTTAATGGTCAGAATGTCATAAAGTCATTAACTAAAACTGTTTTCAAAGTCATGGTCATTGTCGACTGGCTTTCGTATGATCATATCTTCTGCGGTTTTATTTTTACTTGATACCTGTCCCCCTGAAAAAATATCTCGATCACGCCAATGCATCGAGCCCCGGGTGATCCCTTATTTTTATTCCAAACATTGATGGGAACGAAACGCATTTTGGCGGTCGAAGGACTGTTTGCTTTTAATTTAACATTGTGGATAAAAATTTTCTACGAAAGGCCTCTTTGAGAAATAATAATTTTAATTGTTCCATTTCTTTTAAAGCAGGAAGGAAAAATATTATTCCCAGTATAAACTGGATTGATATTATTATGAATAATAAATATAAAGATTATTTTTCTCTAAATGAATTTTAATGTTAACAAGCGGAATAAAATTATAAAAGATCAAAGAATTCTTTATTAAAAAATATATCTTTGAAGTCGTTTTTACTTATTTTTTAATAATAATAAACCTTTGCTACTCCTCTAACGATTTTTCGTTTTTTTATTATAAATGTAGGTACGTAAATTACTACTGAGTAGGTATTATAATATATAACTACTATGTATGAAATATTATTAAATAAATAACGAAATAATTCAAATTACCAATAATATGTAACATAATTGCCAACCTATTGTAGAATATTTAAGTATATTATTTTAATATGGTTTAACTAAATTTAATATGATCTAACAAAAGTTATGAGATTCATTCTTTGTAAAGCTTGCCGATACAATAAAGTACACCCTAAATAAACTATTTTAATGGACAACTTTTATTTGAGAAACGCCACAGAATCCGTTTTCAATGTTATCTGTTCATCTCATACTTAAACACAACTATTAGTAATAATTACAAGATAAAAAGAACTTTTTATATACAACGTTTTTTATTTGTCTGTTGAATCATATAAACTTAACTTGACTAGCTTAAACGATAAAAAAAATGTATTTGATAGAAATAATACCAAAATGTCATTTTGACACTCATATTCATTTCCATAGTAACACACGTATATATTAATAATTTAGTTGTTAGGACCCTAGCAACCAATAATAGTGGATTGGATTACGGATTTCTTCCGAAATAACTTTTCATACAAAACAGAATTAATTGAGAATGAATTTAATTCTACTTAAAAATGGCTAAAAATATTTAAAAAATGTATTGGCATCGTGTTGATTGCAAGATTTGTACCGGACAAACAACCACCGGACAAATAAAAATACGACCGAATAAAAACGTTGTAAAAAAAGAATTGATCTGGAAAATTGAGTTAATACAATCATTAAATTAATGAAAAGCGGAAATTAATAAGTAAAAAAAAATATTAAAAATCCTCTAATTACAATTCAAATAAATGATAATAGTTACCTAAATTGTTCTTAATCTCTATTTATATTATCGTTACGATATCCATTTAACTATGTCGTTAATAATAAAGGTATATTACTTTGTATACAAAATAAAACGTTGGCAAGGAGTGAGTTAGCGAAAAGTTACGTCAAAGTGAAACTGTGCAAACAAGCTGTTTAAAATTACAAAACCACACGCCAACTCACTGTTCGTCGACACCGGAAAACTGAACGCGGCACCCGAGGCGGACGTCTATGTCCAACCTATAAGTAAAGCAAAAACAAAATAATTTCTAGTAAAAAATCATGAACTCTAACTTACGGCGCCTGTACCCGTTCATGGATGTACGGGCACCAATAGAGTGTATTTTAAACTATCGTGATGATAACTGTTTACACGTAAATGTGCTAACTGTCTCTCCAATCTCATTCTTCAAGCGTAAGCGAGATGCGATGTTGTCAGTATGTGTTGCTATTTGACAGGTTCATAGATAACGCGAAAACGTCAAAATGCTCTGTGCGCTGTGGTTCGCATTTCTTTCAGCAGGTTCCCCACTAACGTTCTACTGCGCATGAGTATCCGTCATCCGCCATCAATTATTATTGAGTGAAAATTCAGAAGCTTCTGAACTTTTTTGATCCATGCATGCAATCTTGCAACTTGCACAATAATACGAGTTTACATGCGCATTTTCTTGTTATGGCCGCGATAATACGTACTGTCAGCAGTAAATCCATGTACGTGTAAACGGGGCATGGTTACATGTAAATTGTACGTATTACATTTCGTTATAATCAGATATTTGATAGGTCTTGATACGAGAACCTACCAGAATTTTATATAAATCATACGATTTTATGATTGCATTTATAATTTAATTACCTACATATTTTTTCTGTTTTTCCCTTATATTCCGGTGGTTTTTATAACGTATTTTTAAGTAGTTTATTTTGGCGAGGAATTGATTTCAATGTTTGATATGGTCATCCATTTCCGATAGAACTGTGTTACGGCAAACTGCATACGTACAAATTTCCGGACACGATAATGCAATGTTAAAACGCAAAACAAAGTACCTAACGAAGTCCTTGCTATAATAATCTAAGCTAGGACCCGGCCTGGAGCACTTGGCCTCGCGCTTCTACTTGAATCCGTTCAGCTGAGGCATGGCCTAAAAAGATCGTGACTAGGCGATGCTAGGATTGTGCAAATGACGCGAGCTGAACGAAATATAATTTGTCATAAAAATTCAACATGCGCCCTTTTAATGTTATGTTTATTGTTATATTCGTAATAATAATAGTATATTCATTGACATGTGTTCTTTTTCAAGTACATGCGGAACGTTTTTTAGTCATCTTTACAAGATTTAAGAATATATTCCTCCGACGCCATCACAAAACAAACTGACGTGCTCACACGTTGACTGTCGGTTTCCGATTGGTGACGACTGCGAAATTTCGTTCCACCTACTGTTGAACATTATTTGCCGTTTCACTAATGTATGCTCTTAAGTAAAAACAAGAAAAGGTTCATTTTTAATTTTAATGACATTTAATAATAATTATAAGCCTTTAATAGAGGGGGGGGGCTGATGCAGTACCCCATTGATTATTCAAGATCATCTTCGACGTATGTTTAATGAAAATATTCGGAAGTACTAGGTACCTCGCAAAACACATATAAAATGATCTCTTTGGATTCATGGGATATGGCAGGGTTGGCGCACCTTTTTACGCACGCGTGCCAAAATTTCCCAAATAATATTTATTGACTGTCTGACGTGCCAAGCAGTTTTTCATGGCGAAAAAAAAGCTTTTTAAAGTTTTCCAAAAAAATTTATTAAAAAAGTTTAATAATTACAATTGAGTTTTTGATATTCTATCTTTCATCGTATTTCTAGCCGAAGGCATATCTTGTATTCTTTGTTTTTTTCCTTGTTTTCAAATTAGTCAAGAGATTGTGGAAGAATTTAAACCACTGTTCTTTCATATTTATATTCTCCATCACTGAACGGTTTTCCATTTTTAGAGATTATGTTTGAGACAAAATAACTAGCAGCTTTTATATTTAAATAACTGCCGACAATTAATTTCATAAGATTTGTTGATTGAATATTTTTATTTTTAATTCCTCGATCCTACGACAATGCAACTGTATATCTACATTAAACGTACTTGAAAAGGATATTCCTGCAATTTTTTATACAATGCGATTTGTCATTTATGCATGAATTTCGTTGTTTCCGTTTGGGCATCGATTGGTAAACGTAATATGAAAAACCGAAGAAAATACGAATGGCTATGTCGTCATTATTTTTAAATAATATATAAGTAAGTAAGTACTTATATATTTATTTGTAAAACCTAAAAAAACATTTTTTAAATATAATATAAAATAGTAATTTCTTTTCTCTTCAAAATGAAACATTCGCGTGCCATAGGTTCGCCATCCCTGGTATATGTGGTATAAATTGCAAGACAATAATTTTATTAAAGGAATAAAAGTCGCCATTTTTTAAATTCTTTATTGAACATTCAACATCAATCACCAGGAATAGATAGTTCATAAAATTCGCGGCTGTATATTGCTGAAAGGAGGGTTTCCAATTATATATTATAATTTACATAGGTACCTATTTATATTATGTTTAGTATTCGCACACTATGTAAGTAAACTTAAATGATATAATTTTTACATTTTATCATATTAAACTTAGATAGCTCATGTCATTAACCTGACATGTTTTATAATGTTTGAGGCTTTCACGGTTGTTTTTTATCGTAGTAGATTTTTGGGTTTCCATCGTGTGTCCTTCTTTACTCGACGTTTCGGGTTCGTTGCAGAGGCCATTATCAAGAGATGATATGTTTTATGATGAAAATGTAGTGTAGGAATGTGAATGTAGACATCGTGTAATGTTTAAGTCGGTATGCCCTCTCGTGTTCACTCACAAATATATCATCTCTTGATAATGGCTTCTGCAACGAGCCCGAAACGTCGAGTAAAGAAGGAAGAAGTACACACGGTGAAAACCCAAAAATCTACTACGATACTGACATGTTTTCTCCTCTACAAATCAAAACTCAATTGTCTAATGAACAATTTTCAATAACCATTTATTCAGAACAAAAGAACTCATCGTCGAGCTTATGGTACGCCGGTATAATCTACGTATCAAAAGGAGTATGTGCCTACTAGCTTTTTATGGTTTTGGGAAACACTGATTTAGAATATACGTGATGAATCACAAAAATATAAGAACCTTAAATCATATCGACGGCCTACTTTTAGCATTTTATGCAAAAGTACTATCGGATATAGCTAAAAATTCTGGGAAAACAATTTCCATATCATTTTCTATTCAACCGTTTTCCACTACCTGGAAGTAATTTAATTATTTCTTAGTACACGTCTTTTATATTGCTTGTAACATATCCTTGAGAAAATTGATGATTACCTTTCATACTTATATATAGTATACCTACCTATTGTGCTAAAAACCATCTAATAATGCAGATAAATAATATAATTTTAGTTCCGATGTCAAACGGAGCAACTAATTTTTTTATCAATTATTTTGAGAGAAATATTACTTCTCAATCTCATTTAGTAGGTATCCATATAATCAGTGAGATTTAATTGTCATAATTTCTAATTGCCTATTTTATTATAAACACTTTAAATGCTTGTTTATGAAAATGGCTTATGAGTCATTAGAAAACAACACGCATTTTTATTCAACCGGCAACATTATAATTGTATAAGTGATACATTAAGGTACCTAGTAAAAAAACTAAAATGCATCACTGATAAAACTTCGAAATTTATTATATGTGGCAATAAAATACTATTATAACGTGACACGTAATAGAAAAATCAGTCTATGGCATGGCGTTATAGCTAAAACTTTTTGATATAATGTGATACCAAGACGTATTCAAATAATAGATCGGTTCGTAGAATGAAATATAATAAAAAAAATGTTTACTTAACCTTTATTTAAAAGTATGCTCTACTATTCTACTATGATGTATGAAAGATAAACTTATCTTTTGTAATTGCCAATAGGTAATAAATACTTGTTTGCAGTATTCCTAGCTGTTATTTAATTCGAATATTATTTGAAATACGTATTTCATAATAAAGTAACGTTTATTTTATTCCATTGATAGGTGCCTAATTATTAAAAATATAAAGTGTATTTTAATTTCACTGCTCATTAAATTATTTTATAGATACGTATTTATTTCAGTTTATAAAAACGAAGTATGTAGGTACCTAGATAATTGTTTGAATATAATTTAAAATTATAATACGTTAACCGATTTGTCATCCAGGTAAATGACTTCAGGTTCACTCGTTGAATTATTATAATATAATATAAAACTACATAATATATGTATATCTGAAGCTGAAAGCCGCATTTTCACTTAGTCTTGATAATAATAAGTAGGTATATATTATTATTATCATTGATTCATTATTTTCAATCGAGATTTTGCAATCAAATTCGACGAGTAAACGATAAAACTATCACTTACCCTTTATCTTCCTCATCATCGGGTACAGTGAGGCCGTCAGTCCCATTAGACTCCTCATCCTGCTGCTGCGGAGAATCGTCAGGTTCAGCGTCCACCACAATCTCGGGAGCCTTCATCTCACTCATGCCAATCGAGCCCACGTCACAACCAATAATACCACAAAAACACTTCAAAATACAGCAATTAATAACCCTTCAAAAACTCGCCACGGTAAAAATACTACTGGCTTCCAAATGCCCTCGACGTAGAATTAAAATGATTATTAAATTAACCAGTACGGGCACTGTATGTATGTAAAAGGGGCATACGATTAGCGTAGTCAACGATGGTCTCTTCAGCTATATCGTTACGAGCAGGCATTGACGCCGCCTTAGTGTGTATTCCGACAGGTAGAGTCATCGTATGGCTTCCATACCGTAAGCCTAGGATTTGAATGGAAGACATTTTCTTTAATCCTGTTACGGTACAGTGTAAGTATGTCAGAACATAAAGCTTGTGGTCACATAGCGTGCGGGGACCAATATTTTCTAAATTGATATTGAAAACAGACACTGGCTAAGAACGATCTACCGATTGTTACATAATTTATCAGGGGAAACATACTTTTAATTTATCTTGCAGAAAAAACGGACCAACGTTTTTCGATTTGTGTGTACTAAAATTTTTTGCAAATAATTTTTATCGATTAATTCTTACGGTATGTAGTTAGTTTGTATCTTTTTATTTTATTTATTTATTTAAAAAAGACACGTCGAATTCATAAAAAAATATTAATTCAGGACGTTCACAACATGACATTTAGAATAAAAAGTACAATAAAATCAGTTAGAGAAAAAAAAAACAAAGCAAAAAATAATTTAAATAAAAAAACAACTATACATAATTCAAAAAAATACAAATTAAACATTAAAATAGAATACATAATGCATCGCTAAAAATGTCTACATCTCTAGTGAATGCATTCATATACGTGACATGTGATATATTGAGGGAGTGCCGGTTTTCTATGACACAGGTGAAGCGAAAACCTTGTCCAAAAAGTATGAAAATCTTAAAAATATGCATATTTTTAACAATTTATTAATTGAATGTGAAAAACCAATCAAAGCATAAAATATACTGGAAACAGGAAATTATGTGTGTTTGTAACACCCAGTAACGGTGTATCTTATATGTAAAATTGTCGCAAGGGGGCTCCAAATTTGTGGGTGCCTTAGCCTTCGAGTACACCTAAAACCAACACTCCTGACATGAGATTTTGATGTTTTACAAAATATGATGAGATTGATGTTATCATGCATTTTTGTTTGAATTTGTAATTATAGCATCTAAAAGTTGCATAATATAATATATAATATATGATTGAGGTAATCACGAAGAGACGTTTTAAGTGGCTGGGACATGTGTTCCGAACACCGCCAAAGAGTGCGACACTTCGTAACCATGTGGCCCAGTCTCAAGGGTTTCGTCGTCGTGACCGGCCCTCCCTCACCCTGCAGCGGTGCTACAAAAGCGATCTACGCGTTGCAGGTCTGGCACGGCGGGAGGCGGAAGAGTTGGCGATGGATCGAGGGAAGTGGCGCGAACTCGTGCTTGCCCTATCCCAAATGCTGGGTCGTATCAGGGTGAAAGAAAAAGAAGAAGATATCATAATATTATATAGGTACCTACTTTATAAAGAGATTTAAAATTATCTGATATCTTCTTATTTTCGTACCATATTCGTTATCGGACGTCAGAAAGAGAAAGTGTGTGTGAGAGAGAGCCAGACACTCACTTACCGCAGATCTTTCCTTAAATACAAAAGTTGATATCTCTCGGGATGCCGCGTGATGTGGACAAAGTATGCCATCTTTCTTGTTTTTATTCGTATAATGATTTCTTTGGGCTTTTACTTTACTACGTTGAATAATTTTAATGCGGTACCTAAAGGTTTAGGTCGTGGGTACATTGTATTTTCCTCAGTCGAGTGAACTACCCCTGGCTTTCTCGATCCGGCATTTTAGTTAAATGGTATGGTCCCAGTCATCCAGAGTGCAACCTGCTATAATGGAACAATTTAATGATTTCTTTAGTCTTTTTCATCTTCGACATCACCTCGACATCTGTAACTTTATCTTTCTATTTGATATAGAGTATGCGTCTGTACACCCACATTTCAAAAGTTATAGATCTATAGCATCTAACCCAAACCCAGTGGGACTAAGCCCCTTCCCGTGGGCGTTTTAAAAACCTGGGGGTCGTTTTATAATGTTAGCATTTGGGGGGGCGCTGCTGTAATCCGATTGGGCGATCGCATCATTGCATATTGCGATTACGCAATCAATCATCTCTGTCAAGCCTTCCGAGACGGGTTTGATAATTTCTTTGCCTCAGTTTCCTGAATAGTCATGAACCTCATGTACCAACGATATGTATTGGGATCCGACCCGTCTTCTGGGACTGCCCGTTGATGGGATCCGACCGAGCGGAGCTGTTTGTCAAGGTCCGTCCACACACGGGCCCGATTGGCCACGCCGACTTGATTGATGACTTGATATCAACCAAGGCCAACTTTGAGGCATTCGAAAAATTTGCTGCGTCATATGGAGGACGGAATAATTCCGATCCCTTCTTAGATTCATCACTTTCAACTCGTGACTCCTCTGTTTCGGCAGAGTTTCAGTACACGGGTACAGAGGACACTTCATGTCATTAAAGATAAATGACGGCAGAGCAAGTCAAGATTTTTTCTAAAACTCTTTCAATTAAGTACTAGGGTGCATGGTTGCTACATCAATCTCGTGCAGCATCGCTTCGGGACAAGGAAGTGTGACACTAAAATCTTTTCATTCTGACTCGTTTATAGCGTCATGGAAGGCGGCCGTACACAAACCGCGGCTGCATATACATGGCGGGTGGAGATGGGGAAACTCAAATCATTGTCCTTTTCTACAATAGTACAATGGCATTATTAGCGTGATCCTGGCGGCGATGCACATTGTTTTCGGTTAAGTCTGTCTATTTTTCTAACAACCGGCTCGCAAGCTTAATTTAATTTATCCGCCGGGTGTAGGTATGTGGGACAAATAGAAATTCTTTGAAAATCAATCCACGGCCAGTAGCTTACCTAATTGAATATCACTTATCCGTATCTATAGATCACCCAGACAATTTTGTTGGATGAAACTGGTTTCTCATCAAAACTTTTAATTAAGAGGGTTTTAATGAAGGCTAATGTAATGTAATGCTGGCGGAAACGTTTTTCATTTTTTATATTCTTGTTGCAATTTACTCATTTTTTTACTCAAGTGTTCCACTTTCTAAAACTCCCTATTTTTTATCAATTTTATTCTCTCCTTCATTTTTGTTGGGAAAATCATTTATAATTAAAATTATATATTTCGTGAACATGGTCGATATTGGTGTTTTTAATACGTGACAATCTACAAAAAGACCTTACCTCTTGTCACTTTACAAATATACCTAATCAACAAAATAGATATAGTGATAAGCAATTAGAAAAATACACAAGATTTATTTTCTCTTTTACACCAATTGCAACGCTGCGGCATGAAAGAACGGCTTTAGATTCCGTTGACTCAGTCACTTTAACCTTGACTGAACAGATGGACAGATCTCTTTGATAAACAGTTTACACCTTGGCGGTTGCCGTTCAGACGGCAACCAACTTTAAATTCAGTATGATAAGTAACTTTATTTGGAATTTTAATATAATCAGTGAATACCAAAGGATGTACAGATCATGGCAATAATTTGTTTTTATAATTTCTCTGTTCCTACATTGATCACGAGTCTCTATTGTAAGAAACTACGAGATGTCTACTATTTCATTTTGTTTTTCATTTTATTTTCAATTTTACTAATAATATGTGTTTTATCTTATAATAAATAATTGTAATAACTATTTAAATTACACTGTTTTCTTTGCATCTGCAGTATTTCATTATTTACATATTTAGATTACACTTGGCACCCTAATTACTAATTATATACACTTACAAGGCTTTCATATTTAACATCTTTTATATTCTATTGATATCCATGTATCCAGTGACGTCCCTAGACAAAATGCCGCCCCTGTGCAACGCCAAACTAACGCCCCATTTTTTATCATCCATGCACGTGTCGTTTCTGGTCACCATGGACGTCAAAAGGCGACGGAAGTAAACTAGAAATCGCGAACCCGACTAAAAAAATTACAGTTTTGTTAAACCTTTTATGTTAATTAATACATTTTGTTTCCAACCAGTGAGATGATTTTTTTATGGAAAGATATTTTCGTTATTACTTACTAAGTTTAGGTAGCTATTTCTATATTTATCTACCAAATTATTCTCCTCAATTTGCCACCCTTCGAATAGCTGCCGCCCCAAGCGACGCTCAGTCTGCCTACCCCTACGGGACGTCACTACATGTATCCATGTATCCATATATCCCATAGATCCATGTTTCACTGATAGTCAAATCCATGTGACCGTGCGATCATTCGCCCCGATATTAAAAGTTAATTAATTATTCTTGCTTTAAACGTTGAGCATTGCCAAACTTTTCGACATTATTTCACCCTTTATGCCGGACATTTCCTTAATTTTTATACGAGTACCAACACAATATGAACTTAAATTTTTTGCTGACACCCTCGACAATACCTAACTTTTCACACCCGTCAATTTCGGGACCTTGAATTATTATAATATAGCCCTTAGTTTAATGGTTAATCTACATTTGGTTATACTGGTACCAAGATATGTATATTTTTTCTGGTAATAGATACTGAATTTCACTGTGCATGTTATTACTTAGGTACCTATCTATAATATGTAACAATGAACCTAAGTGCATTTTAATTCTTTTTGCCTTTTCCCCATTTTACATTGATGAATAATATACTCACGGCTCGAAATGGACCGGAACGCACCGGAGCGCCGTTCCTTTTCGTGAAATCGGTAAAGTTATCGCTCCGTCTCGTGGAATAAATAATTTGACCGTCTGAGCTAGATAGGCCATATAACAAAAATCTAACAAACTTATTTTTATGAAATACACATAACATTTGATAACTATGTTAATATCTTCAGAAAATTTCCGAGCGCTCCGGTTCGTAAACTTTTCCATTTCGAGCGCTGAATATACTTATAATAATTTTGAGTTGTCATTGCAGATCGACCATTATCGCTTCGCGAATCACTACATACGTACCCCTGAAATTTGGCATTATGCAAGTACCTATCTAAATACCTTTATAAGGATTTATAAGCACACATACAAACAATCTTGTTATGATATGGAGCCTATATTTTTGTTTAGCTAATTTCTAAGATTGAGAGATTTAATATTTCATAAAAGAGAGATTTTTACGAAGTACGCAGCCGTATGCCGTGGGTTCAAACCTGCGGCTAATCAAAAACATGTACCTAGGTATACATATTTAAAATATAATAAAATGTATGTTTTATTCAATTGGGCGAATGGTATTAATTTATTCCTCGTAAAAAATCTGTAAATAGAACCTCCATTCAGTAGGCGCCAACATTAGAAACGCTTAAAGGGGGACATGCTCGTCGAAGGTCAAAATTGAGTTTTTATTGTATATCCAAACCATGATCCTGGACACTCCTTAAACGTTGTAGATGATCTATTTATATAATTTTGAAGCCTTATTATCCTTTATAGTTATTTTAAATATTTGATGACTGCATGAAGTATTTTTGTTACATAAAATAGTATTCTTTTAAACCTCTCGCTCTAATGTTTTAGAATATAGTCATATTTCGGTACATAACTGTGCAGTGGTGTTAAGATTTTTTACATTTATTAATTTTTAAACGCATTTATAAAACCATTAGCATAATTTATTACGAGATAATTTTTGTAAAATATTCACGATAAAAAATTATATTGATAATCTCTGTGATCCCAAATTTGACAAAAATTAGGCATTTTATTATTCAAAAAATCGGCAAGATTAACACATTTCAAGATGATTCTAAAGATATTTATTATAAGCTAAGTCTTTGACCATTCAAGTGTGATAAACATCTTATGAATAATGATTGCTTTATAATAATTATTGACCTAAGAATAAGGTAGTGTTTTTTTGAAATACGCCATTTCTTTTGTCATTCCCTAGTGGTTAAGCTACAACATACGGCCGTAGCCATAAAATGACAAACTATAATTGAAGTAGGGAGTAAAATGATATTGACGCGCGTGTTTGAACATGTACCGTTTAAAAAAAAATAAAAAAAAATTCGGTTAGGTACATGTTCAAACACGCGCGTTAACATAATTTTACTCCCTACTTTAATTATAGTTTGTCATTTTATGGCTACGGCCGTATGTTGTAGCTTAACGACTAGGGAATGACAAAAGAAATGGCGTATTTCAAAAAAACACTACCTTCTTCTTAGGTCAATAATTATTATAAAGCAATCATTATTCATAAGATTTTTATCACACTAGAATGGTCAAAGACATAGCTTATAATAAATATCTTTAGAATCATCTTCAAATGTGTGAATCTTGCCGATTTTTTGAATAATAAAATGCCTAATTCTTGTCAAATTTGGGATCACATAGATTATCAAAATAATTTTTTATCGTGAATATTTTACAAAAATTATCTCGTAATAAATTATACTAATGGTTTTATAAATGCGTTTAAAAATTAATAAATGTAAAAAATCTTAACACCACTGCACAGTTCTGTACCGAAATATGACTATATTCTAAAACATTAGAGCGAGAGGTTTAAAAGAATACTATTTTATGTAACAAAAATACTTCATGCAGTCATCAAATGTTTAAAATAACTATAAAGGATAATAAGGCTTCAAAATTATATAAATAGATTATCTACAACGTTTAAGGAGTGTCCAGGATCATGGTTTGAAAATACAATAAAAACTCAATTTTGACCTTCGACGAGCATGTCCCCCCTTAACGGCTCACATGCCCAACGTAGGTCAAAATGGAGCTTCTATGGTATTTTCAAAGCATTAGCCTAAGCATTCCTTAAACGTTGTAGATAATCTATTTATATGATTTTGAAGCCTTATTATCCTTTATTTTTATTTTAAACATTTGATGACTGCATAAAGTATTTTTATTAATTAAAATAGTATTCTTTTAAACCTCTCGATCTAATGTTTTAGAATACAGTCATATTTCAGTACATCAATGTGCAGTGGTGTTAAGATTTTTTACATTTATTATTTTTTAAACGCATTTATAAAACCACTAGTAAAATTTATGTTGACATTATTATAGTGAAATATTTACGATAAAAAATATATTGATAATCTCTGTGATCCCAAATTTGACAAGAATTGGGCATTTTATTATTCAAAAAATGGGCAAGATTAACACATTTGAAGATAATTCTAAAGATACTCATTATAAGCTATGTCTTTTGACCATTGAAGTGTGATAAACATCCTACGAATAATGATTGTATTATAATAATTATTGACCTAAGAATAAGGTAGTATTTTTTTGAAATACGCCATTTCTATTGGCATTTCCCAGTGGTTAGGCAACATACGGCCGTAGCCATAATTGACAAACTATAATTATTGAAGTAGGGAGTAAGATCATGTTAACGCGCGTGTTTGAACATGTACCGAACCGAAAAAAAATCGTTTTATGGTAATTGACTATTTTATTAGGTAGGTAAGTAAGTACTTAAATCTTTTATATCCATAATATTGCCATAAGTAGACATAATGTCTTTTGTGTTAAGGGAATGTTTTTGTTAAAGTTTCTAGTTCATTTTGAAGTTAGTTCCTAGCACATTTTGAACAATAATATCTATGTATCGTATCTACTTATATCTCTTTTTATCGCTCTGTGGAGGCCCATTTATGATCTTCTTAAGATCAGACATGGTACCTAGACAATTATTTTTTTTAATATTTATGTAATTAATTATTATAACCTAAGTACGTAAATTTAATGTTTAATTTTTACTGGTCCTGCCCTCCGTATTGTTATAGGTAGGTACTTACTCAATACTTTATCGTCATAGAAGATAATATTATTATATTATATGTATTATTATTAACCTACCTATGAAATAAACGTTTTATTGACTATACCTACTGCATTAACCAAATTGAATTATAAAAAAGTCAGGACTAACAAAAGTGTACCTATATTTTATAGGGACGTCGCGAATTATTCGGATATTTTATTAAAGCAATTGATTTGATAAAAATTAACCAGCAATCAATCGAAACCAAAAATATCCATGATTGAGAACAATGAGGAGAGTGTTGTCAGGTTGAGCAAACTTGCAGAATATATTTTCTATTTTGAAGAGATTTACGCAAACATGCTTTAACCAAGGAACTCAGAAATACCTAACGGGTGTGGAGTAACATGCAACTGATTTCGAATGTGGAAGAATATGTGCAGTGTAACGAATACGCTCGCCCTTCGTTCTGACGACTATCGGTTTATGCACTGACACTCATTCAATATTGGTGTATTTGAAGGTTGCAACACAGTATTGCACGTCTATGTGTGGTTCATTTTCGTAGGACACCCAGGCATTCAAAACGTTGTATATTGGGGGTATAGCCTATCGGAATTCATTTATTAATATATTCTGCGTGTATAACTCATAAAATCCCAAGAAATTCATAAATTAAAGCCAGATAGAGATTTTTAGGTCCGAAGAACCTTAAAATAAATAAATCAGAAGCAATAGATCAAATACCAGCGGAAATATTTAGGGGACAATGACTATTTTTCCGCCTAAGTTTCAAATTATGTTTTTCTTTTTTTATTTTTGAAAGATACCTACTTACAAAAGCCAAAACTCGGCCTAAGTATTCTGCATAAATCCTTCGTGGCGAAGCACACTGCAAGAAGCCGGGCCTAAATGGCACTGGTGCAGGGTAGTTAGTGCACAAACCAATTTATTATATTGACACTTCTGGTACTGAACCTTTTTTTGTGTACCGCGTCAAATGATTCTGGTATTCAATACTTTCATCCCTAGACGATGTGGATTCCAAGTAGGTACCTACCGAAACTTTCCTTCGAGACGACGCCGATACTAATATCAAGTAGTTAATACTTTTCTTTTTATGACATTCCTAGATACCAATAACTTCTTCTTTCAACATGACAATATTTATGTATGTATTAAGTTAAAATTATATTGAACTAAATTATACTGAAAAATCTATTTTCGATGCGTTTTTTTAACCTATTAAAAAGGCTTTTTACAATTTTTTGGGGTCTCGGATCATTTGGCTTCTATAAAATGGGGTCACGATTAAAAAAAGGTTGGGAATCATTTTTAGCATATTAAATTTAAATTAATCCATTCTCTTTTGTTGTCCCTTTCGTGTTGGGACAATTATTAATTGTAACGATTTCTTTTTTGGGTATGTGCGTAGTTTTTTACTGATGTTATTGAAATTGACTATAGTTAACACAATGCTTACGGGCCCTTTTAATTAATTTTGTAATTAACGTGTTAATTTGCATTTGAAAAGTAATTAGCAAAAACACAATTTTGTGCGGCCCGTAAGCTATGGGAATAACGTTGTAGATAATCTATTTATATAATTTTGAAGCCTTATTATCCTTTATATTTATTTTAAACATTTGATGACTGCATAAAGTATTTTTATTACATAAAATAGTATTCTTTTAAACCTCTCGCTCTAATGTTTCAGAATATAGTCATATTTCAGTACATGCATGTGCAGTGGTGTTAAGATTTTTTACGTTTATTAATTTTTAAACGCATTTATAAAACCATTAGTATAATTTATGTCGACATTATTATAGTGAAATATTTATGATAAAAAATTATATTGATAATCTCTGTGATCCCAAATTTGACAAGAATTAATAATTTTATTATTCAAAAAATGGACAAGATTAACACATTTGAAGATAATTCTAAAGATACTAATTATAAGCTATGTCTTTGACCATTCAAGTGTGATAAACATCCTACGAATAATGATTGCTTTATAATAATTATTGACCTTAAAATAAGGTAGTGTTTTTTTGAAATATGCCATTTCTTTTGGCATTCCCCAGTGGTTAAGCTACAACATACGGCCGTAGCCATAAATTGACAAACTATAATTGATGTAGGGAGTAAAATGATTTTAACGCGCGTGTTTGAACATGTACTGTTTAAAAAAAAAAATTCGGTTAGGTACATGTTCAAACACGCGCGTTGACATCATTTTACTCCCTACTTCAATTATAGTTTGTCAATTTATGGCTACGGCCGTATGTTGTCTACGGCAGTCATCAAATGTTTAAAATAAATATAAAGGATAATAAGGCTTCAAAATTATATAAATAGATTATCTACAACATTTAAGGAATGTCCAGGATCAAGCTTTGAAAATGCAATAAAAGCTCCATTTTGACCTACGCTGAGCATGTCCGCCCTTAATAAAACCTCTGAACATCACTAAACGAAAAATTGACAAAATATTTACATTCTGTTCAGATTCATTGATATTTATTAGATGTTTGCTATTTGAAAAGGTGACTCGAAACCCGGTGCTTTCTATGTACTTCACTTTTCCCAATTAAAAAGTTTTTATAGGTCTACGTTGTCATTACTAAGTGATGAAAAAATTATAAATTAAAAATAAATTATGGTTTTGAAATTGTAGAAAAGGAGGTAGGTAAGTCGGTGGTGATCATTTGACTAAAAGTCAAAACAGCAAGACGAAATTAAAAAGAAAAACAAATTCACAGTATGTTTATTTTATGTAAAAATACAATACAAGTACCTAGTCTTATCTTATAGAGAGATCTCTTGTTTGATTGGTGTAATCGAAACGGGACTTTTTAAAGAAACAAATAATAATATTCTTAACATGACTTATATAAATATCGACAAATTTTCAATTTATAGCATATTATTAAAAGAAGTAACATTTAAAAGCTTCAGTTTTAATATATTTTATAAATAGTGTTAAATGGCCACAACTCATGAAATATTCAATAACATTTGTAAAGTTGTATACAATCATAGAGACTGGAAATTTCATTTGTAATAAGGAACAAAGGTACATACAAAATATAAACATATTATTATAATGGAAAGGCAAGGCCAATAAAACTATCAACTCAATTTAAAAGTGACCAAAGTTTTACTGTGGATATTTTTTATCAATGTAAGGAGTAAGGAGTATTTCACTGGACTTTAATTATATAAACTGATTGATACAAAACTATTACATACATTTATGCATTGCAAATTCAAAATACAAATAGCTAAGAACAAATACAATTATAAAAAAATATGGTATACATACATATCGAGGGTTAAGAAATGACATCTCATAAGTGACATTTTGTTCAAAATAGGTTTTTTGCATTATTGGATATATTTGTAGTATCGGCATCTACCGACGAAAGCTGAAAATTCTTAAAATATATTTACCTCCTAAAAACATTTGAAATAATATGACATATTGTCGTATCTTCTTTAGCCATATCCACCCCTTAACTGGAGCATATGGACACCATGCGGCGCCTCCAAGAATCATTGTCGCTCGCCAGTCTTCTTGCTTCGTATCTACTACAAAACTATTGATAATTTGTAAATACATCATTTTGTTTGCCGCCAGCCACCTCAGATACGTGTAAGTAATCTTCATACTATGTACATACATACATTCGCTATAGATTACAAAAACATTAATTTGTAATATCAAATATTAAACAGAGCAGGCGATTTCTGTCTTCTGTAAACTTATTATTTTGTCACTTACGAGGTGTAGTTTCGTAAACCTCGATATATCACTAATTTTATTGTTACTAAAATTTAATCCTTGGTCATAAAACATCATAAAATATGGGTGACATTAGATAATTCTTTAAATTAATAAAATTAAATAACCAGAAGACCACAATGATGCACCGTATATAGCGGGGTTACCAAACTTTTTCAGTTCTCGGTTATAGCCCTCGGCCCATCAAGATTTTTCCAAGACGAAGCCAAAGTTGACTGATGTTTTCACCAAAATATCAGTCACCCTCGATTGGTAGTTTTTAATATTATATTATATTACTGTATTTCACACAAAGTCTACAACAGTGTTTTCGAAAGTATATTTTTTCCCATCTAAATCTGAAAACAAGTCCGCAGCGCACGCATAGCTATGGCGCACACTTTGGTAACCTCCGATCTATAGAAATAAATACCCAAATCAAAAAGCTAACAAAATAATTACATAAATAGTAATTTTATATGGAAAATATATTTTAAAACTTCATTATTATCCGGGTAAAAATATTTTCATAGCCAACACCTATATTACGTTAAGGTGGCATTGATACATACAAACATTTGAAAAATTATATCACACAAATATAATTGAGCAAGCCTTGGGTCTAAACTCTAAAATATCATGTTTTAAATATTGAAAAACATAGCTTAGTGAATTAGCATGACATACAGATCAACATAACATAGCTCTAAAATCATAGCTATTCTTTTCAAAGTAGCATTCTATTTACAACTTAAAAAGAGTATGTCCTTACATTAAGGTATGTATTTACATAGTTTTAAAAAGCTTCACATAAAATATAATATCTAACATTAGACTGACTAGTAAAACTTTTCTTTACTCAAAATGTGTTTCGGTGCCGAGTTCTCACTTGTTAGTTAACACTGATAAATAGTTACATACAAGGCGATACACATTCCACTACAATATAACCTCTGCATTCTCAATAAAAATACTGTTACAACCACAAAATATAATAACTAACTAAAAAATGTAATGACAAAATTATCACGAATATATTTTCTCTCAGTATATTATACTAGCCAGGCGACGTGATTATTCTCTTAGTAAAAATATTCAATGTGAACGAGAGTATCTAGCATTTTTCGGGCATATAGTAAATATGGTGACCATGTTTCATCGAATTGAAAGTGAGATTATACAAAATTCGAAAAACTCACGAGGGCATTAACATTAAAAATATTTTATTTAGTAGTACAGTAATAAATATCAAAAGTAGGTATTTTATACGATAAATAAAATACACGATAATCAAATGACAAAATTAATAAAAAAAATCTTACTATGTAACTAAAAAAATTTCTTTGAAAAGATTTACACTTCTGGAGAAACGATGTTTCATTTTTGGAACATCAAATGAGGCTTTTTGATTTCAGAGCAATTTGGATAGTGTCTTCGGAGTTCAACTGATTTCTGTTGAAAATAGTTTTTCGCAGACAGATTGTTGCAAACAGCAGTGAAATCTTTATCAATTCCTAATTTGCAATTTTGAAAGCATCTTCAGCTCTCGGTATCCAAACAAGACTGTTCTGAAGCCGATCATTCAGACTCCTCTGCCACAACAGCAATTCTGAAGGCATTCACAACTCAATTGACGGTACATGAATCAGTATTACCCCCACGATTATCATTTATGCCCCACTGTGATAATTTACCCCAGTTCCTTGGCCCCTGCAATATTTATTATTTTATCTCCTTTTTTTTTTCAAAACACAAACATGCCTAATCTCATTTAGTTATCACAAAGTGAATAATAATTGTAAGAAAATGTGAAGATGTGATAAATAAGTAAAGTAAAGTAAATAAGTATGTAATGTATAAACCTAGGGGCGGCAGGTTATATGAAAGTATGGTGAAGCAGGCTGGTATGGTGAAAAAGTATGGTGAGGCGGGCTAGTAATCAAGTTGCGGCAAAATTTCCACGTTTACATTATATTATATGGGTACGTTATAATGACAAAATTAAATCCTCCCTCATGCCCTGAATTTTTTTTTATCGTCGCTATTTCTCGAAAGTTGTCGGCTATTGTTGGCCTGCTTTATTCAGTTGTATGAGAAAGCCGATTACTTGCCCTTCTTTTTATTTAATACCTCTATGGTATAAACATTGTTTTAGCAAAAATATTCTCCAATAATGGGGTATGATAAAATAATATAATGTGACATGTATCTATTATTTCTCGGAATGCATTAGATGTCACATCGATTTCGAGAAGTCTAAAAACCCGTTACTAGGAGATAAATTAAGCAGAATAAAGTAGTAAGATAAATGATTATTCGAGAAAGACAATAATAATAATTGACATACTTATTATATAAATATTATGTGCACCAGTTATTGTATACTTAATAAATCAGAATAATCACAAAAGAACCAGAAACTAATAGCGCCTGTACACGTGCATGGATTTACTGTCACCAATAGTGTGTATTTTAAACTATCACGATAAGAATGTTTACACATCAAAATGCCGACTGTCTCTCTAATCTCATTCTTGAATCGTGAGACGCGATGTTGTCATTGTATGGTGCTATTTAACATGTTCGTAGATAATCGGTAAACTTCAAAATGTTCTGTGCGGTGTAGTTCGTATTTCTTCTGACAGATTCGCCACTATTGTTGTACTGCGCAGCGCACCCACTGCGCAAGTACCAATTATTGCTTGAAAATTCAGAAGCTTCTGAATTTTTTTTGATCCATGAATGCAACTTGCACGATAATACGTATGTACACATGCATTTCCTTGTTATGGTTGTGATAGTACATACGTCAGCAGTAAATCCACGCACATGTAAACGGGGTATAATGCATAGTTATAATGCAAAACGAAGTACCTAATGAAGACCTTGCTGTATAATCAAAGCCAGACCCGGTCTTAAGGCGATTGGAGTAATCAGGCCTCGCGCAATAAAAATGGTATAATTTTGTGGCATGAAAGTAAACTTGATACTCTTTTAATTTGATGAACATAACTCTAACATGGTGATGGATGTAGCATAGTTAGGGAACAAAACCACTACATAATGTTATGTAAGATAAAAAAAAAATATGACGCTGAATGTCAAACTGAATATATACATAATATTTATGTAATAATTGAGGAATAAAAATAGACAATAAAGGTATTATTCGAAAAGTGAGATTGAAAGTCCCTGGAACACAAAGAAGTATTACATTAAGAAAAATAAATTCGACTCCTAACAATAATATATCATCATATAAATTTGAAATCACAATACGGACATTCACAACAGATAATATGAATCTTAAAACTGAATTATGTATAATGATTGTTTCCGTCGATTTACAAAGAAACAATATTTACAAGTAGAGTTCATAATAAGTTTAATAAGTTAAACAGCTTTGCTCGAGGGCTTTTACTCAATTTTAAAACTACCTATTAATCTTTACTCGTAAATACTGACTTGTTTATTGCATACGTCTATCTATCTATCTATCCTACGGAGGTAAAACTACCTAACAAATGGCATTAGCTTTATAAAGCATAATATCTTTCATTCATATTTTTACAATTACGCCAATTTTATTGATGTCATGTTAAATTAAATAGATCAGAGTAGATAAAAGATTTTCCTATAAATCAATGTCGCTCATTAACAAAATTAACGTCAAAATGTTATATAAATTAACATTCGACTTACCAAAATATATTTAATACATATCTACCAAATGTATGCAGGAATAAGAGATTTTAAGATCTCAAGCAATGCAATTACATAATATGTAATTCAATGACCACTCTTTTTATAATTTATTCGAGACTTTGTTCAGATTGCTTTCAACAAATATTCATTAAACATTATTAATACTGTGAGATTTGTTAACTGATAATACAAATTATTCTAGGTATATTTTTTATGGATGGTAGAGTTTTAAGTAAAATGTAATCATTCACATAGCCAATTAGATGTCGAGAGACTATTTTTACATTAATTGAGCAATTTCTCACTCACAACTCACAAACGCCGAATGCTTTAATTAATTATTCAAGCGTTCGGTGTCTACTATCGTTTCAAATTAAAGCCCCACACGGCAAAAGGTAAATTTTAATTTAAGAAAAACTGAAATCACCAACTAAACAGAAAAGCAATTCGGTCAACGATCAACCGCGTGTCATACAACGTACAATTATTACATACTACGATTTACAATTAAATCACATAATATGACCTAAGGAATTATTCTTTTACTAACATAGGATTAGCTATTATTTTTTTTTATTGAAATTTTAAAATAATATTTGGAATTAACGTTTCCATTGTAGTAAAGAATACATTTGGATAATAAAATCACAATTTTTCTTCGAACATGCATTATAATAAATACTAATGGAAAACATGGAAAAAATATTTCATCGCAATATTGACACGATTGTTTGTTTTTTCTTGAAATGTATGGTGAAATACATATTGTTAGTCATATCCCTTTAGATATTAGATTTGTTGATATGCTCAAATCTTCCAACTGTAATCATAAATAATTAGCACTTAAAAATAACAGTGGAACAATTTACTCTCACGCCTTGTCCAGACTGATAACATCTGTATGTAAACAGTGTCTTCCATCCGCGGTGGAAAAATAAAAAAACAAAGACATTTATTTAAATGTTTGCAACAAAATTTCAGACAGTATTTATACAACTTTAAAACAGCTGTTTTAAATTAATTATACACAGATACAGATGTATCTCGGTCTGGACTAGGTATAAGAAATGAAAATGTTTTTACATTGTGTATGAAATTTTATTATGGCTAAGCAGAGATTAGATGGATGTAAAAAACCAAATCATGTTTCACCTTGGATAGTATGCTGTAGGAATTCGATTAAATTAAAAATATACACATATCAGCGTAATTTGATTGATACATTATAATATAATTTAAATTTTCCATAACGTATCTACCAATCAGGTAGACGTTTTATTAATTTATAATAAATAAAAATATCAAGTGGAAACGAACATTCTCATAAATCAAATGAAATCGATCAATGCATGTCATGTTAGCATTGAATACCCTTTAACTAAATTAATAATAAAGCGTATCGTCTTTACTAATTACATCTAGCATCATTGTATAATGTATTTTCAATAAATTGTTACTTTGGATTTTTAAAAATGTTTCCGTAATTAATTGCACATACCTAATGTAAATTAGGTGAATTACCATTCTCTTCCACAGAGCGGAAGTTCCCAGAAATTATAAGGAAATACAAAACCGATGGCAGATAATGGTTCATCATTCGACTTAAATCTAATTATACTAAATATTTGATCCGCGGTAAGTGGTAGGTAAGCAGCCTTATAAAATAAACAAATTAAAAAATAATCCGCCGCGGCGTCCGCAACAATATTGTTATGTATCGTAGATTAATTAATATCTAAGCATTATTTGCAAATCTTTGGCTGTAGTGAAATCTTTCAGACTTGGATTTATAAGTGCAGGAATATATTATTATGAAGACAACATACAAATAAAAAACTTATTCGCATCAACATTCGCACGACAGCGACGACGGCGATGTACGCATACAAAAAAATAGAGGTCGGGTATTCATTATCTCCAAGAATCCGGCCGACGATAAGTACTGTTCACATCTGAAGAGTCGTTTGCTCGCAATAAATGTGCCCTTGTAAAAATTCTTATACATACGTATTTGTGATACACATAACTGACTATTCATTTCCCAATATAAATATTACAAAAGTTTCGCACAATAAGAACGAAAGTATTAAGCGACATCACAGTTGTCAAATGATTTGTGCAAAGGTAGAGTAGAGTAGTAAGAAAATAAATATCAAAACGTTCCACAAAAAACATAAACGGAGGCGAGCGGTCCGAATTAGACGGTGATGGGCGGCCTTATGTCCTTATTGACAATGTAAAACTTATGCTTCTTTCCCACGACACCCCATATCACAGCCACATTTTCTATTACGATATTTAAAGGAATAGTGGAAAGCGCCCCGCATATGCACATTACGAATCTAAAAAATCCAAATCTGTACAGAGAGAACGACTTGAGGACACCGAAGATGTACATGTACATGTTGACGGCCCCGATGAAGGCGCACACCAGGTCGAAAGCCTGCGGGCAAGGAATGGGGCAGAACACCGCCAAGACCACGTTACTCGTGGAAAAGGGCAGTGTCACCCACGAGTAGCAAGATATGGCCAACAGAATCTTGTGGCGGATAGAAATACTCTTGGAATGCACCACCAGCAATATTCCCTGCAACCAGCGCTTCCTCTGCTGAATGAAGTCCCACAGCGTGAATGGAGACTTCTCCCACATCTCGCCTTCGATGAAATTGAAAGAATATCCTTCCTGATACGCTTTCATGGCGAAGTAGCAGTCTTCTGCCACCGACCCGTCCAAGCCATTGTCGAAAGACACCCGCTTCTCGGCACTCACCTGAAAATTATAACAAACCATATAAATATGCCAGCATATAATTATCAAATAATACTAATTCAAATTCAAATTTATTAAAAACAAAATAAGTACCTAAAAAACCATTGGATATTGAACACAAAACTATTTATCTCAAGTGACAAATTTCATTTCTACACTAGCATGAGCATAAAGATTAAAATTATTGAAATGCGTGTAGACTGAAAAACTTCAATGTAATTTATTTGTCGGCTAATGTGACTGGTCAGTGGTGGCTGCTCTCACATCATACTAGTGCACTCTACTCATTGCATTTTTTAAAACATTAGTCAGCATGCCATTGTTTTTAAGGGGGATCATTATGCCAAAAGAGAACCCAGCGGAAAAATACAAAGCTTGCAATTTGAGATTTTTTTTGATAATTTATAATTTCAACTGTATTAATTAATAAATATTATGTATTAAAACAGTAAAAAGATTTTTTAAGTCAAAGATAAACTTATAATTGTAAAAAAATGTGAATTTGTTACATATTTGTGGCATAGGTTACGTTATTATATTACATTATTTTACCACGTATTCTTGTTTGTCCGGTAGTTGTTTATCCACTACTAATCTTGCAATCGATTTTTAACTAACTTCCCGACTAGCTAGACATTTGAAACTTTCAGAATATATCAGAACACGATGCCAATGCATTCTTTTAATACTTTTAGCCATCTTTAAGTAGAATTGAATTCATTTTCAGTTAATTCTGTTTTGTATGAAAAGTTATTTCGGAAGAAATCTGTAATCCAATTCACTATTATTGGTTGCTAAGAAGGTGGTCCTAGCAACTAAATTATTAATATATATGTGCGTTACTATGGAAATCAAAATGACATTTCAGTATTCTATATTTGTTTATTTGTTGCAAAATAGCAAAAAAATGATTTATTGACAATTGCCTTATTTGTCAGGTTTATATTATGATTCAACAGAAAATTTAAAAACGTAGTATATAAAAAGTTCTTTTTATCTTGTAATTATTTATGGTTAAATTTATTATTAAAATTATTAAAACTATGAATTAGTGAAAAATCTAAACCGTAAAAAATTGAAAACTTTATAAACTAAATTTTAATAATAAATATAACCATAAAAATAACGTAATATATGCCGCAAATATGTAACAAATTCACATTTTTTTACAATTGTAAGTTTATCTTTGACTTAAAAAAAAATCTTTTTAATGTTTTCAGATACATATTTATTAATTAATACAGTTGAAATTGTAAATTATCAAAAAAAATCTCAAATTGCAAGCTTCGTATTTTTCCACTAGGTTCTCTGTTGGCATAAGGATCCCCTTAATACACTATCAGTTATCACAAACTAGCTATTAGGTTATTTTTATAAACCAACATAAGACTTCAGACATTTTTATCAATAGATAACAATATTATGCTGCAATGTTAAGCTTTTCGCCTTTGCAAATAAAAAAAAATATCCAAGCTGCAGATATTTTATAATACAAATATTTTTAGATTTGTCAAAAAGACCATTAGCTTTATCATTTCTAAATATATACATATCTAACATTGGAGCATAATACCATATCTAAAAAATTAATTCACTATTTTTGGTAAGCAGAGCACATCAGCTCAAACAGAGTTGAGGATATATTAACAGACTTTTTTTTACGAAGGTTGTTCCATTCACTCGACGCGTATGGTTCTTGCTCTGGACCAAAAACATATAATTTTTTCCAGGCACAGGATTCAAACTCATTCCCGCAGCCCCAGGCTGACATTACTAAAAGGTCATATGTATTTTTTTCAGTAACTTAGAACTGTTACTTAGGTAACAGTTAAGTAGGTAGCATAAAACTTTGGAAAGGGAGTGATATGTATATTTAATTATCATTGCAAAAATTTACCTGAGTGACAACATACGATCCCTTCCAGCTGAACAGCGGCTTGTGAAACAGGTTGAATTGCAATCTTAATTTCCCCATATCGTCAGCTACTCTAAAACTATCAGCTAAAGTTGTCAACCAGTTGACGACGTCCTCGTTGGCGTACGTGATGAGTCCCTGTCCAAACTGATGCTTCCCGTCCATCACAAAGTTGAGGATCCCCCGCACCGAGTTCTCCGTCAGCAATGTCTCCTCATCCAGGTGCACGATCCAATCCGCATCGCCCAGATCATTGCTGACAGAATCTTCCAAACAGTACTGCAGAGCTCTCGCCTTAAAGAGAGCCCCGCTCTTGGTCGTGTAGCTATTTGGAACCACGACTTCCCTGACTCTCGAGCTCTGAGCCAACCCCAGAGGCTTATCCGTCACAACCTCTATCATGAAATTCTTGAGGTGCGCATTGGTGCACGTGTTCATGTTCCGCGCGACATTTGTTTTCACGAGATCGGGAAAATCCCCGCGGGTGACCACTCTCACGCATATAAATGGAGCCAGCAGAGGGGAGCCTTTCAGTTGGACTTTTTCAGGAAACGTATTGAACAAGACCAATCCGGAGAAGTTGAACAACACCTGCGGGAGCGTCAGGATGGTGAAGAATCTCAAGAGGTAGAGGACAATCGTCCCGACGGTGCCGTACTCTGTCCACGGATCGATCTCAGGAATAGATGTCGGCGAGAGGGCGCCCGATATAGATTCGATAAAAAATATGACCGAAAACAACAGAATGCAATGCAAACAGTGCTTCAAGTGCCCGCCCAACATTGTTATGCTCCTGTAACAAAGAAAATTAAATACTAGTATTAAAAAAAACATTCTTTAGTAATTGACGTGTAGATGTGTAGTTTAAAATAAAACCATTACTCGATTCATCATATGTTGATACATGAAAACCATATTTTATAATTTAATGATTTTGATACACGGCGGAATTTGAAAATTTAACAGGTTTGCAATTGTTTATGTTAGCTAAATTAATTATCCAGAGGATTTAGTATTTTGAACGTAAGCTACTGATAGTTATTTTCAGTGATGACTGACTGCAACTACCAGAGTTGTGAATAGAATCAAGCAGTATAACCAAATCCCATGTTACATTACATTTGTAACCAAGGACATAATAATAATCAAGGATATCTAATATGTGGAAATACTAGAGAGGAGCATAAAGAGATTTACATACTAATCGACTATTGCATGTCAATTAAGGAAACACAAGGAAAACCACAATGTAGGGACCTTACATTGTATTAAGAATTTTCAATACAGCAGGTAAAACAGGTGACCATTCTGTTGGGCTAAGGCCACATAGGCAGGTGCTTCGCTAGTGCTGAGCTAGGTGCTAAGTTTGTCAACTAAAAACACTACTGTCACATTACACGCTACATGCTTAGGTACAAATTCATTTGACATTTGGGAGCACGCTAAAATTTCAAAAGTCTCAAATTCGAACTTGTTGGGTACATAATGTCAATTCATCTCGAAATACTCTTGGAGAGTTTCAACTTGTCTACAAAGAATTTCAGAAATAAGATGAAAGGTTTTTTAGTTATTTGAAGATGAACCAGAAAACGTTTGACTTATTGATGGGCAAATTAAAAGAGACATTACAAAAGGTTGATACGCATTTCAGATGTTCTATAACAGCAGTCCCCAACCGATGGTCCGTGAGAGAATTTTGGTGATCCGCAGAGTAATTTGATTATATTTGCAATTTTCGTATTTATTAAAAAGTTTCAGTAAGATAGTATTTTTTTTTACAATTTTAGCCTTATTACAACGTCAGTCCATATTTAATTTATTAAAAAGAAGAAATAAATTGAATAAACTTTGCTCTTCGGGATAAAATAAAATGCAAATATCGACACACCACCAAATAGAAACGCTCGATTTTTTCATGCTTTCTAAGAATATTCCATTATAGCTTCATATTTATTCAGTATACTTTTGGCATATTATTCTATTGTGAGTGGTCATTGATCCTTTTTTTACATGCTGTCCAAAACAACCTGACTAATAATTCTTCAGTCTGCCAATAATGTTTGTGCCATTAACAGCCAAATTGTTCAGCGAATAAAGATTCTAGTTCGATTGTTTTGTTTTTATTTTTATTTAATAACTAGCTGACCCGGCGAACTTCGTACCGCCTCAGAATCAATAATCTTGTGTTAACTTATTAGCTGAATTAAATTCATTTTTTTATTAAGTTAAAATGAATATTCAAAATGAATTAAGTTCAATAAATGTGCAAAAATCAAACCAAAATGAAATGGATTACATAGTTTTGGTTGGTTCAGATTTCGAAGCATGATGACTACCGAGCCAACCTTCAATTGTAAATTGTGCGGTGGCAAGCCAGGAAGATCCAATAAGTTTAAAAATTCAGTTGGCTAGTTGGTTGCTTCGTCTTCGTTTGTTAGTGCAAGAACGTAGTGGTCGCGCGGGGGTGGCGTGCCGGCATCTTGCGAAACTCAAACGTATAACCGTGTGTAAAATGTTCTTAGACAGTGTCTTTTTTCGGGCATAATACACATGGCTATATGTTTGAGTTTCGCAAGACGCCGCCGCACCACGCCCGCCAAATTACTACGGCCGAGCACTTACACAGTCGATAGATTTGAAGGAATGCAGTAGACCAACAATTTGATTTTGAATTGTGAAGTTTAAGTGATCCACATCTTTGTTCTTTGCCGCAAGAATTGCTCGTTCACTCAACCAATTCTTGACACGAAATTGCAAAAATTCAGCGGAAACGAAATCAATCCGTTTGATTCGTCGACAGGAACACGGCCGTTACCGATAGTCAGAAATTGCTTAGAGAAATCTTCGGCAGACGGATCGTTTAGCAATGTAACTCGCATGTTTGTCGTCAGCTGAAGGTTCTTCACATAGCGCCACAGAGTCAATGGTTTGAGGCAAGCATTTATTTCATCGGCAGCGGTCGATCTTGGAATGACTGGTAGTGTTCGGCAGAAATCGCCAGATAGTAGAATCATTGCGCCTCCAAAACATCTCTCACAATGCGCGTTTGTGCGCCATTCTAAATTCATCCCAGGTGATTATTTTACTTGCTACCAAAACTGTGGCCATTGCTGAATGTTTCGCAATATTGCATATCGGTTTTTCAGTCGTTTGAAGGTTTAACGGCAATTTCAACGGCATCCTTTTAGCAACGTGGCCGCTATCCCGGAAGAAGCAACTGCTACAGCAATTTCGGATCTCGCACGAACAGTGGCCAAAATCAATGACATGAGGAATGTCTTCCCAGTTCCACTGGGCGCATCGAGGAAAAATAAGCCACCATTTCCATCATCAATTGCCTTCATTAACGTATCGTGCACTACCTTCTGTTGGGGGTTCAACATTAGTACATTCGTTCGAACTAATTAGTTCAATGGATCTTGATCATTTTCACGTTCACGTTCCAATTCTAGATGGAAAGCGTAATTCACTCCACGATGTGGCATTGGCATTCCTAACTTGACTAACAAACTGCCGCACATGAGGTAACACATGTCTTCGATCAAAAGGAAAACCTGGTTATGTATCTCCTTATTCACCTCGAGATCAGGATTCCCTGAAATGACACGAATTCGATGTAAAATGTCTTCTGACATGTCATCCTTGTAGTTGTTCTACAGTTCAGGTGGATTCGATGGGAAGCATGTCGAAATAATGATAGCAAATAATGTGCGTATCTGACTTGGAGATGCAGAAACAAATGCTTTAGCGATTGTCATGTCCCAATGAGTATCATTTTTAAGCAAATTGAGCTTTTGACATGCAGCATGAAATGTTGGGCACACTACACCATTGACAGTTTGAAGTGATTCAAATGATGTCGGCCCACGAACATTTACCAGCAACAACCGCAAGTAGAATCATTCGCCATTATTTGGATGAACTGTGTAAATGCGACCAAGAGCATCAGTAGAATGCACATCCGGATGATCAGGAACCGCATCGCCTTGCTTCCGACGTTGAAATTTCTTCGATGAAGCGTTCCAAGTGTAATAATGTGGCATCTTAGAGTAGAACAACGTTCGTGCAAACGGATCGCTTTGGCAAACCGAAAAGAAACTGGTCAATGTTGGCGCTGGAGATATTTCAGCACGTTGAGCAACATTCGATGCGTTGAAATAAACTTGTTGACCATTCTTCAGATGTACCGCCAAATGTACAGCAGTGGGATGACGTTCATGAATGGGGAATGAGAGAATACGCCAAATTGCTTCATTGCAGGTCACATATCGACCAACTTATAGTGCGTGATTTCATCGTTGGTATTGGGAGTTTGAACGCCAAAAACTACAATATCGCTGCCTTTTCTGACATATTTGCAGATGTATTTGATGGATTTCACTGAATTGCAAAACTCCACGTTGCAATGCGCCTTGAATGTTTTGGAAAAAAGTGGCGAATACGGAACAATCTAAGTGTTGTCGACCGCGATATCGTTTCACTTCATTTTCGTTGTGATAGTTCTACCGTTATCATTGGGTGATCGACGCCGATACAGTGGATAATCATCATTGGCAGTGATAGTCTCCGCCGTTAAACTTCATGGATAACGCTTGGAACACTGTCTTGCCGTCGACCATGCACGCTGATTGGGGGGGATTGATGGCGCCACACTGTCCATGAATCATTTAAGTAATTACAACATCATGCAGGTCTGGATCGGTTTCGGGATCAGGAATCTCGGCACATATGATGTCATCTTTTTGGTCTGGTCGAATTCTTTCGACTAACCAAATAAGAATGTGTGCATGCGGCAAGTTTCGTTTTTGTCATTCAATCGAATACATCCAGCATCGAGTTTCCCAAAGACGCGATGCTTAACAATGTAGTTCATCAGCGACAGGATTTTTTGTTTGAAGACACGTGCCGATCACTTGATGTTTGTCCGGGGAGTAGCAGTTGAACAATTTCTATTCATTTCGGATTTCATGTAAAGGTGATGAATAGATCTGGACGACCGTAATGACGAACATATTTCATTGCATCTTGCGCATATTCATGCATATGACGTGGGCTGACAATGTACATCGCCGATAGAATAGTCAATCGACCAACATTAGCTGCATCTCCTACGGTGCTGATTGCATCGCGTAAATGAATATACTCCTCCGATCGCAGTTTGGCTTGGTTCAACCGAATGAAAGTGAGGCGCTCCGTCTCGATTTTAAGCAATCGACGAATAATAAACACTGGAAAATTAATCACATAATTCAAAATTACATAATGAAGCAGTTATCGATGCACACACAATCACAAATTTGATAACCTCACAAAGTGAACATCTTCGAAGGCAACTTACCGTTTGAAAATCACGATCGAAATAGCTATTTGCGCACCTAGCTGGTAATCGGCTCGATTATTCACGTAGATCGATTGTCGAATGAAGTTCGAAGGATGGATTTTGAAATTGGTAGGTAAATAATGAGCAATACCAGCAATGAGATCATGTAATTTTATCCTTGGCTTTATTTTTGGACGCTGTCGAAGAAGTAAAAAAGATTCAGGCAGGACAACTTCCTCCAAAATTCACCGGAGTATACAACAAAGTCTTTCGGGATTATCTGAGGCTAAACTGAATCAACTGTCAAAGGATAGATAATGCACACAACGCCTTTCATTTGTTTCTTGTTTATTCTTTCTGTCATGTATCGTTGTATATGGATTTAAATTTTTTGTGATTTTCTTTTATTTTCGAATGCGCGAGGTCATTTTTCAAAATGTCAAAATGTATGAGAAAATGAATTGTCTTCATAATTTTTTTTTTCCGTGATTTATCCGATATTTTAATAGTTATTCTGCTAATCGGGGCGAAGACAAATCTAACAAATCAAAGATCATAAAAATCGGTCCAGCCGTTCTCGAGTTATAAAATGGTGTAACTAACCCGACTTTGTTTTATATATATAGATTGCATTGATTCTTTTTTAATAAAATGAAATTTAAAATGTTTTTTTTTGAATTTTTCGTAATGAATATCAGGGCTTATAAGTTTATTTATTATAATTCTTTTATTATTATTATATATTTATTATAAATTTTTAGCAAGAGTGGGAAAAATACGTGGTAGTGGTCCACGGGATTCAAGATTTTGAGTTTAGTGGTCTGCGAGGTCCGAAAGGTTGGGGATCACTGTTCTATAACACCCGAGGAACAACTTGTTGTCACATTAAGGTAAGGTAAATCCTTTTGCATCTCTCTGGCTCGCAATTTTCGTCTATGGGCACACTACGGCCCATGCGTCATTATTCATAACCTCAAAATATACGGTGTTTGACGTTTGTCATACTGAAGAAATATTCAAAACATCCTCCATCTTGCAAAATCACTAGGTGACAAAATAAAATTAACCAACACGTTTGTTCGCCGGGAGACTCACTAGGTGACTAATAATCACGTAGCGAGGCGTGAAGCGTGCAGTGTGGCCATTATGATAGTATAGTGTTCGTCCGTTCGCTAGGATATGTCACCTAGCATGTAGCCACCAAGCAAGGCACCTACCTATG
Source organism: Rhyacophila brunnea (assembly GCF_057557595.1). Taxonomy (NCBI): domain Eukaryota; kingdom Metazoa; phylum Arthropoda; class Insecta; order Trichoptera; family Rhyacophilidae; genus Rhyacophila; species Rhyacophila brunnea. Next base: position 22,692,073 of record NW_028233350.1, read on the forward strand.
TGGCCTTAGCCTTACTGAAATTCGATGCCCGAGTTATCTCCATACGGAACAACACAGGACAAACTTGATTTCAGCTCATGACTCATTATTCGTTGGTCATTGCAAGAGATGGGGAACCACTAAAGTGTTGTCCAACATGGGCTTAAGATAACTCAACTACAAAAATATAAAAACAATTACAGACCTGAAATCAATTATGTAATCAGATTAACATGCATTTTATTATGTACTACTATCACTAAATCTATTATTACTAAAAAAATACGAGCCCAAACTGATTTTGTAGTATACACTTAACAATCTAAATTGTCTTAAGCGTCAATTACATTGAGCTTCTTTACGAGCTGTTTGTTGGCGAATTTACAATCTGCCTGTAAAGTCGCCCAGTGTAATCATCGAACAAGCTAACAAGCAGGTTGTAAACACTCTAACGAGAAAAGTTGAAAGCCGGTCAACTTAACACGCTACACGCCGGCGTGTGGGCCTACTGCGTCTGCGCAGTAGAGCGTAGTAGAGCGCAGTAGCAACCTCCCGGTAAAAAAACGAATTATGTTCTGTCAAAATAGTCGCTGGCTTGTGGCTTCTCAGCGAATGGAAAGTTTTGTGTGTAATCATCAAATCGCATTAGCTGAATCGCCCGCTTTTAAATTCGCCAACAAACAGCTCGTAAAGAAGCTCAATGTAATTGACGCTCAAGACCATAGAAGAATAAACGAAAGCCTTATTTAGACTCAATATCTTATATCTAAATTATCAATTTTTGCCCATAAAATGCCAGTAACATTATGCACAACTAATTGGGATGTGTGACAGCTCATTGGATGCAAATATGTGAATATAACCAAAGACAAAAATTAATAAAACAATTACCTAGTAGGTATCAAGGTACAGTACTCTCTCAATAATCCGCCACCTCAAAAACCAGACAAGTGTCCAATTAGTGAAAGCGGTGGATTATAGTGCATACATACAAAATATGGTATAAATTAAAATAGGTATTCTGTAAAAATAGTTTTTTTTTGAGAAATTTGTACTAGCAAATTACGGTTTTATTTATAATCAAAATCAAGTACATATTTACTTCATTATACATATTTATAAACTAAGTTTATTAACTAAATATTAAACAGTAAATCACTCGACACAACCAGTTGTTCAGTTAGGCAGATATTCTTGAATGGCTTAGGATTCTTGGCTTTTCCTATAACCAAAAGCTTCAGTTTGTGTGTCCCGGTTGCATTAGAGCACGACATAATTGTGATGCGGTCCTTGGGCACTTTCCTCCCTAGTACATTACTTTCTTCGTGATGAACATACGTTTTACGAAGGAGAAGTTTCCAAAATAAACCAGTCTCATCTGCGTTGTATACTTGCACGCGGCGAACTACTGACTTTGACATTTGAATACCGGCGAATTTTAGAGCTTGATTTTGTACTTTCAACTAGTAAAAATAACGGTGGATTATAGTAGTTGTTGGATAATCGAGTGACGGATTACTGAGAGTGTACTGTACTTATAAGCGGTGTTAACTTTTTTTATATAACGCTACAACAGGCCATGGCCATGGGGCCCAATGACAGTAGTGTGGTGAAACAATCACAAATACCCAGGCCTTCGAGAAAACCACATAAATATTATATTGTGACCTGGAAAGAAAGGCCAGCGCCTTGCACACCAGACTACCTCAACGAACATTAGCACAAAAACATAACAAAAAACTACATAGATACCTACGTAATGTATCTACTTAAATTGTGCAAAAAAAAAAAACAAACTGATAAAATATTGAATAGGTACTGAATTATTCTTATTGCAGACAGACTTTGAATTCAAGTGACTAATACTTGACATTCTCCTGTTTGTTTAGCTCAAATACTACATTATGAAGGCAAACTTGCATAAAATCCGTATATCCTAATAAAAATAACAAATGCCTAAGCAACCATTACTTATACAAATAATAACAAAGGGCCATTTTATTTCAAATATTTTTATTTTTCTACTCAGACTGAGCTAGCTAATTTGCATACAGCAATAACATGTTGAATTCTAGGCACGCTTTGAATGATGAAAACATTGTGAATGTGTATCTACCTAATTTTATTTTTTTCATTTATTGATATTAGACAAAAGAAAAAAGATGATAGGGTACATATTGAATGACAGCAGCAAACTACAAGGTTATTCTTCAAGTGTAATATGTAGTATGTCGTGAAAATTATATGACATAGTATTTAATAAGTTAAATGTATTATTTTAGAGTGTATTTGGGGAAAACTAAAAAATAAAATCGTTAAAAGCTTTTTTGACTTACGAGCACTTTTGACAGTCCATGTTATATAGGTATCAGATCTATGTGTGCTATCTGATCGAATGTCTTGTTCAGTATAATCGATAAGTTCTAGAATATAGAACACATTCAATACTAAAAAAACTACTAATTTGTAGTTTTATCAGTGTTATCTTAACTGTACTAGTCATTTTTCAAATACCGCATAGGTGAGGCCTCAGTTAGCACTATATAGATAAGGCTCGCAAATACATGAAGGGGGGCGTGCGCAAATATCGGTAAGTGTTCAATGAAAATTATCATGATCAAAGGTGACACACTGTGACACAGTTCCGACGATAACATTTTAAGATAATAGCGCTAAAAACATTCAAACAATAGATCGATTGCACAAACCTCAGCGGTCAAAGGACATCACAAAAAAGCGGGAGCACCCTCGTAGCTATATTGTACGATGTTTGGGCCATTCGTCTTCCCGAGCATAACAAAATGGGCATCAAAACTGCATACACAATTAATGTGGTGCCAAATTAAAATTGAATATTGACTTACATACCGAAAAGGCCGAAATAAGCGGCGCACAGAAAACCCTTTAACTTGATAAGCCCTAAATTTTCATGTCAGGAGTAGTCAGAAAGAGCGAGAACGAGAAGACAATCTACCATAAAGCAGAGATCGTTTGGTCCATAGACTTTAGAGCATTTCGTCAGTATTGCCAGACAACGTGATCGCCAAAATTTGCATTTATTTTCTATTAATATTTTTTTTCATAATTTAAAATAATAGCTACCTAGTAAAAAACTGTTAACGATAATAAAGTATGTTGTGATTTTGAAATTGAACCGACTATGTTTATTATTGTAATCTGGATAAAATTTTTCCTACACAAATCTCGTTGACCAAAAGTTGTGCTATTGCTATTGTTAACAGTGCAATATTAAGTTCATACAGATAAATAATTGGTAGTTTTCACGCTAATTTTCAACTAAAATATAATATTTTATGTTTTTTAAATATGTTTATTTATTTAATTATTATATATTACTTTTTTTAATAGAATATTTTAAAAATAAATTGGCTCTTAACACGTCTTTGTTCAATTTTATTGGGGTTTTTTGTTGATACACTTTGTGGAACATGAACATTGTGCCATTACTATTTTGCCAGCCGTATAAGTACCCTTCATGATACACTAGAACATAATTTAAAAATACTGAGAATTCCATAGAGTAAAGAGTAGGATGTTGGATAATTCAGTATATCTATGATTCAGAATTTACGTGTCAAATTTATTCGAAAATTTGTGCAAGGCCGGTGAATTTTACATCATTAAAAAAGAATATAAAATAATAGATTATTCTTGATTCAGTCATTGGTATGGTATTTTTTAATTATTTAAGTAAATATAGTTTTTTATTTGTAATGTAAGACTGTTTGGATCTCTATAAACAACATTATTATAACCTCATAATAATCGTGCTTCGTGTCATTAAAGTGTAATACCTAACGAGAATACACTCTTCCAGTATGATAATTTCGATTCATATTTTACTACCCGATCTAAAAATATAACTCTTATTGTATGGAGAAGTTGAATAATTCTAAACCTTATACTTGCTAGATTATTCCAATTTTAGATTTACCAAACCTATGAATAAAAAATGTTTTCATACTAATGTAGTACTTTAGTAATTAATAATTTTGGTATTTTTAGTCAAATAAATGGCGAAACGCAGTCAACCTAATTGGATTCGCCCCAGCGAGTCGGAGAGACCTGCTCTCAAACTGTTCAACAGTTTGACAAGGAAGAAGGAACTATTTGTCCCTCTTAATGGAAATAATGTGACATGGTACAGCTGTGGACCCACTGTATATGATGCATCCCATATGGGACATGCAAGGTATCAATGAATCCATAGTATAAAACAGCTATACACATACCTACAACATTAGTATGAGGTTTTATAGTTGTGACAGAAAACACAACATAGCCAGAGCACCACCGAGTTAGAGAAAGTGATGCAATAAACTTGATGTAAATGCAGTGAAGGATAGCAACCGTAACAATAATCACATATGCCTTGCTTAATTATTGCGCATTAGAATAAATCGAATCTGCACTTGTTCAAGTCTAAATCATTCCAATACGATTTCCTCTTCAAGTTCAAACAATCTGATCATCTAATAATACCTAAAATATACATGTACCTAGATTGTAAACTGGTTGGTAGTAAATAAATACTTCACATTCATGTCAATGGATATTACATCATTTTTATATAAATAAACATTTTAGAGTTTATATAATATACTCCCCATTCTCTTTTTGCATGGTTACATTATCAAGACTGGTGTGTCAAAAAATATACAATATAAATTTAAAAGTAGAACACGAGTCCCATTACTTAAAATTAACCCTAAATGAATGTCAAATTATTCACAAACTCAAAACAAATCATTTTATTTTTTTTATTTATAGGTACTTACTTAAAATTTTAGTTCGATAATATTATGAATAATATGAGGTTTGAAATGTATTGCTGTGCTCATAGAGATGCCTTAGCAAGCGAAAATTATTCACACTTCACATTCAGTTCTGGTCCATCTGCGGCTTGGCCTTAATGGGTTCTATTCCTTCAGCGAGATATCTCGCTCTATGAGGCCATGATTGACAAACCGCACTTACAAATTCCGCGAGTATCTCATCCAACTTTAAACTCAATTTACTAGCCATTGTCGATTGATTTGAATAATCTAAAAAATTAAACACACAGTGACATCTGTTTGAATAATTATGAAATTCTAAGCTACAAATTATCAGTATTACAGTGATTGTAGTAAGAGCTTCGCTCTACATCCAACATGTCGTTAAAAATCTGCGACCTGTCAAATTCTGCCATAGTAATATCGTGAAGTATAGAAAAGGTTAATGACTAAACTGTCTCATATCAATCAGCCGACATCTCATTGGTTTTATACCATTGATATACTACTGGATGAATCATATGCTTCTTAAAATAACGCCCGATTTTCAGCGACTCGGCCAGTGTTAAAACTTACTGTTTTAATATCAGCGGACTTAACTCGATATAAGCTCACTTAATATTTGTCTCGAAAACGACCTGGCAATAATTATGGGTAAGCCCGATCTAGCTTGCATCTTACTCTAACTAATAGTCAGTGCATGACGACTTGCTCTGTCCGCCGACATGAATTTTTGGTAGTTTGCAAGCTTTGGGTTGCAGACACCATTAAGCGTCAATTACATTGAGCTTTTTTATGAGCTGATTATTGGCAAATTTAAAAGCGGGCGGTTCAGCTACTGCGATTTCATGATTACACACAAAATTTTCCATTCGCTGAAAAGCCACAAGCCAGCGAGCGATTTTGACGGAACGTAGTTCGTTTTTTTGCCGGGAGGTCGCTACGCTCCATAATAATGTTTCCATTAAACGTCAAAAAGGTAAATTTCAAAATGAGTAGTTCGTTTTTCCACCACCACGCTCTACTGCGCAGACGCGATACGCCCACAAGCCGGCGTGTAGCTTATAAAGTTGACCGGCTTTCAACTTTTCTCGGTGGAGTGTTTACAACCTGCTTATTAGCTTGTTCGATGATTACACTGGGCGAATTTACAGGCAGATTATAAATTTGCCAATAATCAGCTCGTAAAAAAGCTCAATGTAATTGACGCTTTAGGGTCACTATTCCAAGAACGCAAATTTAGTTTTACAGCCAGGGCAATACGGGTGAAATTTAGGAATCCATGTTAACGGTCTTAACGCATTATACCTACAAGGAAATATTATAATGGTACGTTTACATCTGACACTTATACTTATTTTATGTGTCTGACATAAAATTTCACTTACTGTTTACACCTGCATGGATCTGACATAAAATTCTCGTATACTTCTCGTTGAAATAAAGTCTCGACACTTTATTCAAAGGCAACATTGGAATAAATATATGCGGTGTTTACATACGGCATTGTAACTTATTCGGACATTTATTTCGCATACTTCTCAAAAACCTTGTCAGTTGTATTCTCTTATCAATATTTTTTGATAAAGAGAATATCGAAACAGGTGAAATAGAAAATGGAATTTGGCGAAATGAGGAATCAACACATAACCTATTACCTCTAGAACAGCAAGGAAGTAATAATTAATTATTCCTTGGATGCAAACGATGTACGAGAAGAATTTTGGGAATATTTTGACAGTTCCCGTGCACTTTTACCGTGAAGTCTAATAATATTAAATAATATCGATCAATTAATTCGTCAAAATCTGTCTTTAACTTTCTTTTTATCACTCATCATGGATAATAATTTATTGCATACTGTTTCTGAAATAATATCAACTTTACCAGCTGTCAAACTACGAATAATGTGTCAGATGCTTGACATAAAAGTAGACGGCAACTCAACTTCGGTGATATATCGCTGCAAGTTCGGACTTGTCGTATACGTGGTGTTTACATTTGCGTATATAAGTAGTTGGAATAAATGACAGGTGAGTGTCGACACACGCAAAATAAGTGGCTGATACAAATATAATTACTGTTTACACTAAGTGAATATGGTGTCATACATAAATATGACGATATTAGTGTCAAATGTAAACGTACCATAAGACGATATTCGTAATATCTTCTTTTGTGGTACATTTTTAAAATGACACTTGTATGGGAACTCCTCATCTAGTAGTATATCAATGTTTTATACTGACTAATACACATAGGCCAACCAATGAATGACAGTGACGTCCCTAGGCAAAGTATTGCCCTTAAACAGTCTTAAAAATGCCGTCCCTTTTCATTTTTATTTTCAAACTAGCGAGTACCCGGCATGCGTTGCAATGCCACTCAAAAAAATAAAATGTTTATGTTTTAATTCTGTTTATTGAAGTGCTTTTGGATACACAATATTTTTTACTTTTTCCGCCTGGTGCGTACACGAATAAATCAGAAGGCTTTCCAACGCGTGAGCAGGCCACATACAGCTGTCTATGTGAGAAGCATGGATTTTCCAAATTTGGTATAGGAACGCATACAAATAGAAGAAGATGGTTGTACTAATTCAGAAACCTTCGCGGGCGTGCACACAACAAGTCACCAAAGTTTCATTGCAATTGGTGAATGGTATAGGAACAATACGAATAAAAAAAGATAGAATGAAGAAGAAGAAGATGGCTTTTCTAATTCAGAAACCTTCGCAGGTGTGCACACAACGACTCACCAAAGTTTCATCGCAATCGGATGAATGGTATAGGAACCATACGAATAAAAAAAGATAGAATGAAGAAGAAGAAGATGGCTTTTCTAATTCAGAAACCTTCGCAGGTGTGCACACAACGACTCACCAAAGTTTCATCGCAATCGGATGAATGGTATAGGAACCATACGAATAAAAGAAGATAGAATGAAGATGAAGATGGTTTTTCTAATTCAGAAACCTTCGCGGGTGTGCACACAACAACTCACCAAAGTTTCATCGCAATCGGATGAATAGTATAGGAACGCATACGGGACAAACAAACAAACATTCAGTTTTATATACATAAATTATCTGCAAATTCGTTAGTTCCTACCTACTTACCTTTTTTTTTTATTGATTTTCGGCTATCTTCAACAGACAGATACACAAAAAATTGTTAAATTTACATACACACCATCTACCGAGAATTAGAGCATTTCCATGAAACCTACTCTCAGTGGTGGTTTTAGGTACTTACGTAGAGGTCTATGGAGATCAGTGTTACTGACAGGTTTGGAGACACCTTTGTAAAAAATGTTGGTTATACAATAAACCACCATTACAATATGTATTACAATGGGTATTACAATACTTACTTACAATAAGGATTTTTTATGCTTCGATTATTTTTAGATTAAGATTTCAAAACTTTATAATGAAGCGAAGGCATCGTTTGCTTCATAGAAAACCGCCACTGCTTTAAAAAGTTGTAATATTTGTATTCATTCCTTTATTCACCGCCCCTATGCAACGCTTGCCCTACTTACACCCATGGGACGTCACTGATGAACGTCCCTGGCTGTTACGCATTAAACCTTTACGAAATAAACTAAAAGCTTTTCCAATAAATTTTTCACTATTACAATATTTCAATGCAATAATATCTATAAAAAAAGCATGTCCCACATCATTCGATTGCTTTTTAATAATCATTTTTGTAGTTTCTAATTTTTATATTCGTGTCAAAGCAAAACCAGCGTAAAAAATAATTAGTCTATTTTCTTGAACTGTGGTCGTGTAAAAAATACCATACAAATTGATAATCAGGTTTATTAAATAATTTTATTTAATTATACATTTATTTTGTTTGCAGGTCCTATATATCGTTTGATATCCTTCGCAGAGTTCTGTCAGATTACTTTGGCTACAAGGTGCTCTACGTCATGAACATAACTGACATTGATGACAAAATAATCCGAAGGGCTAGACAGAATCATCTTTACGATAAATATATTGCTGAAGTGAAATCTTTAGAAGAAATTCTTAGCGATGCTAAAACAGTTATGGACTTGTTCGAAGAAAATGCTAAAGGGACTACTGATCCTGATAAAAAGTTTATGATCACGAAAATGCTAAACAAGTATGCTATTCAAGTTTTAGTTGAACTTCTATTGATTTTAATTTTGTTCAGGTTTACAGTCTCTTTCAAGTAAAATTCTTATAAAAACCGTTGGTTGTGTTGTTCATTAACCATTCAATAAACCCTAATTAATGCAGTATGCATGTCCTGGATGCAAATATGCTTTATTTCCGTTTAAAACAAACCGGCATATTTTTAATTGATTATTTTCACTCTAACCAATTATGTATGTTTACTTATTGCAATCCTTACTATATTCTCAGTATGACGTCTGCTGTGGAGAACTTAAAAGATGCTGTTAAGTCCAATGATGCTTCGAAAATAGAAGCAAACAAACTGGATTTCCTGGAAGCTGCCAGAGATCCTCTCTCTCAATGGCTGGACAAGGAACATGGCAATACTGTCAAAGATAACAATATTTTCGCAACTCTTCCTAGATATTGGGAGAAGGAGTTTCAAAACGATATGAAAGCATTAAACGTAAGCATAATTATTAATATCTAACATAATATACTCGAGTAAAAAAAGGCACTGTTTACCGTGTATTATATTAACACACTTTTAGGTAATTAATTATTATCGGTATTTCATAAATTCCATGCTTGAAAAAATCACATCTAATTTTGTGTCACTTCTCACTGACCCCAAGCTTTCTACTTCTTTATAAAGGCTAAGAAACTGCGCTGCAAACCGCCGGATTTGACAGATCTCCAACGCACTGTCTATCCATCAACGTTGTGCGGATATACATCTAGCATCACGAAACTAACCTAGTATTCATATCTTAGCCCTTAAACTATGATATTATTTCGTCATTTTATGGAGCGCTAACTAGCATAACCTTAATTTGGGCTTTTACTTTCGATATGTCAGTATTTTTCAAACTTCATCTTTTCACGTTACCGTTATTGTATAAAAAAAATTCAACGCCACCATAAAAAATAACAATTGGTATGATGGATCCATCAGGTAAATGGACAAGAGTGAAATCATATCCAATTTTAACTCTGTTCGTAATAATTCTGTTAAGGAACAAGCACTATGCTGATTTGAAATTTTGTTACCACATAAAGAAAACACCCACCAAAAGGTATATGAGCATGCATGAGTAACGCTTATAACGAGCAAATTCAGTCGGTCCTATCATCTTTTCTGTTAATCTTTAGTATTCAGTCTCACAAAACTTTTTTGATTCGTTATGATTTATGAAAGAAAAATGATATTGTTGGTTAACCTTCTATTTCTTTGCAGGTACTGCCGCCTGATGTTTTAACGAGAGTCAGTGAATACATTATGGAGATAATAAATTTCATTCAGCAGATTATACGCAACGGATTGGCCTATGAAGCAAATGGTTCCGTGTACTTTAATGTTGGAGAATTCGACAAGAGAGATAAACATCATTATGCAAAACTTGTTCCCGAAGCATATGGAGACACCACTTCATTACAAGAAGGAGAAGGTACTTATTATTACATTAGTACGCAGGACTCATTTAATGCGATGTTCGGTGTATGGCAAAGTGCACCCAGTGCGTCGTTTCACTGTCTCGCATCACAGCTCGTAATATATCCCCAGGCCATATTAACTGTGTGCATTTCAAATCAATTGATTACCATGGCATTGCATTTTAAATACATTTAATTTAGAATTCAAAATAATTTTGAGCACTCAGTTCAATAACATTTCTCATTCATTTTTATTTTGATATCTATGAAATTCCGTCCACGGTGAGAATGTCAGCTTCTGAAGCCTATGTTTCTGGGAAATTGGTTTTTCAATGTATACTTGGATCAAAAGCATTACTCTAAAAGGTTTAGTAAATGGCCAGCAACCATTTCTCGTAGACCAAAAACATTTCAAGTAGACGAGAATTTCTTACGTCGACGATAAAAATCCATACTGGACTTTAAGGCTGATTTAAGAAACAATTCCAATATGTACCTACATTATTTATTGTTTACAATAATGGCAGGTGACCTGACTGAAGAGACTGGCGAAAAACAATCACCAAACGACTTTGCATTGTGGAAGCGTTCAAAAAGCGGTGAACCATCTTGGGAATCTCCATGGGGTCTGGGGCGGCCCGGCTGGCACATAGAGTGCTCCGCTATGGCCTCCGAAGTGTGCGGGAAATCACTGGATATTCACACGGGCGGTGTCGATCTTAAATTCCCTCATCATGACAATGAATTAGCTCAAAGCGAGGTAACAACCACTTTTTTATATCTATTTTATTTTTCAACTCGATAATGTCCTAAAATAAAGACAAGATCATAAACACCTAGTAATAGCAGTATTTGGAATACAGTCGAACTTGGTTATTACGATCACGGAAATAGCGAGATCTCGGATGTAATGAGAAAAATTCGTTGACATTTTAGTTTACGATTTTCTCTGTACATTTATTCACTTTTATAACGATGATACCAGATAAAGGTCTCCCACAGGAGACCACCTCAAAGGGCGGACCGAACCATCAACTTTCCCAAAACACCGCAGCCTGCATCCACTCTTCGCGGTTCTCACAACCCTCGGCTGAGCGGAGCCCGCCTCTCCTCAAATCTGACTTTCAAATTCGTCCGCGTTATAAAAAAAAACATTATATTCTTTCATAACCTATCAAATAATACCTTAGAAACAAATAATCATTTTTTAACTATTTTATGTAAAACTAGTTGGCGATCAATGTATTAAAGACAACTTTTAAAATATGCCATTTTATAATAATGTGTAACGAAAGGGCATATCATTACAAAATACAAATATGATATCAACCCCCAAATTATTAACAGAACGGAGAACAGCATGTACTACTCACATACTCCTAAATTAAATTAAAACTGTATGAAAATTCAATTTACCTAAATATTTAAATATTTTTTATATAAAAGTAAGTAACTAACAAGATTACATTATTTTGGTTACAGGCATATTTTGATTGCCCTAACTGGGTGTCATACTTCCTCCACACCGGTCATCTGACAATTGCGGGCTGCAAGATGTCGAAATCTCTCAAAAACTTTATCACGATTCAGGATGCGCTGCAAAAGAATTCGTCAACTCAACTCCGATTTGCATTCTTGCTTCACTCCTGGAAAGACACCCTCGATTACTCTCCCAACACCATGGAGATGGCTGTGCAATATGAAAAAATGCTCAATGTAAGTTATTGTATTGAGTTGCGGTAACCAGCCAACCAATGACCTTAGCCATCAAACCATTAAACAGATATGGGAATTTCATTCAACGACATTGAATAACTACATAGTAGATGAATGAGCATGCCTATATAAAAGATGAATGAATGTATGATGACTTTAGAATATAATAGAATGAAGCTGACTTAAAATCGATTGCAATACGCATTTATCATTATACATAATATTATTTACAGTACATTTTTTCAATGCATAACCATTGTCAAGTTAAAGAATAATAATTTGTAAGTTGTTCTATAAATTCAATTTATGTCACACAAACGATACTAGGAGGCCGTACCGACGTACTTGATTTCATAATTTAGGCTTCACAAAGAGTTAACCTGCCCACCGCAGTCCATGGCCAGTTTATTTAGTACTGAACATTTTGATTCAAATTATATTTTAAAATCAATAAAAATGCTGTTTTTTTATGTTATTATAATTGCTATGTACATATTTTACTTGCATAGTTTAAGGCGGATAGTAATATTTTCAGTTAAATCTACAATTTAATACATTTTGTTGATAACTTTCATTTTAAATAATCAATACGTAATTATTGAAATATTTTCTTTAGTTAAAAAATAAACCAACAAATTTTAAAAGTCCACATCTGAAATTTGCATTTTTTGGAAAACCGATTTTTAATAGTACACCTTATTTAATGAATATTAATAACATTGAAATGTACTATGAGAAGTTCTAATTTATTTCTTTAAACTTTCTTAATTTTAACGCATTTTTTTTATTTGACGTAGTCACAACACCAAAGCTTGAATCCGATATAAATAAGAAGGATTTCAAGTTCATTTATTCAAATTTTCTAGAAAAATTGATTTTTTTAAAATTAGGAACAATTCATGTTAAAACTATTTCTCAAAAATCGCTTTGTGACCTAAAGAACTAATCAAACTACATTTTAATGATGAAAATATTCATAAAACACAATACTATTCATAATCTAACTTCCAAAAACATAACATTTTGTATAGATTTATTCAGTTTTGGCCGCCTGAATAATGTCTTCAAAAGTGAGCTTCCACTGTGCCTAAAGCGGAAAGTGTTCAACCAGTGTGTGCTTCCCGTAATCACATAATTATAAAATTATCAATAGATTGTATTTAATTGGAGTTTTCTAACTCACTCGCACTCACCCTTAAATGAATAATATGACACCATACCACTGCTATTTAGACATAAATTTATCCATTACTGACTTCTCATACATTGCCAGTCTGTCAATGTTATTTTTATGTTTGTAAATGACCAAATAAAGTAAAAATAAAATTTTCCCTATAAATACTATATTTTGACCAATTAAACATGTATTTCCCTATTTTGTCTTGTGAACTGTCCATGGAATGTTTGGTGCCAGACAGATTTGTTCAATGCGATGTCTATCGCCCGTTCTTATATACTATTCTTATTTATTATTTATTACTAATAAACTTCTATCCTTACATAACATTACCTTCATTTCTATGTACATAATATCTTATTATTTTGTATATTTTGAGTAGATTTAGCATTGATAAAATAAATTATATTTTATGCTAGCAATCTCTGGAAGGTACATATGATTCATTGTGTTGACAGGAATTCTTCCTCAGTATCAAAGATGGAATAAGATGCGGCACAGGAGCAAGTCAAGGAGGCTGTTGGTTTAGCGGTGAATCACAACTCTACTCTAAACTTATGACCACACAAGATTTAGTGCATAGCGCTCTTTGTGGTAAGCCATACATAATATATACTTCCATATCGGCATAATAGTCATAAGAATGACATTTTTATATAATATAACTAAGAGAATTTCAAACTTCCATAAACGGTCATTGTGAATTTTCTTGTCTTATGACAGCGATCTCTATCTTGGCTACAGTGGATCTCTTAGTGGTGTGTTTCTAAAATGTACAACATGCTTGTACACCTTTAGATACATAGATTTTACCGCCGTGCACAATGGTGTAGAGCGCGTCTGGTTGGCACTCTGGCACTTCTTAAAACAGTTCTCATCAATTTTGTGTTACATACAATAATCTTAACCGGATATAAATGTGTATAACTTGAAATCGTTTTTATTTATATCAAATCGAGCTTCAATATTGGGACACTACCTAAATAAAATTTGATATAAATAAAAAGGACTTCAAGTTATACACATTTATATTTTTATAAAAATCAATGTTTTTTTAAATAAATATAAAAAATATTAAAACTATGAATTAGTCAAAAATCTCTTAGGTGATGCTTAGAAAACTTAATAAGCTAAATTTTGATAATAAATATGACCATAAAATATATGTAATAATAAGGTGGGGTCTGATTCAGCAAATTCACATTTTATTTAATTTTTTACAATCGTAAGTTTATCTTTGACTTAAAATAAAAAGTACCGTTGAAATTGTAAATTTTCAAAAAAATGTCTGAAATTGCAACCTTCGTATTTGTCCGCTAGGTGCCTCTGGTAGGTAAAGACATCACCCTAAGAAAAGATAAGAAATACAAATACAAGTTCAATTAAAATTAAAATAACATATTTTGTTGACAATTAAACAGTTAAACAATAAAAAAATTATAGTGTTACTGAATAAGCAAATTTCAAGTGGACCATTATATTTTGACTAAACCTGTAGACGCAGACCATTATTTACACAGATTTATGGGCAAATTTATGAGCCCTTACAGTCAGGTGATATTATAAACAAAAAATCTCGTGTGTGTGCGAGTATCTTCATTGACAAAAATACTGTTTTGCATACTTCACTCATATATTATTATTATGCCTGCTTGCACTCTTTGATTTTCAATTATTCTCTTTCAACCTGAACTCTTATAAAAATGGGGACCTTTCACTTCAATGAGAAATTTAAAACACATTCATAAAATTCGGCGTAGAAACAAGTGCGTGCCTGCACGACCGTGGCACTGGTGGTTAGACGCCGTTCACATGCCAACTCGTCAGTGGCGTCTAACTGGTTTTAACCAGATTAACCAGACCAAAACAGATTTATTGTTTTTGTGATCTTATTACGTTTGCGTATCATCATCATCAGGGGCGCGACAACCCGGTGTGGGTCCTGGCCTCCTCCAACAGCTCCCTCCACCTGTCCCTATCCAGTGTGGCCGCTTTCCAATTTGGTACCCCCAGAATACGGCAGTCACTGGCAGCTCCATCCAACCAGCGAATCTTTGGCCTCTCTCTTCTTCTACGTCCTATTGGATTGATGGACATCACTCTCTTTGCCGGTTCATTGTCATTCATAATGACGGTGCACATGATTTAGCCATCGCAGTCTCGCAATCTTGATTGATTGAATTGCGCTGCAATCTTCGTACAGCCCGTAGAGCTCAGCATTATATCCTCTCCTCCAATTGGTGCCATCCCTGATCGGTCCATATAATATACGGCGGAGAATTTTTCTTTCAAAGATGTTCAGGGCTCGTTCATTTCGCAGAGTTAATGTCCAGCTTTCCGATGCGTAGGTGAGCACTGACTTTACTAGTGTCTTGTAAAGAATGCTTTTAGTTCAGCGAGATAATATGCGGGACTTAAAATGTCTTAACAGGCCAAAGTAGCATTTATTCGCACACATGATTCTCTTGTTGATTTCTTCTGTAATATCATTATGTCGAGTTACAAGAGATCCAAGGTATATGAAACTGTCGACCGTATCAAACTTGTATGCACCAATATCTAACTTTGGTGCGACTTCTCGTGGTGTGACATAGACAGGCATGTATTTAGTTTTTGCCTCGTTTATCTGCAAACCCATTCTTTTGGCAGAGGCTTCTAGTGCTGTGAATGCCTTTTTCAGTGCCAATTCTGATATGGCAATGATGTCGATATCATCGGCATACGCCAGCAGCTACACAGGCTTAGTAAATATCGTGCCACTGCCATGGGCATCAATCTTTGCATCCCGTATCGCCTTTTCTAGCGCAATATTGAAAAGAAGGCATGCCGGAGCGTCACCTTGCCTGAGGCCATTCAGTGATATAAATGGCTCGGATATTTCCACTTGAAGCTTCACTCGGCATTGTACTGGTGTCATTGTCATCTCTACAAGTTTAATTATTTTCGTCGGAATTTCAAATTCTCGCATCGCTTCGTATAACCGGTATCGATTAATGCTATCATAAGCTGCCTTAAAATCGATGAACAGGTGATACGTGTTAATATTAAATTCAGTGGTCTTTTCTAGAATCTGCGTTAGAGTGAATATTTGAGTGACACATGATCTCTCCCTCGTCGAAAGCCTCCTTGGTAGTGCCCGAGTATTCCTTCTACAATGGGTTCCAGCCGCTGGAATATCAGAATCGACAACAGTTTATATGCAGAGTTAAGGAGTGTCACCCCTCTGTAGTTACTACATGCTAGTTGGTCTCCTTTCTTGTGCAGGGGACAAATCAACCCATCCTTCCACTCCTCTGGCATCTTTTCTGAAGTCCATACTTGGTGGATTAGGCTATGCAAATGTTTGAGCAGGCTTTCTCCCCAACATTTTATTAATTCACTCTGTAGGTTATCTATTCCATGCGATTTGTTTATTTTTAACCTTGACATGGCACCTTTTACCTCATTTAATGTTGGTGGTTCTTCGTTATCATCCATGCCACTTTGTACTGATTCCTGGTCATGAGTATTAATGTTAGAGTTGCTGGCATCATTATGGGGTGTATTTAAATGTTGATCAAAGAAACCCACCCACCGGGCAAGAATACGGTGCTTTTCTGTGAGTATCATGCCATCGTCATCCTTGCACATTGTGATACGAGGCTTGAAACCCTTCCTTACATTATTTATCTTTCTATAGAATAGTCGACTTTCTTGGGCTTTATAGTGTTCTTGGAGTAGGATCATTTCCTTTTTTAAATAATCACGTTTCTTTTTCTTGTGTAGTTTCTTTTCGTCATGCCGGCGCTTTTTATACTCATCGTCTGATGCCCGTGTTTTCTTCTGTAGCATCATTAAGTAAGCCTCATTCTTTCTCGTAATGACTTCGCGGCAATCTTCGTCAAACCATTCTGATCGTTCACCTGTTTTTCGGCGTCCTAAGGTATCATTAGTTGAGGATACTATGGCAGTCTTGCACTCTTCCCAGTGTTGATTCACCTCTTCATGGTCTCCAACCTTAACATTGTCGCTCAGGTGAGCGTTCAAGCTCTCCTGGTACCGAGCCAGTTCCTGTGGAATCTTCAGTTTCTCTGTGTCAAAGGGTTTTGCTCTTGCTCCCATTTCCTTTTTGGTGTTTGAGATCTTTGCTCTAACTTTTCCACACACTAGGAAATGATCTGAGTCTACATTAGCCCCTCTGTATGTCCGGACGCTCATTAGATCCGATCTGTGCCTGTTGTCTATCAAAATATGGTCTATTTGGTTTATTGTGCACCCATCCGGGGATTTCCAAGTTCCCTTATATATATCCTTACTGGGAAACATTGTGCTACCAATAACTATATTTAGTGACGCTGCACAGTTAATTAGTCGGTACCATTGTCATTACTTTCATTGTGAAGACTATGTTTTCCGACAATGGCAGTGTAGATCTCCTCCCGTCCTTTTTTGGCATTTAGATCACCGAGTATTATTTTCACATCGTGATTTGGGCAACTGTTGTACATGCTTTCTAATGCATCGTAGAAGTCCTCTTTTTCCTCATCCGACTTATCCTCTGTAGGGGCATGTACACTTATAAATGAGTAATTGAAGAAACTTCCTTTAATTCGTAGTCGCATGATCCTTGGGTTGACTGGTTCGAACCCAATAATTAAATGTTTCACTCGTTTGCTTACGATGAATCCAGTCCCAAAGTGATGTTCACTATCATGGCAGCTATAGAGTATAGTGCAGTCTCGTTTCTCCATCACTCCTTGACCTATCCATCGCATCTCCTGTAGAGCCGTAATATCACATTGGTATTTTATAAGTTGTTCTGTAAGAAGTTTAAGTGCTACTGTGGGTCTATTCTATGCTTATCGACCGCTAAAGTGATAAAGTGATAAATATTATCAAACTTAGGGTAGGTTTGTATCAAAATATTAGCACTTATTGTAACAATTACACGAAGCTGGTTTTTATTGTTGCAATAAGTGCAATATTTTAACAGCAGCAAGATAGGTGCTGTTAAAATATAGCACTTATTGCAACAATAAAATCCAACTTCGTGTAATTGTTACAATAAGTGCTAATATTTTGATACAAACCTACCCTAAGTTTGATACTATTTATCAATTTAGTGTTCGATATGTATAGAATAGACCCACTGGTCGATAGAATGATAATGTATTCCATGTTCCAAATCGTATTTCCTTAAAGCGTTTGCCAGGTTATCTGAGTTTAGTGTCTGGTTTCCAAGGCTGTTGTTGTGGTTTCGTAATAATGTGTTTTTTACGGGATGAGGTTGTTAGCCCCACCACGCCCAACCCCCTTTTCGGAGGGCCATTTCTTCCTTCTCCGTTAGCCCTGACTACACCTTCCACCAGGGTTGACTACCTGATCTTACGTATAGTTGCTCAGGTTTCCAGGGTTCACCACGTGGAGGTAGAGATAGGAATTGAGTAGGAGAGGCTATGCGACACTATCAAGATACAGTGTCGTGCGGTACGCATGCAATACCCTGTTAGACCCCCACGTTTGCGTATGGCAGCAAAAAATGGTTATTTATTATCTCTGAGCATCCGGTGATTCCCCTTATGACATGTGCAGGTACATACAAATGTCAACATGAATATTTTGTACACATACCAGCCAATTGATTCTAATTAGGGAATCCAATCCCGGGATCCCGAATCCCGAGCTATTTTCGATACCTATGAATCCCGGGATTGGTAAACATAATCCCGGGATTTCGGGATTGATTTTTTATCAATTTTTATGGAAAATAAAATAAAAACTAAAATAACAGAAAAAATACTTTTAATAACAAATAACTAAATTAGAAATAAACTGAGTTCGATGAAGTTGTATTTATACCCATATGTAAGTTGCCGATTCATTTTATTTTTTCACATAAATCAATAAAAATGAGAAAGATTGGAATAAAACAATTTTTCGCACTTTTAACAAAGTAATTCCACCATGATCTCATAAGTTTTACAGCAGTTTCATATTTGGCTGATTAATTAGATTTATGAAGCGGAAAGGCCATACACCAACCACGATATGCTTTACTATTTTAAATCTAGCTAATTTAATTAATGAGTTTTTACTACCAGAAACAGCAATCTCATATTAAATTCACATTATTATTTATATCACAACATTATTTACTCCATTAAACTTATGTATTTTCAAGATTGAACAATTAACATAATTAACAATAATAATTACAAGATAAAAAAAAACATTTTATATACAACGTTTTTAAATTTTCTGTTGAATTATTATACTGAATATGCTCAAACTTGTACTTGTATTAATTAAATAAAAAACAAACAAACAAACAAATATAAAATACTGAAATGTCATTTTGACATTTCATTTTGATTTCCATAGTAACGCACGTATATATTAATAATTTAGTTGCTAGGACAACCGCCTTAGTAACCAATAATAGTCTTTAACTTTTTACGGATTTTTCTGAAATAACTTTCTATACAAAATAGAATTAATTGAAAATGAATTCGATTCTGCTTAAAAGATGGCTAAAGGTATTAAATGAATGCATTGGCATCGTGTTCTGGTATATTCTAAAAGTTTCAAATACACTAGCTAGCCGGGAAGTTAGTTAAAAATCGATTATAAGATTTGTACCGGACAAACAACCACCGGACAAATAAGAATACGAGCTAATGAAAACATTGTATAAAAATGTCTTAAATAGTATAAATTATACCAGATTTATTTTTGACCGATTTTATTAATGGTATTTGTAAATATAAAAAAAATATATTAACAATGGAAAAAATGCCAATCCCGGGACCAGTCCCGGGATCCCGGGATTATCAAATTGAAATCCCGGGATCAGAATTTTGGCTCGGGATTGGATTCCCTAATTCTAATTAATAAAAAAATCAATCCTGAAAGTTTCGGGATTATGTTTACTAATCCCAGGATTCATAGGTATCGAAAAAATTTGGAATCCCGGGATTGGATTCCCTAGTCTTGAATATGTGCAATATGTACCTATAACAATTATTATTATCAGCAAGAATCCCACATTTAATATCAATTTATAGTAAAATTTTATTGGTTACATGAACATCTAATGAATGTTATCTATTTATGTTTATTACAGATAATGTAGACACCCGCACCGCCTTAGATGTAATAAGAGAATTGGTCACGGCCACCAATATCTATTTGAACAGTAAAAACGGAGCACCAAATACACCTGATGCACCGAGTGTCACTTTACTCGAAAGGGTCGGAAGTTATGTCACTGAACTCCTTCACATATTCGGAGCAATTCAAGGACCTCGGGGTGGAATTGGTTTCCCAATCAGACAAAATGAAACTGGAAATGTGAGTCAATAAAATTGCAACTTAATTAATTTAAAAGCATCTGCCGGCCATTATTGTCTGATATCTTGGGTATTCTGTGTTTACTCATGATTCTAATATTATTTGTTTTATACGTATTGATAATTGAGATGCGCAGATACAATTTCTTTTCATGTGCAAAAAATGATTGTTGTATTTGTATATTCTCTGTGGTCGGTATCGGCTTGTCTTGCTCAGCCCTCATGCTCTTTCTTGTTACCCACCCGATCTATCAAACTTTATTTTCAATGTGGTATAGTATCGATCAGCTTTTTGCGATTTAGAAATCTCTTATGTTATATTCAGGATTACATATTTTTATATTCCAGTTTGAAGAAATCGTGATGCCGTACTTGGAAGTGATCGCATCATTCAGACAATCAGTTAGAGATGTTGCAAGGAATGTAAAAGCTACTGAAATACTTACGCTGTGTGATACACTAAGAGATGACACGTTACCAAATCTTGGAGTCAGATTAGAAGATAAAGAAGGTAAATCTTGCAATTATTATTTCAAGTTATGCTCCCAGATAGCTTCTATTCCTCAAATACATCAATATCAGTGGTTGTTTAATCATTGTGTTGAAAGTTCCCAAATATTTATTGGATATTGTGTTACAGATCGTAGTGCTGTTAAATTAGTTTCCCGCGAGCAACTGCTTAAAGAAAAAGAAGAGAAGAAGCGAGCGGAAGTAGAAAAACTAGCCGAGAAAGAGAAGAAGAAACTAGAGCAATTGGCACTTCAACAGGAGAAGGATCAGCAAAGAAGAATACCACCGACTGACATGTTCAAAAAAGAGACTGATAAATATTCAAAGTTTGATGATAAGGTAAAATATTTTATTTGCTTTAAATATTTTTGAAGAGGTTATGATTTTTCAATTATTTTATAGTCACTGCACTACAACAGTATAATATTCTTTCTTTTTCTTTCGACCATGTCCGATCCTAATAGGATCATATGGGCCTCCACAGAGTGGAGGTTTTGTATTGACAGATTTTATAATCTGTATAATATTGATTAGGTATATTGTATTTCAAAATTTTTTTATTAATTGATTGTCACACCATTATCAAAATACAGTAAAACCTCGTTAATACCAATTCCATGAAAACCGAAATCGAAAAAAATTACGAATTATGAAATGTATAGGGGAAAAGTATTAAAATTTTGAAAAAAAAAAAATTTGACTTTCATTAATTTTGTTGCCGATCATATATGTGCCGAATTGGGTCATAAAATGTCAGGATTATTTTTATTACCTTCTTAAAATAAGTAATTTTTGATTTTTTAAGAAAAGTCTGTCACAATTTTCAATGACTGGCTCATGAAATGGTGTAGTTTATTACGATTTATTGAACATTTTTATATGCCGGGGAATCATTTCGAATAACGAAATTCGAATTAAAGGTATGGTTTTATATGAAAATAATGTTCAAGGGACTTTTTTTTCGGGAAAATTTCGAATTACGGCGCATTTCGAATTATCAGTGTTCTTACTAACAAGGTTTTACTATATACTGTTGTAAAATGAAATTCTACCAAGTAAATGCCGTCTCGAATAATATCTGCTCTATATCGATACCCATCTCATTTCACCATATCATCATTATGGGACCACAATGATTCGATCATACGCGCTGTGTGAATTATTATCAACAAGCTGAAAGTAATGTCCATCAAACCGGTAACTGTTACGAGACTGCTGCAATCTTCAATGACTGCCATATCAAAGCGGAGGGCACTATCGGAAGGACGACCCCGAGACCGCCGAACCTCGCACCCTGGTGGAAGCCGAGACTGACAAGACTGAGAGACACGATGAGGAGGGCCAGAAGGGCCTTACAAGCAGCGCGAAGATCGCTGGAGGGGCCGCTGCACGCGGACCATCCGCTTGCGGTCACCTACAGGACCACTAGACTCAAGTTCAAAAAGGCAATCAGTAAGGCTAAGAAGGTGCACTGGAGAGAGTTCGTCACTGAAATGGGTGGCAATGATCCATGGGGCCCCCCCTTCCGCGTGATGAAGCTGGGCTTACGGCCCGGAAAAGTCATGTCGGCGGTACGGCGCCCCGACGGATCGTTCACCAATAGCTCTGAAGAGTCCGCCACAGTCCTGTTGGATGCTCTTATCCCGCAGGACAACGAGTCGCTCGACATTGACAACGACCGATTTCAGCAGCTTCGCGTCTATGCGCTGCTCCCCTTAAACACTCCGCGATCCGCAGCCACTACCATGTCCGAACTAGGGATCCTGTTTGCCAGCCTCCTGATTGGCAAAGCCCCGGGGCTTGACTGCATAGATAACGCGCTAGCGAGAAGGGTGTGGTCTCTTGCCTCACACGAGACAACGCAACTCTACAAAGAATGCATGAGTAGTGGCATATTCCCCGACTGCTGGAAAAAGGGTCATCTCACGGTGATCCCCAAAGCCGGCAGTCGCCCTCCTTGTGACCCGAAAGCGTATAGACCGATTACGCTCCTTCCCGTCTTCGGGAAGATATTGGAAAGATTGATAAACAGCAGGATTGAGTCCCACCTGTCGGAAAACTGTCCAATCTCGCAAAGACAATTTGGGTTTAGACCCGGAAAGTCCACCAAGGATGCGATTCGCTTTGTGATCGATTCTGTGGAGAGCTCTGGCAAGGACCTCGTTGCCGGGATTTTTCTCGACATCGCGGGCGCGTTTGATACTGCGTGGTGGCCCTTGGTTCTGGCAAAGCTTAGGCTGAAACAGATCCCCGGGGACCTCTTTGTCTTAGTTCAAAGCTACTTCAGCAATAGGGAGATAACCTACGACTCCGGCCCCACCCTGATTCACAGGAGGACCACCATGGGGTGTCCCCAGGGCTCCGTCCTGGGACCCCTTCTGTGGAACATTCTGTTTGACGACGTTCTGTCCCTGCCACTGCCTCCGGGCTGCACGCTCGTTGCGTACGCCGACGACTTGCTCCTGCTTGTTGGGGCGACGAGCCGACCGGCACTTGAGCGTGCAGCCACGGACGCCTTGGGCAGTATCCTTAATTGGGGGTTGCTGAACAAGCTGACCTTTGCCCCGAGCAAGACGGAAGCTGTCCTCCTCGGGGGTAGTTCTCGGGTCAACATAACTCGACGGCCGCCCACGGTTCGCTTTGGCCAGACCTCAGAGCGCTTCTCCGAAAGGGTTACGTATCTGGGAGTAATTCTTGATGACAAGCTGTCTTTCGTTCACCACGCCAAGACGGCCGTCTCTAAGGCCAATTCGGCCTATCAGAGAATGGCCCGAATGGCGAGCAGCAATTGGGGACTTAAGCCTAGAGCCCTTAAGGTTGCATACGGCGCAATTTTCATGGGAATTGCCGGTTACGCCTCCAGCATTTGGCATTCCCGAGTAAACTCCTTAACTCTCGTGAGATGCGCACTATTAAGCGGGCAGCGACTTGCGCTGATCTCGCTTACCAAAGCCTACCGCACAACTTCTACTGACGCGCTTGCCGTACTCGCGGGGGTGCTACCCCTCAATCTGCACGTCCAAGTCAGAGGATCGATCACCCTCCTCTTGAGGGGGATCAGCACAATACTCGCCGGTGTCCATCTGACACCACCGCAGAGATCCGAGGACTTTCCTTACAGGAAGACTGTAAGTGACATTGTGTACAAGACCGCATTTGCGGCATGGCAGGCGAGGTGGACCGCCTCCCTCAAGGGGCGGCACACTTACCGTTTTTTTCCAGACGTATTCTGCAGGCACCAAACTAGAAGACTCCAACCTTCGCACTGGATTAGCCAGTTCCTCACCGGCCATGGCAACTTCGCCGCCAGACTCCACGAGTTTGGCTTGATAGTAGATGGGCCGGGTTGTACCTGCGGGCATGACCACCAAGATGTTGAACACATCCTCTTGGATTGCCCGCTTATGGAATTCGAACGAGCGGAGCTGTTTGCCAGGGTCCGTCCTCACACGGGCCCAATTGGTCATGGAGATCTGGTAGCAACCGAGGCCAACTTTGCGGCATTTGAGAAATTTGCAGCGTCGTATGGGGAGCGGGATAGTCCCGACTCTTCTGTAGACTCATCCATTTCAATTCGTGACACTCAGTATGCGGGTACACAAAGCGCTTAACGTCAGCGGACAGCAGAGCCAGTCCAAAAACAAACATTTTCTTTCTTAACTTTCTTCTTTAAGCACTACGGTGCATGGTTGCAGCATCAGTCCCGTGCGGCTCCGTCTCGGGACGGAATGAGCACTTAAAATCACTTCTTTCAGACACGTTTAAAGCGTCATAGAAAGCGGCCGTGCATATCCACGGTTGTGTATATATGACGGGTGGTGGTGGGCACTTTAACGTATATCATTGGGATTCCAAATTGAAGAGCTGCCACTGTCGATAGTCAGCCGAAAGGAAGATGTAGAAAGAACTCAGGACTCAGCCCAGATTATCATGCTCATCAAGGACCATCAAAACACGATGATGAAAAGGAAATAAATTTGCTATATCCATCTTTTATTAATTTCTTCTGTATTTCGTCATTGTTTCAGGGTCTTCCGACACACGACCAATTAGGGCAGGAATTAAGCAAAGGACTTGTCAAGAAACTGCAAAAACTGCAACTGGCGCAAGAAAAGAAATACAAAGAATTTTTAAACACTGCTAATTGAAAGCATAATGGAAATGAGCTTAGTGAATAGATAGATAAATCAAATTGAATACAATCATCCATATTCACCAAGGACTGCAATCCTGAACAGAATTTTAAATCCCACAATTTCAGGATCAGTATTTTCCCAATTCCGATACTTATTTCGGAATTCCGGGATTGGTGAAATCATAACATTTTACAAAATAAAATATATTTCAGTGCTGGTTGGTGATGTGAATTTTATATATGCTAATTATAAAACTATAAGATAGTGACATGTTTTTATCATTTTAGCTGTTGGTATAATTTTCATTTACTCACCTACTACATACATAATATGTATATTTTTTCTATAGTAATACATATGTCAAGATTGCTATCCATTGGTCCTTCTATGACAACCTTTAAAGTGTTTTTTCTGTTTCCGGATTTTTATTCCTAGTTTATTAAAAACCACAAAAATTACGTTACCTACCTATTATAGATAAAAAAATATTTGAAAGCTTTTCCTATAATTTCAGGATTTCGGTATTTTCTGTCTTGGAATTTTGGGATCAACAAACAAATGGGATTTTGGGATTGCAAACCTTAATATTCATAATATTATCTATGTTAATAAACCACTTTTATACATTGATATAAATAAAATTGTGCAGGACATTTTTAATTGCTGTTACTATGTATTCAGATAATGTTAAGTTGACCGCTTTTGATTGTATTGAGGTATGTATAACAATTTTAATTTATTAATATTACTACCTACAGTATTGCTTAGTGAAGTCTGTTGGAAAATATAATTATGTACAAAAAGTTAAAGAAAATTTTATTTTTATAGCAGTGATTTCAACCTTTTTCACGTCACGGCACACTTTTCAAATTATAATATTTTCGCGGCACACTGAAAAATACTTAACAATACACGTAGGTTGACCTATAACTTCATTCGGACTTTCAAATTATCGTTTTTTATGCATTTCACTTGAATTTAACCACATCAGAGTTTTGACCAACTAGATTACTAGAGGGACATTTTTATATGTATCATATAATAGCGATTTCACATTGTTTTTATTGAATTGGTAGCCATAAAAATTATTCTGAATGATAGCAAATATAAACTCTTGCTTATAATCATTATCTTTAGTGACTTAATATGTCACACTGTTAATTGCATTTTTTTTAAATAATTCAATCAATATAAAATATAAAATAAAATATAAAGTCGGTAACCTCCATTTATACTTTTTTTTATATTATTCTTGACTCAGTTTCTGTGAGAACTATTCCATCGTACATATGTATTTTCATAAACTATCAAATCCAGCTCCGATTGTTAGTTAAATAGAATTAAACAGGAAATTGAGTGCAAAGTAGAATATATTCATCAGGCTCCATTTTTTATATTTGTCAACTCTAAAAACAGTGAACTTTCAACATAGAAGATAATTTACCAGGGAGAAAATGCTAACTAATGATAAACATTCATCGAAAATATAATATCCTATCGCGTACATATTTTACAAAGTACATTTTTATGAATACCAAATAAAATTGCACCACGAGCGACTTTTTTTACTTTGGCATACTAGTAGTATAAAAAAATGTGGGTAAAGTGCAGTGGCGATTCTCCCTTGAGAGCGTTGGAGCGGTGCACACCCACCCACTCAATTTATGCGAAAAGACTTTTTTTAAATGAGTATTTAATTTATATTTGATTAATTAAAAGTGTTCTGATCTATTACCGTAGTCATTAATTCATATACAAAAACAAATTCTAATATGTGTTTTTAACCGGCTATTTTAAATAATAATATTATATGTTGATGTGAGCGATATTCGCCATCGCTCGACCAAAGCGCCCAGTAATCTAATTTCGATTTCTTTGCAATGAGAAAGAGCGTCGTCTGGCGCGTGGAACAGCAATACGTAAATATTTTTTCTACGTGCTCGGGAGCGACAGTTCAAGTCGCTCTCGGCCCGAACGCAGATTCATCGGTTTTAAAACAATACATCCCGTATCACACGTACAATTATTGTATGACAATTTTTATTCAATATTATTATAAAAATAAATTCTTTTCACAGTACGCATTTAAATTTCTGCACATGTTGACAACATTTCTCAAATTTAGGCGAAGTACAATTTAAAAATAAACTTCAAGTTTTTTTTCAGTTTGATAACTAAATTCACAATGTTTATCAATTATGATATCTCTTCAAACTAGCTCTGTAATACGTCTGACTTTTGAGATAAAAATAAACTCAAAAATGAATTGTCTGTTATTTACAGCTTGGATAATTTTTATAATGCTGATGGCGCCTCAGCATTATAAAACATTTTAATCGAAAAAAATCTCATTGACACATTTACGGAAACGGTTTTACTATTAAATTTAATTTTTACTATTCCGATGACATCAGTGGAAAGCGAAAGATGTTTTTTCACACTCAAACGGATCAAGTGTTTTAGTAGAAACACCATCGCGCAATCAAGATTGAACGCATTATGTATGCTCAGTATCGAAAAAAGAATGATACAAGAGATTCCTGACTTCAACAAATGCGTAATTGAAAAATTTGTGTCGATGAAAAACAGAAGAATGGATTTCTCATACAAATGAACAATAAATCCCGGTCACTGCCAGATACGAGATATTTCGGTACTACTAATAATTCGGTCAAAACAAAATAGTTTGTGTTAAAGTTTAAAATCCATTTTTTTCAAGAAAAACTGTTTTTAGAGGTACAACAAATAATAAATAGTGAGTTATTTATTATTTCTTTTAAATGTACTAAATTAAAAAAACCAATAGTTTTTTTTTTTGATTTTTTGGTGAAGTTTTGATGAAGGCAAATGCCTTTTTACGGCAGTCAAAAGGTGAAAAAAGTGAACTCCCAGTAAAATAACTCACCGGTCGCCACTGGTAAAGTGTATTATTACTTTTTGTCAGAATTTCTATGATTTATGAAGAAAATAGAATTAAATTCTGCGGTTCGCTTCCGATACCCGTTGGGAATCACTATTCCATGGCCCTACCAAACTTTCTGGTTATAAACATAATCTAAAAATGTCCTTCATAAGGATTTAATTATATGTAACCATTAATTTTTTTTGTTCATTCTATAGTAAGTGTAATAATTGTATGTAGGGTTGCCAACTTTTATTCAGATGAATGAGAGTTGAGAGTCTTTTTAGCTCTTCTGGGAATGTTTTTTTTCCGGGACGTTTTAAGAGATCATGTCTAAGGCAAGAGTTGATTTTTTCTCAACAAATTGAAGTATCTTTGTTTATTGTTTGAGTTACTAAAAATCCAGGATATTGTGCATCCCGGGTAAGCTCCAACCGCGGGATCCTGGACAAGGCCTTCAGTTTCGAGATGATCCCAGTCAAATCGGGTCAGTTGGCAACCCTAGCTGATTGTATGATTTCTGAAAATATGTACCTTGTTTACTAAGTCCTTCATTTTTAACTTTGATAGAAATAACATCATTTTTTTGTATAAGTATAGTGCTTACATTTATTTTTAGTTTTTCTATAATATACTTACAAGTACATTATACACCTTTTATGCTACTTTTTATATAATATTCTTCTCACGATTTTGTAATATTTTTATATTGTGTAAACATTATCAAATAAACATTTGTCAAACTATTCATTGTGTTTCTTAATTTCCTTCAGCTTAAACATCTTTTTTCCATAAAAAATATACTATGTATGACTGTATGTACATTCCCTAATACGAACAAGTCCCAAAAGAATTACACACTTAGGATGTTATTAAATTTTAGTGCAGAATTAAATTCAGGAGGTTTTGTCAGGAAAGTTCACCCGTACCAATACTAATTATTGTTATGGGTTTTGCTCATACCTGTATTGTATATCATCATTATCAGCCTGAATCTATCCACTGCTGGATGAAGGCCTGTCCAAGCTGATTCCACTTCTCTCGGTCTTATGCGTTGCGTTTCCACGTACTTCCGCAGAACTTAACCATTGCATCGATCCAGCGGCTTCTAGGTCTACCTAGCGGACGTTTTATACCTCTTGGGTACCACTGGATGACTAGATTTGTTCAGCAATTGTCCCTTCTTCGAGCTCATACAGCATTTTTATTTGAGGTTTTCAACAAACTCTATTACATCGTAAACCCTTGTTTGTTTCATTATCCAATCATTAAGCTTTTTGCCCTTTCGTGTTATGCCCAGCATGCACCTCTCCATACCACGCTGTGCTACTCTAAGTTTATGGATCTCTCTTTTACTTAGGGTCCATTTTTCACACCTATATATACAGTTTTTTTAATTCAAATAATAGATAACGCAGTGTACATAACTAAACCTCTTATTAGATTTTTTTTTAAATTGAGTGGTGTACAGAAACCAGATTTTTGTAAGAGAGGAATCAAAAATTTACAGAAGAGTTCGTAAAAGCGAATAAAATAAAAAATGGATACATGAATCTTTAACTTTGAAATACAAAACTGATTACCTACAATAACTGATAAACAATCCATTACTATTTAATTCCTTGTTAGGGTTGGCCACAGCGATGAAAACCTTTTGACGTATTTATCATTAGACGCCCACTTACTTTCGTACTCATGTACACTCGGTTTCAGGTCACATGCAATATTTCAAATTATTAGGGTTTTTTTATTTTAAAATTATACTTACCTTCAATTTCTTCTCATCTGTTTGTTGATCTATTAGTTAACAACCAAACTTCCTAAGAAATAGTGGTAATCTATATGTACCTAGTGGGTAAATATGCTCCATCTGATGATATGGAGAAAAGATTTATTTCAAAAAATATTTATCATTTTTCTGCAGATTTCCTCTAGAGTCTAGCTCAGTGTTTCCTAAGCTTATTTCTGCCAAGCCCCACTTCAACGCTTCAAAACTCTCCATGCCCCCTATCAAAATTTAAAAAAAAATGAATTGCTTCAAATAAAAAAATTACATAGGCAATACTATTTTACAACGTTTTTATTAGCTCGTATTCTTATTTGTCCGGTACAAAACTTGCAATCGATTTTTAACTAACTTCCCGACTAGCTAGACATTTGAAACTTTTAGAATATATCAGAACACGATTCCAATGCATTCTTTTAATACTTTTAGCCATCTTTATTAAGTATAATTGAATTCATTTTCAGTTAATTCTGTTTTGTAGTATGAAAAGTTATTTCGCAAGTTTGAGCATATTAAGCATAATAATTCAACAGAAAATTTAAAAACGTTATATATAAAAAGTTCTTTTTATCTTGTAATTATTTAATTTAACTTTCGAAAGTAAATATGTATATTACGTAACATGTACCTACAACTCGGAAGAAAATTATTACGTTCCTTGTGCTATGCTTCGTCATCATATGATTTTCAAGATGACCGTTTTTCCCCCCAAAACATTCAAATTGCCCCACGTTGGGAATCACTGGTCTAGCTAGAATCATAGTTTTCCAAACTATTTGTCTCGTCGCACATATTTTTTTTACTGTTAGTATATTTGTTATTTCCCTCTTGCTCCTCAACGTCTTTTGCGACCAGCAACGCCCCCCCCCCCACCCCCCCCCCCCCACCCCCCACCCCCCAGATCACCATAGTGTCCAGTTTGCGGAACCATATTCTAAAACAGAAATTGCCAATGCAGCACCAGGAGAGGATATTTAAAGGGCTCTCCAAAGTGTTGCTCTGACTGACTCAACAAAAATATGCTGAACATGTACAACTATAGGATTATAGGAACAACTATTTTTCATTCCTTCCATCTCGGTGATTTTCATATGTTGGATTGCGCCCTCTACGAGGAAAAGGTTTCTGATCCATTTTCTAGATAAAGTTATAACTAGCCACCACATCTCTTTATTCATACATCAGGGATGTCTAACATTACGTAATCTAATGGCCACATAAAAAGTTCAATCCAAGAAAAACTTCCAGTTTCGTGATTTCTTTTATCTCTCCTTTATCGACTATACCAGCAAGGTGTGATCGTAAATCGAACAATAATTGCAATTAGAGTTCTGGTCCAGATCTTGTGTTTTGCGTGTTAACAGTCAATGGATCAGAAATTATGTATTCATGAGTTTCCTTAATACTTTGGACGCTGAAGACGCACATGCGCGTAATGACCTGGCGGCCGATCGATGTAATTAACGTGCATTTTAAAGGTGCTAATTAAAATCTCATTATATAGTCAGCAGCGAATGAGTTAATAACATCTATTCTCAACGACTAGTTCAATGTCCTTTATATGCACTGACGTCCCTATACAAAATGCCGCTCCTGGACAGCGCCAAAATGCCGCCCCATTTTTGTATAAGTACAGTATTTTTTATCATCCGTGCACGTGTCATTTCTGGTCACCATAGACGTTGAAGGTCAACGGAAGTAAACTAGACATCGCGAACCCGACAAAAACTGACAGTCCTGTTGAACCTTTTATGTTAATTAATACATTTTGTTTCCAACCAGTGAGCTGATTTTTTAATGGAAAGATAATTTCATTATTACTAAATTTATGTAGGTAACTATTTCTATATATACCAAATGATTCTCCTCGATTTGCCGCCCTTCAAGTAACTGCCGCCCCCAAGCGCCGCTCAATCTGCCTACCCCCACGGAACGTCACTGTTTATAATATGAGCTGAGAATAAAATTATGTTCCCTCAAAGAGCCAGGCCACACAAAATCATCTCGCGAGACGATTTTTGGACAGCCCTGACTAATATCAAAGTGTAAATACCGAATCAAATTATTATTTTTTTACTTCAGGATTAAGTATATTAATGTCACTTAGATTTGCTAATAAAATAACACGTAGTTTTTTTTCATATTTTCTGAAAGTATTCTCAAAATGTAAACGCCTTTTGGTCAAAGATTAATATTATTACAACGAAATACTTTGGTTTCCGTTTCTACTAAAGTGAAATAAAATACAATGCATATGAATTAAAAGAGTTCTCTGTCAATCGATATCGCCTGGCGATGATATTATATTTTTATGGCACGCGTATACATTAATATCAATACCAAAAAATATAAACATAACAAAATCATATTCTTATTATTTATACATCCTTTCAAATTTATATTAAAAATTCGTTGCTGGAAAATCTTCAAAGGACAAAGTTTTCCGGCCAATCTGTCTTAAAGATACGGTGGGTCCTTTTCATAACAAGTTTAAAATATATTTTACATGGAGCAGAGTAATTACTTACAAAATTTATATAAGCAGGTTTATATTTTGGCATCGGGGGCAGAAAAAAATCCAATCTCGCTTTTCCATTAATTATTTAAATCTCATTAAACTCCCGGAAAGTTGTGGGTACAGGGTACCGTCAAAGCAACTTTTTATTTTAATGGGACACAGCACAGGCCCGAAGCGGTTTTCAAACCCATTGTAAAATATATTTTATTTCGAGAATATTCACTTTGATAAGATACGTATTAGGTGTACGAGTAGCTAAGGCTTTAATAATAAGCAAACAAACAGACAATGATAAATTCATGAATATTCACTAAAGGGTTTGCCAAAACAAATGTGTGTGGTTTTCTTTTTATCAGGCGCGTGCATGAGGGGGGTTCGGGTACAGACCTCCCCTCCAATACCTGCAAGTCAGGTTTATATCGCTATACTAAGTGCGGAGTATCTAGGTATGAGGAATATACCCGAGCGGTGTTCACGATTGACCGACGAGACGCTATAAGTAATAGGCAAGGAAAATGTGGAAGTTAGTGGCACCTGTTATATTTTATAAAATCCGCCGCTTTACAAATCAAAATAAATTATCTAAATTATTATGGATATTTTTACGAAATAGATCCCCCCAATCATTTTTCTTTGTATGTGGCTGCTTTCAGCTAATATACTGTTATATCAATATTAGTATTGGTGTATATACCGTATTTATACTTAAAAACACGATTGTCGTTATTTGGCAATTTGCAGAAATAGTTGTGTAAACTCTTATCAACAGGTTTTGCCGTGATCTCTACGATGAGTCTACGAACCGTAGAACTTTCGTAGTACCATTAAATCCGCTCTCAGGGCCCTCGTCATTGAAACTATAGTTTAAAATTTCTCGAACATCGGTTATATTATTTAATCTCTTATTAACCTCTTGAGGTATATATTTAACGTTTACTTGAATGGTTGTTTTTTTTTAAATTTGAACGAGCATATTTTTTTATTTACTTTTAACCATAAAATATGTAAGTATGTCATAAATAACGCGAATATTATGAAGACGCATTCGTGCTAATTTGTATGATAGAAAATCAATCGAAAACGTTAGTTCGATTCATTAACATAAATTATTTAGGTATCATTTAAATCAATTGAATAATTAGATAAGTGAATTGGCCCAGTTCGTCCCCAATAAAGTATTCTGTGTTCAAGATACCCGCGAAGTTCGCTCACGAGGGCGCTCGCTAATCGCAAAGTTTTTAATCGCTTCAAACTTAGACGAAATTTTGTAAACAATATGGGCAACACAATGCCTTCATACACAATGGAGTGGGGGAGGGATGGGGGAGGTCTTCAGGCCACGGGGGAACACTTTGCCCTGCCGAATCGGCAAACTCTTCGCAGATGAGCGTGGATTGAAACAATGTAACGGACAAACATGAAACGTAATTTATTTGAAACTATTAGTAAATTTGTAACAAAAATAAGAATTTCAACTATTATAAATTCTTATAAAGTATGAAACACAAAGATTGTCCTACTAGTTTTTATGAAACGTAATATCTAAGTTGGGCGAATTGGTTTCATTTTTTTAGTAAAGTTTTACACTTGAACATAGAACTTGAACTTAGAACAGATTAATAAGATATAAATGCGAAAGCCTTTGAAGACTTTGAAGCCAGTTATATTTAAGCTCGTATAGTATCCTGAAATATTACCAATATTGAATGCGTGTTTCTGTTATGTGTCCAATTAAAAAAAAATTATGATACTCGTACATACGTAAATATTGAAAATAACAGATTTTTAACATTTGACAAAAAATGATTCAAGTATCCTATCATTAGTAATACTTTGTTAAATTTTACTTTCATGTTTATTAAACCTCGACATAGTGGAAGATCTTTTTCGACGTATCTGATATTTTTTCTTTTGTAGT
The DNA here is from genome assembly GCF_057557595.1 of Rhyacophila brunnea. Classification (NCBI taxonomy): domain Eukaryota; kingdom Metazoa; phylum Arthropoda; class Insecta; order Trichoptera; family Rhyacophilidae; genus Rhyacophila; species Rhyacophila brunnea. The sequence continues at coordinate 22,726,423 of NW_028233350.1, forward strand.
TGCTGTCAATTTATGATGGACATGTATTGTATTAATAATTAAAATCAAACACAATATTTGGCATATTCAATGTAGATACCTATACCTATTCTGAAATTTATTATTGTACCCATTGAAACTTTTCTCCTCGACTTGCAGCTTTCTTTAAAAATTAAATGTATTTTCAACAACATATTGCAAGACTTATTACGCTTGATATTATTTTTTAAGAAACTCCTCATTATTCTTATTATTCAATACTGTACCCACTGACCAAAACATTTTTTAAACAATTAATAATAATTATAAGAGGGTAGGATTCTACGATATTAATTAGCTATATTTATTTTAAGCACGAGTGTCTTAATTATTGATTTTCAAGTTTGTGATTCACCATCTGTTTTATTTTAAAAATATATTAAGTATATAAAAACATGATATTAGAGGACTCACCTTTCGATGAAGGAACGCACAGTGGGTAGGTATGTATCTACTTGAGGATATTGTATCTTCTGACACTTTTAAGATGGATAATAGGTATAACCTCTGATACCTTTTATTATTTAATACAATATAAGATTTTGTTATCTAAAAAGTGTCACACGTGTCGCTAATTTACATAAATTTATAGAATATGTGTAGATATACAATATACATATTCTTGAGTAAGATTTTATTATATTCCTATGATTTTAAGTTTCTTTGCTATTCAATTCATGGGAGTATTGTCCTCCTCCAGACGCTTCATCCATCCCTGACGAGAAACAGTGCTTTCAACATGATACAGTCGTTATGGATCCAGCACCGCCGCTTTCCAATTATTTTGGCCAAGCATTTATCTTTAAATTTCCTGTGGTGCAGTCCAGCTATTATAGTATCAGCCGTTGAGGTTTTCTTTTACGTTATATGGATATTATCTTAAGGGATACGCTAGACTCTTCCATATTACTAATAATAAACGTAGTGGTTTTATTAAATTCAATGACTTATAAGGTTATTCTAATTTATGTATTTGATTATAAAATATATAATTGTCAAGAAATTGTGTTAGTGTCTCGTATCACTTTATCTTTTTGTCGAAGTTTGGCTATAATGAATGACTTCAATAAATTGTAAATCAATCACTGTTAAATCGTACGTAAATTCTAACTATTTAGGAATTAACACATCAAGTAGGCGCGTTTATTTAACGATTTATTTCCCAGGGCGGATTTCACTTTGAATATCAATCGAGATAAAAATAATTATTCAACCGTTTGTAACGTTAATTACAAAAAGAAACAGAAAACACGAATCGCCTTCGTCGTGAAAATGTTAATCGCTGCCGACAGAGCCCGCCACAATTATTAGGCTGCAAGGCGATACCCCATCGACGATCGGCAAAGAATTGGGAAAACTCATTACGAATTTCCCTACCGTACAAAATAAACGTATAATTGCGAAACCGATCGTCTTACATTCCCGGTAGGTATTCCCCGCCCGGTTTTCTTCTGTTTTCCCCGCGCTTTCTCGTCGGGCGCGGGGTGCGGCGATGCCTCCGCGGGGGAGAACAGGGGGACGCCCGGAGGAAGGAAAGACTAGGGGTGGCTGCCTAAGTAATTTCGCTTAAGAACTCTAAACGTAATTAGTCTGGGGTGGGCGATGGGAAGGGCTTGAAAGTTTGAGAGGGTTGTATTCTCGCTCGGTATATTTACCAACCTATTACTGTACCGTGGTTGTTAAGGGAGCGGTATTTGCGACCGGGCCTGGTAACGCGGCGGCTCCCTCCTCACCTCGCCTCCTGACAACTTTAACTTTGCCGGGAAATTGTGGGTAGGTTTTATTAGATAATTTCCAAGAATAAGATATTTAATAGCCGCTGTTTTAATATTTTCCAGCGGACGAATGAGCTCGCGCGGCGTGGATTTACTACTCAGATTTAAAACAAAAATTATGCAACGGAAATTGGTGTCGTAAGAAATTATTATCTTGATCTTTTATTTGCTTTTGTTTTACAAGAAAGGGAGAAAGACATTTTCCGTTATAAGTAGTTTTTGACTGTGAATAAAATTAATATATTTTAGATATCACAGCATACGTAATATCATTAGGTTAGACAATTGCTAGAAAATTAAATGTCAGTGTTTATCAAACTAATATTTATGTTAAAATAATAATATTTATTTTTTAATTATGAGTACCACAAAAGTACTTACTTACAATTTTTTTTTTGATTTTGATTTTGATGATTTAATGAATAGTCAGTTAGATTGAAGAATGCAATATGCTTTATAATTTGGAACAACTTCAGAAAGTCTTAATCATTTGAAATAATACTAGAAGAAAATTGTGCATCGAAGACATGGATTGCGACTGATTGGGTTCGTATCCCGTTTGGTACAATAAATAATATAGAATTTTCTAATAGATATGTATCTGAATTTGTTTCAAATTAGGTACATATGCATCATGAATAATAATTTTTGTCGATGGTTTGTTAATGGTTATCGATACCTTGCTCTGTGAGTACCTAATTATAATTAGTGATCTAAGATTATTAAAAAAAAAAAACTACATCACGTACCTTATTGGATTAGAGATTTATTTAATAATGAAAATTACAGTAAATATAAAAAAATAGATTTTTATTTTTATCGCATTACACATCGTTTTTATAAAACTATCGTTTCGTTATTAAAAAATCAGTATTTAGCTGGGCACAAAAGAATCCCTACAGAAAAATATAATGATGTTTTTGTTTAAAACGCGTTTAATTGTGATAATTTTTCAATTAAAATTGCCCCTGTTCAATTAGTCATTCAAAGCTGCGTGAAAATGGGTTCCTATACAAATCATGAGCAGTGACTACTTTAGTAATTAAATAGCTACTGAGTAACAAAAAAATATTTCCCGAACTCGCGATCTTTGAAAGAGGAAATGACGGTTCTAAGGAAAGTGGAGTTAAGCTTTCCCGCGCTTTTTTTTCTTTTTTTTCTATAAGCTTCTTGTGGGTGACGGGAGACTAAATCCCCCACAGTAAAAAAAAAAAGCTTCCCCGAATTGCTCGCAGTGATTGTGAGGATTTATTAATATGTAATATCGGAGTGTTTTAAGAAAAGATATATGATTTCAGAGACTCTACTTAAAATTAGACTGTTTTTAAATTTAAATTTTATATTTAATATCATTTAACTAAGGTAATATGCCCAGTTAAATTATATAATATATATCTTCTAAACACTGATTTATATAATATAACGAAACATTCCAATAATCCTTGCTTTACACTACCTACTTCGATTTCTGCTATATTAAATAGTTAAGAAAATATTTATATATTTTGTGTTTTATTTATTTGAGGTAAGTATTTCATTAGAATAGATTGATTTAAATTTAATATTATTACACTCTTTCTAGTTTAGTGTAAGTGTATAAGACATTTTACAACAAAAACTCATAAGAATTATGAAATAACAGCTCACACGTTTTGGACTTATTCTTGTTTTGGCTATCAAACTATTTTTATCACAACCCTCCCCACACTGTTTATACATTAACATACGTACACGTAACATATGTATTCATTTTAGTAAGTATATTTCTTATGTAAAAAATACATAGTTTTGTGTGTTAAGAAAATGTCACTATTACTCATTACAGACAGAAATGATTAATATAAATATCTCATAAGCAAGAGATTTGTATTATAAAATATGCATGTATTAAATAGAATCACTGGGATACCGTATACCGTATATAGATAATCTTAAAAAGATCTAATTAATATTGAAAACCTTAGTTGGCCATTCTTAAACATTAGATCCATTATAGATGGTGCCAGTTTCGAACTTCCGGTGTCATTAACGATGGATTGGCCGAGGAGTTCACCGAGACGCCGCCTCGCGCCGCCGGAAGACACCCGACGCAGAAATTAGTGGGGGCGAATCCCGAGCTACCCCTTTGCCGCCATTCTTAAGACCAGAACCCCGAACCCAAACCCTAAAGCCTGCCTTATTGTTTGCCCCGTCGGCTCAAAGAATTTCCCCATACAATGTAAGAAAGGGTAGGCAGTGCGGGTCAGTAACGTACTTCCGGGGATAAAAAGCTCTTTTGCAATTACTCTTAATTACATTCGAAGTGAAAATTATACATTTTCTATAAAAAATCTAAATTTAAAATGAAATTGAAATGAGCTTATAGGCAGGTAGGTAGTTCCTTATTATAAATAACTTTATCACAAAACCAAATTGGCATGGGTACCTGAGTAGTATCTTCAAGGGTTGCCCCACAGTGTGTGTAAAATGTAAAAAAATCGGTGTGTGTACTTATGTACGCGCGTTAGAAGTTATACTTCTTTGGCGTAACAAAACAAATAATTATTGTATTGGACCAAAACTCATCTTTGCTATACAGCGGTTAAAATCAATTTTTATGTGCGTGTTATTATGATTATATTCATTCCGGTCTTAAGGGTATTTTATCGATATTGGTACCATCAGCAATAATAATATATATGCGAATAAATAATATTATTGCAGAATGTACCTACCTACTTTGGAAGAAAAAAATCTCAAATCCTGTGTTTGAAAAAATTAACATACCGCTATTTCGACCATCTATGCTTAAACAGATGACTGTACAACTATTTTCGTTAGGTAACAATAATAATTTATTACAAATCAAAAGTAAAACATAGCCTATTATTTAAGTGTTTAACTGAAACGTTATATTGGCTTTTGTGATGAAACATAATAATTATTATTGTCATCAATTATTATAAACCGCTAATAAATAAATTGACATGGGGTATACGACAAATATTATCGTAAACTGTATAAATATTTATTTTTGTGTATGAAGTGTCTAAATCAAGTCTAAATATTGTAAACTTACAATATACCATTGCTTGAAATATTTACCAACTCAAAATTCACAAAATTTATTTATTTATTGATATATAATTTTACTCATAAATAATACTTACATAAATATAGCCTCAAATCTTGATACACAATCTTTACAATGAAAAATAAATATACACTACAATATAAATAAAGTTTTATGAATATAAATAAACAGTGTGGAATGTTATAATAGTTATAAGAATGAGTAATCATAATAATAAATTGTGTCGCAACTTCCGTCACACGCCGAACGCGTTACTTGGGTTCACACGCAAAATGCGTTACATCGGCACGCGCAACTTTGTCACACGCCAAAAATACACTCTCATCTGATTTCCCAAACGCGCCAAGAGAAGTATAACTTCAAAAAAAGTTTTCAACTAATGTGTGTTGCCGGTGAAATGTAAATATAAAAAGATTCTAAAATTAAGATTAGTGAGATGTAGCTGTTTGTTTATTAAAGTGTTCACCAATTTATGGTTTTCCATTTTTTGTTGTCGTTTTCACTACAACATTATTGTTTCGCCATACGCATAATAATAAATAATTACACCCAGAACTAATTTTAATTGATGCCTATTGTCTGATTGTTCAAATGCGACTGAATTTACAATGTAATATTAGTAGAATTTATAACGCTATGATCCACCAGTATACGTTGTCTGCTGAAAGAGGGCGCCACATGCTAGCATTTAACATATCATTTAATACTTTTTATACTGTGATGAGCTTAGTTCTAAATTCAAACACCTGACGATTTATGATGGTATATTATTCTATAGTGTTAGTTAAATTTCCTTTTGATAGATATTACAATAGTGACATGCCATAGAAAGATACCAACATTTTGAGGATGCATTAAGACCACAATAGAAACCAATAGTTAAAAATGCAGACAAAAGTATGCGATGTGATGGATGTCGGCTGTCGTCAAATTGATTGTAATGTAATGGACATGTCGCACCGGATTTTTTTAGATTTTGGTATATTTTAATAAATTGTTTGAACTGTTTGGAGGTCCCCTCTTAATTTTTCCATCAAATCAGTTGAGTCGTTCGAATCAAAGAAACTCACCGCTGCTGACGGCAATTATTCTTGTATTCATTATACTTGTTTGCATTATTTTTACTTTGATTTTCATACAAGATTTCCATGTATTTTGTGAATTGTGTCGTATTATAAAATAATGTACTTCATATTTGTATTTGGCAAGGTAAGTAACCGACTACTCGATAACATTGTCCAAAAAAATATTACAATTGAAAGGCTTATAACTTTTGAAGAAATAAATATAGTGAAACAACTGTGTAAATCTGACTATAAATATCAGGCTTAAAAAGTCCGGACCCTCAATATCGGCCAGAGATAAAAACTAGCCTCGACAGTTGCATTGTGTCTCATTAACCGATATGTATGTTTACGTTGTATTTTTTCAACCATCCATTCCATCAACAAACAAAAACATTTATTACTTATGCAAATTTCGCCCAGAACTGCCCTCACCGACATACGTACTTCTGTGCCCATAAACTCTATGGTTCACGTTGTTAGTGAACCACTAATTTATTTATATGCTTTCAATGATGGGTATAAATTTGTTGATTTCTGTGTAAAAAAATAAAATTAAGCTTTTTTTTCGTATATATTTCGTATGCCAGAATAGAACCTCAACCTGGCTTACCTGTTCTTCAACCCGACCAGATTCCGACGTCCTGGAAGGCCACCAAATACTATCTATAGAGTGTATTCGGCGGAGCTACGGAATGCAGGTTTGACCTGGAACGAAGCAAGAAGACGCCGAAGGAGGCGCCGTGTGGTGTCCATATGCTCCAACTAAGGGGCGGATATGGCCGAAGAAGAAGAATTTATATTATGTCTACGACCATATTTAATTCAGCACATTTGTTTTCAAAGACCTACCATCTTGTTTCTCTGATGACAGTATAGATTTCCTTCAAGTAAAATATATTTTCTTGGTATGCATTTCCCTATCGGCAATATTTCATAGCACGCAACTGACGAAGGCTGTAGGCATAAGTATGGCCAGCCTCCCAGATCTCACTCAACGCCCTGCCACAGCTACCCTGCCCATGTCTTCTCGCTTATAAAGGAAAAGGAACCTACCCGCCATAAAACTCTTTTCATTTCTTAATAATGAATAGCGGTTTTCCTATATGTGTATACCTAATGGCTGTCTAAGTATCTACAGTATGATCGCAACAAAAAGAAGTTTCTCTCGTCGATTGATATCAGATAAATAATGGGAGATGCTACAGATTACGTCTGAAGACAGTTTCAGATTGAGGCATTCAGACGGCCCAGACTGTACTGACTTTGAGACCCTCTAAAAAATAATGATAATATTAGATGTGAGTAATAATATTTTTTATTTATTTTTTCCTTGTTTTGAATGCTGAAATACCTACATGTAGATTACCTATATTCACTGTTTTTACAGTTGGATAATTTAATAATTTTATAGCATCAATTTTATATTTATCACAAAAAATGATTTGACATAATTTTGTAATAATTAATGTATTTTCTACTATGTAGAAGAGGTGCTTATACAAGAATGGTGATTATATTTTTACGAATAATGGTCGTTATCTATTTGTCCAATCCATTGGACTCTTGCAAAACAGAAGTGAAACTTTTTGGTTTTTTCTACATTTTCCGAAACCTATCGTCCACTTTTAGAAGTTTTCTTAGGAGGTTTATTCGATACTTTGGTTTACATGGTTATTACATGACTTTAGCAGTCGGCGAGTAGGTATTTACCTAACGTGTCAACAGGAATTTATTCTATGTTATTGTTTAAATTTAAATAACTACTTAATCATCTTGTGAGTCACGTAATTGGCCAGCTTACTCAAAATTGAAGCAATCCATTTTATCCACCGTATCAAGCAATTGTGTATAATACTTATCTTTACTGTGCAGTGCTCTCAAAAATGTTCACATTCGTCACGATCTCAATGGAGCAAATGTTAATGCGCTCGGCCATCCACCAAAAGATTGGCGGCTCAAAACCAACCGTAGACGTTTTTTGATTTTAAATTTCCGTGTCAACTGTGACGGTTTTTTGATAAATATCATTCGAATTCACTATGCGGTCGAAGTTACTGTATTACGTGTTAAAAACGTAGCAGTATAAATTTAATACTACGTCTGATTTTTGCCGTACCTACGTGGAAATCGAACCCGCATCTAGGGTAGGTACTCTGGCAGTCCGTACTCCACCGTGTTATTTCACCATTACGAACCGTCATATTAACGACACACATCATAACAAAGGGTATGTTTTCACTTAGTTTTATTTTTCCTCTAAGCCGTTGTATACAAACTGGCTTTAACTACGTACAATACGTCGAATTTGTCGATGTGATTTTATTGTCATTCTCAAAGCACATGCAATTTAATGTACTGCACCACAGCGTCGATGTAACATTTTTGGCTTAAAAAATCTGCTTGTCGCATGTAACAGATTTCACTCGACGTCGGCCACAGTTAGAATAACAAAATTTTGGTTCGAAGCATGTGCAGATGCTGATTTTTCAATCGTTTCGGCTAACCGCGTGATATGTTACTATCCCGGCATAGTCTCGCCTGTGCGCGTGGAAGAGAATAATTGCAACATTGCCCACGATTTTGATTTATGACCGTGTCCCAGTCGAGACGATTTTGGATGTGCGACTGCGCTAACAGTATGCGTGAGAAATAAACTAAGAATATTAATTAATATTCTGAGTAAAATTATGGTAAATTTTACATGTCATTATAATATCTTAATATGTATATAATATGCGTGTACATTAAAATTTAAAATCCCAATTATAGTCAAGTATGTTAAGTTAGGTTAGGTTAGGTTACCTATCTACTTAAATGTAATTATTATTTTAATATCATCTCAAAAACAACTACTTTTACTTAGTATTATTTGCTTATAGGGATTAAAAGTGACAGCATAATCGTGGATTAAAATTTTCTTTTACAGTGTCTTAAATTAGGACGCATGATAGAGTGTTGTTATTCAACAAAGATATTTAAAAATAATAATATATTATGGAATAACAACACTTATGCTTAGGCAACTGTTTATACATAAAAAGGTGACGTTTCAACATTATCATTACTCATTACACTTAAATAACTTGGAAAAATCTCAAAAACATACTTTAAAGAAAAATCTTGGAAAGAGTGAGATTCGAACGCACGGCTTTCTGTGGCTTTTTCAAGTTATGTAGTTATGAACGTTCTGTGAAGATGACTACATACTTAAAAGTCGTATTTATTCATCCTTAGATAAAACTTATTATTTAAATGTATTGTTCTTATGATATAAAAAAATCTATTTCCAGAGACGCGTTCTTAAAACATATCATTATTCAACATTAATAAATCACATCTTAAGATAAGAGAATTTCGAACATAATTTGTTTTATTTCCATAAACCTACTCATTTAATACTTATAATTAATTATTATTAATTATATATTAATAAGAAAGATGGGTAAACATATTTTAGAGACAACTTCATGATGTCATCAATGTTAATATTTATGTGAAGTAATAATTCGATGTTATCCACTGCATGCTAGTTAGTATCTCTTTAGAGATATTATAGATTTTACCCGCGTACCCTACATTTTATGACGTATTATGCGTCTTATATTTATCTCCTGGGCAGCTAATATTTATTCAAAGTTAGAATATATTATAGGTATTCAGACCAGTTTATTTTTTTTACGTATAAATAATAATTACTTATACCTATCTTTTTAAAAATATGTGCATAATTAGGAATATTACATATGATTTCCGACAATGTACAGAAATGCACAATTCAAAACTATTTTAAACATGGTATTATTAACATTTGACACTTTTCAGATACAATACTAAAGGAAACAACGACTTATTTTGATTTTAGCTCATTACCACGTTACCATGATCCTTTCAAATATTTTGCGTACTACAGTTTAGGAAACTGTGTTAAATAATTCGGCAGATACCTATTTATTATTATCATTCAATATATTATATTGGAGCCTCCATATACACAAACTAAATATTGTACAATACTGATTGATATACCTACATATTGTGTTAATTAGTGGTGAGTACTAATTAAAGATCACAAACAATCGTACCACTTTTTGTAATTATTAGTCGGAAGAATTTTTTCAAAGAAAAAATTCTGTTTCCGAAACATTCGTTGCATTTTTTAAATGTCCTTTAAAACGGTATGCCAGTTTCGTTATTAAAATTTTTATCCCGATTTCGCCGGATGTTATAGAAAATTCTGAAAAATTTTCAATGATATCGACGACACAGAAATGAAGAAAAATTCATTTGATCGCTGCAAAGTACCGGTTCGTTCTGGTTCAACACAGCAGAGTATTTAGGACAGCTTACCCGTACCACGCGCACAACTTTCTCTAAAGAAAAGACTTCCCTGTCGGTCGATTTAACATAGCCCATTCATATTGGAATTTTTTTTAGGAATAACACAAAGCATCCGCCTTTGAAAACTTAATGCTCGGAAGGGATTGCGATGTGAAAATCATAGCCGCCCTCTCACCTGACAATAACATAGAGCCCGCATTGCAGAATGAAAGTGAAGAAACAAAAGATGGCGCTCTATCAAATACGTCACACAATTGTAGAAATACTTCTTCATCGGGACGAGAATGAAAACCAATGATACTGTTCATTTTTTCATTCCAATTGAAGGGATCTATTCTTCGTCTTCCCTGACTGAGATTGAATCTGGCTAAAGACCATGAGTTTTTCCAACTTTCCATCTATCCTGCGGTCTATAAACTGAGGAGAGGCTGTCTCGAATGTGAAGTTTGGTTACAATATACTAGTCGTTCGTCCGTTTAGGTGTCTACACGACTTTCAACATTTGACTCTAGCACCTCGTTTCAAATTCGTAAAGCGTTTGTCATTCTTTTGCGTATAATACATAATAATTGCTAAATATTACGAAGACAAAAATTAAAATATTTATCTTTTCCTTGGTTTCCAAAACCTTCTGATTAAAACAGCTCTCTTGAAGAAAATAAAGACAACTTCCTATAAAACTTTCATTACATAGTATTAATTAACATATAAATTAAAATACTGGATATTTAGAAAACCGAATGAGAAAAAGATGGATATCTTTGAGAGAAGAATCCCAAGAAGATTTTTTGGGGCTGTTAACGGAAATGGCAATAGAAGATCAAAATATAATATGGAGCTATATTCATTTTATGGAAGTGAAACGATCACGTGGGATTTAAAAATGCAAAGTCAGCGCTGAATTGACCACGTACGTAGGATGCCAAAGGAGCTGTCAGCAACGTGGGTAATTTACGCATTTTCTGATTTTTTTTGAATTATTAATAACCATGTCCTTGATTTTTCATACAAGGTGGTTGTTAGTAATTTTGAACAATCACAAACGCCCAGGCTTTGAGAAAAACACATAAATAGTGTGTCCTCGCCGGGAATCGAACCCAGAACTCTCGGGTGGAAGGCCAGCGCCTTACTCACTGCACCACGAGAGCCGCCCGCATTTCTGATTGTACCACGTATTTATACACGTTCGCTGCGCGTATAATCCGTAATAAAAAAGTAGTTTATAGAGTTGGCATGATCCGCTAACGCTAAGGGTGTTAGATCCAAGATTTATGATTATTTCGAAGTCTTTAACTTGATTTCATCAGTATTTGATGATGAATATGATTGGGAAATGTTATCCGAATACCGACTGAGAGTAGAACCATCATTCAATATAACAACAACAACTTTCGTGGTAAAGAAATTGCCACCGATTTTCACCAGTAAAAATTCCAAATGCGTTATTAATTTTAGAGTTTCAAAAAGTCATTTAACATTATGAAAAATTCTCAACAGCTTCTCTATATAGTTTCACGTGGTATACTTTGTGTAACCGAGCAGGAAAGAGGGCGACCGGGAGAGGGATCTTTATAAACCTCGCACATCATGTGTCACAATAATATCTTTCCGATATAATTTAATCTCTCCCGCATACTAAACATCAAAGGATTCCCTCGACCAAATCGTCGGTGGGACGCCAACGCGGAGGTAAACTGGACTCGTGATCACATACAAAATAATATTATATATCTTGTTATTATTCTGATTTGCCAATGGTATCTAATATTTTAACAAATAAAAACCCACTCACGGTGACCTCTGCATGGATTTATTTTATTCTTACGCGTGGGTTTAAGCAGTCTAATTATAGTAGATGCCTAGCTAAAACAAATATTTTTTAAATATAATAATACACAATATATGAAAATTGTGATTCAAATTTATTTTGAAAATTGTACCTATACACTATTTATACGATAGGTACTAACTAGTACTATAATGCAACTGCATTATAGAATTAATTGTTTTTTTATTGTAAAATATCTTAGACTAATTCGCTTTCGATATGACATGGAAGATAAGCTTATCAGACGGTTAATGTACATACGTTATAGTCGACCGTTCCGAATATGGGTTTATAGCACGAAACATCTATCAATGTAAATGACTCAATTAAAGTAAACGGTACTGTTCGGTTATACGGAATACAGCGGAAAACGCACTTCAAAAGTAGCCGATAAACTAGATTATTTGTTAGGTTAACCTAACCAAACCTAACCTAACCTAACCTAACCTAACATAACCTAACCTAACCTAGCCCAACCTAACCTAACCTAAACTAACCCAAACTAACAAATAATCCAGTTTATCGGCTATTTTCAAAATGCGTTTTCCGCTGTATTCCGTATAACCGAACAGTACCAAGTATACTTAACAAAAATAACTTAGTTTCAAAACCATTGCATTCATATCACCTACATGAGCAGGCATTTACAAACACTAAAGATAAAAACTATTTTCTCTAATCACAGTAATTAATGATTGAAATATACTAATATTAATATAACAGGACTGAACAATCTATCAGAAATAACAGATTCGATTACCGACACACTACTGATGAAAGCATAATAGCTCCCCTTAACGAAATCTCAATAAATATAAAACTGGATTACCTCTTCTTAACATGTTGTTCTGTGTATATTTGATTTCTGTTTTTGTATGTTCAATAATGTTATGCCGATGTTATTATTCATACATAAAAAATAAAATAGTGCAAAGACACTAAGAATAAAAGAATAATAACATCGGCATAACATTATTGAACACACAAAAACAGAAATCAAATATCCACAGAACAACATGTTACGAAGAGGTATTCCTTTTATAATTAATAATTTATAATTAAATGAATAAGCCATATTGACTTTCCAATATGGCTTATTCATTTAATAGTGCAGGATCCCATAGACTTGTCGTATACATAATATGCGGAACGCATTCTGACAATTGGAATAGGTTTTGGGGGTCACAAAGATATATAAAGTCGATGTTGCCAGGCGATATTAGTGGTCAATTTTTTTTATTGAGGTTTTAATTTTTTTTCTTATAACCCACCAAAATTGTTCTGAGTTCTTCAATAAAACCATGAACGAATCAGGGATTGATTGAAAATGCAATAATTGTACCATGCCATCGGCATGGTCGTAGAACGGTCCGTCCCGTTTGAGAAAATTAAAATAGCGGGTAGTGCAATGTGTTCAAAATTATCGATTCTTAGGGAGGGATAAGAAGGGTTTCTTGGCTTAAATTATTTTATTTAGTAGCATTTTTGTATATAATCACCTAAATTCTAATTCCTAAAAGTGGCTTCAGCACAAGTTTATTTATGGAAAAGCTCATCTGACCCACTATTGAGCCTATTGATTTCCTACAACTTCTAACAATTACGAGAAAATAATTTGTATCCAAGACAAATGACGAATGAACCTCTGCCAAATTATTTGGTTAAACCATGCAAATGTAATTCTGACTGCCGTACATTATCACGTAGTTATAAGAAATCGGCTTTGACACGAATATCATTGTGCAAATGTGTAAGTATTGTTTGTAAAAACTGTGATCATGATACCTAAAGCAGTTTGAACATAAATGTGTAGGTACTTAGTGTGGTTAGTGGTTATCGTTATTTAATTTATTCACCTACCTATATATGCAACCTACACTGTTTCTGGATTAACCATAATACTAAAACGAATGTCATATGCATAGATATAGTAAAGAAACCAATTTAGGTGATTATATACAAAAATGCTACTAAATAGAATAATTTAAGCCAAGAAGGGTCCTAAGAATCGATAATTTTGAACACATTGCACTACCCGCTATTTTAATTTTTTCAAACGGGACGGACCGTTCTACGACCATGCCGATGGCATGGTACAATTATTGCATTTTCAATCAATCCCTGATTCGTTCATAGTTTTATTGAAGAACTCAGAACAATTTTGGTGGGTTATAAGAAAAAAAATTAAAATCTCAATAAAAAAAATTAACCACTAATATCGCCTGGCAACATCGACTTTATATATCTTTGTGACCCCCAAAACCTATTCCAATTGTCAGAATGCGTTCCGCATATTATGTATACGAAAAGTCTATGGGATCCTGCACTATAAATATAAAACACGTTGTTACCGTGCTATGATTAGTAGTAGGTACTATGTATAATTAACTATATCGTATATAATATGATAATTTAAATTTTCCGAATATACCCCTAGCACCTCGTCAAATATTGTCGTATGCTACACAAAATTCTTTGCGCATCATTTATGTATAAACACATTTATTTTAATAAATAAATCACTGATAATAATTTGTAGGTTTGATGAAGTACCTTATTTTGCAGCGCTAAAAACACGTAAAACTTTGTCCTGTAGAAATATTTTATTTCATGTAGCATGATTAAATATAGAGGGAACTTTTACTACGAATACTGAATTCATTTATCGAAGCAATTGCATATTGACTAAATTGGTTTCCATTTGAAACTTTCAGCAGCATTGTAAGAGGATAGTAATTGGATAGGTGACCTCTCAAACAATACTGTGAGTTGGTGGCTTTATGGGAGACGTCAACTCCTGTTGTTATTACAAGGACAATAATATAGTTATAATTAATATGAATGCTACTGGATTATATTGTATACTAAATATCCAACTGCAGACAAGTGTAGATGATAAAATTTATAAAAATTCATCATTCAATAATTTGATTCGATGCAAATGATTTGATTCGGTTCAAATAACATTACTCTATCGATTGGTCATCATAATACCATAAAGTAGTTTAGTTCATTAAGTAAATATATAAATAGTACACTCCGATCTTTGGCAGTTGTACATATACCGTTTGTGCAATGATGTCCCTGGGCATGCCGCCCTTAAGCAGGTTTAGAATGCCGTCCCTTTTCATTTTAAAATTCAAATGGTCTGAAAATTCATTAGGTTTAATTTATTATTTGTTTTCAGCTATCTTAAACAGACAAACATACAAAAAATCTTTATTAATTAACATACATACCATCGACTGAGAATTAGACCATTTCCACGATACCCACTCTATGTGAAAATGTTGCCTGTGCGATAGACAGCCATTACAATCTTTAATATTATAATACAATAGTAAGTTGTGTTGTCAGGATCTTTTATGCTTCGATCATTTTTGTAAATTGAGATAACAATACTTTTTAATGAAGTGACCGAACTATCTGCTTCATGGAATACTGCTACTGGTAAAATTGTAATATTTATATTTGTTCACTTGTTCGCCACCCCTATGCAATGCATGACCCGCTTCTCCTATCACTGCCTTTGTGCCTTTTCTTGGTCATAAATGTGTTTTAATCAAAAACCAGTTAGATACCCATGTCTTAAAGTAAATGTGTTTTATAGCATCGACTATGTAGCAGTGGCGAAGGGTGGAGGTAGGCTGTTAAGATCCGCCATAAATAGTGTAAGTACATTAAACTTAGTCAGCTATACGCATTTTTTTTCATGGAAATAAGACTTCAAATTCAATTAAACCCTGCCTAACCAACTAGTTGTGGTAGACTTTGGGCGATACGACAACTACACCATCACAACTACACACAAACTAACACCATCTGTAAATTGTAGGCTTAGTTCAATAAAAACAAATACGTACGACTAACAAAGTTTAATGTGCACTATTTATGGCGGATCTTAACAGCCTACCTCCACCCTTCGCTACTGCTATGTAGTATGTAGAAACATTATTAATCGTAGTTTTTAGCAATTAGTGTTTATAAGATATTTTATTTCTCCATTGTATTTTTCATTAATAATATTTTTTAAGCTTATCAAAGACAAAGGAAAGATTTCGGAAATTCTTAGATCGGCTTTTTATGATCCTAGGAATCGCAGAATTAATTAGAGAAAAGATTTAAATTTTATTTAATTATTCTGAAGTAGGTATCTGCGATACTCGATAGCCGAAATAATAATAAAATATTATCCGTCTAAATTTTAAAGGTCGTCTGAATAGCAACGAAAATAAGATCCTACTTTGGTAAATAATCCACATCTCCTTTTTAATTAATCGTGATTTTGAGAGGCTTTACTTATTTCTTTGCGTTGCTTTAATATTATGAACGGCCGCTTTAAATTATCAAAGGCAAATTGGATTCATAAAGTATTTGATACTCTGCAAAGCTGCGCCATTTAATTGTACACAAAGATGGCCAGAATACAAAAGTCAATTGTGAATTCGAGATATTTTTACGTTTTCAAACGAGATATCCAACAAAAGGCGAACGGTGGTCTGAGAAATCTTGGAAAATATAAATTAATATAATTTACAAAATCTCTGTGTAATAATTTTCTTGTAAAAGTGTAGACTTAATGCCATTGTGAAATACCGTTTTTAAAAGGAATTTTTCTCTTTCCTTCCTCTTTGGGAAGTCTTCTTGCGTCATTTATAATCTTTCTTTGCCTTTTCGTATTCTTTTTAAATCGCCTATTACAGTTTTAATGACGGGTATTCTGTTGCTCGCTCTTAATTAGGAAAAGATCTGATTCTAAAGGAGAGAAGAATGGAGTGAAAACCGATATCCTCAAAAAAATGCTAAAGCCGACATACATAATATTATTTACGAAGCATATTTTTCATTTTAGAAGTACAAACACTTTTTCATGCGAAATTTTTAGCGTTCACATTAAATTTATATACCCGGCACACAATTAAAACAAATTGTAACTACGTAAAATAATAAAATAATATATTCAATTTTATTTTATTTTAGAATGTATAATACAACCATAGACATACAATTTATTTTTCTACGCGTAATTCACGCATAGTTTTATCTAACCATACAGCTGGTAAGATGCATTCTATGCAGGAAGATATATAATCAAATAATGATAGATGAATTCAAGACAAAGTTATATTTTGATTAGGATGGCCGGATAAATATCACTATTTGCTAAGTATTGGTTATATGTAATATCCATAACGTTTTATTGAGAATTGTTTTGAAGTACATCAATATGTTTGTGTTGCAAGCATAGACTATAGATACATCTAGACGCCACCCGTTGCACTGTTAAATGAAGCCGCGTGCCGTGCGTTTGGTTTGTGGGCGAGCGAACGCATTCGTCTACAAATGTTCGAGACCATAGACCATTTCGCTAGTGCTCGCCCAAAGTACTCGCACTAGACGCTCAGAATTAAAATATAATTTTCTATTTTTTACGTTATACTTATAGTATTTTTAAGCGGTCAAAATGCAACCATTAGGTAAAGATATCCATAATTTAAGTTATTTTAAAGAAACACTAGGTCACTGATATTAAACTATATAATAATATACAAATAAATTATCACGGACATGACGTATCAACTTACCTATGAAGTGTAATACCATCTTCTTGCTTATCAGTACGGCTACCATATTTTAATACAACACACAGAACCATCTTTTCTACTTAATTAACTAAACATATTTATCACTGACTTTATGTTTAACACAAAAAATAGCAATTTTAGCAACACGCTTATTGACGCTTAGTTATGCAATAAGCTAAGATTTGCCGGCTTCATCGTAGCAAACTATCTCCCAGATCTGTAAACCTTTTATCTTACTCTAGCGCGTGTCGCAGAGATTATAAGGGTACCGAATACTTTCTCACTCGCACTTATGCATCGTTTTTGTTCAGGCCTTGGTTGCAAGTTATTTGTTTTGAATAGATTGTTCTAACCGTAATCTTAAAAGTACAATTTTTGCCGAATCTTGAAAATATATTGATATTTTTTTTCATTCAGCAAACTTTTACTGATGCATTTACAACATATTCATAAGGTTAATTCACAGTTAAATATTTTTAAATCACCAAATTATTACTACTGATACATACTACAGGAGTCAATACCACCCGACCGAGGATCGAGGACTCACGACTGTACTCGGTCAAAACCAAATGCCGCCTATTCGACGCTTGCATTCTGGCGGTGCTGCTTTACAGTAACGAATCATGGCACCTTACGAAGGCTCAGAGCAACCGTATACTGAGCTTTGAAAATAGACGTTTGCGACGAATACTGGGTGTGCGGTGAGGTATGACTTTAGGAGCAACGAGGAGATAAGAGAATGCACCAAGCAGCCTCTCATCACGCTGAAAGTGATGAGGCGACCTTGGACCTGGCTCGGTCACGTGCTGCTGATGCCAGAAGAGAGCCTCAACCTGGCTTGCCTGTTCTTCAAGCCGACCGAATTCCGGCGTCCTGGAAGGCCGCTAAATACTATCTACAGAGTGTATACGGCGGAGCTACGGGATGCTGGTGTGACCTGGAACGAATCAAGAAGACTGGCGAGCGAAAGGGATTTTCGGAGGCACCCCGTGGTGTCCATATGCTCCAATTAAGGGGCAGTATGGCCAAAGAAGAAGAAAAATTAATTACTCGGGTGAAAAAACAAATTATATAAAAAAATATATATTTTCAGGTTCCACAATAGCAAAAAAGTAACAACCATATGATAAGTCGAAAAACATCAGACTCAATAAAAATATTAGGTATTATTCCATTGTTAAATTAAATGTTGAATGAATTGAAGTTTTCATAATGTTGAAAGAATGGTTCCACTGACAGTGATCCATACCCACATATCTCAAATTTGGCTACCTTTAATTTATTATACAAAAGTACCTCACTATCCGAAAGAAAATAACTGACGCAACATTCAACTCGATGCGGAATGACTGTAGTCGGTTAAAACCAAATGCTGTCTATCCGGAATTTGCAGTATGAGGGTGCTGCTTTACGTTAGCGAGTATTAGCATATTATTACGAAGGCCCAGAGCAACCGTATAAATAATGAACATTCACAATTGATGTTTGCGACGGACACTGGGTGAATGGTGGTATAACTTCAGGAGTAACGAGGAAATAATAGAGCAAAACAAGCAACCTCTCATCACACTGAGAGTGAAGAAGCGACGTTGAACCTAGCTAGAGATTCCTCAAGAAAATTTCAACCTAACTTCCCAGGTCTTCAAGCCAACCAGATTTCAGTGTCCCGGAAGGCCACTAAATACTATCCACGGAGTGTCTACGGTGAGGTTACAAGATGCTGGCATAACCTGGAAAGATACAAGAAGACTGGCGAGTGACGATTGGAGATGCCGTGCAATGTCCATATTATGTTCCAACTAAGGAACGGATATGGTCGTAGAAAAATGTTCTATATCGCTGTACTTTATATCATAATATACTAAGGCAAAATATAGGTAGGGGCATTATTATAGGTGGACTGTTTGGATTTCAAGACTCATTTAATAAGCTTAATAGTTACCTAAAATAGGTACTTCTATTTTTTCAATAATTTAAGATGCATGATCTAACTGCTTAGCTTAACTGTTTTGGTTTCACCTACCCGCGATTTCATCTGAAATTTACATAATTTTCCTTTCCAATGAATACAAAAGCTTTATCCTACAGCGACTAATAAATCAGTATTATTATTGCCAAATGGTTTAAAAACAAACACACCCTTTAATGGCTCATCCTGCTATCACTACTCGTTAATATTTTTAGGCATTTTAGACTTTATGAAGTTCATTTGTAACCATTATTATATTTTGGTAATATTAACGATGCTACAAATCAATTCAATTGAATAACAATTACTGAGAGTAGCATTATAACGTTACATGACATATAAATATGGATATTGTGCATAAGCTAAGATGTTAGTCACATTAGCGTGATTTTTTAGAAAATACTTATGAGATTACAATAGCACGCAGCAAAGTAAAATCATTGATTTTCATATGTTTTTCAAATATACTTAATTTTGAAAATTTCATCTGGCGATACTGTAAGTACTCTTTACCTTTACCATATTATATTAATCTTTAATAAAAGATAATGATATTATGTTTTATAAAATATCTTGCCTGAAAGACATATAGGTAGGTAGTATAAACTATAAACTATCACTTGCACTGTAAACAATTTTATAAAATATTCTTCATAAGGGATGTCATAAATTAAACAAAAATATACTGGAGTATTAATAATTGACGTTTTGGTAACTCATGTAGAAATAGCCAAAAAGCACTGAAATATATTGGTAAAAATCTACTAGTTCGGAGGTAATGCGTTGCCGGGAAAACATATGCACTGAATCTATATTCGTGGATACTTTCGTATATCAGCGGAATCAACATGACTGATCGTGATAAAATTTAATAATGAATAATTGGAATACAAAATAGCATAATTATAAGAATATACTTTGTAAAAACTAACGTAACGATGGACACAATTTTTCTTGTCTAAAAATAAAGATACTCGATAAGGTGCAATGAAGTACGCTCAAAAACTTCTTGCATGTGGTGATCGTAGTATAAACAAGGTAAATATTCGGTTTACAGTCGTCTATACTAACATAAAAACTTTATAATAATTATTATAGACTAGTCTGGTAGGTTTACGAAATAAATTTCTACACATTTCGCATTTTAATAATAATAATAAGAGCTTTAATAAATTCACTCAGGTATTGGTAGATCAAGATTTATTTACAAAATTCATATGCATATTATATTATTATACTCTGGATAATCTGAATCAATCGTTTTTTGAAGGCCTTTTCAAAGCTGTCATGTGTATTGCGTTAACCCAACAGTGTGTTGGTATTCCTCTTGAACATCTTACACCACTGGATGTCTACTATAGTTGTCCATTAGTTATGTTTGACCTTTGTGTCTATACTGTATATTTCCATTTAAGAGGTTTTAACACACTCTACACATTACATCAAATACCCTTTATTAGTTATACCAAAGTATAGTTTAAGTGTAGGTTTAATTCTGAAACAAAATTTTAAAAAGGTAAAAATTAAACTGTAAATTGTTACTACAAAATACGGTTTTTGTTACGTATTTTTTTTTTAAGTAGCTAAACTCTTGAGTTCATTGAACTCTTTATTATTTGCAAGTTTATTGGCGTATGTCACTTGTATAATTCGTTAGTTAATGTGGCATTGTACTTAAAATCGCTACAGTAGGAAATCAACATACCATTTTTAATCTAAAGATTTTAGATGTTTTTTTCTGTTGGAATAAGTAAGCACTGTGCTACATTATTTTTTGTTCTATGCAATTTAATTATTACGGAGCGTTCGTTGTGGGGTGCCATTTCACCCTTTTATAAGTTCACCCTCACGAGACTAAAAAAAACCCTCTCCCCCAAAACAGAAAGGAGAGGAACAAAAAAGAGCGTATGCAAATTCAGGATAAAATATAGCCCGTAAATGCCACCGTCTCTAAAAGAATATTAGAGACGTTTTTCAGTGGGTTGCTTGCTTGCCAACCGGTTTTACAATGTATGTATCTGTTTTAACGGTGAACTTACAGGGTGATTAGATAGAATCAAAATATTACATTATATCCAACTGTAATGATCACATAGATTTATTTGAAGTAGAAGAAAGTGATTTAAAATAAAATACAATTTAAATCACTTTGAAAATATTTGTGAAAACCCGGTCTCCTGAAACCGGAAATACATAATTATTTTCCCAGTACAATAGTCAAACACATTGAATGTATTACACGCTTTGATGCGATAGCACTTATGAACCATATATGAAAATTAAATTTTAAAAATGACACTATACGAGTACGATCAACTTTAAGCATTTTAACGTCCAATGTGAAAGGAATATAATAAAAAATCTAAAATCATTATTATTCTGGATTTTTTGTACTAATATCATTATGTAGGTGGTAGTAGTAGGTACATATAATACAGTGTTTAGAAAAAAATACGAATTTAATTAAATATTATTCCATATAAACCAGTGCTTCCTAAAATTTTAATATTTGAAGCGGTGGTCAGTGTTTTTTTTTAAATATTATGTTAAAATATACCTAAAGAAATAGAGAAATAACGAACGTTCGATTTCAAACATACAAAATCTAATACTGTTATTTTTTGGATAATATGTGTAATACGTATAAAATACATATTGCTATTTCTATAAATATTCATCGACTCTTCAAATTCTTATTGAATAAGTCAAATTAAATAGCATGCAATACGTCAACGAAATCTTGTGTTTTGTAGGTTTGAGAGTGTTATTATTTGGAGTGATATAATGTATTTTGTAACTTTATAAACTCAAAATATTAGCAAATATGATAAAGAATTAATAAAACATTACATTCGAAAGCGCTTTGGAGTTTAATTAAGACTATCTCAAATTAAAGGATTCAAAATGAAGTTTTTTGTTAATAATTCATTATTGAGTTATTTATATTGCCAGCTGTTTCAAGTCTCAGAATGACATTACGATAACTAAAGATGGATTCATAGCCCGGAACAGCTGTCAACATAAATAACTCAGTTATAATACAATTATGTAATAAAAATCTTTATCCTAAACTATTATAATAATGGATTTCTACTAAATAGCAATTCAATTAGTATTTTTATGTTTACCTATTAACTAGATAACTAGACTCAAGAGTTCTATGAACCGACCTTCAACCTGCACTGCTAGCAGCAAAATATTATAAAAAAATGTTTTTTTTTATTCGCGATGATAAATATACCGGATACATTTTTTTATTAAAATTATTTGAGTATGTATTTCATTTTTTAACAAAAATATTATGTTTATTATTTGTATAGAAATCTCAAAAGAATTAGCCATCAAAGGAACCGATGAATTACGAATTAACCATATTACAAAGAATATTCCACTTATATACCTAACAAAATACACCCACAAGAGTAGCAAAAAATATTCCGACAATAATACAATTATTATTTCGCATTTATACAATAATATAATCCATTCTAAGGATTCGGATCTCTGTTCGTACTATAGGAAGAGGCGCCGCGCTATTGTGTTCACTAAGGAAGATAAATTAAAAAATATAATTACAATGCGTATCCCATAATTCTCGCGGGGTGGGCGGAAGATGGGCCCTGGGGAGGTTAGGGGCGCTGAGGGTTGATGTGGTGGTAGGCGGTGGTGGTGTTTTTGGGCGGGAAAGGGCGCCGAAAGCCATTCCAAGATTCGATCCGCCCTGCTTAAAAGGTATGGTGAAATTTAAAGATGTCCGAAATTTAAATGCGCGCGACACATCTTTTTAACGCGAATACACCCACTTTGGAGCATTTATTTAATTATGAGGGCAGGTTTTCTTTACATTTTATAACCAGCTGTTTTCGTGTTTTCCCACTTTTAACACGATGTGACTTGAAGTTTTTTTTACTGAGGTACTTACTTAATAAAGATTAATTTTATTAAACGAATTTAAAATAATATCTTAACATGGTAGTATTTGCAATTATAATAAAAGAATAACATAATACTCGTATAATAATGTTTCAAAATATCTCTCTAATTCTTATGCAAATTATATTTAATCTATTCAGTAGACAATAATAAAATAATATGAACTCAAATGATACCCATTCGTTAAAAAAAATATTGATTTTTTTCTGTTATTTCATTTCATTACTTATCTGTAATATTATAACGTTTTATCATTATAATAATATAGGATCTGTTGGATGCCATATTATTTAGTCACTAGTTTTTCACTACCACGTTCTTCCAGCGGATTTTAGGCAGCTCTGTTGAGGTTTAGTATTCCTTGGATACCGTTGTATGACTGCATATTTTGTCCAACAGTTATCCACTCGCTGAGAGACATATCTGACCCATTGTGATTTCATCCATACATTAAATATATTTTCCATCGTGCTATTACAAAATTGAATGATCAACTCTCGAATATTAAGCCTGTTTATTAATGTCTCATAACTAATATTTTGGTACTATTACATTTTATTAGTACGTTTACATATCTATTTAATATAAGTACTTGGGGGTGCAGCAGTAGAGTTTAGTATGAATGTACAGTTTTTGTACGTCGAGAACTAATGATAATTTTTGATTTATATTCAAAATCACTGGTTAACGCAACGCTTTTCAAAAGAATATCAACAAATAATTGTGTACACATTTTAGCTTTCCGAAATATTAAATAAAATGCCATGCTAATAGAAAAAAGTTATATTGCATACATTAGGCAAATGCTTCTCAAACTGTAGGCTACAGGCCACTAAGGCTAGGCCCACACTACGCGGAAATTCCGTCGCGCATCCTCCGCGACGGAACGCAAATCAACCAGATCAAGACAACCGATCTTCCGCGTAATGTGCCCGATGACGGCAAATTATATGTAATAAAATGTATTGGCGTTCTGCGTAGTGTAGCGCTGGCCTAAGAGTCCGTAAAGATTTTTTAAGGAGCCGTGAACTATTTCAAAGGTTACCGATATTTTTAATTGTTGCTCAATTATTTTTAGAATCCATGCATTTAAATATGATAGTTTATAGTTGTGCCGGTAGTAAAAGATAAGATCGTTGTGCTTAGTGAAAACCATATCAAGAGAAAATGAGTTTAATATTAACGCATAGTTAACAATGGTGCGCTGCCCTCTACATGCCGTTATAAATCCTTAATCGTGGAAAATACTTATTAGCGATAATCAATCTTGAAATAATCAAAAATTATGGGGAGAACGATTCTTCTTATGGTTACGATACAAAATAATATCATCATTTATGGCACTACAACCCTTGGCGAGTCTTGGCCTTCTTCAAAAATTCGTAGATAATATTTAAATTTGTTAATGATAATCAAACGCACGTGAGTTTAATATTTATGGATAATATAGGTAAAACTATGCATAGTTTATAAGTTTTGTATCACGTAAGAGGCGTATTTTGTTTTACTGCCCCACGAGAAAAATCACATTGCAACGCCCCTGCCTATTTGTAGAATATATGCTCTAGTTGTACTATTTACTGTAGGTACCTAATGAAAAACATAACAGTGGTGTACTAATAATATAAATTGAAAAGCTATGTAGATACCTACTTATCATACCTACATTACAATACGAACTAGGCATTCATTCAAAATAGTAATACAATACCAAACTGAAGAAAATAAACCCGAGCTTTAGTTTATAACTAACGATTGAGAAGAATGTATTTTCTTTCCCGCAGCTTCCGAGATTTCATTCAGATATTTGCCTACGGCATACGAGTCCACATGTGTGCGTACACACAACCTACTTACGTTCACGTGATATCAACAAGTGTTCGGTTGAAGCTTTTGTCGGCTGGCTGCAGAGTTCAGGCTCTACGTTTAGAAAACATACAAACATAACGTAACGTAACTTTTCACGTTGTCCGACCCATTCCCCTAAAGCGTCGCCGTATAAATATTTTCATGAGCTTTTATCGATGTACGCTTGGTGTACGTACTTATGGATGCATATTACAGTTGTAGAATTTGTATTATTTACAATACATACATTCTAAATACTATAATATCATAATATCAACATCTATTATTTTTAGAGGTCTAGGTACCTACTCACTCTCCTATTTAGATATTTTATGACCGTATGATGCATTTATAAATTGTCAACGTTACAGAAAAGTCAAATTTAAGTAGAATTATTCTATACTTACGTAGGTATATACTTTATTTTCCAGAGTTTTTAATATACTAGTATTAATAAGTATTACTAAACCAGAGAAAAATAGTAATAAAGAAGATTTCTGTGAACATCTTGTCAATACGTCATTCTGGTTATAAGAACTCAATAATTAGTGATTATTTGTTAGTAAATTGTATACTTTATAGTTATAGCTAGTTATCTAGCGATCGCCCACGACATCTTCCGCGTAAAATAAAGAAAAATAAACAATTTGTTCGATTTCTTGGTACATGCTTCACAATTAGGGTTCATTTCATATTATCGCAAGTGTAGTCTGCCCTGCTAAGTAAAAAGACAGTGTTTTTGGTTTTAATGACATGAGAACACATGTTTTAAAATACCATTTCTCTTCTATTATGTAAAATAATTGGATTGTTTAAACATAATCTCTAAATAGACAGTGTAGATTTAGATACTATGTCAAACCGATCTAATAACTTTACATAATATAAGAGAAAGGGTATTAATACTCAGGTTATCATTTCACCAAAACCGTCTGACACTGTCTTTTTACTTAGCAGGACAGTAGCATATTAAAAAACTCTTGAGATATTTATATTGAAATTAAAGCAGTTTGTAAGCTGTATAAGTCTCATCAATATCTGTTTAATACATTTCGAATTATATTATAACCGAATAAACAGACAAACAGACAGAGATAGTCCATTTTTTATTAGTACCTAATAATATTATCATTTTAACGAATGATGGAATTGATGAATTTTGTAGATTGTTGCCATATAACGTGATGCATGGAATACCAGGAATCGATTAAAAAAATTCACTATGCATCAGCAGTTCAACGGATGATAAAATAAAATAATAAAATATAAACAAACACCATACGCGCTAAAAGCTACGCATGAGACTCCTGCCGTACTATGTATCAATCCAATAACTTGACATAAAATTTATAATTTTTAACTATAAATTAAATAAATAGTTTTGAATGTGGTTTACTTGCTTCAGACAAAATAAAATTATGTTGAGTATCGATTTAATACGCAAATATGAAACACTATCAGTATTTTTTAATACATCCTATTTTATATTATTTTCACTGTAACATTTTTCTTAAATACACATTTTATTGCCATGTTAATTAAAAATGAACCAATTAATTATTTTAAGCTTATATTATTAACTATTAATTCATAAAATTGTTCAATTTACATTATGGAATTTGCATATTTTTACAACGATTTTATTAGCTCGTATTCTTGTTTGTCCGGTGGTTGTTTGTCCAGTGGTTGTTTGTCCAGTACAAATCTTGCAATCAATTTTTAACTAACTTCCCGACTAGCTAGACATTTGAAACTTTTAGAATATATCAGAACACGATGCCAATGCATTATTTTAATACTCTTAGCCATCTTTAAGCAGCATTGAATTCATTTTCAGTTAATTCTGTTTTGTATTGAAAGTTATTTCAGAAAAATCCGTAAAAAGTTAAAGACTATTATTGGTAGCTAAGGGAGTGGTCGTAGCAACTAAATTATTGATATATACGTGCGTTACTATGGAAATGACAAAATGACATTTCAGTATTCTATATTTGTTTGTTTTTTATTTACTTCATATCAAGTACAAATTTGAGCATATTGAGCATAATAATTCAACAGAAAATTTAAAAACTTTGTATATAAAAAGTTCTTTTTATCTTTAAAAGTATTACCATTCCAATTTTAAAATATTTTAATAATTACATATTATTGGAAGATCTTATTTAAAAAAATATATGGTTGCATGTATTCATGCAACGCGTGTTTGTAATTGTCATTATATTCTCATGTATTTTTGTCAATTGACGTTATTTCGGTTTTACGTAACTTGACATTCAATCCATCCCTAGCCTGATAGTAACAAGTAAATAGTATGATTGTTTCACTACATCGGACGCGAACCTGTAACCACGTTTCTTTTAAGTGAGCTGAAGTATATTAGGAAAAAAATATATAATTAATTGATGGATAAGTATACATAATATGTATATTATAATATTTGGTCCAAAGAGTGTAACTATCGTAATTGAAAACGAAAATTTTTCTCGCGCCATAAATGAATTCCTGTCACTGTTTTATTCACACCCAACACTGCGCGTTATTTGTTTATTTGGCAATAGACATCGGTGCATGAGTAGGTAATGAAAGAATGGCGAATGCGTTTTAAATAAGATAATTTCATTTTTTGATGTGACTGGATCGGATACGATTTTCGCTAATGAAACGTACCTACACTCTCGGGTCCGGTTCAATCAGTGACTCTCTGTTGCGAATTGATACGTTAGCATTGTAATAATATTATGATGTTAGTAACTAAATGTATGCTCATCAGTCATCACTTATAAAATATAAAAATAAATATTTTTTGATATATCTAAGTTGAAATTCAATACATGCCTTGTTTTTTGCTTTCCAACTTGACTTTAGAAAAACTATCTATCGTTTTTGTTGACAAAATAAACAGCTTTAGTTACATAATAATAATAGTATAAGTCTGGAAATACAAAGGAAGATAATATTAGTCACAAAAATTGTCTGTTTGATTTTTTGCTATTTATGAATCTAGGTAAATATCTGATAGTCTTTCTTCTGAACACAATTAGGTATAAGTACCTAATTCGAGTATCCTCTAGCTCTCTAGCAGATTATTTCACAGGCGCAGCAGGCAAGTCACAGAGATCTCAGACTCCCCGTACAATCTTAAACAAATGGGATTTTTTATAATTCAGGCAATTTAATGAGAATAAAATTCTGATAATAAATACGAAATGTTTCGATTCATGATTTGGATCATTTCAATGAAAGGAAAAGTTGTAATCACTTTGCAGCGAATTTTTTACAATACAAGACTGTACAATTATTTGGTCCACAGCATTATTTTAGTGGTAGTATTTTTACTTTATTTTTTATGTTTACAAGATGGACATGTATCGCGTACATAGAAAAATGAGACATATGGGGGTCCATATTCGAATATATTAATTAAATTCTAGCTGGAGTTCGAAAATTCTACAGCTAGTGTGCCATTGACTTCCGTTCTTACCTCTCTGTCTCTGACAATGTGGACCTTTCCGGGCACATTTCTCATCCTCAGAACGCGTTTAATTCTATATGCGACCATCTGACTTGCCGCTATAAACACTAGTGGTATCATCATCTACGCATCGCTATGATATATTGTTAGTAGGTGCACGTCCCCTTTAATCATGAGAACCGTTAGTGTCCATTTGTGTCGTCCGAATATAATATATTACAATACCACTGCTATAAAATGTTATTATTTGTGGTTTTATTTGTTGTTGGGCGGGGGAAACCCGAGCACTCATTCCATTTGTGTGCGCGCCTGGTTTCTGGTTATAGTCGCTACAATAATTTTGCAGATATAGTAGCCACAGTATAGTGGAATACATAAAGGCATTAAAAGTGGAATAGTTTTAATATAAAATGAAATTCTTAATGTAAACAAGTCATTACGCATGCACTACTAAATCTTGATTGCGTGTTAAATAAAATACGACAATGGAGTCTTCTCTATACATTATACACAAAAAATAAAAATAAAACTGCTAAATGACTATAGACGCCGCGTTTGTCTTCCTCTCACGATTTGTGGAGAACAACTAACAGTGCCTAATGAATATTAAAAACAAAAAAAAAACAATCCAATTCTACCCTAGTTATCAAAATAAAAAATACCCCACCCACGGAACGGGGCGAGGGGGTTAAAAAAGACACCCCCCCTTTAAACTCGTATAAAAAAGAAGAACATAAAAATGCATGAGGATTGCTCGCGAATACAACACGGTAGAGAAAGGGTGAAAGGAAAAAAATCTCCTTGGGGGATGAGGGTGGGTTTCGCTAGAGTAGAAGTAAAAAGAAAGCAGCACATCTGAAATTCGCGGCAACATTTTTTTATGCGCAATATGAGTACTCTGGAATGAAAGGGATACAGAATAAAAAAGGGCTGGAGGGGGGGAGGGGGGTTCGTGCTCGATACGGCTTGCCTTTTCTCGTAATTTTTCTTTGTTGTAATTATTCATTTCTTATTCTTTAGTCGCAGTTATGTTATAGTGTACATTTCAGCCGAGGCGCGAATTTTTCATCGTTAAGCTTTTGAAGTTCACGCAAGCTTTTTACTTCGTCAAACACTCTTTTATTGATGTAGAATAAAATATATAGAGTTAATCATGTATATGTATAATTAAATTTAGTTTAGACACTCCAAAACATTTTTTTTTATTGGTTTTACAATTTGGCCGCCTCACAAAAAGGATTCGTAACAGATGTTTGTACGATAATTTCAACTTATTAAATCAATGCTCTGGATCTAAACACACATTAAAACATATCTTAAATTGTTAAAATCAGGATTCGAACCCGAGATCTACAGCTTTATAAGCAGACGTTACCACTCGTCCATCGCAGACGCATAGTAAACAAAAATAAAACAATTAAATCTACGAATTCACACGAACGTCTTCCCATGGTGGATTAGTTGGTAGAGCGCCCATCACTGAACCCATTTCGGGTAAGATCCGGCGTATGGCGAAAAATATATGTTTTTTCCTATATGTGTTTGATCCAGCGCAAGAACAAGAGCAAAAACCCAATAGGCCAAGCGAATAGCTTACTGACGGCCTTGTAGGACGATGGGAAATTCGTTGTATTCTTATACCAGGTGCTCCGAATTCGAATCCCAGCGAAGTATCAATACATAATGTTTTCAAGCCAGATTAACTAAGATGACGTGTTACCTGCCTGTTATAGTGTTAAAAGTGCCTGTTAAAAAGCTTCTTAAAATTGCATATTTATATTTTGTAGAGGCCCATATGCTTCGCTTAAGAGCGAACAT
Source organism: Rhyacophila brunnea (assembly GCF_057557595.1). Classification (NCBI taxonomy): domain Eukaryota; kingdom Metazoa; phylum Arthropoda; class Insecta; order Trichoptera; family Rhyacophilidae; genus Rhyacophila; species Rhyacophila brunnea. The sequence continues at coordinate 22,757,150 of NW_028233350.1, forward strand.
GGTTATTTACTTTTAGGTATGCAAGTAAGAATATAATCATGCGAAAGCATTTATTGATATTTCTGATTACCAACTGAGTTTATAATATTATATTGATTGTAACTGAATTTAATTTAAATATTGCAATTAAACGATAAAAAAATATTGTAATTATTTTGACTAAAACGCAGCATTGCAAGACTTCAAAAATTTCATAGTGTAGATTCAGCAGAGATTCCCAACCCTGTGCCCGTGGGCGCCATGGCGCCCGCTGACCGATGTGTGTGCGCCCGCCAATATTCGACCGCCACAGAATTTATTAATTTTCAATATTATTTTGACGAGTTTTATTAATACTTATTTAATAAAAAAGCGACTATTCACAAAGTCACTTTTCGGTTCTAAGTACCTTTCCGAATCATTGTTTTCAAAATTGAATTTAATAAAATCAAAATATAGATCTCGACTCACCGATGAGCATCTTTATGATTTTTTACTAACATGAATATGAGACACTGGCCAATGGAATGCAATGTCAAAGATCACACTGACTTTAAGATTGATATTATAAATATTATAATTTAAAATTATTTTTTTGTGAACTTATTATTTATTACTTACCTATATCCAGCTATAAATTTGCATTGAAAAAATAGGTGGTGCCCGCCGCCCTACCGGGTACTAGGATACAAAAAGATTGGGACCTCTGGTGTAGAGAATCGGATACTTTCAATATTAAAACATTTGAACCGATTAATTAGGTAAACTCATTCTGATATTTTTATTTGTGTAAAATTGCATGGATTTTCACTGGATATTTTTTTACGTAAAAATAAAAATAATATTATCTTTTATTTATTTTCTCTGTCGAGCCGTTATATTTTATCAGAAGGTTTATATATAAGAAATATATATATATATTTGGAAAGTTTGTTTATTCCGAGTTTTGCTCCTGGCGATTCTTTCTTCTTCGATACTCCCAATTAGCTTCTCAAAGTAATTTCTTACATCACTACCGCTCCTCCCTGGATGAAAAAATAAGCAGGTTTGCGTCCTCGCTACCTCCGCACTCCCTCCCCGCCCATAATTCGCTCCGAGCTTTTTTCAGGGGTGAAAAAAAACCTAAGAAGGTGGTGTGCAAATTTTAAAATTTAAAGTGAGTAATCCACGCCGGGTCGGAGGGAGAGGGAGATACGCGAGATGGGAGGAATGAGAGGGACGCCGGATAATGGGTGGTGTTTTTAAGAAGCGATGAACGCGCACGTAAAAAAATGAACGGGGGGGCAATTTTTTGAAACGGCTTCCATTAGTGCGACGCCCGGCATTGTTTAGCGGGGCCCGGCCAAATTAATTTAGCGCCCCCCTAACCCCCCATCTGACTCCCACCCGGAAATGAGGGCTGCCGACTAGTTTTGATACTTAAGGCGTTCGGAGCTTTCTTAGGTAAAGCTCGGTGTGTAACATAAAAGAAAAACAAATCCACAAATTTCTTTATGCGACATTCTACAAAATGCAATATGCAAAATGAAGACTTGTGTTTAAACTATTTGGCAAATTAACAAATTTGTTTAGATGCAAAAGGTATAACTTAGGTACCAGTATTAAATAAACAGCTCCACAGTATCGTTTATCATACATGTTTTAAGTACCAACTGAATTAGTAAGTAAGTAGATAAAATGTGTTATAATAATAATAATATTACTGAGTTAGATTATCCCTTATACCTACTGAATATTATGGTGCTTATATTATATACCGATGTTAAGGATATCCCTGCGTATAAATAATGACTGTATGTGAGGATGCGGCCCTCGTATAAATCCACCAACATAAGTTGTCCACTAAGTGAGGGCGCCACATGTTAACATTTGACATATCATTCATTACTTAATACTTTTTATACTGTGATGTGCTTAGTTCTAAATTCGAACACCGGACGATTTATGATAGTATATTATATTCTATAGTCTAGTGTGTAAGGCGCTGGCCTTTCAGACAGGGGCTCCGGGTTTGACCCGGGTAACGTCACAACTGCATCATTATCTAATAGGTATGTGAATTCTTCAAGCCTGGGAGTTGTGCCATTGTAATTGGGCTACACAACCTGTTTGGTACTTTGAGCTATCAATGTTTAGTAATTCCAGCTACGTTTGCGTCAATGCTACGATTCAACTAGTGATTAGAAGAGTTTGTGATATTACGCCATCTCATATAATATAAGAAATACCTACTTAAAGTTCGAATATTCTGGGCATAGATGTATGTGTATTTTTTTTTCTTTCTTATAATGTTAGTTTAATCGTTGTATATTATATATGTATATAATATATATCATAAAAGAAAAGTATATAATCTGAAACTTAATATTAGTGTTTGGTTTAGTTCGCAAACGTTTTTGAATTTGTAAAAAAATGGTATCTCACAAATTAGATAAATATGAATCAGCAACTTGCGCCAAAATTTTCCAACCGTTTGCCGAGACTTTTCATTCTTTTTATCTATCCATGTCCGCACCGCCCAGAGGTTCACCCTGTTTACGCGAGGAAGAAAGGGTGACTGGAAAGGGTCTCTCTGGGGCCTCCGCAAGGCTCCGGAGGAGTGGGTATCTGGGAAGATTGAGGAAATTGCACAGTGGCGGTCGTGAAAATGATCCAAGTTGGAGTAATTATAACACTACCAGTATTGCGGTAGTATGCAAATAATTGATGTGCATGACCCTTTAATGTAAAGAATGACCAATGACCATCATCCAGGATCAATACACTGTTTAATGAAGGCCTCTATAAACTTATTCTATTTCAATCGGTTATGTGTGTTGCGTTATCATATACCTATAACTAAATCATTATAAATTGGCACCATGGGCATAGTATAAGTGGCTTGCAATTGAAGTGGTATTTTTTGCTAGCAGTGAAACAGGCATTACAGCAAAAATTCCAATATATCCGCTTGTCGTCTATAATGATTTACAATTCTATGATGACTAGAATTATCCAGCGATTGTCTATTATGAGGGCTACATTTACTGCTTATTTCCATTTATATATACACAAAAAGGGTAAACGACCATCTCTACTATATACATATATAACTGGGATTATGATTATTTTAATTAAAACAAATGTAACAAATATTTCATTCATTTTACTCATAATATTCATAATATTCTCTTTCTCATGCTATTCAATAAATTTGCCATTTTTGCATAATCTTAATCGTTCCTCATTCATTTTCTTGCAGTTTCCGTTGCAGCTAAATAAATTTTCGGCACCGAAAAAGAAGATCCGATCACGGGATGCATGTGCTTTTCCTCTTATTACCGGCTACGTTCCTTGTCACGGCTGCTCTTTCCAAGCTGTCACCGTCTCTTCCATTTGAGACAAATTACCAAATAACTAAAAGACGATCTGCGATGATGTTTATTAGTCTATTTTGTATTTTTACCACATCAAGGATGGCTTTATTTACAAGCAAGAGGTATATAATATCTTGTACAACGTTTCGGCTTTTCCACATTTATTTATACAATACAAACAGCGGCTTGATTTTAAATAGACAGGATCTCCTCAATAGACTGCCCCTGACTAAAGCTCAAAAGTCGCCCCAGTCACCATTTCCATAAAAAAATTAAAATAAATGTTCAAGAAAAAAAAAACGGATAAAAAACCAACTTATTTATCCAGATAAATATGATGTATAATGTAATTATATTATAGTGAAATAAACTAAACTAACCACGAGGGTTGGTAGACAATTAGTTTAATCGATATGATCACCTGAAATCTTTTATTTTAAACGTGTAAGGATTGTAAGGAATGAGACTGAAAAATGACCTTTATATTATAATAGTTTTTCTTTAAATCCCTATGAAGATAAATTATCAGTAAGTATACAGAACCGAAAACATTTTTGGCCGCTATCGTACAATTCACATCATTCATGTTCAGGATATTCTGGACCACATTGTCACTGAAAATGTCGTCCCCCGAAAAGGGGTCTATATAATACATCATGTCAAAAAGTGATTTTATTGACTAAAACGGGTCTATACAGCATTGCTCACGTTATTGAAAAGTTTTATTATTTCATCTGCCACAGTTTTTGAGATATTAGCAATACTAAAATGCTTACCGCAAAAGAGGGGTCTATAATTATGATTTATTGTATTATCCAAAATATTTTTTTTTAATTTGTCAATAGTAAAGAGTGCTTTCATGAACATAATTATTATCACAGATATACTCCAAAAGTTCGCATGATCGAATAAAACGTTTTTTTTCTCTCTTGAACAATTTTGTTTTTTCATATAGACCCCTTTTCGGGGGACGTTTTTCTCATACCTATTAAACAATGAAAAATGCTATTTAACATTATCTTGCTTTTATCTGCATAATTACGCATAACTGTATATCACTAATAATCGATGATTACCATAAATTTATTTTTTTCTGATTTCATTTGAAATTAAAATAATCTTTGTAATATTCCATGTAAATTATCCATTCATATTGTCATGCCAATATATTTAACCTATTTAATCCACAATTTCAAAATATATTTACGATAAAAAGTTCCTGTACATTTAAGTAGTTTTTTTTTATATATTATGGCATATTAATTACATTAATTTAGAAGTGTCCCATTTGCCGACCCTCCCTCCACGAAAGACACTGCCAGTTACCGAAATCGCGAGGAGTGGTAGGGAAAAGGGAGGGCGCCTGGACCCGACAGCCGCACGACTCATGGACGAGATTGCGATCGGACTATTTAAAAATATTCAAATAATGGAGGGACTTTCTCGAATTTTAAATTGCGCTAAAACAGGCGTCCCGGTTCGTTTGACAACAAATTGCCGCATGTATGTTTTTCAACCAACTGTTCAACACTATTCTCAGCGTGTCAATTATACGGATTACTTATGCCAGTGCATAGGCAGTAATATAACGTAAGGCATGGAAATAGCGCTCCGCAACTTTTTTTTCAAGACGCACGCCCATAATTTTTTCACACATATAACATAATATGATATAATTGTGTATCTAATGAACCCAAAATATTTTTGCCTTATAAAATTGATAAATGTAAACTGTTAGTAGGTATATACAATATCAGTGGCAAAGACTCCATACTAGACGATTATTTGAAGCCTACTTTCTCAAGAAAAATATTTTTTAATTGCATATTGACTTATTTATACTATCACTTGTTTATATATTCTATAAAATAATTTATTTTGCCAACGAGAGATGCCGTATGTGTAGGAATGTATTACACAGATAATCACAAAACAATCTGCAAAGGTTTTAAAAAAATATACCACAGCGCGCCATCTGTCTTGACGTAAATAAAGGCCGGATTATGTTTCAAATAATTCTCATTTTTTTTTTCATATGGACTTTACGTCACGTAGCCCCGCCCAGTCTATCGAATTGTATGAACTAAAGTAAGCTCCGATCGCAGAGCCTAAAACTAAATAATTAATAATTAGATGATTTTAAAAAAATTCTATGGTGTTTAATCGAATATTAATAAATATAAACTGTTTTTAAAAATAAAAAGAGCTTTTATCTAATGATTTTTGATGTGTATAAATGTTTTGAAAAAATACTTACTTGATTTAAACTGATCGCTTAATTTTATGTCGTCAGTGAGTTTTTGAAGTTTCATTAAATCAGTGTGTCTTTGTCATTAGTGTGTACCTATTCATTAGTAGTAATATCGTATTACCTTCTTATTTCTCGTAAGTATACCTGATAAGTGTGTTCTTTTTATCAGGTATCCACAGCCTACCTCTTTCCAAAAGTTGCCCTTCGCCACTGTACAATATATACAAATTTATTATAAAGACACAATAAATTGCTAAATATTGTTCCCTCCTCTGTCGATTCACTGAACTCTGAGACTATTTTTGTTAATTGGTTCAGAAAATATCACATCATGGACGTATAATATCCTATCCAAAACACTATCTACGAGTTCTCTCTTACACCTCTTTTTGCTCAGTAGTTTCTCTCAATATACATGAAATTGTTTAAATGTGGATTATAGGGTGGGTTGATTACACACTAAATATAATAAATCATTGCTTACTCCGCGACTTTTCTTAAACCATATACCTACCACTGGATAGACTAACATAGGATTAAGCTGACATAATGATTGCTTAATTATTCAATACCTATAATAATTGACGATAGATATTATTTTATTAATTCGTCCAATACAAAGTTTCGTCCCAATTATAATGACATTTGAATTAATTATTCACATGTGGCATTTCATCGAAAAAAAACACTAAGTAGTTTAATAGCGAATACACGTTTTTACATCATATTTGGGTCTATTCTATACACAAGGCGGCTATCAACGGTAGTTTATCATATTCATGTATCAAATTATATCGCATGTCTGATGACCGATATATCCTCAAAGGATATTCCAATAAAATGAAAAAACGGTCCATATAATCACCGTAAGAAATTTATTGAACAAAAGAATTTCAGAAAATAGTGTGTTATCTAATTTTTAAGAGTTTACATAATGTGGCATGTTTTGTAATTAGTAATGCTGGATTAAGTGGCATTGCAAAAGTTGCGATGTGTAGGTATGTTATTATTATAATCACTTACTTTACAAGTAAAATACTTTTGTATATAGGTATGTAGGTGTTAAGAACCAACGTCTTTTTTATAATAATTATTTTAGAGAGATATGTAGATATAAAAATATTTCAAATAGAACTATCCAAAAATTAGTTTTAGTTGTCTTTTTTCTTGCCTTGTATGCCCAGATAGTAAGTTATTTGTGAGGATGGTGAATGAGGATTTCTGATACATTGAATGATTTTTGATTACATATTGATACTGATACATTGAATGATTAAGAAGAATGATCAGATTGTAGAAAATATGTAGTTAAGACTTTAGTATAATATGCTGACAAAGTAACCGCCTCACCCGCTTCATGGAAAACCATCTGTCACAGCGAATTGCCCGAGTCCAATGCAGCGAATGCTGTGTGTGCTAAAATCCCATACATACGGTATCAGCAGCGGCAATTTATTTGACGCAAATGACGCAATCGATACGTCATAAAATTTAAAAGGGGCCTCCAAACAATTTAAACAAGGTCATAAAATTATATAATTGTACCAAAATCTATAAACGATGCGATTTCTCAAAAAATGATGATTTTATTTTCTTTATAATATCAATTTAGATTTCACAAAATAAGCACCCGATTCATTCAGCAATGTTAAAATCAGTGATCAGGCAAATGATGCATTGATGGAGACAGAAAATTAAGGCAAAGATTTCTAATATTATATAGGTACCTAGATCTTTTATGGTAGATTTTATGAACGTGAAATTGTTTTTTTTTTATTGTAAGAGGCTTCAAAATCAGTTGGTTGATCGGGCCTCTACGTCTGATAAATGCAATCACTAACGTGTAGCAGCCGCTGGTAGTTGTGTATATGCTCAGTTTTATGTAGATAGCATAGACAAGTCACATATAAAAAATAGTTATGGGAAGTAATAGGAAAAACAAACGGCAAATTTTAAGAATACAAGTGTGGCCATATTTCTAAATCCAATTAAAATTCGATGATTTTTTTTTTTTTAAATAATGCAAATTTTAAATTCAGCCTATACACTCCTACACAATTTGTGGCCTGAACAATCTTTGTACATCAAGGCGCCATCTTCTGTTTCTGCTATCTGTCTTCTACTTTACAGCTTTCGTTTCCTTGCCCCGAAGGCCCATTGCGAAAAGCATGGAGATTATTCAATTTGCGAGAGGCGAAATGCGAACCTGTTGAAATGCGAATTTTTCTTTGATTCACTACAAACGTTCTCGTGTTCGAAAGTCAAAGTGAAAGCTGCGTATGGTGTTTGTTTTTCTGCGGATTAAGATATTTCACATTATTTAACATGGACTTTTCTTACAAAGCAAATACAACGTTAACTACGTTATCGTGGAATCCGGTATCACATATTAACATTTTTGATTGCCATTTTTGATTTACAAAAAAAATATATCATTAAAATTTTATAATCGCAATTAAGTTATATTTCAATAAAAATTTACAATTGTTAGTAAAAAAAAAACAACTTTCTAAAGCTAAAAGTAGTATATAATGGAATGCATTACTGCATTTTTTACTATCATATTATCAATGAAGTGTAGTTTAATAAATTAGGTATAATATTAATACTATTACATGCTCATATTTATAAGCAATATAATAAATCCCGACGATGCCCGATTCTAATAAGATCATAATATGGGCCTCCTTGTTTTACGGGAAATGTCAGCCACTTGCTTAACTTATTAGGGCAATACCCTGACTCAAACACAAATTGAATAACAATATGTGTATTTGCCAGACCCAGGATCCGAACCTAAGACCCACGACGCTTTAGGCCGACGCTTGAGCCGCGTGGCCATTGTGGGTAAAATATGTAGAGATTGCATTCACAGATTTTCATTTTTACGAGAAATGAGTATTACCTAGTTGCCCTATCTATCAGGCCCATACTGTCCATAGTCTTAGAAATATTTAATTTGGCAGATCCGGGATTCAAACCCAGAGCTCGCGGATGTATAAGCCGAAAATTATCGCTCAGCCATATAGTATACCTAATTATAAATATGTTTATTTCAAACCATAGTATGTATATATGTGTAACGGGCATACTTAATTGCACTGGCAATAATATTTTTACATAATATAAGTACTCAAATAAAATATACTATTATTGATTTAATTCAATAAAACTTTAGTACTTATTCCACTTTTAATATATAAATCGGGACCGATTTCGTTCATCTCAGAGAGACATTTTCAACCGAATCTTTATAAAACAGGCATTCATCAAAACAAATTCAAAAAGCGACAAGAATAATCTACGAATACATTGGATTATCCGTCCAATAATACTTTGTCAATACCATTTAAATTTAAATTAAAATAAATGAGGCGGATGAAACCGGTCCAAATTTATTTATTAAAAGTGGAATAAGTGCTAAAAAATGTGTTTTATTAAATTAAATCAATAATACAATGCATTTCTACCATGCATTGAAAGTTAACACAATAAAAGAAAGTATAAAGTTTCTATGTTCACATTGCTTTGACTGTAAGTCAATTATAAGCATTAATTTACAAATCAATTTACATTATTTATTTGCCTCTAGTTGTGTTTTCAGAGTGTTTTTCAGTAAACTATTTTAATTGCATGACTCACTCCTTGTCTCTAATACATAATATTACACTGTATTCGGACCATCTAATATTCTAATACATTTACTCAAGTGTACTTACTAGTGACCATACAATAATAATATGATATCACATTACATTGTGATTCTAAAGCTTCGTAACCTTTCTTTTATGGGGGGACATGCTCGTCGAAGGTCAGAATTGAGTTTTTATTGTATTTTCAAACCATGATCCCGGACACTCCTTAAACGTTGTAGATAATCTATTTATATAATTTTGAAGCCTTATTATCCTTTATAGTTATTTTAAACATTTGATGACTGCATAAAGTATTTTTGTTACATAAAATAGTATTCTTTTAAACCTCTCGCTCTAATGTTTTAGAATATAGTCATATTTCGGTACATAACTGTGCAGTGGTGTTAAGATTTTTTACATTTATTAATTTTTAAACGCATTTATAAAACCATTAGTATAATTTATTACTAGATAATTTTTGTAAAATATTCACGATAAAAAATTATATTGATAATCTCTGTGATCCCAAATTTGACAAGAATTAGGCATTTTATTATTCAAAAAATCGGCAAGATTAACACATTCGAAGATGATTCTAAAGATACTTATTATAAGCTATGTTTTTGACCATTCAAGTGTGATAAACATCTTATGAATAATGATTGCTTTATAATAATTATTGACCTAAGAATAAGGTAGTGTTTTTTTGAAATACGCCATTTCTTTTTTCATTCCCCAGTGGTTAAGCTACAACATTCGGCCGTAGCCATAAATAAACAAACTATAATTGAAGTAGGGAGTAAAATGATATTAACGCGCGTGTTTGAACATGTACCGTTTAAAAAAAAATTAAAAAAAAATCGGTTAGGTACATGTTCAAACACGCGTGTTAACATAATTTTACTCCCTACTTCAATTTTAGTTTGTCAATTTATGGCTACGGCCGTATTTTGTAGCTTAACCACTGGGGAATGACAAAAGAAATGGCGTATTTCAAAAAAACACTACCTTATTCTTAGGTCAATAATTATTATAAAGCAATCATTATTCATAAGATGTTTATCACATTTGAATGGTCAAAGACATAGCTTATAATAAGTATCTTTAGAATCATCTTCGAATGTGTTAATCTTGCCAATTTTTTGAATAATAAAATGCCTAATTCTTGTCAAATTTGGGATCACAGAGATTATCAATATAATTTTTTATCGTGAATATTTTACAAAAATTATCTCGTAATAAATTATACTAATGGTTTTATAAATGCGTTTAAAAATTAATAAATGTAAAAAATCTTAACACCACTGCACAGTTATGTACCGAAATATGACTATATTCTAAAACATTAGAGCGAGAGGTTTAAAAGAATACTATTTTATGTAACAAAAATACTTTATGCAGTCATCAAATGTTTAAAATAACTATAAAGGATAATAAGGCTTCAAAATTATATAAATAGATTATCTACAACGTTTAAGGAGTGTCCAGGATCATGGTTTGAAAATACAATAAAAACTCAATTTTGACCTACGACGAGCACGTGGGCCGTTAAAGGATTTGTAGTATCTAAGAACTTTGTGTAAATTATAATAAGTAAAAATTGATATTTGTATTAGTAAAGGAGAATGTTGACAATTTAATTTCTCCGTGTAAACCAAGGGAAGAATCTTCTACTGTGAATGGTATAAAACCAACTTTTAAATATGTACCTACTATAATTATTATTTCAAGAGCTTTGATTGTCCACATATACCAAAAACACAGTAAAGCTGTACACCTTCATTTAACGTACCAATATTGCACATATTATAAATTTATCGAAGGCTACAGATAAATATCTGTGATACAGATTCATTTCTAATTCATACATTTTTAAATGTTTAAACGAAATTTAAAAAGTAATATATTATGTTGGTAGTACCTAGTTCAAAACTTTCATTACCAGCAAAGCATATTGATCACTCAAAATATGGAAAGTGTTATATCAACCGATTTTTTATCCTCATCTTCATTTGCCTGGATGAATCTACCGGTGGATGATGGCTTTTTATAGAAGATTCCATTTTTCTCGGCTTGGTGTGTTGCTTTTAATGTAATATGTATCTTTTGAACGTTTTTATACCTTGGGTACCAGCGGATGTTTCTACAAAATATATTAATTTTATATCGTACCTACATAATTATAAATGATTGATTATAAATTTTATGTATTTATACTTTATTGGACCTTATTAAACTAGGCACCTTCAAAGTCAACATTTACGCAGAAAGGATTGATGTTAATTACTTTATTACATACAAAAATATGATTATCACTTTATAAGGCAAATTAATTACCTGTATAATAATATTGTACTAAAATTTTATAGAAGAAGTAGTTACATTATTTTGATTGGTCTAAATGAAATGTACGACTGAATTATTATTTTTTTGTCATAACACATGATGGAATATGTGGAGTCTTTTAGTGGAGTGTACCTACCCAAGTAACGCTATTCAGTTACCAAAAAATGAAAACATAAATACATCGATACTCGTGATCCATCAAAATATTCAATCGAACTTGTCATTTTTCCTACGAAAAACCTTTTTTCTTACGTCACTGAAATATTGATGACATCTGGAAGATGAACGTAAACGTTAACTAAATACTTATAAAATAATTAATGATAATTTTAGAATAGGTTACTCCTGCAAGTTCTAGTCTGTTTCATTCACTAAACATTTTTTGTTCGAAATAGTATTACAACTTAATTAATAAATTTTGAAATAGAATGAACCGTCATTTTTAGAACAGATTTCCATTCAATGATTATACCATAATATTACTATCTACCAGTAGTGTCCCGTGGGGGTAGGAAGATCATGCATTCCTTCTTATTTTATTTGTTCATTTCATCATCATCATCAGCCTGAATCCATCCACTGCTGGATGAAGGCCTCTCAAGCTGATTCCACTTATCTCCGTCCTGTGCGTTGCCACGTACTTCCGGAGAACTGAACCATTTCATCGATCCAGTGGCCTCTAGGTCTAACTTGGGGACGTTTTGTATCACTTGGGTACCACTGGATGACTAGATTTGACCTTCTTCGAGCTATAAATGTCCATTTAAGAGCCGAAAAGAAATATTAAATATACTAGTTAGTGAATTTACATTTATTATAATGTAAGATTAAAAAGGAAAGGGGTCGCGTCTTAATTCTACCCAACGCGATACTTAGCCTAGTAATGTAAATCTACCACGTTATAATGGCGGAGGACACGGTTGTCATGAGATAGTATTAAAAGAATCAGCCAAGCCCAACTCGTATGAAACATTACATTTGCAACGTGTAAAAATATTCGAATACATTTAAAAGATTTACCCATCATCACTATAAATGTTTTTCAAATTATCAAATGAAATATAAAAAAAAAAAAAAGTATTTTTCACTGTATAGTATCAGTATAATATATATTATGAAATATAAACATTTATTTTTAGGTCATATTTTTATTATCTAAGTGCCCACGTAGCATCTCATACAATATTATCTGGCTGCACTTTTCCGTCGCGATCAGGGTATTGCTGGGATATACTATTTCTACAACACTAAAATACGCGCAATCTACAAACCTCAATGAAATAATAATCACGGACGTGTCAATATCGCAAGTTAACCGATCGCAATTGTAGCAATAGTGATCTGATCTGATGAAACATGCTTTATAAATATAATCAGATCATTGTATTTTAAACTAAAATGGTTTTTAGCGATCATGGGTATTAGCTTTATATTTTTAACTGAAAATTTATATTATGCTGAATATTTTATATTACAAGGTATAGTACCCTAGTTCGTGAGAAGACACAGCAGCCTTCGGTGATTGAAGTAATCACGAAGAGACGTTTTACGTGACTGGGACATGTGTTCCAGATGCCGTCAAAGAGTGCGACACTTCGTACCCTTATGGCACAGCCTCAAGGGTTCCGTCGTCGTGGCCGGCCCTCCCTCACCCTGCAGCGGTGCTACAAAAACGATCTACGCGCTGCAGGTCTGGGATGGCGGGAGACGCAAAAGTTGGCGATGGATCGAAGGAAGTGGCGCGAACTTGTGCTTGCCCTATGCCCCAATGCTGGGTCGTGACAGGGTGAAAGAAGAAGAGGAACAGGATATAGCTACGTAGGGACAAGATACCTACCTTATTTTAAATTTCGGTGTTTACCTCGTATAACCCAAAAAATGCGTGATTCCTGAAGACAAAACCATGTTCGTCTATTCACTAGCAGCAGAATGTCAGCTTTTGAAGCTTAGGGTTACAGGTTAGAATCCCGTGTCAGGAATATTCACAAATATTATTTTTTTAATATCTGGTTGAACTCAGAGTGATAGCCATTTCCTATTTTATGTTAAGAAAACTTATTGGGAAGCAATACATATCCACATAGGATTGTAATGGAAATAATATTAAATAAACAACTACATTTTGTTGATTTATTATGTAATTTTTCAATAATGTAATAATTTATTATTAAACAGCAAAAATGTTGTCGTGGTATATTGTAAACTTGATAATAAATACAGTGTAAAACGAATCACTCTAAACAGCATATATCCTGGGCAGTAATTGATTGATATTTTAAAACCTTTATTACAAATTAATTCAACAAACTAATGTTTAATGAAACGGGGGTTGTAATATAAAAAGCTTTAATTTCGTGACTCACCCACAATAATTTTAATATCAAACATGGATTCGTTCAGCGATTGGTTACAGTGAAACATGTGTTTGTTTAATAAAACAAGACAAAAAATACAATTTTCACAGTCCGTTTTGACTCCTATCGAAAAAAAAATGTATCAGGGTAGTAGAAATTAACGAGAAATCACCTGCGTCCGCGCAACCCCCAACCCCCACATTCGACGAGCGGTCGATTCATCGATCAACAGTTCGGCGGTGGTTACAGCTGATTTTTTTCTATTCTAAATTTCGATGAGTTTAAAAATGTACGTACCGAGCATTTTTTTTTCTTAAATTACCCAACCCCTTACGCACGCATACCCAGCAAGCGTAATGCTTGACTATACAGTATGATTGAAAGTTCAGCGTATTGGCATTAATTGGTAATAAACTACTCCCTATGGACACCCAGTATTCAATATAACACACGTTTGCAATAATACGTATTTTTGAGACATTTGAATGATACCTACTTATAAAACGTCATATAAATGCATATAATTATTAAACCGTCTCCTAAGGAAACGAATTTTATTTGATAAAATATTATTGTTAATAAACTGACATATTTATTCGCATTCCTAAGTATTACAAAAAAACTAGTGTTCTCATGTGGTTTTGAGTATAAGTATGTGGTAGGTATACGGAATATAAATATCATTGTTCTTATTCTTCTTGCGTGTCTTCTATCAAAGGTTGGCGATCAATTCATAAAATTCAACATCTTTTCCCGGGCTAATCGTACCCATAGGTATCACCAACGCATTTGAGATTTAAGAATGTAGAATCTCTTTCTACATACGCATCTGCTGCCTTCCACTTTTCCCAGTGAGTGGGGGTGAACTGGATAAAAATATTGTATACCTACAGTATACATATCTCATTAGTAGATTTCTAAAATTGAAGATGTAAATGACGTTTGATATTGTTACACAATCATGTTATATCTATATTTTTACAATTATTTTACATATAAATTTACGCTACTAATTTTCTGGTTGGTTGCATCTTGTAAAATTGAATAGCATTGTGCTTAAAATAAAAAATACATCGAAACTGACTCATTTCATCAATGACATGTCATGTCATTGATGTCATAATATGTCATTGCATTTCATTTACCCATCCGTAATGATACTTTGTGAGTACAAATTTCAAAACAAAAATTTGTTTTTACAATCCGATTCCTATTAAGTTATTATCGAATTATCAATATATGATTAAAAAATATAATAAATAGGCATGTCAATAAACATTATATAATATAATAATAAAATAAAAAGGTTACCACAAACGTATTAATATCGCTATCTGTTTGTTCCAAATAGTTCACGGAATTCATGTAAATAATTAATTCACAGTCGTAATAAAACAATTAATGTGCCGACTGTATAAGGCGCAGCGAGTCACAGTGTTGCCATAGTGACTACTCATCCTTGAGGGGACGGGGTAAAAAAATACAAGCGAGGGTGAAAAAAACGTCGGGGGTGACTCAATAAGTACATAAATACTTACCCCCGCAGAACAGCCCGATCAATATTAACTCTTTTTTTGGTAGCGTGGGTGAGACGATGCTAGTAATTACTGCCACTCGGCGGGAATTGAACCGGCCGGCGAGTGCAGCGCTCCGCTCCTATCGTCCGTTCCCGAAACTGATGCATTGCTTTCTATTTTCCGATAAAACATTTCTATTTGCATAGCCTACGTGCATGGTAAAATGTGTTATATATACTTAATAAAAAAGGTACTTAAATATAATTACTATAAAACATTAAATAATTAACTAACGTATCTGTATCAACAATATTTTCATGTATTTTAATTTATTTGTAAACTATGTAAATTATTAAGATTTTATTAATTTATGCGAGTATTTTACTACTATTATTGAAATGGTTTTAGTGTTACCCGGGTACCACACGCCGACACATGTATTATAATAATACTCAAATGGAATAGTACAAAACTTAAATCCATTAGAATTTAAATTCAAATTCGGTCAACAAGTACTTTCGGTCGATAATAGTATTAGTTTAATATCGTCACCTCAATACTACGACTAGATAACTCTGATTTGGTCATTGTTGGGAAAATGAAATTTAAACTTTACTTGAATTAAAATTAAAATATAAATGGAAAATTTTGCGATGATCAATTGTATGAAAAAATATTGTAAGTAGATATATTATTTTATTTATTTAATGCATTTATGGTTTTAAAGTTATCGAATATTTTCTGCCTTACTCAGTTTTATCATTTTGTAGACAAGGAAAATTAGAATAATATTCAACAGCTAACTCAAAAACAGTGAAAATCAAGTTATCTAGTTGTAGTATTGGGGTGACGATATATATAATTATATTATTGACAAAAAGTATTTTTATTAAATACAACTGTAATGTTTGTCAGTTGTATAGTTACCATAGGCATCGTAGACCCCGAAGATGCTGAAAGACGAAACCGGCGTTACTAAAACCGATTCGGCAATTTTATTTGATGCTGATGACGTGATAGATATGTCAAAAGATTTAAAAGGGGTCGCCAAAAGAGTTCAATCCAGTTATACAACTATTAAATTTAATTATACCAAGATCTTAAAAATATACGTATTTCTCAGTTTAACATATTGTCCAAAGAATAAAAAAAACTCTAACTGACATCAAAGAGGCCTATAACATAAAAACTCAAATAGATAATAAAAAATAAATAAACAGTGATATTAATAAGTATATTGTGTCATCCATCACTGTTGATAATACTTATATTTGGTTACACGTGATTCTAGGAAAGATATACCAACATTGATATCTTTACTAGATACATTGGTACTTTATGGTTTTATATTATTTTTTTATTAGGGGTCTTCAAAATAAGTCAGTTCCTTATGCCTCCACGTTCCTAAACCAGCCACTGCAAGTACTATTTCTTTTTAACTAACATAATACAATGTCTTGGCGCTAATTACTAATTAATGAGGTTCAATTAGTAAACACTTACTACTTACTGAAACTTCCAAAATAATTACATAAGCACGTTCTTCATACGTTAAACCTTATATTTATAAATATGTTATACATAATTGTGTAGATATAAGTTTCGAGTTATTGGTTTAATGATTAAACATGCATTTAATTTAGCATATATTTTTTCCATTTTACATTCAATATATTATCATAGTTATAAATATACATCAACGATGAAAAAAATCCCGGTCATCATGCAAATCTTCAAATATGTAGCATGCATAAAAAACTACCCTTTCATAGAATCAAGTGCATTCATCCTGCATGCGTCGGTACACGTGCACCAGTCGGTAGTGGTGGTGACTACCCTCACAACCCTTTTTTATGCAACGCTTCCTCTTACACAGCAAGTGACTCACAACCCTTTTTTTGCAAAAGCTCTCCGATCTCACTTTTCTCTCCCGTGCACAGAATACACACCACATAATGATTCCCTCGCAAAATTAAAAATGCTATACAATTTAGGCTATTACGATATTTGTATTAAAAATAAATCATAATAATATTAGTTATAAATTAGTGTTTCAAATGATTAGTAGACATTTTATTTTAATTTAATAATTATTGGAGGACACAAATAGAAAAAAATAAAGTACGGCCGGAATCATTTTGTGAACCGATTAACGAGAGAGCTTTTTATGAAAGCTCATATCCGAAAAATACGAGTGATGACCTTTATCAGTGATGAATAATATTATTTATTTCTGAATTTCATATTGCTTAGATTTTCATCAAATTATCAGGTTACCATGACGTATGTATCATTTTTGTCATGATAAACGAATTCTTAATAGGTAGGTATAACGCAAAATCTAAATATTTTCTAATCGCTAATCTATTATTGTATGTACTTACCATATAAAAAAATAGGTCGAACGGGTGAAAACTACATCTATCTGGGACAACAAGTGTCTATAGATGGATGTATATTTGATGAAATTGTTCGCAGAGTAAAGCTAGGCTGGATTGCTTTTGGCCGCTTGAATATTGTCTTCAAAAGTGACCTTCCACTGTGCCTTAAGCTTAAAGTGTTCAACCAGTGTGTGCTTCCCGTATTCACATATACGTGTGAATTATGGACCCTAAGTAAAAGAGAGATCCAGAAACTTAGAGTAGCACAATCTGGTATGGAGAGGTGCATGCTGGGGTTAACGCGAAAGGACAAAAAGAGGAATGAGTTGATAAGGAAGCAGACAGGGGTTTGCGATGTGAGTTCATTAAAAGCTTAAAATTGAGATGGGATGGACACATAGCTCGAAGAAGGGACAATCGTTGAACAAATTTGGTCATCCAGTGGTATCCGAGAGGTACAAAACCGAGACCTAGAGGCCGCTGGATCGATTAAATCGTAAAGTTCTGCAGAATTACGTGGCAATGCAACGCATAGGACGGAGAGAAGTAGAATCAGCCTGGAGAGGCCTTCATCCAGAGATGAATAGATCCAGGCTGATGATGATGATGATGATGATGATGATGATGATGATGATGATGATGATGATGAAATAAATGGAATCTATGTATTTATAACATGACGTGATGAAAATGACAATAATTTATCTGTTCGATTATTCATGAAAAAAAGGGAAACGCAGTAGGTATAGAAAGAAACTGAATTTCCCGGATGAAAACCCTGAGAGACTAGTTCCAAACTAGTAATGAGCCGTTGTTCAGAATAAAATTATCGTCTTAAAAGCGACGTTCACGAGAAGATGTATCATCCAGAATAAGGTGTACTTATATTTTATCAATCTTTTGTTTATTAAAATAACTGATTTAAATCATAATTATTTAATGATTTCAATAGCAAATCATCTATCTAGCAGAAATTATTTTTATTATTCTCGTTATAAATTATGTATGCAGTAGAAATGCAGTAATTGTCATACTAAATGCGCATATTATATTTCTTTCATGCAAGAAAGGTAGCGTTCGCGAACGTAAACATAATTAAGAAAAAATACATAAAACAGATGATACAAATAAACAGAAGGAAGGCATGATAAAAAAACATGTTAAGATTTCATGCGCATTTTTTTCGAATACCCCGTTATATGTAAGTACATGCGGGTTCAGAAAAAACGTCACTTTATGCCAAGATATAAACAAAAAAGCCTCTTAAAAAACCACAAGAAGCGCACTAAAAACAACGATAAACACGCATGCGCATCTCTTTCACGTCATAAACAACAAAACATTAACCAACCAATTTTTGGAGGAATCAGTATTTTCTCAATCGCTTTCAACATGAATTACTATAACTACTGAAACTACTGAAATACTACAACGGAAAAAATCTATAATTAATCTTACCACTTAGGATCTAAATCATTCATCAATGACATTTAAGGGGGATAGCCATGCCAGCAGAGGCACCTAACGGAAAAATACGAAAGTTGCAATTTGAGACATTTTTTGATAATTTACAAATTTAACTGTATTAATTAATAAATATGTATCTGAATTTCTAAGATGAATGTCAAAGATAAACTTACAATTGTAAAAAAATGTACTTAATAAAAAAGTCAAAGATAAAAAGATATAAGTAAATATAAGATATAAATAAAAAGGATTTCAAGATATAAAAATTAATATTTTTATAAAAATCGATGTTTTTAAAAATATATAAAAATATTAATACGATGAATAAGTCAAAAATCTAAACTGTACATTTCTAAATCAGTTCTATACATTCTTATCATTTTCTTAGCAAATTAAAATGTATTGGTGTGGATTCCTCACTATTGTCATTTTACTGATTTAGTCATTTTAATCCATTTCACTAGCATACTATTACGACCTTTGCTCTTGTGGCGTGGCAGAATTTTTAAGAGGGGGCGTGCTATTTTAATTAAGTTTAATGTGTATTATCATAACAATATAATATAAGTAACAATTAAACAAATCTTTGAATATATGACATTCTACTCCATAAAACTGTTTAAAAACATATAGGTATCATATGCATTCACGGTTCATCAATAAAACTAAAACCATAGAAGGTTGCTTAGTATATTATCATATTTATTGGTGTATTTACTTAAAATGATGTAAGTTTTCTTTCAATTTCTGTGGTAGGGGGATGTTCACAATCCATTGGCAACATCACTGGTAATCTCATTTAATTAACTTATTTTACAGATTAAACTTTCCCCAACACTCTATAGTAAAAGCCCACTATTCAATCAAAGAAAAATTGTGATATGACTGTATTACAAAATATGCATTTGAAATAGTTCAAATATTTTCAATGGATAATATTTAAAATATTGTTTGTTTTCTATCTAAATATGGATGCCGTCAATACGATAATCAGTAGGACCTATCCACTGCCGGATAAAGGCCTTTTCGAGCTGATTCCATTCATATACCTCCATATAATGTACCTCCAATGTATTGCCATGTAGAAACATTGTTATTAGAAACCGATTAGGACGCTAACTCGCATAATTTCACTTTTCGGGTGAGTGCTCTCGCCTTTAATCTATCGTTTATTATATAATTCTTACGTATTAATACATACGTTTTTATCGAGGTACTTACTTCAAATTATATGTGTTCAGTTCAAGTGTATATCAATATTGAATAAGAAAATAATAATTATTTATTTGTTTGTGTTTTTAGAAAAAAAGACATCTCTTTCATACCATTTAGACGTGATGTCTCCAATTAATTATTATTAATAAGACATCCGTTACAAAGTATTTCTGTAAATAAAACAATCTTTAAGTGTATGGCAAATAAACATGGGCGGCAGGCTCGATCCGTTACACTCAAAATTTTACGTATTTTTTTCATTTTTTATTTACTCCCATATCCTTTTGCAAAAGATTTAAAAACGTAACATGAGCGAGTTGTGCAACATCCAGCGAATTCGGTAGCTCGGCTCGCGAGAAAGTATTGTTTGGGTGAAAAATGCTCGCTTTTTAACCTCCAGAGAACGTGAATCTTTTTTCGCATTATTCATTATTCATACGTTTCTTCTCCTTAGTTTATGTTATGTATATTTCAAATGGTAGGTACCTAATACCATTCTCAATTGAATTATAAAATATCACACTATCGACTCTCGCCATACGGAAGCGATTAAGATTCTTATGGTAAATTCTTATCAGAGGCAGACATGCAAAGCTAACCAAACCAGCCACACGCTTGTATGAATTGGACCCCAAGTCAGCTGTTCTAGTTGTATAGTATTCTTATGTTATTAACTAGTCAATTAAAATGTGTGAACCTTATTAAAAATACATAATATTATTTTCCATATCCACAAACTATAGGGACACTATACAGCATTATTTATTTATGTATTATTATAATATTATCTGTTTATTTATTTTGTATTATAGCAATGCATGAATTGACAGTTAACAAAATAAAAGATATTATTATAGCAACATTAGAAGCTTAAGGAAACCAAAACAATATGATAATTTATAATTGTTGGACATTATGGTAGAATTGACGATTATGCATTAAACTAATTAAATCTAGTAATAATAGTAGCACACGATTACCGAATGTTCGTGGAAAAATACGCGTTTATGAATGAAGGATTTTACGACAATAAATTAATTCATACCTAATGTTTATAACCTGTCAATTCGTGAATGAATTCTTAAATTAAAAATGGTACAAGTCAGTTTATAGAAAACCAGGCGGGGACCGCGCTGATTTTGGGAAAATTCATGAAATCAAGAATGAAAACCTCACCTAACCTAACAAATAATCCAATATATCGGTTATTTTCAAAATTTTTTTGCTGCTGTCGTCCGCAAAGTGTAAACCAACAAGAACCAAAAATAATCTTATACATACTTACCCAATAATATCCACATTAGGCTAGAACCGTTTTCGGACGGTCTTATAAGCTGGAATAGCTGCAATTTAGTGTAATAATATGTTTTATTTGATAGTACGTAAAAATTTAAATATTTTAAAGATTGTAACAAAGCTTTTACCTGCCGAGTGTTTGCTAGCCAAATGTCAAGAAGGCAAATCGTGCAAATATTAGGCTATAATAATATCTAACCTGGTGAATATTGGTCATTATAAAAAGTATCGACATACCAGAAAATAATTTTGGACAATAAATATAGAAGTAACAATATACTTATATATATATGTCAACAATGCTATCTCTTCGACTCGTTTCAACATTATTTCTAAAGGGCCAATTTTTTTTTTAAATTACACTCAGTTTTTACAAATTTATGTAGTTTTGGTCTCTCTTCAGTATCGGCTTGTCTTTGCTATCTGAAATTTTTCTATTCCATACATATCTCCCTACTAAGAACTTATATATTTGGATGCAATCTTCAAAGTCTATTATAATTTATTATAAATAACACAAAACTAATAATTCGATTAAAAAAATCAGAATTAATATGACGATTTGTTAATATTTCTAGAAAAATTTACCATTTATTTATGGCTCAGAAACCGATTGTGTACGACGTGTGATTTAATTCACGCTTGAGAACAATGAGCGATCAAATTCCAGGTTGCATTGTTTGCACACGACATAAATATTTTTTTCATACAAACATGTCACAGGAAATATACGCATGCGCATTCAAAATCAAATATTTATTATTTCTCAGGGGTATTATCGTAATTAATAAATAATCACACTGACTGATTTACTTCAAATCGTATCTTTATTCTTAGAAACTGAATATCGAAATGCCTGGTCCAATACTACTTTAATTTTGACAGCACTCAGGCGCACACATAAGGGAGTGTTTTCGGGTCCGGACCTCCCCCTAGAACCCCAAAAAAAATACTAATTGCTTGGTTAAATGGAATAATACTTCTTCTTTTTCGTCATGACTGACCCAATGACTGAAGTTCGGGACCCTGATGATTTACTGTCGAACAGCCCAACGGACTAGCCCCACTCTTCACAGTATACAACTCGCAAGGCCTGTGGCCACTGGAAGAATCGTGGCACTCATAAATTGCTTGCGACAAACCTGACTTTAACTATGCATACAGATCAGATGTTTATGGAAAGACTCAAAGTACGGAGTGTCGGGGTATGGGGAAATGCGGATTAGTGGCACTTGCTAAATTGTGTTAACCTCATCCCCTCCAGCCAATAAAATATATATTATATTTTCTCAAAATGGACCCTCCTAAATAATTTTTCTGTGTGCGCGCCTGCTTTGAATATCAAATAATGTCAATATAGGTACAAAATAAATAATTGTGGTATCGTTGACGATGAAGCTTCAGAAAATACTAAAACCTTATTTTTTAGAGTCTGTATCAAAGTATAAAAAACAAGGAATCGTAACCATTAATAAGTACCTAAATCTTTAAACCCAATAATGGTTAATCGTCCAGGTAATTTTTTCACATTCGGACCTTCAATCCTATCAGATTCCCGGGCCTCCAAGTATCTTAAACTACCACTGTGTGGAATTTACAACACATGTTCATATTCCATCACTAAATCCTTGGCGTTTGCATAAATGTCGTTACAGTTCATAATACAGTTGCAGAGAATAGAACATTAAGTTGAACTTTCTGCCTGGGTTTCAGTGCAAAATTGACCCCAAAATTGAAAAAATATTTTTTAGTGGAGAATTTAAACAATTTTTTTATTGTCATCGAAATATAATTAAGTATAACAAAATTTTTGGCATATTTTACGTAGATATTAAATAATATAAGTAACATAATTACATACCTACCTACTAAATTATAATGTAAATTGTAAAACGTCTTAAATCGTTAGATCACGGTGCCACAATTTATAAAAGAAGTATTATCTACTTACATTATATTTTTAATAATATCATTAAAAATGTATTTTCGAAATTTTACCGCCCCCTAAATTCTTCCGCCGGGTTGTTTCGCACCCCGAACACTCCCGCTTGACGCGCCACTGACCCCACGATATTCCCACACACACGCCTGGATGGGTGTATTGATATGGCGGTTGATGGAGGAAAACCATGGAGATAGTATTTATAAGTAAAAGATTTTGGCCTCACTCACAACACAACAGCACGTCGTACCTATAATTCAATTTACCAACTATACCAATCACTATAGTTAATAGTACGAGCATAATGCTGTATAACTTTGTGTTCGAATTGAAACCGGTATGCCTACATACTCAAAAGTAGTACAAAATATTTGGTTGAGATTTGAGATCATACATTAAGGACACTTTCAGATAATAAAACTGCCATGTCAATCAATATCTATTCAAATTTAAGATTTTTTTTAAATTTTCTTCAATAACATTACTTATATTTCTCGAAAACTTTCTTCGAGCACAGATATTCGCAAAAGCTCTACTTATCTAGTGACCTACTTTTCTTGGCTTATTTTTTGCGTTGAAAAAATAACAGCCATTATAAAAAACGAGTTAGGACAATAATAGAGCATAGCATTCACCCTTGCACAAATTTTATAATAATGCCAGCCCTTTTTTATAACCCACTGACACTTTTATTTATAAAAGGTGCGCGCGCATTTTTTATGCACTCAAATCAGTGACGTCAACATACACACAACTGACACAACTAAACATTTTTATCACATTAATTTACTTTTCTGTGATGGACGCGTTTAAATGACTGCAATATGGTTTTATTAGTTTTGTATTACAGTATGGTAGAATAAATTATACTATAAATAAGTACTTCTTATTCATCGGGACTTAAGGACTGAAATGATTCGGCCCTCTGACAACCTTGAATCCTCACTACTTTTAATTGTCGAACAAAAACTTCATGTTCACGTGAAAACTGTGAACTAACAATCCTTTCCAGTACAGCTAACTGGTACTTCCTTTTTCAAATGAGGAACGCCCCCAAATTTATCATTTCATTTCACGCTCACGTTGTGTACGGATCTATCAATTGACCTTATTTGAAGCTTTTTATTATAAAAATATATCTAAAACGATCAGGAGTGATGTTAGAAATATTATTAGTAAACCTTTTGTTTATTGCTAAGAATAAAAGGAGTCGAATCTAAAAAGAGAGCCGATACATTATTTAAACACTTCTGCTGTGGGCGCGTTGCCGCCATGACAGGTACGTCACTGAGAAGTCTTCTATATGCGACTACATCGACTTCTTGTTATCGCATTTTTCTTGTTGTCGGACTATATACCTTCACTCCAACCCGCTTGGCATTAAATGGCACACGCAGAGCCTTCATCAATGTGAAACCTGTGGCCACCCTTGGCACTTTTAGTCCGTCTATCTGGAGAGAGCTTTTCTACGCCCTCCCCGACCAAACATCGCGAGTTTTTCCAGGTTGTCACAATCGATAAGGCAAAAAGCTTAAAGCGATCTTTACTAATAGCTAAATTTGAATTTAATTCTTATTAAAAGTACCGGATGTAAAGCTACATGGTGAGAAAATTCAAGAACAATTATAAAAATTTAAATTTTATAAAACCGTGTAAAAGACACCTGCCTGAAGTAGATAATTATGTTGAGGATGTCAATATTCGATTTACCTAAAGCGTCGTCCCATAAATATCATGATTGTATGTCGTATGTAGTAAAAAAAACACTTTATTGCTAGTTACTCCAGTAGCTAGAAAATTAGACGCCATAGAATGTAGATGAACAACAAAGTCATATTTTATTTTCGGATTGTTTATAAATTATTTAGTTATATGGTTGCTTCATTATCCTAGAATGACTAGAAAGAGAATTTATTGTAATCTTATAAACTCATTTAATCGACTATACACAGAGACGTGCCAAGCGGGGGTGTGAGGGATGTGAAATACCCGAGCGGCAGTATTCGGAGAGCGGTAAAAGTCTGACAAAACATTGTAATGATAGGTATTATTTTTTTTTAAAGTACATAATATTCGATTATATAAAACGAACTCCATTCTGAAAAAAGTCGCCTGTGGTGCAGTTCCCTTTCCTGTCATTAGATATTAATTTTATCGATTTATGACGCTCAATATTATAATTCAGAATATTACATTACTTAAAAGGTAAAAATAAGTCGATAGTTTAATGAATATAAAGTAATTGTTTTAACTTTTCTTTGACTAATATCAAATTTCTATTGGTAATTCTGAGCTGACACCTAGGCGGCAGCCACCCTTGGGGCGTTCCCGACTGTACACTAAAGATATTCAGAATTATAACGACTTCATTTGTATTAGTAGGTGCATATTGTATAGTTACTAACATGTCATTGTATCCATAGATAAATTAGTGGTTTATAATTTTATTTGTTGCAATATATGAATGAGTATCTTTTTGAAAAAAGCTTGTGAATATATGTGCAATTCCCCAAGTAGTATGTAGATATGTAGATAAGTATATACATTTTTTTGATAAAGATGAAATCTTCAAATAAATCCTATAAAATGTGACAGTAAATTGAATACGGGAAAAATCATATACATAAAGAATATATTGATAAAAAACGAAAACATTGACGAGCCAGCACTGCTTTTTTAGTCCCTTCGATTGAAACAGTCGATCTGAAGATCGTTTTAACATCCCAAAGACTTATTATTTTTATAACGGGTCGCGCGCGATGCCACCTGACGCGCACGCGCGACGACCTCAGCAGACGTATACCATCTTCTACCCCGACCTATCTAATACGTACCTATTCATCAAAGGTGCAATCTAACACTTTTCGATCGCATCCCGTTAAGGGTCATTTTTTTTATCTCGCGACTGCATCTGACGGTTGCAATTCGATCCGTTCGTTTTTTTTACGATTGTATTTTCTACTTTTTTGAAATTTTAAGAATAATTGGTACGCACTACTATAATAATATGTAGGTACGTACTGCATTGATAATTATTATACAATATTACCAGATTCATTTTTAAAATGTTTAATGAAAAAATTGTCTCTTTATGTTATTTTTTTTTAATTTTTAATTTGGCATTATGATATCTTAGGAACCGATAAGAATAGAAAACTCTACCCGATGCATACATCTAGCATTGGATTGACCCCGGCCAATGATGATTATAATTTCATTATTTCGTTTTAATGTAATGTGTCGTTCTATGCATCCTCCCCTTAAGATGCAGCCCAGGAAACATAACAATTCTGTTCTGTGATGCAGCTTGTCTAATATAAAAAAATACCAAAATTTAACGAGCTTTCAAATTCAATGCTCACATTATTATTATAAGATTAAAACTATTTCTAATATAAATAGCTACCTACTGATTTTCGCAATATTGAAATATGTAATTTATTTAGTTGTCACAAGTACAGTAGTGTACACAGAATAAATAATAAATAGAATACCGATAGGCTATATTCAATACGCCGCATGTTGATGCAGAGTTTTTGAATGTGTGAGTGTCCTACGAAAATGAAGCACGCATTATGCACGTACAATAGTGTGTGTAATACACCAACATTAAATGAGCGTAAATGCATAAACGGAGAGCAGTTTTCAGTATTCGACGTACAACGTATTCTTGGCACGTGTGTAAGTTTAACCCGGATTCTTCCTTACTCAAGTCGGTTACCGCCTTACCCGTTAAGTATTTCAGTTCCCATTATTTCTGAGTTCCCTGGTGGTGTGTTAGTTTATTAATATTTTCTTGGGTCTTGAAACCAAAAATTATTACCCTTTATTTGGATCATGGCTCAAAAAGTTTAAGAACCTCTGCTTTACATATTGTAATATGTTTTGGGCAAATAATTACTAAGTACCAAAAATATTATTCAACATTTATATATTCATAAAATGATAGGTAATATAATATAGTTACTATTATGTTTCATCAAAAATCCCTTCTATTTCTCTGCGGATAAAACCGGTGATATTGTGCCATATTACAGGATACGGTCGTTCGTATGTCGAACGCACGCATATCACACATATGTAAGTAAGTACTTATTTATCTAGAAAAGGACTATGAATGTCGAAAAAACTGCATAATAAAAGCAGTCCCGAGCGATCCCTTCGCGTATTTAAATTTAGCATGCATGATTTTGTCTTACCTGCTGACATGTGAGGGAGTATTGTTGCGAGATCAATACCATGGCATTCACGAAAGTTGAACTTAAAAAGCTCAATTTTAAAAATATTATCGGATCAATCATTATTATATTGAAAAATTAATTACGTACGTATCATTTCAATTAAACAATATAAGTAGGTACCTAGTTAATTACAGATTGTGCCTGATGTGAAATATGCCATTCATATAATATACTTAAAAATAATTACAAGATAAAAAGAACTTTTTATATACCACGTTTATAAATTTTCTATTGAATTATATAAACTTGATAACTCTATGTATTAATAAATACTTTTATTTGTACTTGATAGAAATACTGAATAAGTATTATAGAATACTGAAATGTCATTTTGACATTTCATATTAATTTCCATGGTAATGCACGTATATATTATTAATTTAGCTGCTAGGACCCCTTAGCAACCAATAATAGTGAGTGGTCAATATTACTTTTAACTATTTTTTTCCGAAACATACAAAACAGAATTAACTGAAAATGAATTCAATTCTGCTTAAAGATGGCCAAAGGTATTAAAATAATGCATAGTCGTCGTGTTCTGATATATTCTAAAAGTTTCAAATGTCTAGCTAGTCGGGAAGTTAGTTAAAACTCTCGGACAAACAAGAAAAAAATTGTACGGAACACACAAGAAAAAATCTGTACCGGACAAACAATAATACGAGCTAATAAAAACGGGGTAATAATAAAATACCACAGTCTTGTATCTACACAACATTCATATTAATTCTTACTTCTTGTCAATTATTGTCATATTAATAAATATCACTTCATCCGTGCACCAAGTTCAGTAGTTATTTTGCAGTAAATCTACGAGTAATACACCACTAGTAAAGCGACCAAAAATTCTATTTTTATATTAAGGTAAACTAAACTCCATGATACCTATTTTAAGATTTTCGACAATATTTTGACGATTACACAAAACATATGAGGCGTCAGAAAATTCAAGGATCGGCGGATGTCTACTGAAATATAAAACTATATTATTTTAAATGTGCTCACTGAAGACTTATTTATTATCTAATAATGAATGCTATGAAATTATAAACATGAACAATTCTACTTCAGCAATGGCCATTGCTAGTACAGGCTAAATTGAATCTTGGGCTTCTCAATTTTCTGCCTCTACGTCAGTAACGTCCGGGTGGGTCCCGAGGAAAAGTGCCTCCCTTGAGACTTAGAATGCCGTCACCTTTCATTGTTACGAGTAGTTTGAAATCATTTTCGGTACACATATGTACACCAAAAAACTTTAAATTTACATAGGTACATTGACTGAGAAGTTAAAACATTTCCATGTAAACCGACACTCAAACAATGGTGATTTTAGGAACATAGAGGTTTGCGGCGATGACAGACTTGTAGGCACTCTTGTAAAAAAATTGTATTATATTGGATAACAGTCATACCTAATTATTTTGTCAGTACTTTGTATGCTTCGATTATTTTTTTAAATAAAATGTCGATATTTTTTTAATGAAACGACCGCTTCATCTGCTTTATAGAAAAATGTTACTGCTCTCAAATTTTGTAATATTTGTATTCATTCCTTTATTCGCCACCCTTTATAATGTGTCGTCCCTATACAACGCATGACCTGCCTGCCCTCATGGGACTCTACGTTACTCAGTCTTTTAGTTGTATCCTGTCACGAGATTCGGTTGTTTCAAAGTTGAAAGTGTCCTGCTCACCGCTTTCGGAGCATTGTTACTTATATGGAGTGGGGATCCTTCTATAGATTATAATATATTATAAATAGTTTATAATTTTACCGGATTTTCCATACTCATTCACCATTTATGGAGTCATAGACACTACAATCTACCTTTAGAATCTTTAGATCATAATATAGAGTAGAGCAAGATAGTAGAGGATTCACATCAATAATATTCTACTGTACGAATAACCGTTTTATACACCACATTCTTAGTGTTAACAGATAACTTAATAGGTACATATTTAAATAAGAACGATTAGTAATTAAATACCACTAATACTTAGATACGTATCTCAAAGCTCTAGTTTCTTAACCGTAACTATTTCAATGCACGTGTAAGATGTTTATTCTCATAGTCGAGTGCACTCTCAATAATATGTCCCAACGATATGTGGCTCCTTCAAAAGAGTCTTGCTTTTTCATTGTGTTCCATTTTTTGTA
Source organism: Rhyacophila brunnea (assembly GCF_057557595.1). Lineage (NCBI taxonomy): Eukaryota > Metazoa > Arthropoda > Insecta > Trichoptera > Rhyacophilidae > Rhyacophila > Rhyacophila brunnea. The sequence continues at coordinate 22,787,291 of NW_028233350.1, forward strand.
TGTTATTTATTCACTTCGCCAGATCTGCAGTATCGAATCGATGTACACGCGACGCAATTGCTCAAGGACCATAAAATAACTTTATATTTGGCTTTTTGCAAAAGCGTCAAACATTACAAACCTAAAATAATATACATATTATGTCCTGCCTTGCAAGCATGTATTAATTATATCAATGAATGTCGATTGTAAAATAAACATACGTATTAACGGCCCACGTGCTCGTCGTAGGTCAAAATTGAGTTTTTATTGTATTTTCAAAACATGATCCTGGACACTCCTTAAATGTTGTAGATAATCTATTTATATAATTTTGAAGCCTTATTATCCTTTAGAGTTATTTTAAACATTTGATGACTGCATAAAGTATTTTTGTTACATAAAATAGTATTCTTTTAAACCTCTCGCTCTAATGTTTTAGAATATAGTCATATTTCGGTACATAACTGTGCAGTGGTGTTAAGATTTTTTACATTTATTAATTTTTAAACGCATTTATAAAACCATTAGTATAATTTATTACAAGATAATTTTAGTAAAATATTCACAATAAAAAATTATATTGATAATCTCTGTGATTCCAAATTTGACAAGAATTAGGCATTTTATTATTCAAAAAATCGGCAAGATTAACACATTTGAAGATGATTCTAAAGATACTTATTATAAGCTATGTCTTTGACCATTCAAGTGTGATAAACATCCTACGAATAATGATTGCTTTATAATAATTATTGACTTTATAATAATTACTCCCTACTTCAATTATAGTTTGTCAATTTATGGCTACGGCCGTATGTTGTAGCGTAACCACTAGGGAATGACAAAAGAAATGGCGTATTTCAAAAAAACACTACCTTATTCTTAGGTCAATAATTATTGGTCAGGATCATGGTTTGAAAATACAATAAAAACTCAAGTTTGACCTTCGACGAGCATGTCCCCCCTTGTAGCATATTTCATAAATAATATGTTTTGTAAAATAAAAATATTAAACAGTACATAAATTATTGTGTAAAAAGTATCTTTACAATGCACCAAATGAAGGAGAAAATATTTAGGTAGATTGTTGACCACGTTGCAATAATATTGAAAGAATATTGTTACTGCAAAAAAAAAAAAAATCCGACCATGTCCGATTCTAATTGGATCATATGGGCCTCCACAGAGTAGAGGTTTGTATTAACTGATTTTGTTTTTACGTGAAATGAATGTCAGCCACTTGCCCAACCTATTAGGTCGATACCCTGACTCACACACAAATTGAAAAACATTATGTGTACTTGCCAGACACAGGCGTCGAACCTGGGAAACGGCATTATAGTCCAACGCTTAAGCCGCGCGGCCACCGTGGGTGTAATAATGGGTGGGTGCAAAATAAATGCCAATTAAAAATAATAATTTTGTAATCAATATTGAGTGTTTGTACAGGCACACTGAAATCTATTTTTCTTTATATTACCAAACGAAATATATCAGGTACATATTATATAGCTTCCCCTACTAATTATTGTATAAATGACTAAAAAATATACAGATAGACAGTAATAGAAAAAATAGACTAATATGATTTGAATTTTAAAAAAAGTTTCACTAAATTTGGTTTTGATTGCACACAGAAAAATGGTTTGGGGGTCCATTTTGGAAAAATATCCATAATATTTTTTTAATGATTTTTAAGGCGGCGGGATATGGTGGGATTAAGAAAAACTAGCAGATAGCATTGACTGTGCCACCTATTAATCATAGGTTTTCTTTGCTTCAACCGTAAAGTACCCCACTTTTCCGAGTACATTTTCTATACCCAGACACTCCAAACCTTCAGTCTAGCGATAAACAGCTGGCGTGCAGGTATATCTAAAAGTGTTCACCTACGAGTAATTGAGTTACTGTCGGCGCGCTATCTTGTCTTTTAGGTATGCTGTATCGGAATATTAAAGAAAATTTGATGTTCCAGAAAGTTGCACCAATTAATGAGTGACATGGGTCTTCTATTAGTCACAGGTCTTGCGCGTCGTAGAATGCTGAGAGGAGTGGATCCAACCCGTTAGTCAAATCATCCGGGTCACGATCCACATTCATGAGGTCTTGACGAAGAATAATACGAAGTAATACTCCATTTTTTTTCCGTTTCTGGGGGTCCGGATTGGAAAGTCCCTCTCCACCCTCTTGTGTGCGCGCCTGACTGCAAGTAAATATTCTTTTCTGATGTTTAATCCAGTTTCAAATTTAATGAAATTCAGTAACATTATTTTTTTTATCATAATCAATCTCTGAGTGAATAATCTACTTAAACTATTGTTTAAAAGATTGTATCCTTTTTCATCACAACTTTTTATCTGTACTATACTATATTTTAACTGTACTATACTATAAACTATATTTTAAAACATTCCATAGAGATCCAAATCAATCTATTATTCCATAAGTATTGTTCATTGTACTTATATTGTGGTCAATTATTGTACAAAACTCAGTCAACCATATTTCTTTATGAATACTATTGGGTAATGGTAAGGTACATTACCTATGTGTAGTAGTATTCTCATTCCTTCACCTCAAATAATGTTTATTCACGCACACCATGTATTTTATAACATAATTTATCATATTTCAATCATTTTATATATTTTGTATTTCGGTTATGTACCAACATAATATATAATATGTAGGTATTTATTACCTCATGTTTCTAAATAAGTGTGTTGCATTTAGACTAAATAGCTGTGAATAAGCAGTTAGTAGTCATTTAAAACAAACGAATCTTGTAACATAATCATTATCGATTTTACACTCAATATTTTTTATAAGATCAGCATTGATAACCCAGTAATTTTAAGTTTATTGAAAACCTGTAACGTAGCCCCATTATTAAAAAACGTCAGATGTTTTTTATTGAACCATCTGCGTCGAACCATGAACCATAAACATACTAAATTACATCAGTGGGTCTATTCTATACTTATCGAACACTAAATTGATAAATAGTATAAAACTAAGGGTAGGTTTGTATCAAAATATTAGCACTTATGTAACAATTACACGAAGCCGGTTTTTATTGTTGCAATAAGTGCGATATTTTAACAGCAGCAAGATAGGTGCTGTTAAAATATAGCACTTATTGCAACAATAAAAACCGGCTTCGTGTAATTGTTACAATAAGTGCTAATATTTTGATACAAACCTACCCTAAGTTTGATAATATTTTTCACTTTATCACTTTAGCGGTCGATAAGCATAGAATAGACCCACAAGAAGATGTAGGAATTTACAAACTCAAATATAATATCTAAACGATTATTATCATAAAAGACGACAACGAGAATAAAAGTTAATTTATTTTTAAAAAATCAGTCTTCTAACTATTTCACTAGCTCTAGGTACGTAGTTAATTGGATAGGTACATTATACATCATAAATATGGCGGATCATACCATTGTAGAAATGTTAATGTGTGTAGTTAGGTACATATTTTATTTGTTGGAATCCAATAAATGGTCGACAATTAAAAAAAATATATTCTTCCTTTCTAATGTGGCATGCTGTTTTTGAAACTTGCTGCTAATTATATCTCTTAGTGAAGTTAATATAAGATTATATTTTTATGTGGTAATATTCACCCTTTGTTTATAACAAAATACGGAAAATGGCTATATTATAATACAATTCTTGAATAGGTGCATCATTATTACAACGTTTTTATTAGCTCGTATTCTTGTTTGTCCGGTGATTGTTCGTCCGGTACAAATCTTGCAATCGATTTATAACTAACTTGTAATTCTTAGCTAGACATTTGAAACTTTTAGAATATATCAGAACACGATGCCAATGCATTTTTTAATACGTTTAGCCATCTTTAAGTAGAATTAAATTCATTTTCAGTTAAATCTGTTTTGTATGAAAAGTTATTTCGGAAGAAATCAGTAATCCAATCCACTATTATTGGTTGCTGGGGGTTGGGGTCCTAGCAACTAAATTATTATTATATACGTGCATTACTAAGGAAATCAAAATGACATTTCAGTATTATTTCTATCAAGTACAATTTTTTTTGATCGTTTAAGCTAGCAAGTCAAGTTTATATGATTCAATAGAAAATTTAAGAACGTTGTATATAAAAAGTTCTTTTTATCTTGTAATTATTTTATTTATACGTCCATATACCTATAATATATTATAATATTCTTTTTAACACTACAACATAACATGATGTCCGATGACAGTATTGTAGCGACATAGTTGCGCAGTAGTAAAAGTGAATCACATAAATACCCATTGTTTTTAGAAAATCACATATATTTATTCTGAATTATGACTTCAATGACAATTGAACTCGGAGCTCCCGGATGAGAATCATGTGCTGTATGCTCTAGGTATATTAATAATACAATTTTACCTATTATTATAGTTGTATGCTCGTTTTCCATTATACGAAAATGACCGATCTAAAATTTATAAAGTATAAGAGTACTGACAAAATTATAAGCCCTACCTATCAATTAAAAAAAAAAAAAACAGCTTGATTATTCGGTATTCCATATTGTAGAAGTACATGAAGTCTATAAGATATAATAGTAATAGGTATGTACGCAAAAACTATCAGATACAATAATTAAATTAACACATTGAATTAAACGAACAGTTAAACTTAGCCATCGGTTTTTAGTAGTTTTACCATGTCCAAGGAATCGGAGTCGTGGTATAATGGTATTTTTAACGCAGTTGGAGGTTAAAGAAATCAACCGACCCACTCTCCTAACGCATATTTTTTTATATTAATCAGTAATGTATATAATATACTTTTTAATTAGATATTAATATTTGAGTCGGATTCGCATCCTGATTTTTTTAATCACTCCAATTACCATTATCAATACTAGTGAGCGAGAAATAGTCATCAAAAAGCATCACGTTATGTAAAATTATGATTTAATGCTATTCGTAATATTATAAAAAATACATTCCTTTTTTTCTTCTTCTTCTGTCAATTAACACTAACACGTTTACTCTATTCTGCCTTATACTAGAATAGTGATGGCGAACCAATGGCAGACGTGTTAATAGTGACACGCGAGATTGTTTTGCATAGCAAGCGAATGTTTTATGTTTTTGAGAAAAAAATTAGATACCTACTGCCTACTTAAAAATATTTTTTTTTTACAAAAAAGTTTTACTTACAAATAAAAATATTAAGTTGGTAGGTACCTATATAATATTACAAAATAATGACAACATGGCTATGCGTATTTTCTTAGATTTTTAATAATATGTATGTATTTACTAATCGATGGGCAAACGGAAACGACGAAATTCATGCATAAATAACAGATCACATTGTATAAAAAATAGCAGATAGATAGGTACAGGTACTCTTCAAGTATAGGCATTACGTTTGATTTAAATTGCATAGGTCAGTCCTTAGGTTTTATACGTCACACACAATATTATCGCACTGACCTCATCAGGCGGAGGGGGAAAGCAGCGCCACAAATCTCTGATTTTGATCAATTAATAATTGTATAATGCTTGAGACCACTGTAGCTAGATAATGCCTTATCTTTACAGTTTGTGTGTAAAGAACTGAACTAAGTACTTGCCTAATACAGAAATAGATACTGAAGACCTCAATTATAATTTCTGAACGTTTTTATGGAAATCCCTAGAAAAATCTCCTCGGCACAATTATAGGTATTTGGGAAATTTCGGCACATGTACATAAAAAGGTTCGCCAACCTTGTAGTATAACCACTAGATAAGTGAACGATGCTGATTTATTAATCACGAGTTGATAAGTTTAGTATTTAATCAATTATTATAATTTATTCTATTTCGGTGAAAATACATGTAATTATTGAATACTTCTGATTGAATTAAAACTTCTGATAAAGAACAAAAAATGCATGATATTATATTATCAACAAGTTCTACATTGCAGTGTTTCTACATTACAGGTATAAATAAGACATCTTCATTTAGTTACAGTCAATAAACAACACTAGTGGCTCATTCTTATCGTGTTTCTACTTCTTATTTGAGCATTTTTACAGTAGCAAGTTGGTAGGAAGGAGTACCCACGTGGGGACGGCTGTACCTACATAGTTACGACGTACGAGCAGCACGTGAACTGAAGTGTGCTCTTTTTATGCGTTTCTTTGAGGCAAAATATTGAAGAAATGACAAGAGATGATTCACAAACAGTATTGAGAAACAATGACACATATAGACAAATTATCATTATCAACGTAGACAATAAAATTGACATCTATCGCCAATGTCGACGAGCTTTCGTTCGATGTATTCAGTTGCGAATGGCCTATAGGTACCTAGGGTTGTCAAAAAAATAGAAATACTTTGAGGTATCGACAATTTTCTCTACACTAGAATCCCATCCAAGAGTATTTTATATCTCCTTGGGGTTCATATTAGATAATACTGTGATACATGGAGAATGCATATTTAATAATTCCACACACAAAAGGAAGGTATCAAAAATTGGTACAGTTCGATTATGAGGAATACAGCGGAAAACACATTTTGAAAATACCCGATATACTGGATTATTTGTTAGTTTGGGTTAGCTTAGGTTAGGTTAGGTTAGGTTTACCTATCAAATAATTCAGTACATCGGCTATTTTTTAAATGTGTTTTCCACTGTATTCCTCATAACCGAACTGTACCCAAAAATTTTATATTACTATATTATAGTGGCGACGGGTGGAGGAGGTATGATATTAAGATTCATCATAAAGAGAGCATAATAAACTTTTCCAGTAAAACGTAGTTATTTTCATTGAACTAAGAATACAATTATTTGCATAATATGGTGCTTAGGTATTAGTTTTTAAAATTCAATTAAGCCCTGCCGAACCAAACGATAATAGTTTTGGTATGATATGGGCGATCCGACAAAATAGTGCTCACTTTTCAGTCATACTTGTTTGTTTTCCTTGAATTAAGAATACATATTATTACTTATGGTGATGGTTAGTTTTTTAGAATTCATTAAACCCTGACTAACCAAACCATAATCGATAAAAATATTCTTCTATCTATAGAATATCTAAAATTATCTATGGGTTTTTTTACTATTATGTATCTACAATGTTCAATGAAAACAAATACGTTTGGCTGATAAAGTTTAGTACCTATCGATTATTTATGTGGAACCTTAACAGCCTACCTCCACCCTCCGCCACTGCTAAATTAGCATACAATAATATACAGAAATGGTTCACGATTCTAATTTATTATATTAATAATATATTTATATTATAGTCAACCAACAGGAATATTCACACAATTATACAATATTAAATATTTTTTTCTCGATGGTACGATAACATACAATCATATAAATTACAAAAATAACTACTGAATTAGAAAATGTGGAGCGTGTCTGTTTACTGGAAGCCTGGTGGGAAAAGCGGCAAAATTCATGAATAATTCAAGAACCTAACCTAACCTAAAAAAATAATAATCTAGTATATCAGCTATTTTCAAAATTTGTTAGCCGCCGGTTACCGTAAATTTTATTTAAGATTAGGTACATTTAAAAATACCTTTCATTGCCTACTTAAAATAATCATTTAAATACCGATTTACTAGAACTGCCACAGCATTCTGAACCAAGCGAAAAACGTATAAGTATATTTATTATTATTGTACATACCATATAGATACCTAGGTACGCACTATACGTAAAAAATATTGATATGTTTGGAATCGCTCACCTTATATGTGTTTCCGAATAGGTAAATTTAAAATCTGCTAAAAATGCTACAAAAAATGTAAAAAGTGTTAACTCCTACCTCTTTTATTTTAGGTTTTTACCAAAAAATGGGGGAATATCATGAAGGGGTGATGCAGCATTTTAAATATGCCTTTGGATGAGTGTTGCTTTTAGACTTCTTTATTTTGCGTTTTAGGGTAAATTTGAACAGTTTCGGAACTGGCTCGTGCAGTCGAGAATACCGCAAGGGTTATTAGCGATTTTTTGTGCCTATTTTTTATACTTTCACTAAGGTGATGTAACTATAATAATATATTACAGATGGCAGGAACTTGCATAGCACAGCATGTTGAAATATTAAATCAGACGTAATGGATTTTACAAGAAATACTCTGGTATTAATTAAGCACCATACTTTAAATTTAAATTAAATCAATCTAATGGGTTTTTTCCTAAAAATAATTGGAATACTGGATATATAACTTTTTTCTTTAGAATGGAATCTGTTACACAATAAGAAAATATAATATAATATATAGGATAGGTATAGGATAATAATTAATACATAATAAAGTTCCAAGCATTCTTATAACGGCGTGTCAGTGCATCTAATAATTAATTAATTAAAATTCATCCACAAATTTTCCATAATTGAATTTTCACCTCACTAAATGATTTTTTCCAATTTGATTATAATTAATAAAAAATACATTATCAACAGAAAATGAAAAGATTGTAGTTTTTCCACCGCATTCGTTGTCATGGTGGCACGTCGAAATCCTTCTAACCAACAGTATATCGGTATGCCCAGTTTTTCAGCTCAAATATTATATTTCCGCCACGAATATTGAAAGTCAACACCAATATAATGATTTATTATGGTACCTACAATCAATTGATTACAGTTTTAAATAATGTTATAAGAATCGATTTTAACGACTTTTGCATTTCGTCATTTTCAAACACTACGTAACTATCTACGGCAAATACATCCCAAATAAATTAAATTTACTTAAGTACTTTTTAAATAAGTACTAAATACCTTTACGAAATTACGAAATTACGAATACGAAATTTTATAAAAGTGTTATGTAGTGGTAAGTTTACTATTAATTAAGCCATTTTCTACGATTATATTATGAAAATTGCTAGTATTTACTAATAAAAAGTATTAAATTGAACATAAATTAAACGATGTCGATTATTATTTAGACGTAGATTAGTAAATTGGAACTACTTGCGGATATAATCACAATGCCATTAATTGCATACAGATGATTGTATTAATTATAAACGTGCCAACTTATAATAAAACTGTCGTCATTTACGGCCATGCATCCCTTGGTGGGTCTAGGCCTTCTTCAAAAACTTCCTCCAACACAGACGGTCCCGCGTCGATACTATTTAGTTGCTTTTACCGAGAATTCTTAGATCTGATAATAATCTACTATACATAATAGTTAATTAACTGCAAATAAATGGACCATGTCAAAACCCGGGTCGTTAAAATCCATTCATATTATGGTATAGTAAAAAAACTTTCATCAATAATTGGAATTTAAATTCGAATTCCATTAATTAGGTAGTAGTCGCATACACTTAGTCGATAGTGATTTTGTTTAAGAATTAATTAATAATAATGACAACAATTAATAATCATGCAATTATCTATTGATAATAATTTTATTGACGTAATTCAACTATAAAATACGTACACTGTTTAAAAATTTTAAAAAATGTTGTATTTTCTATTCATTTATGTCTGTGTGCCTGATTTTTTTACTGTCTCCTTAATATTAATTTAGTCAGTTGTAGACAAACGGAAAGAGAATAATTCACGTTGTTTCGGGGAAAATAATTCATTTTATTATAATGTCCATATTTTTTATTATTTGGTTAAGTATTCTTGAAATTTAATTATAAATGGCCGGCATTCATTAGGCAAATACGTCTGACGGAATAAAATATCGCAGTCAACAATCAAAAGCTGACTCAAAGAACAATTCAAACGACATAAACAATCCGAGCAACATAAAAGCTTTCATTAGAACGACCCTTGATGCGAGAAAGCTCCAGCAGATATGAAAGATTTTATCATAATTAAATTTTAATTGATCAAATAAATAAAACTTAAAACGGTAGGCTCGCTTCTTTCGCATAAAAGACCAACGCCTATTTCCTTGAGATTATGTACAGTGCCCGGGGTTCTTGTACTTTTTTTACATAAGAACTTTATACTTGTAAATGCGCTATATACATGTCGGCCGTTGTATATAGAGGAACAAAATTAATTGGTTAAAACTCCTCTCTGAGTCCTTTCCTCTCTCCACCTCGGCGCTTTTCCCTTTGAAGACGAGGAAATGGAAGAAAATAAAAGAAAAAGCGATAGAAAGAGTGAGAGGGGGAAAGAGAAAAGCTCTCCGGCACTTCGTCTTGGAGAGCAAAAATAAATTATAATTCTTTTCATCATCAGGGTTGCCAGCCATCTGCATACCATGGGCGGCTCGTAATTAATATGATTATTTTAATGACTTAATTGTAATAATTGTTTATTCTTTTCAATCAAAAAATATATAAATCATAATCAATAATTGAATATGTACCACTTTAAAGGTGGTACATAATTAACCAGTGAAAAATGTCAATAATTAAATATGTACCACTTTAAAGGTGGTACATAATTAACCAGTGAAAAATGTCAATAATTTTGAAGATGTTGCATATAGATGGATGCCATATTGATTTGTAGCTAACGTAATCAGTAGACTCAGCAGTCAAGTTTTGTCTCTTTTAAATTCCATTTCCAAGGTTTTTTTCAGTATATTTGATAGGCAACTAATAAATAATGATATTATAATATATACTGTAGTGACATCAATTGGCGAAAATGAAAATGAAAGCTTATACGGTAATGCAGCTTATTAATGCAGCTCATACTTTTACTTTTTATTATTTTCATTTATTTTGAAACATTTGAGTCACTTTTTCACTTGTTCCTTTTGATTCTATCATTAAACATGAATACTTAAAAATATTTCTGTATTTTTATCATTAGCGAATATTTTTCCACACAATAAAAAAATTAATTGGTAGTAACTAAAGAACACTACAATCCTTTATCAGAATCATTTTTTAAAAATGCTTTCATAGAATAAGTCTGAATTATTATTTAATTAAACATTTTATTATTTAATCAACTAACATTTAAATTTAGTTTATCTTGGTGACAAGACTTGAAATGAAAATTATTATACGTGTCAATATTATTTATTTATAAAAGCACTTTCATACAGATTATAATAGATAAATAATGGCGATATCTAAGTTACCGTAATATTATGGTATTATTATATATATAATATTATATTTATATTATAAACTAGGGATATATTATTAAACAAACCTTCACGAATAAAAACATTAATAGGTATCAAGAGTTGGTACGTACGATTGATAGACATTTCTATTATTCTGAATAATGTTTCCACCAATGTCCCTCTTGCTTTGCGGTCTTCGTGATACCTCATTTTAAGATGGATCCACGATGCTGTCTATCAAGCGGTTGTTAAATTTTCTTAAAAAATAATATTTTTTCTAAACGTATTAAATTGATTAAAATAAACTATTTATAACCATTAGTTGATTTGTATTTAATATGAATCCATTTTCTTTATTACTATCCCTATTGTATTATTGTTTAATATTATTTATTGTTGTTGGTTATTAAGTTTTTTTTATTTATGATGATATTATCAGCTACCTTTTTTAATTATATCATATTTGTGTATTATGCCGTATCGAACGATCACTATCATACCTAAGTACCTACATTAATAAAATAGAATATTGTTGTATTTTCGTTTTCGTTCAAGCATTATTTTTAAATAACAAAATATTGAAATTAATTTGTAAGTTTCTCAATAAGTTTAAGAAATTTTGTTTATATTCCAGAACATAGATGAATTAATATAACAATATTGTTACCTGTGCATCAGGTAAAAGGGTTTAAACGTAAAAGTGAAAGTGCAATTAATAATCTATCGTAGAGAGCATTTTCCACGTGCCACCTGTGGCGTAGGGAGGCTGCACGAATTTAAGGCACGAGATGAAAAAAAAGACGAAAAGAAGAAAGTACATACCCCTCCTGGCTCTTTTAAGACAGAGCTTTTAAACATTTTCGCTACAATTAACCGCCGCGTTAATTGACGTGTCACTTTAATAAACGTAATCTTTTCGCAGGTTTTTGGTTTCGGATTTAGAAATGAAAATATATTATCATGCTAAAAAGCATGGTGGCTTTTAGAGAAGAATTAAATTCATACACATTATAGCTTTATGGATAAGTCGACGTGCGCCCACATCATATAGCCGTAGACAGGAAGGCACACAGAAAAATGGTATGAGGGTCCATTGCAAAAAAACATCTTATAATAATTTATTATTGATTTTAATGGCGGTGGAAAGGGACGCGTTGAACAAAATCTAGCATGTGCCACTACCTTCCGTATACATTCCCCATACCCAGACACTCCGAATTTTTAGTCAAGCGATGTACACATGGCCCGCAGTTTGTTGCATGCATAATTGGTTATCGAATGCGCGTGGGCTAACGGTCATAATAAAATTATTAACATCATAAGTCTAGTGTTAATTATTCATGAGTACCACGATTCTTCCACTGTCATAGGCATTGCGTGTCGTAAAATGCCAAATGGAGTGAGGGCATCCGATTAATAAAGCTGTTAGACGATCAAATCCCCTGATCACAAAAGTCCTGATGAAGAAGAAGTAGCACGCGCTTGGTCGTACACATGAAGTCGACACGATTATTCGTTCTAATATATGTACCTAAAATCCGTAACTGCTTCATTTGCTAAGTATACAGCTTAAATCAGTGTTTCTTATCATTCATTCATCATAAACACTCCTACCAAATTAAAATAATTAGCGACGGTATTTTTATATATATATGGATATCGTTATGTTTGTGTTATCTGATATTTATTTATTTTTATAATCAATCAGAATTCATTTGTTCTTTAGTGTTAACTTTGAATGAAAACAAAATATTGTGTTTTATAGAGAAAAATACAATTTATACAGAAAAATAAATTTTCAAAAATAAAATACAAAGTACATCATAGAAAAAGTTTGTCTTTAGGGAGCGCATTTACTAATTTTGCACCCCTCGCTAATGGTGCCTGATAGGCTTGACACGAGGTAACGGTTCCGATATAGAAAAGGTACATAGGTGATTTGTTTGGAATATTGTTTGTCCCCTACGGTGATAATATAATACTAAATGTTAGTACTACATATTATAATATATATTTTTATGTAAATATACTTTAAAAATAAATGACATAGGTATAGAATGCGTAATTTTATTTTGTAATTTCGAAATAAAGTTGTTTAAGCGATTATAAAAAAATCTCCAAAACTTGTTAAATATATTGTTAAACGACTACCTATTCAAATAATATTATGTACATAGGTACAAATATTTTCATTTTCTTTTTCAACTAGCAACATATTTCATATTTTCTTAAGGATGAACGATATCAGTCATCTACCGAACTGGTCAATATTATTCTAGGGTAAATAAATAGGTACCTCATTTAAATTATTTTATCAGCTAAGTCTTATTTTATAATAGTATTTCTTCTGGATCTTGAATTAACATTTGTCCATAAGTGATTAACGAGAAATATGATGTAACATCATAACCAATATCTGCATACACAAAATTATTATAATTTTTATGAAACTAATTAAATATTGTGCCAAAAAAGGGTTGCCGAATCACGAGCCATACTTTGAGACGTCCCATTTTCGGAACATGCCCGTCGTCTTGGCGATGAGTCCCCCTTTCCACTCTCCCACCCACCCCCGACACCCCATTGCCCACCCAACCCTTACAACACCGCGGGGTAAAGAAAGAGTTAATATTGATCGCGTTTTTTTATATTTCATTCAACCCTACGCCGCGGGTACTTGCAGCGCTATTTTTTTACCCCATCTATCCGGCCGAGTGGGGTGAAATTTCATGGGCCTGCCAGATCCACCTTTGAATTCATTTTCCCAGGCGCTTCTATTAATTATGGAGTTGGGAATTCTTTATAAATCGATTTTTATCGACCACAACCAAGGTACATTCCTTCTAATTGTTTATTTTCGACCAGTACCTACTTGTCCGATTAATTAATGTCCGATTATTACAATAATTAATTAATGATGTTGGAATTAAATTGTCAAAAAAAAACTAAGTAGACAAGCACTGTTGTTAAATTTACTTATCCCAATAATATCCCAATTTAGTTAGGTTGAGGTACTGAATTTCGATTTACGGTGTTAGTGCTAGTTACTGATTGATTATCTTCGAATGCAATGTTCGTAGTAAATGAAGATTTCCGATTAAATATTTAATTTCTTACATATTAATTAATGTATAACAATCATCAATTTCTACAAATAATTTACCATATTGCATTCGAATAATAAGCAACAACTGGCTCTATGATTGAAACTCACAGTTTCGTACTCCGTCCTGAATACATTCGGTCTTGGCAGAACTCCAACTATACGAAAGCAAACCCGCGGATAGGTCTACAGTCTACCTAATAATTATTCACATAATATCATCTTTTCAATGTACATTTGATCCATAATAAGTTGTAGTGAATGATAAACAACTATTCCTTATAAGAAGGTTTTCACCAGTCAATAGAGTGCCGTATCCTTCGCTTTAGGGCAAAAAGGATAATTTACATAATACTCATAGAAACGTAAGCAGTGCCATATCCATGTTAATTATAATATGTATATTTTCATTGGCTTTACAATCTGACATGGATCTCGGCCGCCTCGCAAAAAGGTTTATTATGAGATTTTTAACAAGAAATGGATGTCAGCCGCTGAACCTATTGGTTATATTATTGATTTTATTCTTTCTAGGATATTCTAGGTATTTGACGTTCAATATTTTCTGTTAAATTATTTTACAGCATTTTTTTAATGATGCAAGTCATATTCCGTTTAACCAAACTAAATATAAGCAATGTATGTAGGTAGGAAGGTATATGTTTATTTAATTTGTATTTTATTTTAAAGTATGTAGATATATATGTAAAGTATTAAGACCATATTGCCTACCTTATTAACTGTAGCACTAACATGAGCGTATTCTTAAAACAATATGTGTGTACATATCGATCTTCCAGTTAATTAGTCAGACAACTCAAAAAAATGAAATTTGAGTTAAATATGCAGTTTTGTGTAAAATTTTACACTCTACTTGGTTAAGTACTTAGATATCTCCAAAATGCCACCAAAAAATGCTAATGTTGATAAACTTCTAAAGCAACTAGGGTTTAATATTGAATAATATACTTATTCCAACATATATATCTGACCAAGATTTAAATAAGTTAACACTTTAATGTTTCTCTATTAAGATGTAAGGAATGTTTTCATCCAGAAGATGAACGACCCCAAATGACCCCAAAGAGTATTGCATGTGTAAAACGATTTTATAAAAAATACCAATCCAAAACCAACTACTTGAAAATAATGTAATGATTAACCCTTTCAAATTGTAAAAACTCCATTACCGCCTTTATAGTTAGTGTTATGACTAATAAAAGAGTTATTTAAAGTAATAAGCAATGAATAAAGCATTATCAACATAATATGTTTATTTTTTATAATTGTAAGTATTCGTAATGATTGTATAGGTACCTACAAATACATTTACATAACGAAAACATCGGTGTAAAATTTTGGTCAAAAAAATAAAAATCTTAATTCGGTCCTGGCACATGTCACGGATGTGTTGTGCTCCGTCGAAAGACGCTCTCGTCTGCAACATCGCCGAATAAATTTTCCTGTTGCATACGTTTTGTTGCTTAGGTACCTACCTCGTATACATATTGCCTAGCTGCACGTATTTCACACCTTATCTCTCCGCACAAATAAAATATACGAAAATTAACACAAAACTCCTTATAATCATTTTTAGTGTGTGCAAAATAATAAATTTAAAAATAAAGATTAACATTAAAAAAAAAATCATTTTAATGATGATAGGTGACATTTTCTTCATGAAAAAACTTTCTATAAACTATAATATATTATAAGAGTTGACAATTTATTCTAAACAATTTAATAGATATCAGGACTGGTTTCTTCCGCCTAGCAGAGTTTCTCAGTTGAGAATGGCCAGCTAAGCAAACAAAACTGAATTTTTAATAAATTATTTGGATAAAGTATCATGTGTGTATATAAACTCAATAAAACCATATTTTCGGCGATAAATAATGAATTTCTTCACTACAATATTAACGTTCTTAATATTATATTCATTATTTGTTTTCACAAGAGATATTAATATGATTGTATGTTGTATGTAGGCAGTGGCGGCTCTAGCATATTTTAGTAAGTGGGGTCAGATGGGGTGAAATATATAATACTTATAGGCCACGGATTCAAATTTCGCACGAACCACAAGGAAAACAAAACAGTCTTTTTAAGGATACACTTGCAGTCGACCACGTTTTTTTAGTAAATCATTCCGATTTAAATATTTTTGTTTTTTTGGTTTCACTAGTTCATACACAATAACTAAATCACTAGGTTGGTGAGGTCCTAATCGTTTCATTTCTAGTTTATCTTCAAATGTCAATGTACTGAACTTATATTTCAATAAATAATCCACCTCATTCATCATAGTACCTACTTAATATTATTTATCAAAATTATTTTACTAACGTGACTATCTACAAATAGTACTTCACAATACATATAGAGAGTGTATACCTATTAACAAATATAATTTAAAACTTATTTTAATAGATGAATGACCGTTGATCACTATTCACTGACGTCTGACTGGCAAACTAAAACAACTTGTGACAGGATATGCCCCGACCAACAAGATAATATACTAATAATATGTACGTCAACTTTTACCTAGGTACTAACATTTATGCAGGGGTGGGTATAATGAATCGCATCCCCGGACCACCACCAATACATGTAAAGCTAAACGTGTATATGACGTGCTTAATGTTCTACACAGTTATAGCGATAGAGAATTTTGAGAATCATAACTGACAATCGCATATAGCGTCTCATAATTGCTTTGCTAGCATAAATATTTGCTTTGATTTGAACGGGTACGTCTCAGAAGGTCCCGGCCACAGGGAACTCGGTTCTCAGAAGTCACAATCCGACATTATCATTGTACGTATAACTGCTATGTAGGTAGACTGAAGCATTAACAGGGTTGCGCTAAGAAACAAGAATCAAGGATGGGTAAACGGTACAAATAAAATTCATAATTAATTTATACTTAACAAAGTCAATGTATTGTGGCAGGCATGTGTAACATGAATATTTAATTGAATATTAATTAAAGAATGATGGGGGGGACTGTCCCCTTGGTCTCTTAAGGTAGAGCCGCCCCTGTATGTAGGTATGAATTTGTAGGAAATTGAGCAATGTCTGAATATAAATAATATGAAACGCGTAGGTACGCAATACAATCAAATTCTTATATGACATGATAAATATCAAAGAGTTGTATGTTTTTATTGCAACATTAATTGATGCGATTATTGCAGAAAGATTTTACTTTATTACAAATTTTGTTTGTTTATTGCGATGGTATGATTGATGGATTGTTTTTTTTTAATAAAAAGGAAGAAAATCATTGTTCATATATATAAGTAACAGCGGATAAAAAAGACAATTTTATTGCAGTGCAGTCCTCGCAGATACACAAGTTGTTCTCACAGCTTATATGGAATGTATATTGTGCAACGTTAAATTACTTTCAAACAATTTAAACATTAGACTTATAATTAATACCCTTTTTCAGCTTCATCACATACCTACCTAAGCACATTATTTTGTCTTGCATAACAGCATTCTAACTAGAGTCTAAATTGAAAGCTATGAGAATCTTATTAATATATTTTATCATACAAACAATTGATTATGCCATAACCGTTAGCCGTGTTAGCCGCACATCTAAGCTCTTCTCGAATGCAACATGTCGAATATGTTGATTTGGTACTCACAAAACACATGTAACCTAATGTACCTCCGCACACTGCTCGAATGCGACATTTTAGATTGAAAAAAATAGCTAGTGTCGCAAGCAACACATTTCACTTGATATGTTGAGGTGCAGGTATAATTCCAAAATGTCGCTTTGGCGCATGTGAAGAAGTCGCTTTTTCATTTGTTTTCCGGCATGGCCTCACCTATGAGCACGGAATACAGTTACATCAGTGCGTCTAATTTTGATTTATGACTATATCCCAGACGAGACGATTTTCAATGTGCGACAGGGCGTATGGAGATAACAAACATTACTAGAGAATCAATTCCATAATTACGGCCCAACTTACCGTACCTATTTGATAATCCCGGAATCAAAATTTCGAAACTCGGCCTATTTCTTCATGTACCTATGTTATTTTTTTTACAATTATTAGTATTTGTCAAACTTGCAATTAGGTTAGTTATATTAGAAGATTCCTTACGTAGATATTACTATTGTAGAGCGCGCACAAAGAAAAGTGGTTTGGGGGTATATTTCGAAAAAAATATTCATAATAATTTATTTTTTAAGGCGACAAGAGCTAGCAAGTGTCACTGACTTCCACATCTACCCCGCCTCCTTACCAATAGTTTGTCGTTGTTTCAATCGTTGGGTTGGCGAGTTTTTTCACGAGCAGTTTTCTAGTACATTCCCTATACCCAGATACTCTATTATTCCCTATACCTAGAATAGATTTGAGCCTAGCCTGCAGGTGTAACCAAGGGTGCTCAAGGATGGTTATGAAATGCGCGTGGTCCATCGGTCACAATTCTTAGGATCGTTAGTGTCTTTTAGGAATCAGAATATTAAAGCAAACATTGGATATCCCAGACGGTTGCACCAATTCACGAGTGGCACGGGTCTTCCAGTGATCACAGGTCTTGTGTGTCGTAAAATTATGACAGAAGTGGGGTTAACCGACAGCCATATCATCTTCATATCAGTCCATATGAAGAGGAAGAAGAAGTAATAATCCATTACCCAAATAATTTGTAATTGTTCTTTCCCTGGGGGAGGCGGACCCGGAATTGGATTCACTAATCACATAATTACTGTTGAAAATAGATTGATTTTTAGAATTCGTTAATATATACGTATTTTTTTCTTATTATTTAGTCGTAGAACGTGGAATATGACTGTATGCAATATGAATATGTGCTGCAAAGTATTGTAGATGCAACGCTGTAATAATAAATTGCAATACGTATACAGAGCCATCCTTTGAGATAATTGGAAAGCTTTACTTGATTTAAGTTTTTGAAAGAGTGCAATATATCAATGGGTCCAATACTAATTTTAATTTATTTTAGCGTTTTTCATATTTTAATAAATGTTCCTTTTGTTGCAATTATGTATTTCAAATAATAATATAATTGACTACATTTGATCAGCTGATTATCTCATATCTATAGTAAGATACATTTGTATAGCTTATATTATATGCATTAACGACGTTAATTGCCAAGCTTACTTACTTAAGGTATTCCAATGTTATGAGACACAGAGTCAATTATCCCCATCATATCTAGTGGTGAATCTCTAGTATTGGTTGAGGATTGCCAAACGGTACGCGTCGGCTTATAATTTCATTGGTCCCGGATTCAAATCCCGGAACTAACAATAGCATATTCACAATATGTTGTTTTACAATGTGTGTTTAGATCCAAGTTGATCAAATGGCTTAACATCCATATCTCGTTTAAAAAAATCTGTTAATACAACCTCCACTTTGTGGAGCCCCACATGATCTTGTTATGATCGAACAAGGTTTAAAAGAATGTATCATTAGATTATAATCAAATACATTGCACTTTTGCAGGTTAATTTTATTAAAATCAAAATCGGTAATTCATATCTACGTGGATACACGTTATCCGCGTTGAATACGTTGTTTGTAAATTAATGGCTTATCTTGCTATGGAAGCTTACTTACATACTCATATTTTTTAATATTTTACGTGATTATTCATCAAAATAACGATTAATTATACATAAAAGTACCTACTTATTTTACGGTCGTTACATTGCGTAAATATTACCACAGTGTGAATCTTGCAAATACGAGTAGGTACATATGATTGTGAAGTTTGCTAAAAATGTACAGCCATTGTGAAATAAATAGTTTATTCATCAGCCTTAATAACACTTTGAACATCACTTCTATGTTTAATATATAAAGTTTCTCTACATGCAAGGTTTACCTTGAAATTTTTTGAATTATGATAGTTACATCGTTACATACTTACGTATATTCTCATACCTATTGTAAGAAGTTGAAGCACACCTGCGAGAGTTTTCCTGCATAACATTTACCTATCTTTATTTAAATTTAATGCATTTGCATGAGCATTGGTCATACATGATCTCAATTAATTAAGCTTATATTTTGTTGGTAGGGTAGGTATTAAAAGAAACAGCCCTTTAAGAAAAACAAACATTTTAATAGATAATAATATATCGGACATTGAAGTAATCGTACAATAATAGATCGATAAAATGGGGAACAAATAAGGGAATAATTATACATCAATACAATATAATGATAATAATGATTAATATCAAGAGACGATATTGAAATTTAATCAATAAATTTAATCAATGCCTCTGAATATTTTCGAATGGGAATATTAATTTATTAACCGGGAGACATTCATCACATTTTTAATATATATCCATAATAATAATATATGTCACAATACCGACATTACTTTTTTACACATTCCATTTGAGGAAAAATAATAAATTATTTAAAAGGTTAATTAATATGAACGTAATACCATAGTGTGTGCGCAGTGCCTATAGTTAAAAAACCGTGATTTTTCTTGGATTTGAAAATCGAAATGTTTATTATAATATTATTGTTTCACTCTTTATAATAAAAAATTTCGTTGCACTTAGATGCGTCAATCTTAATATAATCATGAAAAAATTTGTACTATTTCTTACGATGAATTCCTTCAAAAATTAATCATTTTTTGGTAGTTAAAAAAATTAAATTCCATGCAATAATATTATCATTATCAACCATTTTCAAATCACGACACAATGAAGGTAAAGTACCTTCTTATAATATTCCTCCACACAAAATGATATTATATTCTTATTTAACAATGTCAACAGTAGCACAATATAAACATTGTAGGTACATAAAATACTTGTTGAGTAAGTATTAGAAATTTACAGAGTTTTTTAGGAAAATTTACATGTAGACCGTGCTGCAAATATTAAATAATTAAAAACAAAAATAACTTCGCATATTATTAACAAAAACAATTATTAGGAATGAAATATGTACCGCCATTTTAAAACTAAGGAATTGGCCTGTACTTTTATTAATCAATATTTTGATAGTTTTTAATAAATCCTTTATGGCAACTTGAATTCAATTTTTTTGTTTCTTTGATGTCACGATTAAATATTTTTTTATATATGCAATAAAGATAGGTAACTATTTAAAATCAGTCTTGTAAATTTGCAAACTTTTAATTAAATATAAATCGTTTAAATCTAGGATTCATACAACAACATTGAAAGATTGTTAAATAGACATAGTTGAATACATCTATTATGTGTTTATAAAATAATTATTTAGTGTAATAAATATATTTATAATTCTATTGAACCAGTATATTGAGGTAGGTTACGGTCATTAAATTATCCATTTATATTATGTATTTATTTTATATGAGAGTATTATCAATCTTTGTACCATTTGTTGCATATCTCAACCGCATGAAACTATCATATCATATTCAAAGAATTTCGAATACAAAAATATTACTGAAAACTGTACAAGTTATAGACGAAATTATCAGATACAATGTAACGTTTATTAGAGACTATACAATATACATATTCAAGGTACTTTAAATTCAGAATTTATCTAGTTATTAAAAATCTTTTAATATCTAGACACATCTTTATAGTAAGTTCCTGTAATCAAATTTATTAACTCGATTATTCATAAAAATATCTTTGGAATTTCCATAATGGAAATACAAATTCTCACAATAAGATATAAATACGATTTAAAAATCATAAAGTTTGGCATCGTTTGAAATCAACTTACAAAAATAGCTAAAATATATATTTATTTATTTCATTACAAGTGTTTTACTGTCAATAAAATGTTGTCAGCTCAAAATCATACAAAAAAAGTAAAATTATTAAACCCTGTTGAAACAATCTTAAAATTATATTTTTAATCTTAAACTAATACCCGTAATCAAAATAAATTGTAATTATTAAAATAATGTTAAATTAATTTTAAATGTTGGAGGTAACCGAACACCTTTATAATACCTATATAATATAAATAAAGTTTAATGGAAATTGTAAAGAAACATATCATAAACACTAAAGTACTATATATATACTTAGATACATTTTCCAAAATATAAGTATACGCATAATAATATAATATGCATTATATTTCTTTTTTGAGATAGGTACTTACATCCAAATGAGATCAAATTATTTACAAAAAATGTACAATAAAATTAATATAATAATCGTGTGACATTATATGAATGAATGAATTTCAAATAAATGTATTTTATTTTAAGTTCGAATCATTTTTTTTCAAATCTTATAATATTGGGCCTTTAATTTACCTAATAACATTTTATATCATAACATCGATATTTTTTAACATTACAAATTGAATTCATAAAAACTACGACTGTTACCATAATCCAAAATAAAGTTATGATTCAAATGTTATTTTTTTTTTGTAGTTATATTACATTAATCAAAAGGTTTTTTATTCACAAATTTGGTCAAAGAACCGATTTCTTTATTTTTTATAGGTAAGTATAATATTTGTTCAGTGATGTATTACATAATGTTATTTATTGTAATCGTATTTGTTTTTATTAAAATATAAGAAAACTATGTTAGTTGGATCTTAATTAAGACGTAATCTTTATCTTTGAAAGTTACATTTTGTATCCAAGTTGGTCCATTACCTTTTCACAGTAGGTAAGTATATGAGAGTTAATAAACCAAAAATGTAAATTTAAGTAAGTAAGTTATCAAACACCATTTTATTGTAAGAACACTCGTTGTCCAAAAAGAGAAAATAATTAATGCATTTTTAAATATTGCATACTAATTTCTTTTAATTTGAATAAATAAAAACTATCATCACTGCATATTTTTTTGTGAAATTGTAAAAATTAATTAATTATTCCCGAATTGAAAAATCTGTGGCATTTTTCATTGTGTTAAATCTGCTTATGATAAAATAGTATAATTTTGTATTCCATTATATAATATAATTTAGAGAGGTAATTACTGAAAATTTGTAATTGTGTAAAATTGTTATCAAATAAAAGTTGGCCTCAATATTAATAAGTAGGTACATTGTAATGTTCTAAATAGATACACATCAATACTTAAATACAAACAATTTTATATTAGATTAAACTACTTAAAACTATTATACTCAATTGATGGTAAAATGTACACATATTTTCTATTACACGTAAACCTCTTAAATAATTTCTATTTACAAATACTACAGCAATTGAGGTAATAAAGGTCGCGTATAGATTTCATTTTTTTAGTTGCATTCTGATCATATTATTCGGTCAGTCAAACAAAAGCGTCGCGCGTTTGAAAGAAAACTAGCGTAATGATAAACTGGTTTCAATTCGTCAACAATGAAGCAGTCGATTGGATAAAGTCTCCCCTTTTCTGGGCTTTTTCGAACAGTGGCGTGCTAACATCTAGATGCTAGGGTGTTTTTAACAAAATAACAACTGCGCATGAAACAAAAATACCGTTTAATATTATTTGGATTAGTGTTTCCTTTATAATTTTCAATTATCGATCGTAGGTAGGTACAGCAAATTAAAAGTATTACAGTGAGTTAGTTAATGTGTAAATTTTCCTTTTATCCATTTTTGAATAATGCACCAACCTAATATCTTATACATACTTAAAATTGAATGATATTTTTAGTTGACGATCAATTATCCGGGCATTCAATTTTACCTGATTGTTAGAATGATATAATTGTTTTGAGAATCATTAATAAATCGTTTACGAGAAGCAACAGACAAATTTTCAACACCCATAATTATATTTAATAACATCCATTTATCGACACCGCTCTATTTTTTATTACAACGTTTTTATTAGCTCGTATTCTTGTTTGTCCGGTGGTTGTTTGTCCAGTACAAATCTTGCAATCGATTTTTAACTAACTTCCCAACTAGCTAGACATTTGAAACTTTTAGAATGTATCAGAACACGATGCCAATGCATCTTTAAGCAGAAATGAATTCATTTTCAGTT
Source organism: Rhyacophila brunnea (assembly GCF_057557595.1). Classification (NCBI taxonomy): domain Eukaryota; kingdom Metazoa; phylum Arthropoda; class Insecta; order Trichoptera; family Rhyacophilidae; genus Rhyacophila; species Rhyacophila brunnea. The sequence goes on from NW_028233350.1 coordinate 22,811,425, forward strand.
ATCTGTTTTGTATGAAAAGTTATTTCGGAAGATATCCGTTCCAATCCACTATTATTGGTTGCTAGGGGTCTGGGGTCCTAGCAATTAAATTATTAATATATACGTGCGTTACTGTGGAAATCAATATGGAATGTCAAAATGATATTTCAGTATTATTTCTATCAAGTACAAAAATTTTTGATCGTTTGAGCTAGTCAAGGCAAGTTTATATGATTCAACAGAAAATTTAAAAACGTTGTAGGTATATAAAAAGTTCTTTTTATCTTGTAATTATTTTAATAAATAAAACGTAACAAACTGTATTGGTACCTATTACTTTACTTTACGGTGAGCTTATGTACCCGTTTGTTACGCCACTGAGATGAGCCATTATTTCCTCCTCAACCAAGATCGAGTAAGTACAAAGGAATGTCAAATTCTACAATGAAGTTAATAAACGGGTATTGTTTAATTTTATCAAAATAAGCTATTATTATATTTTATTCGAGACCAAACTCTCAATGGAATAAGCAACGTTATTTCGATCCGTTTTTTGAAAAGTTTTGTTTTCATGAGAATCGAATTTCGAATGTTGACGGAAACATAATATGAAAAATTAACGTTACGGATTTGATCATTGTTCGAGACAAATCAACTCAAAACCTGATCTCATTGTAATTAGTTAGGTACCTACTTTAGTTACAGAAAGCGAGTACATAATACACGAAGTCTTTATTATTAAAAACGATAAACTAGTTTCTCGTTAGCCTGTTTCAGTGAATCTTTGAAAGTAGTTTCTCAGATTTAACTATGATGATGCTGTCATTATTTTGTATATTATTAAAGGTGCCTGTCAGAAAAATACATTGTATGCATATTGTAGATTTGATATTTGAACACTCTGTAAGTAAATCGGAAGGAAATTCTACCAGTATTTAATTGCGAATGTATTTGTTGATATTGCATTGGATTGAAATTTTTGTTAGGTACCTATGGATATCTAGTAGATTTTACTAGTCTAGTAAGCAACGCTATTTTTATTTGAGAATCGAAAATTGGCTTATTGATTATTTTTTAATGATTTTTAAGAAAATATTTTGTCATTCGGCCTTGATTTTTTTTAGTAAAAAATACTGTCAGTCAACATTACGACAATATAATACTGAAAAATTTGCGGAAAGCAAGTTTCAAACAAAAACTAATAGGTACCTGTTCTAATTCTATAGAAAGTACGAATAATAAAGCAATAAATAATTTTAGCATATGCCAGAAAGTATATTCAGCAGAAAAAAGGTAGCGCACCAAAGCATCAATAGTTTAGTCAAAGTAGGGAAAATTTTGCATACTTGTACATTATTCGAGTACCCGAAATTGCAGCATATTTCAAATGGGTGTCGTAAAACTGGCAATAAAACTGTTCGTGTAATATTTTAAATAACAAAAACATCGTCTGTTGTGTTTGTTTCTTGTAGGAGTATAATGACGGCGAAATTGAAACTACCGAACTAATGCACGCGTTTAGCAAATTCTAGAAATAGCTACCCTGATAATAAATAAATTTGGCAAAAACAGAGCAAAAAAACAGGAAGAGAAACTTACACGGGGCGCAGACTGCAGCAGTGCCCAAATGAATCGATCTTCGGTTGAACGGAGGTTTCAAAACTATCTACACAACAATAAATAATTTGATCACGGTTGCTAAAATTTAAACCATAATCAAGAAATTAAAATTCAGCAGACATTTATAATAAATCACCACAACAGTAAGTCAGCCTATACCTGACTTACTGTAAACTTGTCATTTGTCAAATCAATTCTATTACCGGGAGGTATAAAACAACATCATTAAGTCAATTCATGTGTCTAACTAATTCAATACCTAATCCAATAAAATTGTTCACATTTATATTGTATAAGCCCATAAGCCAAACTATTAAAACTTGTTTGAAACATTTAATAAAAAGTAAGTTAGTCTGAATAATGTAAAAATATTAATATACGTTTGAATACTGTACGAATAATATACGTACTGCTTGTACATACTATTGTGATTGTAAATAAGGTTAACTCTTAATTGCAAGACTTTACCTTCCATCAACAAATTATACTTATTATTATTTATGTTTTATTTTGTGTTCACAAAAATGTTTGAAAAATGCGTAAAATTATTTTTAATTGAGATTTCTTTCAAAAACGTGGTTATTATCTTTGCTTTTTGGCTCTACTTATTAAGTAGGTATACTTTGCAAAAGTGAACGATTCTGTTATACTTACGTTACGATTAATTAAGTAAACAATTATTGTTCTGCAGTCGCGCTGTATTTCAATTTCGTATTAGAAAGGATCTGGGTTTGACAATCTTTCATTGAAACACGCAACCGATTTTGCCTTCATTTCTGGGTCCTTCAGTAATATAATGTGGTCTTTTGTTTGACGGACGACTGCAGCGTCTGCTCGGCCGAAGATGAAAGAAAAAACCAAATAATATTACCCAAATTTGCAACGCGGAAAGCAATAGGTAACCCACCAGGTATGCGAAATAGCTATGGAGCTATGCCGATTCTTTTATATTATTATCCAAGTTCGCACAATGAAGTGGGAGACTAAAATATCCGATGACTGCCTCGTAATGTTTCTCTTTGAATTATTTCTCAAAAATCGCGCAATCCAGCTGAAATTTATTCAATAGCGGACGTATTAAATTAAATTTCTTAAAAAAAATACACGTGTTATTTGGCACATCAATGAGGGAACAGTACTTGAAATGTTGGTGCAAAAAAAACTATAAAACTGAGGCTTAATTTTATTTTGTTTTCATTCAAATCGAAATAAGTAAATGTATTTTTACCATACAACGTCCATAGAACAGAACTGTTAACTCCAAATAATTATAAAATATTACTTAGTATCTAAGTGTAAAAATATCGGAATTGTTTGAATCAATTTAATGCTTCATTCGCACCAACATAACAAAGTAGTGAGTAAGTACATTATATTCGCATAAATTTTGATGGAGTTTAAAGAGGTATATTTTTATATGACATCGCTTCGATATGAAAAGATACAACTAATACGATTAAAAATATATTTTAAGCCAAAATTTGTGGTACGATAATAATTGGTTCTTCACCGAGGGGGGGGGGGGGTTTAGTTGCGCGAAGCGGGACTTTACCTTAGCGTCCCAGCCGCAGCGCAGTGCAGCCGAGGATCGCTCTATTCGAGAGGAACTTGTATACCGGGGTAAATAACTTTCTTGTTTTTGTACAAGGGAACAACAGAAAATTCTCATATTATCATAACAAAATGACTGCTTATTTTAATATACATTCGGGCGAGTCAGCCCACGTTTAACTTTGATACATTCTTAGGTAATTTAGATAGTTAAGTCTAGTGACTATTAAATTTGTTTTAAAAAAAGATTGGACGACGCTACGCGTGATATGGTCGCCTATTGAGGGAGAGGTCCTCTGGTTCTGTCTGTTCTGGCAGAAGGGGGCAAGGAATACCTTCCGATCCGCTATCGCTGAAAGAGACTGGCGAGCGAGGCAAGGTGATACCAATGCCGAGACTGTTTCCCGTGCATTTGTGGTGTAATAGGTGATGCCGCCGCCGGAATCTCCCAAGACATCTCTCACAGCAGAATGGTTTCTCGCCATTATGGATCAGGGCATGTGCTTTCAGCTGATTGGAGTCTGAGAATCGAGCTTGACACAGGTCACAACGGTACGGTCGCTCTCCTGTATGCACCCGCAGATGTCGCCTCAGATTAGCAACCTGTACAAAATGTCGCGGACAGTGCGGGCAACTGTATGGTTTTTCTCCCGTATGTAGTCTTAAATGCGTTTTCAGATGATGGTCACGCGTAAATCTCTTATGACACTCTCCACACTCAAACGGCTTCTCCCCTGTATGCGTCCGTTCATGGTTTTGCAGGACGTGTTTATAGCCAAAGGAACGTGAACAAACCTTGCAAGTGAAAAGTTTATCTCTCGGCGCCTCGCGAGACGGTGGCGATCCAGCTGATGACGGAGGAGATAATGGGGCGGGAGGGCTTATAATCGTGGGTTGTTCTTTTTTCGTTGGGCTCCGCCGTTTTTTTATTTTCTTTTTGGGCTCCGCGTCTCCGCTGCTGCTCGAAACAATGTGATTGTTGTTGAGCTTAAGATGGTGATGAGGCGGAGGTGACGGACTCGGCGGACAAGGAGGCCAGGCGAGAAGGGCGCGGTGGTAGAGGGAGGGCGGAAGGGCTGGCAGTCCCGCGAGTAGGGCGGCAGTGTGACTCGCCAGCAGCTGTCCGGCGCTCATCATCGGAGGATATGAAGGCTCCCGGCCTGCGCCGCCTACACTGGCTTCGTGCTTCATGCTGCTCAGCGGACGGACGCAAACCACTCCTGGTAAACAAAAGAAAACACCATTAAAATCAAAGGTTCAAATTGTCCAAGCAACAAGGTACTAGATAATATAATAAATAGGTACGTCGTACACACAGAACAGATAATAAATAGAATACCGATAGGCTATATTCAATACGCCGCATCTTGATGCAGGGTTTTGAGTGTCCTACAAAAATGAAGCACGCATTATGCACGTGCAATAGTGTGTATAATACACCAACATTAAATGAGCGTAAATGCATAAACCGAGAGCAGTTTTCAGTATTCGACGTAAAACGTATTCTTGACACGTGTGTAAGTTTAACCCGGTTCTTCCTTACTCGAGTCGGTAACCTGCTATCGCCTTACCCGTTATGTATTCAAGTTTCCATTATTTCTGAGTTCCCTGGTCGTACGTCATAATTTTTTGTGAACGAGTATTTCTTTTTTATTCGTTATAATATTTTAGTGATATAGTGAGTGCTGCATAACTAAGATATTTGTGGTAATTTAATATATCCGTTTCTTTTGATGATAGTGCAAAATATTTCCTATTAGAATGAACATAATATTATAGAAGTGCTCTTTCTTTTTTTTTCAATTTAATATTTACTATATAAATATTATTCGTTCCTGCATTTTACAAAAAGGAGTTTTTGAATCGATGAAAAACCGTTTGTGCGATACAAAGGCCATAAAGGATTTATCGAATGTCAAATCACGGTATACGTAAATAAATAGGAAAAAAATCACGTGCGGTTGACGTAAAGTGCACGGTCACGATTGCGAGAGGCTCTTCAATCTGCGAAATGAATCGACGGATCATCATCGCCGAGGAGGATCCGATCGGCCAACAGTTATTTGTGTTTGCCAAAAGTGATCACAATGAAACGAACGCCTCGGGCAATGACGATTTACCGGGGAGAGAAAAAAAATATATAATAATAACACACGAGAGTCGTATTATGCGGAATTGTTGGGTACGATTGTGGAATCCGAAATTTATTGTCATTTATCATTTATTGTCCGCGTCTGAAGCGAAGATGATGCTTTGTGTTGGTTTAATTTTGCGTTTCCACTCGAAGTTATTGATCGAAAAGATTTGGAGTGCATTCATTTCGGCCGCTACCTCCCGCGCCATGCGCCGAATGATCGTCCGTTCTGCTTTGCTTTCGATAAGTACACTTGCATACAAAAGAACTTATCCTTTCGAATGACATCCAGGTAAATAGTGCAGGATATAAAATAATTCTGCAACTTGTAAATCGACGTGATTGCGACTGAAATTGTTTCTTTTCTTGCAGTGGGTACCTAAGACAAGTCTTTGTCATATTCCAACACACGTGCATATACCTAAACCTGACAACAATACAATGTTTCCTGATGCATATTCGTATGTTATTCTAGGAAAATGTTTACAAGATACGCGACGTAAAAAGCAACTGCTGAATACCAACCAGTAGGTATTATTGAATTAATAATATGAATTAAATAATTGGTTATCAAATTAACCCCAAACAACAGGTATATTTATACAATATGTTAATTGATAGATTACTACCTACTAATATTTTCGTTTACACCCACGTTGGCCGCGTGACTTAAGCGCCGGTCTATAGTGTCGTGGGTCCTAGGTTCGAATCCCGGGTCTGGCAAGTACACAAATTGTTTTTCAATTTGTGTATGAGTCAGAGTATGGACCTAATAGGTTGAGCAAGTGGCTGACATCCATTTCTCGTAAAAATAAAATCTGTTAATACAAACCTCAACTACTTGGAGGCCCATATGATCCTATTAGGATCGGACATGGTCGAAAGAAGAAAAAAGAAGAATATTTTCGTGAACTAAAAATATGGCACTTACTCAAGTATCTATTCAACAGAAATCACCAATAATAAGTATATCCAATGACATTATTTAAAATGCAGTTTTTTTTCAAATTGACTGACTGAAATGTGGACCTTTCGGAGACTTCCTCTTCCTGGCAAAGGGATAGAAAAATATGCGCATCTTAAATTTTTAACTAGGTACCTATACCATTTATTTAACATCCTGGAGAAAAAAACATCGGTTAATCATTATGAATATTTCAAAATTCAACCAGGTTTGAAAACTTTCGGGTTCAAACAGGAAATGATCGTAAGTGTGTTCGACCATTTAGTTTAGATCTTTGAGTTTATTATATCACCATGTTATTTTTCTAAAATCTAGACGGCGGCATTAAAAAAACGAACTCATTCATAGCTTGGCATAAGTAATAATAATATCCCATGAACACAATGTAGGCAACCATACTATACTTAATAAGTATAGTTTTTGTAATATAACTTTAGTCCGCGTAATGTACGAGAGTAGATAATATCTAGTGCTAGAAGTGTATATGTCAGATTTTGCACATTTTGAGAGAAAGAACTTTAAAATATTTCCTCTTTCAATGATAGGAATGCCTATGTCAGCCGATGTACTAGTGAACTAAGAGCACATTTAAAGAAAGTATATGTAAAAATAATGTGTACCTAGGCATATTTTAGTCAACAAAGACAAAGAAATTCCTATGTTGACATGACGATTCAAATTTTAAGATTTCCTCAATTTCCAGTATTTTCCAAAAATAGTGTCTGATTATCCGCCTTTGGCTTATTAATTATTACTTATTATAATATAAACAGGTTTTCATAATATGTATTGTAAAAGTTAATAATATTAATTATTGTTGATGAGAAATAAACTATCGCCTGTACTGAACAATAAATTGATATAATTTGACATTGGCACTTCTAGTATTATAATATGTAAAATAGGTACCTACCTACGGCAAATATTTAATTAATAAGTGATCACTAAATAAAATCTTGTGCATTTAATCGATTCATCGAATACATTCGATCGGCTTTCAAAAACTGATTTTGAGAGAAAACTCCGAAGGGAAAATTTCATTCTAGCGGCTAAAAAATATTCCCGCAAACATCATATATTATTTTTCCGTAAAAAAAGTAATTTTTAATGTTTTTTTTTTTAAATATACTTGCTATAATTTTGTTAACGGATGTAGGAACATTATTTGCACATTACAGCTATGCAGTATCCATCTATCACTACAAATTAATTTGTATTGTCAATATACATATTTCAGTAAAGTACTTATCTAATAATATTACCTGTAGAAGTTCATAGTAATATATTTTTGTAGTTATATTCTAAATGCCAAAAGAATACAATGACTCAGCTTTATAGATAGGAATTAAATGATTAAATTGAAATGATTAGACAGAAGCATTATAAGAAATAGACTCCAATGGTTTCCTATTTGAGAACGCAGAATTTATTTACACATTAAAAAAGATCAAAATAAACCCGATTAATTCCTTAGAATTTTTTTGATCCGAAAAATAATTTTAATTCCGCGTACAAAGCCTTCCGACGAGAGAGCGAAGAGACAGGAAGAAATTTTCTTCTTGACCGAATTAAATGAGAAACGAAGAACATTTGGAAATTTAATTCATTAAAATGAATTCCTTTGTGCACCTACCGGGCCTCGATGGTGATCGAACCTTTTGTCGGCTGGAATCGGATTAGGACGCTAATTGATATCGAGAAGGAAAGAGACTTCGGGACCCCACTGCCCTACAGACAGCGGCGTAGAGACAATTTCTCACCACCCCCTCGACCTCACAAATTAAAATCTCGCTACAACATAAACTACACTATACTATACATACCTCATTTTAATTCGTAGCAATACAAGTATATTCTTATTCGTACTATAACCGTCAATCCCAAGATAAATAACCACGATATCTACCATTTGGAAATATTTCCTCAAATAATGCCATTACTACCTACGCAAAAAAAATGATACATCTTTGGCCGATAACTAAAAGTTAGTGTGATAATGATTATGAGAGAATAGTAGAAAAAATAATAAACTATGAAAGTGACCGAAAAATGTGACGTATTAATTCAAAATTAATCGGTAGAAGTCCATTTTACAATAATTCCAATTGGAATCAAGCAGGGTCGCAATTTACAGCGAGAGCTAGGTATGTAGGTATATTGATCATTTTTGTTGGGTATTTCGGGTTTAAAATCATTATAAAGTACTCTATAAATTAACAATCTATATCCACTCTAGCATGTAATACAGATAAGCAATGATAAATCGTCTTTGGTGAGACACACGGCACTGCAGTTTGCTTGCGTCGACGCAGCCCTTGCTGGATTCTAAATGCATCCTATTAGAATCTCCAATTGGAGCTTTGTCTTCTAGTTCAGATATGAGTATTACAACCAAAATAATTATCGACTAAAAAACTAGATGCGTAAATTTTATATTTGAAGTATTATTGATAGTATAGGTATGTAATTAACTAACTAAAATTATATTTTATAGAATTTTTTGAATTGTCAGCGTTAATTTGGTGGTAATAAATAATAATTTCAAAGGTCAAGTGGGCAACAATGATTCCTATTTAAAAGAAACACTTGTATTAACAGATAAAATATAGGTAGGTAGGTATCTATTTAAATTTATATTTTAAATAAAAAATCTCACAATAATGAGTTCAATTAAATGAATAAAAAACTGGCAATTTCAAATAGATCACCGACCGTATCGGTGATACGTATCTACATGCTAGTATATAAATATATATGTCGGAAATTAATGAAAAACTTGCAGCCATAGTTTTAATTTATCGCTTTGCAATAACGCTAGAACAAATCACCCCCTTTTACAGAAATGTATCGGCGCTAATGCACCGTCTCGGCGGCCTCCCTCCAGAGGCGGCGAGCGCCCACTTTCCATCTTCCCTCTAAGTTCCTCTCATTCTGCCCTCTGAATTTCTTTTAGGAGCCCTCTTTGGCATTAAAACATTAAAACGCACGGCACGAGAGGAGAGGCGGCTTGATTTTTGTCAAACGAAAATCAGCTTGTTTAGAAATTTGACTTACTGATACAAGAAACTCCAACAAAATGATTGGCAACTCAATGCTGCGAATTACTATACTTATCAATATATAGGTAATATGGATTTCTGATCTGTTAATGCGAATGTTGTTGTTAAGTTTTATTTATTATTTTTTTTATTGAAACGACAATCAATATGGATAGTTATTAGTGTTATTACATCCTGAAAAAATCTACGGCAATTAATGATCATTCTCGTCTACCTTTTCCGTGAACAAGTAGATGGATATATCTACTTACACAATGAAGTTGTATACCGGTCATTGCCGACTGACTGAAGAGGAAAGCCGATAGATTTCACGACTGGTCCTACCTTTCCGCCCCTCCCGTTCTCTATGGATGACCTGTCATTGTCTATAGGGTGCTCAAACTGACGCGTCTGTCGTGTTCACTTGTCGGAGTATTCTTAGTTTCAGATTTCTTTCAGATTATTTTAACGTATCTTGGAGACCTTGGAGTTCATCTGATTTAGTGGTTCTGTGTTATTAATAATTGGAAGTGACGATCAACGCAATTAAACTTCTTCTGTGTATAATAATATCACAATACAGTAGGACGTTTGTCAATGTGACAGTCGATTCTAAACGACCATAACTAATAACTTATTTATACTCTTCAGTCATTATAGAATACCAAACTCTGCTTGCAAATTTTTTTTATTAATAAATAGTATGGAAGTGGACGACTCGTTGCTTATGCAAAAAGTTATGATCAGGCTTTATTAATCTAAAGATGGCGGTGATACCGGTTCATATTAATAATTGATCCGATTTCTAGGTGCACAACAAACTTGTTTTTTTTTCGATTTTTAGGCGCGTGTTTTTCTACTAGCGCCTCACCTCATCTCGTTGCAAGTGCGTTATTTTTGAGATGTTGAGAATCATAATGAAAGTTTCTATATCTAGATAGAAGAAAAATAATCGTCAGTTTTAACCAGTGAACAAGTATAAAATATTATCTTGTAGTTCTAGTATGTGCAATTTGGTACAATTATTCCGATTAGAATAATATCCAAAGATTCTAACTAGACTACACAATTCCACTGAATATTAATTTCAGAAATAGTTATGGAGAAACTAATATGTATTATGTCAATATACAGCAGTGCAGTATAGTATTTATCAAATATAAAAACAACAATAAACCCTTTAATCGCGGGAAATGCTCATCCGGCAAACAAAGCTACCACACTAGAACAATAAAAATGCGCGCCAATCGCGAGATCGTTTATCCCGCTCCCGCATTCAATTAGCCGTTAAGTTTTACCTTATCAATCATTCCTTCCTCCCTGTCTTACCAACCTCCCCCATAACTCCTCACCCCCTCATCAAAGGCCGTGTTTGTTCAGATATAGCCACCGAGCGAACCCCACACTCCCTTTTCCCGCCCTCCTCCCCCCACCCGCACCGCAATTCATCAATATTAGAGTTCGTTAAGATGGCCGCCTAGAAAGCGCGTATTCATTGCGAGAGGGCAGAGGTTCCCCAAAGCTTATTCTTAAATATTAGATTAAATTATATATGCGCGAAAATAATATTTTAAGCCGCGAAAGGTGCCGATCTGAAAAATTAAATACTTACTCGTTTAAACGTTTCGTGTCACCAATTAAAATGTATAAATAGTTACAACATGCAACTATATTTTTACCACGTTTTTATTAGCTCGTACCCATCTTGTTTGTCCGGTACAGATTTTTTCTTGTGTGTCCAATACATTTTTTTTCTTGTTTGTCCAACATTTGTATTGGACGATTGAAGATTTTTAACTAACTTCCCGACTAGCTAGACATTTGAAACTTTTATAATATATCAGAACACGACGACAATGCATTCTTTTAATACTTTTAGCCATTTTTAAGCAGAATTGAATTCATTTTCAGTTAATTCTATTTTGTATGGAAAGTTATTATTGTTGGTTGCTAAGGGGTTCCTAGCAACTAAATTATTAATATATACGTGCGTTACTATGGAAATCAATACGAAATGTCATGTACTATAATACTTATTCAGTATTTCTATCAAGTAAAATAAAAAGTTTTTATTAATGCATAGAATTGTCAAGTTTATATGATTCAACAGAAAATTTAAAAACGTGGTAAGTTGATAATTTTGGACAAAATAAATAACTCGTCTACCATAAATTCAAAATACTCAAAAGCTAAGAATAACATAACGTGATATGGAAAGATGCATGTTGGGACATAACGTGTAGAAATCGAAAAAATAATAATTATGTAAGGGGGCCAACAAAACAAGACCGCGAATTGAAAATGGGCAGGACAAATAGGTAGGTACTTAAAAATTATTTAAAGACTCAAAAGGCGTTCCAAGAGAATGTTAGATCGATTAGATTATCTTGTTTAGTGGAAATAGGTACGAAGAAACAAAGGCTTCCAGCATCCAACAACTAATATCCACCAACAACTTAATATTTCTTTTTACTTAGTAACATCAAATTCTAAAAAATAGTTTTTTGGTTGTAACACCATTATAAAAGACTTTTAATTTGCAAAGACTCTTTGAAAGTTTGTCTTTTGTCTAGAAAGCCTATTGCAAAGAAGTTTGAGAATCACTGTTCCGGGTGAAGGCGAAAGTGAAATCCTTCGCGGGCAGGCTCGCGCGTTCAAAACTTTCCACTTAAGTAAATGTAAAGCCGCCTCACTCTTGTAATATGAACAAGAAAAAAAACTTACTAAATTATTCGCGTTATTATTATTTTTTATTATTATTTACCCCCGCGAGTGAATCCACGTAACCCGGAGGAGAATGAAAATGAGCCCAGGTGTTTAACGGCCTGGAAAGGACACACACTAATGGCTTTTGCGCAGGGAAAAAGCAAATTATGAATATTTTAGTGCCCTTATAAAAATACGTCAACTTTTTTAAAGACGTTGTTTTAAGCCTTTACGATAATGTATTTTTAAAGGTGGGAAACGCTCCTAATGTCGTTTCGTGGAAGGTGTAAAAAGCTCCCACACGATTGACATACGTATACATAAACACAGTAAAGTTAGTATATGTTTTATACACAGAATACTTTATTGTAAGAAAAAAAAATGCAGCACTAGATACTGGCAGCCAATGATCCTACTATTAGATACTTTTACTTGCCACTCGGAATAAAATAATTCTGCGCGTCGAGGATTCAACGGATTTTTTAAAAAGCTGCCACATAATTTACAGACTTGTTCATTTATCAAAATAAAGTAATTATATCTAGGTGGGTACATATTTTTAAACACTATCTAAAACTGAATATAAAATATCATTACAAAATACTTCCGCAGTTAGGGGTCTATAATTAAATGGTCTGCGAAAACTTGTCACTTATGAAATCGCATGGAGACTTGGAGAGTAATATTTAGAATACCAGTATGTTTCAGGGATATATGCTATGATAGGACTACAATCTACGTGATATAGTTAAGAAGTGAGCAGCACCGCAGGCGAATTTTATTAAAACAGATCTCTTTTCTAAAATTTAATTAAAATGATACTTTTATAATATGTATAAATTCCTGTTTGTTGAGGGTACTAAGTACTATTTTATCTTTTACATGCTGATTTCAACTTTAAACATAATAAAAATATATTTAGTTATGTAGGTACCTATGTTTAATAGTAATATGTATAAAATATATATTATTAGTGAATATACGCTATCAATAAACTTATTGAATCTTAAAATATAACGACCATGTTAATAATACATTAAATTGTTATACCTATAATACTTAACTGTTAGTTATGTTATGGCAATGCATCAATGATCACCTGCCGCTTTCCGTATTGGTTAACGTTTTAACTATTAATTGGCAATAATGTTAAGTAAATTATAAACTCTGATGATGATGAAGATAATATAAATGATTTAGTACGTTCAAATTCTTTTTGTAGATATAATGTAAAACAACGGAGTACAAGAACATGACCCCCCAAAGAAAATGCGTAGATACCTACCCACCTCCCGAATCTCATTATCTCGGCCACTTTGAATTTTACATAAATTTAAATTTCACAGAAGAAAGTCTCAGACGATATTAAATTTAAAACAAACTACGTTTTAATTAATGCGAAATCCATCCGCGTCGCTAAACAACGAAGCGCCGGCGGAGGCCTCTAGTGCCTGGCATCCTTATTAATTGAGAACCCTTAATTAAATTTGTGAATAATTAGAAATTTAATAAGAAAACGAGTCCGTAATTGAAAAACGTGATAACTTTTTCGGCGTACAAGAGTTTTGTGAGTCTTTGTCCAGTAGCGTACCGTCCCGTAAAAACGCATAATATAAAATTGGGTCAGATATAATATTATAGGTATCATTTGTCGTTGATTATGAGAATTGGTTTAGATTCATATATACCTAATACCAATAAAGATCATTCATATTTATTTGACGCAATCTGAGCAACTAATTAGTACTAGTTAATTATTGAATGGAACCGTAATCAACTTTAAAGTAGGTACACCTACCTATTGCATACATTATTATCGTGGTTTTCAAAAATATTTGGATATTGATAGTTTGGTGAAAGACCTAATGCTAAAGCTTCCAGCGCATCTATTCTATACACAAAACTGCTATCGGCCGCTATCGAGGGTAGTTTTTCATATTTTTGTATTGAAGTAGGTAATATAAGTTTTAAAATAAGTTAGTTGTAATTGTTACAATAAGTGCTATGTTGTAACAGCACCTCTTTTGGCTGTACTAACTTTTAGAGCGAGATAGTTTTGACTGCTGGATTCGCGCCAGTATGTTTACCATTAAACTACTTACTACGGCTAACTTATTTTAACAATTATAATACCTCAATACAAACATTTATGATAAACTACCCTCGATAACCACCATTAGCGGCCGACAACAGTCTTGTGTACAGAATAGATGCGCAGACGCAAAACTCTCTAGCAAATATGTACTTACATCGTAGAATTATGCTGCAGTCAACGGATTACGACACGGGGATCAAGCAGTCCTCACTCAAGAGTGCGGAGAAATACAAACCACTGAGAAAGTTATTAAGCTGTTCCTCTATAGTGATAATCACTTTTGTTAACAATGTGATTATGTTTTAGGTACTGCGGTTTTGTTTCTGATATTCTTATGTCGTCGTCCACATCATACTAACATTTGAATTAATTGACGAATTCGATTTAATAATTATATAATATTACTTTTTAGTATAAACTCCGACAGCAATTTTGCATTTTATTGTTTTCCAACAATAAAGCATTGATTAATGTTTTGAAAAATATAATATATATTTAAATAATTATAAGTATCTACGAAAGATAAAACATAACTCTAGTATTATACAATAATATTCCTACTTGCCTACATGCCATTGAATAATAGTTGAATTAACAAATCATTTAAATACTGACGACAATATATTTTTCAATAAAACGAATTTATCACTAAACTCGGTATTCACCGTATACATAATAAAAAATAATTTCCGTAAACGCCGAATCTCTTAAAAAGATTTCTTTTAAGTTCTGTGAATAATTTTGCAACGCTACTGAGTGGAAACGGTCCGAGGGTGTCTCACACCAGAAGCTCTGATAGCCGAAATGAGATGCGGGAAATACACCGTCTCGGATAACGTTATTTGAATTAAGATGTTTTTATAAATTTTATTCCTATCTACTGTTTTATATAATTTATTATTTATGAGCAATCTTTACAAGTTTCTGTAAGAGTAATACGCAACGATAATATTACATACGTCAAATGTAGGAAACTTTCAAGTTTATGTATGTATATTCTTATATCATAGTAGGTACTATCTTTGTGTTAACTTTTTAGTAGCTACTTTTCAAGGGTTGAATTGTTAGTTTGCCTATCCCTTGTCTGACAAATCCACATATTGATTTCGATTTCAATATTCATCCAGGCAAAATATAATTAATAAAACAATTTGGGCGAATTACTTACAATAATCTCTGGTAAAAACGCATTTCAACATTAAATATTACAACATGATATTGAATCGAAACTAAAATAAATTAATGACAGAGTACGCCTTCTAAAGTGGTAGGTCACCGGTTTGCATCCCGCGTGTGGCAAATTCACACGGTGTTTTATTTTTGTACCCAATGTGTTGAAAAATTGCTAATACCTATCGTTTAAAAAGTCTGTGAATTTATCCTCCACTTTGTAAAGTGTAGAGATACATCAGTAGTAGTGGCATGCGGTGACCTTTGCTTGTAGTTGTAGGGATGCTGTTGAGAAACCTGTAAATATTGAAGCTACTATTTTCTACTTAGTTTGTTGGTATGTAGCTTAGATTTTGTAACTAATTGAATCTTGGTGGGCGGCCGATGAAGTAGTATGATTTACGAATTTGCAGCGTATGGGGTCCTATCTGATACATTTTTTTTTAAAAAGTACGAAACAGTAATAGTAAGTATATAATATATATAACCTTTAGGAGAAGTGAATTAAATATACCATAATGATTGCACAATCAATCGTACATATTATGAATATACACACTTTACCGATTTTTTATGGGGATGCTCAGCATCAACAGCATCTATAGATTGCACGGCACTGATAAGTAGGTATTCTAAACCCTGTATGTAAAATGGTAATTTATATACGTTAGTATTGGTGAATTAATAATAATAAATTGCACGTCCTTCCTACCGATGGTATAACACTACAAAGGTATTGGTTTTCTCTTTTCTTTGAGATTTAAAATACTTCTTTAAATTTTAAAACAATGCTCGATCCTACGTCACAATTATAGATGAGGACAATGTCCCTTGTATTATTTATTAGCATACAACAAATAGGCGAAAATCGACAAAATTAAAGAAAATCGCTTTATCAGTTACAAATACGCTTCCTTCAAAACACAATGGGGGTAGGTATACGTTGGTTATAACTTGGACTTTGAGACTGCATAAAATTGATTGTGTAACAGTAAGTGGGTTAGGAAACCTAAGCAAAATTTTGGTGTTGCGTATGTTAATTGGATTAGAGTGTTTGCAAGGCTTCTCCGCATTAGGTTTAGATCGGGTGTAGGGTTAATCTGCAATGCATGCAGTATTTTGGTCATTTAAGGATGTTCCACAAGTTTTCCAGTTTTAAATTTATTATGTAGGGCGTAGGCCTACCTACTTAGAAAAGGTAAACCATAATTGTTTCACTAAATGGAATATACCTAAGTACCCTTAATAAATATTTTCAATAGGTTTTTGATTGGTTACCCATTGGGTACAGTGTACTTTATGGATACCGAACTAATTGGTAACTCATTAAATATTCAAAATTATAAAAGAAGGAAACACCGAACCATACTATTAAAAATGAAACGTTATTTGTGAGCAACATCCAATAATTATTATTGTTTTAATGTCATAGTGATTATTTTCGTCAATATCGGATATTTTATCTAGCCGCGGATCAAAATTTGCGACAATGTGATCAAGATGCGAAAATTTTTACCGCTCCTCTATAGAACGTATGTGGTTTAATATTAAGTATATTTTATGCGAACTAGATCCAATCAAACTTCTTGCAATACCTATACATTTTTGCCGCGTTGAGTTATCAGCCAATTTAGCCAACTGGCGGATTCGACCTCATAATTCACAGCTTGACGAGCTCACCTCAGCTTTAATTTGAACAGTAAATTACTAACCCTACTTACAAAAATATTTAAATTAAAAACTGTGTAAATTCAACTTTCGCTCCTAAACGCAGCTTATAGCCTCCCACAAAATAACGGTTAAGACGGTTAAGTCAACAGCCGTTGACGAGGAATTGTTAACCATTTAATTTTAACCCATTGGATTCTTCCATTGGATCAAACACATTTACAAAACAACACCTAGATATGGAGGTATCTAAATTTTGTCAAACCCATGACTTTAGAAACAGATGCTGTGTATAAGTATATATAAATTAACCACAATTTTATTCTAATGTATTATGATTACTGCATACCTACCAACTAATGTTTTTAAATCTTTCAAATGTAATACATGTGTCTAGCTAGGTAGTAGGTACATATTAAAACAACATATGAGTAAATTAAATGATTAAATTAAATGATAAATAAATGATTTCAGCAAAAAATAATTCAAATTAAACATATTATATGTGGCATAATACAGAGTCTTACGCTGGAGAACACAAGCTCGAGTGCCGCGTGTGACAAATTCACATGTTTTATGTGTTTGGTCCAGATTGAGGACCCTAAGAGTACTGCGAATGGCTAACTATCATGCCTGGTAAAAATGTAGGCTACGATAACGCCCACCTCTATAGAGTCCCACAAGCTCCAATCAACAGCGACAATAATAAACCAATTGCGATAGGTATTTAATAATTGTTTTAAATACTTACCTAAATCAAGTATCATAATTCATAATATTGTTATAAACAATAATTACCTATCAAAGATTCTACGTAACCATTATTGATATGAGCATTTTTAGTGCAATGAGAAAAACATAGCTATTACTTACTCTATGATTAATTAATGATGTACCTACCTACATTATCATATTTGTCGAATACAAACATCCTTTGCTTCTGCGATAATTTGTACAAATACCTATACAGTATTTACAATTATTATGTATAGTTAGTAATATTATGTTCTGTAATATTTATCATTTTTAAATATTTGTATTTTCTGTTAGTATTGCATCTAGATGCTGGCTATGTGCATATATATAAATATTAGGTTGGTACATATCATACAATTCAGAACGATTGTTAATTATATTTCGAAGTACCTACCTACTAATAGTTATGTAGATTTTTAAATTTTTGGGAGTTTTCAAAGTGGGAATCTGTAGGCATTTGTTTGCATTTCCATTAGGATAATGCTCAGTTAATTAGGGTAATATAGGTACACATAGAATACCACCTTACAACATAATATAGGGATGATGATTATTATCGTCTTGAATAGATAAATATATTCATGACATCATTAATGTCATCCATCAACCAGCTATTTATCTAATAAAGAAAATTTAACAGGTACTTCTGTACTTTTCTGACTAATTAAATTAATAACAAAGACTTCTTTCCTGAGAGCAAATGATTTTATTTTGCATCTACTTTTTACATTATAATTAATACCTACAGCTTAAATATTGCTCTAAAGATGGTTTCATATTACAATAGATACCTACATAACATAAATTTCATATGATAGCATTATTAACATATTATTTTGATCAGTATAACATAAAGAAATATTATTATACTAACTTAATTAAAGTTAAATTAAATAAGATTATCATCATCTGGGCTTGTTCCAAAAGTGGATGAAGGCCTTCTCTATGTATTTAGCGTTTGGCTGCCATGCATTTCAGTCTGAATTTCATATGGACTTATTACACGGAATACGTGGAAAATTATCTACAATCAATAATATAGTGACTCTATTGGACGTAGGTATATGAATATCTACTCAAACATGACAAAGGTACCTATATATCTATACCAAACTTCCTACGTATTCCAGTCAACCAGGAATTGACTCCCGACGGAGCTACAATATTTTCGATTTCTAGTGTAACGTAATACATAATTAAATAAATAGTACTTAGGTATCGTAAGTGTTTTAAATTATGTTATTGATAATCGTATGTTAGATGGTAATTTTTAATTTTAACGATTTAATAAGAAGGTAAGTAATATGTAAATACATCACTAATATAGCAATTTTGAAGATAAGTATACCTAAGTACATACCTTATTATTAATTATATATATAATATAAATTAGGTTCATATACATTAAAATATAAAAAAGTTTATTTATACACCCATAGCACTTAAATAATTATGTTAATGAAACTACAACATCACGAAGGTTGGTATTATAGAGTATAGATAGTCAAAATAAGATACAAAGGTAATTAGGTATTGTATGTAGATCTACCCTGTTGGCTTAGTGCCCAATAAAGAATAAAGGAACTTGGGGGAGACCATCATCAAGGACTATAAAACATAGGAAAATTCTAACAACTATGAGACATATTTATATAATACAGTTAAAATTCATTCTGAATTTGTGTTTCTATATCGTAGATAAGTAACTGTCTATATCAGTGATATTCAAACTTCTTAAACATGAAAAATTCTTTGGAGCCATAGTACCTACACAAATTTTACCGACACCCTGTACTAAAAACATGTACCTAATTCAGTTTTCTTCCAGAAGTTGCGCAAATACTGAAAATTTTCTACGGAGCCACGGAATTTCGCGGCTCACAGTTTGCAAATCACTGTTATGGAAAACACCTGATGTAATTTAAAAGTTAATAAAGCTAATATTATAAAAATAACCACGTTTGTTTTAGCAATTGAATTTTCCATCATCGCCACAAATATGCTATCGACGTACAAGGTTTCGAAATACCATAATGGTGTGAAACACGTGGAAAATTTAATAAAATTTTAAAACCACATAGTAAGCAGTTTGTCGCCTGTGGGTTGTTTATTTACCTGCTTACAGGATTTGTTTCAGTAAGTATGTAAGCTTGTTATCGAATATCACGATGGAAAGAGGACGTATTTTTAAAAGCGAGCGCTACTTCATTCGAATATCTACGTGTGTGTGTATACAAGAAAATTCGGAAAACTGCAAAGTGTTGTTTCAAGACATATCTTCATATAAGTATTATAAGTAATAACATACAGTAATTTTGGTAAACGATAAATGAATACCTATTATTATTTATGCAATAAGGTAAAAAAATATGTTGTCAGATCCTGTAGTACCTAGTTTAATAAAAAAATATGCTTTATTGAAATAGTATGGGTACTTATAATACAAATAAATTAGTTGGTGATAATTGGATGCACTATTTTTTTATAATTACACCAAAGATAGGTCGGTAGATACTACTACAATTCTACATAGACATGTGCTAAAATATTTGACATGATTTTGACAGACATTTACAGCTCCACAAAGCACTTGCAAAGTTTAGTACGTATTCGCTTATTGCACAAAAGTTAAGTAAACTTTCTTCAGTTACTTAGCTACCTAACTATTTCAGTTTTTTGTAATTCTAATAATAGAGCAGGTTTAATTGCCAAACCAAATTTGATTAAATTTTAAAAATATATCCAATATATTATGTTAATTTTTATTCATTATTTTCTACATTAATTAATCTCATATTATATAAGACACAAACTTACCTCTGGAGCTTTGATTTGGTTGAAAGGATAGCGCCATCCCTCTCATATGCAAATTAAATGCATTCTTCAAACTTCTTCCTTCACTCAAGTCCAGCTTCTTATTTAATATTTTGACACATGCATAAAGTTAATAACAAAACTAATGATATATGTCCAATAATGTCATTAATTAAATGACGTAGAAGTCAAAAACAATAGAAGAAAACAAAATAAACACAAACTTCACAACGCGGCTTAATTCGAATTTAAAATATTGCCAATATAGATTCGATTAGATTTGAATAAAAGCATTCAATTGTGTTACATGCAATAAAATGACAGCAGGATGTCGTTTTTATTTCAAAAAAAATATTCGCATATTATTTTTCTCGAGACGAGCGTGTTTTCATTTATCGTGCGCTCTCGTAGCCGGCTCAAAGCCGAAAGACAAGTTGTATCGGCCGGCCCGCGTGTGACCTACCGCAACACTGACGGCTCTCGTACGTTTAGGGGCAGATCCAAGTCCCCCCACTATTTTTTGCCCCCTCCTCCATTCTCTTTCGTAGTAAGGAAAATTGAGGAAAACATCCCCCCACCCGGATTGCCCGCCTGCAATTGGTAGGAGTGTACACATTCATGAGAGTTGTGCAACTGTGTAAGTGGGCTTTGAGCTTTTATCGCGGGGTAGGGTGCAACGATGACGGCTCATTATATTCCGCGGGATAAATGAAACATTTCGGATTGACACCTTAACATAATATTATTATTAAATGATTGTCAATCTAATTGTATCATATTAATCTACCAAATAATAATATATGCAAAATTACTGAAATCAAAAATAACTTAATTAGTGGGTTGGTAAGTTCTACCTAATTACATAGTATCTAGTGTTTCAACCAGGCACTTTTACAGTAGATTCAAAAGCTTAAAGCTCTCCAATCACAAATGCACACTGAATCATCGAAAAAATTTACTTATTAATAATTAAATAAAACACAATATTTAGTAGGTACAATAGTTATTATTTTTCTGGATCGGTTTTATCCGCTTCAGAGAGACATCGTCCCTCTGGTGGAAAATTGGAAGGTTGAAATCACCATGAATACTATAAAAATAAATATATATATATATATATATATATCTTACATAATATGTACCTACTTGCGTGTTATGCGTCATGTTTTTAAACAATTTAACTAAAATATTGTTAGGTCCATGAATAGTGTGTGTAATACGTAATAATAATAATAATTATCATAGCCGATTTTGGAAAAATTCATGAATTCAAGAATGAAAACGTACCCTAACCTAACCTAACCCTAATGTAACTGAACCCTACCTAAACTAACCCAACCTAACAAATAATCCAGTATATCGGCTAATTTCAAAATGTGTTTGTCGCTGGCTTCCCCATAACCGACTTGTACCAATTAAATTAAATAAAATAAATAAATGCATGCTTCCTGGAAATTATATATATTCTGAAAGTAGGTATTTTATCATTCTAATCGTTCTAGCATTACTCAATAATCAATAGTTTCTATCATAGTATAATAAAGCTCTCGCTATGTATATAGATAGCATTATCTGTTCTGTGGTAGATAGGTACCTACTCACATTGTGACAAGATCTCTCATCCGGCATAACTACTGGTTAAAAACCAAGAAACCGTCTTTGGGAGCCAGGCAAGAGAGGAACTTGTCCAAATAAAGTTAAACGGTGAGTTCCAACGTCTCTCGCCGCCAACGGCAGAAATCTGAGATGAGGATCTCAGTCATCTACCTAACTGGAGAGCTTCTAACTGTAGGTATGACAAAAATACAGTGTCTCAATCGTATACGTAACGAACATAGCAATATTATGTGGACAGATAGCGTGCATACTCAACGATTAAATCCGTCTTCTTTGTGTCAGTACGAAGAAGCCCAGACCAATGAACATATTATTGCCTTACCTGCACATCTATTCTATACACAAGGCTGATAACGCAGGCTATCGAGGGTAGTTTATCATATTTTTCAATTTTTGTATTGAGGCGGTTAATTGTTAGGTGTAATAAGTTAACCGTATGAACTGTCAAAAAGTGCTATGTTTTAACAGCACCTCTATTGGCTGTGTTAACTTTCAGAGCGAGACAGACAGTTTTGACAGTAGGTATAGACGGCTAACTTATTGTAACAAAAATAAAACCTCAATACCTACATAAATATCATAAACAACCCTCGATAGCCGCCGATATCAGCCTTATGTATAGAGTATATGCGCTGGTACCTATAATATGTAAGTACATATTTTCATAATCAAATTGTGTTTACCAACTAGGTACTTGTATAAATTATCAAAAATTGGAGTACCAATAAATTAGAACACAGGCTACATACATACTACACACATATACAGGCTACGAGAAATCGACGACCTCGGACGATTACAAGCGACAACAAAAAAATAAGCTATAGGTACGAGTACCTAATTAGGTATTGTGATACCACAATAATTATTTTACGATGTTTTTTTATTTAATATAATACGATGATTTTTCTGGAATACATGAGCAGTTCACTGTCAGGAGTATCAGGTAACCCTGGTTACCTAACACATTCAATTTTCTGTAAGCTCGAGTTATTGTTTTTGTAAGTATAACTGCGAGTTGTCGGTATGTACTCGGTAGGTTTTTCTCGCTCGTTTTTTTGTAAAAGAATTCGTCAATACATAAGATTATTATTGTGACATAATTGTCACAGTGTTTATTAAGTACCTATCTGTAATAATGCATTGCGTATGTACCTAATAGTTTTTTACTAAGCTTGTGAATCTATTCTCGCGGTCAATTGAGTCGTATCTCTAAAATAAGTGTATTCAGCTTAATTTTAACAGTGCATAAAAATATAGTGCACATAAAACTTTGTCAGACATATCTATTATCTACCTACTTATTTATTTTCATTGAACTAAGAATAACGAATTGCAAATAATATCATATAGGTAACAATAACAATAAAAAGTGCTGCCAATAAACAAACAATAGCTATCTTTTATATTCGTATTAATCTAGTAAATATCTATTTACGTCGACGTCTGTCATTTTTTATAAAGTGGAGATAATACTTATAATCACAAAGATTCTCGGTTCTCTATTGAATAATACTTATATTATAATAGAAAAAAATCAGGTGGCGATGACACCTGTCAACATTAATGGATGTGGCTTAATGCTGCAACAAAAACTATTTTGATTAAAATCACATTTAGATTTTAAAGTCACATTTAGAGATTTCAAAGATACTAACTTATATCATGTTTACGGACATTTTCAGAGATACGAGTAGGTACATACCTATATATCTTTGTTTTCTATCCAACAACATACTTCTGTATATTTTTCATACTTTCGTTTAATACTTTCTATATACCTACTCGATATGCTATTACTGCACTGTAGGCATCCGTATTATGAGAGTATTCTATCATTTATTTTCTTTTTCTTTTCGACCATGTCCGATCCTAATAGGATCATATGGTCGTCAACAGAGTAGAGGTGTGTATTAACAGATTTTGTTTTTTACGAGAAAATGTATTAGGTCCATACCCTGACAGACACAAATTGAAAAACAATATGTGTACTTTTGCCAGACCCGCGCCCCGATTAAAATAAACGATTTCTTTATTTGTGTGTCAGTTTATTTTTCAAATTTAGAATTTACGTTTACGTGTATGTATGCTCTCTCCTACACATCAGTGTTTAGGGGTGGAGTTAGGCTGTTAAGATTCAAGATAAATAGTGCACACCAAGCTTTGTCACTCATACTTATTTGTTTTCATTGAACTAAGAATACAATTTTCAGAAGATGCTAGTTAGCTTTTAAAATTCAATTAAACGCTGCCTAAACCAACCCGTAATAGTTTAGGTACCTATGCTATGGGTGTTAGTTAGTTTTTTTTAAATTCATTAAACTTTGCCTAAACCAGTGATCGGCAAACCGCGGCTCGCGAGCTGCATGTGGCTCTTTAGCCCCTTGAGTGTGGCTCTGCCACAAATGACCAAGTAAGGGCTAAAACCTTAGACTATAGATACATCTAGACGCCACCCGTTGCATTGCTAAATGAAGCCGCGTGCCTTGCGTTTGGTTTGTGAGCGAGCGAACGCATTCGTCTACAAATGTTCGAGACCATGGACCATTTCGCTAGTGCTCGCCCAAAGTGCTCGCACTAGACGCTCAGAATTAAAATATAATTTTCTATTTTTTTACGTTATATAGTATTTTTAAGCGGTCAAAATGCAACCATTAGATAAAGATATCCATAATTTAAGTTATTTTAAAGAAACACTAGGTCACTGATATTAAAATATATAATAAAATACAAATAAATTATCAGGAACATGTATCAACTTACTTATGAAACGTAATACCATCTTCTTGCTTATCAGTACGGCTACCACATTTTAGGACAACACACAGAACCATCTTTTCTACTTAATTAACCAAAAATATTTACCACTGACTTTATGTTTAACACAAAAAATATCAATTTTAGCAACACGAGCTCGCAAGTTATCGACGCTATATGAAGCGTTTCGCCCCGATTTGATGGCGATACTTTTGGAAACTGGCTTGTAGTTAGTAGACCTTTTATCTTACTCTAGCACGTGTCGCAGAGATTGTAGGGGTTCCGAATACTTTCTCACTCGCACTCATGCATCGTTTTTGTTCAGGCCTTGGCTAAAACAGTGAAATATAGAACAGTCAAAATGTCTTCGAATATGCTCGTCTCTGTGCTGATATGGACATATTGGAGAAAAACAAATATGAACATGGTTTACAACACAATAATGTCTGCTTTGAAAGACCTGGAGAAGAAAGACATGATGATTTTTAACACCTGGAATAGTATTCCTGACTCATATGATCAGTTGAAAAAACTAGCGTTTGTTGTTTTTTCCCTTTCCGGTTCTACATATTCATGCGAACAATCTTTTTCAAGCATGAACAGGCAAGAGTAAATTGATAAGTTCTCTTATTGATGAGAACATGGAATCGTGTCTAAAATTAAAAACAACAACGTACAAACCTGACTTATCCAAACTTTTCAAGGATATGCAGGCCATTGTTAACATTAAGTGTTTGTCAGTCATTGTCATGATTTGATTTTATAGATACCTTACTAACAATTTAATTTGTATCAATAAATAAAACCATTATAAAGTATGCTATCAAGTTTTATTCAGTGTACCTATAGTTTAATTTAGACGTAAAACTTAAATTAAAGTTTATTAAATTAAATGCAGTGTACCTACCTACCTACCTATATAGTTTAAGTTTAATTAATCTGGCTCTCAAAAGAAATCTCAATCGTTGTACTGTTGATATTTGGCTCTATTGACTAATGAGTTTGTCGACCACTGGCCTAAACCAACCCATAATCTATAAAAAATATTCTTATATCTATAAAATATCTAAAATTATGTATGTATGGTTTGATCATTGGCATAATTTTAGATATTTTACAGATAGGCGAATATTTTTGACAATTATCTACTACTTATGGTTTGGATTAGACAGGGTTAAATTGAATTTAAAAAACTAACATAGACTATTAATAATTTGTAGTCTTAGTTAACTGAAAAAGCTTAGTGTGCATTATTTATGTCGGATCTAACACCCTACCTCCACCCTTTGCCACTGCTACATATTTGCAAATTATGTTTTCTCACATGCGTTACAGATATACAGATAAAGGAATTAAGACGAATATACAATGTAATTATCTAGGTATATAAACGACCACACCATGTTACTTTACTGGCATCAAATGTTTGCTTTTTGGTAATTCCAAGAAGTTACAATCAAGCAAAGTTAGTCGTGAATAAGCAAATCGTTCAATTAATAAATATACTTTTAAGTATTGACTAAGTAAAGTCTGCTACAGATAATGAAATTAGTAAAGATATAAATATGTCAGTGGCGAACACTCCATTAGGCTATTATTAAAAGTTTAAGCCATACCTTATTAAGAAAGAAAAAAAAAATTGTCTATTAACGTAGGTATTTAAATATTAACTTCATTATTTTCTATTCTATAAAATATTCTTATTCTTCTTCTTTGGCCATATCCGCCCCTTAGTTGGAGTATATGGACACCACGCGGCGCCTTCAAGAATCCCTGTCGCTCGCTAGTCTTCTTGCTTCGTTCCAGGTCAAGCCAGCATCTCTTAGCTCCGCCGTATACACTGTATAGATAGTATTTAGTGGCCTTCCAGGACGCCGGAATCCGATCGGTTTGAAGAACAGGCAAGCCAGGTTGAGGTTCTCTTATGGTATCCGCAGCATGTGGCCGAGTCAGGTCCAACGTCACCTCTTCACTCTCAGCATGATGATAGGCTGCTTGGTGCGTTCTCTTATCTCCTCGTTGCTTCTAAAGTCACCGCTCACTCCGTCGCAAACATCTTTTTTTCGAAGCTTAGTATACGGTTGTTCTGAGCCTTTGTAAGGTGCCATGATTCGCCACCGTGTCAGGTGAATAGTTATGTAATTAATTATAATATCAAAATATCCAGGATATTGATAACTTTAAAAATAATTATGGTTAACCTTATTTATTAATAAGTAATGAATTGTTTGTTTTTATAAACTTTTTACTGTTACAGTCTTCAATCGTATATACCTATCATATTCGCGCCCTATCGCACGTGTTCCAATGGGGCCTCGCACTTTCTAAAACGGGTCCTGGCTATCAATAAGATTTGTACGTAGGACACACTGTTTTGTACTTACTATCTATTGTTTCATCGTTGTTTTTATGCTTGTGGCAATAATACAATGCTTTATCATCTCATTGTTGTTCTGGCAAATAAAAAATATAATGTCACAAAAGTGTGATGTTTGCTACAAAGAATCTGCAAAATGAAATTAGGTACCTACTTGTATTTGTAGCTAGTTAAATTATTTGGGTTAATCACCTATATTCCAACTTTATATGTATAATAAAGGTTTCTTCAACGTCTTTGATAATAAATAACTCTATGTATTTAGGTACGTCGAAGAAAACTGTTTTTTTACACTTTTTTCATTAATGGTATTAACTGGCCATGCATTAGTTGAGGCACGGTCTAAAAAGATCGTTGCTAGGCGATGCGCGGATTGCGGGTGGCGGGTGAAAATGACGCCTGTCAAACGAAATATTATTTGTTATATAAATCCAACATACGTCCATTTTATGTTCTGTTTATTGTTCTATTAATAACAATAATAATATATTCATTGACATGTTTTCTTTTTAAAGTAAATGGGTAACGTTTTTAGTCATCTTTACACGATTTTAGAATTAATTGACCCGTCGCCATCACGCAGCAAAGTGACGTGTTCCTGGGTCAACATTCTCTCATTGAATGGCACTAATGGCAGCGAGTCCAAAATTTCGTCGCGCGTACAGTTGAAAATTATTTGGCGTTTCACTGATGCGTCACCTTAAGTTAAATAAAACACAATAAGTACTTTTTCCACAAACATTAATAATAACTGGGATCGGTTTCATATACATACGTCATTCTTGGAAATGATTTAGGTACGTACCAGTGGCGAAGGTTGGAGGTAGACTGGATCCAACATATATAGTGTAGGTACACTAAACTTTGTCAGTCGAACGTATTTATTTTCATTGAACTAAGACTGCAATAAATACTAGGTATAGATAGTGTTTATCATTTTTTTTAAATTAAATTAAAACCTGCCTAATCGCAGCCATAGCAGATAATAGTCAAAAAATATTCGTTTATCAATACAATATCTATAATTATACTAATAACCATACATAATTTTAGATATTTTATATATATACCTAAGAATATTTCTTATCTATTATGGTTTGGTTTAGTCTATTAATGAATTTTCAAAAACTAACTAACACCATGACGTGTCATGTGTATTTTTAAGTCAACGAAAACAAATGAGTGTGCACTGTTTTTGTTAGATATCCCATATCACACCAGCTAAACTACGAGTATTATGATTTGCTTTAGTCAGAGTTTAATTGCATTTTAAAAACTAACCGGCAGCATCTGCAAATTGTATTCTTAGTTCAATGAAAATAAGTAAGTATGAGTCTGAATAAGTCCATGATTAAAGTCCCGGGTCTGGTAAATTTACATATTGTTTTTCAATGTGTGTTTGGAGGCGGCTCGTGGTGCAGTGCGTAAGGCGCTTGCCTTCCATCTGGGAGTTCCTGAGTTCGATGACAGTCAGAACACACAAATTTTATGTGTTTTTCTCAAAGCCTGGGTGTTTGTGATTGTTCAAAATTACTAACAACCACCTTGTATGAAAAAGTAAGGACATGGTTATTAATAATTCTAAAAAAAAATGTGTGTTTGGAGTCAGAGTATGGACTAGATAGGTTAGCAAGTGGCTGTCATCCATTTCTTGTAAACAAAAAATCTGTTAAACATAATGATGTATGTATGTACCTACCTACTTATAGGTATACATATAAGATTAAAAAAAAAACGCGATTTAATAATTAGAAGGTACTTACCTTCTAGTTATAAGCTTAGGGTAAGCGCAAGGTCGTATCATTTATTTTACCTTGGTACAGTAGGTACCTACTACATCCCGCACCCTTTTCAAGTAAGACATGAAGCGTGTAGATCACTTTTGTAGCATTGCTGCATTGGTATTGGATATTGGAAATACAATCGGTAGGTGCATATGGAATTAAATTACACTACTAGTGTCTTTAAACAATCTAAATGGTAACTTATAAAAAATACAAAACCCAAACTTTTAATTATATTTCTTGTGACTTTCAATTTCAATGTTTCATTGATTTGGGTTGTCATCTAGAGTCAAATCTTGTCCTTCTTCCTTCGACGTTTTGTACTTTTCTCCCGTCCTCAAAATATATGCACCTACCTACTTGATAATATCGGATCTAATAAAAAAAATGATTTTATTACAACTTAATGTAGGGAAAATAAAATTTAGATGATTTGAAAATATAATTCTGTTTCCGGTAATAAATATAATAACAAAATATGCATAAAGAACCGTCTTCAAAAATTCTCCCTCAAAAAGCCAATGGTGCAGCCGCATCCTCCTCCTTAATTATTGCGTTTTACGCGCGGGCTATTATAAAAAAGTGCTTGTATTTTTAGTTGTTTCCCCAATACGCGGGAATAAAACATTAAAATACTTCCTTTCTTCTTTATGGGGAGACTTTTTTCTTAACTCTATGGATACGTACGTTTAAGTACGGGAGTGTGAGCCGCTTTATTTTTTATTCCTTTTTTGAAGCGCGAATTTTGAAAATTCCCACCTGCTCTGCGCATGCGCGGAGCTCGTGCCCACCCCACCGCAACCTACCCCCGCCAAAAGGTAAACTTTTAACCGGCTGAAGTCCGCGATATCTAAACTGGTTGATAATAATTTAGATTCTAATATAGATATAAAAGTTATAATATATGTATATTATAACCAAAACTAATAAAACTTGTATTCTTTATCCATGTCCTCTTTTAAGCAGACTCAACAAAGCGTCTTCAAGAATCCCCATTACTCTCCATTTTTCTTCCCAAGTCATTCCAGCATCCCATACCTCCGCTGTCTGGATGGTATCGAGCGACCTTCCATGATGCCGGAATCCAATCAGATTTCAATAATTAATAGGTGCCTTATAAAAATAAATATTAATATTATAATACTTACATGTATGAATGACTTAACACTGACCGAGAAATATGAGCTGATTAATTCGGCATAGATTTTTGGTGACTGGAGTACATTTATGTATATTTAATATACATAAATGTACCTACTTTTTCCTTTTCAATCAATAATACTATGTCTGTGTAATTATTTGATCTCGGCCATGGATGTGTGTGAAATTTAAGTATCTCCTTGGCCACCTCTATTCCTACCCCCAAATGTGGGTTGAGCAAAGAGTTAACAAATTGAAATAATCTATTTTCAAATCGATCGTTAAAAGTGTCATATTATGCCTATGTAGGAGTTGTAATCAAATTGACTCGATAATTTTGTTTTTTGTGTTAATAAGTTTATACGAATAAGTGTAAAAAACCAAATAAAATAACTAATCCATTACTTATCGATTTTTAACTGAGACTAACTGACATGCGTTTTAATTCGAATGATTTGTTAATATCTTAGTCATTAAAATTAATCAAAGCATGTGTGAAAATAAACTTCAACATTAATTCATTATCATTAATTTACATTCTTCTTCTTATTGTGCCATCCCCTAGCGGAGGTTGGCCACCATCAAGGCGATCTTAGCTTTGTCGTCTGCTAAGCGGGAACAGTTCAGTGGAGCTGCACTCGTACCAATCGCGGAGGTTCTTAAGCCACGAAATGCGACGCCGTCCTCTGCTACGCTTTCCATTGATCTTTCCTTGAATGACAAGTTGGGGAATACTGTACTTTTGTCCTCTTATAATGTGGGCGAGGTACTGTAGTTTCCTGGTTTTGATACTACGTAGAACATCTCGGTCCTTCCCCATTCGATTGAGAACTTCAACATTTGTCACCTGGTCAGTCCAAGGAATTTTGTTAATGCGTCTATAAAGCCACATCTCGAAAGCTTCAAGTCTCCGTGACATCTCCTTAATTAATTTACCGACAGTAGTAAATTACACAGTGCCGTAATTTATTTCGTTTTAACAATGAATGTTAAACCAAAAATATTCACATAAATACCTAGATATCTACGTATTTACATGTATGTATTATAATATTTTAAAGAGAAATTTAATATAATATGTAGTTTGTGGACTGTGGTGTGTTAAAAGCTCTGAATTTATTAAGGGATGCAGAGATGTCGCGGCAGCAGAAGTTTAAAAAGTGCGCTGCGATAAAAAAGTGCAGTTGATTGCATCGCGTTGGTTACGTATGGCGCGCGTGCAGTGGCGTGCGTTTACTGCGTGCGCAATGTTAACTTACTTATCGCTATACAGTGCAGTACAACATCGTATATGAGAAATATATCCAATATTAAAAATAATTTAGTAGTAGTATTTTGTTTTGTATAGGTACTTCGTACTAAAACTTTTATAATTATATTTAAATTAGTACATACCTGCAATATAGGTAGGCACTATATTAGATACATATAGCAATCAATTAACTTATGTTCTTAAGATGATTTTAAATTACACTTTTTTACATTGACAACCCAAATAGTATTTCGTAGACCTTGCTGAAATGAAATTTGTTGCAACTATGTGCATAATAATTCACCATAACGATATTTTTTTAAGAAAATCTTAATTTACTTATTTCTTTCATGTGTTTATTAAAATTGAGAGAAAAATCTTAATACAAGATGCTCAGTTAACAGGAACAGTTAGATATATGTTTTCAACTAATACCGTACTAATTCGTATATCATAATGAAAATATAGAGATTTCAATGATTTCATACAGTGTCAATCATGTCATGCACCAGCTATGAGTAACCACCTACCTACATAATATGGATGGATTAAATTGAATACACGTCTTATATGAAATTATAATGATGTGACTAAAAAACTACATACTAATATATATTGATAAAAATATGTACATATAAGTACATACGTCCGTTAAAAATTATAATCCAGACAATACTAAAATACTCTTTCGACAATATAACTACATACGTCTGTATTTTTCAATGATTAATATAATAAATAGGTCATATCTTTCAATTTAATAACGATAGAACCTAAGTATGTAGAAAAAAATAACACATGTTATTTGGTGAGAATTTCATCTAATATGTTTAATATGATGTTTATATACTTAAATTTAATGATGAGACTTACTTTTTCCTATCATAATAATAATCATAAATTAACATAATCGTGGTTATGATTAAGAGACTAATATTCACAATATAATATGGATATATTTTTTTTAAAGCCACTCTCCGCTACTGAGGCAGCTTTTTAGCGAGAAAACTAGAGGCGCACGCGCCATCTTTGTACAGATAGTGCCCTTCTATTTTCTTAAACAATCGCTCCACAACACATATTTGTCACCTGCATTAAAATTCGTAGATAATGGAAGTTTATAGGAACGCACCTTTATTCATTTTAAATATCTCTTTTTAGAAGATAAGCAGGGTAAACAAGCCACGGAGGACGTAGGTTAAAAATAAAAGATAAATAATATGTATTTTATGGTGAGTTTTTTTTTATTTCGAGGGTTTATTCAAATACAATGAATCGCTTAATATTTGACCTAAAACTTTTAATTTTACAAATTTAAAATATTTTAAAAATAACATTAAACTTTTTTTTTCAAAAAAAAAACACCCGTACTTAGGTAGGTACAATGAATTATTTTTATTTTATTGTTAAGGTTTATTTACTTACCACAGATAGTTTATTTTTAGAAAAGTTTAGTCCTGAAAGCATACTAATTTTACTAGTGAATTAAAAATGGGCCTGACATATTAATACTTATATAACTTTTTAAGTCAAACTGGCAATAAATTAAAATGGGTATGCAGGTTTTTGGTTATTATACAATGTGTTGAGTTATCAATGATGACAGCTACTTTGGGTTACAACCCCATCTTTGCTATCAATAGATCGATCTAAAGATGGTTTTATAACCCGAAACAATTGTTAAAATCAAATAAGCTGGCAAATTTAAAAAAAAAACTGATTTTGATTGACAATTTAATTTAGCTAGTTTATTG
This sequence comes from Rhyacophila brunnea, assembly GCF_057557595.1. NCBI lineage: Eukaryota > Metazoa > Arthropoda > Insecta > Trichoptera > Rhyacophilidae > Rhyacophila > Rhyacophila brunnea. Next base: position 22,844,601 of record NW_028233350.1, read on the forward strand.
TAAACTTACTAGATACTTTTATCATATCAATCAAAAATCAATTTGGTGCCTCCAATAGTCTCGTACATTTGAAAAATTAATTATTGGCACATACGCAATGGTCATGACAGTGTTAACTATTATTCAACTATCTGTTTAGATTGGAGTGGCTGACTAAAATTAATATTTTTATCTGATCATATTACTAAAATCAGACAGTTTTTATATACCAAGCATCGTCATAACATAACTCATAATATATTAATAATTAGATAATATGCCACTATATCTTAGCAAATCTCCTTAAAATGTCTTGATTTTGAAGGCAGTGTTTTTTTAATTATCACGAAAACAGTAGGTACACATTTTTCGAGACACAAGTTTTATAGATGACCTTTATTACACAATTGCACTTAGCTAGTTGCATAATTATTATCTGCCGATTAAGGGTCTGGGTTGATAAAATGTTTGATTTTATATTTTTTTGATGCTCTTTATAGATTATATGCATAAAAATATGCTGCGAAGAATATTCCGGATACTATAAATAGATATTTTGTGCATAAGCCAGATCGCACATTGAAAATCGGCTAGACTGGGATATGGTCAAAAATCAAAACGGGCGCGATGTTGCAACACTCTTCCTTGCGCACAGTGTAGGCTGTATTGGGACAGTGACGTTACGCGGCTAGCTGAAACGAATGAAAAATCAGCTTCTGCACATGCGCCGATACGACATTGTGTTATTATAACTATGTCCAGTAAAATTTGTTACGTGCGACAATCAGATAATTTTTTCTACCAAAAATGTCACACTGACGCTATGTGCAGCAATATATTAAATTATCTACATGCGTTTAAGGCTATACTTCAGTTGAGGCATGGTCTTAAAAGATCGTGGCTAGGCGATGCGCGGATTGTGGAAATCACGCATGCCGAACGAAATATAATTTGTCATTAAATCCAACTAGCGTCCATTTAATGTTCTGTTTATTGTTCTATTAGTAACAATAATAATATATTCATTGACATGTTTTCTTTTTCAAGTAAATGGGTAACGTTTTTTAGTCATCTTTACACGATTTAAGAATATATTCCTCCGATGCCATGACAAAACAAATTGACGTGCGCACACCTAGACTATCAGTCTCCGATTGGCGACGAGTGCGAAATTTCGTCGCACCTACTGTTGAAAATTATTTGCCGTTTCACTGATGTATGCTCTTTGAATGAAAACAAAATCACATCTACAAATTAGATGTGTTGCAGTCGAGACGAGTTTGAAGTACCTACTGTAGACAATTTCTTTTCTATATTATTATTTTATATCTAGATTCTAGAGTATATGCTTCATAACTTTGCACTCATCATGAAAATGATGTAATATATCCTAAAAATATTTTTTTCACACATAGGTACCTATTATCTATTATTTATTACTACATATATTAATACAAGTGAATATCATTTGATCTAATTTCAAATCAGGTAAATTGGCGTATCATTGTACTAAAAAGTGCAAAAAATATATTAAATGTATAGGTACTATACAAATAATAACAAACGACAATAATATTAAAAGTCGAACGTATAAGTAGTTACTTTTGTGTTTTGAACGTGAAGTCAATTTTAAAGTGGAATTGTGTTGCGTAGGCACCGATTACTCCCTTACTTCATATTCCTACAATTATCTCACCACCCACACAATAAAAAGAGTGGGTGCCTATCCGGCACCATCACGTGTCTGGGTGAAATGCTCCGAGCGAAGGGAATGCGTCCATAAAACGTGATTGTCTCGATACGCCTTGTTATTCTATTCCTGACTTATCTGCCCAAATGCGCGTTTGCTTTGTCGATAATGTTAAATGCTTTTGTTTTTCCAGAGGTAAAAGTAAAAAGACTTCGTGTCATGGGTATATTACACAATGATTATGTGTTTACCAGTTTTAAAGAACGGGTTTAATCTTTAAATTGGTCACTGGTGATAACCAGTGGGTTTTCTACAACTGTAGAGATACTCAACTCGATTCAATTCAGTATTTTAGTTCTTACATAACCATTATTTTCTTTAAGATGTAAACATAATATCGTTAAATATTATGAATCAATGTTGAATTCGAGATAAATAAACTATTATTCCCTTTTAAATAAATTAAGATAAAAGTGTGGCTTCCTTATAATATGTTATCTCCAGTGTTACCTATTAATCAAATTATTTATAATTTGGAAAATTCGACAGACAACTTGTACGACTACCAAAACGTTTGTACTAAATTATATACCTACATTGATACTGTGGTAATATTTTACTTGAGATAATTTGTTACCTTCCACAAAACCACAATCTTTTCGATGTGAATGAACTTATTTACCTCATTAACAAGTTAAAATATATATTAGGATAAATAAATAACAAATTATATTATTAGGTAATAGGTTTTATGCTAACTACATAAAACATTATAATAATTGTAATTGTAGGTACCTACATACTTTATCGACATATTTTAGTAAAATCAATAATGGCTTACTTCACTTATATAAACAAAAATCATCATAGTCGACGATAACCTGAATTAAGTAGGTACCTGCTAATCCTGCTATACTTATATTGTATTCCAATTAAATTGATATATGTATTTCTTAATCTTGTGTTTCTACCTTAAATTGATAATAAATTCCTTTGAAGTAGAGTAATTTAATACTTACAAGTAAGAGGCGAGAATATTTTGGTATTAAATATTAGGTGTTATCATTAATAAGGTAGGTATATATTATTGACGCGGCACATGGATTTCAATAATTATATTAACTCATAGGAATAAAATTTTAATTAAAATTAATACACTTAAGCACTTACATCAGTTGTCCAGATAGTTTGAGATAAAATCATTGGCCTTCACCTACAGGCCACAAAAACCAAGCCAATAAGAAATAGGTATAGTAATTTAATATGCATTACGTATATTTTTATCAATATTAGCCCCTAGGATTTTTCACTAAGTGCAATCCGGTTGGCAGTGATTAATTTCGCATCGCCATAATTATCTCCGACGGCAAAATTTTATGAAACTTCTAAAATTAGCATGCTAAACAAAAATGGATCTTATCATGCTGTTCTCCAGCGTCATTATTGGCGCCACAGGCCTCTGTTCACATCCATTACTTGCAACTTGCGATTGTATTGTAATGATGGATCGATCTTATATGCACCAATCTAATTCACTATTTAACATATTATTATTATGCATTAATAGGTACTCATAGGTATATGGTAGAAATTTTCAAAAAAAACTATTTTTCTTTTCATATACTTACCTACTTAAGTATATACCTATCTACTTAATTCAGATTTGAGTGTCCACTTTTTATGCGTATCGAAGCTTAATATTATTTAAATACACGTTTTTTTATGCAGCATCTACATATCTAAACTAAATGCAAAAGATTGGTATGTACGTACGAATTTATAAAGTTATTCGTTATTCTTGATTGATTTTCGACCGTTGCAAATTTCAATCGAATAATTCTGCATTGTGTCATAAAAAGGTAAACCCAAAACTGGTTTGTCCAAACATAATAAAACTGCAATCAGACTTCAAACAATTGATTTGATCGATTGTGCGTCCCCATGACGTTTCGGTTTCGTTCTACTTGTATTATTTCTCTATCGGCCATTCTAATCTGAATGTCAAAGAACTAGATTTTACCTACTTCTTCCCTCAAAACGTCGAAAAATTGCGATAATAACCAGTCACGCATGCCTTAGAAATAATATTGTTTAAATTGTAAGATTTTTTATGTAAATCATTAGTTGCAATTTGATGCATGAATTTATTAACGGAAGTCATTGACTATGCTTGTCAAACTACATATTGTATTTTTATACTTGTTCTCAAATTATTTATGATTGGTCACTAGCAGATCCAAAAAATGGTTGATTCAATTTAAAAACATAACGTTCAGATAACACATAGAAAATGTTAAATAATATGTCAATTGTACGAAATAAAACAGTATGTTAAACACCATTATATTAGAATTGTTATGAATTATGTTTTTTGTCTCTCCCCATGACCATTTTTGGATCAATTAGTATCATGTAGATACTAGATTGCGAATGTATTTTTAAAACATTAGGTATAGAGTTGCAACATATATCTTTATTTTAAAATCTTGAAAAACATAATATTATATAGTTACTACCTACATACCCTCTTCTCCAACATTAAATTCATCCATGAAATAGCTTCCACGGTAGGCTCCAGATACTTACCAAAATAATCTTGATTTTCTGTAAAATAATAAAATTTTGAGTCTGCCTCATCGCCACACTCATAACATATTGATCACTTTGAAGTAGATACTGCGGAATTGTGGACCAAATATCCTCATATTTCTCTATCCTCCACAAGCCGTTTGACAGATGGATTTCTCTGGATTGACGTTTGTACTCTACCACCGTTACGTGCCACATATTATTATATTGTGTCCGAAGAATCGCACACAAAGAACAATCTCTCGCCAATGCTCGTAATTGCAGTATCGAACAATTCTGCGCTCCGTTCAAGAAACTATCGACATATCCAGCAGCTATCGGCATTACCTGAGATTCTATATTCTTAAAAATATATATAAACTATTTAATGTGAGTGTAAATAAATCAACACTTTGGGAACATTGGAAATTTTCACCTTCAACAAATCATATTGGTACAAATGCACGAAGAAAAATCGTTACTTAATAACACTAAGGTATAAAAATATTATCCGTTGCATTATGCATTTTAAATTATGTACCTATGACTGTGTTGCGGGCAGAATCCTGTGGCGAGACATCCGAACGACGTAGGTAGGTACCTACTTTGCGCACATTTTAATACACTCCAGAATTTCAATAATAATATGACCGCCGAGGCGGAAGTATGAAGCGGCCTGTGTGATTATAATTCAGATCAAATTTCATTGATTTTTTCAGATATCAGGAAATACTTGCGATTTCAATAGCGAATTACAATGCAAAATAACGATTTTCTCAGGAGCACGTCTTTGGCAAACCACCAATTATCATTTCATTTAAATATGGGTTTGACAAGAAATGGAACTTGAGATTCGTGGTCTGATATCGGTTTTGAATCAACGACATTTTTTTCATCTCAGAAAATTTTGTGTAGGTTACAATGATTTTATTTTCACGAAAAATTGACCGTAGACAACAAACAAAATTCATTACCATAAATTTTAATTTGACGACTTTTTCATTGTTTACACTTAGGTAGGTACATTACCCATGTTTGTTAAAATATTAAAGAATAAAAAAAATGTGCTCGTTAATTGACTGTAAACTTAAATTATTGAAAATTAACACTTCATACAAGACAAGGCACAGACAATTTTGTCATTTGCTTTATATTGATTATCACTTTATCTGTGCATTTATATTAAATTTCTTGTATACCTATATGTTTAATAAATTATACATACTAGTATTATAAAACAATAAAAAAAAGTTTTAGATTTCTGAAAACTTATCCCCTTTAAACATCAATATCTCCAAGGACATGGAAATATTTCAGGAACCATAAAAGATGGTGTAAGAAGGATGTAAGAAAATAAATCATTGATTAATCCATCGTACAAACGTAAATAATAATATGTAATCGAGGACAGTTTCTTTGTAGTTGCTTCAGAAAGCGTATCACCTACATAAAATATAATATATGATTGTAAAATGTTGTGATATTTTTTACACATTATTATTTAAGTAAATCTACTAGCAAAGTAACAATCCTTGTTTATGAAGATCACCACAAAGAAGATTAATAATATATAAATATAAAACTCGTCGCTATTAACCAAGGTTTTGAAGCAACGTACTTTATGGTGGTCAGTCCATAAAACCCAAATAAAAGAAAGACCGTGCACCACAGAAAAGAAAATATTATATTTCTGATTTCTGAAATTATATATTTCTGAGTTCCCTGCCGTGCACTATATAATTCTCGTTACATTACAAACTCTAATGCATTTTATTATGGTACAGACGTATCTATTGAAAATAACATATTATTCTTCAACACGTCGTATTTCAGTGTATCCCATATTTTTCCACACTGAAGATCCGTAGCTTGTTATAGCTACGCTATAACATACACAGTAGGATAAGCCAGTTCCCATTAGTAATGTTGTGTTCTCTGAATAATATAATGTAAGTATGTAGGTATTCATATTAAATATATTTTTACATACTGTTTGTCCATCATTGGTTTGGTTGTGATAAAGTTCAACACAATACTTAATCATTATGCTGATGATCATTAATTTTTGTTTAATAATTCATTAATAATACATATTATCTATTAAAATGATAAGTATGTAGGTACTATGTATTATATACATTATTATCATTGTGACAGTGACATCCGGCAGCTATGACAACCGGTTATATGAATTGCTCAAATTAATATTTGCAAACAATCAATAAAGTGCTGTCGATTTCATTTCAGAATAATATCATTAACAGATGCATCTTATATTTTCTTTTGTCAGGTTTCTTGTAGGTTACCTTTATTAAAATAAAACTTTATTGATAAACACGATGGCGGTATGCTTTGCAAGGAATATAATCGTTATTTTTTCTTTCTTCCTGTTAGCCAGGAGGGTCAGCGGCCATTGTTTGAATAATGTTCTTCGCAGATTTTCTCCCTTTGGCCACTTTAATTCGCCCAGGTAGGACATACCTTTATATTAATGTGCAGTCCACACGAGATTTTATCTGGCTTGCAAACGTGGCTAAACATAGATAACAATATAATATGTTACATTAATCCAAGTACTCAATATTTGCAGGCCGGATCTATAATATCACTATATTCAAAGCGCGTAGTGTCTGGGTATGGGGAATACACCCAGACTTATAATAATTACTATATTACGATTATAATATGTATTTTATAATATTTATTTGATAACTGTGATTACCAGGCTTGCACATAAGGGGTGAGGGGTTTTAGGGTTTATGGCATATTCTATGGCATATTATATGACATATTTAGGGCATATTCTATGACACGCAAGGCCTGTGTCGACGAAGACCAGTGACCCTCATGAATTATTGCACCCGTAAATATAGCTGCAGCCAGATCTTCAACGCTATATGTATTCAAAGTAGAGAGTGTCTGGGTATGGGTAATGTAGGTACCCGGAAAAGTACGGGGGTCCGCGGATGAAGCGACGAGAAGCTAGTAAGTGGGGCAAATGCGGAGTGATATCTACTAGATTTTGTGAACTTCACCCCTTCCACCACTCCCATCAAAAAAATAAATTAAAAATTATTATGAATATTTCTTCGAAATCGATCGCCGCCATAGTATTTTTCTGTATGCACGCCTGTTAGTAAAGATATCTACCATAATCAAGTTTATTTTTTAAGGCGAATCCTCTACCTACCAGAGACACACCTAGCGGTAAAATACGAAGCTTGCGATTTGAGACATTTTTTGATAATTTATAATTTAAACTGTATTATGTGTAATAAATATATTAGGTATATAAAAAAAATGTTATAAAATGTGAATTTGTTAAAGGATCCCATCTAATTATTACATATTATTTTATGGTCATATTTATTATTATAATTTAGTTTATTATGTTTTCTATAATGCCATGAATTGATTTTTGACTAATTCGTAGTTTTAATATTTTTTTTACATCGATTTTTATAAAATTATAAGTATAATTTATATTTATATTATATATATTATATTATATATTTATAACTTGAAATCCTTTTTATTTATATCAAATCGATCTTCAATATTGGGATCATACCTAAATAAGCTTTGATTTAAATAATATATCTAATTCAATGAAAGTGTAACGAAAAGTTGTAGGTATAGTAGTTGTAAAGTTGTTAGTATTCAAAAATTGCACGAAATCTTGCCGCCAATATCCGACAATGTGGACCTTTCCAAAAAATAGATAAATTTTAATCTAAAAATGTGCAACACGAAAAAAATTGGGTCAGTATGACTAATGCAATAGAAAAAAATATGTTAAAAAAACGCCAACGGTCGAAAAAGTTGTTATTCCACAAGTAGGCACCAAAATTTTGTTTTTGAATAAAAATTCACGCTTATTAAATTGCAATGAATAAACATAATATTATACGTTGCAGTATTTTTAATTTGTATAAAAACCGGATTTCTTTTGATTGTTATCAATTTTCGTTAAAAATATTTTGTTATAAATTTGAAATACGTAGGTATATAATATAATATATTATTATAATATAAGAGTGATACAATATAAATTATTAATTCATGTTAATTGTTATTCTATTAATAATTGATTAAAAATAAGGTTATTAATATCAAGATTTTATTTGGCGCAGTCCAGCCATCTCAACTTCGGCTGCCCAGGTCTTCTCTTGTCCTCGTGGGTTGCATACATAGCCTCCCTTGCTGGTATATACTGCGGCATTCTATGCACGTGGCCGATCCAACGAAGTCTCTTCATTTTCATAGGCCACGTGATCTTTTCGCCCCTATAAACTGTGACAGCTACAGCTCCTCGTTATACCTTGACCTCCAAATACCACTTTCTTGAACAGCCCCAAAGATACTTCTCAAAACTCTCCTCTCAAAGATATCCATATTATTATCTCATCCTGTTTGCTAAGTCCCCAGCATTCCATACTATATTATGTTAATACTTGGCGCAGAAGAGTTTTATATAAGTTTGTTTTAGTTTTGCCTTGTTCGTTAGAAGCCTTTGGAGACCAAAAGAAGCACATCCTGTAACCAAAAATAATTAATATTGATAATAATTATGAAATAATAATATTCTAGCAATCTATTTGTTATCTTAGTTTCAGGGATTTTGTAATAATAGTTCGGGTAATATTTTATACTCTATTTCTGTGAAATACAGTGGGACGTGGCAATCAACCGAGGTAAATGGTACGATATTGTGCTTTGAAGCTGGAGCGTAATAAAGTATATAAAGTGTCATTTATTTTAACATAGGTATAATTATGTTTGTTGTATTTTCCAAGCTACATTAATATTAAAATATAAAAGACATAAATTATGTAGGTCTAAAAACTTTGAATATGTTTGATTTTTACATATCTCCTAAAATATTCAACATTAATTATTATAAATTATTATGTAAGTAAACAACATAACCTTTAAGTACAAACATAGATTTTTAAAATGCCAGCCGTTCCTATTTTATGACATTGTACAAATAAAATGTCCGGCGCTGGTTACTGTATCCGAAATTTCTAAATCGCCGTCTCTTTTCAAAAATGATTGTATGCAACAATGCACCCTATCACAGCTTCCCCCTTCCGCATTCGCAATAAATAATTTGCTTTTTGCATTTAAAATCGGCCCGATGCATCTGACAAGCGATAGGTAACCTATTGAGGCTTTTGTATGCTGCAACTCTGACATAACCGGTCAAATCCACATAAAATACGATATGAATATTATAGGGTTGGCAGAAAATCATTGAAATATAATTATTTTTGAAAAAGCCCGCCGTAGCGAAAGTATTCCCTTTATATGTTATCTAAATTTGTTCATAAAATCTAATGAAATATTATTAATTATTTACATTTACATTAACTAGAATCTAGATGAATCTAAATATTAAATTATTTAAATAAACTGTATACGTAACATTACATAATTTTAGCTGTGTTATATAAAATCCAGGTTTTTAACACGTTGATCGCCATGGGGGTCACCGGTGACCGGCAAAGAAGACCTGCCTTAGAGTTGTTCTACAGCGCCGGCGGGCACGCGCGCAGTGCATTTTTCGATACGCGGTGACCGGCATGGCCCTTCTGTATATTACTGCCACTTGGCCTGAAAATATGTCTTCCCAGTCACAAAATATAGGCTCACTAATGTAAAGAATGTACATAATGAAAAAAAAAGTTTTCCTTTTAAATTGTAAATGTGTTTTTATTGATATAAAAATAAAAATTAAATAGATTATAAAAATGTAAGTTATAAAAAATATGTAAATAATAAAAAAATAGAATAACAAAAATGATTATAAGGTATGTATACGTATATTTCCAGCTTATGTGTATACAGGTATTCTACCCAATTTGAAAACTTTTATTCCGTATTTGTGCCTTTTCTGTTTATTATACTATCTAAATCTAAATATAATTCGACCGCGAAATGGCACCATGCTCTCACACATATGGACAGGTGACCGGCGAAATGGCCGGCCCGGCGCAATAGAATAAATTAACTTGTTGGCGCCGCGACGGTCACATGTGGCCGGCACATCATTAAAACCAATATGTACGTATAAAAATCATCAAAATGAAAAAAAAACATTATATTCTTTCATAACCTATCAAATAATACCTTAGAAACAAATAATCATTTTTTTTAACTATTTTATGTAAAACTAGTTGGCGATCAATGTATTAATATTTATTTTTTTCAATAAATGGCTATTAATTGTCGCGAACATTAAATAATTTACATAATTTCTCCATATCTAGTCTATAATAATACTATACTTACCAGTTTTTCCAAATCTTTGGGTAATGCCTGACTCCAAGAAACTTCTCTACTCTATCATGTCTTGCACGAACTCTCTTCACTGCCGATGTTTTTTTATTTATTTTTATACAGTCCAACGGTTAAAAGGACGTACATATTTGAAAAGTTAAGTGGTTAAATGATTGAGGATCACTAATAGTTTTTCCTTATTTTTGATTATTTTGTTTTACACATGACTCAGTGGCATGTGTTACAATTGTTTTAAAAATATATTTTTTGAAACACTGTACCTACCTAATATTATTTGTTAAAATTTCTTTCTAATTTTTAAAACAATGTTGCCAATAAAATACTAATAAATCAATATCAAAGTGAATTAAGATTAGAAATGAATAAAAGTAAAATCTAAATTATTCTGCCAGAATCTCGATGACAGAGTTTGTAAGAAAAATTGGTAGAGTTCGGTTATGAGGAATACACCGGAAAACACATTTTGAAAATACCCGATAACTGGATTATTTGGTAGTTTGGGTTAGTTTGGGTTAGGTTAGGTTGGGTTAGGTTGGGTTAGGTTAGGTTAGATTTGGTTAGGTTAACCTAATAAATAACCCAGTATATCGGCTATTTTCAAAATGTGTTTGCCGCTGTATTCCTCATAACCGAACTTACCGAAAAATTATTAATCACTTATATACTAGGTAAGCACGATATTTGTTGATCCTTCATGTTATTAAAAAATATTTTTACAACTAAGCTCATTTTTATGATTAAAATATTATTGGAAAATAAATAGTCTTAGAGTCTTAGACTTACATTTCGTATTTTCCAGTTCATGCACAGTCATGCAAATACTAAGTAGGTACGTACCAAAATATATTTTTTTTGTAAACTTTTTGTCGACTGCGGTGTCAGCCCTATAAAAGTGCACCCAAGAAAATGACCGTTTCATGAATTGATTTGGAGACGTTTCGGACAACAAAGAAGGAAGTTTATTTTCTCTCAAACTACATGGCACATGCATGTTTGCCTGTCACTCCTTGATGCAGACAAACAATATCCCTACATTATCCGTTATCCTTTTCTATACTAAAATAAAAAAATACCAAAATCAGGATATTCCATTTATCGATACGTACCTCTATAATCACGAGATTCTGGAATAAAACTTTGGTGATTTTAGTACCTACACGTTATACATACACAGTGCGATAACCCTACTAAATAAACTAACATTGTTTTATTTAAATTAGGTAGGTAACTTATAGTATACGGTCAAATAATATAAGTACTGACCCACCATATAATGATGAAGTTACATAGTGACGATTGGTGGTTGTTATTATTAAGCTGTTTTTACTGCATGTGGCGTCTAATTAAGTATCATCTCATACCTAATGTACCTACTTACATTGTTACAAATCACGTATCCCACGTTACCACAAGAAGATATGACACTGCATCACTCCTTCATATTGTATCGACGCAAAAATAAGTGACTCCTGTATCAGAAAGAAAATTCACATGTGACAATTTTATTATTCTCGTTATGGCATCAACATACAATTATTGTGTTATTGATACTAACTATAATGTTTAAACATTCACTACTTAAATAAAAATTACGCCCCAATAATTCTATATTGTCATAATAATCGTAATATACTTTAGGTTGTTAGCCATTCCCCTAACCCAAACCCATTGGTGGTCGATGCGGTGGATTCAATACTATAATGACAATTGAAAAAAGCAAGATAGTGTTCTTAGTTTTTCGATTGTGAAATATGTAGGTAAATACCTACTTGTAGGTATACTTGATATTAGTGTTTTTGTATACTATGTATTGTGTTGACAGATAAATTTATATGTACGATCTCAATGGCACATAAGCGTTGAATTAAAAGTCGTTGAACTAAATAAAAATATTTCGGTACTGTTCGGTTATACGGAATACAGCGGAAAACGCATTTTGAAAATAGCCGATAAACTAGATTATTTGTTAGGTTAACCTATTCAAACCAAACCTAACCTAACCTAACCCAACCTAACCCAATGACACGAGCAGAAACGCCGACCTTCAGTTAGTGTTTGTGGCAGAGTATGGTTTAACGACATAACTATACAAATCTAGCCTTGTAGTCAATTCTACTTCTCAATAGCCTTGCGACAACCTCACGACACGGTTCAGACAGGATATATAAGTCCCATGGTTCTAAACTATGGAAGAAGCGGGGAAGAAATGGTCGAAAGAGACCTTGAACAGGTAACCAGTAACGTAATCGTTTAGTAATAGGAAGTAAAATGTATGTTGTTAACCTTTTCTTTGTAAATGTAATAAAATTTTACGTAGAAAATTTCGCCTCCGAAAATCGAGACTGCTAAAGTGTAATTGGAGCGCTGTGACCACAGGCCTCGAAATGACACGTCGCGTAGATTCGGCGCGATCTAATTTGGAAATAATTTCCGGGAAATCTCCATTAAACTTAGAAAATAAGTTATGGGAGAGATTGTTTACGTAAAATTTAGCAAGTACATGCTTCAATAACTTTTATAGCAATAATGGAAGTGTATGAAAATTGGAAAAGAAAATTGAATATTTATAAATTTATATACTGTATAATTATAAATAAAGAATTTTAATACTAATTTTATCAATACAAGATAGAAGCTAACTACCGTTATAAAAATACTGTAAACGCGTACCTATATCTATAGGCGCGTAATTATAATTATAGATTTTGTTAATGCTATAACTTACTGACTATAATGAATATTGTAAAAGTAACAATTGGAAAAACTTAAGATTCTGGTATAGATGGGTTTCTACCCATAAATAATAATAAATCTTAATTGCATCTTGGGTAAATAAAAGAATTAAATACTGCAACTAAAAATACAAATTGACGTGTGACCTTGAACTTTAACTGAATTCTGTCCGACTAGAATTTACGGCCCAGCTGTGCTGGCTCGCGAGGTAAAAATAGATTCAAGGTTACATCCATATTACTATATAAAAGTCACTATGCAAGATTAAATAAGTTAGTAACTGCTCGTGTATAACATCTTGTTAGGATTAAGCATTTATATATTTAAGTTGAAATGTTAAGTATAATATTATAGTATTTTCACGTAATAATGTTCGTCCGAAAGGTAAATATCGAATGAGAAAGTTTCTGCGGCTCCAAACAGTTTTATTAAAACTTAGTAAAATTCTATTGGCCTAAAAAGGCCGAGAGTGGTGGAAAGGACTAGTACATGGGTGTCAACCTTTCGTTTTGACATTTTAAATTTAAAGACTGCCATTCCCTTATTTAGTACCCGAATACTTATTCCGATACCTCGATGGAAAGCTAGAAACTTTCCCCTTCGTTTGAACACGAAAAATCATATAAAATCAACTATTTTGCTTACGTCATCCTAACTGCGCATTTAAGGGACATGTTCTAGAGGGTGCTTGAAACACCCCTATTGAGTCTTAATTTTGCGAAAATAAAGTAGAGTCAATTTAACCCGACTAAATTAGAAGATATCTCTATTAGAAAGTTGCCAGGAACGGGAGATATACGTAAATTCATCCCGTGAGAGAAAGATATACATCTGCTATCCCTTACGGACTGTTTCCTGTTAAACCTCTATCCGAAGGGTATAAAAGGCGACCACTTTTCCCGTAAAATCATTAGTTTCTACACTCTTCACCAGCGATCTTCAGCAAGCAGCAGTCCTCACTGCAAAGTTGTGAGACATGGTTCTCAGTACATTCGCGATTCATACGTACCAGTAAGTCCCCTTCGGCGGGCAAAACGTAGCGCGAATAACACGTATCTGTCGGTAGTGACGTCGGCCGCTAGAACGTAGCACGAATACCACGTATCTGTCGATAGTGACGCGCTCGCGGAGTAATTTTATTTTTCATTACTCATCATACGAGGTGACGTAATCGGGATAAATTACGCGATCGGATTTGTTTTATAAAAACAAATTAATAAACTCAGTCTGTAATAATAAATTTTACAAATCTTTTCGGGATTATAAAATAAATTTTTGAAACTTTATTAAGTAAACATAATTATAAAACAAGTTTTGGTAAATAAATTTGTAAACATAAAAACAAATTTTAGTAAATAAATTTGTAAACATTAAGCAAACCTTTTGTAAACAAGTTTGTAAACACAAATAAATATTTGTAAACATGCTGTGAACATAAATAAACTTTATAAACAACAATAAAATAAATTCTATTCTTTTTATAAACCTGATACTGTGTGACCAACGAATAAATTATATTTTCTTTCTTATGGGAAAATATTTCATGAATTAAAAATATCCAAAGAATATCTGCGTATACATTCTCTGAATTAGGTGTGACTTTTTGGGAATTTGTGAAAGATTTCACAGAGATCCTATAGTGAACAAATAAATAGTTTACTGATACTTTAATGAGATTTAATTACGGGAACAATGACAGTTAACCTTATTGTGTGACCGTGAACTCTGGTACCTGGATAAATTCGGCACCACACCAGCTGAGAGTTTTATTTGGGAATTCAAAAGTTGTGATACTACAAAGGAGATCCACCTCTCCTAGTTCATCACTAGTCTCCTCAGTGACGGCCCGGTAGCATTATTGAGCTAGCCGTGAGCCGGGTCATGTCACCAACCTAACCCAACCTAACCTAACCTAAACTAATCCAAACTAACAAATGATCCAGTTTATCGGCTATTTTCAAAATGCGTTTTCCGCTGTATTCCGTATAACCGAACAGTACCAATATTTCTGTTGAAAACCTACCTCTATCTAATATGATGAGTGTGGAAATGATGTATTGATTGTTTCAAGTTTTGTAGTAGGTACCTATTACTAAAATCAGGCATTAACGCCATTGACTAGTTGGGACCTTTTCGGTTTTTTTATTAACATCCCTGGTCACTAAATTGGTAGTTTTATAAAATATTTTATAAATTAAAATATAATAATTATATTATTGAAATAAGTGAATAATATTATTATGTCGATGAATAACAAAGTTTTATGCAAACTTTGTTTCATGAGGTATTGACTGTAAAATACGATTGGGTACCGGAACCTATTGCATTCAATTTTATCATGGGTATGCAATTTTTTCCACTCAAGTCCGAGGGCATTTCATTTTGCGATGCAAACATGAAACATGGCATATGACACATTTCAGATTGCGTCCATTCACTGACAACCGAAAAAATAGTAAACCAGTTGTTGACAACCGCAGACATTATATCATAATAATAAAACTTACTTAAATTAAACATACCGCAGACATTAAATTATTAAATTATACTAATCAAGTCACAGTATTTGTTTAAGGGGGACATGCTCAGCGTAGGTCAAAATGGAGCTTTTGTTCTATTTTCAAAGCATGATCCTGGACATACCTTAAACGTTGTAGATAATCTATGTATATAAGTTTGAAGCCTTATTATCCTTTATATTTATTTTAAACATTTGATGACTGCATAAAGTATTTTTATTACATAAAATAGTATTCTTTTAAACCTCTCGCTCTAATGTTTTAGAATATAGTCATCTTTCCGTACATAAATGTGCAGTGGTGTTAAGATTTTTTACATTTATTAATTTTTAAACGCATTTATGAAAATTATCAGTATAATCTATATTGACATTATTATAGTGAAATATTTACGATAAAAAATTATATTGATAATCTCTGTGATCCTAAATTTGACAAGAATTAGGCATTTTAATATTCAAAAAATGGGCAAGATTAACACATTTGAAGCTAATTCTAAAGATAATCATTATAGGCTATATCTTTGACCATTCAAGTGTGATAAACATCCTACGAATAATGATTGCTTTATAATAATCATTCACCTAAGAATAAGGTAGTGTTTTTTTGAAATACGCCATTTCTTTTGGCATTCCCCAGTGGTTAAGCTACAACATACGGCCGTAGCCATAAATTGACAAACTATAATTGAAGTAGGGAGTAAAATGATGTTAACGCGCGTGTTTGAACATGTACCGTTTAAAAAAAATCGGTTAGGTATTACAGTTGTAATGCATTTTTAAGGAGCCAATTCATGACGTCTACATAAACAACAACTTCATAAATATTCTTTTTATTCTTATCCGAAGTACATACCCTTAATTTATTGCTGTTATGTTGTGATGCTAACTATATTTTTTTTATATTTTCTTAGAACAATTAAATTTTCCACATAATAAAATATATAATATTAATTGAGAAAATGTTCATGTTGACTGCATAAAAGAAATCACCATCTTGCGTTTTTTTGCAGTGGCAGTTGTGGGGAATAAAACGCAAACCCGCTCGCGCTACCGGCTACAGCTACACCCTTAGCACGGGCTATTTTTTTTAATCTTACCTACATTATGAATTAAGAGATGCAAAAAATGTGATACACTATTCTGACTACCTATTCATTTGAGTTCAGGAGAAAAGCAATGGTTGTTAATCAATAATAATAACAAAATTAATTGAAATAAAATACTGGCGACTAGAAACTAAATTACTGTCTTCACTTTTAAGCATATGGCTATCCGTAAAGTGAAGGTTATAATAAGATACCTACTTTTTTACATGCAGTGAGTAGGAGAGTAGGTACATATTATCCATTCACCCAACCTATTAAGTCACCGCTATAGAAAAATGTACTTAGTAGGTAGGTACCGAAGTAGTAGACGTTTTATTGATTTTTAATTATATTTTTACAAAGATATTTAACCACTATGCACTATGAAACCACCATTAAATTGATTAATAATAATAAAAAATAGTACCTAGATAGTAGATAAAAATCTACAATTCAAAGGTGAAAATAATATTTTTCAAATTTTAATAAATATGGAAAATTGTTGTCCACGAACAACGCATATTTTTTTGATCTCAATGCTATATGGCCATATATATATATATATCAGATACGGCGAAATATAATACGTAAAATTTACAATGTAACCGTTTCGTATAATAGTTAGAAAGATAAGCTTTATTATAATGGTGGAAGCTTGCCGACATGTGTTTTGTAAACTCCTGAACAATGTTGTATTTTCTTATATACTAGAAATCTTCATTAATTATTAGTGTTCAGCAATGTATCTGTACAAAGAAGTCAATTATCACTCATCATTATATCATAACTACGACTTTTTAATGCTATGATCATATTATAAATACGTAGTGTAAAGCCAAAGGACGGAATCAGCGTTCGATATGTAGTTTTGCAGATCGCCGCTAGATGATATTATAATAAATAATATATAGCAAATTACTAGAAACTAATTATTACGTATTTTACACATTTTGATAGGTACTTCGCTATCCTACACTAAAATAACCATAATGTATTTTTAAGGGTGGACGGTATAATAATGTAGTGTATCTTATATATCAGTTATCTGATTCTGCATCTAAAGTTTAGATAAAAATGTTTATTCAATAGCGGATGGACACTGTATTTTTGTATTGAGCGTTTATTATTTAAAAATCTAACAACCATCATTGTTGATTTTTTTCGTATTTTTTGGACATTCAAAACAACACTCGCCCTTTTGACACATTTTTTTGAAAATATCTAAGCTATGTATTATTGAATATTTTTTTTATGTTTATCCGATTATTCGTCGACTTGTTTTTCCATTTGTGATGCCCTTATTCTGCTTTCATCGACGTCCAGCTGCGATTTTAATGGCTTCCACTGGACAAGGCCGTGTCATATGGCACCGTCAGACATCGTGTTATGTAATACTAATAATATACCGAAAAAAACCTTCGGTAAGTGTATCCTGCATCGAAATTTTTAACGATTATTCCATTCAATATTTTGAGAGTCATGCAAATCATAACTTTTTTGTTGATTAGTTTAATGTTTATATTATATATGGAAGAATATCAATACAATTATTTTTTTCTGGTTTACATATTATTACAAATAATACTAAATCAATACGACACAGAGGCGGCTCTACCTTAAGGGTTAGTAGGGACCATCCCCATATCGTTATCATGTCAACAATACACGTCCGATATTTTTATCACTGTCATAATATACCTACTTTATTACGCTGACCCGGGTCACTCAGTCTCATCCCGTCACCACAGTACAAATCTAGTTCTACAAAGGATGTAAATGGATTAGCGTTAGTGTACTCATACTGGGGAGCGAATCAAATGACCCCTATATGAAATTGATAATGATAAGTCTATAATAATCATTATTAATAATTAAGTACGCTTTTCAGGTGTGATTAAGTAACGACTGAGATAATCATATTATTTATTCTGAAAAATTGCTCATTTTCTCATTTATAAAATCATATTATTATAAGTAGCTTGCTACATAATGTATATTATATGAAAGTAGGTAGGTAAGTAGATTTAATAGTTAATGGCTAAACCCCACCACCTATAAAGTCGTCGAGCCGCCACTGATACGACATATTAATACTCGTAAATTAACTTTAAATTGCATGATCATTTCGGCATAATTGTAAAGATAATAATATATAATTATTTAGGTTATATTATGTAAGTACTTATAATAAAAAAAACAATGAGAAGTTCGTATTGAAACTGTAAAATAGAACTCTAAATACGATTAAAAGCAAAACGGTGGTTACCACCTAAGGTTCCCCACTGTGGAGTAGATAGCATTAGAGTACCTATCTTTAAAGACGTGAGAATACCTACATACGTTGCTAATTGAATATAATATTCCTAATTTGAAAAAAATCAATCAAATTACCTCATCCAGTACTTCGTGGGCCACAAGGTATAAATATAAAACATTAATGTCCGAAAGACGGACCTCTAATGATCATTAGACAGCACAGCACTGAGAACAATAAAATCAACTTGGATAAGCCTTTATCCACCAGCGAATTGATGTACCTAAGTATAGTATACTGACAATGTTATATTATAATCTGTGTCTCTACTTCTTTGTCTCACATGCATCAAGCAGTCTCAAAACACTATTAAAAATATCGTAACACAGAGATGGTAATAAATTGCCGTGATCAATAACATCCGAATAAGAAATATGGTTATTCAAAAAACAGCCAAAATCCAATCATCTTTGGCACAGCTCTAATTTTGAAAGTAATAAAATTGAAAAATGGTAAAAACTATGACAGATGAATATCGGAAGCAATTCTCCACGCAGATCAAACCATATTCAATAAAAATACGCCATGATAAATTAATTTAATTTCATTATACACAGGTACTTAGTTATCGATATTTCCGTTTCTGCAAAATATTGGGTATGGAAATAATAATAAATTATTTTGATATTAATATATTAAGATGTTTATTCTTCACCTGCGATGGTAGATAATAAAATACTAGCATGCAATAAATAGTGACGTCACTAGCATGAAGCTCACATTAAAATAATTACAAGATAAAAAGAACTTTTTATATAAAATGTTTTTAAATGTTCTGTTAAATCATATAAACTTGACTTGACTAAATTAAACGATCAAAAAAAAATTGTACTTGATAGAAATAGGTAATACTGAAATGTCATTTTGACATTTCATATTGATTTCCATAGTAACGCACGTATATATTATTAATTAAGTTGCTAGGACCCCAGACCCCTAGCAACCAATAATAGTGGATTTGATTACGGGTTTCTTCCGAAACAACTTTTCTTACAAAACAGAATTAACTGAAAATTAATTCAATTCTACTTAAAGATAACTTAAAGTATTAAAAGAATGCATTGGCATCGTGTTCTGATATATTTTAAAAGTTTGAAATGTCTAGCTAGTCGGGAAATTAGTTAAAAATCGATTGCAAGATTTGTACCGGACAAATAAGAATACGAGCTAAGAAAAACGTTGTAAAATAGGTGCAGAGCACGCACGATGAAAGTCAAACTTTTTAAAGATAGATGACTAATACGAAATACCTACTTTTAAATATCGTCACTTATTGATTTTCGTACCTATCAATATATATATTATGATAACGATGAGACAGGCGCGCACACCAGGAGGGAACGAAAAAACGAATTATTTAGGTGAATTAAATATTCCTTTTACTATTTTTTCTTCTTTGTCAGGACCTCATGATTTGGCTGTCAAATAACCTTCTCAACAAGGCATCCAAGTTAATATCTTGACACAGCATGTCTAAATGACGAGACAGCGCGGACAACATAAACGGACACTTATGATTTTAATAATTATGGTCATGCACTTTCGATAACAACTTGTGGATATGACAGGTCGCTATACCTCGTATGTGATCACTTGTAGTTATAGCTACAAGCTAGATCTTTATCGCCGGATTCAATAACGGAATGTCTGAGTATGAGTAATGTACCCGGAAAAGTACGAGGGTCCGCAGTTAAAGTGGCGAGAAGCTATATAGTAGACAGGAAAATCCCCCCCCCCCCGGTCAAATCAAAAATATTTGTAAGTATATAGATATTTTATAAATGGACCCTCTAAACAGTCTAAACCATTTTTCTGTATGCTTGCCTTCAGTGAGAATATTGTCGATAACCTGTTGGCAACGTGCACACCTGACAATCAATAGGTATTTGGTTCGATGTCATCTGCTGCTATTACTTTATATTTTTGTATGTAGGTATATAATAAGTAATAAAATTTGAAAGAAAATTATATGCTTACCTAAGTAAATAAAACTTGTTATTACCACAACGGCCGGATTGACGTAGCTGTAACGGACGCGCCTGGCAATCAGTATGTGTATGTTTGAATTTTGCCTGCTGCCTTTATTTACTTTTAAATTGTGTATAATTAAATTTTAATGAAATTAGATACTAACTAGATAAAATTTGTCCAACATGCGTTCCTCGCAATCCAAATTATTATATCCGTAGACCGATTCTACTAGTTTCGTATATTTATTTATTTATTTTTAACGTGGAACATGTTTTACTCATGATCTCCGACGCAAAAGCGTTTCGAAAAATAGACGTAGAATAACTATAGACGTGCAGCCCGCCCACGGCCCACGCCCTGCCCCGATTATTTTCATTTTACGTTCAGTAGCCTACATTCTGTGCAACGTATTGTTCGTCTGGGATTATTACTTCTTTAGTTTTAGTATTGTAATTACATAATTTGCAGAAAAGTAAAATTGTTTGAATCCTTTGGATTCGGTTACTTTGACAAATAAATTTTCTTTCGAATTTGGACAACCAGCATTCAGAGAATCAGTAGGCAAAGCATGTTCCATGTTTAATAATTTTAGCCGTCAGGGTTTAGGTAACCATCATCTGAGGGGCCCAGAGGGGCGGAGCCTCCACGCGAGGCGCAATAATAAAACGTGACGTTTTTTGTCACGGACCTGTCTACTGGGAAATGGATGGTAGGTACCGCACGTAAAGAAATGATGCAAACAGCTGTTCAATCACTTTATGCTGGACAAAATCATCCTTAACCATTTTCTTACATGTATATTATGGATTTTTAATTTGGTCACTCATGTTTCATTATTTTCATATGCCTAGTACTAAGTTAATCTGAAGCCTAATAGTATAATGCAATATAAACTATACCGAATTAAAGAAATTTCTATATTACGTTATTAAGTGACCGCTCCCTGTTCGGAGGTGGATATGGGTGCAATTTTCTTCCTACATCCTTTACGCACGTCTCGTCCCTCATGCCTCATTCCTCCATCGTTCACCAACCTATCAAACCTTCCCTTAACGCTTTGCTCCTCCATAGCATCAAGGGAACCAACAACACGCTATTAAAATTAATGACTTTTCAATTAGAAACTGAGAACTCTGGGTACTTAGTGAAAGAAGATACTTTTAAAATGTTTAATCTTTGCTGAATATTTTCAAAAGCGACGTCAACACAGGGGCGTAGGAGGAAATTGTATTTTTAATGAAACATGTCAGCTGATTAAAATGACTTGACATCTCTGACATATTGTCGATAACGTTAAAAATACTTTCATTATAAGACTTATTTACAAAAGTACCATGGTAAGTATATTAAGTTATCAACGCTAGTAAATTTAATTACTTACTTACAATTACCGATTTTTAATATTTGAGGTCAACTTGCCTATGTCCTTACTATATAGGTAGTATATTATGTAAACTACTCAATAGGAATCTGCGAAATATAGCATAATAAAAGTTATATATAATTAGGTATCTGATTTATTCAGAAATGATTCTCCAGTTCAACAAAAGAGGTTGATTTTTTTTTAATTTTGTACTTTAGTATACTTAATAGGTTGGTAATTGTTTTATTGTTGGGTTTTAGAATTTGGTTTGAAATCATCAAAAGTTCAATTATTATTGGTCAATCGAAGGTGTCCCTATA
Source organism: Rhyacophila brunnea (assembly GCF_057557595.1). Lineage (NCBI taxonomy): Eukaryota > Metazoa > Arthropoda > Insecta > Trichoptera > Rhyacophilidae > Rhyacophila > Rhyacophila brunnea. The sequence goes on from NW_028233350.1 coordinate 22,867,448, forward strand.
GAATTTTAAAATCAAATATACCTATATTTATATTCATTTTATCCGCTTATTAAAACCTGGAAGCAGGGACCACAAGAGGAATGGAAACTAGCAAAAACGCTGTATGGGGTCTGATATAACAGGGCATGGATGACTCTTGAGTGTGGAAAAATATCGGATAAACTTAAACACTTTGTAAATAATATGTAATTTTCAATAATTCCGTATGTCACATATTAAGCATTAAAGTTTATCACGCAAATTAAACGTGCATTGAAGGACTGAGGACAGTCGGCCCGCTTTGTGTCCCTTGATTTCATTGCCTAAAGAAATTAAGCACACCCCGCTTTAAAACTATGGTGAATGGCGACTGGCTTTCACATTTCTATATTATCAATCTGTTCTGTGGCTGGGAGTCACTTTCTGCCAAGAGCCAAATATTGTTGTAGGTACCTAGTACAAAAGATAAATGCTTTTTTATTTCGTAAACATAGCACATAAGTATGTACGTATATAACAGAGAGGTTATTATATTTGGAATATTGTGATCGATGAAATTTAAAACTTCCTTTAGTTTTTGTAGCAAATAAAAGGCACATGAGTATTGATAAAATCGATTGGTTGTTCAACTATACTACATTTATAATATACTATACTATATTTATAATTATACAACCTAAATACTTGTTAAATCCATTCCAAATAGCTGATATATTATCAGTCGCATCACTCGAATCCAATCGTAGTTACATATGTATCTCATCAATTCCTCACGTTAATTAAAATCAGTATGTAATTATATGGGACACGACGGGGTCACCATTTTGGGGATCGTATGAGGACATAGGCAGGTGAGTTGATTGAGGCAGCAGCGGTATAGATGGATGTAGCGTTTATTATCTTAACGAAGAGTTTACAAAGGGTTACAATTGTAGGAGTAAAGATTAACGGTATGGTATATAGAGTAATCGCGGTGAGCTCGTGCTCAGACCAAGCCGCGCTCCGGTAATGACGTCTACCGATGTACTGTTAACGATGATACTGGGAGCAAATGACGGAGTGACGGTGATCGAGTGAAAAGTGACTGTGAGCAGGTGATTGTATTGAATGACGAATCAGCAGGCCTATGTTATAATCGGTGATATGAAGTCACCCGACGACATGACGTAATTGTGACGTAAGCCAATACACGCTCGAGGCAAGCCGCCCAACGCACACTGCTCACCATAGATATTATTATGCTGAAACACCTATTTGTGTATGGGAACAATAGATAACGCCAATATTTTAGTAGCGTTATTTTCTCGAATCCTATTATCACTCCGGTAGTACGTCACAATGATATCATATGACGTCATGTCAACCGGGCGACTTCAACTCGCAAGTTCTATCATAAGGCCCCAGGAGTGAGTTCTTCTCAATTGAAATCAATACATTGCAAGAGTCACTGTTTATCTAGGTTACTAAATCATACTAGTCATTGTTGAACTAGGTTATGATTATTAATTTATGTTATTCGGTTACGAGGAAATACTGACCGAGCGCTTCTGTAACTCTGATTTGTTTTGAAAACAAAACATGAATAGATATCGAAGTGTATCATCATATATTTTGTATTGTAATGATATGCTCAACATAAAAAAATATGAAAAATAAGCATGTACATAAAATTTTTCGTTCCTACCGGTATCTAATAATTAAAAATAATCGAATGCACACTCCAGCAAATTTGTAAATCCACAATGCGTTAAGAAAGCGACATCTATATAATATTAAACTTACTATTAACTTCGGTACTGTAGACTTGTACAGTGTAGTGGGCGGTTATAACGATAGTTGATGTCACTTACCATAGACAAATTCGTACAAATTCTTATTATTAAATTATAAATTCGTAAATTCAATACATATCTTTTTGTATATCAAACCATCGTAGATAAATTTTTTTAAAAATTAAACATGTAATAAAATAATGTCTAAATTCTATCTACGTGTATAACAACACCAATTATATCACGTGTGTTATTCTATAATATTATAAATTAACCTTTTCCGCAAACACGTAAAGAATAAGTCTAATTACCAGTAAATAAAAGTCGGTCAAGAAATCTATGTATGTTTCTTCAACAAACCGCCATGTAGCAAAAACTTCACACTTACAACCATCAACAAAGCAAATGAGTAATGATATGAAAATATTAATTAACATACATACATCATGATCTATGCTTTCCTTTATTTTTCAGATTAGTTAGGTAGACACTTATGTAAATTTAAAAGTGAGAATATTTTAATGAAGGCCTGATTTCAAAATGTTCCTGAATAGATATATTTTTTTTAAATCACAAAACATGTCACAAGTATATTATTTGAATTGTAACGTGAAATGTTTTTAATAATTTGTATCGAAAAACCTGAATAGGTAACCATCTTTCGATTGATCGATATTTTTGTGAACAATTAAAGACTCCTTTGAAATCATTTTGGCAATTTCCTCTGGACGTCGATGCTGTCAAACCCGGGAGTCAGGTGGCCCAGCGGGGGGCAAAATCGGGAGTGTAAGGCCGAGGGGGGCCAAGGCCTCTTTCTATCCCCCTTTGAGTACCTCCTTAATATAAAAACACCCTGTCTCGTCTCAAGTAGGGTTGTAGCTTGTAGCTAATATAAATCTGTTCATTCTGTTTTCCTAACGAGCCACTTAGCATTTTTGCTAATTAAAAAATCTTCGCATTTTAGTCTTAAATTTTACTTATTACGTGCTAAATAAAATCAAAAGTTTAGTGAAAAATACTGCATAATACACTTTGACTAAAAGAAACTAAACGTTAAACCTTATTCGAATGCCAATGTGTTTATTCAGTTGATAATGTGAACATCGTGAACATATTAGAATATTTGCCAATTGTGATCTACTTGTTTACTCGTCCCAGATATTATATTGTATTGCCTACGAATGTTACTTCTCGTGAAAACGATGTTTATAATAATTATTACTTATCACTTATTTTTCGAATTGTGTGAATTGAGTAAATATATCATATTTTGTCTGCCATCTGGCTTATTTTCTTCGCCTATCTGACATATTTTTCTAAGTGACAGTGGGCAACACTGCTCGTCATGGTTGAAGATAATAAAGTTAACGACAATTCGAGTGAACTGCGACTGAATATAAATAAATAAATTGATTGAATTTTGAGAGAAAATCAGTAAATTTTAATATTTAAAATAATAAAAATAAGTTGATCTTTTCTTTGCACATAATAATATACCGATCCGCGAAATAATATCCTGTAATAATTTATTGTACCGCAGTTATGTCCAGTATAGGAAACGCTGGTCTAGAGAGGCCTTTGTCTATTGCCTTGTATGGTCTATTTTTCTATAATCGAAGATTGCCTAATATTGTTTTTAATTACATAAATATTAAGTCGTCTTTTTAATACATATTTCCATATGGCCACACAATTTTATAATAAAAGTAGATCTTGTAAACATTAACGTGGTATACCTACTAGCTATACTTTATCGACATTTTTCATATATTTGAAGTGCCAATACATGCTATTATAATGAAGTGGTGAATTTTTCAATTAATCGCCTTACAAGAAAAAAAAATAATTAGAAAAACATCATTAAAAATCTGTTGCTTTTGACGGGTTTCGTGAATTTATAAAATACTGATATACTTGAGATCATTAAATTAATCTGCTTGGAAACACTTGATATTTTTGATTGGATGTGAAATTAAAAACAAAGATAATTCTCGGCTTGTATCCTATTTTTTTAGGTATCAAAAGATACTTTATGAACTAAATAATGCCTACGTACTTAAGTGTAGGTGCCTTATACACTGTGCCTATATCACCGTATAGGCAGTATAGGGCGTATAGTATACGGTGTACCTATACCCACACATTTATAGGCACATACGCTACTTTATTACGTACATTTATAAAAATTACCTACTTACATTATAATTATACTGTCTCTCCTTGGTCGGTCCGTCATGGCTGAAGATCGTGAACACCCTGAAATGCAGTCATATTCTGTGTGACCTCATCTGTTTCTTTCAGGCCAGAGTGTTATTCGAACATCAAATAAATTATAATAATTATATTGTAATATTTGATAACTGTGATTACCAGGCGTGCATATAAGGGGATAAGGGTTTTGGGAAAGAAACAAAAAAAAATACAAATTATTTAGGTAAATGAAATATTACTTCGTTTTCTTCTTCGTCAGATGATTTGGCTATTGAATATCCTTCACAACGGGTTACCGGCTCTTATCTCGGCATTCTATGACACGCAAGGCTTGTTTCGGAGAAGACCAGTGAAACTCATGAATTAGTACAACCCGTAGTTATAGCTCCAGCTAGGTTTTCAATGCTATATTCAAAGTAGAGAGTGTCTGGGTATGGATAATGTACCCGAAAAAGTGCGGGGGGTCCATGATTGAAGTTATAAGTAGTTGGCGGTGTAAATGCAGAAGTCAGTGGCACCTGTTAGATTTTGTGAAACCCTCCCCATCCCACCCCTCCCGTCACCTTTAAAAATCCATAATAAAACATTACGAATATTTTTTTAATGTACCCCTCCCTCTATACCTAACATTTTTCTGTGTGCGCGCTTGGTGAAATACATAAATATTACCACCATATCAAACAAAAATGTAAATTTCCAACTGACATTCATTAGAATTAGATTAGAGTGATTAGACCATTAAGAGTATAAAACCCGCCAAACTAAACATACTACAATAGATACGGATCCATGTTAATTTTTGCGTCATTGTGTGGATTGAGGATTTACACTTTTTATGAAAACATGAGACATACGAGACATTTAAACTAATTATTTGTCCCGCAATTAGAATTTGGTATATATACGTATAGGTGAATGTTGGCAGTTTTTTTTTCCATACGGTGGTCGTTAGTTATCTTTACTGTAATAGTCAGTGTGCACTATAAATTCTAGTTCTGGGCACCAGCGACAAAGTTGTGCGTAAGGTGCAAAACGTTCTCTTATCTCCTGTAAAGCCTTCATCGCTACAATATTAATATTACTATTATCTCTAAAAATATGGACAGAGTAAATCAATATTTAAAATTTAAGGAATATCTATAATATTTTGGAGCCACTTTATCTATCTGGTATTTTGACAATAATTTATCAACGAAGAATTTGTAGGTACCTACTCTGTAAAAAAATATTTCAATAGTTTTGTTAATGCGATTGAATTGAAGCACAATGTCTAATGTGACACTAATTCTTATGATCCCACTATTTGCGACGGAAAAGCGCATCAATTTATTGTCCAAAGATGTTGGATTTTGTCATTGTTGTCAAAATGAAGAAATCATTGCTGCAAAATGGACAAATTATTTTTGTTATAAAAGCTTTCGTATAGATTCTAAAAATAGAATTAAGTACCGATCTATCAATATTTAATAGCAAATGAAACTTCAGCGTTTTATGCAGTATTTTTCTATATTTGGAAATACATAATTTTTCAAAGCCTCAGAAACATACCGATTAAAATGGGACCAATTGAAATTCAAAACACACAATGTGTTCATTAAGGAAAATGTATGTTAATCAGGGAACACAAAGTATTAAGTATTAATAAACAGTATGTATATTGTAACTAAGTATTTACATTATACACGGTGAAGTAACACCTATCACATGTTCGTCTCTGAAGCCGTCGGTGATAAAGTCAAAAATTACGATGATATTATATTGTTGTTTGCAATATTTGTGTTGAATCGAGAGTTAGAATTCAATATTTTGGCCGAATGTATAACAATCCTTCCTCTCGTAAGAAAAACATGTTATAACTTTCCTCCACTATTTGAAAGCCTATGGGCCGTATGTATGAGAATCATTAATTTATAAATTATTTAACCGATTTTCCACCATATAGCGTATAGCACTGTTTGCGACGTAAGCAATCTGACGTCACACCTCATTCAAAATGGCTGCTTGATATGTCACTTTCAAATGTCATTTTAATAATGCATTCATTACAACAAACGTTTGCTTGAGGTCCTTGTTCATTTTGTAGACTCTGTAAAACATTCGCGAACTTTAAAAACAGTTTCTAGTTCCTGTTTACAATATACTTATAATTTTGATCCAGTCTATAATCTAGATAGCAGGTAGCTGATACAATGCTCTCGTATTTCGCTTTATCAAAAAATGCAGTATTTCTCATGGAGAGATAAGATGGATTTACGTAAGATTACGATAAAATACCTCCGCTAAACGACCGCAAATATAGGTACCTACTGCTGTATCTGTCATTAAGATATGCAATTAGAAGCATTCTGCATTCTTTCAAAATATTATTGTACCTACATACCCAGTTAATTGTAAGATAACTGTAATAAACAAGCTCTCAAACACACTGGTAACATCAAATAGAGATCATTACAAATATTATTATCTAAATCCATTTTCATTTCTGTCATTTATTCTTATTCCGTTTTGACATCTCATAATAGAAGTGATTGAAGTGAAGTTAGTCATAATATAACTGTATGTATTGCCACCAAATGGAAATATTTACCGGGAATACTCTATCCTTTCGCAAAGTAGAATTATAAAATAAATGTGATAAATAACTGATAAAATATTTAAAGTTCATAATAATTATTCAATTATAATTATTAAGTTTATATGATACCGTTCGCATACTTTCAGAAACATTTACAATTACAAAATTTTAAATTAATGATCGGGGAATGAAATTTTATAAGTTTGCCATTATATGGACGCCATGACACATTATGACGTCATATCGTGACGTCGCTAAACAACGGATTACATTTGCACTCATGCATACAAATGAGCAGTATTTAGCCTATAAAGTATTTGGGAATCTCATGCATACGACCCTATGACCCATAAGTTTCACTCAGATTTACAATTTACAATACCTATTATAATAACAAATCAAATCTTATATTACATCTAATCTAATTTAATTAACCCCTTTATCCAATATATATCTAATTCAAATGTAATCCTATAACACTTTACCTTATATATACATGGTCCGTGACCGACTTATACATCCGCAGTTCACCCTGAGAAGTCGTGGGACCTGCCAGAGCAAACTGCGGGACTTATATCTATGTGTCATATCATCTGTTTTTGTTCGGCTTTGTCGAGGGTCGTAATCATTACACCGGTGGCACATTGACTACCAGGGTCAGACCGAGCGGCTGGGGAGCACTACTCCTTATGGGAGCGCCCCCCACAGGGGCGGAAAATCATGTGTGTGTCAAATCCTCCCAACCAAAGCAAAACCACCGCCAGGATCTGACCTCAACTAGCCACCGGCCTCCTCGACTCCACCTCACAAAACAGAACAGTACATGCTTGATAACGAATGAAAAAAAATAATACAAAAAGAAAATTCTAAAGTAATTTTAGACGCTACGGCATGCACATAAAGGGGTAATTATTTTTTTGATTCGCCCAGAGTCGGGTACACATATATAGAACATAGAAGAGAAAATTTTATATAATGCAAATTCGGATTAGAGATAATTCATTCCCGGGCTGCTGGTGACGAAGTAGTCTGCCTGTTACCCTCCTGACGAGGAGTGTTTGCTAGGACAAGATCTTAGAGAAGCATCTTTCCACCAGTCCATCGTCAGGGGTGGGCGTACAGGTTTCCCGATGTGAGCCAGGCAGCCCGTTCTGGGACCACAGATCATACGCGTCGGCCGGTCGTATCTTCGACGTCAATTGTACATAGATTGGTATTTACACGAGAAAAGACAAGAAATGTACATGCGCATTTGGAAAATGACAAAAATACACAGTAATTAAAAATGTCGCTCCCGTAACTCCTTCTTCCCCCCTGTCCGCAGGTCGGTGATTAAACCGACCTTATATATTTTCTCCTGCTAAATTGAATCGATGAAAACCAATCCTTAAATCGTTTGAACATTGGCTATTCCGGGCATCCGTCCTTGTATTTTGTGCGCGGTTTATTCGTTGTCCCGTCACGTCGGTACATATCTAATTAGAGAGCTTTTAGGGCGGTGGCGTGCACTCCCCCGTTCCATAGCTATTTGTACTACGTGCGTGATTTTTGCGCGCAGTAGAACAGCAATGTAATTTCGCGTAACTGTTCAAGACAGTCATTACTCGTTTTTCGACGCCCTTCGTTTGTCGCCGGCCTACGGCGCGTATAACTAGCTCCAGCGTCAGGGAACCGTCCTCTAGTACGTTCGCGACATGTCGTTGCGTAAGAAGTAGTTATTTCTAAAAAAAATGTAATAAAGAAAGAAACCCGTAAAAGAAACCAAAATGGACAACCCAAACATCCTGTTACGCTGCCTGCCCCCTTCGTCGTCAATTTGAACAGCTGCAATACAACAGTTTGGCGTCGCTCCTGAGTTACGCGCAATGGCCGACCACCGTCGCCTCCCAGCGTACCTTATGAGTCGTCCATGGCGACCACACGCTTCCGCGGGCCCCGTCCCGGGCGCGACCGTATCAGCTGCCCAAGATTTCGCCTCCCCTTGCCACGGCAGACTCCGGTGATGCACTGGACGAGAGGGTACTTCGCGCACCTTCGTCGCATCATCCAGACGCCGTGTACGAGTTCCGGAACGTCGCGTCCCGCCCATGGTTCCGCCAAGGTCGCCAGAAGTTCAGGCAGGCGACGCTCGCACGCAACTCCTACCAGAATCTATTTTGTATGAGGCGACGTGTCACAATCACACACCAACGCACTCCAGTGTGCCCCGACAGTGCACTCGCGATCACTTCAGGCTCCCTCGATGCAGTGTCTTGGGGGGCGATCGTTTCTAGCCGGCCAAGATTACATCTTCCCCTGTCACGGTGAACTTTGGCGATGGTCTTTGACGCGAGGGGCAATCCGGCCACCTCCGTCTGGTCATCCCGGGCACGGTGAACAGGTTCTGGGACGTCGTGTTTCGCCCACGTGCGTGGTCGAAGCTACCAGAAGCTACGGCAAATGACGCAACCCGCCACTCTTGTCAGAATCTATTTTGTATGAGGCGACGTGTCACTATCACACATCAACGCACTCCAGTGTGCCCCGACAGTACACTCGCGACCACTTCAGGCTCCCTCGATGCAGTGTCTTGGGGGGCGATCGTTTCTAGCCGGCCAAGATTACATCTTCCCCTGTCACGGTGAACTTTGGTGATGGTCTTTGACGCGAGGGGCAATCCGGCCACCTCCGTCTGTTCATCCCAGGCACGGCGAACAGGTTCTGGGACGTCGTGTCTCGCCTACGCGCGTGGTCGAAGCCACCAGAAGCTACGGCAAATGATGCAACATGCCGCCTCCGCTTCTATCAGTTATATCGGAAAATGAATATTCTACAAGTGGTATGTCTAAAAAAAAATCTCCCATGCACAATTTACAATTATCATTACTATTAATTGTTCTTAATTGTTAGTTTAAATTTTAGTATTAATCACCAATTAATTACACAGGGTGCTAGATTCAGCTTTATCGGTTAGCGCGATAATTATCAGTCAGAGTTGACACAATGTTAGTCGGTTATTTTACTACACAATGTTGACGCCAGTTCGGCGTCGATACCGAGTACCTACTGTTTGTCGAACGGCTGTTCAATTGTAGTCTCACCGCAGCCTCCTCCACCCCTCGGGCGGGCAGCTGGCTAACGGGAATCAATTAATCAATGACCGCCATTTGCTAATTCAATACTCTGATAACTAGTCGGTAATAGAGGTGGCAAGAAATTATTTTTCTCTTCAAAAGCAGGTGTAGATATTATATAATATTCTCACTAGTGGGTTTATGCAAGCTTTTGATTCACCTTTTCATATTTTAGCGAAGGATGCCAAAAAAATATCTTATTTCCGCATCTCCCACAACAAAGCATTGATCAGTGGTCGGTCGTCATGGCAACCTATTCATGTGATTATTTATTTATCACAATCGAGAATGCTCTTTTTGCTCGTCAATATTTTTATTATTATTAATGTAACATTGTTGAGAGGGGCCCTTAAGTAGATACCCGTAATTTCGTTTTCATTTTCACGATTTAAAAAAAATCTGTTTTATGAATGGATTTTAAATCTTTAGATTACGATCGCTCACAGAATTTCTCAAACATACCTACTCAATAATTAAAGGAATTGATTTTTAGTAAGTACTTTATTACAACTTTTTTCGGTACTGTTCGGTTAAAGCGGATACAGCGGAAAACGCATTTTGAAAATAGCCGATAAACTGGATTATTTACCTTACTTACCCTAACCTAACCCAACCTAACCTAACCTAAACTAACTCAAACTAACCCAAACTAACAAATAATCCAGTTTATCGGCTATTTTCAAAATGCGTTTTCCGCTGTATCCGCTTTAACCGAACAGTACCTACCCTTTTTTCTTAGCTCGTATTCTTATTTGTCCGGTGGTTGTTTGTCCGGTACAAATCTAGCAATCGATTTTTAACTAACTTCCCGACTAGCTAGACATTTGAAACTTTTAGAATATATCAGAACACGATGCCAATGCATTTTATTAATACTTTTAGCCATCTTTAAGTAGAATTGATTTCATTTTCAGTTAATTCTGTTTTGTATGAAAAGTTATTTCGGAAGAAATCCGTAAAAAGTAAAAGTATTATTGGTTGCTAAGTGGGTCCTAGCATCTAAATTACTAATATTAATATATACGTGCGTTACTATGGAAATCAATATGACATTTCAGTATTATTTTTATCAAGTACAAATTTTGTTGATCGTTTAAGCTAGTCAAGTCAAGTTTATATGATTCAACAGAAAATTTAAAAACGTTGTAAGTATATAAAAAAGTTCGTTTTATCTTATAATTATTTTTATAATTATTTTTTGAAGATTTGATTTAAATTTTTAATATAAAAGTAGTAGTTTTAATATATGTTATAGTACCTACTTACTACAGTACCACATTATCATGCACAATCAATTATGGTTCCCTTCAATTTGGTAGCACGCGACAAAAAATATTTTTACGCACTACAAGAATTCTTCTCGCGTCATAGCTGCATTATAAATTCATTTGTTTACAGAAAGGTAAGTTTTGGTCAATTACCTACCTAAGTAATTAAAAAATAGAGAGACCATTAGGCACAACCCAATGTGCATCTTCGCTATCTCCGAGAAACAGCTCCATTCCTTCTACCATCCTCTGCATTGAAAACTGCTCTTAAAATAATTAAGTAGGTAGGTACTTCAAAGTCTCCTGATCATCTTTTTTCTCTCTCTTCCATAAAGAGTAATCTCTCGGGTGGTTAGGTGGCTTCTACCCTTTGGAGTCTTTAAACTTTAGTTTGTAGAGAACTTGGTTAAAGGAGCTATCCTACTTTTGCATGTGAAACAACAATCAAACGTCTATCAAAATGTCATGCATTTACAGCAGGTTTTAAAAATGTTCAATGGCTTACCATATTTAAAATCTATGGGTTTACTTTAAATCTATCCATATATTATTATATTGATATTCTATCATAATCGACATTATTTTTTTTCGACCATGTCCGATCTGGGCTTCCACCAATGACATATTGGAGGTTTGAATTAAGAGATTTTGTTTTTACGATAAATGGATGTCAGCCACTTGCTCAACCTAATAGGTCCTGTGTCCGGAAACTTGTACGTATGCAGCTCGCCGTATCACACCATGAAATGTTGTATTGGAAATATATGGTCGTATATTAAAGACCGTCCAACCTCTTTGGGTCGTACAGTACTGACATAAAATCCGTGTCTAAATAAAACACGGTTCTTGTCGGCTTACTTTTACACTTTAGGAAGCCAGCACCAGACAAATTTTGAAAATAGCCGATATTCTGGATTATTTGTTAGGTTAGGTTAGGTTTTCATTCTTGAATTCATGAATTTTGCGAAAATCAGTCATGAAAATTGAATCAATGTTCATATTGAATCTAATAAAATTGGACACCATATAGTATACGATCATCTCTTTCCGATAAGAAAGCTCACGGCGAACTGTGCCACGGTGAAATGTTTTACGTACAATTTACATGAGTGTCCATACTCCGACTCATACACAAATTGAAAAACAATATGCGTACTTTGCCAACCCCAGGATTCGAACCTGGGACCCACGACGCTATAGGCCGACGCTTTAAGCCGCGCGACCATATATAGTACCTGAAAAATTAACAGCAGTGCATAATTTCACCCAAGGACAAATTCATAAACCTTTTCAAAAAGCTTGTAACTAGATAATATGTACTTATTGCAACATTAATTAATAATCAATAAGTCGTTCCAAAACACTAAACAGTGATTGTGTCACATGACATAGAACTTTTTATAACACAGATTGGAGTGTTCACTTTATATATTTTTTTATAATTCGATTGTACAACCAACCAGTGGGATTGTATTTTTATTAGTTTCTGAGTAATTGAGTACCTAACAGTAAAGAAAACAGTGAAATAGTAAAAACAACTTGAGTTTAAAATATATCTTAGTTTTACAACCGCGGTAAATTGTCCGCGACGGTCAATTATCCAAAAACCGATTTATATAAATTACTAATTATTCGTGCTATTGACCATATTTGATCATATTAAACATATTTGAATTTGGTATAATCTACAGTAGGTATTTAAATACATACATTATGTTATAATGTCATAATACCCTTAAAAATATTACAATATCTTCTAAAATGTACTTAATAATATCTATTGTTTTTCTTGTCAATAATAATTTATTACGTCAAGATGTTTTTCTGTGATTTTCAAGTAGGTATGCAAATGAAATCTGAGCTTGCGATTTCCGATATTATTCAAACAAAAACACGTTTTTTGCTAAGTTCTTTTGTTTACATACTTACCTATTTGTAAACCTACCCCGAACACTGGAACTAGAGAGGAACATTAAATAATAAAGGTTTTGCCATCATTTTGCGTAACCGATCATTTTTGATTTATAAAAGCGACTGCATTGGCGTACCAAAATCAGAAATCGATGAATTACTAGATACTAGTATAATTTTATTGCTTTTTTACTTCTAAATAAATCAAAATTCAAATCAAACGAACGTTTCGAATTATTTTATATTAATTATTCTCTAATAGTAGGACTACTTCTGTCGATTTTTGTGAAACGTGAGCTTTTGAACCATTTGAAAGCTTTTTTCAATACCGACCTATAGTTTTGGGTAAAAAAATCCAGTAGTGCAGTCTTCCTGTAAATTGTTGGTTGTTAAAAAAGTACAGCATAAAATATACTCTTAACTAAAATTTCATGTCGACAATAAATTATAAGCTCAATTAAATTGCAAATACATAACAAAAAATTTAAAGGAAACTTATTTTTAAATAAGTAAGTATATACCTTATAATTATAATTTCATGTGAAAAATCGTAGCACAGAATTCTATGATATTCGATTAGCAATCGCCCGACTATAGCCTATTGATTACGAGAAGCAGTTGTAAACCGCTCAATATATTCAACCGATGTTCTAGGCTCTGGCTCGATCCAAACAAATTTACTACACACACAGAGAAAAAAACACCAATCATAATTATTATGATGTATCTATAGTCTAAGCATATGACATTTCAGCCAGAGTTGGTGCGACACAGATACGAAAGATTGTGTGTATTGGTGAATTTCTGAAGAATACAGTATTCTTTTACAGGCTGTTCCTTTTTTGAATGCGTCTGTGTGAGTATTCGGTCTGTCAATTCTTTGTGTAAATACATAGTACCTATTTATTAAATTAGATATAACACAATATGATGGCATATTGTGTTACAATTATTGTAAGAGTTACATGTAGTAGGTAATTATTCCACTTAGCTTAATATTAATAGGATCGATTTCGTCCACTTCAATGTTAGATTATCAACTGAGTGTATTATAATTTTATTTTATATTGATATTATGGGTGATTTAAGTTCACCTATGATTTATACTTAAACAAAAATTGTACAACTGGTGCAGAAGTCTATGGTAGAATGAAATCAGAAATGTTCCCATGGTAACCCGATATCGACGGTCCAGCCGTGTCTAATAGATTTCCCTTTCAAAAGAATGCAAGTCGAGAGTAAATGATAGATTCATAGTGGGTATCCTGCATCTTGTGTGAATTTACTTCATTCATTTTAAATTACACAAAATGATTATTTACCAAAGACTATAGTAGGTAGTTTAATTTCAAGGGTTTTAAAAAAATCAGGATCTTAATATACCTACGTATTAATTATTAAATCATACCTATTAATCTATCTATCTAATAAATTCATAGCAAGATTTTAATATTTTCTTTATATTTATATTATTCATTTATTTATCTGATTATGAAAACAATGTTTTCAGATTAATTTTACATTCATATTACCACAGAAAAGCTGCATATTACATATTTTCTCTCAATGATACATTTGGTTTAGACTCCTACCTGCATACCTACTACATACTATTTTCCCTTTCATTTCATGAATGTTTTGTTGCGATAGCTAGGACACAAGTGAGTAGGTAAGCCAGCCTTGCACGTGCATTACTATTGTATTTCTCCATGTTAAATTCGCAAAAATTATAATAGATACCTGCAACTATCTGAGTGGAATATACTATTTTCCATACATTTTGAGTAATGTAACGATAAATAAAATCTTCGCTTGTGTACCTACTCACAATAAGAATTGTTTGTTAAAAAAAGCGAGTAACTCACATGAGCAGGGACGCGGGGGTGCTGGGGGTGTTAGTGTTGCAAAGGGCGGCCGGATTCAGAGGGCGGCAAAATGCATAAAAAATACATTTTACAATACCTAATTATTCATTATTAAAAATATATACCTTTAAATTCAACTCAATTATGTAAACTGAATCCAATGATAAAAAAGTATCTGTGTGTGTTTAATTCTACCGAAGGGTGGCAAATCGAATGATTGGTGCAATATTTATTTAAAATTTGAAGATAGAAATAAAATAATGATCTTATTTTTTTAATTCAAGATCTCCGATCTATGACGAATGACAGTTGTATATAAATATACTGAAAAGCAATGTCTCGAAGTCTTCATAGAACGGTTTAATCTTAGGTAAGTATATCATAATAGACATAAAAATGTTATTGTACATAGCCATGACATTAAACGACTCATTATTCTATGATATTTGATGGACCATTATTTTAATGAAATTGCTCATTAGATAATAAAAAAATTGCCTGCGGTGTAATTTTCGCTCACGTTACACATTGTTAAAAAAAAATTTTTTTTTTTGATAGATACTATAAATATTTTGATGAGAATAATATTCGATTTTGGTATATATTCATTTAATTAATATCCTACTTATATATATATATATTTGCGGGTGAGTGCGTCAATTTTGGGTTGGTAACCAAATAAACTAAATCAGTAACCCTTGGCGTGGCCCTGCACATGAGAATCAAACTAAATTAATTATAAAAGACCACAACTGTGTTTCATTAAAACTTAATACCATTTTAGTAAGTACGAATATAATTATACATTTTTTGATTGTTGTTAGGTTAGGTTTACTATTGTATGAAATTTAAAGTACAGTAGGCATTGAAAGTTGTAGATTTACCAATTCTTATATAGTGTAATTTCATATATCTTACAATGATCCCTGTATCCCCTGACGAGCTGTTGATTAGAAACCGAATTACTAGATACCAACGAATCTTCGTCAAACTTTGTGTTAAGATACCTAAACTAAAACTACCTTAATACATAGGGTTCCATAAGATGCTTCATCTGAATCGAACATGTACCTACTAGTTTACGAATCAACCATATTTTGATAATCTGATCAAATGATACCATTAATTAAATACTTGGCTCAATAAAAAAAGGAAAAAACCTACGTAGATAAGTACCTACGAGTTTAAAAAAATACAAAAATAATATACGGTTCGAATTTTAATAAATTCGGCATGTTTCAGTTGTGCAAAAATATTTCAACAGGTAGGATCTGGCAAGGAAGTCTTTCAAAGAATTCATTATAATCCCTTCAGAAAAAAAGGTTTAGCAATATCTTAATGATCCTTAGCTAGGCCAGGTAGAAAGTGCAAGTGCCGCATCACGATGCAAATGCATTTATAATACATATTATTTTCTGGGTGCAGCAAACAGATTCCTAAACAGGGTGTTTAAAATTGAAATATATACAAATATTATATTAATTTAGAAACAGTGCTCAATAAATTAACAATAGGTTATTAATTAGTTGACAGTGCGTTGAATGAAACAAAACGTTTTACCATACATTTTATTTTATTGTTAGTGTTTTTCCATTCATTTATTCATTCTAAAAGAAAACAGGGTAGGTACTATTCGGTTATACGGAATACAGCGGAAAACGCATTTTGAAAATAGCCGATAAACTGGATTATTTGTTAGTTTGGGTTAGTTTAGGTTAGGTCGGGTTAGGTTAGGTTAGGTTAGGTTAAACTAACAAATAATCCAGTTTATCGGCTATTTGGGTTAGTTTGGCTTAGTTTAGGTTAGGTTGGGTTAGGATAGGTTAGGTTAGGTTAGGTTAAACTAACAAATAATCCAGTTTATCGGCTATTTTAAAAATGCGTTTTCCGCTGTATTCCGTATAACCGAACAGTACCGAAAACAGTTTTGTACCTAGAACTAACTACGTAGAATAATGATATCAAGAAAAAATAAAACAATACTTACATAATAATATATAATAAAAATAGTTATAATACCTAAGTAGCAACGAACTAACAAAATAAAAGGATATAAGTAACAGATTGGTACTTGTCGCCTGATTATTAATAAATACCGGAACACTGATTTTACGTCGAATATTTAAGACCTTTCTTAGAGAATGACGTGTTGAATAAAATTAAGCCACTTGTCTCCAGAGCATCTACTTTACTTACTACTCGTACCTTACTCGGATAATATTTGGCGGTCTAATTGACGAGGAACTGTCACATATAAAATTCATAATACGGTATACACTATGTGTGGTCCAGGTATGTGGATAAAAGGGAACATTGTCAACGTTAAGTTGTCCGACTGCATTTTACGGTTCGTAACATGTAAAATATTTTTCGAATCAGACCACATGATAGGGAGTCTAGGATGATTTGGCGCCGGGACAATTGGACGCCACGCAATTCGAAAATAAATAAACGTTTGTTACTTATAGGTACTTTTAAAAATATATTTAATATTATTATTTTATATTTAAATTTTTATATTATGATTTAATAGTTGGTGAGAATTTAAATATTCTCACGTAAATAATGATTTAATCATGCATGCATATGTTTAAGTTCCAACGAGAAAAGAGTTTTTATTTTTATATAAAGCTTTAGGCATGGTAATTCTCAATCCGCAATAATAAAAAAAACATTATGTTAAGAGTAAAATGAACTAAAACTACTAAGTAGTAGATATAAACTGATTAAAATTCCTCGTCTACGGTCTGTATATGTGTCTACGACAGTGCGGCGTCCTATTGTCCTGGCGTCCAGTTGTCCCATTCACATGATAGGCTATTAAGGTTTGAAACCCAGGTTCGGTTCATTATTTTATGACGGTTTCCATGAATATTACCAATATATAATGTGTGTTTCGTTTACATAACAAATTTTAATACATCTTATGATACAGGCGTAGGTAGCCATTGAAACTAACATATTCTTAAATACGTGTTTAAGTTTATCCTATATTTCTCCACACTCGCGATTTACAACCTCATCCAGAAGGCATTCCACTTCACTTTCTGGTATCATGAAGTTTATAAATACATATTATTTAAACAAGATGATTTCTGAGAACCACCCTATCGTTCGGCATTCCATACTGAAAATAAAAGTGATTTTATCTTCGGAATGAATTATGTATTCACTTTTCAATAATAATTTTTCATACAGTCCATATTCTACATATATGGGAAGGTCCTTTAGCACCTACATAATATATAACATACATGGATCTTTTTCCATGATTTGAACTCTTTGTTAAAATTGTATCTTTACTTTTCGATCGGCATCAGAATTTATCGATGTTTTCTTGTTGAAATATTATAAAAGCTGTCCAAAAATACAGTACTTTAGAACCAACATTTAAACGATAATATTATTGAGTTTATTTTTTAATGTTCATTCCTCATTACCTCTCACAGTTCTATATTTCTATCGGGATGGTATGAAGGGTACTCCCAGAAACCTCTTTCACTTAGCCGTTCCACTTCTATGATGCTCTTCCTCTTTCTCTTCTTTTTCTACATAATGTTTACCCACGACCACCAGTGTCTTGGGTCTAAACGATTGGGCGCCGGGACAACTGCACGCCACACAATTTGAAAATAAATAGACGTTAGGTACTTATAGATAATTTTTTTTAAATATTTAATATTTATATTTAAATTGTTATATTATGGTTTAATAGTTGGAGAGAATTTAAATATGCACACGTAAATAATAATTAAATCGTGCATAATATGTTTAAGTTCCAACGAAAAAAGAATTTTTTATTTTTATAAAAAGCCTAGGCATGGTTATTCTTAATTCTCAATAAAAAAAAACATAATTTTAAGAGTCAAATGAATTAAAACTACTAAGTAGTAGATAGATACTGATTAAAATTTCTCTTCTACGTTCTGTTAACGTGTCTACGACAGTGTAGCGTCCAATTGTCCTGGCGTCCAGTTGTCCCATTTCCCAGTGCCTTTACATTATCTACGATGAAAAACATGCATGTCAACAGTCATATCTTTATTTTGAGTAGGTTTCTGAATAACTGATTTTATAATTAAATATTCAAAACTAATTTACTTTTTTAATTAACTAATATGCAAATACGTTTAACAGTGCATTTTTATTTCGTATAGCAAATGGTTTAATCCAATAAAAATATTTGTGATACTGTTAAGTGATAATAGTGACCTTAGGGGGCGTCCATATATGACGTCACGCTCTAGGGAGGAGGGGTCTGATACAATGTGATGATTTGTGACGAAGGGAGAAAGAGAGGTCTGAGAAAATGTGACGTCACAAAGTAAACAAAACATATAAAAGGATCTGAAAACACAATATTGGTGAGCGAGGAAAAAAAACTGTTTTTAACGTGACGAAATTTGACGATGCGGGGGTGGGTTAAAAATAGCCAAAATCGTGTTATGTCATATTTGGACGGCCCTTTAGTAGAACATTAATTATTTTGAAATTTAGTAGGTAACGACCATCATATAATGTTGATTTTTATCAGCTAAAGACAATAATGATTTTTCAGTTGTTAATCATATCTCACAAGAGTCACACCGCGAGGCATGGAGAGGTGCATGTTGGGCATCACCGTAAGAGAAACGAATGGCTTAGGAAGCAGACAAGAGTACACGATGTAATAGACTGAAATTGAGATGGGCGGGGCACATTGCTCGCCGAAAGGACGGCCGCTGGACAAATGCCGTCATCCAATGGTACCCAAGGGGTACGAAACGGTCACAGGGTCGCCCTAAAAGCCGCTGGATTGACGAACTGGTAAAGTTCGGCGGAAATACGTGGCAGCGAACGACACAGGACCGAGAGAGTTGGAGAAAGCTTGGGGAGGCCTTCATCCAGCAGTGGATTGACCCCGGCTGATGATGAATCCTATCTACTTACCACTTACCTTAATTTTGTTAATTCAATTCATCCTGCAAGACTTTCGTTTCTACTGTGTGTACATCAAGTTGTATAATAATAGAATATTAAAGAATTTTGCAGCATCATACAAATGAGGGCAGGTATATTTGCTAAGGGTGTTTCGTGTGTCGGGTTGCATAAATTTCAAAGGGAAAGAAAGATAAACCGTCATTTCCATCTCAAAGGCGTAATGGACGTCAAATTTTGCGTCCCTCTTGGTATAATTAATTATTTACTTAAATAAGTAGGTATGTTATAGCTACCTACATATATACGTCTATCATGATATTATAGAAACTGTGTACGACTCACACAGAAGTAACTCTATAATTATTTTCGTACATTTTTTTTTACTTTGGCCTTTGAAATTAATAAAAATCTTTGCACTTTTGCAGCTGCTTTAGCAATATTTTAAATTGCTCTGAATTTTATTTTTATTAATACGAGTAAGTAATATTGGTCTTAAAAATATGAAAAAAAAATCAAATTAAAGTCCTGTAAACATGGCTGTCGTAGAACTTTCTTCATATACCTACCACAGCTTACCTACCTTCAACAGGCACCCTTCTCCACTACATGTTAGTAAATAATACCTACCCAAAAATGGGTATGCACAATGATTTATTTCTGTTTTTACCCTCGGATCAATCCGATGATTTGTTTTCTTTGTATTGTGCAACCAGAAACACAACACCATTAGAGATCTCGGATTCCAACAAAATCCGAGAATCTGGAATAATAACCAACCACCATTTCGATTTTTTTCTGCGAACATATTGATCATTTCATTGTAAGAAGAGACACATAGATCGGTCAGGGAGGAAGATGCCGATTTTTTTGCTGAAAACGTTCCTTGAATGGCCGGCGGGCCGTGGATCTATATTTTATTTGCCTGTGGGTCTAACTACCAAGCCCTGGACTACCTGCTTAAACTTTTGCATGACTATGAAAGTGTTGTGATATTGGGAAAAAATGTAACCCACGCAAAATCGGCATGCCGGCTTTAATGATCAACCATTGGTATAGGTACAATACACTTTTTTAAATGTTTATTTGGTTGTTATCATAATATTAATTTAGAAACGGTGTTGCCGACTATCATTCACAAAAATATGTCAGATAGGGTAAGAAAACGAGCTAGATGATAGAAAAATGCTAGATTTTCTTACAATTAAATAAAAGCATTTCAATAAAATTATCAACATTATTTTCACAATAACAATATTGAAGAAAAAAACATTAGCGTGTTAAATGTCAAGCAAATCTGGTGTAATATGTATTCTAGCTTTTTGGTAACAATTTTTAAGGTATATAGGTGTACAAATTTTAGAAATTAGATACCTAATCAAAAATGCTAGATCTGGCAATAAAAACATTAATTTGGCAACGCTATAGTACGTATGCCACGCCAATTAGTAATTGATCACTAAGTTGACAGTCATTTAATTAAAAAAACCCATTAGTGTATTAATGATTAATACGTAATATATTATGTACTTATAGTTATAATCGGATAAATATTTTGTTAGAGTTTTAACATTTTTTGGTTCTTGTCGGAGAGCCAGCAGCAAACCAATTTTGAAAACAGCCGATATACTGAATTATTTTTTAGGTTAGTTTAGGTTAGGTTGGTTTTCATTCTTGAATTCTTGAATTTTGCCAAAATCGGCTATGAAAATTATTGCGTTTCCCGCCTGGCTTCCTGTACACCGACTTGTACCATTTTATTTTTACACAAATAATCGTAAAAATAGTAGATATCAGTACCTACTTACCTAATAACAGCCAGGGGAAAAATGAAACATTAATTTTTGTGGAATCTATTTATTAATTAAATTTTAAACGAAATACATACAAGGGAAACAAAAAAAAACATTTTTTTGTAGAAAAAATGGGTTTTTGTCTCTCCTGTGAAAAATTTCGCAACCTTAACACTTATTTTGAATTGCGCATATTTTACAAGAGAGACAAAAAAATCATACATTTTGTAAAATTTGCGCAATTCAAGATAAGTGATACGATTGCGCAATTTTTTACAGGAGACAAAAAGCATTTTTTTATCTCTCTTAATTATTTTTCGGGATTTCGGCGTTCGGGATTTCAACATTCGGAATTTCGGCATTCGGTATTTCGGCCTTCGGGATTTCGGCTTTCGGGATTTAGGCTTTCGGGATTTCAGCCATTCGGGATTTCTAATCGGATTAATACTAATTCGGATTTCTAATCTATCTATCATATCAAATCTATCAACATAATAGAGATAGGACAATTTCAATATTAAATTTATATTTTTCCTGAAAGGTCATAGTTATATTTATCGTTGTTCTGTTTTGTCACTGTTCTGTTTTGTCATGTTCTGTTTTGTCGTATTCTGTTTTGTCGTGTTCTGTTTTGTCATGGAACCAATTTTTCAATGTAAGATCTGTGAGACGTTTGTTAATTGATCGTTCATTCATTTTTTTAAAAGCGTCTTACAATTTTATTGGAAATCTTAATCACTTTGTAAACCTTTAAATTATTTTTCTAACAACTACACATAAGTTTTAATTCATAAAATATACAATAAAAGATGACAGGTTTTCAGACAATATTAATATAATAACATCATAAGATAAAATGTTGCCAGTCTCTGTTAAAAAGGAGCATCCCTTTTAGAAGGCAGCGTAACATCCCTTCTTCGAAATTAAAAGTAAAAGTGAAACTCATAAAGTGTGACGACCTCGCTGCCAAACCAGAACGCTGCAAGTCATAAATACATAAATGTTATTGTTATGTCCTTCAAATTTGCATAGATAGAAGATAGTTTTAAGCTAAATGTGCAGTTTATGACCAATTGCATTTTATTGTGCATGTGCTCTTATTTCAGAATAATAATACTCATTTAGATTTAAAGTTTTAGACTTTCTGCAGTTATCATAAAAGTGACAATAGATATTTATTAATATGCTAAGATGAAATAGACCGACATTTGTAAATATAAGATAAAAATAATGTTTCCTGTATACTTATGAGAAAAACACTAGGTACCTAGGTAGTTAAATAAAATTCGTTTTCAAACGTAGACAGGTACCTACCTACATAAGTACTTTCATATTGGTAGTAGACATGGAACACAACATTAATTACATAATACCTACTTAATCTGTTCTGTGATTGTATCATAGATTAAAGAATAATAGATTGTATATAACATTTATTTATTACACTTTTCTTATTTGAAGAGTGTGATTTTAATCCATATCGTAATAGGTTTAATTTGAAGATAAAATGATAATTTGTCAATTACTTACCTACCACACATTTCTAAATTATTAATAATCTGAATGAGAATGTGAGATTCTACCATAGCCACTTTGCATGACCCGTAAATTCGTGGGTCGGGATGTGTAGTCAGGTAAGTCACAAAACAGCAAAAATGAGATATGAATGCCACTATACTAAAAAAAAAAAAATCTTTCGTTGTGTGTAGTCAGGTAAGCCGTACGTCTCACCATTGGTGAGATGCAGTTTCAGTCAAAACATATTTTTTATTTTACGGGGTGTGTACACAGTTAAGTCACATGAGTAGTCAGATAAGTCAACATTTTGTGTGACTTACCTTACTACTCATAGTTGGCTTACCTTCAAACGTCATACCTACTCAGTGTTGATTTTGGTGAATTTAACGTATTTTTAAAGATATTTTGAGAAATATTTGAAAAAGAAATAACAACAGAACCTAAGTAAAATAGTCATAGGTATTATAATAAATTATGACTTATATAAATAAGTATGTGTATTATTTGTAAATAATAAAAAATATACCAAATTTATCGAATTTGATTTATTTAAATCTAAAAACACGTACATAATATCCAAATAAACAATCTTGCTTCTAGGTTCAACCACATACTCCAATAACTTGTATGTCAACGATTCATTGATAGCATAAAAGATCTTGATTTTAATATTCAAGAATTATTACAGTCTAATTTACCAACATTGAAGAACCACGCCCTTCATGCTCAAATAGTGCTTCCACGATTACACATCATAATGATGTTTTAACCTGTTACCCTCGTTCTCGATTGAGAAGTAATAATCACCAAAAATGTAACTTAAGGGATGATACAAAGCCTTCAGAAATGATAAAAAAGTTGCACGAAATACTGGAAAAAGTTACACAATAAGTACCTATAATGGATGTTATGAATACGAAAAAAAGTCGTATCAGACAAAGCGAACCATGAAAACAACATTTTCGCCAACAGTTTAATATTACTTGACTGTTGAACTGTTACGGAAACCAATTTGTAAAGGTTGTACACTAAAAACATTAAGTGAAAGTCACAATTTTTTTGTTTTGGAAAAAAAAGTGCGACTACTTCCGGTATACTTATTCAAGAATATGCAAGAGGAAAAATATCTCTAAAAGATAGCGAAGAAGATAGGCAAATATCTAAGACACATATTATACTCTCAATTCCATCATTATGAGAGTCATTACTCTAGAAGGAACTGTCAGAAAATACTTACCGCCACATATGACAATAACTGTGATGTATTCTCAATATTTGAAGAGTATTAGCTCTAATCCCATCAATATTCGTTTATACGCAGAAATATTCCCTGGCATGAACTTAATATTCAAACGGCCAAATAAGGATACCTACTTGCCAAACATACGATAAACTTAACTTAATTAAGAACTCCACCAACGATGAAGAAAGAAATAAAAATCATGAGGAATTGAAAGAGCATCATAACGAAGCTGACTTTGCATATTCAGCTAAAAAATTGTGATAAAAAGTACTTGCAAGATTCTTCTTGCCAAATTGTAACATTTGACATGCAGCAAAGTTCCCTGGCCTTTTACAAACGGCATTTGACAGTGCATGATTGTGATAATAACCAGGGATATTGCTATGTATGCCATGAAACTCTTGCGAATAGAAAAGCTAACGATATCGCTTCATGCCTGTTCAAATACTTAACCAAGGGGTACATGATAATATTAGGCATATGATCATGTATTCTGATAGATGTGCGGGTCAAAACAAAAATAGCCACAAAGCTGTAATGTACATGATAGCAGTAAAACATTCTGAGACTTTAAACAAAATTGATCACACTTTTTAGTCCCTGGCCACACACATATGGAGTGCGATAGTGACCATCGCATAATTGAGAAGAAAAAAAAACATTTGGTGGAACGATCGAACATCCTCATGATTGGGCCAAATCAATGTGTGAGGCTGCAAAGAAAAATCCTTTTAAAGTCACTGAAATGACTCGTGCAATTACAAATTTTTAACTACTCGGATCGATTAAAAGGACCATTGCCACTCAGAAAAATAGACACAGATGGGAATAAGTTTGTTTGGAGAGATGTTAAGTGGCTTCAAACTGGCAAATTTGAAAGAACTCTCGACGAAACGACTGCATTTTAACAAATTTCATATATAAGACGAGACAAGACGAAAGATTTGATAGACTTACTTCCATACATTTCACCGTATTATAGAGAATTTTATGAGTCACTTGAGACATCTGAGATAGTCAGCGATATTTAACCTGATACTATTGAAGAAATTCATACTGAAGTTTAATGATAACGATTTAAACTTTATAATATTCAGGTTTGTGTGCCTTTTCATTACTTAAATAACATTAAAGTAAAAAAAAGTTGTAAAAATGCTAATTTTAAATTTATATAATATTTTGTTCAATAAACCAATAAGATTTATGTATAAAACGTGTGTTTTATTGCTAATATTAGTCGGATTTACATGAAAAAATAACAATATTACTTTATGCGTAGTAAGGTAAGTCAATCATTTTTTGTGCAAATCCAGTTAAGTCAATTCCCTTTTTTTTAAACCAATTAAGTTTTAATGAAACGAAATAGTTAGAATACTTCTAGGACATATAATTGAAAGCTAATTACATGTACCCTTATTTGTTACCCATAAAAAAACATAACTATAATTAGGGGAATGTGGGGAATTTTTTGAACTTTGTTTTTGCTATATCTCAAAATGACATTTTGTGACTTACCTGACTTCACAACCCGACCCACGAATTTCAAAAATATTTTAGGCGTCAGATGGTGTCTAGTGTCTACATGCTCCATTTAATACATTGGACGCTAAAGACGCGCCCAGCGCGCAACGATTAAGGTTGCCATTCGATATAATTAGCATGCTATTTAAATGTGGTACTTAATTAAAAAGTAATTATCTAGTCAACAGTCAATGTGTTGAGGAACAAACACATACAAATACTATTATGAAGATAAATAGGTACACTCACAGATTAAGTACATACCTACCTACATATTATTCTTGCAAATATTCGGATTGCGACAGTTGGACATGTTTGATTAATCTAATCTAACTAAGCTAGATTCTCCATCTTCGTTTCAGCTTGGTGACCGAATTGCAGTACACCTCATATCCTAGGCCAACCGTACCAGAACCCCAACGCCTAGAATATTGAGCCATGTACACTTTACAGAGATTTAAAGTAGGTACGCAATTTCAAAGCTCAAAGGCTTCTCTTACAAACTTTAAAAGAAGATGAAGTGCGTAATAAATCGCAGTTACAATAGTTTTGAAACAAATGTTTTTGTAAAAATGATAATCCCATCTACTTACTTAGGTACCTACATAATATTATACTTACTTATTACATAAATAATTATTATATTATTTTGAATCATACAAACTTCCAAATTGCTTCAAGCATAATATCAAGAAAATAATTTACTACTATAATATCAAAAATTGTGATATATTTACACGCAGTGAATATTTTGCACTTGGTGCATTTTTGTTATAGACCGATTCGAAAAAAAAATCTTTCGCGCATGAATTTAGTAGATGCTGATTATACTCTATGCATTATTACGTTACCTGCCACGTCTGAGCTATTGTGCAAAACCATGCAATGCCCAATCGTTGTACCTGACCCACCCGACATCCATTTATTCGCCAAACACCACGGTCATGGGAAAAAGATGAAAGTCTCATCCCATCCTATACCTACGTGAAAGCGAAATCCATCAGTCTGAGTAAATAATAATATGCAATTCCATCACAATAAAGGGTATTATGACTTTCCTCAAATAAGTTAACTCGAGAATATTTATTGTTGAATATTATATTCAACCCCAAAATTATTATTCTCGTCAGATTTGCGCAAAACTTACAAAAGAGTCAGTGGCTATTCATTTTCGATATTATGAGATGCCAGGTATATTTGAATGCGTGGGAATTCAAAGTTATACATATTTTCAATATTTACATGTCATTAATGATTTTGATTCAGTTGAATTTTAGGTTCTACTTTTGAAAATTATATTCAATGTATGAATATTAAATCCATTGTAAAACTTTTGTGCATTCGTGTGTTTGTTGGTGTGACCAAACTGACACAAAAATATGATAATAATATTGACTCTAATATTATTACAGTCGATGTTTTACTTTACTAAATTAACTCTTTTTTAAATAATATAACGAAACGTACCTACATAAGATTTGTTCCAATATTCTAATTGTGTTAAAAGAAATGGAAACTTTAACTAATTAACTAATAAAATGTATCAATCATCCGTTCAAATACAACAAAAAAGAAACATAAATAATTACTTATTTGCTTAGAATATTTTATTATTTTACAAATTCTTTCTTTTTTACAACATAAATATTACTTACCTAAGCAGGGTACTCATTATCGAGCCGTAACTATATAACCGTATACTGTAACCAACTCTAGGCGCGAAATACTTATTTATTAGGTTCGCGAACTAATTATTTGGTATATAATGTTTGAGGCTTTCACGGTTGTTTTTTATCGTAGTATATTCTTGGGTTTTCACCGTGTCTCCTTCTTCCTTCTTTACTCGACGTTTCGGGCTCGTTGCAGAGGCCATTATCAAGAGATATGTTTTATGATGAAATGTAGTGTATGTATGTGAATGTAAACGTTGCTCTAAGAAAGTCAAAAGGAATCCGATTATCTAAGAGCAAACGTTGTTCAGAGTAATCTGTCAATCATTACGACCGGAGATACTGGCTCGAATATTAGATTTTGCTGATAGTGCCGGAAGCCATGACGTTTTTAATCGTAATCCATCATCCCTATTAATGTTTTCAGGGTTTCTGTGGATTTCAATGGCCTCCTTTACCAATCGTGCGAGATATCCTTTATTCCGACCCAATATCTTGGTCTCGAAGTCAAATTTGTGCCCTGTATCCATCGAGTGCTCGGCAATTGCCGACATCGTGTAATGTTTAAGACGGTATGCTCTCTCGTGTTCACTCACACGCTTCTGTACCGTTCTAGAAGTCTGGCCTATATACTTTTTTGGGCATCCACGACAGCTTATCTGGTATACACCTGCCGAGTACAAAGGCTGTGAGTCCTTTACTGGTCTTAGCATATTTCGGACCTTTGTCGATGTTGAGAATATTGTTTCAATATTATGTTTCCGAAGTATCCTGGAAATAGTATCTGTGGTGTTTTTGATGTAAGGTAGATAGGCCCGGCCTTTGAACTGTATCTTTTCCTCCTGACTGATCGGGTTAAGGTTGATTTTGCTTCTGGTGGCTTTTTGGATCATATTGTATCTGCGAATCTTCGTATTTAAAATCCGAGATATCTCAAGTATCAAAGGCTCTTCAAGCAAACGGATATTCTCACAACTGTCTGTTGAAAATGTCCCACTGAGGCGGACGAAACCGGTCCTAATATATTAATCAAAGTGGAATAAGTACTATATAAAAAAAATTGCGTTTTATTAAATAAAAACAACAATACAATGCAGTTCCACCATGAATTGACAGTTAACAAAATAAAAGATTTACTTTAAATAAAACATAAGTAAACAACTACATCTCGAAGATTCGTAGGTATCAATTGTAGTAGGTAACATGAAAATACCTCAGTACCTAGGTACCTAATCGGAATAGAAATATATTTTTATCGTGCAAATTCCATTACTAATGAATACATAACACGTGTATCACGTCACGAACCCTCGCTTGAATACATTGATGACGTGTTAACATTTTAATCTTGAATCAACGATTTCGCTTTCCAAAAGAATAATATAATGAACATTGTGTCTATGGTTAGTTGTAATCCGCGCAGTTTATTAAACCTCACGGGCCATAGATAAATAGGTACAGATTCTGCAATGTGATGAAAAAGATCTCTGCACCTTTACTTATTGATTTTTGTATAATAAAGATCAAACGTTAGGTACGCATTAGTTGTCGTGGATGAAAAATGTAATGTAATATTCAGTATATTCTAATACTAAATGCACCTAGTAGTGCGGATTAGAATCTATGCCTAATTACTTATAAAAACGAAATGTCTCGCAGTAATTTTAATCGCTTGCAATCATCGCATATAAGACAGTAAAATCACACCAATAAAAGTGTAAAAATCATTACTTACCAAAAAGAAAGAATGTTATAAGTAGGTACCTAATTATTTTCATAGACATAAGATTAGTTATATTAATTATACCACAATGATTCGATTTTATAACACATATTTCTAGAACAGACCTAATAAAATAGGGTTATTTTTTCCGGAAGTGGAAGTGAATATGTGGTGATTTTGACGAAAACGAGTTATTGATACCACATGATGCGCATTTTTTTTAAATTAAATCACGAAATAAAATCAATATTAAATAAATAGGTACTATGTGAGAGCATCTAAAATCATGCTCCGTGTATTATTAATCCTATGTGAGTGTCCGCCGCAATATAGGTATCACTATTAAAATAGTCAGATAGTCTTATATAAACACGGCATGTTTACACATGATTCAACGTATCCAACACGGTGCATATATTGTAATAATTAATCATATGTGGTTATATTATTAATCTATACCTATGTGATAAAAACATGGAAAAAGCTACGATATTTCTATTAAATAATAGATTAGTGAAGATATTCTATTAAATAATAGATTAGAAGTGTGATTATCTAATTATAATTTATAATAAGGATCCAGAAAAAATGTTAAAACATAATAGGTATATACTTATAATATCATTTACGATTATTTTTTAAAACAGTTTTTTACGTTTTAATGTTTATATAATATATTCAAAATCAAATAGTAGACCGTAGTTTAGTCGTAATCTAAGCCTTTTTCATCCTAAAAAATAACAATTTTATCAATTTAGTCAGAATACTTTGAATAGAGATAAATGCTCCCCACGTAGATACATCAGCTTCGAGCCCGTCCACCAACAGGTCGGTTGGACAGTTGGACATTTCAAACAATATTTTTTAGGAATCTGGTTTACATGGATGACAGTAGCGTAGTACTGAGAGAAGTGAAGTAGGGCGAGTTATATCTTACAGTACCAATTTAGTAAAAATTTGGAGGACATAATGATAATAATTGTGATTTTTTGGTAATTAATAATACATGCAGAATTTGATATGTTCAGAATTACTTCACTATGTGCCTGAAGTATTTTCAACCACTTTAGTATTTGATTGTTCAGTTTAGGCAGATATCACAACATAAAACACACCAACACCACTTCTATCCGCGAATTCAATCCTTTCACACACCAATGAAGCCGGTTTACCCCTTATTCTGCTAATGAAAGGGTAAAGGGAGACTCAACCCATATCAAAGGGGTAACTGCAGCCAATGAGCAGCACGAGCGGTGCTCGCGCATGCTGATGAGGGAGGCAAAGCAATTAATAGAATCTACTCTGGGACCCCCCTTAACCCTTTCTCCACGCTGAATGATAGATGACCTACGTGGCGCTAATTCCCGCGAAAGGGTTGAACTGTGATGTTTTATGAGACTTGTTTGTAAAAAAGGTGTGTCCTATTACCCCTTATGTATTTAGATAGTCAGCTTGTAGATTTAGTTGATAATAGTATACGTAGGTAAAGGTACATTATTTGAATAACACCTAGGAATGAATACTATTAGTTAAATTAATATTATTAAGAGTTTTCAGATTTTTTTTGTTTATAATTAATTACTAGTAGTTCTTTATGAAAATAATAAGCAAGAATTAAGAAAGAAAGGAGTAGGTACTTTTATTAAAATTTCTAACTACCTACTTTTTAATAGAGACCTCGTTTTTGTAGTTATAGATTCCCAAATTAATATGTTAATAATATGTCATGAAGGAATGGATACTGATCCAAGAATTTTCACTAATAGTTAGTGTATTCGAGTTGTGGCTATATAGACGTATAGGTACTTAAAACTCCTTATAGGGTGATATATATTTACATCCTCAAATGAATGGGAAAGGACAAATTTAAATAGTATTTAAACTGTAAAATCACAGTATGTCGTCTACAACTCTACATTACTTATAGAGGACAAAAATAAAGCATTACCCTATTAATTATCGAAAAATAATCAACGATATACGATGGCAAAGGTGCCATATGGAATATCCGTGATTGGTAGGTACGTGAGCAGATTTACTAATAAATGTAAAACTTTAATAAATGAAAGATCACAGATTTCTAATAGTTCTTATTACTAGAAGTAAAAATATGGACAATATGTATAGTTAATTATACATAATACATTATGATATGGGATACTCGACAAGCCATTGCTGTGCTTGCATTCAACCATCATTAATATCAGTAAAATAATACAGAGTTAATGTATGTACGCCCTCAATATAAAATTTATTTCAGCTCAATATAGGAAGTGATCGTTTGCAAATACATTTTTCATTTACCCCGCCCTTCCATTGTGTTAATTAGTAATACACGACTGTGAATAAGCCCGTATACTCGTTCACTACCAACTTAAAAATTAATCATGTAATATTTATTTTGAGAATTGGGTTTGTAGGGACGCCTATAAAAGAACGCTTAACGATTTTTATGAACTGCTTGCATTGTATGCATGGCTTCCTCAATGAAAATAATTCAGGAAACGCAGGGGTCAAAAAGCCATTTTTTCAAACAAACACTGAATAATATTATTTAAATTTTAAATGCCCGGTAAACTTTTATTTCTGCTCCAAGGCGGAGCATATGGGTGTTCCATACAGTGGCGGTTATTTTAACCAATTTAACTTATCGGAGACCTAATTTGGCGCAGATGTTCCGGGCTGCAAGAAATGGTGAAAATAAAATATTTTTAATCATATTTTGTTCTTTTTAAGCTGAAATTACTTAATAACAGAAATGTAACTACATTAATTTATGACGTTACTTGTAAAGAATTCAATACTTATATTTTTTGAATATCATTTGATATATTTTCATTTATATTAACATCTATTTTTATTATTACAACGTTTTTCTTAGCTCGTATTCTTGTTTGTCTGGTGGTTGTTTATCTAGTATAAATCTTGCAATCGATTATTAACTAACTTCCCGACTAACTAGACATTTGAAACTTTTAGAATATATCAGAACACGATGACAATGCATTCTTTCAATACTTTTAGCCATCTTTAAGAAGAATTGAATTCATGTTCAGTTAATTCTGTTTTTTATGAAAAGTTATTTCAGAAAAATCCGTAAAAAGTAAAAGACTATTATTGGTTGCTAAGGGGGTGGTCCTAGCAACTAAATTATTAATATATACGTGCGTTACTATGGAAATCAAAATGAAATGCCAAAAAGACATTTCAGTAAGTATTCTATATTTGTTTGTTTTTTTTTTATTTATTTCATATCAAGTACAAGTTTGAGCATTTTGAGCATAATAATCCAACAGAAAATTTAAAAACGTTGTAAATAAAAAGTTATTTTTATCTTGTAATTATTATTTAAATTATTCTATTTTTGTCATTTTCATAAAAAATACTAAAAAACAAAAAAAATATATTTTCATGATTCCACAGATTTACTTAGTTAAAAGTAAACAAAAATGTAACATTTCAATACTTACCTACAAATATTTTAAAGAATTATTTCAAGCTACACCAATTTTATTAGGCAGTACACCGTTTTAAGTAACCCTACAAAATCAACCTGTTTACAATGGGTACTTATAATTTTTTTACAAGGAAACGTTCTTCAGCCCAATTTATCGAGTTCTGTCTTTATATCAAACACACATTAAATAGCATCAAATTTTGATCCAGCAGCATAGTTTTAGCAAATTATTAAACAAAAATCCTATCACTTTCGGATAACCCACGGATATAGTGGGAGAGGAGGGTTTTTTTTCCAATAACAATAATTTATAATTCACATTGAAATTCAAAATTGTGAATAGTGAAATAAAAAATAATAAATCGGAGCTAGTGATGACTAGTATCTTCTATATAATATAATGTTATTACATGTTTAGACTTATAACATCTCCATAACCTCAGTGTATATATTGGTTTGGTTTTTCTTTAAAAAGTTGTACTTTGGTACATATACATTATACATAAACTTTTTTTCTAAACCGGATTATGTTTTTTTTATAATTTCATCATGGGATATAAAAATGGATATCAATTATTATTATCATCTACTATTATTATGACGCTTACTACATATTTTAATTATATCTTATTTATAACAAACAATAATGAAATCAAAAATATGTAAAATTTATTTAAGTTTAAGTCATCAGTATTTTCGCGTCAAGGTTTTTCACACCTGTAAGACATATGTTTGTTACAACTATAAAATTATATATAAGGGTGGTTCATGATTGATGAAAATCTTTTTTTCAGCAAATGTAATAAGTATTTCATTTCATGATATTTTGGACTCTACACTAAATAGTAGGTAGAAGTACGAATAAACATAAAACATAGGTCGATCATTAGGTACACCTTTGAACACTAGTGCCTAAATCCACTATAAACCAATGAACTGTATGAATTACGATGTCGCCTTAAAATGAACAACCTTAACTTCACATTAGGTAATTTGGAAATGTGTGATATACCTTCCAATACAATACTGATATTTCTGCAAATAGATTTAAGAAGTGAAGGAATAAGATACAATTTTTATGAATTTAAATATACTTACACCATACTTACACTTACCATACTTATACTTATCACACTATTTCACATTTCACATTTAATGATGATCAGAACCAATTTTGTTAGCTTACAACATTGCCAACACTCAACAGCTACATAATATACACATAGATAGGAACATTTTTTTTAAATTTTGGAGAACTATGCTTAATATTATGTACATTTAAATAATTCTGGAAAACAACATTTATTCTGAGTAAAGAGTATTGTAAGCAAGTAAAGGGCATATGTATATCAGTCGAAAACGAGGTGACTTTGAGTATGCCATTTGCATTGACTGGCAGAATCGTATGAAGAATTGTTCGTTATGAAACAATATTATACACTAGTTGTGCACCCTTATCCTAACACGATTAATGAAAATAAATCGCGAACCAAATTGTCATTTTGCAGAATATTTTGAACCATCACCATCTCTGTAAATTCACCGAATAATGACACTAATGAAGAGTGCCGACTATAATGTAGGTATTAGTCATTTGAATTATTATTAATTATTCATGCTAATTTCAATTAATTTTAACAGTTTCTACATGTGCGTACGTTAAAATACTTGCTGCATGACATCCATAGATAATATTTTGAACAGAACCCAACCTACAGACCATAGATTATAGACAAAATTTGTATCGAAAATACATAGTGCCAACCGCTAAAAACAAAAAAAAACGTGATTTTGACATGACATTCGAAAAGTGTAGGCATGTGGACTATGATAAAAACGTTCAAAACGTCATGCAGGTGTCGATGCAGTGCAGTTCAATGTGAGGTGACCTCATTATTGTTCTGGTGATTTCGGCAGATTTTGCCAACTGACAATATTAGTTTAAAGGTTCAAAATGTGCTCCGGGATGGGAGCATCAGTCTGATAACATTTTAAACACCAAGAAAAACGATATTACACACTTTTTCCTGTAGCAGCAGCTAATTGTGACGTCACGTGATAGTCCGCGATATGCACCTTAATCTGGTTGGCGCTTAACTCTCTTAAATCTTTAAAACTATTAATTATAAATGTTAATGCGGACCGACAATGAAGATATAAATCACGCTGTTTAGCAATGCCTGCTTTATGATGGTGAGTAACGAAGGTTTCTTGAAAAATTAAGAAGTAGAATTTATTAATTACCTTCCATTTAATTTTGCGATGTTTATAGCTCAGCCAAACATTAAAGCATTTTTTGTTTATCCAAATGTTTCTGAGGAAATGTAACATACAATAATTATTATAAATTATAATACCACATGCTTGATGCTAACATGTAATATTATGTACATAACATTAATATAATAATCATTAATATTATATAAATGAAATAACAGTGTATGCACAACTAAATAACCTCAGCTGAGACTTCGTAGTTTTAAAAAAAATACTCTGGTGCAAGACAGTCAACTTCAGGTTCAATAGTTTATTTATTTTCATTTTGAACATCCCCAATAGATTGTGCGGGTAGGCGAGTCATTAAAACGTAGTCATTATGCCTATTGTAGCAGCCATTAACGTCAGATTCTCGTTATGGATTTCAAAATTATTGCAGACTAGTTTTAATCGCAGTGACACAAAGTAGCATACTCTAAGTGGCTGGAATCAAAGGGGATGGGCACTGTGTTGTTGGATAATTTCATTACACACACTGTCAATATGACAGCCTGACATCAAGAATACAATTATTACGCTACCTACGTGTAAATTGACAAATCTAAGTAAATTCAAAGATTAATGAATTTGATAAATAATAATAATAATAATATTGTATTTTGTATTGTACGTACGTACTTTACTCGGCTATACTCCTACTATAATAGCAAGCATTAGATCGCGCATATTTCCTTCAGTATATCGCAACGTCCCATGCCTTCTTCCAAATGAGACCCACGTAGATCACTGGTGTCGCTGAACATCGCTGCGACGGAATTCGTGCTTCTGCTGGACAAGGCTGCCGAGTGTCATACTATGGGACGGCATCAAGGACTGACGTGACAACTCATGAATTCGGTTGCTCGAGATGATTTAGCAAACGGCATTTGATCCGTTAGTAATGAATTCCATTATACCAACTGATAATATTTTTTTTATTAATGCATTTTTTTTTAATTGTGATGAATAATAGTACCTATAAGTAATAGTAAGTCATGTGATAAGTCGATTGTTCTTCTGAACTATCTCACATTTTGTAAATAAGTGATTATAAACATACCACATTAGCGTAAGGTTTGATAGTTTTAACAGAAAACAATACATACCTACTGACAGCGCGCCAAGATAAAGCGGTGCTTGAGCTACGTTAAAGTTCCCACCACCACCCGTCACAGTGTTGCCAACCGTACTATAATTATAGTACAATACTATAATTTTGATTCTGCAAAAAATGTAAAATACTATAATTTTACGCGAAATATGCCGAAATACTATAATTTTAAAGGATTTAAGCCGGAAAATGTTCCTGCACTATATTTTTTTACAGAAATACTATAATTTTTACGCCTTTGTACTATAATCAGCATAGAAAAAGATGGCAACACTGACCCGTCGTAATATATGCACAGCCGTGGATATGCACGGCCGCTTTCCATAACGCTTTAAACGTGTCTGAAAGAAGTGATTTTAAGTGCTCATTCCGTCCCGAGACGGAGCCGCACGGGACTGATCCGAGAATGGAACCGTAATAATAATCATATTATTCACCATGCCTAATTCCTGCGCGCTAAAATAAAATGCATCTGCGCACGCTCGAGGTTAAATTGTTCCACGTTATCTACCCTTCAATGATTTAATATTATTATAAAACATCGTCGATTTCATATTTAATACAATTTTTTGAAAACGCGATTTTTAATGGAAAGTATTGATTTTAGCTTATTAATAAAACCTGTACAATTTCTTGAATTCACTGGTATCAAATTTTATATAAACAATAAATACTATTGTAGTATCAGTTTGCATGTCTTCAATAACTAGATGTGTATTATAAAAATGGCTTGTAAGGCCTGTAAGAATGTTTTTTTCATATCTGTGGTTGTGAGTGTTTTTTAACCAATTGAAACCGGTCCCGATCGTTATTAAATTATGTGGAATACCTAATTATAGTAGAAAAGTATTATTTATTGTATTTTATTTTAATCAATACAATTTGAATCAGCCCGTCAAGAATCGATAGTTTACGATAGTTTACCCATAGCTTACGGGCCGCACAAAATTGTGTTTTTGCTAATTACTTTTCAAATGCAAATTAACACGTTAATTACAAAACTAATTAAAAGGCCCGTAAGCATTGTGTTAACAAATTAATTATTTCCACCTATCTCAACTAAACCATTAAAATACCATTAGAGTTTCGTTAATGACATTATCAACCTACATTGACATAATCAGATAATTTTATAAAACATGACAAATCATTATAGATATAGATACTTAATATATAAGCTATTTAGTAGCCCATAACAATTTAAGACATATTGTCTAAGTACGTAGGTACAACCTGTAAATTACTACGCAACATTGATTAAACATTAAACTATGATCTGGGAAAGGTCTTTAATGTTATAATTCAGAAAATTATTCTGAATCAGAAGATCCATCTTCGATAAACAAAAGTAAAGACTCAGAGATGAATTATTATTACCGCTATCTACGAAATGATATTCATGGGGGAGAAGATATCCTTGAAATAATAACAACCTATTAATTACTCAACATTATTTGAGTCTATAAAACGATAAATCTTGTACGAATAATCCATTAACAGATAACTTTGTCGAGTCTCGTAGGTAGGTACTTAGTTATTGCGAAAAAATAGTATTTTCTTATATCCATCAAAAACATTCACTTTTGTTCGCATTGAGTGATATAAAATACATATATATTTAAAGAAGGATTACCCCTCGACCACTCCATCATATTGATTGAGGAGTTCTGGTGCGCCATTGGTCACTAGGCACCCTCCCTGCTCCCACCTTATCTCACCCTTCCGTTTCTTCGCCACCCACCCCACTGTTTATGTCACTTGTTGAGAACCATCGAGTCCAGAAGTAATCTTAACTAATTACAATACAACATTAGACTAATATCAATATAAAATAAATGGACATAATATTCAATTAGGTATACTGTTGGTTGTTAGCCAGCATCGTCATTATCATCATCACCATAAATTAACGACCTAGGTCTCTTTGCTATACACCTATTGTTTCCATTACACTCTACCTATCATAATCTCCCTCTACTATCTTAACCTTATTATATCGCATGTACACATGCATGTATTTGTCTCGCCATTCTCATTCTTCAAGAGTAAGCGAGACGCGATGTTGTCATTGTATGGTGCTATTTGATAGCTCGTGAAAATTAGTAATCGTCAAAATGAGACTGCGTGGTGTAGTTCATTTTTTCTCCGGTAGGTTCGCCATTTTCGTTCTACTACGCAGGCGCACATATCGTTCGGTCCAATCTTACAACTTGCACGATAATACGTACTTACACGTGCATTTTTTACAACGTTTTTATTAGCTCGTATTCTTATTTGTCCGGTGGTTATTTATTCAGTACAAATCTTGCAATCGATTTTTAACCAACTTTCCGACTAGCTAGACATTTGAAACTTTTAGAATATACCAGAACACAATGCCAATGCATTCTTTTAATACTTTTAGCAATCTTTAAGTAGAATTGAATTCATTGTCAGTTAATTATGTTTTGTATGAAAAGTTATTTCGGAAGAAATCCGTACGTAATCCATTCACTATTATTGGTTGCTAAGTGGGTGGTCCTAGCAACTAAATTATTAATATATACGTGTGTTACTATGTAAATCAAAATGACATTACAGTATTCTATATTTGTTTGTTTTTTATTTACTTCATATCAAGTACAAGTTTGAGCATATTGATCATAATAATTCAACAGAAATTTTAAAAACGTTGTATATAAAAAGTTCTTTTTATCTTGTAATTATTTTTGTTATGGCCGCGATAATAAGTACTGTCAGCAGTAAATCCATGCACGCGGAACGAGATCAACACATCCCTTATATTTTTTTCCTTTCCGGTCTATCACGGAGGAGCCTCTTGAATTGTTGGTTGTGGTTCTATCCTTGAGATATGGCCTGCCTAATGGAGTCGTTCCATTCAACTATTCTTTAGCAATACTTACTACTTTATGATATCATTTATATTTTTATTTATCCGACCGGAAACCCCACCCCCATGTTTCACCTGCCATCAACTCATTATTCTTTTAAGTCTCATCCCCTTATCAGTAAAAACTTTTATTTAGTTTCTGGTTCTTGAAACTATGCACCTTCATCCTGGATACGCAACCAACCAAACGATTTTCCAGGATCCAACGAAAAACCCCGTATTAAATGCAACATTCTTAATCAGTTATGAGTTATAATTAACATATTATAACTATTTGATTTGCTGTACATTTTTTTCTCAGAATTATCAGACTATCCAATATTCTCTTTACTACAAATAATATGATTATGATATCCACTTTGTATGATAAACAAAATACATACAGAATTTATTTATTGTAATTTCAATAAGGACATACCTACATATCCATATAAGTATTATGTTTGAAACTAAATTAATAATTATTGGTTCACGACCCCTTAGCTTCTTATTCGGCAGCTACCGAGGAAGGGTGGCCGCCGAACATCATCCAATTCATTTATTATAGACAGACAGACGTCCACAACATTCACTCGGCGTGCGGTATGCGGCCACCTACCAATACCGCAGGGTTAGCAATGATAGCACTGAATAATGTCCATCACTAATAATAAATGAAAAAAAATTCACAAGAAGTTCTCTATTGTTCACTACTGATTGCAAATTCTAACTAACCAGCATAACATACATAAATATATATATCTACGCTGCGTACTTGTTCATATTTAATACCAATTTACGAAGTTTAATATTATATTATTACCACGTATTAAATGTGAAACCCAGCCACCATGAACTAACGCTCTGAAGCTGGATTAGGTTTTTTAATGTATGACGGTCAGGCGATAAATCCTAAAAACACAAAGCGGGAGTGTCCTCAAATATGACCAATACTGAATGCACAATTAGTTTTCGTGACAAACTTTAATGTATGTTATGATACAGACGTATCTATTAAAAATATCACATGTTTAAGTTGATCCCAGTTTTCTCGAGATTTAAATCGTCTTACAGCCTCACTCAATATGAAACTCACTTTCCTTCATTTTTGTTCTCCATGGCATGGCTCCTTCAATATTACCATAAATTTTTTTCAGCGTCAAATGTTTGCAATATTTAATTTTCATTTGGCCGATAAATACGCACCTACCTACATATACAGCAGTGGCGAAGGCTCCATACTAAGCGATTATTTAAAGCTTACCTTCTATTTTCAAGTATTTAATTTAAATAAATAAATATCTACATTGTCTAGGACTAGGTAATATAATAAAAATATTGATTGTCATCTATCGTCGGGATTTAGAAGTAGTAGAGCGTTTAATTTAGTCAAGTTTCGAATCGAAAATAAATGACGAAAGGTCACAGACGTGAGTGCTATTTTTAGGATTATGTCGAACGTAATCCTCGCTGAATTCTCTACCGCGATTCCGTCGCCAACTTCATACATGTCTGCATATTAATTGTTCCAGACTAGTAAGCGCTACAGGACAAGCTTACACCCTATGTTGATTTGTTTATTGTCGATGACTATCTTTTTAAGCAAATAATAAATAATAAGGATGATAAAAAAAAACTATTGTGTGCGATCACATATAATTTATAAATTGTTATTGAAAATAAATATTGTATTTCGTGATTATTATTTAGGTTACTTTAGTCATAGACAAACATAACATGCTATTCACAGTTCATGTCATATTGACATTTCAAAGAGGGTGATAAAGTCTTATTTTATAGTACAAAATTCAGTGTATTACTGTGTTTTGAATGTGGATAAATTATCTCATATTGTACCGAAATCATTCGTCAGTGCTTTAAATATATAAGTAGTTATTAAATTGTCTAGTGTTTTCGTAAATTGCATTTTAAAAAAATTGACAAATTCAGCGGTGAAACCTATGACCAGTGTGTCATTGTCATTAGTGTGCACCTATTCATCAGTAGTAATATCGTAAGTATTATCTTCTTATTTCTCGTAAGTTACCTGACAAATGTGCTCCTTTTCTCTGATCTCCACAGCTTACCTCTTTCCAAAAGTCACCCTTCGCCACTGATATACAGACTTCAACACGATATTAAAACAAAACCTCCAAGAGGTAATATCCTCACAGATAGAATAATATGCTTCATGTAATTTAAAATACATGAAGCCATCGATTCCCCATAGTTGTAACTTTAAACAGTATCATAATATAATATAATACTAGCTGAGCCAGCTGGCTCTCGCCAGTCTGTCTCGCTAGGTCTTGCAGACAGCTTTTCGTCATAGTGACTTGGTGTTGGATTTTAATATAATAATTGTAAAGTGTGTATAGACGGCGCCATAGTTTTCCCTTCAGGATGGATTTTCATTCACGTCAGACTATTGAAAATGTATCTGATTTGTCAATTTTACGATCTGTATGTCGTCACTGCCAATACAAATTTGGAGTCATGTGCGTAGTCTATTCTGGAGTCTGGCCTTCTCAATATAATCTGACACCATTTCAGGCTGCTAAGCCTAGCAGAACAGCTGGCAATCGCCGATTGCTACCACTGTCATTTTAATAAATTTTAATACAATATATGTGTAGGTATGTGCATTTAAATATGATAAATAATTATAGATCTCAATCGTGATTATCATAAATAGCGATCCAATACAACGCGAATATTAATCTCTTTCGGGTCCCATTTACATAATAGAAAAAGGTTAGCAGCATAAAAAATAAATTTAAACATTATTTTGTTTCATTGTCTATAAAAAATAAATGCTTGGAGCCATAGAATAATATTTTAAAAATCATATTTTGTTTTAAAAATTAACCTTAAACAATATAGTTTCCCGGTGCGGGACATTCATATCGAGACAAATGTTGATAAATAATGAAGCAATACATATTATATCTGATAAGAATAGGAATTTATAAGACCTAAAGATGTAGAATCAGCTTAAAGAGGCCTTCATCCAGCAGTGGATTGATACAGGTTGATGACGATAATGACGATATAAATGG
Source organism: Rhyacophila brunnea (assembly GCF_057557595.1). NCBI lineage: Eukaryota > Metazoa > Arthropoda > Insecta > Trichoptera > Rhyacophilidae > Rhyacophila > Rhyacophila brunnea. The sequence goes on from NW_028233350.1 coordinate 22,909,279, forward strand.
GTAGGTAGATAAAATCACAAATTTAAAAAAATATTGCAGTTTATATGACCAAGAAAAGTAGAATTAGGTTGGGATAACCTTCATCCAGCAGTGGATTAATCTTGGTTGATGATGATAATGACGATATTATGAATGGGTAAATATAATATCAGCAATTTTGATAAATATAGCAATTCATATGACCGACAGAAATTCAAACAACTTAGAGAGGCCTTCATCCACCGGTGGATTGATTCAGGCTCATAATAATAATGGAAATATAAATAGATATAATATAATATCACCGATTTTGATAAATACAGCAATTCAAATGACAGAAAGGAGTAGAATCAGGCATGGGAGGCCTTTATCCAGCAGTAGATGGGTTCAGGTCAATGATGATAAGGACGATAGAAATAAGTATAATATAGTAGTAGAATCAGGCTGCGGAACTCTTCATCCAGCAGTGAATTGTTCCTGGTTGATGATGATGATGATGATGACGATATGAATATGTAGATAAATGTAATATCACCGATTTTGATAAATACAGAAATTCATATCACAGAAAGGAGTAGAATCAGGCTAAGGACGTCTTTAAGTAGTGGATTGGTTCAGGTCGATGATGATGATGATGATGACGATATGAATATGTAAATAAATATAATATCACCGATTTTGATAAATACAGAAATTCATATGACAGAAAGGAGTAGAATCAGGCTAGCGAGGTCTTTATTAAGCAGTGGATTGTTTCAGGTCAATGATGATGATGATGATAATGATGATAATGACGATATGAATATGTAAATAAATATAATATCACCGATTTTGATAAATACAGCAATTCATATGACAGAAAGGAGTGGAATCAGGCTAGGGAGGTCTTTATTAAGCAGTGGATTGGTTCAGGTCGATGATGATGATAATGATAATGACGATATTTATATGTAGATAAATATAATATCACCGATTTTGATAAATACAGCAATGCATATGACAGAAAGGAGTAGAATCAGGCTAAGGAAGTCTTTAAGTAGTGGATTGGTTCAGGTTGATGATGATGATGATGACGATATGAATATATAAATAAATATAATATCACCGATTTTGATAAATATAGAAATTCATATGACAGAAAGGAGTAGAATCAGGCTAGTGAGGTATTTATTAAGCAGTGGATTGGTTCAGGTCGATGATGATGATGATGACGATATGAATATGTAGATACATATAATATCACCGATTTGCATAAATAAATACAGCAATTTATATGACAGAAAGGAGTAGAATCAAGCTAGGGAGGTCTTTATTAAGCAGTGGATTGGTTCAGGTCGATGATGATGATGATGACGATATGAATATGTAGATAAATATAATATCACCGATTAAGATAAATACAGCAATTCATATGACAGAAAGGAGTGGAATCAGGCTAGGGAGGTCTTTATTAAGCAGTGGATTTGTTCAGGTCGATGATGATGATAATGATAATGACGATATGAATATGTAGATAAATATAATATCATCGATTTTGATAAATACAGAAATTCATATCACAGAAAGGAGTAGAATCAGGCTAAGGAGGTCTTTAAGTAGTGGATTGGTTCAGGTTGATGATGATGATGATGATGACGATATGAATATGTAAATAAATATAATATCACCGATTTTGATAAATACAGAAATTCATATGACAGAAAGGAGTAGAATCAGGCTAGCGAGGTCTTTATTAAGGAGTGGATTGGTTCATGTCGATGATGATGATGATGATAATGACGATATGAATATGTAGATAAATATAATATCACCGATTTTCATAAATAAATACAGCAATTTATATGACAGAAAGGGTAGAATCAAGCTAGGGAGGTCTTTATTAAGCAGTGAATTGGTTTAGGTCGATGATGATGATGATGACGATGACGATATGAATATGTAGATAAATATAATATCACCGATTTTGATAAATACAGCAATTAATATGACAGAAAGGAGTAGAATCAGGCTAGGGAGGTCTTTATTAAGCAGTGGATTGGTTCAGGTCGATGATGATGATAATGATAATGACGATATGAATATGTAGATAAATATAATATCACTGATTTTGATAAATATAACAATTCACGTGTAATGCTTCAAATACACTCTATGACGATCGGTCATATATATGTCGAAAACCCCGTTTCTTATGTTGTCGTCCTGTGTCACTACTTACTTACTTAGGGTAATGCGCGTATTCATGAGGGATGCCTGACGGTTCTTTAAGCGTCTACTCCCGCAATATCTAGTGCCTATCTGTGAGGGCGCTTGATTGGTGATGGTGAGACCCGGCCTCGGTGGCTTCGCGACCGAGCGAGGCCGGGTTGTAGGTCTCAGTGAATTGATCTGAATGAGTTTAAAAAGTAAAACAAACTTCACGCAGGCGTCCGTCGATTTCTTCGCACACCTCTTGTCGTTTTGGTTCGTCTTCTTCGCTTCCGGTCTTCGCCGTAGCCTGGAAGAGCTCCGAGTATCGCCGCTCGGAGCTCTGCTTCTTGGCGGTTGGCAGGGTTGGGCTGGGTCCTGATTCTTGCGAGTGGTCTGGAGGCTTACTTCTTTTTCAGGAAGTAGGCGCGTTGGGTGGTCTCTCGGCAGTAGTCTTTATTTGATTTGGGCGTCTTGGTCTTCTTATTTTTCTTTTTCTTCGGTTTTTGGTCGGGTGTTGGTGATGTAGCGGTGTTGGTCTTATGCGGTTCGTCGGGTAGTTCGGTTGAGTTGTTGATCAAGGCCAGGCGGTAGTTCAGAGCCTCTAGGTATTCGTCTACTAGGACACTTATTCTTAGGTCTGAGTATGAGTTTACACAGTCTAGTGTTTCCTTGATTGCTTCGGTGGCTTTGAAGTCGGATCTTAGGCTGTTTTCGGTGTATTCGGTTTTAAGCTCTAGGAGGGATTTGATTCCATAGCGGAACGAACGTTCACGTTCGTTTTCGGGTTTTGATTCCCTGATGCTTTTGGTTAGTTTGTCCTTTTCCTCAGCATAATCCAATTCTGGTGGGTTTGAAGTTGTTTCGTCTGGGATCTCGTCAAGCTCTGATTCGGGTTCGGTTTCTGGGTTCGAATCGGGGTCAGAGTCGGGATCCGTTTCTGGGTCGGACGTTTTGCCAGCTTCTGAATGCGGAGTCTCTGTTGTTTCTGCTTCCGGTGTCGGGCTGGCGGTGATGTCCACCTCCCGAGGTACGAGCGCTCCGGACGGTGCTCGTGGGCGCTCGACATCGGAGAAGGCGACATCCACTTCCGTCGAGGTCTCCTTGTGGAGTTTGACGTCTGGGATTGGTTCGGCTAGTGTCTGGGTCTGGGAAGACGTCGTTGCGCTGCCTTGGTTTGTGTTGTGGTGAGAGATGGCGGTGGTGGTGGTGGGTGTCTTCCTCGGTGTTTCAACTGTGATGCTTTGGTGTAGTGAGTGTTTCAGTGCGTGAATACGCCTCCCTCTGTCATTGTCTAGGAGTTTGACCAGGACAAGGGGCATTGGATGCCGTCCCCTGCCCCGCGTCATTCTCCGGACGCTGATGATCGGGAGGCCTCTCCGAAGAAGATCGTTCGTGATGTCTTCAGTGTGCGTGCCGATCCGGAAGCCCCTGATAACGACCGATAGATGGTCGATATCGTGTCCTGAATGAGTGGCTGGGTGTGCCTCCTTGATCGGCGCGCTGTTGTGATGTGATGGTGTGTGATGGTGCGGAGTGGTCCTTGTCCAAGTATGCTGTGCTGGTCGTCTCGGCGGGTTGGTGTTATTCCTCCAGGTAGGAGGTGGGCGGGCGGGAGGGTCTGCGGGTGACGCCGACTGGGCCTGCTCTTGATATGCTGTCAAGAGCAGGAAGTGCAGCGTCATGAGGTCGCTTAATTTGGTAGGCCGGAATGCGGCGAGTCTGCATATTTCGATATGAATATGCTCCATCTTGTCGTGGCGGATGATGATCGGAATCACTTGCGGTGGGTCGGTAGGTAGCGGCAAAAAGTAGGTAGTACTTTGATAGTCGGCAGGCGGTGGCAGAAAGTAGGTACTTCTTTGCGAATCGGCAGGTAGCGGCAAAAAAGTAGGTAACTTTTTTATGCTGTTTGGCAGGATGTGGCAAGTAGGTAGTTTCTGTGTCGGCTGGTTCTGCAGGTAGTATGAGAGTCTTGAATTGGTTGGATATCTCAGCTGGAGTCGGAGCGCACGGATAGGCGACTGCTCGCGACGGGTGCTAGACCGCAAGTGTGCTAGACCGCAAATACGAAGTCATAGCTGTCATACAATATGTATGTATAAATGTCAGAATGGCATAGATTTGATCATAGACACTAAAACGCTCTTAGCATATATGTGCCCGATCGTCATATAGTCTATTTGAACCTTAAGTAAGGAGTCGAATAAGGCTGAGGAGGCCTTCATCCAGCAGTGGATAGGTCAAGATTGATGATGATAGGGACGATAAAAATAGGTAGATATTATACAATATGACTCATTTTGATAACTATAACAATATTCGTATTAATTTCTTTCATTGTTTGCAATGGCAACTTTGTTAGTTTAATATGACTATATTGTGATCTATGGAGATTAGTAGCCTAGGTAATTATTCAATAAAAAAAATAGTGCGTAACAGCCACAAAGAAGTATTTAAAAAAATCAAATTTGTAATATCATGTTATCTATGAAATGGCGAACAGTGGCGCACGCTCCTGTCAAAAGATATTATACGTAGTGAATTGTACCAGGATTATGGTTTTTTCACCGGAAAAAAGTGCGCCAATGCCTACATTACGATATTTGAATAAAAATAATTGAATTCGTTTGTCAAATAAAGGATTAGAAGGTCTTAATCGACGAAGACGTCATTCTGTTATGCGTTAAAAGAAGTTTGGCGAATTTTTTACGCTATATGAGAAAATATCGGTTATAAACGTCACGTTTCTGGGAAATCATCGGATATTTCTCAAATTTGGTCAATTCAATCGGTAGATAATTCGGTAGCGCACATTTCGAAGTGAAGATGTAAAAATAATAATAAAATGTCGCTTGAATGAGCTGTTGGTGTATTTTCCAAAATCTCTTAATATAATATAATATATAGGAGATGATAATATAATGAGGCAATGAGGCAACTATGACTGAAAATAGCAGACAGGCTATCCTTAAAAATGAATTGTAAAATTGAACATCCTAACAATGTAGAATTCAATCATAATTATTGAAATATTATTATAGTATTAGACATCTGACATAGAAACAAGAATTCAGTAGAACATGTTCAGAAATTTAGATAAACAATCACAAACATGTCAAACATGTATCTCATTTGTATCAAAAGAAGAAAACAATGATGTCGGATATAAAAATGCCACCAATGCCACAATTAAAATCCAACAACTTAAATAATCTCGTATTTAAGTAGGTATTATATTTTTTTTCTCTGGCTACTATATCAACACATTAACATTTAACCCGGCTCTCACATCTAAACTCGCTTCGTCTTCCGCACAGCCATAAATTAAACCTTCTAGGATCGTCGCTCCAATGTTGTATATGAATACCGCACACATCTACCTAGCGACAGTCGCGCGTAACCTCTCGAAACGTATATATATTTGGATTTACGTCCGGTGAGCCAGTATAGAAATGACCAATTCTTAGGTGTGCGTATGCGTTCTGGCGTCTTTGTTGATTGCAGCACTAGATTTTTTGTTTTCAAACTAAAAAGTTGCATTTGACCAATCTACGGATCTCCATTTCGCAACGTGTGTTTTGTGAATAACGATGACGTCACATCGGCGTATTCGACACGCTCTGAAATGCCATCAAGTGTTTTTAATTTTAAAATTGTATACGGCTCTCTTTTAATATCTTTGGCAGAATTCATTTGATTTGTGTGTTCTTTTATATGAAAACGGTGTTTTTTAAAACTTTGCGAAAACTTCCTGAAACCTGTGCCAGCCCTGAGAATTTCTAAACCATATAAGAAAACTTATCGCCATGAAAATATATAAGCATTGTAGAGTTACACGGAAACATACTCGTGAAGATATTTAGCGAGAAAAGTGCGAAGGGATGAGACAGTAAGCCGGCCGGCGACAATGCGAAAGACAGAGACGCAGCACTGAGTCCAGTGGACGTTGTTTGTAAAACTCGGCGCACAACTTATTTTCCGCGGTCTACTGAAGAATGATGGATCACCAGACCCTCCCCCCTTACCACCCTATCATTCGCACAATGGCGTTACCCATATGGGAAGTGAGGAGGACCGAAAACAAAGTCTCTATACCATATAGGTACCATAGTTTGACAACTAGAGGTTGTTATCGAGAAATCTCGAGAAATAATCAGATAAAGCCACTACTGATTCTCAAGAGATTTTCCGAAATTTTGATAATTCTCATTTCACTAAAAATAGAGGAAACGGCTTTTCTTGAATTCTCCGATTATTTTATTTTTTTGCAGGAAGAGCTATACTTACTGCTAAATAAATGCTCTCGATTTTCAATCTGAACGGAATTTCTTAAATTTAAATAGGTATTGCGATTTCGTGACTAATAACTTTGACATATTCTGCTAACGTGTTAATTTTAATGTTCATATCAATCTAAGACTATATTCATTAATAGGATAATAGGTAAGTCAATGCTTTTTAAGATGGAGTCCAGGGTAAACCCAAAGTTGTGTGATGCATGGATAGCTCAAGCACCGAAAGGAGAAAATATTTAAGTAATCAGATTTTTGTACTAGATTCACCATTAAGTAACGTGAAGCTTTAAAATTTTATATTTTCAGCTTCTCGCGGCCCGTGACGTACAATATACGTCATGACTCATGACTCATGAGATAAAGGGTCAGTTGATTCGGTATCTGAATAGATAAGTTTCCTTTCCCTAAAAGTGTAAAATGTCAGCTCGAATCTCACTCCGTCAATTTTTTCAGTATATTTTTCTAATGGATATTTTGAATATACGTTTATTCAATCTTAAATAAAAAATAATTTCAAATTTTAATTATTATTATGTACTTATTAATAACAACCTCATAACTTTGAAATAGATAATAATGAGAGTGAAAATGTTTAAAACTTTGTACATGTAGGTAACCCACACCAATTATTTAATTATAGCTTAAGAAATAGTTAATGTCATACAGTAGTTTTCTACTTAATTAAGCACGTCACTGTGTCTCTATCTTCCAAGACTTTTCCGCCCGCCATACCAGGTTTTCCTTTTATTTTCCTCGCAGTGGCACGCGTGTATGTTTCGCTTTTCCGTAATCATATCGCAGAGGTGTAGGATGATAGACTTGCGATAGTTACCTACCGCCCTGAAGGACAGTTGTGCCAACTGACAAAATAATAAAATTGATGAGTTTTTTTTTGGAGGACAATTTTCGCAAAACAGAACTGACAAAGCCCCCACGATGGCACAGAGCTTATGGTCAATCGACGCTATCTTTGAAAAGATATTATATTAGTCTTTCTATAGGTATCAGGAAAACCAGAGTATAAAAATACGTAGACAAATATAAGTAAAGAATTTTGAAAGCAGTTTGGTAATAATTGTGTCAGATAAATTTAATATGTAATATCAGACCAATTTTTAATTGATTAATAATTTTTCATACCTACAACATTTTTTTTTACATAATTTGTGGATAGTTGTTTAATTGTCTCGTGTATATTTTTTGAAAAGTTTGATATTTTATGTTAAAATTTTTATGATAGAAACTTTTTGTTATACATTAGGAACTGTGATTATGTAATTAATTAATGACCATATTATTTTGACTTGGATTATACCTGTCTACCTACCTTTTTCATATTCATATTAGGATTCTAGTAGAAATTAACCATACAACTGAGAATGTAGGTAACTAGGTATTTAAACATTGCAATTTAACACTGTGCTTTGATATTTTTTGGTTTTTGTATTAGTTATATAATTTATATAAAATAATCAAAAAAAATGATTCAAGTAGGTACATAAAAAAAATATTTAATTAATCAGAATAGAGCTTTAAAGCTAAAACTGAAAAAGACTTCTGATCAATTATTTATATTTTGTTTCACAATACTTTATATCGGTACCTACATAGAAAGTTTGGCCATATTTTATTTATCACCAAGTTTTATCGTCAATGTGACTAATATACTAAGATACTCCGTGAGATATCTATATCAAATGCTGAGTTTAAAATTTGAATGTTTATTCAACTATGCATGGAATAGAATAGATATTATATTATTTTTATATTGGTGATGAAAATGCCTGATTTCGGGAAAAGTAAACATTTGGATATTTCTTAGCGCTTTTCGTTCGATTATCCATTTCTGTTTATTTTGTTTTATTTCGTAATGAAAGAGGTAAAGTTACGGATGATCGATCTAAAGCCATTTACTTTCGCTTCCTTTATGTGTTTATCAAGATTCCCACCAGAGAAAAGTAGAGATGAAAACGTAATACAATAAGTACTCGTATTATCTAACATTTGGAAATATTTTAGTCTCATATCAAAATATGCTTTTATCTTATCAAAGGTATCAGAAAGCTTTTATGGCAAATAAACAAGCGCAAACAAATAAAACATGAGTAAATTATCTGGAAAACTTTTTATAAATATTACCCAGTGTATGTACTGGTAGATACATTGTACTAAACTCGCATAGGTACATACATACATAGGTAAGTAGGTAATACCTTTCCTCGTACTAACAAAAAATAGATAGGTACAGAAAATATAGAATGAAACACAATAATCTTCTCTAGTTCTTACCTATAAGTTAAATTAACTCAGTAGGTTTATTCACTCTATTATATACACAAGGCGGCTAACGGGGGCTATCGACAGTAATTTATCATATTATGTTTGTATTGAGGCGGTAAATTGTTACAATAAGTTAACCGTCTACACTAAACTAAACTGTCAAAAAGTGTTATATTTGAACAGCCCCTCTCTTGGCTATGTTAACTTTTGGAGCGAAATAGACAGATTTGACAGTTTAAACAAACGGCTAACTTATTGTAACATATATAAATATGATAAACTACCATCGATAGCCACCGATAACTGTCTTGTGTATAGAATAGACCCACATGCTCATTTTTTAAACTTGTGTTAGATGTCAATGGTAGGTACAATAGATTGCTATTCATTACAAAGGTAACACATTGAAAGTAATAGCAGTGTAATTTTCCTGCTGAAATCATAAGTATGGCGAAACCCGATAGATATCTACGTCAATTAATCGAGCCAATTATTAATAATTATAACGACATCATCATCATCCCGGGTCGATTCCCTGCCTTCCACTCTTCTCGGTCCATACGTCTATCTCGATCTACTGCTGGACGAAGGTTCATTTTTAGACTTTGGTTTGCCACGTACCTCCAATAAACTTGGATTATGAGATTTGCCTTGCATTGATTTCTTCTTCGAGCGTCGAAGCCGGAGAACAAACGGGGATAAATTGCATTAGATTAGGATGTTTGAAAAAAGTATTCAAGAGTGACGTGATTTTCAAATGCTTAAAAAAAGTCTTTAACTAATATGGTCTTCCAGCGTTAATGGATGCGAAACAAGGCACTTAAATTCAAAAGAGTTATTTTTTTATTCATTATGATGCCCTACATTTTTCGTACAAGGTGATTCTGTTGATCCATTGAGGTTTTATTTGTTTTAGAATTCTGTATTGAGTTCTTAGTTATTGTGTTCCTCCATTTACATAATATTATTCTTAATTTTTTTATAGGCCAGAAATATATATTTTATATAGTATTCTTGTGTTTTTTTATTGTTTATTTACTCAAAAGAGTTAATTAACAAACCAGATAATTATATTAAATTTAGTCACACACCTATTCACCAATGAGATTTGAAAATTTAAAATACGATCACCTACAAGTTGTAGTAATAATATTGTTATGGCGTATTGAACAAATCTTTATGAAAGCGAAAGGGTTTTCGGCTCAAAGTAATAATAGTGTAGGTTTTAAGGTTGAGTAATTTTATGATCTTGAAAATCCTTTTCATGCACCAATACTGCGGTTTTTGCAAGCATTGTACATTCTCCTTTTCAAGGCCGGCGAAGGATTACATTTTATATTATGACATTGTCCAACTTTCAAAGGGTCCAATAATTAGTATGCCGCCGTTTTATTACTAAGAATTTCACCCTTCTTTGCTTTTATGCAAAATATTGGCAGCTTTGCATATCATTATTTTGTACCTACAATTTAGTTGGTTGACTAATAATGGTTGTAAACAAAACATCATCAACCGGACGAAGGCCTTCTCTAAATGCCGACAATCTTCTTGGTCCCTAATTCTTTGATGCCGCGTACATCCGCCGAACTTGATGAGTGTGTCGATCCAGCGGGCCTTAGTGCGACCTTGTGGTCATTTAGTGACTCTTGGGTACCACTGTATGGCTGCATTTGTCCTACGGTTGTCCCCTTGTCGACCGACATATTCATGCCATTCCATCAGCTTGGCGACCTCTATCACATCACGTACTCTTATCGGCCTTCTTGCACATTGGATTTTTCTATGATGTTTCTGCGTTATATCGTATATTAGGTACATAATAATATACAATAATTTATAAAGCTTTAAACCTTTTAAACTTTTGTCACCAGCCTGTCTATTCATTGCAGTAGATTACTCGCTCGCCTAAAATCTACTACTCTAGTATCCAGGTCATACTGGAGTTTTTCAAGATATGACATCGCATTATACTATTAAAGGGTTACATGTTACATGCCAATTATGCGTCCACGTTTTACCGACTCACAGTTCAGCGTGAGCTGCTGTATCGGAAACAGATGGCCGTAGAGCATTGAAATCGCGATGATAATGATAGTAACAAATGTACAGGTTAAAATTATTTGTTATAAGTAGGGATTCCAATCCCGGGATCCCGGGATCCCGAGCTATTTTCGATACCTATAAATCCCGGGATTGATAAACATAATCCCGGGATTTCGGGATTGATTTTTTTTATCCATTTTTAAGGAAAATAAAATAAAAGCAAAAATATAACAGAAAAAATACTTTTAATAAAAAATAGCTACATTAGAAATAAACTGAGTTTGAATGAAGTTTGATTTATACCCATGTGTAGGTTACCGGCCGATTCATTTTATTTTTTCACATGAATTATTAAAAATTGAAAGATTGGAAAAAAACAATGCTTCGCACTATTAACAAAGTTATTCCACCATGATATCATACGTTTTACGGCAGTTTCAGATTTGGCTGACTAATTAGATTTATGAAGCGGAAAGGCCATAAGTACGCTATGATTATTTGCTATACTGTTTTAAATCTCGCTAATCCATTCATTATGTCTTTACTATCAGAAACAGCAATCTCCTATTAAATTCACATTATTATTTATATTACAATATTATTTACTCCGTTAAACTTGTGTATTTCCAAGATTGAACGTATACAATATTAACAATAAATGTCTTAAATAGTATAAATTATACAAGATTTGTTTTTGACCGATTTTATCAATGTTATTTGTAAATATAAATTTTTTATATAAACAATGGAAAAAATGCCAATCCCGGGACCAGTCCCGGGATCCCGGGATTGTCAAATTGTAATCCCGAAATCCCGGGATCAGAATTTTGGCTCGGGATTGGATTCCCTAATTATAAGCACTAATTAAAGTTTTTTAAACTAAAAAACGCTACAAAAGAATAGACCGGTCTCGGTGTGGAATGAACACTATATTAATGTACTTATATTATTTTAATTAATATCTACAATGTTTTACCACCAATACTTGACAGTTAATAAATACCATTAAATTGCACCACATATTAGGTAGGTATTTATAAAAATCACCAATCACGTATACAAAATATTTTGTTTAGGATTTTGTAACATACGTATAACTTACTTCTCGGTGAAATGTTCCATGAATAGCGAACAGCTCACAGTGACCTGTAATATAACGAACTGCATAGGTAGGTATATACGTACAATTTTCTTTACACGACGTTAAACTATAGGTAGGTATACCCACTTACCTCGAGAAATAGGTTATATTCATAAGTCAATCATCCAATCAACACTCTTGAACACTGATTATCTATACCTATACCTACATCATTTGATAGTACCTACGTGTTTGTTTCTTGTTTTTTTTTAAATGTCTCAAGACAGAAATATGCAAGCTTTTCAGTAATATTCTACGTAGTTAGGTATCTACCCACTTTGTGTGGGTAACTAAATTTGTGTAAGCATGCAAAATTATCCTTTATTTGTCGGCTTTTGTGACAAATTGTAAGAAATAAAACAATAAAGTAATATGTCCTTCATCCCTTACTTCCTTATAGTACAATTTTGCATATTTTTTTGCAAGCAATTTTTACTCTTCTGCTAAAACGACCAGTAGCGGCCCACACAAATCAAAATTAAAAGCAATGAAAATATTTAATAAATTCTATTATTAATCTATACAGATGTCAGTGTTTCGATTATGTAATAACAATACAAATTTGTAAATAGACATAGTCTACCCATAGTTAACATTTGAGTTATGGGTAGTAACATTTTATATCATCATCATCATCATCAGCCGGGGTCAATCCACTGCTGGATGAAGGCCTCCCCAAGCTTTCTCCAACTCTCTCGGTCCTGTGTCGTTCGCTGCCACGTATTTCCGCCGAACTTTACCAGTTCATCAACCCAGCGGCTTTTAGGGCGACCCTGTGGCCGTTTCGTACCCCTTGGGTACCATTGGATGACGGCATTTGTCCAGCGGCCGTCCTTTCGGTGAGCAATGTGCCCCGCCCATCTCCATTTCAGCTGTTTGGCAACGTCTATTACATCGCGTACTCTTGTCTGCTTCCTAACCCATTCGTTTCTCTTGCGGTCCTTTCGCGTGATGCCCAACATGCACCTCTCCATGCCTCGCTGTGTGACTCTTAGCCTTTGGACATCTCTCGTGTTGAGGGTCCACGTCTCGCAGCCGTATGTGAGCACGGGTAGCACACATTGGTTGAACACCCTACGCTTAAGACATAATGGTAGGTCACTCTTGAAGACACTATTCAGACGTCCGAAAGCACTCCATCCCAGCTTCGTTCTTCGAGCAATTTCATCGTGCATGCTTCCGTCTATGGACACCTGCTGTCCGAGATAGACGTAGCTGCTGACTTGCTCGAGTTGGGTGCCAGAAATACAGATAATCGCAGGGTCCGAAAAACAGTTACTCATCACTTTTGTCTTTGAGACATTTATCTTTAGACCGACCGTTTGACTGACATCCGCGAGTTCTTGCATTCTACCTTGGAGGTCTTTCGGGTCCTGTGAGAGTACAACAATATCATCTGCAAAGCGCAGGTGACTGAGGTGCTCTCCATTAATTGGAACACCTTTTTCCTCCCAATCAAGTCTCCTAAATAAGTCCTCAAGAGTAGCGGTGAATAGTTTAGGTGAAATGGTATCACCTTGCCGGACACCTTTGTTAATGGGGAATTTACACGACCGTTTGTGGAGTTTCACGCATGCTGTGGCATCACTGTATATACTGTTCAATATGTTTATGTAGCGTCTGGAAATTCCTTGGTTGCTAAGGGCGTCTATAATTGAGAATTTTTTGATGGAATCAAACGCCTTTTCATAGTCTATAAAACCAAGATATAATGGCAGTTTGTATTCCTGGTAGCGCTCTATGATTTCCCTGACGACCATTTTATATACCTAGCAGAAAGTCACATAATATAATACATATAAAGTATGTTTGTATGATCAATTATCCATTTTTCTATGTCTTAATCTTTACTAATTGTTCCTTTACTAGTTGGTAGGTACCTACATGTGATTTGTAGAAGTCTTCGGTTAATTGTTTGTAATTTATATTATGATACTTTCATATACAATTAATAGTTTGAAAATTAAAATCACAATGGCATGATAATAATAATTGTAACTAGGTGTATAAAAATATTCAATTGAGCAATTAAGGCACAAATTTATTTTTAGGTTTTTTCGTGTAAGTCTTTATATTCTGTATCAACATTTTTATATCACTAATTATTCTTGAAACAATACGCTTCTTAAATATAAAATAGATTACCTACGCCACTGTGAATTGTGCAGAAAAAAATCAAGCCGTGCCAATATCCTTTTCTCTGTGCCTACGCCAACTTAGAACAATATAATGTTTTGCTTAACCATTATACCAAAGGTTCTATTTCAGAATTCGCTGACTTTTAAAGGCTTTTGTGGTCATAAATAATTGAAGTACTTTTTTGCATATTAATATTATATTATTATCGCCAAGGACAAGTTTCTTTTACAAAATTTTAACAATACGTTGAAAGCTTTCTTCAAACAGCCCCACAAAAAATATGCAATGTTTTCTCAAACTCCTCGGATTGAGCTCAAATCACCTTTTAAAAATTGTTTCGTAGAGTAATAATGATTGTAGAATATGTAGAATGTAGATTGTATGTAGATGATGCTGAATGGTTTCCAGGTATCTACCTATATGGACATATTAATTATTATCTAGGGCTAGGCAAGTTTGAAAGTCCGTTCCGTAGTCCCGGCCGATTTCTTATTTTTTCTTATTCTGGTCGGAAATTTCAATAAAGGATAATTTAAAGAATCTAAATATTTTAATACCAAAACTACGCCGAGTTCTAAAGTACTTATATTAATTTGAAGCGCCTAGTTTAAGCCCCTAAAACGGTTTTTGAACAATTTTGAGTTAGATATGTATTCAGATGGATATTTTTGTTTCTTATATGATGGCCAAAGATTGAACTTTAAAAAACGCCAGACAATACGTATGATCAAAAATTGGGGTAAATTTAAAAACCCGCTAAAATGGTTGGGTGTGCTTTTCAAATACCCCTAAAATGGAAAGCCAAAATACTCTTTAGAATGTAACAAATTAAAAAATAAATACATAAAGTTCACAGATTTAATAGATATGATTTTTGCTCATTTTTCTCAAAACTACCTAAAATCGTTATTTATCATTTATCTCAGAACTACCTAAAATCGTTTTAGGGGCTTTTGAAACTTTTTAAAGACACAGGAGCACAGGACCTGTGCTCATTTAGTGCTTCTTGAATTTCATACTGCAAGAGCAATATGTAGTTATCTGTATCTAAACGATATGCCTAGTTTATTGTTATTTTTCAGCAGTTTCACTAAATATATCACAATACAACCTCTTTTTTGCGGTCCTTTCTTGTGATACGATTTAAATTTGAGAAACTCTTAACGATGATAATAAAATACATAGGTAATGCCAAAGCAAACATTTCAAATGTGAAATATCGTTTATAAAACTAATCAAGACAGTGAGATGGTAATACTACCATAATAAATCTATGACTATAATAATATCATAAAATCTATGACTATAGTATGTATGTACTAACTGATCTTGGATCAATTTGTGAGAATTATGCACACCTTCAATATGCATAATATATTTTATGAAATTACAATTTGAGAATCTGTATCATAAACTACAGTAAAAGATTTTTTCATCTAGGTAGGTAGGTACCTCATTTTGAGCCTCTAGGTTTCTAGGTACCTTCATAAGAAGTGAAATCCCGTAATATTTTTGGCCACAATATTAGACTATTTACATTTTAATGTGCAAATTTGCGTCACTAAAATGTAGTTATTATTTATGACCCTATGAAAAAAATGGCTTGTTCTTTATATTGTTTCTAGAATTTCATTATGTCTTCGCAGACAAAAACGGAAACTTTTACAAAACTTGTACGATAGGTACCTACTTTGCATAAACTATAAATCATAACAATATTTTTAAATAATGCGTGGTTAGCTGTGCTCAAAATTTTTAAAAGAAAAAAAATGCATTGGATTAGATACCACAGAGAAAATAGGTAAGTACCTACTAGACGAATAATTATTAGATTTCTTAGAATCCATCTTTGATAATAGTTATATTGTCAAATTAAAAAAAAACTTTTACGATTACTAGAGTCTCTAGAGAAAACAAATCTCTATTATCAATGATTGTTATATAGATGCCGCTAGAGATCAACGAAAGAGCTGCATAAGTAGATACCTACGTGGCAATGCAACTCACAGTACCGAGAGGATTGGAATCAATTTGGAGATGTATTCATCCAGCAGCGGATAGATTCAAGCTGATGGTAATAACGAGTTGATAATGTCAATTAATTCATACACCCGATATTCATGAAGTAGGTTGAGAACATATCGTGTCTACACTCAAAGAAAACTAAAATATCTCTATATATATAAAAATCTCGTGTCACGATGTTTGTGGTCGAACTCCTCCGAAATGGCTCGACCGATTTTTATGAATTTTTTTTATGTATATTTGTTAGGTATGAGAATAGGTCAACAAGTATATTTCATACCGCTAGGTGATTAGGGTATCTCTATCCAGAAAATTTTCTTTTATTTTTTTGACAATTTTTTTTTGTATTTTTTTTTATTATTTGACATCAAAAAATACCTATAATCCCAAATTTTCACCCTCCTACCCCCACCCTCCCATTTTTTAATCGCGATTTTATTATTTTTGTATGAACAAATTTAACCGTCGTTCGTATTTCAAACAGAACGAAATTATTTATGTTGTTGAATGACAGATGGTGCTACGTCCGAGAAGAATTCAAGAGAAGCGTCGCGTCATTTTGACATTTCATTCGGCATATCACAACGCAGTGCGTGCAAAATTTTGTACGATTTATTTTAATTTATCTATTTTTATGTGCGTGTATTACAGTGCACAATGCCAGCAAGACGCAAGGGGGGCCATTTGGGCCGTCGAACGAATAAAGCAACAAACATGCGAAATAGTAGAGCAGAAAGAACAGACGAACAAATCCAACAAGATAACAAAAACGTGCGTGTAAGTATGTCGCAATTGCGTGCATCTCAATCACAAGAAGCACGAGCTGAACGAAATCAACAACGACAATTGGAACGGAGCCAAGCGCGCCGGTTTGTAGTTAACACACGCAGAGCAAATGACCGACAACGCCAACAAGTACATCGAACATTTACATCCGCTTCGTTCCTTCGTCTCGCATTCGAGTACTAGCCAGATATTGAATATTCCGCTCATCCGAAAGTGCTGATTGGTGCTATGTACAAAGAATGTCCCCATTGTCATGCGCTCAAATTCAAACATGAGTCAGCCGGGATGTGTTGCGCATCAGGAAAAGTGCAACTATCAGAAATTGAGATACCACCAGAACCATTGAACGGCTTGCTCATCAGCACGGTTCCAGATTCAAACCTGTTCCTGAAGTCCATTCGCACATTCAATTCATGCTTCCAAATGACTTCGTCCGGAGCAACAGAAATAGTTCACAATACTGCGGCAAATGGTCAACAATTCTATTCTACATTCAAAATCAAAGGCCAAGTATACCACAAAGTAGGCTCATTGCTGCCAATGCCAAACGAACCACATACATTATTACAAATCTACTTCATGCCGGCGGTGAGGACATCAATCATGTGAATGCACGTTGCGGCTACAATAGCCTCAATTCGCCTAATGCCAGGCGCATCGTCGGCGAACTGGACGCCCTGTTGAATGAGCACAATGAATTATTGAAATTCTTCAAAGCACACATGCATGAATTGCAAAGAGACAATCACGCTATTGTCATCAATCCTGATAAAACACCAGCTGGAGAGCACGTACGTCAATTCAATGCGACTGTTGTTGACGACATTGCTGGAATCATGGTTGGCGACCGCACATCGACGCGAGAAATCGTGATTCGAAGAAGAAAAAATAATCTGGAGTTCATCGCTGACACACACCGTTCATACGACGCTCTCCAATATCCGCTAATTTTCTGGAAGGGACAAGACGGATATTGCATAAACATTAAACAACGAGATCCTGTCACAGGTAATTCATTCATTATGAACATCATTACTCATTTTGAATTGAGAAAATAAATGGTTGATGTTTTTTTGTTTTTATCGGCGGTCATCGTCTACAGCGCTCTATTCCTCTTTCTGTCATAGATCCCATCCCCACAAAATATTCACTAGAAACAGCGCTCGAAATGGAAAAATTTACGAACCGGAGCGCTCGACAGTTTTCTGAAGATTTTTACATAGTAAAGTTATCAAAGTTTATGTGTTTTTTTCATAAAAATAAGTGTTAGATTTTCTATTATATGGCCTATCCAGCTCAGAGGTCCACGAGACGGAGCGAAAATTTTACCGATTTCACGAATAGGAACGGCGCTCCGGTGCGTTCCGGTTTATTTCGAGCCCTGACTAGAAATAATTTATATGGCAGAACAACGTTTGCCGGGTCAGCTAGTATCTATATAAAACTCTCATCAGCAGAAACGGCACTATGTATTTAAGCGCCCTTGGCAGTATAAAGAAATGTCCTCTTACATAATAAAATACATATAGGGTGCGTATATATAGGTTTTTATACCTAATAGAGTTTTTTTTAAACAATTAATGTACCTACTAGGTATACTCTCAACCACGACGAATTATGAAACCGACTGCAAATCTACTACAAATAAATTTTAAATTCTAATTACAAATTTCAGTTCAGTTAATTTACATTTTCAGTTCTAATTACAAAAATTTTTTTTTGAGCTAATGCATAATATGGTTATAAATTACAGACATTAAACACATAGTTGCGTTCAACAAGTTAATTGAAAACAGTTTCACGTTAAAAATTAAATCCAGTGTTACTTATTGAAATCTTTATAATCTGTCTAATCTAATGCATGCAAGATGTCATCAATGTCACCATAATATCTTTGAAAGTTAAACTGTACACACGACAAATTATTATGGTTACTAATATTCTTCTGAAAAACTTTTCGTAAACCAGTGATTCTAAACATAAAATTTTTACTGGTTCTTAAAATAGGAAAGGTAAAAAATTGTATTTTTGACATTCAACGAGGTTCCAGTTCTTTACCCGTACACTATGTATCGGGAGGCTATTCCCAAGCATTCTTGTTGTTTTGCCAATGCTATCGTGAGGGTCATAATACTATTATAGATAGACTGTGCATCATGGGTAATCGAAAAAGATCATAGAGCGTTTTACATATTTCAAAATAAGATATTGAATTGATCAGACTAGTCACGTAAAATTTCCACGTATAGATGTAATATTGGGTATAAATGAGAACTGTAGGAAGGTAGAATAGAATGTAAGCTTTTTATAATCATTTCATATTATGTAAAAATATTGGAAAACTATGTTTCATACGCAGAAAATATTCAATCACCCAATATGCTTATCTTTATTAGTTAAAAAAGTAAAAGAAGGTGGTGGAAGTGTGTAAAAAGATACATAAAGAGGCCATCCATAGACTGAAACAGTGTACCATACTAAGCTTATGATTTCTGTTCATAAAAATATATTTTCACTAAGTTTGTTTAGTGTATATTATAAACGGATACGATCAGATGCTTCTTATAATACTTATAATTTATGAAAATATATTTCCATGAACAGAAATCATGAGTTTAGTAAGGCACACGGTTCAAAACGACATGCGGTTTCAGTCAGATGGCCTGTTAAAGTCATGCTTATGGATAAAATAGTGGTAGGAGTTTGTGCCAGACATTAAGGGATGGAGATTTTTCCTGGAGATGACCAAAGCTGACATTACGTTGCAATTAGGGATTCCAATCCCGGGATTCCGAGCTATTTTCGATACCTATGAATCCCAGGATTGATAAACATAATCCCGAAACTTTTGGGATTGATTTTTTTTTATCAATTTTTATGGAAAATAAAATAAAAACGAAAATATAACAGAAAAAATATTTTTGATAACAAATAACTACATTTATTAGAAATAAACTGAGTTTGAATGAAGTTTGATTTATACCCATGTGTAGGTAGCCGATTCATTTTATTTTTTCACATAGATTATTAAAAATGAGAAAGATTGGAAAAAAACAATGCTTCGCACTTTTAACAAAGTAATTCCACCATGATACGTTTTACGGCAGTTTCATATTTGGCTGACTAATTAGATTTATGAAGCGGAAAGGCCATAAGTACGCCATGATTATTTGTTTTACTATTTTAAATCTCGCTAATCCATTCATTATGTCTTTACTATCAGAAACAGCAATCTTATATTAAATTCACATTATTATTTATATTACAATATTATTTACTCCATTAAACTTGTGTATTTCCAAGATTGAACGTATACAATATAAATGTCTTAAATAGAATAAATTATACTAGATTTATTTTTGACCGATTTTATCAATGTTATTTGTAAATATAAAAAAATTATATTAACGATGGAAAAAAATACTAATCCCGGGATTGTCAAATTGTAATCCCGAAATCCCGGGATCAGAATTTTGGCTCGGGATTCGATTCTCTAGTTGCAATCTTCAACACCTAATATCCTATTGAAACGGTAGGAATATACCGTGCTTTTACATTATAAATAGCCTTATCGATAACCGCACACAAAAATTGATGATAATCTGTAACACAACGATTAGGTATCAAGCATTCTTTTATTTGTTTAATAAACAACAACACACATCAACTTTTTTAAAGGATATTGCGGTTCTTATTTTCAATTTTAACTATCATAAAAATATATTTGCGTTCATCTTATCAGCCACATCCGAAAAAAACATCACCTTTTTAAGTTGGCAAAAAAAGGTTAAAGCTTCATAATACTGATAAAATAGTATATACTTGACGATTTCTAAGGGTTGATATTTGCAAAGGTGAGTGTTTACTCATAACAACAAATACGAGATAAGATGTGTGAAATAACGTATTAATTCTTATTCCAATAATATTTTTTCGTTGTGGTTTTTTGCCATTGCATGGCGATTACGTTACGACTATTATGAGCTTTGACTAGTTTTGTATTTTTAATGTTTTTTGTACGTATAGGCCGACCACAACTTCTTATTGTGGTCCACATAATATTATTGTGAACAATCAACTACGTAGTCAGTATCAAAATGTGTTGTCAAATAGATATATTATTAGGGTAGGAATATCTACATAACCTGGAAAGTGCTTAGATGTTTATTAAATTATTTATTATCTTTTGCAAATAATTTTAAGGTACAAGGATATTTTCATTACCTCTCCTACGTGTGAAACTACATTCTGGAATGTCTGATTTAAAATAATTGTATTTATTCATACATTTCCTCATATTATTATACCCTCCATAATACCCCAACCAAACATAAACCGGTTCTCACATCTAAACTCACCTCGACTGCAACAGGTCAAATTTGTCGATGAGATTTTGGTGGCATTCACAAAACACAATATGTAACTAAATGTACGCCGCACACCACATGATCGCAACTTTTTGTTATTTAAAAAATCATCCGGTGTCGAATGCAACAAATTTCACCCGATATGCGGCGCAGCTATAATCCCAAAATGTCGCACTTTGTCATTCATTTTAGCTGTCCGCATGACGTCACTGTTCCGGCATGGCCTCGCCTATTCGCTCAAAAAAAGGTTGCAATGTTGCGGCCAGTTTTAATTTATGACTTTTATATCCAAGTCGAGACGATTTTCAAAGTGCGACTGGGCTAAGGTAAATCACCATTTTCGTCATGACGGTAGACAAGTTGCTATGGAGTGTTTTCATTTATTTCATTGATTTATTGATTAACTTAACTCAAATTGCCTCCATTTGACAAATTAAAAATCCCCCCACTAAGTCAAACTATAATGTCCAAGAAACCTGCTCTTAAAAGTTGTAATTTTCACATTCCTTCCCAAAGACATTTTTAATAGTTAATAGTTTACTCAATAATCTAGTAATAATGTAGGTAAACGAATGTTATATTGACTCTAATCCTAACTAAATCCTCAATTTATCTCAATAGGTATGCAATTAGATTCAAACTCTTACAATAGATATCTGTAACTTTGTTCTTATTTTTCTCCTGTTACATTTTTATAGCGATTTGTTAACTACTAACTTTCGTAATGAATAGTATAATTCCGCCAAAGTTGTAAACCGTATGCACAGTTTCAGATCAAATATGGAAACAGAATAAATAAAATTTTTAAAACAAATCTTCTATCTGTTTTTTGTCATTATTAAAAAAAATTAAGCAGGTAATGAATCAATTATCATTTACCATCTAACTAAAAACTACCTCCTAAAACTACAAAAAATTTTATGATAGTTATATTATATTCTTTAAATTTCGAAAGGTTCATGTCTTCTTTTTTTATGAAAATAAAATAAAATAAAATTCGAGCACGTGTCTGGTATTCAATTAATAAACGATTCAGACGTCTAAGTGTATATTATCTTTTTTTGGGTTGTTAAGCTATGTAAGTATGTCATAAGAATATAAAATTAACATTTCTCACAAAAAAATGATAGGGTAACAATTGAAAAAAACTGAAGCCCTATAATTATTCGGTGGAAAGAAAGCGGTTTTATCTATCACATGTCAACCCAAGACACGATGCGACGATTTTCAAATAAGCATGTAGATGTGAACAATTTTTATTGTTGAATTTTGTGACTAAATATCTTTTTTATTAAAAACCTCTAGGTATTATAGATAACTAGGCTCATGATTGTTTTTAATCGTCTTATTCTTTAACTCATTCGCTGCTGACTAGATAATGATTTTTTAATTAAGTACCACCTTTAAAATGCACGTTAATTACATCGATCGGCCGCCTGGTCATTACGCGCCAGGTGCGTCTTCAGCGTCCAAAGTATTAATGTCCACCATTATATGAATCAGTTTATAAGATATTAATGATAAATAAGATAACTCACAATGGAGTAGGTAGTCAGTATGATTAGACTCAGAGTAGAGGAATAAATTATTCAATTTGACATTAAATGTCCGACTATAATCCCGTGTGGCGCGAGCTTGAATTACTCGCCAGGCAAATTCGCATACCTATTGTTAATTCAGTTCAACAACAAAGCATGTTATAATTAATAGATTGGGTGCATGGCTACCAAACTTGAATTTAGTTACCGATGGCATAATTATCTTTATGCTAAAAATGATTACTATTAATGCAGCTAACCTAACCTAACCTAACCAGTTTTTTTAACTTAATAATATCTATTTCATTGCAACTATTTGCTTATTTGCGAGCTTTGCAGTTAAACGATGCGATATTATGCAACCTATTCAAACATTATGGCTAGGTATATTTTTTTAAGTTTAAATATACCTAGGTATCATATTGTAATAATAAAACATGTTATTTCATAATTAACTTTTGGTTGTAAAAAGCTGCCATATCGCTTATGCATTATTAACAAACGGCTCGTTAAAAATAATCTATACTAGACTAATTACCGTAAAAATTTTATTTTATGATATCTAGCTTACTCGTTTAAAATTCAATTCATTAAAATAAATATGAATTCATTTTCCACCCTATTTTTTTACAAACGTAAAGGCTTATTATTCTATCGATTGTTTTTATGCATGTTTTTTAAACGCTTTTTTCCATAAGTAATATATACCTTCTCAAACTGTGTGTTTCTGACTTACATCGAAGTTCACGTGTGTGTTTTTTATTCCTACTTGTATGTTATATAACGGAAGGAAGTTTTCCTGTTTTTTGATAGCACGCGACCAGGTAATAAAAAATAGCGAAGGGGTTTTTTAAATGTCTTGTTGTTCACTCGAATATATTATTACAGTTTTTTTAAGAAACGGTTTTTTATTGATAAATAACTTTTTCAACATTAATTCTTCTTTGTGTAACTCAATATTTGATAACAAAAAATCTAGTACTAGTACTTTATTTCTTATTAAGTCGATTTGATGTTTTTACCTGAACTTGAACTGTCGCTCAGATATGTTATAGATATATATATATATATATATATATATATATTGTCTTATGTTTATAATAATATTATAGTATTTTCATAATTATTAATTGGCTCCACAATTCGGTGTGAATCTGTGCAGCCTCACAAAAAGGTTTTGTAACACTATTTTTTTTACAAGAAATGGATGTTAACCACTTGCTCAACCCATCAGGTTCATCCTCTAGATTCAAACACACATATTATTGGTTATTTTGCATGATCGCACGCGATAATCGCATAAAATTTCAAAATTTTCATGCGATTACGAGGCAGAAATTTTACTTGTGCATACGAGGATACTCGTTTCTATATTTGATGCATTTTACTATGAATGTTGGCTGAAATATCACAATGTTCGGTTTTACTTATGTGATGATCGCATTCGATGGGTGATAGTGCCTGAGACGCATTCACCTGAATAAATCGAATATTTACATTCAATAATAATTATTGGACAGTGATTTTACTTGTATGCTGATCGCATAGCAGGTAATGAATGCTATGCGACCATGCATTGTAATATAACTGCTCATCGAATCGTTTTGATAGGTACTATAAACATTATTTTTCCATTATTATGATGATACTTAGGTACATTAATATATTTATTTTAGTTCAGCGGTCGCATTGAACAAATAACAATACAAAAAAACGTTATTATGTGGAGGTATATTCTGAAAAATCTATTCTAAAATGTAATTTTTTATCATAAGGTGAGTTAGAGTAAGTGCGTCTATGGGGGAAGAGCATATAGGTTAAATAACTTTTTACTGCAATGAATGTAATTACTGTCGTCGATAGGAATCTATTACAAATACATAAATGTATGCCAACACTTTAGACACTTTACAACATTTTAGAATAGGTACTTTTTTTAGAGATTATACATAGGTATTTGTTGACTTGATAATATTTTACAGAAAGTGTCGAAAGGCTTGATGCGATCATTGCATAACTATAATCACCGCTTAAACACCAGACAACTATTAATTTATTATAAACCTTGGTCAAAAAAATTATTATTTTTTTTCGACCATGTCCGATCCTAATAAGATCATTATGGGCCTCCACAAAGTGAAGGTTTGTATTAACAGATTTTGTTTTTACGAGAAATTGATGTCAGTCACTTGCTCAACCTATTAGGTCCATACTTTGACTCATACACGAATTGAAAAACAATTTGTGTACTTGCCATACACAGGATTCGAACCTGGCACCCACGACGTTATAGGGCATAGGTCGACGCTTAAGCCGCGCGAACATCGTGGGTGTCTATTATTTTATGCATCTTAATGAATTGAATTTTGTATTACCATTTACATGCAGTCACTCATTGCCAAGCATAGTATGTAAATTTGCTGTGCTTTTGCCCCGAGGGCTGTAGGGTTGATGTTTGAATCTCGCTGTTTGGATAAAATTCACATACGTGTTATTACTCCTTTTTCAATTAATGTTTGTATTGTATGGATCCAGGACTGAGCCTAAAAAGATTCACCGAATAGCTACCAACCAACTTTCTAATTTGTAAGGTATGTACCTATCTGATAAGTGGTAATTTTGGCTACCTATACAATAATAAATCGAGCTTGAACTTCCTACGTCCTATATTAATTATATAATATGTTTTTTTTTAATTTAGTACCTAGGTAGTAGACATTAATTCCAAGAATTCCCATTTTGTTGACTCAGTGGGCACGCCGAGGCGCCACAAATTTATATTATAGTTAAAAATAATAACTTGTTATTAATTCGATAATCTTACAAAGAATCGAATCCGCCAAACTTTCGTATAAAAGGTACTATATTGGGCCGTAGCGCGGTTTGTTTGGAGCAATAATAATTATATTGACAGCCTTCAGAAGGGTTTTCTACGAAGTGTGGCAAGATGTTACAAGTCGGACAATCGAAGGCAGATGAAACTTAATGGAAACTAAATAGATGGCGAAAAAAACTTAAATTAGTAGGAAAGTAAACTAGGTTTTGCAGGGACGTACTGGTTTTGAAACTTACCTGTTTATTGTTAAATTCAATAATGGTTTGATATAATACTCGTATTACGTACCTATAACATTATGTTATTGCGATCATAATAATGCATGCATCCGCAGTAGAACCTTTATCTCCAAACCCATGTAACGTGTTAGAATGTTATGGGTGCTGTGTGTAGGTATATAACGTGCGTATTAAATTTTCAGATTATTATTTTACGTTATGTCTTATATAGAACATGGTATTAAAACAACATAAGTACATTAATTTAATATGTTTAATTATATTTTCATTTACATATGTACATAGTTGTTTCCATTATTATTATAAGTATTGTGTTTTTAATAATATAAAATAATATAATAATATAAAGTCAAATATAATTAGCATTTTGGGTACAGTTCGGTTATGAGGAATACAGCGGAAAACACATTTTCAAAATACCCGATATACTGGATTATTTGTTAGTTTGGGTTAGTTTAGGTTAGTTTTGGTTAGGTTAACCTAAACTAACCCAAACTAACAAATAATCCACTATATCGGCTATTTTCAAAATGTGTTTGCCGCAACCGAACTGTACCGAATTTTGTTTTCGGATCCAAAGTAACATCACTTAACAATAATAATTATTCCTAGTAAAACCTCTGCTTTGTGCCTGAATTTACTCCACATTCTCTGTAGATACCTATAGGAGCAAAAATAGTTACCTAGTTTATAGTATTTCTTCTTCTTCTTCTTTCACGATCCAGCATTAGAGCATAGGGCAAGCACAAGCTCGCGCCACTTCCCTTGGTACATCGCCAACTCTTGCACCTCCCGCCATGCCAGACCTGTAGCGCCCAAATTGCTTTTGTAGCACCGCTGCAGGGTGAGGAAGGGCCGACCATGACGACGGAACCCTTGAGGCTGTGCCACAAGGGTACGAAGTATCGCACTCTTTGGCGCTATCCCGAACACTTATAGTATTTATTAGGAGTGAATCTAGATCTAGATTTAGAAGAATAAACAAGAATCAATATCGGACATTACATCAAAACAAATTTATGAGAATCGTGTACTTACTTATATAATTATTATATTAGGCGTTTACAATATGAGATTTAACTGATGAAAGCAATGGTTGCAAACTGACGTTTGATCTATAATCGTCGAAAGTATTAGTAGGTAGGTTTGAATGTAGTGAATACAAGGCCTGAACAAAAACGATGCACGCGCTAGAGTAAGATAAAAGGTTTACAGATGTATGAGATGATTTGCTGTGGTGTCGCCTCCAAATCTTAGTTTCTTGCATAGCTAAGCGTCGATAACCTACGAGCGCGTGTTGCTAAAATTGATATTTTTTGTGTTAAACATAAAGACAGTGGTAAATATTTTTAGTTAATTAAGTATAGAAGATGGTTCTGTGTGTTGTATTAAAATGTGGTAACCGTACTGATAAGCAAGAAGATGGTATTACGTTTCATAGATAAGTTGATACATGTTCGTGATAATTTATTTGTATAAGTATTATTATATATTTTAATATCAGTGACCTAGTGTTTCTTTAAAATAACTTAAATTACGGATATCTTTACCTAATGGTTGCATTTTGACCGCTTAAAAATACTATATAACGTAAAAAAATAGAAAATTATATTTTAATTCTGAGCGTCTAGTGCGAGCACTTTGGGCGAGCACTAGCGAAATGGTCTATGATCTCAAACATTTGTGTACGAATGCGTTCGCTCGCCCACAACCCAAACGCACGCCATGCAGCTTCATTTAGCAATGCAATCGGTGGCGTCTAGATGTACCTATAGTCTAAGAGTGAATACTACTTATCAAACCTGGTGTCCGGTAAAACAACCTTTCTCAATAAGTTTGCTTACCAAATTTCAATAGATCCATAATTATTTACTCCATCTTAAGTCGAACTAATAATTTCACTTAATACCTACTTTTAATACAAGTACAAATGAGTTCAATGAATATCTAAGTATACTTCTATGCATTTTAAATTATATTTCGTAGTCTGCATTTGCCTCAAAATGAAAATATTCATTAGGAAAAAGTTTTGACCTATCAACATATTATACAAAATAGTGTTGTCAGAGATAAAAGTTTTTTTTTAAACCCATTTTTGTGCTCTCTATAAATGTAAATTGGTAAGTTTCATTAACTGATGCCCTGCATATTTTAAAATCAGTTTAATAGTCTAGTTAATTTTATTAAAAATTAACTTGAATATTGAAGATGTTGTTATTGAGAACATAGTGTGCTTTTATTTATCAGTTTTTTTTTGTAGATTTCCGCTATGTATCAATGAACAATGAATTAAATACGATTTTAAAACGCAAACGAAAGCCGAGCGGCTGATTGTGAATCCTGGATCTGGCAAATACACTTTTTTTTAATGTGTGTTTGGAATCAGAGCATGGATTTAATAAATTGACATACATTTCTCGTAAAAGCAAAAAAAAACTGTTAAGTAATATAAATATCCAATATGCAGATTGTAGAGGCCCATAATTTATTTTATTACTTATTGTATTATTAAGTCACATGTCTCTGTATTTTTATTTTAAAAATTGTTAACACTCATTTTATGTCATGTCGTGAACGCTTTGAATTTGTTATTTTGTTATGATCATTATATGTAAAATAAATAAATTTGATTTGATTTGATAATTTGATCTTCTTAGGATCGGACATGGTAAAAAAAACGTACTTACAGGTACAATACCTACATGTTTTTGTGGGTTATGTCATAATTAATATTAATTTCTTCGTAGTTAAAAAGCCCATCTATACAACGATAATAAATTTTAAACATATTTTTCAATTATTCGATCATGAAATTGAGTCCTAATACGAGCCTGTGACCAGGAACACATACCTGGGTCCGATTTTTTTCGATCGCCAACAGTTGGCATCATTGTGACGGTCTACAAATTAATGCACATTCTTTATTTTTTACGACCAAGCCGACGTAGGTACCTATTAATATTATGGCGAACCAAAGGTAAACTACAGATGCACATTGCAGATATCATGTTATTTTATCGAAATAAATGGCATCAGCGCCTCCGAAACGAATAGAAAAGTATAGGGGTCGTAATGCTAAGCTAGTATTTGATTGGAAGTTTGTATTGTAATTTATAAGCTATTGATAATTTATATTTTGCGATAACTACTGGTATAATTAATATACTTACATATAGGCCTAAGGCCGGTAGTAGTGGCGTAATTATGTAAATTGTACGTATTACATTTCACCGTAGCACAGTTCACCGTGAGCTGTCTTACTGGAAAGAGATGGCCGTATAGCATAAAGACCAAAAAAAAATTGCGTTGTTCGTGGAGCATTGAGACAGTAATGTTCAAATTTTATTAAATTCGTTCACATTAATTTTAATAGATTGTATCAAATATTTTATGGTAATAACATTGTCATTTGCTAGATACGATTTTGATTCGAGCCCGATCAGAATTTTATATAAATTATATCTACGATTTGATTATATTTCTAATTTGCTTACTTGCCTATTTTCTCTGTCTTTCCCTTGTATTCCGGTGGTTTTTATTACGTATTTTAAGTGTTTTAGTTAGACATGAATTTTATCTCAATACTATACGCCTATCTATTTTGGATACAATCTATTTTATCATAATTTTTACAATACAAATTTTATTGCATTATCTTAAATTAACAAATAACTCATAGTGTTTTGATAAGATTTTTTTTATTAAGCTACGATGTCTCAACTGAGACTTATTTACCTAGCTTTACGTTTAATTATATAACATACGCTGCTCTTGCAATATTATTTTTACAATTAATCATGTAGTATTAGGTACAATTAAAATTTACAAAAAAATACAATTTACACTTGAAGGCTACACTCCTTCAGAAACACTTGGACACACTGGAGCGCCTTGATATTTGGCTGAGCCAAAAATATCGCAAGACCCAGTGGCAATTGGTAATTTTATTTACTTAGATCCCCAAGAAGCCTCTGCCCCAAGGAATCATACAGAGGACATTGCCAAACAACGTAATTAATGTCTTCAATCTCACTTCCGCACTGGCACTTATTAGTATACCATGGTTTGGTTTCAGAACTGTAATATAATAAAAAGTATCTACCTACATGTTTCCTTTTGGTAGTCCTTGTTTTTTTTTATTGTAGGTATTATCTGTTTCAATTTTAGCTATTCTCTTGAATGTATTTTGCTAAAATTATAACGCTCCATCGGTATTATGATATTTACATTATATTATATAGGTTTTCATTTTGCTAGCAAGTTTTAAAAAAACTAACGACACAAAATAAAAGACGTCACTCTTTTGGGGGCACGAGCCAAATTATTAATTTAAAGGACGGCATACTTATCCCTTTCGTTATTATTGTTATTATAGTAGTCTATTCTAGTTTTACTATTTCAAAACTATTTCCGGGGCAGTTTTTTTACCGCACAATCGAAAGGATAAAAAGTTTCTGTCCGATAGAAACACAACACTTTTTATGGCGGCGAAAATAAAAAACAATGTCTTGAGGAAGGTAGAAAAAATCGATTCAAAATACATAATATTATACCCACTGTGGCCACGCGTCATTGTGGATATCTTTTATAACGAAAAAAACGTACCGAACGGCTTATTCATAACATTTTTTCAACACGGAAATATCGATGTTGCGGGCAATGTATAAAATTTGAATCCACTATCCAGAAATCCAGCCAAATCAACAAATTTTATCAAGTTTGAACCAATAAACCACGATTTTGCTTGTATTATTAAACCTCCAAATTTAATATAGCTATAGCACTCAATAATTATTACCAATGTATTCTTTATGTACCTTATACTATTTATCCTCAGCGTTGGACTATCACGCCGTCGGTCCCAGGTTCGAATCCTGGGTCTGGCAAGTACACATATTGTTTTTCAATTTGTGTGTGAGTCAGGATACCGACCTAATAGGTTGAGCAAGTGGCTGACATCAATTTCTCGTAAAAAACAAAATCTGTTATTATATAGTTATCAGTTCGATTTCTACTAATACCTACCACCGGCTTTATGTATTTAGATTAGAGCTGGTCTCTCCCTTGGTGGATTCTGGCACTCCAATGACTGACGCATCAGCCACATCAGGATGACCCAAGACAACGTCTTCCAGGGCGCTGGTTGACAGCCACTCTGTGGAGGCCCGTATGATCCTAATAGGATCGGACATGGTCGGGGGGGGGGGGGGAATATTATTGTATGATGATATTCTTTATGAAATGATTAATATCTCAGTGATTCTGCAAATCTCAATGCTAATTCTTAGTGAAATGACATTAAAATAAAAAAAACGGCCAACGTAGTCCAGTGCGTCAAGCACTGACCTTTCATCTGGGGGCTCCGGGTTCGATCCCGATGAAGTGATTTTCTTAAAGTCTGGGTATTTGTGACTGTTTGACTTCTATTAGTAACTACACCACTGTTTTACTACACTACTGTCAGTGGGCCCCATGGCCTGTTGTATCTAGTATTAAAAATAATATATAACTTGATAATGCGATCAATAAAACATAATATTTCTAGTTGGTACATAATTTTATATTTTCAGGAACGGTTTCGTCGGATATTGGGACAGGAAGTTGGCAATTGAATAAAGAAGAAATATTAAATTCTGTAGATTCACCATTATGTATTTTGCCTTATTTTTCATATATGTACCTACATATATTTAAAGTTCGGCAATTTTTTACTAAATTATAAAATACAAAAGCTTCCAAAAATATAATACCACATAGTTATATCTACATATGTTATCTTCCGATTTCAAAATGTAAATTATTTCATTAAATCTTATTAAATAGATAAACAAATAATTGCACTCTTCTAGTTTGATTTATGTGTGATGATTAATTATGACTTTTTTTTAGCTAGTACAAGTAACTTTTTTGATAAATATTTAAGTAATTGCCAATAATTTATAGGACAATTATTAAATACAATATGTATAAATTTAATAGTAACATACTTTTGTAGCGACATTAATTAACTTCAAATACAATATCATTGTATCATCATATTTTTTAACACAGAATATTCTGCAGAGAATGTCCTTTTAAACGGATGAATCCTATTATTAAATTATGATAATATTCTATACCAAAAATTAAATTGGCAGTGTGAATTAATTAATTATTTCATAATTATTTTTGAATTTGTAAAATGTAACGAATATCTCAAAATTACCACATTGCCAGTAACAAGCATAATGGTATCCGTTAACCCTTGCGCGTGTGCCGGGTAATTTTACATACTATTGTAATAGAGGTAAAAAAACTTGCACTTAAAAAAGCGAAAGGGTGCAATCGCCAGAAAAAAACATACCTCGTTATGAACCTGCCATAGGCCTTTCAGAAGCTATTAACCGGTGAAAAAGGGTATTTTTCTTCCGTACTGTCGGTACACGCATTCTACCCCTTTAGTTTTACATGTCAGTATGTTTATATACGAAGGGGTTGCTACACTTTTTATATCATGACCGTTTTTTATGGGCTTTTTTGTGAGTTAAAAAAGGGTTACGATAAATGTTTTAATTAGAGAGGTCGCGTCTTTATATCTTCGGCACAATGTTTTCCATAACATATTCATTATAATAGTATGGTGGGTAGCAGCGAACAGGATCTTTTGGAGATATTATCTGCTCATTGTTATTCAAAAGTTAATGAGAGCGTATAAATTTCAACAAAGGGTAGTCAATGCCAACTCATAAATTATTTATGACTGATTAGTAAGTAAGTGGGTTTCGGGAAACTTTTTTTGAAAGCTTCTTTGAACTTTTCGGC
This sequence comes from Rhyacophila brunnea, assembly GCF_057557595.1. Lineage (NCBI taxonomy): Eukaryota > Metazoa > Arthropoda > Insecta > Trichoptera > Rhyacophilidae > Rhyacophila > Rhyacophila brunnea. Next base: position 22,941,938 of record NW_028233350.1, read on the forward strand.
CCAGCTTACATATCATTTATAAGAATTATAAAAGTAATATTGATGGACTTATTAAACATAAGTACCTACCTACAATCATCATCTTATCTGTTAATATAAAAATACCTATAGATATATTTGCTCTACGGTACATATTATAGTATCATGAGAGGAAATTTAAATTTAATGATTTTGGTAATTTTGCTGAATTATCGACTGTATCAAACACGTATTATATTGTTAGCTTTCCAATCACTTTGTGTATGTACTTTCGATCACAAATTTAATGTGGACTACAATAGATTGACCAGATTACAATAAATTCACATAAAGAGTACCTACCTATGTCAACTCTGTCCATTGTAACAGTCACTATTTTTCGTCTTATTAATCTATTTCAATTATTTTAATTTACATTTTTATGTTATAATAGGTTTGTGAAAATATGTTCATTTTTCAACAAAAGAAACAGTTCGGAACACTGACAAAATCAGATTCGACAGAAAAGTTAATACAATCCTTGTCTTGTCGTGTCTTATGTATCTCCACTCTCCATAACTCCCTGTATTCCGCCTTTTCCTTAGTTAGAGTACCTAACTGAGAGACCCGTAGCGTCCTTCACTTGGTCGGACCATCGCCTTGGCAACCTACGTCTTCCGGGTCGACCCTCGATGTTTTCGCTGACAATGAGTCTATCCTAATACCTACCCAAAATATGTACTTATATAAATTTATTTGTACCTCGTTATTTTAGTCGTTCAGTGTGTACAATATTAAGTGTATAATATTATTATTATTTATTTCTCTTCGTTCTTTCTACTACGACCATGATCAAGTGTTGCTAACGAATGGCCAACAGTGGTTGCTAATAGATATAAATGTATGAAGAGAACTGAATACTGAAAGAACATTTCCTACCATTTGTGGAAATATTTTTCACATTTTTTAAATACTTAATTAATTTTTATAAACGTATGAAATGAAATTAATGATCTTGATAAAAATAAAGAACAAACCTAAATAAGGTTAGGGAAAAGGGCGGAGAACAAAAAAATCTAAAAGTCAAAATCAATCGAATCGAAGAAAATTTTGTATGTAATATCAAACTTTTATTATGTTTTCATAATTGTAAACGTAGCGTAATTTAGACATTATTATTAATATTTTGACACCAAAAATCCCTCTGTTGATTTATCAACAAAAAGTTTTTTTCCAGATCGAAAACTTTTTTAACCTGTTTTTAATTTGTGATCTTCATTAGGTTATTGATCAAGTAAGCTCAGTGAAATAAATCATATTAGAGCCATGAAGTAAGAAAAGAATAAAAAAAAAATACAAATTCGATATGAAATTTTGAAAAGTCACCTAAACGCTGTCATTAGCATTGAAATTGTAATCAAAATTGAATCTGAAAACCGTTGCAATACGAAGGAAAGAAATCAGTAAGAAAAATGAAAAATGGCTGTTATCGTGAGTTAGGCAGTCACGACACCTTTTTGGGGAGCCTCGTCGATCTTATCGCTCCTACAGGTGCCACGAAATAACCCCTGTGAGGCAAGGGTTGCTAGAAAATAGAAGCGAACTAAATTAAAATGTAGGGCACAGTAAGTACTACGAAGTAATTAAGTTTTTTATCAGTTGAAATTGAAATATATTCTTTATGCCAAAGGTGCCCATTTGACGTTTCTTTCTGTCTGCAAATTTTTTAATCGGACCCTCCATAAATTACCTGCTTTAAACAATTTTATTCATTATTTTACTCCATGAATCTCATAAAATACAATGGAGATGTATTTTATCGACGGTGATTACAGCTTTAAATTAGTAAAAAATCTTATCTGTATCACCTAAATTCTGGCGATGGAATGGAAATAAAATCGACGAATCTGAAGTGCGGAATACCTGGCCCTGCCATGACCGACAAAGCGAAGAGATTATGGTGCAACATTGATTCCCGGAGACATTGCTTAATTTCCATAATATTACACTTCATATCGATTCCGAACATAGTCCAAGAAGAAGAAAAATATATTAATATAGTCTAAAATCTGCAATTAATACAAATCTCGACATCCATTTCAAGATACAAGTTCAACACTGTTCAAAAGCTTTACAAAGGCTTTGCCACATAGATATTATATCACCATCGATTCATTCACAGCCGAAATTAGTCATACAATTACTAAATTATATCAAAATCTTCAAAGTCGATTATACGATATTTATCAAAGTATAACAAAATCTCTAAACCCATACGGGTCCATAACACAGCCACTCAAACTGATGCGTAGAGGAAGGACAGGTTCTTCTGGCATTGCGGCCATGATGAAATCACTTTGCACCATGTTAGTGTCATTTAAAAGTAACGATAACTACACCTAAGTACGTTGCCTACACTGTCAAAAGAATCTGACACCAGTCTACCTACTTGTTTACAAAAAAATAAACCACTAATATTATTATGTATTATTTCAATAATAATATTGTATTTTTTGTCGTGAGGATGGTTTAAAAATCAGTCAGTACGTTGGGCCTACGCATCCCTAAACCCGCCACTGTCTAAATTCAAATGAACTTAGATATTGTAACTATATTCTGGCGCATTTTAATATTGATAACTATTTTGTATCCTGTCTTATTTTAATTACATACCTACCTAATTTCTTATTTTGTTCCTCAAGCTAAATCTATGAAATATATACTTATATATTTACTTGATGTGTAGTAGTAAACTAGTGATGATGTTCATGTCTCTGAAGCTGGGTATATTTTTTTCAATTAGTGTTTTATGGTCGGTTTGAATTACACAACAGATTAATAAGATAAACATGTTAATGCCAGTCACTGTGAACCAAGGTTTTGAAACCGGACTCGGTTTATTACTCAGGTCATAAATCGCAAGTAACACAATGGGCGCATGTTTCCTAAAATATTACCAATATTGAATGTGCGTTTCGTTTACGTGACAAACTTTAGTCACTTTAGTGTAATATATAGTGTTACAGGTGTAACACTGTAACTATTGAAAATAATATAATATTCTTTAATTTACGTATATCCGATAGTTTTGTACACTCGAGATTTAAACCTTGTTACTATCTACCACACCCAGAAGGTAACACACTCGCATTATGTCTGTGTTCCTTGGTTTGAAGGAATGACAACAATTTCTTATACTTATGCCCAGGGCTTTTTTGTAATGTAACACGGTGGTTTAACGCGACGGTTTAACGTTTCAAAAGCAATTATATGAAACAATGTTCGCGCTTACATAGTACTCGTACAAGTTAATTTTCCTGAATCATCTCATATAAAAAGACATATCTGAAAAACTATCGCGTTTGATAAATGCATTGCATACTATTTCTTCAAGTGAATGTGAACGCGAATTTTCGCAAATGAATCTAATTATTACCCCATTAAAAGCTTCGTTAGAGACCGAAACTGCTTCGGGACTTTTGTTCATCAAACTCGCCAGACCACCTTTGACACTTTTCGATCCTTCAAAATACGTTGATCGGTGGTTACTCAGTGGAAGACATTCGGCCATAAACTCTAACACTAAGAAAAGGAATCGAGACGATTTGCCAGACGAAAATTGGACTGAACTTTGGAAATCACCATGGCCCCCACAGAGATGGGGCTGACAGGGCTCTAGCCTGGGGAATTGACCGGATAAGTGAGATAAACGCACGTCACAAATTTGCTCTAATCGCAAAAAAATCACCTGCGGCGCTAATTTCCTTCAGGCGTATTGACATTTTAAAATATGTGGTTGTATAATTGCATTTTTTGGTTAATGTTTGTTGATACACTGAATACCCTTAATTTTACCTCGAATACCATTTGAAAAACGTTATCTACTATCTACGCTATCTTGAGCGTCACACTGCATTTAACATTAGTGATAGGTAGGCGGCCCGGAGATCCTGGACTGGGGCCCGCTTCAGGATGTGGGGACCATGGAAATTTAATAGGTAAGAAGTTTAACAAGAAGTGAGTTCCGGCTCCTTTGTTTTAAAAAAAAGCCCTGCTTATACCTACAAAGACTTATTTATCAAGAAGCTCCGCTTACGAGTGAATGTTATAATTGACTTTATTTAGTATTCCAATTTAGCGTCTGCCAACACAATATTAATAGATACTTAAGTATTGGTTCACTAAAAAATTAAAATATATTCTTAAAAAAAACCTGTTAACTACATAAAAACACAAACGTATCAATATAAATATTTTACGAAGTTACATCTTATCACACAAATGTTTTAACCCGTCTGCGTCCCTGACGACCTGTGAGATAAACAGGTGATTTTTTTTTGTGCCGAAACTCAGATCGAAAGGGTAAAGCAAAACGATCATATACTACTTATAGATTTAGCTACAAACAACCGCAAATAAACCCTTTATACCCTTTCACTGGCATTCAACAAAAAAGGGTTTGAATGCATTGCGTTCTTGTAAAAAAGTGAAACCAAATATACCTGATACATAATGCGTAAGTAAACAATTATTGGTTGAAGGCTTCTGTATATTTTTCAAAGGGTTTGCTTATTGCCAAAAATGTGCAATGTATTTTATTATGTTGAATAGAAAGGGGTAATGTCATATTGTGCGAAAATGATCGATAAATCGGTATTTAAATGTTTTTTTATTGCAGCTAATAAAATGAAAGGGTTTTTTGGCGATAAAAAAATGATCTTTGTGTTATTTAACTCCGTGTAATTTATCGTTAAACAATTTGAGGGGTGACAAAGGTTATAGAAATTATTATTAAGTTATTATCGGTTTATTTATAGGGTTTACTTAACTAATTTTCAATAAAGGGTTATTCAATCGAATCAATCGAAACGACATTGTTGCTTTTTACCCCCATTTTATAGTTTTGACTAGATTTCTTTGCTCTCTTAATATAATATGATATTATGAATTAGTATAATATTCCTATTGAGTTTTTAAAATCAATAAATACCACACAACAGCCTACTCAATTACCAGTGTATATAATATAGAACATGTAGGGAACTACTCTGAGTCTGATTTAATAATTTGAAAAAAAACTATTCGGCACTGGAAAATTTCAATGGCCACCAGGATTGCAGAGCGCATAAATTAATGGCTTAAGAGCATCAAGATCATCACAGTTGTTCTAGTTAGCGAAGGTTACAGCCCTCGGCAATGACAATATAATCTAAGATGTACTAATAAGGAAAATACTACTAAGTACTAATAAATTAATAAGGAAAATGTCTTAATGCATGCTTATTAACAAGTCGGCATATAATGTCGTGGGTCCCATGTTTCAATCCTGGGTATGGCAAATACACATCTCGTTTCTCAATGTGTGTTTGAAGTCAAAGTATGGACTAAGTGGCTAACATCCATTTTTCGTAAAAACGAAAATCTGTTAATAGAAATCTACACTCTACGGAGGCCTATAATATGATCTTCTTATGATTGAGCATGGTCAAAAAAAAATAGTTGCAGATGCTAACTATTTTTTGATTGGAAGCCTTGGCCTCTAAATGATTAGACGACATCTCTAACAATTTAATAATACATCCCCTGTCTTCACCAGCTTTACAAAATTCTATCATTTATTTAGGTAATTCGATGTGGCCAAATAAGAAAATCACCGAGAGATGATTCTGGATACTTATACGATATACGTACCTACACATAATTTTAGCAATATATATATTTTTAAAAATGAATGAACAGAATAGGTACATAAAGAAAATGTATAAAGGGTGTAGATACTCGTATCTACAGATTATCAAACTTAAACGAGAATTTAGCGCAGGTACCTACGTATACCTATTGTGTCTGCAGGCATTCATAATAATTCAGATAGTATTTAACAGTGGCGACGGGTGGAGGTGGGCTGTTAAGATTCGACATAAATAGTGCACACTAAACTTTGTAGGTCATACTTATTTGTTTTCATTTAACTAAGAATACAATAAATTTGTAGATGGTGTTGGTTAGTTTTCAAAATTCAGTAAAACCTTTATAATTCAAGCTATAGTAGATAATAGTCAAACAATATTCGTTTATCTATAAAATATCTGAAATTATGTCATATAGATATTTCATAGATAGAAGACTTTTTTCAATCGATTATGTTTTTTTAGGCAGGGCTTTGTGAAGTAAAAAAACTAACCAAAACCATATGTAATTCTTAATTTAACGAAGACAAATATGTATGACTGAAAGAGTGTACACTATTTTTATCAGATCACCCATAGCATATCTAGACTATTATGGCTTGGTTTAGGCAGGCTTTAATTGGATTTTAAAAACTAACTATCACCATCTGCAAAATTATTGTATTCTTAGTTAAATGAGAACAAAATAATAAGTATGACCAACAAAGTTTAGTGTGCACTATTTATGTTAAATCTTCACAGCCCACCCCCACCCTCCCCACTTATATTTGATGCACGTCTTGTGAGAAATAAATAAAAATAAATAATGAGTAGGTATCTACCAAATTATGATAATATGTTAGATGTATAAATTACTCTTTCATACATATGCATAGCATATTAGATATGACAAGTCTGAGGGTATGTTAACAGCTTGTTATGGAAAATGGTTATTACACATTAGTTCCTTATTTTGGATCCAACACAATTAAAAATATCAATACAGGTACCATCTTTCCAGAAACGTGATTCAAATCCGCACTTACGGCTCCAGAGACGGATACTCTCGTATAATAGTCCGCCGTTGGTTGCAATATTTCAAGTTATTGCAAATTAATTAATGTGTAAGTATATTCTCTTTACTGTTCACATTCAATTCAATTCAATACATTCAATTTGTTTATAGGTACCTACTTGGATACCCATCTATCTTTAGGGTACCCATCTAAAAATATCATCAGATCATATCATATCAGGTAGATGCCTACATACCAATGGCTTACGGTCCATATATGCTATATAGATAGTTTTAGAATATATTAGAATATATCTATAATAATTACACTGTAACATCATATACTTACCATATTTATTAAATTTATGGAGTACACACCAGACTTAAATTAGTTACAAAAATTCTAAGTAGATAGTAATATTTATATCATATACCTACCTAGTTGGTACCTACTAAAATATGTATGTTTTTCAGTAGCAACCCTACAAGAAAAAACCACCACACACCATTGGTATATACCCACCATCGGACTTATAGATTTCGACATTACATACCTACCTACTTATCCACTCCGATGTGGAACTTGGCTGCCTCATGAAGAGGTTTTCTAACAGTTCTTCCTATTATCGATGATGACATAACGATAAATAAAATTGATACTAGCTACTTACCAAACTTTTAGGCCCATGCTCTGGGTCAAACACACATTGAATTCATGTGAATGTGCTAGACCCGGCATTCGAACCCAATACCAAAGACTTAATAAGCCGGCACGTTACCGGTTGGCCATCACGATATTTATCGGATAATCAAAAATCCCAATTAACTATTATGTATAATATTATATGTTGTTAAATTCAGTCATTTTCAGTAAGACAGATAATACAAATTTTTTTATGACTGGCAATTAATGCTGAAACGTGATTTTTATATTATTAATAATTTAAAACGATTTTACCGATTCCGGTAAAGTTTTTATTGTTGTCGATTGCGCAAAGTTTTACCAAGGACAGGGAAGACGAAAAAAATTCGACTGTTGAAGTAAAGGAGCGACGCAGCTGTCCTCTCTGCGCCACGCCAACTGTTTCCCCTACAAATTCACTCAAAATGATGTCCTGGATGGTTCTCAAAATTTATTCGTAAGGTCGCCATCCGTAATGTTGACTATTTTGTTTCACAGATTATCCATCACTATAATTATTTGATATTATTTCTATATTATATGGATGCAACGCAAAATTAAAAAGGATCTAAGTGTATGAGTGCATGTTGCTCATAACTTAAAAAGGTCGCAAATAAATTTAAATATATAAATATAACCAAAAGACTGTCTATTTTTGTATTAATAAATGGGATAAATCGCTTTGCATCAAAGATTTATGTATGAAAATTTGGTCGCAATGAAAGTTTTAATTATAATTTTTTTTTAAGATTGTTACCTACTAGGTCTCAATTAATCTGATAAACATATTATAATGTGACATTAAAAATGCAAAAGAATTATATACTTATTAATAATTGTTGTCAGTAGGTAATATAAGTAAAAACATAAATTTCGCTAGAAACAATTAAATTAAACTAGATATCGAAGTCAGATAACATCAAAATTAAAAAAAAAATGGTTCTTTCTCTCTTTACAAATTCCCCCAATCTATTTATATAACATGATAATAAATGTTTAGAACTAGCTGAAGATTTTACTACTTGAATTTATTTTCTTACTACTAATCTTAGTGGTTAAACACTAATACAAAATATTATACTACATAGTTGCAATTTCATTTTATTTTAATTCGTGCAGTAAGGTACCGACGAACTTCCCACAGCTTGAGAAACATTCTCTCTAGCGCATTATGCGTCGAACGGCGCATGCTGGCTGATATTATTAGGACTAGTTTCGCCGGTGTCGGTGAGTTGCGGCGGCTGAGTTTTGGACCAACCCCGTTGCTTTCGAAGCATCCCCTCGATAGTTTCCCCTTTTCTGCAACCCTTGCACACCACGCACAAGGTGGATGGATGGGTAGGTACGAAGGGCTTCGAGCCCCACCGAACGGGTTCCGGGGAAACAGCTATGCAATTCTGCTTGCTATATTGTATTATTTATATAATGTGCGACGAATCTTATAATCAGATGTTTTAAACTGATATACACTCGCAATAAGAACAGTTACTTAGTCGTTGGAAACCAACCAATAGGTACGTCAATGTAAGAATGTCCCAGAAGACGCGAGTGTACCAATTCATAATATGAGAAAAATATCAGTATAGGTACCTATCTAATACAACTTGGTGAGAAATGAAATTTAAATTTCCTCGATTTCCTATAATTTTAATTAATGTTTTGGATCCAGACGTGGGATAAAAAGTACACTTTTTATTTATAAACTAAAAAGAAATGAAATAACTTTACCTTGGATGGTTGATAGTTATACATACTTCCATAACTTCGCTATTGTGTAACGCTATAAGTGCCTATGAGGTCTTATGTAACTGGTCGTAAGTCATTCATTCAACATTTAACATGCAACCCTTAATCAATTAGGTACATTCTCAGAACAGTTTTATTGGGAAGCAAGGATTTAGCTTATTATAGGTGTTCATTTTGATTAGGTACTTGTGGTTTGTATTCATGTAAATTGGATGAATTAATCACGTTGGTTTACAAATGGCAGAAGAGCATGCAAGCCGAATAGAATATTCATTGATCCATTAACTTGTGTGGTCTTAAAAACTGTATCGTTCATTTACTTATTTATATTATAATATATAATGTCGTTTTAAACAATAACGTTATTTTATAAAACGAAACCTTGACACTCCCTGATAAAAAAATTACTCCCGCTTGATGAAAAAAAGTATTGAAGAATTGAACGTGTACAACAAAAAAACACCCCTTTCGAAATAAAGAATCACTCACGCCTGGGTTTTTGCCGCTTTTTGCAATAATGAAAACTGGGTCAGTAGAGATTTTTACAGTTTTTTAGATAATAAACGTCGTCTCGCGTGCCGCCGCTATTTTTTATAAGCCTTTTGATTTATTGAAACACCCCTTTGTTGGTGCATCACAAAGAGAATGATTGAGGATTAAAAGCGGAATTTGTCGTCGATCTTCATACATTGCGGACGGGTTGTTACTTGTTACTCATTCGGGATGATTGTGTCGAGCTCAATAGTTTCTCATTGTGGCGTTGATATGTTTTTCATTTTTTCGAGTGGCGGTGGGCTCGAATCCCGCCCGAGTGAGTTATCCCACTGCGCTTAACCGAAAATATTGACAGACGACAGCCGCGAACAAATTTATTGCCATTTTTATGAAGTGGATTTTTATAGGTGAAAACATATTTGAGGTTTGATCAACATTAATATTGATACTTAACGATTAAATCAATTTATCAAAACATTTGAGAAACATATTTCTACTATAAATAAACTATAAATAAAAAGTTAAAAACTATTTACACTTAGATAGGTACTTAGAATATGTAGTTTTGTTGATTACAATAAAATTTAACAATACCTAATAAAACTGTTAGTAAATTCAAATTGCAATCATACTTATATTATTCAATTAAATGCAATTATTCAGATTTGCAACGATATTATATTATCCTACCGTACAGCAATCAATGTCCGTTTCGAAAAAATATCAATAAAATGTTTATTTTTTTATTTTTATTGAAAGGAGTTGAGCCACGTTGAGAAGGCTTTTCGGCAGTCAAATTATCCGGGTCACGAGTCATGAAATCTTGACGACGAAGAAGATATACTTGGAGATATACTTTTATTCCATCCCTAATTTGTATTTTTTGAGAAATGAATGTTAGCCATTTACTCCACCTATATGTTTAATGTTAATGCAAATTGAAAAACAGCATAGGTAATTATGCATTTCGCCAGGCCCAGAATTCAAACACAGGGAACCCGGAATCGGCCATCATGGGCTTATTATTTGCAGGTCACAATTAAAATTCAATAAAGACAATAATATAATATTGCTATAGGTACTGTCTATGTCGTTTGTCGATAGACATTATCAAAGATTGACCATGCCACATTATAGTTTATAAACAAAAAATACACAATATACTTACCAGTGTACCTACATACATGCTCTATTTGTTTAAATTTAGTTACTTGGTCTCATTTTAGGATATTATGGTAGTTACTACTAATCTTTTCCAAATATTATTATCTAGCAGACAAATCTGATTGTTTTACCTGATACCTGTTAAATTTATTATTAGTTTAAATATACTTCATATATATATATATATATAAGTAGATACCTACTTATTAGAATTATCTGTATCCGGAAACTATTTAGATTCAGATTTTCTACTTTTGCTTGCAAAAATACTAAAAGATAACAATGATGATACTATGTATTATTTATATCTATGTGACATAAAAGGTTTGCAATGATTTATTTTTCCATAATGAAGAACAGTCAGACAGTATAATAACACAAAAAAATAATTTAAATCTACCTCCAAGCTTTTCTCACGTGTAAACAAAAATATATTATAGGTACCAGCACATTATGCAACGTCAACTGCATTGAATGCACATTAACTAGCTGTCCGTCATGCAAAAATAATTTACAATAAAATTTGCGAAACAAGTAAAATTCTGCTGGCTCCAGGAAGGACGCTGCCACATCACAATGCCTCCCTTTGCCTCGCCCACCCGCTCTGACCCCCCGGTTGGCATTGAAACCCTACCAAAAACACCCTTAAAAGAGAATTATAACAATTTTCGAAAACCCATTCCGTATATTGACGAAACTTTGCATGTGTAGTTATGCAAACTTTCACAGACACAACGGAAATGGACAATATGCACAAATGTGTACTCATACCAATGAACTCAAAATAAATCTACATGTGTATATAAATTTCTATCCTGTTATCGAGTATGGAATGATTTGTGAAAGTGGAATGATATTTTCTAAATTATTCACAAAAAACTATGTACTTGTAATAAAATTAACTTTAGTACCTATATTCCTGTCAGCAATAATTGATTTACTTTGTGCGTATAGAATAGGATTTTAGCTTAATTCGCATGAGTTTGACACGTAAATAGTGTTTGACATTTCGTAAGGCAATCGCTATCATTCGTAAGTTACGTTAATTATTATGTTATATTAATTATGTGTCTGGAAATATTTGCGTGTGCGGTTGGCCGTAGCACAGTAGTATTTTAGGTTGAGATCAACTTCGTGTATAAATAAAAACACTTACAAAATACCAGAATACAAGGGAAAGACATAAGAAAATGGGTAGGTAAGTAAATTAGAAATACCTACAATCATAATTCTTATAAAATTCTGGTAGGTAGGTCTTCATAAGTATTAAGACGTACTTATCAAATATCCATCAATATCAAATGACTATTTGAAGATTACTGTCTGCAATGCTCCACGAACAACTCGTATTTTCTTATCTGTATGCTTTATGGCCATCTCTTTCCGGTAAGACAGTTCACGGTAGCAGTACCGCAAAATTACCGTACTATTTACATATAACTGACCTATTATTGGTAACAGCGGTATACAGTCAATGAGATGTCGTCCCAATGATTTTGAGAGACGTTTTCAGTGATTGAGGTCTTATATCGCTATGCTAAAGTTAAGTTTAAACTGAAATTGGACCGCACGGGCGTCTTGTATTGTTTGTAATTTTATAACATATATTTGTACGCGTTCAATATCGTAGTAGGTGCCTACCTAATAGCAAAAACACAATGAATGGTGAACGACCAACGTTATAAGGAGTAGTCAGTAGAGCAATAAAAAAATTATAAAATGACTATCATAAGAATAAAAAAAATGTTACTATACAATATGATTGTATTATACAAATATTGTATACTTACATGATTACAATTTATCATAAGGAAGAGTTCATCTTTCGCAAAAACGTTACACCCACATTGGAACACGAAGTAAATTCGAAATATTGTGCAAGTGTTAGTATGACTTGCATAATGGTTTTAATAAAATATGCAGCTTTTCTATGTTTCCGCAGTAAGAGGAGTGTTGACGGAAACACGACGTTGATGTCTGCTTGGTTCAAAAAAAAATCTTGATACCTAACCAAAATAATATTTTAATGATTTTTGTAATTTTAATATATTAAATCTGGTTACTTCACATTGCCATTTTTTATAATAGGTAAATAATCAATGAAAACATCAAGTGGTAATATTATTTAGAAAACCAGTCACACATGTACCAGTGGCAAGGGGTGAAGGTAGGCTGTTAAGACTTGACATAAATAGTGCACATTAAATTTGTCAGTCATACTTATTATTCGTTTTCATTGAACTAAGAATACAATTTTCAGATGGGTGGTGGTTAATTTTTAAAATTCAATTAAAACCTGCCTAATCGAATACGCTATGGACGATCCGAAATAGTGCACACTTTTTCAGTCATACTTATTTTTTTTCGTCGGATTACAGTAAGAATACTTAATATTATGACAGATATTATAGATAGTGTTGGATGTATTTTTTTTAAATTCATTAACATCGTGCCTATACAAAACCATAATCGATAAAAAATATTCCCATATCTATCAAATATCTAATCTTATGTATGTTTTTAATGGCGTAATTTTAGATATTTTATAAATAAACGAATATTTTTCCACTATTATCTATTAAGACTTAGATTAGGCAGGCTTTACATTAATTTTAAAAACTAAGAAACGCTATTTTCATATTTTAGTCTTAGTTCAATAAAAGCAAATACGTTTGACGGACAAAGTTTATTGTGTACTATGTATATCGGATCCTAACAGTTTACCTCCACCCTTCGCCACTTACCTATACAATATACATACACTATGTATGCAGTATACAGTCATTGTTATTATTATATCAAAGTACACTTTTTGATCTACTAAACTACAAAAGCTAATATAATACTTTGTTCCAATATCATTCTCAAAACTTTCTTTTCAAAAGAATCCAACCAGCATTTCTTCTCTTACTCTACCTACCTACGGTTATAATTAATATAATTTCACTCAGAATTTAAAATGTTTCCAATTTATTATATGTAGATATATAAAGAATAATTAGTACATATTGTGATTACTTTTAAATCTACAGTTTGAATTGGTAAAACTAAAACACCAGACAATTCTTCAATACTGCAGTAAAATTCATCATTCAAAAAATGTTTTAATAGGAAACGAATTACTTATTGTCTTTGAAGATTTGTCTCACTTGGTACATGTCCTCTCTAAAATGATGCAATTTATGTCAGCGAACGGGTCCATACGATGATGCTTGCATATAAAAAAAAATCGAATGCCTTTCTGTAGTGTTACTGTCAATATGCCAAATCTCGGACATATTCGTATCATAACCGAAACAACTTGGCAAGTTCACGTCGATAAAAACCTAATCACCTATATTCTAATCAAACTATTGCCTTAAAGATAATATACAGTAGGTATTGTTTTTTATGTGTCACTAATTTAGGTGACCTTGGCCGTATATAAAGGTCTATAATAATATTATTATGAACCTGTACACCTTAGATTATTGAACAGCCTTTTTACAAGGATGAATTATTTGGTAGTCTAGTCACATGCATCAAAAGACACCGATTTGATTTGTCGTGGATTTAACAACGTCCCGTAAATTTTATCCCATTGAATAAGAGGCAATCATTCTTACATACGCATCACGTTGGAGAGTTGGTACCTACATCTCAAATGTAATCTTTCCCATATTTACTCAAATATAACATCAAAATCATAATAATATAGCACTATCATGGCAATGAAAACTTATCACAAACACGCAACTTTTACGATTCAAATAAGATAAAAAGCATTAAAGATGTAGGTACTCGTACATTTATCAACTTTCTATGTATCTTTATTGTATCTCAAACTATCAGGATATGTGCAAATTAAGCAAGACCGACACACTTATAACCAGGTGAAAGAGACCTTCATCTAGCAATGAATTAATTCAGGCGGACGATATGTATGATATTTATAGGTACATGGTATTGAAACATTGTCAGGTAGTAGATACTAATTTATTGATTCGATCCTAATAATGAATATATATATCCAAAATATGAGATCAAACCGAATCATAAATAATAATATGATCTACGTACCAACGACTCGGAACCTCGTGGATGTGTTATGTATAATTGTAGAATATGAAAGCTGGGAAGAACTATCTTAAATTTAAAATACCTACAATAGAATTTCGTTAGTTCATCGGACGCCAAAGACGAGCGCCGATTAGGTGGCCATTCGATGTAATCAGCATGTTATTTAAATGTGGTAATTAAAAAGTAATTATCCAGTCAGCAGCCAATGTGCATCGTAAAAATACATTTTTTTTTAAATAGTTTTGCTTGCTGTCTTTGCAAAAGGAATGCAAGCCACCTAGGGCCTAAAACTTCTCTGCGTCATACAGCATACTAAATAGTGATAATAATTAGGTGTGGATAATTTCGTTCATGGCATTGACAGTGGCACACAGATAATGTGTATTGAACGGATGGCAGGGTCACACGGAAGCAGTCATCCTTTTACCCCTCCACGTCTTCCTACCCTCAAAATGTTAGCCATATCGCGTTGCAACCTGCAAACCATTGCCGAGCATCAAAAAACCCTATTTCCTGTGACCCCCAACAAATATTCTTCTGAGATGTGGTTTTAAAATGACATAGGTATTTGCATCTTGCAAACGGGATAAAAACAAAGTAAGCATCGGGTAGACATCACAATAAACCACACACTCAGATTACGATAAAATCTTAGATAACTACACAATAATTATTTTAGTAGGTAGTTAGGTAGGTACTTTACATAGATAATAAACATTAATCTAATATGTGTTGATTTTTTTTACATGATTTTCTTTAGGTACTGTGTAAATATTTATAAAAACTAAGTAGCAGATATTAAATAATTATATTCGAAAGGTGAGAAGCTGGGTGGCGTTCCATGATGTTCTGGATTATTTAAGGAAAATTAAATAATTATTGATCGCAGGTGAAAAACACTCTTCAATGTGTTATATTTTAATTCCCATTTATATGCCTACTGCTTTATGTTTGCTACACTAATCAGAAAATGTTGAAATGAGAATTCTTTTAAATAGGTTGTAGGTACATAGAATTATCATTCAAAATTCTAAAGAAGGCACTCCAATTCGTACTTTTTGTGAATCTCAAAATTGTATAATTATTGTTTTCTAGTGTCATAGTAATCATTTATTAATAATTATTATTGTCTTCGGCGGTTTTGACGATGTTTGTGAAGTGAGAAAAAAGCGGCAAACAAATTTTGAAAATAGCTGATATAATGGATTATTTGTTAGGTTAGATTAGGTTAAGTTTTCCTTGTTTTCCATCCTGAATTCATGATTTTTGTCTAAATTAGCCATGAAAATTGGCGCGGTTCCCTCCTGGCTTCCTATAAACCGACTTGTGTCCATTACTAGATACCATAATATATCAATCTTGTAACCTTCGCAATAGGTAGGTGCTCGTTTACATTTTTTTCTAAATAGGTATAGGCCGGTAGGTATTATAAGTATCCTCATCCAATTTAAAAACAAACAACAAGAAGAACTTTTAATTTAGGAATGAATTTGATAGGGCCGTTGAATACGTCGTACAAAGATAAAAATAACAATTTTAACTTATAGGCTCATTTATCATAATTTCAAAATTTAACGGTGTGTAACAAATAAATACCTAATTGACTCAAATTAAAACCAAAATATAATGATAGATAATTTGAACAATATTCGTAATTATCGGATCATTAATAGGACTCCGGATACATTGATATTAATTTCGACAATGCTATAATATATCTACGAACTACCTAAACAGACAATTTTTTGGTGATCTATTTTTTTATACAGATACTTTATTACTTTCTATATTGTGTCAGTATATATAATATTCACATCGCCATGCTTTACTATTTTATTGGCTCACGGTTTTATGGCCAATATTATGTAAAATTGGTAAATGGTCTAAAATTGCGTAAAAAAACATCACGTCAGTATAATGCACAACTGGCCGCGAATAATCGTCTTTATAAATAGCATTTTTACGGAATATAAATTATTATGTCACCGCCACATTTATGGTTTTCCCCTTCCAATATTTCCCCCGTAAGGATACATTACCTTTTTTTTCAATAATAATTTAATAGTCTGTTCTTTATACTATACATATAACTGTATATAAACCAGAAAACAAACCCTTAAAAAAAACTTTTAAACCCTGACAATTTTAACAACTTTACTGAAGCAGACAAGTATCTATTAAATTAATTAATTAATTAATACTGATTGATAAATGAATACGTGTATTAATTAAGGCGCTAAGTACCAAAAAAATTAAAACTGACATTTTTATAGAAAAATGTTCTACATACCAACGCCAATAACTTCAACTATAGTCTAAGTGCCTCAAGCAAGTCAAAAAAATACAGCAAAATAATTAAACCTGTCGACGTTGTAAGTCCGTTGGCGTGTTTTATTTATAATGGTGTAAGTAGCACTGTAGTGGTCAATGGCATTCAATATAAAATAGCTGACGATGGTGTGTTGACACTTTCGAGTTCTTAAGGCGAATTCTTTGCCTCAATTTACGATCAAATGTGACTTCAACGCCATCTAAAGGCATCTACAGGCATCTACCATGAATTTCTAAAAATGTGTTACTAAAAACTTTCGTCGATCGCAACCAGATGGCGATAAAATATAAAATAAAATATTGTGTGTCGCCAGATATTAAAAATCACAAGCTTGATAAAAATGCATTTAAATTTATTATATATTTACTTACCTATGTAAAAATATTTACAATTAATATTTTCCCCATAAAATATTTACAATTCTAACATATCTATTTGATTTGATTTAAAGTGTTTATGATTTTTACATTTTGTTTACCGTAGTTTTTTTTACAGTGGCAATACAAGGGTATCCTGTCCAGTCAATGAACCAGATTTTTTAACGTTGTCAATACGAATTAATATAAATATTTTTCTACAGTAAAATTCATTTATAGTAGTAAATGAACATTTAAGTACAAATGTTTATAAGATTGAGTTTAATCTTGTACAATTGACAATTACATCGAATTTCTACTAGAGGTGGAATAAAAGAATGATATGAAATGAATAGCAAAACAAATGCCATTCGAATTATTATTAAACAAAATAAGGAATATACAGTTGTACTTGGTTATTACTAGGAAGGTTGGACCGGCTGAATGTGCTCGTTATAAGCGGTACTCGTTATATCAGAGAATAGGTATTTTTATTGTCGGCGAAAACAACAATTAGACACTTAACTAGTGTCATAAACGTAATCTGTCCCCGGCGGCATCCTGTCCGATCGGATTTTATTGCTTAGGGTCGAAATGTCTTTAAACGATCAACACATTACCAGTATTTTAGCTCGGTATATCCGATAAGTATCTCGTTATAACAGTGAATAAAAATGTACGGAGAAAATCATATACCAAATGTCAACGACTGTTTCCTCATTACATCCGAGATCTCGCTATGTCCGAAATTGTAATAACCGAGTTCGACTGTAGTTATAATTATGACAATGTCGATATTATATAGACATCCCAATTCATTTCGTTTCAACCATGTCCGATCCTAATGGGTTCATATGGGCCTCCACAGAGTGGACGGTTTGTATTAACTAACTAACTATATCTGAGATAAGAATAAAGTAAGACACGCAACGAATTGAATAAAAAAGAAGTTGGAGGTAAGAAAAAACGTAAATAAACATGCGAACAAATCTTGATAAGCAAACCCAAGGACAAAATAAGTGACAAATTAAAAAAAAAATTGTAAAACGTAAGAAAAAAAATTAGAATTTGAAGTAAGTGCACCACTGATTACATAATATTCTAAGAAAAAGACAGAACGTTATTTCTTTGAAAAAATCTAATGTCGATTTTAAAGAACAGTGCAAGATAAAATAAAAGATAGTTTTATTTATTTTACCTATAAATGTGTAAGTGAAATGGATTTGGAGATATAAAAAGAAACCTTATTGGCCCAGTGGTTTCTAGGTGTGGACTTTTGTAATTCCCTGAAGATCTCGAATAAATAATTAAAAATTATCAACACCTATACCATATTCCTAGGTATCTACTATGATTGAAAAGTAGATCTTAATTTTTTGTATTTATGATTGCTTCATAAAAAAACAATATTTACGACTTTATGATGTAGCAGATAAATGAGCAACTAAATAGTGATTCAAATATTATGAAAAGTTCAACTATCAAAGCATCACGGCATAAAATTAGTAATACCACGGTTATACACAATTTATTGTACCTACCTATTGTTATAATTTTCTTAGTTCATTTAATCGTTTTTAATTTAATTTATTTTCAAATTCACCTCTTATGTGTTCATTCACTGAATTGTTTACCCTATATTTTATGGAGACTAATAATAACTTCTATTTTCTACATACTAAATTATCAACCTCCACTTTTTGACAGGACGGCATACAGTTATATAGGCACGTAGATAATAATTTTAAGGCCGTAGACAGGAATGAACGTTTGATGGCCCAAATATAGTACAATAGTATGTATGTAATTAAAATTAGGGTACAAGTCGGTTATCCTGGATACAGCGGCAAAGACATTTTGAAAATAGCCTATATACTGGATTATTTGTTAGGATTACCTAATCTAACTTAAACTAACCCAAACTAACAAATAATCCAGTATATCGGCTATTTTCAAAATGTGTTTGCCGCTGTATCCAGGATAAACATATAGAACAAAAGTTAGTGAAGTGGAAGTTTGTCGAGGCTGTTTTGATCGGGTTAATTTGTCTTTGAATAATATTGTGACTAGAAATTTTAACAATTCTTATTATTTTTAACATTGTATATTGTTCATAATTTTCGCGACTACCACGTGAATAGACGATTTTTTTTTTACTTATAACATTTTAAACACTTAACATAAATATGGATAAATTGTACAGTTACTAGACAAAGATTAAATTTGATGTGTGTCAGAAGTATCTTAGGCATTTTCGCTCGTATGCTTTCTTTATATTATTATGAAACTATATTTATTTTAAAATCGCTTTATAAAAGGTAGGTACGTCAAAACAGTAATAAATATCTGAAATAATTACACAACACTATTTCAGAAAGTGGAGGTTGATATATGTAGTCCATTGACATATGCTCCAATATCGCAAACAAAAATTATTGACAGCAGAATTAACACAGTTTTTGTCTTCGTACCTGGCGAACCTTTATTTTCAATGTATGTGTGTGTGTATGTATTTTTTAATCTATGCAAGTACTGTTTCAAAAATAGTTCGATTTATTTCCGCGTTAGCAGCATATGTCGATAAAGTCTTGTCAAATATTCATTTTATTTACAATCGATTCGTTAATATACAAAAATACAAGATTAAATTTAAATAACTAGCCTAAAAATTATTAAATAATATTTTTAATAGAAACGCTAATCGTTTTTTGCGATAAATTAAGTCTGAACCGAGATGTTTCGATTTTAATTGCATGCTTTCTAACCTCTAAATCGATGTTTTTTAAATTTGAAAAAAAAGATATAAGGATATAATAAATTCCAATTAACGTTTAGCGTTTCCCTAGGTAATAGATTTACGTACATTTTTATCGTAATTTTGATAATAAATCTTATGTCATTCATTCTTACCACCCGATAGAAATGTACCGAATTTGACACGTATTTTTGGTATATAGAACTCCACGATACATCTTAATTTTTTATTTTATTTTTCTCATTACTTTTGAATATATATTTACCGATTAATAAACTTTTCTAGCTATTTTTCGATAACAACTTTACCTAGAGACATCACCTTAATACCTAAAATTATAGAAGCTGCCGTGATTGATTCACACTGTAAAACTACATTTTTCAAAAGGTCTGCTTCATGAAATTTTACTGCACTGACTCGGTATTTTGTAACTACAGGCAATACTACTTTTTGGTACTTAGAGCCTTATTTAATACACGTATTCAAATTATTTTGGGAATAAAAAAGCAAGCTTGTAGTACGTATGTTTTCAATATTTTACTTTATTCAAATCCTAACCTAATACATACCTAACATAATACCCGAGTGAAAAAATGGTTGAATTTACATTTCTGAACACATATTTAATATCCTTGTACGGTGTCGAGTCATGGACCCTGAAGGCAATTAATGTCTTCGAGATGTGTTGATGGCGTCGAATGTTTTGTATATCTTAGACAGAGCACAAGACAAACCAGTCAATTATCCAGAGACTGCAGATAAAGGAACTGCTCTCGACAATACATAATAATAATTCTGAGACGCATTCTGCAGTTTTATATTGTTCATGACATATTGTTCGGCGCGGACCATACAACCTGGAGGGACTGCTGGTTTCTGGTGGCCTCCAGAGAAGGTAAAGCAGAGGAAGAGCATCAGAGCGACCAAGTGCAGGAACTGACTGAGGGCAACATTCACTCTGCCCTGAGAGGAGCAGAAGATCGAGAGAGGTGAAAAGTCATGGTCGCTCAAAAAATGACAAAATTCAAAGGTGGTCACGATCCTCAACCACGAGGGAACAAGCAAGAAGAAAAGACTTAATTCCCATATTTTGGTAGTAATCAGTAGGTACTTATCTACTTTTTTCGTTTGCTAATATATTAAATATGCATTTACACATTTATTGATAGCATATTTTTTCGTTATAAATTATAATGAATTTTTTTGGACCAGTATTTGGGTGTACCTTAACTATATTACCATACTAACAAGGCTAACAATAAATAATTATTAAATTAAACAATGAAACAAATAAATTAAGTAACTAAATAGCTACGTTAATTTGGTAGTAAAGTATGTACTTCATTTGAATCAGGTGACACCAGCTGTTTTGTGATTTGGATCCTAATTTTGTGAGAACAAATCATTCATAATTTTAACTTTAATAAACAATCATATAATTTTAATTCTTGGTGGTGTGTAGGTTGTAATATAGTACATATATCATTTTTGGGTAAGTATAGGTACATGATATTTATTTTATCGAAAACAATCGATACTTACTTAAGGGACATATTATACATGTATTTACGTCAGGATCCGAACTAAATTTTCATTAAAGTGGAAGAGTATTTTCACACTTCGTGTAGACCCATTTCCACTTGGGAATGCAAGACGTGTGCGTCTTGTCGACTTTCCACAAATCACCCGGCCATTTCCCACACGAATACGGTGCAAAATGCACCAACCCACACACGGCCAGAGTATGATTAAGTTGATGCATATAAGTACGCAGTGCCAAATTGTCGTTTGGCAAAAAAGCGCCCCCCTCGTCCACATAGTAATTCGTTCACCCTTCCTCGGAGCTCGTCCGGCGGCTCGCCTGATCCGCCCTCACTCGCATGTCGGAAGGATTGCCCTTCCCCTGTTTGCACCCTTGCTTTCCATGGTGTATTCCGACTTTGTGTTATAACTAACTTTACTTAGTATCTAGGCTAGTCGATAATTTATTTAAATTATTTTATTCCCTTTACCTCACTTAGGTAAATAAATATACCTACTACATTCAGGATGAATGCGGTTGTTAATATTTAGGAGAATCTTTAAATTAAAATACTGTCCTCTGTCGTTCTAAATTTGGTCTACTGTTAGGGAATAGCTCGTTCTTAACGATTTGTTTTAAATGTTGAAAATGTATTTTTAATAGTATAATTACTATAAATTCGTATACGTACATACCATGCATACATACTTGGTAGCTACGTCACAAAACATTCGTAAAATCAAACTAAATGACATTTCTTCATATTTTTCTTAAGCCATGTCAGTTTATTATGCACATACCTACTTATAGTACATGAATACCTCATTTCCTTCAACAACTCGAAGAATATCGCTCGACGATTTTCTTGCGTCTTCCCATAATATCATGATGGTATCCAGTAGCCCCACAAAAAAGATTAATAAGATAGAAATGTAAAAACTATCGTCATGGACCAACGTTTTGCATGCTGATCGGGCCAAAAAACTCAAGTAAAACAAAGCGCGCTGACTGCCTTCAAAAAGCGCATTACATTTACGTGATAGGCACATTTTAATGGATAGTATTATGATACAGGCGGAACTATTTAAAATAACATAATATTCTTTAACACCTGTTTAAATTTATCCAATTTTTTATACACTTAAGATCCGCAGCCTGCTAATACCACACCCAGTAAGGTAAGTCAGTTACCAATAATGTTGTATTCCCTGGTACAAACCCGGTGGATATTATTTAGCTACTCGTACCTTAGCTTACTTAAACTCAAAGAAAATGCAGGTCAGCTAGAGGCTTTCTTGAAGTACGATATTTAAGTAAAATGTATACAGCAGCTACCTACTTGTTTTGTTTATTTATAATATGTCATAGATTTTTATTATTCAATATTGGTTATTATTTTTAACGTATAAAGCTCCATATGATTGAGGTTAAATAGGTTAAAAATAAAAATAGATTATGAGGAATGTTTATTAGCCATTCGCCCAATCCATGAAATACTTGCTCTGGGCTCTGGGCCGTCTGGGCCAAAAACACTTTTAAAAACAACGTGTCATTTCTGCCAGATGCGAAATTTAAGCCCACAGTCCACAGTCATGGCTTCCGTGAACCAGCGTTGCCATGTCTACTGATATTTTTGGCAATATACTGAATCTACTGATATTTTCTGAAATCTACTGATATTTCTTCATTTCACAAAATTCCCACCAGCCGGGAAAAAAACTAGCCATTTTTGAAAACTTGGGAATCTGCGGCCCGCGGCGAAATTTTCTCCTAAAAAAACGAGCCGACCATGAAAAATAGGGAACCTGCGGCCCGCGGCGAAATTTTTTTCCTAAAACAGAAATCTACTGATATTTTGTCGAATCTACTGAATTTTTTTTACACATTCTACTGAAATTTAAAATTTTGACTTGGCAACACTGCCGTGAATGAGTGCTCTACCCATGCTCTACCAAATATTCCACGATTTGACTAAAATATTAGGTATCTGCATAATATTTTTATCCATGTCTTATAAATAGGTGTCGTAACAATCATAATTGTCTGGATTAAAAAAACACAAAAAAAATAAATAAGTGCTAAAATTTCCTTGATAATTTCGTGATTAAAAATGCAACTTCTTTAAAGTAAATATACCTATGAAATATACCTACAAGATTGTGCCGTCGTTTTATTAAAATTAATCTGAGGTCTTTACAGATTCCCGCAAAACTTAGCTTTATTTCATATAAGCCGATACCTACTGGTAGCCGTAAAGACCCTGAATGTTTTCATTTTTAATAATAGCCAAAGTTTTCCACCACTAAATCATATTTAACCCTTCACTTATTTATCCGACTCCACCACTCCCGATGAATCAACCCTCTGTGTTCTGTCCAACCCTCCCTCGCCAATCCTCCCTTCCCTCTCCACATCCCCTCATGCGTCCGAGTCATTCCCTCGCTCCCTCAACATGGCTGACGAATCTTACCATTGCGCCTCGCAACCTACACCAACACTATAAACAGTGGCTCTGGTCACTGGCGTGCGGCATGGCTCGAGAATTGTAGATGTTTAATGTAAATCGGCCATATTTTAAATGTATCACGTTAAATAACAATTATACAAAAATCTCATAAAGAAATCTTGAACAATTCTTACAAATATTTTCCAATCAGAATATAAATATTTAGGTACTTATCTTCTTCTTTATAAGAGGTGATGCATGCGCAAGTTACGATACAGTATCATCTGCTATCGCCCAGCCTCGCTCACCCAATTTCTGCCTTCACTTTCACGTGGTGTAACCTAGCAACTCGACCAACCCTGGAAATCGGGTTACCAACACCGGTGAATATGGTATTCGAGGCTAACGGGGGAGGGAAAAATGTCCCTCCATTGGAGTTTGGCGTGGGGCTAACGACCTCACCCCGTAAAAACTATTATTACGAAACCTACCAGAAACAGCCTTATATATGTAGGTAACACGTCGATAGCGATGTCGCGCTGTAAGCTCCTTGCGCAGTGGAAGAATATTTTGACGATGAGTGCCCAAAAGAAGACCAAAACTCATAATTTGAATGACGAATGGGAAATTACTTAAGTAAGTATTTCTCTGTGATAATAAAAGTGTTTCAATTAATTCTGTTGTTTAATTTGTAATACATCAGTGTCCTCAACCAGTTTGTTCAAGTTAAAAAATGATGATGGAAGAATGTGCCAGATCAGGGGGGGGGGGGGCAAACTGCGGCCCGCCATCATTAATTGTACTTCTGATTAAGAATAACTTTTTTATAATTTTTTAAAAAATATTGTCAATAGATTAAAATTTGAAGAATTTGTTGTTTAGTAAATGTATTATCTCAGTACGTCTTCCTTGCGTCTCGTCTCACACTATGTAACCACTATTTTCTACGTTGAACATCGATGTCAATAGATATTGATAGTGTGCTGACAGAGCTACAACTTGAGATTATTGATCTCCAGTGTGACACTGATTTAAGAGCATTGCATCGTCGTGAAGAAATCTCCAAATTTTACAATGCCCTTAATTCAGAAAAATTCGACCAACTTAAAGATTATGCAAGAAAAATTTTCGTTATTGTTGGATCAACCTATATATGTGAACAAACATTTTCGATCATGAACCTCAATAAAAATTCTTTACGATCAAATATCTCCGATGCCCATTTACCTACAAGCAGTTTTGAGAATATCAACTACAAAATTAACACCTGACTTTAAAAGAATGTTAAAAAATGTACAACAGTTTCATTCTTATCATTATTTTTTTGTAATGTTTATTTTTCGTGATAATAAATAGTATATATCTAAAAATTGTATTTTATTTGCGGCCCGCCGTTCATTTTGAATTCTTGAATTTGGCCCTCCATCCAAAAAGTTTGCCCCCCCCCCCTGTGCTAGATCATTGCCTGTGTTAATTCTGGATAGTAAATCATTGTCTACTGGAAGTTGGATATGCCTAACCTATAGAATACTATCCACGATTTATAGTATGCCCCTACCGCCGGCAGGTCACTGGCGATATGAAAACGAGAGTATTACTACAGCTAAGGGATGAATTAACCCAACTATACATACCTATTTACACACATCGATACAATTCACAAACACATTCACAGAACAAGGAAATCTCTAAAACTGGTATAATATTACAATAACATCTACACTTTAGTATGTCTAGATGCGTCTACGACCCTTTTGATTACTCTTTTATTTGACTCTGTTTTGTATGGTTTCCTTCTTAGATAAGTATTTATCAATCTTATAATAACTGAAGTAATTCTTCATGGCAGATAAATTACAGAATCATATTATATATGTTACGCCGAATGTGCGAAATTGACTATTACATGAAATGGACAAAATTTTGCCTAAAACATGAAAAAAATGCAATCATGAATAAGGCAAAATATCTGCCAAGTGCGTGAATTCGGCAGTAATTTTTCTGCCTAGTTCATGCATTGGGAAAATTAGATGGTCGCGCTGCGGTGGTGTTTTTTACAACTAATCAAAGTAACCAAATGTGTCAAATGTCATTGATTATATAAAAATATACCAATCAATAACTACAATGACGTTCATATCCATTTACTATGCCAAAAAAAAATCTAGAACTATAATATGATAACGGGAGAATTTTATTAAAAGGTATTTTTGCGATTTGATTCGAGCTTGGGTATCAATCGTGCAATGGTCGATTGTTTGTTTGTGATAGTATGATTTGATAGTTTGTTGACACTTGTTAGCTAACCTCAAAATGGACATTCAGTTGAATTCAGCATAGCAGCTGCGAAGACTCAATACCTACTACAAATTTAATATATTTAATATTAACCTTGAATTGTAAACATTATTAAAATAAGAGGAATTGATACTTACTTACGTAGGTACCTACATATAATTATAATAATGTAATAATTAGGTATCACAAATAGTATGAATCGATTTCAATTTCGCAACATTTCTTTTTAAAATACGATAAAATTATTGTCCTATAGTCGTAACTAATATTTTTATGGATATAAATAGCGCTGCAACCTCTATAAAAACAATATATTATTATAAAATAAATAAATAAAATACTCAAATTTAAGCATTAGAAAAACAGTGGAAATAGATTACCTAACTTATTAGAAATGAGTAGGTACCTATGTATATTAACACAAAAAAATTAAAGGCCACGAAAGACACTGAATGAGCTATAGGTATATACCCTATTTTTATGATTTATAAAACAACGACCACCTAAACCTAAACTCATCCTCACGCAGGTGGAATATAAAAATATCCGAAGCGATTTATTCGAACTCAGATCAATTGGCATCAACAATGAAACAACTAAAATGCTCCCGGCTTCGTAGATAAACACTGGTAAGAAGGACATCTTTTCCATTTACATCACATTTACATATGTCGGAAAAGATTTAAATATTTGATCCTTCTATCTAGACTATTATTTTTTGATGCATTGATACTACTAGATAAGACTACGCATCGCAAAAAGTAGCATATGAATATAATGCGTGCCTTTTAAATATACATTGTGTAAGAGTTGTTTTTTTTTTCAAAAAGAGAATAAGTAATGTTTTTATATCCATTGTATTTATTTTTAAAAGAGTTACCGACTACCCTTTTTCATTAGTGACAGTCATAAACATAAAAAAGAACTACTGTTATAAACCGCACAATAAAAATGTTTTAACCGTCATTAACTCCTTCAAAGATGAAAGACAACAATCGGATAAAACAAAACGATTATTGCGGATCGAATCTTAAAAACCCTATCATAAACCTCGCATGACACAAAGAAGAGTTAGCTTTGTAAAAATGTCGTCACATTATTCTCGTCAATGCACTTTGTTGCATGGTCGCTTCTTTCACCCTTAAGTAATAAAAATCATTTGCTTTAAAAAAGACAGGCAATTTAAAAAAATAAATGTGTTTTCTTTAAAGCGTGTGCCATTGTGACAGTGCACCCTGTGTACTGTTCTTCCGAATGTGTTCTGTTCATAGCACGTGAATTATATTTATCTTCACAATGTGTTTGTAAAAAAACACAAATTTATCTTAACCCACCTTGAAAACCAAATTTTCACCCCCTTTAAAAAGATGTGCGCGTGCGTAGATAAAATATGCCAGTCTCATTATTTCAATAATTCTTCCGCGTGTGTCCCATTTTTTTCTATAAACTTTAAAAAGAGGGAATGAGTTTTTTCCAGCTTTGTCTGACGTTTTTAGTTTTTTAGAAAATAAATTCCCGCTTGAATTTTGTTCACTTCGGGCAGCTAAAATTGACAGCATGTAGTTTCCCCCTTGTATATTTTTTGGCATGCGATCGACGTCAACTGCAACTATTTTTACAATACCTAACTTATACAATTATATTTCTTGTGAATAATTTGAAATAAAAAATCCCTACACTTGAATTTGCAATTCGTTTTTAAATATATTCTTTTACAATAGCCTGTCGATTTTTTGCGGGATACTTTTTAAATCGCATATCGATGAATAGAAAATATCCGAAATTTCGTCCCTTCGCTTTTTGGCTATTGTCACAAAAATGCATAATGTGTATTTTTTACGATCACCTTTCAAAATCTGCATTCTCTTGCACCCTAAAAATGTAAAATACTGTTACGTAAAAAACACGAGAATAATACGCATTGACCGAATCGATTTTACTTGACTGCCGTTTAGCTGTTGATGCCATAAAAAACAGTAGTCAAATTACTCAGAAAAGTACGTAGCTTCCAACAAAATAATATCTTTTCGCCTCCTCGGGGCTGCAGATTGGGCAGTTTACGAGCTCCTGTCGCGTGGGGATGTCTTAAATACCTAAGGTAATAAATTATCGGGCAGTCATTGTTATTTTTTGTGACCCTGAAATTGTGCAACACACAAAGGGATGGTCAATAAAATGGAAAAGCTCCAGCGTTGCTTCTGTCCGTTACTGCTAAAAAACAATGCATTACAAAAAACGACATTTAGTGTATTACACTATTATTGTAAGCATTTAAAAAATATTATTAACATAATATAATATTAACTAGGTGGCTAGTTTTTTCGTATACTTATATTAGATTTTGTAATCGTAATAAGTACGTAGATACTTAATCAAGTATTTAATAATAACTTTACTTAATTGTTTTTTTATATTGCCATTGTAATGTCAATTAATTATTCTTGGTGTGAAACCTAACAACCAACACCGATTTGAGTGTATGGTATTTTTAACTTTCAAATTACGAATGGTTCTGGATTATAACATTTACTCTATTTATTTCTATGACGTGAAATGGAAGTATCCATGACATACCATTGAGAATTGAAACCTTCAAGGTACGTCCGTATAGACTAGACGTATTTATAGTAGGTAGGTATATTTAATCCATACGTATAGTTGTATAAGATGCCTAAGATGTCTTATACTGGCGGCGTAATTGATGTTGATGTCCTTAAGCAAATGTGAAAGCGATAAATTATGCATTTAATTAAAACTACATACCTATCTGAGTATAGAAGGTACCTCGGCCATAATAGGATAGGACAAAAATATAGCATTCTTGTACACATTATTTTAAGAAAGATCAACGGTTGCTAAGGAAGACGCCGCATTTAATGACCTAAAAATATCCGTGATTAGCAAAAAATGCAACTCCAATAGAGTGAAAATTACCGTGTTGTAATGTTGGTCGACCTCTGATAGGAGAGGTACTAGAATAAACTGTATTTATTAACTGATATATAAATATTATTAAGTATTTAGATCGGACATTTTCATTTTTAGATTTGACTGTTTATGAATTTGTAATTAACTAGCACGAAGAAGAGACAATCGTTGGACAAATTTAGTAATCAAGTGGTATCCAAGAGGTACAAAACGTCCACAATGTAGACCTAGAGGCCGCTGAATCGATGAAATGATAAAGTTCTGCGGAAGTATGTGGCAGCGCAA
Source organism: Rhyacophila brunnea (assembly GCF_057557595.1). Taxonomy (NCBI): domain Eukaryota; kingdom Metazoa; phylum Arthropoda; class Insecta; order Trichoptera; family Rhyacophilidae; genus Rhyacophila; species Rhyacophila brunnea. The sequence continues at coordinate 22,971,645 of NW_028233350.1, forward strand.
CGCACAAGAAGAAGTGGAAGCAGCTTGAAAAGGCCTTTATCCAGCAGTGGATAGATTCAGGCTGATGAAGATGATGAATCAACTAAGATATCTGTATTTTATTTATTATTTTTACTGTGTTATTTATTTAACATTATCTGATAAATTTGTTGTCAAAAATATTTTTAGATAAACTGGAACCCAGAACTTTGGCCAAATATAAAAAATATCATAAAAAATCTATAAAATGTAAAATATAAAAATGCCTAAAACAGTTAAATTTCTTATGATATAATTAATTTTTATTATATAATGTTAAATTATCACCGTATGTATTATTATTGAATATAATAAAAAGATACAAGTAGTCTGTTTACTGAAAGCCAAGCGGGAATAGCGGCAATTCTCATAGCCGATGTTGGCAAGAGTGATAGCCTAACCTAACCTAACAAATAATCCAGTATATCGGCTATTTTCAAATTTCGTTTGTCGCTGGGTTCCCGTAACTAAACAAACAAGAACCAAAAAAAATATGTACTTACCTAAATAAATTATGTAGGTAGGTACTTAGTTGCATTTTAGTTTGATATGAAAATTAATTAATAACCTTTATTTGATGATTTTTTTAATGGTTTTTACTATATTTGGCATATTTACACAGTTACAATATTAGGTAAAACTTTCATTTTCATAAGATTTGCTTACATTCTTAATGCATGTAATTCAGTAATTTCTTGAACACAATCAAAAAATACGTCTTATCAAATGGCGGAAAGTTTTCCACTTGATAAAGAAAAAACGGCTCCCGCAACTCTTTCCCGCCGAGAAAAACAACCGCCATTTTGCCATTTTTTTGCACAAGTGCGTGGCTTCATCAGATTGCGATACTTCGAGGGGCGATAGGGAAGAAATGAAATGTTGTAAAAAGAAACGAGGGGTGGGGGGAGTCCGGAGAGCGGACACTAAGAATATGCTTGGGGGAGATGACCATTAGACGCCAAACTATGTTGCCACATTTCATTTTCGACTACCGAAGGGTGCAAAAATAAAGTTTTTGATAGTTACTTACCGTTTATACATATTTACCAATTGCGGATTTTTCTAAATATTTTGAAAATATCTACTTAAGTATTTGTTTTAGCTTTTACAATTTTACATTATCACGCTTAAGAGATGGGAGTATCTGATACTATAACATGCCATGAGGTCCAATGACAACATCATTAGTGCAGTAATAGTAGTGACACAATCACAAACCACCAACCATTGAGCATATCCCATAAATATATTATGACTTCACCAGTAATCGAACCCGGAACCCTTAGATAGAAGGCCAGCGCCTTACGCACTGCTCAACGATGGACGATGTTGCATAAATTAGGGCAGAAGGACATTCCTATTGGGATTTAGTCGCCAACAGGAAACGGCACGACACAAATGATGCAACAGATTCGTCAAAATATTTAAAAGGGGGCCTTGAAACTGTTTAACTAACTAAGGCATACAATAAAATTATTAATGTATACCAAAGTCTTAAAAAGATTCATATCTCTTATCTTACAAATTATTAAATTAAATATTCCCCAAAGCATAACCAAATCGCTACAATTTAAACCAAAGGGGCCTATAATGCCTTATAACAGAACAAATATTTGTTAGTAGGTACACAAAAATAAACCACTAATATTAGGTATTATGTGATATCATTTTCATCATCTTCAATAATACCTAATCGGATTGGGAACATATACCTACATTGTAATTTTTAATTTGTGGTGTATATCTTATTTTTTATCAAAGGGACCCTCAAAATATGTCAGTGCATCGGACATCCAGTCCTTAAACCCACCACTGGTTGATAAAACTGTCGAACAGTTTGTATACTTACATGTATGTCCATTAATTGTTCACCAAACCATTAACAAACTTAGTCTAAACTCATTTGAAATACAATATTGTTCATTTACTTCACACTGACTAGTAAACCAGAACTAATTATATTTGCATACCAGATCCATCATTTTTTAAATTAAATTCATATACTTAAATATAAATCTGTGCTTCTATGTCATGAAATTAATAGCATACCTATTAATATTTTTACCCTATTAGAAAATACATTTTCTTATTAGAAGATTAGGTAAGTATTATCACAATTTCAGTAATTTTATTTTATTCTCTTGATGATATTATTTACATTAAGGGGGTACGTGCGCCACGTAGGTCAAAATGGAGGCTTTATGCTATTTTCAAAGCATGATCCTGGACGATCCTTAAACGTTATAGATAATCTATTTACATCATTTTGAAGCCTTATTATCCTTTATATTTATTTTAAACATTTGATGACTGCATAACGTATTTTTATTACATAAAATAGTATTCTTAGTTAAATATTTACAATAAAAAATTATATTGATAATCTCTGTGATCCCAAATTTGACAAGAATTAGGCATTTTATTATTCAAAAAATGGGCAAGATTTACACATTTTAAGATAATTCTAAAGATACTGATTATAAGTTATGTCTTTGACCATTAAAATGTGATAAACATTCTACGAATAATGTTTGCTTTATAATAATTATTGACCTAAGAATAAGGTAGTCTTTTTTTTAAATACCTAGTATTTTAACTTCCTAGTGGCTAAGCTACAACATACGGCCGTAGCCATAAATTGTCAAACGATAAATGAAGTAGGGAATAAGATCATGGTAACACGCGTGTTTGAACATGTACCGTTTAAAAAAAATTCGGTTAGGTAATAAAAATACTTTATGCAGTCATCAAATGTTTAAAATAAATATAATGGATAATAAGGCTTCAAAATTATGTAAATAGATTATCTAAAACGTTTAAGGAATGTCCAGGATCATGCTTTGAAAATATCATAAAAGCTCCATTTTGACGTACGCTGAGCATGTGGGCCGTTGATAGTTATAAAATCTGCAATATATTCTCCGAATACTTTCACTACGATAATGATAATGAGATAGATTATTATTCCTACTTTATTACTATTGGTCCAATTTTATGTGGAGAAGGTGCACCTATTCCTCACAAATAACAATGCAAATGTACATACAATAATATTCAAGTATTATGGATTCCCTGTTAACGTTTGACAGTTAAATTAGGTACCCAAATAAAAACAGTATAGGTACCTACCTAATATATTATTCATAGTACGATTAGCTAGCTAGGACAATCAGAATAGTATCTAGTACCTATTTATCGAAACAACGTTTAAACTAGGTAGCTACACTAAAACACACAGTGAAGTATTTTATTTTTTTAATTAATATATTAAAATTATTTTTTTAATATAATACCCATGTCCTATTTTTTAAAGGTGTTTTCCGTTATAATACACTCACCTGTTATACAAAATTGACTATTTATAGAAATATATATTGTAACTATTACTTATAAAAGGGTTCATTGTGAGATGTTAGTATGTATTTCATCTTCCTTGTCATTATACTGATAGCGGAGGATAATGACTCTGGAATACTGCCGGAAGACTGCCGGACTCTGAATCAGCTTTCTCAATATGTCCCTATCCTCTACAAATTATCGTAGCGAATGCTATGACTTTTCTCGTGCTTTTACGAAAATGTCCACTTGTGCAAGAAAAGTGTACTTACTTTATAACTTAATTACTGTTCTGGAAAATAATGTTGTAAGGGTAAAAACAATTCTTTTAAAAAGTATCGTGATATTAATCGGTGTCATTTTTTTCAAAATCCCGTTATATTATACATCCCAGATATGATCCAAATAGGACTCATGACAAAGACTTCTATTCTGTGACGGTACCGGCCAATCTCCTTTTCCAGTTTCCTCAAATATTACCAATATTGAATGCGTGCTTCGTTTACGTAACACGCTTTAATATTAATACATAAATTATGATACCGACGTAACTATTGAAAATAACATATTATTCTTCAACGTGTTTAAGTGTATCCCATATTTTTCCACACTAGAGATTTAAACCTTTTACACCTTCACCCAGAAAGCAACCGAGGTCCCATTATTTTTGTGTTTACTGCTTAAAGCGATAAAAGGAAATAGGTGTAATATCTCCCATCAAAGACAATCACTGAACAAATCTAGTAATTCAGTGATTTCAGGAATAGTATTTTTTTTTTTCGAAAATAGTTTAGGCTATAAAGTTGGAGAGGCCTTCATGTAGACTAATGGTGATTGAAAATTATCTACCTACAACGAATATAATTATGTTGGAAGGTTTATGTAAGCCACTGCATCTAATACTTATATAAACAACAGTGTGTGTCTGTGTATGTAGCGTGAATGATATGCACTGCAAAATTATTCAAGTAACAGAGTTCCCAAACAACTTGCATAATTTTTCCATAAGACTTGACTTCATCACTCGCCATGTCGTTTTCTCCGGAAACTATTCTTTATGCCTGCATTTAAATAATTCATCGCTTGATCTTTTCATTGGTCGACTGCCGATATCATAGGGAGTGGTTGCACCAAACCATACTAAGCTTACATATAAAAAAAACTATGCAATTTCATTTTTTTGTGGGTGTTTTTTTCTGTGTATTCCAGCGGCTCCGTTTTTCTTTTTTTATGCTTTTATTTCCCTTGACCATAAATTACGTTCGGAAAGAGGGATGTGTCATTTTGGAAGGGCTGAATAAGAGAGGGTGAATGAAGTCCTCCAACTTTTCCTGTCTTAAAGTCCGTTGTCCAGAAAATACAATAGTGTTCACATCTACCAGTCTTACACGAAGGTACCTACTACGTATGACATATAGGTACATATACATTAAACAGCTAGCTACTACCTCAGATATTATTGAATTCAGCCATTGAATATCTCTAAAATTTGATTAACACATGATGAGTTACTCACTCATAACATTGTAAAATATTTTAATATTAAATAAAGCCCGCCAAGTGAGGTGAACACGTGTCGTAAATTATTTGTTATGGATAATATTATAACATAGTACATACTATGTAGGTAATAAACTCATTTCATGAATAATCGGTAAGTCAAAGAGTAAGTGAGAATTTTCAACTTTACAGGAGAAATATTTGAAAAAATAAATACATAGGGTAGGTGCTCCTTTGGTCAGCCAGCTCCAGTAGTCAGCCATGCCAAACAAAACATTGTATGTGAAGTAAAGTAAACATTAAATTATTTAATTTATTTGACCCAATGCTCGGTCACCTAATAACGATTATTGACAATAGTGTACTGCCATCTGTGTTTCGAATGAGAAATAAATTTTAATATTTATTTAGTTGGAGTTGGAAGTTCGGAGAGTGAGTACGTGTTTTTGACGTTTTGGACGAGTTGACACAGTGCTCGAAAATACGATATACTTCAATATTCTGTGATAATTTGTTCAAGGTAAGTTTTCCTTCTACTTAATCATGATATATTTATTATGTTTTAGTGTAAAAAGAATGCATTTAAATAATATTAGTTACTTTTTTAAAGCGGCTGCCTTTAGGGTCAACTTTTTCCGAGTTTTCCAAAAGTCAGCCACCCGGCCGACAACTGGATTATTTGATAAAAAAAATATATAATATCGCTTGGTATTGAAATGACAAACTAATGATGTTCTCTAATCAATACAATTAAAAAATATTTATTTTTCTCAAAGGATCCTATAGTCAGCCGCTTGTAAAAGTACTATTATACTGGCGGCCGAGAACTGGAGTTCTCAAATCCTTAGGTCAGCCACCTTTTAAGTTCTTCATTTAATCATTGTAGATTTCTTTCATAATAAAAACAGCTACTTGTATTTATAACGAGATCTAGTTGATAAATTGATTATTTGTTTTCAGTTTACAGATATGGAGCCAAAGAAGCGTTTGTTGCGGCAATATGACGAATCTGAAACAACTGAATAAAAAAAAAAATACTGTGCTAGAAGACACATTCTTACCAACCAAATTTCTCTCAGTTCCTTCACCTTTTTCTAGCCATCTCTTTTACCCTTCCCCACTTCCAAGCCCATCTAATTCCAAACAGAAACTTTCAAAGCCCAGTGCGATTTCTTCGAGTGCATGGAGGTTGCTTAAAACGAACAAGGAAGCTTTAAAAATTAAAAAGGCTGAAGAAATAAGAACGAGGAAATAGGCTCGTCAGAAAGCGGGAAATATAGCCAAAAAAACTAAAAAAAGAGCACTTTCTGTAAATGTTCTAAAAGAAAATAAAAGTGTTGCAACTACGGAGATGATACCCAAGAAAAAGCTGAAAGCACGTAAAGAAAACAGTGAAAACTCTGTTCTATCTTCTGACGATGCTGAGTGCGAATATTGCAAACGAAAATTTTCACAAGGTACATTAGGGGAAGAATGGATTAAATGCGTGGTCTGCGATGTGTGGTGTCATGTGGCATGTGCTGATGCAGACACGAACAGTTTTGTCTGCGATTTTTGTACCTAAGTAGTCGTAGTTTTCTATGTTTGTAGTATGTTTTGCAAGTTTTTTTATCGTCTAACAATAGTATTATACGTACAATTTTATATAATAAGTAAATATTTTTTACCTTTTTTAATAAAATTTGAGTACCCAAATTAAATAGCCCTGTTTTACTAGGATTATCGTAAGAGTATAATAATTCAAATCCTATTTAGAATCAGGCGGCTGACTTCTGGTGCTGGGGTGGCCAGAATTAGGAACATGGTGGCTGGCCACTGGGAAATTGGGTTCACTTTACAAAAACAATATTTATATGCTAAACTCCATGAGATATAGACATAATAAAAAATGTCAACAACACTTCGTTAAATTTCGCTTATTACAAAAAAAACACAAACACCCAATGTTATTTATAAACATATTACATCAGTATGCACTTCAGTTATGTGCTAAGTGGCTGACTACTGGTACAACTACCCTATATCATCAATATTTTTTAAATAATAAGGTATACCTAGTTATAAATAATTTATTACTAATTATTAATCATGAGATTTCTGTTGATGACTCACTTATGGGCCATCACGATGACAGTATAGACCAGGGATGGCGAACCTTTTTATGTACGCGTGCCAAAATTTCCCAAATATTAATTGACTATCGACGTGCCGAGCAATTTTTCATAGGGAAAAAATGAAAAATATACATTTTTGAAATCTGTTAAGTTGGAAAATTATAATTGAATTCTTGAGATTCTATCTTTCGACGTGTTTCTAGCCTTTTTATATCTTTTATTTTTTAAATTTCATCAGGTTGGTTGATTGACTATTTTCATTTTTAATTGCCTGATTGGTCTCAAGCATTGTAAATCGATCAAAATCAGAGGTTCACGAGACGGCTTCTCCCGCCGCCTGATGAGGTCAGTCCGATAATATTATGTGTGACGCATAAAATCTAAGAACCGACCTAAAAAATAATTTTACGAACGTACTTGAAATTTGTAGTACCTATTTGCATGCTATTTTTTATACAATGCGATCTGTCATTTACGCATTTCGTTGTTTCCGTTTGCGCATCGATAGGTAAAGGGTAAAATATATTATTTGTAAAAATAATATAAAAAAAACCTAAGAAAATAGGCATGGCTATGTCGTCATTACTTTTAAATTTATTTGTAAAACTCTTTTGTATTTTTTTATTTGGTCATTTTTTTCTCTTCAAAATAAAACGTTGGCGTGCCATGCAAAATCATCTCGCGTGCCACTGGTGACACGCGTGCCATAGGTTCGCCATCCCTGGTGTAGACAATAATAATTCATTTTCGTCTTTCACTTACACTATTTTTGCATAGCAATCACGATATTAAATAATATCTTTAATTTACAACATAAAATATACTGTTCGATAAATTCACATAGATTTGATGCGTAGGAAAGTATCTACATAGTTTTAACAGTTTTTAAGGCAATCAATGTCTATTGGTATTAAACAGTAGGCACCCCCCCATTGAGGCGTCGATTCATTGGTATGGAACGATTCAGAATATTATGTTTTCTAAACATATTACTCGCATTAAAACATTATGGAATCTCCAAAGTTTATAGATAATGATCCCCTAGTCTGAATTTTTTGAACACCACCAGTTTTGTCGTTGATATTGTAACAGTAACACAAGAATTATTACACATTATGTAGGTTTTAGTATAGATAATAGAATTATAAAAGAAATTTAATCTGGCCATCGTAAGAATAGATTAATCTATTAATTAAACATGACTAATAATAACGGGTAATGACTTGACTATGTAAATAATAACTTTGTGGTGTTGATACTTGGACCATATTCAGATCTGAGGCATACCTTGTATATTCAGTATCCATATAGGTACCTCCGCCTGTATTAATTTATAATACCTATTGTATGACATGGTGATTCTTTTCATCCCTGTCAATATCATAATAGATAGAAATAATATGTGAAATGATAGGTACCTACATCCATAATAAATATACTATTCAAAATATTTGCTACATGTAAGTGCTGTTTGTATTTGACCAAACAAGCACATAATTGACATGATGTTTTCGGTAATTCAAAACTATTCAAAACCCTTCACCGTCCTTTGCAAATGTTCTCTCCCACGAAATTTGTAAGCCATGAGCGCATAAATACATCCCTTATATCCAATCATTCCTATCATTAAACACTGTAGGTAGGTAAACTGCTTCAAAAAAATATGATAAATGTCTGAACGAACCAAACTATAAACGTAATTATGGCGAAAAACATTTTCAAAATACCATATTGCAGATAGGGATGGGCGGCAAAAAAGGATTGTGTAGCGAAATGTCAGTGATGTGGTGAAATTTCGATAGCCCGTGGGTAAGGGTGGCCATTATACGCATGGTTGCAACTTGCAACCCTTTGCGTCAGCTATTGAAAACCGTTTCACAATAATTATTCTTTATTGTGATTAATCCGATCAGCCTAAACAATATATTTTGGTACAGTTCGATTATGAGGAATACAGCGGAAAACACAGTTTGAAAATACCCGATATACTGGATTATTTTAATATCACATTAATTTCTACTATTTCACTAATTCCAATGCCACGTCCGACGTCTCTGACAGGTTGAGAGAAGATCGGTGTCAGCCGATTCCGTGGAGCTTAAAGAAATATTTTATAGTGAAGATAAAGCTTATAATTCGAATTAACAGACTCAGGGGGTTGGATCCGGACCTTGAAAATATAAGTCCAAATGTTTTAGATTAATGGAATTTGTATTATTCATCAGGACCTCATGACTGAGAATGATTTGGCTGTCCAACAATCTTCTAAAAACGGATTGGCTCCACTTTATCTGTAGCCACTGGAATACTGGTGCCGCTCATAAATTGACAACTTGACAATTATCTGGAACATTCGATGTTTGTTTGCTTCAATATTCTGTTGTAGCATCTTAAAAAGACAAGACAGCACAGACGACACAAAGAAATACAAACGATCTTAATAATTATTACCGTTAAACCACGCGCATTCTATAACCGCTTGTGGATGCGACAGCTTGCAATAACTCGTAGTTGAACACCCTGCAGGCCAGGTGTTATAGCCAGACTCAACGTGCGAAGTGTCTGGGTATGGGGAATGTACCTAAAAAGCTCGAGCGTCGTCGATTAAAGCGAGGAACACATTTACCTAGTAAGCATGAAAAATGTGGATGTCAGTGGCACCTGCTAGATTTTATTAACCTCACCCCCTTCCTTAATCTATAAAAAAATATTACCTATGGATATTTTTTTCAAAATTGACCCCCCCCCCGCTGTGTGCGCGTATGATAAATATACCTAGGTATAACATTTCTCCTTGTATATTATTTTTTTTATATATTTCACAATAAAAAGCTTCCGTCAAGTCACTCGGTGATTGCTGAACTGGTCAACAGTATTTTGTATGACAATACGAACAGGAAATTTATTTTATATTAGGTATGCATTGCTTTTAAAGCTTCAAGTTTTAAATAATGTGTTATTTTAATTGAATCTGTACACAATACCACGTGACTACCAGATACATGGGTAGATAATAATATAATGGTGTCAAACTCTTCTGGCAGTGCAGGAAACTCATTTAGGTGTTGGTTTCGTTACTTTCAAATAACATTAACATCATTGCAAAGTGGCTGTGAGTCATGGCCGTAATGCCAGAAAAAAATTTCTTTTCTCTACTTATAACGTTATTTTTTTAACCCTTTACATTCCTTAATATTTTTTTTCATTACACTAACTCCGTTAACTTTTCAACTTTTAAAGATTTTAAAGATAAAGGAAGAACTAAACAAACAATATTATACCTACGTTTTATAATAATTGTAAATCATTTTTCAAATGTCGAATCCAACTAGATAAAGAAATGCACGTCTTATTACATATGTACATATTACGATGTTGAATCCAGTTCAACATTATGACTTTTAACGGCTATACATATTATTATAATATGTATATGTATTTAACTCAACTAATAACAATTGTATCATCATTGGGATGGTGTAATTCAGAGATCATTCGAAAGATACATATAATTATTTAGTCATGCTCTTCACAATATATAAAACAATGTGGATTCTATGTACCTTATACTCCTTATAGGATGCAAAAAAAAATCAGTTAAAATGAAATGTGATTTCCACAAATTATATGTGTGATTTTTTTTCTAGTATTTATTCAAAAGGTGTTTAATCACTGGATTTATGGCGCCTGGCGAGACAAAAGCAGTCGCGTGGTACTCCCCGTCAGGTAAAAGGGTTTCTTTTATTTCACGCAGCGGGAATTCGTTTTATTTTATTGCACTCAAATCGCAAATCAGTATAAATGCTTTTACAATAGACAATAATTAAATCTGTGAATAATATATTATGAAACATATCACAAAAGTTTGTATTCTGTATAATCAAATGTAAGCTATGCTGAGCTTTTGGATGTTTAGTAACTTGTGCTTATTCGGGAAATACACAACGTCTGTTAAATAAATTTAATGTTGAAAAATGTAGTTATTTTAATGAAAGTAGTTTATATTTTCATACGATACAGGACTGAAACATGGTCATAAATAATTGATGTCGTTTGAGCGCAGGGTATTCAGAAAGGTACTTAGACCAATCTGTGAAAATAGAGTACTTATGACGGTGCCGGTTTAATCATGATCAGTAAGTAATTGTATATCGTACAGTTTGGAAAAGAAAAGAAATGGAAAAAAACACTGAAGGAAGGACGACGCACTGGGAGACCACGATTCCGGCCGCTGGACGAAGTACATCTCCAACTAGAGACTATCGGTGTATCCAACTGGCGTTCCAGGGTACGGGAGAAGAAACGGTGGAGGGCAATATTGAACAAACCGGGGTATAATACCATTATTAATCATTATATATTATCACCAAACATAACTGATAATATGATTATACATGAATTCTAAAATGTTGGTGGTATACTTATCTGTTGTGCAATCTGAAACTTTGTATTACGATTACTATTACTCTAATATGGTGACTGCTTTAGTTATATTGGACACTTAAGGAAATTATCTTCTTAATCAGTGTATAAGACAAAAAATATATGCATCTATAGTAAAACATGTCAAATATGTAGAGAAGCGAAATTTATCGAGCTTTAAATAGATAAAGCTATGAACCATAAACAATATTATCTACCTAGTGAATATTCACATTCAATGTGAATCGGTTGCGGTCATATGCATAGTATGTACCTACCTACCTAATTATTCATTAAATACAAAAATGAAAGACGGAAATTTATTAATCTGAGGATATTATACCAATGTATTTTATTAAGTACCTAGCTAAGCTACTCATCTACACAAACATTTGTCATAATTATTAAGTTTAGGATTCTTAGGTATTTAAATATTTTTTTTCAGCGTCCCCACAACCAAATATCAAAAATGTCTATCTGTTTCAGACAATTTTGAAACAATTAAGCCCGATTTGTTAGCACCTATTTTTAAATATTTTTGGATAATTACATATTTTTACATATTCTAGGTTTAAGCACATATATTCACATAAACACAAAAATTCACTTCTTTCACGTCTTTCACAAGACTTAAAACGCTGCAGAATAAAAGCTGTTTTGGAAAATCCATCAGATTCCTCAGATGTTTCAATTTTGTCTACTTCAGAAATAGTTTCATTTACATACGCAATAATAACATCTGTAGAAGTGGAAAGAAGTTTTTCGGTGTATAAAAATTTGCTACGATCAAATCGTCAAAGATTCACTTTCGAAAATTTGAAACATTATTTTATTATTTATTGTAATAAAGCGTTTTCTGTTTGTGAATAAATAAAAAATTAAACTGTTGAAATACATATGAATTATTGTAATAGGTACTTATTTAATTTTTTTGCACCTATTTTTGGTTTTTTAGCACATTTATGAAATTTGAATAACATATTTTCCAATTATATCTACATATTTTAGGTACCCATTATTCATTTTTAGCACCTAAAAATCCTAAGCCTAGTCATAATGAAAATATTACTTCCATGCGACATTTTTTGTGGATTTATGATAATTTACTGAAGGTACGCTATTAATTATCTAAGTTTATGCACAAGTAGGTAAGTAAAAAATGCTTTAAAAGTCTAAGGACAATAAGTTTTCTGATTTGCCTATGCTCTACTACTGACCAACGGACAAACAACGAACGAATAAAAAAGTCAAGGTTTCACAGTTGTTAAACATAATATCGTAATGTAAAAATAGCTGGTGTCGCAAACAATAAATTTCAATCGACACTGGACGCAGGTATATGTATTACTAAAATATCGCATCGGTAAATGTGCAGAAGCCGTTTTTTCGTTCGTTTAGGCTAGCCGCGTGACGACACTGTCCCGGCAAAGCCTCGCCTATGCGCACGGAAAAAAGTTCCAACATTGCGCCCTTGGCTATATACATGAAAGACCGCGCTATATGTAACTATGTACTATACCTCGTAACAATCGATATATCACCATTCGTTCGTCACACGGTCATATACCTTACCGTACGTGATGTTGTTCATGAAAAAGGAGTCTGATTTAAATCGTCGGTACATAACTATTTTAAAACGTATTAAAAATAAATATGTGCTTACGAGCAAGTAAGCCAAAATAAAAAATAAGCCTTTCATACTGTCTTGCATTGTAATGTTGTATATACGTACCCCACAATATTTTACAAATAAATGCAGGGTTAAGTGATTTCAAAAAGCCTGAATATAAAGGATTATTGTCGCTATTCTCGTGTATTAGGTTTTCACAATTGATGGAAACAAAATTGGGCCCACTTTAAAGAAACGTGTCGGCTACCTCTTCTATAATGTGACAGAAGATAGAATGATATCCTTTCACCGATAAGAATAAAGAATAAAGGTGGCAGAGTTTAATGACGCAAATACCACTAGCAAAATTTTATTAATCCAATGGTTCCTCATTGCTCTGCGAGAAATGATGTAATTGTAAAAGGTATGTAATTTCAATACAATACATTTTATTGATAAATTTCATCACAAATAACCAATACCTACGTCTTAATTAAATATACGATTTTGGTAAACTGCAGTGTTTTAACGCATCTTGTTAATAGTTTTTAAAAAAACATCGATTTTTCCAGATAATATAAAATATTATGAATGAATGTAACTTGAAATTATTTTTAATTAATATATCGATTAAAGCATTGATGAAAATTTTAAAAAGATATTGATATAGGTACTTAACGTTCTTTTCAGCAATGATCCTAATTTTCGCTCCTTTATATCGTTTTTACACGACACGAGTATATTCATAACAAAGGCTATATTTTATTTCAATGCAAACTCTGTTTTAATATTTAATGAAATTACAGTGCTATACTCAAAATGGTCAATTTTATTCATTGTAAATTAATAGTATTTTGCCGAGGTTGTCTGTAGTCAAAGGTGGAGGTTGATAGATTTCATTGTGCGTAGGTGACAGATTTGACGGGTAAGCTCTCGTACATTAGAGCCCAAGAAAAATATGATACGTAGGTATGCAGTTTTGTAATGAAATTAATAAAGATAAAAACTTTCAGGTGATTCATTATACCTTCTTATAGTCTCTTTCCTAAAAGATAGATATAGTGCCCTGACGTGCAATGTGCTGACGATCATCTTAACCAGTAGAAAAATTTGAAAACATTTATTTTAATTTACTTTAAATACTTACTTATTATAATTTAAGTGTATGTAATGTATCTATATTTAATTATTATATAAGATAAAGATGGAAACCTTTGCAATATTTGCCAAACAAAACTGAGAGCATGACGAATCAAAGGCATAAGTTCTTTATCCGGTCCCAAATCTAAGTAAATGGGTAGGTACGTACCTGCGTAAGTAGTCGAGTATTTTGAGATTGTAATTCGCGCTTCAATTCACAACACTTTTTTTACAAAAAGGGTTATTTTTTTATGTTAAATTCACATACTGGTATAATTTTCAGTAAAAATTCTTAAAATGATTTTTCAATCAATATGTATGTAAGTAAGTACATATATATATATTAGGATTCAGGTATGAATCAAAGTCGGTGGCTAACAGTAAATCTTCGTAAAATTTTTGTGAAGATGCCTAACTACTGCGTAAGTTCATATTATGTTCCGTTTTGGAGACTAAATACATTCTACGTATTGAATTCATCAAGTATACAGATCGCGTAGTGGGTATGTGCAATATTTTCTGTTTGTTTAGTTGGTTTTTAAAAAAACCTCAATAAAACATCTTAAAAGCGAGTAAAACCATTCAGTGGTAAAATAAAAATATGTACCCCAGTACGTTTTTAATAGAACTGAATACACGGTGTATAAAAAGTAGCATATACTTCTCAAACATTTACGGATGGCAGATTACATATTTTTATGCTTGAGAATTCATAAGGATAAAAATGATATTTTTCCACATTGATTTACATTTTACATTTTAGTGACAGTGGTCAGGTGTAGACTAGCAATATTAATTCATCACCCATCAATGAATGAAAAAACCAGATAAATGTAGATTAGAAAAACTAATATTATCTAGTGTGTTTCTTTCAATATCACGCCTTTTTAGTAAGAATAATAGTAAAGATAATAACATACCATAGGCGTTGAAGAAAACGTTATTCTATAAAGACAGCGGACAAAATGTTAATTAAGTGCAACTGTTGAAAAAATATTACGAAGGCTAAGTAAGACTAATCATTTCACTGCAGATTCATTTGTAGAAACTATTTTACATTATTCTTTTGTGATCTGCTGTGTATTTACCACGGCTTAAATGAGATTTAAAAAAAAGACATTGCATTAGTGTTAGATTACAACCATGAAAAGAAGCACAAGCTTTTACATAACCATATTTTTGACAGTTGAATAATTAAAAATGTCATTTTGTATGTAGCAAGTACCTATTGCTAATTTAAAAATAGACCGCCATATTGTTTTTTCTTCAAGGCATCAACATACGGGATATTTTGATATTTATTATGATTACCAGATTAAGGACACTGAAAATGTACCTATTGTAATCGTCAATAGTTACTCTGATGTATACACCTACCAATGTAAATATAAAACACACAAAATAATGCCTATTTCTGTATTTCTAATATAATATTTTTATCTGTCTATACATACTAGGACTAGAAGTTACGGCAACATGTAACGGTCGATGGTTTTGAAACGTCATTAAAGGGAATTATTAGGTATCGTTGGTGCGATTGTTTTTTTGATATTAATAAAATGTCGTAAAATGCCTAATACGCCCGCTTGAGTTGGTATCCCCGAATAATATTTTCACGAATGCTCGAGAGAGGCTCAAAGCTGCTTGCTTTTAAAAGGAAAAGGGGAAAGCGAAGAAGTATTTTCACTTTATCATCTCTCAGTGCCTCACTTATTTGCAGTGGAGTGCACACTGCCCACCCGCACATCCTTTGAAACAATGGTTGACATTTCAATTGATACAATTTCAACATGTATTATATCCCTATTTTGTTAAGACAAACCTACCTATTGTTATATAAGTATGTATTTTATCATGCAATTTCCAGTGACAATCATAGCACAGGTGCCGTTGCCCTATATCGAATGTCTACGAATCCTTATTACCACCATGGCGATTGTCACTTGTCAGTATACTCTAAATTACTTTAAGCATAACATTCTCTCTCGTTCGTATCTATAAAGTGTTGTCATTTTCTGATACAATAGTGCTACAAGTACAAATACAAAACAGATTGTAGGTATGTCAGTGGCGAAGGGTGACTTTTGGAAAGAGGTAGGCTGTGGAGAACTGATAAAAAGAACACACTAGTCAAGTATACTTACGAGAAATAATAAGATAATACGATATTACTACTAATGAAATTTCAAAAACTCACTGACGACCTAAAATTAAGTGATCAGTTTAATACTTTGGACGCTGAAGACGCACATGCGCGTAATGACCAGGCGGCCGATCGATGTAATTAACGTGCATTTTAAAGATGCTAATTAAAATCTCATTATATAGTCAGCAAAATTACGTACTTTTTCAAAACATTTATACACATCAAAAATCATTAGATAAAAGTTCTTTTTATTTTAAAAAAAAAACAGTCTATATTTATTAATATTCGATTAAACACCGTATACATTTTTTTCGGTTTTAGGCTCTGCGATCGGAGCTTACCTTAGTTCATACAATTCGATAGACTGGGCGGGGCTACGTGACGTAAATTCCATATGAAAAAAATTGTGAATTATTGGAAACATAATCCCACCTTTATTTACGTCAAGACAGATGGCGCGCTGTGGTATATTTTTTGAAAACCTTTGCAGATTGTTTTGAAATTATCTGCGTAATACGTTCCTAAACATACGACATCTCTCGTTGGCAAAATAAATTATTTTATAGAATATATAATCAAGTGATTATATAAATAAGTCAATATGCAATTAAAAAATATTTTACTTAAGAAGGTAGGCTTCAAATAATCGCCTAGTATGGAGTCTTCGCCACTGAGGTATGTATGTGGGTATAAAATGAATTCCGCCTACATTGCAATAAGAGTGCATATATTGCAAATCGGTGTTCATGCATCTTATTTTACTACTAAAGTGTTCACTTTAATATTGAGCAGGTCATCCATAGGTCATCAATGCCCATTAATCAGTCCCTGGACATGATATCTAAAAATAACAAATTCACTGTCAAATATTTGAATAACGAACATATCTGAACAAGTTTCCTGTCAAGCAAAGGTTTCGAACAGAATCATATTTAGCGTAAAATAGCATTTTTTAAAGCTAAATACGACTTTAATAACACTAACCTAACATAACCCCCAATATAGAATTATATTTCACATAAATCTTTAATATTACCTATATAGGCTACCGTGAAATTCAGCACCAACGTTTTTCGTAGGTAAGTTATGAGTTAGTAGCTGTGTTATAAAGTCAAACATATTAGTAACTCACCTATTAGGTAAGCACTTATCAGTCAGTAGGTAACTAATCAGTAAATATGAAAGTAATGACATTACTATACACGTTTAATTTTGTTATCATGTTGGCAAAAACTTCTCTGCACGCCACAGCCAGTAAGTAGACTTACCTTTCATTTTCATCAAACTTCATAAAACATTCATCCCAATCCTTTGATGTGCTCTCCGCTTCTACTTTCCACTCGCAAGTTCCTTCGCTTTTACAAGCCAGATGAAGGCTTCCCATTCATTGGAAACATATTAAATATTTTTATGAACGCTTTATGAAGTGTTCACGTACTTAGATCGCTACCCAGCCGCCGAAAACATCGTGTAGGATTGTAGGTAATGAGCATTTTTTTATTACCTTATTTTACCTACTTTAAATACCGCTGATTTATAATTCTCAATAGAAATACCTACCGACTTATTTTTTGAATTTAGAAAATTCATCCAAATATTCAAAAAAAGAATTTATTATTGGCGCATTTTTGTCACTATTCTTAGTAAACTTATATTACATACGTATGTACCTATATAAACTGTAGTCTGCATAGTACAGTGTAAACATGAAACGATATTATAAAAATGCCAAAGGCAATATTATAAACTATGAATATAGAGTCAGCTCCCATTATATATTATCACAACACAAATTGGTCGATATCTAACAGTTTCTCAAGAAAATCCTCTAAAACACATTCATATAAGGATATAAGTAATATAAACTGGCATAGAATTGACTCATAGTTTTCAATGTATGTGCATCCTGAGGCACCGCAAGATGGATACCTATGTATTAGAATTTTTTTACTGACAATTTTACTTTAATACGCTTATTTCCAATGATATAGTCATATGCTTCGGTGACGGTGTTCTTCGTGGAATAATAAAATTTCAACGCATCATACTGCTCTTCCCTTATCGATGACATTACGCACTAAGCCGAAATCAATTATGATTTGACGTCATTTCTACCTTTTTTATATTAGAATTGAGGGTAGCTGTGTCTAGTTTGATTCAAAGGTTTAAGAATAAATAATAGTGAACAACATATTTACTAATAATAAAATTATTCTACCTATGTACCATTTTATGGCATCTACAATAATTAATACTGCTCTACAGATTCCAGTTGAAAACACTGTTTCGGGATACGACCCAATCGTACGATATTTAGTTCCCAAAATTGTAGAATTGAAAGTTGTTTCTCACCGCTACAAACAGGATTTAGTTAATTATTTCGTCACTGAATGTGACAAGGTATTTATGAGCTTAGAATATGTAGTAGGTAAATGCTTTGAATGAGATTGTTATCTGGATTGTTACGGTTCTAGTAGATGTCTACCTACCTGTCAATTTTCGCAGAATTTTGTTAATGATCTTACTGGAACATCTTCAATTTAATGGTGTAATCGTAATGGTTCTTTTTGCACAAAAGCCTTTTTGCCACCGACATTTCATGATAGGTACCAATATACATAGTTTGGCAGTTATCTACCGAATAGGTATAATACATTATATTAAGTAGGTACTTATATCAAACTTATACTTAATCCACTTTCAAATGCAAACGCAAACAAAATAAGACATATACTAATAGTATAGGTAGTTAGGTATGTAGATACTTGTTGTACATGTTGGACAGTATTTAAAAATATATTTTAATTAAGTAAGTATAAATAAATTCAGGTTCTATTCGTTTATCCTTTATACAGCGGCAAACAAATTTTGAAAATAACCGATATAAGTACTGGATTATTTGTTAGTTTGGGTTAGTTTAGGCTAGGTTAAGTTAGGTTATCCTAACAAATATTCCAGTATATCGGCTATTTTCAAAATGTGTTTGCCGCTGTATCCAGGATAACCGACTTGTACCGAAATTCAAATAATACCTACTACCCACCTAGTACCTACCTACCTATATAGGTATTCAGTAAGTATATTATTATATTTCCCGAATAAACTAAGTTGAGTCACTTACGTCAATATAAAATAACATTTATATTTCTCGTATTACATAATAATTTAGGTACACACGGTGTCCTCGCACTTTAATTAGAGTTTTTTTTAACCCTCTATAAAATGAAAATTTCACCTTACCTACCATATTATATCAGACTCCCGCCACGAGTGATGTTATATACCTAATACGTAATAAGGATGATCCCTATCTGCGGCCCTAGCATTTATTGCTTATTTGAAACAGACGTCAGTCAGATTTACAATAACAATCATAAATTTAAAATACCTACATACATTTAACACGGTCATTTTTAATTGGAACAATCGAACAATCACGTTTAGTGGATAAAGGATAGAAAAGTAAATGCATGCCACGGACACCTTCTGTTCTGTTCAGTCCCGTCCGGCCATTGAATGCGTTCATGAAAGAAAGACTGCCCTTGCAATAAATTGCAGAAATGTCACTCAGAAACAATAATCACCGGCAGTTTTCTCGGCCCAAAGAAGCAAAATCTAATAATTTATTTCCTTAATACAAAAGGACCTTTGCGGGCCATGTGTAAAATCCACCCTTTGGTGAGTTTTTTTTTAACCCGAGATATATCTATGCCAAGGGTTTCTATTGCGTCCGAAATTTTTGACTTCCCTTTACTTTTATCATTATTATATTTATGTGTATCGTCTGAACAAAGATAGTCTTTTGTTAAGGTGACCAATAGACAGGGTCGAATCGGAAAAGATTATAATATTACTAGATATTATATAGGTGGCACGGTGGCCGCGCGGCTTAAGCGTTGGACTATCTCGCCGTGGGTTCCAGTTTCGAATCCTGGGTCTGGCAAGTACACATATTGTTTTTCAGTTTGTGCGTGAGTCAGGGTATGGACCTAATAGGTTGAGCAAGTGGCTGACATCCATTTCTTGTAAAAAACAAAATCTGTTAATACAAACCTCTACTCTGTGGTGGCCCATATGATCCTATTAGGATCGGATATGGTCGGGGAAAGAAAAACATTGCTCATATATTTCGTAAGGCCATCTATTTTCACTCTCAACTTCATTCTAAATATTCTGTATGTACCAATTA
Source organism: Rhyacophila brunnea (assembly GCF_057557595.1). Lineage (NCBI taxonomy): Eukaryota > Metazoa > Arthropoda > Insecta > Trichoptera > Rhyacophilidae > Rhyacophila > Rhyacophila brunnea. The sequence goes on from NW_028233350.1 coordinate 22,992,119, forward strand.
TTGTTTTAATCACATTGATTCACAACCCCAAACTTTGCTGGTTGAACGATGTTAACAAGAATGTTAGAGCGGCCGGTGCATACAACTGGAAGATAATGGCTGGAGGAGGTTAGCCCCCACCCATGTTTTGTAAGCCACCGATGATGATAATGATAATTATACGCAAAATCATCGCAGTGTGGCTAGTTTATGTGTATTTAACTGACCCATTAAAATGGTGATATTATATTTCGGTATATGAATCAAATGTCACTAAGGGCGTATTCCGTAAAGACGTTGTACCTACTGAATTTGCAATTCATTCATTCTTTCAATAAACAAAATAAATTCGAAATATATTTCTTTCACCAATTTCGCCCAGAATGTCTATAAACTCTCCAGTTCACTTTTCTAGTGAACCACTGAAGATTTTAAGATCGTATTGACTCTCTTTAATGATTCGTGACGTATCTACACGTTATATTATGTTCTGTTTCCCATCTTTAAGACATCAATCGTTTATAATATGCAAGTTTTCTTACTTATGAAGCTTTAATTTTTTCCATAATTCAAACATAACGCGAAACATATTGACAAAAAAAATATTACGAAAATGACGCTTTACGTGTTCTGTTTGTCAGAGGACAGCAGTCATTTAAGCCTCAATGACATTGAGCTAATTTACAAGCCGCTTCTTAGCGAATTTACAATCTGCTTATAAACTCGCCCAGTGTCATCAAACAAGCCAACAAGCTGATTATAAACAATCTACCGAGAAAACTTGAAAGCCGGTCAACTTTACACGCTACACGCTGGCGTGTGAGCCTACTGTGTCTGCGCAGTAGAGCGATAGTGGCGACCTCCCAGTAAAAAAACGAACTACTCAATACGTCCTGTCAAAATAGTACCAAAAATGACGGTTTCAACTCGCTAGCTTGTTGGCTTCTGAGCGAGTGGAAAGTTTTGTGTGTCACCATCAAAGTCGTACTAGCTGACTCGCCCGCTTTTAAATTCGCCAACATGCAGCTTGTAAAGTAACTCAATGTCATTGAGGCTTTACTAATAGTTATTGATTCCACGCTTAGGCTGGAACTGGGAGAACCTTTGTCATTAGCATTCCATATTTATAACCAATACCTTTTTTTTATCAAAACCGATTTCTTATCAAAATTTATCCCTTTTCTATTATTTTTTTTGGTTCTTGTCAGTTTACAGGAAGCCAACGGCAAACATATTTTGAAATTGAAAATAGGTGATAGGTATATTGGATTATTAAATTTGTTAGGTTAGGTTAGGTTTTCATTCTTAAATTCATGAATTTTGCCAAAATCAGCAATGAAAATTAGCGCGGTTTCCGCCTGACTTCCTGTAAACAGTGTAAACCGACTTGTACCAAATTTTTGTTTATAAATTAATAGACCAATGGGCAATACTGGGGTAGATAAGTGGTTGTCTCGCAATTATTTTGATGCCAGTGAATATGTAATTTGATTATATTTTTTGTATTTAATTCCTACATACTTACCTATAATAATAATTTACTTTATACTTTTTATAAAATAATATGTAAAGGTATTTTATTTTTCGCCAAGTTAATCGAGTCCGTCCCTACAAAATGCATCCTTTACAAGTCGATAATCTATCCTTTACGTGTTGCGTTGCCGTCGTAAAAAAATCTTTTGTATTTTGTCGCAGCTCGCAAAAGTGACTGACTACCATTTTATTATAAGATCGGACAAATAATACTTTGTGCAACCCATTAGTAATGTTGGCATTTACGAGTTTCAGAAGCCAGGCACTATTGTTTGATTCTGAAATATAAAATGGGATACAATATGAAATATAAAGATGATAGAGTAACCGAGTTATTTGTATCTTTGAAAAGTGTCTATACCTTGGTACTTATATCATATAAGTTCCTACTTAGATAATATAAAAAACAAATAAACTATACATTTGTAGATGTATTATGTACCTGCTGAATTATTTATAAGCAGCGCATGCACCGTACTACAACAATTAGTTATAAAATAATGGTTTCAGTTATGAGAATAACAACATATGTAATTAAACTCATAATAATAAAAACAGTAAAAACTAATACAGTATAATAATAATAAAATAAGTATTATAACTACCTACATACCTATGTAAATTACACGGCTATATAAACAAAATATACAAGCTAACCATTAAAAAAAAGAATCGTAAATAATAAAGAACATTTGAAAAAGACAATAATTATAGGCCATCCATCGACTGAAACCGCATGTGTTTTTGAACCGTGTGCCATACTAAACTTATGATTTATGTTCATGGACATAATAATATATTTTCACAAGTAGGTATGTAGTCGGTATGTAAGTATCTGATCGTATCCGTTTGTATACCATACACTTACACTTACAAACTTAGTAAAAATATATATGCATGAACAGAAATCATAAGTTTAGTATGGTACACGGTTCTAAACCACATGCGGTTTCAGTCTATGGATGGCCTCTTAGTAGAGTTCCTTACTCATCATCACAATACATTGAAATAATACAACATATTTTATTTCATTATTTTATATATTCTCTTCTTCTTTCTTGTGAGGGTAATATTTGTTATAATGTACATCTCATGTTGTGTAGGTACGTCTTGAATTTAGATTTTTTATGTCCACAATGTTTTGTTTTCTTAAATAAATAAATAAATATGTTAATTTATTGCAATGATTGGGTAATAATTTATTGTAATCTTAAGTCAATTCGTTTAATGCAATATTGGTCCAATGACGTGTCGATGGCGATATATTAGAAATTTATAATAAATTGGCTATGATACGAAGCTGGATCACAATCAAGAGCTCGTGGCGGCCAAAAATTAAATTAGAGTTTTACATACCTAACCAAAAGGTCAGCTTAGCTGTTTGGCGCCTTTATTTTAGCATAATATGTTGTAGTTATCCATATAAAATACTGTAGACAATGGATAAGTATAATATTCAGCTGGAATACACAGTTTGAAGCTACCTACAAAATATTGCAATTTATGTTGACGTCTTTCAATGATTTGTTTACGATGATTTATAATTCACATTCCGTGTGATGAAATCGTTAAAAAGTTAGTTTACCATCAATCAGCGCTCGAAATGGAAAAATTTGCGAACCGGAGCGCTCGACAGTTTTTTGAAGATTTTTACATACTAAAGTTATCAAAGTTTGTGTTTTTTTTTTCATAAAAATAAGTGTGTTAGATTTTATATTATGTGGCCTAACCAGCTCAGTTACTCAAATTATTTATTCCACGAGACGGAGCGATAATTGTACATATTTCACGAACAGGAACGGCGCTCCGGTGCGTTCCGGTCCATTTCGAGTGCTGCCATCAATAGAATAATAGATCAGGTTGTTTTTACGGTGAAAAATCATTAAGTACTTATAAGTTTCAGATGAGAATTGCAATCAAATTGAAAATATACTACAGCAACATAATATTATACACTCCTCGTAAGAAACTTAGTGTAGGTGTGTGATTTATTGTATCATTCTGATCACATACCTGTTGGTAACGTCTTCTCTAATTACAAGAATATAAAAATAACCAGGTAAGTAGATATTTAGGTATAAACTAACTATAGTACCTATTCAAATAATTGATATGTGTCAGTGGCTTATGTGATAGGTACATATAATTATTTTATCATTATAAACTGCAAACACCGAAGTATGAGTGTAGGTAAGCACATTAATAATCATACTACTCCCATGAAATACGGGAAAAAAGTGGGGGCAGATAATTAATTTTAATTTATCCACCTATTATTATATTCCACTCCAGATTCGAGACAGACTTTCCCTAGTGTGCCTTCACCGCACGCGTATTTTTTTATCATAATATTATAACCCGCGGTAAAAATGTCAATCTTGAAAAACTCGTGATATTTGGTTATGTCAATGACTGGAAAGGACGAGAAGGAGCTCCCACCAGGTCGACGGGCCAAATCAAGAATGCCACGGGTTGCCTACTGAAACTTCACCCCGTGCCGCTGAAGGCTGCAAGGGATAGTACCACGCCGTGGAGAAAGCAGACGTCAGATGGCTAAGACACCCGCCTCACGATCCTATGAATGAATATTCAGTCAGTACATTTAGAAACATACGTCAGTATCACACTAGAGTAGGATTGACAACGATTGGATGTAGGTGTGTGCCTCTCTACCCATACCTCACCTCGCCCCTCATGATAAATTGTTGCAAGTGCATTTTCAAGTAGCTAACACCGGATTCTTTTGAGATATCGAAATAACTGGTTCCAACAATATAGTGCTAGCATAGAGGTATTAAATAAAAAGAGGGGCAAGGATCGGCTTTCTCATACAACTGAATGAAGCAGGCCAACAATAGCCGACAACTTACGAAAAATCGCGACGCGATAAAAAAAAATGCAGGGCATCACGGAATATTTAGGTTTGGTCATTATAATGTACCCATATAATATAATGTTTAGGTACGTGGAAATTTTGTCGCAAATTGATCACCAGCCTGCCTCACCAAACTTTCATATAACCTGCCGCCCCTAGAGTGCTAGTCTACAAGGACCACGATCAGTGACGTCCCTGGATAAAATGCCGCCCCCAGGCAGCGACAAAATCCCCCCCCCCATTTTTTATAAGTACAGTATTTTTTTATCATCCTTTCATGACTCCAATATTTAATAAATGTGTTGTATGGATACATTACTAACAAAATATAATTACCACTAAATCTAATTTTATTTAAATGGCATCTCTGCTTCAATAGACAATATTGCGAGTTCACTGTTTCAAATGCATTTAAAAATACACCTGAATACTTCCAAAACTCGCGAGTGACTGGCAAAAATATTTTTGGATAAATTTTAAATTATGTAAGTAAGTACCTACCTATAATTCAAATATAATTCGCAAATCTGCACGTATCATTGCTGGTCATCAAGGACGTAACGTCCAAGGACAACGGAAGTAAACTAGACATCGCGAATCCGACAAAAAAGTTACAGTGCTCTTAAACCTTTTATGTTAATTAATACATTTTGTTTCCAACCAGTGAGCTGATTTTTTTAATGGAAAGATATTTCCGTTATCACTAAGTTTAGGTAGCTATTTCTACATATACTTAATAATTGTCCTCGATTTGCCGCCCTTCGAATAACTGCCGCCTCCAAGCGACGCTCAATCTGCCTAAACCCACGGGACGTCACTGCACACGACGCTGTAAAGTAAATTTCCCCAAACTCCCGTGCCGCAACACTGATCTTTCCTAATTCCAGCTGTATCCAACTGGAATCAGGCAATTCATTAAATTTTCTGCACTTGTTTTGAATCCTTCCAAAAAATTATAGTATTTTTGGCGTATTTGGCGTAAAATTATAGTATAAGTAACTATTATTAATTTTTTGGGGAATCATTCGGTCGGCGTGATATCGAACAGAAATCCATGAATGTTAGTTGGTGCACTTTCACTTTCACGAAAACGGCTTTGAGGTTTGAGATAGGCCAATGCGCACCCTGAACGAAAGTAGACATAACCTACACATCGGGGTCTAGGACGATTTGGCACCGGGACAACTGGACGCCACGGAATTCGAAAATAAATAGACGTTAGGTACGTATAGGTACTTAAAAAAAATATTTACCTAATATTGTTATTTATACTTATTTAAATTATTATATTATGATTTAATAGTTGGTGAGAATGTAAATATGCAGACGTAAATAATGATTTAATCGTGCATATGTTTAAGTTCCAACGAAAAAATAGTTTTTTATTTTATATAAAGCCATAAGCATGCTAATTCTCAATCCGCAATAAAGAATACATTATGTTAAGAGTAAAATGAATTAAAACTACTAAGTAGTAGATAAAAACTAATTAAAATACCTTGTCTACGTTCTGTATACCGTCGCTTAAGAAACAACACCGCGGAAGTCAATTAATTAAAAATTTTAGAAGCAAGAAAAATATATTAGATACCTACCTACCTACCTACTTTTTTAATTAGGCACTTTTAATAAGACTTGGCTCCCAAAATGCGATTGAATCTGGATTCTTTCTCTCGCATCAAACACATATATATTAACACACACACTATTAAAAGTAGCTGAAGGGTAAAAAAAACGTAATTTCTTTATAATCTTATACATAGTAAGTACACTTTAATTGTAATTCAAATTATGATAAAAAAACACGACAAACAATCGTAGGTAAGTACATGTTTTCAAATTTAACCTAAACACCTCTTGAACCATATTTCTTGCAGGTAGGTACTTACCTACCTACCTACTACTTTATAATATTCATCATAGAAATAGGTATAAATAGGTGGTAAGGAAGAATGTGAAAAATAATATGCCTTATTGATTCATCATAGAAAGCCGTATGTTTGTGATATTTTAAGAAATGCAGATTATTTACCAGTTTCTTCAATGATTGTTTTCTCATAAAGTAATATACATATAGGTAGGTAGGTGCCACAATATTAACATTTTTTCTATTGTTTTATAACATAACATTTCTCTATTAAAAAATAAATCGCAATAATAAATAAATTAAATTACTTGCATAAATGCGATATATGGACCTTAGATTATATTACCTTGGGCTTGATATGGACATTATATTACCGAAAGAACTCAGAAATCTGTTATCTGTTCTGTGTGCAGAACTATCTTCTCATAAGATTGTTGACTGTTCGCTATTAAAATAGGTAATAATTTTATGGGTAGAAATTCTGAATGCATATAGGTATTTGTGACAAGTTGACAATAATAATATCGATGAGATGTAAATAAAAACGTTTAAAATAATACACATTTTGTTCAAGAAATTTCAAGAAGATTTTCCAACGAAAATGAGTAAATATTTAGCTAATAGTAGTGACGAAATCTCACAGAATGTTTTTTTGCCGCATTCTTCCATCAGCCTCCAATAAAAAGGCGATAAAAATAGCATCTGTTGACGAATAGTGAAACTATACATTGCAGTAAGTTGTTGTTATGGATATTAATATTTTTGTATATCTAGATTGTATTAAATTCAACAGATGTCTCTATACCAAATTTTTTATATTTAAATAAAATAATATTATGATTTTATTTTATTTCATTAAACCTTGTTGAAATAATATTGAAAGTTAATTTATTTTTTTTGATATTTTTTATTTACGTTTTTTTTCAGTATATTTTTTTTGTGACAATCCCAAAACATAGCCATTGACTATAAATATATAGAGCGATATATCTAATTATCTATGCTTGTTTGTTTGGTTGTCAGCACTGATTTTCAACTGTCTGTTTTTGTTCAAACTAGTACGTAAGGTAAATGTCAAAAATATTAGAAAATAATAAAATAAACATGGATAAACCATTAAATCCTAGAGAAGTGTTAGCATATTTAAATGAAATGGGCATTCGTAACGTTAGCGGAGAAAAATTAAAAGAATTCATGACAGGTAAGCAAACCATAAATAAATTGACAGAAGCGCCAGCAGTAAACATTGTATGTATTATTTTATCCAATCGCTGTTTTATTCAAATAACATTTTTTATCGTTTTAGATCTGAAAAAGCTTATAAGATATGACTTGAGCATAAAATTAGACGAGAAGGCGATTGGTGATACCGCTGCCTCCGATCAATTGACCAAAGGTCCAGAGCGACTTTATTCGTGTTCCACATATAGCTCCAGGTCAAAATGCATCAATAAAGATAAAGATACAGCTAGGAAACCTCTGACCTGTTTACGAAATTCGAATGAGAGCTTAAATCCTCAAAATCGCAAACACACAATAGAGAATATTAAAAGAACGGGCAGTGCATCCGACAGTCACTGTTGTTACAAAATATCAAATAAACCCGGCTCTGGGAGTTCAATTAAAGATCATAAAATACATCCTAAGAGTGCCAGTTGTAAGTGAAGTCCATAATTATATTTAATTTAATATATTTTTTAACACTAAATATCGTAGCCACTCTAATTTATTATTTATGTTTCGTTATGTTATGACTGAAATCATAAGGAAGAAAATATTCTAATGCAACAAATGTTGTATTTTGTGTTTACTTCTTTTGTTTGTTAATTGGTATTTTGCATCATAATAAATTATGATATATCTCAATAAAATCAATTGATACATTATCAAACGAACATTATTTTGATATTGATTACAATTTAAACTTTAAACAAACACAAAAGTACGGTGAGCATGATTTAAAAATAGAAGTAAATTAATTTTGAACCAATTTAACCTCGAAATAACCCATCAAGTGATAGTTGAATCCTTTGAAAAGAACTAAACAAATTAAAGTCAATTGAAACCAACATTTGTTTTAAAATTAATGCTTTGTTTCATACCAATACAATGAAGTTCTACCATGTCAAAGCCAGTTCAATAACAGGAAACCAACATTAACATTATCTACTTTATTGGAAAAATTCTGTCTCCGTTTACTTCGATTAATACACCCACAGTGGCATAATTTGTAGTGTCAGCCCGTGAAGCTGTGGTTGACAGGTTCTATTTTATGGCAAGCTAAGATTCATAATGTATTATTTTTTCGATTTTTGTTTGATGCAGAGTAAAGACGCAGTGCATTGAAGAAAATGACCAACATTTTAATTAAAAATGTTTTAGCATGGAACATGCTTTTGTCTTGACCTACCGGGCGGACTCATTACGAAAAATTACACAGGCACAGCGCAGCGATAACGAAAAATAAATTCACAAAAGTAGCGCGGAGCAGGCCGAGAGTGACTTTACAGTTCAGTTGGCCGCAAACAGCGCTTCGGAAATGACGTGTAAACCCGCGTCCTACAGTTTATTTTATTTTATTTTCGAATTTGGACAACCAGCATTCAGAGAATCAGTAGGCAAAGCATGTTTCATATTTAATAATTTTAGCTATCAGGGTTAAAGTAACCATCATCTGAGGGGCCCAGGGGAGCGGATTCCCCCCCCCCCCCCCGCGAGGCATTTTGCTCTGAGTTTTTTTTACTAAAATGTTTGTTCTCTTGATTTTTCAGTTATCAGAGTTCCAATTGTAGAAAACCGGAAAAAGTCAGACCCAGTCTCTTTATATCACTATTATTCATCTCTTTGGGAGAAATACAAATCAAATTTGCCTGGTGAAAATAATCGGTCTGACATCAGGTGGTCGGTAAGGGAACAAATGCTAGGATCAAAGGAACCTCCCATAAGTATAAAAGTGTGTATTGAGAAGAATTTTACTTTGATATAAATAAAATACAGCCGAACTTGGTTATTATTAGGAATATGGGACCGACTGAATTTGCTCGTTATAAGCGGTATCTACTCATTATATCAGAGAATAAGTATTTTTAAATGAGCGGTCACATAACAAAAAGTCAAAAATAAAAAATCTGAAAACCATCGTAAAAATCCCGAAACAAGCATGGCCTTCATAAGCTACAAAAGAAGTTGTTTATTGTAATGAACGCTGGTGCCTGGTAGGTACCTACGGACTTCACAAACCTTGTATTTTTCATCCATGTGCGTGGATACTTTTTCTTTATTGTCGGCGAAAACAACAATTAGACACCTAACTATACTAACTAACTCATAAACGTAATCCGTTCCCGGCGGCATCCTGTCCGATCGGATTATATTGCTTAGGGTCGAAATGTTTTTAAACGATCGCCACATTAACTGTATTTTAGCTTGGTATATCCGATAAGTTGCTCGTTATAACAGTGAATTAATAAATGTATGGAGAAAATCATAAACCAAATGTCAACAAATGTTTCCTCATTACATCAGAGATCTCGCTATGTCCGAGATCGTAATAACCACATTCGACTGTATACTGTAGAACAAATTATTTTTCTAATTATTTATGTGGCAACATGGAAATACAATTAATTACTCTATTACTATATTTTTCACTCAGTGGCAGATTATTACACAAGTAAAAACTCCCAAGGAACCTTTAAACATTTGATAAAGTCGGACAAACGAAACAGATACGTATGTACATTAATCTTTAATTGATTGAATGTGTAAAACGAACTTTTGACAATTTACCAAATATATATTTTTTTAATAAAAGCTGATCAGCTTAATTTCTATGACAGTGAGCTTTGAAATCCGCCAAAACCTTAGCCCTTTACATAACTTAAACCACCACTCGTGATCATATATTTTTTTCTTCCAGAGTTCTCAGACATCGCAGCGAAGTAGAAAAAAGGATTGGATTGAATAAGGAAATTAACTAGCTATTGAAAATGATTGATGCAGTTTTCATTCAGCCAAAACACCATAAAGTAGGATATAATGTAGGTATATATTATATACTGTAACAAATTATGTAACTATTGAACGACAACATCTTCTTGGCTACGCTTCTAGGCGCTGCTGTCTACTAAATGGGAGGAGCTTCTTAGTTTATAATGGAATTCCGGGTAAAATGGGCGGAGCATGTTAGTTCACAGTTTTAACACGTAGCCAAAAAGATGTTGTCGTACAATAAGCATCTTAATGAAATAAATGACAATATTTTTATAATTCTGTGTTGATCCATATTTATTTACAATAACCACAATTTCAAGGTAAGATTTAATATATTAATCCTTTCCACGCGGACAGTACACCTGTTGTACACTAATTAATTGGCCATTCGATATAATTAGCATGTTATTTAAATGCAGTAATTAAATGCTCCGCAGTCAACAAGTTAAGTCAGTTGGATTATGCAGCGCTCGAAATGGAAAAGTTTACGAACCGGAGCGCTCGACAATTTTCTGAAGAACATTACATAGTTAGAAGACATAGTTATCAAACTTTATGTGTATTTCATAAAAATAAGTGTGTTAGATTTTCTATTATATGGCCTATCCAGCTCAGTCGGTCAAATTATTTTTTCCACGGAGACGGTACGATAATTTTACCGATTTCACGAACAGGAACGGCGCTCCGGTCCATTTCGAGCCCTGGGATTATGTAGTTAATTTGTATCTCTTTGAAAATTAATAAAATGAAAGACGGTACGGGTATGAATATTATTTTTTATTTGAAACTACAAATACATACATTAATGTTTAATTAAATCGTGTTTGCCTTGTATTTTCTTGTCAAAGAGTAGGCGTTGTTTGTGTTGAGCTTTTCGAGTAGTCTTTGCTCAATTCTCTCGGCCGCAGCAGTCGTAAGAACTAACGTGTCATGTTTCATCATGGAATACACATTCAGACCATATACGGGCATCAGATTGACGAATGGTAAAGTGTCAGTGGCAACAGATATATTTCTTGGCATTATGTCAGTGCTGAAATAAAAAAAAAAGTTACAATACAATTATAACTTGTCCAGAAACACGAGTTTACTTACTATATTAATTTCTTCAGGGTATATACCAAAGCAAATTCTTAAATTAGATTATTAGTCCCGAGTTCACTATTCAATATAAGTGTCTACAGTAAGGTATGCTTCTAACGTATCAGCACGAGATGCAGCTGGACTCAACTCTGACATTCTTTGACGTTAAACATGATGTAGCTGGATGTAATGAGTGGAGAGACCATTACATATTCCGCAGTTTGAAGGATCATCAGGGAATCCCACTTCTTAATAGAGCAAGTTATTAATTTAGTGACTTTCAGATAATTAGTAAACAAATTAAAATATAAACGAATTGACTTACTCATCGATGATTAAAACTGAGGGGCCCCAATTTCTTTCTTCAATTAGGTCTTGCATGTAATTATGATCTTCTGATGGGATTTCTAAGTTATTTACGATATGAAGATCATCTTGAGCAAGTTTAATTGACAGAGACGATGTTAAACCTATTAGGCGAGTAAAAAAGGGTAACATGTAGAAATGTGTTGTGTAAGCTCTCGGGCCGTGTGCAACACCACCTCCTTTCCATAGAGGAGATCTGATGGAACCATGACGAGCTTTTCCTAGACCCTTCTGAGGCCAAGGCTTCCTTCCTCCACCAGCCACTTCAGCTCTAGTTTTTGCATGTGAATATGACACCCAGCGGTATTTGGATTGCCAAATGACATTCTGGTGAATTACGTCTATTCGAGGAGATGTCGCATATACATCTGGATGCAGTTCAAGAATTCCCAGCTTGGTCTCAGAAACTGTGTCGATATTTTCAATCCAGACTTGTCGAGGTTTCGAAAATATTCGTGGCGTTTCCCATTCTTTGTGCGTTACAGCGATAGGACCTTGTTTTTCTGCTAAGACAGCAGTGCAATATCGCGTGACCGAATTGGAAGCCAATTTCAGCTTCTGTGATAAACATGCTAACATTATGTGACTAAATTAAAAATAACCATACAAACAATTTGTCAAATAACCTCAATAATTGACTATATAAATCATAGACTATAATAAAGATTGACAATCAATCCTGTAGTGTTGGCCGCAATGATAATGATCATAGATAATAAACGTTTGATAATTGAAGTCAGTGGACCACTACCTAAGTAACAATTTAAATTTATGAATGAGAACGAATACCTACCCAATTGTTATTGATCTTAACAAGTTATTAGGGAATAATAACATTTGAATGAGACATTTCTACAGTTTTACTATAAATGAGGAATATCAAATTTTTGGTGAATCAATGTAAATACCTAAAAATTAAAGCATTTAACCAATTATTTGTTCATGTGGCCACACTTTGCCGCCATTTTGCGCTGTCAAGACCGAGACGTGAAGTCACATTATATTATCTTTTATTAAAAGATTATCAATACGGTCAAAATGCAGGTCCCTCCAGTTTTTATGGACCTGTCGCTTGAAGACCAGGTAAGACTTATTGCAATTCAGTAGTTATCTTTCTAGGATAAGATACAATATGCCGATTTTTAGGTTAGACTACGTTGATCATTTTTAACCTGTTTATACATATGGGCGACACAAATTTTAATATTCCTAATTTAGAAACGTCAAACTTTATGAAGGAGATAATATTATAATAAACCCTTCCAAAAATTATTAAAATCTTCCTCATTTATAGCCATATCATATTTGCTTATACCCAAAGAATTAACTGTTACCTTTCCTCAACTTTCACTGTAACCAAATCATGTAAATGATTATGAAGTAATTTTGATTATTTTCTATACAGGCTCAAGAACTTCGAAAATATTTTAAAAGTCTCGGTGCTGAAATTTCTGAAGAGAAGTCAGCGAAAGGAATTGAAGATGATTTACACAAAATTGTGGGTGTGTGTGATACTTGTTTCAAGAGTGGAAACGAAGATGAAATTGATGCCATTCTGAATAGTATCGTTTCCATCATGGTGTCGGTGAGTAATTTTAATTATTTCAACATCTATAGTTTTACAGAACAATTTCCCGAAACGAGAGGATGAAAATCATTGATTTAAGTACCATATATAAGTTTTTAACTAGATTCACAAAACTTTGACACGTACATAGTGTTAGTTTCATAAGGCAATCAGTCATTTATTGCACTATTGATATTAGGCGGTATGCAGCCAATGAAGTGTTCACCCATTGATATGGAGCAGTTTCCAGCCAATTTTATATAACTAAGGCCATCCTCTCACGCAGAAACTAAAATCCCACCGACTGGTTGCTGATGGAACTCATAAACTGGCCAGTGACTGATGCTTCGCACACGGGGTTACTGAAACCTAATAATCTCATAACCTCAAACTGTCAAACCCATTGTCTTTCCTACTTAATTCTAAGCTTTTTCCGTAATTTCTTTACGGGAATGTTCTGGCAGCCTGTAATTATACAGGCAGGAGTATTTCTCATCATCTGCCACATATTTTAAATTAAAAATCGGTTCGCCCATCTTTAACTTTTGACGTCTTGGCCTGTTATCATCTTGTTATTTGTTGTTCGGTGCTACCAATTTTGGTAAGTTAATATAATTTTTCATCAAATCTACTGATATTGGTAACACTGTTTAATGGGTGACTGGTAACTGAGAGACTGTGAGACTAGCATGTCGCATCTCCTCGGTTTCAGTTGCGGAGATTTTGAAACTGAGAGATTCCACTCTTGCCGTTAGCGAGCCGCCATTGAAGTACATTAGCTAGATACTGTAGTTTCAGTCTCGTCTTTTTTGAGTATTCACGTGAGAAGATGGCCTAAGGTGCAGGCAAGTCAGGACTGAAGGTGGACTGAAAATTAAAAACCTACATAAATAGTGGTACTTAATCACGTTCGCTTCGTTTAGCAAAATTCACTTCAAAATAAGTGATGTTACCATCATGATACTGTGCCGGTAACACAAAGTATTGTTAACCGATGCATTATTAGGGTCGGGATAATCGTTTGACCAAAACATGAGAGTAATCTATAGTTTAAATATAGTGACTTATTAATGGAGAATTGCACTTAAAAGTTGGTTGTCATTAACTAGTTTGGATTGAAATTAGCGGCGACACTTTCTTATAAATAGCCTGTCTAATTTGAAAATGGCTATCTTCAAATTATCGTCAATTTTCAGTATCTGTCCATTAGAATGATCTGTTTATCTCTCTTTTATTAAAATTAATGGATATTTCAAAGAACGCAGAGTATTTTTTTATAATGACTACAAGAAAATAATAAGCACATCCGAACAAGTATATTATAATCATAATTGTTAGATTTCGTTTGTTCATAAGCCACAACTAAAAAAAGTCTAGCGGGGGCAAGCGGTGTTCTGTACTGTAACTATACTGTTCGTATATTATTTTAATCAACATGATGAGATAACAAAAAGTAAATATTTCTAACTGAACTATGTATTTTTTTAGTTACTAGTAAAAATTCATTATGATAGATAGGTATAGTGCAGGCAGCTAAATTGGTAAAGCACATCGACAGGAATCCGATGGATGCGGGATCGAGAACCGCCCGGCTTCAATATTTATTAAAAATGTTTCTCCCAATAGGCCAGTTTTTGAGATTTTCTAAATTATGTATGTTCAAACAACTAACTAGTAGAAAAACTATTCTCAGGCATCATACTATAATAGTACATATTATGTGAAGTACGATTGGAATAATTCATGGATAGGCAGTCCATTTCATTAGTACAAAATGTCCTTTTTTGTCCTTAGAAATTGTCGGTACAGAGTGAAAATATTTTTAAACAATGTATAGTAGAATCTTTCTAATCCGGCACGTTTAATAATCCAGCACTATCTGAGACACGACGGGGCACGGGAAAAGAGTTCTTTACCCATTGGAGACCGAGTGAATCTTTGAGGATTACTACCACGGTGGCCGCGTGGCTTAAGCGCTGGACTATCACGAGATATATCTATGCCAAGGGTTTCTATTGCGTCCGAAATTTTTGACTTCCCTTTACTTTTATCATTATTATATTTATGTGTATCGTCTGAACAAAGATAGTCTTTTGTTAAGGTGACCAATAGACAGGGTCGAATCGGAAAAGATTATAATATTACTAGATATTATATATGTGGTTCGGTGGCCGCGCGGCTTAAGCGTTGGACTATCACGCCGTGGGTCCCAGTTTCGAATCCTGGGTCTGGCATGTACACATATTGTTTTTCAATTTGTGTGTGAGTCAGGGTATGGACCTAATAGGTTGAGCAAGTGGCTGACATCCATTTCTCGTAAAAAACAAAATCTGTTAATACAACCCTCTACTCTGTGGATGCCCATATGATCCTATTAGGATCGGACATGGTCAGAAAAAAAAAAAAAAAAGGCACACTGACTAAAATTGATATGACACATTTATTATTCATTTAATTCAGATAAATCCTTTAAATATTTTTAGGTATTGAATTCTTCTATTATAGGTATTATATTTATATTTTAAGTTAATTTTGTGTATCAATGGAATCAAGAAAACTTGTCAAATATAGGGTTTTGTGTATTTTTAGCTTTAGCTTTACAAAATGACAAAGGTAAAAAGTCTAGATAGAAGTAAATGATAAAATAAAGATATACTAAAACTAGAGCTAAATATAATACTCTTGAAGATATTTAGAAGACGGCTAGCCATTATATGTTTTTTACGCACTCAAACACCTCATACCTACCAAACTGATCATTATTTTGACAAATTTAAATAAAAGTAGATTTTATAAACCAAATAAGTCTTAAAAATATATATCGGACTCTATATTACTAACACCATAAAAAGATAGCTACCTACATCTATTTTTAAGTAACTTCAACTTTTTAATATGACAAATATGATTAAAAATATTTGATTTTCACCATGTCCCACACCTTGTAACAGCCGTGCCAAATTGGCACCGATTGTCTCCAATGGTTTTAACTATGAGAAAATATTCATATATAAATTATTTTGGTAAACAATATAATAACATTATGTTTTGCTTACTATCTATAAAACTTGTACCGGATTACACATTTTCATTTTACCAGTTTTCCATACATTTCTGTAATCCGGCGTCGTCACATTTTATATAGCGCTGGATTAGTAAAACTCTACTGTATTATGCATTTTCTTTTTTTCAGATTTCTCTTGAAAGGGGAGAAAATTTGATTCTTGCATTCAGTGAAAAACTGTCGAAAGCGCCAGGACAAAAGTTGGGCATGGTAGCTTTACAATCGTAAGTATTTATTAAGCTACAATTATCCTGTGCTACGAAGCTTTTTGTAATGTGATTTTGTGCTTGTTTCAAAATAAGTGGCTTTTTCAAAATATTAACATAGTATTAAATTTGAAATAACTCATGAGTAGGAAATTTTTCAACACACTATAATAACATCGTCTCATGTCACTTCTTACATGCTTTCCCACCCACCCGATGGCCATTTAATACCAATCATAAGGCCAGTAATTTCGAATTATTCGCTCCGCAACTTATTGCTTCATATTGTTTTGTATTTACCCTTGTTCTAATACTGGCCCTATTGGCAATAACTTATCAGTGGCCGCTATGTTATTTATTTCAATACATAGTATTTTTATGCAGATAAAATAATTGAATAAAATCGACATCATTTTATATGTTGCAAATCTGTATCTGCAAATAGATTACAATAACTATTAAAGATTTTTCAACAAGATTTATGAATTTTCATGAGAAAAATATGAATGTTCTTTTTTGAACTTTTAATGTAGAATTAATTATGTAGTATCAATGATGTACCAAAGTAACTACAGACAACAAACATTTTCCGCCTTCAGAAAGCGCAAATTTTCTTTTTGACTGACTGAGGAAGATTTGCATGCTTTGATTCAAATTTGCATCTCAGGGTTTTAAGTACCTTGTAGAAATTGGAAAAGGAAAAACAACCACAAAAATCCCATTCAGCACGAAGGCAGACAGTGATGCATCAACTGTATTTTTAATTTTACTCAATTGGCGCCCTATTTTAAAAGTAATGAGTGAAAAGGTTGCTGATCCTGACCTATATTATTGAATTTGTTGGAATATTTATTTTAATTGTGAAAACTCAATGCCTGATAGTAAATGATCTTTTTGCAGGCTATGGAGGCTATACAAAAACTTGGGAACATCCTCGCCTCTGAGATACCATGTCTACTATCACGTAGTCGGTATTGCGTGCCGTGTGGGACAGGTGAAAGATGTGTTCACGGGTGTGGAACACCTCAAGAAGGAATTCTCTGCCTGTCCTCCGTCCTCAGAACAGATGCAAAAACTTTACAGACTCCTGCATGAAGTACTAAAAGACCATCAGAGGTAACACCAATGGAAATACATCTAATATCACTACATCAGTTTCATAATAAACATGTTACATTCCTTTTCATTTTATGGAATTTGAATTTAAATTCTAATCAACATAATTAGTGTTTCATCAATTTTGTTTAAATATTGTGGCTGACACACCATCGGTGTCGGACATCGGTGGAACTATCAAATCCCCACTTACTACAAATCCACCTCAATTTCAGTTACATATCTATGATCCCCCAGTTACGTCTTTTCACACAACGCTCTGATGTGTTGACCAAAATATGGATGAATTATTCTTTTTATTCAACGAATAATTCACAAGATTTAAGAATGTAACATTCTTTTATTGAATATACATAATTTGAAAGTACTTCTGAGATATATATAACCATTATTATAAATTGTTAGCGAGTGCATATACGATTTAACAAAAATCCTGGAGGAATCCCGACATCGGTTAATTAAATTAGTAGTGCAATTTAGAAAGCGCTTCAGAGAGTATTGTAAGAACCATTAGTAAAAATTCGTCCAATTAGATAAGATACTTATAGCATAGTAGTCAGTGCACATGGGCGCGATTCCCGAGAGACGCAGTTTCGAATCCTGCTGGGTGTCATATTTTTTCAATTGGTTGTATATTTCTCAGAAGTATTTTCAAATTATGTATGTACAAAATACAGATGTCGCACTGATTTACATCTCTCCGATCATTATCTAGAAAATTATTCTTCAGGAATGTTGGTAGTCATGCTTTCAATAATAATTGTATTGTTGTTTTTATTTAATAAAACGCAATTTTTTATAGTACTTATTCCACTTTTAATTAATATATTAGGACCGGTTTCGTCCGCCTCAGTGGCACATTTTCAACATATATATTAATTAATATATTAATAATATATTAATTAAAAGTGGAATAAGTACTATAAAAAATTGCGTTTTATTAAATAAAAACAACAATACAATGCAGTTCCACCATGAATTGACAGTTAACAAAATAAAAGAAAATAATAATTGTACTAATTTTTGCTTCCATTTGAAAATGTGTAGATAATTTTACTGACCATAAAGAGGATATTATCATAATATATTATATCCAGAAAAAACCGGAGAAACCGTATTTTTTCGGGACCAAAACCAGAACTGAACCGATACACATATATTTTTTTACTTGAACCAGAATGAAAACCGAAATGAAAAATAATATCGGTTCGAAGCATTGATTATATCAACTGAATGCAAAAGTACATAATATTATGCTCCCTTGGCTATGAAACACTTTTCAATATTGCAAATCTAATGAGTATCTTGATAATAAGTTCTATTATTAATGAAGTTGTTTTATTTCAGTGAACTGGCTTCCAAAGTAATGATCGAACTCCTCGGCACTTACACATCAGATAATGCATCATACGCTCGTGAAGACGCAATAAAATGTATAGTCACAGCTCTGGCCGACCCCAACACTTTCCTTCTGGACCCCCTCCTCTCGTTGAAGCCCGTCAGATTCCTAGAAGGAGAACTCATTCACGATTTGCTGTCGATATTCGTTTCTGAAAAACTCTCTAGTTATCAAACATTCTACAACAATCACAAAGAATTCGTACATTCTCAAGGTATTACAATATACATTTCACCAGAAATATGATACCTAATATATAATACTTGAACATTTATTTTTACGTCAACTTAAGTAGATGTCTGTAGGATTATTCTGCAAATACATAATGATATAGATATTCATTTTATTAAAGTTATCCATCAGTTTCATTCTAGTGTCCATGTGTGATGCGTGTTAGTAATATTACAAATTATCAGTTTTAAGATGATTGTCTTCGGTAAAGATTTGTTACTTCACAAAGCAATAATTTTTTTTCATGAAAATAATTTATAATTGATCTGGAAATGCAGTTGGCGGGGTGGAGACGCATCTCTGTGATACAAGCAAAATTGTACCTACCTAGGATTATAACTAATACTCATTTTAAAATATATTCTATCATGTTTTTCATTTTTCTCAGGTCTGAACCATGAACAGAATATGAAGAAGATGCGTCTATTGTCTTTTATGCAGCTTGCAGAAAGTAATCCAGAGATGTCATTTGAACTGATCGAAAGCGAATTGCAAATCAAAGAAGAGGATGTTGAACCGTTCATAATTGAAGGTAAAATCATATCTATAATTTCTATTACATTCAGTAAAACCTCGTTAATACGAATTCCACGGGACCATAAATCGAATTACGAAATGTATGGGAGAAAAATGGTACCTACTTACTAAAACTTTGAATTTTTTTTTTTTTTTTTTCATTAACTTTGTTTACGATCATAGATATGCCTACCATATTTCCGATACAATTCTTTCAAGTTAAAATCTGTGCAAATACCATTCATCATTAATCCATTAATTGAAGTTACCAAGTAATGTAGGTAGGTATTTACCACCATGTGTTGAGCTAGAATAATTAAAAAAAAAAACGAAATATTTTTTATTTTTCCAATTTTTCAACGCAATTGTTTAGCAATGGTTCTCTAGTAAAACTATGTGAAAATCTAATAAAAATCAACAATTAAATACCTACAGCCCTGCAACATGTGACTTATAGTTCCGGTTCGAGGTACTCGAAATTCGGAATTAAGGGGTCCTGTTCTCAAGGTTCTAGGTTTCGGTTCCGGTACCATTTCCAGCTTTGGTTTTCAGCTTATAAACTTTTAAAATTGTATGATATATTCCAGTGTTAAAGACAAAATTAGTCCGTGCAAGGATGGATGAGGCGACAAAAAAAGTTCACGTGTCAAGCACGATGCATCGAACGTTTGGCAAAGCGCAATGGCAGCAGCTGCGAGATCTCCTGTATCTGTGGCGCGCCAACCTCGGAAACATCCAAGAGGGAATGAAGAATGTGGCTGCTGCCCAACAAGAAGTCATCAATCAACAGCAAAACCCATGAGAAATCACATTTATTCCCGCATAGCTAATTAAGTATGTATCTCGTAACAATCTGAACTAAACTATGATAAATGAAATATGTCTAATTGTACTGGGGCTTCCAATAGCTTCATAACAATTGGTCTTAAAAACAGTATTTTCTTTATTTTGATGTATGATTCTGAATTTTTTACTCAATACATTGCCTTGATTTCTTCCTGCGAAAAAATCATTAATGTTCGAGATGGTGGTATAAATATTACATTTCATTTTTAATGTATAGTTTCATGAGTTTAGTATTTATTTCTGAATATTTTTGGTATTTAATATTGTTTACTGTGCATACTGGGGTGATTAAATGTATAAATAATTTTTATATCAATAAAAATACTGAAAACAAACCATTTTAATTTTGAATTGTACTGTTTGTGAATTTGGGAAATTTTCAGATAACATATGACAAAAATAATAAAAGACCTTATAAATCCACTTCTTTTATGACAGGAGTTGCAAACCTTATGAGCTTATGAAAATTAGTTACATATCTCATAGTGCTCAGTTGTCAACATTAATAACTCAGATATATAATTATTCTTATCGTATCATCCCTAAGCGGAGGTCGGCCATCATCAGCGAGATCTTTGCTTTATTATCTGCTACAGTGCTCGAAATGGAAAATTTTACGAACAGGAACGCTCAATAATTTTTCAAAAATGTGCAGTATTAGATATAATATCTATAATATAAAAAAATATCTTAGTTTTACATAATGTACTTTATAAAACATTTTCATCATTACCTTCGCCCGAATCAGTTGTTTGTAACATAAAAAATATATCATAATATAAGTTTACTAAAAAATACATCATTCATAATAATAATAATAATTATACAAATATGTACACCTAAATGTAAGTATATGAATCTTATTGGAGTAGGGAACATAAAAATATATGAAATAATGGACAAACCAATACAATTGTCCATTTGTTTCGTCAGTAGTTTGAATAAAAACATGTAACTAAGTGTAAATGGAAACATGAGTGAAGATACCTTATCGTGATTGATTTTTGGGTTTTCACCACGTGTACTTCTTCCTTCTTTCCTCGATATCATATAATATCTCTTGATAATGGCCTCTGCAACAAGCCCGAAACGTCGAGCAAAGAATGAAGAATTACACACGGTGAAAACCCAAAAATCAATTACGATGACAAACAACCGTGAAAGTCTCAAACAGAAGATAAGTACATTGGTTAAACCAAGTTACATGCTACTTTATTTAAAGCTAGTACCTAAATTGGAAATATTTTGATTAAACTATTTTTTAATCACATCAAAATCCAACATGTACGAAAAAGCAGGAGCATGGTTCATAATAAATTAATTTAATAAAATTAAGTACTTAATGAATACACAAGTTTTACGAATGTAGCATTCATCATTAAATATGCATAATTTTAAACAACCCCAGACTTGTAGATATTAGAAAAAAATATTCAAATATTTACACTATGTGGGCATGTGGGATAATTTTATTCTAATGGGTTTCTGATGTTGTTGAAACTATTAATTATTATGTAAGTAAATTCCCATTGGATTCCTCTATGATTTTATTTAAATGTATGCTACCTCTTTTATTTCGTCAACATCTATCGCATGAGTTTTCGCAATTTATTATTTGCTCAATGCAATCTATATGTTATGTATTATATAATATATGTGTGCATATGAGGGTGAGAAGAAACACGTCACACAGTGATGTTCCTAAACAAAATGCCGCGTCAATTTTTCTACAGTATTTTAAATCTCCCTACGATGACTCAAATACCCCTGTAATAAGGAATCTGTTCTATGGATATATAACAAAAAACACCTTTGCGATAATAGGTATATGAAACTAATAACTAATACATAATATTTATTCGCTTTTTATGTTACTAGGTATAAGATAGAGTTTAGACACTTACCCAAGTCACCGGAGTGTAAGGTCCTATTCGGTACCCAACTTCTATAGGGAAACAACTTAAAATACATTGTTCTAAGATTTCGTCGTTACCACTTGGCAATACCTACACAGTTTTGTTATTTTTACTCATTTGTACTCTGCTATTATTGTACAGTAGGTACCTATATACAAATCTTTAGTACTATCATAGTACCACTATGTTTGTGGTTTGCATAGTATGCGACAAGTTTCTCCAATCACAAGACAAACAATAATTCAAAACACCAACAAAACCTCACAATCAAGACACAATAATTATTATAGTACCTACTTGATTTAGGTGGGTATGTACTTTTTTATAATTATTATGGTTTTATAAATAAATACTACGACGATAAACGTAATAAACGACCACGACCTCTTGCTGGTCGAGGATTGCTGTTTAAACTAATATTTTGTAAGAAAATTTATTCTTTCAAAGCCCTCAAATCAAAAATTACATGTGCTATTAGTTATTGTTTATAAAACCTTTTTTGAGAGAAAAAAATCTCTTCCTTACGTAACATTTCTGTGGATTTGAAAGCAATAAATCTTCACCGACAATATTTTTTTCAATGCACAATTTAGGTAGGATTCATTGTATTATTATTGAATAGTAAACAGCTTTGCTAAGTAGAAGTTTTGTGAAACAAAAAATATGAACTAAGTAGGTACCTACCTATATTGATTTATTTCAAAGGACCGTATTACTATGGTTATTTTAATGTCCTCAACAATATATTTTTTCCATCAGCTTTATTTTCTGTATAACATGAAGGATAGGTAAAGAGTTTAGGTAGGAACCTACCTACGAGTATTTTTTCACTGCAAATTTATTTCTGCCTAACTAAAACCGAAATAAAAAAATAAGAATAGGTACCTAGCCCAGCATGATATGGGTAATACTATGAACGTTTAAATTTGTTCGTTGCCCCTGATGAAGATGCCCATACACGCGAAAATTGTACAGAGAGCACTGATTTACTTGCACAATAGCGATATTAAACCTCGAATGTATATCGCTCCATACCGATGGGAAGACACCTCGTTGGTTGCATACCATCTAATATCAACAGGTCGACTAATGAACGGCCTCGGTTGTCTTATGATGTATTGTCAAAACTATGAATGCGTTAAGCCTACCTAGTACCTAAAGTTAGCTATCCTATATCCTATATTTTACGCAATCGTCAATCGGACAGTTATGGTTTTGTTTCTCCCATTCATTTCTCTCCCGTTTCATTCCATAAAATATTGTGACTTCCACTCCCGTATTGATCACAAATTTAATGTACTCAAAATCATAACTGTTTGGGAACCCGCGATTTACACTCTTACCCGAGTCAGCTAAGCCCTGTGGTTCATACCAAAGTGTCGAAAATTCAAGCCTTGGTAGATACCTACACAGAGGTAGTTTATTTATTCATAAAACATTAATTAACAAATGAATTATTTTTCACAATACCTATGTAGATATTTCATGTGTTTTAATTGAAAATCAAAAAAAGGTACGTAATAATTTAACGTTATTATCGATATTGGTAGTAGGTACCTACCCTAAATAAATTAATGATGTATTTTGTGATTTTGTCTGCAAGCAAAAAAAACTTGTTGAATAGCTAAAGAATAGAATAATATACTATTATCTCACATTGTCTTAAAGAAAACGGAAGAGAGCAATACAGTCATGTAAGGGTGCTTTCTTCAATAAAAACTGTATTTTTTATTATCAGGCATGGGTTGTCTAGAAATGCATTGTTAGGAAAAAATATACCTAGATGCATTTCTAAGAAGAAATTTGGCTGACTGTGGCACCCATTTGTATCGACATGTGCGAATTATTAAAAATCAGGGGTAGTCAACAAGTAAAATCATTGTTTAATAAAATGATTTTTTTTTTTAATATATTTATAAACCGATTCATATTCTTCAATTTCAACACAATCTGAACCGGAACACCATATTGAATATTCAGATGAGGCTCAAGAATTTTACGAGACATCTCGCTATCAGGATTCCACGAGAAGGAACGGTAGATTCGAGGATTCCACGAGACAGAACGGAATTGTCAAGGAATTCACGAACCGGAACGGCGCTCCGGGGCGTCCCGCTCCATTCCGAGCGCTAATCTGCTACCCGCAACAGTTTAATGGAACTGCACTCGTACCAATCATGGAGGTTTTTAAGCCGTGAAGTGCGGCATTGTCTTCTGCTATGTTTAACATTGATCTTTCCTCTTATGACAAGTTGGGGAGTGCTGTACTTTTGTCCTCTCATAATGTGGCCGAGATAATGTAATTTTATGGTTTTGATATTATGCAGAACTTATCAGTACTTTCCCATTCAATTGAGAATTTTAAAATCAATTATTGTCAGTCCAATAAATTTTGAGGATGCGTCTATACATCCACATCTTTAAAGGTTCAACTCTCCGTGACATCTTTTGGTTTAGGGTCCATACTCCCACTTCATAGAAAGAATTGAGAGAACATAGCAACGAACCATAGGCATTTTCAAACCTAGGTTAAGGTCTAGATTGCTAAGGAGGTGTCTCATTTTGAGAAGGGAATCTTTGCGATCTCAATTCTAGTTTTTATTTCCTGAGATTTGTCATATTTCTCATTCACCCATGGTCCTAAATATTTATTGTAGTTCACACATTCAATTGGTCCGCTGTTAATAGCTAATAATAATTTTGTTCTCTTGAGGTTCAATTTTAGGGGTAAGTGTGACTGTAGAGATAACACCTTAGCTCTGAGTAAACCAGACACTGGTGGATGCGTAATATAGATGTAGAACAGATCATTAGCCTCTCCCTTACCGAGACCGTCTGTGTATTGTGCCAGCACCAAATCTTCCTAGAGGTGACCCTGATATATAGTAGAACACAGCGGAGAAGTCAATAAATATCCCTGGTATTGGATGTGAGGTGGAGAAGATAGACTTTGGTACAGCTTAAGTTTAGATAACTGTGTAAAGTATTGGAAAACTAGGACATTCACTATATCCCCAGTAATCATCATGCCCGGAAAATCAAATTGCATGGCCTCAGTCGCCGGCAGGCCTTGGCGTTTTTATTATAAAAGCGTTATGAAGGAAGTTACAATGTTTCTATTTAAAGAATCCGATACAGAAATAAATAATCTTATTAAGGCCTATGAGCGGAATGCAGAAACATTTGTCATAACTAAAATTTCCTTAGCAGAAAACACTATGCAGAAACACTGTCCTTAGTTAAGATCATTTTTATTGAAAATAATACCATATTTAAAAATTCTCGTTAGGTAAATTAGGTAAATTATTTTATAATCGTTAAACGATGACAAAAATATGACAACTGCATTTTATAAATGCAATAACTATAAATACATATTAATATTTAATTATAATACTCTTATGTTTCCGTTATAAGTCATTATACGTGATTCCACAGGCACCACAAGATTTTTTTTTAACATGGTAACACTAGCATCAAGTGTCATTCTTCATCTGGTATTTTGTATTTCTGCGGGCTGGCGTATAAAAATAAAATAATATTCTGCAAGTACATGCCAAACGAATTAACACTATCAATATTGAGATACATTGTCAAATGAATTTGAGTGTATGGACTGTGTTATAGACATGCGAATTTATTTTGACAGCAGCTGTCAGTGGTAAATGGTAATACAGAAGGGGGCGTGTTCATAACAAAAGTAGTCTATGGTTAAGGATTCCTTAATGCTTCAAATACACTCTATGACGATCGGTCATACATATGTCGAAAAAACAGTGTCTTATGTTGGCGTCCTGTGTCACAGGGTGTCACAGAGTGTAAATACGAAGTCATAGCTGTCATACAATATGTATGTATAAATGTCAGAATGGCATAGATTTGATCATAGACACTAAAACGCTCTTAGCATATATGTGCCCGATCGTCATATAGTCTATTTGAACCATAACTCTATACTCACGATTGTCTATAGTTAAGTCATGCTTTTCGGCGACTTATCCTTAGGAACTAAATCTTTGCGTCCTGTGTTCGGAATAGAACGATACAAATAATTGCGACTTGCCAATTTGATTGTTACTGCAAAGAGAGTAGAGGTCATTTTTCCATGAGTCAAATAATATTGCTTCGGACTAAATTTTGGGGAAAAAAAGACGTCCTTACCCGTTGAAATTCCAGATCGTACTAACGTTAGAAATAAGAAATTAGAAAAACTGTATGGATTAATCGATCAAATGGTCTCTTTTTGTTAATTTTGCAAAATAATTATATTTCTAAATTGTCTGAAAACAGGATAAATACATGAAAATGTACGACGTGTTTTGGTAATATAGCGTCACTAATTGTACCGAATTTATGGGGTTTTATTTATTTTTTTATTATAAATTATTATTTATAGTATTACGGAAATGTTATATTATAATAAAAAAATATTTTTATTGTGCAGTATATATTATTTTGTTAGAAAAAATCATTCAAAATTGGCTGATGTATACTCAAACTAAAATGGCTTTAAAATCTTTATTTTTCTGAAATTAAAAAAAGTACGTGGGTTAATCAATGAAATGTATTGTTTTACCCATTTCTCTCATACAATATATACCTGCAAAACTATTATTAAGTTCAACATTCATTGTGGCGTGACAGTCGTTTTGACCAATTTCGAAAACAGGACTTACTATTTGTCATTTAATTTAAAAAGTAAAGCGATTCGAAAAATTTTAATGACACAGAACGTTTTAGTTGAATACTATTTATTAGATTTTAAATAAATAAAGAGTTTATTGTGTATCAATTCGTTTTAAATATGCTTATCATTTCCGCGATTCCGAGAAGACAGGAAAAAACGGGTCCAATGGCCTTAATGGAAGGTACAAACTACTGAGATTTACGTCATTAAAAATATTTCTGGCGCCTTCGCCGAATTCCTATATGTACATACATCAACATTTGGTCTTGTGTTGATTTATTGACATTTTAATTATTTTTCATCAGAGCCATTAAATTTATTCTCAAATGAAGCTAAGTATGTAATAAATTGAAAACACAAAATAAAAATACTGATTTGTTTACAAACATGATCTGCAGAAACTTAGCTTCGGTGACTGGTTTCTTAGCAATTTTATGGTACTTTGTAATTTGAGTATCACGGGTTACTGACGTTACCCCGGTCCTGATATAACCACAAGGGCGTTAAACCCTCAACCGGCCCTGCCCTAAGACCAGGTTGAGAAGCCTTGCTTGAGCTAGCTCAGCTTTAAGTCGGAGGGAGTAGTCAACTAAAGTTCTTTTCGACACTATTGAACACACCGTAACAATATTATTTTATTAATTGTCCAAAAAGAATCGCCACCTAGTAATAGGCTGACGTCAGGATCCTTCGAATACTTTATTAACCTTCAATTTAATTTTATTTCGTATCCACGTGCATGATATGTCAAAAACTCAACTTCAACTGTCACCCTGTTCCCATACTGGATTATTTCCCCGTGAAAAAGATCGAGGAATTATTTCAAAATAAAACTCTTTAATAATACAGCTTTAAATATTTATTAAATTATCTTTCCATAGATTAATTTATTATAGTTAATATTTATAAACAATTTAACACTATATTTTATTCATATTAATGAGTCGCCGACTATAAAGTTTGGGAAAACATGTTCCATTTATAGATAATCCGCGAAGTACTTATGATGTAGTAGTTAGTGACGTATTCGTATATCTACAAATATTTTCCGTCGACACGTTTAATATCTACGTCACGGGTATGACGCGACGTTGTTTTCGCGTGGAAAATTCCCGATGAATTTTCAAAACTACGCGATTTTATTCTGTGTTTCTCCCCGAGAGCTACACAGGTTCAGATGACTTTCCTCTAATGATAAAGTTCGACGACTGACTTTGTATAGAAAAACACGTCTTTTTATACCCGTCAGATGGGGTCTCCCCGAAAATTGAAGTCAGAGATGCAAAAATCCCCCACTCTAAGTTTATGTTTTCATCGATTATCTAAAGAATCGTTCATAATTTTGATGAGGAAATTATGTCTACGCGTAAGGGTTCAAATACTTTTCATTGAAATATAGATTTTATTAACTTAAAATATAGAAAAAGATAGGAAAAAGCCGTACATGACTTTTCGGGGCGTCTTCACACGCGAAAAGTAGACCAATGGGGCTGTTTTCTGCCTTACCAGGATCCAGGTCTTTGGACCAATTACAGAAAAGTGGTTTATTTCCCGGCTTTTCCAGAAAATTACGAGTATTTAATTAGGTAAAAACAAGCGGCCTACAGGTATCTATAGGTGAAACAAGTTTCATAATTATCGCAAAAGTCCTTCTGGTACTTTTCACATAGATTAGATAAATATCTTCTGATTCATTTATCAGGAATACAATAATGATAAATGAAAAATTGTCAGTTTAAAACGATGCGTATTGTTAATACGTACATATTAGAGAGATAACAATATGTTATAAACATACGTTAAAGTGCCCACCACCACCCGTCATATATGCACGGCCGCTTTCTATGATGCTTTAAACGTGTCTGAAAGAAGTGATTTTAAGTGCTCATTCCGTCCCGAGACTGAGCCGCACGGGACTGATGCTGCAACCATGCACCGTAGTGCTTAAAGAAGAAAGTTAAGAAAGAAAATGTTTGTTTTTTAGACCCGCATACTGAGTGTCACGAATTGAAATGGGTGAGTGTACAGAAGAGTCGGGACTATCCCGCTCCCCATACGACGCTGCAAATTTCTCAAATGCCGCAAAGTTGGCCTCGGTTGCTACCAGATCTCCATGACCAATTGGGCCCGTGTGAGGACGGACCTTGGCAAACAGCTCCGCTCGTTCGAATTCCATAAGCGGGCAATCCCAGAGGATGTGTTCAACATCTTGGTAGTCATGCCCGCAGGTACAACCCGGCCCATCTACTATCGATTCTAAGCATATACTTATCCTATCTTATATGATTGCAGTCACTGGATCTGAAAGGCTGTTATCATCATTACATGTCACCATTTATTATTTTTATTCTTTTTATTACATCAATACAGAAATTAAAAAGTGCATCTCTTCCGGCCTCGTTTGCCATGATCCCCGGAAGGTCTCGAATGTCCGCATCTGCCATCTGTAATAAAAAGTTCAGGTTGTGCCGCTCCTTGCTAAAGATTTGATAATCTAGGAGTAAATGTAAGACGTCCTGGTCGCTTCCGTCGTCGCATGGACACTTTCCATCAGATGTTATTTTAAACCGGTGCAGGTATGCTCGCATGACTCGAGCTGATCTCTGATCTGAGTCATCTCAAAACAATGCCCTTTATGCACCCTGACGTCTCGTGCTGCTAAAATTGAAGGTAAAAACTTTCGGGTCAACTCCCCTGTCGATGAGTTTATGTATCGTGAGTTCCATTCGTTTTTCACCATATCTGAAATTGTAATTTTCGTGTAGCTCAGAGGAAATTTGTCATAAGCTATCGCGGTCTTGGGTTCAGAGGCACCATGCCGAGCCAATTTGTCAGCTCCTTCATTTCCTTCTATCCCGGTGTGTCCCCTTATCCACTTGAAGTGCACCTCGGGGTGGCGCCGTCTCAGTATTGCGGACTCGCTGTGAATAGAAAAGACAATCGGATTAGTAGACAAGGGATCTCCAATTGCTTGGATTGAGCTTTTTGAGTCCGAATAAATACAAATACTATGGTTTTCGGTGAGCTTTCGTTGGATTGGATCTGAGCCTGCCCACTCCAGAGCGCATTGGATGGCATAGAGTTCGGCCTGCATTACCGTACAATAGCTGGCAAGGCGGTACTTACGAGCCGCTATCTCACCGCCATTAATGTATGCCACAAATCCTGCACCAGTACCGCCATCAATTTTGCTCCCATCCGTGAAAATCGGCATGTTATTGCATTCGTTGCTTTCCAACGTTGCAGGATAAGAAACCACTTCAGAAAATAGTCTAGCCGGGTGTGGCAGCCTTCTATAGTCTACCGGTTTTTCGTAAAGCCTGTTGTCAGTAAGGATTACCCGAGGATATCCGTACCTTTTAAGATACATTCGCAGAGCGCATTGGGAAAGCCTCGACCCAGCATGAAAACATATCGGCCTTAACAAGTATAAACTTGTAACGTTTCTTAGTAATAGGGTAAGGACCCATCAGATCTAATGTAAGTATTTCCCAGGGCCTTACAGCTTCAATGTGTGAAGTCCACGGAGCCTGTGTCTGAGGTGCTCCCCTCTTACGCGTCACGCAAATCTTGCATGCACCCACATACTTCTCGACGTCATGTCGTCTCTTACGCCAATGATACGATTCTCGTATCGAAAGGTCCGTCTCCTTGGCACCACACTGATCGTGATAGACTTGTATCACGCTTTTCTTCAATTTCGTGGGTACAATTAGCCGAGGAGCTAGTCCTGGGCCAATTTGTACTAACATTCCATGTCGTACGGCTTGCCCGGCGAGATTCCTTCTCACATTGGCGGGAGAATCAAGCTGCGATATTAATTGAATGGACCAAGGATCTACTCTCTGTCCTTTAATCACCTCTTCACGAATATTAACCATCTCGAATAACATGACCACCGCTTCGGGCCGCCTCATAGGGGCCGCCATACGAGCACACTCCACTTCTTGATGAAGAGTCGCACCCGCAGGGTTCTGAGGAAACCGAGAGAGATGGTCAGCGAGGTAATTTTCCATCCCGGCACAATGTTCTATGTCAAAGTCAAATTCTGACAGAAGCATTGCCCATCTAGCCAGTTTTCCTTTCTGGTTCTTCGCGGTATTCAGCCATGTCAAGGCTCGGTTATCTGTTATTAACGTGAATTTCTTATCCTCCAAATATCCACGATATTTTGTAATCCTCCAAACAGCAGCCATTGTTTCCAACTCGTTTATGTGGTAGCGCGCTTCAACTTCGTTGATGCGCTTACTACGAGTAGCATATGAAATAATATCACGACCACTTCTTTACGTCTCTTTAGGCTGGAATAAAACAGCAGCTATACCATGCCCGCTCGCATCTGTTTGGAGGCAAAAGGGCCTAGCAAAATCTGGCCGTGCCAATCTCAAAGGTTGCGACAGGGCATTCTTTATTCGGCGAAAGGCATCTTCCGCTTCGCTGTTCCATTGGAAGCGCACCGTGGTCCGGAGTAGTTGAGTCAGTGGCACCGCCATCTCGGCAAAGCGAGGGACGTACTCCCTCAGCCAGTTACATAGGCCAAGAAAAGCGCGCACCTCCCTCCGAGTCTTCGGTGGTGCCGCTGACTCCACTTCGGCCAAATGGTGAATTTGTGGTTCATTTCCCACCGCAGTGATATGATGTCCCAAATAATCCACTTCTTGCCTTCCAATCTAGCATTTCTTAGGTGAGACGCTTAGTTCGTGACATTGAAGCCTTTCGAACACGATTCTTAAGGCCATACCTCAGTTGAGACACGGTCTAAAAAGATCGTCGCTAGGCGATGCAGGGATTGCGGGTCGCGAGTGCAAATGGTGCATGTCAAACCAAATATAATTTGTCTTATAAATCCAACATGTGTCCATTTAATGTTCTGTTTATTATATTATCAGTAACAATAATAATATATTCATTGACATGTTTTCTTTTTAAAGTAAATGGGTAACGTTTTAAGTTATCTTTATACGATTTAAGAATTATTACGGCCGTCGCCATCACGAAGCAAAATGACGTGTTTCCAGCTCTACATTCTCTCTCCGAATGGGAGCGAGTGCAAAATTTCGTCGAGCCTATGGTTGAAAATTATTTGCCGTTTCACTGATGAATCACCTTAAGTGTTCGACGTGTTCTTCCCACGTATTACAATAAATAATGATGTCATCGAGGTAAACGAGACATATTTTATTGATGAGGCCAATGAGCACTTCTTGCGACATCAGTCTTTGAAAAAAACCTACTGCTCCCTTCAATTCAAAAGGCAAAACACGAAACTGGTAACATTCGCCATCAGCAGTTGTAAATGCGGTGAGTGGTTTGGTGTTTGGATGCAACCCCACCTGCCATTATCCTTTTTTAAGGTCCAATGAACTAAAAACGTTAGCCGTTCCCAAATCCTTTAAAGTTTCTAGGATTAAGGGCAACGTAGTCGCCTCATCCATTGTTAACGTGTTGAGTTTTCGATAATCAACAGAAAACTTCGAAGTTCCGTCCTTCTTCGGAACCAATACAACAGGTGACGAGTAAGGACTTGAGCTTGGCTCAATTATGCCATCAGCCATCATCTGTTCAACATCTTCTTGTATCTGCTTTCGTTTTTGTTCCGACTGGCGGTATGTACAAGTCGGAATGGATTCTCGTTCTTCAAAAAGATACGGAATTCGGTTGTTCGGCATGGCGGTCCGGTCTCAGCAAAACGATCACGAAAGTCTTCCATAACTTTTGTTAAGGTCCTTCGTGCTGGTTCCGGAATTCCGGAGGCCAATTCTGCCAATTCCACATGCCCACAATGTTGTGGTGCTTGCAACGTTTTACAATATAAGGTTTGTCTTAAACCACTTCCATAATGTAAGCAACGGCGCTTCAAATCGACAACAGCCTGTTGTTCTTCCAGCCAATCCAACCCCAATAGCAAATATATATGAAGTTCCCTGGAAACGTAGGCTTGTATTGCCACTGGGGCCCAGCGCTCGAAATGGAAAAATTTACGAACCGGAGCGCTCGACAATTTTCTGAAGATATTAACATAGTTATCAAATTATCTTTGTATTTTATAAAAATAAGTGTGCTAGGTTTTTTGTTATATGGCATATGTAGCTTAGACGGTCAAATTATTTTTTCCACGAGATGGAGCGATAACTTTACCGATTTCACAAGCCGGAACGGCGCTCCGGACCATTTCGAGCCCTACACTGAGCTATCTCGGAGAAAGCCTTTTATAGTAACAATCCCTTTTGTATGCAGTGACCCGCCCCCGGCAGTAATCAAAGTTATTGCCTCGCCGTACGACGAGCGGACCAGGCCACTGCGAACTAGAGTATGAGTCGCACCGGTATCGATGACGGCTTCATATTCTCCTTCAATCCCATGAACACGAAGAGGTATGGTAAGAAGATACCTTGGTATTCTTTCCAAAGTACCTTCCTCTTGTGCTCCAATACTCCGAGTTTACTATTTATTTTACACGACGTAAAATTATTACTTAATTCACACTTATCACTATCATATATTACACTTATAATATTATTATTTAATTCACACTTATCACTATTTATACTAAGTATATCATCTAATTTCTTACGAGATAATTTATTATTTTTACGCGCAATCGCAGTAGTTGGTAATGTCTCTTCACCCGGCGCATCCAACGTACTACCTACGATTGCCGTCGTATTTCTAACTATGCTATTTGGACGGTCTGCAGTCGTACAGATGGTAGTACCTTTTGGCACGCCGAAAAGCTCTGTCCCCGACCACACCTGTCCCTAGGATCTAAAATATTTACAAAACCGAGAAAATCCGTAGAAAGTGTTACTTGTGTGTTGTCGACAGTGAGTGAAGTAGCCGATAACCCCCATTTGGGTCTAATTAAAAGACCATAAGTTGACTTCACGTCAACTTTCCCTGTATGAAAGGGTAGTAGGTCATGGGCAACCAAAGTTGCGTCCAATGACCTTCGCTTATTATTATATTTATTATTAACAAATTTACATTTATTACTATTATTAATATTTACAAAAATTGCACTAAGATCACACAGATTATGTTTAATACACTTGATAATATTCATTTTAATTTTACTTAATTTCTTCAAGTAAGTAGTTATATTCTACTAAATATAGCGACGAATCTTCTTTAACCTTTCTTCGATTAAGTTGACCGATGGCTTTAATATTAGTTTTATTTAATTTCAAAGCGATCTTGCTTTCTTCTTTAGGAGCCAAATGCTCAACAGAACCTTTAGGTCCTAATTCCGACGCGGAGTTCATTTCCTGTTCACGCTCATCAACGTTATCAACAGTATAACCTTTAAGACCGACCTTCTCTGGGTCAGTTACTATTCTAGAATTTAAACACTTCAGAAAATCATTGAAGTTGAAATTCGACGCGGACTTCGTTTTCTGTTTACGCGCGTTAATACTATTAACAATATTATTTAGATTATTAATAAGATTAGTATTCATATTTAAATTAGCAAGAGCATAGAGGTCAGTTAAATGATTTGTGGATGCACAATGTCTGTCACTAGATTCAGTGATATAACTGGCACCTACCTTTATTGAAGTTCTAGGTGCTGCAAAAATAGCACCACAATCTCGCCTACTGGTAACACAGGTGGGAATGGGACGATTTGGCACCGCGAACTGGCCTCCGGCGATTGGCCTCCGGTAATTGGCCGTCGGTACAATCGGACGCCGGCCCAATTGGACGACGACCCAATTCGACGCTGACCCAATTGGCCTCCAGGAGGATTGGACGCCGCACAGTTGAATTAAATGCGCAAAGGAATATACGTACGTATCGATTTGTTGGAGTAAATAAGCAAGTCAGTTTAATATGCTTCTATCTTCTCAGTAGTTGTACCTTATACATTTCGCGCTGGACACATTTTTAATATAGATTGAGAATAATTATTATGCCTTATGATGTTTATTAAAAGAAAATAATTCTTCCCTCGCTAAAACTTAAAGATGTGCATAATTTATTAATTTATTGTCTATACATGGGTACTTATTTATATTTACAACAAATATTAAATATTATTATGCATAAATGCGTATTTTAAGATAGTATGAAATTACAAACAAAATATTAAGTAAGTTATCTGCTAAGTATAAATGTTTCAGTAGTTTGATTGATAAACTACTTAGGTACTGGGTGCCGGACGAAATCCCGAAGGCTGAAATCCCGAATGCTGAAATCCCGAATGCTGAAATCGCGAATGGCCGAAATCCCAAAAGCCTAAATCCCGAGAGCCGAAATCCCGAATACCGAAATCCCGAACGCTGAAATCCCGAATGGCCGGAATCCCGAAGGCCGAAATCCCGAAAAATAAAAAAATACAAACATCAATAATTGCGCAATTTTCGCAAGAGAGACAAAAGCCCATTTTTGTGGAAATATAAAAAAATGTAAAATATAAACATCAATAATTGCGCAATCGTGAATTCCGCAATTTTTGTAAGAGAGAAAAATCTCATTTTTTGCGGAAAATGGGTTTTCCGATTGCGCAATTTTTTTCAGGAGAGACCATTTTGTAGAACGAATGGATTTTGTGTCTCTTGCAAAAATTGCACAATTCACGATTGCGCAATTATTTGTGTTTGTATTTTACGTTTTTTTTTATATTTCCACAAAAAATGGGTTTTTGTGTCTCTTGCAAAAATTGCGGAATTATTGATGTTTGTATTTTTTTATTTTTCGGGTTTTCGGCCTTCGGGATTTCGTCCGGCACCCAGGACCTACGTAGTTTATCAATCAAACTACTGAAACATTTATACTTAGCAGATAACTTACTTAATATTTTGTAAGTATTATATATATACCCCATAGCCCGGGCCCCTAGACTAGAGCCCTGTCAGCCCTTCCCAGCCATGACCCACACCACTCCGGAATTCGGGTGGACACCGAAATTTTTTTGACAGTACCATTAGAGATTGGGTTTCTAAAAAAAACCTGACATTAGTGTTTCGAAATTTTTGTGTGAGAAACTAAAATCTAAGAAATTTTTCTAAAAAGGGTGCTGGAGAATTATTACAAATCATTTTTTTGCCGTGTCTTTATTTGTCTAAGCCCAAAGGTATAGTTTATTGGCTTTCAAATTCAATGTTTAAAATCATTCTGATAATTTTCATTTTTGGGGAGTGCCAGGGCCCCTTGCCCCCCCCCCCCCCCCCTGGGTACGCCACTGGTCCCGAACCATAGTGGCATTTACGACTTCCACCAGATTGTCGGGCACTTCCCTGCTGCATGCCACCACGTCCTCCTCCGGCTCCATTAGCTGGACACCGCGTTGGTTCGTATCATTGCTCCTATATTGAGGCCTCTCCTGAGCAGTATTTTGTGCTCTTTCGAACCGCCCTTCTGGCCTTTGTTCGAAACGTGGCTTTTCATGCCACCTATTCTGCTCGACGACCCTTCTGTCGTTATTACCACGATTACGATCGTAAGTCTGCTCATAGTCACCCCAACGTGCCATTTTTGACATCACGGGGGGCTGAGTTTGCTTCAACGGATGCAACATCGAAGCCTTTTTTTAAAGTTCGGGCAACGTACCCCAAGTCCCTTGATCAATTTGGAATTGATCTCTTTCCGTTAATAGATCGAAGAAAGTAGCAGCTAGTGTTTCCGATTGCATTCCGGACAAGAGAATTTCTGCTAATTCGGCCTTCTTTACTAAGAAGTAATACGCTTCTTCATCCAACCTCTGTGGTCTCTCTTGCAAATTTATCCTTTGGCAGCGCCTTCGGGTGGACGATTCAAAATACGCCGCCAATGCCAGGCTAAACGACTGCCAATTATCTGAAGGACCAATATTTCTTCCCCAGGCTTTAGCTTCGCCTCTCAATTGGCTCAAGGCCCTTTCAGTCCAATTTTCTCGCGGGTAATTTACCACTTCAAAATATTCTTGGCAATGTTTCAAGAAAACATCGGCGCGCTGCCTCAGATTACCATCATACGTGGCATAAAGCTCCAACTTGGAATTACAATGCTTATCCATTTTTGGATCTGGAGTCGCCGTCGGGCGTCTTATATGCAAGGCACTTATGTCCGTACGAGGACTATCTTCTTGGAAAACTTGTGCGTTTTGGAAACCCTCTTCTATAATAAATTCTTCTTCTACACTTGGACCAGGAATAGGGTTCGGCATTATTTCTTCAAATTCTTCGGTTCCTCGAAGTTGGAAGTAACGGACACCTTATCGTAAATTCATAAAAAAATTCCAGCCTCCGATTGGCTTTTGGCCGGACTCTCTATCTCAAACCGTTCGGCTACAATCGCTATTTGGGCCGGTCATCAAGCGGTGTGATTTAACGACTTTGAACTATATATTAGTTAAAGATCGTCCGATCTTCGCCGCGCAAAGTGGTCATGCTTATAGATCGATTCATAAGTGTCCTGCTGTATACGGCATCACGGTAATCATAACCGGTATTGAAAAAAAAAATATAAGTCATAAAAAAAAAATTTGCAATTTTTTTTTTCGGCAATAGGTATCTCCAGGTATACAGTCCAAATCCTAAATTTCGAATTCGAAAAAATTCGAAAATTTTTAGATTTCAACAATTGATATATTAATATTCGAGCGGTTGATAATATTATTGCTTTATTAATAAATAGAAAACAAATTTATTCATAAAATACTGAAAATAGTGAGATTTTCATAAAAAATCGAAATGAAAATAAATATTTTTTTCATTAATTTTTATTCTCATCATCAATAATATAATTAACATAATTTTCATCCGAGTTTCGATAGATTTTAATAATGTTATTAAATTAATTATATTTTTTTCACTTATTGTATGAAAACTGATAAAAATTTCCTATCACGCAGTTAGGTCCCTACTATCATAGAGTTTGCTCATTTCACGGAATAAGCTCTGCTATTTCATATCTCAATAACTCTTTTGCTAAAGACATTTGAAACTTCACTGTTATCTGTGTAAATAATTAATTTCCTTACAATCAAGATTGTTATCAAAGATGTACAAAATAGTACATGTTTTCTCAATAAAACCATAAAAAACCTTAGTATCACAGGATAACCTCAGTCTAGCCTACCGATAATCCGAACTAGTGATTTTTATTTCATTTTAAAACACCATTACATAATTTCAATGCAGCTATATCCAGTGGCGGCTCTAGCATATTTTAGTAAGTGGGGTCAGATGGCGTGAAATATCATATGAAATACATATTATATGTATACCTAATTAATGTCAATCAAAACGTATATTCTATTTTTATTAATATTTTGAATTCTAACATTAATTGTGTGTACTTAAGTGATTTATTTTGTATAGTAGCTGTTGCTTTAGATTCTATAAATAATTCAAAGAAAACATACCTTTTGTAGCTATTACTTCATCTTCATATGCCTCCTGTGTCCGAAAGAGTCTTATAATTAAATTCTACTCTTCTATTTTTTAGTTTGGCGAACCGGTCAATCACTTTGTTGTTGAAATCAGGAACGGACTTGATGAATTCGTCTACTATTGATAACATGGAAAGCGCATTCAGCCGTTCCTTACCGATTGTATTTCTTGAAGATGTTTTTATACGTTTCAGCGTCGAAAAACACCTTTCTGATTCTGAAGTCGTCATTGGTATCGTGATAATAATTTCTAAAAGTTTGGTGACTTCAGTAAATATCTCTTTTACATTATTCTCGTCCAATGACGCTAAGAGACAAGCGGCGGATTTTACATCACTAGTGAGTTCGTCATGTCCATACAGAATTTGTAATTCTGTTCTTAATTTATTTTTTAAGTAGAAATGGATAATATTTAACCGCTATATCAAAATCTTTATCGGGAAATTTTTTTGAAAAATCTTTGAAAAATCTCACATCCACCAATCTTGCAGCGGTAAGATGGTCAATATTTGAAAATCTATCGCTGACATGCACAACAATGACATCGCATCCTTCTTTCACCACGCGCTTCAAATCACTAGCGGAAAAATTTCTTTTACATGTTAAATCAGCGTAGAGGTCTCCTAATTCATCCGTTTTCTCTCTTATTTTTAATATGGCTGCTTTAAAGTGTGTTATGGCTAAGTTTGCTGAAATATTATCTATGGAAACTTTTTGAAGTTTTTGAAATAAAATGTCAACTTCCGGCATAACTTGCGCGAAAAATGAAAGAAGGCAGCAGAATAACCTATCGTATAAAAGATTTAAGAGTCCACATGCTTCACTTAAAGTTACTGCATCCCACCCTGGATCTTCTTGAAATTTAAAAAAACACTCCCGCATCTCATTCAAATTTTCATAAACAGTGTTTATCATACGCCCAGAAAAATTCCACCTTGTTGCGCTAGGTCTTGGCATCCTCTGGTTCACAACATTGTCTAATAAACAGGTGCGTTTCGTGGACACTGAGAAAAATGATGAGAACCCAGAAATATTACCGAAGAATATTTTTAGTTCCTTGTGTGTTTTCGAACACAGTTGCTGCATTACAAGGTTCAATTGATGAGCGTAACAATGCACAAAATGTGCGTATGGGAAATCAACCTTAATCTGTGCCTGCACACCATTTAAATTTCCTTTCATTACTGCCGCCCCATCATAAGTTTGAGCTATCAATTTCTCGCGATTGATTCCACATTC
This sequence comes from Rhyacophila brunnea, assembly GCF_057557595.1. Taxonomy (NCBI): domain Eukaryota; kingdom Metazoa; phylum Arthropoda; class Insecta; order Trichoptera; family Rhyacophilidae; genus Rhyacophila; species Rhyacophila brunnea. The sequence goes on from NW_028233350.1 coordinate 23,031,973, forward strand.
ACTCAGTACTAACTTTATTTCTGCTGTCAGGCCACTGGCCGATTTATCCACTAGTTTAGAATACTGCACAAATCGTTCAGTAACAGTCCCAAGTTTAGTAATATACCTTAATATTATAACCAACTGTGCTTTACAAGAAACATCGGTTGTTTCATCTGCTTGGATTGAAACAAAATTCGTGGTAGATATCTCCTCTTTGAGGAGTTCTCTATATAAATCGTACATGCAGTCTAAAAGCTCATTTTGAATTGTTTTTGAAGTCCCTTTAAATGACGGCGAATTTTCGTAATAGTTTTTTAATATTAGATCATCTTCACATAGTAACTGGAACACTGAGCGAAACACTCCCGGCTTCAAGGATTCGGAAGTCTCATCGCGGCCACGGATTCCAATTTCGCACGAACCACAAAGTCTTAACACAGAAATTATTTTTGAAAGTACATATCTATTTTTGTCAACTTCTTGATTATGGCGTTGAATATTACGCCTATATACACTGTCTAATTTTTCAACAATGTTTGATTTACCAAAAAGTTTTAATGTCACAGCATTTTTCATGTGAGACGACGAAGTTTCGTGTGAAGTTAGCCTCTCTGATAAATGTTTTAAATCTGAATAACCAGATTGAGCCCAAACAGTTTCACCACCAAAAATTAAACAAGGAAAACAAAATAGTCTTTTTAAGGATACACTTGCAGTCAACCACGTTTTTTTAGTAAACCATTCCGATTTAAATGTCATTTTTTTTTTTGGTTTCACTAGTTCATACACAATAACTAAATCACTAGGTTGATGAGGCCCTAATCGTTTCACTTCTAGTTTATCTTCAAATGTCAATGTACTGAACTTATATTTCAATAAATAATCCACCTCATTCATCATAGTACCTACTTAATATTATTTATCAAAATTATTTTAGTAACGTGAGATGAAAACTATCTACAAATTTCAAAAATCAAATCTTAATCAAACTTCACAATACTAATAGGGAGTATGTATTAACAAATATAATTTAAAACATATTTAAATAGATGGATGACCGTTAATCACTGACGTCTGACTGGCAAACTAAAACAACTTGTGACATATGTTGTATTATTATAATAATAATAATATGTACGTCAACTTTTACCTAGGTACTAACATTTTTTATGTAGGAGTGGGTATTTCTAGTGGCGACCCTTAGCCAGCACCAATACATGTACAGCGAAACGTGCATATGACGTGCTTAATGCTCTACACAGTCTCATAATTGCATTGCTTGCATAAATATTTGTTTTGATTTGACGGGGTCCATTCCAGACGGTCCCGGCTGCAAGGGAACTCGGAAAGTTCTCAGAACTGTGACCCGACATTATCGTTGTACGTACCTGCTACGTAGGTAGACTGAAGCATTAACAGGGTTGCGCCACGAAACAAGAATTAGGGATGGGTAAACGGTGCAAATAAAATATATACTTAATTAATTTATACAAAATCAATGTATTATGGTAGGAACGTATAACATGAATATCAATTGAATATTGATTATAGAATGATGATGAGGGGACCGGGGTCTGTCCCCTAGGTACCCAAAGGAAGAGCCGCCCCTGGCTATATCTTTCCCGTTTAATACCTATCTAATATTTATTAAGAAAATCTGTAATTTATTTGTTTATTGAGTATATCTTGTCAATATGAATTTATATATTCGAATCCCAGTTGGTCAATGTACTCAAATTAGTGTTAACAGAAATCAATGCCATATTGCGACCAGCGGCGGCTCCTCTAATACCATCAAAGTACTACGCACTGCCTGCATTTTTGAAGACATCACTCAACTTTCCATTGTTATTCATATGTCGTCGCTATAGGATTTGTTTCCCGAATATCCATTTTTGTCGATATCGACATTTTAATGCAGTTCAATTTCTTTTATCGAACTCTACCGAAATCATTTATAAAAACAATATATTTTTATCTAGGAACAGAGATATTTTTTTAAAAAACCCGAATACGCCATGTTAAGTTACAATTACTCCGTGGTGTTCTCCCGAATGTCCAACTATCGTACCTGAATATCCAAGTTAATTTCGGTCGAAATAAATCTCTGGCTGAGTTTTTATTTCCCGAATATGACTTTTAGCCAATCAAACCGCGCTGACGCCGTGCATCTCGCTCCCACATTCACGCTGTCTAGCTCTAAAACAATCACGCCCACTGTCATATTTTTAGGCCGTCCGTCAAATTTCGTCTTATTGATATTGTTTTTAAAGTTACTATTGTGTTAATAGTGAATTCATCAAATTTGAAGAGATCATTTATAGCTGATACATCACCAGTTCGCCCTGAACTTATAGTAAAGTTATGGAAGTGAGTATTTTAACCTAAATAACTGCATTTCGTTTTGATAAATGACACAAAATCCCAACGGTTATATGAATTCTACAGTATGACCCGGCAACTACTATGACGTAAAAAATAATTATTATTTCAAATTATTATTAATCAAACATTGTTTGTCTTTATTTTACTTTTAATCTAAGTATTTCTATGAAAATAAAGGCGATGCTATTATTTATTTTTGAATGCGCTGATAGTTAATTTAATTTAATATGTGTGTTAGTAACTATTTATTTGGTGAATATTATATACTTAGGATATTGGTATTATATATACCTAATATTAGCAGCCAATGGTAATTAATTTATAGATGCTATTATTTTGTGTTGTTATTCCAATAGTAAATATATAATATTTATTTGGTGGTTTGTAATAAGTTTAATTGTTAATTATAGAAATATACAGATAATATATACATAGATTTTTTTTTTTTTTGAAAAAGTATTAATATAAAATTGTTAGCAAGTACGAGTAAGTAGCATCATAAAATATTGGAGAAATCCGTGACGTCGGTTAGTAATTGAAGTAGTAGATACCTACTTTTATTTAATAAACAAAAACCGATCGCCGATAGTCGCTTGATTTTGAAGAATACTGATGAGGCCAATAGTTAAAGTTTTTCGTCATAACTATGTCACCTCGTAGCATAGTGGATAATTCGTGGACTGGGTCGTAAACTCAAGAGATGCAGGGATGATTCCTGCCGGGTGTCTTACTTTTTTCAAAAAGATTTTTTCTATTGGTTATAATATATTTTCTCAGAAGTGATTCTAAAAATTATGTATGTTCAATTATTAGAATGATACATTCTTAAATCTTGTGAATTATTCGTTCAATAAAAAAATAGTTAATTACTTAAAAACTATTTTATTAGGTAGTTAATCCGAAAAAGCGATTACCGCATGTTATTATTACATACGAACTTCGGTGATTACAGTATTTAAATAGTACAAGTAATTATTAACAATTATCGTGTAAATAAATATAACATTTGAGGCGCTTACTTTTTGACCACTCAGTAATCCGTGGGCCGTGCAGTAATACGGTACGGTCTTAAATCCCGAACGTCCTTGTTTTGTCCCGAATATCCATTATTCTGAGAAAGCGCAAAAAAAATCCCGAATATCCACAGTGAGTACTTGTAAATAAAACGTATTTTCTGTGCATTTAATGATTTATAACAGTATATTATTCTTGCAATCTATTTTTAGATAATGTTGCAATCATACAGTGTAGAAAAAATGATTGATACATCTACTAATATTTAAATATACGACAGTGAAATTTGTTTTTCGTCTCCTGTAAAATTGGCATTTGGTCTATTCGGGAAACAAATCCTATAGCGACGATGTGTATTACTCACTACGCGAAGTAAAACATGTAGCAGTATTATGAACAACACTCCGTTCATGGGCGCAAAGCGATTGCGTTCCAAATGGATTTTCAGTTTGCACAGGATTACAATGAGGTCATTGTATACTTCTTAAACGGTAGTCCAATGTTCCTGTGGTAGCGTTTTGTGTACCATTTTTACACACTTTATGATCGGCGCACGAAATTAGGACTCTAGAAACAAAAACGCCAGTTTCTGTTTTATAACAATGTTGGCGAGTTAATTTTTAACAATTTCACATTTTCTGAGTTCGAAGGAATGCTGATATACAATATAAATATTACCCACGCAATGTTAGCTCATTTTATAATTTCACGTAAATTAATAATAATGTGAAATTTAAAAAATCAACATACTGCTATGCACTATTAGTACAGCGTACGTCATCCGTCTTTACAACAGTTCATATTTGGCTGACGCATTCATTGTTCGGAACGTAAAACCATAGACCGTGACATTTATTTTTCTTTATTGATATTAAATCATTCTGTTTAAAAACTTTTTAAAGAAATAGAATAAATAAACAAAGACATATTTAATTTGCCTTCTGAGAAGTTCGACATTTCAGTCATTATACACTAAGATATTATCTTAGCTTATTAACACGGCAGCCTTCGGTGTTTGAGGTATTCATGAAGAGACGCTTTACCACCTGTACGTGGCTAGGACAAGTGTTAATGATGCCGCCAAAGATTGTGACACTTCGTACCCTTATGGCACAGCCTCGAGGGTTCCGTTGTCATGGAAGAGATTTGTTTTTATGAAATATTTCATCTTAAAAAAACTATCATTAGATTATATTAGATCTCTAAGACATAATTATTCTACCAACAGATCACGGGTCAAACTCCGGCAAACTGATATATTAACTCTGTCGCTTTTTTCAATGCAAGGTGAATGACAAACCTTGTCACAACATATTTGTACCCACAAAAGCAATACCTAATTAAGTCTTGTTTGTCAAGTTTCTGATGCAAATCAGTGCTAAACTTTGACTGGTAATAGATATTAATTAAAATAAAACACAATAATATTATGTAGCACTATTTATATTTATTTTTATACTTCTCGGTATACTTCTTCAATTCTTTTAGACAGGATATCTAATTTCAAAAATGATGTTAATAAGATATATTTTTGCTAAAAATTGTTATTGATCAGACTTGTATTATATACCAACGGTATAGAACTGCTACCAGTGGCGCACCCAGGATTTAATATTGGGGGGGGCCCAAGGAGGAGAATGTAAATTAGTCCCATAGGCTCTTTTTCTTCTTCACAGCCTAATTTCTCGTTTATCGGTCTTTTGTCTATTGCACTCGGTGTAACTACACCATGGTCCTAACATCCTGAAACGGGCCCTGAGGCTAGGATATTTGGCGGACCCCTACCTACCGCTAAGATTAAAGGCAGTGTGAAACACTAAATTAACGTTTTCCAAATTGTGTTTTAGTTAAAATTAAGGGTACTTATACGGTGAATTATTGGCGATTTTTAATACATCTACTTTAATAATGGAGCTGTCGAGTATCGACACATAATAATCAAAAAATATATTGCACAATTATATAAATAATTGAAAATGGTCATGGCCATGAAGAATAATAGCGCCGCAGGCGACTTTTTTTACTATTAAAGTTAATTTATGATGTGTGTTTATCTCACTTATCTGGTCAACCCGACACGCCAGGCCCCCCATAGCCCGGGCCCCCAGGCTAGAGCCCTGTCAGCCCTCCCAAGCTATGACCTAACTTTTTTAATTTTTAATTTTTTTGACAGTTTTAATTACCTAATTTTTTGACAGTTTCATTAGGGATTGGGTTTCTAAAAAAACCCGAGATTAGTATTTCGAAATTTTGTGCTAGAAATTAAAATCTAAGAAATTTTTATTTGTCTAAGCCCAAAGGTATAGTTTATTGGCTTTCAATTTCAATGTTTAAAACAGGGGTTTGTTAAAGTTTGGTAAAAGTTTAAAATGTTTTAAAATGGGGGTGCCAGGGCCCCTTGCCCCCCCCCCTGGGTGCGCCACTGACTGTTGGTCACTAAAGACTAAAATTTTTGGGGAGGTGAGCCTTGAATTTTTATTTTATGATTTCGGGGGCCTGTGGTATGAAAAAGTTTGAGAAGCACTGGTCTAGACTCAAGAGCTACAATATGTATGCCAAATTCCACCGAAAAAAAAATGTTCTTTTGATTTACACCACCGCCGACTGTGGTGGTTTTAGTCGTTCTTTTCGCCGAATTTTTATTGTCGATTTTTTAATATTGAGGTTCCAAAATATTAATTGACAATGGACAAAAAAAAAGTATTGTTGCATTTAACTTATACATAAACCTCTTCAACACAATACAGCCTAATTCCTCGTTTATCGGTCTTTTGTCTATTGTACTCGGTGTACACCAGTCCGGAATTCGAGTGGATACCGAGAATTTTTTGACAGTTCCATTAGGGATTGGGTTTCTAAAAAACCCCGACATTTTCGAAATTTTTGTGTTAGAAATTAAAATCTAAGAAATTTTTCAATAAATGTGCTGGTGAATTACATTCTGATAATTTTTATTTTGGGGGGTGCCAGGGCCCCCTGCCCCCCCCCCTGGGTGCGCCACTGCAACTACATAATTTTGATTGGGAGGAAAATAGCGCCTAGACTTTTTTTACTATTAAAGCAAATTTGTGATGTGTGTTTATCTCACTTATCTGGTCGACTCGCCTTACTGGGCTCTCCTGAGCCCAGGCCTCCAAGCTAGAGCCCTGTCAGCCCCCCATTGTAGGGCCATGCATACATCCTTGGAGCATATTTTTTATAAAAATATTGAAATCTTGTTCATTTCATCTATGGATAATCTAAAAGCCGGATAACCAAGAGTTTATTCAGCCAGGATTCCCAACACCGTGCCCCGCCACTATTTTTTGACTATGTAAATTTTATTTTGATGAGGTTCGTAAGCACTTATTTAATAAATATGTAAGTAAAATGTTTTTATTTGTCTGCATAAGTCGACATGTTTATGTTCTCTGGCTACTCTGCTGGACAGGAAACAGTGAATTCAACGTGTCATTATTCGTTAAGCACCTTCAAGTGCTTCAAGAAAAATTTGAAAAGAGATTTCAGCATTTTACTATCATTAAGCCATGGAATCCTTTTACTTGTCAAATAAATATAATGGAAATAGCTGTATACATTGCAGAGCTTGTTGAAGTGAAGGCAGAAGAACTGGAGCTAGAAATTTTGGATTCTCAGAATTCCTTAATATCAGATGAAAACTGGATAAATACAGAAATACAGAAAAAAGTTTTCATTCTTAAAAAAGCGGCATAAAGATAAAATCATTTTTCGGTTCCACATACCTTTGCGAATCATTGTTTTCAAACATGCATTTATTAAAATTAAAATATAGATATCGATTCACCGATGAGCATCTATCTTTATAATTGTTTGCTAACAGGAATCATACTCTCCTAATTATGAGGCATTGGCCAATGAAATGCAATGCCGAAGCCGAAGATCATACTGACTGAGATTGATATTATAATTTTTATGTTTACTTTGTATGTATGAGGCAACTATGACGCATATTCATTTTACTGAATATCAACAATAATTTTTATATTTTTAAAATATTTTTTTGTGTCCAACTATAAATAATTTGCTTTGAAAAAATAGGTGGTGCCCCGCCACCCTACCAATATTTTAAAATGTACTCTAGGGTACAAAAAGGTTGGGAACTTTATGGTATAAACATATTGACCGATTACTTGAAAATTGTACCTCGCTTCTGGAAGGAATGTGGTGTGAGCTGATGTTGATTGTCATCACTGGAAAAGCAGCCAATATATGTGAGATAATTATCTCATAAAGTTGATAATTTTATTGTTGGTGATAAATGCACCAACAATAATTCATTCCCGCAACTACATAAGAGAAATGAAGGTTTACTGCGTGATTGTGTCATGAACTATACTAAAAGGAATAGGATGAAAAATATTGAGTAAAACTTTCCTCTAAAGAGATGGAGCAAACAAGGGGGAAGTAGGGATTCTTTAACAACTTTGGGAAGAACCGAAGACATGTAGGTACTTACTCAAATTATTTTACTAGAATACCAGGCTATATACACAATAGTGAATGAGTGTGGTCTGTTATGATCGATGGGTGGTATTAAAAGACGCATGAATTGTGGAAAGATTTTATTCTATACTTCGCCTCAACCATTTTCATAAAGTTTGAATATTTTAACAATACATTTTCCACTTTCAGTTTCATCATATTATTTTACAATGCTATTTTGTATGAATAAACCGGATGATGACAAAACTGTCATCTCGGCTCACAAAACTACATATTTTGAACCCATCGTCTTATAATTTAACATATTACATAATATTGATAAGATATAAATTCATTACAAATAATGCAACTTTGTAAATTGAAATAATATGATTATTCAAAAATTAATTACAAAATATAATAATATATACTTTCAATAAAAAAAATACAATAAATATTTACAGTAATTAATGCCATCATTCAAAAGAATTAAAGCAGCGAATGGTTATGTGACTATTGAAAACCATTTAGTCATTTTTATTAAATAAAACCTTATGTGTTATGACGTAATAATTAGTTAAGGAATAACAAAACACAATTGAATACAAAAAATGTTGGTCCCTCAATGCTATGCTAGGAGGAGCATTTTTAAATATTATGTACTTTAAAATAATATAAAACATTATCTTAACGATATGGTTAAAAAACGAATTTGTTCCTTTTTACGCATTATTCAAGGATATGGAATTTTACAAAATATAACCGGTCAGTAAATACAGCAATGACATGACAAAAACTATAAAATATTACAACTGATAATTTGATTTGACACATTAGGAAAACTATGTATTTACTGAAATAGCTCTTTGAGGTTCATCAACAACTCTCTATGAAATAGTTCATACAGTACCTATATATAATATCTGGATACCTTTTAATGTAGGTATATTTTATACCTATAATTATTTATTCTAATCAATCAAATTATACATTTTAACTGACATATTGGTGTAATTACTGTTTTGTAATGTTATGTAATGCTGATGCTGTTTTTACTTTATAATTAATTATCGGAAATCAAAAAATTCTAATAATATGTAGGTATGTAAACCGCTAACTAAAATTGTAATATCAAAACTATTTTTACACTTTTTGGTAATGTAAAATAAATTTTTTACAAAATGTCATATTATTTGAACTTCTACAGCGTAATATTCTGAATTTAACAAAACACTAATTTAGGTTGTATCAATTAGATAAAAATTTTGCTATGATATTTATGATTTATCTTTACTATGTCTATGAACTTTTTATAGATCATTATATTAATTAATATAAAATGAATAATACAAATTGAAAGTTATTTTCCCGCAGAAGATAATCATTTTTACATGGTAATTTTATTATAGCAATACCACAGTGAAAGTAAGATATAAAGTAGGCGGGGCGGGGCGATTTGTATATTGTCTATGGTCTCGCTAACGCCGATGCCGTTAAGCTCCCACTCGTTACCGGCCCAAAATATCAAACCTCATACCTCAACCTCAGTGTGGTACATTTATAGAGAGCATTGTTTTTAACAGTAGTCCTTTCCTTAAAGGGGGTAACAATATGCTGACAATTTTAAACATCTGGAATAGCCCATATTTAATATTAAAATTATTGGACCATTTGTTAAATTGCACAGTATAATCTCATCGAAATGTGATTACGATTTTTTTTTTTTTTGTAGTTTTATTTTGAAAGCAGTCAAATGGTAGAAAAGTCAATAGCTGCCGCCAACACAACATTACATTTCTGGGTAAATTCATTTGAATTCTAGCTATTTTCAATAATACTTTTTTTAGAGACAAGAAACATAGAGTTTATGAGATTTTTTTAATAGATAGATATTGGCAAGTAGATATGAGAGTGCAATAGCTAGTCATCCAACGTAAAATACAAATATACAAATAATTTGTTTAGTGAATTTTCCTACTTCAAAATTCTTAAGATGGTAAAGTTTTACAAATTCAATATTTACATTCTGCGATGCTTTGAATTACTAATATATTTTTTTTTGTAATACATACCTGCATTTATTTGGTCTAAAAATGAATATGAATGGTAGATTATTGTTTATATTATTTTAACAGTAACTAAATGTAGTGATATACCTCAAGATGGCCATACAAAATTTTCCATTTAAACTATGACAGCAAAATTTTTAATCAGCGATCTAGAAATGGAGTTGAGAACTCTTTTCCATTGGATACGGGTACATCTCCAATTTATATTACATATATTTTTATATTAAAACAACAGTCAAAATGGATCTATGAATACTGTCCATCTTATAAAAATAGTAGGTACAGGAAAATGTTGGCAGCGAGTAAATCGCTCTAAAGGTAATGATTATGTATTCAATTGGACCCCAAGTGACAAGGGGAATTTTACTCTCAAATCAGTGTTTCAAATTATTCCCACCGTCTGATAACATAGTTTACAGGTCCAAAACGATTAGAGCGATAATGCTTCAAGGTGCCGCATAGCAAAAATATCATTCTAAATATTCATTGGCCTCGGCCTTTACACCTGGTGATCATGAATACTTTGAAAATTATTGAATCTAATTATAATCTGTTCAAACTGACATAATAAATGAACTTAGAGAAATTAACCAATACAGTAATAACTCATTTAATTAAGAAGATTTTGTTAATAGGATATACTTATTAGAAGCAAAAACAACAAAAGGATTAGAGGAATTCAAGCAGACGTAAAAAATACTAATTCCAAACAATCTTCATTCAATGCGTTGACGCACAGTTGAAATAATAGATTTGCACGTTTCGATAGCTGTTTTCCTCAGACGGTTACAAAATGTAAATTGCTCTTCCCTAATCGACATGAGTTCTTCCGAATGGCAAATCACCGATCGACACATCGTAGAAAAACTATAAAAACTGTCCAAAAAACGAAGGTGAAGATTGGCATGGAAAATCTTCAATTAGCTCCTCAGACCATACATCGTGCTGTGAAAGAACCTTTATATACTGAGGGTGCTGTGAAACAAAGTTTGACAACCATTGGTATAGGTTTTTCTGAATAAAAATTACATATTGCGATATAAATTTTTATACCAAGCTATTGTCCACTTGAATTTAAACGGTCCATCACAAACTCGTCCAGTGTCATATTCAAATGCCTTTTAAATTTTGTCATGTCTTCTACCCGAATAATTAACATTTTTCTATCTATTCTATAACATCAGATTGACAGTTATCATTTTTCATTGATCGCATCAGATGTAATACATCATATTATTTCAGGTGACTTTCATAATGAAATAAGTTTTCGTTAAAGAAATTTATTACTGTATTGATATATCTTACTATTAAAAGAACTTGAATTTAACTTCATATTTGCAGGACATTAAAGGACACAGCTATGCTTTATTGAAACACATCTTGTAAATAGGTAATAATATGCTATATGAAATTCCTACTTATAAGCGAGAATATTCTGGTAACCAGAAAGAGTAGATAAAGCCTTACACAAGGGTGGGAAAATATTTTAGTTCTCTATTTTGATATAAGTATAATATTATCTTTAAACTGTAATAGTGATTTGTATTTTCTTTAAATCCTAACGTAAGTTGACTTTTTACAAGTTTACAAATTGTACCTTACTTCAAAAATTTAGAATATCATCCTAATTACAAAGCTGCAAGTGGTTTCCAAATAAATAAAAAAAGTCGGAGATTCAAGTGTTTGAAAAACAACTCTGCACAGAATACAGATAACATTATGAAATTTAATCAAATAACACGACAAATAAAATCTACAGAGAAATTGCAAATAATTTTTCATATTTATCTATAAGTTTTGTAACTTCCATCGATTACAGAAAAGACATTACATAGTTGCTATATTAATCATAAGACCGATTTTCTATAATTTGTATATGGTCAAATAACCTGACCTATGTGAATATATTTAGATTAATTGATTTTATAACTATTTTGAAATATACATATTGTTTATGGTATATAGTCTGATAATAAAGTTTATCTATGCCGGCAGCAGGGAATAATTATTGGTCCGTGACGGCACAATAGGATATTTTGTCATTTAGCTATTCAATAGCGCTGGCTGACTTTAATAAATTACACTATTTTCACACAGATAGTTTCAAATTTGGATTAACAAATTCGACGTACACTCGTAACCGCTTGCAGAGCGTCCAAATAGAAGGACACTGCCTCACCGCCGCTTTAAAAACGTCACGCAAATGTTTCCATCTTATTTCACTATACATTAATAAAAATGCGCTTGGAATTTTTTGTGAGTATTTCTCATATATGGAGGTAACTGTTAAGGCCCTGAATTGCCATAAGGTAAATTTTAACTTACATACGCGTCCCTGACCTCGCAGGTACATAATTACAAAAATGGTTTCTTTGTGGTGAAGATTTCTTTCCATTTTACCAATAATTCGTAATATTAAGTTAACTACTGAGATCCATTCTCATATATACAGTAAAGTTCATTTAATTACACAAGAAAAGCATTTTCACAAAACAAAGATTCGTTACAGAACAATATGTAAACATCAACGGAATGATTCAAGGAAGAGATGTTCGTGTAGTCCGAAATCGCGTACATACGCGATCATCTATCGCACGTTCATAATTTTCAGAGTAATTTTTAAGAAAAAATATCACTTACGGAAGAATAACATTTTGTAAAGGTATTTAACAAATCAATGAACAATCCTAATATTATTATCTACACATGCCCATCCGTTAAATTGAATTGTGCAAAGTAATAAAATGCTACGATACATATTTGGAATGGAAATCTTCTTCACGAACGGCATAAAGCCAGTAACGGCCAGTCGAAGATTTATCTTAATGTACTAGGAGGAAAAATTAATTAATTGACTACGATAATTGTAAATAAATAAATAAACTCTAAAACACAATAGGATTATTCAGAACGAGCGTAGGCGACGAAAAAACTGATCCGCCGACATGTATCGCATTTACCTAGAATATTACAATCTAACTTTACTAAATATATTTGGAGTCACCGATACTGTATTCATATAAGGAGATTTCTTTACGACTAAAGCCGGCGGGTCTCGACTCTCCGCGGAGAAAAAATAATTACAAAAATATTTCAAGGAGAAACCTTCCGATGGCGCCCGGCCGGCGTGTCTCAGAGCTTCGTACGAACTAATAAATTTCTGTCAATATGTTGAAATAAAAACACTATAAAAGAAGTTGTGGCCACTGTATATTGTAATATACAGTTCTGCCAAAAAAAGACTTTGGTCATATCATGAATAAAATATTTCTTCAAATTGAAATATCATCGGCAGAACTGTATTATAAACTTGCAGCAGAATTAATTAATTTATCAAAAGAGGAGCATTCGATCCGTCTGTAATAATAATACTCAACGGAAGTCCTGGTTAACAAAAAATAACTAATACACCCGACAGACGTGCACCCGAATCGCTAACAAGAACAAGAAGCTATGAGAGATAAAAATCTAGAGCATGTCTTGGAGTGCGAAGACGGGGTCATTGTCGAAGGAGTTGAGTAGCTCGAGCGCGATGAGGTTGTTGGAGTCTCCGGGCTGCATGTTCTCCAGGAAGTCCAAGTTGAAGTCGGCCGGCTGGCCCGGGAAGGAACTGGAAGCGTTGGCCGAGTGGTCGGGGGGGAGAGGGGCACCGTTGGGCGGCGGGTGAAGGGTGGGGAAGCTCTGACCGCCGCCCCCCTGATTGCTCATGCTGCCACCGTTCTGATTCTGGTGTAATGAAATACTCTGCGATTGACTCATGTGCACGTTAGACATCTGCAAAAAAATTAGACAACATTTGAAATGGGCATGTCATATTGACTTATTACAGATCGTAGGGGCTACGACTTCTGACAATTTAGTCAACATAAACTTCTCAAGAAATATCCGTTAAAATTAAAGAGCAACTTTACTATTCTGTAAAATGCATTGTGAAAATTATGTGAGAGAGAAGAGAGATGTTCACAAATCGAAAAATTGATGTATTATATGAACGAAACAGGTAAAAAATTTAATTACACCAAGCTGACCTAGCCGCTTAAATGTTAGTCTGCCAAAATCGTTTCATACAAATATTATTATTTCGTAAGAAACAGATAATTACCGATAAAAGTGACGGAGAAATGAACTCTACCTGCATTCTAATAGATGTAAATTTCCAAACTGCATTACAATATTTTTTTCCCAAACACCATCTCATAAAATAAGTCATACATATTGTATGATAATGTATCTACTCAAAAATGAACTCTACCTATATGATTCTCACAGATTTTTGTCAGATGTCTATAAGTAACCTTTTCTAGAAAGTGTAGTCTTTTTTTTGTTCAGATTTATATAGAATGATTATGTATCAAATAGATATATAAATATTTCAAATAGGTACATGTGTTCATATTTTATAAAACGAAGAATGCTATTTCTATCGTTTGGGCTTCCACCGCGTGTTCTTCTTCTTACATTCCTCCACGTTTCAACGTTCATCCCTTTGAATGCCCTCCGCAACGAACCCAAAACGTTGAGAAAAGAAGAACTTCCACGTGGTGGAAGCCCAAAAATCTATTACGATATCAAACAACCGTGAAAGTCTCAAATAATGCTATTTCTGTATTGCAGTGTTGATTTAAGTGGAGACATGGAAAAATATTCACTTGGTGTCTTTTAATGTATTACTACATATGATTTATGAAAGGGGTTTCGTAAAGTTTGTTTGTAAGTAACAGAGCTCACACGGTTGGATAATTGATTTAATAATGATAATAATAAATAGGGTCATCACCTGTCCTTGCCCCTGCATGGAAATGGCTTGGCTCTGTTGGGCCATGAGGTGTTGAGCGAGCTGCTGATGATGCTGCTGTCCGGGTAACAGTTGCTGCTGCTGTTGTTGCTGCTGCTGGGAGCGAAGCAACTGTTGCTGTTGCTGTTGTTGCTGTTGCTGGTGCAATTGTTGCTGCTGTTGCTGTTGCAGCGTTGTCGCCCCCATTGAGAAACCGCCTGCAATACAATCCACTTCTGTCACACACCCAAACGTATTTCTGATTTCTAATGAATTTAAGTTTTGTACTACATATTCCATTTGAGTCGTTTTTTGCGACCCAGGTTTCGCCTTTCGGCATCTTCAGGCACTATGTGCACTCATCAACAGGTAAATACACAATGACAACGATTCTGCCGAACACAAACAGCCTTTTAACTATTAAAGGTATATTATTGCACTTTATATATTATTCGGTTGATATCAAGGCCGTCTATAGTCAGTAGTAATTGCGAGTTCCAATCGTAGTGCTAGTCATTGCTTCACTTCGAATGCATATTTCATTCGTATTAATTAACGTATTACTATTTTTTTTTAAATGAAACAATCATCATTTCCTGCAAACAGTTATTATATAAATTATTTCATTGAAACTATGAACAATAATTACCACTACGATAGAAATTCACAGTTTCCTACAGTAGTCTGACTATAAAGGGCCTTGGATTGCAATTGTGAATTGTTTTTCCCATTGTCAATTATAGAAATGGTGATTTCATGTGTTGGCAGCATTGTTTGGAAATAATGCAAACATCAGATTGTTGTCATTTAAACTAAGACACTGAGCAGAAACATACTTTTGAGGTAAAAAAATGTTTTTTTAAAGTTTAAAGGTCTCTAAATCTATTTTAACTCGAAACTGTTGAGTTTTGGTGGAACGCTGGCGAGATGAAAATGTGTTTATTATCAATGGTTGCTATCACTGACTTTATTTAAATCACACCTGTTGTATCACCTCTTCTCACCTCATATTTTCAGCCCAAATTATCGAACATTACTTACCGATGAAGTATGTTTAAAATTAGTATCGCAACTATACAATTGAATGATGAAAATGAGGTTTTAGGATATGGCTTACCTTGATGCTGAGGATGTTGAGGGAAACCAGACATGTTGGAGGGATGGCGGGCGAAACCAGCCGCCACCACGGCCGCCTGCTGCTGCTGCTGATGCTGTTGCATGGCAAGGTGATGACGCCAATCAGGCGGGTAGCGGCTGCCCCCCACCCCTACCCCTGCCCCCACGCCCACGCCGCCCCCGTATACCACGCCACCCGCTCGCATCATTGGACCTGCAATTAATTAATAATCACATTATAGAGTTTCATTTACTTCAAATCTTCCTCAATTCCACGTACCTACATCACTTATACCCAGCCCCCACTTCACTGCATCAAAATGTAAAAGACCATTTATTAATATTATTTTCCTGATACTGGATAAGGAATGCTAAATAAAACCAGATATTTCACCATATACCACTAAGTAATTCAAAGTTCTTCGGCGGTGATGAAGGTGGAGGAGATAGAAGGTAGTTGTTGCTTGAATATTGAGAGTTTATTGATCGATACAAAAATACAATAATACTTTCATATGACTGTGTGAGATTATAATCGCGAGTAAGTATGTACTGGTGAGATCGATGTGACCAAGAGATTGATTATATTAATGAACTGATAAACTTGATTCGAGTGGAATGACGTTGACTATGTCGAGCGAAGAACTCGTGACAATAGTAGTGATCGCTTGACGGACTCGATGACTGAGTGAGGATTCATGATTGTCCTTCCAATTTATTCAAATGCAGTACATATAATATTACAAGAGATATTGTCGAAATTAACAAATCGTAACAGACCCTACTGATCTAGTTATGATTGAGAAAATGCTGTTGATCATTATCGCTCTGTTTTGTTTTGACAACAAAACATACATATTAAAGTGTGTCACTCATTTAATGCTGAGTGGTATGATTGCAACAGTTCCTACATACATGATGGAAGTAGGTGAATTTGTGTATTTGCAAGAAATAAAATCATTGCGAATACCTAGTAAAAATTAGCAAAATATAATGAAAGGAAGGAATTATAATAACCTGAAGGTGGCATAGGTTGATGCGTCGCTCTCCGGATGTTGGGCTGCGGGAACCTTTGCTGAAGAGGTTGGTGCACTCCGCCCATGGGTCCCTGAGTAGCTTTGTAGTCGGGCGGGGGCG
Source organism: Rhyacophila brunnea (assembly GCF_057557595.1). NCBI lineage: Eukaryota > Metazoa > Arthropoda > Insecta > Trichoptera > Rhyacophilidae > Rhyacophila > Rhyacophila brunnea. The sequence goes on from NW_028233350.1 coordinate 23,048,893, forward strand.
GCCTCAAGTGTCCCTGCCCCTGCCCTTGATGCATGGCCTGCGCCCTCATCATCTGCTGCTGCTGCAGAAGCTTGGCGTGCTGTTCCCGCGTCATCCCCATGGGCCCCATCCCTCCCATGACGTTGACGTTGCCTCCCATGTTGGCTGCCATGTTGGGGTTGGACATTCCCATACCCTGTGAGGCGGGTCCCATCGAATTCCCATTGACGGATGTGGGGACGTTCTGCGGGTTGGGGCCTCCCATGGACGTGGGCTGCTGCCCCATGGGCGATCCCCCGGGGCCCATGGGTGACGAAGCTGCGGCCTGCGCTTGCTGTTGGCGCTGCCGTAACGTTTGTTGGGTGAAATTGATGGTTTGCGATTGGGATACTGTGTAGGTATCGCCACTGCCAGGACCTGAAACAACAAAATAAATCAATTATGAAGTTTACAGACAATAACATATTGCAAAATGAGAAGTTAAAACATACATTAGAACTTAGGTAGGTATCTACTCATTTATGTTGTGAAGTTTGAGATAGTATAGTGACTACTGTAGTCAAAAAACAGTGATAGTTGGATATTACTTAGGTACTTACCTACTGGTGTATGAAAAAAATGAATGTAGATACATACATACCAGTGGCGAGGGGTGTAGGTAAGCTGTAAGATTCGAGATAAATAGTGCACACAAAACTTTGTCGGTAATACTAATTTGTTTTCATTAAACTAAGAATACAATTTGCAGATGATGATGATGCTTAGTTTTCAAAATTCAATTAGACCCTGCCTAAACCAAACCCATAATAGTTTAGGAATGCTATGGGCGATCAGACAAAAATAGTGCACACTTATTCAGTCATACTTATTTATTTTCGTTGAATTAAGAGAACGCATATTACAGATGGTATTTGTTAGTTTTTTAAATTCATTAAAATATTTTTCCATCTATAAATATCTAAACAAATATTTTTTACTATTATCTACTATGGCTTGGATTAGGCGGAGTTTAATTTAATTTTAAAAACTAACAAACACCATCTACACATTGTAGCTTAGTTCAATGAAAACAAATACGTTTGACTGACAAAGTTTAGAATGCACTATTTATGTCGGATCTTAACAGCCTACCTCCACCCTTCGCCACTGATAGGTACCTCATGTAATTTATAATAATATATCACTTAAATTGTCATTATTTTAAAATCACATAAAGTTATTAACATAGATAGGAATACGTATAATTATAATTTTAAGATAAACAATACTAATGAATTATTCACGAAACGTTCAATTGTTTTATGAGCAATTAAGTGCGTACATAATATATTGAAATTTCGATACTGGCAATAATTTATCAACACTACAATTAGATACCCATTCAAAGGACAAATTTTAATACAATTGTGAAAACAGATTATTTTTACTGACGGTTTGTTGTTATTTGTGATCTACGAAAAATATTTGACTGATTATACCAAAATGAATACCTATATAATTAGTTATTTATGGCCCATGGAATTTAATATCGACGATGAAATGGCAATGGGCTGGACATGTCGCACGGCGAGAGGACAACCGCTGGACAAATGCAGCCATAAAGTGGCAGCCAAGGGACACTGAACGACCACGACCACTGGGATGCCTAAATAACCTAACGGATTGAGTAAATCATTATGTTCAACGGATGTACGCGGCAGCAAGAACTAGGGACCGAGAAAATGGGCAGAGCTAGGGGAGGCCTCCATTCAGCAGTGGATCGACCCCGGCTGATGATGATTATATTATCACGATTTGTTGTAAAGCATCATCTGTTGTTTATAGCTGGATGTCTGAAGAGCAGTCACCCAAGACTGCACTATTATAGTGTGCTTTGACTAAGTTTACTTTAGAACAAGTGCCAATGAGAGATAGGAGGAAAATGAAGGCAAAATTAAATATATAATAAAGAACTGATACTGAAGATTTAACTATCAAATTGCTAAATTATTTTAGAGATTCTTACCCGACGGATGATGATGAGGTGATGGTGCCCCCTGATGCTGCGAGGGCGCCTGGCCGAAGTACATGCCCTGGTGGGCAGCCACAGACACATGCGCTCCCTGAAGTTCCCCACTTAGATGCATGTGTTGGCCTGCAGACACCTATAACAATAAAAATAAATTCTTATTATCATGATGTTTTTTTATTCAAATATCATTGTAATGAATTATTACAATAATGACGATTATGCCAAGCACTCATAATGGCAATCCTCTGCTCGCCTATTCAAATAAAATAATAATACACGAAAATATCTGATGTATATTTTAAACAATTTCAATATAAGTTAAATCAACAAAAATAATTTTCTAGTTAGGTATATGAGAGGTTCTATATAAGTTTTCATAATTCTTAAATGTAACTTGAATCAGACAACACAAAATCTACCATTTTTTACTAAATATCAATTTTTTAACAATAATTATCCGATAGTCTTTCTTCAAATTAGTTACCATACGCAGAAAAACCTATATATATCTATTACAAAGTTGACCAATGTCCTTTCATATGCAACTTGCCATATAACCGGACACGAGGATCTATGAAAGTGACTGTAGCAAACTAGACTTAAATGTTAAAATAAATAACTCACTAGACTCAGCTAGGTTGAAAGATTTGATACATCTTATTGAAATTTATTCCTAGTTTCGTTTACAAAGCTATATTAAAATATTGTGGTGCCATCAAGTCACTACCTTCATACTATTATTAGGTGTGTATTATAATTATAAATATTAATTGTGTCGATTATTTGTCTACACGTATATTTTACAATTAAAAGAGAAGTACAATAATATTAACCCTTGATATATATTTCAAGAGTTTAAAAATCATTATCCAGCATAGAAAAAGTTCGGCGATCATTTGAAATAAAATCTGAGACTGATTTAAAAGTCGTGAGCGATGGATACTGTGAGCAAACGCTAGATTTTTACGTGTGAAATGATTATGCATCTACGGAGATAAATCTTTACTAACAATAAGTCCGTCTGTGACTCAAAAATTTTCCTTTTGATCGGCTTTATGACAGTTTGAAAAATAAGTTGATGAAACTGGCACAACTTATGACAAGGTAAGTAGTAAGTACCTACATCTTTGGTAGCAATTAGTAGTTTCATCTCTATATTTCTGAAGTTACATGATAAAATTACTCGAAAGTAACGCACTTGCAACAATTCATCCCGAGCAGGAAAGTGGTCATATAGCATCGGTGGACCGCTGAGGTGCGGGCGCGTGCCTACAGACACAACTGTCGATCGCGCGGACTAACTCGAACTTTCAGTCGAGTGATGAAAGCCACCGACTGGATATTCACATAGATGAAACGGCTCAGAAGAGGGAACGTCTGTTTGTAACCATTTTATTTATAATAGATTTGGAAAAAATCAAACCAGTCTATCTCTACATTCGTTAAGGTATGTGTCTTTTTTGTTCGTTCGAAGTCGCGGGGTATCGCTACTAATTGCGTAAAATCATAGAGACGCTATTTAAAATAAACTTTAAGTTTTAAACTAATAAAAAAATATTATTACCTGTCAACCATAATAATATTACCAGATGACCTTCTTGTAAAATGGATTTCAAAATAATATGACCACTGGTAGGTAGAACGAAAATATTAATCTGTGTATTACTGTGTAACCCAGAGTTATTTATTGACTATGTTACTGAGCTACAATGCGAAATGATAAGTTGAAGTGTCATGGCCGCCGTCGTGGCGCTGCGATCTATGTCTATATTGTAGTTCTCGAAACGGTCACCCTTCACGTTAAACTTGCCGGCACAGTACTACGACATATTGTGAGGGTAGGGTACCATAATAATTATATGTTATTCTAAAGGAAGGCATTTCCTTTGTCGAAGTAAGTATGTACTATTATTTCAAGAACGCGTGTACTTATTGATAATTTTTAGACGTAAACAAATGACCCGAAAGACTAAATAATATAGCTCTCACATCTGAATCCACAAGGAAAAAATATCCCATCACAAAAACCTAAAATAAAAATGAAAAAAATGTCGAATCTGGCTGGTGGAAAAATAGATCCTTTTTCATTTTTGCATATGACAACTCTATGTGAGCATGACGTCATTGTGAAAGGAACGGCATTTAAAAATTCAATCGACAAACCTCACTTCTCGAGAGCTCACCTTTCTTTATCGCATTTAGTTCGAAAGGAGCGAGAGGCGAGGAAGTATAGGCTGCAAGGTGCGAGGGGGGAGAGCGGCCGGCGCAGAATCAATAGCGGCGTCGGCGTCGGCGGAAATTGCCAGGAAAGCGCATGAAAATTAACGGGCCGCCTGATCATGTCATTTCCCGCGACAGATGGAGCACAAATCGAATGGCGGGAAAAACATTTATTCGAACAATGGGCACAGAAAGCCAATCTTGGTCGCCCGTTACAAACACCTACCTAAGTAGGTACATACACAAATGAGTGATTTTACGAACTTTACGTGCGTTTTGTAACAGTTTAATGTTCAGTAATAACATTAAAATTTATACTAGAAAATAACGTCCGAGTCTCAGCATATAATTCAAAGTTTTATAAAACTAATTTATATAAATATTATCAAAATCGCGACGTCAGTCGGAACGTGTAAAATAATACAATGTACCTACCTACCTAAGTATGTATAAACTTACAACATAAACACAACATAAATGATATTTCAGCCATTCGATGTGTCACATTATCGTTTCTTATCAAACCAAAATGTGGTTGATTACATACAGAGTGATTTTAGTACGAGATAATCAATATTACAATATTAATAATATAATTGTATGTCGCTATAAAATGGAATTTTACCACAATATGCAGAAATAGTTTCCTAATTAATAGGTAAACAACAGTTTATTTAACTCACGCAATTAAATTTAACAGTGAGTACAATAACTATACGTGTGATACCTACGTATATTATTTTTATATAGGTGTCTTCAATGTGCACCTGTTTATTGTTTTAAATAAAGAATTTCGAATATTACTGTTTGACAAATTTGATGGAATTCGAGGTTTTGGTGTGATTAAATTGATAGGCCATAGAAAAAATATATTTCATACATTGACTCATTGAAAGACGTTGATATGTATAATATCGCGGCCTGTTTTACGTTTTGTTATACTGCACGTATGACGTAGTTATTTGCATTTTTGTATTTTTAATCTATATAATGATGGTTCAATGTACAGCAACACTTGTTTTACACTTGTAACAAACGCTTTTACTTACATACTACAAATCAATCTACAATGCAAAATGGTTTCCAATTTAATAGTCTTATAATAATAGTAAACATTTTTACACATTCACTTAAGATAATATATTATTTTGTAATCCCAAGTCTCTATAAAAAAGGTATTTTTCAAGGCTATACTTCAGCTGAGGCATGGTCTAAAAGGATCGTGACAACGCGACGCGCAGATTGTGCAAACGATGCGTGACGAACAAAACATAATTTGTCATAAAAATTCAACATGCGTCCATTTAATGTTATGTTTATTGTTATATTAGTAATAATAATAATATATTCATTGACATGTTTTCTTTTTCAAGTAAATGCGTAACGTTTTTAGTCATCTTTACACGATTTAAGAACATATTCCTCCGACGCCATCACAAAACAAATTGACGTGCTCACAGCTCGACTATCGCTCTCCGATTGGCAACGAGTGCGAAATTACGTCCCACCTATTGTTGAAAATTATTTGCCGTTTCACTGATGTATGCTCTTAAGGTTTTACATAATTATCGTCAAGTCAATGATGATTGAAAACGCAAAGATGTGATGACAATAACATCACACATTTTTCACAGTTTAGCTTCTGTATATTATTTTCAGAGATATAGGTACATATTACATACTTACATTATTTTATATTTTTAAATCCCGCACTTCAAAAACTAAACCCAACATATAATGCTACTTCGGCACATTGCAACTTGCAATGCAGATACAATACAAGCGATTCGTTTAATTTCGATTAGTTCTTAAATAAACAAGATTACAATATTATTAGAGTCGATACACGCATATTCCCTGTGGTAGCCTCATCTCTCCCGTGCAAGGCGCAGTTTACAAGAGAGTGATAAGAATCCGCCCTCGGGATAAGAGAGAAAAGGCGGCGGATGGCGACCTCCTGCGGGAGGAAAGCGGGGGTGCGGAGACCTGGAGCGATGACCCGAACCCCGCCTGATTTTCAAACGGAAAACCCCATATTATTACGATACAATTTAATCTGGGTATCTGGTCAATATCGGTACAACGGAAATAAGAAGTGATAAGAAAGCAGATAATGTCGCAGTAATCATCAAATATGTATATGTAATGAGATGACAACATACTCGTACTCTTTCCGTTATCAATCGAACAGTCAATGCCGAAATGTATTGAATTACTATTATTCATTATTTATTTAAAATAATGAAAAGATATATCTATCTAACGTTCATTGACAAAAATGTGTGACGAACAATAAATAATATATTTTTTTTGTAACTTCAGATAAAAAATAGGTACTTACCTAATGAAATACTTGAAATACTACCAAACAAATACATAAATAAGGAGTGTCTCGTTTTAAAATGATTTCTTTACCTATAAGAAGATAATAGGTATAATATCAATTTGCATAATTTCTTTATAATTTGCAGTGGCGTATTATCTAATTTGATACGCGGAGTCAGGTAAGCTAATAATAAGTGTTTGCCAGACTAAAATATGTGTAAGTACGTACTACTGACTGACTAATAATTATATTAATAAGGTTGCACTGTCTTTGTTGCTAGGTCACATTTTTTGCAATGAACAAAATGCATGAATTACAATACCTAATTACATGAACGAAATATAATCGTGCCACAGCGGTCGAATTGCATTGCAACGTGAAAATGTCGAATTTTCGTTCACTAATATTATTATAATTTATAATGTTCATCATAGTTAATAATATTACGTTAAAAATCAGCCAGATCGGCTTTCAAGATATACCTACCTCATATAACTTTAATATCGTGTAAAATTTACTACAGTTGAATAAAAATTATAATTTTACACCGAAATTCTACAAACAAGTATCTATAACTATAAAGGTTTTTTTCAATAGTTCTATAGTTAATACATTTTTTTGTGATTGCAACATTGGTTGTGGGAAAACTATGTAATGTAATAAAGTTTGCAAATTTAAGTAAGTAGACATTTTTTGGTATGTAGGTTGGTACATTTTCTTCAGCCATTTATCTTAAATATAAAGTCAGAAAAGAAAAATAATATATAAATAAGGATATCAAATCTTCACGATACTATTACCCCAATTAAATGAATATTTTCCATTTTTCTCAATTTTTAACTATTTTTTTTTTAATTTTCTCAGTAAAATCTTTCCAAATATCACCAAACTGTTGTCTAGCATATCTATAAATAATATATTGTGTGATTGTTTCTTATTAAAAAAAGTGTCAAAAAGTTTAAAGTCATCTCAATACAATAGTTAATGTAAAACGGCTCTTTTCTCCATAACTTAAGGGGGGACATGCTCGTCGAAGGTCAAAATTGAGTTTTTATTGTATTTTCAAACCATGATTCTGGACACTCCTTAAACGTTGTATATAATCTATTTATATAATTTTGAAGCCTTATTATCCTTTATAGTTATTTTAAACATTTGATGACTGCAAAAATTATTTTTGTTACATAAAATAGTATTCTTTTAAACCTCTCGCTCTAATGTTTTAGAATATCGTCATATTTCAGTACATAACTGTGCAGTGGTGTTAAGATTTTTTACATTTATTAATTTTTAAACGCATTTATAAAACCATTAGTATAATTTATTACGAGATAATTTTTCTAAAATGTTCACGATAAAAAATTATATTGATAATCTCTGTGATCCCAAATTTGACAAGAATTAGGCATTATATTATTCAAAAAATCGGCAAGATTAACACATTTGAAGATGATTCTAAAGATACTTATTATAAGCTATGTCTTTGACCATTCAAGTATGATAAACATCTTATGAATGATTGCTGTATAATAATTATTGACCTAAGAATAAGGTAGTGTTTTTTTTAAATACGCGATTTCTTTTGTCATTCCCCAGTGATTAAGCTACAACATACGGCCGTAGCCATAAATTGACAAACTATAATTAAAGTAGGGAGTAAAATGATATTGACGCGCGTGTTTGAACATGTACCGTTTAAAAAAAATAAAAAAAAATTCGGTTAGGTACATGTTCAAACACGCGCGTTAACATAATTTTACTCACTACTTTAATTATAGTTTGTCAATTTATGGCTACGGCCGTATGTTGTAGCTTAATCACTGGGGAATGACAAAAGAAATGGCGTATTTAAAAAAAACACTACCTTATTCTTAGGTCAATAATTATTATAAAGCAATCATTATTCATAAGATGTTTATCATACTTGAATGGTCAAAGACATAGCTTATAATAAGTATCTTTAGAATCATCTTCAAATGTGTTAATCTTGCCGATTTTTTGAATAATATAATGCCTAATTCTTGTCAAATTTGGGATCACAGAGATTATCAATATAATTTTTTATCGTGAATATTTTACAAAAATTATCTCGTAATAAATTATACTAATATTTTCATAAATGCGTTTAAAAATTAATAAATGTAAAAAATCTTAACACCACTGCACAGTTATGTACCGAAATATGACTATATTCTAAAACATTAGAGCGAGAGGTTTACAAGAATACTATTTTATGTAACAAAAATACTTTATGCAGTCATCAAATGTTTAAAATAACTATACAGGATAATAAGGCTTCAAAATTATATAAATAGATTATCTACAACGTTTAAGGAGTGTCCAGGATCATGATTTGAAAATACAATAAAAACTCAATTTTGACCTTCGACGAGCATGTACCCCCTTAAGAATTAAGGCACACATCCGCGTAGAGATCGTTTACCTAAATACCATATAAATAAATGTCATTTGCAGATATTTCTAACGGCAAAAATGGTACCAATCAGGTTAGGTATTATAAATATTGTAAGTTCAACATATCGAAGCACGGAGGACAAGAGTGCACCGCGTTCGCAAGTGCTCTTCAGCATAAATGTCTCAGATGAGCAACCATTCAACGGAAAAATAGATAAATAATTGTACAATCATTAACTTACAAACACAAACGATTTGCGATAGAAAAAAAATAATAAAATTAAAAAGATATTTCATGTTTATTTCTACAACTGGTGGAAACAAACACCATGGCATTAAATTTATGTCATTGATTTTGTTTCCAACTTCGCCGGGAGACTACACGATATTATCTCCTTGCATGTGGAACTGTAGGGATTATCGCTAAGGGACCCATTCACTACTACCATTAAACCTAATTGGCAAATAGTACAGAAAACGCCGAATGTATATATATTTAAATATACTGTAAATTGTATAGTTAAAATCTCTATAGTTAAAACTCTTAATATACGGAGGTCGTGTTACCTTACGTTACGATGGATTAATCGCGATGAAAAAAATAGGGGTAAAACTTTAATCTCAATCATTTTTTTCGCACTTCGGAAGAGGTGGAGAAAATACGTTGAATTAACCTTCGTATTTATAGAGAAATGCTAAGTGGTCCACTATTGTTATTAAATTTTTGCTGTCACCGTAACCTGTACACGCTCAACATATTGTGTACCTAGTGAAATTTTATGATAATTGTAATTTTTAACATTTCTCACGAACCTTCATAGTCCGAAGTTAGACATATTTACAAGAATTGTTTGTTAGATATTCGCCGATTAAAGGAGAAATGCACAAACCTCTTATCCACGGTTAGTTAGGCATGAGGATAGTGATGGAATAAAAAAAATATTGGTTTCATTGCGAGAAACATAGAAGTTCTCATGATACTCTCTCATGACATTCACTCCTGCAATTAGCATTAATGCAGCATCAGATATAACCAAAGTGTTTTATTGATAAAACGTTGAGGTTGGCCATCGTACAGGCCTGTGTCCGGCGGCTAACATTACAGCAAGTCCCTCGCCTACCGTTCAGCGGGAGTCAGGAGTTGAACGACTGACGAGCGGGGCGAAGGCGAAGGGCCAGTCCTGCCGGCCGGCACGCTCCGCGCCGCGGACGAGCTCTCAGCTCGCTCTATCGACGCGGCGACGCGCTGTGTGCCCTGCGGCGTAACGTCACGCGAGCCATTGTCCACTCATTCTTCTGCCGGACGACGCTAAGCTACCTTCACAATGACTTCATACTTTAATGATCCTATTATGTCATTATGAGAATAGACGAAAATTCGTCAAAAATTAACCCGAAGGCAATTTTTGCATCTAACGAATCATTTTAATCCGGAGACATAGGTAACTGTGGACTATTTATTGCTGACAAAATTTCCCAACAACATTGATTTCGATGTTTAATAATATGTAGCTAATAAAATTGCACCGCAGGCGATTTTTATTACTGAAAAAAAACGAAACCAACTTTTTATCAGAAGTTCGAAGTTATGATTTTTCTAATTGTTGGTTATCCAGTTCTAATTGGTAGAAAGTATCGCGGAAAAAGATATTCTACCATGAGTCTAGACATATTATTCTTTAATTCAATGGGTTTTTAAGCAATCATTATTGTATATATTATGTACATTTAACCCCACAATTGAAAATTGATTAAAACGGTGTACCATATTTAAATGAAAACTAGTCCAGATAATTGTTAGCCAGTGGGTCTCAATACGTGACATGTGGGGCTGCAAGTTGTGCACCAATATTTTCTATAATAGTGACAGTGACAGTTTTTTCATGGAAAATACAATTGGCCGGAGATATCGTAGTTTGAGGCAAAAGCAGAAGTTTCTGGCTCATGAAAAAGCAGTTTTATCCACATATTCATTGGATTTTCAACATAAAATTTAACTACCTAGTGTAATAATACCAATTAACGTGTACAATATTTGAAAGTAATGAATATGAAATGATTGCTAATTCGCAATGTGTGGGTTTCTTTTACCACAAAACTTTGGCATAATATTATATAATACAACAATAGAATAAAGTAAACCATAAAAACGAAAGGTATTTTATATATACCATTGTGTTATCATGCGTGATGCTGATGACCAATGACTGATAACATTGTTTTTATAAACGGGTTTAATCAAAACTATTGTATAATCACTATATTGATTATTAAATATTGCGAATAAAATGTTACCTACCTACCTCATTTGATAAATCGTATCACACATCGTAACATCGGACACAGTTCAAATTTTCTTAAACATACGTCTTAGATTTCTTATTTCGGATAATACCTATAATAGTAATCATTATCAATTATTTTCGAAGGATCGCTTGAATTCATTTTTATAAACTATCTGTTTTACCGTTTGATATACGTAGCGGCGACGAGGCAGGTTTAATACGAACGAGTAGTGCGAACGAGTCTTTGGGTGTGTCCGCGCCGCACTCAGGCCCCGAGTTAGTTGACTGCGGGTCTGCGCGACCTCAGGGTTAACAACCTGTTCGTCTCTTCCCGCCGAACCGATTCTTCTGCCGCGACCGCCGACCTCTCCACGGCGAGGTTCCTTGCTCCAGTTACCGCTACCAAGAATTTCACCGCTCTTACAGTAATGCAGTACCGAGCTCGCCGGCTGTCATGTCATCCTGTCGTGGACCCGCGGTTCACGCGGTGACGCCGATCGGGATGGCCAATTTATTGTTATCGAATAATGGTCGATCCCCACATGACAGTAATCGAATTAAATATGCGTCAGAAATAAAATTCAAAACAAATATAAGTCTTTGGTTATGAAAAGAACAAAATTGGAAAGTAGTTTTGATATAGGCAGTTTTAATAAATTTGTGAGATTTTTCATTTGGCCAACCCAATCTATTCAATTAGTATTGCTGGTTAGTAAAAATAAAAATTGGTTCTTGTCTGTTTAGTGGAAGCCAGCGGCAAACAAATTTTGAAAATAGCCGATATAGTGGATAATTTGTTTGGAATGTAAGGTAAGGTAGGTTAGATTAACATTTTTGAATAATTCATGAATTTTTCCGAAATCGGCTATGAAAATTGCCGCTGCTCCCTCCTGTCTTCCAGTAAACAGATCTGCACCATAAAATGTGTCATTGCAGTTTCTTTTCGCGGTTTACAAGGAGATATTAAAGGTTCAAGCAATCCCAACGAAAAACATCAGTTTTGCAGCAACATAAATTTACCAAAGACTAAAGAGTAATATTATTACTTTGTATTTTTACAGTGTTATAATCATTGTAAATGTTAAGAAGGTATATGTATTACTATACGATTAATTTTATACGAAAATGTGCAAAAAAATATGTAAATAGTAAGAATTTATGTATTGTGGCATTCAATCTTTCACTGCCAAAGATATTTATTATATTCAATTCTGAGTTGACGAAGCAGAATGTCGATCAGATATATTATATGCAGTGAAATTATTTTCCTTCATGTTAAACAGTTAAACTCCACCGTAGGATACCCAGCAAGCTACCGCGTCATTTCGGTAGTTTGCGACCGTGTGTGCCGGCACTAAGGGGGACAACGGAATGTCAACACTTTTCACGTACCGCATTCCGCCAATCTCCCTGATGGTATATAGTAATATAGTAGGCAATTGTTTGAATAAAAAAAGTCACAATTGTAATAAAAATATTTTCTGAAAGGATTATAATAAGTAGGTAAGTAATATAATACTTGAGTAAATTTAATTTTCAAATTTCTGATTAGTATTCTTTCGTTTTTTTTTTTTAAATAAAATAATTTTGAATTTAAAAATAAATCCCCCGCACTGCGGAGTCTTGTAGTTGCCGCTGATTGTACTGCATTCATCAATTGAAAATTACTACAAAACAGCACATCCTTGCTAGGGACGAGTCGCGTAGGATTTATTTATTACTATTATTGGTGTTGTATTGAAAACATTTCTGTGCTTAGATATTATAACTAACTGTGGCCGATAACGACAAACTTGACTGACTTCAAGAAATCAGCACATCGAGAATGGTTACCAGCTATTTGATTGGGAATGTATGTAGGTATGAAAACGGAACGGCCTGCGTTTTTAAAATATGCGACTAGGTATAACATATACGCACTCAGTAAGAGCGACGATGCTACGCCTGACGCTATTGCAATCTATAATATTGATTATATTAACGAACATTGAACGACATCATTATAACATTATAAAACTTAGTAAATTAACTATTTCATGAAAAGATATTTTGCGATTGCGGATGTAAGCACATGATAACTCACGACTCACGACTCACGAGTAAAGACATAAACAGTGGACACAGTAAGGAGAAGCCTTTATCTAGTAGTGGATAGAAAGTGATGATGACGATGATACAAACATAATATGAAGTTTATTATTGTCCATATTAGTTCGCTTCTTCTCAATCGTCAAATTATAACAGTTTCATTAATAAATTCCAAACATTCTATTAAAATTACATTCTTTAATCTATCATTCGTCTCTCTTTTTTAGAGGTAGGTATCACTATTTTGTCTCGACAACAATATTATATTATCATTGTATTGTCTCTCATAGGCAGTGGCGGCCGGTGATCATAAAATTAGGGAGTGCATGCAAAGACATGCATTTTCGTTTTTGTGGTATTGAAAAAAATCGGCAATAGCCTTCAGAGTGGAGGTAGGCTTATGCTTAAATATATAATACATATTGGGGGGGGGGGGGTTGAGAAACGAATCGACGCTCACATTCACCGACAGCATTTATTTATTGTCAAAGTTATAAAGTCCAAGCTTCTGGATATGATAGGTATGATGCAAAAGGCATACAAACTCTTTTCGATTTTTATTGTAATACATTTCATATGTGCCAACGTAGTTTCCACGTTTGACACTCCTAACTTCCATAAATTATAACTGATGCAAGTATTTTAGACAATATGTCATTGGTACAAAGCCGTAAACTCCTCATTTGTGTAGCTCCGATAGGTAGTACGCGGGTTATGGTCGGTTGAAGTTCACATACTGACGCAATTCGGGCATATCTTATACTCCCCTTTCGGTTATTTGCATCCCACATTCTCCGCATATACCTACGCGCTGTATCATTTTGATAAATACTATGGATCGGTGATTTTTCAACGGGATATAGTTACTATCTGTTAAAAAATTGCTAATACTTTGTACACCTCAACTCCAGAATTGCACTCTAAATGGGACTGATTTGAAAGACGTATTCAAAATGAAAAATACTTCGGTAACACGAATATTGTATTTGATAGAATAATTTATATTTCTTTTCTTCAATAATTGACATTGGAAAATTGCTTTGTTCATCTTCTTAAAAAAATATTTTATCCTCTTTTACGTTCAAAATAACGCTCATACTCCACATACACTATTGAAATACCTAATATTGTAGAAATTGTTACAATGTAACGCTTTTGTTAAATAACTACTTCTCTTAGAGTAGTATAAGTAGGTACGTAAAAAATTGTAGTATGTATATTATATTATGTAAAGGTTATTAATAGTTTATCAATTACTTACTTACAAGTTTACTTTGCTCTAGGCATAATAAAATTATTTAATTTTTAAAGGTAAAATAATTATAAAATTGGTATTTGTATGTTGAGATTGCTACACCTAACTTAATGAACACAATATCACTCTAATCGATATTTTGATCGATTCAATATTATATGGCAAACAACGTAGCATTTACCTCATAACGTACGAAATAATAATATAATAATTTGAAATATTACGCGGGAATCTTGTACCGACTTCAAAAGCGTTTGTGAGTTGTTATTATTCGCGCCAGTCAAACACAGCATTGTCGTGAAATGTCGTCTGCGCTCGTAAGCTCAGATTGGGAGGCACAGTGTCCCAATGGTGTCCCAAGTGAGGTAAATATTGCACGTTCGGAAATAAAAAAAGATCACAACTGAGTCCACATTATCGGCAGCGTGAAAAAAAAATCATCGCCAGGCGGTTCGATTTCTCTCCTGCACAATTAATACTACGAAGGACGTACCTACGCATACATGCAGGCCGCCAGAAATTACGCGCATTTTATGCGTGCAGACGGCGACAAATTAAAGATATTTTACAATAATTAATTCATACAATATGTAGGTATTTGAATACGTACTTATTATTACATAGTTACGTAATAATTTGGGAGATCAGTGCAGCTTTGCTCCTATACAAGAGCCGTCCCTGCTCATAGGTGTACCGAGTATTCAATGCCGGGCTCACGGGCTCGAGATTCGCATGTACCTAATAGAATTCTATCATAAATACCAAACAGTAGTAGTATAAGAAATTCGCCCTATCTGTTGGAAGTTTCACTTTTACGGGTGGCCTGCTGATATTCGGTTTAAATCGTATGATACAATTTTGAATCCCGTTGCACATTGCACCATGTACCTACGTGTGGACGCAGTGGTATAAAAAAATCTGCGCCTGATGTAACGTAGTAAGGAGATCATGCTTGATATTTCGCGAGGAAATGGATCTCTAGAAAATAATCTCGACTTTCGTAATTATAGGTACATAACATTATCTACTATTGGCAACCGGACCTGACAGATGGATAACGTTTGGGAAGAGTAACCAGACAGTTTAAGGATTAACAAAATATAATGACAAATTCTCACAATTATGTGAACCCAGGGCCGAAATTATCAAAGGGCTAAAGAGGCTATAGGCCAGGGCCTCGAAATTAGTAGGGTCCGAAAAATAAAATAATAGGAAAACATTTATGAACAAACCTTGACGCAGATATAGCCAGTACCCTCGCGCGAATGAAAGCTCGACAAAATAAAATATAACATTGTTGAAATCAATTGCAAAAAAAAAATGCTAGGTAGGTACCGTAAGTATGCAAAAAAAAAACTGAAATCACCGTAGCTTTCCGAAGTTATGCCACGCAAAAATCATCAATTTTGCACGGATTAGCCAAAGCGTTCATGGTTTAGATTTAGACGCACAATATCACACGGCAAAAAAGCAATAATATTACTTAAAATTTTAAATACCACTTCAATAGTTGTTTTTCTGGGAGCCTCAATATTAGTATTAGGCCAGGGCCTCTTCAAGCATACATCCGTCCCTGTATGTACCTACCTACATTATAATGGACAATTCTTGCGAAACTGCATAGTAGATGTATCTACAATTTGTAGAGACTTGTAATAATATATACCGTGAGACAGGCAATAATAATATTATGCATTCACTCAAAATGCATATCGAAATAGTTTTACAATGTAAGGAATGTGGATCGACAATGAATGCATACTCAACCTAGAATAAAATCTGATCGACGGTGCTAAACCGAACTGTGTTCACACAAAAAGACTTAGCTGAGATTGCAACATCGATCTGGAAAATGATCATTTTATCCAATCTCAATCACAATTATATATTTCACATTTTCGCAATTTTATAGGAGTAACGTCCGCATCAATTGTGTATTCATATATTATAGATAAATTTACGATTAAGATTTGTTAACATTGTATGAATATGGCAACTTGTTCATTTACTATATGAGTAAACAATGACTAATGAAATTAATGTATATTATGTTACACCGAATGTGCGAAATTGACTATTACATGAAATGGGCAAAATTTTGGCTAATTCATGTAATAGTCAAGCCTGTTGCCTTATTCATAAATTAGGTAAATTTTCTGCTGAGTACATGAATTCGCCAGGGTATGGAATTCTTGAACTGTCAACATGACAGAAGAAAAAGTAAATTTAATACGGATGGTTTTATTAGTTATAATTGGACATAATATAATATTATTATTATTAGGTTAGGTTAGGTTTTGTAATTCTGAATTAAATTATTCAACTGAATGTCCATTTTCAGGTTAGCTAACAAGTGTCAAAAAATTATCACAAACATACAATCGACCATTGCACGATTGATACCCAAGCACGAATCAAATCGCGAAAATACCTTTCAATAAAATTCTTCCGTTATCATATTATAGTTCTAGATTTTTTTTGCGCATAGTAAATGGATATGAACGTCATTGTAGTTATTGATTGGTATATTTTTATGCTATAATCAATGACATTTGACACATTTGGTTAGTTTGATTAGTTGCAAAAAACACCACCGGAGCGCGATCATCTATTTTGACCATAGATAATATATGTACATTTTGACCTATGCATGAGCATTTGACACATTCAGTTTAGTTGCAAAAAATACCACCGTAGCGCTACTATCTAATTTGTCCAATGCATGAACTAGGCAGAAAAATTACTGCCGAATTCACGCACTCGCCAGATATTTTGTCTAATTCATGAATAAGGCAACGGGCTTGCATTTTTCATGATGTAGCCAAAATTTTGGCAATTTCATGTAATACTCAATTTCGCACATTCGGCGTAACATATACAATATAATAATTAGCTTTCTCTCCATGACGAGTGATTCTCACACACGTGTTTAAATTCCCAGTGAATCATGAAGATCCCATGTAATCCCACATTTTTCAGAGAAATCTTCTGACCACATTGGCAATTACATTGTATGAATCAGAACTGGAAGTGTTCACTCTCCTCAAAACAAATCCCCACTTCGTGATTTCCGTAGCCTGTATATGTAAAAAAAAAAAGATTTCTTGAGAATAATTAAACAAGCATTGCCTATTGGTTACGTATCTGGTATCTACATATTAAATAATATCAAATTAATTATCACCAACAGTGAGTGCTTCATCTGTAATCTCTAATAGAAATAGATTCGACGTTAATTTTCGAAAAATGTGAACGATTCCAAAAATAAACAACACATGGACCGAAACTGCCTCAATATGGTTTCAGTTAGGAACCAGTAATAACGAGATTTGTGAAATTAAATTTGCATACATTATACGACATAGAAGACCTGTTTACAAATTGACTTACTCTCATCTGTGTATAGTGAATAATCGAGATTTAAGAGTATTATGTTTTTAATTTACATATACGCGCTCGTTTTAGTTCGAAACCTTCCGATGTAACGTAACCAACTACACATTTTCGATGTGTCTTAAAACAGTAGGTATTATAAAAAATGTTAAAAATGAAGAAGGCAGATAATAAATTGATATATCCTACACGGATTGATCAAACGAAAGTGGTCTTCTATATATATAAATATAGAGAAATAATATAAATAATAGTATATTATGTAACTGTTGGTATACCTATCTCAGAATGACTAAGTTTGCACATACATATGTACCTAATATTATATTATCCACATACAAGATTTGTATGGTATCACTGAGAAAAGCAGTAAATATGCTGAATTAATGTACACTGTATTACAATCTCAATAAATATCATTACATTATCAGTGGGGTTGATCCTCCGCTGGTTGAAGGCCTCCTCCAGCTCTTTCCACTATTCTCGGTCCGACGTTCACGCTGCCACTTACAATATTAATAAGTAATATTAAATTCGACAAATGTGGTATTTTTAGTTAGTGGCTATTTTGGTTGTAGCACCGTTATAAGACCACAATATTAATCTGTAAATAAAATATTAAATACAATAATAACGTCTTAATCGAACGACAAAGTCACCCTGAGCCTATAATGATGCTTACCTAATACATAATACTATTTGAAATTATCTATAATACGTATATACCTACTTAAAGTACCTACAGTTATTCTAATGATAACATTTAAAATCTTCACTATAGGTAGGTATACTAAAATCTATAATAATTATGTAGTTCATCATAGCATATGTTATAATACTATAAAGAACGGATGATCAATTTTAAAAACAATAGTCCGATAATATTGCAATTTCCAGTTCGGTTGCAATGTTCATTGCATCAAAATATCGGAAATGCAATAGTATAAGCGGTGGCCGGTGTGGGCTGCCATTTGAAAATAATCATTATTTGACGCGTATGCAGATTTGCACCTCGCACTCCAAGGCCAACAACTAGACAGCAGCGATTGTTGCGAATTTGTTATGTGATGTGATGACATGTCCTTCAAAAAATGAATTGAATTAGCAGACCTTTTTTTCTTCGAATTTGTTCCAACAGTAGGAAGCAGCTTTGCAAAGTCGCTATATACAAAATAATATTTCTCACGGTAGAATGGAGAACGGCCAAGAAATTGGATTGGTACTTTTAATATATTTCCAATATATTCATCAGTATGGTAATTTTATTAATAATTGTATGACATTCGGACATCAATCCATCGACGGATTGATGAAATTATTAGTCGCGTCTCCCGGTCACTCGTCACCGGTCACGGTCTATCGTAGGCACTCGAATTAGGACTAAAGTAAATAACTAAGATATTATGTATGTCGACATTGATTATAAATAATGAATGACAAAATAGACGGCCATGTTCATTCATACACCAAGCAATATTTCCTTCTTTTTACTAAAATAAATGGGTGTTATGCGCAAAATCGTTTAAGGAGGAGTATATTAATTGTTCGATATTATTGTCATTTATAAATATATTATTTTTCTGAAGTATGTAGGTATGCATTTGATAAACATAATTTGAGGACACAATAAAAACTCTTTAAAATCTGCTCTTTATCTGAGTATTGTTATTAAAAATAATTAATTATTCCAGACGATTCAAATTAACAGGGATTCAATTAAAAATTTCAAATTAAACATTATGTAAACTAGGTATGTAAGAAATACTGAAAAGCATTGCAGTAAATCTGTAGAAATATAATATACGATTTAGAACTACCTATTTGTTTAGCATTCCCTAAAAATAGATATTTCTTAAATTTGAAATTAAATATTAAAACTATAAATTCAAAACTTTCTACGGTTCCTTAGAGATAACTTGGTAAGAACCACACTGCCAATATGTAGCTCAACGGACGCTCATTTCGCAACACTTTTTGTTGGAACTTATTGTAAGTTTATGTTTCAAATAAACGTTTCGTAATTTTGACACTAGATATCGCTAGTAGCGTTACACTCGCCCTTAATTCAAAACGAACGCGTTAAAATCAATTGAAATGTATACAGGTAATCACAAAAAATGTAGGTAGTGAATACAAAGTTTATATATATAATTATAGACTTTTGAAGTAAGGCATGCTGTTACGGGTGAACACGAACAGCATAATATCTAATTTTTGAAATTCAATTTCCACTAAGATTTTAAACTCATTTTTAACAATATTTTTTTTCTTATAGGATTTATAGATTTTATTTATAAATTGTGTCGATAAATACAATGTACCATTAAGTCTCATAAACTCAAAATAGTTTTCTTAAAAGTATTAAAGTGATACAAAATATAAAATCTTGAAAATTCATTTCATATTCATTAAATTGAATCGCGTAAAAATAGTTCCTAGAAGACGATAGAGATAGGATGTTAGATATATATATATTTAAATAATATACACACTTTTTTTGACCGTTATTGGCCGTTTCAAGATAATAACAACATACCAGAAGGAGAATAATAACAACTATCTGGAGTAGTTAAATATTCCAACTGAAAGAGAGTGAGTTACATGAACGTCGAATTATAAATTATTATATTAGGGCATGTGTATGCACTCGATATAGACTTAAAAATGTTTTAACAATGTTTTCACTTTCAGTTTAATGATGGTAATAATTTTATATTTTTCTTACTCGTGTTGTTTTGAAATTATTTCAGTAATTATGTTTATAAGAAAAATAAATATATTTTAATTGAATTGGGGCAGTCGCAAGTTTATTTTAGGTGCGAGAATTCGCAGTAAAAAAGTATATTTCATTAAAAATATATACCTACACTGTATATTATATAAATTACTGCGATTAATGGAAACGTGATATTATATTTTATCTGTTGGGTAACTTTTCACTCAAAATAGAAAATCGCTAAAAATGGTATGAAGGTTGCGAACCGCGGCTTACTTATGTAACATCGGTATTGAAATATTCAACTTTAAAAAATACATGGCCAAAGGAAGTACAGTAAAAAAAAAATAGATTCTATTTTTAACAAATTCTTCAAAGATTATATACCTATTCATGAAATGTATTTTTCTTTACAAAGAAGAAAGAACATACCGTCGGTCTCTATTAAAAAAGTCGGATCTGATATTTTGTCATTTTCGGATTATTACGTAAAAGTTATTTAAACACTTTAAACATTTATACCACAATCACAGTTTTTTTTGTGTTTGAAAAATTTCGAGATACTCAAGTTAAAAATGACGGATCTACCGAGAGTGTCCGAATAACAATGTCGGTTCTTACCAATCGACATTGGTGGCTGGGCGTGGGTGAGCAAGATGTGTCTGATCTGACAGTTACTGCTATGTTCACCGGACAGACGGATGTTTTTATATACGTTTAGAAAAGTTTCTATAACCCGTATTTTTATTCATTATGGCAACAATAGGTCACAAAAGATATTTGATGAAACATCTTTGATTGCTTGTACTGAAAAATAGCTTTTTGCAGATCCGACTTTTTTGATAGGGAACGACGATACCATACCATAAAAATGCACGTAAATTATGCATTTAAGCTACTCTACTACTATGTCACGATACTATTTCGCCGTGTACGGATAGAGAAATGACAGGTTACATCTGTCAATCTCGACTTGCGAGTATTCACGCAAACAACAACAAGCCTTGCAGTATTTGAAAGACGTATACCTAATATCGATTAAATGCGCAAATACAAACAATTATACAATCAACAATGTTGACATTTACCTACGTAAACACACGATATGAAATTCTTGTCATGTTAATAAAAAATATAAAAATCAAGTATCCTTTACTAAGTATCTGATATACTGTATCCACAGTGGGTCAGTTGATTCAGTTAAGGCTATACCTCAGTTGAGGCATGGTCTAAAAAGATCGTGGCTAGACGATGCGCGGATTGCGCAAATGACGCGTGCCGAACGAAATATAATTTGTCATATAAATCCAACATGCGTCCATTTAATGTTCTGTTTATTGTTCTATTAGTAACAATAATAATATATTCATTGACATGTTTTTTTTTCGAAGTAGGTAAATGGGTAACGTTTTTTAGTTATCTTTACACGATTTAAGAATTAATACCCCCGTCGCCTTCACGAAACAAATTGACGTGTTCACAGCTCGACGTTCGCTCTCCGATTACCAGCGAGTCCAAAATTTCGTCGCACCTATAGTAGGTTGAAAATTATTTGCCGTTTCACTGAAGTACCGTCTTAACCACTGATAAAGCAACGATTAAATTATTTTAAGTTTATAAATAAATATTACATTTTTATGTACTTAATCAATTTATATTGTGCCGTTCGCATACTTTTAGCATTATATTACAATACTTAGAAAATATTGTAATAATTATTAGGATATCAAAATTTAAGAAAAAAATTACAACAATAGCGAAACGCGACTTTACGTCACAAGAGTTTAGTAGCTGTAATTGTTGTATGTTGGTTTATGCATGTAATATTGATGTTATTTCGATTGATCATACCTAGACATTATAATATGCATGTCGGATTAACTTAATATATCATACTACTTAACTTAAATGGGTTTAGGTTGGGTGATGATACCGCGAAGATTATCAACATTGTTGTATATTGTAGATGTAGATTGTAGATTATGCGAAAAGTTGGTAAGTGCGACAGCATTATTCAAATATGTAGTGTAAATTACTGTCGAATAGCTTAATCCCCGGTAAACACGGCGAGATGTGGAACAAGGGCGAGCGGCGACTCACGCCCTTGTTTCAGAATGAGTAAATAATAGAAAATCCACAATATTATCACTGAGTGAGCAGTCAGCAGGCAGTCACTGGCGAACGAGCATGCACAATAACAAACGGCATTGAAAAACGTGTCCAATTTTACGAATGATTAGTCTTCAGTGATCAACCATAATTCAAAACAAGATTTAGGTCACGTAGCAGTGTTAATATTTTTTAATACATGATTGAAAATGTGGTCTGCCCAGCGATAAACCTAACGTATAATATAATACATATCTAATAGGTTTTCTAGAGACACTGACAACAACTATAACAGTCCTGGAAAAAATTTAGTTCTAAAACCATATATTAACTATTCAAACGATCGATACACCATTGGCTCTAGAATCCAGTGGAGATTTCAGTTTCATCTGGAAAAGGTTTCTTAACAGATTATCACGAGACATGGTCGTTTGACATTTGCTCAACTTATTAAGTCCATACACTCTGAATTCAACCACACATTAAAAAAGGTGAATTTCTCTGACGCAGAATGCGAATCAGCGATTCGTGGTTTCGACCATTATGCCACTCGTTACACCACGATTAATTCTCTGCCCCGAGACAGTGGTTCATCATGGAATGGTCTGAAATAAGAAGCATTGAAGAATAGGAATAATAGTATAGAATGGAGATCATACCGTGAGATTAGAGCTCAGAATTAAAATGGCAAGAAGTACATATTTTTCAAGAGAATGAAACATTCATTGAATGGTGTTAAATCCCAGTGCTTGGTGGAAATACATTGTATTAAATAAAATTCAATATCTAGTATCTACTCATTCCACTTATTCCACAACTGTGTGGAATAAATACCTACTAAATATTGAGTTTTATTTTAATTAAGAAAATGAAACATCTCTTCTGCAATCGAGATATTATGTACCCGATTTATAGCAATCGGAAGCAACATTATATCCGGATTGGTCAACGGCAGCGATTCCCAATTTATTTTAATCCCTAAATACAAAAGTGCGCACCATAAAAACAAATAAATCTTTTTGCGATTTTTTTTCATGTTCGGGATATTCAAGCAAAAACTTTTCCACTGTTGCAACTTACGAGACAGTGTAAATATTAAGGCTATACTTTAGTTGAGGCATGGTCTAAAAAGACGCAACAAGAATGCAACGTGCGTCCATTTAATGTTATGTTTAATATTGTAGTACTAATAATAATAATATATTCATTGACATGTTTTCTATTTCAAGTAAATGGGTAACGTTTTTTAGTCATCTTTACACGATTTAAGAATTAATACCCCCGTCGCCATCGCGAAACAAATTGACGTGTTCACAGCTCGGCGTCCTCTCTCCGATTGCCAGCGAGTCCAAAATTTCGTCGCACCTATAGTCGAAAATTATTTGCCGTTTCACTGAAGTGCTGTCTTAATTATTGTGTAATATTAGTGTATTTATGTAGGAAACATCCAGGTCACAATTGGGGCAAAAATGAGTTATCGTGTTTAACATTTAAACAAGCTAATATTATGATGTAGGTACCTAGGTGTCGATGTGTAGTTTTAAATAAGCACTAGTCCCTACCAACACAAAGTGCGAATTTCTGTTTGTGTGCACTGGCGGCTTTCGGGATAAATACGCTCATCTGTATCTCTGGCATTTAAAAAGTTGGCGTTTTTTCCTTGCGAGTGATTAACATACTTAATTTAATTTTCCGAATATGTCAGCAAGATAAGCAATTCCGGCTAACCGCAAAATTTTTGTTAATCTATATATCCAGAAAATATGCAAACAACTCTTGCTGCAGTTCAAACAATCTGACGAAGAATACCTTGAAGAGTACCAGACTTCTAGATGCAAAAATTAGGGCCAATTAATGATTACCAATATTATCTCCATGAACAATGATCTACAATGGTCACATTTTAATAAAATTTTGATTTTAATATTTTAGCTAGTCTTATTCTACCCCTTTGTCAAAATAATATCTTACAAAAGCCAGCAACCCTCGCGGAACCCTTAATTTTACATCGTGGACGCTCTTGAGAAACGCTGGTCAACGTAGTCGAAACTTGGTTAAATAAATGGACCGTCAGAACACTTGTTTAGTCTAAAGTCTTTCGAGATGTGGCTGTACCTGCGTTAAATGAAAAATTCCTGTGCTGATCATGTTACCAATGATTAGGTTTTAAGACGGCAAAATATATTATAAGAAAACAATAAACTTGTAGCTACCATCGAACACAGAAAAGCTGCATACTTCAGCTATAATCATCGCAATGATAAATACAATTTACTACGAGGGTGGGTCAATAATTCCTTAGAAAAAAGCATTAAAACAGTTTTTATTTTTGTATTTTTTTTTTATTTCTCAACATAATCTCCTTGGAGCTCAATACATTTGGTTAGACGTTTCTCAATTTTTTTTAAACCGTCAGAAAAATAAGTTTTCGGAAGGTCCTCAAAATAAGCATTTGTCCGATCGATGACTTCTTCATTTGAAAAAAAACGTTGTTCACTTAGCCATTTTTTTAAGTTTGGGAAAAGGAAAAAGTCACTGGGGGCTAAATCTGGCGAATACGGTGGGTGGTCGACCAATTCGAACTTCAATTCTTCAATTTTAGCCATTGATCGTAAACATGTGTGAACACGGGCATTGTCCTGATGAAAGAGGATTTTTTTCCTGTTTAAATGAGGCCGTTTTTCTTCAATTTCGTTTTTTAGCTGGTCCAATAAAGATGCATAATAATCCCCTGTTATTGTTTTTCCTTTTTCCAAATAGTCAACGAAAATAATTCCACGTGCATCCCAAAATACAGTAGCCATAACTTTACCAGCTGATTTTACGGTTTTCGCCTTCTTTGGACATGGTTCGCCTTTCGCAATCCACTGCTTTGACTGTTCTTTCGTCTCGGGAGTATAGTGGTGTATCCATGTTTCATCTACAGTCACAAAGCGACGAAAAAATTTATCCGGATTGCGTTGCATGAGCGACAACAGGGCTTTAGAGGCCACCACCCTATTGCGTTTATTGTCGACTGTGAGCAAACGCGGCACCCATCTTGCAGAAACTTTTTTCATGCCCAATTTGTCATGTAAAATAGAAATGACGCTACCTTTTGAGATCCCTGTAACCTCAAATATCTCACTCAACTTTAATCTTCGGTCACTTAACACCATATCGTGGATTTTATTGATCATTTCTGGTGTAGTCACCTCTACAGGACGTCCTGAGCGTGGTTCATCCTTTGTTGATGTACGACCACATTTAAATTCATTTAACCAGTTATAAATAGTTGCAAGTGAAGGAGCAGATATGCCGTGAACTAAATCCAACTCATTTTTTATTTCCTTTGCTGTTAACCCTTTTATATTAAAATGTTTAATAACAGCTCTAAACTCAATTTTCTCCATTTTTGTAAACAAGCAAATTTTTTTTTTAAATGTACGAAAATAAAAAACAACAACCCGACCAATCTGATTGAAACTTCGCAGCATACTGAATCGGTAGTGCCGCTGCATGAAAACAAACCGCTTACAGTACTAGTCGCGCCACCTGTCGGCTTTTCTAAGGACTTATTGACCCACCCTCGTATTACAAAATATTATATGAATATGTAGTAGACTCGATGCGACCGTATCCGGAGTATGAGCATGTACTCCAATCTGTCGCCAACATTCGATACTTTCAGGTAAGATCAAACTAGATAGATACATTATCAGTGAGTGAATCAGAAGCAACTGATGACGTTATACTTCTTACTACATTACAAATAGGAACTTACACATAAAATATAGTGGCAGCTAAATATCATAATATCAACATCTTTATCTATTATAGTAAATAATATTGCGACGAATGTTAAAACATTTCAAGTTTATCCAAACCAAGAAACATCTGCATAATTTCACATAAGAAGTTATTACGTAATAATAATAATTACAATGGTTGATAAAATAAACATATTTTTCAACGTAATTTGACGGCGTATCGATAAGAAGTCTTGAGAACTTGCGCCATTAATATATTAACAAAACATTTCGCAGACCACGCCGGACTTTCACACGGGTTTTGTCATTGGAATGATCTGACATTTTGGCCGCGATGTGCAGAAGTAAGAACTCCACAATACGTTGAAGAGAACGCTTGTTACTCAACGGAGGTTTAATGTACGGATTTTATAAAATTATTATGTAAATATAACTAACTATAACTGCCCATGAAACCACAGACCGTTTAGTAAGTAGAAACGCCAAATAAGTAGGTACCTAATTCCAAGCCGTCAGTATTTTAGAATATTTAGGTGAAATACAGGGATGGGCGTGGGAACTTCCTTTTTTTTAAAACAGCATGGTGAAGTTAGTGGGGGTTACAGAGAGGAGAGGTAGGTCTCAATGAGAGGGGCTAAATTTAGGGTTTGTGTGATTATGTAACCGTAACCCGACAAATATCATGTGAGGTGCTGGTTGACACCTTACTCAATGATGTGCTTGTGTTATTCTCTGACGAGGCTCATTTTCACCTTAGTGGCTGTGTTAACAAACAGAATATGCGGTACTGGAGTGAAACAAATTCTAGGGTATTTCATGAGAGACCCCTTCATACGCATCTTGTCGCGGTATGGTGTGCAATTTCAAGAGTAGGGATCAACGGCCCTTACTTTTTTCAAGAAAACCGTTGTGCTGTAACCTTGAATTCAGACCCTTATTTGACAATGTTCCAGGAGTTTTTTTTTGTCTAGTCTCGAAGAAATGGAGCTAGAAAATGTGTAGTTTCAGCAAGATGGGGCGCCACAGCCCACACCCCTAGGGTTTCAATGGATTTTTTGAGACAAGCATTCTCCGGGCGGCTGATCTCCCTGAGAGGGGATGTAAACTGGCCAGCGCGCGCGCCTGATTTAGCCCCCAGCGATTATTTCTTGTGGGGTTATCTCAAATCCCTGGGTTATAACGATCGTCCACAGAGCCTGGAAGACCTACAGAACAACAGCAAGGCCGAAATTGACAATATACCGGTCGGAATGCTTGAAAGAGTGAACCAAAACTTCCGAATTCGACTGAATCAGTGTATTGACAATGGAGGGCAATATTTACAAGATATTATTTTTCAAACAATGTAAAATCAAATGTTAAATGTTGTGTGACAAGCGAAAAATAAGAATAAAAAAATTTGAAACCTGTACATTCTTTTGTTTCATTTTCAAAAAAGGAAGTTCCCACGCCCCACCCTGTATTACAAAAATTGCGCAGGTATGTCTCACATGCATAAAGTTGGAACTAGAGCTTGTGATTTGTCGATTTTTTTCATTTCTCGAGATTCAAGAATTCCCGAAAAAAGTAAAAAAAAGTACTTACCTACCTACTCATATTTTTTCTTGAGAATTCAAGAATTTTTCTTTTATTTCTCGAGAAATCTCAAGAATCTTTGGCACGTCAGACAGTCGAAAGATAATTTTTGGGAAATGTTGGCACGCGTATGCAAAAAGCCGCCATGTTTGAGTGCGCCTACATGCTACGAATTTCACCAGATTAAAAGCACAATTCAAGAGCATTGTGATAGCATTATAATAACATCATCAACCTTTATATTTGAGCAGCGGATACTCTTGACAATCGAGGTGAGGGTGTTATAAGCATTAATTGAGCTCTGGATGGATAAGGAGTAGAATTGCGGGAGAGAGTATTGGATTTTTTTTGGTGAAGGTGGTTCGATCAGAATGAACACTGATTTATTGGCACAGTAGAAATTACAAATATGGTATACAGTATTAGCTAAGAACGCATCTTCTTGGTTTGACAGGGAGATCGGAACTTATTTAGAAATGTCTAAATATTATTTATCTTCTTATGCAGCGCATGTACAGAGCAAAGGAGTAGGGATCAAAAGCGCATCTTGATCCCGCGGCGGGAAGGCACATACTAAAATACTACAGCGCTTTCAAATGAATGGAATGAACTTCAAATGCTTCTGGGGCAGGCGTCAACCAAATGCGTGACGAATCGGTTTGTACACCGAAAAAGGCGATGTCACTAACTACTTTTATTTTAATTTAAAATTTCTTGGGATAGTTTAGTATAAGTAGTTCTAATAATTGGAAGATATACCTATAACTAAAATGCTATTGTTGAAATCTTTCAATTATTCGCATACGTCGCTGTGTTATGTTATATCTTATAGTTATAAACGTTATAATATTATATCAAGGCCGACATGAACAAAGCCTTTCGATATTTTGTGATTCGCGTGTGCTGTACACACTCGACAGTTACAATATAGACTTTACTTTAGCCGAGTGATATAAATAGACGCATGACATAACACGCGGACAGCAGAAAACGACGAGCTGATCGGTTCAGAAACAATCTCTCCTCGTCGGCGCATGCGCGGTCTGGAATAAATTATAGCGCCGCCACCCGTTTCCGTTAGATTAGGCGACTGATGCAAAAAAAAAACATTATCATCAATTGAAGGTGAGGAATCACTATGGCTGATACAAGAGGCGAGCTATCACCTTGGTGTTTCGTACTAATGACACGATACTACGTAGAATGCCACTTTGTAGCGTAGAAACTTCAAGGTAAGCCGCTTGTGTCATTTGCATCATTTTCCTCCGGTGCATTCACGGTCCTTGAATGTACATACACTAAAAACCTAATGCCTAAAGATGCTCCGTGTTTTCAACAACAATACTGCAGTACCATAACATAATTCCGTACCTACTATCTACGCAAGTATCGTTTATTATAGTTTCTTATGTTTATGACTAGGCTTAGGATTAAAATAGGTATTTAAATATATTTTTTTGAGCGGCCCCACAACCAAATATTAAAAATATCTATCTGTTTCAGACAATTTTGAAACATTTAAGCCTTATTTGTTAGCACCTATTTTTAAATATTTTTGGATAATTACATATTTAAAGTTTAAGCACACATTTTCACATAAACACAAAATTTCAATGTTCCTGGACCAATTAAATAGTGTTTTAAATAAAAATGCTGGACTTCAAACGCTGCAGAATATTAAAGCTGTTTTGGAAAATCCATCAGATTCCTCAGATGTTTCAATTTTTTCTACTTCAGAAATAGTTTCATTTACATATACGTAATAATAACATGTGTAGAAGTGGAAAGAAGTTTTTCCGTGTATACAAATTTGCTAAGATCAAATCGTCAAAGATTCACTTTCAAAAATTTGAAGCATTATTTTATTATTTATTGTAACAAAGCATTTTCTGATTGTTAATAAATAATAAATTAAACTGTTGAAATATAATATATAATGATTTATTGTAATAGGTACTTAATTAAATTTTTAGCACCTATTTTTGTTTTTTAGCACATATTTATGAAATTTTAATAACATATTTTCCAATTATATCTACATATTTTAGGTACCTATTATTCATTTTTAGCACCTAAAAATCCTAAGCCTACTTATGACATAAGCACTGAGCTAGAAATATGAGCAATTGTGGTAATTTGGCTGTTCTTCAGATTAGATAGGTATGTAAGAATACAATGACTTTAAACAAACATGAATGTAACAATCATATTGACAATTAATTAGTACCTACTGCAATTTCGTCGCCAACCTTCGATAGAAGACTGTACCAAGAAAAGAAATAGAATTGGTTGGTGATTATGGCATGGCGTACAGTAACGCTATACAAAGTAAATCGATGCATACAAGTCACGTGACAACTTTCATGTGAGAAGCTCTTCCGGGTAGATAGATTGGTCAGATGTTGTTTGGAATTTCTAGATAATAATATTGTACTGGTGTGACGAAAAAAATCATGAAACCCCCCCTTTTTTACAAAACATTTTTGAGATTTTAAAAATTATAAACTAAAACAGAATAATAATATACATATCTGTTCGTCAAAAATTACAATAGTGAATCAATCCTGATAATAAATGTGTTTCGGGCCGCACATAAAAGCTTAAAGGGCCGCAGGTTGAGTATCGCTGTACTACGCCTATAAATTGTACGTGGCTTTCTACATCTAGTTATAGTTCAAACCATTTGGGCGATATATTATGTAAATGGATCTTAAGTACATACTGAAAAAATCCTAATCAATCAGCCAATAAACATTAATAAGCATGAAGTCTATAGAGAATGTAATGTGATTGCCATCGCATCACTCGTCAGTAATCGGTCATCAGTCATCAGTCACTATCATCACTCATCAGAGATGAAATTTAATTAACGACAATGCCAACACTTTTTGCTCGCTAAGCGACTGTTAATTCGAATCCGCAATACATAAATAATAAGCACCAGTCATATTGTCCGGTTGATTTTATAATCTTCATTTAAAGTTATTAGGTATATCTATAGCAGGAGGGGGGCAAACTTTTCGGATGAAGGGCCAAACTTCAGGAATTCAAAATGAGCGGCGGGCCCCGCAAGTAAAATACCATTTTTATATGTACTCGTACACTATTTATTAACAAAAAAAAACATTTAATGAGAAATGGAACTGTTTTACGTTTTTTAACATTTTTTTAATTCAGATGTTAATTTTGTAGTTGAGAAAGGCGTTAAACAGTTAAAAGATAAAAACTTGAATCTTTTTCAAAAACATAATATTGCTCGCGGGTCGCGGTTTGCCCGTGCCTGACCTATAGTAATATCTCGTATTGTCTCAAAAAGATACGAATTATATTTCATTTTAATAGACTGTGACAATAAATTGTACATAGAGTTAAAAGGACGATTTGAAATATGTCATATTTTACTTATGGCCTACAAAACCAACCAAGTTATTTACTTAAAAGGCTAGAACATAAACCCGGATTATTGAAAAGGCCTAACACCTCCATTAGTAAATTAAAATGAAATACCCTTTTAAAATTAACAGCTTCAAAATACTGCTTCGAAAAAGAAAGCCAAACTAATTGCTGGCTAAGCTAAATAAAAGCAGTGACGTACAATTTTCAATAACGGGTTGAATTGGACATGTAAAATTGTGTTTTATGACTACATTAGTTAATTCTTTAAAATAAGCAATAAACTCATCAAAAAAATGTCACGAAGATAAAATTATTACTAGTACGAATATTATTATCAAATATGTTATATAAATAAATTATAGTTATTTAGAAGACGTCAAATTAATAGTAATTGAGTGTAGTTATGCAGAAAATAGCCAGTCGAAAAAATGAGTCATCGATTTTAACATGTAACATGTTTTTCATATAAATCAGACAGCTCCCTTCATACAAATTGTTTCAAAATTCATAGAGAAAATTTAACTGATCGCAAAATACGCTGAGATCGAGTTGTAGAAAACAATCACACCACACCAAAATAACATGAATATTCCATTTATCTCCTTGAAGGTTGTTCACACTTGTATTTACCATTTTTTTTAAACTGACGTGCTGCATTCTGCATAAATACGCCCAATTATTCATAACTGTTATAATATAAAGGGATTTTAAGTGTATATCAACTTTTTCTATGCATTTTAAATATCATTATCTAAAGCTAAAGGATAGGAAAATAAAAGGCAATAAGTATTATTACACATTCCGATGTGTGGGTGTATGAAATAAAAATCCAAGGACAGGCTGTAGCTGTATATTTAAAACTAACCAACACCTATTTGATAAGGACTCGCATACATTAAAACGGAAGCGAAGACCCACATTGACATGACCATATATTATTATTAATTATTATACAACTCGACATAAATATCGAAAATATTACACTACCCATGAAAAATAGTTTTATAATATTGCAACCGAAAAATTGAGCCATTGCGATGACATCAATAGTTAATGGAGGATATTGAGGCTTTTAGTCGTGATAATCGTGACACACATCATTCTCACCTCGACGATAAAGCATAACCTTCGCCTGCACCGGCCCTGGCTTTATTTTTATTCAAATCACCGGATCGAAAAGTCGAAACTGAAAAACATCACAGAGACAAAGTCAATAATTTGAAACAGTCAGTCAGGTACAATAAACTATTTCACAATTGGGTTCACTTACCTGCGTTATACAATATTGATAATATTAATTTAGAGTGCCAGCGAAGCGTAACTAAAGGACGTAACGTAACTATCTATCTAACGTAATAGATATTCATTTTTTGTTTTAAATATAAATCGATGGATTTAGACATAGTATTTAATCACAGACGAAGGTAACACGATTACGTAAAAAAAACAATATTAATATAAAATCATAAATTTATAAATTAATTACAACATAAGAACAAAATATTGATGACGTGGATCAAATAATAAAACGAGTGACTTAATGTATCATATTAATAAATTCTATTTTATAATTTTTAAGTAGGTATTATTATAATAAAATTCAATTTGAAAGGCTTTCTATATTTTTAGTTATATTTATAAGTAATCGAGTTTACCGATTATTTTGGGTTAATTAGACGACTCTTTATTTTAGTTACACGAATATTGAGTCTTCGGTCGTTGATTTGGCGCCCCCTGCATCGCTGATAATATATTATTTTGTCCCGTGTTAACGCATGCTTCGCGAACCAGTCATTACATATTGTAATTGATGCACATATTTTGACACGGGACTAACAGAAACGAGTAGCCGCCGTGAATACTCGCCATTGGCGATTTTGAACCGAAAATTCAAATAGACTAAAGAAGAAAAAAATCGGTGAGGAACTCGACCGGGTTCGTATCCGGCCGGAAGGGCTTGGCGTCTCTTTCGCCGGAGCGATTTATTTGCAAGGCGAGTACCCAGCCAGCAACGGCGGATGATAGGAATTGATCGATTCCCATCAGTCCGCGTAATGGAAAACGGTTTATTATATCATACATAATAATGAGGCATTCGAGAATATCCATGGGAAAATATATTCTCAACTAAACCATTCAACTACATTCCAAGTCGTAATCTGTGTTTTTTTAAACACATTTAATATAGGAGGTAACAAAATTTGATTATGCCAATATTATTCGACTTAAAACAGGTATACATTTAAAGAATTCAAAACGGACCAAAAAGAAAATGTTGGCAACACATGAAAAATGTACTTATCTATAAGTATACGATTTTTTTGTTGTGAAAAGCTAGAATCCAGTAAGCGAGGTCCCGGTCCCGTATTATGTTTTGACTCGCTGAAACCCAAACCAAGACAGAACAAAGTGAAATTCGTTTTTTTTGTAAAATGCTGCGAACCAAACAAAATCATTTTTTGGTAATAATAAACACTTTTAGAAACATCCATACAACGTTAAGCCAGTGGTACTCAAAGTGTACACCGCGACATCTGGGTTGCCGCAATCTCTTCTAAAACACTAATATTCTGCACGATCACAATGACTCTAATGCCGGGTCCACACTGGCAACATGTCGCGCGACAGCCTCGTTAAATTTTACGATAATTATCATACTTATAGTAAAATTTAACGAGGTTGTCGCGCGACATGTTGCCAGTGTAGACCCGGCATTATGTTTCGGTGGCTGATTTTTCAGGATATTAACAAAGTGTAAGCGCTCTTCCATTAACACTTCGGTTACCATTCGTCCTTTATTTTAGAGGACTGTCCTTGTATTAAGATTTGTTTTGCTTCAAAAAGTCTTCTTTGAAGTTCTAAAAAAAATACTTATAGCCAGACCGGAAAAGATATAAAAAAAACATCTAAATGTGATTTCATGTGGAAAATTCTAGTTTCTCATAAGATAGGTTTTTTTAGGGTAGGTACCATAAAAGAATCTTTGTAAACCAAGAGCGACGTGAAACGAAAAGTTTGATAACCACTGAGTTTAGCGCATTGTATGGGATAGGCATAATCCAATATTGTAATAAGGCGCGGACGATCGGACAGGAAACAATAAGTGGTATCTGCTCAAATATACGATTGTTTTTTACTTGTCATTTAGCTGAAGGTAGAGGCGATCGATTCAAATGGCGCTGTTTTGTATGAGTTTTTTGTCCAGCTGTCAGGTAACGGACGGAAACCATTGACACTTGCGACGAGATATGGAGGAAGCTAATCACAATAAATACCCGCTCGAGTCAAAAGTTCACTATGGCGTTGGATAATATTTAAAATAGGGAGTGCAATAAATATCGCTTCCGTTTTAAGGAAAAAATAATTATAAGAATGTCCACAATTTTATTGTAAAGCGATAAAGGAAAATAATATATGTACTTAATAAATATTCATCGGATGAACAGCTGATTTGGTGAATGAATATTCAATGATACGACATGAAGAAATAAGAACATAATGAAACTCAAAATTCTATTACCACATAAAACCACATAAGTATGAACACAGAAAAAATGGTGTAAACACCAGAACATCACAAATTGGACAGAATGAAACCAATAATTATTGTCATCCAGTAATAATATATTAGTCATCCAGTAGTATGACATTCCATTTTTTTTCAGTCTGGCATGTGTGTTTTTCCACGCTTCTTTTCAGATGTAGATAACTTACGTTATTAAGCTTGTTTGTAATATAACATTTTCCAAAACAAAAATTGACTTAATATGTGCTTTTACACCCCGAAGACATAATTAATATAGTATTAAAGTAAATATGACAAAAATGACATACCTACTATGATATATGTAGAGATATATCGTCGTCAGAATACAGTTATATCACGGGTTATGTTAATCACATCAACTAAGTACGTCAATTAAATAAGCAAACGTTTTAATTAAAAGAGCAGCAATTGCTTGAGAAATCAAAAAGAAGGCGATCGCGTGTTATACAGTAATTTTATGGGAGAGAAAAGGCTCTATATCTCGTCACATTTCAATACCGAACATCTTAACTTTAACTTTAACCTAACTTTAACCTAAAATTGTATTAAGTTAGGTACATACTCAAAATGTTATAATTCGCTTGATCAATAATTTGTATTACTCAAGTGAACAAGTGCAACTCCCAAGATTCAAGAGAGGTATGTAGGTATATCATGTCAGTATGTAATAATAATTGTATATGACTATTTTAACTCGACTTACGTCGTTTCTGCTCAATTCGCTGATTATGGAATCACAGACGACGTAACTTTGGGTCATTTACTGTAATTTTCTTATGTTAAGATCATATTCCGTCACATATTGCTCTGGAATCTCATCTAATTAATTTCAAGTGCTTTGTGATTTGAGCCTGGAAAGATTTAATATTAGATATCTATATAAGTAAGCAAAATCAAATATGTAGATAATATTCAGCTATATCTATACATATTATAAATTATTTACAAATAAAAATAAAATGACACCTAAATTATTGTAATCTGCCAAAATCATCACATACAAATTTTATTCTCCCGCAATGAAACAGATAAATAAAAAATAAACCCATGCATTGTAACGATCAATTTCCAAATTGTGTTAATTCTTAGTCATTATTTATCGGTTTTTTCTCCCTAAAATCACATGTAAAAAATAAGATCAGATCAGATTATAAAATTGTGTTTCATTTAATTACAAATAATTAATCAAATAATACAATGCAGTTCCACCATAAATTGTCAGTTAACACTATAAAAGAAATCAGATGTTTGGCCCATAAATACGTAATAGTATTTACATTAAAAACTGAACTCTACCTACATTGCATACAGATTTTTGTAAGATGTAATATTTTTTTTGAAAATACCCACTTTCGAATCTCGTACCTGTACTGATGCTATAAATGCAGACGACAGTTTATACGATTGGAAGCGTGGAATCAACTCTTCTAGTTCCCGTCCTATCACAATATTACGGTACGACGAAAACGTTCTGCCAACTAACTTCATTTGGTTAGATCTTGCCTTTCAATATTAGTGTGTTGTTATTTTCTCAATAGACCCTAAATAAGTAATAGGTATGTAGAAGTTGTGGGTATCAAATGTCTTGAAGGTAAGAACTGTATCAGACCTAAAGTTGATGAAAATATCTTCAGATACGATAATTCAACCACAAAAAATGCTTCATCTCCCAAAATTAACAGTCACTCTTTAATTATTACCGGTTCCTGATTAGTCATTTCCTTTAATTAAACCGACCGGGGTTTCGTATATTATTACCTACTTGCGACGATTCCCTTTTATAAGACATTCAAATAATTCACATAAGTATTTGACTTTTTATGTAGGTACCTACTACGATCAGCTACACACTGCAATCTTAGTTAACTTAGTCATAGTACAATATATAAAAAAATAAAATCTGAATCAAGAAACCAAATTGATTGACCATTAATTACTATTGGCGGCAGTCTTTTGTAAGTTTGGATCAAGTATTGAAACTATGTAAATATCTTGATTCCTGCTATAAACGTAGGTACCTACCGATTACCAGTAACTTTCGATAATTTAAATAAATAATCATTACATATTGAAATAAATAAGTACATATTGTAATTATTTGTAAAAACCACGTGTTTTCTGAACCAAAGTATTTTGACGGTAAATTTTTTAAACTTTTCAAATTATTGCTTGAAGTTATCGATAAAAAAAACTCAAACAATATTTATTATGTTGTCAAAAAATATAATACCCTAATGGCCTAGTAGGTACCCAAGAAATAGAGTATTCGCAAACATTATTATGTTTATAATATAGTGGTATAAAATTTTGAGAAAACTATATATTTTGGTGATATTTTCCAACCCGCAACAGTTCATTAAATTTTCATTCGGTGAATATTAATGTTCAGGTAAAATTCGAATTACCTAATAGGCACAAATGGATTGAGGACTGTGTTGCGGTAACTGCATCATTTTTGTCTATAAAGCCGCCACTTTCCGATTATGACGTTGCAAAATATTCATATTTGCAGCGAACACTTTCGAAATGACGAATTGTTCCATTGTTTTATTTCAATGCAAGACAATCCTTGAGACTATATTTTAATTGTATGAGAGAAACGGTTTAAACAATAATTTTATTTCAACAGAGCCCACTTTGAAACACACAACGTAATGTATTTAAGTACTACCTTTTACCTCAGATTAAGCACCAACAAAATACTGTTTTCCTTTCATTTACATTATCACGTATAACCACGGACGCACATACTGCACGGTTACAACAAAAACGTGAAATAACGCAGTAACCTCAACGCTAAGCAAGTAAAGCAAATAATAAACCTACGGGTTTCAATAAAATATATTTGACGTTAAATATATTTTTTTTTAAATTAAGATTACACTATTACATCAATAATTTTAGAACAATTATAATTTAGATCTACCACATAAACAACACCAAAAACTAGAGAAAACTATTTTAGAAAATACTAGAATAAATATAATTGAACTTTGGACAGCACTATTATAAAATAATATAGCCAAACAAATTTTAGTAAGAGGAATTGAAATAGACAAGAAAATAATCTCGGTGTTGGATTTACATTTGGGTTACAATAAATTGTAAGTACCTACGTTTCTATATTAAATGAAATGTTCTGTTGCTATTAGACGAATCAAACAGAAAATAATATTAATGTAACCATTTTTAAGGCAAAACGCAAAAAATATATTTTGTCATTACGTGAGACAAAATAAGTGAATAATGTTTTAAAAAAAATAATAAGGATGCATATTTTGAATGTACGACGTTTATTGTACAAGAAAAAAAAAGAAATCCCAGTGGAATTAAACCGAGAAAGAATATGTAAAGTTGAAACGGATATGCTGCTAGCATCAATTTCAATATTGTCGCTTATGAATATATTAATCGATTGCATTCATACTATTATCTTCACATTTCCCAGTGACTCCAATGCAAATTCTCAGACGTACCTACTCGACAGACAGAATATTCTAAAACGTGCCACGGTATGTCATCCAAAATATTTGAAAAGCGTAAAATCACATTACAGATTTCATTTGGAGGCGATTAGCAAGCAAACGTATTATTAAAAAAAAACTTGGATGAGTACTTGCCTGTTTATATATTATTATCAAAATATTGCAAATCCAACCACTTAAACAGCATCGATAATATCCTTATCCAACGAACAAGAAAGTGCAAAATAATAATTGCCAGAATAAATAAATGGCATACGACAGCGCACGCCGCAAACAAACATTCTGATTCGTGCGCCTGTACAAATAATGTTTTTCGATGCCTACGACATTATCTATTATTTTACAAAACATTTAAATTATGCATATAGCTGAATATTATGTACATATTTGATGTCGTGTACTTATATAGGTAATAATAAATTTTTACAGGTTAAAATCACCAAGCACATGAAATTAATTAGATGAGTAGGTACGAATCTCAGACTAATCAACCAAATTTTAAAGCAGTTTTATGAAAGATAATCAATCATATTGAAATCACAGAAATCAACATAACATAGGTACTAATTAGAATCGATCAAAATTATAAAAACTAGGAAGTAGTCCAAAATTTTCAAAATATCAATAATGTCAAAAAAAGTTCAATAAGTAAATATTAATAATTAAACTAATTAAAGTGTTTCACTCAGTTGAGTTTATTACTGAATTAGCAAGGGATGATAATCAATTGTTTGTAATTACGACGATACATAAAATTGTCCCATAACCTTATATTTTCTGAATAATCAATACACCCCGATACCATGCACTTAGTGTGATAATATATTATGTACATATATTTTATAAATTTTCTTTTCATATATACCTGTTATATTAGACAAAACATGTCATTAAGAAAGAGATAGATATACAAAAGGATTATGTCCACTTTCATTTTGTGTCTATAAACCAGTTTTCTGTATGTCCTGTAAAATTTCAATTGGTAAGTAATTATAGTTGACATCTGAAATAGGTACAAAACAGTACATATTTCCGGTTGTATATAGTTTGTAAGTATTATTTTTTTTCTTTTAAATATAATTATTCAATGTAAACAATTATGACGATGACACACCTTTCAAAGTTAGACAGCTACATAGATAAATAATGATAGAGCACGTTAGTAATACTTAGATTGATTAGTAAATCTGTGATTATTGAATTTAATTTCATAACCAAATAATATATTATTTGGTACAGTCAATTTGTTAACCAACAATACAAATATGTTCATGTCGAACATCAGTCACGATCGTTTGAGTGATGGCTCGTCACTTTTATAGACAAACTAGTAATGTGCTATTACACCATAATAGCTAATCTATCAAAACTGCAATTTGGGAAAATTTAAGGCAGTCACACTCAAAAATATTCACGAATTACGGAAATTTGGTAGTTAAATATTGAAAAAGCTTTAACCTCTAAAAAATCAATATCTATTTCATCCTCAATATACCTACTTAGTTTATAACAATTATTTGTTTAAATGGATTTGGTAATGACAAGTATTTTTTACATAAGCTCGTAGGGTGTTTATTTTAATTTGGCCGCCATCCTTCGATAAAAGACGGTACTAAGAAAATAAGTTTGTGTGTATTCTTAAAGTTAAGCGATAAGACAAATAATAAAGATGTATTTTATACTTGATATTATTTTAAAATGTGTACCTAGGTAGTTTTATTTTATGGCATCACATCCATTGCGAACAGAGATATTTCTGAAACGGATACGATACTTGTTGCGAAAGGATTCTAAAAAATGTACAACCTTCTTTCACTCAGTGTAGAGATTTGTGTAGTGTAAACGCCTCCCACGCAAGTGAAAACAGTGGCGTATCGGTCAAATAGCACCAGAATCAAAAGGGCTGAGGAAAACTAAGCACAATCAATGAAAAGTGTAATATATCTACTACTGTAAGTGTGGCTAATTTGTGAATTATCTGTATGTATTTAGGAAACGAAAACAGATCATCAATGTTGAAATTCACTCCACAGTTATACGGATTTGGTTGCTGTAACATGATTATCACTTGGTATTCAGCACAACATATAAAAGACTATTTTTTACGAAACGTGTTTTACTCACTTGGTGAGTTTTATCAACCACATAGTCACTATGCAAGCGAAACATTGTGTATATAATTTGAGTATGTGAAAAACAAAAAGGCTTTCCATTTCTTACACATTGAGATATGTGCATAAAAATACTGGTATAATACTGAGAGGTTTTCAGTACCTACGTTGTGTGTTACCCATGGCCCCCACAAGGGGGGGGCTGACGGGGCCCTAGCCTGGAGGCCCGGGCTCAGAAGGGGCCCGGCGAGGCTAGTCGACCAGATAAGTGAGATAAACACTCATCACAAATATGATTAAAAAAATCGCTTAATTGTGTATCAATTCTCGACTACTCCATAATTCAAATGGATGTATTAAAAAATAGAAAAATAAACTAAATATACTACCTGTATTTTTAGTGATAGGTAGGGGGGTCCGCCAAAAATCCTACCCTGGGGGCCCGCTTCAGGATGTGGGGGCCATGGTGTTACCTATATTGTATAATATTAAAAGAGTAAATATAAAAATGAAAAAAAGTCCCGTTGTTTTTAACATATTCGTCTATTGCTATGTGACGAATAAGTAGGTGGCTATAATTAATTTTATATTTCGTTCATGCTTTTTTAACTTTCCTTGAGAAAAGACGAAAAGTGAGAATTAATAAGAAAAATATTTGACCATACATTCAGAAGGTAATTTAAATACATAAACTATATCTAGTGGGCGACAATTAAAAGTAAAAACTAAATGGTAAAGAGACGATGACATCTGTTTGGGGTTACTTATTTGAGAAAAGATACTGTAATATTATAATTGAACGTAGTTATGCAGAATGTAGCCAGTCCACAATAATGTCGAGCTGAGATAATGGCACTTTAGCAACAACATGATATTAAAAAATTATGTAAAATAGTATTTTTTTTCAACAATATTTTTTTGTGGCTTGGCTACTTTCTGCATAACTATGTCAAATTTACAGACACTGTTGCCTGCTACCTGTTTGTTATGTAGGGCTGGCACACGCCTCCGATCATTGTGCGATATTTATCATGACGTCATATTAGTCATGCAAACTATTTTATGTAGGCACTCAAGTGATTGAATCGTGTTTTACTTACTTTGTTGAAAAGGGCACATGTCACAATATCAAATGGGAGCATAAAAGCACTTTAAAATTGCTCAACTTGACATAATAA
Source organism: Rhyacophila brunnea (assembly GCF_057557595.1). Classification (NCBI taxonomy): domain Eukaryota; kingdom Metazoa; phylum Arthropoda; class Insecta; order Trichoptera; family Rhyacophilidae; genus Rhyacophila; species Rhyacophila brunnea. Next base: position 23,090,731 of record NW_028233350.1, read on the forward strand.
TGTCATATTTCGGATGCACTATTGACTATATTATTACGTGCGTGTGTTAGGTCTTGACTTACTTTATCAATTTCCGATTAAATTATTGTACTATTAATTATTACTCCATCAATTACCCAATCAATGGGGGACGTACACAAATATTATATTTAGCTACAGTTTTTAGATGTTTAATGCCTAACTATCTGTTAATGCCAGTAAATGTTAAATAAATAAACAAGGTTCCAACTATTAAACAATATACTTACATATTACGTCACCATAATTATTAGATTCCAAGAGGATCATAATAATATGGGCCTTCAGAGTGGAGGTTGTATTCATAGATTTTTGTTCTTAGGGGAAATAGATGTTAGCCATTTGCTCAACATATTAGGTGCAAACACAAAATCAACAAGTGAATTTACCAGACCCAGAACCCACGAAATTATAAGCCGACACGTTACCGCTCGGCCATCTCCAAACCTACTCATTTTTACATTGTAATAAACGTAAAGTAGGTAATAAGTGTCTTCAACTATTCATAGTTTGTACTTAATAGGTAGGCGATAAAGTTTTCATCTACTTTAATGTATTAATTTATTATATAAGTTAGAATTAACTGTATTCGTTGTGAGTGTGTATTAACCGTTTTTGAGTGTGCCTGAAGATGCCGAAAGGCAAAACCTGGGTTGTAAAAAACGACTCTAATTGAATAGTAACAAAACTTAAATCCATTAGAATTTAAATTCAAATTCCATCAAGTACGCTCGGTCGATAGTATTAATATCAAAGTACTACCGTTGCATTTGTAGATGCGTTTAATAGTAGATACATGTAAGTAATAAGTACGTATCAAATGTTTATGCAAAATCAGCTGATTACGGGCAACACAGCAATATCCATTTCAAATATAACCTTTTCTAATACCATATTAATTTGAATAATGATAAATTGTCACGGCATAAAACAATGGGATGTAGCGTAGACCAAATCGCTCACCCACCAACCCTATTTATGGACAATATTAATATACTATTAAATCCCCAGAATCTCACTCAGGTAACAAGAAGTAACAAGAATCAACCAGTAAAATTACCTTCCATTTTCCCACTTTGGAATCAAACACTGAAATCTCGATAAGAATTTAGTAGCATTAATTTCATGTTTTCATTTTGAGGTGTATCGGCTTGTGTACGTCAAAGCCTATAGCTATGACGTCGACGACGACGAATTGCGACAGCTGAGTACCTACTTGCTATTTAATTATAAAACAAAATTTTACATCGATATAATTAACCATTAGGTTAAATCAATTTAATGAATTTACACGACATTCATACCTACTCTCGCATCGCATCCCAAACTTTTTCGTGTCACGGCGCATTATTAAAATTATTTATATTTGGTTATTATTAGGTTTGATCGAAGAATAAATGTCACTGAAAAATTAACACATCACCTGAAATAAAATTCTAGGTTAAATTTTTTTTAAAAAACCCCCTTTTTGAATTCATTATAGTAACCACATATGAGAAAAGATGTTAACAGATATTATATGGCCAATACTAGACATGGAAATTAACATTAAACAAAAATGTTCGATGTCATCGCGCCAACGAAAGTGTACGCAAGAATATTATGAGGCACACCGGTTGGGAATCTCTGTTATACAAATAAAAGGAAATGCTAGGTAAAGCTAATGTTAAGATTATAATATTATGTAATAGTTAAGTTATAAAGATTATAATATTATTGATTTAAACTAATAAAATGAATTTTTTTTTTGTACTCATTCCACTTTTTTACACAATAAAAGAAATTATAAACATTAGATTATTATGGTATAAAAAGGGTCATGGAGAGAGAGAGAGAGACCATTCTAAATGAAATAGGTAGGTACCTACGTACGGCTTTGATTTATTTTAAATTCGTGGTTTTTGTCTAGAGATTTGCAGTCAGAAACAAAAAGCTGTAGATTATACAAATTAATTGATGTTATCAAATTTAAGAGTAACAAAAATAGTTGTAGATTGATGATTGAACAAATGTTTTTGTTTTGCTACTAATGACTCGGCGCTCAATTTGAGCAATTTTACTGATAACTGATAAGTAAGCAAGTACTACGTGGGCGGAGACTATTCATAGAACCAGAGTGCTATGGAGAAGAGAGGTAAGATATAACGCAGGGAGTGGGAGGGTGGCATAAGCTTGCGTCACTCCGCCACTGATAAGAGGAAAATGGTATCGACGAACGCCGCTAGATAGCGCCAGCGCCATCGTCCCCGAGAAAAGCGTAGCGGGGAAAACGTGTACTGATATTATTTGAATTTTACGTCCAGCGTATTTGCCGCGTAAATCGAACGGTGTATGTCGAGACATTTTTGGAAACAGATAGCGCGAACCGCTTTACGGATTATCATGATACATGTATAGTTATATATTAATATAATATAATTAAACAATAATTATACTTTCCATCTAATGTTAATAAGGCAAGTCTCAGTCAAGCTTTTTTAATGGTCGTACAAATAACGATATAAAAAAAAGAAAACAACAAAAGTGAGAGAGAGAGCAGCGAAAACTCTATTTCACAAATAAATGTCAGATGTTGACTTTTATTTTGGGATGATCATAAGGTTAAAAATTGAATCAATATTGTATATACAGAAATAAAATACAACGCTTATAAAGTAAGAAATAACACTAACTCAATTATAAAGTTGATAATAATAATGAGGTATATTACGTTGACGTCTTACAATCAAATAAAAATGAATTTTGTATAGGCACTGAAAATATTTATTGTAAGGTATTTTTAGCAGATTGAAAATAGACGTAACGCTTTGCGCAGAACCTATTTTAGTAACAAAAGGAATTATTTATATCGCGGGCAAGAAGGCAAGCAAGTACACCACCTAACCTGGCATTGCATCATATTGCGGTGCGGAGGAGGAACGTCGCCTATTTTCACCCCAAAATAGGGTTGCCAGTTTATTTTATTAATATTATTTTCTTGTCATAATTAATATACTATTACATAACTTATCATCATCTATATAATATAGTGTATACATTCTTATTGTACATACCTTGAAATTATACGAACACCACTGAATCCGTTTCGACGTTTAATGGTTTGAATGAAAGTCCGTAAAATAATAAAGCCTAAGCGGGCGAGCAAGGCCAAGATATACTAATGCATATTATACTAATAATATAGTATATGCCAGTGGCGAAGGGTGGAGGTAGGCTCTTAAGATCCGCCAAAAATAGTGCACACTAAACTTTGTCAGTCATACTTTTAACATTTGTTTTCATTGAACTAAGACTACAATTTGCAGATAGTACATTTTGGTTAGTTTTTTTAAATTCAATTAAACCCTCTCAAACCAAACCATAGTAGATAATAGTCAAAAAATACTCGTCTATGTATAAAATATTTAAATTATGCCATTAAATCATACATCATTTTGGATATTTTATAGATTTTTTTTATCTATTATAGGTAGTTTGGTTTGGGCAGGGCTTAATGAATTAAAAAAATAACTAACAACATGTGTAATTTGTATTTCTAATTCAACGAAAACAAATAAGTGAGCACAATTTTTTCGGATCGCCCAAAATACCCCAAAACCATTATGGTTTGGTTTTGCAGGGTTTAGTTGGTTTTTAAAAACTAACCAACATCATCTGTAAATCGTAGGCTTAGTTCAATAAAAACAAATACGTATGACTAAAAGTTTAATGTGCACTATTTATGTCAGATCTTAACAGCTTACCTCCACCCACAGAACAGGTTCCCTGCCTCCACCCTTCGCCATTGGTATATACAGTACATATGTATTATTGTAAGTTTATGTATATCTAGATTGTGGTTATTGACCCAAAAAGCCACTAGCTTACAATACATTTATATCATTCAAGTGTGAATAATATTAAAAAATGACATGACGATTATGGTTATACGTGTGCAATATCAATAATATTTTCTCTTCGAAATGATTTCTGAAACTGAATACATTTTCATTATATGTTTCAATAAATCACCCATGTAAAAAGCGCATACTTAGATATTATATATTATTATGTTGCGTTACAGCTTTCATTTATTAAAATCTACAGACACATAATAATATTTTGTCGTTTAGCTTCATATATTTTGCACAAATTCTAATTAGAAATGGGGATATTATGTGAATGCTTCAGATTGTTTTTATTTGATGCATAATATGTTCTTTTTACGTAGCAAGTGATGTTCACATACCACATATTTATATTGATTTAGTATATCACTAATGTTCATAGATTAAGAAATTCAACAACAATATCGTTATTGAGATAACAGCATTACTTATTGATTAGGAAAATTGTGAATGAAATTGAAATATGACTACGTCAGTTTATAAGTTAATTAGTCCTACTAAATACCATTGAAATCTATAAATTTAATGTTTAACAATAAACAATATAAAAAATTGAAAAAATATACCTAATATACCTATTTCATTGAATATGGACTACATAATTATTTTATACTTTGGCATATTCTATCTACTTATATAATTATAGGAAATGGCGATTAGACCCTTCCGGTTAAAAGACGTGTATTGATGACTTAATAAAATCCAGAATTTAAATTAAATCATTTAATACATCAATAGAACTACTACTTACGTCGTGTAATTTTATTATAATGGTTTTAAAAGTTTAACATGGAAAAAAATTGAAGACGTTGAAGAAAGCTGCAAGTCCTTTCGCTCGGCCGATTCAGTTGTAGCAAACTGCTCACATCTGTCAAATACCGCTAGTATATTTTAACACAATTTTAGATTCAGCGAATTTCGTAAATTAATTATTGTGCAAATATTGCACAATATAACATCTAAAAGTTTAATTTGTTATGATAAACCATCATTATTTTGATAAACAATCACATCGCAAAAAATAATTGAAGAAAATATTATGAAAAATCGTTCAGAAAAAAATGCAGTAAAAATGCTTTTAATTAATGTTATATTTTTTATGATGAACCTATTTATTTTAAATATTTAGACGAACAATCGCAAAAAACCAGCAAACACCAGTATGTCATGCATTGGTATAATATTATTAAAAAAAACATCAAGACAGAATGTTATCTTTAACTGCACCAATGTACAGAATATTAACTTTATATGTCTACCAATTTATCCACACTAAAAAGATGTGGAAGGTTTAATTAAACATAAAAAGTTCATTCATGGCTAATTATAGTACAAACTCTTTTTAATAGGCAAAGTGTGGAAACCCTATTGCTCGGAGCAAAGTAGACCCACGCAAGCGAAACAATACCTACCTGGCATCATCCAGTTACGCGGGCAATGAAATAAAAAGATTAACGGTTTCATTTTTATTTAATGTCCAATTCGAAAACGACCGTACCCATCTATAGTCTATGACCGTACCTATATAATATAGTTCAGAAACCGGCGTAGGTACCATGACTCCCAATCAAGAAAATAAACTAATCTAAACTATATGGGAAGTATCTAATTGAATAACGAACCTAGGGAACAGGGAATGTGTGTAATATATAAAGTATCTGAGTTGTAACTACATAGTTTATTTACTAAGAGTGTGGACAACTAACTCGTAACAAACCCAATAATATATTTTGTACAAACAACTGTCCCAAGTATGAAGTAGGTACTAGGTAGTCCGAGAAAATCTTTTGAAATCGAAAATAGTTGTGTTTACGTAGTAATAATCAGTCGATCAGAGATTTGAAAGAATGCATTATAAAGGTGGTAAATTAGTGTTTTTGTGACACCAAATCCCGTTTGATTTTTATGTACCAACTGTAAAATGACAGTTGTCTTTGAAATAACACGTCGTCCTCCCCTAATCAGCATCAGTTTCTGCCACTAGCAGTCAGTAACCACTTTGTAACAATGCGTTCTATCAAGTCCAATCTAACAAAGTAAATCCATTCTGCATTGTTTGCAACAGTACCGGTCTTTCAGCATCACAAATTTCAAATACTCAATTTTCTTTTTGTCATGCGCCAACGATAAGTTTGGTCCTTCTATAGGACACACATTGCACTCATCGTCAAACTATTTTCCTACGGTAGAAAGCGCCGGTAAGTGGAAACTACGCCTCAATTTAATGTGCGGAGATTTTCATCATCTCTTTATCTCACTCCTGCGGCAGGCCGTGAGTGATTCAATATTAATCACGTGAAACGACAAGGCCAAGCGTCTTCTCATGATTAATTTCAAGTAGGTGAGGTTGTTAAAAAAATATAAATAAGAATGTTTAAAGCCTGCTCTTGATAATCTCATCATGGTAAGATCGATCAACATTCATCCAGCGATCGACGTGTGTTCTTTCGCCGACTGTGAATCATACATACATTTTAGTAAATTATGCTTGCAAGAATTCTAGAGATTTCATTAAAATTAAATAAATTCCACTGTTTAACTATATGATACAAGGAAAAAAAATGCAAATTGTAGTTAATAAATTGTAGTAATTAGGTACATGATTTCTTTACTCTTTACAAAGTTCAGGTGTTAAGGTTAAAATAGTTTCCTAGTCTTCGCCACTGGTATATTAAGGTGAGATATAAATAATCGCTTAGTAAGGAAACTTTGCCTCTGGTGTACACTGAATTCAAAACCGTGGTAAACGCTGTCTGCCTGTCAAGAAATCGCAAGCGAATCCACCGCGAGACCGCCTCCGTTAACAATGAAATAAAAACGTTGCGCGATATCCCGTTAGAAATGCAACAAATTGCGGACCGTTATCCGTTAATAGAAAAGCGTAGATTGGCCAGAAGAGACACCGTAAAAAATGTCAACACTTAACCTCGGATCAAAAATGTCACGTTAAGAATGGTGGCACGATCGTCGCAATGACTTTGCCAGTTGCCCAACGCACCGTAGAAATGAACGGGGAACCGTTGCGACATCTTTTCACGTTTTATAGAGGCATGCGAAGAACCAAATTAATACGATTTAGAAATGATTATTGCTGTATTACTGGTAAGTGTAGGGATTGCAATCCCGGATAGAACCTCCAATTCCGGGATTAGAACTCATGGTCCGGGATTGGTGAACACATGAAAGTATACAAAAAAAAATATATATATATATATATATTATATTTGTGAGTAGGTGTGTTTTATCAAAACATTTTCTTCTTATCCTCCGTCGTGTCTTCAATGGCTATATTATATTGCAAGGGTGGCGAACCTATGGCACGAGATGAATCTCATGGAGATGATTTTGCATGGCACCCGTTTGAAGAGAAAAAAATACCTATAATAATAATAAATGACACATTCGCATTGTATAAAAATAGCAGGCAAATACTCTTCAAGAATAAGGATTACGTTTAATTTAAATAAATAATTGGATTTTAGTCCTTAGAATTTATGCGTCACATATAATATTATCACACTGACCTCATCAGGCGGCGGGGGGTGCCCCGCGCCGCAAACCTCTAATTTTGATCGAATAACAATGCTTGAGACCACTGTTGCGAGAGAATGCCTCATCTGAACGGAGCAATTATCGTGTCAATTTGTGCGATAAGAACCAAACTAATTGATACATTAACAAATAATTTCATTTCTACCCACAAAAAATTACTGCACCAAATAAGAAACAAAAACTTGGTGAAGCTAGTAGTAGTACCTAATTCTTGCAGACAGTTTCAAAATTGATAGACCGAAATGTATGGCGTAATTGAAAAAAAGTGATAAAGCTATATACCTGCTATGTTCTGTGAGTAGTATCTAGAACATCATTTTTTAATAGAATCATTAAAAACTATCGGCACGTCAGAGTTGAAAAATAATATTTGGGAAATTTTGGCACGCGTACATAAAAAGATTCGCCAACCCTGCTATATGGTATCACTTCAGAAGCTAACAAAGACAACACCATTTTCCTCAGCTTGTAAGATCTCGATATCTTTTAGTGGGGATGAATACATCGCATGAAAATTGTTGTTCAACATTTTTCATTTCAACGCACTTCTAGACATAGTCATCGTGTGGGTAATATAATACATATTATATAATATTATGAGGAAAAAATGTGTAGGTACATTATACGCTTGATTAAGACTTTTATGGAAAATATTAAAACAATTTACAAAATAAACTCTTTATTAGGTATTATTAAGTACAATAAATTTTTGTATAAAACGGTCCCGTTAAATTTTAAATCATGAGAAAAACGGTATACAAAAATACGCCATGTTTTTATAAAAAAATATGAAAACAAATACCAATATTTAATCCCACTAGCTGAGCCAGCTGGCTCTCGCCAGTCTGTCTCGCTAGGTCTTGCAGACGGCTTGGCGGTGTTGGATTTTAATATAATTGATAAGTATGCATAGATGGCGCCATAGTTTTCTATTCGGGATGGGTTTTTTATTCAAGTCAGACAGTTTGACATTTCGCTAATAATAGTAGAATGAGGTTGCGGAATCCTTCATCCAGCAGTGGATTGATCCTAGTTGATGATGATGATGATAACGATATGAGTATGTAGATAAATATAATATCACCAATTTTGATAAATACAGCAATTCAAATGACAGAAAGGAGTAGAATATGGGTAGGGAGGCCTTTATCCAGCAGTGGATTGATCCTGGTTGATAATGATTTAAATAATATGTATAACACCAATTATTGTTGAATACCTTTTAAATATTTTTGGGTTATATGAGCTAATTGAATGTATATAAGTTTCATTGGTTTAAAAAATTATCATTTAACAGCCATAAAAAAAATGTTACGTTATCAAATTTTGAAATAATATTCTATGGTTGATCCAGTGTTGCCATGTCTACTGAAATTTCAGTAGATCAACTGATATTTTTTTTCGAAATTAAAGAAATCTACTGATATTTGTGTTTCTCCATAATTGTAAATTAACTGATGATTCTTTTAATAATAAACTTGTAATGATTTACGCATGACCTTTTTTGATGTTATACACTTCTAAATTGACATAAAAAGCATTGTAACTCTACCCAAGAGCGCCATTTTACCCATTAATATCATCATTGCTTACAATAAATTAATATTATTAGTTATTGTTATTCTTATTAGTTTTAAATCATATCTAATAAACCACATTTTTCAAAATCTACTGATATTTTATGAAATCTACTGAATTTTTTGTCAAAATCTACTGAAATTTTAAATTTTGACTTGGCAACACTGGGTTTATCGCATAGTCAGTGTTGCCAATTCAAAATTTTAGAATGCATCTGATAAGTAAATATGTGGTGAGTCAACTGAAATACCGTAGTTTAGTATACATAGCGTGATAAATACGCGCAGTGTCAAAAGACTTCCTTTCCGTCAGAGGTGTAGAAACTTAACTTAAACAAAGAACGTAATTCATAAAAATTTAAATAAATCAGTTCTAATATGTTTATCGGTTAATCTTATTATGATTAGTTTGTGAAAATTGATTGTATATATCGGTTAAAACGCATTTTAAATTTAAAGTGGCCATCTTTGTTTAGTTGGTTTGAGTGTTGCAAACATTGTGAAAAAATAAATTCCCATATTGTCAATAAAGTGACGTTCGTGCCGGAAAGCTTTAGAGAAACATCAATATTATATCGCAAGAACACTTAAATTCGGAAAACTCTTTCTTTCACACTATATTCGACCGTTTTGAATTAAGAACATTTAATTAGTGTGTTTGACGTTTGAACCCATCGGACATAACGAATAAGGCACACAATCGCTCGCAAAAACGGGCAAAGCTGTAGGATAATAATATATAGGAGATTATTTAAATTTTCAATAGAATTTCAGAACCAAAAATCGAGCGAGATCCCGGGATTGCAAAACCTATTCATCTGTGATTCGTACTAATAAAATAGTAAACGTCATAATTTCATGAACATTTTACTGTTCACATGGAAACATGTAATGTAGCATCTACCCACGGATGAAAAAAAACACCAATATTACTAAGTAGCTATATACAACCCATTTACATATGTGTGTGTGTGTGTATATATACCGATGCTAACCACGCGGTATGTATAATATTTGAATATCAAACAGATTTTCCATTGATTGACCAAAAAATAAGATTACATATTTGATAAATTCCTTAAAACACAACTGGCAGTTATATAATTACCATAATTATGTAAATATACGTCTGAAGATGCTGAAAAGCGAAACCCGGGTCGTAATTATTTATAGGATAATCTTTCTGGATTCGTTTGTATCATTTTTTTATTATTATTAATAACCATAGGTAGGTATCCTTATTTTTTCGTACAATGTGGATGTTAGTAATTTTGAACAATCACAAACACCCAGGCTTTGAGAAAATGACATAAATATTCTATCCTCAACTGATACTGAATTCAGAGCTTTCCATCCGAGAAAATGAATGTCCTGTAAGTGTACCTACACAATCGTTCCCGATCGTTATTAAATAAATATGATAAAAAATACTTTTAAGGTTAAATTTTAATTAATAATGTAATGTAATTAAGTACAATTTTACGGTTAACACCATCAAAATGGATAAAACATAGGCAATTGGATATTAATTATGTATTGTTCTTAACATGTTAATTCAATATTTTTCAAATAACTAAATCTAATCCATCATTAAAATCAGCAAAAATTTATACCTAGCTACCACAAACACAAAAACTATGCACCAGGCAGTTTCGTGAGTTTTTTTAATATAAAGTATATTCATTCACCTCTCGGCCCAATAATAATTTGTGAATTATTAAATCGATCAAGCGCAGTCTAGACGCGTACATACGTCATCGCAAAACGTAGAACAAAGCTACGACAAGGCAAATCGCCTCGAACGAGCTCGTCTGATAGACGAAAATTCGGGAGCCATTTTCAGAGCCACACGTAGGTATATGAACGGTGCGGGAACGGGGTATCTGAAAAAGCTGAGACGGTCAACGACATCTAACAATGGTTCCGTTGCTCTGCGATGACGCCGGCTCAATGAGCGTCGCGACGCCAGTCCTTTAATCTTGAGTGTACGAACGTGGATAATAACACAATCACAGTAATATAATTTTCCACCAGAATCCTGTACACACTATTCGTTTGCTTTATCATGAAATACACAACACGAAATACTTTGAATGCAATATACTAAGTACCTACTACATCACATAAATAAAATGTTTCGTCATTTTTGGTGTAATTGATTTTTCTATCCTATGTCAATATTTCCTAAACTTGCAACATAGGTATTAGAACCAATTTAAAAATATTATTGATTTATAGTGTTGTAGAGACCTTTTACGTACCTATTTCCTTGTTTAAGTTATCAGAGCTGCTAGGATGAAGATGTAGGGATTTTTCTCCTGTCAATAATATCTACATAATATAGAGAATGTGTTTTTTTCATATTCATTTTCCGATAGCTACCTATCATTTTTCCGATGTGTAAAGTTCCGCCGCGTACCTACTACTATAAATGTACTACTAATACTGATAAATGTGACTCGCGTATAATATTTAGGTGACACCGGTAAACGTTTATATCAGCTAAATGTTATAAGCGAGTCACAATAATGTGGTAAACCCAGCGTTGCCAATTTAAGGTTTTCTTTGCCAAATCTAGCATTTTTGAATTGACATCTAGCTTGAAAAATACGCATATGCCACATAACGTTTTTCGACACTACAAAATAGCTTAAGGTTTCTCACAAAAATGTAGAATATTTTCATGAAAATCATTGGCCTCTTGTACCTTATAATATCTTACCAATAATAAATTAAATGTGAGTAATAAACTATTTTTTTAAGTAATGACCAAATTTCGTACACCATTTTTGGTTATATGACTTAGACATGGCCCCCACAATGGGGGGGGGGGGGCTGACAGGGCTCTAGCCTGGGGGCCCGGTCTCATGGAGGGCCCGGCGTGGCGAGTCGACCAGATAAGTAAGATAAACACACATCACAAATTTGCTCTAACAATAAAAAAAGCTACTTTCCTTCAATAATATTAATATTTTAAAGTATGTGGTGATGCAATGCAATTTTTAATTGTGTGTCGGTACTCGATAACTCCATAATTCAAGTGAACTTAAGTAGGTACTATAAACACACTAAATATCCATAATTTGAATGTGAACACTATTTGAAAAAGTCGCAAACAATTAATTATCCTTTAATATATTTTCTTCTCTTATGACTTATTTTTCTGACGTTTCAGGAGTACAATACTTATAGTTTCATTTACTTCAAGTGAGAATTTACAAAATATATGGTAAATTTCACATGTTATATGAAATTATCAATTTATTAAAAGTGATTTTATAATACATGTGATTATATTAATCATGAAGTAACTGTCGAGTCGAAATGCTGTTTAGCCACGTTTAGTTGAGTCACGTTGTATTTTAGGCTCTGTTGAAGATTCACAATAACATGAAGACTACGAATGATGAGTCAATCATATTGTTGTTTGTGGCATAAAATATTTCTGTAATCTATAATCTGACGCAAAATTACCGACGTAATCAAGTAACACAGAATGGATGGCAGTCGATTGGATTCGCTGGTTCAGTCGCGCGATAATGAAAGTCAAAATATTACAGCACAATGGAGTAATACTTTCACAAAATTTGTAATATTTTGCCAAGTATATTTTTGGGAGACTATGAATTAATCGAGCGTGAAACGAAATATCATGACTATGCTATGCTCTCAGAGATATTTACAATTTTGATAATAATATATACCTACTAACAAATTGTTAAATAAATCTTTTACTCTAGCTTATGTAGTCAATCAATTCTTGTTTATTGTTTTCTATGGCAATCGCATTTACTTCAGACTGGTTAATTAGATACGTTTTATTTCACCAGTCGTCAGTTTCGGCAGCCACGACTGTAGGGGTCGACCATATATAAGAACAAAATAATCGGTGAGAACATTACTGACATCGACTAACTTCAACAAGTTTTAACGAACGAGGAGGGCTAAGAATAATATGACGTTTGCGACGATGGTCAAAAATATCGAAAATCATGCGACGTCATTTATTGACGGCCTCTTGCTTTAAAAAAGACAGAATTGCATATATTATATACTTTGTATATAATACCTACCAGTGGCGAAGGGTGGAGGTAGGCTGGATCCGCCATAAATAGTGCATACTAATCTTTGTCAGTCATACGTTGTATTTGTTTTCATTGAATTAGACTAGGTACAATTTACAGATGGTGTTAGTTAGTTTTTAAAATTCAATTAAATCCTGCGAAAACAAAACCACAATAGATAATAGTCAAAAAAATACTCGCCTATCTATAAAATATCTAAAATTAGGCTACTAAATAATACATAATTTTGGATATTTTATAGATATAATTATATTTTTTATCTAGTATAGTTTGGTTAGGCAGGCCTTAATGAATAAAAAAAATAATCAACATGTGGAATATGTATTTATAATTCAACGAAAACAAATACGTGTGACTAACAAAGTTTAATGTGCACTATTTATGTCAGATCTTAACAACCTACCTCCTCCCTTCGCCACTGATACGTACGTTAATTTGTTGATTAAAATTAGTCCTTTTAATTATTAATTTATATGATGATATTGTTTTCGAAAATAAGTTTTGAGTTTAATAGTTAGAATAACATTAATAAACATCTTTAAAAATACATATTATGCACTTATAAAACACGTGGTCGTCAAGAACCTACCCATCGAAATATTGTTTATAATATGTAAATTACATTAATTTGGGAGTAAAATTTTTGATGTTTTCACGTGCAAGTTGATTGCGTCAAGTGAATGATGGTTTGACGTATATTTTTTCACCCACGTCACCTTTTTTTAAAAATCAACCCTAGCTTTCAAATGAGTGAGAGCGTGTCTAGGGCGGTAGAGCCGCCCACGGCCGTGATCGATGCTACCGCCCCCGCCCCCGGCCTTCGCCCTCGGGGAATCCGCCCCCGCCTAGCCCTGCGCTATGCCGTTCGCTCGCTGGCGCCCCCCGCTCCCAGCAACCCACAAAATTATCAAACGAAAAAGTTTCCCCAGTGAGGTTAGGCAGTATTCACGTCTGAATGTACCGACTAAAAATATGAACATGAACACATAAAATGCTTACATATGTTTTATATTCCTACTAGTCTATCCAAATGATTTGATATACTATATTAATATGCTTTGGTTATATGCGACGCTAATCTTTATAAAATAATAATTACTATGATTTAAACGCCAATTAATGTTGCTAGCGTTAAAGAGACCATTGTAAATACGTCAGTAAAGTGTATATCGTCGGTGTTTTGTAAAAAGGGCGAATCAACCATTTTGGCGAAATCGAGATTTTAATGAAAATACGATATGTACCCCACTAACTTTGTTGTGTAAAAACGGCGAATTTTTATCTCCACAGGAAAGTACTTAAAAACGATAATCGACTAAAATTAAATTAATTAAAATTACGAAATAAAAAGCAAATGTGACATATTAGACCGTTTAAAATATTATATAATAATACCTATTATAATGACTGTATTCTTTCTAAGCTTTATTATAAACTTGTTAGATATTTATAATCATCTACAGGTAAAAAACAAATAAATGTCAAAAGTTAAAAATCCTCCTCATGTAAAGTAGCATTTCGGTTAATTCGCCCTTTTTACAAAACAACGACGATATATTATAAGCTCTACGTTCAGATGGTATCTAAGATCAACCGTATATTTCATACATATTCCTATTGCATTCTTCTCACTAATCTCTTTTTCTGTCCCCATGCTTCTCACCAAAGCTTATAATATAAGAATAGACATTCACATAACTAATATATTTATTATATACATAGTGTAGTTGTAAATGTCTTCATTTAACATTTTACATAGAGATCAGTGATGGTGGTGATGTTATAAAATATGCATATTATTATAATATACAAAACAAATACTGCTATGAGTTATATAAAAAAAATCATAAAAAAATATAATAATAAATCATACACCCTCGCGCTTTAATGTATGAAAAAGCTCGTTTCAAAAAGTGTAGCACATCCCTCGGGAACAATTCACGGATCGCAGCTATATCTAGTGGCTTGGCGTTGAGTTAGCAGAATATCCCGGCGAAATGCGAAATATTCTTGAAAAATCAAAATTTATATTAGGATACAAATTATGAGATAATTTTAACGAACTACCCTTCTTCAAGTGAAACTTGAAGCAATGCATGGTAGGTTTAATCCCGCTGATGTGGGACGGAAAAAGTGTCACGGAAAATGAACATCGACGGAAAGCCACGAATTTGGTCGGAAATTCCCGACGAGACATGCATACACAATGCAACTCGAGTTACTGCCCCGTGTGTGACGCGCTCATATGTCAGTAAATTCGTTGGTTATTTCATGTTAACTAAACTATTCAGTTTCACCGACTCAATTATGCCGAAATCAGCCGCACAAGTTGCGTGTGCTCGCCACACACATACTTACTATCATTTTCTTCAATCTAACATTAAGAAGATTATTATCATACGTATTTCTCTTTATACCGCCCTCTCGCCACCATTTAGCTTTAACAATGTGTTTGTAATATATATTTCCGGTACACCTACTGATAATGCCTGCATTCAAAACGAAATACATTTAAAATCGACCAGTTCATAGTTTTATTTTTTTTTATATAAAAATTTATATTACACTGTCATCACGACGTATTTACCTATGTAGTATGTATACAATATGATATAATACCATTAAACATTATATAATTTAGAAAAACACTAACTGAGAGAGTATATCACAACCAATAGAAAAAACTTTTTTGAAAAAAGTAAGCCAACCGGTCGGGAATCGAACCGGCATCTCCAACGGGTAAACGCCCCAAACTCGTCGCATTCAGCCATAATGCTACGGAAGACATACTAATAACGACAGATATTTTAGCTATTGGCTATTAATAAATACCTACCACTCAGCGCTCTTCGAAATCATGTTACTTCGGCAATCGATTTTTGTTTATTAAATCAAAGTAGGTAGCTATTTTACTATTTACAAAGATTACTAACCGACGTTAAGCTATACCATTAAGTATAATAAATTCAACAACTATAGTCTTTTAGTCGATAGCTAATTCGGTTGAAGGTAACTTAAAACAGTTTTAGTTTATATCAGTATATCGACCAAAAAATTATCATGTGTAATTCCAATTATTAATAATCTATAAATCAAAGAATTCTACGACACAATGTTAAATACATTACAAATAACGCCATTACATTGCAGGAGTATGATGTAGAAATAATTGTATTTCGCGTAGAGCATAGGTACATCCATGGTGCTACGCCTCTACGCGTCGCGACGAATACTTTTCTAGCTAGGGTAGGTACTAGGTACTCGTTAGAGAACCACTTCAAAAATTTGTTTTAAATGTTGATTTGCCGACTGACATCTGTCAAGTTTAAAAATTAAAGTCCGCGATCTTATTCCACAAAATATTATCCACTCAACTTCCCTATAAAATTAAGAATTTATGTAGGTATATTAAGCATATAAGCCTGAAAAATTGATAAACTTTGTGGAAAAGATATTTTGTGTATTTTCTCACATCACCACAATCAACATATTTTATTACTTAAATAAACTATGTATTTGCATATTTCAAACGTCGTGCATATTTTAATACTTTAATAAACTATTATTTGTATATTTTAAGCATCGTCGTTCTAAAGTTGAAAATAAAGATATATTTAATACATAAAATATCCGCGGTTTTTGTATTTTTGGATTTACAGCATTTTTCAAAATGTATCTTTACTCAGCGCGCATTACACATTTAAGTTAATGTTCACTCAACATTATTAAGTAAAATATGGTCGATAAAATTATCTATTGGAATTATCAATTGACTCATAATTTTAGAGAAATTGCAATTATTATTATATTTGTACAGTAAACTAATATTACGAATAGGTATATGTAACGCCTCTATGTTATTTAATATGTTCATTAATTATTAAATTTAAATTAATCATTAAATATTAAATTATGGCAATTTAACATTTTCGTAAATTTCACTTGAAACTTAGACGTCGTAGTCACCTATGTTAGAATTAGATCCCCATAGCTTAGACCACCTGAGATCGATACAATAAATACGTCAGTCAAGCTAGCGTGACCCTTCAAGTGATGGGAGTCACGCGGGCAGCGCATCGCACGCCACTGTTATTTGGAGTCACTTGGTGTTTGGTGCCCCCCCCCCCCCCCCCAAGACAAACGACAATGTCGGGAATTTATTTTTCCAAACGTGCTATTTACGGTGTCAGCAATACTCAACGATACCGCATGAACATCTATCATTCGAAATTTAAAAAATCTTCCGAACAAAAATAAAATAAAATGTTGGGGTGCGAACGATCATTTTAAGAAAATTTAATTCAAAGTTTAAAATACGCACACGCATATTTGAAAAGGATTCTTACATCTAACTATAAAACTTGTGTATAAATTATAAAATAATTAATTACATAATTACAAAAACGTCTAATACTATTAACATTATCTAAATCAGATCGCATGATGTTCATTCAATGAAGTCAATGTTGTATGTCATGATATGAATTGAAACAAGCAATGCACCAAACAATTCCACTATTTCATATGAATACGTGTATTAATTAAGGCGCTAAGTACCAAAAACATAAAAACTGACATTTTTATAGAAAAATGTTCTACATACCAACGCCAATAACTTCAACTGTAGTCTAAGTGCCTCAAGCAAGTCAAAAAAATACAGCAAAATAATTAAACCTGTCGACGTTGTAAGTCCGTTGGCGTGTTTTATTTATAATGGTGTAAGTAGCACTGCAGTGGTCAAAGGCATTCAATATAAAATAGCTGACGATGGTGTGTTAACACTTGCGAGTTCTTAATACCTAAAATTATAGAAGCTGCCGTGATTTCTTCACACTGTAAAACTACATTTTTCAAAAGGTCTGCTTCATGAAATTTTATTGCAATGACTCGGTATTTTGTAACTACAGGCAATACTACTTTTTGGTACTTAGAGCCTTATTTAATACACGTATTCATATGTCTATAATCACCTATGGAGCCTCTGTAGAATTATTTACCTATACTTAATGGCAATGCGATTATTGCATAAGCGAAAACACCCCTATAGAAAGTGCATATATCTCACTTGTACCCACCCGTAGTGCAGGGCTTGTCTGGAAATAGCGTTGGTAGAACGAAATCTTTCATTTTTTGGTAAAATTTTTGATACTTATTGCATTGCATTTACATGGAAAAAAAGAAAACAATAATAAAAAAATCTCTATAGTGACTTTGAAGTTTAATAAACTTCACTCACGTCTTGTGAGTGAGATTGTAAAGAAAATGACAACCTTCAAGATTTCTGATAAACAATGCTAAAAAAAGTTCAATAATAATACAGGTATAGTAAGTTACCGTTACAAAAATGAACTTGCATCTTTCAAATTGAAAAACGATAATATAGAGATGCATCTTTGTAGATAACTTCAATGTGAACATTAAATTACCTGAATTGATTCGCTGACCGCCTCACTCAAATTTAATTTGAAACAGAGGCGTACCCACTTAAGCAATGATACTTATTTAGGAAAATAATATTTTACGTACTAATGTTAAAAGCCTTATGAAAGTTTATTAGAGAGCTTTTAGGAAAATCTATCACGCCGAAGAGTCTCAGCAGTACGAGCGGATGGTTCACAGATACAAATCTTCCACATCAAAACACGTAGATAACAATATAATAATGATGAAGCAAAGGTAGGTGGCGAACGTTTTACAGTTAGTTTATATTGTCATACAAACTCCAAGAAGTTGGCACGCTATGGAGAAGCCATAATCGTCAGTATGTCGTGACTAACACTCCCGGGACCAATAAGTAATCATACAATATTTTTTAAAGTTTTATTTATTCGATAGAGTTTCATTGGGTCAATGGTCTTATAGAAAATCTGAATGATATACATTATACGTGATCATAGGTATATAGTATGCCCATTGCAGTAAATATCTCGAATGTCCAATGATGTATACCAAGACACTCTTCCACAAACAAATTATCAATATTACGCACATTAAAACAAATCTGCCTGCAATGGTTACATGTAAATTGTATGTAAAACATTTCACTGTGGCACAGTTCGCCGTGAGCTTTCTCTATCGGGAAAAAACCGTATACTATACGCCATACGGTCTCCAATTGTATTAGATTCGATATGAACAATTCAATTGTCAAGCTGATTTTGGCAAAATTCATGAATTCACTAACCTAACCTAACCTAACAAACAGTCCAACATATCGACTATTTTAAAAATTTGTTTGCTGCTGGATTCCTGGAAAGTGTAAACCGACAAGAACCGTGTTTTATTTAGACATGAATTTTATGTCAGTACTATACGACCCAAAGGTCTTTAATATACAGCCATATATTTCCGATACAACATTTCACAGTGAATGTAATACGGCGAACTGCATACGTAGAACTTTCCGGACACGGCCTGCAATAACTACCTAATAACAATAACTACCTAAATACAATATGTATTATATTATATTACAATATGCGGACACCTGCAGCTAGGTTAGCAGAATAGAACAACAATGCCGTACACATGAAGTCGGTGCTGTTGTGATGTTTTTTTAAGAACCATAAATACAGAAGTACCTACTCAATATTAATTCATTATTGTGATGGGACGTAGTCGGTAGGTACAATACAATTTTATAATAATGAACATTATGTTTTTCATTGTCACAAAATGGACTGAAATACACAATATACCTATCACAGAAATAAACTGACCAGAAAATATATAACTGAAATCTGCCGCTTTCGCTAAGTTAACACGGAATGTTAGTGATGTGCGATGCGAGTCCATGGTTAGAAGAGACCCTGTTTAAAAAGTGAGACGCGATATCAATATTCATAACTGATTTCAGAGCATGAGCCTGAAATGGTAGCATATATTAAGATATCTCCCACATTATTAAGTGGGATTAACCTTATTGATGTTGAAAATGTATAATAACAATCCATAATGAACCTGCAGATCGTCAAGGTAGTATTTAAATATCTGCTCTATCAAATGAAATTATCAAAATTAAAAAAAAAACCGCTGGGCTTCAGAGAGTTAAATTGGTGTACGGTACACCACGAAAGTCTGTCTGAAATTTGCAAAAATAATGTTTTGCGTGTTTAAAAGCTGGTAGACAATCTGACATTCTAGTACATCAAAATATTATTTCAGGACACAATCAGTATACCAGAAAAGAATAGGGTAAATTCTGTTATCATGTTATCATTACCATTATTGATTATTTTAATACACGATTCAAATAACCTAAATATATGAAGTAAATATTAACATTTGAAAAATATTTGATTTGAACAGTTTTTGTTTTGTATAAACAAATGATATTGAAGAAATCTCGTGTACAACATGTAAGTATAATGCAACTTAGGATACCTACTTCTGCATCTGAGTGACGACAACATCGTGTACATTTTTAAATACCAGCTACTTCAAGTTATTGATCTGTCTGTGGAACGTATTTCAAAGTAAAATATTCATGTACAATATTATTTTTTCCAACAGAACTACTGTTATAAATAAATATTTATCAATTTTACAGCTGTGATGGAAAAAATACGACAGCGATGTCTTATCATATTTACTAGTATACACCGCATATTTCTAGATTGAATTGTATACTTACTTACGCAAAACAAGAAAAATATCGAAGCTAAGAATAATATTGTAATAATTGGAATACCTACTCGTTGATACTTCTCTCTTCTGACTTCATTTCATGAGGTAGAACGAAGCGATTTAGATGTTATATCATAAACTAACAGTTCTCAAACTGTTAGGTTACATTAAAAAATATGATTTTAGTATTATTAATGTTCTTTGCAGTTTCACGAATCTTCTCCACTCGTATCGATTCTTAGCATTCTTATATGCAGCATTTATGAACGACCTGCCATCCACTTGGTCCAATGACGCAATAGGAGACTTCCCTAGTTCAAAATAACTATCGGTAAAATATTCAGATTGCTTGTAATAAAATGTCCGGATTTAATATTTCAAAAAGCAAAGCCATTATAGTTGTATCAAGCTTAGACCGATAGAGTTTTTAAAAGACATTTTGGATATATTGTCTGTCAAATTTAGACTTATATTTTCCTACTATTCAAATGGCCCACTGCATGACTGTAAGATTAAACTTCGTTTTTAATTTAAAGCACTGGAATTCAAATACCTATTCTCTTTCTCTCACTTCTGGCAGGCGATGCAATACGCGTCAAGTGATATGACGAGGGTCACGCGGACTTCCTCGTGGGTCATTTGAAAATAACGTTCACTTAAAAGCTGGCTAAAGAAATAAAAATATATAATGGTTAATGATTCCCCTTCAAAATCACAATGAAATCACATTAAATTTTAACTGAATGTAGGTGTAAGGTTTTTACATTATCGCTATGCAATTCCTATGGCCCGATGGTGCGAACGACCTACATCTATCTCGCGATCGACGCGTTGGATATGCCTGATCTGATATATAACTACAGTTTTTCTTAAAGTTACAGATGAAGTTATCGGATCAATTATTTTATATGCAGAAAATTAACATGTGTTATTTAAAAATCGATTCATATTGTCGACCATCTTTTCAAACTGTTCTTTCTAGATTTTTTCTAATACTTTGTTATATATTCTGAGGTTCTTCAAAATTTTGTATTATGTAGAATGCAGTACATTATTTCTTTAAGGTAGGTACTAAAATTAGTGAAAAATATTATATTGGTACTTTGGGAAGCTGCGCTGCAGCGAACCGGCAGTTAGTTGGGCGGTATGCTCGGAAGATAGCGATAAGATGAGCATGGCGCGGGTACACATGTACCGGAGGCTGGATGAACGCCGCTCGGCAGAGCTGCGCTCTTCTCGCCGGCCTGGCCGGAATACATCTAGTAGAGAAGTGGTAGTCGCAAGTAGCTGCACTATCTAAAAACCGCAAAATACTTTCCCACACTCCACAATACTAGCGCATTCGCCCGCCTCTCGTTACAGCGACGGTCAACAATCAGGACTGGGACATTCTATTGCATAGTCCTGTTTATGATACATAATAGTATATATCTGCACAAAAGAACATTCTATAAAAAAATGTTCGAAAGTTGTTACGAATACTTGTATAAAATTAAATTAAATGTCCTGATACAAAACAATTCTGTATACGAAAGAAAATGAGAAAAGTCTTATAAATTAATAAACTAGTTGAACATACTAAATCAACTATACTCCATATTATAGATAGACGTGAATATAAAATAATTACAAGATAAAAAGAACTTTTTATATAAGTACCACGTTTTTAAATTTTCTGTTGAATCATACAAACTTGACAATTCTATGTATTAATAAAAAAAAATATTTTACTTGATAGAAATACTGAATAAATATAGAATACTGAGATGTCATTTTGACATTCCGTATTGATTTCCATAGTAACGCACGCATATATTAATAATTTAGTTGCTAGGACTCCCTTAGCAACCAACAATAATAACTTTCCATACAAAACAGAATTAACTGAAAATGAATTCAATTCTACTTAAAAATGGCTAAAAGTAAATTAAAAGAATGCATTGGCATCGTGTACTGATATATTCTAAAAGTTTCAAATGTCTAGCTAGTCGGAAAGTTAGTTAAAAATCATCAATCGTCCAATACAAATCTCGGACAAACAAGAAAAAATATTTACTGGACACAAAAAATTAGTACTGGACAAACAAGAATACGAGCTAATAAAACGTGGTAAAATAGATGAATCGAAGTAATGCATCTAAATTAGTAAATTTCACACGGAAGTTCGTATGGTTTTTTTGGCTCTCTTGAAAAGTAGCGATTTTAGTCTTATTTCACTTATTATTTTCACACAGATTTACGGTTATATTTTAGAGTTAGTAATAAAAATATATGTAGGTAACAACATATAGATATTTATTATTCCTCCAGAAAATAATGATGTTTCGACGTGAGAAACTACCGCTACTTTAAATACTATCAAAGTAGTGTGTCAAAGGAAGTTACAAAAATTGTATAAACGTTATTAGCTTTATTCTGGACTTTTCGAGTAACGATGAACATGAACAAATTGTTCCTATAACGTTACTATAACAGTGAGTATAACACATCGATCACGGATTAAATGTGTATTGTTATTCTTTCGATTTGTCATAACCGTTTACCTTCGTCCAACAGGTAGGCAAAAATGTTAAATAAAATATAATTTTATGGAAATTGACAAAAAATGTTCATTTACGCCAAATTAAAAAAATAGTTTTTAATTAACTATTTCTTTTATTCAATGAATAATTTACAAGATTTAAGAATGGACCATTCTAATTATTGAACATACATAATTTTGAAAAACACTTCTGAGAAAATACATTATAACCAATAGAAAAAATCTTTTTTGAAAAAAGTAAGATGTGGATGTAATGGATGTAATTTTGAACAAATAATTTGGTCAGAATTTTAAAGTTTAGTTTGTATTTCATTAAAATCGAAAATATAAATTAACACGCTACATTTATTAACGATTGATCTGAGGAGGTAACACAATATGATCAAAACAATTATAATAGCCAACTTACACGACTAGTATTGACTTATCCGGGTGACATGGATGAGAATCAGCGCAATCATAGTGACAAATTTCAGTTGGATGATCAACTTGGACAGTGTAAATGATTAAATATTTTCAATTTTGTCAATCAATCCATTACCAGTGCAACGTGAATAATATGTAGTAATCAAGCTAAAGTAACATAATATATACGATAAAATATTGACTATCACTAAACTACACCAACACACTGTTACAATTTCATATAAACGTAAACAATAATATGGTAAGGCGGCTATTACATACGTTTGTAGCGCCCCCCCCCCCCCTATATCTACACAGCGTGATAGCAATGAAGCTGTGTTGTGGTACCCACAGATAGAGAAGCAATACAGATCTAAGTAATGACAACAATTAGCAGATAATAATTATTATGGACATTAAATTTAATATGGAGTATTTTAATACAATGTATGATAATATGTGCATACTCGTCGCAAGTTCTACGACGTAAATATCAATGACATTGCAGTATTTACAGCACAATAATTATGTAGATACATTTCAAATAATTGTGATTAATTTCAAGTAATATTAAATAATTGTTGACGTTTAAGATTCCTATGTTATGAAAATATATAAAGTAAATAAATATGATACGTAATCAATCCCCAAGTGGAGTCACTACAGCGTTCGAACTGGAGGATTTTACGAACCGGAGCGCTCGATAA
Organism: Rhyacophila brunnea; assembly: GCF_057557595.1. NCBI lineage: Eukaryota > Metazoa > Arthropoda > Insecta > Trichoptera > Rhyacophilidae > Rhyacophila > Rhyacophila brunnea. The sequence goes on from NW_028233350.1 coordinate 23,115,130, forward strand.
TTTTCTGAAAATATTTACACATTTATTTAATATTTTTGTGTGTGTTATATAGCAATATAGGTACCTACCCGCTAAGCTCAGACAGTCGAGTTGAGTAACAGTCTTTAAAATTGTGACATACAAGATTAGGGCATAATATTGTAGTCGTTGCAGACGAATATCGAGGAATATGTCACGACATATTTTTTTTACTATGATTCCGACAAGTTTCGTATAAAATTTAAAAAAAAATATATAACGTAAATTAATTTTATTACTTATTCATAATAATTCATGAGCGCATTGCGAGCGCTGCAGTTAGTGGTATCCAAATGAAAGATGTCTCAAATTCACTGCTTTGGTTTGGATACAGAGCAAAGACCAAAGAGACTCAAATGGGCCGAGCGAATAGCTAATAAACATTCAGTCAACCAAAGTCTGTTAAACTAACCTCGACAACTTTGTATTGAAAATGTTATGTGTGTATGTGGAATATAGTAATTCAGAGGCGTTGATTTAACTCTTCCATTTGACATATTCTTTTCATTTTTCAATTTTAAAACTCAGAGAGCAATTTGGTCGTAACGGAGATCTGTGACACGGTCTTTAAATAAATGCTTCGAAAACTCTCCAGTAGTGCTTTTAAATTCAATCCAAAATCGTTGTTAATTTTGATTAATGTTTATATTTTTTTCACTTGATCAATTGGTAATTTCAAAGCCCTTCATTGTTTAATTTGTTTAAAGCCATTAATTATAATATGTAATGTAAAAAGTTGCATTCAAAGTGCACCGCTGAGGAGACCTTGTGGGTTTCCGGCATGGTGCCATAAAAACTGATAGAAAAAACCCCCTTTACCTATGACTAATATCAAACATTAAAATTAATACATGTGGAAAGATCTTAATATTAAGAAAAATTAATGCATTTCTCGTACAATGACCACGCGGTAGGTAGATACTTATGGAGCAGGCGTGTTATTGGGAATCGATGTCAGTTGAACATAAAGTAGAGCCACAGGTAATCAAGGGGTGTATTCTGTAAAAATTCCGCTTATAACAATGCAGCCTGACAAAAATATCTTGTTTTGAATATGAAAACGTGTACAGGTAAACGGATTCTACATTACATACAATTTTCCAGGTCTAACGTGCTCGGGGCCAGATGCTTAGTTGTATGCTTAATTTAAACTTTATGCCTGATTATTTTGAAATCTGACATATGTGATTTGTCAATTTTGCCACTATACAGTGGCGACCTTACTTAGGCACAAAGTATGACTAAGCACATGGCACTTACGTAAGCTAATTTAACTCCGTTAATATGTAATCCCTTAGCCACCATAAAATGGTAAATCGAATAGAAAGCGGTAAGTCAATCTAGTATCGACTATTTAACAATACAGAGCATTGAGAAAGCGAACGCGCAATGTCGTAGAAACGAAGCAGTAGGTAAGAATCGCAGGGTCGAGCCGCTTCTTGAGCGAGTGAAACCGTTTCGTTTCGACTAACAGCAATGTCGAGAGCGTTCACCTTTGTAATTAGGCAATAAGCAGGCCAGCAATAACGGTCCAAGAGGACATTTCTTGAGAGACAATGGCTCGGCTGCTGCGATCAGACGCTCAACAATGATAAACATGGTTAAGAAGTGCATGCGAATCGCACGAGAGGTGTGGTGAATAGACCCCAGCGAATCAAAAACCTTCGTATGTAAATATTATGTACATATGAAACAACCACTCTTATCGTGCACCTAATCGTATTTGTACTTATGGATTCATGACTATAAAAATGAAATAACTTCAATTCTTGGTAGATAGACATTGTATTAATAAAAATATATCACCCATCAATTGAGAATATCCTATTAAGGGGGAGGGGCACAACAGGAGAGATGCTGAACAAAAGAGATAAAAAGGATTTCAAGTTATACACATTTATATTTTTATAAAAATCAATGTTTTTTAAAATAAATATAAAAAATATTAAAACGATGAATTAGTCAAAAATCTAAACGACAAAAAATCTAAAACTTAATAAACGAAATTTTAATAATAAAGATGACCATAAAATATAATGTAATAATAAGATGTGACCCTGCAACGAATGCACATTTTATTATTTTTTTTACAACTGTAAGTTTATCTTAAAATTAAAAAAAAATTAAAAATCTTTTTAATGTTTTCAGATAAATATTTATTAATTTGAAACAGTTGAAATTGTAAATTATCAAAAAAAAACTCAAATTGCAAGCTTCGTATTTTTCCGCTAGGTTCTCTGCTAGCATGCCTCTCCCCCTTAAGGAGGTAACAGTTAACTTTCAGTTTTGCTATTGTTAAACTATTAAAAATTGGAATTCCACTAAATATGGTGAAGAAACTCCTGCTATATAGACATAGAACTACATAAGTATATAAAAGTGATAGCAAAAAGAGTCAACTAATTAGCAATGGCGAAGGGAAGTTAAGATCCGACATAAATAGTGCATACTAAACTATGTCAGTGAAACGTATTTGTGTTCATTGAAGTAAGACTACGTTACTAAGACTGTGTGTTAGTTTTTAAAATTCAATTAAACCCCGCCAATTCCAAGCCATAGTTGATAATAGTCAAAAAATATTCGTTTGTCTATAAAGTATCTAAAATTATGCCATTAAACGATACAAAAAACTAACGAAAGCCGTCTATAAAATGTATTCTTAATTAAACGAAAACAAATGAGTATGACTGACACAGTTTAGTGTGCACTATTAATGTCAAATTTTAGTACCCTACTTTCACCCCTGGCCATCGCTAATTAGGTTGACTACCAATCAATCAACAGAGCAGAACTTATTGAAAAAGAAGTGCTGAAAATTTGTCATCTGAATTTGGTTTCGGTCCTGTCGCTATTTGTCATAGAAAAACTGAAACGTCCCTTCAACGTTTTTGAGAGGAAACCTCAAAAGGTTCCATTTTATATATATTATATTATTATGTAACACTTTTAAGCACCACCAATTAATACTAAATCAATCAGTAAATCGTACACATACTAAATGTATCTTGTAATAATATAAGTTTACCCAGAATAATATGAAAAAAGTGATTCAATCGATGTCCGCATGACCGTAAGTATTTCAATGGACTTTTATGGAAAGATCTGTTGTTGGTGATTTGCACAACCACAACCCTTCATATTATAACATGTATATAATATTATAGAGACGTTCACGTCATAGAAATTCACCCATGATCTCTGGTAGTGGCAAAGGGTGACTTTTAGAAAGAGGTAGGCTATGGAAAAAGCACACGTGTCAGGTATACTTACGGGAAATAAGAAGATAATCCGATATTTTATACTGATGAATAGATACACACTAATGACAACGACACACTAAATCGATGAAATTTCAAAGCTCACTGACGATATAAAATTGAGCAATGAGTTTGAATTATGTATTTTCCTAAACATTTATAAACGTAACATACGCTCAAAATATATTGTCATCTTTGAAAAAATCTGTTGTTATGATCTATTACATAGCAATTTACAATTTCACACGGAAAACTAGACATTTTAAAATACTTCTATATTTAAAACACGTGACATCTATGACTGAACTAGCTGATAAATAAAAATCACAAGATGTTTTTTTTTTATTTTTAGCAATAATCAATATTCTGTGAGTCAATTATTGAATCCCATAGAAATTATGTTATTGTAAATTATTTTGAACAAACTTACAGCCATAGATAATAATATTATGGGCAAATGTATTCAGCGCAGCTTCAACAGCCCATCGATTTGTATGGACTGGTACAGACACCCTGAGGTCACGTGACATACACTCAATACAAAAAAAAACGCCCGGGTTTACCAGCAAATAATCCATACAATACAATGTTGAAGGGAGACGCGATGTGGGGTATTTTTTTAAAACTTATTATATAATAATACATATATATATATATTATATTTTAAGAAGGTAGGTAGGCTTTAAATAATCACCTAGTATAGAGTCTTCGCCACTACTATATAGGTAGTAGTATTGATACGCATACATAGATGATAATAGTATTATCGATACAAGGCGTTGGTGGAAAACTAATTTAGCTGAAAAGTGGCGCAAAAGAAATCGCCCTCCATTGGGGTTACATCGCAGTGCTCTATATTATCCACTTTTACTATTCAGGTCAACCCTGTAGATGTTATTGGTACGTATAGCTCTTTACCAATATACTTTATAGGAACCCATTAAACGAAAAAGATAACGTTAGTAACGTTAAATATAATATTAAGTGCCACTATAATATAAATATTTCATAGCTATTTAATGGGTTCTTTTGATCACTTCAACCAAATAATAATCTATTTTATAAATTGCGTGATGAATCTCGTAACGCTGGAGGAATTTCAGTTAAAAATTACGACACTCATTATGTAGTTACAACGTAAATAAAAATAACCAATTTTTATTAAATATTGTGTGATATTATGATTTAAAAATTTTATATATTATATATATTTTTTTTGAAATTCACAATTTTACAAAACGTCAGCAACACGAGCATTAGAAAGTAATAGAAAAAAGACCGAGTGGAATTTATCTTTCACATATTTCACTTTCCGGTTGAGTGCTCTTAAACGATTAAGCTACACGTCCGACTAATAATTAATTACGAATAATTACGCTATCTGGGGTGTTTCAAATTCCATTAAGAAATTGCAACATTTTTTTAAATTTAAATAAAAGTAATGAAGTCACTAACAGGTGTATAGATTTTTCTATTTTTTTTTTAATTGTACATTGTAGTTGTAGGTACGAGTATATTCCAATATTTTTTCAACACACTACAATGTTAGTCTGATATTTCATTAAAAGTCATCCCAATGCAGTGATCCAGTTGATTTAACATCAACATTTAAATTACGGGTCAAATAAACAATTTGTAAAATAACAATATATAACTTTTGCACTAATTAACTAGGTAGGTATTTTTGAAAGACAAGTATGAATAATATTATGAATTGTAATGACAATACGGTCTATTAATCTTACTAAATTGACCTTATTTTAAATAAAAACTTCGGAACAAAACGTTTTATCTTATTGGACAATTTCCTAGCACTAAAAAACCTTACAATCCAATGAAAATAACTAAAACACATTCATTATAATCAAAATCGCCATTTGAGAAAAGTGGTTGTATACATATACCACTGGCTTCCCAATGGACATTGCAAATTATGAAGAATAAAAGAGACCTCGTAAACGATTCTGCCCGTAGATAATATGGATATGTTCACACAATTTTCATTATTTCATAAAGTAATGAATACCTACAAATGAAGTGGTTAAAAAAAATAACTCTGTATACATTACAATAGGGATTGCAAACTGTGTTTATATCTGTAATATTTATATCTGTTATAATGTCATACACACACATTACATGGTGTCTAACAGGGAACACAACAATAAATATTTATGCAGTGCCTATATTCTACTAACGTGTCACCTTTAATATTGAATTTGCATATTTACGTAAATGGTAAATATGGCCCCACACAGTGCGTAGATGACAGACATTTACGAAGAATGACTGTTGTCCATTTCTTCAATTGTGTGGTTCTGGATGTAACAAACACAGTACACACGTCTTAATTGATTGAACTGATAGATATATAAACAGCTTAACTTGTGTTAATGATGCATTTCGGTGATATTCTTTGCAGTATAGTAAAATTTTCGAATGTGTTATAAAATTGAATAACCATTTCTGAGATTAATCATCCATTCAAATTCTATACGAGAATGTCTAGGTTTAATTCTTATTAAACCGTGAACTTCCATTGAAAATAGACTCAACTTCAAACGCTATTATATGACGAGGTTCGGTTGTTTTCGTCTATAACTAGGGTACAGATAGATATACGTGTAAGCAAAGATGTTTAATATTTATTTGCCAATTTTCAGAACATATAAAAAACTAATCCGTCACTACGAGTAGGAGAACAGCTAATAATAATACACTTTATAATAATATTTTTTTATAATACGGCATTATTATTTATTTAAAAAATCTTGTAAAAATTGTGTAAAACCGTTTATAAAATGCACTAGAGTAAGTAATCACAATGAACATAAATATAGCCACCACTGCAACTGAGCGATCCTCCTTCTATTTATAGTCCAAATAATTTGCGTATAAGTATGATTTCGATAAATATATAATAATAAGTAAGTAAAATTAAGTCCTCAAGGCGCCTGCCTTTAAATTAAATAATGTGGTATGCGTATTTTCAACTATGATATTATGCTCAATATCCTTAAATCTAAATGAAGTCTAGGAAGTTATTAATTTACATGGAGTATTGCTAAAAGATAGTCAATAAGTAAGCGGATCTACTGTATCAAATACGTTGAAAACGTGAGATTGAATTCAGATTCAATTAATTTCGGGCAATTGATTTTTGGAGCAAATTACCAACCGATAACCCTTTCAACTACAAACATCAACAATATTTTGACGGAGAGAATCTAATATTGGTAGGCACCTACCCTATGTAGTATATACATATATATATCTACTCGGAAAATGGTATTTGCAACGGACAAGGGATAATTGAAAACGAACTTAAAGCGATTGATTTTCTTCGTGAGTGAGTTCCAAAGCACACGAAGAAATAATATAAGAATAATTACCATTTCAGAACAAATACAATCCACATTACATTAAGGAGGATGTAGTGAAAGATGCAATTTAATACATAATTAACCTATTATTAAAAAAAATCCTTCAATAAAATCTAAAATTACAAGTAATACGAAAACAACAATAAGCACATCAAATATACAGTTTATATTGCTGGTGACCACTTTATTTCAACAACCACAAATAATATTTAATAATACCAATAAATTGCAATACCTATCCCTTTTGAAAACCTGTTAAAATTTACGGTAAATACACTTTACGCGTGGATATTCCTTTAAATCGATTTCTGAATAATGCAACAACCGAAATGATAACAAACTTTGGTAAATTGAATATAATTTAGATTTTCGTCTGCGCTCAAGTATCTGTGAACAGATTCTCCAGTCGTCGATATTAAAATCAGTTAAAGTTTCAGATTTTGAAGGTAGGTAGGTAGGTATTATTTTTAAATTACATAGTTACCAATGTAAAAAGTAGCTATATACCTACTCATAAATCCACAGGATGTGGAATTAAAAATACGATTTTTTTAAATGATATGTACATTCAGGTTAAATGATAACAGTTAAAATTTAGCAGGTTTCTCTGAATAACGGAATCATCTTCCAAGAATCAAAATATTAAATACGTACAATCAAGCATTGGCTTCAAACATATTGCCCTATGCTATGTGTGACAAACAATATTAAATGAAAATAGTTAGAGCAATTCTGCTGTCAGGATATGAGTAATTAAATAATCTCTCCAATTAATTAATTCTAAGTCGAATTAGATAACATTACACAATATGGAGAAACGAATTAAATTCCTTTAGAGACAGATGTTGTTGACTGCTAACATTTTACTATGTAGAAAATTGTTTCTAAAACTTTTAATGGCCACGGTTCTCTTTGGATAAAACACACATTCAATCACTAGACCTTACCGACTATTTGGATGTCCATGTCACTTTTAACTGAAAAATAAAAGTAACAGGTGTAGAAGCCGTAATGGAGTACCTAAATATTTGTTTGTAAGATATATTTAGTTTATGTTAATGAACATCGATTAAAAATTTGAACGATCCAAGTGAAAACATCTATTTTACGACGATCAATATTTCCGCTTGGTCAATGATGAAACCAAAAATATTCGATATTTTGTATAATTTTTTTAATGTGAAAGAGTTCCGAAAGTTTGGTAAGGAAGGTAGCCTTCTATATAATCAAGCATTTAATAATTCAGTGTATGGCATGCACAGTTAACTTTCAAAAATGTCTTCAAACAAGTATTTTTATCTTTCTGCAATACCTACATTTCTTATGTTTCATTCCTGCTCTTAGATCATTGTTGTCTGCACTCGCACGATATGCATTGAAATCCCAATTTATAATGTAATGTATATGATTATATGTAAAACCCAGCTTAGGCACACATTTATTATTCATGTAGTGCGGTATTATTTTCAACTTTAACTTGACGACCATAGTCCTACTAACTACAAAAACTAAAGTAAGGGAAAATTAATCGATAAGGATAACACTGCGATGGGTGTTCGTCGCTCATTTTGGTGGATAATTAATTAATGTAGGATTTAAGTGATAATTTGAAGACTTAAATACGATAGGTACTAGAAGATAAAAGATTTAGCCACCACCATGAATGCACTGTTACCCAGTGGGCAATTAATAATCTACTTTGGGTAATACGTAAAGGCGAGATAATCATGAACGTGTTCTATACTCCGAAATAACATGTCGACTTAGCGGATAGCGCAGCCGACCGGAAAGCGGAAGACTGGGCTCATTTCACCACGTCTCGTCCTTTATACAAATAAGTATTAAACTTTATAATAATAATGATTATGAAAACGAAAGGAGAACACGGGTGTTGTATAAAAATAATATAATTCGTTGAATGAAGTTCCATGCCGTCTGCCATGAACCAGAGATTAGCGCATTCCGATAAGCCAACCACGGGTTCGAGTCCCGCTGGGTGGGTGAAATAAACAAGTTTTTTTATCAATCAAATATGTAATATTATGTATATTCCCGTTAACTTTATTAGTTAGCATCGCACTGTGTCCATATTATGCTCTTTCTTGGAGCGGAACTGGTGAATTACTTGTTATGTAATGTCATATTATATATAGGTAGAGTTGGGTTTCAGGAATTTCCCGACGGGAATTCTCGAGAAATTTTCTATTCCGAAACTCGAGAATTGAAATTTTTAACATTTCGGGAAATCCCGGATCTCGAGAATCTTTTCTCGGGATTCGGGATTTTTTATTATCAAATATTAATTGAAAAAACGATTTTCTATATGAAAAAGTGGACAGAAACACAAAACGTTCAAAGACTGATCGGGGCATTTAACACAATTAAGCCAACGTCAACTCAAAATGAGCGCAATGTTTGCAACATCAGGGAATTTTGTGTCCCAAAAGCATACGCGATTGTCAGACGCAGCGATTGACAGTCTGTGTTTTTTTTTAAATTCTATTTTAATAAGTAACGTTTTGAATTATTTTTGTTATCCTACTTCTATTTTGTTTGTTTTCTTACATAAATAAAAAAAACATTTTCTTGGAATTTGTCTGTTTTTACACTGATTTTAGGATTTTTACAGGTTTTTTTTTAAATTTCCCGATATCTCGAGAATTCTCGAAAATTCTTTTTTGGAAATTTCCGAATCTCAAGAATTCAAAATTTCATCATTTCGGGAAATCCCGAATCTCGAGATTCAGATTTTCTCGGAAAATACCAAACTCTATATATTATAGGTATGAACAAATTTCGTTACAATCTAAGTAATAATCTGTGAAACAAAAACCCTACCCTATATCGACAGAATGTTGAATACAATAATAAATGGCCATTTTGACGAATTAGTCATTCGATGACTAGAATATTAATAAATACCATGTTATTCCATGTGGCTTATATTCAAGATGATTGTTATTAATGTAATATATAATATAATGTAATGTTATATATTAATGTAAATGCGATAAAATAAATCATTTCACGGAAAATCCAAGCGGATTGTCAGTTGCTAGTTGCTATGACAAGATAAAAATATTGAACTACCTATATAGAACTGAGAAAGAATTCCCCTTAACGGTTAGGTATACGTCATCAATGTCGTCATACAATGTAAATGTACATAAACATACATTGAAATTATCCATGATTTAAGATATATATATTATGGTATGCATATAAGTTAAAATATTGTACCCAATAATGGTATCACTTATTGAGATACCGCCGTTTTCCCGCCTAGCATCCCTACAAGGGTATAGTTATACGAGGGATTGCTGTCATTTTCATATTAGGTACGCAAATAAATAAAAAATACAGGTGTCGTCAATCGAATAAGTACACGAAATGGTTTACCATCCTGGGATTCCGCTAAATTTATTGATCCCAAAATCCCGAAATTAAACATATTGGAATACCAGTCCAGGATTACTTTTTGAACGATTTTTGATAAAAAAAAACTTTTTTGATAACTAAAGCAATGTAGGTAAATAATTTTAAAAAAGCGGTTAGTTTATATTATAGGCTATTCGAAAAATATACAAGTGTGTGAGACTGAGAAAATTCTTGTATGTTTTTATGGAATTACAAATTCATACTATCAAAAGTATAAAATATAAATATTTTGGGGAAAAAATCAGCTTTTTTTCCAATACAGGAATCTCAGGATTGAAAATTCTATCCATGATTACAATCCCCAGTGCTAGTGCAGGGTTGGCGAACCTTTTTAAGTACGCGTGCCAATTTTTCTTTTATTTTTCGACTGTGAAGTGCCAAGCAATTTTTCATGGAGAAAAATTTTAAGAATCCTATTAAAAATGATGATGTTCTAGATATCACAAACAGAACATGGCATATAGCTTTATTACTTTTTTAAAATAACGCTATACATTTCGGTCCACCAATTTTGAAACTGTCTGCCAGAATTTCTACTACAAGCTCCACCGTGTTTACAAGTAGGTACAGCTATTTTTGTGGGTAGAAATGAATTATTGTATTACTTAGTTTGATTCACGACACCTTTCTTCTTGAAATTGAATTGCTCCGTTCGTATGATTCTCTCTCGCTAGTGGTATCAAGCATTGTAAATCGATCAAAATCAGAGGTTCGCGGCGCGGCTTCTCACGCCGCCTGATGAGGTTAGTGCGATAATATTATATGTGACGCACAAAGCCTAAAGACCGACCTATGCAATTATATATTTATATTAAACGTAATGTTTATTCTACATGCTAACAGTATTTACCTGCTATTTCTTATACAATGCGATCTGTCAATTATTATTATAGGTATATTTCGCGTGTCATGGAAAATCATCTCGCGTGCCTTAGGTTCGCCACCACTGGCCTAGTGGGTACACAAGAAGTAGTACCGCGAAATTGTATTTATTCACATACCCAGTCCACGTTTCATTGACTGTAATACATTGCGTAAATAGATGCTATATTGCTAAAATTACATAAAAGCATATTCAAATAACGTCTTGCGTTTCATGTCGCAAAGTAATACAACAAGACAATCAAAACACAAATATTTTTTCAAACTATCATTATTTATTGCAATGCTTCCCAAACTGCAGTGCCCATATTCATGAGGTAGTAGGGATTTTAAGGAAACTTATATTATTTAGACACCAATCGTGGGATATGCCAGTAACACCTGTGCGTCTGCCTGTTTAGGAAACACCGATGTACTAAAATAATGATTACTTGAGTGAGCTAATAATCTACTGCATTAGAGCATTTTAGTAATGTTAAGTTGTGATTATATTGAGATGCACGTCGCGTACTATCACGTGACGTCACAGTAAGCTGCCGCCATGGGAAAAAAGTGTGTAAAGTCGTTTTTATTTGGTGTTTAAAATGTTATCTGACTGATGCTCACATCCCGTAGCACATTTTGAGCCTTTAAACCAACTTTGTAAGGTAGCGAAATCTGCCTAAACCACCAGAACAACAATGAGGTCACATCACGTTGTACCGCACTGCATTGACACCTGCATGACTCTATTAACGTTTTTTTATCATTTTCTACATGCCTACACATTTTCGACTCATGTCAAAATCGCGTGTTTTTTGTTTTTAGCGGTTGGCGTTATGTATTTTCTATAAGAATGTTGTCTATTATCTATGGTCTGCATGTTGGGTTCTGTTCAAAATATTATCTATGGATATAATATCGCAAGTAATTTCAACGTACGCACACGTAGAGACTGTTAAAATTAATTGAAATCACCATGAATAATAATTCAATATACTAATTACTAATACATTAAGAGTTGGCACTTCCACTATTGTATTCACAGAGGTGGTGATCGTTCAAAATATTAATACATATCGACGAAACCATAAGACTAAATGTGTCGCCGTGACAGCGTGACAGTAAGCGACGTGCATCTCAATATAATCACAACTTTAGTGTCTTTAAAATATATAACATGTATAAGACTGACTCCAGTTCCATTTATTTACGACGTTCAGCATTGTAGAGTATCCGCAAATCCCAAATTCTTCAAAATATCTTCAAAAGATCATTACCTGAAACAATATAAAAAATAATTTTATTAAAACAAAATGAATAGCACATCTAATTTCTGATTGTAAAATTTTATAAATGAAAGTTTAATCCAAGTAGTAGATACTATGTATTGTATTGAATTTATATTGTATTAAAATAATAATCAGTTTTATGTGAATAGCGGATACTTTTGTTCTGCAAGAAAAATATTGACAATTCCTTATTCTTTATATTATGCAAATATCGTTTCAAATATTAAAATTATTTCAGTTATAATCCGGACGAGGTTAATTTAAGAATGGAAAATAGAAAAAAAATGCTTATCCAAAGGTTAAACACACGATCGATATTTCATTGGGGCCAAATAGACGGTAGGTATTCGAAATGGAGTAGTCTTTTAGTTTCCAAGTTTCTTGTAGTAATTATTTATTCACTCAACCAGTTCTTATTTTAGTTAATAAGAAACTTCGTAAGCCGCGTTTACATTGAGCTAAACATCGTAATGTAATGTAACACCACTATGAACAGAACGACGGTTTGATTTGTTTTGTGCGTTATCCGTATTTTTAAACGTTCGTTTAAATTGCGATAAAAGACAACACATAAACAGTGAAGAGTAAAACAATGAATTAAAATGAAAGCGAAATATTTTGATTTCAACCTATTCGATAGGACGGTGTTTCTCAACCAGGTGTCGCGAAAATTATCGAAAACTACAAGTTTTTAATTTAACAATGTGTGTGTCGCGAAAACCTGATTAATTTTTAAGTGTGTCGATAAGTCCAAAAGGTTGAAATACACTGCGATGGGCCATATAGTCCAAATATTATAAAAAAAATATAAGTATGTTATAATGCAGTAATAGTAAAGAATTGGGTAAGCGCTAAGCTATTGTTTTCGAAAAAAAATGGGTTTAAATACATCAATACTGTTGGGTACATATTATTATATCACAATATTAGGCGCATCATTAAGTTTGCTTTTTGAACACTACTGGCACTTTTGGTTAGTTCTACTCATAGCCATGTTATAGAATAAGAAGATTAATCTACAAACACTGTCACAGCAGAACGTTCAAATTGTATACGTGTCCGGAAATTTGTACGTATGCAGTTCGCTGTATCACACTTCACCGTGAAATCTTGTATCGGAAATATATGGCCGTATATTAAAGACCCTCCAACCTCTTTGGGTCGTATAGTACTAAAATTCATGTCTAAATAGAACACGGTTCTTGTTTGTTTACAGGAAGCCAGTGGAAAACAAATTTTGAAAATAGCCGATATACTGGACTATTTGTTAGGTTAGGTAGATTTTAATTCTTGAATTCATGAATTTTGCCAAAATCGGCCATGAAAATTGAATATAATAAAATTGGAGACCGTATAGTGTACGGCCATATCTTTCCGATAGAAAGCTTACGGCGAACTGTGGTACGGTGAAATGTTTTACGTACAAGTTACATGTAACCATTATGTATAGGCAGTTATTTCATCCAGTCCCTGAATTAAGCTGACCTTGCTAACTGTTAAGGGTAAATCATGTCCAAAGTTAGAATTAAAAGTTATCTAGCAACATTCTTAAGTTTGGCAATTATTTTTAATTTTGAGAACCTAGCTGAAAAACCAAAAGGCAAAAGACTACTTTTCAACAGTGTTAGAAAGAAGGGGTATCTATATTTTACATTTTACACCGTTAGCACCCCTAAAACTAATTTATTTGTCTTGCTTGTACAAGCTACGGGCATACAGTTAGGTAAATACTATTCGATCGTTATATTGTAAGATTTCAGATTAAATATCTGATTTTGTCGAATGTATTTTTTGTGTGTAACAAAAAAATGTCTTTAAAACAACTATTATCATGTAGGTATATCATGAAATGACGTAATTCAAAATCAAATATGATCAGTTTAGTACGTAATAAAAGGGTTGGTAATACGTTCCAAGAAATACTATACCGCGCCCAAAGAAGAAGCGTGAACGAAACTAGACCATCATCCAATGACGAATTTCCCAATTTCCTTTACAAAAGTGGCCTCGGGCGAGTTAAGCTTTCAAATAAGATTTCGGGGTTGGGCACACATGATTGCGGCGACCCTTCGCCGGGAGTTTTAGTAGAAACAAAATGTGGTCTAAAATAACGTGCAATGACAAGAACAATAAACATTGTATGCACACTAACCTATTAATTTCCAATAAAAGGATTCAATTTACAACATCGGTTTATATTCATAAGAAATTGTTTGATTTTTACACGTGTTTTATATACCTACTTGCAGCGGCGTTTTTCTTTTACGCAGATGACGCTTCGATTTGTAAGATTTAAAAGGAGCTCCGAAACAGTTAAAACCTGTCATATAAAGTATGCTAAAATCAAGGTATTTTATCACAAATTGACTACTATTAGGATACTACATTTCGACGGTAGAAGTGCGGCCCGCATGTTGTGCACGACTGACGTACTGTAAGTGGAAAATAATCATACAATTATTTAGGTACTACTCGATAATGTATGTACAATATTAAAGGTCCAAATATATTATGATCACGTTATGTGCTGTCACGTGTTGTCACAGTAAGCTGCCGCTACGGGAAAAAAGTGTGTAATGTCGTGTTTCTTGTTATTTAAAATGATATCAGACTGATGCTCCGATCCCGTAGCACATTTTGAACCTTTAACATTAAACGAACATTGTCAGTTGCCGAAATCACCAGAACAATAATGAGGTCACCTCACGCGTACCGCACTACATCGACACCCGTATGCGGCGTGACTCAATGAACGTTTTTTTCCAATTTCTACATGCCTACATATTTTAGGCTCACGTGCTTTTTTATTTTTAGTGGTTGGCACTATGTATTTTCAATAAGAATATTGTGTATTATCTATGGTCTGCAGGTTGGGTACTATTCAAAATATTATCTATAGATGAAATATCGCAAGTGATTTTAACGTAGGTAGGTATGCACACATACTAACTGTAAAAAATGATTGAAATTAGCATGAATCATTAATAATAATTCAAAATACTAATACAGTCGAGTTGGCTCTCTCCATTATTGAATTTATAAAGATAGTGATCATTCAAAATATTCTGCGGAATGACGAAACCATTGAAAAAATTTGTCGCCGTAACAGCATATGACAGTACGTAACGTGATCATAATAACGTATTTAAACCTTAAGTTTCCTAACGCGATACACAAGAAGAGAATAACTACCCGAATTTTCGCGGAGAGCGGTCACCGTAGCGCAGCGTAGAGGTCCACCTACAAATTTGGTGGTTATATTTCCCCGCCTACACGAAAGTTTGAGCAGTGCGGTAGTAGTTTTTCATGTCTATCATGCATAATGTAATCGACTTTATCACAGCACTCACTTACTAACAACAACTGCATCCCTTTACGCAGCCCACAATTATTATTCATAGGAAAGAGGACACATCCTGATAGTCCGTGTGAAATCTTAAGAAAAAATAAATTGCGTGTCTCTCGTAGATATTATTATGTTTTTATTTAATTAAAGACCGCTCATCGTGATCATAATATTTCTAATACTTAAAATAAAAGCCAACACATAACTTAACATTTTTTTTAAAGATTAAGGCGAAGTGTAGTGTCACTGTAAATATATTGGAGGCATCTATAATTTATATTTGTAAGTGTTTTAATATGTATTGTGAACGTACCGGAAAGCTCCATTCGATACAAATAAAAATAATTGTATTGAATATGGTAACACGTCATGTTTATTTTCTAATAGTCGATTTTTTTTAAATTAAATATAAAATATGTTCCTACCCACATAAAAATTATAGTAGGTACATTATTCAAAAACCTATCTGTCAGATTCGTAAGAAAAATAAATATAACGTACTTTTGTGTTAAAAAGGGGAGACCGTTCAACAAACCTACATTTTACAACGAATCTTTTTATAAATAGTATCGAAGTAAACTTCGATTAAATTTAAATAAATATTTTTTTTCTTTGAATTGCATGCTTCGTATTATGTTTCCAAATGCTCCTAGTTGCATTACACTACTCCTAAGTTAAGAACGGTTAGAAACCAATTTAATGGTGCTACACTGTAACTGTAAATTCCCGATAAAAGCCCTAGTTAAATAAAACGAAATTTACACGATAGCAAAATCTACAATCCTACATAATTCAATAACGACGATATCATAACATATCAGGATGGACGCATTTGTGAGGATTCCTTTACCATTTAAGTTTCTTGCCGGAAACCTTTGCTGGAAGAAAATCTGAGTGATGGGTTGTGAAGGTTGGTGGGATGTTATTGCGCGATGTACTAGTATATCTATAGAAAATATTTGTATAGCGCCTGAGGATACCCTTAACCTTCGAGTGCATCGAGAATCTGATTGGTTACCTGAGAGCATCATAGAGCACAGCCAGATATACACATTGGCGCTTTACATGGTTTTAATAATATAATAGGCAGTGAGGATTCCATACATAAATTCTCAATTCTAGATGCAAACACACATTATAAATTCTAAATTTAAAAAAAAAACATGTTCAATTGGGTCGGTAGGTATGTAAAGAATGTAGAGTTTCTCTCCCGCAATGTGAGACCTGCAGCGCGTAGATCGCTTTTGTAGCACTGCTGAAGGAGGCCTGAGCTTTTAAGGTATACCCTATGTATAGTAGGTATAGGAGTGAGAAATACCATGGAGAGTAAACATTTTAAATATTTTATTTTTTTAATCATATGGGCTGTTTCTTATGAAGACAAAAATTCGTTTCAATTTTGCCAAGGTGATAGATGATTACGTAAGGGTTCTTCCAAAATTTAAAGAATCTGAATATCCGAATTTATTGTCAAACTGATCGAAACTTCCTTACTGAATTTGTGTTAAGATACATCTGAAAGGATTTAAACTTTTTTTATAACATCAGAAATGGCAAATTTATCAGTATTTAATGTATATTAGTGCATTCTAAACAATTAACGGTTCGCCATGACTCGGAAAGCTAGTGAATTACTTATACGCAGTGTATATAATATGTGCCTCCTGTGTACATTAATTTTCATGCGCTTGCGCATTGCGAGGACAGAGTTTCATTTCGCAGAAATCGACAGAAAGTGTCATAAGTCACAAAAAGAAACTTTTAAACAAATCGTTCGCAAAAGTTGCGACGTGATTCAAACCTGAAACTTTCAACAAGCGAAAAGATGCTAACCGCTTCCATCGAAAAGACCCGATGCGTGAAATGATTCGATAACATAATATTATGCATAAGGTTGTTTACCGTTGCTCTTCGGTAGTAAAGTTGTTTGTAAATTTTAATTCCCATTAATATGGAAATTACACCAAAACTTAGCCAAAATGATTGCATAGCGACCAAAGTTAGGCTACTAGGTATGGTATAGATAATACACTTTCATGGCACTTATTCAGATGGGTTTGTCAAAAGTTATACAAAAAATCACTGTACAAGTTAAATATGTAAGTGTAATGAAGTGGAATCGAGTTATGGTAAGATTGACTGATTATCATTTGCCGGTTTTTGGAGTAACGAAATCTGAAATGAGAATCAAAAATCTCACCATTATTATAACACAGTTCCAATGGCGTACTCAGTATTTTTGCGTAGGGGTTTACTTTTTTTAAAACTAGTAATGTTATGTAATAATATGGACCTATTTTAGTTCTAGTTGGATTACATATTATGCGTAAAAAATGATTGCTTTTTTAAATTATTTTTTGGTATGTATAATAAATACATGTTTACAAAATTATATAACAAATACCTAGCCACACCAGACAACTGCTTTGCGTACGCCACCAGACAAATGCCAATTCAATCAATAAAAAAACTTTTCGTTTGTTCCTATAGGTACATTTTTTTTTCATTCTCTTTGATAGGTTTATAAACATGAGACATTAGCGTAAAGGCGCGCAATTTAATAATAGATTACATTCGAATTTTCGGTCTAAATTTCAAATTCCAGTGTCGTGAAAAATATGCCAAGAATGGTGTGCAAACACGATTGCCACTGGCCACTTATCGCTGCAGCAGATAGTCAGTCGCGGCGGTAATCCCCGGAATCCGACGTCCGCATTCGTAGATCCAGCGGAGTACGGATGCTGCGGCGGGCGGGCGTCTTCCCTCGTAGGGCGGAGGCGGCCGCAGTCGAAGGTAGGCGGCGGGGGGCGCCCCAATCAATACTTGTCCGGCGGAGACGAGAGGTGGCGCCGGCGTCGGCCGGGGGCGCGCGCAGCCCGGCCGCCCTCGCTGCGAATCCAATTTCGTAATTGCGCGCGCCCCCGCCCGTCTTTTAAAATGCAATCTCTAATGCAATTGCCGTCCACTCGGGCGATTCTTTCCAGATTGATTATCCATCGCATCGATACTAAATATTAAGTTTAGTGCAGATTTTTAAAAAATAAGCACTATCAAAGTTTACCACTGCACGTCTTCACCGAGTGGGTACGACGTGACACGTTTATTTATTTTTCAAAATCAAGGCGACCGCTCAAACGCAATTTTGAATACGTTAAACACAAACATCAGAATTAAATTCGCATTAAGTATATTAATTTTGATTTCTAATTAAATTCGACGGTTCGCTTGATTTCGGAACTCATATGAGTGGCATACATCAAAAGTAATAATATAATAGTATATAAGTAGGTATATAAAGACTGAATTTATAACAAAAAAGTAAGAAAAATATTACTTACATATTTTTTATATGATAAACGCCAACCCACGCGAATTATATTGTTTTCAAGTAGGGATTCAAATTTTCTCGCGCGCTTTCTTTTGAATTATAAACGTCATTTTGGTTCGAACTTCTAACAGAGTACAATGATATAAAAAAACCTTTGAAGTAATGAGGCTTTCGCTTTTTTCATGCCGATAAAGTAAAATAATGATTGAAATCAATTGATTAAAATGCCTCAATTAAAGTAAGTAGGTACGTACTAGAGATGAATTAATATCCAGGGCGGAATTTTCAACTCCTAGATTTGTATCTCCAATCCCGATTCCGGCATTCCGGGATTAATGAAATTATATAAAAATTTGCACATTTTTTTCAGTATTAATTGTAATATGGAAGTAGGTACTAAATACAAAATTCCATGCAAAAATCATATTTGGAGATGTGAGCAATGTAGAAGTTTTATATTTGCATAAATAAAAAAAATCGAGGCCGATTCCGTAACACTATGAAAATAACGCAATTGAAAAAATATTCTATATACCTACCTAAGGAATAAAAATTAGATACACAGATTTTTAAAAACTAAAATGAGGCGATTGGAACTACAAATCCTATTATTACGATGAAATCAATATTTTTTTTTGTTAAATTTTACACTAAGAGAAAAAACAAATACGCAATTAGAACACCCGTCACGTAAATTAAATATACCTAACTACGTTGAAATTATTTTAGTACTTAGGTATGTACCTACCTACTTATAATTATAAAAAAAATATAAAAGCGTAAATTCCATAAATTTTATTTTTATTTGTATGGAAAATGTCACGAAAGTTATATTTCATCAAGTGCGCGGAAATAGGCTATATTTGTAAAAAATGAAAATGAAAACGAAATCCCGGGACACCGTGTTTCGCGGTCGCAAACCCCAGTAGGCGATAATCTTTCAAAATTATATTAAACTGTTGATGCCGTCATTTGGACCACTTTAGCTTTCTGATAAATACTGATTATATTAACACTACATAAAAATATCGTTAATCATTTGACAGTTTATTAAATCCCAAGACATCCGCAGAAAGCATTTTTGTTTTGTTTATGTTACGGACTCTTCTCCAAGTTGGCAACACCATAACAAATGAGAACAGAATATTATTGAAGGTGCATAACTTTATCACGAATATTATCACCATGCGATTTAAGTTTCCAAGTTTACAACCCTGCAGAAGAACGTATGTAAACACCTATAGCGCTAGCGCACCATCCCTGTGCTTTGGCACCTCTTAGGGGAGGGGAATCTTGATGCTCGAAATATGCCCAAACTTGATTATTCTCAACGTCCACATCAATTATGTAAATCTTTTTTGATTAAAAGTAAATGAAATTTCAAAAAATATTCTATAGGTACTTCAGTTAAGGAACATTCAAAGCAGTCATGTTTCACTACTTCGATTGTTCATGAAAAACGTGTTTTGTCCCGTGTGAGGTTTTATTTTTATTTTCAGGAATAAAATCAACAAAATAGTGTGGTTTACAGGTAAATGTATAAATACATGTTGCAATTGTTAAGGTTACACGTTGTAATGCGCCTCAGAATTATGCATACAAACGGCATTGCGCGATAGCAAAAAATCAGCCGTCAATCAAATGAGCAATTTGCGCACATATACACATCAATAACATTATCTCTGTATGAATTTGCAGCAAAACAAACAAAAAATATAGTTATCATTATAATAATTAAGAGGAAATCATAAAAGTAAAAAAAACATGATATCTACAGTAACGGTTGTCATGTAGAAAGACTGTTTTTTAAAGGATGATCGACGATTGGTCAATCGATCGATGCTCCGTGATTTGGTAAGCTATAGATTTTTTTTCTAAATATTGAACAATCTGAGGTAGGTATTATAAAAAAATACACTATATGCTATATAATTACGGTTGTTTCTATCCACTATACTCGGACGCGTTGGAGTTTCAAATATTATAAAACTTAAGATATGAAAATAATTGAATTTCAAGCATCCGCTTTAGTGTCAGCATAGAAATAGCAAACTTTATCAGATGAACATTAAACCGGACTACTAATAAACTATGGAATAAGTATCGGAAGTAAAATAATAAAATTATGAAACTTTGATAACGGGTCAAAAGCTTTTCCGTACAATAGAATAATGCGCCGATCTTACATTTTATAAATATAGCAATTACATTTAGTGTACAATATTATTATACTTGGCAGTCTTGGCACATAATATTATTGAAATAACCTACTATGTATAGCCAAAATTGAGATTCAATAATTCGGCAGGCAAACGAAAACTTGGTCGACCCCGCGTAGGTACAAGATGAAGGGATGATGCCGAGTCGGATTTAGGAACCTTGTGAGTCCAAAACTGGAAGTAAGCGGCGTTGGACAAAACTGTGTATGTGAGTTTTCTGGACGAGATTCACAATATAATTGTAAGAGCCAGGAAGAACAATATAGGAGTATGATAGACGCCACTGACAAAAATTACGAAAAAAAAGTTTCTTCTGATAAAGCTTATTGTCTTGAGCGAGTACATTAATTAAAAAATATAAGACGCTAATTTTGCGTGCAGGAAACTAACTGGTGATTGAACAAAATTCAATAAAAACATCACCATTTTAAATGGCCATTAAAAATAAATCAAATTGAGATTTTAGATTCCCATGTCCGACCTATCCTTTTATTATTAATGAAATATAACTTGTCTGTCGCATGTATTGTATATGAGATTTGTAATAGAAATTAGGTATGTCATCAAATTGTATCTAGTCTATAATATATTATAATATATTTCCTGTGAAATTCGCTGTGGTCCTGTAGAATCTGTAGATTATTTTTGCAAACGCACACGTCCGCGACCCACCGAATGGGAAAACCTACGACCTACGTTATAATCACAAATACCAGTTATCACGATTTGAGATGTATTTTGTAATCGTCATACAAGTTTCTCTCAATTTGTATTTTTTTTTAAATATGATAAAACAGAGTGGAATAAATAAACATACTTACGTTTTTATGTAATCAGAGATTTTTTGCCATTCGCGACAATTATTTCGCGGGCCATAGAAACGTAGGTATACGAGCTATCCACCGATGATAATGTTGATATACGCAAGATTTTAATTTTGCACATTTTTTCGTAATCTGCTGAAACGAGCTAATTAATCAGTCTTAATATTATTGATCGTATGTATATGATTTTTTGTGTTTTTGGAGGAAAAAAAACTTATTCTTGTATTTACTAGTAGATAACAGTTACACAATACAGGAACATTATAGAATATTATAGTGAAATGTGGGGGATATATTAATGTCATTGGGTACGTCGGTGAAATTTGTTTTATATGTGTATGAGCAGCTTTAAAGTTTGGGAAACAGTAGGGTGTTTATATGTAACTGTTTTGATATTACTAGATACTATTAATTATACTACTGTATCACCACTACTAGATCATCCATGTCATTGGACCTCACGGTTTGTTGTAGTGTTAAAAAAGGGAAAAACTCTTCACCATAGCTATAGACAATATCAAATTTAGTGTTGCCAACTGTCATTCACAAAAATATGCCACATAGGGTAAGAAAAAAAGCTAGATGGCAAAAATAGTGGATTCTCTGGAAATTCTAAAACTGTATAGAAATTAACAATTCAAAAAAATAAGTCATAATTTTGAACATTGTTTTGCGAGAACAAAATATAGTGAAGGAGAATTTTATTAATAGTTTCGCAACTAATAGTTACTTCAGTCTTACAACAAAAAAATAATCAGCTACGAAACATGGTCGTCATTTAATAATATCGTACCTACTAGTCTGTCTTCTATAAGCTGGCGTGCCGTCTCCGCCCCAAGCTTCGGCATCCATTTCGTTCCCACCCATTGAAAACTTACAACAGTTGAACGCGATGGCACAATGCGTTCCGTGTGACGTGTACGCCAGTTTATAGAATACAGACTCTACATTTAATTTATCGGTAAAGCGTCAATTACACTGAGCTTCTTTACGAGCTGTTTATTGGCGAATTTACAATCTGCCTGTAAAGTCGCCCAGTGTAATCATCGAATAAGCTAATAAGCAGGTTGTAAACACTCTACCGAGAAAAGTTGAAAGCCGGTCAACTTTACACGCTACACGCCGGCGTGGGGGCCTACTGGGTCTGCGCAGTAGAGCGCAGTACCAACCTCCCGGTAAAAAAACGAACTACGTTCCGTCAAAATAGTCGTTGGCTTGTGGCTTCTCAGCGAATGGAAAGTTTTGTGTGTAATCATCAAATCGCAGTAGCTGAATCGCCCGCTTTTAAATTCGCCAATAAACAGCTCGTAAAGAAGCTCAATGTAATTGAGGCTTAAGATATGATACGGTACAATAGCATGTAGATTTTCAAACAAATTGTTATAATATACCCTTTTGTGAGAAAATTTAAGCTGCCTGTTGTATCGAAAAACGCTATATTTAACGCCATATGCCATGTCCGTTTTTTGCAAGTTAGATATCTATTCAATAATCTGGCAATAAAAACGGAAAGTTGGCAACGCTGACTTATCAATGACGGTATATGGCTGCATCTTGTCACGTAGACGTATGTTAATGTTAACTACAGGTAGATCAACAAAACCGAAAATTTCAGACTGGATAAAGCGATAAAACAAAATAAAAATGACACGTCGGCAATATCAGACAGACAACACAACGAAATAAATATATTATGTACCGATTAGTGTTAGTGCCACCTACGAAGAAAACAACAAAAGCAAAAAAATGATACAGACGAAATCCCAGGTTAGAAGTTCGGGTGGTTACACTTTTTTGTGTCCTCATACACTCACCATAATAATAATATTATTCAAACAAAGCGAGCCGCCTCTCGAAGGAGTTATAGGACGCTCATTATAAATATTATTGGAGGGGGCTCTTCTCGGTAACAAGAGGCCTTCGCGTTCGTCTGCATGACACGCGCGGCCGTTCTACCGGCCGACCAACATCAACAGGTCGTACTGTAGCCATCGACGACCGATGGCCGACGATAATGTCCATTTTATCAAATTCTAAAAATACAATTTGCATCTAACCTGACTGCATTTTCTGAATTGTGTATACATATTGGTTTCTTGCAAAGATTTAAATTACTCTATTTAAATTAATAATATTATCTAACTCAATATTATTATGCAATAAAGTTTTAGAAGTCAATGCAAATATTTCGAGAAATACGTTAATAAAGTGGTAACCATACGATATAATTGCTATGCTGAGGATTGAACGGATACAAGCGAATCAGTTATAAGTACAGTAAATTGACATCAAAGTTAAGTAATAAAGTTGTAAATTCTACATTTATGTGGGAACTGTTTCCAATATTCTATAAATACGGTCACGTTTTCAAATCCACCGTATTATGACATTTTATTATTTCCACATGTAAAATCACTTATTATCTTATTATAATATGTTTTGATTTATCGAGATAATACTATGGACAAAATAAAAGCGACGTGTCTAATTTGAATGCACGTGTCGAGAAAAACAATGACAATCCTTTTACAATTTATTGGAGATATAGAAAAATAACATTGTTAAGAATGTTAAGATGCTAGTTTTAACATCTTTTATTTTTGGGAGGCAAGGTGTTAAAAAATCTATTATGGAGGGAAAAGTATTAGCGACTCACAGTTTGTGTGCCAGGGCTCGAAATGGACCGGAGCACCGTTCCGACTCATAACATTCCCAAAAATTTTGCTCTGTCTCGTGGAAAAAATATTTGACCCTCTGAACTATATAGGTATAACAAAAAAATCGAACACACTTATTATTTTAAATACACGTAAAATTAAAAAACCATGTTAATAGTTTCGTAAAATTATTTAGCGCTCCGGTTCGTAAAATTTTCCATTTCGAGCGCTGTAAAAATAAAAATTGTGTGCTGTATTAATGGTACCTACGAGATTAATCGGAAAAGGTTGCCGACGACATCCATAATACAATAAAATGAACGGCAGCGGAGACATGGCTTCCAACAATATTCGAGACACAAAACTCAAAAGGACGATGTGTTTCCAACACGGTCATATATCACCAGAATACCTTCGTTCAGGACCGCCACTAGAATACATTTAGCCCACAAATAATATGTACAAAAATATGCGGATCAATCTAAACATGTAGGTAAATAAACATTTCCAAGAGGTCTCTTATTGGGCATAGTAACCGAAAATAACATTTAATTTGGATAACAACCTGGGAACACAAAAATAAGTGTGTTAACTTTTGGTTTGGTTGTAAGAAGGTATGATTTTCAAGTGTAAATCCTCAATAATGTTGGAAAACATGGTATTTTCAATATTTACGCCTGTATCATAATGCATTAAATTTCGTGTCGTAAACGCAACGCGCATTCAATATTGGTAATATTTGAGGATGTTCAGGGGGGCTTTACATTTATTGTGTTCAATGGATTGCACTTCATTAAATAATAAACCAAAACTCCCGTCTTGGTCTATGGCGACTGGCTTTCGTTTAATCTGTTGTGTAATAATAACATAAGTACACAAGGATCACCACAGTAACACACAACTTAAAAAAATATATTTGTAACAAGCGGAAAATGTTTTCAAGAGTAATGTTTCTGAGATGTAAAGTAAATTATAATATTATATGTTTAATAACAGATGATAGACTGTTACCACAAACCCGGACATTTTCTTAAGAATTCTGTTACCTGATATGGTTTTAATAACAAATAAATTACAGATATGTAAGTCATATTTTTCAGGAGAAAGTGATTATAATTATTTCAAGTAAAAGTCAAGATGTACGATGGCTTTCTTTAAAATATTAACAGCATACATAAAAAGTCAGTACATACCCAACATAATATTATAGTATTATAATAAAATTATCGAAACACGTGTAATCGTGAATGTATTGATATTTTTTTCATTAAAATAGAACTAATATATTGTTATTATACACAATCGATAAAAATTTAAAAGCGGTGAGAATAATAAGATAACAAAAAATAATCTAGGCATACCTAATACTTTTGGCGTAACGTTTTGATTGAGGCGGCAAAACGCCACGCGCTGGTTCTGCGTAAACGCCTGAGGAATTCTGAATAGTGCGATCATTTCGCCCGAACGGACCGCTCGATTATCCGCCGTGAGGCAAAGGTAAGGCTTCTTTCTACTCCTTTATAATATTCTAATTTATTATGCTCTCAATATTTGAGCCACACTAAAACGTTTCAGATGATTGCCTACTACACACACCATAGTAATATGAAAATACACGACAACAATGTCACAAATGTCTATATTTTATCGAACGGCTCCTGTATTTTATTTCCAGATAAAAGTATAAAATTACTTAGTTTCATTTCAAACAAACATTATCGTCAGATAACATTTGGGTTACAGCCGTAGGTTCTGGTGATTAAAATCAATGAATACCGATATAAGAAATTTATATAGGTTGCTTTGAAGTTATACTTCTTTAGGCGCGTTTGGAAAATCAGATCAGAGTGTTTTTTTGGCGTGTGCACACATAATTTATTTTTTTCACACGAAAAAAAAACACACTCGATTGGATTCGTACCACCGATTGTTCGGTTATCAGCCGAACGCACTACCTTTACGCCACAGTTTGATACTGCAATCGTGACGATTATACCCTATAACATTATAGCTTAGAATTGTTCCGTTGCCTAGGCAGCGAATTTATTATTGTCGGCCAATTGCAATTCCTTACGTAAACAAACTATTAAACGTCAAGTGGTAGTTGTTCTTTAAAAATAAAAACAACGATAAATAATTATATAATTTAGTAGATAATACAAAGTTAAAGTGTGTAGAAATAAACCAACGGCGTTCCAATAAGCGGTCCTTTTTCTTGATTGCGTAATTTAACAAGATAATTAAGAGCTAGTCAAAGAATCTAGTTCCTTTATCACAAGTTTTGTTTTTGTTTTGTTACGCCAAAGAAGTATAACTTCTAGCGCGCGTACATAAGTACACACACCGATTTTTTTAAATGCATGTGAGAGATGTGGATGCTTCGAGAGAAGTTTTATTTCACATACCTACCCTCGCCGTCTTAGGTACCTACTCTATAGTATATTAAATTAAGAAAATGACTAATACTCTATGTTGATAAAACTCTATTGAGATAATAAAATATAACGTTGATATCGTAGAAGCCACATCGCCGTTTAAACCAGGCACCCATGGGAAATCCGTATGTAAAATATGAGGAACGCATTCTGACTTTTCACAAGTTCGATATTATCAATATTGCCAGAAAATATTAGTATGTAGGTATATTATACAACTAGGTGTAGAATCACCGTTGGAACCCCAATATTTTACGGTGTTCTGGTTCCGGGTTATCAAAATTCTAAATCAAGGGTTCAGGTTCTAAAATAATTATAGGGTTCTCATGGGCCGGTTCAGTTCCCATCTCTAAATTTACTACGCATAGTGGAGGGGGACCGTTCCCGATTATAAAATGTATAAAATATAAAAACGCAATACTGTTATAGGTATTTTTTGTGAAAATAATACATCATATACGTACAGTATTGATAAAGGTGTCGTTTACACATAAATATCACTGTTTAAACAATGTAATATAGGTATCAACAATTATTCTCGAAAAATCTTTACATTGTGTATTAGCAGTTTAATAGTACGTAAATATGTCTAAACTCGGCAATAAGTTTGCATATTTTCTTAATAACGCAGTGAATTGCTGATTTTCAATGCCATTGATGATTAAAGATTAAAAAGACTAGTCATCAGTTCGATATATTATACTATTTATTGGAAGTTAAACGCATTCTCGTATGAAGGTTGTAAAAATATAAAATCACTAAGATATTAATGCAGTGATGAAAACTCTAAATGTAGTATAACATTATACTTAACAACAATTATTGTTTAATGCTTAGCTTTGCTTGTGAATAAAAGTTATAAAAATGAAGCACTTATCAACTACAATAGGTATAAAATTAGTGCCACAAATAATGCATTTTGATGTATCGGTCTATATTAATTTATTTATTCACATAAATGTTCAAGTTGATATGACAGTATTTGTATACCTAAGTATATTGTGACACTCGGAACAAATAAAAATAATATTCACAATTCCTTAGTGGATTATAAACGACTCGGTGTTTGTTTTATGTCACATGTGTTTATTTATTTAAAATAAACACAGTTATAATATAATGTAGTATTATCGATGAACATTTAAAATTGTATAAAGTTCGTACTTTTGTCGTTATTATAAATATATATATTTTTTTTTTTACCAATTACTGAGGTTTCAAAGTATAACTTACTTTACTGTTCTTTTCTACTACGAATCGTTTACTTTCCTCGCAATAGTTTCGCCATCGAGATTTCCTTAGCCAAACACAGCTAAACGATGTCATGGGTTACAAAAACAATTTTTTTCCAAGTGAATGACAATTCAAATTCAATTTATATACATATTATAGTGAATGCAATATTATGTAAACTATTCTGTGATTAAAGAAAATTATTTAGACAGATTTTCATTAATCTCCAAATGGCAATTTATTACATGGATTAGCACTCAAACGTCTGGTTGATCATCACTGGATCAAATGCATCACTGCGTCGCTGGAGAACGGCGTATGCCAGTGGTGAAACAATTTTATGGGTCAAAATAATCGGCGACATAAACCGGTGGCAAGAGTTACTATCATTTATTTTTTATAAAATAAACATAAAAAACTGAAAATATATCGTATCCATTTATCGATCATTGAAATAATGAATAAACCTTCAAGACTTGACAATAATAGGTGAAAAGATGCAATTTTAGTATAGGCTAAACAATGTCATGGGAGGTTTCTCCCAACATAACTTTCTTTCAAGGGTGCTTAACCACACCACGTATGGAGACGTAGCGGGTGGTAGAGTGGAGTGGGTCATTTACCATATAGCTAATATGACCTCGTAATTAGCAGCGAAAATAAATTAATTGGAGGTAGAAGCGGTCATTTCTAGATTCATTTACGCAACACCATTGGTCAAGATAGATTATGTTCACTCCTTTTAATGTCGATAGAGTAATAGTATGCTTTATAAGACTTTAATTAAATAATAATATGTTATTTTTCGAAGATTAATCAAGAATTATAAAAACGATATTTGGGTACCCCGATGTGGGCCCATTCAAGAATAAATCCGACCATCTAGTACAGGGTTCCCAATATAACAAGAGAGCACGATACATTATATGAACGATACATTATATCAGTGGCAAGGCATTCAATTAGGTACAATAAATTTAAAAAGAGATAATTTGTCTCTTTCCAACAACGAATTAGTGTTCAAATAAATGCTTTCGATTTACGTAGATAACAACAATCTATCACAGTAAATAATATAGTTAGAGGCAACATCAAATGTCCAAGTCTCCGATTTAAAAAGTTCCACTAGTGTATGAGGAATTTGAATAACTGGCATTTTCCGCGCTTGGCAGCCCATTCAGCTATCGGGCCGACGTCTCTTCTGACGTCTGACAGTCGGTCTCTCCAATAGAAAGGAGACAGTCGACCACTCGGGAGACAGAAGAGAGAGAGTGGAGCGGCGAGGTTACTCAGACCGTGTAATTTGTACGCGATCAGGCGAACGCAGGCCGACGACGATTCTAATTTATGCGCGCCGATTATCGGTACGATTCGTTCGAATCGCGTGTCACTCGCCACTCGCCGCAGTCAAACCGCCCGACGAGGAAACGCAGCCATGCATCCTCAGCAAATAGTCGCAACCTCGGTACAAAAAAATAAACGCATTCAAGCGAATGTGATAAATACTAACCAATCGAGCTAAGAATTGGGCTAATCAACTACAGAAACAATTTTAAAAATATTGTATTCTGTGTTTAGGACCTACCTCCCAACAAAAAAAAACTCCACAGCGCTCAGTATCGTTGGTATGGGTCACAATTCTGGGCACTTCAAATAATGAGAGAAAGATGGACAGCAGGAATCATATCAGAATTTTATCGTAAATGGTATTTATGCAGGGAATATGCTGGATCAGTCACACCACACGGCCAGAGACGACGTGGTCGGCCGAAAATGGGAATGCTGGAATGAACTTAGGGGTTCCCTATAAAACCCCTATTAAAGGATGCTCAGCCAAAGCAATTGAATATCGGTAGCACTGGATCGTCCGGGTGGAGAAAAATAATTAGGAGGAGCGCAAGACCCGTTAAGGGTTAAGGGTTTTCAATGGTTGTTGGATGTTATAATAAGCATTGCGACCAAATTAAATCAATGAATGTTCAACAAGTAGTGGAAATTCTTGGGTAAATAATAACAGATGTTTTTCGTACCACGTTTGCAAAAATAATAATTGTCCGTTATTTTTTTACCAATTTAAATGTAGGACTATTAACGGGTTGAATTATTGTTTTGGAAGCAGTGATGTCACTTACAACTAGGGAATCCAATCCCGAGCCAAAATTCTGATCCCGGGATTTCGGGATTACAATTTGACAATCCCGGGATCCCGGGACTGGTCCCGGGATTGGGATTTTTTCCATTGTTAATATAAAATTTTTATATTTACAAATAACATTGATATAATCGGTCAAAAATAAATCTAGTATAATTTATACTATTTAAGACATTTATTGTTAATATTGTATACGTTAAATCTTGGAAATACACAAGTTTAATGGAGTAAATAATATTGTAATATAAATAATAATGTGAATTTAATATGAGATTGCTATTTCTGATAGTAAAGACATAATGAATAGATCAGCGAGATTTAAAATAGTAAAGCAAATAATCATGGCGTAATTATGGCCTTTCCGCTTCATAAATCTAATTAGTCAGCCAAATATAAAACTGCAGTAAAACGTATGATATCATGGTGGAATTACTTTGTTAAAAGTGCGAAGCATTGTTTTTTTACCAATCTTTCTCATTTTTAATAATCTATGTGAAAAAATAAAATGAATCGGCAACCTACACATCAAACTTCATTCAAACTCAGTTTATTTCTAATATAGTTATTTTGTATTAAAAGTATTTTTTTCTGTTATATTTTCCATAAAAATTGATAAAAAAATCAATCCCGAAATCCCGGGATTATGTTTATCAATCCCGGGATTCATAGGTATCGAAAATAGCTCGGGATCCGGGATCCCGGGATTGGATTCCCTACTTACAACCAATCAACAAAGCAACATGTAAGAAATTAATTTCTTTATTACTCGGTTAAAATTTGTAGTTGTAAGGGTTAGAAAGTTAAAAAGTAGATAATGTGTACACAAGCTTTTACGTCTGTATGATATTGTTTACTAAAGAGTTTTGACTATAATCGCTATAGCAGTGTCAGCCAAACTGTGTGCCACGGCACACTACTGTGCCGCGAGAGCTTCCAGGTGTGCAGTGTAAGAAGTGATATGCGGATTCTTCCCAGTCGTAGACCAAATGAATTAAAATTTTGTCAGAAGTGCATAAAACGGTAAAAAACCTGTCTGTATCATTTTCTAAGTATTTTCAATCACTTGATGATGTACGAATGGGTCATCATCCTTCAGTAGAAGGAAATTTTAGGTATACACCTCCTATGCACAAAACCTCATTTTCTGAGCTAGGGTTGGCAGCGTTTTAGACTCATGGACATGATAAATAACGGGGAACGATCCTTTTGACATACTTTTTTCTCAAAATCATTGCATCTGTCTCACTGATAAAATTATTGTATATTTATGTATCTATATATATTGCAAAAACAATTCATTCATATTAACAAAGCATATTTTTTTCTGGGGATTTATTTTGGTGTCCCGAATCAAAATTGCCATCCCCAGTGTGCTGCCAGGTAAAAACGTTTGGCAGACACTGACTGCTAGAGGGACGGCCGTTTTGACGTTTTGTAATAATGCACCTACGTATCATAGAGGTATGGTGTTTTTGATTTTACGTGTTTTTCATCTAATTATAATTGTTCAGATTCAAGATTCATTGTTTATCTTGATTAATAAGTGCAAATGTTATAGGATTAACTAATTACTCTAAAATAGTGTCGAAATGAAACGATCTCGATTAATTACTTTTAGCTAATTCAATCATTAGCTTTCCCTTGTTTAACTTAATTTTAATGTATGTAAGCATCGATATACACCATATATACACCATATACGATAGAGAAAACATCAGCTTCGCTTGAAAATCACGTTACTTACTGACTACAAATATTACGCAATGATACGAGGGTGGGTCAATAAGTCCTTAGAAAAGCCGACAGGTGGCGCGACTAGTACTGTAAGCGGTTTGTTTTCATGCAGCGGCACTACCGATTCAGTATGCTGCGAAGTTTCAATTAGATTAGTCGGGTTGTTGTGTGTTTCTCGTACATTTAAAAAAAAAATTGTGGAAAATGGAAAAATGGAAAATGGAGAAAATTGAGCTTAGAGCTGTTATTAAACATTTTAATATAAAAGGGTTAACAGCAAAGGAAATAAAAAATGAGTTGGATTTAGTTCACGGCATATCTGCTCCTTCACTTGCAACTATTTATAACTGGTTAAATGAATTTAAACGTGGTCGTCCATCAACAAAGGATGAACCACGCTCAGGACGTCCTGTAGAGGTGACTACACCAGAAATGATCAATAAAATCCACGATATGGTGTTAAGTGACCGAAGATTAAAGTTGAGTGAGATAATTGAGGTTACAGGGATCTCAAAAGGTAGCGTCATTTCTATTTTACATGACAAATTGGGCATGAAAAAAGTTTCTGCAAGATGGGTGCCGCGTTTGCTCACAGTCGACAATAAACGCAATAGGGTGGTGGCCTCTAAAGCCCTGTTGTCGCTCATGCAACGCAATCCGGATGAATTTTTTCGTCGCTTTGTGACTGTAGATGAAACATGGATACACCACTATACTCCCGAGACGAAAGAACAGTCAAAGCAGTGGATTGCGAAAGGCGAATCATGTCCAAAGAAGGCGAAAACCGTAAAATCAGCTGGTAAGGTTATGGCTACTGTATTTTGGGATGCACGTGGAATTATTTTCGTTGACTATTTGGAAAAAGGAAAAACAATAACAGGGGATTATTATGCATCTTTATTGGACCAGCTAAAAAACAAAATTGAAGAAAAACGGCCTCATTTAAACAGGAAAAAAATCCTCTTTCATCAGGACAATGCCCGTGTTCACACATGTTTACGATCAATGGCTAAAATTGAAGAATTGAAGTTCGAATTGGTCGACCACCCACCGTATTCGCCAGATTTAGTCCCCAGTGACTTTTTCCTTTTCCCAAACTTAAAAAAATGGCTAAGTGGACAACGTTTTTTTTCAAATGAAGAAGTCATCGATCGGACAAATGCTTATTTTGAGGACCTTCCGAAAACTTATTTTTCTGACGGTTTAAAAAAAATTAAGAAACGTCTAAACAAGTGTATTGAGCTCCAAGGAGATTATGTTGAGAAATAAAAAAAAAATACAAAAATAAAAACGGTTTTAATGCTTTTTTCTAAGGAATTATTGACCCACCCTCGTATATTGTCATAAATGTGCAATTAGTTGCACAAAAAAACGATCGATAATATAACGGTTATCGATGGTGAAACTCCAATAATTATACCGCAACGAACGTAAGAATTTAGAACCGCCGGTTTCACAGTTTATCAGTATTATTAATTGATTATTAATTGTAGTCACCAATGAATCTACGGATGTGCAGTGTGCACCCGCGAAACGGGAACGACGATCGTAGAAATCGTATAGATTACAAGACAAATGGCATTCCGCGAGTTTCATCGGTCACATTTTTATAACAGCCATGTATCTTCAAGTGGTATCCATAGTGCAATGAGAAAATGCATAATATTATCATATCTATAAGACTCTGTGAGTAGGGTTTTCAGCCTTTCTTGAGTTGCAACCTCCTTGATAACACCCGTATAACCTACGTGCGACTCCTCCTCACATTTCCATATATTAAATAAAAAACATTTTAATACTTAAAATAATCATAAATTATAATTTTACATTATCATTATTTTTTGTCTCATATGTGTGCATTTGCAATCATCATACTTTATTTTACGTTACTTACTGTCTTTGGCTAGGTGTATTCATTGGACTATTTTTGTTTGTCGATACAGTGTCCTTTGCACTTTTATTAATAATCGTCTACTGAAGTAGTTAGCGCCCCCCTGGGGATTACGGCCCATGGGTTGGGAGTCAGTGTTCTATCAAAAGGAAAATAGCAAATAATTCTTAAATTTCAAAAAAGAAATGGTGCCTAATTAAGGCGAAACCAGCAAGGTTATGTTTACAAACACAAACGACGCGAAGCTATATATATTAATATTAGCCTACATGCCGCGGTATATTATACGATATGGAAAGTCTAATATCAAGATCAAGAGTATTATTTTAAATAATTTCGTTATACGTTTATAAACCTTTCCTAAGATCTGTCATATCTAAAAAATGTAGTAATAATTCACCAATCCTGCAAAGGTATTAAATCAGTACAGATGTGTTTCGCAGATTCTTAACAATTAAGGTTTGTATTAATGTCATTAACGCATGTCAACTGTATTACAAAAAAAATCTTGGTGAAATAGTATAAAGTTCTTAATAATAACAATCTTCATAAAAATTTATTTCTGCTGTTTCGTATGAATACTTATATTAAAAAAACTTATGTTACGGAAAACATGAGCGTTCATTTTACGTTAGGTACCTACCTACATTATTTTGAATCGATTTTAAGGTATTATAATTAAAGCCTGAATTGTGAAACTAACCAAATTTATCCACCATAACCAAGTTGCAAATAAAAGGAAATTACGAATACGTGTATATAGCATCTAAACAAATATACGTAAAAGCTCGCAAGATTACGCAATATCATTCCATTTTAATGTGACTATAATATAGACTATAGAGGTCGTTCGGATTTGAAATGCCGGTCGTTCATACATTTGACTCCATAATATATTATGATACCCATAAACCAATAATTAATTATTATAAGGCTAGGTCACACCTCAAATAGAAAATATTAAGCGAATACAAAATATAGAAAATGGTATCTAGATAAGAATGCAGCCACATGCCGACGTCGTCCGGACAAAAGTAATTTTAAAGGATTCATGTTTGTCCTCTAGTTTGTCCGATTTAGTATTCTATAGTACCTATACATTAAAATTTAACCAAAGCAAACATTTCTGATGATAGTGAACAATTGTACTGTATTTGGGGTAGGTCGGTGCCAATGACATATTAAATGGACAACTCACTTCATATCGGCGCGCACGATAAATTGTGCATGAAAGTCATTCACAGATGTATAGGTAGACGTCACGTGACCATATGACG
Organism: Rhyacophila brunnea; assembly: GCF_057557595.1. Classification (NCBI taxonomy): domain Eukaryota; kingdom Metazoa; phylum Arthropoda; class Insecta; order Trichoptera; family Rhyacophilidae; genus Rhyacophila; species Rhyacophila brunnea. The sequence goes on from NW_028233350.1 coordinate 23,150,475, forward strand.
TATCCATTTCCATTGTGCGATACAAGCTTCGAGAATTTATAGTAATATAACCTTTATTGTAATGGCGTATTAGTGTCATTACTCATTACGTTAGAAACAGATTCTAGGTTACTTACGACTTCTTGGAGATTAGACGCATGTGAACCCAGCGCATCACAGGCGTCTGTCCAATGGTTTCTGTCATTCAATTGCATTGAATAAACATTCATCAATATCTTAAAATGGCATTTTATCAATAATAAATAATACTAACACATGAAAAGTGATATCCCATCTTTCTTGGAGTGTTTAGTAGATTTTTTTTACAATTTTTAACTAGGCACATTGGCATTTTGTAACACAACAATAACGGCGGAGTCGAAACCTGACAGTCAGAAATTTTGTATGGGCAGACCCAGCGGTGTTGCCAGACCGCTTGCAAGCAGAATGTTCATTTTAGCGTAGGATACCGATATTAAAATATGAATTTCGCCATCCGGCAGACCCGACACAAAGTGAGTGTCATTTTATTTTCCAGATGCTTCGTCCATATTAATGTCATTGGTCGGTGCAATCTCACGAAATAATAGATGTTCATGTGAATAGTTGTGATATAATGATCGAAATCGTAGATACCTACATAAAATCTTATCATCATCAGCACTACGACCCAATACGGGCCTTGGCCGCCTCGTCTCCAATCCTATTTGTCTGCCGCAAACTTCTTCCACCGCCTTAGTCTTAACGATGTTGTGTTCTTTATACACAGTCAAACCGCCAGTCTAAATTTTCCGATCCTCCTTATCCCTTATGGCCTGTTAAATAGGCGCCTCGTTGGCGGTTGGGTACCTTCCATCCTTGAGACATGGTCTGCTCAACAGAGTCGCCACACTTTCACGTTTGAAAGTATGGGGAGGTGCATCGTAAAATGCCAATTGCCAATGTACAGTTCGTGGATGTGCCTTCTTCGCCACTCAAAGATGTACTGTTTCATGCACATTATTAGTTATCGAGGCCTGTTTTCACCTGTCGATATCGTCGACCTGTATTTACCGCAAGGGGATTCCCTTGTCTACGCAATGGTGTAAATGTTTCGCTATATTTATTTCTTCAAAAGTTATGAGCGATTTCCATGTAACATTATTTTTAAACAATTGTTATCATTACCGAGCAATTGATAACGTATCTTGCCGAATACAAAGACGTAGACGTCGTAGACGTTTAAAAAATATTTTTATTCAGTAACAATAAACATAATATTATGTTACTAGTGTTGCTAATTGTTAACGATTCGCTCTATTTTATTATTACCACGTTTTTCTTAGCTCGTATTCTTGTTTGTCCGGTGGTTGTTTATCGAGTAAAAATCTTGCAATCGATTTTTAACTAACTTCCCGACTAGCTAGACATTTGAAACTTTTAGAATATATCAGAACACGATGCCAATGCATTCAATGCATAATACTTTTAGACGTCTCTAAGTAGAATTGAATTCATTTTCAGTTAATTCTGTTTTGTATGAAAAGTTATTTTGGAAGAAGTCCGTAATCCAATCCACTACCATTGGTTGCTAAGGGGGTGGTCCTAGCAACTAAATTATTAATATATACGTGCGTTACTATGGAAATCAAAATGACATTTCAGTATTCAATATTTGTTTGTTTGTTGCAAAATAGCAAAAAAATGATTTGTTAACAATTGCCTTATTTGTCCTAAATTATTAATACATAGAATTGTCATGTTTATATGATTCAACAAAAAATTTAAAAACGTTGTATATAAAAGTACTTTTTATCTTGTAATTATTTACCTTTAAGGTTGTCTGAAATTATTAAATTTACACATAAATTCGAACCAGTGCCGGAGTCACTGTGAAAATCAGGATCTAGTATACTGTGGATGTGACACGATGTTAGGTAAGTTAGACGGCGTGAAACAGGGCCGCAGTCAGGGAAGAGGCACTTTAATCAGCGGGCAGCGTATGATAAACGACGCACTGATCCCAAGTCGCCTCTCTTTGCCTCCGCCGTTCACGTATCCGTTTACGCAGTAATGTTGGCATCTAGCTGACAACGAAGAGCTTTCCGAGAATGAAGAGAAACAATAAAGCACATTTCAGTACGATTCATTTCTACACGTAGCCTGCGGAAACAATAGTTTATTCAGGTCGGCACTTATGCAGTATGTACCTATTACGAATTGTTTTTAATGCTCTTTAAAGATTTTTAAAATTAGATTGTGCACTGGTGTAGGTGCATACCTTTCCCCCAAACCGTAGACATCAACTTACATTATTGAATAATATGTGGGTATAACACTCTTAAAAACATACAAACTTTATAGGTCATAAAAAATAATAAATAATAATAATGCGTAATTATTACGCACTTTTGCATGGATAAGATTTTAAACGTCTTAGTAATTCACCAGCGAGGTAGAAAAATAAATAAATAAATTGGCCACCGGAACACAGTAAAGTTAACAAGTACATGCTGTTTTGCCCACCCTAATGGTCAGACCAGTTTGAATATTCGGTTCCATGACAAAACAGAACATGACAAAACAGAACAGTGACAAAACAGAACAACGATAAATATAAATATATAATATATATAATATAATATATAAATATAATTTCAGAAAAAATATAAATTTAGTATTGAAAATTGTCCAATCTCTATTATATTGATAGACTTTTAATAGTACAGATTTTCAATACGCCATAATAAATCAAATTATATACATAATTTATGCATTCCTAATCGCTGGAATGCCTCAAATAAACGGGACTTTGCCGGCAAGCTTAGGATATCTCATCGTAATCAATATAATATGTTCAAAATGATTGGGTGACTAGGTACAACGAAATAATGACCTAACCTAACCTAACCTAAATAAATTCCACAAAAAATAATGTTTCATTTTTCCCCTGGCTGTTCTGTTTTGTCACTGATCTGTTTTGTCACGTTCTGTTTTGCCCGGTTACCGAATATTCACCATTACTTTACCGATATTCACCATCGGGACACTTTCGTCCATTGTGGTATATATTATTTGTTTCCTTGTGTTTATTTCTTCAAAAGTTATACTTAAGGGATTCTAACGTAGGTATCACTTTTTTGGATATCATAACCGAGCGATTGGGATCTATTTTGCCGAATACAAAGACGTAGTTCTACGTCAAAATAAAACCAATGCCAGCCATAAGCAAACAAATATATTGTGAATTAAGTATAAATAGAGTAGTACCTATTATATCGCCAGAAGTATCTATGGGTATACAATTTTATTGGTTTCAATAACTACAAATTGCAGCCCGGACGATCGCGGGGACGTGGTTTTCCAATTTATGCGTGGTGTAAATAAACATTCTGCCATTTTAGTGGTATTGACATGTGCGACACTGATGACCAAACTATATAAATACCTACCTCAAAAATTGGGAACATCAAATGTTTGTTCTCCAAATGTTTTGAATTAATCTCACACAAGAACAGAAGGATTTACTTTATAAAATTTTAATTCATTCAAATGGTCGCACATAATGAATGGCCCGCGAGACTGCAGGTTCCTCACCCATGTGTTATAAATTATTATAACATAGACGCAGTAATTACCCGCTGAAACGACCTCACAAACGTCACGAAGAAATGCAGCTACTCTACTTACAAATAGTTTCAATTTGTCGACTCACATATTATAAAATTATAAAAAAAGTATAACTAGGATCCTTACACCCACTATAGCCGAGCGGTTACGCGTTAGGACTATAATGTCGTGGGCCCGGCTTCGAACCCCCCGAATCCGAATGGCAAACTCACATGTTGTTTTTCAATATGTTTGGAGCCAGAGCACCCAATAGGTTGAGCGAGTGGCTAACATACATTTCTCGTCAAAAAATAATAGTTGGTAGGTAGGTATAACCTCCACCGTGTGGAGGCACACATTTAGATTTTCTTAGAATTAAACTTGGTTAAAAAAGAATTCGAAATTGATAATTAATATACTTATCCAAATATCAATTAAACTGGAAAGCTTCATTGATTTTACTGGTTTCAAATCATTGTGAGAAAAATAGCATACGTACATATTATTATCCCAAGATTCATCTACGTTCACGATCTATGTACAGCTAGCTACATAGTCGGGCGACGGAATTACTCCGCCGGGGCAACACAACCCGCATGCCAACAAATATATGAGGGCGACGTATCGCATGTCAACCCACCCTGGAGAGACTATTTGTCTCGGCGTCCATTTTGATTTTCGCCAACACCGCACACAGCCTAATACATCACTTCTCACATACCCTCACGCACAAGAGGGTTCCGAGTAAACGAAAAGCACAACCATCGATAAAGTGAAAGAGACATTAAAAGTCACCAGAAGTACCTAATCTTTACTGTAAGTTGAGTATTAGAAGAACAAAGAGATAATATTATGCGACAGGTTGTATGAAAATGACAATATTATTATAGTGCGATATAATTCTGAATACAAGAAATAATTTAAGTTTCGTGGCATATTATATAAAAACGTGATTAGTAGTCTTACCTGTATCGCGTGCGATGGATGAGAGATGTGCAGGTGTTGCGCCTGGTTGATGTGGAGACCCGTCGGAGGTTGCGCCGACTGCTGCTGCTGAGGAGGTGGTCCCGAGGGAGGTCGTGGAGGTGAAGGTCCGCCGAAGGGACCGCGAGGTAAGTAGCCCGGGCTACCGTGGCCGGCCGAGCCGGGACTCCCATAGGGAGAATACTGTTTGTAAGCGAACACGGGTTCCTGCTTAACGGGGTCTTGTTTCCGGAACTGCGTCGGCGGTCCCGAGAGGTATTCATGGAGTTCAGTATAGGGCGATCGTGCGGCGCGGACGCCCAGACCGAGCTGCTTGTGCTGATGCTGCTCGGCCATTTGTTTGAGCGTCTGCGCCGCCGGCGACAGCTCCCCGCCGCCGTACCCCCCCGTCCGCGAACCGAATCCCCGCGAGTCCTCTCCCGAACTTCTCACCGACATCTGCTCGCCCCGGAGATCTTCGGTCTTCACTTGACCGTTATTCGGATAACAGTGCCCTCCGTCTCCCCCTGAGGAGTCCCCGCATTTGTCCTCGAAATCGAACAAATCCGGGTAGCCGGAGATGTCCGAGATGAGGTCTTTAAACGCGTCGGACGTGATGATCTCGTCTCCGGCCTCATCGCCGATGAGGTCGGAGAATCCTGGGAAGTTGGCATCTTTCTCGAGCGCGGCGGCGCACTGATCCAGGTCTACGAACTCGTTGTCCAGCTCTCTCTTACACTCCAGCAGTGGGGTATTGCTCTCGCTTTTCAGCGAGGCGTTCGTGAGAGCCTTCACGGTCACGTTGGTGGATATCTGCTGCGGTTGCGAGTCCGCCGCCGAAGTGGTGAACTCGAGCTGCTGAACAATTTCGACGGAAAACTTGGTCAACGATTCCGCGGGTCCTGATGTCCGCTGAAGTTTACCAGGCGGGGATGGGCCAGCGCCGCCGCCCGGACCGCCCCCGCCTCCCTCGTCTGCCGATCGCTTCAGGAATTTCTGCTGCTGAAAAAAAACAGTTAATATAATGAGTTATTGCTGTTTAATTCCCCAAATTCAACGAAATCGTTTTTACACATGATAGGGCAATACGTAATAACACAAAAGTAATTCGTGTACGTACTTTCATTTGAAGAATTCGAGTGGGTACAGACGATATTTTTTAAGTAATTTTATATTGATTATACATATGACAATTCGAGGACTTTGCTGATTCTAATTTTAATACAGTACCAAAAAATACCGACAACTCTCACTATGAGTGAACGATATACCAGTCGTAGCATTCGCGTACTGTTGTGGAGAATGGAGATACATGTTATAACAAATGTAACGGCATTCATCTGTTTTCACAATCAGAAAAATAATGTCTCTTGCATTGCCCCTAATCATACTTTCGTTAAGACAAAAACTCCTTGTCACAATGCGAGCTGAGAACAAATCTGTGGATGTTTGCCTAAAAATTACCTAAATCGAAAATGTCATCTTCACAAGTTAGAGCACGTTTTAAAAAGAAGGAACTTTTTAATGCTCCAGTTACGTGTACTAGTAGGAACAGAAATAAACTAAATTAATTAATATATTCCTACATAAAACACAATTTCCAACTTAATACCTGTTTAATTCGTAAATCGGAATGGAATAACACGCCTGTAATTAGTTATATTTTACTTGCACAAATAAATGTATTTTACATTTATTTTTAACAGATTAAAATTGACCAATTAATGGCATAATATGTATATATCCAAGAGTACAGCAAAAATGCCAACGTATCATTTATAATGCTCATTTTCGATAAAAAACAGTTTTACCGAATCAACACAAAAATATTTGCTCGAAGTACAATCGCCGATAAACATTTAATAAATGATGATTTTTTTGAATGGCCTTTGTTTAAGTACTATTAATTGGAGTACCTAGGTGGATGTTTTGTGTAACTACTATTTTTTATTTAATTTATCGGGTAGGGGTAGTAGGATGTACAAGTATGCCCACATAAACGTTTTATCAAGAAAACGTGGTAAAACAAAAGAAAGCACGTGCATTATTAGTTTATATATTATACTACTCAGGGCCTCAATAGCGCAGGACTATAATTTTAGTTAAAAAATGGAATATTATTATAAATCTAACGTCAGATGCGTCCAATATTATGGACGCCGCGACCTCGGCTGAACGTGCGAGAGGACTATTATCTACATTAGAATTAGATAACTAGGAAAAGATACACATCTCGAGCTGTTGGTAACAATATAACTAGGTAAGTATACACTCATGTCGTTTCCTTGTTCGTTTTCCAGTTGCATTGCATGTTAGCCTTATTTAATTAGACGTATAAAATATCAAATAGGAAGAAACTGCAAGGCAGGTTATTTGGTTACACAAACCTATCAACTACGCAATTACAATAATAGAAAATAAATCAGTAGGTATAAGGCCACTAACGTTAACATCATTGGCATAGTGACTTATAACTTTATCAGTTTTTAAAGTTACGGACAACACACATCTGATTAATGAATTAGGTAGATACAGAAGTAGCTGTTAATATACCTACTTTATAACTTATCAATTATCACATCTACATGTTTAATTTTTTTATTTTCTTCTCCCTTGTGAGGGTAATATTTGCCTTACGTGTATGTATATTTATTTAATTTTGTTTGATTAGAACCAGTTTTTTTTCAAATTAAATTTCGTTGGGAACGTCCTTAATTTTGATTTGTTATGTCCACAATGTTTAGTTTTTTTATATAAGTATAAAAAATAAATAGATAGAGAAAAAATATAACCATACGACACACATGCATAATTTTTTAAAACACAAATCGGAAAGACGTGACTACGATGACACGGTACAAAGGGTGGAGTGAGGTTAAATGGCCATTTAAAATAAAATGCTGTTTGAATGAAGATTTTAAATAAAAACTGAAAACATATGTTTAGTTTTACTGATATCGTTATGATATCACACCATAGATAAAACATAACACTGGTCATTAATTATTTCATCAAAAACTGTCAAAAGACTTAGTTGAAGAATATTTTTTCGGACTTATCTTGCAAAAATCATCTGAACTCATACGTATTACATCAGTAACCGATACACTGTAATTTAAAAAGAAAATACATTTATTTATTATGAAAAAATGGATTTGGGTTCACTAGGCCCTGCCATGCATATGTGGCTTTATCTATTGATTATTTTTAGCATTATCAAATTATTTTATAATGGTGTATTTTTACTGTAGAATGTAGATCATCGAACTGTTTGATTTCAGAGCCCGCACCAGAACATTTAGGTCAAAATACACTTATGTAAAAAACAACAAATAGGTACCTACTTAACATTGCCTGTTTTACTATACATTTAAATAAATAAAAACTCATATTTTTAATACTTACTGATTTTTTACTGAAACTACTCATTACAAATTAACTATAAGTACCTACCTACCATCATAAGGTATCCAAATATGCTCAGTTAACATACCCACAATGCCCAGTTAACCTGCTTATGTGGTTAATTGAGTATATTTCTCTCTTTTCACTATTCTATCTTTTTGACAAATCTCTTTCAAATTATTATGAAACATAACCGAATAAGTTTTTTGCATTTATATAAGTAGGTAGGTACATATTATTTATTATATTTTTTCGCATTTTATTTTGTGCGGTCCATTTTGTCTTGGCAACACTGAACTCATTTAACAGCATTACCTAAATTAATTGATAATGGAAATAAATAATAATTACAGTATACACATGTCATAATAAGTATAATTAATAATACTATGGAAACGATTAAGTACCTACATACGTATTCTTGTTATTTCTAACAGAATCTCTTATTAATTTTTTCAATGAAACAAGTTTTCCTTCAAGTTTTTTCCCCGTGTACCTAATATCGGGCAGACAATGTAAAAACAACAACAAAATATATATGTACCTTCGTTCATTTTTAAACTTAAAAAAGATGTTTTCCTTTGAAAAATAATGGCGTCTATATTTTTTATTGTAATTCAAATTGCGTCTAACCAGAAGGGTCCAATGTGTCAAGGAGGTTGTTTCGCTAGCGTTGCTATTTTCAAAGTTATTCAAAGTACACAATGTCAATTAGTACACCTAGACAATAATACGTAGACACCTCGTGAACGTAATACGATCTGAAAATTTTCCATTTCAAAGAATTCAAACTCCGCTTCATGCTAGAGCCATATTACTCGGTATTCAAATTTTTGCCGACATGACAACACAATACGTAAAACACAGGAACGTTATTACACTAATCTAATCTTTTGCGACAATCAAAGAAAATACTAAATTAGTTTACCACCTTGAATTGATATAGGTAGGTATATATATAAAATATAACACATAATATTATTGACTGCGGTTAAGTACCTATATGAAAATTAGGCACACCTACCTACTTGGTACTAATTTGATATAAAAATAAAAAAATGATTCACCCAAACCGAAATATTATTAATAAAATAAAACTCAAGATTATATCCTATTACAGGGATGGCGAACCTATGGCACGTGTGCCATTAGTGGCAAGCGAGATGATTTTGCATGGCACGCAAACGGTTCATTTGGGGGGACATGCTCGTCGAAGGTCAAAATTGAGTTTTTATTGTATTTTCAAACCATGATCCTGGACACTCCTTAAACGTTGTAGATAATCTATTTATATAATTTTGAAGCCTTATTATCCTTTATAGTTATTTTAAACATTTTATGACTGCATGAAGTATTTTTGTTACATAAAATAGTATTCTTTTAAACCTCTCGCTCTAATGTTTTAGAATATAGTCATATTTCGGTACAGAACTGTGCAGTGGTGTTAAGAGTTTTTACATTTATTATTTTTTAAACGCATTTATAAAACCATTAGCATAATTTATTACGAGATAATTTTTGTAAAATATTCACGATAAAAAATTATTTTGATAATCTCTGTGATCCCAAATTTGACAAGAATTAGGCATTTTATTATTCAAAAAATCGGCAAGATTAACACATTTAAAGATGAATCTAAAGATACTTATTATAAGCTATGTCTTTGACCATTCAAGTGTGATAAAAATCTTATGAATAATGATTGCTTTATAATAATTATTGACCTAAGAATAAGGTAGTGTTTTTTTGAAATACGCCATTTCTTTTGTCATTCCCTAGTGATTAAGCTACAACATACGGCCGTAGCCATAAAATGACAAACTATAATTAAAGTAGGGAGTAAAATTATGTTAACGCGCGTGTTTGAACATGTACTTAACCGAATTTTTTTTTATTTTTTTTTAAACGGTACATGTTCAAACACGCGCGTCAATATCATTTTACTCCCTACTTCAATTGTAGTTTGTCAATTTATTGCTACGGCCGTATGATGTAGCTTAACCACTGGGGAATGACAAAAGAAATGGCGTATTTCAAAAAAACACTACCTTATTCTTAGGTCAATAATTATTATAAAGCAATCATTATTCATAAGATGTTTATCACACTTGAATGGTCAAAGACATAGCTTATAATAAGTATCTTTAGATTCATCTTGAAATGTGTTAATCTTGCCGATTTTTTGAATAATAAAATGCCTAATTCTTGTCAAATTTGGGATCACAGAGATTATCAATATAATTTTTTATCGTGAATATTTTACAAAAATTATCTCGTAATAAATTATGCTAATGGTTTTATAAATGCGTTTAAAAATTAATAAATGTAAAAAATCTTAACACCACTGCACAGTTATGTACCGAAATATGACTATATTCTAAAACATTAGAGCGAGAGGTTTAAAAGAATACTATTTTATGTAACAAAAATACTTCATACAGTCATCAAATGTTTAAAATAGCTATAAAGGATAATAAGGCTTCAAAATTATATAAATATATCATCTACAACGTTTAAGGAGTGTCCAGGATCATGGTTTGAATATACAATAAAAACTCAATTTTGACCTTCGACGAGCATGTCCCCCCTTAAGAGAAAAAATACTACTTTATATAATATATTATTTTAAAAATGTTTTTTTTAAGTTTTACAAATAATTATTTAAGTGCTTACTTATATAATATTTAAAAATAATGACATAGCCATGTGTATTTTCTTATGTTTTTAATATTATATTATATTTACCAATCGATGGGCAAATGAAAACGACGAAATTCGTGCATAAATGAAAATCGTATTGCATAAAAAATTGCAGGCAAATCCTTTTCAAGAATAATCATGACGTTCATTGTAAATACACAATTATTGCATAGGTCGGTCCTTAGGATCGGGGAATTAAAAATAAAAATATTCAATCAACAAACCTTATGAAATTAATTATCGGCAGTCATTCAAATGTAATAACTGCTTGTTATTTTGGTTCAAACATAATCTCTAAAAATGGAAAACCTTTCAGTGGTGGAGAATATAACGTTAAAGAAGAGTGGTTTAAATGCTTGCACAAAATCTTTGACTAATTTGAAAACTAGGGAAAAATCTAAGAATAAAAGATATGCCTTCAGCTAGAGATACGGTGAAAGATAGAATATCAAGAACTCAATTGTAATTTTTAAACTTTTTAAATAGAATAATTCTTTAAAACTTAAAAAAAAACTTTTTTTTCGCCATGAAAAACTGTTTGGCACGTCAGGCAGTCGAAAAATATTATTTGGGAAATTTTGGCACGCGTATGTAAAAAGGTTCGCCATCCCTGTCCTATTTTAATATATACTATATGATTACGTAGGTACTACAACTTTATTTATATGAATCATCCAATTACTTTTGACGCTACTACTACCCCCGGATCGCTTCAGCGCCTCCTGGGGGCCGATATCACCCACTTTAGGAAACACTGGTTTAAGCGAAGCGTGAACATAGATATGACGTAGTTATGTATAGAAAATTCAAAATAATAGTTTACCCACCTACCCAAGTAAGATACATACAGGTGAAGGGAGGTGGAGGTATAGTACCTTCCAGTGGCGCACCCAGGGGGTGGGCCAAGGGGCCCTGGCACCCCCCAAACATAAAAACTATCATAATGATTTCAAACATTGAAATTTGAAAGCCAATAAACTATTCCTTGGGCTTAGACAAATAAAAACAGGGCAAAAAAATGATTTGTAATTCTCCACAACATTTTTTTCGATGGAATTCGGCATAAATATCGTAGCTCTAGCTAGACGAAGCGATTAGCACAACCGATATTAATGAGTAATGGTTTAGTATACTAGGCGCACATGTCGAGGATGGTCGCTGTTAGTCACTTCCAATTCGCCAGTCGCTGATGACACGTTCAACAGTTACCGCCACTAAGCCTCCAATTTAATAAAAAACTAGGAGAAACTGTACAAATATGCCGACGTGTATTGTGGAAATATGACAAAATTATTACATGAAGAAGAAAAAGAGCTAATTTACATTCTCCTCTTTGGGCTCCCCCCAATATTAAATCCTGAGTGCGCCACTGGTACCTTCTCCGAAATCGAAAACTCCGAAGCAATCTTCTGTCGGACATTGATGGATATGTTGTAAAGCTCGGAGGGCGGGAACTTGATAAGTGCACCACACATATACATACGCGAAGCTTTACATTGCGATGAAGCAGTGGAAAACAATGATAAGATATCCTTATTCCTAGGCTAACCATACACCACTTATTTTAAGAACGAATGAAAACTTATCTAAAAATAATAAAAATAATAAGTGGAAACAAAATCCAAGGATGTAAGAAAATGTAACATAGGTATTAGGAACTTGTGACGGCATATAAGTATAATTTTGGAACATGTCTCATCTAAAATAGCAGAAAAATATTGCCTAAAATCCTTATTAAGTTGGCAGGTACCAAATCACATGAGCCATCGAAAATATCTTGCATATTATATAAAAATATTATTTCCTCAAATCATAATAAACTAAGTCAACCAAATGACCTGAATGTTGTCTAAAACCTTTTTTATGCATTGAATGATGTTCCCCATTATTTTAAGGAACACCACGATTTAATATAATAGTTATGCACGTATAATTTAATTAATAATGAATGACATCAACGCTATCTTCGTTTGTTTTGTTCATCTGTCATCAGCTGTCATACATTACATTATAACGAAACTATAAAACTCCACTTTGTACGAAAATCTCCTCACCCCTTTACTCTGTAGGTATATTAAATTGTTTGTAATCTAGTATATTTTATAGTGCTCGAGTTTACAAGTATAGGAATCATCAACGAGAAAATATTGACCGAAGACCTAGCGTCCCAGTATGAGCGTAAGCCTGTATGTATAGGTACGTGTACAATAACGTTTCGATTGTAATATTTTTCATAAATACAAAAAAATAAGTTCCAATTTACAATTACTTACAGATTAATTTACAATTTAATTTACAGATTCAAATTTCAACATCAAATAATGCGCAATAAGATAACAGTGAGAAATATTATTTGTTCGTGTGACTATTAATAGAACGAATATTTATTTAAAAAAAAAAAAAAACAGAAATTACAGTTCAGTATTACAATCGATACAGACGATTTTTTAAAAAATAAAATCGAAGGCAGGTAGAGTGGTAATGGTAATGCGTGAATGATTGTGATGAGGTCAGGGGAGCGAAACGTCGAAGGTGCCTCAAAGGTTTCAGCGCCGCCCAGTCTCAGTTTCAGGTGTTCAGCGCAAATAATTAGCTGCCAATTAAACAAATCGCTCGTTTCTGCGGCGCATTTGCATTCCATTATACCGCGCCGGGCCTATTTTGTTTTTTTTTCATTCAGTATCATCTGAAGCAAACGAAGAGAACCAATATATTTTTAAATGGTGCAATTATTAAATTAAATTACAAATATACAGAAAACTTGATATTCTATTGAATTTTTAAAAAAATGGTTGTGTCAAAAACATGAAGGGAACTTTGACGAAGTATCACAGTCTCGCGTTCAGCCCTCGTATTCAGGGAGTAGTCCAGGTTCTGTAATCGAATTCGTGTACATAATTGGGGAGACGCACTTTCTTTTCTGATTCATCTACCTGAGACGATATTATACACAAAAAGTCATGGTGAATCCAAGGCACGGTGCCCATCAAGTACCAAGTTACGGAGGTGAGAAGTGAAAGCTACGATCACCACCCTCTTCACACCATGATTTTACGTGTGGTATACACGTAAAATCATGGTGTGAAGAGGGTGGTGATCGTAGCTTTCACTTCTCACCTCCGTAACTTGGTACTTGATGGGCACCGTGCCTTGGATTCACCATGACTTTTTGTGTATAATATCGTCTCAGGTAGACGAATCAGAAAAGAAAGTTCATCTCTTTAATTATGGATACGGATTCGATCTCAACTCCCGATCTAGAGTAGAGTAGCAGGGGAAGTCTCGTCGAGTGGCTCATTAAAGCATTTAGCAGAATTAAAGGTTTAAAATGTGCTACGGGATGGGAACATCAGTCCGATAACATGTTAAATAGCAAGAACAACGACATTACACCGTTAGTAAGCGTAGCGGCAGCTTACTGTGACAGTACATAACGTGATGATAATGATGTATATTTGAACCATTAAGCCAATACCGTAAGAGGAACACACATTTTTTAATATTAATACTATCGACTGAAGATACTTGATGGAATTTGAATTTAAATTCTAATGGATTTAAGTTTTGTACTATTCCACTTAAGTCGTTTTTTGCGACCCGGGTTTCGCTTTCGGCATCTTCAGGATCCGTGTACACTCTTCAGTGTGTGTTTACCTTTGGCGATTGTACACGGCGCCTGAAGATGCCGAAAGGCGAAACCCGGGTCGCAAAAAACGACTTAAATGGAATAGTACAAAACTTGAATCTATTGGAATTTACACATTTTCTTGATAAAATCATATTCATACCGAATATAAAGTGCCAACATGTATACATTCATATAATAACATTTCGATATTTCGCAATCACCTATATATTATGCCAGGTAAAATGTACCCATATGAATTTCAGGACATAGCATAATAAGCAGGAATTCGTAAGCCTCAACATAGCCCATGATTGGAAAGATATAATGCAGTCACGGATTACTATGTGCAGAATGCAGTGAACAATATATTGTAATACTTAGTATGTAATATTAAAACAGTAGTACCTATGTATTGTGATCATCCATCACGCAAGTAGATAATGCCAAAGGTGTTTTAAGAGTCAATGGCGTCGTACGGTCAAGGGCAAGTCTGTACTATGCTTAAAGTGAATACATAGTACTGAAAAAACATAATGAACATGTTACTAACTCATATTATAATTTAATTATTATTGAAAATAATTGCAACATAATATTAATACTCTAACAATGAAAACCATATACGCAACACGTGTCACGTACGTAGATTATGCATAATATTAATTTAACAGTATAACATCGTATATTATTGAGACAATCCTTTAGAATAGCAAGCTAATTTTTGAACTGCAAAGTAGCTATACCTACGTAATTCGCAATTTATAAATAGTAAGTCGTCATTTCTGATAATTTGAAATAAATCATCATTAAAGACAATTGCTACAACGATGCAGTTGACAAAGGTATATCCACCAGCTAACTAGGTAATAGAATTTAAAGTTTTCCATACATTCATTGTCTGTGTTACTCAATTATTGTTCCAAGACGACTGTATTAATCAAACAATATAATATGTACCTATTCGCTATATCTGCAGTCATGGGAAATATCAAAATACTTTCACGGCCTTCTTGTAAGAAAGAACTTATTAGCAAAGGAAATCTTCCATTCTATTTTAACCCCAGTCGCACACGTAAGTGTTTTATTTTGTAAACATTTAAAAATAGGTAAAATTTAATTTAGCTGCCTACAAAAGAGTTTCAAAATTGTGTAACCTTCAATGGCGCCAGATGCCTATAAATAAGTCCTCCATAATTAGGGTGAATCCACAAAAGTGTAAGTATAATTAAAATCGAAAAAATAATTAATGTAACAATTAATTACTTTCCAACTTGGAGACAAAAAGTCGCCGTAACTGTTGTTTTGATTTTAACAATATTCCTGGTGAAAAAATGGAGAATGGCGAACATATTTTATAAAATGTGCACACCATTAATTTCATAAGGTGAACATAATCTATATTCTATATTTATATATCAATAATACAATTGAAGTATTTGTCTGTCCGTTTGCTCCATTATATCGAAAACTACAGTGGACATTGACAAAACTTGTATATGCAAATGTATCTAGAATATAGACTACAATCTACAATGTTGTCACAAAATTTCATCTCGATATCTCAACATCTCAAAAGGTTCCGAAATTACGAGAAGAAACTTCTCGAAAATAACGCACTAGGCAAAGTGGTCGGATAGCAGCGGTGATAGGGTGAATTTCGGGAAGAGGGGAGGGCGTCTAAATCCAACCGCCATATATCGCATTGGCTTAAAAAAAAAAACAAATCGAATCAGTATATTTCATCATTCCGTATTTCACGCGGACTATAGCTAGTTTCTAATAATATACTCTTAGCATGTCACAGCACAATATTTGTAATACTTAGAATAAATAAAATAATATATTAAATAATTCATACTAACGGAATTCAAATGAAACTTTTTGATTTTCAGTGCAAACTGTGCAGGTAAAAGCAGTTACCTGCATACAACAAGTATTATTTTCAATAATTATCAATTATTTATTATTACATAATATGTATGACATTCAAACCAGTTTAACAAATTTCTATAGAATGCTTGATTAACAATAATTCTAAGAAATACATAGCAAAGCCGTACTTATGTGTTTCTGGAAAAAAAATATCATCGGAAACAGGTACTACTTATTAGCAAAGAAGGCTCTTATCCTACTATTTATAATTCAATTTCAAATGAAGAAAGGAAAAACTCACGTAGCATATTTGCTCAAATCGCGCGGTAGAAATAAATAATAGTAGTTAAAATAATCGATTCTGATGGATTTTCGTCAACATTTCACTATCTTCAACGGGAAAGCGATTCATTTTACCGCCAGTGTGCATGGGAAATAACAACAATGGAATTGTTGCCAATGCATCTTCTACAATCTACATTATGATATACCTTCATATAACGTAGTTTTAATGCAATTATTATAAATTACTATCGTTGAAAGAATATCACTTTCGATTCAATGAATCCAGTACACATGGGTAGGAGTAGCAAAACAATGGTAAATTAATATACTTAGTGTTATGGCTACAAACAGGTGTCATTCTTTTTAGTACAAGGCACACAATTTTGTTATTTTTCTTTTGACTTTTTTTTAAACTCGCGGGTGATCCAGGTTACGATGGATAAGAAGTGTCCAATCAGATACAAGAACACAGATTCCTGAATAGCATCAATCACAAACAAAAAATACTGCACTATGCAAATACAACAACAAATAATTACGATTTTTAAAAACGTTCTAAAACCTAGGCGTTAGAATATTTTATCCATAATAAGCCAATGACCTGCTCTCCAGTATGTACCTACCGTCATTTAAGTTGCTCGTATCTAATAATTTTAGTCGTGTAGAACTATACAGATTAACAAGTCTAAGAAGGAAAAAGGCCATGATTACACAACGTATAGTATTGTTTTCCTGGACCGGTGACGTACTACGGATTCATCAAAAATCTAATCATAGCGTTTTCTCCATGCTGACTTTTAAATCATAGTATTTTTAGCGTTGTTGACGTAAATTTTAGAAGGCTTATGAGCACATATTTTTTTAGAAAAATATAGTACAATACCTACTGTAATTACTAAACTATAGTACATTCGGCAATACTACAACAGAGCGTATACGAAGGGGGGGGATACTGGTATAACAAAAGAAGAAGACGCAAAAAGTATGGCGTGCGACAGATTATTTTAGACTTCTAACTGTTATAATCGCGTATAATTTACCGAATATAATTAGTGGGGCTTTGATCTAGTTTTTAATATGATGGCTGATAGTGGTGGCGGTGGTGATGTTAAAATGATAAACGATGAACAAGTGATCCGATAACCGATCGCCTTTTATTGGCCCATAAACCGTTTTATGGCTTACATGTCAAGGTATATAAAATATGTAAGTAATTAAAATCAATATCCGTTGCGTTTGATTGCGGAAGCTCAACAAACTTTTTTATTGCCGGATCCTTTTGAATTCTAAAAGAGTTATGCGTTCACCAGCATCATCTTGACGTGAATATATTCAAGTTGCTGTATGAAGTGGAAAATAGTCGTGGACACTAAAAGTGAAAGCAGATAAACTGATCGACACCTTTGAGTGGAAGCTTCTGCGGTGGGTATACATACGCCATATGGACCCCAGAATTACAACAGGATGCTTGATTGTACTACGGCAACTACGCCATGTACCTACATACGAGTACTAAAATTCAAAATTATTCACCTCCATAAAACTCCTTAGGCTGAACTAGGAATATGTTATAGCGTATGACAGACATGAAAACCAACGATTGTTCTCGTTAGAATCCCAAAATGGAAAAGGCCAATTTAGAATGTTTAAAAAAACAAAAGCGCACACTGCCTCGATTCTAAAAAAAATAATTTAATTTAATAAAACCAGTACTTGTGTATTATTTGTAAATATTTTTATGTTCATATTTTGTATTGTTCCTACGCATTCTGAGTAACACCCGTACTTTTCACCTGGCGACCCTCGTAGTCCAGTGCGTAGGGCAATGGCATCTCATCTACGAGTCCGATTCCCGATGAGGTCACAATACATCAAGAGCATACATAAGTGAAACGGAAAATAATTTTCAACAGTAGGTGGAACGAAATTTCACAGTCGTAGCCAATCGAAGACTGGCAGACGAGGTGTGAGCACGTCAATTTGTTTTGTGATGGCGTCGGAGGAATATATTCTTAAATCGTGTAAAGATGACTAAAAAACGCATGTACTTGAAAACATGTCAATGAATATACTATTATTATTACGAATATAATAATAAACATAACATTAAAAGGACGCATGTTGAATTTTTATGACAAATTATATTTCGGTCGGCTCGCGTCATTTGCACAATCGGCGCATCGCCTTGTTACGATCTTTTTAGACCATGCGCAGCTGAAGTGATGAAGCTAACGTGATTTTCTCAAATCCAGTATTTGTGATTAGGTACTGCACTGTTTCACTACATTATTGTCATTGGGCCTCATGGAATATATTCTATATTATATACTTTACAATGAATGTATTGTATATGATATTACAAAAAATGTAAGGGATTTTTTTAAACAAATGCAATTTATTTTTATTTTATCATAGAAAGCAAAACAGTCCTCATTCGACTACGGTATTGTGTCCATAAATGATTAATTATACAATTTAAATAAAATTTAACAGATTCTTTAAATGTCAAGAGAAGTATGAGTGCGATAAAAAAAAGTCCGGATGGTATGGTATAATAAAAGTACGTACGTTTGTAATTTAAAAAAATCTCACGAACAACATTTTGAGCACCCTTGGCATAACCCATTTGCTGCACTCGAATGAGCGATTTAATTAATAATAAATAGTTAGTGGAAGCCTAGACACTAGTTAGCGCAAAACAGAAAATACTAAATACATTAATTATAACTCAATTTAAAGAAATACAAATTTTTAAGCCTATGTACATTATTTTCTCGACTTCAGATAATGTCTTAAAAAGGGTAAGTATAATCTAATTATTTATTGGCGACTACTGTGCATTATAAACTTAAAATAAGGTTCTTGTGGATTAAATTTGTGTTTTTTATTCATTCGACGCCACTATCAAAGTACGAGTAAAATCCACTTGAATACCAAATGACACATATAAATATTTTTTTTAATTGTATAGTGATATAAGACGGTTATTTTATTATAAAAAAATATAGATAAGGACGATGTATTTGTTCAACGTACAGTTTGCTTGAATATGATTTAGTATGCTAAAATGTGTGGATGTAATGTGTGCGTATTTCAGAATAGGTAACCTATGCTGCGAATCATTTCAAAAAAATCGCAAAGCAACAATCTAAAAATGCGTATTATTGTGGTCCGATAACAATGGTAATATTTGACGGGGTCGCGACCCGATAGTCTTAACCAATATTTATATTTTATGATAATTCTGTTTGAATTAAAAAAAATGATCAGCAAGAAGAGAATGGCTGTGTCCGAATACCGAAAATATTGAGAGTATCAACTGAATATTGACAACGCAGTATTTACATCTAATCTAAGTGCGTATTTAATTGCTTGTTAATATAAAAAAAAATGTTGTTCGTGATGTATCATGTTTCACATCAAATGTCATCTTTCAACTGATTTTTTTATAGGAGGAATAAAAACTGTCGGTGTATCTATACTAGCAACGAGTGGTCAAATTTTAAATGACCTAAGTATTAATAATGATTATAAAATCGTCCATTTCGAAGGTTATAAAATGCAATATATATTTTGCTATTGGAGGCACTCTTCAGATCGATCCCGGCTGATGATCATGGTGATTTTTAAATAAAAAAAATGTTATCATTTCATCTTCGATGTAATATTCAAGACATTTTGCGCATCATCTGCACGCCTCATCCGATCCAATGAAAATCCATATTAGAAAAAAATGGATTACACGTTACGAAATACCCATTGCAGTTTATCCAACGAAAAATAGTACAT
Organism: Rhyacophila brunnea; assembly: GCF_057557595.1. NCBI lineage: Eukaryota > Metazoa > Arthropoda > Insecta > Trichoptera > Rhyacophilidae > Rhyacophila > Rhyacophila brunnea. The sequence continues at coordinate 23,170,684 of NW_028233350.1, forward strand.
TAAAATATACCTATATGGACCCATTAGCTCTATTCCAACATAGTATCTACGTACTTAACTCCAAAATATATAAAACTAGTGGTAAAAATGCTATGACGTATTCCAATAATAAACTATCTCGAGGTATGTATGAACTGTCAAAAGTAACGTTTCTTATCAGCACCCTCCGCAGCCGCAGCAAATAGCCAAAGTAAAATAAATTACAACAATATTTATAACTTGCGTTGTGTTCATTTTGGAAAATGAATACTCACATCAGCACACTACTAGCGTTAGCGCGGCGCGCCTCAAATTATAGTTGTCGTCTTACACATCCACAAAGATGTCAAAAATCATACGCGAAATATTTTCAACAAATTGCAAAGACAATAAAACTGTAATGTATTTATAATATACATTGAAATACGAAAGAAGCAAACGTGGCATTATATTATAAACGATAAATCGTATACATACTTCCAGTTCGACAACATTATTTTTATGTTAACCAAACGTCAAAGTGATAAATTAAGACATGTCAGTGGCATTGCACACGCGCACCAGGTGGTAAGTATTACCTAGCTAATTAGATATCAGCCATACAGAATTTGATCCTGAAGTTATCGGAGTTATCTTGAATTAAGAGAAATAACTAAAATATGTTATAGAGTTAACGAGTTGGAATAGAGCTGCAGAATCCTTTTACAGCGTGGACTGTCCTACACGGAATGTAACAAAAATTATTTTGCAACAAGAAAATTTAATCATTAGAAGATAGGTAAGTAATGCCTAATATTGTGAAATACTTAATACTTTGTCGGTACGATCGTGGACGATGACAATGATTCATAATAATATTATACTCGCATGCTTCACATAAAGAACAAAAAAAAATGCAATTATTTCCATGTATTCATAAACGTTACAGAGTGTTTTGAATTTGGCAATAACGGAATAATGCAATGATGATTTTGGTATACTTAGGTACACCCGAACAATTAAGATTAAGAAAAACAAATCTGTCATTAATGATAATGCGATGTGGACGATTGTCAAACTCAAAACCTTGACGAAAATGGAAATCAGATTTGACGTTACACGAATGAACGGCGTTTTGATGGTAGTTCTTATTATTGGGCAACTTACGAATGGAAATGAAAGTTAAAATTGTTAGTTACGAGACTATTATTATGTCTTAATTATTCCAGTCTTAGATCCATAAACATTGCGCAGACTCAAGTTAAGCAACACAATTTGTTCAATGCAAGTCTAATGTCTATCAAAAAACTAAAATTCAGCAACGTAATAATCAAAACACTTGCATACACCACAAAAATGCCTTTGGTAAGTTTTTGACTGTGGACGAACGAAATTTTCTATGAAATTCGAATCCATGTATCTTATATTATTATAGTTGCGATTGGAGCCCATGGTTGTCGTTCGAAGGGGTTGAAATTTGGACAGAATGTTTCTCTCTTGGTGGCTCAAGCACCTCATTATTCGTAAAAGTTCCCACCGACGGAGTGAAATGGAGATTTTTGCGGGGCGGTCCAGTTACATATTATTATTTTGATGTTGACAAAACCTATATTATAAAAACGCTTACGAGAAAAGAATAAACGTAACATTTATTTAGTACAATTAATTTACATTATTTTAATATCTACCTAATATACTTAATTGGTATTATTACGTTGCTTTTGCGAAGACAGTAATTTAGGGTGCGTGTCACACCATTTATCCAGCCAAAATTCTAGACAACGAGTAGGTATGATAATAGTCAGTAGCAGTTTTAGACAAGCGGAGGTCCGAGGCGCTGACAGGTTTAGAGACCCCCTTATGAAAATGATAACGGTACGTAGTGCAATAGTATTTCTTCATGATTGTTTTATACTTCGCTTGGTTTTTGACCCTTAAGTTGAGAAAAAAAACGCATAAAGATTTTCATACTTGCTGATGAAACGACCGCCTCGTCTGCTTCATGAAAAACTGCTCTTACTATAAACTATAAAGCGATTGTAACATTAATACCTATATGTTTTTAATAAAAAAAAAGTTCTTTTAAATCTTTAAGTTATTTTCGTGCACGCCTGGTTGTGATTGGGAAATATCGTCTCGAGATCCCTCGAGAAATAATCATAAAGGGCCAATCTCCAATAATGAGAATTTTTCCGAAATTTCGAGACATCTAATTTCTCGAGAAATAATCAATAAGATTCTCGAAAAATTGTCACTAGGCTAAGGCTGCCGACCACAGCCGGAAATAAAAAACTGAATGGAATTTCGCAACCTGTGTTTTTTAGCTAGTTGAGTTAGAGAAAAAGAAGTCGATTTTTAATCGGAACGGAATTTTTTAAATTCAGTACCTAATTTTTGACCGGAAGAAATTTGACGGTATTCTTTGTTTTTGTTTAAGAAATAATCAGCAAGAAGGGAGGAAGTAATAATGTCGATTTCTCGAAAATCTCGAAATGAAAAAAGTCGGGAAATCACAACACGTCAAATGCACGTCATTATACGATTTATACGCATGTAGATATTATCATAAAGTAAATAACATCGAATCACTCTATTAGTTATAATTGTTATAAATATTGAATATGTTTATGAAAACGAAGATTTTCCCCCTATCGATTCAAGCTAATAAACGTAAAATATCATGTGCCGACGATGTGAACGGATAACACGAATAAATTCAATCAGTTTCTTGATAATAGGCAGGCGTAAGTAATCACGCGTGTCATGATGAGCCGCGGCGATCATTTAGTACATACGGACACATTGTGCAATGCAGCATCGCAAATCAATACAAAAACCCATTCAAAACTAAACAAATTACAGGTAACATTATAACCAGATTTTTTTCATCGGTGATGTAACACGACGGTCGATCACAAAATATCCAAAATAGAAATGTTTTTTTTTCGACCAATGCCCGTAAAAATTAAGTGTCTTAGCGGAACGTTTTTTTTCTTTCAAGATGTAATTTTCAGACGACTTTTTTATATAACATTAAAATGCGTTGTTAATTTGGACCCAGGACCATTAAATTGAATTATATTATACCGCTATAACGCTGCGATAGATTGTCAGTACAAAAACGACTGCACAAACTTAATCAGTGTTTTTAAAAAACATTGACGGTCCAATAAATAGTGTTTTAATGCGGCTCACAAGCTATACGCTATCTGATTCTTCTTCCGTCGTGCCCGTGAGAGAGATGCTCCTAGGCTCTTCCGAACCATACCTTGACCACCACAACCATACCACGATGGCCGCGTCATTGGTTTCAAAAATGTCATGAATGGTGTCGCTGGTTGCAACGAGCGGACAGACCATCGCATGTTCTGTAGTTAACACGGCGCCACATTCGAAATTTGAAGGGACCATCGGAGTACATCGACTTCTTCATATATTTCTGGTACTAGGTACGCTGATTTATATCCGATTTATCGTCCTCAAAAATGCGAAGTACTGCGTGCCTCCAGGTGGCAGCTACTCAACGGCCACAATAATTGAGAAAACTGATTAATAATAATAATAAATAATCTCTCGTCACACAGCAAGCGGCTTCGAAATCTCCTTCGATGAATTGTGGAAACTTTTGGCTTTTGAAATAATGGTTTTTTTAAATTAATTATTTTTTATCACTGAATGAATATACTAGACCAGATATGTAAATATAGGTACAATTGTTCATTAAAAATACATAACTAACCACAGAAACATACCCACTAGAAGAAGAGTCCTGTTGAACTGACTGGGATTCTAACACGCGTCTTTTGCTTGCCAGGTGAGTGTTTTAATCAAATAAACTACTGCTCTAATCTGTATTCCACTGCAACAAGATTTTTTGTTTTTTTTTTCGAAATGATATTGACCCAGACGTTCCCAGATCAAAAAATCAATGGATAGAAGAACGTCGAACGAGATAATTATTATATAACGAAAACATATTAAGAAATTGGTAATTATCTATATGTATATAAACAATAATGTTTTTATGTATGTCTGTCTGTCTGTCTATCCCGTATGCGTTCCTATACCATTCATCCGATTGCGATGAAACTTTAGTGAGTTGAATTAGTACAACTATCTTCTTCTTCTTCTTCTATTCGTATGCGTTCCTATACCAAATTTGGAAAATCCATGCTTCTCACATGGACAGCTGAATGTGACCTGCTCACGCATTGGACAACCTTCTGATTCATTAGTGTACACACCAGACGGAAAATCAAAAAATATTGTGTATCCATAAGCACTTCAATAAACAGAATTAAAACACAAACACTTTCTTTCTTTAAGTGGCATTGCAACGCATGTCGGGTACTCGCTAGTTATGTATAAAATACGATGTTTTGTGTTATTTGCCATTTCAGTGAGGGAGCTATTTTTTTTTCTTCAATCCTTTTTTTCTAATAACATTCCTATATCTTTGTTTTGTTCTTGTCATGATTTGAACATCTTGAATTTTATAATTTTAGTGAACTTTGAATTTAGTTATTATTTAGAAATTAGGTATTTTTTTTATTTGGATCACTCGTGTTACACCTACGGACAAAATTCCCTTCTAAGAGCTGTTTTAAACATTTCAAAAATCTCCGACGAAAATAAATAATGATGTGTGTGTATCATCGAACTGAATCCCACCTTGATACTAGATCTCCATATCACTGATATAACTATAAAATCCTCTCAAGATAATGTTGGTGTAATCAATTAAGATTTGATATTCGCAAAATAAAATTTACTGATGGTCAATTCTTAATTACGACAGCATCAAATAACAAATATATATCATACATTTTTTTTATCGAGGTCCCACAACAATTTAAGCTTTCTCTCATTAGGACTGTTCTAAATGAAAATAGTCTTTAATATAATATCACAATCAACTTTCTAATAATTAACTGATTCTCCACAGCCAAAAAGCAAATTATTACATAAGTAATACTATATATCTATACATAATATATAGTATTGCTAATATATACCTTTTAACTGATAGATTTGATGGATTATGTTTTTGATTCATGATAAATATGGCAGCAAATATGCCGGGAAATTGACCTAAATCCTAAACCGACCTTACGTTACATACTGGAGATCCCGTGTGAGTGGGTCCCGAGACCTGACGGCCATCCCGATATTTTGGTAAAAATATCTACTTTGACAGAGCGATTGAAAAAGATAATAAAGTATTTCACATAGCTTTAAGGCACTTCAGCTGGGGCACGGTCTAAAACGATCGTGACTACGCGACGCGAAGATTTTGCAAATGACACGTGCAGAACAAAACATAATTTGTCATAAAAAGTCAACATGCGTCCATTTAATGTTATGTTTATTGTTTTATTACTAATAATAATAATAATATATTCATTGACATGTTTTCTTTTTCAAGTAAATAGGTAACGTTTTTTAGTCATCTTTACACGATTTAAGAATTAATTCCCCCGTCGCCATCACAAAACAAATTGACGTGTTCACAGCTCGACTTTCGCTCTTCGATTGCCAGCCAGTCCGAAATTTCGTCGCACCTATAGTTGAAAATTATTTGCCGTTTCACTGCAGTACCGTCTTAAGGACGTCTCCATCCCAGTTCCACATTTCCCACTTTTTATACTACATACAACGAATGCTCTGATGTGTCGGCCACAACACATAAGTCGCACAATGCTTAGGTACTGAACAGGCAGTTTAGTATTTAGATAGTCATACAAATTATTTTAGTATTTATAGGAAAATCACAACTGTGATTCTTATCTGCGAATTATATTCTTATAGAGTTGAATTTCTAGCTTTAACATAAAAAAATACCAATATTACAATATTATAGTCTGTAAAATAAAACATAATATGTAAATGTATTAATGTTTTTTCGATTCTCTAATAATACGCTACCTTATATTATTATGGACCATTGCATAATTTTCAATCACGCTGAAATTAAACGAAAAGGCGAAGCCTTATTTAAACATTCATAAATTTGTAAAATAGTATCACCTCAACATAAACTATTTTTTGTCCAATTGATGATTTAAAAAACAATTTGTATTGTTTATGTAACTAAACAAAAAAAAAGAAAGTAAGTTGACCCCATCGAAAATTATTTATGTAGGATAGTGTTGATGATTAAGAATAAATACAAAGCCGTATAATTATAAATCTAAATTTAAAAATCGAAATTGAAAGTAAGGATTAAAGTTTTATTGGTAAAGATGAAGACAAAATGGGCACAATATTAAACATAAAATTATACGCCAATTTAAGTGTTACATGATTGTAAAGACATTAGATACAATGTAATTCTATAATATAGGGCAGGGTTCGCGAACCTTTTTACGCACGCGTGCAAAATTTCCCAAATATTATTTTTCGACTATCCGACGTGCCGAGCAGTTTTTCACGGAGAAAAAAAATACCTTTTTTAGGATTTCTATTAAAAAATGATGATATTCTAGGAACTACTCACAAAACATATAGCACACATATGGCTTTATCACTTTTTTTTTCAATTACGCCATACATTTCGGTCCACTAATTTCGAAACTGTCTGCTAGTATTATTACCTAATAGAAGCTCCATCATGTTTTGTTTCTTATTTGGTACACCCATTTTGTGGTTAGAAATGAATTTGTTTGTTACTGTTTATTTATTTGTTATTACTTACTTAGTATGGGTTTTTTACGCAAAAATTTACATCAGAACTGCTCCGATCAGATGAGACATTCTCTCGCTACAGTAGTCTCAAGCATTGTAAATCGATCAAAATCAGAGGTTCGCGGCGTGGCTTATATGTTTACATTAAACCTAATGCTTATTCTAAAGAGTATTTGCCTGCTATTTTTTATACAATGCGATGTCATTTATTATTATGAAGGTATATTTTTTCTCTTCAAAATAAAATATTCGCGTGCCATGCAAAAGCCATAGGTTCACGACCACTGATATGGTATATACCTACTACCCAAATAATTTAATAATGATCAGATCGGTTTGGTTTGCTTGCTTAGAACAGTAAGTTGACAAGAATTATTTTTTAAACATTATGTAAAATATAAGTTTTGGCTTGTCACTAATTTTCATCGAAAAACTGAAATGTTATTTTGATATTTTAGATTGAGTACCATAACAACGAATAATAGTGTTCAAAAGCACTGCCAAATTTAGCACTGCATATGTACAAATTGCAACTAAGAAATAAAGTTTTTCATTTCAATATGAACCTATAAATCAATTCTATAATATAAAAAGATAAGCGAAACTCTTCGACGTATTCTCTTTTACCCAGATAAGTACTTAAAATTCTATATACATTCTATTGAAATTTGGTATCGGTCCAGTACTCAAAACAAAACATAGGATCATCATACATTGCTTTAAATTTAAAAAAAAAACGACAATTTTGTTAATGTATTGGTCAGAAATATTCACTGATAGTTTTTTTCATGAACGGTTTACGAATACAAATATAAAAAGGGTGTCGTCGATCTACTTTTCGAGATAGGTAAGCTTCGTCGGGTGGGATGAAAGTAGTGAAGACGGCTAGTGGGCGAATCATCGTGAGGTGGGGTTGGACCGCAGAAGGTGACCAAGGAGGTGGGGCTCCACCAGTTTAATAAACCAATACTGTTGGTTTGACAAGTTCAGACGGCCAGCGAATGAAGTTACCAATTATGTCATCGTCAAAAAATAAAATTAATAGTATGTATGCAACAAACCAGCGCACCGATGATATTATTATAGCCGATATAAAATAAAGCAGAGAATTGATTATATTCGAAAGTATGGTATTAACTTTATACGTTTTCGAAAGCTATGTGAAATAATAATAGTAATGCGTGGATTGTATAGACGAGCATGAAATGCATGTGTAGAGAATTTACATATTAGACCCCAATTCATCGAAGGATTCCGGTCATCTACACAATCGTTGGTATAAATATAAATGGCTCATTAAAATCAATTAACGAATAGAAAATGTATATCTATTATGTTGTCACTTATAAATATTGTCGTGCTTTACTTAAAATTACATAGTATACTTATACTAATTATAGAACAGGGTGTTTGAATTAATCTGGTTATTCTGTGAAGTGGAGTAGGTATACATGCTGTTCAAGTAATCACAATGCAATTTAATCGCAGAAGTAGTGAAAATGTTTGTTTTTTACATTTTAATAGTACCTCCATATCTACGATATCAGCAACATAGATAAAATTAACCTCTTAATATTATCAACTTATTAGAACTTAAAACAATTGTACAGATATAGTATATACTATATAATATATAAATATAGTACATATTTATATATTATATATTTGCGGAAAGACGAAACTTCTTATGGAACAATATGTAAAAAAAGGTAGTAGTAGGAATGCTAAGTAAGCTTTTGCATGCAAAAACATTCAAAATGGCGGCTGTCGATTGACAGCTGACAGCTGTTATCAGTATTTAACATTTATGAGTGTGGTGTGATATCTTAACAAACACATACTGTGAAAGAATGGATGTGATAAGATTTTTTATGAATGAGTTATAATATATGAATGACATTTTCTAATCGTAACTAAACGATGGATTTATTTTAATTTATAATAATAAGCACTACTTACCAAAATCGAATTGAATTCGTACATATCATCATTGTTATCCATAAATTAAATGACCCTCGGTTTCGGAACAATTTCACACTGATTTACACTAAAATATAATTTAAAAAAAGAAAAAAAAGCACTATGAAAAATAATAAATAAACATTGTATGTCAGCAGAGTGACCGCTGGCGGACTCGCTCGAATGTCAGAACCACTGCATCAGTCCACTTCACTCGACAAAGTAAACAAATACATACTAATAGCAACTTACTAATAATAATGAGATCACCAAGCTGATCGCGAGCCACCGTTTGATGGCATTCAACGACGCGTCCTGCAAGTGTCTGTGACATTCCGGCGTTATCAGCGACTGGCATGCTTATGCCTAATTTCCACACGACTGAACCGTCATAGTTGTCCGAACACAAACACAGAACAATATAATACAAAACCATAGAATTTCTGCACGACATAAATATATCATTGCAAACGTTTTCTGCACGGTCTTATGTTTGTGATAAAACGTGGAGAAATATACTGGACATTGGTCTCGAGTGATGAAACTACAGACCGGACACAGTAAACGGGCGACCAGCACAGACGTTGTGTGCAAAAAATAATGTTATCGCAAGCATTTATTTTTACATTGATATCTTGATATAAAAATATTATTTCAAAATATTAAAATTCACCGTAATTTTTTCCGGCAGTATATTTGATTACGCATCTATTTGACAAACAATATGTAATATCAATATGTAAACATATATAATATGGACTTATCATGTAAGTACATAGATATACGAGGTATCAGGTCGATCGTGAAGAAATTCTTGGTTGAACGTAGTCGTAATTTGGAAACATCGCATGTATTCGGTTTTACACAAAACGGTATTATGTACTGAAAATGCTTAGTTGGGACTTGGGACATACAACTGAATATTCAGATAGTTGAGTCTACACCTATCGCAGTGGTCAAAAACATTGCATGCGTGTCATTAGACTCTAGATAGAATTCAGAATCGTCGCGAGGTGATTTCTATGAATTAGTCAACGATGAAAAGTAACTTTTTCATACACTTTCTTGCAACGTTGTTCCATAAATAATACAAAAGTCAAGACTAACATTTTTTACGATCATATGTAATAGATTCATGCTTACCTACTTTTTTTATAATGGTAAAAGGAAATGTATGGTTTTTTTACACATAATAATTATTTAGTACACATGTATACTGGTTAGATATTATTTCGCGATCATGAATCGCAACCACGGACAAGTTGGTGACCCCTGATGTGCACTGAAGTGAAAAGGAAACTGTGTTAAAAGGGAACTCAGAAATAATGGGAACTGAAATACGTAACGGGTGTGGAAAAGCAGACAACCGATCCCGAGTGCGGAAGAATACATAATAAACTTAAACGCGTGTCAAGAATACGTCATACATCGAATACTGACAACTGCTTTCTGTTTATGCAATAGCGCTCATTTAATATTGGTGTATTGAAGGTTGCAACACACACCATTGCACGTCTATAATGCGTGGTTCATTTTCATAGGACACTCATATATTCAAAATCCTTCGTAAAAATGTACTGTATTGGGGATATAGCTTATCGAAATTCTATTTATTAATCTGTTCTGTGGTTTATATATTATACAACTCAGGGCGTGTTACCCAACAGTGATTTTATTGCGTAGAATACAATGTATTACATCCGGTATTTGCGTATCGTATCCTCGTTGCGTAGCATTCAATGATACGATACGATGCACTCCATGCACCAGTATCCAATTCTTTCCCGGTTCATTCATTAATACGTATCCATACCATACTGGCATAGCAGAGTGACGTATCATCCCTTTGAAGTAACTAAGAAATCCTGACAAATTCTCGATCGAGTCCGTTGCAGATGCGATACTTGAATATGTAACAAGGTGATACCGGTCACAGGTGTCCCCACATTTTTTTTATTTACTATTTATACAACAGACAGGCAAATATGGTTTCCAATGCCTGAATCTTCATTCAGTATAGGTAGTTCGCTCTTAGAATGCGAAATATTTCAACTTACGTTTTTCACTTAGCAGGGATACAAACATTCTAATTGATTTGAGCACTCCCCCCACATCCTGAAGCGGGCCCCCAGGCCAGAATGTTTGCCCCCCCTACCTATCACTAAGGTTAAGGGCAGTATGTTGTTCAACAATAGTGTTCCCCAAAATCCCCAAATGTTATTCCGTGGAATTCCTGGGTTCCGCGAGGTAAAATTAACGGTCTCGTGTGTATTTTAAGCGATTTTTTGTTTTTTTAAATAAATCCACTTGGATTATTGAGTTGTCGGTACTAGGCATCATATTATTATGAACCACTGATCGCGACCCCCTTTTGTGGTAGGCAAGTAACCCACTACAAATAATTATAAAATAAAATTCAACATGTGAATTATTATTCAACTAATCAATCATCATATATATATACACAGACACATATATTATAAAATGTTAATACTCTTTAAGGAAAACAGTACCGCGCCGCAGGCGACTTTTTTTACTAATCGAGCGAATTTGTGGTGTGTGTTTATCTCACTTAACTGTTCGACCCGTAACGCCGGGTTCCAATGTTGGAACATATTTTCATTAACAACGTTTTTAGAGACCCGGGATTCGCTTTTCGGCATCTTCGAGCATTATGTACCTACACTCACCGGTGGCAAATAGGTATATCACTCTTGTATTTATTTAGTTGTATATTTGCAACCGGTTCAAAAAAAAATCGTAATAGGTATACTCAAATTAATTAGAATTAAACTAAGTACGTGCAACTAAGGATGTGAAAAAGTACGTCGATATTTTGATATCGATAGTTTTTCTTTCAATATAGGTACCATCTCTAAATGCAGACCATTCATGAATACCTGTTTCATACTTGACTTTTAGTTTAGCCGAGTTAGCCTTATTATATTTGAAGAAAAACAAATGAACATTACTTCTTTGAGTGTTACAGAATATAAACCTGTTTACGTACCTATATTCAAATAAATCATAATATATTCGTAATTTTCAAACGTCGCGACGAACCAGGATATGATTGTTTAGAAAGAATACGATTATAAGAGTGAAACCAGGTAAGCCACGCTCATGGGAAATGACTATGTCGAACGGCAGTAGGTACCTACACGACACTCTTTAAATAAATTTCACTGCGTTGTCTTTACACCATTTACAAGGTTATGCTGCTTCGATGAAGTTACAATGATAAATGCTTTAAAATTATTAAAGAAAGTAAGAGCAAAAATAATATTTTGACCGTGAGCATATTAATTATTAACATAGAATAACGTGGCAAGGCAATGGTTTGATAATGCGGAGATATTATGTCAGAAAATTATTTTTAAAATTGTTTTGATGAGTAAATTATCAAACACTTTTACAAATTCGTAGTGGCACACATATTATTTAAAGTTGTTATATTTTACACTTGAATTATTATCGGGGAAAAAACACCAAATGACACCAATAATAATTTTGTACTTTATCAAGACACTGTTGCGACCTGTTGCTAGGAAGCTCTAGGTATATACAATGACACTGTAAAATAAAGTAAGTAAGTATTATAATAATAATATTGAAATGCCGCGTTTGCTAGACATCGATGTTACATTATTTCGAAATAAAACAATGACAAATAATTTATTATTATCGTGTCGGAATACAGAGAAATCGTTCAAAGAATACTTGAATGATAAAATAATATGTACGAAACAACCATATGTACTTACTCCAAATGTCTACACTTGGAAAACGTAGATAGATGTGTAAATCATTCTACAGTGGCACCATAGGCGATTCGCGCATGTATTGAATTGCTTGCGACAATGCCTGTTTCAATGCTAGCAAACAATACCACTACAACTGCAAGCCGCATTTGCCGTACCTATGGTGCCACTGTAAAACGTTATACCTAGATTGTATAATGGGATGCCAGTTTTTAAAAACGTGAACACTTAAATTACACTTATGAGCATTACCATAATATAGGATAGGTTTTTAGCTAAATTCACATAGATTGGATGTGTACACAATTCAGACAGTTCAGAAAACAATCGGGTCCGGTCATTGGTCGACGTATAGGTCTTTAACGGTATGCAGCCAATGAGGTATTGACTAATTAGTATTGAGTGGTTTTAAGCCAATGATAAATTTTATATCGTTATTATGCAGGTGAGTCCAAACTGTGAAGGTGATTTTTATTTGTAAGGGCGTCTCCCTGAACACAGAGCAAAGATCAAACCTCATTGATTAGGACAATGTGGGCCGTCAGAAAGTTGATATTATAGCAACAGTAGCAAACTCACGAGTAATGGTTGTCAGCAATTCGCCCAACCCATGAGGTCTTTCCTCCCGAGCAAACGCTCATTAAAAAAAGTAAAAAAACAGACATTTTTTTTTAACAGATGTGGAATTCAATTTAGATAGTGACACTACTAACTACTCACCGTGGGGATCAAACATTTAATAACATAATATAACTATGTATATTATAGCGAACATGTTGAGCCAATTAATGGTAACTGGCTGCACATAATTTAATTAAATATAGAATCGCACAATTAATTGGTATATAATGCAAGGGTTATTTGAATATCGCGATCAGCACAAAAACAATCCTAAATGCGTAATGCCAAAATATATTTATTAGAAAACCGGAACCGAACCGGGAAAAAATATCGGTTTTCAAACACGCGCGTTAACATGATTTTAATCCCCACTTCAGTTGACGTTCAGTTGTTGTGATGCATCCCGACATAATTTTTATAATTTATATGTAATATATTATTTTAAAAATTGATGGCTACGGCCGTGCGGTGCAGTATAACCATTGATTTCGGGGCGTGGCGCCGGACTATCATACAAGTACCACGTTAAAGGTAAATTATGATAGAAAATATTTTTTTAACCGTACCGATATATGTATATATATTTTTTACTTGAACCGGAACGAAAAAAATAACGGACCGAAGCCGCCCTGGGTCGCCCTGGTTATAATAATTATGCGCTCGCCCAGTAAAGTCGCAAAAACTCCGCTGCCTCGCTGGGTGATAGAGATAACGAGATAAGTCTGTTTTGGCATTACGCATCCCGACTAGCCTTCTCCACAACTTGGCACCCCATCTTCCAGCGATTGCAACAATTTAGCAACATCCAACATCTACATAATTTACCTTCTTGAAGTGGTTTATTTATTGTAAAAGAATCATTCGAAAAAGTAATTTGAAATAATTATTATTAACATGAATCATAGAAAAGAATACACAATGCACTATCACATCCGGAGATAGGAATTAAAATGTATTTCCAAGACGGAAAACACATTGAGACATTGCTATACGTTGTATATCACTTCAAATAAATACGTCATCAGACGAAAAATCATATCATGTCATTTTCTTGCGTTACAAATAATATAATCATAAGAAGGTACCTACGCGTGTAAATAAAGGATTTGTCTTACGGTTACCTTCCCAGAAATGTGACAACGAATAGAATAATACATAATAAGTAGGTGTAGCTAGATTTTTCATGACGAACGGAACAATTACGATACAAATCAGGATTTATAAAATCATGTAAAGGTTGTTTTTTTATTAACTTAGATAGAACTTACAAAGGGTTAATTGTCAAACCGAGCTGTGATACTGCCCTCATTTTTTGACATTTATGATCGGTATAGTCTGGCGGATGAGACCGGAGTTCGCGTTACGGTCAATAGAGATCGTTCCCGGACCATGACCAATGACTTTTTTTTTGAAAATATGGATATTGATCCAGACGATATACCTAATATGGTTTCAACAGGATGGCGCTACGTGCCGTACGGCGACCGCAAGCGTCGACTTATTGAAATCAAAATTTGGCAACAAGTTGATTTTGAGAAATAAACCTGTCAATTATTATTGGCTTCAAGGTCGTGCGATTTGACACATGTAGGCTTCGGCCACATAGGCAGGTGCCTTTCTTGGTGGCTACGTGCTAAGTGACATATAGTAGTGAACGAACGCACACTATTCTATCGCAACGGCCACACTGCACGCTTCGCGCCTCGCTACGTGATTATGAGTCACCTCGCGAGTCTCCCGGAGAACAAACGTGTTGGTTATTTTTATTGTGTCACCTAGTGATTTAGCCATTGTCTATGGATTCTGCAAGATGGCGGATGTTTCTTTAGTAAGACAATCGTCAAACACCGAATATTTTTAGGTTATGAATAATGACGCATGGGATGAAGGCATCCAACAAGTTCGAATTTGAGACTTTCGAAATTTTAAACTTAATTCTCTGTGAGAAGTACCTTTCTGGTTAGTTTTGAGAGTGACACATCGTTGTTGACTTGAGCGCTCCCAAATGTCAAATGAATGTGTACCTAAGCACGTAGCCTGCAATGTGGCAGTAGTGTTTTTAGTAGACAAGCATACCATCAAGCTCAGGACTAGCGAAGCACCTGCCTGTGTGGCCGAAGCCTTAGTTATTTCCTGTGGGGCTATACGTAAATCACTGGTTTATGCCGATAAACCAGCAACAATTATTTACGCCTTGGAAGCTAACATTGTTCGTGATATAGGTACGGCCAGCAGTGTTCGAAAAAATGCCCCAAAAGTGGACGTCCAGAATATACTTCATCAAGAAGTCACGGTGCCCATATGCCCGAAATCATTTTTAAATGTTGATGTATTACATCGTGTATTGATCTTTAAAATAAATCGGTGTGTGTGCTAATGTACGCGCATTAGAAGTTATACTTCTTTGGCGTAACAAAATAAAATAATCGTACACCGCGTTAGTCAAAATTCACATCAACCAAAAATATTCAAACAGTTAGAAAATAGTTTTCACATAAACTAAATATGTAATACCAAACAAAAGTAACGTAGGTAGCTATCACACGTATAAATATTAAGCTTAGTTTTGACAGCTAATCACATAGAAAAAGGAGTAGGTACAATTCACAACGCGAAAGAATATTTTTCACCAAGGAAAATACTTCTTATTATAATATTATGGTCACTATGGTCGGCTATGATCACATCATTGCGCGAGACGTCATGTTTCAGATCTGTCAAATAATATTATAGTATGATATAACATAGAATTGACGTTTTAATAGCCCCATATCAATCAAAAGTAGAATAAAGGAGGGCCGCTTATTGGAGTGCCGCTGGTTTATTTCTAGACACTTTAACTTATATCACTAAATAAATTATTTTATTATTTCTTGTTGTTTTTATTTTATTTTGGCCAACAATAATAAATTCGTTTCCTAGGCAACGGAACAATTCTAAACTATAACATTATACTGTATAATCGTCACGATTGCATTATCATACTTGGCGTAAAGGCAGTGCGTTCGGTTGATAACCGAACAATCGTGGTTCTAATCCAATCGAGTGCGATTATGTGTTGTGTTACATGTCAAACGCCAAAAATACACTCTGATCTGATTTTCCAAACGCGCCTAAAGAAGTATAACTTCAATAAAAAAAATATTAAGTGTTGTGTTATTTTTTACAATTTCAAGTTCCATCGGCTTAACAATGTGAAAAGAGAGGTGTAATATTTCAGCTTTCAGCTTACAATATATATTTTTCAAATGTAGATCTACAAATTTTCCATGCCGTAGCATAATGTAGTGGAAAAATATTTTACAAATGACTTCAAGGAAAATAAATTTATTTCAATCGAGTACCTACCTACCACAGTTCGCTTATGCAGCCGGATGACTTATATTGGCAATGTTTCGCAATAAACATCCGCAATTCGCCTGATTGCCTTTATCGACACGCAGGTAGGTATATACTGTATATAGATACAATGTATTCAAACATAATTTTATTGTAAATAAAATTAAACTTCTTCGTAGAAAATAAAATAACACAGTTGCGAACTTTTCACAAGATTAAACGAATGTCTATCAGTCATAACTAGGGATTCCAATCCCGGGATCCCGAGCTATTTTCGATACCTATGAATCCCGGGTTTGATAAACATAATTCCGAAACTTTCGGGATTGATTTTTTTATCAATTTTTATGGAAAATAAAATAAAAACGAAAATATAACAGAAAAAAATACTTTTAATAACAAATAACTACATTATAAATAAACTGAGTTTGAATGATGTTTGATTTATACCCATGTGTAAGTTGCCGATTCATTTTATTTTTTCACATAAAATAATAAAAATGAGAAAGATTGGAAAAAACAATGCTTCGCATTTTTAACAAAGTAATTCCACCATGATCTCATACGTTTTACGGCAGTTTCATATTTGGCTGACTAATTAGATTTATGAAGCAGAATGGCCATAAGTACACCATGATTTGCTTTACTATTTTAAATCTCGCTAACCCATTCATTAAGTCTTTACTATCAGAAACAACAATCTCATAATAAATTCACATTATTATTTATATTGCAATATTATTTACTCCGTTAAACTTATGTATTTCCAAGATTGAAAGTATACAATATTAACAATAAATGTCTTAAATAGTATAAATTATACTAGATTTACTTTTGACCGATTTTATCAATGTTATACTTATGTAAATATAAAATTTTTATATGAACAATGGAAAAAATTCCAATCCCGGGATTGTCAAATTGTAATCCCGAAATATCCCCGTTCAATACTAATTAATATCTATAAAAAAATTATAGACAACCAATAGAGTAAAAAGGCAACCTTACGTAATTTTATATAAGTACATCGATCAATTTTGTCTTCTCTAGATTGGTAACTTTGAAAGCAGAAAAAAAATCCTTTGCTTCTTTCCTCATTATTATCGTTAGAAATACTGATATTCTAGAATCAAATACATTAGAAATGTAGGTACCTACCTTACCTATATGAAATTTCCGCATTCCATTGTGCCTAGTCATCTACCTCCAGTATGCAGACGTGACTTTACTGTAAAGTGCATTCATTGAAATAATACCCAAAATATCATTCATGCCTATGAAAAACAAAGGTTTCTGAATGTTTTTTTTTTGTGCAACAACAGTTTAAATTGTCAGAAATTGCGTATTCATCCCTTCCTCAAAACGGAGGCTTATCACTAGAGCCGTTCAGTGTTTCCCTTCATTTGAGTTTCATAACTTAAGAGCGGACACAAGCGTCACGAAAAGTCACTCGAACGGATATGACAGCGGTAACGAACAATTTGTTTCTCTTCATTGGATTACTGGAGCTACAAATTATTCCGATTGGATTATGTTAAACTTACAATAATTCTATATAATAATATGCTTAAACTGATACAAATAAATAAATAGGTAGGTACTTGATAAGTAGCTAGTGTTGGAATCAAATGGAATGACGTCAGTCATTTTAATTATATCTTCATATTACATCACATATCTTTAAAGTTCTTAAAGGTCGCGGTATCTTAAGGGCCGAAGTGCTGTGTGGAGGTCGAAAAGGAAGAATTTGGAGTATCTTTGAGAGCTTAGCCTGTATAATCTGTGGACTTTGCAGGGAAAACTTATGTCATTATGATACCTTGTGTTTTCTCATCTAATAAATTAACATTTATTGCCCACATAAAATAATATTATTACCATTTAAGTTGTAAACGTCGCTGGGTTAAAATTGAGAATAAAGTCAGAGAGCAAAATGTTTTAATTTCTCCAAAATTACGAGTCGATTACAAACGACATTGAATAATTTACCGAATATATTTGACTAAGTATAATCTGTTAAATTTGAAGATATAATGCGTGTGTCGACACAATAATGATTTTAAAAAGTTCTATAACCACGGACATCTGATATGGATTTAATTAAATTTGAACACGATGGCGTTTATAACAATACACGTTTATGGTATAACTATATTGTGTGTAGTCATGCCATATTAATTTCTGATTATAAAATACAAGGCTTCATAATAACATACACTTTTTTCCTACAAAGTGTACAGATTATCTAGGCTAAGCTCGCAAAGATACCCTAAATTCTTCATTTTCGACCTTCACACAGCACTCGGGCCCTTAATACTTGTTATGTGGTGTAAGCACCTCAACTCATTGGAATAAAATAGCACGTGAAAACACCACGGTATTCGAACCCAACCCCCCCCCCCCTACTTGGTGATAGGTGCTAAGTTTAAACATATACAAATATTCGTTGTACATGTAGCAATTCACGATGTCCAAATAATGCATAATATTATGCTTAAGGGTGATTTTTTAAAATTTAATTTTGTTTAGGGCGGTAGTCGAGTTTTATAAAAACATCGGAAAGAGTAGATCTATATTATACCTATGTTTACGACATTTTATAGTAATCCGCAATGATACTGGGCAGTTTATACTAAATATTTAAGTAGGTATGGCATCACGACACTCGGTGTAGTATAATAGTATATCACGCGCCAAAGGTTTCCCACAGCCGCCATCCGCTCGAATAATCAGCTCTCTTCGCCGGGCTTGACGGCTGCGGAGACCGTGTTTTACCTGTGTCCGATAGTATTCGACGTTGTTATGACGTTACGTCACCGCCAGCACTCGTCGGGCAATACCTGTCCACGAGTCCACGTGTCCGCACCGGCCCGGTGGAGCTTTCTAGCGGTAACAACAGATACCTGAATCGACACGGGGAAATGGTATTGAAATAAATAACTCGGGAGCCTTGAAGACAGGTTGGGCCCAGTTTATTTAAATAGACGGGCAGATAACCGTGCTCTTGAAAAAATTTCCATGCACCAATTGAATAATTTCAATGATAATAAGTATGTATTTAAAATTTCGCGGTCCACTTTTAACTATAGAAAAAATACTGTTTGTATACAATTAACTGTAAAATAAAAGTAAAAATGGAGTCCATAGAGAATTATTAGTATACTATTTATTGCAAATGATGTTGGCCAAATCGTCACTGGGCAGCACTAGGTGTGCTTGAATTTCATCTGTACCTACCATTTCAACTCGTTATTTGACCTTCATAAGCTCGATAGTCGATAGAAAGAGTCAGATTGAATAACATAAAACTACACAGTAAGATGTGTAATGTATTTATCTGTATATGATTAGAATTAATGTCACAACACAACGATTGTGAAATAATTCGTATATAAAAATAATTCCATATTTTACTAAGAAAACATTTAAGTACCTACTGTTATTAATTAATTTTTTAATATGACTATTTTGCATAAGCTTTTGCTTTTTGTTCAAATATTTTCATTTTTTACCTAATATAATAATATATGGCTACGAGTTATAGAATATCATATAATACGCCGTTCGTTGGCGCGATAAATTGTATAAGAATAATAAAACAGAAACACTTGTATACAGGTAGCCAAGACATGAACAATTAGATTCATAGCAAGTGGTACAACTCATAAAATGTATCGTACACCTTGACATCAATCCATTTGTAAGGTGACGATAATAAATGCCTTAGAAAACGATGAATAATAAATGGTAAATACCTAACTTGCATTTATTTACAAACACATAGATGTTTGTTCCGTTCACTTTCACACAATCAACAATAGTGAGCGAGTACAACGATTTGCACACATTGTCTTGCGAATAAACTGAATGCAACAATTATGTCATTATTTAAACTGCATGTGCACTCTGCCACCTATAACCGAAACGTCTAGAAGTCAAACCAGTTTAATAATTACATCAAACATTTTTTTTAGTCGCCGAGTATGTTAGGCAACAGTAGTTCTTACTGGGTGGTTTATCCAGAGCAATGGCCCAATATTATATGACAACCATTAATCGTAAAAAATATGTCAATATAACATTCACTCCAGGGTTAACTCCAGTTAGTTACAAATAATTTCACTCCGTAGAGTAGAGGATTATATAGGTACTCAGCCTAGCAGCGAAAATGGTAATTGACATTACTTCAGATGTCCATAATAATATATACGTAAACATGTTTACACGCCCACGGTGGCCGAGCGGCTTACGCATCGGCTCATAACGTCGTGGGTCCCAGGTTCGAATCCAGGGACTGGCAAATACACATTTTATTTTTCAATGTGCATTTGGAGTCAGAGTATGGACCTAATAGGTTGAGCAAGTACCTAACATCCATTTTTAATAATATAAAAATCTGTTAATCCAAACCTGCACTCTGTGGAGGTTCATATAATCCCATTAGGATAGGACATGGTCAAAAGAAGAGAGAAGAATATACACATTGGTGTTTGCGTAGATAATCTTTACATGATACAATTTTGATTTGTTCGAAGCTAGTTAACAATATTCAATACCATATCTACTTGATTTCTGTTTACAATACGTAGGCATAGTGTATTTTGATAGCTATCACTTCCGTTTCAATTTTACCACTCAACTGGGAGAGACGCTGCTCGTCTTGCGTTAGATCCAAGACGACGGCCCGAAGTGGCGGCCTTCACATTTATATGCGCCGCTTGACCATAAAATGATCTTGGATGAAAGATGTTCGAATCAGAGCATGTAAAAACACCTTTAGTGTTATACCTACGCCCGAAAATTAACTACATACCTACCATTAAATGCCACGTATTTACATATTAGGTATATGACTAAGCATAGGGCCCTTAGGTTTCAAGTAAAATTATAATATATTTGATTCCTCGATAATAATTTATAAGAGACTAAGTACTGAAATACTTACTTTTGCTTTTGCTAAAAAGATTTATATTAACCCAAGTACATATTATTGTATATCTACCTATTATTACAAATAAATCATACTATATGAAGGTACATGGAATTTACCTATTAGTAGGTACCTGCCCGTGAATGTATTATTATAAAGTTACGCTGACAACCTCTCTTAAAATTCAGTGTCAACTGCTTTTCACCCATCGCCATTACACAATGAGCCGGATGCGATCATAAAATAGGGGTTGATGCATTAACTCTTTTTTAGTGAATACAAACGTGATATAATCAGAAGAAACTTTACTCTCTGCCTATGGCAATACCGTTGAAATTGAGTGCAGTAGGTAAGAGAAAAAAATCAAATTAACATACATGAAAGTCGTTATTGCACTACGCTTTCTTGTGCACGTAGTAGCAAAACGCATAGGAAACAAGATTGTTAAGAGACATTTATTCCCAGATTATTGGACTGGCCACGGTCTGGCAACTGTTTTAATTTATAATTTTTATCTATTAACCAAATAATTTAATTATTTTTTAATTAAGAAATTCAAATAATAATTCAACCATTATCAAGCTGCCCATAGTATGTTGCGGGGACCTATAATCGCCAATAGCCTATGGCAGGGATAGCAAACATATGACACGCGAGATGATTTTACATGGCACGCGAATGTTTTATTTTGAAGAAAAAAATGACCTACCTAAAAATACAAAATAGTTTTACATATAATAATATTAAAAAATAATGACGACAAGCCATGCATCTTTTCTTCGGTTTTTAATATTATTTTTACGAACAACATTTACCAATCGATGCGCAAACGGAAACGACGAAATGCATAAATGACAGATCGCATTGTATAAAAAATAGCAGGCAAATACTAAAAAAATCAAGAATAAGCATTAAGAGCGGAATGCAGAAACATTTGTCATAACTAAAATTTCCTTAGCAGAAAACACTATGCAGAAACACTGTCCTTAGTTAAGATCATTTCTATTGAAAATAATACCATATTTAAAAATTCTCGTTAGGTAAATTAGGTAAATTATTTTATAATTGTTAAACGATGACAAAAATATGACAACTGCATTTTATAAATGCAATAACTATAAATACATATTAATATTTAATTATAATACTCTTATGTTTCCGTTATAAGTCATTATACGTGATTCCACAGGCACCACAAGATATTTTTTTAACATGGTAACACTAGCGTCTATTGTCATTCTTTATCTGGTATTTTGTATTTCTGCGGGCTGGCGTATAAAAATAAAATAATATTCTGCAAGTACATGCCAAACGAATTAACACTATCAATATCCATATTGAGATACATTGTTAAATGAATTTGAGTGTATGGACTGTGTTAGAGACATGCGAATTTATTTTGACAGCAGCTGTCAGTGGTAAATGGTAATACAGAAGGGGGCGTGTTCATAACAAAAGTAGTCTATGGTTAAGGATTCCTTAACTCTATACTCAGGATTGTCTATAGTTAAGTCATGCTTTTCGGCGACTTATCCTTAGGAACGAAATCTTAGATTGTGCATTCCGCTCTACGTTTGTAAAATGATTGTAAATATATAATTTTATAGGTCGGTCCTTAAGCTTTATGCGTCACACTCACATATAACATTATCGCACTGACCTCATCAGGCGACGGAGGAAACCGCGTCCTGAACCTCTGATTTCGATCGATTTACAATGCTTGAGACTAATCAGGCAATTTAAAATCAAATACAAATTAAAGGCAAATTCAAATACAAACAGCTGATTGTTATTTTGCCTCAAATATAATAGCTAAAATGGTAGAAGAAAAGATGAATATGTGAAGGAAGGTTAAAATGCTTCCAGAATCTCAGAAAAAATATTCAAAGGATAAAAGATATAGAAAGACTAGAAACACAGCGAAATATAGAAAGAATCTTAAGAACTCAATTGGAATTTTTAAACTTTTTAATAGAATTCTTATTTTAAAAAAATACTTATTTTCATTTGAACATGAAAAACTGCTCGTCAAGTCAGACAGTCGAAAAATAATATTTGGCAAATTTTGGCACGCGTACGTTAAAAGGTTCGCCAATCCTGGCTTATGATATATTTAGCACGTTTTTATAAACAGAATATTTTTTATATAAAATCAATTTTATAGTAGGTACCTACGTTCAATCATTTAGTCTTCATTTTAACGACAGTAATGAATTTTATTTTGTGGTAGGGTAGGTAGTATTTCAATATCTACCTTTATAGTTAATATATTTTCTGTGCTAGTTAATTCCCAAACACTTGCCCAGTAGGTATGCTGATTTTATCATCATACTATAGTGAAATTATAATGTAGATATTGTAATCTATTATTTTAACTGCAATGATGTACCATCATAAAATGAAGGGGGCGTAATAATAATACACATAATATGAAGGAAAACGCAAATTTTATCATACTTTACATTCTTCACAAGTCAACTGATAAAAATGTACTTATTGGTCATCCGCCTTTGTAAGTACCGAATTAATTATTACAGTGGGTGCATTTCCATGATCTACCAACGTAGTATTTTTTGTCGTAAAAATAACGAATGCTCTAATTACAATTACACTACCAGACTCGTAGGCTCAATGAGTCAAAATTTTCTATGCTGATTACAATACAGTGTAAAATAATGTTTTTTTTTAAAACAATTTTCGTGTTAAATCCTTAGGCTTCGGCCACATAGGCATGTGCTTCGCTAGTGCTGAGCTAGATGCTATGGCGTGTCTATTAAAAACACTACTGCCACATTGCACCCCAGTGGCGCACCCAGGGGGGGGGCAAGGGGCACTGGCACCCCCCAAAATATGAAAATCATCAGAATGATTTTACCCATTGAAATTGAAAGCCAATAAACTATACCTTGGGCTTAGACAAATAACACGGCAAAAAAATGATTTGTAATTCTCCAGCAGCCTTTTTAGAAAAAATTCTTAGATTTTAATTTCTAACACAAAAATTTCGAAACATAAATGTCAGGTTTTTTTAGAAACCCAATCCCTAATGGAAGTGTCAAAAAATTCTCGGTGTCCACCCGAATTCCGGAGTGGTGTATGTCATGGCTGGGGAGGGCTGACCCGGGCTGTAGGGGCCCCAGCGTCTCGGGTTGACCAGATAAGTGAGATAAACACACATCATAAATTAGCTTTAATAGTAAAAAAAGTTGCCTGTGGCTCTATTATACTTCTTGGCCATGAACATTTTCAATTACTTAATAATTCTGCAATATATTTCTTGATTATTAAAGTAGATGTATTAAAAGTAGATGTATTAAATCCTGGGTGCGCCACTGTTGCACGCTACGTGCTTAGGTACAAATTCATTTTGAGATTTGGTAGCGCTCAAGTCAACAACGATATGTCACTCTGAAAACTAACAAGAAAGCTACTTCTCACAGAGAATTTAAGTTTAAAATTTCGAAAGTCTCAAATTCGAACTTGTTGGGTGCATAATGTCAATTCATCCCATGCGTCATTATTCATAACCTCAAAATATACGGTGTTTGACGTTTGTCATACTGAAGAAACATCCGCCACCTTGCAAGATCCATAGATAATAGCAAAATCACTAGGTGACTCATAATCACGTAGCGAGGCGCGAAGCTGGCAGTGTGGCCATTGCGATAGTTTAATGTGCGTCCGTTCGCTAGGATATGTCACCTAGCACGTAGCCACAAAGCAAGGCACCTGCATGTGTAGCCTTAGCCTTATAGTATGTTTGGCATATTTGCCGTAAAATTATAATAAACATAACATATTTTACATTTTTCGTGGAATCAAAATAATATTATTATACTAGAACAATAATTATAGTATGGTTGGCGACAAATTTAACAATCACGCCTTCACGCTTTGTGATTGTTTCAATATACGCTGTGTTGCTAATAGTAAAATTATATAAGAAAATATGTATATTAGTACGGCAGCTTGATGGCTTTACTAAGTCTTCCCAAATATGTACTTTCTTCAAAAGACTTCTGATGTATTTTCTAACATATACCTTTTATTTCATGTTAGTATTATCATAATATGTTAAAATAATAAATACAGTCCATCCCCACGCAAACTTCAAGCTGACTGCAATATTTCTTTTATCCCAATCGTCGTGTTGGATTGGGATATATAATAAAAGAATTATATTTTACGATTCGACGAAAGGGTTCAAAGTGACGATTATCGATCGAGGCAGACGGTCGATGGGTGCCGTCGAATCAGCGAGTCTGGCCGTGTAATTTGAACATGATACGAATGCAAGAATTTAGTCTTCGGATGTAAATAAAAGATATAGTACACGTAATAAAGGCCTTACCACGTGCACGCTGCTATGCAGGTTGGAGGTAAGCGAGTGCGGGTGCGGATGCTGCAGTTGTTGCAGCTGCTGCAATTGCTGGGGCGGCGCCTGGTGTTCAGGCTGGCGCCTGTCTCCACCTTTTTTGGCCGCGCGCTTGGCTTTGCCTTCGAGAAAACGCCTCTGAAGGGCGCTGGTCTCCAAGCCTTGCTGCTCGCAAGCGCCACTAAACGATTGGTCGAAGCGAGGAACGCACTCTGTCTGCCGGCGCCTGTAATTTTCAATGCGACGTCTGAAACAAAAAGGAAAATCAAATTTCAGTGGAACAATATAACCTCTCTGTTCGATTAATATAAGCACCAATTTCGACTTAATACAAAAAATCATAACCAACACTACAGCCATCGAACTAGAGAAGTAAGGAATAAGGGTTCTAACCCAGGTGCCCTATAAAACACGGAATAACCAGACTGCATAAAAAAACTTTGAAAACCGAGTATGGACAGTAAATATTTTGTATTTTACAGAAGATGGGCTCTTACATAGTAGTAGAAATAATTCATATATTCATATATTCATAATAAAGACTCACGGGGTGCGCCAAAAATAAAAATATTAAGGGGGGACATGCTCGTCGAAGGTCAAAATTGAGTTTTTATTGTATTTTCAAACCATGATCCTGGACACTCCTTAAACGTTGTAGATAATCTATTTATATAATTTTGAAGCCTTATTATCCTTTATAGTTATTGTAAACATTTAATGACTGCATAAAGTATTTTTGTTACATAAAATAGTATTCTTTTAAACCTCTCGCTCTAATGTTTTAGAATATAGTCATATTTCGGTACATAACTGTGCAGTGGTGTTAAGATTTTTTACGTTTATTAATTTTTAAACGCATTTATGAAACCATTAGTATAATTTATTACGAGATAATTTTTGTAAAATATTCACGATAAAAAATTATATTGATAATCTCTGTGATCCCAAATTTGACAAGAATTAGGCATTTTATTATTCAAAAAATCGGCAAGATTAACACATTTGAAGATGATTCTAAAGATACTTATTATAAGCTATGTCTTTGAACATTTAAGTGTGATAAACATCTTATGAATAATGATTGCTTTATAATAATTATTGACCTAAAAATAAGGTAGTGTTTTTTTGAAATACGGTTTTTCTTTTGTCATTCCCTAGTGGTTAAGCTACAACATACGGCCGTAGCCATAAATTGACAAACTATAATTAAAGTAAGGATTAAAATTATGTTAACGCGCGTGTTTGAACATGTACCCAACCGAATTTTTTTAAATTTTTTTTTAAACGGTACATGTTCAAACACGCGCGTCAATATCATTTTACTCCCTACTTCAATTACAGTTTGTCAATTTATGGCTACGGCCGTATGTTGTAGCTTAACCACTGGGGAATGACAAAAGAAATGGCGTATTTCAAAAAAACACTACCTTATTCTTAGGTCAATAATTATTATAAAGCAATCAATATTCATAAGATGTTTATCTCACTTGAATGGTCAAAGACATGGCTTATAATAAGTATCTTTAGAATCATCTTCAAATGTTTTAATCTTGCCGATTTTTTGAATAGTAAAATGCCTAATTCTTGTCAAATTTGGGATCACAGAGATTATCAATATAATTTTTTATCGTGAATATTTTACAAAAAATATCTCGTAATAAATTATACTAATGGTTTCATAAATGCGTTTAAAAATTAATAAACGTAAAAAATCTTAACACCGCTGCACAGTTATGTACCGAAATATGACTATATTCTAAAACATTAGAGCGAGAGGTTTAAAAGAATACTATTTTATGTAACAAAAATACTTTATGCAGTCATCAAATGTTTACAATAACTATAAAGGATAATAAGGCTTCAAAATTATATAAACAGATTATCTACAATGTTTAAGGAGTGTCCAGGATCATGGTTTGAAAATACAATAAAAACTCAATTTTGACCTTCGACGAGCATGTCCCCCCTTAAGTAAGTAATATAAAAAGATACAAACAAAATTTTGGTTTGTCCGTTGATTCAGTTTGTTATATGAAGTATAGAAAAATAGATAGGTAATAAATATGTGCATTATTTTGTTAGGCGAAACTTGGGCGGAATGTTTTGAAAAATCTCGGTGAACCTGGCTGACAGATTAAAATCCAGATTAGTGTACAAAAAGGGTGGGTACACCATTAGACAGTGGCACACCTAATTCGCACACTTGATTCGCGTATTTTTTTTAAAAATCTAAATTTGCCATTATTTACTATATTTGTGCATGGTTAGTTTTGCATAGATATATTATACATTTGATGAAAACTTCCACACAGCCTGTAACACCGCATATGATAATTTACTCTTAAACTTTGTAATATTTTGCTTTCTTTCTTTGATTTGCCGCCACCTTATAATATCCCACCCTTCAACTACGCACGACATGCCGGAATGTAATCGTACCTAGGTTGTATAGTAAAAAAATAATCAACTAAATTGGTTGAAAAAAAATAGTAGGGATTTATTACCTACTTGCACAAAATACGTATGTACACGTTGTCGAAAATTAATAGGCGGCCCCCATAAAAGAATTTTAACAATAAATAGTAAGTACAAGTTTTTTACGAATTCTCGCGCAATTCAATTGTGGCGGTTCCATCGAACTTGTTTGGGAAACACTGATCTACACAATTTATTCGGAGACTTGAATGCGGAATAAAAAATAATAAGGTAAAGTCACCAATTACCGTCCACTGTCCTAATACCGCCCCTCCCCCCCCCCCCATCTATCTCGGAAAGTATGAGTCGCCAACCTGCGGCGAACATTTTAAATTATGTTAACACGTGGTTTCACTCCCTTGCAAACAACATAATATCGAGGAACAGCGAGCGCACTAGTCGACAATTAAAATATTAAACAATTTGGCAATGATGAGTATTTTCTTACATAAACATAAATGTATGTAGTTTGGTTTCCGTGCAACGTTTTACAAATATATTGTAATGCATTAATATGATCGATACATCGTGGATTAAAAGTTTTACTCTGTATTATTTAAGCCATGTAAAAGATACCAGGTTCCAAATTGCGACGTGTGGTTAGAGTTGGATATTTCCCGAGAAAATCTCAATCTCGAGATTCGGGATTTCCCGAAATGATGAAATTTTGAATTCTCGAGATATCGGGAAATTTAAAAAAAAACCTGTAAAAATCCTAAAATCAGTGTAAAAACAGACAAGTTCCAAAAAAATGTGATTTTTTTATTTATGTAAGAAGACAAACAAAATAGAAGTAGAAAAACAAAAATAATTCAAGACTTATTAAAATAGAGTTTCAAAAAACACTATTCAATTCGACTGTCAATCGCGTACGTTTTTGAGACACAAAATTTCCTGGTGTTGCAAAAATTGCGTTCATTTTGAGTCGACGTTGGCTTAATTGTGTTAAATGCCCCGATCAGTCTTTGAACGTTTTGTGTTTTCTGTCCACTTTTTTCATATAGAAAATCGGTTTTCAATTAATATTTGATAATAAAGAAATCCTGAATCCCGAGGAAAGATTCTCGAGATCCGGGATTTCCCAAAATGTTAAAAATTTCAATTCTAGAGATACGGGAATGAAAATCTCGAAAATTTCTCGAGAATTCCCGTCGGGAAATTCCCGAAACCCAACTCTACGTGTGGTGATGCCAAATATCGCCCTCTATGATGTCTATATAATGTTCCGGGGGTGGTATTTAGAACACATATTCAGAAGTCATTTAAAATTGCCCACATTATGCATAATTTAAATGAACATCATTAAATAATTTATTTAATAATTCAACTTCCATTTAGCATTCCAAGCTTTTGTTAAAAAATGATATTCATTTTTTCGGGTCCAAATATAACTTTTATAATAACTTATACAAAAGTAACAAAAATGCCATTTTTATTATATCGAAAAAATTATTTTTGTTTTAGTTTCTATGCTATTTTCTCTTGTATATTGTCATCACCAACAATATAAATAAAATCAATTAAAATATCACTATAGGTACGCAAATAAGCTTGTGGAATGGCCAAAACAAGCGGCGCAGTATTTGGCGACTTTACCTTATTTTAAGAAAACATTCTAATTTCCCGATGCATAGTAACACTTATTTAAATAAGTCTGCATATGCAGTTACGTTAGGTTAAACGCCCTTAATCGTTATTTGTCTAACTGTAAATTGAAAGAAGAGTGAGAGCTGACATAATTATGGAATCCTAACAGAAATCAAGTAAATGTACTTTTGAATGTCGCCGACATAACAAATTGTTTTGGTTAACGATTATCTACGCAAAGACGAAAAATCAACCATGATTTAAATCTATTTCTACGCATGCGTCAACTGACTAGTGTTGCAAGGGTTATTTGCGAATTTCTGTGTTCTGATAATGTTCTGATACGAATTTATTTTTTAAACAAAACACACGTATCATCAACTTTTTGCGAATATATTTATTTCAATCGATAATTTGAATTACACGTGGAACACAATATCATTCAAATGACCTCCCCGGGCCATCTTGCAGCTCACGATCCGCCTACCCAAATTTTCGATGACTTTTTCGCACATTTCGGACTCTATCTCGAGCCTCGACTATAACGTTGTGGACGCTGTCCTTAGGTGTGTCAAGAGTTTCGGAGCATTGGCATCCTTTCGCGTAACCCCAAATACGACAGTTTTGCTTATTAACGTACCCATTGAGGTGAAAATGCGACTCATCACTGAAGATGATTTTAATTGAAAATCATCATCAGTTGCCTACTCTTCCAAGACACAATAGGTAAATCTGAAACACTGCCAGTGGTCCGTTGGCAGTTCTTGCGTGAACTGAATCTTACACGGGTGTAGGTCTTTATGCAAAATTTGGCAAAAGAGCCGTACGAGAGGCCAAGTTGCTACGATCTTCATGGAATCGATATTTCTGGCTCTCCGGCTACACTTTCGCGTAGTTACCTACATGATCAATTTTGCATAAACAGGCTGAACGAACATGTACCTACAGGCGAATCAATTTTTTTATTCAGCTTGTGAATACAGCCTTCAGTTGGGCGATGATTTCTACCGAATTCTGACCATAATTTTAGCAGTACGACCGTCGAAGATTTGCAATTTTCGTAGTATGATTATACGATTTTTATGCTTTGCGCGGTGGAGAATAGATACATAGGCGTGGTATGGTAGACTGACGATATTATTATCCTTCTGTGTATAGCCCAAAATCTTTAGTTTCATCCATGCATCCACATCCACTCAGAAGAAAATGGCGAAAAATCATTAAAATCGTATGTGCCTAATTATGTACCATGTAGACAAGGCTCTTAATAATGAGTTTCTTATCATACGAACAACGTACATATTATAATAATATAAACAAAAAATACCAATATCTTATATTACTGTAATACGTAAGACAATAATTATTAACATTACGCATAAACTGTGATAACTGATAGTATATTTCAGAGTGGCGTGCTAGCTGTACCAATATCGTGAGATAAAAGACGAACTTTTTATTTTAATTTGTTTGTGTAGAAATATAAATAATACCTACAGTGAATGACGATTATTTATTGACTTAATGATTTCTCACAAAAAGAATGGAGAAACACTCTGAATAAAAATTATCAAGTCAGTCGTGTTTATATATTTTAAAGAAGCATGCATCATAGGTTGATATGTTTTCCATATGTATAGATTCAGTATTTTGACTAAATATTAATTACTAAAGTTTATTTATGTATCAGACATAAGTATAGAAGTAAACAAACAGCACTATAGTTATTATTATTATCATAAATATACTTAATTGGCACATAAGTACTTATTTTTATTATCGATAATTTCCACATAAATAGATAAATATTATGTTGAAATGCTTTTGAATGTCTGAATGAAATATTTAAGAGTGATTTACCACAGAAATGTAAATAAAGTTAGAGATTACAATACCGAATGAAAATACCAATACCTGTTTTTCGGTATTTCCTATTGAATACCGGTATTCGTGAAATATATGAAAAAATAGAAGTATCAACCAATACATTTAATATAGATATATATATAAAAAAAAATCTTTAAAATATTAATATTTCATAGCAAAAATATCTAAATAGGTAGGTACACATATATAAACATTAAAAAATATGTAACGGTAAGATACGGTAGAGCATTGATGTTTACAAATACCTAGTAATTGAGCAATTGGTACTTTCTTCTTAGACTTAGAATGATCTCAAAATATATTTATAATGAAGTTGTTCTTAAATGTGTATGTGCCCCACTGGTAATTCCACCTAATGTTTTTTAGTTTATTGCGCTTTTTGCAATATATTTGCTTTTACCCCGTAAGAAGTAAAACCAAATACAATGTTTACTCACTATTTCAACAAAATTATATTTCTGCATTATTGTAGTTATAAGATTCTCGTTAGTAATAGATATAAACATCAAAAAAATCAGTCCTCTTAAACCTTTCATGTTAATTAATACATTGTCTTACCACTTTTGATACAAAATATTATATACTCAAGTATTTTCTAATTTTTAAAACCGGTATTTCAGTATCGAACAATACTGGAATACCGATCTTGAAATACCGGTATTGCAATCCCTAAATAAAGTATTTAACCCCGTGATTCTCAACCGATGTGCTGCGGTACACTAGTGTGAACGATCGGGAAATGTAAAGTGTAAAGATTTCTTTCATTTCCTTCACAAGCCACATAAAAAGGAAACATTTTCGTACACTTCTAACAAAATTGTTCTACGCGTATGTAAGTAAAGTAAAAAGAAGTCGCATGTGGATCAGTTTTCTTTGACATTCGTTGACATTTGAACAAGCTGTTTTTATCGGTAGGTACCTACATTATAACTTGCTGCATGATTTTCATGAAATTGTTTTTGTGAAATACCATTCTATTTTTTTTTATTTAGCATCCTGTGACTACCAGAGTGCATGCTGCGCGTATTGTGTTGATTGAACGATCTCAAAAAATTGTAACAACTAAACTAATCTAACATATCGTTGAAACGAGTCACCAAATATGACGATTATAAACTAGGGTTTATATTGAAAATCATTCAAGGCGCCAATGTATATAAAATTAATTTATATGACTACCAATTCACCCATATCGAAAACGTCGTGGAATCGCCATTAAATGTATACAACATTTTCATAGTATGATACCCAGTTAGAGTTGGGTATTTCCCGAGAAAATCTCAATTTCGAGATTCGGGATTTCCCGAAATGATGAAATTTTGAATTCTCGAGATTCGGGATTTCCAGAAAAGAATTCTCGAGAATTTTCGAGATATCGGGAAATTTTAAAAATCCTATGAAAATCCTAAAATCATTGTAAAAACAGACAAATTCCAAAAAAATATTTTTTTTTATTTATGTAAGAAGACAAACAAAATATAAGTAGGAAAACAAAAATATTTCAAAACATTACTTAAAACAGGATTTCAAAAAACACAGACTGTCAATCGCTGCGTCTGAGAATCGAAAGATGAAAGCGTACGCTTTTGATACACAAAATTCTCTGATGTTGCAAAAACTGCGCTCATTTTGAGTCGACGTTGGCTTAATTGTGTTTAATGCCCCGATCAGTCTTTGAACGTTTTGTGTTTTCTGTCCACTCTTTTCACATAGAAAATCGTTTTTTCAATTAATATTTGATAATAAAGAAATCCCGAATCCCGAGAAAAGATTCTCGAGATCCGGGTTTTCCCGAAATGTTAAAAATTTCAGTTCTCGAGAATTCCCGTCGGGAAATTCCTGAAACCCAACTACCCCTAGTTGTAATCCATATTAAGCAATGCAAAATAGGATAATTTAAGGGTCCGAAAAGGGTGGTCATATATTTACTTAAGTATTCTTCAGTGCGCTGCAAAAACTTTATAATTTAATAATAATCAATAATTTCAGTTAATAGTTGGCAGTAACTTACATACTTATATGTGCGAAACATGAAACTTACATTCAACAGTTTCACGATGCGGTATGGAGAGACGCATGTTGGGCATATCGCCCAACGATCGAAAATGAAACACTAAAATGGATAAGGTACCAAATAAAAGTTTGTGATATTATAACGTTATGTGTGATGAAATAAAGTGGTCAATGGGTAGGTAATTTTTTTGAGAAATGGTTAAATCCAATTTTGTGATAGATGGAAATTGTTCAAAAGTAATGTATTGAAGAACAACTTATTCTAGATGATGCTTACATTATGAAAATGAAACTAAAAAATATTACGAAGGCTAATGATTAAATTAGTTGCAAATCACTTTGCACTGCACACTAAATTGTGGTAAACTTCACACTTTGACGCTCTGACATTTATATCCCAGAGTCGCACTGAGATACCGTGCCTTGCGTAAATATTACAAGAAAAATGGTTGTTTTATATTTATACACGGACTACATCATTATTGATATAAACAATCACATAAGAAAACAAAACAGGACGCACTGGTCTTTTTTATGTGCAAATAATGCTGCAAACGTAGAAGATATTTTTTTTATACAGTTACCAATTCAACTATACATGTATGTACCTATACTAAAATCATTCTATCCAATGTTGTTCATATACAAAACTTCAACAGTTGACGTAGCTAGAAAATTGGATCCATAATCAAATATCATACAAGAGCCTCCCTGAGTTTTTAAAGAAAATGTATCATAACACAGTGAGAGCGTTTTTAGCTCATTATTTTGAGAGCTTTTAGCTTAGGTATATTCCAAAAAAACAGATTTCCGTGCGATTTACATTAAGGTGACGCATCAGTGAAACGCCAAATAATTTTCAACTGTACGCGCGACGAAATTTTGTACTCGCTTCGCATTCATTGAGAGAACGGCGAGTCAGACATACGTCACTTTGCTGCATGATGGCGACGGGCCAATTAATTCTAAAATCGTGTAAAGGTGACTAAAAACGTTACCCATTTACTTTAAAAAGAAAACATGTCAATGAATATATTATTATTGTTACTAATAGAATAATAAACAGAACATAAAATGGACGTATGTTGGATTTATATGAGAAATAATATTTCGTTTGACAGGCGTTTTTTGCACCCGCGACCCGCAATCCGCACATCGCCTAGCAACGATCTTTTTAGACCGTGCCTCAACTAATGCATGGCCTTAAGAGTCTACGTTTCACACGCATACGTGAACACGGATCGATGGGTTTATAGCCTGAAACAGCTGTCAATGAGTCAGTTAAGGTAGAATTAAGTAACAAAAGCAACTTTCTTTTAAAACCATTATAATGGAGTTCTACCACGTAAACGCCAGTTCAATTATTTAATCTCATAATTTAATATCATAATAATCATAATTTTGTTTTCTAAGATATACCTACGTAGTTGCTGACTAGTTCAATTTGAGTGCCATTGATGATGATCGGTTTTGGTTCAGTAAAGCAGTATATCATTATTCATTACCATTATCTTCGAGACACCTAATTTGCGGCTTTCGTTTACATTTTACAACCTCCTGCATTCTGTTCGCGAAGACAACAATGTCGTCTGCAAAGCTGAGGTAGCTGAGGTATTTATTCGCCGTTAATCACGGCTCCATTGTTCATTCAGTCAAATCGCCTGACTAAACTTCCAAAGTAGCGGTGAATAATTTAGGTGAGATTGTGTCGCCACGCCGGACACCCTTGCGATTACGAAGCCTGCAAGATGGATATGACGCTGTACGCTGGTGGTTGCATCACTATAATTAGGTATATAGGTATTATTAAGGCTGTTAATATGGCGCCTAAAGATATCTTGGCTGTATAAGGCGACTATAATTGAGGATTTTTTGATAGAATCAAATGCCTTTTTATATTCAATGAAACCCAGGTAGAGTGGTACCCCCTCTACATTCTTAATATCATTATAATATAATGTATATTATACGCAACCTGTATAATTATTATGATCTGTTGTACTGTAGTCTCTCTAAATCCAGCTTTCTCTATCGATTGGTTCTCATTTAGCACAGTTTCCAGACGATTGGAGATTATTTTTGTAAAAGCTTTGTACAAAATTGGCAACAAACTGATCGGCCGATAAATTTTCAGATTCTAAGGGTCTGCTTTCTTATGAAGGATGTTGATCGAGATATTATGTTACAGGTGTCTGGAACATTCTCTTCGTGCAGATGTTGTGAACCGACAAGTAAGCACCCCATTCACGGTTTTACAGACTCTTTTGAGAATGTCTATTGTTAGTCCATCTTAATATTAAGTAAATCGTCTACTTAAAAATTGCATCACGATAACTTCAGAAGAAGTATCACTAGTGTGACAAAATATGTGGAGAGGTGAGTCGCTTGAAGCTCTCGTATCTATTTTAAATACCTACCACACTAAAACCGATTCTTACAAAATCATAACTACTGATAAATATCTGCAAATAGAATTTAAATTGACTATTCAGCAATAAGAATCAGTATTTATAAAATATGCACAAATAGATTACGCCACAACGTACTATTGATCATGTAGAGCAGGTGGGTACATATGCATTGCACTGTGGAAGTATAAAACTCAATAGGAATATACAACACTAAGTATAAATACACAATAATTATCAAAAAATATAATGTGTGATCGCCGCACAAGCAAGTCTGTTATAAAAAGGAGGATTTCCCACTTCAATGGACGGTTCTGGACCGCAAGATTCCGCGAAATGCTCAGGCAGGATATTGATCATTGATGCTGAGTAATCTCACATTGAATGGACAGGTACCTGTACTTCCCCGATATGAAAGGTATATTTTACAATTTAAATGCCGATCTGATAGTATTGATGAAATGATGATCTGAGGTAGTAATAACATAATGCCACACCCAGAAGTTGTATAAAAGTCAAATCTGCCTTAAGCCTCTGCTTTAGACTACCTAATTTAGAGAATAAACCCTTGACAATCAAATATTTGTTTTTTTACACCTGATCCAAGATAGTATTCCATATATTTATTATCTCTACTCTCAAGTAATATGAACTTGTGAAGATCATCATATTCACCATGACAGTACATCGACGTATATTTTAAAAGATATATAGGTAATACTTATTATATACATAATGGATGAACTGGAGAAAAACAGTTTTTTCGTTTCTACGTGTAGGTACACGGTCACAATGATGATTGATTATAGCATTCTAAATATAACATATTATCTTAATATGTTCCATATCAATAGTTAATTTTGCATCGATTCCTCAAAACGGGGTTTTTTGTTGACATGGCTGAATTTGTCACAAAATCAGCCAAATCCGCCAGGACTTGGCTGTTTCTGAGAAAATAATAAATGGATTTGGCTTATTATGATATTAAGAGTGGCAGCCATTTTACCGGTATGATGACGTGATTCTTCTGGGTCGGACTAGGAAAGTGGAAAAGACAATAAATTTAGATAATAAATAAATAAGATAGACGATAATATATTTTCAAGAATTTATTTCCTCTACTTTTTAAATGAAAATCATTATGCCGGAATTCGAATTACATAACAGGATTTGTATGACATATTATGTAATGTTCAAAATTAGAGTAGTAGGTCCTACATAAATGTAAAACGCATAAAGAAATCACCGTGTTTGGCTCCCAATCCTTAATTTTAGACGGATTTTTTTAAAATGTGGTATACACATAGACTACAAATACTAAAATGTCTAAGGGTGATTTCACTCCATTGATCAGAATTTCATGTCGGTAACTCGTATGGTTTAGGAATTAAAGTACTTAATAATATTATATTTAATTGATTTTTGTTAAAAATTGTTTTCAAATCCACAGTTTGCTCATTAAACATCAGAAAATCTATTGGGTTATATTTTAGATACAAACATTGATATATTGCTATAAAAATATTTAAATACTTATCATATTCTATACTTGGGAACAAAATATTTTTTCAAATTTACAATATTCTTGTATGCATGTTAAGTACTTACTTAGCTGAAAGAATTATAAGGTCATTCATCGGATTATCTCTTCTAAGAGCGGAATGCAGAAACGTTTGTCATAACTAAAATTTCCTTAGCAGAAAACACTATGCAGAAACACTGTCCTTAGTTAAGATCATTTCTATTGAAAATAATACCATATTTAAAAATTCTCTTTCCTATAGTTTAGGTAAATTATTTTATAATTGTTAAACGATGACAAAAATATGACAACTGCATTTTATAAATGCAATAACTATAAATACATAATAATATTTAATTATAATACTCTTATGTTTCCGTTATAAGTCATTATACGTGATTCCACAGGCACCACAAGATTTTTTTTTAATATGGTAACACCAGCGTCAAATGTCATTCTTCATCTGGTATTTTGTATTTCTGCGGGCTGGCGTATAAAAATAAAATAATATTCTGCAAGTACATGCCAAACGAATTAACACTATCAATATCCATATTGAGATACATTGTTAAATGAATTTGAGTGTATGGACTGTGTTATAGACATGCGAATTTATTTTGACAGCAGCTGTCAGTGGTAAATGGTAATACAGAAGGGGGCGTGTTCATAACAAAAGTAGTCTATGGTTAAGGATTCCTTAACTCTATACTCAGGATTGTCTATAGTTAAGTCATGCTTTTCGGCGACTTATCCTTAGGAACGAAATCTTAGATTGTGCATTCCGCTCTAACTACATATAAAATTAACATTTGTGTACATCGCAATGCATAGAAGAGAATACGTGGCAGTGTTGTGTATAAAAAGTACAGCACGCAGAAAATTGGGGAATATCAGGATTTAAGTATGTACTCTTCATTCCACGTGGAATTTTTACGGAAAATCTAGTCCGATGTTATAACAATCACGTGGGGTCGGTTAATATACCTAAGTACCTAATTGTATTCTTTTAACTTGCACTTGAAGATCTGTATAGTTATGTTGACTTGGCGTGTACTAAGTGAATAATGAAAAAAACAATAATTGTTCATAATTTTATTATTATTTTAAGTACTTAGGTAGGTACTACTAAGATTAACTAAGGCGACATTAATTTATTAAATTGATTGCCGGCCGTTGACAATAGGGTGGCTCAGTGATAGTTTGTTAGATATCTGAGGTCATTTGTATAATGATTAATATGTATGATAAGAAGATTGATAAGGGCAATATGTACCTAGGTACTTACAAGTATTTATCATTAGACGAATTTAAACCTTAATTGTATTGTGATGGTTTTGAAACAAAGTTATTTTTGTTAATTCTACTTTAATTGGGTCATTTACGTTGACAGCTGTCTCAGGCTATAAACCGATCATCGGAACGGTTGACTATAACTTACTACAACGAAACAGTTGACAACGTACGTGATTTTTCAATTAAAGCAGAATTAATAAAAATAACTTTGTTTCAAAACCAATATACATAATGGAGTTCTACCAACACACAATAAAATGCAATGGTAAACTGCAAAAAAACTAATCATCAAATATTTACTATCAAATTGTACACCGGATATACCTATAAACGTTTTTCACTTCCAATTAATGTTTCTTCGCGTTGCAAACACTGTTCGATCCATGTTTATTGTTGACAATGTTTATGTTAACAGAAAGAATAAATTAAACTCTATACGTATACTTATCTCGATCACTTACATATCACAAACACTATTTAATTATGTACTTTATTGTACCTAGAAAACTTTTCCATATTGCATAGACCAGTGTTCTTCAACCGGTGGTCTGTAGACCGGCGCCGGTCAGCAAGAATTTATTACCGGTCCGCGAAAGCTTTCAACATGCATCAAACGACTATATCGCTACAGTCTACACCATTCGGGGAATTCGCACTAGGTGATATGCTGGGAGAATTTTTGAATGCTGCTGATATTAACCAGAAAGTCATATTATTCAACATCATATTAAGCCAACTTTTAAAAGCGTTAGCTGAAAACTTTAATAAATATTTCTCTGAAAATTAAGATCTACGTAAAGGCGGACCTCTAACATCTGGATTAATAATCCCTTTTTGGAAGATATTAAATCATGCGCACTTGATCCTCGTGAGAAAGAAAAGCTGATCGAGTTATCTTCTGATGTCACTCTGGTGTCCAGACATAAAATGCAATCATTGTCTCAATCTTGGATATCCCTTGATAAAGAATATCCATCTCCGAGTTATAAAGATTAGATTATTTCATCTATTTATATTAGTAATAAAAACCAAACAGAGAAATCGAATGGGCGTTAATGCAGCGCTTCGTCTTTCAGAAACAATGCTGCAACCACGTATATCAAATTTTCTTATAAAGAAGCAGCAGCAGATGTGGCACTAACCAAAAGTTGTAATTTTAAAACATAAGATTTAATAAATAATTTTCTATCTATAATAGTTATTATTTCTGGCTAATACCGGTCCGCGAAATATTTCTCCCATGTTCACCGGGCCGCGGGTGTTAAAAGGTGGTTGAAGAACCCTGGCATAGACCACATATTTATAAGTAAGAACCTACTGAGCAGTCTAGTTTATATTCGGAGACATCAATTATTTGGAGATTGTACGTGTAAAAATGCAAATTATACTTACCTACAGATATACATTGCAAACAATGGTTTCTGGGTTTTATCTCGCGAACAATGTAAGTTCGCACCGGTTTCACTTCAAACTATTACGCAAATTCTGAGGTATTTCCAAAACGGACCTACTAGCGTAATAACTATGTAGGTATCTACTGGATTTGAATCAACCGACTTCCAAAGCGTGAGTTCATTTTCATTCAGGACATGAAAAACGATAATGGTTTCCACATTTATCTTGACTTTTCTACGTTTAGTTTAGATAATGTACGATAATTACCTAATACGTTGCAAAAACTGTAAGTAGAATTACTGTTATCTAGGGTTGGCTAACATGGCTGCTTGTGGAAGGAGTAAAGAATTGAACCAAAGATTCTGTTTATCGATCCCACAGATATAGTATTGGCAAATACTTATGTAGATAGGTACAATATTGTGTTATCTGATTGTAGTTGTATGACAGTATATAATATATCGTCGTTGTTTTGTAAAAAGGGCGAATCAACCAAAATGCTACTTTACAGGAGGAGGATTTTTAACTTTTGACATTTATTTGTTTTTTACCTGTAGATGATTATAAATATCTAACAAGTTTATAATTAAACTTAGAAAGAATACTGTCATTATAATAGGTATTATTATATAATATTTTAAAAGGCCTAATATGTCACATTTGCTTTTTATTTCGTAATTTTAATTAATTTAATTTTAGTCGATTATCGTTTTTAAGTACTTTCCTGTGGAGATAAAAATTCGCCGTTTTTACACAACAAAGCTAGTGGGGTACATATTGTATTTTCATTAAAAACTCGATTTCGCCAAAATGGTTGATTCGCCCTTTTTACAAAACACCGACGATATAGATACACTATTAGTTGAATTGATTTACTCGTAAATTGTACAAACCTCTCTGTTCTTAGAGTAATTAATTATAGGTAGGTTTATATATTATTATTATTATGCACATAGTAAAATAATACGTAAGCAGGTATGTCGATTTTGTACATTCAAATAATTTAAAACACTTTATACCGAGCGGGTAATGCGTTGGCTTATAATGTCGTAGGTCCCGGGTTCAAATCATGGGTCTGCACCGCGATTTCCTAACTCTCGTCTCGTGTGGCACCAGACGAGATGACGTAATTGTGTCGTCACGCTCGAGGCATGCCGACCGCGCACAGAATAACCATAGAAAATATTATTATGATACACCTATATGTGTATGGTGACAATGAATAGCGCCGCTGTCGGAGTAGCGTAATATTCTCGAGTGCTATTATCACTCCGGTAGTACGTCATAATGATGTCATATGACGTCATCTCGACCGGGAAGCTTGCACTCGCAAGTTCTAACATAGAGCCCCTGGTCAAATACACAATATGTTTTTCAATGTGACTATGGATCAAATATATTGAGCAAGTGGCCAACATTAATTTATCATAAAAACAAAAATATGTTAAATTACAACCTCCACTCTGTAGATGTCCATAAAGAATGATAATCTGAGGATCGAACACGGTGAATGTAAATAATGTGGGGAACATGCTGGCTTCGTATAATAAATGTTTTTTTAATCTTCATACCTAATTAAGTTTCTGAACATTTTAGTAATTGTCAACTTATCAACAATAATAAGTAGTTAAGTACCTACACCTTTAATAAAATATGTCTACGCTTGCCATTTGAATCATGTACATTTTAAATACCTATAACTTTTCTAATAATTTGTACAATTAACTTTAGTAATTAGGTACTTAAATACGTATATCTACTATCGTATTATAATTGACAAGAAAGTATTCATACTATTGTATTCATTGACTTTAGGACTTTTGGGTCTAGAACCCTTTCTCGGTGAGTGGACAGAACAGGGTGAGTGGGGTTAAACAGAGCAACATCACATACACCCCTGCCCTGGATCCAGAAGCTAAATGCAAATGCAGAATAATATGTATTATAATAGTAGTTGGCAAGTATGTAAGTAGGATATATTACGAGTTTATGACCCCAACTAAATCGGTATACCTATTTTGTAATGATTCTAAAGGCCCAGATCACCTAGTGTAGAATTAATTGCTTTCAATTAATTGTGTGACGAATTAACATGTCAGTAATTCGAGATGGACTGGCAGTTGTATGTTGTAGTTTATATATGTTTAGTTTAGTTAAGTTTAAAAACTAGTCAACTTAGCTAGATAGATGCTTACCTCAATCTGTCAACCACCGCTTGTCTTTTCGGTGGCAGCACATCCCCCATGGGATGGATTTGATTAGGCTGTCCCTGCGGCGGAAGGGGGGCAGCGGGGCCTAGGGGGCGCGGGAGCAGGCCCCCGGCGTCCACACACCCGCCTCCAACGCCCGCGATATGATCCACCGTGTCCAAATACAACCCTACACAACTTTTATCCAAAATTGACTCATGAAAACGCGTCACTCCACTGAATTCAACCTTATTTACATGTGCATTTAAACCACGTAAATTAACTTATTTCAGTCATTTTAAACATTTATTAATTCATCATTTATGCCAAGATAATTAATTTTATTTATCGGAGCTGTCATTCGTGAAATGTCATTCTGATCGGAAGGGGCTCCAAGAGTCGGCCGCCTTCGTCGCATGCTTCAAGAAGATTAACAAAGAGTCTTGAGAAAACGTGTATTTGAGTAAACACGATGAAGCGCTAACAAGTGGACTTCTATTGATAAGATGCTGTCACCGTCACCCCGACTGCGCGAGGGACGAGGGTGCGCGCAACGGTCGCACACTTTAACACCTATCTTATCGGTCAGTCTGGCACTTTTATAAGTTGCATAAGATAATAAATAATGATCTTCTGATCGATGTTTTCCAACAAATAAGGTATATGTACCTTCGTCAGATTCTATAAAATGACACAATCGGATATTATGCACAAAACAGACACAAACACAAGGAGTTAACAGGTTGTTTATACATTTGTGATTTATGAAACTATTAACTGTCAAATTATTTCGATAGTCAACATTGGATTTTTACGTTTATATGGAACACATACACTTGTTTATATGAATGTAATGATTCGTATCTTTTCAAACATCCGAAATGAGTGATAATTCACTTGTATTTTATTATTAAACTTAACTATAGAAAACTGTTTTCAATAGGCACAAAATATAACTAACTTCAGATAATTCTATCACTTTACGGTTACATTTCACACTTTATTCGAGTTTCCGGATAGGTATTCCTCAATTCACCCTATTACTAATTTATCGGTGATTATTAAACTTCACGATAACAATTTAATTATGTACTTCAATCCTTCCACCGAGATGTACCAATAGGTACTAGCTGACGCGGGTAGCCATTTTCTTATTTCTTCTTACAGCTAGCAAGTGTTGCATACAGTAACATCAAAAAATCTTTGACATTTTCAATGTTTTATTTGACGTAACCTCACCTCAAATTTTTGTCAAGTACTTGCAGTCAGAAATTTTGTTAGATAAAATAATATAAGAGACGCATAAACAACTTATTTTTCGTGTTTGCCTTTTCCATAATTTTTTAATTTTTGTAAAAATTAAAAATATTCAATCATTACAGTAGATGTGTTGCCGGCATTGTTAAAAAACGGTTTTTTTTCAAGCACGTCATTTAAAATATTAAAAAAAATAGTAATTAAACAGCCAAAGCCCAACTTTTAATTAATTCTTTAAATATAACTATTTTTATTTAGATACCTAACTCAATATTTAATTAACGGCGGGTAATATATTTTTTTATTATTATTATTATAGCAACATTATTAATTTTATTTCCTAATTAATTTTTTCCGCAAACGAATTATAAATCTCAAGTTGGCTTGAAATTTTGCAGGGCTCATGCCTGAAATCAAAGTTGATTGAAAAATATGATGAAAGAATAACCTATATTTTTTTGGTTAATAGTCTTTTACTCTAATCATGACTGTGAAAACTGTTAAT
Source organism: Rhyacophila brunnea (assembly GCF_057557595.1). Lineage (NCBI taxonomy): Eukaryota > Metazoa > Arthropoda > Insecta > Trichoptera > Rhyacophilidae > Rhyacophila > Rhyacophila brunnea. The sequence continues at coordinate 23,214,842 of NW_028233350.1, forward strand.
TTGGCATCTGATCTTTCCTATCAGTAGGCTACATTTTAAAGTAATCAAGGAACTCTTATAGCGCCTGTAAACGTGCATGGATTTACTGGCAGCAATAGTGCGTATTTTAAACATTTAAACTATTGTGACAATAACAGCTGTGTGCACAGAAAAGTGCTGACTGTGTCTCCAATCTAATTCTTCAAGAGTAAACGAGACGCAATGTTGTCATTTTATGGTAGGTATTATTTGACAGATAGTGAAAATCGGTTATCCTCAAAATGGGCATAGTTCGTTTTTTGCCTGCAGGTTCGCCACTATCGTTCAACTGCGCAGGCGCAGATCGAAAAATCTTTTTTAATTCATGTATGCAAGCTTGCAACTGCAGGATAATACATGTTTACCCATACATTTTCTTGTTATGGCTGCGCTAACACTTAGTGTCAACAGTTAATCCATGCATGTGTAAACGGGATATTGGAGTGATGTCTACCAATCTGAGTGCCGCGGAAAATAAGTTTTGTAAAGTGTTTTCTAACACCTGGTTATCAAATGTTCGAGTGAGTTATCAATCCTTTCATGATATACGACAGTACAGACCTGGCATTAACAGTGTCTGAAAGTTTAAAATAGTTGAAAAACGATACTGTGTACCAAGCCTCATTTTCTGAGTTTTTATCGCTTTAGATTCTAGTTATCCTCAAGTAGCTATTACACCCATTAAATCTCTGTTCCCGTTTGGATAATTTTGAGCCGCTGTTTGACATAATTCTTTCTCAAAATCAATTGTCTTCTCTCACTTCTCACTAACAAAATTATTATCGAGAAGTATAAAAACAATATTGTTTTATTGTTAGGTACCTATACATACTAAGATTTTATTTTTTTATTCATAAGGTATACTTAATCTAATCCCCCTTCCCCCGTGTGCTATCAGGTAAAAAAGTTTGGCAGACACTGCCTTAGAGCATAAACTAGTGGGCGATCTATGCGTATAAGGAAGAGCTTGCATAGAGGGTGCATTTTTAGATTGAAATACGTAACATTCACAACTTACTTTATGATTTAAAAAAAAAATATTGAGTAAATTCTAGCTTCATTTTCTAATCATTCCTATTACTACTTGTTAAAGGTTAATCAAACGCATTTTATTGAAACTACTATTTTTTTTATCTAATTATCAAACGTTACAAAATATGCATCCCCCTTCACATTCGGAGAGTTTGGAAATTTTGAGAAAGTATTACAATAAAATGAAAAAAAGTTATAAACAACCTTCAAATTAAACTTGAAACAGGATATTAGCATTGTGATGGGACAGACATACACCGTATAATTGTTGATCTCAAAATATGATCAATAAGACAACAAAATTGAAATATGAATATAAGTGCAATAAAAATACTTTTCTTTTGTATTTATTTTTATTAAAAAACAACTAATTCTAGTACACATATTTGATAATGAAACATGTTGATTCGTAATAAATTATAAATTAATAATTAAATGGTCCTTACTGGAAACATGTAAATGCCAGATTTTTTCTGGCACATTAATTTTTATGGGTAAAATCGACAGACAAGTTTGTAGGTATGCGACTACACTTCACACTTTCATAGTTTGTCATATTTATCGGATAAGCTAAATCTGTGATGATCGTCAGTATAGTTTGAAATTTTGATCACACATTTAGTCAAACTATGTCAATCACCCCCTTTATAATGAAATGTGTAGGTATTACAGTAAGTTTAGTTTAGTTTTCTTTATGTAGAGCACAAATCATTTTCTTAATTTATAGTAATTCAAAATGCTGACTGGTTTTCAGAACGAAAATAAAATAATAATTAACTATGCGATATTAAATCTACTGATTTCTCAATTCAAAGGCTAAATTCAGTACACTGGCTTTATAAATAAGTAATGACTGTTAAAAATTAAAACTAAATTAAATACAATATTTATCAAATATGCAATATTCACGATCGTTTCTTGTATTTTTTGTTACTGGGTTTGCCCCCAATATACACCCAATAGTGCATTTAATATAATCACATAAATCCCCCAAATGATGAGAATGAAATGGAATAGCACATAGTATGGTGATACTGACATGTAACACAATTATTACCAAAGAATACATACAAGACAGTAAATGAATAAAAAATATCGATATCATCAACTTTATAGACAAATTATCATATTTTATGAGGTAATACAATATTTAGTTGATTCATAATTCCAATTTCAATTGAATATCCATAAAGTGGAATTGGTAGCCACATAAATAACATAACAAAGACAGAAAATGACTCTGTGTGTATGCAATTTCTCTATGATTCTAGTAAAACCAATTATGAATGCACTGAAACCGCAGGGATGAAAATATTATACACACTATTATGGTAACATGTAAATATTTTGACTCAATACATAATAGCTGGTTTTTCCGATAGAAGTAGGACACTAATAAAAATATATTAAGATATATAGGGACGACCACCACAATTAGTCCAAAAAGTTCACCCAACAATTACCTTTCTCTCCTTTTGTTATTGTGTGATTGTGACATATTTATTATAAAAATAATTTATACCAACGCAACGCAATATAATTATTATTTAATGTAATATTTACAGAACATGTCGAAGTATCACCCTTTATTCATTATTTGCGCATTGCGCTTATCGAATCTTATTGGCTGGGTAAAATATGCATGTTGTCTTTTCAGGCAATATGAGTGTCCGAATCTTCCTTAGTTGTCTTCCTGTCCCACCACCAAAATGGTAGTAGATATAGCGAATGGTTTAATAATTCAATATGTTATTAAGTTGCGATGATACTTGAATGACTCTGACCAATCACAATTGTCCAGCAATGAAATTAAAATTTCAGTGATTGTGAAAAATCATTGATTGATTGATCAATCTATAGATTGGAGAATCGGTTATAATTATGTGATCATGATTTATTATCTTCCCTAAAAGGGACTAAAATGGCATGTTATAGTATGGTGACCATATTTCCACAGCTACCGGCGGTTGCCATACGCAGTCATTACTCATAATACTTGTATAGGATGTTTAAAGAGTTGCTGTGTCAAAGATCCTATAGTAGTTGTTGAAATCATCTCTGCATATTGACGCTGCGACTGCCCACCCAAAATTCTGATCTTCCCACGCACACATACCGCTGCGCCTAAACACTTGTCGCTGTGATTTGATTTATTAATTTAGAAAAGTGTATTATGGCATTACAGCCATTGGCCAATGCGGCATAAAATACATATCAGGTATAAAATAATTATAAATAGTAGTCATGAAATAGATAACAAATACTTAAGAGTGTACATAAGTGAAACGGAAAATAATTTTCAACACTATGTGGAACGAAATTTCGGCCGCGTTGAGGCGCGTTGCCATTCGGAGAGGAATAGTTGACCTGTTCGCACGTCAATTTCTTTTGTGATGGAGTCGTCTGAATATATTCTTAAATTGTGTAAAGATGACTTAAAAACGTTCCGCATGTACTTTAAAAAGAAAACATGTCAATGAATATACTATTATTATTACGAATATAATAATAAACATAACATAAAAAGGATGCATGTTGGATTTATATGACAAATTACATTTCGTTCGATTCGCGTCATTTGCACCCGCGACCCGCAATCCGCGCATCGCCTAGCCAAGATCTTTTTAGACCATGCCTCAACTGAGGTATAGCCTTAATTACTGATAAGAACCAATATAAAACAAGAAAGAAGTAGAGAAAGTAAATTATTATGTAATCTTAAAGTAAAATAATAAAAACAATAATTATGAATTTAATCTATTTAACCGCTGCTAACCCTAAAGAAAAGCTAATGAAAAAACGATAAATGCGGGATTTATAAAAACATTTTTTTTTTTAAAAAACTTGTTTTTCTCCTGGATTTTTTTGACGTCTTAAATTATTTTCAGTTTCTCAGCTAGAGTTCTAGTTTTCTTAATGGAGGGCATTTTAGTTGCGACTTATAAAGATTCGTGATACGAGATGCAAGGCAAGCCTATCATATGTATGTATCATAAACAATTCTACGAAAGCGAAATGAAAAATATTCAACAAAAACGGTCAATCGGGATAATATTTATGACGGGACCATGATATTTAGACGACAGATCGAGGAAAACGATAAATCGGGGAACGGTTAATACGGGATTATTTAACATTGTTCTTATGGGTGTTTGGCGGGACTTCAAAAATGAACGATCCGTGCAGGAAAACGATTTATGCGAGAACGGGAGATCGGGGTTCCACTGTTTATATAATATAATATGTATATATATAAAATATATACATAATGTATAATATAGGTATGGCAAAAGATGAAGTTATATTAAATGTACATATAATATTTACAATCACTAATCAACGAAAATACTTTCCAATAATATTTTTATAAAACACTCAAAATGATGCATTCACTAGTGTCTTTTATCATAATTTTGATAAATTATTGTATTTTGATTTCAATATCCTACCACATAATTGATTCGGCCTGTAATTTTAGAAGATAATCGGAGAAGGTTTGAATTCTGTTTGTAAGTGAAAGTGCATCATCAGCTAATCTTCATGCCATTTCGTCTCTTTTTGAATCGTAATTTTGCGAGTACTTTGACCTGGGACTATAGAAACTGTCCGGATGTATGTAGGTGTCGGTGACAGGTTTCTCCACTGAATACATTTTATTATGGTAAATGTTCTCATGATTTTTATTATTCAGAGGTTTAATAATGAAGGAGCCAGATTCTCTTCGTTTCTTTCTCAGTCGCATGCACGAAAGTATTGTCATGAAGAGAGATCCAAATTCAACGAGGCAGATAACAAAAATAACAATCAAAAACCCAATATACTGTTGCTGGTACCATATTTCGACTTTTGTGAGACATCCCTGAAATAAATCAAAATAAATAAGTTAAACTAATGTTTAAGATAATATTATAAAGAAACGTAAAGTTTGTAAAATAAAAGCAAAATCAACACAATTTAGCAGTATAGTATGTAGAAGTAAAATCTGAAATACTGCGACGATGCGGATGTATGAATGTACGAATTTAAGAATGCACAATATCATAATATGGAATGTTAAATAATGTTCGCAATTTCTTATCATTGTTTTCGTGCTGGGATAAATTTTTTGATCACATTTTTGCAATTTTTCTAATTTTACAAACATATTAAAAAATACGAGACGGAATTTGTCTCCTGCTATGTATAATGACCCAGCGTCATTGAGACATTTGATATAATCAACGCGGAGGAATATTTTCATCAAACATTATGCTAAATATATCCGGAAAATTGCAATAATAAAATGAATGCCACACCATATAACTCCTATGTGGATCAAAAACCAAAATAATTATTAAAACATTATGCTATATGGAATATATACCTTTATATGTCAAAAGAAACATATTTTCTTTTATTCATTATAATGTAGGTGTGTTACACTATAGAAAAAGTGACATGAATCATTCCATCATATAAATCATCCATAAAATGATGTCTGAATCAGTAATAATATTGTAGTCATTTTTATTACATGTACAAATAAATAATTACAAACCTGACTATGACGATATGGGACAAAATGCTCGGGAAGTAGTTCTTGGCAAATGGATTCATTGACTGGCCTAGGATCAAGATAGGACAATTTATTGACATCTTGTACGCAGCATGTCAATGGCACCATGAGATCACGAGGCCCTAAGCGACGCAACTGCCACAATGACATATCAAAATTTCTTCCATCTGTCATACCACAGCATTCAAACTGAAATGATAATAATGATTATTTTTTATTTAACAGTCGACAATAATATCAGGATTTGATAATTAATTATTAATTTTAATAAAAATGCAAATTTTAAAGTACTAATTCTATTTTTTGTTAAATAATTGGACCGATGAGAGTAAGTTAAGAGCGTACTTCAGTGAAACGGCAAATAATTTTCAACAGTACGTGCAACGAAATTTCTCACTAGTCGCCAATCGGAGACCGACGGTCGAGGTGTCTGCATGATGATTTGTTTTCTCATGGCGTCGGATGAAAATATTCTTAAATCGTGTAAAGATTACTAAAAAACTTTACGTATGTACTTAAAAAAGAAAACATGTCAATGAATATACTATTATTATTAGTAATATAACAATAAACATAACATTAAATGGACGCATGTTGGATTTTTATAACAAATTATATTTCGTTCGGGAAGCGTCATTTGCACAATGCTCGCATCGCCTAGCCACGATCTTTTTAGACCATGCCTCAACTGAAGTATAGCCTTAAGAGTTGAAGTGGTCCAATTATATAATAAAAAGTGGAATTAGTACAATAAATTTTGTGTTTTTATTAAAATTAATAAAACAATGCATTTACACCATGAGTTGACCATTACCATGAATTTTGATAATTTGATCACCAATGATGTCTCATTTGAAAATTATTTATTCATGTTGGTTTCTGTGGATACCACTGATTTAGGTTATAAGCATAAGGCTCATTTCGACAAGTCACTGCGGATGATGGGGAGGCATTCACTTTTGTTTACACGTGTGACTGAAAGTGAAATACTCAATTCATTCCAAAATGGTGTCAAGTGTAATAATTGCGGTTCAGGATGGAACACAAACGATTTGTGATTGTTTGTTATACGAATGTAGAAATCTCATCGAAAGAAAGAGGAATAGGATAAGAGGCGTTGGTGGATAAAATTATGGCTAATTCGATGTAATATCATAGGTAATATGATGACAGTACTCAGGGACGCAGTGCGCATGCATGGCGAGAGCAGCGGTGTGAGTGCGCATGCGCAAAAAGTCTTTTAAAAAAAAGTAGGTTGTATCTTAAAGCAAATTATATTGCTTGATAAACTGTTACTTTACCATGGTTTGGGCTAAATCCATAGCTGCGGTGAATTGTTCTTGTCCGGGAACTCCGTATCCCGCTTGCAGGGCACCGACTGCACCCCCTCGCGCTCCCTGCAGCCCCACGCAACCAGGCCACGCTACTACTATCACGCATGCTGCACACTGGCATATCAGCGAAATCATCACCATTACAAAATACTGAAAACAATAAAAAGAACAACTAAAACCACTATTTCAATTATGTAAAAAACACACCAGAATAAAAGGACGTTTACGTTTTTAAAAAAATATTAAAATATATTTTTTGAAATTATGTATATCAAATTGAGCTTTGATATGGTCACAATATGTACCTTCAGTAAATCCATAGTAGCATTAGCACTACTTCACTGGGGCTCCATTATGACTACATATACCAAAACTAGAATTGACTTTATTAATTAAATAATTAAATATGGGCCTCACTTTGGCATAATGCTAGAAGTATAAGAAGTCTAGTAGGTATACTACGAGGGTGGGTCAATAAGTCCTTAGAAAAGCCGACATGTGGCGCGACTAGTACTGTAAGCGGTTTGTTTTCATGCAGCGGCACTACCGATTCAGTATGCTGCGAAGTTTCAATCAGATTGGTCGGGTTGTTGTGTGTTTCTCGTACATTTAAAAAAAAAATTTGCTTGTGGAAAATGGAAAAATGGAAAATGGAGAAAATTGAGTTAAGAGCTGTTATTAAACATTTTAATATAAAAGGGTTAACAGCAAACGAAATAAAAAATGAGTTGGATTTAGTTCACGGCATATCTGCTCCTTCACTTGCAACTATTTATAACTGGTTAAATGAATTTAAACGTGGTCGTACATCAACAAAGGATGAACCACGCTCAGGACGTCCTGTAGAGGTGACTACACCAGAAATGATCAATAAAATCCACGATATGGTGTTAAGTGACCGAAGATTAAAGTTGAGTGAGATAATTGAGGTTACAGGGATCTCAAAAGGTAGCGTCATTTCTATTTTACATGACAAATTGGGCATGAAAAATATTTCTGCAAGATGGGTGCCACGTTTGCTCACAGTCGACAATAAACGCAATAGGGTGGTGGCCTCTAAAGCCCTGTTGTCGCTCATGCAACGCAATCCGGATGAATTTTTTCGTCGCTTTGTGACTGTAGATGAAACATGGATACACCACTATACTCCCGAGATGAAAGAACAGTCAAAGCAGTGGATTGCGAAGGCAAACCATGTCCAAAGAAGGCGAAAACCGTAAAATCAGCTGGTAAGGTTACGGCTACTGTATTTTGGGATGCACGTGAAATTATTTTCATTGACTATTTGGAAAAAGGAAAAACAATAACAGGGGATTATTATGCATCTTTATTGGACCAACTAAAAAACAAAATTGAAGAAAAACGGCCTCATTTAAACAGGAAAAAAATCCTCTTTCATCAGGACAATGCCCGTGTTCATACATGTTTACGATCAATGGCTAAAATTGAAGAATTAAAGTTCGAATTGGTCGACCACCCACCGTATTCGCCAGATTTAGCCCCCAGTGACTTTTTCCTTTTCCCAAACTTAAAAAAATGGCTAAGTGGACAACGTTTTTTTTTAAATGAAGAAGTCATCGATCGGACAAATGCTTATTTTGAGGACCTTCCGAAAACTTATTTTTCTGACGGTTTAAAAAAAATTGAGAAACGTCTAACCAAGTGTATTGAGCTCCAAGGAGATTATGTTGAGAAATAAAAAAAAAATACAAAAATAAAAACTGTTTTAATGCTTTTTTCTAAGGAATTATTGACCCACCCTCGTATTATACCAGTATTAACAGTATATTATATCAAAAAATAAATCGGAGAGAGAAAATTTGTTCGTACCAAGGTTAGTACGCAATAACCTCTGGAATACGTTGCCCAGCATCCGACAGCACCCGCTGCCACCATGAATAATCCGGCACCGATCATCGCAAGGGCAGCATAATAAAATGGAGGTTGAAGTGCTTCATTCTCTGAAGATGTCAGCAAACGGGACAAAAGTATTCTCGAAGAATCGCATAGCAGAAAAAAACCCGCTGTAAGTATTACCACCCCTGAAATCTGCATAAAAATAAAATTTAAATATTTTATAGTAATAGTATAACGGCCCCACGATGGCCGAGCAGTAACGTGTCAGTTTATAATTTCATGTGCCCTGGGTTTGAATCCCAAGTCTGGAAAATTATATAATGTTTCTTCTTCTTTCGACCATGTCCGATCCTAATAAGATCATATGGGCCTCCACAGAGTGGAGGTTGTTATTAACAAATTTTGTTTTTACAAGAAATGGATCTCAGCCACTTGCTCAACCTATTAGGTCCATACTCTGACTAATACACAATTTGAAAAACCAGATTCAAACCTGGGACCCACAACGCTTAAGCCGCACGGCCTTCATGGGACTGTCATGTTTAATATCGTAAAAACAAAATTCTCAATAAAGACAATGAAATAATTTAATGGTAAGTTACAATTAATATTATTTATAGAAGAATATTGTCATTGATTTATTAGTAACTATGTACATGTACAACATGGTCCACGTCAAGAAGTGATCTTCTCTTTAATTTATAATAAATACAAATTAAATTTCATGTTCTACAACTTATGACAAAAAAATGATATTTTTAGACAAAGTAAATTGTTATTGGGATTTTGCATATTATTGTGAAGGTGGTATGTAAACCCAATTTAAAATCAACTCAACTTACGACAAAACTATAGGAATATAAATAACTCATTCGGATATAAGTCAAGTAATACCTGTATACATTGATTAATAAGTATGTACACTAAAACCTATATTATTGACATGCTATTATAACAATGTAAAATTAAACATATAAAACTTACAAGAAATATTATGTTAAAACTTCCCAAAAGCGCCTTCGAACTGAACACTTTGCGGCACTGCATTTTATTATAATTCTTTTAACGTTTATTCAACAATATTATTAATAGTAATTTTGGATTTATAATAACAAAGAAATTGAACGATATTCCATACACTCACTATCCTATGCACAAACATTACACATGATATAAAATGAAAACGGAATTATAACAGGAAGGAAGCAAAAGCTATTGTAACTATAGTCATCATGGTAGAGTGGGGGCCAGGAATGACCATCATCTATTGTTGTATACTTTTATAGAACATGTATGACGATTTGAATGATCACAATTTACGAAAAAAAACTCATTTCTATAAATCACTTGAGGATTCAAACTTATACAGCCTTAATACGTAGAATATTTGGCTAATATTAACAGTTGAAGGGAAATACTGTGTTGATAATATGTGTATGTTCAAGCAGACGGTAAACATAAAAATATACCGGTAGTAATGTTTTGGTCAGTTGAACCAGTGATTCACAACCAATTTTGTTGTGTATCATGCCATTATATTGGATATTGCAAGTATGTATCATTATACTTATTTTGATATTCACAACTGCACCCACAGTGCAGTAGTTGGTAGAGCACCTTTCTCCGAAGCCATGGGTTACGGATTCGATTCAGTGACTGCCAAAAAAACACATTTCGTTTTCTCAATGTGTGTAATCCAGTGCAAAGATGTATTTTAATACACAAAAGCTTCAAAGAAGCAAGAACTCAATGGGTATGACTAACAATCGTTCCTCGTAAAAAAAGTTTGTTAATTTAACCTTCATTATGCAAAAGATCAAAAATGGCACATTTACTTTTAGTGCTCGGCCGTAGTGGTTTGGCGGGCGCGGCGCGGCGGCGTCTTGCCAAACTCAAAAGTATAACCGTGTGTATTATTGCCCCAAAAAAGACACTGTCTACGAACATTTCACACACAGTCATACGTTTGAGTTTTGCAAGATGCCGCCGCGCCGCGCCGCGCCCGCCAAACCACTACGGCTGAGCACTTATTCATCAAAATTGTCGAAACTACCAATAACAATCACATCCAACTAACTATATTGTTAAGAAAATTTGTACTAGGTCACATACAACCTACGATTCATTAACACTGTTATCCAAGTCTATGTGGATAACAGGCACCGCTAGCTCAGGGTACTGGGTTTCCGCACTATCTCTCTGGTGAATTCCAATCCTGTTACGGAAAGGACCATCGGAATCAATTGGTATCCGATGGATGTGTTTATCATACCGTTGCAGCGGTTAATTGCGACCATTGAAAACTAAGCTCGAACTGGACGCCAAAGCCTTTTCTGTGAAAGAAAAGAACGTAAAAGAACATAATATAGGGTACAATTAAATTAAATGAAACACCGTGATAATTTAATCTCACTGTATTTAATATGACATTGTAATTGAAAGTCAATGGTACTATATCGTAATAACAAATAATTACGAAAGTACATAATGGCAGTACAACGCCGAAGTGAAATCACCATCGTTCATACACGATGGCATTATAACATAAAGAACGAATATTTACGTTAAACAAAAAACACGCTACCGTCTGCAAACTATAATATTTCCTCAGCAACTTAACCTAGCTTAAACAAAATATCCACATGTGAGTGAGATTATAATTAACACAAATAACTTAAGATTAATAATAAAAATGAAACGTATTTACAGCCGCATGGCGGAAGCCATGCGGACTCGCTGATCCCACGTCCTCTAGTGTCAAAGTTCAACCAGAAAAGAATTTCTAGCGATCGGAGATTGATCGGCCAAGGAACGATCCCCCCCACCACTTATCAAACCCGTATGCTTTCTCGAAGTACCAACCGCAGGATTTTAGTGTTGCCCGCGAGAGAAAAACCTCTCCACTAATTAAAATTGTTAATTAGCCCGTAGGTGACGTCTGCAATGTCACAATATCTTGTGATATTATGTACACCTAAAATTTCTTTGTACACAGTATAACACGAATAATATTAGTACAAACGAGTATGCGTGTATTTAATATTATTTACAGATAATTGCAGCATTTTAATTGACATAACCTAATTGGTGAAAAAAGCTAACTTTCTATGAGGATTGGTTGTCAGCGATTTGCTCGACCAATTGGGTACATGACATTTATCGACACACATATTGAATGAAAAAATGTGCGAATTTTGCACAGTATCTCCCATAGATCAAGGTACATTCACTTTAAACTCTACTCCACAGTGGGGCGGTGTGTAGGTACCTATCATAAAAACACAAAATTAACAGTTTAATGTTTGTTTATTTGCCAAGAAGCGAAATGGTTGTTCATAACTGAATTAGACCAATGGCCAAGGGGAGACATGCTCTAGTGAACATGAAGGGTGACTAATTACAGTTGAGAGCTACTGCCGATGAATATATTATACACATCAGAGTACAAAAACAATTCTCATTATTCTACCAGTTGCTTTTATCTTAGTAAATTTAGCAAACGCGGAACAGTTTTTAATACTGTAAAAAATACAAACAGATAAAATTTGGCTGACCGGACAAAAAAGCAAAAGTAAATGTAACTAAGCACCATTGTAAAAATATATTTTGATTACAGCTTCATCAATATATTTCAGGATGTAGACATTCTTAAACATGTTTACATAAGATATCACAAAAGGTAGTATGTGCCAATTATTATTCATCTTTTGCTTGATTTCTAGTTGATTAATTCCACCAGTACTACTAGTGTATCAGGCTATAACCGATTCTTCAAAATGACAATGAGATGACTGACTTCACACAACAGTGGCATACTTTAATTTACCTACTTTATTTTTCTAAAAAGATTTACTTCTATGGACTTGAATCTTTGGTATGCATTAAATATTGCTTTTTTTGTTCTTCAACATTTTCAACTTTAGTGCAAGAACGTAGTGGTCAGCGGCGTCTTGCGCAACTCAAACGTATAACCATGTGTGAAATGTTCGTAGATAGTGTCTTTATTGGGGCATATCACACACGGTTACACGTTTGAGTTGTACCAGCTGCTGCCCGCCCGCAACTGTGGCCAAGCGCTTAGGAGAGAATCATTTTAATTATGGAATAAAAAAAACGGGAGCTTGAGAAAATATTATAATACAAAAAATATTCCATAACAAATATTATGTACATATTTTATTAAATGTTTAAAAGTCCAATTTTTTGCTTTTGGAACCTCCACACCCTAAGCTGGCACCATCGTCTTGTTCTCTTTCACTAGAATCTTGTAACTCTGAAAAAAATTAAAAATCAATTACTTAACATGGTATAGAATATCTTGCCTATTTGTAATTCAATACTGAATAACCACTATAATAATAATGGCTTTGACTTGAATCGTATAAATCCCCACAAAACTATGATGTTTAGAAAACATACCTGGAGGCAAATGCAATTTCTCAATGAGAAACTTCTTTCTTCTTAGTTTGAATGCCAAATCCAGGGTCGACGGTACGTATGGAACCAATGAATTCATAGCAGAGATCTTGGTCAAGTAAAACAAGCCGTGATAATCCCTAAGCACCGGATCTGACTCACGATTTTTACCAGCGAATGATTCAAGTCTGATTGAAGTATCCACACAATGTCTGATGTTAAGTATGTCACTTGGACTCTGAAAAGTAAATTCCAAATTAAATATACAGACTTTTCATGACAATTCTTATTGAAAAGCAAAGAGAGTGTCTTCGCATATCCGGTCCAACACATCACGGGGATCAATATGGAATGGAAAAAATTGATGGTTTGTTCAACATCAAGACATTGTGATGTGTCGTAGGGTAAAGTGGTCATAGCATGGTGTGTGTGGAGATATTTCGATTGATAAAAGTCGTGCTGTAGTTCTTTGTTTAGAGTCAAAATTATTGTAACAGGTTACAGTCACATTCGTAATAATGAATTCACTTATTACTAAAAATTGATTACCATTAGTGTCGGTATAGATTTTTTATTTCAAAAAGGTGCACCCCCACTCTGGTAAATAGGACATGCAGAAATAAAGTTTAAGAATAAATAATTCTTAATTGCCCTTGAACCCAGTCATATAAAAAAATGTAATATTGTGATTATTAATTTTGGCACATTTACAAAAGTATTGAACTAAATGAAAATATTTTTAAATGTCAAATTAATCGACTCACGCATATAATAAAAGCATCTTAATACACTTACATCAAATAGATGACTTGGTATGGTCAAATAAACAACAGCATTCGCAGATCGTACAACTGCTCTGAGCAGATACAGAAATTTTATCAGATGTTTTGAGTTCTCAGAATTATTACATGATGTTGATGATTCAAATGTCTGCCACAGAGGAGATGCTAATGATCCGATAGCAATTCTCAAAATTTTATCATTTCCAATTACGTTTGATTTCGAGTATCCATCTTCTTTAATTATATTGCATATGAATTTCATCAGGTCCTCATAGGCATCGTTTCCAACTCCTTAAAGTATAACAATTAATTAATTGAACTGATATTTATGCATTTCTATATAATAGTAGATTATATACCGAAGATAGGTTTGTAGACCAAAACATCTATCAACATCAAGAACTCGCAAATTGTAGAATTAACGAAATCTTTGTATCGAAATCATTATACCTATTAAATACGAATAGAAAGATAAATTACTTGTTGAATTATTGTTGAAAATAAAAAATAAATTATTAAATTGAAGAAATCCACTGGCTTAGATTAAATTACTGATGTACTGTATATAATATACGGGATGCTGGTTTGACTTGGAACAAAGCAAGAAGACTGGCGAGCGACAGGGATTCTTGGAGGCGCCGCGCCGCGTTGTGTCCATATGCTCCAACTAAAGGGCGAATATGGCCGAAGAAGATACATAAATATAGTAAAAAAACTTACGAGAGTTAGTTGCTGCATCACAAGACTTTGGGGGTTTCCAAATGTGTTTAGTAGCCTTATTTAAAACATCCTTTTCTATATATTTAGTAAGATCATAATAATGGCCAAATTGCAAACTAGGTCCCATTGCAGATTCAACTGGTGCTAAATTGTTATAACGCCATGCAATCTTCAGGTCTTTTTCCGAGTCACAATTTTCAATATCAGAATTTATCGATTGGTTTTCTGCATTTGTGGGAGACGGCAGCTGAGAAACCTGTAAGAATATGGATTTTAAATTCAATAAAAAATTTTACAAGTAAATTTGATATTTAAGCAATGACATATTAAATGGACAACTCGGCTTACTTCAACTTCATATCGGCGCGCACGAAAAATTGTGCATGAAAGTCATTCACAGATATATAGGTAGACGTCACGTGACCATATGACGTATCCATTTCCATTATGCGATACATGCTTCGAGAATTTATAGTAATATAACCTTTATTGTAATGGCGTATTAGTGTCATTACTCATTGCGTTAGAAACAGATTCTAGGTTACTAACGACTTCTCGGAGATTAGACGTTGTAGATTGTATGGGCAGACCCAGCGGTGTCGCCAGACCGCTTCCAAGCAGAATGTTCATTTGAGCGTAGGATACCGATATTAAAATATGAATTTCGCCATCCGGCAGACCCGACACAAAGTGAGTGTCATTTTATTTTCCAGATGCTTCGTCCATATTAATGTCATTGTATTTAAGTACTAGTTAAAACTTTACATACAATGAAAATTACGCAAAGTAAGTATGACAAATTTAATACCAATGTTTTATAAAAATCAGCAATTGATCACAAAATTAAAAACTATAGAATTTTTGAACCTACTGATATATTTGATGAAATTTAAAAATTCTATTGTCACTAATCTACCAAACACATTTATTGTTGTGATATTATAATAAAACAAAAACATCAAATATTCTAAAACTAATAGAAGGCAAAGTTGAATGTGTAAACACGCCAATGTGGTGTGTGTGGTCCGTAATGCTCGGATACTATCATATGCCATGTTGGCAGGAGCAGTAGGTTGTGTTAATAAATTATCAAAATTCTTACGAAACAGTCAGGATCATTGTCAAGTATCGCCAACAGCACTGGATGGTTACTAACAACGCCTTCAGATAAAAAATATTTTAACATCAGTTTGGAATAGTTAGCGTGTTTATCTTCCTCTGAAAAGATAAAAGGACAAAATCTGTGGGTATGTCATTTTTACTTTTTCGATTTTATGGAAGGTTCTAATGTGGATCAAATTACATAAATAATTTATTGATTTTTAAAAAATAATGACTTACCAATGATAAAAATACTACCCACAGGAATTCCGCCACCTAAAATAGTTAATAGATTATTAAATCAATATAGAAAATTAAATTTAAATGATTCATTTAAAGATATGGGAAAAACAAATTGTATTATAAATTCCCCAGTTCGTGCAGCCTTTATCAATAATTGTTTGTTCTCAAAAAGAATTTTTTTCTACCATGTCCGATCGAAAGATCATTATATGGTACTCCATAGAGTGGAGGTTGAATTGATAGATTTTTGTTTTCAGAAGAAATGGAGGTACAAGTCGGTGTACAGGAAGCCAGGCAGGAACTGTGTTGATTTTCATAGCCGATTTTGGCAAAACT
Source organism: Rhyacophila brunnea (assembly GCF_057557595.1). Taxonomy (NCBI): domain Eukaryota; kingdom Metazoa; phylum Arthropoda; class Insecta; order Trichoptera; family Rhyacophilidae; genus Rhyacophila; species Rhyacophila brunnea. The sequence continues at coordinate 23,231,236 of NW_028233350.1, forward strand.
CATGAATTCAAGAAGGAAAACCTAACATAACCTGACAAATAATCCAGTATATTAGCTATTTTCAAAATTTGTTTGCCGCTGGCTTCCTGTAAGCCGACAAGAACCGAAATGGTTATTAGCCACTTTCTCAGCCTATTAGGTCCATATACTAGTCCAAACACAAATTTAAAAACAACATTCGAATTGATTAGACCCACATTATAGCCGATAACGACTTGGCCATCATTTGCGTTAAAAAGAGAATACTGAAACTATATAATAATTTAATATGATGCGTTTCTGAGTGAAGTACAGTGTAATACTTGAAAATAGTGTAAACTGTAAACAGTCAATCAACATAAGTTTTTATGCACCATATACATACCGATTACATGGTCCAAAGCTGGTATTCCTGATGAAATTAGTAATTGATTGTTTTGTAATACTTTAGTGCCAGGTATTTTTTTAAATCCAATCTTATTGGCAAATATTTTCGAGAGTGGTTCCATTTTCACAAATATTTTATTCGAAAAATCGTGTAAATAATGTGTCATAGGTTAAAACCAGGAATCATAGCCACTATATTTTGGTACGCTAGTTTCGAATTCGTACACACAGTTGATGCATTACCAAGTATTTGCTAGAGTGCTTTGTTCAAACTAATCTCTAGAAAATTTTATCAATGGGTAAGTAGGTAAGTACTGTAAATAACTTTTCATGCAAATCCAAAATATGGTTATGATATAAATAATGACATTTAAGTATCATAGATAATCATAGATAATATGACTTTGTGTCGGCTCAATCAGTGATGCCATTTTTTTCTATACTGATCACGTGATCAGTGATCAGTGAAAAAATATAGTATTTTCTAAAAACTATAGTACAGGAACATTTTTATTATATAGTATCGACATATTTGGTGTAAAAGTATAATATTTCACGTTTTCACGCAAGACTATTAAAATGTTGAGACTGCGCTGGATCGGCCACGTGCATAGAATGCCGAAGGATATACCGGCGAGGCGGACTATGTACGCAACACCCGATGGGAAGAGAAGGCCTAGATGGCTGAATTGCGCCACAAATGATTTAAAAATACTCGGACAAAGCAACTGGAGAGTGTCGGCGCTGAATCGTCCAGGACGGAGGAAGTTTTTGAAAGAGGTCAAGACGCGCCAAAGGTTGTAGTTTTACGTAGGTGTATTACCTATCTAAAGTTGTAGTCAATGACAACGTCCAATCTCTTTGGTCGTAGTGCCATATCTATAGGTTAGTTTTTTTTTTCCTAGATGCCTTTATGGATACCTCGCATTTACTATCGAGGTTTCTTTAAGGACTTTGGCACGCAAACTACTCTACTTGATGCTAGTCAAATGAAAATTGTACCGGCTGAGAGAAGATGCCTTATTGAAAACTATTCTTCTACCCGCATCGGGTATTGCTAATTTGAATTCAGCCAAGGCCTATGAAACCGCCTTGCAAAAACCCTGAAAATTCTTTGTAGCGCAAGGCGGTGGTGATTCTGGTGAATATTTTGTCGTAAGTACCTATTCATTGGGAACTGAGGACTGCGATTTGTAGCCGAGTTTTTCCCGTGGTAAAAGAAATGTCGTATAGGACTGATATTATGAGCATATAGGTACTTATCCTATCTTATATGACTGCAGTCACTGGATCTGAAAGGCATGAATCATCATTACATGTCACCATTTATTATTTTTATTCTTTTTATTACATCAATCCAGAAATTAAAAAGTGCATCTCTTCCGGCCTCGTTTTTCATGGTCCCCGGAAGGTCTCGAATGTCCGCATCTGCCATCTGTAATAAAAAGTTCAGGTTGTGCCGCTCCTTGCTAAAGATTTGACAATCTATGAGGCCTCCTCCCACGGCGCAACTGAAATCTGACAGAACTGGTTTGTGAAGGATCTCATCATAGACTAATGATCTCATAAACTGGCCAATGTGACGCTTCGCACGCGGCGCTACTGAAACTCAGTTGAAATAATAATCAAATAACCTCAAATTGTCAAACTGGACTATCAGCTGTGTTGTACAAAACACGCGCGCTTATTAGGTTATTTTAATTTAAGTTAATATTTAACAAACAATGTCTTCGAGCGGGTCAAGCGACGAGGAGACTTTGGTTTTGTATCAATACAACAGATACAGGAGTCAAAATAAAAGAAAATATTGGATTCATCCTTATATAGAAAGGAACATAAACTGCAGACTATTTGTTGCTGCAAAGGAACTGCAAGAAACCGATTCCAAATTTCTAGCTTTCTATAGAATGTCCAAGGAAAGCTACCTCGAGCTTGTTAGGATCATCACTCCTGCTATTCAAAAAGAAAATACAAACATGCTCGCTCCGCTCATCTTGTACTTTTGAGCATCTTTTGAGTTTTGACGTCTCTGGTTGTTTCGGTTTTTACGATATGACGCTAGCGGCTTTACGAAGTGCTACCAATTTTGGTAAGAAAATATGATTTTTCACCGAAATCTAATGATGTTGGTACCACTGTTTTACGGTGTCTGGAAACTTCAGAGACCGCGCGACTAGCATGTCGCATCTCTTCGCGACCGTTTTGAAGCTGAGAGATTCCGGTCTCGCCGTCAGCGAGCCGCCATTGAAATACATTAGCTAGATACTGGCTGGAATTTTAGTTTCAGTTCCGACGGACATAAGTTGCGCCGTGGGAGGATGGCCTAAATGTAGGACGTCCTGGGTCGCTTCCGTCGTCGCATGGACACTTTCCATCAGATGTTATTTTAAACCGGTGCAGGTATGCTCGCATGACTCCGTGACCTGTAAGAATCTGAGTAATTTCAAAACACGGCCCCTTATGCACCCTGACGTCTCGTGCTGCTGAAATTGAACGTAAAAACTTTCGGGTCAACCCCCTGTCGAAGAGTTTAGGTATCGTGAGTTCCATTCGTTTTTCACCATATCTGAAATTGTAATTTTCGCGTAGCTCAGAGGAAATTTGTCATAAGCTATCGCGGTCTTGAGTTCAGAGGCACCATGCCGAGCCAATTTGTCGGCTCTTTCATTTCTTTCTATCCCGGTATGTCCCCTTATCCACTTGAAGTGCACCTCGGGGTGGCGTCGTCTCAGTATTGCGGACTCGCTGTGAATAGAAAAGACAATCGGATTAGTAGACAAGGGATCTCCAATTGCTTGGATTTAGCTTTTGGAGTCCGAATAAATACAAATACTATAGTTTTCGGTGAGCTTTCGTTGGATTGGATCAGAGCCTGCCCACTCCAGAGCGCGTTGGATGGCATAGAGTTCGGCCTGCATTACCGTACAATAGCTGGCAAGGCGGTACTTACGAGCCGCTATCTCACCGCCATTGATGTATACCACAAACCCTGCACCAGTACTGCCATCAATTTTGCTCCCATCCGTGATAATCGGCATGTTATTGCGCTCGTTGCTTTCCAACGTTGCAGGATAAGAAACCACTTCAGAAAATAGTCTAGCCGGGTGTGGCAGCCTTCTATAGTCCACCGGTTTTTCGTAAAGCCTATCGTCTGGCAGAAAACCTGCGAGGCCCTCCTCGGCCATTCTTGCAAGTTTGAGCGAAGTTACCGCTGCTCTTTTGGAGATGCAGTTCGCGTGCTTCGACCAATTTAGTTTGTCATCGATTACTACCCCTAAAAGTTTAAAATCCTTAGAAAAAGATAGAGATTGCCCATTCATCACCAGCGAAGACGGAGAGACGCGTCTCCTAGTAAAGAATAAAACCTTCATTTTCTCCGCGGAGAAAGACAGTTTGACCTTCATTCCCCAGGCCTCGACGCTCTCCAACACGGTGTTTCTCATGGTTTCTAGAAAACCAAGTTCTTTGGATTCCACAATCAGCAATACATCATCAGCAAAGGCCTGTGCGTGTACACCTTCAGGAAACGGCATAGAGAGAAGATCGTCGAGAACTATGTTCCACAGGACAGGACCGCAAGACGAACCCTGTAGCATCCCTTGGATGTCTCTTTAGTAGCAGATGCTCCAGCATATTTGACGAAGACTCTCGGTCGGATAGATAGTTTTTGATGAGCCTGAAAATGTTTGCGGGACAATTTTTACACTTCAACTGTTGAAGAAGGTATGGCCACCATGCCTTGTCAAACGCCCCTTTGATATCAAGAGATAGGTACCGCCACCAGTAGCGCACCCAGGGGGGGGGCCAGGGGGCCTTGCCCCCCCCCAAAATATGCAAATCATCAGAATGATTGTACACATTGAAATCGAAAGTCAATAAACTATACCTTGGGCTTAGACAAACAACACGGCAAAAAATAATTTGTAATTCTCCAGCACCCTTTTTAGTAAAATTTCTTAGATTTTAATTTCTAACACGAAAATTTCGAAACACTGATGTCAGGTTTTTTTAGAAACCCGTTCCCTAATGAAATTCTCGGTGTCCACCCGAATTCTGGAGAAGTATAGGTGATTGTTTGGGAGGGTTGACAGGGCTCTAGCCTGGGGGCCCGGGCTGTGGGGGGCCGGCGTGTCGGGTTGACCAGATAAGTGAGATAAACACACACCATAAATTATCTTTAATAGTAAAAAAAGTCGCCTGCGGCGCTATTACACTTCATGACTATGAACATTTTAAATTATATAATTGTCCAATATATTTTCAGATTATTATGTGTCGATACTCGACAGCTCCATTATTAAAGTAGATGTAATGAAAATCGCCAATAATTCACTGTATAAGTACCCTCAATTTGAACTAAAACACAATTTGAAAAACGTTAATGTAGTGTTTCACACTGTCTTTAATCTAAGCGGTGGATAGGGGGCCCGTAAAATACCCTAGCCCAGTGGTCGGCAAACTCATTAGTCAATAGAGCCAAATATCAACAGTACAACGATTGAGATTTCTTTTGAGAGCCAAATTTCTTAAACTGAAATTATATGCGTAGATAGTAAGTAGGTACACTGCTAATTTACTTAATGAACTTTAGTTAAAGTTTTAAGTCCTAATTAAATTATAGGTAGGTACACCGAATAAAACTGAATAACATACGTAATAATGATCTTATTTATTAATAAAAATTAAATTGTAAGTCAGGTATCCATAAAATTGAACCATGACAATGACTGACAAACTCAATGTGAATAATGGCCTTGCATCTCCTTGTAAAGTTTGGGTCAGGTTCGTATGTTGTTGATTTAATTTTAAGCACGATTCCAGGTTCTCATCAGTAAATCGATTACTCAATTTACTCTTGATTTCCTCTCTTGGAAATCTTTTTACTAACCACAAAACTTGCAATATTAACATTGTTGAAAGATTTTATTCAGTACCTAATTAAATTCAGAACTTTATTTTTCTTGACTCTTCTTCTCAGCTGCTTTCTTCCTTGCATCATCGACAGAATATTTAGCGCAAAATTACGAGTTTTTAGTTGTAGTATCTCTCTAAATTTGAATGCGCTAATTTTTCCCGACACATAAATAAAGGTCGGTAAGCCATTTAAGTTTTGAATAAACGCGAAGTCTCGGTCTATTCAACATTACATTTACGGTTATCCTCTTCCATTTTCTTTGCTTCTTCTTTTTAGCCATGTCAAATATGGCAGAGAGCATCTGTGGCAGAGCCGCACTCAAGGGACCAAAGAGCCGCAGTTTGCTGACCATTGCCCTAGCCTGAGGGCCCGTTTCAGGATGTGGGGGCCATGGTGTAGGTACACCGAGTGCAATAGACAAAAGACAGATAAACGAGATATTAGGCTGTGTTGTATTGAGTAGGTTGTGTATAATTTAAAAGCAATAATACCTTTTTTGTCCATTTTCAATTAATATTTTGAAACCTCAATATTAAAAAACCAAAAATCTGCGATAAACATTCGGCGAAAAGAACGACTACACCCACTACGGTGGTGATGTAAATAAAAAGAACATTTTTTTCGGTGGAATTCGGCATTAATATTGTAGCTCTCTAGACCAGTGTTCCCCAAACTTTCGACATCTGTGTACCCCTTCTATAATTTTCGTAACACTGAGTACTCCTCATCAAAGAAAAATGCATATAAGTACTTTAATAACAATCAAAATATATTCCTTTTGTAGTACATCAACAAAATAATAATAAACGAAAAATAAAATTCATTCATAATAAAATCTGTACCTCAGAGGCAGACGGATGCAACTCCGTTTTTGGGGAAAATGAGTTTTTTTAAGAATCGTCAGCATAAAGGCTTTATTTATTAGAGGCAGAGAGATGAAAGTCCTAGTTGCTATAATAAAAAAAGATATAAAGAATAGCATAAAGATGCAAATGCCATACCTACCTTAGAAGCAGAAAAATGCAAATCCAATAATCTGCAATATGTACTAAACGAGAACCAGCCGGGAGAAGAAGCCGGCTTTAGAAGACGACACAGAACTATGGACCATATCCAAGTCATCAGAGAAATCAGAGCGGTAACAGGAATACAAGCTGCGCTATCCATGGGTTTTATAGACTATGAGAAAGTGTTCGATTCTATAAAGAAATTTTCAATACTCGATGCACTCATAAATCAAAGAGTCCCCGGGTGATAAATAAATATTTTCTCCATAAACCATCAGCAAAGGAGTCCGACAAGGTGATACGATCTCACTTAAACTATTTACAGCTACCCTTGAAGACTTTTAAGGCAACTTGACTGGAATGGCAAGGGTCCCCATAAATGGAGAATACGTGAGTCATCTGCGCTTTGCCGATGACAATACATAGTAGTTTGCAAGACTCAGAAAACCTCCAAAGCAGAATGCAGGAACTCGCTGAAGTAAGCAACAAAGTAGGCTTGAAAATAAATGTATCAAAGAAGAAAGTCATGTTCAACTGCTTTGCGGGCCAAAAAGAGATCCTCATCAATGCCATTCAGCTCTAACAGGTGAAAAACTACATCAATCTGGGACAAGTGTCTATAGATGGATGTATATTTGATGAAATTGTTCGCAGAGTAAAGCTAGGCTGGAGTGTTTTTGGGCGCCTGAATAATGTCTTCAAAAGTGACCTTCCACTGTGCCTAAAGCGCAAAGTTTTCAACCAGTGTGTGCTTCCCGTGATCACAGAAAACGAGATCAAAGAGAGATCCAAAAACATACGAGTAGCACAACGTGGTATGGAGAGGTGCATCCTGGGCATAACGCAAACGGACAAAAAGAAGAATGTTTAGATAAGGGAACAGACAAGGATTAATGATGTGATAGAGTTTATTAAAAGCTTTAAATGGAGATGGGCTAGACACATAACTCGAAGAAGAGACAATCGTTGGACAAATCTAGTCATCCAGTGGTATTCAAGAAGTACAAAACGTCCGCAAGGTAGACCCAGAGGCCGCTGGATTGATGAAATGATAAAGTTCTGCGGAAGTACATGGCAACGCAATGCACACGACCGAGAGAAGTAGAATCAGCTTGGAGAGTAGCGAGGCCTTCATCCAGCAGTGAATAGATTCAGGCTGATGATGATGACATAATAAAATTTAAAAAAAAATGTGTTTTGCTTTGTTATATTTATACCTATAAGTTTTTCTAACTTACAAATTGTTTTATTTTGGCTAGATAAATAAGACACAAGTCCACATTAACAAAATATCTTTAGAGGCAGAAGGATGCAAATCCATACTACGTTTTTTATTTTATTTTTTAGATATAAAATTGTATTATATTTCTTCTTTTCTTACATATTCCAGAAGTACTTTAATTGAATTAGAATTCAAAAAATAATGATCAAGCTATATTTTCTTGGGAGTTATGAGTATTCGTTTAAAATAAAATTATTTTTGTTTGTTTTCTGGCTTTCCTGAACAATTGGGTATTTGGCACTTGCATCCGTCTGCCTCTGAGGTACAGAAATATAAATAAAAGTTATATTATAAAAAATAACATTCATTATAAACCATGAGAAGGATGAAATTATTTTTGTTGAAATGACAGATCATCATAATTTGGTTCCCTGGTTATTAATTTTAATCTGAGATGCGGTTCCACACCCAAAGGCTGTTCCTTTTTTTGACTTAATGTCTACAAATGCTGAAAAAGCAACTTCACATAGATATGAAGTTGAAAAATGCAATGTATTTCAGGAATTTCTCTGTTAAAACTGGATACACATGTTGCATTTGCAACCTTAATGATGTTTAAGTACACTCCTTATATTTATTTTGCAAGAATCCGTCTGAAGCTAATAATTCCAACAATTGCTCTTCTTCCGCATGCGATAAACCTTCTAGCAACATCCATGTATTAATGCTTGTTGCACCAGGCGTAGCCATAACCCGGTGCAGCGCGTACCTCCACCAAACTCTTCCCGTACCCCAGGGGGTATGCGTACCACAGTTTGGGAAACACTGCTCTAGACCAAGCGGGTAGCACAGCCGATATTATTTAAGTAATGTTTAAGCATACTAGGTACACATGTCCAGCATGGTCGCTGTTCATTTCCAATCCGCCAGTCGCTGATGACACGCTCAACGGTTACCGCCACTATGCCTCCAATTTAATAAAAACTAGGAGAAACTGTACAAATATATCGCCGTGTATTGTGAAATTATGTAAAAATATTTTTATGAAGAAGAAAAAGAGCCTATGGGACTAACGTCCATTCTCCTCCTTCGGCCCCCCCCCAATAATAAATCCTGGGTGCGCTACTGACCGCCACTACGAGCTGACAATCGCGGTTAGTCCCCCTGATTCGATCAATCGTTGCATGAAGCGCGTCTTCAGTACTCTTTTGAGGGGTGAAACCGTACTGGTATTCGCTGAGCAGGTGTTTAGTCTGAAGTTTCCAGGATACTCGATTAATAAATAATTTTTCGAGTACTTTGCCGAATACGGGCAACAATCCGACTGGCCGATATAACGAGACGTTAGCGTAGTCGTCCTTTCCCGGTTTGGGAATGACCACCACTACCTTCCGGATGTTTGGAAAATGACCAATTCGCAAACAAGCATTGTAAAGAGCGACAACTATGCTAGGAACAGTAAAGAATGAATTGAGACAGATATCCGCTGTGAAGCTGTCGTGTCTCGGGCTTTAGTTGGATTGAACAGCCTTATTGTTCTTTCGACCTCCTCGACAGTGAAGTTCTCATCGTCATCTTCCTTTGAAGGAATCGAGGCGGCATTTCGGATCAATGTCTGTTGCTCAGTTTCGTTTGCAATATTGTCATCTGGAAAAAATACGCAAGTAGAGCCTCTGCAGATTCGAGAGCTGAAGAGGTCATGCGACCGTTGATTATCAAAGTTTCAGGCGGTTTGAACGCCTTTCTTTTGAGCATTCTCTGAAGACTAGACCATACACTCTCTTTTCCCTGAGCCGAGTAATGGCTCTTCCAGCTTTCTAATTTCGCTTCCCCCATCGCAGTTTCATACTTATTCTTTGCGGCTTCAAATATCTATCGAGTGAGCGGCCGTCGAACCACGCCTGAATTGCGAAATATTGTCCTTGCTACCTACTCTAAAAGCCGTCTTCAGTGTATCCAGTTTCGGACTCCACCATGGATTACTTTTTCTTTGGAATCCTTCGCCCGAAGAGCGCACCATCGTGCTCTCGCATACCGACTCGTTCGCCAATGACCATTCTTTGACAATGTCTTCGAGCTCATGTGCGTCTATGACGCTATCCAACCTACCTATCTACAGTGATACCGCGATCCTTAATCTGGGAAATAAGTGCAAGCCCAAAATCTATCCAGTTAGCCTTGGACGTCTTAAACAAACCTGGTCGCTTTTGATTGACATTTGAACTTTTGTTTACAGCGTAGCTATCTGCGGCCTGTAATGAAAAAACAGTCGCATTGTGGTCGGATCCCAACGCTGCATCATGACATACTCTCCAATTTTCAACTCTGACGAGTAGAGCGTTGGAACACGCAGTAATATTAATATAGGTAGGTAGCTTTCCAGCTTACGAGTTCCTCTGATCGTTTCAAATGTAGGGACAGAACCCTCGTTTAATACGTTTAGGTCGTGCTGTGCTAAAAAATCTGACACGGCTGTGCCTCTGCTATCAGTACGTCGACTGCCCCACCAGATGCTCTTTGCGTTTACGTCGCCTCCGAGCAACAGCCTGTGACATTTTGAAGTGTTCATGAGCCTGCTCATGTCAGTCAGCGATTCATCGATCAGCACCGACGGCGCGCAGTACAGTGATCCGACCAGTAGCTTTTCTCCTAAGTAGTCGAGTTCTACAACAGCGCAACTATATGAGCTAAACTCGGAAAGTAAAATGCAGTGAGCTAGAGATGACGTTCGATGCACAAGAATAGCTGCCTTCACTGGATACAGACTGCTCGGCTTCTGAAAAATGATACCTGAAAAAAGCGACGAAGGAATTTGACTCGTGTTGCCTGTGTACGGTTCCTGGAAAAGCCAGGTCCACGTTATTAGATTCCATATACCTGATGAAAGAGACTGTGTCGACCTCGCACCGTGCAAGATTTGCTTGTGCAACTTTTAGGTGTATAGCCATTATTGGTTTCCGAAGTCAGTTGCGGAAGTAGACTTGGCTTCTTGTTGGCGGTGCAATATGCATTCGCGCGATAAAGGACTGTGACCCGCCGGAGCCGTCAGATGGAGCCGCCTATTTTTCCGGACGCAGTTGACGCATGTCAACTTTTCCTTTTTGGGACATTCCGAATTTTGTGCCCCCCCCCCACATCCCCGACACGCAAAGGCTTCCTTGCAAGTATGACCAGTATGCCCATACCCTAGGCATTTCGTTCAATGCACAACACTAGAGCATGACTGCACTCGAACCCGCTGGAAACCAACGTTCAGGCCGCCAACTTCTACCATCTGATGATCCTCCAGAATGTAATTGGATTTGCCCTGGATACGACCTTTCGTTTTGAAAACAACCCTGAAAGAATTGTCCGCTGAAGTTCTGATGAAAGCATTTTGATAACGTAGTGCAGTTATCAATAATTGTTCCCCCCTTCGAAATTTTCCTCAATACCCTTTAAGACAACCCTCGGCCTTTTAAGTGAGCTGACCGATGCGAAGAGAACGTCCAAGCCGCTGACAGCATCTACCAGTCTCTGGGAGTCGTCCTCGCTCATGACTTTGACGATGCACTTGTTGTTAGTCGCCCTCACCAATGATACGACAGCGATCCCTAGACCGGAGACGCCCACCGTTTCTCTGATACATTTCTCAACCTCCGAGCTCGTCTTATTATTGTCTTTGCTTGTTAAGGTGAGGTTAGGCTAGGCCGATGGGCCGCACTAATCTTCACAGTGATGTGTTTGCCTTCACAGAACATCGAGCATGTAAACTGTGAGGATCCTTGACCACTATGAACATGGACTGAACTGAACAAGTACAAATTACAGCGCTCGGAATGGAGCGGAACGCCCCGGGACGCCATTCCTGTTCGTGGGATTTCCAAGGATGGCGTTTCTGTTCATTAAAACCTCGAAAATGGCGTACCGGTTCGTAAAATATCCGACGGACAGCGAGTCGTCTAGTAAAATCCTCAAGCGTCAAACCTAATATTATTACGTTCCGGGTTAGATTTAAAATTTACAAAAATGAATTGATAGGTACAAAGGTACAAAAACATAAATATTTTTTTTTATTAAAAAATAATTTTACTGGTTTAGAACCACTGAATTTTTTATGACCCGTACATAATGTACTTAATTTTTATTGAAATAGTGATAGAGTAAGTGTAAGACAACGTATTTGAGAACTAACCTTTTTTCAAGACAATACTGTTTTCAATGAATTTGGCCTTGAATTCACCAATAGACAGACCCTTTTGCGTCAATGGTGATAAAACAATAAAATTGTATACAAAGAAATGCAATGGGGCTATGAGTAAGATTTATTGCATTGTCTCACGTATGGGACAATAATGTCTTTTGAAAAAAAAAAGGTTTTTATGATTGTAAAGAAAGGTTGGAAGCTATTTTACATTGGAATGTAGATTTACTGTAGTATTAATTTATAAAATGAGACACTTATTTTTTTGCAAGTTCGTACATATTATTTTAATACAGTTAAGGTTAAGGTACATGCCTAAATATAATGAGTTAATAACGTAATAGTTATAATGGACACTGGAACTTTTAAATTTTTAAATGAAACACATTAAATACATATATTATCTTTACTGTATAAATGACTTAATTAATTTGTTAAATATTGCACAAAAATAACATAGTAAAAATAGTGTGAATAAAAATACGTGCCCTACCTAAGTATCTACCGAAATAGGTATACTTTATCTGTCCTACCGAGGGTTGAAATTCTTGAGCACGTTTATGATCAATACGGCAGTGGTAGGCAATTGTTTTTTGTAATGAAACTTTAAATTTTGTATCGAGACAACCATAATTGACCGAATTGTCCATTTATCATATTATTATGTTAGCGAAATTTACATGGGTTTGACGCGTTCATAGTTTTTGTATTTCATAATGCAATCGAGGTCGTTCATTGGTCGTTTATCAATATTAAGTTGCATGCAGCCAATGATAAGCGTTTTCATCAGAGGAAGCGACAAAATTAGACTCCTTATTTTTCCAAATTTAATCATTTTAAGTTGTGTTTTTTTTGGTTTCCCATTACCTAACCCCCATGCTTTGCTGCTCTACACTAATTTGTTTTTTATATTTCTTACATTATTGATGAATTGATGAAGTTCAGCGGAAATACTTTGCAGTGAAAAACTAAGTAGGTACCGAGAGAGATGGAAAAAAATAAGGGAGGCCTTCATCCAGCACTGGATCGACCAAGGTTGATGGGTTGGGTTCTAAATAATTATTATTGCATACATGAAAAAACCTAACTATTGCAGCTGCTTTGCTAAATTTTTAAATTTCCGAAAAACCTGTGCTCTGACATCGTTTAAAAACTCTTTGTAGGTTCTTAATAGCTTAAATTGTTGTTTAATAATTTCTAAGGGGGTCAAATATTTCATATTAAATAGTAAATACAGTCATGCTTTTCCCTGTGACCAGAACATACGTATTTGCTGTTTTACCTACCTACTCAACGTTACGGAATCGCCAGATAATAATTATTTATCCTAATTTATTATAATATTTTACATTGAGTGACAAAGAAAAAATATCATTTCCTCATATATTTTTATTGTTTTAATTTTATATGGATATTTTTCGGGTTGAATGAACTGTGTTTTTGATGGTTAAACTAATATAATAATACATTTAATAACTTAAATCAAATAAATCCATAATTAATATAGATAGATAGGTACAATACGAAATAAAAATATTTAAATAAATCAATCAGAATCCAATGGGATAAATATATGAAAAATTTCCCTGTATATAACAATTTCTATAACATTGGAAACCTATTAGAATAAATTATCCTACATGTCCACACGATGAAAATATTTTTTGTACCTACACTTCTGAGGTTGTTTAAAATGATTCATATTTAATAAAGAATGCTACATTTGTAAATCTTGCGTATTACATACATTTTTAAATAATTTGTTAAAAAACATGCCCTTTTTTTCGTATTTTGATTAAAAAATAGTTTACCATAATCAAAATATTTCGAATTTTCGAAAAATCAGGGCTTTGAAAAAAGCGGCATGTATTTTGTTTAAACCGAAGTATCTTCACTCATATTTCTATCCACTCTCAGTTGCATATTTTTATTCAAACTACTAACGAAACCAAAGGGAAATTGTGATTAGTTTGTCTATTATTTCATGTATTTTAATAATGTTTCCCACTCGAATTAGATTCATATACGTTTAGTTATTTATATTTGTATAATTATCAATGTATTTTTTAGAAAACGATTTCGTAAACTAAAATGACTCTATATTTGTATGTTACCACAAATTGTTATAGCCGATCAGTGGCGCACCCAGGATTTAATATTGGGGGGGGGGGGCAAGGAGGAGAATGTAAATATGTCCCATAGACTCTTTTTCTTCTCCACAGCTTAATTTCTCGTTTTTCGGTCTTTTATCTATTGCACTCAGTGTACCTATACCATGGTCCCCACATCCTGAAACGGGCCCTCAGGCTAGGATATTTGGCGGGCCCCCTACCTACCGTTAAGATTAAATGCAGTGTGAAACACTTTGAAGACTAAGTATACTTACTACCAGTATTAAAAAATACTTAGTATCGAAACTTGTTCCAAAATACTTACTAGTATTTGAAATATCGACACATAATAATCAAAAAATATATTGCACAATTATATAAATAATTGAAAATGTTCATGGCCATGAAGTGTAATAGCGCCGCAGGCGACTTTTTTATTTTTAATGCTTATTTATGATGTGTGTTTATCTCACTTATCTGGTCAACCCGACACGCCGGGCCCCCCACAGCCCGGACTCCCAGGCTAGAGCCCTGTCAGCCCTTCCCAGCCATGAACTCCACCACTCCGAAATTCGGGTGGACACCGAGAATTTTTTGACAGTTTCCTTAGGTGTTTTGAAATTTTTGTGTTAGAAATTAAAATCTAAGAAATTTTTCTAAAGAGGGTGCTGGAGAATTTCAAATCATTTTTTGCCGTGTTTTTATTTGTCTAATCTATTGGCTTTCAATTTAAATGTTTTTGGGGGGGGCCCTTGGGTGCGCAACTGTAGCCGATAGCGTATTGGGCGAAGATGATGATGAAAAAAGTACATCAGGTAAAACTAAAAGATATTTTTATGTTACAGATATTATTATATTTAATATCACACATTTTTGGAAAATTGTCGAGCGTTCAGTTCGTGAAATTTTCCATTTCGAGCACTGACAAATTATTTTTTCTCATGACTGTCTATCTCGGGGTATCACTGAATGGCCTAAGGCAAGGTGACGCTCTGGCATGCCTTCTTTTCAATATTGCGCTAGAAAAGGCGATACGGGATGCAAAGATTGATGCCCGTGGCAGCGGCATGATATTTACTAAGCTTGTGCAGCTGCTGGCGTATGCCGATGATATCGACATCATTGCCATATCAAAATCGGCGCTGAAAAAGGCATTCACAGCACTAGAAGCCTCTGCCAAAAGAATGGGTTTACAAATAAACGAGGCAAAAACTAAATACATGCCTGTCTATGTCACACCACGAGAAGTCGCACCAAAGTTAGATATTGGTGCATACAAGTTTGATACGGTCGACAGTTTCATATACCTTGGATCTCTTGTAACTCGACATAATGATATTACAGAAGAAATCAACAAAAGAATCATGTCTGCGAATAAATGCTACTTTGGTCTGTTAAGACATTTAAGTCCCGCTTACTACCTCGTCGAACTAAAAGCACTCTTTACAAAACACTTGTAAAGCCAGTGCTCACCTACGCATCGGAAACCTGGACATTAACTCTGCGAAATGAACGAGCCCTGAACATCTTTGAAAGAAAATTCTCCGCCGTATATATGGACCGATCAGGGATGGCACCAATTGGAGGAGAAGATATAATGCTGAGCTCTACGGACTGTACGAAGATTGCAGCGCATTTCAATCAATTAAGATTGGGAGACTGCGATGGCTAGGTCATGTGCACCGTATGAATGACAATGAACCGGCAAAGAGAGTGATGTCCAGCAATCCAATAGGACGTAGAAGAAGAGGGAGGCCAAAGATTCGCTGGTTAGATGGAGCTGCCAGTGACTGCCGTATTTTGGGGGTACCAAATTGGAAAGCGGCCACACTGGATAGGGACAGGTGGAGGGAGCTGTTGGAGGAGGCCAGGACCCACACCGGGTTGTCGCGCCCCTGATGATGATGTCTATCTCGGCTCTCAAGAGGCTAATGATGATGATGACTGGACTGGCAACATTAGTACTTATTAGTATATGGTATTATTTTACGTATATTATCTATGATTGACGACCAATGACCATAGATAATATATTTTACCACTGACAGTTCTGTACTGATTGATCAATCACGTTGCTTTTTATTCAGTGTATTTATATAATATTTTAAAAGAAATTTACCTAAATCCTGCTTAAATACCCACTAATTTGCCAATAAAATGGCTTCATCAATTAGGTTGTCAGGGATTTTATTCAAAAGAAATGTTCAATTTCTTTTAAAAACATCAAGGAATATCCATCGTATGCGGCATTCGCCGATTTCTACTCAGGGTAAATATAATATATACGCAACTCAGACCCTTTCGGAACTCTTAAATCAAAGGATTTGTTTGTTTCATTTTATATCGATCTATGCTTGTTATTCAGGATTTGGCATTTTTCATTCAACGAACGTATCTTTGACTCAAAGATTCAGTACCGCTGCCGCTAGCAATAAAGATGAGACAGATTATCACACGATTATCAAAGATGATGAAAAGGTCAAGGGATCTTCTGCTACCATGGAATTTCAAGCCGAAACCAGGATGCTTCTCGATATAGTAGCAAGGTCCCTGTATTCTGAAAAAGAGGTTAGAAAATGTATTTCATATTCTGCAACTTATATTGAAATATTTTAATAATCACCATAATTATATATTCTCGACAACTGAAAACTCACTGAATACGACATAATGATCTTTTAATTTTGTTGACAAAGCGGAAACATGGATGTAAGTAAGTACTAAGTCTGAACTTGGAAGTGGAAACCTCAGTTATTAAAAATGTTCTAAAAAAGTATTTTAAAAACCATGAGAAATTGATTATTCAAAATTTGGGTTAAAATATCGAAGTCATAAAATTGTATTTTTTTATACTCACTTTATCGTAATAATATTTCACTTTCTCTAGAACTGTTTTGAATTTTGATTAATTAGGAAACAAGGCAAGTGGGGATGTGATTCTTATGGTCGAATGTCTCACTCCAATGCCTCCATCGTGATATCAGTTAAAACATCGCTGTACCCTTATTCCTTTCCATTAACTATATTTTGTTAAAAATTAAGATGGTTTCAAATAAAACCCTTTAACTATAAAGAAAAACTAACTTAATAAAGATTATCTTACTTCTTCCGTACATCCTAAAAATATCAAATTCAAAATTTTGTTTTTATTTTAAATTTATTTAGTTATAAATATTATAAATCAACTGTCAAGACTCTATTCTCTTTTATAGTCATTTTAACAAATATGTTCATTAATCGGTTCTATATAAAATCATTCTTTACAATTAGAAACGGAAACAACTCAAAAAATCTTATTCCTAGATAATAGTATTACTTATACATGTTTTTTAGGTGTTTGTTAGAGAACTTATTTCCAATGCTAGCGATGCATTAGAAAAATTGAGATATTTAAGTTTGAGCAGCGGCCCGGAAGGAGTAACTCTTCAATCATCTGACAGAGCGCTCGAAATACATATCGCCACAGACAAACCAAACAGAACGCTTACTATTCAGGTTTGTATAATTTACTTTATGGTTAAGTAATAAAGTTAGTACTTACCTATACATAACTTCTAATTATAAAAGGTAAATCTCCATTTCCGTTCTAAGCTAGAGTATAATAATATGATATCTACAATGTGAAGAATTTTAACAAAGATTGTTCATTAGTCATTCAATCAAACTCTTTTCCGGCCATGGGAAGTAACTTGATTTTTATTCAATAATATTCCTTTGATTAGATTGGAAAATAGTCAATATATTGTGTTTTGTAAAATATCTATACATCCAGTGAGTACAACTTGTTCTGATGCATATTTAAAAATAAGTAAATTACCAGGTTATATTAATAGACTTTACGAGGAATGGTTGTTGGCCATCCGCCCAACTCTTAGGATCTTCGATCAAATACACATTGAAAAATCATCATCCGTTTTTGACCAGCTGCAGTCTCAAACCTGCAACCTACGGTCACTCTGCTAACTAGACCAACGTGTGAAACAAAAGTCACATCAAATGTAAGACAACATTAAACACACTAATAATGATAAATTTACTAGTAATGATGTGATTTATTTTGATGATGTAGTATATGATTACACAAATCAGTTCAATGTGACATCAATATTTAATTGTCATTTTATGTAAATATGTTGTTTATATTTTTATAGTTTTAATATTCTTGTCGTAGGACACCGGTATAGGAATGACCCGAGAAGAACTTATTTCCAATATTGGAACAATTGCTCGGTCTGGATCAAAAGCTTTTCTTGAAGAATTAAAGAATAAAGCAGCGGAAGAAAACTCCGCTTCATCCATTATTGGTCAATTCGGTGTCGGTTTCTACTCTGCTTTCATGGTGGCGGACAAAGTTGAAGTCTATACTCGCAGCTCTGTTGAAAATTCTCCAGGACTTAAGTGGTCATCTGATGGGCGAGTAGAAACTTTATAAATATTTTCAAGTGACAGTGAGTCAATATTATGTGCAGTGAAGTCTTAATGGAATTTAAAACAATATTACTTCACGATCACCATGAAGACTAAAATGAAAAGTAACAATAATTATTGCTATAGTTCTGAATTTCACACTTGATATTTGAACATGCTTTCAATTGTTTTTTATAATAATGAACTTTGGTAACTAAAACTAAATCTTTTCATACTGCCATTTAAATTTACTTTGCGACCCGCCATTATATCGCCTCTTCTCCTATGAGTGAGGACCTGTTGTTCATCGCAATTAAATATTAAAAATTATCACTACCAACTCTTTATCACTGTTAACTCTTGTACATAATAGGAACGTTAATATTCTGTTGTCAATAATATGGACGTCTGTTTACCTTTTAACAGTTCTGGAACATATGAAATTCAAGAAGCGGAAGGTGTGCAACTTGGAACTAAAATAGTCGTTCATTTAAAAACAGAATCACGCGAATATGCTGATGACCAAGTTATAAAAGGTAATTGCGATCACCCGCGTCTTTCTTGATAAAAGTTTTGATTGTCACGATAATAATATTAACACATTTTGCGCGGGCCTCAGTACAAATTCACAGGTACACGCAGCGGGCGAAAACCAGCGGCAATTGAAATAAAATCGAATTTTACAAAAATCGCTCTATCTTCCAAACTATCAGTTAGTTTTAAATGAAATTTGGAATTCACACTCACCATATATTGCTCCTCAGTGCTGTGTTTCTTTTTAGAACAAATTGTTTAAAATAACATAAGTACATGGTGCTAATCACATATTTACAGGAAGGTTTCGTAAAAAATATTCCATTCACTATAAATAAATTCCCGCACAAAAATTATTATTCTAATATTTGGATAAAGTATGATATTTATGAAAACACTCACCCCTGTGTAGGGGGACGTCACAAAATGTACACATATAACTAGTCAAACTTTTCTTTTTGTGCACCGAACACACTCGACACTGTCTTTGTGGGTATTTTTTTTTACCATCTGTAACAATTTTTATCATTCGATGCTTCTTCATATCGAGTGATAACCTACCAGGATGATCACTTTTACCCACTCTTCTTGGTAATCGTGATGTAGATGGCCCTGCTTCTTCCAAAATTGCGTCGGTTTCAACGATATGGTCGGCTATCCAAAATTTGCTTATACTACGCAAAAACTGTTTGTAAGTTAGCCTTTTGGTCGGATTTAATACTTTATAAACTTTAAAAGAATTGAAAAAAGCACAATTTAACAAATACATGACAACTCTCTTTGTCCATTTTTTTGTTCTTCGTATGATCGAGTAGTAAGAGAGATACTGATCCGCACGGTCAACCCCTTTCATATATTTATTATATTCGATAACACATAGCGGTTTCCAAATGTGTAGTCTCGTATTCCAATCGGTGTTGTGACTCTCTAAAATGGTAGATGGATGTATTGTTGAAATCATTCGAACATCTCTCTTTGATTTCCAGAGTTGTAACAATACATCCTTTCGCCGACGGAAAATACTCTGTCCTGCACTAAGATTGACGTGTTTAAAACATTCTGGGAAGCCTCGGTTTATTCGCATTGTTCCGCACGTCCTAATTTTATTTTCTAAAAGTGCTTCACTGGTTTTTACACTATTATAATAATTGTCCATATAGACATGATGCCACAAATTTAAATACGGACCAAGAAGCAATTGGATGGTGTCTAATAGTGGTCTTCCTTGCCCACTGTAAATGAGCATATTACAGATGTATCCCGTAGTGGCTTCACTGACCATGCGCACTAGGATACCGTATTTTATTATCTTAGATGCATTATATACTTTAAATACAAGTCTTCCCCGCCACGGTATAATACCTTCATCTAAAGAAAGTTCCCTTTGAGGCTTATAAACCGAAGAAAACTTCGGTATTAGGTATGTCATAATTGGCCTAATCTTTTCAAGGCGATCGCTGGAATCCGTAATGATATCGTTATTTGAAAAGTGCCACGATTGCCAAATTTGTCTAAAACGATCACGACTCATTGTTTTAGAATATATTGGTGTTTCTATACTCGGATCAGTAGACCAATAATCATCTCTTGTGTCTTTTCGAACTTGTCCCATAAGCAAAATGAGTCCGAGGAATTTTTTCATCTCACCAAGATTTACAGGCTTCCATTTGATAGATTTCTTCATTTTCTTGATTCGGGATTCATTTTGTGTGCGGTATCGATTGCTTTCTTCTACCATCATGCTAAGTAAATCATCTCCAATAAATAAACTAACTATATCCATCACATTTTCAGAATTGTTTGGTGCTACGCAAATACCAACGTTGCCTAAAAATGGTTCAATATGCGGTGGGTTGTCTATTTCAGACCATTCCATGACTTCCTCTTCCTCCACTTCACTGTCTTCAGAATCACTGATTTGTAACGGTATCACTGGTACCCTTCTCGTGCGAGGGAACTCTTCACTATCGCTGTCGCTATCACTGTCGCTGCCTAATTCTGGTAAATCTTCACCAGAATAGGCAGACAAATTATCGGCAAATATTTCGTCATCGCTTTCATAATTGTCTGAAGCCATTTTTTAAAGATTAAATAAAATATCGATTACTTAAATATATTTCACTTGTAAAAACACACCCGTTCTATAGCGCCGTATTTCAAGACTGAAAATTCAATACTGATATTCAATATAGATCGTAGTAGATTACAGACATCTAAATAACATTGGTTTCCACTTATGTTATAATTTATTGCTCCGCTCGCATACCAGCGTTATCGCACCGCACAATATCACTTACAACAAGTGCGAAGAATGCATTCCGTCTATCACAAATTGTCGTCTTTTCACTCGCTCACAAAGGATAATATTATAGTATGAAAAGGAGGCCTATGTATTTATCACACATCATAAAAATATACATATAATCGCATTCACAGTACAGCGAACAAACCATGTTTAAAGAATACATCGATATTTCACAAAATGTTGTCTTCCTGCTCACCCATCAAAAAATAAACAAGTGTAAAAAGAAGACGCATATAGTTTTAGCATTCTTATCGTCTACAGAAATATAGTTCGCTGATTTAGTGACTCTAAACAAATTTCCTGATTACGCCCAAGCTCTCATTTGGGCTGCGCAAGAGTGTGTGTGTAAAGCGTCAATTACATTGAGCTTTTTTACGAGCTGTTTATTGGCGAATTTAAAAGCGGGCGTATCAGCTACTGCGATTTGATGATTACACACAAAACTTTCCATTCGCTGATAAGCCACGAGCTAGCGAGCGATTTTGACGGAACGTAGTTCGTTTTTTTACCGGGAGGTCGCTACGCTCCATAACAATGTTTCCATTAAACGTCAAAAAGGTAAATTTCAAAATGAGTAGTTCGTTTTTCCACCACCATCGCTCTACTGCGCAGACGCAGTAAGCCCACACGCCGGCATGTAGTGTGAAAAGTTGACCGGCTTTCAACTTTTCTCGGTGGAGTGTTTACAACCTGCTTATTAGCTTATTCGATGATTACACTGGGCGAATTTACAGGCAGATTATAAATTTGCCAATAATCAGCTCGTAAAAAAGCTCAATGTAATTGACGCTTTAGTAAATGAATCGACGGTAAATAATTTTTTTTTGTAGATGTGTGTGTAGTTTGAAACATTTTCAAACCGTTGACATAAAATATTCGTATGCAATAATCGGGTAGAAATACCTTTCCCGCACTTCAAGTGGAGCCGGCGTAAAAGGTATTTCTACCCGTCCCGCCGACGAGCACCGGTACGGCGCGCGGGTAGAAATACCCTTCCCGCTCAAGATGTGTTAAAATGGTGATTAAATTGTCTTAAATTTGCATTTATTTTTTTATAGATGTCATCAAAAAGTACAGTAACTTTGTGGGATCACCTATTTATTTAAATGGGCAGAAAGTGAATTCTATTCAGGTATAATTATGTAATTTTCAATCATGATATTAAATTTATAGACAATTTATTAATTATGTTTCTCAAATTTTTAAACTAATACACGTAATTGAAAATGCTTACTTTTAAGGTGAAATATTAATGAAATAAGTGAAGGTTTGATGTTAATTTTAAGCTTCATAACTAACTTATGCCTCTCAATTGCGAATTATTTTTTAGCCATTGTGGTTGATGGATCCCAAGAAAGTGACATCGGAGCAACATGCAGAGTTTTACAGATTCGTGAGCAACAGTTATGATGTCCCCAGATTCACTTTGCACTATAAAACAGATGCTCCACTCACAATTAGGTCCGTGCTCTATTTCCCCGAAGGAAAACCAGGTCTTTTCGAAATGTCCAGGGACTCAGAGGCAGGTGTCGCCCTCTACACAAGAAAAGTACTTATCAAAAGCAAGGCTGAGAATATTTTGCCCAAATGGCTTCGGTTCGTCAAAGGGGTCGTGGATTCAGAAGACATACCTCTTAACCTAAGTCGAGAGCTTCTTCAAAATAGCGCACTTATAAGGTTTGTGAATATAGGTATCTCGTTTTTATATGCATTAAGTTATAGAATACATAGTTTTTCCATATTAAATGTGTGAAATATTTTTTCAGAAAACTTCGTACAGTACTGACCAACAGAATTCTGCGTTATTTACATGAACAATCTACTAAGAATGCAGCTAACTTTGATTTATTCTATCGTGACTATGGCATGTTTTTAAAAGAAGGCATTATTACGAATGAAAACCAGTTGGAGAAGGTACGTTTTTGCACGTAATATATTTATTTATTGGATTGTTAATCAAATTTTTTCATGTGACCTGAAATGTTTTTGATTTTAAATGATAGGAGGAAATCGCTAAGCTGTTAAGATTTGAGTCCTCTCTCATGGAAGCAGGAAACAAAATTTCACTGCCGGAATACTGTTCGCGCCTTAAAGAAGGACAGAAAGATGTTTACTACCTTGCCGCGCCCAGGTTTATTCTTTTATTTGTAATCTAAATGTTATATTGTATATTGTGTGTAATGTACATACAGTGGAACCTAAATAAAAATTAATTAAAGTTAAATCTAAAATGACTTATCGCCCTTTATTTTTCGGTCACAGAAATATTCTATGAGAACATCACTGCAATCGATCATTTTCAACAAATTAGATTTTTTAATGAAGAGTTGATGAAGATGATGTTGGGGGGGACAATCATTTGATGTCAATTATGGAAAACCCCTAATCAATTGAATTATTAATTTTCAGTCGAGCTTTGGCTGAAGCATCACCATATTTTGAAGCATTGAAGAAACAGCAAATGGAAGTTCTCTTTTGCTATGAGCCATATGATGAACTAGTTTTGATGCAGTTGCGCCAATTCGACAGTCATGATTTGACGTCTGTTGAAAAGCAAATGCGGAAAGATGCAGCCAGTGACAATACTACAAATATGGGTACACAAACAAACATTTCACTTTTATTTTTTGTTTGTGAATTCAATAATTTACATGGCGTTAGGATTTCAATGACGATTGAAATATTTTTCAAAATTGTACAGGGTGTCCTAGGGATGTCAAAAAAGTATCCATACTTTTTGACCGATACACCGATTTTTTTTCTTCGATATGATGTCCCCAGGTATACCTCACTTATATGGCAGTGGCAAAGGGTGCCTATTGAAGAATGATAGGCTGTCATAGGTAACTGAAAAAAAGTTCTAGGACAACCATATTTACAGGACATAAATTTGAATTTTGATTTAACTTCAGTATTTTGCTGATACAATAATTAACTCTAACATAAAATATTATATTTTACTTTTTTATAAAAGATATTTCACTAATACATATATATATATATATATATTATATTTTACAAAAGAATATGATCAAGTGAAAAAATCACGGCTTCATTAATTTTATTGTTCTCTGGTAGGCCACCCGAACTTTACTCTATGCAAAATAACATAGCAAATACACAATATGCCCAAAGTTAGGTAGGTAGGTGTTGTCGTGGAAGCATTAGCCGGTTAATATACATAATGAAGTAGACAGTTCTAAGATCTCAAGGACGAACACCATCAAATCAGTTCTTTAGATTATACCAAGTTTTTTTTTGCATATGTTCGATTGACTTAGGGTCAGTATATCTATGCATTTGTGAATCCTAAATTCAATACTTTGGGACGGATCCTTTTCAATGTCTTTTAGTTATTTAAATTTATATATCTTAAATAATCGCCTAGTATGGAATCTACGTCACTGCTATATGGCCGGTCGTTATACAGATTTTCACCTTAATGTCCGTTTTAATCATAGTGCGATTTCGATTTACAAATACACAATTAGAAATGGATATATTTGGACCTGATGCAGAATAGTAACATATCATGAACGTGTGCATCATTAAATAAGCCAAATAACAAAATATGTCAAGAACTACTCTGCAGACAGTTCTTTCCCATTTCAAAGAAGGAATGAAAATATTACTTCAAATTAATAAATAATGTATTTATATTTGTTATGGAAATGTATTTCAACTAATAACATTGTGATTTTCTAACTTTTCTTTTAAATGGAACCGTTCCTATGGAAACCGTATGAATTTGAATGGAAATAAATGATTTGTTATTTGGCATATTGCTTTATAGCCAGGAACATATCTTGGTCATAAAGCAAAGTCTTTTCGTGATTTGGATGAATCTAAAAGAATAATCAATGTCATAAATATCTAAATGGCATTTTAAAAATCTTTGAATTTCTTAATACAATTTGATTAATGATATATTAGTATTTTAAGTTTTATGAGTGTGCTTGTGTTTAAATATGTAATTTTTTTATTTTATGTTTTTCTTAGGTGATGGAAGTTTATTGCGGTCTGAGGTAGACGAATTGATTCCATGGATAAAAAATTGTCTGCCCGGCAAAGTGTTCGGAGTGAAAGTTACGAATAAGCTCGACAATCATCCGTGTGTTGTTACCGTTGAAGAGATGGCGGCGGCTCGGCATTTTATCAGAACACAATCTCATCAAATACCTGAAGAAAATAGATACACTTTGCTTCAGCCACAATTAGAAATCAATCCTAAGTGAGTATTAAATAATAGTTCACTATGACCTGATACATTTATATTTCTCCTTGTTATCGATTAATAATATGTGAACTACATTAATAACTTTTCCAACAGTATGTATACATATTAAGTGATACTCAACTTGTTGTTTATACGAGGAAACTTGATTAAAATCCCCGCAATCATAACATGAAATGATTTAAATATTTTCTATTGTAATCATTGTAATGGTTTCACAATTTATTTGTTTTTTATATATCATGGACAGTACAAATTATTAATTCAAGGTTTTCACAACACGACATTTGGATTTTTTTAAAATAATAAATTATAATAATTACAAGATAAAAAGAACTTTTTATATACAACGTTTTTAAATTTTCTATTGAATTATTATGCTTAATATGCTCAAACTTGTACTTGATATGAAGTAAATAAAAAACAAACAAACAAATATAGAATACTGAAATATAATTTTGATTTCCATAGTAACGCACGTCAGTGGCGAAGGGTGGAGGTAGGCTGTTAAGATACGCCATAAATAGTGCACATTAAACTTTTTCAGACATACATATTTGTTTTCATTGAAATAAGACTACAATTTACAGATAGTGTTGGTTAAATTTTAAAATTCAATTAAACCCTGAGAAACCAAGCCATAATAGATAATAGTCAAAAAATACATGTCTATCTATAAAATATCTAAAATTATGCAATTAAATCATACACAACTTTGAGTATTTTATAGATAGAATAATATTTTTTGTTTATTATAGTTTGGTTTACGCAGGGCTTAATGAATTAAAAAAATGAACCAACAATATGTTTAATATGTAGTTTTAATCTAACGAAAACAAATAACTATGAATGAAAAAGTGTGCACCATTTTGTCGTATCGCCCAAATTAGACAAAATCTATTATGGTTTCGTTTAGGCAGGGTTTAATTGATTTTTAAAAACTTACTAACACAATCTGTAAATTGTAGTATTAGCTCAATAAAAACAATTACATATGACTAACAAAGTTTAGTGTGCACTATTTATAGCGAATCTTAACAGCCTACCTCCACCCTTCGCCACTGACGCACGTATATATTAACAATTTAGTTGCTAGGACCACCCACTTAGCAACCAATAATAGTGGATTGGATTACAGATTTCTTCCGAAATAACTTTTCATACAAAACAAAATTAACTGAAAATGAATTCAATTCTACTTAAAGATGGCTAAAAGTATTAAAAGAATGCATTGGCATCATGTTCTGATATATTCTAAAAGTTTCAAATGTCTAGCTAGTCAGGAAGTTAGTTAAAAATTGATTGCAAGATTTGTACTGGATAAACAACCACCCGACAAATAAGAATACAAGCTAATAAAAACGTTGTAAAATAAGTGGAAATGCACTGCCAACAGTTAGGAGTCAACCGAGTGTGTTAAACAAATCCTATTTTATGAAATTATAAAACAAACACTTATCTAAATTCACACTCGCGTAAGTGTAAAAGTGCGGCCACACCGGCAACAAGTCGCGCGACAACTCGTTAAATTTTACGATAATTATCATAATTGCTTAAGAAATTTTACGATAATTATCATGCTTATCGTAAAATTTAACGAGTTGTCGCGCGACTTGTTTTCGGTGTGGACCCGGCATAATATGTGTATTGATCCTTGAAAAAAAATGATTGAACTGAGAGCTTGTCCAGATGATGCTTGTCTCGCCGCGAGTGCTTGTGGAGAGCTCAATGAGGTCACTTGTATCTCGACCGTGCGCAAGAGGTAATACATGACGAATACATGTGGACGGCTCGAGGTCACATGTCAAATCGTGCCATCTGGACAAGGCCACGGCTACTGCCCTCTCAATTAGCATCACCGGTTGCAGGTTAGTTCGACACCTTTGGAGAACGAGCAACTAATTTCTCAGATTATTATCAAGAACATACAGATCATCACTAGTATAATGTAGGTCAAGAGTCAAGGAATTTCGAGTGTAAAATATGTCCACCTTGTTGTATGACTTCATTATTTTGTTGCACGTAAATAATATTCACCCATTACATTATTTTCAGGCACCCTATCATTAAGAAAATGCACAAATTGAGTAAATCAGACCCCGAATTGAGCACTTTAGTCACACAACAATTATTCTGCAACGCTATGGTCGCCGCGGGTTTAGTTGAAGATCCTAGAACTCTTCTTGTTAATATGAATGAACTACTGACGAGAGCTCTGGAGAAACACTGAACATTCAAAAGAGGATATCTCAAAAGTTCTACATGACAGTGTTCATAGTTCTAACACACTAATTCTGAATACAAACACTGTTAAAATGGTTATTGTTATAAGTGAAATGTGAATTAAGTCAATTAGGTTACTGCTCTTTAATGTGAATAGTTAATAATTATTATTCTTGTGCTGTAAAATATTTAATTTACGACTCAATATCCATATCTATGCTCCTGTAACAATAGAAATATACAGAACCATACTTATTTATCTTAGCCATAATAAGTTGAGATATTCATTTGAATAAACCTTGATAAAATAGCCCGGAGTCATGAATTCATTATGATTATCAACTGTTTTATTTTGTCATCTATAGCAGTGAAGCTAAGCCTATCATCACAGGCTTACCGTGGTGATTTTGATACTGAAAATCATACATTGTACATAACGGTGGCGAAGATTACCTGTCGGATGTAGGTAAACAATGAGTAAACTAAAATAATACATGCACAAGTCGAGAGTGCAATTCTCAACTTTACATGAGAGCAATTTGAAAATTTTATTAGGGTCAACGCTTGTTTTCTGAAGTATTTTCTTTGTACTAATTTCTGAATCTTTGTTACCTCTCCAGAGAACGTCGTTACTTAATTTCATAGATTCCTAGGCAATAATAATATACATTCGATTTGTCACAATCAGAATACTATTTATAGATGTCGCTAGTTTATTCCATTATTTTTGAAATACATATGGATGAAGGAATAAATCAATTTGCACTTTTTTTGACACTTATATATCCAAATAAATTCTTGTAATTAAATTATTTTTATACGTCAACGTCACAGAGATAAATCACTTAGTAACGACTCTTAGCCACTGGTAAATAGTTACATATCAAACAACAGTAAAAAATATATTCATTTGACTTGAGATTTTAGATTTTTTTGCAGTTAATTAAAATACATTGTCATTCATTAATTTCAATATTTCTCCATTCCTTAATATGTATGTTGGATTTACCAAATACGTACCTAGGTACTATAATATATTTTTTGTGTGACTGTATTGTGTATGATGTACATAAATGTCTAAATGCATTAAAATAATTTTTGGAAAAGTTTTTTTTTTATTATGTTTCAACTTATTTTTGCAGTGTAATCTAATCAGACAAAATACATTCAGAATAATAACATAACACATAATAATATATTATTATAATATTATATCACAGTACTCAGCAAACGATCATGAAGTTCTTCACGGTTGATGGCGCAGGACGTAGGATCATTCAAAAATATATATTATTGAGGTGCTGAGGAATGAGTAGAGAGTGAGTAATTAAAAAAACATGATGGTTACTTAAACCCTGACGGCTAAAATTATTAAACATGGATACATGCTTTGCCTACTGATTCTCTGAATGCTGGTTGTCCAAATTCGAAAGAAAAAAATTGCCGATCTCTGTTAACGAATTATATAAGACTATTTACTTATTCATAGAGTATACGCTTTATAAGTTTGCACTTTTTTACTGCACTGATACGCCTCTTCGACTGATTACCTCGCATTAAATTCGATCAAATGATTTAATATAATATGTAGTAATAAATAAATAGGTAATATATTTAATAAAATATATTACGGAGTGCAAAGTTATGAAGTGACAAACCTACATTATTTATCATTACGAATGTTCTAAAACAATGAAAGTGGAAATATATTTTTTAAATTATTAATTGTAAGAGTACATTATTCTCAGAAAGAATATCGGAAAACACATGCACATTAACAAGACTACAAAAATAAACGACTTGTCTCTGCTTAAGAGGACGTTCTACAGAATTGGCCTTGAGAATTGAAAATATGATTTTTTAACATGTGGTCCATAATATCTGGTCTACTAGTTAATATAAAAAGGTCGTGTCAAAGTTGTTTGTGTTAATAAATTTGCTCTGTGACTGATCCGACTCATATTTCACATTTATTTCATCAGGGCTGTCGAAGACATAAATCATAATATATATTTATAATTTTAAATTTTTATTTATAATATATATTTTGTGCATCTAATGCCGGGTCCACACTGGCAACAAGTTAATTTGCTGGCAACCTCGTTAGATTTTACGATAATTATTGTAAAATTTCTTAAGCAATTATGGTAAGTATCGTAAAATTTAATGAGGTTGCCAGCAACTTGTTGCCAGTGTGGAAATGGCTTAATATCCACTGTGGTTCACGTAGTGGCATGGACCTGGGGTTAGCTAATTCAGGAAGTCAACACCCATGATAGAATTTTTTCCAGTTTTGGTTGCATTATATTCCAAAACTCTTCTGTAAAAATCGTTTCCGAGTTTATAAATGGAAATTTCTCGGTGTACATAGTAAACAAACCTACGAATAAAAAAAGACAAAAAGGAACATACTGATTCATCGCAGTAAAATCTGGTAATCAAATTCGCCATTTTGAAAAGCGACGATTTTGCGTAAACAAATATCACGTGGTCTGTACGTGTGCGGCAAACTTCGAATGTGTTTGTAATTTTGTGCAAAGTGCGAATGTAATGTTTTCAAATAATTGATATGGATTAATTATACCATCGTATTATTTTCTCGAAATCATAAACATACTATAATAGTATTTGAGTATCAACCTATGTTCAATTTGAATTGGGTTATAATAATAATATACCCGTATATATATCAATAGTATGTTTGCTACAAAATCCACCCAAGTTATCAGTACGTACTTGCACAGGTTTGATTAAAAACCATGATGAAATTAACATTTAAAAAATATGAATGCTTAATATTATTTCGACAGCCCTGTTTTCTGATCGGCTTCAATAATTCTCCGAGCGGCAGAAATTATCAGTAATAATAATAATATTTCTTGAAATAAAATCTCCGATGATTAGTGATTTTTGCGAAAAGATCGATTTAAATTGACGTAGTTAGCCGAGGTCCTTTTTATACTGAATTATATTTGAACGGCGGGCTCTTCAGCGGGCCCTTAAGTATTAAAGAAAAATTATAGAACAGCTTGAAATTTGTTAATAATTATCAAAATAAATTGCGGTGTGCGGGTTTACACGTCATCCCTGAAACGCCGCTCGTGGCCGACTAGAGTCTCTAGCGGCTGCGCTACTTTTGTGTCATTATTTTTCGTTACGCCTGTGCGATTTTTCGTAACGAATCCGTCCGGGAGGTCAAGGCAAAAGCATGTTTCCATGCTAAAATAATTAGGTACATATTCAGATCACCACATGCCTATTTATACGTGAAACAGAATTCAAACATGTAATTGTCTTAAAAAGATGTAAGCATTTTATTCCCAAAATTGGAGTACATCCAATAGACACATTGGCGGCCTTAAGCCCGAAAAAGTAGGTCAATTTTTAATAAAATATTTTAATTTGCCTTTTCGTTGTATACTTAAAAGACGTATTACAAATTGGCTTTTTATACATTATAGAAGTGCTAGAAATTGTTATAGGTAGATACTTACCCTTAAAAAAAAGGTCCATTTTTCACATCGCCAACCATCGTTAACCGAAATTGCACACAACACGTAATATTTTTTAGTAAATTAGGTCTACTTGCCACGTCGCCAATGCCACAAAACTTCACAAAAATGTTATAAATCACTAAAAACCAAACTTTGTGTGTCTATTTATATAATAACTGTATCTAATACTATTTACATAAGATTAAAACAATCAAACACATTTAATAAAAACTTCCTACCTACTAGCTTTTTGAGTTTTAGTCGTCGCGTACTGTACGACGTTATATATCTGTTTCATTTGACACATTGAAAATATATCTCTTTCATTTTCGGCAATGACCAAAATGAAACCTAATGGTGCGACAAAATAATATGAAGAAAAAAAGGGTTTGTGCTTTCTCTCCGTGTCTCACATATGAAAAATGAGAGAGAAAGAAATATTTCATATTTCCGGCAGATTCTAAATTGACCGAGCGTGTTGAGACGAGAATGTTGGACATTGAGCGTGAGACTTGTGTGTATTGTAACTACACACACATACATTAGCATGCATCTCACGTTGACGCTTTAGCCTAGCCCAGGGGTCGGCAAACCGCGGCTCTTTGGGTATTGGCGTGCGGCTCTTTGCCAAATTCCCAATATACAATTTGTACAAAAACTTTTGCAAAATTCACAATTTCAAAAATTTTTGTCAATTATTTGTACACTTATGACATTATCGCGAGCCTAATTTTTCCTCCGTGATGGTTGATGGAAAAAGGTATGATTGTTGTTGTTTTAAATCCGCCCATTGCAAAAATCGACAAATTAATTTTTTCTCCATTTGATATTAACACGAGCACTCTTGAAATACAATTTATTGGAGGATTTAACAAGCAAAGAGTTATGGAGCTCCAAATTTGTAGGTCTTGCTACCAAAATTAAGCATTTGGAAATATAAAAATGCAATTTAAATTCACAACACAAGTGGAACGTTCTAAAAGATCTACATAAGGTAGAAACTACGATTTTTACATGATAAGTATGTGAACATTCATTTTCAAATATGAACAATATAAATAGCATTTAGAGAAGCCAAATAAATAACCGATGAGAATTTGTAGTCGCGCCTGAAATTAAAAACTACAAGAAATGCAAGGAAGGTCATTGTTCACATTAATTTTAAGGAGTGCGTGAAAATTGTATGTAATTCATATTCTGTAAAAATTATATTTATAATTTCAACAATAAAAACATTTATATTTACGTTAGTTTTATTCGGGAAATCTTCTTCATTTAATAAATAAACAATTATAAAATGTAATTAATTCATTTGAATAAATCATTTATAAAAATATACGTATGGCTCTCGAATTTTTTTTTAACCATTGTGCCACTCATATTTGGCTCCTTTGGTCCAAGAGTTTGCCGACCCCTGGCCTAGCCGATAGGTAATAATAATTACTAGCTGATCCAGCTAGCTCTCGCCAGTCTGTTTCGCTCAAAGAGATTGAAAGACTCCAATCTCTTTGGTTTCGCTAGTAATAATTATAATTGTTGACATTGTATAGATTGTAAGATATTTATTTTTGGAGGGTCAATGACCATTTGACGTAAAGGGCCAGCCGCCATTGAATGGATATGATGTATAAAATGTGTTATGGCAATATTGGTATAAGGTTATATTATGGCAAATGTGTATAATTTGAATGTTTAGTCTTGATTTTTGTCCTCCTTCAAACATGATAAAAACATTCAGGTATATCAATATTTTGTTCGTGGAATAATAGTAAAAGATCATTTGATGAGACCGCATTTACTGAACGTTAAAAACAGTTAATGTATTGTTTACAATTGACATTTTTACAATTACACTTGCATTCGTTTAACCCTCAGCATGTCAATTTTTCTTAATACCAATATGGAGAATTATTATACGCTGAGGTATCTACCAATGGTTTTTTAACAGATGGCTGTTACCAAATATCCACTTGATGAAAAAAATATCAAATTAAATTCAATGCAACCCATGCCTGTTATGTTTTTTTCTTCATAAAATTACAAATAATAACAAATTAATATTAAAGGTTAAACGGTGAGGCGTGACGTTAAGAAGTCCCTGTGTCTGGAGAGTTTGTGGACCACATCATATATATATATATATATATATATAATATATCATATTATAGCCATTACAAATTGAATTTAACAGTCTTAGAGCTCATACGCACTTGGATAGGCCTGCCGCCTATCGTTTTTTGTATGCAAATTGCCTACACCATACGCAATATTTGTTAATTTGCATACAAAAAACGATAGGCGGCAGGCCGCTGGGGCTAGCCGCGATGCGGTCTGCCGCAAGTGCGTATATCACTTTACATACACAAGTAATATAGTAAACTTTTAGGAAACTAAAATAATACATTATACAATACAGACATTAATTAATTTAATAATATCGACTGAGGGATAGAATTTGATTTTAGTTGCATACTATTCCATTTCAATGGTTTTTAGCGAACTTTCTTTAGCCTTTCGGCATCTTCAGGCACTATGCGCATTGACCCACGGTAAATATACAACTGACACAGATTGCTGTTACTTACTGCTAATATACTAAATTAACATATTGAAAGATCGTACAAAGGTATTATGTTATTTATTTGTAAGTAAAAAATTAGGGAGGCATTGGAGAAACATAATATGCATAGCCAAAACCAAGATACATCTGTACGAGAATAAATGAACATGTAACGAAACTGTTTACGAACATAATATTATCTATAAGACCATTTTAAATGTTTTGATACAAATGTTCATGTTTTTTTGTATTCTGCCACAGTTGGAAAAGTATACATACAGATGTATCTTGGTCTGGACTAAAGACTAACAACCATAATTTGGTGTACGGCGGTTCGAAGAACTAATAGCTCGCGATATTTACATTTTGAAACAAGTACCAAAGTCACGCCTCAAATTAGAGTTGTCGGTTTATAAGGATTAGGTAGGTAATTGAAATGTTGGATTTTTTTGCATAGTTGCTAACGATGCCTAAAAGTGAAACTCGGGTCGCCAAAAACGTTTAATAACACACAAACAGTACAGAACTTAAATCAATTAGGATTTAAATACAGGCAGTTGTCTTTGTTTACAAAGAATGATAAAAATATCCAAAAGATAGTACCTATTTTGTAAAATTTGGAGATGCTATATAACCCCGTGAACTTAAAATAATTTACATGTTATTGAAGATAAAACATAATTGCATTCTTTGATCGCCTCATAAGTACTATAATCTTTATTTATTAATATATTATTATTCTGAACTACCTACTGCCCTATTATGTATATTATAGTATGATACTAAATAATTAGGTAGGTAATAAAAATATTATTTAACTGAACAAAATTTAAAAAATTTACTTTACACAAATGCTCTTATATCTTAAGAGTTATTTGATATTTAGGGTAGGTACCAGGGAACACAAAATTAACGGGAACTGGCTTTCTCTATTGGTGTGTGGTGTGGCTATGTATTCAGAGCGTGGAAAAATATGGGATAAACTTTGTTGTAAACACGTTGTCACCTCCAAAAGGACGGAGGGGGGGGGGGGGCGTAGGTTTCTAGGTAGGCTAGAAATTGCGACGTCTCGTAATTGACCTGTGCATGTCTCCATGAATCCGCCCGATGATGGTTCAGGCCTCATGGCATTGGATCCTCTGAGGATATATCACATAAATGTAACGAGCATACAATATTTGAGTGTAGTCAGTGCACTGGCTTTTACATTTATTTCTTATTAATCTTCTCTCTGGTAAATTCACATGAAATTAACGCACCTCCATATAGATAGATTGTTGAACTGTTATTTTTTTGTTATTGTTACCTGGCATGCTGGATCCGAATTTCGTATAAGTACCTAATACAATACCTCTGTTTTTAGCTAGATAGTACTGTGTGAAAATAACAGGTAGGCCATGTTTATCGTATTTTACTCCAGCTAACCAGCTGAAAACTTGCACCCACTGCAAACTTTTAATTTTCAAATTTTCCGCCAAAAATCTTAATAAATGTAATTTTATGCTCCATAAATCTATACTTTCTGTTTAGTAAATTTATAGCTTAATTACTAAATTTAACAGAGAAAAAATATTTTAATTATTTTTAACATTGAAAAATTTATTTAAAACTATAAAATTAACGCATTTTCTGAAATATTATCATTTAAATAAGAAGCTAAAGTAAGTTTTGCGCATGTCATCTATTGGATTTGCTGGTTAGTAAACCACACACTCTCTTACGTCACTAAGTTTTATAAGAGATTGTCCATGATTGGTTAGTCTTTAGTATGAAACGAGAATTTCAACCAATAGTCTTATTGAAAGAGTCAAAGCTCTTCCCAAATAATATCTTCTCGTCAGTCGTCATATGACCCGTTCCGTCGTCAAGCACCGAGTGTAGGCCATATTTGACAGTGTTCTGCTAGTTTAGTGAAGTGAGTGTGTGCAGATAGTCCTCCTTATTTCAGAACCTGCAAATACTCTACAAATATCACAAAATGGTTCTATCAGAGGAAAACCCCATCTACGGACCCTTCTTTGGAGTCATGGGAGCGGCGTCAGCTATTATTTTTAGCGGTAAGTCATTATTTATTGAATTGCACATGAACCGTCGAAAAGTCCGTCGACGCCGTATCGATCTAATGGTAAATTCGTTCGTATGCATTTTTAGTGTCGTCTGGCAAGATATATTTGTTTGGATTTGCTCCGATACATTATTTAGTTATAACTAATGTGTATTATAACGCAAATATCCTTAGATAACTCCAGTATTTCTCATATCCCTCGGCTCTAATAATAGGCGCAGGCAATGTCACCAACCTAATCAATGCGAAAGCCGAACCTCTCAAATCATATGACAGCGGTACATCAATAATTTCATCGTTTTCCAGATAAGGTTTTCGTCTAATCATAAACGAACACATCTGAAATGAGACAAATTTACTCTTAATCTGCTCTGATGGGTTTCATTTCGCCGCCAACAATGTATGAACTCCAGCATACGTTGTACATTTTGTCCTGTATTATATATGTTAAATTGGCCTTTGTGACGTACAAACATTCGCGATGTCATTCGTTATCAACCGCATTTACGTCGTCGGGAGGCTTCATCCAGTGGGTGTAACCTCGTGAGGGAGTCACGTGAATGTTTATCAACTGATCAGCCCGTGAATTATTGCCCCATGATCTTGATCGATGATGGACGGCGCCCGCTTATCTTCCAAAGCATTGTATTTCGATACGTCGCATTCAATGCGAATGCATTCTTTGCGCCACCTTTTTTATCATTTAACACAATTAAATGGATACCATATGGTTTTACATTTATACTTATCACGTGAATTTTTTACCTGTCCGTGTTTGGACTTATTTCTTATGCAATTCGGTGAACCTTATGACTAATGGAAACTCACAATGTTATCGGAACAATCAACAATAAAATAATTCGCCTATGTACTTATATCAAATATGTACGTCATAAAATACATTTTTTACAGATTTTCTTTTCATTTTTTTTTTTAACATTCCCATAATCTCACTGATAATTATTCAATGTACCTAATCAGCCTCTTTGATTTATTTGAACCTCATTAGATGATAAATACATGCTATCAACTGTATGATTTGCAATCTATATTTTAAATCTTTCTGATAACAATATACATATTAAGTAATTGTAGTTTCTATTTGTACCAAAACTTACGCTATTCATAGAAGACGAATCATGCAAAAGTACTTATTTATTTAAAAAAAAAAGTAGGTATGTCTTTGAAAATTCGTAATTCTTGTGGAAAAGCATTGTAGGTATTAATTAAAATAAAACACATTTAAATTATGACGTGTTATAAGTTATAACCACCACATATTGTGTTTTATTTTTATTAAATGATTGTACCAAAAGAGTATTATTATTTGGTAGGTACCTGTATAACAAATCTAAAAAAAATATGTCAGCTGTCAACTATATTTTTCAATTGTATAAAAATCCCACCCATCATAGTACAGAGGTTACCACGTTGCACTTGCAATGTTTGGTAGATCATGAGGTCCAATCCTTTTGGCTGGGCAAAATCAAATAAATAGCTATAACCAACACAAACTTTGTAAAAACATCTGAAATACCTCCACACTCTAAAGGTGAATATTGAAATGATGATCTTATTAATTAAATAATGCTACCATTGATTAGTGACACTTGAAGCCATGTGTACCAAGAGTCACAATATAAATACCTATTATTAATCATGCATTGGTGTATGTTTACAGCGCTGGGAGCGGCTTATGGCACAGCCAAATCCGGAACCGGTATTGCCGCCATGTCCGTGATGAGGCCCGAACTGATCATGAAATCTATTATCCCCGTGGTCATGTCCGGTATTATCGCCATCTACGGTCTTGTCGTAGCTATCCTCGTAGCCAGTACCCTTGAGACACCCGCCAAGTATACACTTTTCCAGTAAGTAATCACTCGTATGGTGAAACTTGTCATTTTCAATTATTTATTTTACACTTGTGTAGAAATAGAATCAATCCTTTCTAAAATAAAATATTATAATGTAAAAGTAAACCACAATGGCTTAACGCAGCGGTCGGCAACCCAAATGCATTGGTGTGCCACAAAACAGGTAATTCAAAGTACTGAACACGCAGCGTGCCATTGAAATAAAACTAGTTAATCTATTGCGAGACAATTTTATTGGACTACACTACATAAAAACATCATAAAAATTTTGGAAGCTAACACCTCAATATTTGGTTCATAGTTTGAAGTTTTTGATTCAATACTCATTTCCGAATTTTCTTCAGTTGAACGATTTCGATACGGGTTTATAATATGTTTCAAAATTGAGATTGTTTGCTCACAGTAGTACGTTGTACAGAAAATACCTAAAAGAGCGACTCAATTAGTGTCCGCAATCATTGGCTCGTGAAACGGTGCCAAATGTATCGCATAATATTACGATAGTTTTTAAAGTAACAAAAATTTTAATAAACCGTCATTTTCGAGGCGTGGCATAGGTTGCCAAGCGCTGGCCTAGCGGCTTATAATGTCGTGGGTCTCTTATTGTTTTTCAATTCGTGTATGAGAGAGTATGCAGTACTGCGTGTAAACCATTTTATGAGAATCACGTAACCTTGTTACTATACGGTTGTGTCTTTGTTTCACTTGCGGCATTGCCAGTACTGATTTAAACTAAACTAGAAAACTATGTTGATTTTCAAATGTTATACACTGAATGATTTAACAGAATGCAGCAAATTAATTTACTTTTTAAAAGTTGGTTCGCGGTATTGGGACTTCCGATGATTCTTATTGGTCTCCCTAAATACTGACAATTTTACTTTCAGCTGAGAAAATGGCAAAAAACATTGAGTATGATCTATTGAGAGAGAATACCTGAATTTTGCATTGTCGTTATTGTCATTTATAGATTTATTTCAGCTACAGCTTATGTCTACTTAGTCCATATCCACTCCATAGTTGGAGCGTATGGACACCACACCTCGCAAGTCCAATAGTTACTATACAATATCCACCCTTATACTACTCGATAGCTAACAATATTTTATTTTCCAGGGGCTTCTTATCTCTGGGATCAGGTTTGGCGGTAGGCTTCTCAGGACTGGCGGCGGGCTTTGCCATCGGCATCGTGGGAGACGCGGGCGTCCGCGGTACGGCTCAGCAACCCCGCCTCTTCGTGGGAATGATTCTGATTCTCATCTTCGCTGAAGTGTTGGGTCTATACGGCCTCATCGTCGCCATCTATCTCTACACGAAACAATAAACGGCGCTGTCCGTCTTCGTACACTCACTGTGCTATTATTCCTTATGTTTTTGTTCCGGCGTCGCGTCTCGGTCGAGAAGAGGCCCGCGGTAACGTGACCTCTCCGCGCTGCCCATATTTCGACCCCTTGGGTTTTCTCACCTCGACCGACGCCGGTCGCCCGCACCTACCATCGTGTAATTATAATAGTAATTGTAATTATAATAGTAATTGTAATATATTGTTTTTCTATCGGGACGGCGCCCGCCCGGCCCGGATGCTGAGACCGGGCCCGCGCCCCCTCGGTATCTGTAATATAATTTGTAACAAAGTTTTATTTGGCCCACTTTTATTTCGTTGTTTGCAAACGATCATTTAACGAGACATCATCGCATCGTCTTATTTTAAATTGTCATGCGGTGTGCCGGTTTGGATTTTCCTCGTTTGTACATATCATGGCGTCCGCTTCATTCCCCGTACCCTCTCTCCCCTCGCCCCTCGTCCCCTTTGTTTCATTATTTTACTGTAGGTTTTTTTAGATTTAAGACAAAACTTATGTACAGTTAGCGATTAGAATGAGTCCAAATCTTAATTTCTGATCTAACTTTTTTTGATCCGTGCATCGGCGATCCGTCGCGCCGAATCGTTCTGAAGGAAGATACGATTTGCAGACTGTCGACGATTTTGTGTCGCGTCTCGCGTTCCGTTTTAACTGTTGAATACTATAATGTATTATTGTATTAGCTTTCAATGTTATAGCGGGGATATGACCCCCATAGGTTAAATAATTTATATTATAAAATATGTATATCAATTCAAATAAGTGCGGTTCGATAGCAGCCGCATTCGACAGCCTAAGATTGTAGTCACAAATTGTAAGATTGCCAGGGATCAGAAAAATAAATATAATTTGTACATTCCATATTAACTTTGTTTCTGTCAATCTTATTGGTAGCTCTGTCTTCAGCCGGCATTTTATCATTAGACGTATCTTTGATATCACTCGTAATTTGAAAAGTTCTCCGATTTACAGTACCTAAGTATGTTTGCGCACAATATTTATGTTGACCTTGTCCCAAATCAGAGCTACTGCTTTTATTTATTTAAATGTGTGTTGTGACCGAGAATTATATTTAAAAGTTATTTAACCCTTCCTATCCTATTCAGAGGGTAGGGTTACAGTATTAAATATTAAATATTCTATCTATTTTCACCTAAATCTTTTTATAAAAAAGTATAACCGGTTATTCTGAGTAGACGGCGGTGTATCTAATGTTTGAAAGTGATTTATGATTGAAGTTTCAGCGATCTTGGTAAGTGAGTCGGATCAATTTCCAACGTGGACTTACTAGAAATGTTTATTTTGAAATTATCCTCAGTGTTATTGAATGAATTGTGTTAATAAAACATTTTATTTGAAAACCAAATAGTATTCAATTTTAACACCTGTACAATGCAAGATTTGAGATTATGGAATATTTTAACTTGAAACGTTAAAACATTCCAGTTCTATATTTCCCATTATGAGTCACAATGTCCTGATTATTTGAAAACAAGGGAATATTTTTGTGGTCACGCCAAGGAATCATAAATATTCCGGAGAAGTTGTGAGAAGCTAGTGTAGCTATGTGTATGTGTTAATTTATCAATGCATAGACATCAGAAATGGTCAGTGAAAAAAAAACTGTCAATGCATTGTGGACAATGTTGAATGATCAAACATCGAAGTCATACTTTTTCGATCCATGGATATGCTTATTAATTAGGCCATAACATAATGTGTGTGTGGTGCACAGATTAATGCCTGCTCTCAGTAACCATTTACATATAAATACAAGGTATAAGGTATCACAATATAATGTTTGAGACTTTCACGGTTGTTCGTTATTGTAAGAGATTTTTGTATTTTCATCAAGAGATCTTTTGAGAATGGCCTCTGCAACGAACCCAAAACGTGAAGGAATGAGAGAGGAAGAACACGCGGTGAAAACCCAAAAATCTGTTGTGATAACGTATCACGACTCGGTATTATTCACAGGTAACAATAAACCTGCTGTGCATTTTACTAACAAAAAATTTGAAAACAATGACTACGTTTAAATAAATATCATTTGGTACCTATCAATATATACCTGTATTGACTTGAATTGTGAAATTTTGATGGACTTTGCCATTGAGGCCAGATTTTGAGAGTGAAATTAGTATGTATGTTATTGTCAAACATTTTACATAAAATAAAATTAAACTACAACTTGAGGTGCGGGGCAGTTTGGAGAATTAATATATACTCGTAATATACCAGAAATACTCGCATTGTGACATTAGTGTCGAGGCCACACTCCGACCCCTAGTTGTCACTCTCTATGGCGGGCTTTGTCAATCGGCGTCTACAATTTGACCGTATTTAGGAAAAAGGGTGTAACCCTCACAGAACTAATTTTACAGAAGGGGCAAAATCGTTATTAGAATGATTTTGGTTTAATATTTAAAAAAAAATAGGCACAGACATTGGGTGCATGATGATTGGTGATTTGGTGTAATATATTTTTTATCTAATAATAATTAAAGAAGTTATTACAGAAAAATCATTAATATTGAGGGTAAATGCTTTTTTCCTTAAATTAAAACTTAATTAATGCTCAATTAAAACCTAAATTTAGATAATAATTCGGCATTTGCGGCTTAATTCCTTTTTACAGAACGTGTGTTTAGTTGTATACATTGTTAATATCTAATAAAAGCACTTTTTGTAAAATCGAGGGTTACGCCCTTTTTCCTAAACACAGTCGATGTGATATCTTAAATGATTCCTGCCAAAGTAAAACGCAAATGAGCTTTGAATACATATTGATTTTTAAATCTATTAGGGATCATTTTTTTTACATAAAATTACACCATATTATTAAGAGCATGCTTCAGTGAAACGGCAAATAATTTTCAACTATAGGTGCGACGAAATTTCGGACTTGCTGGCAATCGGAGAGCGAAATTCGAGCTGTGAACACGTCAATTTGTTTTGTGATGGCGACTGGGGAATTAATTCTTAAATTGTGTAAAGATGATGACATGTCAATGAATATATCGTCTCTGTTCTGGCAGAACACACTAACTGGAGAATACTAGTTTTGAGTAATTTGACTTTGAAGTTGTTTGAAATGGTCTATCATGTGAGTTTATTAAGTAATCGTAAAAAGGATGACTTTAAAATAAAGACTGTTTATTTATTAAAAAGGTTTCCAGACGGTTAATTTTGAAATAAGGAACATTTTGGTATAACTAACTTAATATGTCATTTTTTAGAATTAGTGTCTTCTGCCAGAACAGTGACGATATTATGACAAATTATGTTTTGTTCTGCACGTGTCGTTTGCCCAATCTTCGCGTCGCGTAGTCACAATCGTTTTAGACTGTGCCCCTGCTGTAGTTTGAAGCCTTAAGAGTTGTATACTGAAAAAATATAACTTGGGAAAATTCCTAAAAAAAAATTCGACTGAGTGAAACATGAACTATTACTGAAAAATTTAAATGTGACCAATTCTATCGAATGAGAAGTGGGACCCGGTTCTGGTTCTTTAAATAACCAATATATTTTGTACTTACATCTGCACCTTGACAGTTTTAACTGATATTCAAATTTCAAAACTTAAAAACTACTCCGACTTATATCATGGCCGAAACCTGATGTCACTATGTATATTCTAAAATCAAAATATTATACAATTACATAGGTGTTTTAGTATGCAAGAAAATATATTATGAAAATGGTAAGTACTTGCATATAATTTTATAACGTCCGAAATTTAAATATCAACAATAGATTTTAACATTACAAAAGATGCCAACCAGCTGCTAAAAATCATGAACTGGAAAAGACGTGCGGAGGACCGTTCCGAGTGGAGGATGCCAGGGCTCGATTTGAGCTGTAGCGCCATCGAAGAAGTGTTATTTGATTATTGAGAAAGAACAGTTCTCATATTATAAGAGAACACAATCACTGCTGACCTGTTCATTAATATTTAAATATCATGTTAATTATATCTAATGCAAACATGCCAGTCGCGGTTTCAGCACTAAATGAGTTGAGCAAAAAAAAAACACTAGTTTACCTACCCATCAGAACAAGTGAATGAGTTGTCTGCAATAAATCATATTGTTTTGATAAAAAGAAACATCCATATAAAATATTTATGATTTCCATAATGTGATGAAATACTTATAACACATTTATTTTAATATACATTACACAAATTAGTTCACAATAATAACTGAAATCCACTCTTCGCCAAAACAGTATCAATACATCAATCTTAGGTGTATTGATTATAATATGCCGACTATGTTTCTGCCATAATTCTAATGCTATGGTTTTAAAAGTGTCTTCGGTTAGTGTTACTAATTTTGCCATACTGCTCTTTACGAGTGACCAAATAATATACTCAACCGTACTTTCCAGAATGCAGGGAAAAATTTATACCATGGCAACACTTTCCAGAGAATTGACAAATTATGGGTGTTGACATTTGAAAGCGGAAATCTCAGGGGTGACGAAATTGGAGGGGTAGCAGTTTATAAGTTCGCCGCTATTTTAACTTACAATAGGTTTATACGCTATTTTTTCAAGAAATGTTGACTGGGCTTAGAATATATGGATGCCAAAATTTATAGATATTGTAAAATATGTTGGAATGTCAAATGACAATATAATTTACTATTTGTCCTCACCTGTATATCACATCCATAGGACCTCCACAGGTGAAGGTTTTGTTCCTTACGGTACAAAAAATTATTTTTTTCTATTCTCCCTCTGCACGGGTTCAAACAACATGCATGCACTGAAAAACCACATGTCAATTTGATCTAGCTGCAGATTTTGGACCCATGCCGTTTGAGGTGCATCCACTTAAAAATTACCATTTTCATACCTAGCAAAGCATATGAGCCTACGCAGCATGGGAGTTATATTAGTAGACCTTTGATAAGTTCTGGATCATTAAATAAAATGTCACTTTTGCTAAATGTGGTTTCCAAACTGCCACAGGCTGATAAAATTTGTCACAGACTGATACAATTTGCCCAGGATTAATTTTTAAATTGTTATTTTCCAAAAATGTTTGGTGGCATGGATGCCCATGCCCTGGCACCGTGTAATAAATAGCATGAACTTGTCAACTGATTTGTGACAATCATGAAACCTTGAAAGATTTACCCCATGATTAGCTCATAAATTTTCATGTGAAAGGGCGAGGTGGCAACACGCAGCTACTAGACCATGTAACTTTATCTGTGCAACGCAATGTCTGAAGATTATCAAAAAGAAGCTTACAGTGCTGCAGTGCCTTGATGTTTTATATAGAATAGGTAAGTATTAGTCAAGATACACTGGAATCTATGAAATGGTGTTAGTAATCACTGAGAAGCTAAAATTACTAAATGAAACCACTGTTCGGAGGTAAGAAGATAGATTAACACAATACTCTGCCAAGACTTGGAAGCTGCAGACTAAAAAAGGTATAAGTCGGTACTGGGAAGCCAGGCGGGAGCCATGCTAATTGTCGAGACGATTTTGGCAATATTCAACAATGAAAACCTAA
Source organism: Rhyacophila brunnea (assembly GCF_057557595.1). Classification (NCBI taxonomy): domain Eukaryota; kingdom Metazoa; phylum Arthropoda; class Insecta; order Trichoptera; family Rhyacophilidae; genus Rhyacophila; species Rhyacophila brunnea. Next base: position 23,275,633 of record NW_028233350.1, read on the forward strand.
ACTACCCAACCTAACAAATAATCCACTATATTGGCTATTTTCAAAATGTGTTTGCCACTGGCTTCCCCATAACCGACTTGTACCCTAAAAAACAATTAGTTATTCTGCAGATGGGTTTATAGACCAAAATCACTATTGAGAAAAAAATGTGTTTGAAACCATTATGGAGTCCACAAATCGACACCTACGAATAAGTCCGGAACTGCAAAATGATACTTTCCAGTAGTATGATTTTAATGACACCACAACATTAATTTTTTACTTAATTGATATACATACAGTCAAACTCGGTTATTACGATCACGGATATAGCGAGTTCTCGGATGTAATGAGGAAACATTCGTTGACATTTTAGTTTATGATTTTCTCCATACATTTATTCACTTATAACGAGCAACTTATCGGATATGCCGCCGGGATCGCATTATATTTATGACACTAGTCATAGACTAATATCTGTACATTAGAGGGTAAACCACAGAAGTCCAGTTTTTACCGTTTCTGAGTTAAATATGCAGAAAATTTTATTTTATTTCATTACACGAATGAAACACTGAAGTCCATAAGTAGTAAATTAACCGATATAGCTAATTAAAAAATCACTGAAGTCCAATTCACTTGAGTGCATAAACAACGAGTGTCCCTTTTATGATGTTTGTGCTCTAAGAAAAATGTTAATAAACCATTATAATAATTCCATAAACACGGAAGTCCAACAAACGTTAGGTAGGTACGTATTATCTATACTATAATTTTCGTTTTTCTTTGTAAAAATCCACACACGCAGTCGGATTTCGACAAAATTTGGACAGTAGACGGGGGCTAACGAGCCGGAGTGCGTGGTTGGGGTCTCAAATTTCAGATTTAACCCGTTGCACCCCGGGGACAGTTTTATGGTTTTTGCGGAAAAAAAGTCATACAAGGTCTTGAAACGCGGAAGTTAATGCTGCAACCCCCATTTTTTATTGAAAATGTTGCTAGAATGTGTACATTTAAAAAATATTGGCGCTTATTTCAGCTTGATCGGAGGTCAAATGGCAAAGTTAGATTAGAAAAATTAATAACCGCCAGGTTGGCGCGGGCGACGTGTTACGCGTAGATCGGAATGCTTCACTCGCGGACAATAATTGTATGTAGTGGCATCAAAGCCGGAGTGCGTGGTCGGAGTCCCAAATTTCAGTTTTAACCCGTTGCACCCCGGGGACGCATCAGAGCCGGGGTGCGTGGTCGGGGTCTCGAATTTCAGTTTTAACCCGTTAACCAAAATAAAAATTTAATTCGGGTTTGATTTGCCAAGCAATGATACCTGTGATGCCTGCGATAGCCCTAAGATGAGTCTTAAAGATGTCAATATTTCTTTTGAAGAAAAAGAAATTCAAAGACTCCTTTTGGAAGACCACATACAGGAAGCAGCTGCAATTAAATAAGATTGATAAAACTCTTGCAACAGAAACAATTACCAGTATGAAAGTAATAATGGTTGACTTGGAGAAGTGTTTACCTACTCCATATAGCTTCCATCTGAGAAAATTGTGGACTCTGAATTTTACAATTTACAATGATGCAAGTGGTGAGTGAGACACAACACTGATGTGGATGAAATAAAAACTGAAAGGGGTGACAATAAGATCAGCTGCTGCTTGATGAAATGGGCATCTAGCAATGTTTTAGCAAATATTGAAGAGCTGACGATTTGGTATGATAATTAATTGCCCTGGCCAAAATAGGAATATTGTTTTTTCATATACCTGGTTTCTGAAAATCATTCCTACGCTGAAAATCATAAATCACAAATTCCTATTACGAGGCCATACACACATAGAGATAGACACTGACCACTCTATAACAGAACGTCAAAAAAGATACTGAACGGTATGCAGATTGTTACTCAATGGGATTGGGTTCAGTTTGTAAGGACACGTAAAAGAAACAAGCCTTTTAAAGTTGTTAACATGGAGTTAAATGATATAAACAATTATTGCTCTTTGTATGCATCATCTTCAGCTCCTTTTGTGGCTCGAAAAAAGAATATTGATGGCACACCTTTTTTTTTCTTTTTTATTTATATCTTAAGATGGCGCTGGTTATCTACGTTATAAGGCGAAGTTCTCCGATGAAGATTTCCAAACTGTGGACCTCCGACCTTCTCGCTCGCCGTAAAACGCCGCAAACTTTTTAAAAGCTGACAAATTTTCCCCCGTAGATACCAAGTCGCAATGGCCGACCGGTCCAACTGAGGGTCGAACCGACTTGAGAAGCTCTTCCCTTTCAACCGACATAATATGGGGACACTCCCAGAGGATGTGATCGGCATCCTGCAATTCGGCACATAAGCAAGTCGGAGATTCTATTAAGCCAAGAGCTTCGAGGCAAAACCACCGTGTCCGGTTAAGATCTGCAAACTATGAAACAATGGATGTTTCCAGAATTTTATGATAGAATTCCACATAATTCCTCATCAGATGATGTCCCGGAGAATGACCAGGAATAATTCTCATTGCGTTGATTTTTTTCTAGAGCAATAATAAATTTCAAATAATCTTGTACTCATGTAAATTAAAAAATATATAATTCCTTTTCATATTTAGACTTACTGAAATATTTTGTGTATTTATAATAAAATAATTATTAATAATATGATGCACAGGAAATAAAAATAATTTATACCTATATGGACTTCCGTGTATTATCTATAGGTGAAGTATTGCTTAGTGGTACTTCTTCATTATGTGTTAGAACATAAAACATGAAAGTCCATTAATTTATTAATTCTAAATAATTTGGTATTTCTATCTATTTTTTTTTTTTTTCGACCATATCCGATCCTGATAGGATCATATGGGCCTCCACAGAGTGGAGGTTTGTATTGACAGATTTTGTTTTTTTATGAGAAATGGATGTCAGCCACTTGCTCAACCTATTAGGTCCATACCCTGACACACACAAATTGAAAAACAATATGTGTACTTGCCAGACCCAGGATTCGAACCTGGGACCCACGGCTTTATTATTATGAAATTTAAATTTAATTTTTATTAAATTTAATTATGAATAATACCGTTTACGGCCCCTAATTACTACAATTCTTTAAAAAGTTATAGAGTTTCAAACATTTAACCTACACTAAAATCACTCTTCTGAACAAAAGTCCAAACGTGACTTCCGTGGTTGATCCTCTAACGAATTGATATACTACACTAGTTAAGTGTCTAAGTACCTACCTAATTGGAGTTTTGACAATATTGAAAAAGTATCCACGCATATGGTTGAAATAACTAAAAAATCCAAGGTTTGTGAAGTCAGTAGGTACCTACCAGCGTTCATTACAATAAACAACTCCTTTTGTAGCCGTGTTTTCAGATTTTTTATTTTCAACTTTTTGTGTTATGTAACCACATATTTAAAAATACCTATTCTCTGATATAACGAGTAACGCTTATAATGAGCAAATTCAGTCGGTCCCATCTTCCTCGTAATGACCAAGTTCGACTGTGGGTATATGTATTGATTGATTTTTTTTTCGATTATCATTGTACATAATATTATCTTTAAAATTATTTAATAAAAGTTATTTAAAAAAATTTAATAAAATTATTAAAAAAATATCAACCCAAAAACGCAGTTCCGGCATTTTAAGTAGGAGGAGTCGAAATACAAATTCATTAATAATTGAGTTCGGTTTTAACCTAGATGTGAACACGCTTCACCTACTGCACGAAGTAGATACGCAAAATATCAGTAATGTTTCATAAAAATTGACAATTTTCAATCACAAGATTAAGAATTATTATATTTACAATAAAATTTTAAGTCTATTTTCACTAATGTACCAAGAACAGCTAAAAACAAATATTTCAAAACAAGCATATTTTTATGGAAGGAAAGAGAGTTTTAATATGATTTTAAATATTAGATAATATAAAATGAACACGGTCTAATAGCGCCTGTACACGTGCATGTTTTTACTTACATCAATACCTAGTGTGTATTTTAAACATGTATGTAAAAGTGCTGACTGTCTCTCCAATCTCATTTTTCAAGCGCAAGCGAGACGCTATGTTTGAAGATTCTATTTGACAGATTCAGAGAAGTTCGTAGATAATCGGTAGACTCGAAATATTCTTTGCGGTGTAGTTTGTATTTTCTTCCAGCAGGTTCGCCACTATTGTTCTACTGTGCATGCGCACCGCCATGCAAGTACCAATTATTGCATGAAAATCCAGAAGCTTCTGAACTTTTTTGATATCTACATCATGCAAACTTGGACGATAATACGTGTTTACAGATGCATTTTCTTGTTTTGTCCGCAATAATACGTACTGTCAGCAGTAAATCCATACATGTGTAAATGTAGTAAAATGATATTCCATGCACTAATGAGAAAAGTATTTTATTGAAAATACGTTTTTTGCATTATGTATTGTATTTGGTTCCATGAAGAAACAGAACTATGACATTCCAGGAAAAATATAACGTTTGAAATTGTCGTATCTGTATTACGTTGTGTAGATTTTTAATAGTACAGGTTTTCAATACGCTGTAAAGAAATCAAACTGTATAATTTGTGCATTCCTAATCGCTGGAAAGCCTCAATTAAACGGGACTCAACTCGGTGTTGTCGGCAAGCTAGGTATGTATAACTTGTCTTAATCCATCTAATGTTCAAAATGTTTGGATGATTAGGTACAACGAAATAATGAGTTTAATAATTCTGTGGAGATAATAAAACAGGAAGATCACCACTCTTTCCAATTAGAACAGGAGTTATTTTGCAGCTGCTGCTGAGAGCTGATGTCCTACTACAAATTGAGCCCATATCCGGAAAACGAGTGTTATCGCGATAATGCTGTTTTTTGGTAAATCGGTTTAAATTACACGGCATACACCTATGCATGCACTCACCAAATATTACTTTGATATTCTGACAATAGGTGGCAGTAGACAGTCCAAACTGTCCACACGTTGCACGCAGTGACGTTCCCAGATAAAATGCCGCCCCTAGGCAGTCCCAGAATGCCGCTTAAATTTTTTATCATTCTTTCATGAGCCCAATATGTTGCGTGGATGCATTACTAACAAAATATCAGACTAATTATTAATAATTATCAATTGTAAGTTTATCTTTGACTTAAAAAAAAAATCTTTTTAATGTTTTCAGATACATATTTATTAATTAATACAGTTGTAATTGTAAATTATCAAAAAAAAATCTCAAATTGCAAGGTTCGTATTTTTCCGCTATGTTCTCTGTTGGCATATAGGATCACCTTTTAATTTGTTTTAATTTTTTGGCTGTCATCTTCCTTCGACATTTCGTACTCATTGCAGACACCTCAATTCTTAAGAGACAATCTAGTTAACAGCGAGAAATGAAGGAAGAAGAATACACGGTGACAGCCGAACAATCAAATACAATAAATAACAACCAACTGCGGAAGTCTGCAGCACTTTATTGATCATGCATTTTTTAAATGTTACCCATTTACAATAATATGATATTGATGAATTAAATTGACTCAAGAGAATATGTATTTGCATAAAGAAACATTTGTAGGATTTAATATTTACTTTTAAACCTTTACCACACCCATCGAGTTTATGTGATCATAGGTCGGCTCTGACAGTCACCGAGTGATGTGGTGTCCATAATCACAATATGACCGCTAGGTAGAGTTGGGTTTCGGGAATTCTCGAGATTTTCCATCCCGAATCTCGAGAATTGAAATTTTTAACATTTCGGGATTTCCCAGATCTCGAGAATCTTTTCTCGGGATTTTTTTATTATCAAATATTAATTGAAAAAACAATTTTTTTGAAGATGCAGCGGATTCTATTCTCAAATTTGTGTTCACAAAATTGTTCCTATCCAGCCTAAAAAGAAAACTAATAGATCGTAGATCAAGCCCTTTGTTATCTGCCTTTAATTATTTGCACGATCCGGTAAACAGCTGTCGTGACCGTGAGAAATCTGCATTCTTCCAGACGTGTTCCAAAACAGAATTAACTAAAGAAGCCAAAGCGTAGCTGGTCTGTCTTTTTTCCACAACTATTCAAGAAGACCTCGCAGTTTCCGATTCTGACGCTGATGCCGTGCCCGTGATTGTGAACGACAGTGGACATGGTATGAAAAAAGTGGATAGAAAACACAAAACGTTCAAAGACTGATCGGGGCATTTAACACAATTGAGTGAACGTCTACTCAAAATGAGCGCAATTTTTCAACACCAGATAATTTTGTGTCTTAAAACCGTGCGCGATTGTCAGACGCAGCCTTTGACAGTCTGTGTTTTTAGTTATGTTTTCCTACTTCTATTTGTTTGGCTTCTTACCTAAATAAAAAAAATATTTTTTTTTGGAATTTGCCTGTTTTTACACTGGTTTTAGGATTTTTTACAGGTTTCTTATTAATTTTCCCGATATCTCAAGAATTCATTTCTGGAATTCCCGAATCTCGAGAATTCAAAATTTCATCATTTCGAGAAATCCCGAATCTCGGGATTGAGATATTCTTGGGAAATACCCAACTCTACCGCTAGGTATGTGAAGGTAAATAAAATTCACATTTATATTTACTAACATTTTTATTAATACAATATTTTCACAATTCATAACAAAATTTAGATTGACAATATTGAAATCTATAGTACATTTTTCTAAATAAAGAACATAAAATTATCAAAGTCTTTGCGGACTATGTCCAAAACAAAAAATAAGCCATATTATGAACATAGTTTGTCAATTACTAACTACATTGACTCGTGTTAAAAAATCAATATTCATTTAATGATTTGACACTTTCAAATGAGATTTATGTTTAATGCACAGCCCTAAAACACTTAGGTATAGGTATGACTTTGACCTTTTCAGAAATTACATAACTACAATAAGTAAATAATACACTTTATTTAATATTATTAATACATTTAAAATTGCGATTATCACAATCCGATAAACGGCAAGTCTATCTCTTTCAAAAAACTATTTCACAGATATAGACAATCTGCATCGCAGACCTTTTTAATAACGATTAATATAACTTCTGCTCGAGGACAGCGCATGTTATTCAATGTTCATTGTCTTTTATTTGCATAACTTGTGCCATACTATGTGCTGAGTCTGTCTGCTATACAGAATATGTATACCGATTAAAGAAATTAATATTAGATATCGATGCTGCAGATCACAAACCTTCTATGTCAAAGAGAAATATAGCCAAGTTTATTGATCTTTTAATTAAAACTCCTATGTCATATTCATCGTATTATGCTACAAATAAATCAGTTTTAACCTTCCCCTGTAAAATCTTATTTTTTGACTAAGAAGGTCTGTGATCTGCACCATCGATATAGTCTAAAGATATATAATCAGTTGACAAAAGGGAATATTATGAGAATAAAATAAGGGATACATTCCATTATTATATTCAGATATAAATCAATAATAAATAAATATATGGATAAATTATTTCAAAAACAGCAACAAACAGTAAAAATGGTGGAATTATTATTGTAATCATTTTTTTAAATACTGCTTCAAGATATTTCAGGTCACATAAGATTCATATCCATTATTAACAAATTGGGGATTTATAGTAAAATACATAGAATATTTAAATCTGCTATGGATAGATATTTTTCTAATTTATGTACTAATTTAATAAAAAATTGTATTTTTGTCAACTGAAGTAGGGAGCTAATAAGTGCGTTTAATAGTACAATGGTAGTTTGTGAAAAAGCATTTTTCAACAAGACTCGACAGTGATTCAAATTACAGTCGTATAAAATATTGAATAATTCTATAAGATTATTATATTAATTGTCAGGAATAATTAAAGCACTTACAGATTATGTAAGATGACATTTTTTTTGCAGTAACAACTAGTTAAGTCATAAGATGTTGAACTATTCATTTATAGACCATTACAGTCTTTTAATGTGGTCGGTCGAGTAAAAACTTGCGAGTTGATTTTTGTCAACACATCAGTAAAATAGAAATAAACGAATCTACATTTAATAATGGTGGTATCAGGTAATTGAATATAATTATTTTTTAATAATAATGAATGTATGCGAATAGGTTTGATTCAATTAAGTGAAAACTATAGATGCAAGTTACTTAATACTATGTGTTTTGGAATAAAATATTAAATGCAATGAGTTTTAATTTCACATTAATTATGTATTGTCAGAAGGCTTTTAAAAATTATTGCACTTTTAGTGTATTTAAAGGTATAATAACTTTATTCATCTTGCATCCAAACTGAACAATAATATCTTACTGAAAAAGTGGATTGGAATTTTTTTTCTTTTCTTTCATAATGGTGATTGGAATAATATATAATAATATGAAGGTAAAAATGAATCAATACGTAGCATAATACATATTACTCAGCAATATTAAATTCCACAAATATATTTATTTAGTCGATGGCATCATCAAGACTAGGTCATGACTCATTATAATATATGAATGTATAAACAGCTGTCGACTAAAAAAAACTAGATTTATGAATTTAATGTTCTACTATTGTAAAATGGATTTCTACTGAGTAAATTATTTTTCAATCGGTAAAAATAAAGCATTTATCTAAAAATGACATTAAAACATGGTTTGGTGAATTTAAAACTTCATTAGAAAGTCTCTTACGAAAGATCACAGTAAAACATGATTATATGAAGTAAATTAATTTTGTAAGTAATGTTGACTAAGAAAAAAAGATACTGATGGATAGCGCAATCGTGCAGACGAAGACCGTGATGATTTTCTAATAAGAGGAGAAATTATCTTTATTTTCACTAATTATATTAATTACTCCTTGCGGCGATTAATAGAAATAATACACAATATTACACAAATCATATATATACATAAACGTATGTAAATATCTAACGGGCAGTTTCTGTTTTCACTCGGTGGCCTGTCGCACAAGCGAATGCGGCAGTTTCTTCACCGATCGAAATCTCGACGAGACGAGCTTCAGCGGGACGGGACGTCCGCTTAGGCAATCTAAAATCGAAGGAACCACCGACGGGGTGAATACTTATCAAATTACTTAAAGTACGGGCCTAGGACGATGCGCTCGCTACGCGTCGAAGGTGAACGAGATGCGCCCGCGCGACTGGGAGGCGTCAGAGCGCGAGCGAGAGGAAGGCGAGGCGAGGCGAGAGGACCGAGACTGGTAGCGGGCGCGTCGGATGTCAGACGCACGATTCGCGGCTGTCGGGTGCGGCCGCCGCTTCTTGCGGTGCGAGCAAAGCGCCGCTCTCTAGCGCGTCCGGTTGCTGGCAGGAAGTCGACACGTTCCGCTGCCGGCACAGGTACGGGGTGGTGGCGGGCGACGTCGATGGCGTCTCACGGCCCTGGAATTTAAAATTTTATAGTGTCACAATCATATTGAATTGAGCTGAATTGACCATGCTCCACATCGAGAGGACAACCAATAACACCGAATGACAACAAAAATTCATTTAGAGTATATTTTATAACTTTGCACTTTTTTTGCAATTTTTACCACACGGATACGTCTCTTTACCTGATTACATTGCATAAAATTAGATCAAATGATATTCACAAGTATTATGATAATATGAAGTAATAAAAATAGATAATATTATATGTAAAGCAGAGTGCAAAGTTATGAAGTGTATACTTTACGTATTTTAAGTACCTACATATAGCATAACTACAATGTAAGTTGAGAATGGATTTTACGTTTTTTAAATCTTTCAAATTTCCAAGTACCTACGTGATATAACGGAACAACTGATTGCCGAGTTGATAAGTTGTGAGAAACATATTATATGTGGCGCTCCTATAGATTCGCATTTTGCTCGGTAACCTCTCCTGTCTGATACCACAATTTCGCAGTGTTTCTAGTGCCACATGTATAGCTGTCAAATGATGCTGCAAAGGTAGGCTGTTAAGATCCGACATAAATAGTGTACACTAAATTTAGCCTACCTCCACCCTCCTCGCCACTGGTACATAATACCTGTGCGAAGACATTTTTAAAGATAAAATATGTAAAATCTCAAAACAGGTCAGCATAAGTGATCATTTGCATTCAATTTGATGATTATAATTTTGAACTCCAATTTGGTAAAATGTACCATTCTTCTTATTAGTAGAGCTATATTTCAAACAATAAGTTTAGTACTCTACAGTAGCGTTTGGTCCATGTATACTGTAGATGCGGAGGATCCTCAAGAAAACTAATCTACGATACCTAATAATATTACATATTATGTATTATTGTACAATCGCATACTATATTTTATTTAATTGAATTCCTTCGAAAAATAATTATTCTGTGTTATTAGTTTTACATAGAAACATATGTTCCGAAAATAGCAGAAACATTAATTTGCAACACTATACAACGTGTTACTCCATCGGCTGCCTGCTGATAAGTGATAGTTAATACAATCGCATTTGCTTGCTTGCTCGCAATTCGAACACTCATCGTAGGTCTGATTCCCGAAGTTATAGAATTCTTTCATAGATAATTTTGTGTTGACCATCATATTTACAAGGTAATGTAGAGTGTACGTTTGTCCATACCATTTCCATGTGGTTGAAAGTCGCATTGGCGATTTTTTAGTTATGTTAATTAATCTTCCAATAATATGTTATAGTAGGTTCAATATTGTGTTGATAATACACACAACAATTTGGTAGTTGGTATAAATGTGAATAAAGCAACATTATTTGCCTTAATATAATTGAAAATAGTTTTTTACGCCGGTAATCGATTCTATTTAATTGGTTGAGTGCGGCAATTTCAAAAAACCATGCAGATTATATGGGCACTCCTGAACATTGCGGATTCCAATTTTTTGAAGTCGAGGCAGAAAAACTCACAATTTATCTGACTCCATGTTAACTATTAACTAACATTGTCTTCTTGTTCTTTGGTCAAATAGCTAGAAGGGTAAACGATAATTTGGAAAGACTCATCGCCAATGCAAGGATCGCCGGGGAGTCAAAACTGGTACATATAAAAGGAGTAAGAATCCTCAATAGTGAGGGACACTAAAATGTAGAAGAATTATCTGATACGAGGGTGGGTCAATAAGTCCTTAGAAAAGCCGACAGGTGGCGCGACTAGTACTGTAAGCGGTTTGTTTTCATGCAGCGGCACTACCGATTCAGTATGCTGCGAAGTTTCAATCAGATTGGTCGGGTTGTTGTGTGTTTCTCGTACATTTAAAAAAAAAATTTGCTTGTGGAAAATGGAAAAATGGAAAATGGAGAAAATTGAGTTTAGAGCTGTTATTAAACATTTTAATATAAAAGGGTTAACAGCAAAGGAAATAAAAAATGAGTTGGATTTAGTTCACGGCATATCTGCTCCTTCACTTGCAACTATTTATAACTGGTTAAATGAATTTAAACGTGGTCGTACATCAACAAAGGATGAACCACGCTCAGGACGTCCTGTAGAGGTGACTACACCAGAAATGATCAATAAAATCCACGATATGGTGTAAAGTGACCGAAGATTAAAGTTGAGTGAGATAATTGAGGTTACAGGGATCTCAAAAGGTAGCGTCATTTCTATTTTACATGACAAATTGGGCATGAAAAATATTTCTGCAAGATGGGTGCCGCGTTTGCTCACAGTCGACAATAAACGCAATAGGGTGGTGGCCTCTAAAGCCCTGTTGTCGCTCATGCAACGCAATCCGGATGATTTTTTTCGTCGCTTTGTGACTGTAGATGAAACATGGATACACCACTATACTCCCGAGACGAAAGAACAGTCAAAGCAGTGGATTGCGAAGGCAAACCATGTCCAAAGAAGGCGAAAACCGTGAAATCAGCTGGTAAGGTTATGGCTACTGTATTTTGGGATGCACGTGAAATTATTTTCGTTGACTATTTGGAAAAAGGAAAAACAATAACAGGGGATTATTATGCATCTTTATTGGACCAGCTAAAAAACAAAATTGAAGAAAAACGGCCTCATTTAAACAGGAAAAAAATCCTCTTTCATCAGGACAATGCCCGTGTTCACACATGTTTACGATCAATGGCTAAAATTGAAGAATTGAAGTTCGAATTGGTCGACCACCCACCGTATTCGCCAGATTTAGCCCCCAGTGACTTTTTCCTTTTCCCAAACTTAAAAAAATGGCTAAGTGGACAACGTTTTTTTTCAAATGAAGAAGTCATCGATCGGACAAATGCTTATTTTGAGGACCTTCCGAAAACTTATTTTTCTGACGGTTTAAAAAAAATTGAGAAACGTCTAACCAAGTGTATTGAGCTCCAAGGAGATTATGTTGAGAAATAAAAAAAAAATACAAAAATAAAAACTGTTTTAATGCTTTTTTCTAAGGAATTATTGACCCACCCTCGTATAACGCTTCTTTAAAGAAAAATAAAATATGAATTATTCTAAATTATCATGAAGTGGTCAAAACTGTAGAAAAAATATAATAAAAGATTGTATTGCGCTCACCTGTTTGTTAGTTCCACAGCAGGTGGCGTTGTGGCAGGGGGGATCGGCGGTGGGGCAGTGAAGAGCACAAGGGGGCTCCACGTTGCTATTGCCGCCCGTTATTCCCTGGAAAACCGATTTATTTACTCGCACATCACTTTTAAACACCAATCGGTGACAATAAAAAATACAGAATGCTTACGTGATACTCATATTTGCTAAAACACCTCTTCATATTTTTTTATGTTTATGGGTGCAATAGCTCAGCCCGAATGTGAGCATTAAAAATTTCAAATTATCTATATTTATTAATGATTTTTCAACAATAGTGATGAGATACATGAAAATATATATTTTTTTATGATTTCATAGTAGCGTAAAAATTCATATAAACATCATTATATTTTTCTAATTTTTATAAAAACCCATTGTGAAGATATCTGAATATTGTTCCATTTGCTCTGTCTGGAGTGGATATTGTTTAATCAGTCATGGAAACTAATGAAATCAAAAAAGAAAAAATAACATTTGAAATAGGAAATAAAAACCAACCTCTAAACCGTCAGCTGGAAGCTCTACAAATTCAGGTTGAATAGTTGTAGAGTGAATGCCCTCATTGTGAAAGAATTCCTTCACTTTCTCTGCAATTTTCATGTACTCAGATAAGTTTCGACACCTAAAATAATAATTATAGTATTTATTATGAAACCTTATTATTTTTAAGAGATATTGAAACATGTCGACTAATATAAAATAATATAGTAAAAAGTAACTAATAAACGCCTGCTCATAAGTGTAACGACTATATGTATGGCTGTATCGGTAACAAGTTCATTATTTTCTTCTTCTATTGGCAAAAACAAAATCGCGCCTCGAGTTCTGGTTTAAAGTCTGATGCTATATTTACATAACCTACATAATATGCACTTCTTAGTGTATTATGTGATTATTCATCTTAACAATAATATTGCTTTTGGCAGCCAACATAAAATTGACAAGAAAGTATATTGCATACCACAGATATTTTAGAGCTAACTTTTATAATTAAATCTCTATTTTGATACGGCAATAATTTATGTAAGATGTGTAAAATGTTAAATTAAGCTGAATTTAATTATACACTATCCATTCCTATGAATATTTAAAGCTTATTTTGGCAATAACTAGACATTGAATCATGTACATAATTCACTATTTGGGTGAATCTGAAATAATAGTGGGATATGAAATAATAGTGGGATATCATGGTAGAAATGTGAAGTTCTCTCTAAATGAACGTGCAATGAAAAATCACTTGTAGCTAACTTAATCAGTAGACCAGAGATTTTTTTTGCTTCAATTTTATACATTTAGGCTCTATCTCTATATAAGGTTTTTTCTACATTTTAGGTATGACGATTGAAATGATTTTAAATTATGGAATGCACGATGGCCGAGCGGTTATTCATCAGGCTTATAATGTTGCGGGTCCTTTGTTTGAATCCTGGGTCTGGCAAATTCAAACGTTGCATTTGAATGTGGGTTTTCACTCAGAGTATGGACCTAATAGGTTTTTAGGTTTACCACCTAAAAGTGGCTAACATCCATTTCTCGTACATCCTCCACTCTGTGAAGGCTCATATAATCTTATGCCGGATCCAGACGCATGTAATGTAACGTATAATGTGTGAGCGCCTTTGTGTTCGTTTTAAAAACTGACAGCCGTTGGATCAGCGCAAACATCGCTGCAAACTGCATTGCGAGCATTACATGTAAGGATCGTAGCTATGTCCATACGACAAATTCGCGTTATATTACACGCGTCTGGACGCGGCCTTAGGATCAAATATGGTTTCTACGATTAGCTATATTGCAGCAAAATGAATGATGATAACAATACCAAGAAAAACGATAGAATATGTGTATGGAGTAAATAAAATTACATATGGAATGAACACAATGGATAATGTTTGTAAATATTCAGCTTAATGCCTCTTTACGATATGACGAAGCATTGGTAATAATACAGTGTCCTTAAAACAATATTTTAGTAATAAACCTTTTTTTTATTGAATGAATAATTCACAATATTTGAGAATGTAACTTTATTTGAAAACACCTCATATATATACTTACTGCTTGTTATTTCACAGTTTTAACATGTAGCCAAGAAGATCTTGTTGGACAGTAGGTAAATAATCGTCATTGAAAAGAATATAATTACTTAATAGAAAATTATTTTAATTATGCTATAATAAAAAAAACAATCATGTCAAAATGAGTGGGTAATATTTTGAAAAAAATTAGACCACGTTATATGATTACGAAATCTATCATTTTCAAGTACATCATTTTATTCTACAAGCCTACATATTTCATCGACATTTTGGTGGACTAAATTTATAATCATTTATCACAGGTGAATATGCGTCGCTTTAATTATTGATCCAATATAATATTAATGTGATATTGACCTAAATAAGAAGATAGTGTGTAATTTTATAAAAAAATTAATGACATCATCAATCAAATCACATGTCACAAATCAACGATCTTATCATTTTAAATGATTACGCAAAATGACGTTAATTAATAATATAGCGATTAAAAGTTACACAAAAGTGACGATTATATTGATTTGTTCATACTTCAGTGACACCATTTCTCCTAATCAGAAAGTGAGAATTCATATACATACTCAATTCGTTTTATAAGAATAACTTCAGCGAACGGAGCAAGAGCAAATTAATAATAATAATAATTGATATTAATGCATCGGCCGGTTGGTTCTTACACATTTTTGACCTAATTAACATTAACGAGTGCAGAGTGTTTAAGACGACACAAAAAGTAAGCACTCAAAGTTACAAGAGACGTTTAAAAATAAGTGAAAGAATTATGTTAAAAGATAACACAAATATATTTACAGAAATAGATATAGTAATATTTTAATATGACAGATAGGATTCGGTCTGATAGATACTGGATTAAACTAGTTTGTAGTCGATCATGGCATGTCCAGCTAAATCAATATGTTATCATAATGCGTATAAGTCTTTGAGAAAGGCTTACTATAGGAATATAAAAAGCAAATCTTCAATCGTTTTTAGGGGACATACATCAATAAGTGCATTTAAAATAAATTTTTGTTGTTAAGGGGGGACATGCTCGTCGAAGGTCAAAATTGAGTTTTTATTGTATTTTCAAACCATGATCCTGGACACTCCTTAAACGTTGTAGATAATCTATTTATATAATTTTGAAGCCTTATTATCCTTTATAGTTATTTTAAACATTTGATGACTGCATAAAGTATTTTTGTTACATAAAATAGTATTCTTTTAAACCTCTCGCTCTAATGTTTTAGAATATAGTCATATTTCGGTACATAACTGTGCAGTGGTGTTAAGATTTTTTACATTTATTAATTTTTAAACGCATTTATAAAACCATTAGTATAATTTATTACGAGATAATTTTTGTAAAATATTCACGATTAAAAATTAATTTGATAATCTCTGTGATCCCAAATTTGACAAGAATTAGGCATTTTATTATTCAAAAAATCGGCAAGATTAACACATTTGATGATAATTCTAAAGATACTTATTATAAGCTATGTCTTTGTCCATTCAAGTGTGATAAACATTTTATGAATAATGATTGCTTTATAATAATTATTGACCTAAGAATAAGGTAGTGTTTTTTTGAAATACGCCATTTCTTTTGTCATTCCCTAGTGGTTAAGCTACAACATACGGCCGTAGCCATAAAATGACAAACTATAATTAAAGTAGGGAGTAAAATTATGTTAACGCGCGTGTTTGAACATGTACCTAACCGATTTTTTTTTAATTTTTTTTTAAACAGTACATGTTCAAACACGCGCGTTAATATCATTTTACTCCCTACTTCAAAAATAGTTTGTTAATTTATGGCTACGGCCGTATGTTGTAGCTTAACCACTGGGGAATGACAAAAGAAATGGCGTATTTCAAAAAAACACTACCTTATTCTTAGGTCAATAATTATTATAAAGCAATCATTATTCATAAAATGTTTATCACACTTGAATGGTCAAAGACATATCTTATAATTAATATCTTTAGAATCATCTTGAAATGTGTTATTCTTGCCGATTTTTTGAATAATAAAATGCCTAATTCTTGTCAAATTTGGGATCACAGAGATTATCAATATAATTTTTTATCGTGAATATTTTACAAAAATTATCTCGTAATAAATTATGCTAATGGTTTTATAAATACGTTTAAAAATTAATACATGTAAAAAATCTTAACACAACTGCACAGTTATGTACCGAAATATGACTATATTCTAAAACATTAGAGCGAGAGGTTTAAAAGAATACTATTTTATGTAACAAAAATACTTCATGCAGTCATCAAATGTTTAAAATAACTATAAAGGATAATAAGGCTTCAAAATTATATAAATAAATCATCTACAACGTTTAAGGAGTGTCCAGGATCATGGTTTGAATATACAATAAAAACTCAATTTTGACCTTCGACGAGCATGTCCCCCCTTAATGATTATCAACCGAGTGGAAAACATTTATTTTATATTCTTAATCGATTATAGGTAGACAGGTTAAAAACAGATTCATTTTTATCATGTTCATAATATGAGATTCTGATTAATATTTACCCCATAGAGACCTCAAATACAAGTAAATATTTTATATTTAACTGACATTAATAAAAAGGTGTTTTCTGGAGATACGTATTGAACTATCTTTTATCTCTTGCAGATTTTTATAAGTCTCTTTGTCATTTAATGCAGTATGTTATTTTATGTCCAGTACACATGTAACACACGGGTCCGATATGTATGTACCAATCAGAGCACTGTCCAATCTCTTTGGTATGTACTCATTTATTCATCTTATTCTTATGAATATTACATTTTGGAGTGACACCGGAAACACCCTGTCTAAATAATCCATGTGTTGTCACAAATTCATAATGTATCGATTCATTAACAATGTTGAACATTTTTTAAATGAATTGTCGTATTATAGAAGTTATGACATATTTCAATAATTTTATTATTTAAGTGACAATTGTTGGAGCAGACATTCACTAATTATTGTAATTTGAAATTGACATTGATCCACATAAGTCATAAATTATAGAAGTGTATTCATTTAAAATGTTTGCATATTTATAATCAATTTCAATCGAGAGCAATCAGTCGGTAGTATTAAGAAACTAATTTAAGACGAATTCTTTTGATTCTCATATTGAAATTCGGCACAGAATTTTTAATATTTTAAGATCACAAAATTATTTAACTAGTATGTGGTATATATAAAAATGAAAGTACACATTTCATATAAAATGTTTATTGTTTTACAACATATTTTCCAATAGTTCACGTGCCGCACAGGGGACAAGACGTGCCATGGAAAATTATATACTTTTCCCTCTCAAGCTTAGATTAGAGTGTCACTCTCCATCCTGCACTACACTATATAGATACAAATTTAGAATATGCAACTCAGTATCAGCAATAGTGAGAATGCTTACGCTGGAGCGGAAAGAAAGTGAAAAATACTGAACTCACAATTTTACATAATATACATATTCATCGTTATATACGATGTGTACCAAAGCACATATAACTTCATTAATTTAATAATTGAATTAGCATTTACTTAGTAGAATACGGTTACCAAAAATACCAAGTAGTATGGTGCCTATTATTTCTGAATAGTGCTAGAATGAGATAGAGACAGGAAGTTAAATATTTAGGCATAATTTAAACAGCTTTCGACTAATAAACCAAAGGTAGAATTTAATATTGTGAGGCGCGGCAAAGCCGGTCATGAGTTGTGAACCACCGTTTTATTAAAATAATAAAAAGAATCTCTTACCGTATGTGTGCAGAGGCAATGATTCGATCTCCAGCCAGTTGCCAAACATGAAATTCATGAACAGCGATCACACCATCCACCCTCTCGAGTAAGCGCCTTTGTATCGCATCCACCTATAGATGATTGATTAATTCAACACATTATATTGATAATGCTTGGCTATTCACTAGCCACTCTGTAGGTCCTTGAATAAATTATCAGACAATGCTAGTAATTTGACAGCTGACGACCGTTGAAAGTATTCAAAATATGTGATGGTTACAAATATACCTACTTAATTTATGTCATGATCTATTAAAACTCAGTGAAGATCATCTGAGAATATATTATTTATCCAGAGTGAATAAGTCGAATGAAATAAAATAACAAAGAGGTTTCCAAATTATAAATAATTAGTAAATGAAATATTAACGGAAACAGACATCCTTCAATCGGTAGATAAGATAATGAACCAATAATTATGAATATATTTAAAATACACACCAAGCAGTAAGTACCTATCTCTATTCTGAAAATAATACACCAAATAACAATAAAATTATGTCACTTTTTCAATATCTAGTTTGGCAATGAGCAATTGTTTTTTCATGTGGACCGAAAACTTTTTGGGGGCTGCAGTTAAGCACTTTAATATTTTTTGTATTATTATACTGATAATATTGCAAAACAATGAAATTACATTTATTTTCACCCAGGGAACACAGAATTAACGGCAGCTGAAATACCCAACGGGTGTGGAGTAACAGGCAACCGATCTTGAGTGTGGAAGAATATGGGATAAACTTAAACAGGTGTCAAAAATACGTCATTCTAAGCATGTATTTCATTCTGACAACTGCTGTCCGTTTATGCACCGACGCTCATTCAATATTGGTATATTTGAAGGTTGCAAAACACACTATAGAATGTGTTTCATTTTTGTAGGACACTCACACATTCAAAACCCTGTGTTTTTTATAAAATCTATTTATTAATTTGATCTGTGTTTTTTTCACCCTATTATTACTGAAAAAAGCTTTGCTAGGCTGTAGGAAAACATCTCAGGGGCTGTATGCGGCCCACAGGTTGGTGATCACTGATCTAGTTGACTATAATTATTTGACATTTCATTTTCGGTTAAGTTGACAGTTTTACACTATCACCACAATGATAAATAATTTGTATTTACCGTGCAGACAGACAAAATTAAGTACATCATTTCCCGAATGGATTTGAAAAAATATGGATTGAAGACTCGTAACAATATTTCAATTACCTTTAAAACAGCTAGACGGAGTCGGTCAAGATTATTAATTTTATGAAAGGTCGATCATTACAGTCGAGTAATTTAAAATTATATGTGTATATACGGGTAATCACCAAATGGATATATATATTATTTTATGTTATATGCAATGTTACATAACATATAAAAGGGTTCCTTGAGTAAAAATATTTGGGAAACTGTAAACAAGTCTGTAAACAAATTCTATCTAGTTATGCACATTTTATTACATTGACACCTGATTTGATAAAATTAGAATCAAAATGTAGTATTTCTGCGGTAACACTAGAATATCACTGACCCAGCACTTCAGAGGTCTGACACTATCGGAGCCGAGAGTTTTTAAACAAAGTTTGATGTGAGAAAATGACTATCAATAAGAGATTATAATGGTAAACAATTATGTTGTCCTACTTACTACCCATAAAACTTGACTGCTTTTTGAAAAGTAAACAGATAAAACACATATTGTCTTAAACAAAAGCACAAATGCTTAGTTATATATTTGTGGTACTTACACAATTCATAGATTCCAATAATCCGGCACCAAATTTTATATAGTGTCGGATTGGTGAAATTCTGTGTATAAAATTTTCTTTTAAATTTTTTTTTTCAATTATTACCTGTATGTGCGTCGGAACAGTCTGGAGCAGTATGAGGGCAGACTCTCGCAAAAGCGGCCACACCGAATGAAGAATAAGAAGAACGAGAACGACACTCAGAGCGGGGTCGATGTAATATCTGTATTCCCAATCCGTCAACCAGACCACTAAGGCGGAGCACACTACGATCACGGACCCTGAAAGTATGTCAATGTATTAAGAATTTCACAGGTGGTTCGATTTTCGAATTGAACGATTGAATGTGTTGTTGGTAACCAATTCAATATTTTCGTCTTCTACTGGCAGCCCCATAAACAAAATGGCGGCTCACATTCTGGTTTAAAGTCTGTTGCTTTATATACATAATCTACATGTTTTATTCATCTTAAAAATAAATGTACATTTATTGCACTTCGGAGTCAATATAAAATTGATGAGGAAGTATCTTTCCACTGGTATAGATAAATTTTATATTCAAATCTATATTAATATTAAAATTATAAGTACACTATCCAACATCTTGGCAAATAAATAAAAAAAATACATCCGTTTAATGAGGTCAATGATTTATTGCATACTCCATATTTACACAAAAGATATTTTTAATGCATCCTCGCTTAGTTTTGACATAAATACCAAAAGGTATTAAAACATCGATTGTAGGGCAAAGATAATGGAATTATAATACACAATGTATTTACACATGATATCACTATTTAAGTCATTGTAGATTAAGGATAACGTGTTGACCGATAAAGATATGACGGCATATAGATAAACACATGGCAACAGATTTTTGGGTTGTCACCGCAAGAGAGTTTTCTTGACAATAGCCTCTGTAACGAGCCCAAAATGTCGAGGAAAAAAGAACACGCGGTGACAACCCAAAAATCTATTATTAAAACAATCAACCGTGAAAGTTTCAAAAATTATAATATAACTATAATAGCTGTATTGGGAAATGAAATGAATATATAATAGTTTAAATTTGGAAGAACACCCATTACCCGCTGCTGGAACCAAACACTAATCTGTCTTTTCGATATGTGTTCAATACAGAGCAAGGATTCAACAGGTTGGGTGAATGGGTATCAAACATTCTTTGTAAAAAAAAATCAGTTAATTCTATGGAAGTCCATATGTTTCACTCAGCTCTATGTGAGCGAAAGTAATTTACTTTAAATCATGCAGTTACAATGGCGGTATTAAATCACTCGAAAATCTAAAATCCGCAATTGTTTGATAAATTTAAGTTTCCTCTTTTACTGATTTTATCTAAAAATTTTATTAACCAAATAAAAAGGCGATTTCAATATTGAATCCCATTTTTCCTTTGAAAAAAAGTCAGACGAATTCCGCATATATTTATTCTGCAGTATATAAACGAGATAAGATGCTATCTTTATTGTGACAACAAACACATGATTCATGTACAATAAAACACTGCTATACAAAGGACTACATTATAAGTAAGGTTCGATATTCACTGTATGTCAATGCACAAATTTGATTATCACATTTACGTTGCATCTCAATGATTATAATAGAAGACAAAAAAGAATAGCCTGTATAATATTTGTATTTATGTAGGCTTAGTTTGAGTGGTACACATTTCATGCACAATAGACTTATCAAGAGATTAGTTCAATATGATATCAGTTTAATTTAAAAATATAGATAAATTGTTATAAATGTATCACATTTCAAGTAAAGTTAACAAAAAACGGCAGAGGGCCAAGAGAGACACTAACACGATAGCGGCAATAGCGATCATAGAAAATATGTAACCCTACCTACTAGCCCACAGGACGAAATTGTATCCGCACATTTTACTTTTACTTGTAGTCCCACTATAACGTAATTTTTTCTCACCTAATGCATCGGAAAGCACATGAAGAAATACTCCTCTCATATTCATCTGTGATGCGTCATGACTGTGACCATGGCGACTCTTCGAAGGAACCGTGGGGGGCAAAGTGGGAACTCCCGATATGGTCTTTGAATACATTGAATCGTTCTCATTGTCGTCGGTGACGTTTGTGCCGACCAGTTCTGACAGATTACTGGCCACGTGCGAGTGACCGTGGCCTCCTCCGTGCTCTGCCAAAATAAAATAACATGTCATTTAGCTACATTCTTATTGACAATTAAAACTACCGTTGATATAATTTACATAATACAAGGAATAACTTTTTGGTAACAGTAGGTAGCGTAAATTACATGGTAAATTTTCCTCAGCTCCTACTTACCGAGACTCTCTATATCACCACACATCTGAAATGTTTGGGTATTCTTCTATTCCAGTATTTATCATCATCAATGTAAAAAAGAAGTCAAAATATCAGATATCAAAATTAATTAAAAAATCTCACCATGGAACAGGAAAAGTCCGATTAGATTCACTAACAACCCGAGAGCTCCGACAGCCACCAAGAGTTTTGGTTCGTGGATTTCTTCCACCTCGATAAATCTCTTGCATGCTTCTACAGTTATGCTGAAGCATAACGCAACAAGAAATACCGCATTTACTAGTGCACCCAGCACTTCTGCACGTGCCCAACCAAAAGTGTTTTTTGACCACTTTTTAGGTGACATCTACAAATAAACAATAACATAGTTGGATAAAAAAAACAATTAAATAATATTAAACACGTTTTGTTTGATTCTACGGTCTTCTAGAATAAATAAAAAAGTAGTAGTATGACATAATATTAAATAGTGAATGAATAAATTATTAAGTCTGGTTTTCCCCACCTCTCAGTGTCATATTTATTCATGTTAAAGCAATTATTATTCAAAATCTCAGAAGGATTCTAAGCACTGGAAATATTAATTTCTTTAAAAAATATCAAGAGGAACCTTATAGCGCCTGTACACGTGCATGGATTTACTGTCGGCAATAGTCCTTATTTTAAACTATCGTGTCAATAACTGTTTACATGTAAAAGTGCTGACTGTCTGTCTAATCTCATTCTTCAAGAGAAAGCGAGGCGCGATGTTGTCAATTTTGGTACTATTTGACAGGACGTATTGAAAATCGGTTAACATCAAAATGAGTACTAGTTCGTTTTTTTACCGGCAGGTTTGCCATTATCGTTCTACTGCGCGTTAAAATTTAGAACCTTCCAAACTTGTTTGATTCATGCACGCAATCTTGCCAACTGCAGGATTAATACATGTTTCCCCATACATTTTCTTACTGCTCACAGTAAATCTATGCACATGTAAACGGGACGGGGTATTAGGTTCCATTGAATTTTTATTATCGTTTAATGGAGATATTTCGTCTATTTTTACTGTAATGTATTATTGATTTATAGATTGATTTTAAGAAAGTTTTATTAGTCATATACACTTACTACAGTAGTTATTCTACATAGGAAATACTATCAATTTACATTCCAGTGAATAGGCAGTGTAACCCTATTTGATGGTACCAAATTTATATGCCACATCCAAGCACCATTTTCAGATAATGTTAAATAATAGCTGATTATTATTGCAAACGCAGTAAACAGTTAAGCAATTATTTATTAAATTGAGCTTGATTTTTAATAAATAATACAATTTCCATTGTATTTTAAAAGTTATTTGTCATAGTACCTAATTAGAGAACAAAAAAAATCGATATAGATACAACACTCAACTGAAAACACAAAAACCATGATAAAGATAACAGGCAATTATCGTCAAAGATTAAAAACAAATAATCCCAATAATACCTATACACCAATTTGAGTGAATAGTTCTTTACGAAACTTAAAGTTTCCAATGTTATTATTCTGAATACTGTTAAATGATTCTCACCTTCACTGAAAGAAAAGCGACAACCAGAGCTGCAACATCGCTTAACATGTGAAAACTGTCCGCCACCAACGCCATGGAGTTCGTCACATAGCCCACCACAATTTCCACAAAGAAGAAGATGGTTGTCAGCCATAACATGGACAACAGTCGACATTTTTTACCGGTAAATTTGCTCATAATTACTGTAAAAAATAATAAATACAAAAATAGACACAAAGAAATCAGCGAATCTTATACTTATAAGAGTCAAAAATCGGTTCTGTCAGTATACAAAGAGATCACATTTACTTAGTGCAAATTGAATGCACAGAAACACTTTTAGTGCCAACACTAAGAAGCCATTAAATTATCTATAAATACATCTAAAAATTGGGACACAACTTAAATATAAAAATTTTCAATGTGAAAATGTGTGAATAAGAAATGTGTTCTTCTCTTTGAAAATGTCACCCTCACAATAATATGAAGTACAATTGGACTCACTGTTGAAATTGTTTTTACTAATGAATAAAATTATGCGCTGATGTATTCTGAGATAAATATTTTAGATTTACATCTCTATTGTTCGGTAAGTATAGGTAATTTAGTTGATGTTTTTAGATGTAAAAAGATTTTAAATGAACATTGTTTTTCACAAAATACTTAGAGATTATTAAATCTAGAACCAAAAACCACATTATTATTATGTGGCAACCGTATAGGTACCTAATTTTATTTATCACGTCAAAACCACAAGTAAGTATTTATGTACTGCATACAGCTGAATAGGTAAGTGCTATAAACGGTGATTGCAAAACATATACTAATAATAAAAGTAGGTATAAACAAGATAATCAGTAAAGTATTGATTATTTCAAACTTATGCTGAATTAAGACAACACTTTATGTATGTACTTGAATGCGGAAACATGAATGGCATTTCATTTACCTCACTGAGAAAATTACTTATTTACCAAGATAAATACTATTTACATTAATATAGAATAATTTCAAGATTACTTTGATACTTAGACATAATAGGAGGTACAAAGTATTCACTCACATAATTAATTATCAATTAGCTTCAGTGGACATATTAAATACCTTTTTATTTGATTACAAGAAACAATAAAATTATAAGTACACCTACAAGATAAGATTACTTATGTCTAAACAGCCATAGGAAAGTATAATTTAAATAAGTTGTTAGAGTACAAATGCCAATTTGTAAAATATTTATAACCCACGAATTAACATAAAAATAATGTTTTATGATTTTTCTAATAGTAATGTAAAAACAAAGTCACTGGAATTTTCTAAAGATGGAATCTAATAATACTATCCACCATGTCATTGAATGCAATGTACGTAAACAGTCATGGCAATATTCCAATAATTTAAAACAACAAAATCACTCCTAATTTTGTCAATAGTGTTTTCCCACTGAATTAGGTATAACAGAGAATATTTAGTTGTCATCGATAATAATTGGTCCAGGTTAATACAGAATATTGTGAACAAAACTTGTACATTTTCAAAAACTTATTATATTAATTTGTTATGTTGTTGTCAAGAGCACACATAAGTGAAACGGCAAATAATTTTCAACAATAGGACGGACGAAATTTTGCATTGTCACCAATCGCTGAGCCGCATTCGAGGTGGGAGCACGACGTTTTTTTTTGTGATGGCGTCATAAGAAAAAAGTGAAAGTAAAGAAAAAACAAAGCAAACATGTCAATGAATATATTATTATTATTACTAATATAACAAAAACATAACACTAAATGGACGCATGTTGAATTTTCTATGACAAATTATGTTCTGTTCGACATGTGTCATTAGCACAATCCACGCGTCGCATAGTTACGATCTTTTTAGACCATGCCTCAGCTGAGGTATAGCTTTAAGTTAGTAATTTTCTAAGCAAGCTAACTATAAAATGTCAATATGTTGTCAAGTTAGAAATTAATTTTAAAATATTATTGTAAATACTTTATGTATGTACGGAGTGAGTGAGTAATAATTTTAATAATATTTTAATGATTCTGAAATATTACTTCAGATTAATTAATGAAATAGGAATGGTGGTTTATTATTACAGAAATTTTACAAAATTAATGAATGCTCTTTTGAATAGAATATTGTCAAATTCACCCAGAATGTCTAGGAACTTGAAATTTAGGTCTCCGTCAACTTAATGAAACTTCTTATTATGTTCATGTTTCAATTTGGGAAATATATAAATTAAACATTTCAACCGAATGCAAAATAGATATTACGATCACTTGTACCCACAATATTATATTCAATATAATAAAATAGAGATTAATAAGCAACTTGTTGCTAGTGAAAAAATCCTCACCTGGCTATTAATAATTAATTGTGAGTAAACTTTAAGGAAAAATATTTTCACTGAGCATTTAGTTAAAGAATGAAACTCTCAAAGCATCAACACAATGTTTCAATGCCTTCTAGTAAGTGACTCACGGATTTCAAGTTCTAAGAGGAAATAAAATCAATTGGTGATGCATTTTTTGTATCCACTAAGGTTAAATGTTTTTATTATAATCAAGGCTCTATTATCTAGGTTACTAAAAAAAGATATAAATAAAATCCACAAAAAAGACAATAGAAAATATTTCCCACTTTTTGTAAGTAGATCAAAAGTAATAGGAACGATACATTCGAAAATAATAATAATGTACGTTGTTAAACTGAATAAGAATTAATAATAAGACGTGCATTTTTAATTAGCCTTGTATTGAAAAGGGATGAGTTGCAATTGTGTTTAAAAATCTCACTGAATTATTTTTGTAGCCACTGTTTTTCATAAAGCGCACTATATATGTTTTGAATGATCGGCAACAAAATAAAATACTCACGTTATAAAGAAAACAATATCACTGTTGTCATCAAGACGATATAAACGTAAATGTTTATTATATTCACTTAGCAGGTACCACTTCGACTAAAGGCATCTACGTCATATGATATGTAATGATTAATGAACTTCTCAGAAACGAGACAATACTTTACTTAGCCATTTTCGAAATCGTGAACATTCTCGACAATTTTTTTATTATAATGGCAACTGTCCTGTCAAAATTTGACAGTATTCTTCTAAAAATATTTAGCTGATTGATTAGCAATACTCAGAACGACAACATACAGAAAATAAACACATATCTATTGCCAGGTATACTCGGATAGCTGTTTTCAAAATAATAATAAAAATAAATAAGGGTGGGAATTAATCGCACAATGCAATAATCAAAATTCACAAAAAAAAATAACTTTAACATTTGGAAAGTAGTTTTCACGTATATTAAATGATTTCACAAAAAAATAGATGAAATCATATAAAATAGTTTGTTTCACAAAACAAAAATCATAAATCACTCATTGTAAATATAAATTCACTGAATTTTGACAACTGCACACATTTGTAAAATTGTTTTCACCGACAAATAATATATCGCACAAAGAAAAGGTTTCTACCTACACTTCACAAATGTCAAACTAATAATTGTAGCAGCAATACAATTTATTAGAAGGCAATCGCAAAAATGATGCTTAGGTGTCAATATAATTAATGTTTAACGCAGTAATATAAATATGTGTATATTCGTGCTGCTATCGTTCATATATTATTTGATGTAAATCTACAACCAAATAACACCACCTAGGTATATCTTTTTCGGTTCATCGATATAAATTTTGGTAAAAAGTATCATTTTTTAATTAAACCTAACCTATTCTAACGTAATCTAACCTAATATAACTTAACCTAACCTAACCCAACTTAACCTAACCTAACCCAACCTAACCTGACCTGACCTAACCTAACCTAACCTAACCTAACCTAACCCAACCTAATATTAGGTACCTAATAATATAATCTTATATTGTGATAATGAAGTATCAAAATCTATGAGCATTTCAAATTTTAAATTAACAATTATTGGATCGAAAAACCTATGTGCCGACAGAAAAAGGTATTTATTATAATTGTCTACTGGCATTAACTGTTTTCGTAAAAAAAATCATAAAAGCTCATGACGGCATCTACGGCACACTTACCTAAGTTTTAATTAACGTCACTTTCTAAATAGGTATTTATAGTATTATTTGAATCTGAAAGTAGGTATCTAATACATACTTATGTTTTGCCAAAATATTGTTTAAAATCATTAAACCTAATTTTCATAGTGTTTGTATTCTTTTACGATTAATTGGTTACAATAGTATATTGATACGTGAAGACTACTTTTTCCTTAGTGCAAATCGATCATTTGAGTGTTGTAGTCAATGACATTAATATGGACGAAGCATCTAGAAAATAAAATGACACTCACTTTGTGTCGGGTCTGCCGGATGGCGAAATTCATATTTTAATATCGGTATCCTACGCTTAAATGAACATTCTGCTTGCAAGCGGTCTGGCGACACCGCTGGGTCTGCCCATACGAAATTTCTGACTGTCAGGTTTCGACTCCACCGTTATTATTATCTTACAAAATGCCAATGTGCCTAGTTAAAAATTGTAAAAAAATCTACTAAACACTCCAAGAAAGATGGGATATCAATTTGCATGTGTGAGTATTATTTATTATTTATAAAATGCCATTTTAAGATATTGATGAATGTTTATTCAATGCAATTGAATGACAGGAACCATTGGACAGTCAGTTGCCTGTGATTCGCTGGGTTCACTTTTGCAACCATAACGTATTTTTCGGTCTAATTTGACTGGACTAAGAGGGTTTTGAGACGATCGTATTCTTTGCCAATGGATCATTGCAATCATCAATTTGCAATTTAAAATACTAAAACGACAAAGAGTTCAATGGTTTCAACCAACCCGTTGAGGCGGCCGAACCGGTCCAAATCAAAAAAACGTGGAATAAATACATTTTTTTTTTGTGTTTTATTAATCAATAATAAAAATCCTAAAATTGGTAGATTTAAAAAAAATACTTGTGTTGTTTCGCTTTTTTGTTATTAATCCTATATCTTTCCAAATGACACAATATTATTAAAACTTGGCAACAAAGAGATTGGACTCCTTGGACAATCTCTTTGGTTGGCAACCTAGTTTTCATCAAGAACTTGATACAAAATTTGAAAATCGTTCAGGCAGCAAGGTATCTAGATTTAATATATTTTTATTTGTCGATTGAAAGCATAAACATAAAAATATGTGGTACCTACCTATTATGTAAACACAAATTAATATGACGTGTCTAGCAGTCTTATTAAACCTTCGGTTAAAACTAATTAGAATTTCGCGACATACCAGAATAAATTGTTAAATTAAAATGCTATAATAATAACACTTTTGCAATAAAGGTTTTCGAAAAAATTTTGAACGCTTTTGAGTAGTTATCTCACGACACACTGATCTACTGTAATCGAACAAAATTGCTCTGTAAGTAATTATTCTTTATTGCATATAAAATACATTTTTAGGACTATGTGTTTTCATCAAAATCTACAAGATTTAAGGGGGGACATGCTCGTCGAAGGTCAAAATTGAGTTTTTATTGTATATTCAAACCATGATCCTGGACACTCCTTAAACGTTGTAGATAATCTATTTATATAATTTTAAAGCCTTATTATCCTTTATAGTTATTTTAAACATTTGATGACTGCATGAAGTATTTTTGTTACATAAAATAGTATTCTTTTAAACCTCTCGCTCTAATGTTTTAGAATATAGTCATATTTCGGTACATAACTGTGCAGTGGTGTTAAGATTTTTTACATTTATTAATTTTTAAACGCATTTATAAAACCATTAGCATAATTTATTACGAGATAATTTTTGTAAAATATTCACGATAAAAAATTATATTGATAATCTCTGTGATCCCAAATTTGACAAGAATTAGGCATTTTATTATTCAAAAAATCGGCAAGATTAACACATTTCAAGATGATTCTAAAGATATTTATTATAAGCTATGTCTTTGACCATTCAAGTGAGATAAACATCTTATGAATAATGATTGCTTTATAATAATTATTGACCTAAGAATAAGGTAGTGTTTTTTTGAAATACGCCATTTCTTTTGTCATTCCCCAGTGGTTAAGCTACAACATACGGCCGTAGCCATAAATTTGACAAACTATAATTGAAGTAGGGAGTAAAATGATATTGACGCGCGTGTTTGAACATGTACCGTTTAAAAAAAAATTTAAAAAAAATCGGTTAAGTACATGTTCAAACACGCGCGTTAACATAATTTTACTCCCTACTTTAATTATAGTTTGTCATTTTATGGCTACGGCCGTATGTTGTAGCTTAACTACTAGGGAATGACAAAAGAAATGGCGTATTTCAAAAAAACACTACCTTATTCTTAGGTCAATAATTATTATAAAGCAATCATTATTCATAAGATTTTTATCACACTTGAATGGTCAAAGACATAGCTTATAATAAATATCTCTAGATTCATCTTCAAATGTGTTAATCTTGCCGATTTTTTGAATAATAAAATGCCTAATTCTTGTCAAATTTGGGATCACAGAGATTATCAAAATAATTTTTTATCGTGAATATTTTACAAAAATTATCTCGTAATAAATTATACTAATGGTTTTATAAATGCGTTTAAAAATTAATAAATGTAAAAAATCTTAACACCACTGCACAGTTCTGTACCGAAATATGACTATATTCTAAAACATTAGAGCGAGAGGTTTAAAAGAATACTATTTTATGTAACAAAAATACTTCATGCAGTCATCAAATGTTTAAAATAACTATAAAGGATAATAAGGCTTCAAAATTATATAAATAGATTATCTACAACGTTTAAGGAGTGTCCAGGATCATGGTTTGAAAATACAATAAAAACTCAATTTTGACCTTCGACGAGCATGTCCCCCCTTAAGGAAATTCAACATTTTTTCATGGAAATGCCTTTTTTCTTACTTCGTCAGCTGAGTTGGCATTATTGGTGAAAGCGGACATTCTACGCGGGCACCGCATTGGCAATCCCTGGATTATAGTATAAGTACTCAATACTTTTACATCACGAGCACTTTACTTACCTGCTTGTTGATCAGTTGTTGGAAAAAAATATATTATTTTGGACATCAGCGAAAATTGTATTTTTGTTTATCAATGGTCCAATTGCATTAGAGTCAATTAATAGACAATACAATAAATTAATCAAAGGAAAATATTTAATTTAATAATAAAGTAGGCATTATAATCAGGGGGTTGGAGCGGACTCTTTTTTGAGTTGCTCCGCTCCGAGACCTAATACTTGCTCCAGCTCCGCTCCGGGTAAAAAGATTTAATAGGTATTATATGTATACAAATGTTAAAAAATGAGTAAATTTGAAATAATTTTTTTTATTATTTAATTTTTGTCTTAAAATCGAATGAAAATATTTCCTAATTTCAATAACACTGAGCAGCGGAACACTTCAAACTTCAGGTGCTCCGGCTCCGGAAAAAACCTCATTGCTTCACTGGTCTGCTCCAATGCTCTGATTATAATACTTAGGTACCTATTTTTGAATATAAGCATCATAATCTGGCTCGCACATCTAAACTTGCCTCGTCTGCGACACAGCCATAAATCAAAGCTTGTAGGAATGTTGCACTCATGTAGACAGTGACGATTGCAACCTCTCGAAACGTCAAAGAAATGAAACGACAAGACAGCGATTATTATAATGTATTGAGCACAGAAATTGGTCTCTCCTTGTATAATCATAATATGCATGTAAAATTATGTTTCAATCTCTTGGACAAAGCAAATATTGGTGCGCTCACCTGTCATTCGTAGGAGACCAGTGACGTTCGGATTAAAATGGCTGACTTGTAACAGTTTGCGCAGACGCAACTGCAATACTGACGGTGACTGATGGCAAGCGACTTGCAAGCAGAGACACATGAGATTTTTTTATAAGCAACACCAGCTGTTTTTTTCAAACTAAAATGTTTCACTCCAGCAGTGTGCGAATGTCCATAAGATGATGTGTGTTTTGTGAATAACGACTACGTCACATCGACGTCTGCGTCACTGTCATAAATCAGACCTTGTAGGATTGTCGCAAGCATGTCCCGTATTTGATCACGCACATAGGAGCCTAGCACAGCGACGCGCGTAACCTCTCGAAACGTCAAAGTAGTCAAATGCCATCAGAATATCAGTCACCGGAACAGCGATTATTATGTATTGGTACCGCAGAAATTAAAAAAAGAAGTAGTCGGCGAAAATATTGGGTTGATCTGTCAATTAGGCATATCTAGTATAGTCATATACATACACGTATATTTCTCATTTTCTTGAACGAAGTAAATGCTGTTGCACTCATCTCCCATTTTGGACGTGGCTACTGAGGACTGCCGAATACGAATCTCGACGTCTGAATAGGAATGGCCGACTCGTAGCATGTCCGCATGCATAACCGCAACTCGGATAGCAAGCGACTTGCAGACGAAGTCACATGAGACTTTTGGCAAGCAACAACAGATGTTTTTTCAAACTAAAATGTTTCATTCCAAGAGTGTGTGAAGGTTCGAACATTTGATTAAACCGTTATAGACTATTAGCTCACATTGTCTCCCATGGTAGACATCATAAAAATATCATTACTTTTCTCCTGATATTTTTTTGTTTCTTTTTCACCAGGGGGTGAGTGAGAATGGAAGTGAACCCTTAAGACAATGTTAACTTGAAGTATTTCTTGCCACATCCAGTTTGCTAAGCTTGTATCTAACTGTGGCGTTATACGAGGGTGGGTCAATAAGTCCTTAGAAAAGCCGACAGGTGGCGCGACTAGTACTGTAAGCGGTTTGTTTTCATGCAGCGGCACTACCGATTCAGTATGCTGCGAAGTTTCAATCAGATTGGTCGGGTTGTTGTGTGTTTCTCGTACATTTAAAAAAAAAATTTGCTTGTTTACAAAAATGGAGAAAATTGAGTTTAGAGCTGTTATTAAACATTTTAATATAAAAGGGTTAACAGCAAAGGAAATAAAAAATG
This sequence comes from Rhyacophila brunnea, assembly GCF_057557595.1. NCBI lineage: Eukaryota > Metazoa > Arthropoda > Insecta > Trichoptera > Rhyacophilidae > Rhyacophila > Rhyacophila brunnea. Next base: position 23,308,619 of record NW_028233350.1, read on the forward strand.
AGTTGGATTTAGTTCATGGCATATCTGCTCCTTCACTTGCAACTATTTATAACTGGTTAAATGAATTTAAACGTGGTCGTACATCAACAAAGGATGAACCACGCTCAGGACGTCCTGTAGAGGTGACTACACCAGAAATGATCAATAAAATCCACGATATGGTGTAAAGTGACCGAAGATTAAAGTTGAGTGAGATAATTGAGGTTACAGGGATCTCAAAAGGTAGCGTCATTTCTATTTTACATGACAAATTGGGCATGAAAAAAATTTCTGCAAGATGGGTGCCGCGTTTGCGCACAGTCGACAATAAACGCAATAGGGTGGTGGCCTCTAAAGCCCTGTTGTCGCTCATGCAACGCAATCCGGATGAATTTTTCCGTCGCTTTGTGACTGTAGATGAAACATGGATACACCACTATACTCCCGAGACGAAAGAACAGTCAAAGCAGTGGATTGCGAAAGGCGAACCATGTCCAAAGAAGGCGAAAACCGTAAAATCAGCTGGTAAGGTTATGGCTACTGTATTTTGGGATGCACGTGGAATTATTTTCGTTGACTATTTGGAAAAAGGAAAAACAATAACAGGGGATTATTATGCATCTTTATTGGACCAGCTAAAAAACAAAATTGAAGAAAAACGGCCTCATTTAAACAGGAAAAAAATCCTCTTTCATCAGGACAATGCCCGTGTTCACACATGTTTACGATCAATGGCTAAAATTGAAGAATTGAAGTTCGAATTGGTCGACCACCCACCGTATTCGCCAGATTTAGCCCCCAGTGACCTTTTCCTTTTCCCAAACTTAAAAAAATGGCTAAGTGGACAACGTTTTTTTTCAAATGAAGAAGTCATCGATCGGACAAATGCTTATTTTGAGGACCTTCCGAAAACTTATTTTTCTGACGGTTTAAAAAAAATTGAGAAACGTCTAACCAAGTGTATTGAGCTCCAAGGAGATTATGTTGAGAAATAAAAAAAAATACAAAAATAAAAACTGTTTTAATGCTTTTTTCAAAGGAATTATTGACCCACCCTCGTATCTAGCATTTTTTCACACCGCGTTTGACTTTCAAATTTTCATGAAAATGCCAGATTCTTTTAATAAATTGGTTCATTGCCTATGAATTTTCATGTAAGCCTAATAGGTTTCTCATTCATGCTCGTAAATAATACTAAAGAGCTCTTGATCAATCTAGATTAAAAAAAATCTCATTGTGTAAAAAGACGAAAACTTCTGTTTCCTGGAATACCTAAAAAACCTCACACTTTTTCTTGGTAGCATATTTTTTTTACAGTTGGTTTTTCTGAATACCTTAAAATTTGTCTGTATTTACAGAGTTTTTCTCGCATGTTCAGGAAATCAAGGCACTATTGTGCCTAAACAGTTTCTTTTCTTACCTCGTCTGGCATTTGTATATGGGAAATTAAATGATTACGTTTAAATTATGACATTTTTTAATTAACTCATAAATTTGTCCTACAAAGAACGGAATAGAAACACAGTTTTTAATGAATTATTTTTTATAACATACAATTATTATTCAACAAAATATGGAGTATAAAGAAATAGAAAATATTCAATAAAGATGAAAAATATGACAATAAAACAAAACACAATGCATAGATGCACAAATAATATGACTAGACCTATTATAACGCCAACACCATCACGACTGTGTTTGGTTCATATAACTCATTATAATGTATTAAAATGACCAGAATTGCAAACTATATCCCACCATTTTCTATAAGTGGAGATATAGGCTAACAAAGTAATTTTCACCATTTTTTTAAAAATATTATTTTATATAATATACTTATATTAGATATAGGTCGGCAACCTTGCCAAACGTTTGGATCTCATTAAATTTTTGGCTTTAATAATAGGGCTGGAAAACACAGAAATATTTAAAGTACGCGCCAAATGAAATAATATTATTGAGAGCAAAAATAAAAATGAGATTGAAAACAAATTGCAGTTTGTGTGTTGTTGTCTGTCAGCGGCGAGGGGTGGTGCTAGGCTGTTAAGATCAGACATGGTGCACACAAAACTTTGTCTGTGATACTTGTTTTCATAAAACTAATAACACAAATTGCAGAAGGTGCTGGTCAGTTTTTAAAAATCGATTATGCCCTGCCTAACCAAACCATAATATAGATATATATAGATCCGACAAAAATTGTGCATACTTTTTCAGTCATGTTTTCATTGAATAAATCCGTACCAATAAGGCAAAAGCATATAAGTCGTGTTTTGGCGATTTTGAGATTTGAATGCCAATATGTCAAAAAATGCCTGCTTTATGTTATGGCAAAAGCATATATCTCTAAAACCTATAGATTTCTCGTAAAACGACTTGGAAAAACAATACATGTCATAAAATGTCAAGCTCTAACAAGCCAAAAGCATATATGTCAGACATATACGCTTTTGGCATATTATAAAATTATGCATGCGCAGACTTATCTATGGTATTCTGCATTTTTGGCAGCTGTCTTTATTGAATTTATAAAATTAGCAATACAGAGGGACTGGAATATAAAATAAGTATGCAAAAAAATGTTTCAACATGAATTGGAATCACTGCAAACAAAATAAAGATACAGGATTTATTGGTAATGATAATCGTGGAAAATACGATCCCATAAACAAGAAAACAAACGAAAGGGAAGAAGTTACTGCACACATAAAAAGCTTTCCTAAACATGAAAGTCATTATTCACGTTGTCGCACATCTGTCTGGGCAGCTAAACATATCAAAAATGTTTGAAATGTATTGTTATATGCAAACGGAAAAAAATCTAATTCCTGTGTCATATAGTATGTACCTATGCTTCAATTTTTAAAAACACCGGATATAAATTTAAAGTACCTAGCAAAAACACATGAAAAACTTGTGATACATACAATATTCAATTAAAATGTGCTACAGATTTACAAATAAAACAAAAATTGGAAACCGACAAGTTTGCAAGTGGCAGATGAAGACTATGAATTAAAAAAAAAACGATAAGACCAAAGCTCTCCAATCTGAAGGTGAAATTGCTTTTTTAGTATTCGACCTGCAGCAGTGTTTGCCAACGCCTTCTCTTAACTCAAATATAGTATACTATAAAAGGCAATTGTACACATATAATTTGACCGTAAGAAATTGCACATCAAACCAAACCTCATGTTATATGTGGCACGAGGGAATAGCTGCAAGGGGAGCCAACGAAATAGCGTTTTGTGTGATAAGTCTTCTGAACACCATAAGTCCAACTGTTGAAAGTGTTATTGCATCCTCTGATTCTTGTCCGGGACAAAATAAAAATAACATAATAACTACAGCTCTATAAGTACATCACCAACTATCCAGGTCATGGATCATAAATATTTGCTCCTAGGCCATACGCGACTTGAATGTGACACTGACCATTCACGTATTGAAAAAGCCATCATTATCAAATATATTTAAAAAATATATTAGTTTTTACCAACTATTATTAATACTGTTAGTTTCATTTTATCATGTGTTCATTTAATTTCCAAGACCTTGTTTTAATTTCATAAGTTTTCTATAATAAAACATCTATTATTGTAAATGATATGTCAAAATATTGAAAATATTTTTATGCCAAAACCCCATGTCATTAAATGCCCAATAACTCATTGAATTACTTGATTTTCTTTTTTTATCAAATATATTTAAAAAATATATTAGTTTTTACCAACTATTATTAATACTGTTAGTTTCATTTTATCATGTGTTCATTTAATTTCCAAGATCTTGTTTTAATTTCATAAGTTTTCTATAATAAAACATCTATTATTGTAAATTATTATATGTCAAAATGTTGAAAATATTTTTATGCCAAAACCTTATATGTCATTAAATGCCCAATAACTCATTGAATTACTTGATTTTCTTTTTTTATCAAATATATTTTAAAAATATACTAGTTTTTTTTATAATAATAACATTAAACAATCCAATTTCCATCATATCCTGATTTGTGACACTTCTTTAAACCTTAAAAACCTTCTCCTGTAAAATGCGAAAAAATGACTTATATGCTTCTGCCATATAGGTACGGAAATATTTTTTTAAATTCAGTAAACCCTGCCTAATCCAAACCATAATACATAAAAAATATCTAAAATTATGTATGAGTTAATGGCATAATTTTTGATATTCTATAGACAGATAAATATTTTTTGAGTATTAGGTATCTATTATGGCTTGGTTTATGCAAGGTGTAATTTAATTTTAAAAACTTACCAACACTACCTACAATTTGTAGTCTTAATTCAATGAAAACATATACATAATGTGGCTATTAAAGTTTAGTATGCACTACTTATGTTGAATCTCTAGCCTACCTCCACCCTTCGCCACTGTTTTCTGTCTCTTCGACCTTCTCTATCTGACTTTAGCTGCTGCTTTCCGTTTGCCAAATTATCTACTTATAACCACTTTAAAATCCGAGATCCAATCTTGAATTGTAGCATGCATAATATTATGTTTATCAGACAGTTGAGAAAAACATTTATCATTTCTAAAAATCATGTCAGAAAATGCTTTTATCAGAATATGACTACTTTCTTCACAAAAATAATTAACCTCTTGTTTTTTTGTAAACATTGACATAATTGTTGGATATTTTCATTAAAAATGCATTCTGTAATGTTTTATTACGTTGTAACTTTTACTTTTTATGTTTTAAATCTCCATTCCATGTACCTAGTTTGGTACATCATTGACATCTACATAAAAGTTTAAAAACATTCGGATTTTGCTGTTTTGCGGAAATTCCCTTAAATTCCGATGCAAATTAAGTTTGTAAATCTTCAATAATATAAAAGAGCCTTTGTGTTTGCCATTCCACTGTAGATAGAGAGTTAGATCATATAACATGATGTAGATGTGGGCTTACCTGGTTGCCGACCGCTAGTTTAAATAGTTATGTACAACATTAAATAGTGTTTAATAAATTGTCATCTCTCTGAGTGGGTTAACACATGGTAAGAGAAATGATACAAAATTACACTTGCATTAAATGTATATAATGGCTTTCCTATAAAGATGACCTAAGTTATTATGTAATACCTGATTTTCTCATAACAGCATATGATTCATATTCATGCATGAAATGCCGTATGCCTGCAAATTGTTTACCACCTAATGTTATATCTTTAATTATTCAACCCATATATCAAATAGTTATTTCAACAATGAAGCAACATTACGATAATGATATTCTTAAAACTCTTGCTAAAGACTTGATCAAAATTCTGGAAAATCTTGACAGTGCCGGTCACTGCATGTTATACAGTGAAACCCCAAATATTCGATTTCTACGATTCCTACGAAGGGATTCTAAAATAAAACGATAAATGCGGGATATATAAAAAAAAAATTTCGACGTCTTGAATTATTTTAAGTTTCTCAGTTAGAGTTCTAGTTTTCTTCACGGGGGGCATTTTAGTTGCGACTTATAAAAATTCGTGATACGAGATGCGAGGCAAGTCTGAACGGCCTGTGCAAACAAAGCAATGCGACTGAACGGTCAGGCGAGATTGAGCGCCGACCGATCTGTGCAAACAAAGCATAGTAAAAAGTATCATAAACAATTCTATAAAAACGAAAAGAAAAATATTAAAAAAAAAGGTCAATCGGGATAGTATTTGTGACGGGACCATAATACATTTGCAAACAAAGTATCAAAAACAATTCTACGAAAACGAAATGAAAAATATTCAACAAAAACGGTCAATTGGGATAATATTAGTGACGGGACCATAATATTTAGACGATAGATCAGGGAACGGTTAATGCGGGATTATTTAACATTGTTATTATGGGTGTTTGGCGGGTCTTTCATAAATGAACGATCAATGCGGGAAAACGATTTATGCGAGAACGGTAGATTGGGGTTCCACTGTACATGGATTAACTCTATCTTGGTCCAAAGCAAATCCAACAATACTTGTTCGATAGTGGATGAAAATTCTTTCAGGCGTAGAAAGAGATTTATTGACTTCTATCGAACCTGAGACAAGTGAAACAACTGAAATATGTGAAAACAAAGATTTTCAAAAACAAACATCACAGATTTTCTTTAATAATACGTATTAAGCATGTAAAATAATAGTCTACATCTGTAATAGTATTTTAAAACTAAATAAAAAATAATGGTTCAGATTATCAGTGTTTTTTGATTATCCATACCCCCCCTCTTCCATTATTATCTCGTATACTTAATTGGGAGTTTACTGTAGTTTCAATTTCTGAAATTGTTCCTTAGTATAATAGAATAAATATCTCATCTTTAAGGTTGAGTATTAAATAAATTATTAAAGTAGATTTAGAAACATTTAGATTACAGCTTCATCGGTTTCCAAATACAATCAAAATAAGCAAAGTATGTAACAAAAGAATACAGCAAGGTAGGTACCTACTTTTAGATATGGGGATGATAGAACCAATTCAATATAATTCATTACAGCCAATGCAATAGATTGCTTTTACAATTCCATTCCTTCAGCAGAAACATGATGAATTTATGGAAAAAATAAACTTATCAGATCAAAGGTCTATCATGCCTAAGTGCATTGTCATGACACAACATACAGATTTTTTTTTTAAACTAGCGATTTAATACAATCTAAAGGCCATATTCTACAAATGGCTTTACTCCTAATTAATCCTTGCGGAATTGGACCGTAGATTCGTGAATCAGCCGAATTTGAACTATTATCTCCCTCCAACCACACGTGGCCTTTGGGTACTATTTGACTGCGGATGGAGTACTGTCCTCTCATTTTATCGCCAGGCAGTCCGATCACACGCTTGCATATATTTTGTGAAGGATTCGACGGGCTTTTCGCGATTACAATATCTCCTCTTTGAATTTTATTTAATCGAGGGCTTATGTGCTCAGTGAGAAGGACATTGTTCGAATGCAGTGTTGGCTCCATAGAAGGTCCGGAGCACTGAAACATGTAAAAGATGAGAATTTAAGAATATGTACAGTATTCCTGCTTTAAATAATAAGTATATCCATATGCATAAATGTATTCGAGATTTAAATAATAAGGAAACCACAATCCTTATGTAAAATGACTTTTTGGAGAAAATCCAAAATTATAATATTTTAACTCACAACAACAAGGTCTCCGACATATTCAAAACCACAGTGCGCTATGCACCCATATTGAATGACGTATCCGAACGCTCCAGCGAACTTCCATAAATATTTACTACTCATTTCATTGATTTATGTATGTATTTTAAATTTATTATTATATTGAAGAGATCAAATGACGTTTAAGCTTGCCTGTGCCCGTACCATAGACTAATATCAGGGACAAAAAGGCTGCCACAACACTAAAAGTTTTCCATAAATTCGAAATACAGAAGTATTTTTATACCTACTAGGTATTTGAAAAAATTGGCTCCGCTTGCAATATGACAAAAACTTAAAAATAATCCTAAATTATTTAGCACATTACCAAAAAGGTTAATATTATTAACTAGACTAGTAATAATAAATTTTAATAAAATAAGGAAAAGTTGCTACTGTCAAGTGAAAGATGTAAAGCTGACTATGACAATGACTATAGTATGCGTATTAGGAGATTGAGAAGTATATGTCAGTTCAGTTATATAATTATTTTACCTGTTATATAGGGGTTGTTTGCGCATCCGTATATTTGCGGTTTGCTAATTCGTTGTGCGTATTTTTTTCTTTCGGAAGTATTTAATACATATCTTCATTATTATTTTGTATGAACCCACAATTATTCTCATATATAATTAAATATATCGAAATTACTAACATGAGTGCATTCAATATAAAACGAATAATATATTACAAATTTCTCATATATCGATATATTTTATTATGGGACCGATTTGTATAACACAAGTGTAATATTTAACACGCTATTTTAATACTGGAATAATGATTTCAACAAATAATTCCCCTGCCCCTGTTCACAAACCGGCAGAGAACCAACACGAGTCTGCTGACTGTGAGGTAATCATTCATTTATTTTTCATGTTCACTGTTTATTTGTGAAATCAGATGTCACTATATTACATGATTACATGACAATTTACCACATGAGATTAAAATGACAATAAAGAGTTGACTCATCCCCGAGAATGCTGACAGTTTTTTGGTGATCCAGGTGATGCTATGGCGCTGTGGACTCCGCAATGTGTGCATCGTAGCACTGTGGCTTCCGTTGGGGGCCTTGCTGTTTTGTTTTGTTACAGCGTCAATTTTTCAACAAGATGATATTCATGAAACACACTGCAGGGTATTTACTGTAGAAATATACAAAAACCACCGTATTTTCCCTTGCATGCGTATTATTAGTGATATACCAAACTGTATGATATTAGCTTTACGTTCATTTTTAGGTATAGCTAATGTGTTGCCTGTTTTTATACACATTGTCTCGATGATATTTACACCTCAGGTACATAACTATAACTTGTAGCAGAATGCAAGCTCTAATAATTATTATTAATGGAAATATGTATTTTGGTAAAAGTTAAAATCCTTGTTCGTTTGTGGAAATATACAAAATAAGAAGTAATAAAATAAATATAACATTTTTTGTTTCTGCTTTGGTAAATTACATCGCCCTCCTCTTTTATCAGTTTTTAATTGCACTACTGAACTTTTTCCAGAGAATGATTGTACAATTTTATTAATTAGATAGTACCTAAATAATGTGGGGCATATTGATCCAGCGGGATTCCGGGATAACTCCCGGTAGACGAGTCCAAAAGCAAAATTACTTATTTGCTAAACATTTTTATTCCAAATCATAATTGTATAGATTCCAAATAAATATGACATCACAGAAATTTGAAACTGTTGATTGAAATCATACTCAGTAATTTCTAGCGCCATGTCGTGTTTATTTCATTTTTATCATGACCAAGCCGAGCCGAGCTTTTGAATATTCAATATTAGGTTTCATTAATTTTCATGCCACATTTTGTTTTTAAAATAATATACTTACAGTCGAACTTGGTTATTACGAGGAAGATGGGACTGACTGAATTTGCTCGTTATAAGCATTACTCGTTATATTGTTATTTATCGCGCCACGTTCTCTTTAAGCATAGAACATAAAAAATCTGAAAACCATCATAAACATCCCCGAAACAAGCATGGCAATCATAAACTACAAAAGAAGTTGTTTATTGTAATGAAGTGCTGAGCTGCCGGCGCTGTTAGCTACCTACTGACTTCACAAAGCTTGGATTTTTTACATGCAATTTCAACCATATGCGTGGATCAGTGTTGCCAACCGTACAATAATTATAGTACAATACTATAATTTTGAATCCGCAAAAAATGTAAAATACTATAATTTTATGCAAATATGCCAAAAATACTATAATTTTGAAGGATTCAAGACGAAAAATGTTCCTGTACTATAGTTTTTTTTTTAAATTCTATAATTTTAAGACTTTTGTACTATAATCAATATAGAAAAAGATGGCAACACTGGCGTGGATAGTTTTTCAATGTTGTCGGCAAAAACACCAATTAGGTACTTAACTAGTGTCATAAACGTAATCCGATCCTGGCGGCATCAGTCTAGTTAACTGCCCAGTCAGATTTTATAGCTTAGGGTCGAAAATGTTGTTTTTAAATGATCGACACATTAACAGGTTTGCTCGGTACACCCGTAGTAGCTCGTTATAAAAGTGAATAAATGTATGGAGAAAATCATAAACTAAAATGTCTACGAATGTTTCCTCATTACATCCGAGATTTCGCTATTTCCGTGATCGTAATAACCAAGTTCGACTGTAGTTATCTCTTCAATGTTGTATGTAATAAAACTTCGGCTGGTCTCTGGCTACCAATCCACCCCTGCCTACACGCTTAATTGATATTTGTTTTAATCAAGTTTAATATATTTTTTTATATTGTATTTTATATTTTCAAGTATCTGTCCATTGTTAAATAATTCCTGAATCATACTAAGTCAAACATCATCATCAGTGGCTATCCGTGATCAACTGAGAGGTGATCTCCACTCCAACCTTTTCACATTAACATTGCGAGTGTATTTATTAGTCTCACCATAATACCCCGTTTACACGCGCATGGATTTACTGCTGACAATGCGTGTTATCGCGGCCATAACAAGAAAATGCACATGTGAACATGTATTATCATGCAAGTTGCAAGATTGCATGGATGAATCAAAAAAGTTCGGAAGCATCTGAATTTTCACACGACAGTTGGGATTTGTTCTATATCTGGGCCTGCACAGGAAAACGATAGGGGTCTAGGACGATTTGGTGCCGCGAACTGGCTGCGGATACAAGCGGACCCCAAAAGAATCAAATAATTGTAAATGTAATATAAAATCACGCAAATATTGATTGATTTGTAAAATATATTTAAATCTAACAACGAAAAACTTCCTTTATTTTAATAAACATCGTAAGGCATAATAATTCTCAATCTAAATCAATATTATAAAAATTGGGTAGGTACCTGTCAAGTAAGTACCTAAGTAGTTTATCAATCAAACTACTGAAACATTTATACTTAGCAGATAACTTACTGAATATTTTGTTTGTAATTTCATAATATCTTAAAATACGTATTTATGCATAATAATATACATGTTCAAGCTTTATTATAATATTATGTTGATAAAACGCTGAAATATAATTTTATTTTCATTCTAACATCTAACATTATTTTTAATATTTGTTGTAAATACAAATAAGTACCCATGTATACACAATAAATTAATTGATTATACACATCTTTAAGTTCTAAGGAGGGAAGAATTATTTTCTTTTAATAAACATCATAAGGCATAATAATTATTCTCAATCCGCATTAAAAATGTGTCAAGCGCGAAATGTATAAGGTACAACTAGTGAGAAGATAGAAGCATATTAAACTGACTTGCTTACTTACTCCAACAAATCGTTATGTACGTTTACTCCTTTGCGCATTTAATTAAACCGTGCAGCGTCCAATCCTCCCGGCGGCCAATTGGGCCGTCGTCCGATTGTACCGGCGGCCAATCGCCCGCGGCCAGTTCGCGGTGCCAAATCGTCCCATTCCCAACAATAGTGGCAAACCTGTCGGTAAAAAAACGAACCACATCGCACAGACTCATTTTGAGGTTAACTGATTTTCACGACCTTTCAAATAGTACTATAAAATGACAACATCGCGTCTAGCTTACTTTTGAAGAATGAGAATGGCGAGACAGTCAGCACTTCTACGTGTAAACAGTTACTATCGCGATAGATACACACTACTGCTGCAAATAAATCCATGTACTTGTAAAGGTGCTATAATGCTATATAAAGTGAGTCGCAAATAATTATTGTGGTTTAGTTTATAATAGTGTTACATTATATTATTATACAATATTTCTTTGTATGCACGATGCTTTCATCATAATTTTTAATATTTCCGTTTTGCATGTTTAAAGTTTTTCTTTTCAATTGTAAAATTTCTGATTTCTACTTGGTTCATTTAATTTTATAAGCATATGTAATATGCATAATGAAATAATTATCCTTTATATTAAATTAAAGCAATTATCTTACAAGCTTATAATCTTTGCTCGCTTGATGTGACTTTTTGACTCTTCACCCCTTTACAAATTACAGTAACCACTTCATCTAATTTGAATTACCTCCCTTCGCTGCAATATTAGGCCGAGATGCATAGAATGTGTACTAATCCCTAAACAGTAATCAGCCATTATTCAGGTAAATAGTGTTAACTGTTTAATGACAACATGTTGCGTGTTACGGTATGCAATGCCAACATGCAATGTGCGCCAAAGCACCACTAGCAGCGAAATACAGTTTTTAATATCGTTTACTTGTTTCTGACAAAACAAAAATACTTTGGGTTCCGATTATATTATATGCATACATGAAGGACTAGCAATGTCAATAAAAAAATATAATATACAATGTTAGGTATAACCACTGTTAAAGCAACCATTTAAAGTTTATATAAACTAATTGTGCGGTTTTCATACTTTTACTATTGTATGTCAATTAAATGATATTTTAATAATAATTGAGCAATCCGAATTTTTAAAAAAAATGCATCAATTTTGATGGTTTTGTATGGTTTTCGTCGTTATTTCAATTTAACATCTTGACATTAACTTGACATTCTATGCATCTGAACCTTAGTCTTTGTCAGTAATGGAAAGAAAATAATTGATTATGTGAATCATAATTTTATAATTGATGGATTTATTTTTTGTTACAGGTCTACAATATAATTCCTTCAATAAGTGCCATTACTGGCATAAGTCCTCAAAGATATTTGTGGCGCATCTGTGTGGCTCTGCATCTGGGCCCACGTTTTTTGATTGGATCTCTTTACCACACATATCATGTTCAGCGGTCCAACCTTATTACAAATCTGGAGGTTTGTTAATTATTAATTAATAATTCCAGAAGACATCAGTTATTTTGAAATTTAATTAAAGCAAGTTGATATAAATATGGGGTCGTCCATATATGACATCACGCCCTAAGGGAAGCAAAGAGGTCTTATATGATGTGATGATTTGTAACGATGAGGATAGGGGGGGGATCAATAGAGAACATTACATCACAGAACCAACAAAAAATAAACAAATTTTTTCTTAGTTGAAAATTTTCAATGAGTTTTTCGGGGGGAGTTCACAAATAGTGACAAAGTTTGACGATGTGGGTCAGAAAATTGTGTGTCATTTTATCCCCATGGGTCATTCTGAGGGCTTGATTAACACATACACTGTCAAGTTTATTAGGTACAAAAATACACTAATCATATCCAAGCACAACTCGATATCTTTCTCATATAAATAATTAAGTTAGTACAAACCATGTTTGAGAAACGTATGCTGCTGATTATTCGTCATTGGAAACAGACCCCGTTACTGCATCTTTTACGATGCCAATGAGCTTATTTTGAATTTGTTTTTCAGTAGTTGTCATTAATAGCCTTATGTCATTTTCAAGTATTTTCGAGAGTCCTAAGATTCTACTGCATAAGGGTTTTTTTTTTTTTTTTTTTATAAATGTTATCTTCTTTCTCTAATATTTGATTGAAATTTAAAAACAACTTTAATTTATTGTCTCATTCTTTTTATTCACGGGCCTTGCGATTAGGCTCAATCAACCCAATTGCCCTAAGACCGGGCCTGCTTGAAAAAATGTACTATGTTGACATCTCTGATGGGTAACAATAAAATAATATTATGTCAAAATTTCAGCACAAGACGAAAATGAGAAAACTCGGAGACGCTTGCTATTGGCTGAACTTGCTTGAAGTGTGTGCTCTTACTGGGGTTACATATGTTTCGAATAGGGAAAATTATCGTAAGTGTATACATATTTCTATAAGCTGGCATACACGTCATCGCGTCGCTAGCGTCGCATCGACGATGGAGTCGGCGTGAGGCGGACGTAATGCAGTGTTAACATGCTGAAGCAGGAGGAATTTAGGAATTTAGTTTCACTAGTTCATAAAAGAACCGTAATGACGTGTACGCCAGCTTATAGAAATCGGACTCTACATCATAAGATGTTTTCGTAAATAAATGTCTTTGAAAGTAGAATTATTTTACTAGTTGTGATTGATGGGTCACACAATATATACAAAAAATTAATAGTTTCTAATGAAACCTTTTAAATAAAATGTAAAAAGAAGGCAAACAGCCGACAATATACAGACTGATTGAAGATGAAGGTAGTCCGAACAACGTTAACTCTGTATAATAATAATACCCATAATTATTATGGTTATTCCTCCAACAGTCGATATTTCAGATACGACAAAATCTTGAAAGCCAATAAATATTAATAATATTAATTTGCTTGATCTCTAAATGTATATTGCCCACCAAATTTATTAAATCTCGTAATTTACTACAATTTAGATTAATATTATATTAACTAATAATGGCTGTTGGAAAACTTACCTAAATGTTATAAGTATGTAATGTCTTTTATATTTTCAGCCGTACATGAGAAGATATTCATTGTGTTCATGATGTCGTCATTATTGCACATGTGGTGCCGGGCGAGTGTCGGCAGCATGACACAAGATGGCAAGAAGCCACTTAACGGAAATAGAACTGTATGGGTCTTATTTTTCATATCAGTCATTTCCACCATTGGACTGGTTGTGTTTTTCTTGCGGCATCGATTTCTGTGTAGACCGATGGGTACGTAGCCATTACATTTATTAAGTAAATGTTAGTCTTCGATATGTCTTTATGTTTTAAATAATCAATCAAATTTAATCTTTCGTGATTTTTTTGTTGTCCAGTACTAATACGAATAAAGTCCAGTTTTTGTTGTTTTTGTGTTGGTAATGCCATCTAGTAGGTAAATAAATATATAAGACAAGTAAGTATTACTATAACTTTAATTAAAAAGTTACGATTTCTTTAACATATTATGGAAAATTTTTATTTTAAAACTCAAATTTGGATAATATTTTATTTCATAATATTGATTTTTCTAATAAATTACTGACATTAAAAAAAGACATCACGCACAATTCATATACCTAAAAGTACTATGCATATGAAGAATAGAGAAGTTAACTTTAAATCTTGTTTCTACTAAACTACTCTGGAGTGGTTCACTTTAGAACTGAATAGGTGCATACTGACTGAGCGAGCAGCTTAGCGTGGTCGTGAGTCAGCTTCGCCATAGAAAATATATGTAAAAGCCTGGCGAGGCAAAATGTTCAGTCAGTCAGTACGCGACTCGCTCGAGGCAAACGCACGCGCTGCTTCGCCCGAGCGTTGCCACGACCGAGCCAATCGTTATTGGTTTATCGATGCCTAAAGGTGCTGCGTGCGGCTGTCTCGCGTTAATTTTGTTGCGAGCTGTCTCGCGAGCTGCCTCACTCCTGATTTTCACGAAGCAAATGCTCGAGGCTGCTCTCTCAGTCAGTACGCGCCTATTGGTTTAATGTTTTTTTGTTCTTTTCAAAGTAAATGGCATATGCATATTCTATTAATTTAATAAAATTTATTGACAACCCTGGAAAAGACACTACAAAGTACTCTGCCTAATCACTAGATACTAGGTCGCACCACCAGGGAAATGGTCTGGGGATTGACTGGTTCTATGCCTTCAGCGAGTTTTCTCGATCTATGAGACCGTGATCGACAGGCCACACATTCAAATTTCTCGAGTTATCTCGTCCGACTTAAACTCAAATTACTAAGCCATTGTCGATTGTTTTGCATAATCCAAAAAATTAAACACGTAGTGACCAATGACGTCCCGTGGGGGTAAGCAGATTGAGCGTCGCTTGGGGGCGGCAGTTACCCAAAGGGCGGCAAATTGAGGAGAATCATTAGGTAGATATATAAGTAATAACGGAAATGTCTTTCCATTTTAAAAAAATCAGCTCACTGGTTGGCAACAAAATGTATTAATTAGGTACCTACTATAAAAGTTTTCACATGATTTTTTTGTCGGGTTCACGATGTCTAGTATACTTCCGCTGTCTTTGGACGTCACGTTCTTGGTAAACAGCAATGACATGGGCATACCTGATTTTAAAATTTATCCAAATATGTTTGCCAGTTATTCGCGAGTTTTGGAAGTTGTTAAGTATATTTTTTAATGTACCTAGTTACCTATCTGAAACCGTAAACTCGCAATATTATACATTGAAGCAGAGATGACATTTAAATTAGATTTAGTGGTAAGTATATATCTTGTTAGTAATGTATCCATAAAACACATTTCTTAGATATTGGAGTCATGAAAGGATGATAAAAAGTTCTGTATAAAAAAATGTGTTGGCATTTTGGCACTGCTTAGGGGCGGCA
Source organism: Rhyacophila brunnea (assembly GCF_057557595.1). Taxonomy (NCBI): domain Eukaryota; kingdom Metazoa; phylum Arthropoda; class Insecta; order Trichoptera; family Rhyacophilidae; genus Rhyacophila; species Rhyacophila brunnea. The sequence goes on from NW_028233350.1 coordinate 23,324,476, forward strand.
TTTTGTCTAGGAACGTCACTGGTAGTGACATCTGTTAATCATAATTATGAAATACCAAGACACAATTTATCGGTATAATAGCCATTTTAGTAAGAGCTTTGCTCTACATTTAATGTGTGTCTTTAAAATCTGCGGCCTGTCAGATACTGCCATAGTGAGGCATAGAAAAGGTGAAGCCCCTGCGAGGGCGTCAAAGTCAATGAAGATACTTTTTATGGACCGGTAGTCTAAAATGTCTTATGGTTTTAACTGACTGACAAATTTTAAAAAGCAAAATTATTTTTACTTAGGAGCAAAGGTAGCGTGAGCTGTCAGGTAATTCACTTGTCAAGAGACTTTGTAGCCAGTGGATATTTCGAGGGTTAATCAATATTGAATATTTCCAGTGGGTAAATTAAAAGTTTAAATGAAATGTTTCAAACGGTTACATGTAAATTGTACGTATGCAGTTCATCATGGGACACTTATTCGTGCGCCGCAGTACGTGAAACATGAGTTCGTATAACATTTTATCAAATGACGAGTTCTTTGTTGAAGATTTCACTTGTACGTATCTTACAAAATGCGGCGATAGTTTTCAAATAGTACTGTTCCAATTAGATTAACCCTAACCTAACCTAACCTAGTAAAGACATCTCATAAAATTTGCCACATATTGTAGCATACGTACAAATATACTCCATGGTGAAATGTTCAACGAAGAACTCGTCATTTGATTAAATGTTACACGAACTCATGTTTCACGTACTGCGGCGCACGAATAAGTGTCCTGCGGTGAACTGTTTACGTACGAATTTCCGGATACGGTTTCAAACGCACTTCTGATATATACAACAGTAAAAATGTTATCGATGTGGTATTTGATTAATAAATTTAATATTGATGTTTTTCTTTTCTAGCATTCAGTTGGTTCTCATTATGCGAATACATAATTGCCTGTTCCAATATGGCATTTCACGCAACAGTGATTCTAGACTTTCCGCGTCATCAGATCCAAGTGGCTCAATTTGTTGAGCACCATAAAAAAGAAGAATAGGGTGTGTTTGGACTGTGACGTAGCTATTATTGTCTCTTATGCATATCTTTTCTTATATTTATCGCTACTTCATCTTTCCTTTAACTTTTTATAATATCCTGAGTTTACACTTTGTTTCGGCAATAAATTTAAAAGTAAAGAAAACATTGTGAAAAATTATTTAATCCGGCTTTGTAAGTTTTGGTACGACGGAAAAAGGTGGTTTTTCTATTTTGGGTCCAAATAACAAAATATATTTATTCTGACCTTTTAATATTATTCTCGCATTTTTTTGTCGATGCAACATTATGAATAATGAATATTGAATAATTAAGAATCAATATTTATTTTCACTTTATCTCTCGCCTTCCATTAGAGATTAATTGCTTCCGTACTAAAATCGCATAGTCAAAACTTTAAATAGTTTTATTACACATTTAAAAAAAAACTAATGTAGGCTTCCTTAATAATGATAGGTCGACAAATTTTTAAATAAATTCGCTGTTTTAAAATTGACTTAATCTTTCCTGTATATTATAATTGGCTGTCAAAGTATTTTTTGAAAGACTGGATAGCCTTAGTCATTAGTGAATACAAAATTTATTATTACGGTACCTGCCCTCTCTGTGTATGTTATGTTGACAAATAAATTGTAATAAGACTTTCTGTTGACAGAAATGGCATAGTATGTTATAATTCATCGTAGGGCATCGGCTCTAGAATATTTAAAACCCCAAATATTAACTCTACCTTCGTTATTGTTTTCATTTTACGAAAATAGTAATATTATATACTTAAAGATGCGTGTGTTTAAATAGTGGCACACGTTCATATTTTAAGCAATTGAAATTCAATCAAAAAATTCAAATTAGAGGTCAGTAAAACGAATAGAATATTAAATTTCATAATGCATACCATATGTATAAACATGACTGCTATATTAATGAAATAAAGCTTTGAAACCTATAATTTTAGGAGTTCGAAAATAATTATAATATATATATATACAGTATATTTAGTACTGTTTTTTTTATTTAAATAGTAAAAATATGATACCTACAAAATTCAATCAATTAATAATAAATTGTAGTATAATTCCATTTAAAAAAATTCCCACTTTGTAGTTCCTAGCTAAAAAAATGTACGTTCCAAATTATATAATCAATATTATTTTTCTTTTAGTGAGTAAATAAAATATCCGAATCTATCTTTAAAACTTTCTAATACGATTTAATTAATTCTGTCTCAGTAATAATATTATTGGCCGTATAACATATAACAGTAACCTTTGCATATTTAGAATCTTCATAAAATTTTATTTTCTACTTGATTCATTATATTTCGAACGCTTGCAGGTCTTACACGTGACTAATTGCGATAAAATAAAACATTTCAAATATATAGCCGTATGACGTTATCGCTGGATGAAATTTTTTAGCAGTTCCAGAACTTTGTTTACGCTTAAAAGCCTTCTAGTCAATTTGAGATAACGTTTGTCACAGCCGTAGTTCTAGTCGAGGTAACACTGTAATATTAATTTAATTTCTTAAAAGTGAGATTTGAACTATTTAAGAATCGATAAAGTTGTAAGTATTTTTATTTCGGGTACATAACATACAGTAAAACCTCGTTAATACGAATTCCACGGGACCGAAAATCGAATTACGAATTATGAAATGTATGGGGGAAAAATATTAAAATTAAAAAAAAATTTTTTTTTGATTTTCATCAATATTGTTTACGATCATAGATGTGCCTACCAAATTTCCGGTTCCGTGTGTGTTTATGGGTCATAAAATGTCAGGATTATTTTTATTATCTTCTTAAAATAAGTAATTTATGATGTTTTACGAAAAGTCTGTCACAATTTTCAATGACTGGCTCATGAAATAGTGTACTTTATTACGATTTATTGAATATTTTTATATGGTTCGAATTAAAGGTATGGTTTTATATGAAAATAATGTCCGAGGGACTTTTTTTTCGCGAAAATTTCGAATTATCCGTGTTCTTATTAACGAGGTTCTACTGTATTGTATTTAGGAAAGCTCTAGGAGTTGTTATTATTTGTGTTGTGTAATTGCACGTAAGTAAACTAATTAACATTAGAATTAATATTATGGTTACGTATTTAAAAAAACAACAATACTTTATACAATTTTTAGTTAAGATAATAAATATTAAATACTTTTCAGATGTTGTGCCTGTATTTAGAAAGAATATTTTTTACGTGTTTTTGCTTTTAACATTATTCCTTTCTCATAAATATGTAAACAACTTTTATTATTAAATATTATTAAAAGACACTATAAGCAGCGATTGCATTATGATCATGTCACGTGCTGGCACGGCGACAAATTTTGTCTACGGTTTCGTCATTCCGCTGAATTTTTGGAATTATCACTATCTCTATAAATTCAATGATGGAGAGTGCCGACTCTAATGTATTAGTATTTTGAGTTATTATTTATTATTCATGCTAATTTCAAATGATTTTAGTTTCTACTTGTGCGTACGTTAAAATTACTTGCGATAGTGCATCCATAAATAATAATTTGAACAGAACCGAACCAGTAGACCATAGATAATAGACGTAAACAGCAGGCATAGATAATAATTTTATAGAAAATCCACTGAGAAAACTACTAAAAACAAAGAACACGCGAGTCGAAAATGTGCAGGCCTGCAGAAAATAGAAAAAAACGTTCCCAGACCAGTGCGGTTCATGGTGTAGCGCGGTACGCGTGAGGTGACCTCATTGTTGTTCTGGCGATTTCGGCAGATTGTGCTAACTGACAATGTTCGTTTAAAGGTTCAAAATGTGCCACGGGATGGGCGCACCAGTCTGATGACATTTTAAATACCGAGATAAACGACTTTTTTTCCCGTAGCGGCAGCTTATTGTGACAGCACGTAACGTGATGATAATGTATTTGAACCATTAGTGTTATCCTATATATCCTATCCTAATTTGTGATATTTTTTTTTTTGTCATCCACCGTAGGGTGAACAAAAATATTCAAAATGCCCATCAAACAATGTTTGTAAAGACTTTTTGCATTCTATCACACTGGAGATCCATGTGCTCCGTTTTATATAGCGGGAGTGATGGTATTTTATTTCTAACAGATATAAAAACTATTTCATTCTACTTAACAATATATTTTTTAACAAAATTTTTAATGTGTAAAATTGCTTTGATTCTCTAAATGAAGATGTTTTTCTATTGTCCGTAAAGATAACCCTGTTACTACAATGATATATTATAATACTATTTGTCAATATATTTTGAAAATAATTTTTTATCACAAGGTAAGTGGGTTACTTATACAAAAGTTTGCTGTTTGCAAAACCAAATTGAAACTAGTGAAAGGGGAAGTTATTTATTATTCTATGGGTAACACATCTAAGGGAATTTTAATCCAGAGAAATATGAGTAGGTATGTATATTTTTAATTAACATTTGAATTTTGAGGATATTAAAAAAAATATATAAATTTAAAATTTGGGACTTTTATATGTATACTTTTTCACTAATTTCAATTTGTTACAAGTGCCATTATTCTGTATACTCTTCATTAGCAATTAGGCCACCGTGGCTGCAATCTCTGGGGCCCGTATACTAAAATGGTAATTTACCACATTAATTTAATTACTAATACATTTCCAGAAACATGTGTTTTTTGCTATTTTTCATTGTATTTGACTGTGATGCTAACAATGATCTGAAAACCTCTCCCCCGGTTATAAAGTCTTTAGAATATAATGACACAATACAATGTTGCCAAAATTAATTTAATGAATGTAACAAAAGTTATGTACAAGTCTGCTTGGGAGTCGTCTATGTATGGTATCACTAGCGGGGAAAGGGGTCTGATATAATGTGACAATTTATGACAAAGGGTTAGATCGGTTGTAGAAAATGCAATGTCACAAAGCCAACAAAATATTATAAACTCATTTTTTCTGAGAATAAAATAATCTATGTGTACTAGAATCGAATCATTTTCAACTACAGTCGATTCCACTTTATTGTGACACATCAGGACTAGGGCATTTTGGCCCAATTGAGCGATTACCCCATTTGCACGAATTAAACAATAAATATTTTTCTTTCAAAAAAAAAATGAGTTATTTCATGCAATGGCAAGCAACATAATTTTTTTAATAAAAGTGACAAACAGAAAATATAAACTTACGTTGCACACGCGAGACAGTGTAGTGGGAACTGAATTTGATATGATAGTGGTAGACTCCTAGAGGCCTTACAACCGGCGCAGCGCCACACCAACATGATAGGTAAACATGTGCAACGCAATTTGTAATTGAAGTGCTGGTATTTATGAAATCACACATTAAATTTTTATGTGTACAATAATATGTATAGTGATCTTAAATTTACTGTCTCAGTTAAGCAATTTAAGTTACTGTTAGCTCCTTGGTTTTGTTTCTGTTCTTTGGGTTTTGGCCAAAAGAAGCGACTGTCCCAATTAAGTGGTGGCCCGATTAAGTGGAATCGTCAGTAATTATTTTTTCAACGAGGGGGGAGGTTAAAAATGTTTCATAATTGAGAATGTGACGCAAGGAGGGAGGTTATTAAATCAGAACCTCGATTATGCGCAAAACAAACATGAATGAATCATGAAATTTTCAAAGTAAGTGTGAAAAAATGATTTTCCAAAGTAAAAAAGGTTTTTGTTGGCCAGGATAATCGAGGTTTTACTGTAAAAGAAAACCATTTGAAATTGGTCAGATTAGGAGGTAATGATATTAAATTTATAAATATTTTTATTTTTGAATAACTTATATATACTTATTCGTGATTATCCTATCTGACTGGGAATATAATATAATTATATATATTTTATGAAAATTAATCTCAAAACTCATTTATGTACCTAATTTATGATAATAATATTATTTATTATTTTCTAAGTCATTTATTTTTATTATTTGTGATTTAATAATTTATTCGGAGGTTGACTGATGGTATTACCTATACATAATGATATTACAAATTTTTGTAATGTATAAAAATACATTGTAGCTAGAATTTATTGATTCAAATATATTTTGAAATGCTTATCACCAAAGGTAGAAGATTAGTCATTAGTTACTAATTTTTATTGTAAGATGACTACGGTAGTACCTTAGCTATTATATTTTTGAAAACAGTGTAAACAATATATTCCATTGAAATTTTAACATTTTGCCTTATATAGTCGACGGTTGTCTCTATGGAATATAATAAGATATTACAGGAGCCTGTTTGGAAGCTCCTCAAATGTAAATTCTAATACATATTATGTAACATGTAATTTGACTTTTTCTTCATTAAAGTAAATATTATAATTGATCTTTTCAGTTTTTTAATCATTAATCATCAAACCTAATCCATCACACTCAAATATCTATTATGTCTTTTCTCCAATCTCTACCTTCATAAGCTTTGTGTGAAATGAACAAGAAAAAACTGTTTATTTCAATGAATGACATTAAGGAAATCCGTATTAATATGGGGACCAAAAACTTCAAAGTGCTGCTGAGAAAATGGTTATTAACTCAGCTGCAAATTATTTAAAATATTATCTAATACTATTATTATCCTAAGACATTTTAGAAAACGCACTAAAACTTAAACAACATTTTATCGATAATTTCACATCTTCACTTTGATCTGTGTGCTGCCGAATTATCTACCGATTGAATCGAACAGGTTTAAAAAATATCCGATGATTTTACGGAAACGTGACATTTAAAATCCACATATTCTTACATACCGTATACGATTCGCTTTTCATCGTTTTCATCACTCAAGACCCTCTTATCCTTTATTGACAAATTGGAACCAGTTATTTTAATTAAAATTATAGTATGTACGCATTGGCGAACATAATTTTTTTCTGGTGAAAAAACTATAATTTTGGAACAATTCTCACATTGTCTGACAGCATTTATTCCATAGATAAACTTGATATTCCAAATTTGATTTTTTTAAATACTCCTTTATGGCTTTTCGCACACTATTCTTTTTATTAAATAATTACCTAAAGATATTTGAGGCTACCAATTTCCATAGGTTAAAATGTAGTCATGATATGGCAAATTTGAATGTACTGAAGTCAAAGTTGTCTTCTTTCGTCAAAGAATAAAAGATATTTTTATTTATTAAAAAATCTGATATTACTACGTGAAAGACAGTATACCTATAACAACAGGTGATATTATAATAAATAATATTTATATTGATGCTACTCCTATTGGTTATACGAATTTTTTTTGTTATCAAAATTTGTGATATTGTATACTTAATATCTACCTATTTTTATTGTCCTTATCATCATCAATCTGGACCAATCCACTGCTGGATAAAGGCCTCCTCAACGTGATTCTACTCCTTTCTGTCACATGAATTGTTATATTTATCAAAATCGGTGATAATTAGACTCCGGTCAGCCGGAGATCTTTTTTTTTGGGGACGAACTCTAATATTACAACATTTTTTAATTAAAAAATGCGTTAATAATTTATGGAACCTATGTTTTTCAGAAAAATAGGTGTACGATGTAGTAGGTACAATGAATTATGAAATAAATATTATTGTTATAGTATCTTTATGAATACCGAGGAATTTTCATTATGTAGAAGCGATGGTATTAGTATAGTTTAGTACCTACTTATTTAGACAAATTATTGAAGAATACAGTCACAGTAGTTCATTAACTGTTTAATGTGATCTACGGCGGAGAAAAAAATAACAAGTATGTGAGAACTTCCAGAGATCATCGCATCCGAACTGAATGTGTGAATTCAAATGGCAGTGATTTTACTTGTGCATGCGATGCCATCATCGCACTCGATTCTACATTTTGTGCACTCTACTATGTATTTTGGCTGAAATATCACAATAGATTTTGATAAAACACTAAGTAATTCTGCAAACCAAATTACTATTATTTAATATGATGTTATTTGCATGGAGGATGTTTTGGCCCTTGGGTAAATCTACAATCTACCTCGAACAACTCTGCATGTTTTACTCCAAGAATCAAAACTCTTCGTCATCATAATACGTGGACAGTATGTCAAACTTGTATCTACCTACAGACTATTCATATGAATTTATTCAACAAAATTTCCCATTGCGGTAGCTAATAATATTTATAATAATATGTTAACATATTTAAAATAAATGTATCATATGAAAATATATAATAGCTGTGGAGGGATGTATCTCTTAAATTTCAGCTTAGCTGAATATATTTGTGATGAATGATTTACATCGCAATTGAATATAACGCAGGTAGCTTAGTTGGCAGAGCACATTGGCGCGAATCCAGTGGGCGCAGGTTTGTATCCTGCTGGGCATCGTATTATTTTTTAATAAGATCTTTTCAGTTTTCTTTGATGTGCTTTCAAACTATGTAGCTATCTTCAATTAAAAATGTTACATTGTCAAATCTTGTGAATTATTCGTTGAATAAAAAAATAGTTAATTTGATGATTTATAATTTTCTAAAGCTCTTATTGTACATTTCGTATATTTGTTGTATATTAAATATCTACTTACTTATACATAGGTATGTAATATTATATCTTTGAATTCCTTACTTATTAACTTAAAAATAACAATAATGCATGAAATACTCATACTTATAATATATATTATATTACTTCAAGTACCTACCGATAACAAGGGCTGCGCGACTTATCAATACTCTGACTAGAGACGTATACATGTTGCTTTTTATTAGGTATTCTTATAAATTGCTTCAATTACTCTTATTTAAATAACATATCATTTGTGAACGTCTTGGATTAATAATTCTATATGTACACAATATCCTTTAAATAAAAAGGGAGTTAAGTAAAACATTGTCTTTATGGAGCTTCCTATATTCTGTTACGCCACTGAATTGTCTCAAACAACTGATTTAAGAACAATACGCATACATAAAATAATGATAGTTAGATGGATACAATTTTCAGTCCTAATTTGAAAACATATATCTCTACGAAGTGCAAGTTATACCCACCTATTAACGTACCATTCTTTATGAGGAATAATTATTATTTAGTCCATTCGCCCAACCCACTAACTTCATTCAGTAGATCGAGTAGGTACACGCTGAAAAAACAATATGCATTATTTTTCCCATCTGCCGGATTGAACCCGCAACCCATAGTTTCATAGATGGCTACGCTACATCAGCCGCCGTGTGTACAAAATCTTGTATTTCGATAAAAAATATATACTATATTGGTGTATACCACAGCTGATGATGATAAATAATATTGTATTGAAAATAATTCATTTTAAAGTTATTCACTTTCTTCATTTATGAAGCGATCACAAGCAATTCAAAATTTGTCATCGATAGAGAACCTTTTTTGACACCTACAGTTGATGAATTTTAAACATAGCAAATTTTTCAGTGATAAAGTTACCCCATCTCATAACGTACTTATCTATATAATAAATATTTAATAAATAAGTACAAATATCACCAACCAGTTAGTTTTTTATCAAAGTAAATTTTTATGTACGCAACAATATGCACATATATTTCGTTATTATTGTGTTATTCAATTGAAAATGTCTGTTACGATAAATATGTTGTAAGTAAGGTGAGTTAGGGTAAGTGCGTCTACGGGGTAAGAGCGTCTATAGTCAATAACTTTTTAGTGTTTTAAATATAAGTTGTGACATCTGTGGGTATCTATTACACATGTAAATACACACACACCATCCAAAGATGGCAGTATAATAGCATTGTTTAAGGTCAGTATGACATTTCAAATATTGTCAGTTATTTGAAGTCAACGGTCGAGATCGACACGTTTCTTTAATCGATCTGTATCTCGACAATCTTTCGTCCTAAACAAGTGATTTTTGGTAAGTACCTTTATCTTAAATGATATTTTGTTGTCTAAATTTAATATTTGCGATTATTGCCAATGATTATGTTTTATTAGACTAGACACACTTCCCCCGCCAAAAAATATCATTGGGGTAAGAGCGTCCGACGCTCTTCCCCCATGCACTGTTATATTTTTGTATGGATAAGTTTTAGCTAGTGATGTGCCATGCAATCATAAAATATTAATTTTTGTAACTAATGTGTAGCATTTTTCACAACTTCTAATTTGAGGCGTAGAGTTACTAAACCCGCTCCAGAGACTTTTTTGAGTTTTAAGTAAATCACGAAAAACTGTTTTGGGGATATTATGATAATTTAAGTGTAATTTTAGATGTTATATTTCTTCCGTTACATACGGTATAAGTATAATAAAATGTCAAATCCAATGTATAAGCCGTATTTATTTAACATCCAATTTAATTATCCCAAGAGCGGTCTTTGTCAGTCGCTACCTGACAGAGCGGCATTCGACGCGGAATTTTTAAAAAAGAGCGCTGTTTGGTGCACAGTGGTACATTGTCGACAGGAGATGATAGTTCAGTAGAGGTCCGTATTTATTTTAATTAAGTATGTAATATATTTTAGAATCTACTTTATCTAGAAAATATTTTGTAGCCATTCTTACCTACTGGCAGCTGTATAATTTTCGCATTGCACCTACATATTTAGCTGTTGTACTGGTATGTAATATTTTTTTTAAAATAGTAGTAGGTATGTACTTGTCTTGGAAATAAAATGCTTTGTGTTGATATAAAGCATTATTATTTATTTAGAATAACAATAACACATTTAATAATATCAAGAGCATAAATGAAAAAACCCAGCGGAATTAAGTCCCTGCCTTTAAATAATTAATCACCCCATTACATGTCACTCAAATTCCATGAATGTGGGAAACCTACCTTACCCACCAACCTATTTATTAAATGTAAAAATAAAATGATAATATTTTTAAGCAATATTATTTATAATCTACTTAGGTATATTAGTTATTTTATAGTATTAAATTCAGAAAACCAAATCCGACAAATAAAAGTCTACTTTTTATATACAAATAGGTAATAGTGGGATTTTTTAAATTTATTGTAAAAACGTATTATAAAAATAACGGAATTTCTACAAGATAGCACAGCATTGTTAACTATGTATCGTTATTACAGCTAAGCTAATCTACGAGAACGATATATTAATAAACATAGGTAATTGAATTAAAATTCATTGTCATTCATATTAACGAATGATACAATTTCAAAACTATTTTTTTTTAAATGGCCCAGAGCGGGTTTTGTAACTCTACGCCTCATTTTATTTAGTACTTATTATTTATTTCAGATTCTAGCCTATACCTACGTACAATACTATAAGCAATAATGTACATAACCGATTTCAGTGGGTATATACAATTTTTTTATTTATTTATTTATTTTGTGGGGCTAGATATTTTTTATCACATTGATTTCCTCGACATGTAATAAATGAATTTAATTTCGCATATAGTCACTATATTTTATATTGACAAATTCACTTTTATCAATATTTTAGTTAAATTGGAGAATAATTTGTTTCAGATTCCAAATTCCCAGGAAATTATGTTCGGAAGACAAAAGGGGGTGCTTCTTATACAAAGGACGAACTCTTTGAAGCAGTTGAAGAAGTAAAAAGTTGTCGTCTAAATGGTTACCAAGCTTCTAACCAATATAAAATACCGAGGATGACCATTATGTCTCACATAATTGGGAGGCGAGGTGCAAAGTCAAAAACTATGGGACGAACATCAGCTCTATCACATGAAATTGAAGGAAAAATTGCAGAGAATTTACACGTTATGGAGAAATATGGATTTGCTTTAACGAAAAAAGAAGTTATTGAACTAGTTTCGCAATATGTTGTAAAAAAATAATTTGAAAACACCATTCAAAAATGGAATTCCCGAAAAAAACCTCAAGCCGTCGAATATGCAAGGAAGAAAATTTGTGATCCTTTATTATCAACGAATACTATGATCTACTTGGAGGTATACTTACAAACCTGTGCCTTCAAAATAGACCAGAAAATATATATAATATTAATGAAACTAGTTTTCCAAAAGACCCAAGTAGAACCAAAGTTCTGGGTGAAATTGGATTTCCTTCCACAAGGACGATCAGTTCTGCAGGAAAAGAGAATACGGCAGTATTATTAGGATGCAATGCGAAAGGGGATAAAATTTCACCCCTGATCGTATTTAAGGGGAAGTATGTATGGGATGAATGGACTGATAAAACCCAAACCCAAGATTTTTCAAAACTATTTTTATCGATTATGGTAAATTTTATATGTGTTCCAATTACAATTAATGAATAAGTAACTGTTAACGATTTTACGTTGTATGTAACTTATTCAAATCTTTGACATGTGATTTTTCAAAACTATTTTTATCGATTTTGTGTTTTCGTATTACAATTAAAGAATAATCAACTTATAAGGATTTTATGTTGTACCTACACATAAAACGTTCCGGCAAATAAAATATCAAAAAAAATATTTGTTCTTTTTATTTTACCACAGTCACATCCCTAGTACTAAGTATGCCGCACTTACCCAACTTTTTTGATTTCATTAAATATATTCTATTTCTTAATGAAATTTACATGCATGAACTATCAAAATATTGTACTTCAAACATTCGATAATACTTATGTTGTCATATTTCGTTTATTGACAATATTTTGAGAGATAATGCAACTAGACGCTTGTTACATTAAAACGTTTGAATTATGAGTAACCATTAAATATTTTAATGTAATGATTACAGTGATTGAAAAAGGGATAAATTGTTTAGAAGTCAACAAAATTTTCAAAGAGATATTACAATCCGTTAAGAATCACCATCCACTTAAAGTTCATCTAATCGATTTCTATGCCGCACTTACCCTAACTCACCTTATATCAAAATTACAAAAGTTGAAAAAAAATTAAAACTTTCATATTAAGTGTTTATTAAAGTAATATGTGTCTAGGTACCTGTCGTTTTATATCATGAATAGTTTTTTTTACTCTTTGTGTGCATTTAAATCAAATAATAATACCTAAATACATGAATAAATGGGCGTGTCTGGAAATCTGTAGGTACATACACAGTTCACCGTATCCGAAATATTGTATGGGTAATAATATATGGTCGTATATTAAAGACTGTTCAACCTCTTTAGGTCGTATAGTACTGAGATAAAATTAATGTCTAAATAAAACATGGTTCTTGTCGGTTTACAGGAAGCCAGTGGAAACAAATTTTGGAAATAGCCGATTACTGGATAATTTTTTGTTAGGTTAGGTTTTCATTATTGAATTTATGAATTTTGCCACAATCGGCTATGATAATTGAATTAATATTCATATTGAATCTAATAAAATTGGATACCTTATCTTATAGTATACGGTCATCTCTTTCCGATAGAAAGCTCACCGCAAACTGTGCCACGGTGAAATGCATTACGTACAATTTACATGTAACCTTAAATGGGATGGGCGGTGACTTTTTTTTTAAATTAACGGTAACCTACATTTTATCTACTTAAGGTTTTATAACTAATTTAATCACGGGAAGTAGTAAAATGTGTGGCATTGCGGATTAGTAGCTCTGTAATATTCTAAATCTAAATGTATTAACGTAATATTTATAATGAATGTAAGTGCAAAACCTTTAGAAGAATGCAATTACGGCTGACGCAATACACAATATATAATAACATAATATATTATAATTACTTATATAATAATTATTCAAACGAATATTTCCAGAAAACCTATTGTTTTGATACTATACACATACTTGGTAATGGTATCAATATGATACTTTTAGAATATTTCAAGGTCCACGCACAAAAACTTTCAATATTTGTAGGTATCAATTAATTGGTATTTGTATGCATAGTAGTTGTACGTACCTACGAAAAAGTTCTTAGAAATATAATTATTAAAACATGTATTTTTATACGCATTGTATAAAATGGTTCACTATTGCTTACAATAAAATTGCTGCGATAAAAACAATAAAAGTGGTAACTCGAGAATCTTAATTGGTTCATGTTATTATCAATTGTTTGCAATAGCCGCTCAGCTAAAATTATTTTCGCAAGATAATTATTATAAGTACCTTCGCACCTGAGCTGGCAGAAAAAACAACTGACAAATTGTAGAAATCCATACTAAGAATCATTTGGGCAAAAGTCTCCTTAGGATATTGGATTCGTCCACCATTTTAATGTGTTTTTTTATGGGTTGACGGTTAAAAACGTGAGCTGGCCGGTTGACACGGCCCCAAAATGTAGGCCATCAGCCGGCATTTTTCCTTAATAAATTAGTGACGTCACAACTTTTCGATCCGACCGTGAATGTCGATTTTACTTGAAAATACGTGCCCTATCTCTAAACAAAGCTATAGTAATTGTGTATTGAGTCCCATAGTACAATCTGAGTGACTTATAGCTCCTCAGAATGAATTACGGATGAATTTTCTTTCAAGGGGACCAAATGGTCTTATAAGGTGGAATGTAAGTAATTGAAATGTATAGGATTAAGGTTAAAAATAGATAATAAATTGTAAACGACTTGTGGGATATCATTTGCTAAACATTGTAAATAAATGTCTATTTCTATTTAATCTGATTTTGAATTATATAAAAATAAATTTTATTTTTCCAAATTTAGTCGCGATGTTTTCGCCGCGGCCAAAGTCGAATACCTTAAATAAATAAATTATGATATCAAATATTGTCGTAATTAAAATCTAATGATTACGTTTTGTAAGTACTGATTACACACACTCAATTTAAATAATAAATTAATATTTCGAATTGTAATAAAAAGGGTACCAATTTAAGTACCTACTTTTGTAAAAGTTAAATGAAGGAATTTCGAAAATGGAAATTCTGATAATGTAAGTCTAAGGACTCGGTTGCTCTCCTAATTTACAAATAAAAATTATTCTTTAGATCTGTCAATTAACCCTGACAGATCAATATTAAATTACCCGAAATAGGTAATTTTCAAACTCAATAAATGAAGACTTGTCATAGAAATTTAGATTGAAACTAATGTTATACCATTAAGTTGAAGTGTTCTATAAATATAATTGAATAAATTTTAATCGCAACCCTTTCCGGCTATCCGTAATTAGCCCGCAAAAGTTCTGCATAAAAGAAACGGACAAGTTTGATTTCTACCATTCTCTTTGCGAATACGTAGCCGTTCGGTAGTTTTAATGACTCACGCCGCTACTACGCATTATTTTTAGCGAAAATATTTTCATTTTTCCTTTCTGTTAGCTCGATAAACGGACTAACAGATATTTGGTCAATTTGTGTCGAAAGCACTATAAGGACTTTCACGATTGTTATCAAACTTGTACCGTCTATAGGTATTAACTAATTATATATTTTTACTCTATTGAATGATCGTAATTTTCCGGAAAAGCCGGGAAATAAACGGCTTTTCTATGATTGGTCCAAAATTTTGGCCATTAGCTCTGTGGAGGAGGTAGAACGATCTCCCATTGGTCCATATTTCGAATGACGTCAAAATCTCGGGTTTTTCCCGCTGTGGGCCTATATAACGTCCTGCATTTCATGTACCTTCAGTCGTCGGTTTTTCAGTATTCCCGGAAGGTTGTGCCCGGAGGCGATCCGAATTCGCTTAGTTTTGGATATTTCTCCGATATTCATTCGGGAGGTATTTCGGTCGCGTCGTAGTCTGACGTCACGGCGGATGACGTGTGTGATTCGAGTTGTCAATCGATAACGTAATAATACTGCGTCGTATCATCGTTAGCGAGGTTATTTCCGCGATATATTTTTTTTTTGAAAGAGCATAGCTCCTTAAAGTTTGCGGCCGGCGACTCATAGTTATAAGTGTGTAATCGTACATTAATTAAATATAAAATAATTATAATTAATTAACTTTATTTAATAATTAATTTAAATAAGATTTATAAAATAATTATGCAATTATTTGAAATTAAACTAAAGTGTATAATTGTCGATTATAATTAATTAAAAAGAAATTAAATTTATTTATCGAGAATAATTTAATAAATAATTTGAACTGAATTACCAAAAGGAGTTTTTATTTTTATTTTGAAAAACAATCAACGAAACATTTTATGAAAAACATCTAATACTAAGGAAAGTGACAGATAGTCAGCTGTCTTTGACGTTTACGTAAATATTTACGAAAATAAGTTCGATTTGAAAGACAATCAGATAATTAATGATCTAGGCACTAACCTATCGCTAGGTAGTGGTCCTAAATAATATAAAGTTAAATAATAATGATCAAGTGTATTCCAAAAGTGTCAATCAAGAACTTTAGTTGATCACCCTCTCCCCGAATAGTATCGAGCTAGCCAAACAAAGGTTCTTAATCGGTCCGAGGGCAGGACCGGTTGAAGATAAAGTACCTTTGAGACTATTCCAGGACCGGGGTGAACGTCACGGTGTTTAGTGATAATATATATCTATCTATTTATAATGCCATTATCATCACGAGCCTCAGTCAATCCACTGTTGGATGAAGACCTCTCTAAGTTGATTGTATTCCTATCAGTCATATGAATTTCTATATTTATCAAAATTGCTGATATATCTACCTATTCATATCACCATCATCATCAACCAGGATCAATCCACTGCTGGATGAAGGTTATCCCAACCTAATTTTACTCCGCTTGGTCATATGAATTGCTATATTTATCAAAATCGGTGTTATTATATACCTACCCTACCTTTTTATAACGCCATTATCATCATCAACTCACTGCTAGGTGAAGGCCTCTCTAAGTTGATTGTATTTCTGTCGGTCATATGAATTACTTTATCAACATGTGTTTCAATATACACATCATGAACGGGGTAACGTTTATTGTTTTACGATAATTATGTGATCAAGGCCTAAATTTTAGTTCAAAATTGATTTTTAAATATTATTTTATAGCTGCAAGTAGTTGTTTTTGTTATAGACAATGAAATAATACAAAGTTAAAATTTATGAAACACGCAGGAGATCAATTCACGTTATATTGGATAGAGATTTATGATAATCAAATTTAGGTATTGCATTATATTCATATTGAGATGTATAATGTATCATATTTAAATGCACGTGGTTAAACGAAAGATTTATATACTTATAAATAGATTGTATTAAAATGTTGGTTGTAGCAATAGGTGATTACCACCTGTTCTACTGGCCCGGCAGCCTGTGGTGGTGTTGAACAACATCCTGAAGGCCGAAATTCCGAATAGCTAAATGACTACACATATGATTCCAAATTTACATTGGCAGTAACGACCAGGGGGTGAAAGTTCCATACAGCGAACGTGACCACCTAATGCTCAGTTTTCAGAATAGATGGCAGCACGGTCACACACGAAGTCGCATGATACAAGGCCATTTCATTGACTATTAAAGCTCACCCATGGTTCAGCCAATCAACATTCGAGCTTTAGATCAGTCTTTTCAAATTTCATGTCAATTCTACATGATATTTTCAAAACAAAAGCAATCGAGTAATATTTTTTGAGTTGATATAATGTCAAGTGTCAGACTAATATTGCTGTTCGGCATTTTTAAACCATGTTGATAAAAAGGTTTTGCAATCCAATTATAGGGGGCATCTTCTTGTATGGAACTTACGAATCTATATATATATATACGTTTGTTATCTATGGTAACGACTTACAAATCAGTGTAACCCCGAAAATTTGTTAAATAATAAATTAAGCACGTTGGAATTTTAAATCAAATACAATTTTTGCTCCTAAGCAAAGCATATGGACCCACCCCTTCAGAGTGGTAATTATCTTAAAAGATCATTCACGAATCCTCCATTGAATAAACAAAACGTATTATTTGTACTCTAATAATCTAAATGTATGAAAAATAAGACTACCCTGTCAATTAAAATCCATTCTAATGAAAAAACTATGACTCTATCCAAACTACCTACTACATAAAAAGAAACTAGCCTACCAAGTCAATGGGTGTCATGGTGATTAGACTTTTTATGATTTTATTAAAATCCTAGACTTATTTCAGATATCTACCAGATTAGGACGCCAAGAGACCTGCAAGGTCTAGCTACTGCTAGTAGTGTTTTATTCTTCTATGACTTTGGGTTTAATTGCCAGAGCTGCCAAGAGATGAGAACACTTTGTGTCCGCTGGCATAGAAAAAAGTTTAAAAAAAACCAATATAACCACATTAATGTTTGAATCATCAAGAGTTGTGCAAAAAGTTCTTATGAATAATTTTTTTAGGTTTAGTATAGTATAGTCAGAGTTTATTCTAATTTGGTCATAATTAAATTAAGAATAAACAGAGACATCTACAAACATTGCCGGAATACTGTTTATCATATTTTCAATACATTCTACAGCTCGCAGTATGCTTCAATTTTGATCCATAGAGTGCGCTGCTGTCGTTGCGAAAGGTAGAAATTGCTGATGAATATAAAATTCTCAGATCCAGGTAGAACTACTGTCAGCGAGGTGCGCGAGTGTGTGTAGGATATTTCATGTTTGACCACTTGAATACATTGACAGTGTACACGTGAGCGTTGCGGGGCGGTGCGGGTGAGCGAAGTGGATAAACTGGCTTCGCCTATGAAGTTGGAGTTGTGTCAGCATATGCGCAAACAAGGTGCGCATTCGTCGTGTGCGTTGTCTGGATTCTTTGTGCCATTCTTGGCATACCAATAACAGTGTAACTCTTCATATTTACTGGCAAAACGCTGTCGTTATTCGAGAATAAGCCACAATACGAGCGTCAAACTTCTATTTTGGTAAGTAACATTTTAATTTGGTGTAATTTTCATACATTACGGTAAGTGATTTGACAAAAACCGAGCGGAGAATGCCAACAATGCGATCGCGATCCACCAATATTTAACATACTTGTCATGTTTGCTAGTGGAACTTCCGGCGGCCACACTGCTCTGCTCATGTTGTTTGAATAGAAGAGCGGGCGAGCGCTGGCTCATATTCATGATACAAATAATTATCGGTCTAAAACGTTACAACTATTGAATGTTATCGATCCGTTTTGATGCAGTGTTTATGTGAAATTACTAATTAACCTGATCAATGTCAGTGGCGCAATATTCGAAAGCCGCGGTGTTATGTGTTCCCTCGGTTTTGCTGTGATAATATTATTATTTATTTTGTGATCTCGTTTGCCAGTTTTGACGTTTTTTGTGTTTATTGACAAATGTCTAAACTTTCAGTGAATCATTTCTGTTTACCAAAGTGACGCCAAAGTGAATTTAAAAGTTTAAGTTTTAGGAAAATGGATTGTGATTATTCAAAATTCTATCCAAAATGTAAGTTGACGGTGTTTTGATTTGATATTGCTTTCGATATCCCGAGTGCAGTTTGCGAGCTTTGAATACAGTCAAATATTATAAATTATAACTGATTAGTGATTACTATTTGAATACAGTTATTTACTTTTTTATAATTATACAATTTGATATTTACCAACATAATCGGTACAATGTTATTATAGTATCAAACGTCAGTTAAATTAGTGGATATTATTAGTAATAGGTATTTTATGTACCTACTTCAATAGATATTTTTTATAAAGTTCTATCATGTCAATTAATTGTACATAATCGCTACTTAGCTGTATAGTGTATCGCAACAAGACCACAGTCGATTACGTTCCCTATTTTATGAATATAATTATTTTTTTAATCCTTAAAATTTATAAGTGAATATTAAATCTAGTGCGATCATGTTTACTTTAATCCATCCAGTATTATGTGACAGAATCAGCGGAAAAAATAAGTATAGGTACATATTAATTAATATTCTATGTGTAATCTATCTGATTCATACACGTTAGATTACGTATTATATGGTTTTACCAGAATCTACGTAGAATATTGTTTTTGATACGATAGCTATGTAGTTAAAAACTAACAAAAGAATAGGTACATTTTCTCAATGGGCCTATTAATTAGACTATTAGTACCTGCGTAGGTATTTGTGAAATAATGCAAAATAAAGTTTTACCGATATTGGATTACTAAAAACCTCCATATTAAATTATCGCTAAATTATGCTGTCATCAATATTATAATACCTATTTTTACACCAATAAACTTCTATATTTTGAAAATAAGTGATATAATAGCTAACTTGTAATAAATAACGTAATAATATTTGTTTTTATAAATCTGAATCTTATTATAATATCAGATCCCAATAATAAATTTTATATCTATCTTGTAATGTAAGCGGTCGACTAGCTGTTCATTTGTCTCTGGATTATCCAAAGTTAATCTAGGTACCTATATAGTTTATGAGGAGCAATTATTAATCATTAGATAGGTAATAAGTACGTAAAGTAAGTAAGTAGTAAATATTGCAGGATCTTGAATAATACAAATCATAAACTCGGTTCCAATAAATAATGTTGGATAGCCATATTTTTATTTATTGACTATTATGAAATTGAGATATCAATGTTTATGTACATATTATATCAAATACTATGTTTGTATTCCATAAAAAACTAAATAACCTGTTTAGAAATGAGTTTCGATTCCAATACTAAATTGCATTCATTTTTAAAATTATGTCTTCTGTGTCGATAGAGATACTCATATATTTATTATGCCAAATTAGGACGGCTAATTTTACATTACTAACGTGTGATATTTTATAAGAAATTAATCACCAATGAATTTTAATTCGACTTTACCAACCGTTAAACACAATATCCACTAATCAGTAATATAACGGGTGTTTAGATATAACTTAGGCAATGGTTAACTGACAAACCGAGCTGTGATACTGCACTCACTTTTTGACATTTATGATCAGTATCTGGCGAATCATCATTAATCGAGTCACGCTTGAACAGTGTTGCCAACCGTACTATAATTATAGTACAATACTATAATTTTGATTCTGCGAAAATTGTAAAATACTATAATTTTACGCCAAATATGCCAAAATACTATAATTTTAAAGGATTCAAGACGAAAAATGTTCCTGTACTTGTACTATATTGTTTACAGAAATACTATATTTTTTACGCCTTTGTACTATAATCAGCACAGAAAAAGATAGCAACACTGCGCTTGAATAAAATTATCCAAATTTACTTTGAAAATCAGTCGTCGATTCGCACAACTTATAGGCGACTTCGTGACTTTCATGGCGCACATAATCATCAATCTGTACCCATATTATTAATATAATACCATGTAGGTACATAGTCGTCGTAATTTCTTATACGCGTCGGGTTGATAATACCAAATTGACATTTATATTATAAGGTTCTTGATGCATCTTTCTTAGATTACCATCCGCATTACTTACCATATTATACCTTCTATTAGAACATAAGATAAGTTCTTACAATTTAAGTGGTCGAGGATGGAAATCCATTATCTAGAAACAGAAACACCTTTCAAACATGTCCTGCGTTCGGTTCATAAAGCTATTTTGTAATTCGGATTTAGGTACTTGCATGTTGCATCATCGTTTAGTCCGGATAATCGGGCATATTCTACACGAAAGGAAGGTGACTCAATAAAATGTCAACTCTTTGAATATGGTGTAAGAAGCAGGTGACCCCAGTGTCGTTGACAATGTTGACAGTCGAAAGCGGCGCTCGCGACGATGCCAAGTACTATTTCCGTCGTCCGGCGTCGTTACGTGGCTCTCTCCCGACGCCGCCGCGGCGCTTCTTCTCGTCTCGTAAATGACCCAACGGAGGCTGTCTTCTTCGCCGAAGCTGCAACGCAGCGTTCCTCCGTATACATGTCAGAAACCTCCGTTTGAATGCTCCTTGCGTAGGTGCACACTTATCTGAATACAGCCGGGTAGTGGAAACACCTTTCATTCAACAAATATAATAAATACTAGGCATTGCATATTATAAACATTAGGGCAGTGGTCTACAAACTCAATAAGGATGTGGGCTACTTTCAGAAATTAAAATTGTCTGGTGAGCTACTTATACATATTCCTTCTTTAGATTTTTTTATCATCTTTATCCGTATCATACATAATATTATTATATTACTTAAAATAAATTAGGACATCGGATTTCCAATAAAATATAAAATGCTTACGTTAATTGTTTATTGTTTATTTAAGTATAAACAAAATAATAATTGAAAAATATCTTGAAATTATTGTGAGTAAAAGTAAAAATAGTTACTTACTTAGTGAAAAGAATGGCATTCACTATCTATCGTCCACATTTTTTTCAATTCTCGGTGAGTAGATACTTGTCACTCCCAGCCGAATGCAATTATCAAGATGTACATCTGTGAGCCTTGAACAAGTGTCTTTGGAGACCATGAGCCCTAACCTGGTTAATAATTTTAACAAGTTTCATTACCTCGTTGAATTTTAGGTATTTTGCACACAGTGGCGGCTGCTGGTGAATAATGCAGTGATAAGATAAAAAGGTGGAAACATTTCATCTTTCTGGCATAAGAAAATGAAGCCATTGTGGACACCACAAAAAGCTCGAGCACCATCGGTAATAATACCCACAAGAAATATTTCATTTCGGAGTCCAATAATAAAATTTGAGCAAATTTATAAATATGATAAAATATCCTCGAGCTACCGGTAATTCGCGAGCGACCATTTGGCGATCACTGCATTAGGGCAAATAATATTATATATAGGGTACATTTCTAAAAATTCGACTTTACAACAGGTTTAATCAATTGTTGATTATCGAAATTTCAAATTGACTATAAATTATTTTTTTACGCGTTCACATAATTTTCCACTTGTGATCCGTGTATTATAAATATAATTCTATAGGCACGCTAAAAACTTTATGTTATTTATAACTAAGTAGGTACTGATAAGGTATAAATAACAATCCAAGCAATGCGTAAACTAGTTACATAATAATGTAGCAGTCGATTTCTTGTTAATTATTTTCGTAACTTTGAACCTTTTTGATGATTTGTCAATTTAAAAATACACATTGAAATAGTGCACCTGTCATATTCAATAATGGCTATCTGATGTCGATTGTGACATAAACCATTAAAAGCCTCCCTTCATAATGAAGTAAAATATTTATCGGTATATATTTGTGGTACGCAAATAACGCGTGTAGTGAGTATCAGTATAAGTATATTAGTGATATTTTATTTATTATATATTATCTGTAATGTCTGATTGATTCTTAGAAAATTGTAATCCTACATCATGTTACGTTATTTGTACATACGTTCGTTATGGTTATGCATCGTTCCAAAATACTCGTGTAAAACAAGTGTAAAGTTTCGTTGAATTTGTGGCAGAATTAAGTAAGTATGTTTTAAATACAAATTAATGTTATTAATTTATTTTGTATTTTAAAATACAAAAAAAAAAAATTCAAATGAGGTCCTCCTGTTCATAATGTTTTTTTAATCTAGCAAAAAATATTACCATAATCATGTAATCAGAATGAAGTAAAACATTCACCTTTAAATTTTGGAAATATAAATGTTTACCTTGATTTTACTATCGCGAATGAGATAATAGTGAATGATAAGAAAACCATTGCGATAAGCATTATTTCTTTCATACAATTATTAAATTTTCAATGTTAAGGGGGTATTGTCTTCTGTTTAACTTTGCTTTCTTCTATATTAACAATTAATGTAGGTTTATTTAAGAGTAGTACTCGATTCATCGCTGCGATGGATGTTTATTCGCTCCGTCTCCTTTTATTTCGCATTTAATTAGCGTACCATCACTATTATCAGAAATACAGTCAAATCAAAATACCTGCCGGAAATTAATGATATTCATAGTGTCCGGTTGCGGTAGCATTAATAATTTAATTTCATTCAGTTTTACAATACTTACAAAACTCAATTCTTCCTGGAAAGACATTGTATTAATTGAAAAAAGACAATACTTATTCCACACAATTTAATAATTATCAGTATCCCTTGAGAACATCACAATGAAACGAACGAAACAGGTCCTGATAATTATTAATTTATGTGGACGATTAATAAATAATTATATATTTTTAGATTAAATTTAACTAATATATTTATATGTGGGAAGAGTTCCGCAGATGTTTATTTAACTTCAGATGTATAAATAATACTTATTTTACCATGTTTAAACAATAAAAGCTATTTATTATTTAGGTGTACTTATTGAATAAATATATTCTTATTAGTAGGTATATTTCCAGTTACTCTTTAATATTATTAATAAGTAAAATAAAGTAAAATATTATCGCGGTACCCTCATATTAAATTGCAATATTTGTTCATAATAAAGTAGCTACTTACAAAAAGGTGTTATCATCATGATAAACTGTTGGCGGCCGGCATTTTTTTTATTCTCTCGCTACCTACACCAACCTCTATAATTTATCGACAATGAAGATTTAATTCTGTGTCCCATGGGTACAGTTTCTGGCGTCGCGCAGGGCGTTTCGCCGTCTCCGTCCGCGCGCTATTCTTGGCCCGCTATATTTGTACAAGAGTCATGAGTAGCAGTAGCTTTGCCGTCGCTCGCACCCGTTCGTCGCTATGCTTTTGTTTTTATTTCTCTCTCCAGACGCTCTCGAGATTGGGCAGTCAGCCTTCTACTTCCAAAATAAGAACTGCATCCTAGGCGACGTCGCGGAGGGAATTATTGCCACTGTCACCGTCGAATCGGCTGGACAAAACGCAGGGTTGCCGCATGTTAATCCCGGCTATACTTGTCCTGGGATTGAGGGATTAAGTCCTTGCATATTATTATTATTTTGATTGTCCGTGCGTACTCTTGGTCGATGGCTCTGTGCCAGATGTCGTATACTTAAAGAGGCCAGTATTAATTATTGTCATCGTTATATTGTCATGTTATGATGACAAAAACATTTGCAAGAGATTTATTGACGTTTCAGAAAAATGTGCCTACGCGTGATATTTTCATAGTCGGATAAATTACACATTAATAGAAGATGCATTGATTAACCAATCCGAATGTATGTTTTTATAATAATAATTATCTAATAAATAATTATGATAACACAACCCTTATACTTAATAATATGTAGGTACATTTTTATTATGCGTTTTGTACTAACTTTTAACTACCGACTAATTGTGTGCGGATTTATCCGGTTTTCGGAATATCCGTGCATGATTTTTTTTAAATCGCTCGCTTTCGTAAACATGAAGATCGGCTCAAAACTCTTAGAAAAATTTGAACTGATATTAGAAAATCATTAAAAGATTCCTGCTAACAAATCAACATCATATATTTTCTGAATAAATAATGAGTAAGTATTACATAATATGTTAAAATAATGTATAATAAGTTATATGTAGTATTTTAAAAAGAAAAAAAACATACTTCGGATTATCCGTGTTATTCGTTTATCCGTGCCGCCTCTCCCCACCATTAACACGGATAATCGGGAGTCTACTGTATTAATAATTAATAAAATTCAATATAATGAATGGTATCTGCCTATCCAACATAATTTTTAAATGTTCAGGACCTGTATCGTCCATACTCCATTTAGATGACATTTTACAACGCACCTACAATAATCATTTAAATGAATTAGTTTTTAGACGATAGCTGTTTCGGCTGTATGCTACAATAATAATAAATTTGTTTTTTTAATCATCATCATTCATCATTATCACCCGGGGTCGATCAACTGCTGAATGAATGCTTCCACATGCCCCCTCCACCCTCCTCAGTCCCAAGTTCTTCACTGCCATGTACATCCACCGAAATTTATAATTCTATCATTAATAATAATAACATACCTACCTAGATCTTCGAGCCAATGTAACTCTGTTAAAAACAAGTGGAACTATAAATTATGGATTAAAATATCAACATTATTCTTCTTTACGGGTCACATCTTTGAAGATCACCGATATCTATTTACATAACCATAAAATCTGCTACCGAATACATAAAACTTGCGTTGATTGCTTATCTTAGAATTAAGATGCCATTCATACGTACTTGCACTTTCCTTAGCTTGAATCGATAGCTTCGGTAGCTAGTAAGTGCTTATTGTGTAGTTCGTTGTAACGTTAATTTTCTATGTATATAGATATAGTTAGAATTCCAGTTTGCAATTAATGGTGAAATTGTTATATTGTATTTACCTAAATAATATGTCTGCATATTATGTATTCTCAACCCTGCGTGTCCATCTATTGGATAATGATATTATTTTCGATGCCAATAATAATTTGATACTAAAACGTTCGTCGGTGTAATATCAGACCTCGACGCTGGATTCAAAGCCACTCTTGATTTTTTGAAATCGTGGATATTTTGATTCACTCGCATTTGTTCATAATAAATATGTAAAACCACAAAACAAATTATTATGACTACATGAGATCTAGATAATATATATGCATTTTTACTCAGCTAAATTACCGAGAATTTGTACCTGTTCTGTCTCATGTAGACCGCGATGGACGACAAGACGTGGCAGAATATTCTCTTTTAATGTTGTGGGTCGAAGATTCTAATATCTTGTCTGGACTTTAACCCT
The DNA here is from genome assembly GCF_057557595.1 of Rhyacophila brunnea. NCBI lineage: Eukaryota > Metazoa > Arthropoda > Insecta > Trichoptera > Rhyacophilidae > Rhyacophila > Rhyacophila brunnea. Next base: position 23,350,957 of record NW_028233350.1, read on the forward strand.
GACTAAACCATACCAATAGTTTAAGTATGCTATGGGTGATCTGATAAAATAGTGCACACCTTTTCAGTCGTGCTTATTTGTTTTCGTTGAATTAAGAATACATAATATAATAATATACGGTATTGGTTAGATTTTTTAAACTCATTAAGCTCTGCCTAAACCAAACCATAATAGATTAAAAATATTTTCTATCTATATAATATTTAACATGATATATGGTTTAATGGCATACTTTTAGATAGTTTATAGATAAACGAATATTTTTTGACTGTCATCTACTATGGCTTGGATTTGGCAGGGTTTAATTGACTTTTAATAATTAAAAAACACTATCTTCACATGGAAACACATGGTACACACTATCTACACACGCCCACGGTGGCCGCGCGGCTTAAGCGTTGGACTATCACGCCATGGGTCCCAGGTTCGAATCCTGTGTCTGGCAAGTACACATATTGTTTTTCAATTTGTGTGTGAGTCAGGGTATGGACCTAATACGTTGAGCAAGTGGCTGACATCCATTTCTCGTAAAAATCAAAATCTGTTAATACAATCCTCTACTCTGTGGAGGCCCATATGATCCTGCTAGGATCGGACATGGTCGAAAAAAAAATCTGCACATTGTAGTCTTAGTTCAATCAAAACAAAAATACGTTTGACTGACAAAGTTTAGTGTGCACTATTTATGTCGGATCTTAAGAGCCTACCACAACCTTCACCCTTTGCCACTTGTAGGTCTTGGAGTCTGACAATATGGTAGGTTGAGCGAATGATTGCGAACGTAAGCAATCTGTCCAGAAACCATTGATATAAGTACTACTAGATGAGGAGTTCCCATACAAGTGTCATTTTAAAAATGTAGGTACCACAAAAGAAGATATTACGAATATCGTCTTATAATATTTCCTTGTACGAGGGTGGGTCAATAAGTCCTTAGAAAAGCCGACAGGTGGCGCGACTAGTACTATAAGCGGTTTGTTTTCATGCAGCGGCACTACCGATTCAGTATGCTGCGAAGTTTCAATCAGATTGGTCGGGTTGTTGTGTGTTTCTCGTACATTTAAAAAAAAAATTTGCTTGTGGAAAATGGAAAAATGGAAAATGGAGAAAATTGAGTTTAGAGCTGTTATTAAACATTTTAATATAAAAGGGTTAACAGCAAAGGAAATAAAAAATGAGTTGGATTTAGTTCACGGCATATCTGCTCCTTCACTTGCAACTATTTATAACTGGTTAAATGAATTTAAACGTGGTCGTACATCAACAAAGGATGAACCACGCTCAGGACGTCCTGTAGAGGTGACTACACCAGAAATGATCAATAAAATCCACGATATGGTGTTAAGTGACCGAAGATTAAAGTTGAGTGAGATAATTGAGGTTACAGGGATCTCAAAAGGTAGCGTCATTTCTATTTTACATGACAAATTGGGCATGAAAAAAGTTTCTGCAAGATGGGTGCCGCGTTTGCTCACAGTCGACAATAAACGCAATAGGGTGGTGGCCTCTAAAGCCCTGTTGTCGCTCATGCAACGCAATCCGGATGAATTTTTTCGTCGCTTTGTGACTGTAGATGAAACATGGATACACCACTATACTCCCGAGACGAAAGAACAGTCAAAGCAGTGGATTGCGAAAGGCGAACCATGTCCAAAGAAGGCGAAAACCGTAAAATCAGCTGGTAAGGTTATGGCTACTGTATTTTGGGATGCACGTGCATGCATTGACTATTTGGAAAAAGGAAAAACAATAACAGGGGATTATTATGCATCTTTATTGGACCAGCTAAAAAACAAAATTGAAGAAAAACGGCCTCATTTAAACAGGAAAAAAATCCTCTTTCATCAGGACAATGCCCGTGTTCACACATGTTTACGATCAATGGCTAAAATTGAAGAATTGAAGTTCGAATTGGTCGACCAACCACCGTATTCGCCAGATTTAGCCCCCAGTGACTTTTTCCTTTTCCCAAACTTAAAAAAATGGCTAAGTGGACAACGTTTTTTTTTCAAATGAAGAAGTCATCGATCGGACAAATGCTTATTTTGAGGACCTTCCGAAAACTTATTTTTCTGACGGTTTAAAAAAAATTGAGAAACGTCTAACCAAGTGTATTGAGCTCCAAGGAGATTATGTTGAGAAATAAAAAAAAATACAAAAATAAAAACTGTTTTAATGCTTTTTTCTAAGGAATTATTGACCCACCCTCGTAGGTATAATGCGTTAAGACCGTTAACATGGATTCCCGAATTTCACCCGTATTGCCCAGGCTAAATTTGCGTTCTTGGAATAGTGACCCTAAGGGTGTTTGCAACCCAAAGCTTGCAAGCTACCAAAAATTCATGTCTGAGCGGACAGAACAAGTCGTCATGCGCTGACTATTAGTTAGAGTAAGATGCAAGCTAGATCGGGCTTACTCATAATTATTTATTTATTTATTTATTTAAGAATACAAAACATTGTGGACATAACAAATCTAAATTCAAGACGTACACAACATGAGATTTACATTATAAGTCAAACATTACCCTCACAAGAGAGAAGAGAATATAGAAAAAGAAATATAAGTATATATAATAACAATAATAATAACAAAAAAAATAAATAATCAAAACATACTTAAGTATAATTTAATACAGAAAAATATAATTTTTGAGAACGGAAAATATACAATTTTATACAGAAAAATACAGTTTCAAAAATAAAATGCAAAGTACATCATTGAAAATGTCTATGTCTTTAGGGAGCGCATTTACTAGTCTTGCACCCCTCGCTGATGGTGCCTGATAGGCTTGACGCGAGGAAACGGTTCCAATCCAGAATAAATCATGACTGCGACCACGTAGGTAATTGACAGGCGCATGGAAATTCAAATTCATTAAGACACCGGGATTGGAAACCATCCCTCGCGATAACAGGCAAAAGTGTTTCAACAGCAGAAGAGACCGACGAGATTCAAGAGAGTGAAAAGTAAGCATGCCTTGTAGAAAGGCAGTCGGAAAATAATCATCTGACGAATTATCGAAAGGAAAATTGTTAAATGTTTTAAAATAAAGACATCGAAGAAATTTCTTCTGGACGCGTTCTAAAATAAGCTTATAGGAAACCTCATAAGGACACCAGATAATCGACCCATATTCAAGAATGCTACGCACTAATGAGACGTAGAGTGTACGTAATACATTAGGATTCTTGAATGGTTTGGATTGTCGCATGATGAATCCTAGAAGCTTACTCGCACGTAGAGCCGTGGAAGTTATATGCGAGTGAAAGGATAATGAAGAATCAAAAATTATCCCAAGATCTTTCGCCTCAGATTGACGTTTTCGAGAGTCGTTTTCGAAAACAGGTCGTTTTCGAGACAAATATTAAGTGAGCTTATATCGAGTTAAGTCCGCTGATATTAAAACAGTATGTTTTAACACTGGCCAAGACGCTGAAAATTGGGCGTCATTTTAAGAAGCATAATATGATTCATCCAGTAGTAGAAACCTTTTCGATATGCGGCCAAGATGCATATCGCATTACATCAAATCTATCTTTTAAATGTAATGATATATTTTTATTCATACTCTACTTGTTGCTGCGACATGTTGCTTTACGGAATATGGCCCTAAAGCAAAATTCATTCATCTTTTTTTAAGAGAACGTATTAATAACGATAAATTGATTGCCGTGATGTTTTTAGAATTTAGATTATCATTGTCAACTTATCAGATTTTTTTCAGATGCCTGCAGGCTTATTTTTGCGTTATATTTTTACTTATATCGAGTAGTTAACGATTCTTGCATGTTACGTTTAGCCAATATTCAAAGTAAAACCAATGCCGCGCCACTTCCATTCTTACGATTTCATACACGAACACAAAATTTAATAACACTATAACAAAGGATTGTAATAATGTTGCGTGATGTTACGGCCGAGATCGTTGCACTTTTTGGATAAATTATGCATCACCTTCTTGTATACATGATTGGGTTCTTCATATAACCACCTATCTATGTTCCTGTCTACATCATTGGGGGTATTAGATGATTATTCAGCAGGTAGACGACGGCTTCTGCCATTTGCGTGTCCCATCCTTGTTATTATATTTTCCGGACTTTGTTGGCTATCGATGATGCAAATTTTATTGATCGCCAGTCTACACTAAGAACATAAAACGTAATCCGATGAATAAGTATTTATTTTATTGATTATACTTCCATGTCTGAACGGTATTGGCGCGAAAAGTTCGTCTTTTGCGTTCAAATCCCGCGTCCGGAAAAACCACTTATGGTTTTATTATGCATGTTTGATGGCCTGGTGCAGCTATGGCGAATCTATGGCACGCACGGAAATACTGCGGGCACGAAAGACAGTAATAATTGTAAATATCAATTATATATATATTTAGAAAGAGAATGTTGCCTAATCTTCACCACACTTGCAATACTATGTTTGCTGACAGAGCCGACCGGATGGCTGTCATTATATTATTATGAAAACATCTGATTTAAATGAATTTTACCAGTAAATCTTTTTTGGGTGGTAATAATACCCTCTACTTTTAAATTCACAAGCATTTAAATGAATATTCACCAGTAAGTTTTTTTAATTGGTCAAATCTTCTGCTTGTGTATGAAGAATCATTTTATTTAATTGTGTTTTCACCGGCATGTATCGTTTAAAAAAAACTTCGTATAAGCACAAAGATCGCATTTATATTTATAGTACGATTTTATGGGGGCGCTAATAACATTATGTACATACTGCTGTAACTAATTTATAATTTTCCCCAATATTAACAGTTTTACACCACCCATTATTACAAATATGTTTTTAGTTTTTTTGGCACCTAATCAAAAAAGGTTCGCCATCGCTGGCGTAGTGAATTGAGCGAATAGCTTAATAACCTCTCTTAGAATCCAATAAGGGGGGGAAATTGTATTTTTTGTAATATTAAGTTGTAATATCATTATAAACGGTTATTACCGAAAATATCCACAGGCTGCATATTATTGTTTGCAAACAATTTTATTTTTACAGGTGTTTGATCAACGATATTATTTTTTCTCTCGTAATAAATATTTCCTAACCGTATTTTTGTATAATGCCATAATAAACGTAACACTTCTCGGCTATTATCACTTACTCATGAGGTATTATTTTGTTGCACAGTGAGTGAGAGTAAAATAATACATTGTACGTCTAGTAGCAAATAATATAGTATACTTGATTTCAATCTTACTTGCGGTTAAACTGCAACATGTTCTTACAGTATTGTAGAAGAAGAATGAAAATTATTATTGGACTTTAAAACTCTCAGTAATATTGACTGCTAGTAGGTACAACTCTCTTCGGACGTGAAGCGTTGTTTGTATTATGTACGTATGTAAGCAAGCATAAAACAATCCAATTTTCATAGTCAATACAAGCGGCATTTTTCCGAATTTCAATAAGTCAAAATCTTTTAGATACTCCCTGTTTACATTGATAGTGTATTTCTAAACGGACGAAACTGGTCATGGTCGTTAGTAAATTATGTAGGTTAAGTCGCGGGTACATACTACTATATATTATATTTCATTTTATAGAATGTCGTCCATCATGAATTTCAGTTGACAGTTGAGTAGTTCACAAATTCAAATAGATAGAAACATAACTAAATGCAAAACGAAAATCACAGTGTTTCGACACACTTTTTCGTATAGCAAATGTGTAATGAATAAAATAAAATTTAAATGTATTGGCTAGATATTATATTGCTTTCAATAGAAGCCAAATATTTTTACGATTTTTCATTTAGTTATCGTATGTTCAGAGGTTTCTAATTGTACCTAATGAAACAGTAAATAAATGAAAACGGTTATCATATGTTTTATAAACTTAACTACATATGTAATATTTATATATCTACCTATTTTCTTTTTTGATTCAATTAGAAATTAAGTACCTACACACAAAGAAATATCATTAATCGAACTATGGCCGGAAAATTTTCCACTTAGCGAAAATGTTTGCTTAATTACGCCGAACAAGTCTCAAAGTGGCAATATGTTTTTCCGTGTCATTTGATCGAAAACCTAGTACCTACTTAAATTTTAGGTACAATCAGTAGGTAGTTGTCCTAGTACGAAAGTGAAGATAAAAAGTAGAGCGTTGAAACGGAGCTCGGAGCAGTGGAGCAATGAAGTTTTACACGGAGCACCGAAAATTTGTAGTACTCGACTGCTCCGGATGTTTTTTTATTATTAAATTTCAATGAAAATATTATATTTGACACTTTGCAACGCTGGAATTATTTGAAATACGGCAACACTGCCGAGTGATAAATAACCTTAATTTTTTTTGACAGAAGAGGCAGATAATGTTAGACATTTGCTGTCGGTTTTGTTTAATATAATTCATAATGAAAATGACAAATAATAACCTTATTTCAAAACTATATTGTATACATATTAAAACTTTTTACCCGGAGCGGAGTAGACCCTGGAGCGGAGCAACTCAAGAAAGGGTCCGCTCCAACCCTCTGATAAAAAGGATGGATTTAATTTTGATGTGGTATACTACAAATTATAATTGGAAACATGAAGATTACCTACATTCTTATATGCGTGCACTTGCATTAGCGGCGTATTACGAATCGTTTGTTATAATTATATTGCATATAATTTTGACTGAACTGTCGATAGGTAGGTAAATACCACAGAACAGATAATAAATAGAATACCTATAGGCTATATTCAATACGCCGCATCTTGATGCAGGGTTTTGAATGTGTAAGTGTCCTGCGAAAATGAAGCACGCATTATGCACGTGCAATAGTGTGTGTAATACACCAACATTAAATTAGCGTAAATGCATAAACCGAGAGCAGTTTTCAGTATTCGACGTAAAACGTATTATTGACACGTGTGTAAGTTTAACCCGGATTCTTCCTTACTCGAGTCGGTAACCTGCTATCGCCTTACCCGTTATGTATTTCAGTTCCCATTATTTCTGAGTTCCCTGGTAAGTAGGTACCTACATGCGTACACTGACATCTTGATTTTTTTTAAATACTGAGCAATTGAAATATTGTCGCAATTAACTCAACCCGTACCGTATGGTTGGATAATCTCATATATTTTGAAATGATGTTTTAATAAAAAATATCTTGTGTCAAATTGCCTGTGTTTGCAAATCGATTGTTAGATAGGTACCTTGTTACCATTTCAATAATATTATTATTTCATCGATCACACAATATTTATTAATGTTATTTTTGTCATTGTTATTTTCATTACACAATAATTAATAATAAACAAAATTTGTAAGCTTTTTTCTGCAAGCAACACTTGCGCATTGATTGTTTTAAGAGTAAGTACTAAGTACTGAACTGAAATGTTTGTATGGAGTGTGCATTGTTCATCAGATAAGATACAATATATTAAATGCTATCGTTTATCAATCTCAATTAAAAGTGAATGGTCGGGCTTTATATTATCTTATGACCGCTTTAAATAGACCACTGACTGCGGTGTGAGACGGTACCCGAGTAGGTACCTATCGGTCATTGTAAAACTTCTATGCCTTGCAAAATTTCAACAAATTCAATCAACTTATCAGATTGTTAGGTGTGCAATAGAAATGAAGTTAAACAACGCAAACGTACGAGAATTTCGGTTATTTCTGATTTCATTTTTATAACCGTTAATAAAAAGATAAGTAAGTATAATATGTCGTGAGTGGATGGATATAAATGAGTCTGTAATAATTAATGTATTATACCTAAGTATATATTTAATCATACATTAATAAATTTTGAGTATACTTAGTCGTATCCGGAAATTTGTACGTAAACATTTCACCGCAGGACACTTATTTTACGTGAAACATGAGTTCGTGTAACATTTAATCAAATGACGAATTCTTCGTTGCAAATTTCACCGTGGAGTATTTTTGTACGTATGCTACAACATGTGGCGAATTTTATGAGATGTCTTTACTAGGTTAGGTTAGGGTTAGTCTAATTGGAACAGTACTATTTGCAAATTATCGCCGCATTTTGTAAGATACGTACAAATGTATTCCACGGTGAAATGTTCAACGAAGAACTCGTCATTTGATAAAATGTTATACGAACTCATGTTTCACGTACTGCGACGCACGAATAAGTGTCCCACGATGAACTGCATACGTACAACTTACACGTAACCATACTTAGTCGCATAGGAACGTGTGACATTTTTTCTTTTCTTAGGTTTAACTTAAAATAATCAGAATAAACTAACTTATGTTTTATTTTAAATACTTACTAGTTTTTTTTTTATATAAACTGATCTTTCTTATTTGTCCAAAGTGCGACGCTATTAATTTACATTTGATTACAAACCCAATAATTTCATAGTATTCAAAGGTGGTTAATCATTTCTCACGGTATTTTTGTATTATTTATTCTATTTCGTGCCCGCTTATATTTACTTAAATAAATGACACATGCAAGTACAATAAATTAATACATATTACGAGGTGGGTCAATAATTCCTTAGAAAAAAGCATTAAAACACTTTTTATTTTTGTATTTTTTTTTATTTCTCAACATAATCTCCTTGGAGCTCAATACACTTGGTTAGACGTTTCACAATTTTTTTTAAACCGTCAGAAAAATAAGTTTTCGGAAGGTCCTCAAAATAAGCATTTGTCCGATCGATGACTTCTTCATTTGAAAAAAAACGTTGTCCACTTAGCCATTTTTTTAAGTTTGGGAAAAGGAAAAAGTCACTGGGGGCTAAATCTGGCGAATACGGTGGGTGGTCGACCAATTCGAACTTCAATTCTTCAATTTTAGCCATTGATCGTAAACATGTGTGAACACGGGCATTGTCCTGATGAAAGAGGATTTTTTTCCTGTTTAAATGAGGCCGTTTTTCTTCAATTTTGTTTTTTAGCTGGTCCAATAAAGATGCATAATAATTCCCTGTTATTGTTTTTCCTTTTTCCAAATAGTCAACGAAAATAATTTCACGTGAATCCCAAAATACAGTAGCCATAACCTTACCAGCTGATTTTACGGTTTTCGCCTTCTTTGGACATGGTTTGCCTTCGCAATCCACTGCTTTGACTGTTCTTTCGTCTCGGGAGTATAGTGGTGTATCCATGTTTCATCTACAGTCACAAAGCGACGAAAAAATTCATCCGGATTGCGTTGCATGAGCGACAACAGGGCTTTAGAGGCCACCACCCTATTGCGTTTATTGTCGACTGTGAGCAAACGCGGCACCCATCTTGCAGAAATTTTTTTCATGCCCGATTTGTCATGTAAAATAGAAATGACGCTACCTTTTGAGATCCCTGTAACCTCAATTATCTCACTCAACTTTAATCTTCGGTCAGTTAACACCATATCGTGGATTTTATTGATCATTTCTGGTGTAGTCACCTCTACAGGACGTCCTGAGCGTGGTTCATCCTTTGTTGATGTACGACCACGTTTAAATTCATTTAACCAGTTATAAATAGTTGCAAGTGAAGGAGCAGATATGCCGTGAACTAAATCCAACTCATTTTTTATTTCCTTTGCTGTTAACCCTTTTATATTAAAATGTTTAATAACAACTCTAAACTCAATTTTCTCCATTTTCCATTTTTCCATTTTCCACAAGCAAATTTTTTTTTTAAATGTACGAGAAACACACAACAACCCGACCAATCTGATTGAAACTTCGCAGCATACTGAATCGGTAGTGCCGCTGCATGAAAACAAACCGCTTGCAGTACTAGTCGCGCCACCTGTCGGCTTTTCTAAGGACTTATTGACCCACCCTCGTATGTTATATTGTTATTAATTGGGTTAGCATTTACTCGCTTGATAGAATTCCATTTTATAAAGTAATGATACAGGTTGGTTCATTAGTAGATAGCTAATTCGGTTATTTGTCTTGTGCATATTGAAAATTCGCGTTTATGCAAATTTAAATAAAAACTTATTTTGCTAACGTGAAAGTACATTTTAATATTAAGTTTCTATATCTAAAGCAGTGCCAGTTAGTAAGTCAATTGTTAAACACCGCTACATATTGTATTGTTTTGATGTTAGTCTTGTAATGTGGATTGATTTCTGTCAAGGTACTTCGTTGATAAATGATGTTTCGATCACGGGGCGGTTGTCACATTAATTTGCCGGCTGAGCAAATTTTATCGAGCCCAGTTGCGAAGTGTGGCGGAGGGCCGCCCTGCGTCGCTGCCCGTAATTGCCCTCGTCTTGCGTTACGCAACTTTCAATTTCACTTAATGCCATTCATCATCGCTTGTCAGACTTTCCGCGCTTTTCTTCCCTTCTCGCGGCGCCTGGCGGAAAATCTATAAAACCCCCAGAAGAGCGATGAAAAATGGCAGCGAAAACAAGATCGGGCGGAGAATGTGCGACTAGATCGCTAGACAGCATTATTTGCAAATATGTAAGTACGTACAGTAAGTATTAATAATCATTACCGTCGTTAATTCAAATTGAAATCATCATCACCACTGGATGAAGGTCTCAACAAGCTGATTCAATTCCTGTCGGTCAACTGATCTTTCTTATCGACCCAACGGCCTCTAGTTTTATCTTTCGGATGTTTTCTACCTTTATAGGTAACGACATCCATTAAATTAATTCCTCTTTGGGGATTAAACCGAAACCAACTTCGAGTGATCTTATTTGAAGATTTAGTTGTAGGTATTTTATGTTTCTGTCCAAATTGGAATAGATGTAAGATTGTGATATTCTTGATTGTCCTGCCAGTGAGCCATTTCTGAGGATGGTCATACGAACCTTAGCCAGCCAGGTAAAGATAAATTCAACGATGAGTGAGAGGGGGTGATTGTTACATTCGTCGTCACTTGCTGCTCACATAAAATCGCGCAGGTAATAAGTAACTCAGCTTCTATCCCTAAGCAAACAGGCATCTCGTGGCTTATATCATAATGCGCTGGAACCGTCCTTGGTAGATTATTGGATTAGCCACACACCCTCATCTTAATTAAGTTGTAAATAATTAAATGTGTACTTAGTTGTAATACTTGTATTAACCTTAAAATCAAGGCTAGGTAGATATTTGGTATTTATACTAATTATAATAGAAAAGTAATCATCGATTAAAAAAATAGCACATAATTGTCATTTATTCAACTTGTAGATTGCTATTTTGATGTAGACATAACTGTAATGTTTAATAAGGCAGTTTTTGTAATATGCATTCATTTAATTTTGATAATATAGAGGGCCTTAATAATTTCGCATGAGACTATCCATTAAGTTAATTTTGCAATTTTTAGTTATTCATGCTGACGTCTATATAGTAAGTTGTTGTAGGGTGGTTTATAGTTATGAAGTTTTTTACTGAAATTTTCTGTGTATTGTTTTTGCAAGTGTCCACGTCTCCACTCAGTACACGGAGACCGAAAAGACATAGTAGCATCGTACCATTCTCGTTATGATTACTTGGTTTAGGTCACGGTTACTATGTAAGTACTTTTTATGTCATATAAAAGCCGCCTTGGCCTTCTCAACTCGACATTTCACTATAATTATATCACTTAAATAATATTCTTATAATACCTTTGTGATGTTTTTCATTCTAGTTTTTCATTTAGTCGTAGAAGAACTTATCAATGTTTTGGTCTAAACTATACACAAAGTTCGCTCAGTTTACTTTTCAATATGTTTACAAATCGATCGTTTTATCATAGGTGTTGTTGTAGGTAGCGATCACAGATTTCAGTGGCGGAGCAAGTAATTAGCTCCGGCGATATGTTCAATTCTGGGCCGGTGCCAAATCACTCCGAAGCGGCGCACACTTTACGTCCGGCCACGCTGTCCTTGGGAGTCATAATTAAGTTTTCCGAGTAAGAAAGGCGTGCGTCAATGTAATTTCGCGGAGCATTTCATTGAACTCGCGTTAGTCGGTCCCAGCTGAGTGATTATTAGAAATGTCCGAAAGAATCCGTCAACTGATTCACCGATAAAAGCATCGATAAATTTCTTGTTTTCTTTCGATAAAATTTAGAATTTTCATTTTCTTGCTCGTGTCTATCGTTGTAAGATGTTTTCATTGACTTATATTTAGTAGCATTGTACATTAAGTCGCAATATCTATTATAGTTTCTACTATAACCTAACCTAACCTAACGATCAGCACGAATTCTCTTATATAACTGACCTACTTACTTTAAATAGAATCTTGAACTGCACCTAGATGCAGTTTATTAGCTGTAATTATGTGTACTTTGTAATAATGATAAATAATAACGAAAAATATTGAATTTTGTCCGAAATTATGAGTCAATTATTACAAACTCAATTGAAAAAAATACCGAATATATTTTACTATAATGTTAAATTAAAGTAAAATTGAAAAATAATGCATGATTGACCACAGACTATTTTACTTAGGTATATGTACTCAATTTTGGTACTGTGACGTATAATACAACAATACACTCTAATAATAGATATTAATATAATATTTTATGTGCTCATTAATTATAGTTTCTAAGATGCGAAAAGACAATGTATCATAATGATATATACGACTTTCCTACATTATACAGCTTATCTACGGTAAGCTCGCAAATATACACAAAATTCTTCATTTTCCCTCTTAAGTAATGATTATAATTAAGTAAAAACATCTTTTAAATGATGTGGGGTATATTCATGTATTGCTCTTATAGTTCAAATTTGATCGGTGATTCTATTTGCATATAAATTTGCTCGTAGTCCATTAAATTGATTGAATCACAACAAACGATCTCTCTGGATCACTTCGTATGTAATTGTTATGTATAGCCAATAAACTGGAGTGTGACTGACGAATGCACATCCATTTGTTACGTGTCACGATAAATAATGCATGGAAATAGTCGCACCCTGTTGATAATCAAATACATTTCGATTCATTAATACGATGTCTATCCACGCATATCCTCATCTATTCATCATCCAACATTAAAGTACATTTTGTACCTTCTACTGTATAGCATTTTGGATGAGGTTATAAGATGTTTCATGTATTATTCCTCGATCGACAGTCTTATAGCAAAGCAAAGTATGTCAATCATTGATGAACTTTATTTACTTACGTATTTCAATTGATGTTAGGGGAAGCACACGTCCTGTGCCGCGTCACGCTTACCGAGTCAACCCTGCAGCGTATAGATCGTTCGCGTAGCATCGATGCAGGGTAACGTAACAGGTGTAACGACGGAATCGTGATTTTTAGATTTATGAGCGCGGATCCCCGTGCTTTCAACCTAGACCTAGTTTCCTATTGCTGTCGCGCAGTAAGCTCTCTGTACAGTAGGATAATAGTTTGACGATGAGTGCAATCCAAAACAAAACCAAAACTTTGCGAAATTGAATATTTCTTTGTGATTCTGAAATGTAAGTGGTGTTGTTAAATTGTAACACCCTAGTGTCCACATCTAGATATAGGTACCTACTATGTTTCTTCAAGTTGAAGAATGCCAATAGGCCAACCAATGAAGGTCTCTGATTGTTTTACGAAATGTCAAAAATTGTGTACCCATCAAATATATAAATAAATAAGTCTAGCCAATATATTATTATATGTATGTACTTATATATATATATATATATATATATAAGTATATAAGTTAATACATAATATGCAATTTAAATGTAAAACAAATAGAAGGGTTAAGATTTTATATTATTCACCATAAACGAAAAAGTCCGATCACATAGTATGCCATGAAGTCATGCCGAGCTTCACGCGATAGCGCGCCGTGAGCTTCGAAAGTTTCTCGGAGCTTTCGGCTAATAGATATTTCCTTTCGACGTACACCGCCCTCCTGCTGCCCACCGCCTCCGCTCGCGAGAAACTTTTTTATTTTCCGCCCCATTATCCCGCTTGGCTCTAGCAACAAGTTGCCCTCCAGGGTTGCCCTCCGATCGCATTATATTGTGTGCATTTTTTGTTTTTTTCCGTACTCCGCCTGTTTACTTCTCGTTTCCTTATTATTCATTGTTGTTTCTCGCCTCGGGAGTTTTTACACGCGCGCACGCTCTCCTCTCTAGTTGTGTTGTCTTTTTGGTACGGGAAGCTCGTCGATTTTTGTATGATTATAATTATGTTAGCCAAAATACTCTTTAAAATGTAACGAATTGAAAAATAAATACATACAGTTCACAGATTTAATATATACGATTTTTTCTCATTTTTCTCAAAACTACCTAAAATCGTTTTTCTCATTTTTCTCAGTACTACCTAAAATCGTTTTAGGGGCTTTTGAAACTAGGCGCTTCAATTATCATCCTAGTAAGTACCTAATATTTATTCAACGGGCAGCATATTCAAAACAAATTAGTATACCTACTCCCTTAATTATACATAAATCTACATTTTAGATATGTAGGTAGATGAAGGACAGATTCGTATGGCATTGTGGCCACAACAAAATCACTTTGGAACGGTGTTAGTCTCTTTTGAAAGTAACGATACACCTAAATGAGTCGACTGAACTGCCATAATAATCTGACACCATTATACTCATAATTCTAAATTGGTGTGCTGGTTTTCTGCGGAAGACCTATTTATTATTACCACGTTTTTCTTAGCTCGTATTCTTGTTTGTCCGGTGGTTGTTTATCCAGTATAAATCTTGCAATCGATTTTTAACTAACTTCCCGACTAGCTATACATTTGAAACTTTTAGAATATATCAGAACGCGATGCCAATGTATTATTTTAATACTTTTAGCCATCTTTAAGTAGAATTGAAATCATTTTCAGTTAATTCTGTTTTGTATGAAAAGTTATTTCGGAAGAAATCCGTAATCCAATCCACTATTATTGGTTGCTAAGGAGGTGGTCCAAGCAACTAAATTATTAATATATACGTGCGTTACTATAAAAATCAAAATGACATTTCAGTATTCTATATTTGTTTGTTTGTTGCAAAATAGTAAAAAAAAATGATTTGTTGACAATTGCCTTATTTGTCCTAAATTATTAATACATAGAATTGTCAAGTTTATATGATTCAACAGAAAATTTAAAAACGTGGTATATAAAAAGTTCTTTTTATCTTAAAATACTGGTCAACCTACATAAGTATAAATTTAGCTACAGAATAAGCAAATCTGCAGTACCCATACCCGCGCGATGGCCGAGCGGTTACGCGTTAAGTTAGTGTCGTGGGTCCCGAGTTCAATCCCGGGTCCGGCAAATGTACATGTTATTTTTCAATGTGTGTTTGAAGCCAGAATATGGACCTAATAGGTTGAGCAAGTGGCCAACATCTATTTCTCGTAAAAAAAAAAACCAACATCTGTTAATACAACCCCCACTGTGTAGAGGCATATAATATGATCTTCTTGATCGAACATGGTTTAAAAAGTGTGCTTTACCTATATGGCATGTTATGGTATTGTGGCATATTATTTTGTTTTAACTGTGTTAATTTTTTATGCTACGTGCCAATTTAAAAAAATGCCCATTTGATATTTTGATGCATAACATTTTAATACCACGTTCAATCTATTTAAACAAAAAAGTTTGAACTATACATACAGAGAAAAATTCATTGTCACGTATTTTTGTATAACTAGTTGAATTTATACTCATGGATTTTTCAGTAAGTTTTTGGCGGCATTGAAACATCGCGGCGTGTTTTGATAGTTATATTAAATTTAAACTCAATCTCTATAACAGAAGATTGGTGTTGTTTACTCTTTAAAGCAATTATGTGTAAGTTTGATTAAGTACCATGACTTTTCATATCTACATATATATATATTTTAGAACATTTTCCTGAAGCTTTACGGCTTCAATTTTATTGGTATAATTAATAAAAAGAAAACGTAGCAAGCCCGTTAAGATGGATGGGCCAAAGTTACGCGATTAGGTGGCTGTCGTTTAATAGTTGAGCCGACTCGACTAAGTTGTCCCTCCCTGTACCACCACGCTTACCATCTCATTTGTGTGTAAATCGAGAATGAAATTTCCCTTAATGTCCCGGGAGAGCGTCCGTGAGACTTTAGCGCCTCTCGCCTGATTTATTGAAAACTTATCTCATTTTTTCCTCCACCCGATGGCGCGCCTTCGTGTGCGTTTTTGTTTCTCACGTTAGCGAATTTCCTCGAACAGTTGAATTAGTTTTTCCGCAGATGCAATTCATCACCTTCTATTATTAGGTGGCCACTGACTACACATATTATATAATATATAAATAATATTATCATAATTTCAGACTAGTTTAGTATAGTTCCATATTTCAATAGTTATATATTTATGTATCTTTTGTAAAATTTGTATTCAGGCGACTAAAAGCACCCATCTTCTATCTGTGAATCAAACATACGTCCATCTGTAATCTATATGCACTTATTAGACGTTAGACACTTAGGTAACGCCAAATAGTTTATTTTTATTGTCTATGATTTATGTAAATACCTAACCACTCAAAACACAAATTATGTAGTGGATTTGTATTATTAAATAACTAACTATTAATTGATTGTAAACGCTTCAAGTGATCCTTAATAATTAGTATTAAGGTTAGTTACCTACGTTTGATTATAAATTATAATATTATCTTTGTCATGGTACTTTGTAATACTTAATATTATTCCGAATGGTTATAATCTACCCATTTATAGTCAAAATAAAACGAATAGGTATCCCATACATACTTTGTTGTTCGCACCGAAAAATGAATGTAGCGTCAAGTATCTATAGATTTAGTTCCACATTCATACTTATCGTTCAAGTATCTAGTTTATCTGTTAAAATATAGTTGGTATTACCAAATTATCAGTAATAGAATCTGAAACTTCTTGACGATCTTATCTGGGATAACATATCAATAAAATTACTACGCAAAAAATATACGGTATCATTCAGGAAATTAAATTGCTCATGATAGGCACCTTGTTGACCAGTTGGTAAAAGTATCACTTCTTATATTAAATTTATCATGTTACTGTGCGTATCAGTGGCGTGCGTTCCCTAGATGCTCTAGATGCGGCGCATACTCAGGAATAATTAAAGTGCCACACAATAATAGGATGTAGTTTTGTATTGTGCAATTATATAGTTTACTTAGATTTGCGTGATCTGAAGGTTTAATATTAGTTGTTTAAAGTATTTTTTTAGAATTTATTAGGCTTTCGACCACATACCATACCTACGTGTGTACTGCATCGGCTCACCAAGATTCAATTATTCACAAAATCTCAAGTATATAATCTATTCGAATGACGGCATCATTAATACTTACATACTTAAGCTTAGAATAATATAACATCGATTAACTATATTAATTCGTACAAATTTATTTTTAAAACTCTATTACGATTATCACATTATTATCAAAACTTTAATAATACACTCATTATTTACCATATTTAAATGTATTGCTCACAGAAAGAAAGAAGATCTTCGGATTCACTTAATTATTATAAAAAAACAAGACTAATATGTATGATTTACCGTAATTAATTCATTTAGGAATATTTATTATATTGTTAGTTAATAATTGGTGAATGTCATAAATATAATCAAGTTGGAGTCACCTTTATTCATGAAAATATCATGTGACGAAAATGATTACATTCAATACTTGATGTTGATCACTTATGTATCTATCTTTTGCAACATGAACGCGTGGGTGACGACTGTCAAGGTATTTGCATAATTTATTTTGTGCATATAATTAAAATAACATGTGCAGTTATAATTCTTTGACCCCTAAATGATGTGTTTTTGCTGCATTAATTATGCACTGCTCTATAGACTTACTAGAATAGTAATACACTTTGAAATCTCAACAAAAAGACTAACTTGTTATTACGAATTTAGTTAGTCTTGTATCGTCTACTATTCTAGTAAAAAGTATAATGATTCTTGTACTACTTATATACCACGAGGTTGCGCAGCCCACTGCTTCTCTATTTCTAACACCTCCAGTTGGGTATACGCAATTCGTTACCTACAATATTTATTGTGTCGTATATCAGCTGCAAACACGGGTTAGTACATAGCGGTTATTTATTTATATTATTATATTTGGGCCAGAATCCATTTTCAAAACATGCAGAATGAGTCAATTTATTAAGAAATATACTTATTCGATCTGTTCCCATATTAATGAGATAGACAACGGTTGAATCGAGGCGTTCGCCCATGTATCTTATCTGTTACCTGTTACCTGCTATCTGACCACTTTTCTTACTATTGATGAATCGTTGCAAGTGCGTTATTTTCGATATGTTTTATCGTGTAACTTCGGAACTTTACTATATATACTAAATTAGTATAAACAATGTAGTCCATAAGCTACGTAAGTTTCATGAATATTGGGTCAAGTAGTCTGAATTATAACGAAACAGACAGGCGAAACTAACAAAAAACAACTGTATTATGTGCTCGCAAACACTCAAAACACTGATGCACGTATTTTGAAATCACAGCACACTTAATTTTTTATTGGTATTAGAGTTTTTTTTGAGTCTTCCAAATTTTTGTTTATGATTGTAAGAATCTGTTGGAAATGCAACAGGTGTGTTTGTATTTAATTTTATATTGTGCAGTTGGTAATGGTATAATAACTGAAAGTTAATGCAGATTGTAATATTTTATTACAGTAGTGTAAATCGAGGAATGGATGGAGTCGTTAGTGTTCACCAGGCGCATGCCCGCCTGTTTACATTTTGCTTGGACAATGGTCAGACTCGTGTAGTAGTAACCGAGGCATCGGCTCTATTGATTTTCGAACACTTAAACTCTGGTCGTTTGAATAACCGGCAGTTAATGCATGCACGAACCGTCGATACAGCACCAGCCACACAACGCCAAATCTGCTTTCGTCACTTGGTCCGACACCTGAGATATCATAATTAATATTTGCAGGTCAGTCGAATGTAGAAAAATCTGTCGTGTGTAAGGGAACACGTATATATATTACACGAATAAGTTCGTAAGTACAAGTCAGCTGATATTATTATTGTGCTGGTCAGTCATTTCTAATAAGATCCTTGCTAATTCACAAAAGTTTGCAATTTACATTTTTTATAGTTATATATGTAAATAATGAAAACAATAAAACAATGGAGAAGTTTGAATGCTTAGGTTGGTCGTCATTTATATGAGGGTGATTACTGAACGATTTTATATTTAAAATACAACTACCACAGGGTATAGGTATACTATTATGAACTATTATGATATTTTTTTACATCTGCGGTTCTACCGAACCTTGTAATATATATAATATATAGGCAAGGTACTCAGGTAGTGGGTCCCTGAGATTTTATTTATTCGTTTAAAAAATACACATTGAGCACATAACAAATTATTAATTCAAGACGATCACAACATGACATTTAGAATAAAAAGTACAAGTAAATTAAATTAGTGGAGAAAAACAAACCAAAAAATATTTTTTTAACAAAAGAAATAAAATTAAAAAAAACAATAATTCAAGAAAAATACAAATTAAACAATAAAATAGAATTTCAAAAACCAAATACCTAATGCGTCGCAAAAAAATGTCTACATCTCTTGGGAGTGCATTGACTAGCCGCACAGCCCTCGCTATTGGTGCCTGGTGAGCCTGACATGAGGAAACAGCTTTCACCCAAAATAGGTCATGGCTGCTGCGACCACGCATGTCATTGACGGGTGCATAAAAATTCAAATTTTCTAGAATATATACAACATACACATTTCAACGATTATTCAAACCAAAAAAAATGTTGGGAATTACCGGTGTACGTACTAAATCGAAATATTTTAATTTTATTAGCATAATCTCATTGGAGATAAAGCGATGTTTTATTGAAATTTTCGAATATTCATTAACTGCAATTATTGAGGTTTGCTACAGGTATAATATCTATATAACGAGTACCTATATGCGAAATCACAACCATTGACGTACGTTTAGTACTATTAAAGAAATACTTTACGGTCGCTTCCGTTAAAAAGTATCCTCAGTTTTGTAAAATGCGTCATTTTTTTATTCATCTCGTAAATGATTCGTAGATATACAATTACTATATTGATGTATTCGTAAAATACTATTTATGGTTTTTTGATATCGTGACATGTCACGTGTACGCGTGTATGTGCTATCTGTGGCACGACCCTAGACTAGTCTTAACGTAATGCACATTCACAAAATGTCCCGTTGATATTATCTAAGATATTAGAATTTTAAAAAGTTGACGATTGAATGTTGGCACTGGTCTGGTCAGCGTGTGTGTACCTATATTATCTACACGTCAATATACCAACGGTTTTATTGATTTCACAATCGTAGTATATTTGATTACCTGTCCAAATGATAACCATCACACTTTCAACCGTTTGTAAATCCAATATGTAATAAAAAAAAATCGACTCATACAGTAGGTTTCAATTAGTTTCAAAATTTAATCAAATTCAATTGACGCCTAACATAATTTTAAAGTTATGGTTAATAGTAACGTAAACTCCTCCTCCCCCATAATGCAAAGTATCTTAGCAGAGAATTAACTTTACTGTTTTGGTATTACATATATTATTTTAATTATCGTTAGATCGTTTTAAGATCGATTTTTAACAAACAGCTAAGTATCAACATACAACGATAACTGGAACGTTTTGTCAAAAAGCAGAATATAAATAATTGCGATAACACTAAAGATGCGCAGATCCAATTTCTTCCCTTCCGCAAGAATCAGGCGGGGATAAATAAATTGAAGACATAAGTGGGTGAAGGAGTTATGTTACAAAATCAAAGTTTTGAGTAAATTGAGGTCAAAGTTTTTTTGATGTATTTTTTTTTTCAGTTGAGGATAATTTATTTAACTAGTGATGTATTCAAGTGGTAACTAAGGATCACACAATTTTACTAACGTCAGAAATAATTTGTTAAAATCTTCAAATGTGTAATTTATTTATAAAAACGTGTACATGACACCTACATCCACTAGAGAAAATAACAAAATAAAACTAAAACTAAAAAAATTTAAGTAACATAGTCCCTTCATCCCTTGCCGTAATGCCAGACCAATGATTATTTTAAGATGTTTGATAAATCCATATGAAAGATGGGCACATAACACCTTCATCCACGCAATAAAAAGACTTTGTCATAAAATGTAACATAACACCTTCATCCACTTGTGTCTTCAATTGAAAATTGTCTCTAGGCGCTATAGGCTTGTCTCACTCGTCCTCCTAACGCTCGAACTATCAAACATTATTCACAATGCGTTACATTAATTATATTTTATCCACGCAATAACAAAGCATTATTGTACCGATTGCTTATAGGGTTATAGGTATAATGGTAATTTTATTAATTATAATAATATGGTCTTGGAAGGTTTCAATCTCACGAAAGCTCAAATTTTAACCACATGAAAATATACACTCTGTATAGTAGAAAAATATTTCTTATATCATTTCCACTTATTTTAGATTGTCCAACTACACTACTTACATCCCTTATACTTTTAATTTTTCTAAAGTGAAATAAATATAACACCATTAGGCTTAGCACTTTTCAGAAAAATTATCATTAAAATAGGCGTTACATATCGTACATAATACACATATTATTATGAATATAAACACGGCGGTCTGAAAATAAAAAGCATAATTTCCTCGACATTATTACTCTATCCGCAAATTGCACCAATGCCGACGTCGGCGTCGTTTGCTGCACCACTAGAGGTTAAACGGCAGACCATGATAAAAAAGATTTTATCTTTCTCTACTAGTTGACTGCAGTTAAGCATCGGTCGCTGTGCATCGTCGTCGGCCATTACGGCTGCATCTAAAACGGTGATTGTATATTATTAGCTCATAAAAAAACATTCAAATGTATTTTGAATCCGAATAGCGGAACTTGTCAAGCAACCTTCGGCAAAATCATAGATCGAGAAAAAACTCGTTTGGCTGGCTAATGCCATAAATAGCCAATGTCTTTTTTCTGTTTGTACTTTCGAGAATTGTTTTATTTCATTAGGCAAGAAGTTACCGTATTCAATCAGTCTGAAAAAATATTGTAATTATTGGTGAGAGAAGAACGAAACTAGAACACTGTTCGGTCTACATAATTTTATAGATGGCCCACAGGTTTCGATCGCTAGTAATAGACCTGTAATTATTTATTTTGCGCGTTTCTTTCTTAATTATGTCTCCAATTTGATTTACGCTTTAGTAATTACTTCGCGTTGGGTTTCCTTCAAGCAATGTTAATCACCCGGTCACTTGAGTTTATATTTACGCTTCGCGCAAAAATGACAACTAACCGTGGCGATCGATAATAACTAGACGCTGTGGACTACATTTACCATAGTATTTGCATGGAACATCGCCGCACAAGCGTCGTAGCGCGCGACGACCGGATGTCGCACGCTATGCAGTTCGGAAAGTACTCCGCATATTACCGTACCATGTCTGGCCATTTCAACGACGGACCCGCATGATTCCATATGTCCAGACACTCTTTGTTTTGATTCTAGTGATGAAATCTTGACCTGCAGCAAAAACAACCGGTACAATAGCCATGTCTACACTCGTTCACTTTCATCGATGAGATCCCTAATTCTATTATTTAACACGGATTAGTTTTGCGCATGCCTTAAATTGAATGTGTTGGACGCACTCCTTAACTGTTTACACTTAAGTATACCTCAAATATTTTTTATTTTTTTGACGTGAAGCAGTTTTACCATCTTTTTATATATTGACCATAATAAAATATAAATAAACAAAATATAATATTTCTGAAAAAAACTAGTAGGTACCTACTCAGCATTTGAATCCTTAAAAATTATACTACGAGTATTTTAGGCATATTTTACGTAACAATTTAGTGTATAATCCAAGAGTATTATCTACCATTATATATTTTTGGGGGAATCATTCGGTTGGCTACACTGACGAGATGTTGAACAGAAATCCATAGCGTGCGTTATCACTTTCGTCACTAAAAACGCCGACTTTGAAACTGGTTTGAAGTAAGCCTACGCGCACGCACAAAAATGCAAGATTGTAGATTTAGCTAATGGTTAATTATTGTTAGTCGTTACTACCTGTCGCATGCATGAGTGGTTATTCTATGCGTATGGAATTAGATGTAAGCTTATTTTGGGAAAAGTTCTGATATTATGAATGTAAGAATTTTTGCATTTTAAACCATTTTCTTTCCTTTCGTTTCCACATTTTATATTTATCTGTATTTATAAATCAACAATGCATGTGCGGATTTTTACCGTACCTACTGAATGTAGCTTTTCTAATGCATCTATTTTTATACAGGACCCAGTTTGTTATTTAAGTATTTTTTAAACGTGAATTACAGTAGGCTATGTAGTATTTCCAGCGACAGGCCCATGTTGATAAGATAAATAACTGTTTTATCAATGTAATATGGCCAGATGTATTTTCCTTCAGAAGTGCTGTTCGACTAATCACCGCACGTCCCCGCTGGGAATGGAAACTTAGCGTAATAATTTTTCTGGTTTAGTCTTACTTAGTTTTTTTTTTGTTGTGTCGAACACAAGTTGATGTGAGTTTGATTGGAAGCGATTCTTTATCTCGCCCACGCACGTCTCTCGGTTAGCTAACGTCTATTGTTTTATACTGGAGACGTGACCAAACATGACGTGTGCGTGAACACCGATGGTTCTCAATCGCCATTCATATAAGATAGTAGAAACTCAGCATTTGAGACTACTTTTTGTATAGAAAATATATTTATTTATAAATGGCGAATGCGCCGTTGAATACAATTTTACAGTCTTTGGTTATTAGTTTTTACTTATACATAATAAAAAAAGAATATAATAAAATATTACAATTAGATTTAGATAACACAGGTAAATAAAAAAAAAAAAGTAAGTTATCGGTCATAAAAATATTGATTATAATTATTAATAATTATGGTTAAAAAGGACATGTTGATTAGGCATACGTACACAACTCAAACAGTTCATAAGGCCATGCATTAGTTGAGGCACGGTCTAAAAAGATCGTTGCTAGGCGATGTGCGGATTGCCGGTCGCGGGTGAAAATGACGCCTGTCAAACGAAATATTATTTCTCATATAAATCCAACATACGTCCATTTTATGTTCTGTTTATTATTCTATTAGTATCAATAATAATATATTCATTGACATGTTTGCTTTTTAAAGTAAATGGGTAAAGTTTTTAGTCATCTTTACACGATTTTAGAATTAATTGGCCCGTCGCCATCACGCAGCAAAGTGACGTGCGTCCGACTCCACGTTCTCTCAATGAATGCGAAGCAAGTACAAATTTTCGTCGCGCGTACAGTTGAACATTATTTGGCGTTTCACTGATGCGTCACCTTAATAAACAAACTATTAGAAAGATAATGATTTCTCGGTAGGTGTTGAAGATTGTATTTAAAATATGATTTATAAAAATCAACTTGAAATAGGTCACTATTTTTCGTATGTGAGTAGTACCTAAGTACTGGGTCATACTCAAGAGCTTGGGATAGTCAAGTGGGGGTTGCGGACCATTTTGTAATTGGTGGACACCTTTAAGTAGTGTTGTTTGGTAGATATGCCGAACAAATAAATATAATAACATTATAACAAGATTCATATCCGTTGCTCACTTAAAAAAAACGTGATGAGATAACAATATGTTAGTAAACTAAAACCAGGTAACATCAAATTAATGGGAAATGGCTTACCCTACCGGATGTGGTATAAAAGGTTACATATCTTGTGTGTGGTAAAATTTGGGACAAACTTAAATACGTGTTAAAAAATACTTTATTTATAGTTTCGTCTGTATCATAATAATATGCATTTAAGTTCGTCACGTAAACATAACGCACATTCAATATTTGCCCACAGTCGACTCGCTTTGTGCACCTTGGTTTTATGGCCTAAAATAAGAAAGCGGATCAAAACTGCTACCACGCCCCGTAGGGTAAGTCAATTCCCATTAATTTTGTATTCCCTGTGTAAAACGGACTTTGAGGCACTCAATGCCAGCATGATTTTCTCAATGATGCAGGCCCGGGCTTAAAGGGCGATTCGACCGATTGGGCACCATGCTCTGGTGGGCCTCACGCCCTAAGTACCTAAGTCGCAATAAAAAGGAAAATGGAGCGATATAATGTTAAATATAATCATATAATTCTTTTGAAAAATTCAGTATGACAAGTTTCGAATAAATCTAATCAGGGCCACTATTGAAAAACACATTTGAAATTAGCTCATCACCATCATGGGAGATGCAGTACAAAACAATAGTGTTTTTTTCTGTTTAAAAATATTGTCTGGTATTCAATTAATTATTGTTCCTGAAGAAACTAGGAGCTTAATTTTGAATAATGATGAGTAATTTTCCAATAAATAGGTAATACAAATATATTTACTAGAAAAATGTGTAGTTTTTTTTTTATAATATACATCTGCGGTAATTTATTATAATACACAATTATGAAGATTTTTTAATACAGTATTTTTTAAAGTAAACTATTGACACTGATAACCTCCCTTCACCGTTTTTGGAGGGGACGATCACATACATAGGGGCCTCGCGCTCCCTACTCCAATCGGGCTTATCACTTCCTACAATTTGGGCCTGTGGGTCAGAACCGAACGAGACATTCATGTGTTACAGGTTACAGCTATAAACGTGTTTATTCTACCGTATTTGATAAAACCTTTCAAATACTTTTTAATAAATAGATTCTGTATGACCTACCAGGCCGATATGGGCTTGTAAACTTTATTATATTGGTCTTCTATTCTTTACTCTTTACTCCTGTCACAAATTTTCACAGTTATCCAAAATGCATCTCAAAATGAATTATTTGCCAACATACTTAATAACAAAAGCGTGTAAGTGTGATCTTTCTGTTCTTATCTCTCCACTATTCAATGTTATCATAAATTTTACAGATACCTATGTACATATTATATTATTAGACTAGATATGTGTTATCGCACACACATATTATTATCTCCACGCTTTTTAAATTCAAATAATTATTTACCGCGGAAAAGAGATACTTAGCATATTACGTTGCTTTGATGGTCATGTTTGCGAAAAATAGATTGAGAATCTAAATTAAACTAAAAAAAAAAAACAGCATAATTTTAATATATTCCAAAAAATGTTGTGGTTTTTTAAATTTTAACCCCAACAATAAATAATGATCTCTAATGGTGTAACTTAAAATAAGTAGAATTACGACTGTAACATAATTTTTTCCCGCTATCTATCTAAATTTATTGCAAGCTTTGATTTGGGTACGAAACTTTGAGCATCAGCGAGTCGGATCGTAAAATGAATAAGAGGAATTGCTTCAAAGCCTTAAAACATGAACGGGTCTTTAGCTCACTCTGCATTGCCCAATGAAAGAGAACTGGTAAATATTACAATACTTAATAATATTTCATCTCGATTTTGGCTACACGCCATAAATTATTCAAAATAATATGTAAAGGCAACAACATTTCACGAAATTACAGCAATATTTTAACTACACGTGCTTTCTATTCCTTTAATGTTTAAATTATCATCACAAATTTCAATGGCAACATTGCATATTATTCGTAGATACATACCTACTCACCTACGTCAATACATCACAATTGAACTTTCGAAAAAGGAACGATTTTTAATTATAGATATATATAGAAAATTGTTAGTTTTTAATGCATAATAATAAAATTATTATTACTTACCTTATTAAACATGCGAAAGTTTTTATTTAATTCCTTATACGAGTACAATATATTATTATTATCTTCGTCTTCTCATTATTTACATTTGCATTATGTAGATAATGAGTTTTTCAATTGGTAATTGCCATATATAAAAATATTGTTTTACTAAGTTTTGCTCACGTGGTCAACTTCGTCGAGTATGGGCACGGAAACCGCCAAATAAACGCTGATTTTCTTGTGAAAAACTTTCGCATTATTTAAATATTTTACAACTTTACTATTATTTTAATATTTACTCAACATTGATTTTATTTTTTTGGTACCTACCGTAAATATTATTCACTTTCGTCTAGGGATTGCAATACCGGTATTTCAAAACCGGTATCACAGTATTTTTCCATACCGAAATACCGGTTTCAAAAATCGGACAATACTGATATATTCGGTATTGAAAGTGGAAACAAAATGTATTAAAAGGTTTAATATGACTGTATTTTTTTGTCGGGTTGCGCGATGTCTAGTTTACTTCCGTTGCTCTTGGAGACCAGCAATGGCACGTGCTATAAAATATTAATATTTTAAAGACCTTTCTACATACAATAATATATATGTATTAGTAGATACTTCTGTTTTTACCATAAATTTCAAGTATTGGTATTTTCATTCGATATTGCAATCCCTACTTTCGTCATAATACCTACCTACTATTAGTGATGATTTAAAGTTTGTCTATAATAGTTATAAGTTATAACTACCTGTAAATAATTACAAAATAAAAAAAACTTTTTAAATACAATTTAAATTTTCTGTTCAATCATATTAACTTGACTTGCCTAGCTTAAACGATCAAAAAAATTTGTATTTGATAGAAATAATGCTGAAATGTCATTTTGACATTTCATATTGATTTCCATGGTAACGCACGTATATATTAATAATTTAGTTGCTAGGACCCCCAGACCCCTCTGGCAACCAATAATAGTGGATTGGATTACGGATTTCTTCCGAAATAACTTTTCATACAAAACAGAATTAACTGAAAATGAATTTAATTCTACTTAAATATGGCTAAAAGTATCAAAAGAATGCATTGGCATCGTGTTCTGATATATTCTAAAAGTTTCAAATGTCTAGCTAGTCGGGAAGTTAGTTAATAATCGATTGCAAGTTTTTTACTGGATAAACAAACACCTGACAAATAAGAATACGACCTAATAAAACGTTGTAAAATCAAGTCTATTATAGATTAATCGTTGGAAAGTGGTTATTGTTTTCATGTATTTTTTAAATCTCTTTCGTATTGATATTATTAGTTACGTTATAAAGTAAGTTATGAGCAGACTATCTGCTTGTCATTATTCAATGTGCATTGAACAGTGCATCGCTGCGTCTTGCTGACATAATAATGTCTCGAGAATCACCTGACTCAATAATCGGCATTTTCCAACATTTTTCTTTACCGCGATAAATCATTTGAAAATAATATAATGTAGGTGAATTAGTCATGAGTTATTTCTTCTCGACGAGTGACATTGTGTTGTTTCGTATTGATGCGCATAATATGTTTATTCACATGTGCTGAACTGTATCAATATTTTACTCCAGTAAAGACAGAGCCACAATATAAATAGATGTAGGCAAAAAACGTTTCTTATACTGAATGACTTCCAGAAGATTCACTTGTAGTGCCTATTGTTTTATTATATACATTTGAAATGGCAAATTACTTATCACTTTATCAGAATACAAATATAATAAAAAGGCACAAGTGAAATTACGACAGTGTGTTGTGAAGAATGATATCACAATTAGGATTGAATTGATTTGATTAACCATTTGACTTTTCTCAAGTGTACATCTCAGTCATGCATGCATTTATAATATTATATCAAACAAAATGTTTTCAAACTGAGATACCAATTAATGAGACTTAAAGTGTGTTACAGATTTTATCTTTTTATCATCGTGGCGATGGGTTTATAGGCCGAAACAGCTGTCAATACTGATAACTCAAAAATGGTGGAATTGACGCCCTGGAAAACCATTGACGTTGTGTATTCGAAAATATATTATATAGATCAGGGACGGGCAAACTTTTTGGATGGAGGGCCAAATTCAAGAATTCAAAATGAGCGGCGGGCCGCAAGTAAAATAGCATTTTTAGATATACACTATTTATTATCACGAAAAATAAACATTACAAAAAAATTAATGAGAAGAATGGAAGTGTACATTTTTCAACATTTTTTCAAATTCAGGTGTTAATTTTGTGGTTGATATTTTCAAAACTGCTTGTAAATGGGCATCGGAGATATTTGATCGTAAAGAATTTTTATTGAGGTTCATGATCGAAAATGTTTGTTCACATACATAGGTTGAAAAAATCGTCATTCAGAGCTTTAATAATTTTACCATATTCAAATTTCAAATTTATATTCTGGTATATTCAGCAACTTCAAAGTTGGAAAGTGGTCCACGTTGTTATTCGATATTTGTCGAAGGAACAACTTGAGTTTTAATAATTGAAATCCATTCAAACTCTTCACCATATCGTGGGCATATATTTTTTTTCCTTGCAACGCAGAGTTAAAAGTATTTAAATGTGTCATGATGTTCAACATAGAAAATAGTAGTTACATAGTGTGAGACGAGACGCAAGGAAGACGTACTGAGATAATACATTAACGAAACAACAAATTCTTCAAATTTTAATCTATTGTTAATATTTTTTAAAAAAGTATAAAAAAAAGTTATTCGTAATCAGAAGTACAATTAATGATGGCGGGCCGCAAAAAAATACCCGGCGGGCCACATGCGGCCCGCGGGCCGCAGTTTGCCCTCCCCTGATGTAGATATTAGAACAATGCCGCTTATCTCAAAACACAATATTATTTTTTTGTCTGTGCAGTGCATTTTTAAGTGTTTTGTATTTTGATATACCAAAAATCCTGAAAAGCAAATGCAAGGATATTCACATTGAACGTTGTCCTTGGTATTCTTGGTTTTTCTATTTTGCCCCGGTATCCCTACAAATGCGTGTGTTTTTTAATGTAATAATAACCATTGTCAATAGGTTACCACACTGACTAAGCACACAAATCGTGCATTCTTATTATGTACCTATTTTGATTGAAAAATCGTAGTGTACTTATGTTTATCTAGAATAATAGTGATAAACACATAGAAAGTTATATTATTCGTGCGAATGCACTGATGTTAAATGATAATGGATCATTCTACAGATAATAGTTTATGAGATCACAAATCAGTTTGAAAGACACTACCTTACTTTACTATCCACTATAAAAGATCGTGACGAAATCTGTTGCCAGCATTTTGTATCACACATTAGATTGTATGAAAGGACGTTCAATACTGATTCTGCACACGTACACAATTCATTTTCTCACTCGTACGTGTTTCTCTGCCACGGGCGATCAGTTTGTCCGAACGCCACTCATTCAAGCGTCTTATCACTTCATTAAAACTAAGCATTGATGTTTGGACTCAAGTGTATTTTAGATATTCGGACAGCTTGTTCGTATTGTGGTAAGTAGGTACATATAGCTACAAGGATCTTCTATGTTCACTTGAACTTGCTTGTTTTCTTGTTCGGACCGTATATTGTAGGGAATTTTACAACTCGTGCAAGTACTCAACCCAGCGCTACAAACAATTTAATATGTTTTGTTTACATTATTCAATATTATTTTATAGCTATTATAATAATAAGTAATCTCCAATATTTTTTTTAAATACTGAAGCTTACATATCAGGTACTTAATTGGATGACAGTATTTACCCTTAAAGAGGCCCTGGAATAATATAAATCGGGGCCGCAGAATGTATTAAAACACCATTTCATTTTGTTTGTAAAATTACTTTTAATCGAAATGCAATTGAAAAGTTGTCGTACGTGTACATGGTCAGTGTTGATCAATAGTGTTGGTGTTATCATTTCATATCAATGTAGGAAAATAAGTTTCCCCATGAAAATTTATTTTTAATTGCCGAATACTGGACCCTGAGTCTTAGCGACTTTAGCCGTATGGTAAATTCAAGCCTGCCTGCCTATTTATATTGGTTTAATGCAAAAAAAATATTTATTTCTTCCTAACCCGGAATCCATGGGAAATTAGAATACATGTATTAATATTATGGAGAAAATATAGCCAGTTTAGATTCACTTTTACACAACGAAACTTACGAAACGTTTCACATTCATAAAACAAGTGAGACTAAAAGCTCCGTATCAAATATGTGTACGATTATAATAATTATAATATGTAAAGGATGAGTCCAAAGGTTCTGGTTGATCTGTTTCGCCAGCATTAGACGAAGAAGAATAATATTAATATTTATTAAATTAGTAGTAATGAACCTCTCATATTAAATGATAATTTTGCATCTGTTCGTGTTCTATTTACATACTTTCGTTATAAACCAGCGTTATTATTCTGTTACCGGTTATTTTTTTTTTTTACCGGGAAAGCATTTTCAATACAAAGCGCCCCCCTCTACTGCGATCCAAAGCAGTACCTATCTAGGTGCGTTCTTGCCTCCCTTTTCGCTAAATAAACGCTCGAGTAAGTAAACCTTCAAATTCCTGCTCTGCAATGGGTAACGATTTATATACATCGTTACGCTTGCTATTTTATTCTCGTTAGTGCAAGTAATTGAAAATCAATGTGTTTGGGTTCACTTCTAAATACCTCGCATTTCTGAATGTCGGTTACTCAAGGAAGGTTAAGACACTCCGTATTCGCTACTTACGTATAATGAGTTAGAGTAAACAACCCGTAGCTACATTTATGAACTTATAAAAAAATATTCGTTTTCGAACATAACATCGAAAAATTATATCAAAAAAATACAATGAAGGTTGTTAAAATGTTTTATTGACGATCTTTACAAAGATTGGTCGTGAGTAATTTTTACAACGTTTTTATTATGTCGTATTCTTATTTGTCCGGTGGTTGTTTATCCAGTAAAAAACTTGCAATCGATTTTTAACTAACTTCCCGACTAGCTAGACATTTGAAACTTTTAGAATATATCAGAACACGATGCCAATGCATTCTTTTAATACTTTTAGCCATCTTTAAGTAGAATTAAATTCATTTTCAGTTAATTCTGTTTTGTATGAAAAGTTATTTCGGAAGAAATCCGTAATCCAATCCACTATTATTGGTTGTTAGGGGTCTGGGGTCCTAGCAACTAAATTATTAATATATACGTGCGTTACTATGGAAATCAATATGAAATGTCAAAATGACATTTCAGTATTATTTCTATCAAGTACAAATTTTTTTGATCGTTTTAGCTAGTCAAGTCAAGTTTATATGATTCAACAGAAAATTAAAAATCGTTGTATATAAAAAGTTCTTTTTATCTTGTAATTATTATAACTCCTATTTACTATGTGGAAGTAGGGAAGAGAAATTTAAGAACATTATGCACCACAAAATAACAATACATTATACGAATATCAACCCGTCAGTAAGATACGTACCCAGAACAGACGTGGCGAGAGGTTATGATTTAATAAATATTTAGATTTATTTTCCTATTTATTTGCCTTCATTATTTCTGCATTGAATCCTGCTACTCTGCATCCTGACTGGTAAAGTGGGTGAGCCCAAAGTACAAAACCTATAGGTACGTCACAGTATTGTTTATTGTTGATGCCTAGTAATAAACATAAAATTTTATAAAAATTGTTTGCGAACATTTTTATTTTTAAACAGATTAAAAAAAAAAACTTTGTAGGCAATGGTGACACTGGCTGGTTTACGTAAATTGGTAGTACCTATCTACATAATGGTGTTGTGTTAAAACTTTGTAAACCACGACAATCGTTCAAAAAACCATTTAGTGCATTTTTACTAACATAATAATATGTGTTGGGACATAATGTTTACCTAAATTTGCATAATTTGTTCATGCATATATTATGTATTTTGGTCTGGACTAGGCATTAGCATCCTTACTACGGGTCATACTTATACTACTACATACTTACATACTAATATTAATTATTTCATTTTGCTGTACTACTTATTTTTAAAGCTTATTTTAAAAGCTTTTCATATTAATATTCAGATAGAAATGTATCTATCCTTCCACTGACTTTGTTTGAGGGTGTTTCCGGCTGATATTTTATGCGCTCTATAGTCTATACGGAAGTCTTTTTACTTAATTTTCGTTAGGTTTATTTTTATTTGGGAATCAGACACCAAGCATTATTTGTTATGAATTACTTTACAAGCCACCAACCTCACTTTTTTATTAAATTAATTCGATTAATATCAATGTTCGTGCTAAGTGATAGCGATGTCTGGTAAACGCGCGCAATTTTTAAAGCATCTGCTGAAAAAATCTATAAGCGGGCTCGCACATACAAAATCAACGACATCGAAGCACGTAAATTTAATTGACATTTACAATACACACTATGCAACAAAGTTCACTCAATATCGTTTAGAAACAATAGTTTTCGGGTGTAACGAAATTTATAGCGACGCTGAATGCTTGTCACATTTGGTTGTTATCACTACTATCACCTGTCAAACGCACGATACGATATAACAATAACTGGTTGATTTTAATAATCTAATAGTATTATTTTTTTATTCAAGAGGTTGAGAAATCCTTTGGTGAATACTTTGGTGTCATTTATTTGATCAGTGTTTGGACTGTTGAGTCGATATTCTCGTTTGAACACATGAATACCTACTACATGGCGTTCGTGTCGGAGATCGGGAAACAATGTTGGTGCTTTACCGAGTTCAGTAAGTTGAGGTAGCATTGACGGTGTGTGCGGACCGCCTGCTTTATCGCGACCATCACATCTCGAACACTTCGGCAATCTTTCTTATTACAAAGCCGAAATAATACATACCATTCGGTAAATTCCCGTTGGAATAGTTGGGAGGAATATTTTCGCGATCGCCGATCCTTCGCCGCCTCATTGTCGCGATAAAATAAATACTTCTTCGGCGGCTGTCTTCTTTGCCGCGCTTTTTTTGCTGCTTACCTTGTGCACAGGGACGCGCGAAATTTTGACTAAGATATAAATCTTATTTAGTAACATTAGTATCGACTAGAGTTGACCATACGATATCAAAACCCATGCAGTTTTGGTTATTATAAAATTAGTAATAACCGTTACTAAATAAACACAACCAATATCTAATATCATCCAAGCAATTTCACATCCGAACATCATTAGATAGTATCAATAAAAAATTACTACAATTATTACAAATTATATTAAACGTAGGAAAACAAATATTGAATGGAAGTAGACTCATATAAGATATTTTTATTTCAATCAATAATTATTAATGATATATTTTCATTTTGTTTCCATAGAACGTGGATAATACGCATTGACGACAAAGATCATTACCAAATATTTTAATTCCAGGAGTGTGGTGATTACTTTATGGTTACTGCATTATTTAGGAACTGATAGAAAGAAATTTCACCAGTTAACTAATTTGTTTAATCGGATGTTAACGAAACACTTCAATTCGTATTGCCAAATGTTTTTTTGTTGTAAAAAAGTAAAATATAAATACATAATAATGTCATTATAGAGTTGTCAAATATGTTTATAAATCCGTCCGCCTGCAACTGTCCTGGCACGCGAATTTTTATGTAAGTGGATTGTTTATCATTCTAATCGTTGTATTTAGCTACGTTTATGTTTATATCATATATACACGGTAAACATGGAATCAAGAAATTAAATTGAAATAACTTGATTCGTAGTCCTGAATATATAATGTTATACTTACAGAAAAAATATACAGTACCTGCGTGCCTTCATGGGTCTAGCAAGCTATTTCACATGTAAACCAAAATAACATAACACCAATAATAATAAATAAAAATTATATGTGTCGTGATAGATTGAGGAATTATTATAATTAATTACCAGCATGTAATAAATTTAACGAACCAATACTTTTAAAAATTAATAATTTATTGGTTTGTGTTTATAATACATATGTAGTAAGTAGTTTTTTTTAATATACTTAATGTTATGTATGGATTTAAATCGTCACCCACCCGATGCCGGATTAGCGCAGTATTGTCAGCGTGCATTTTTTCCTAAATTGAAACGTCTACGGTACGATCGTTTGTCGGGTTTTTCGTCACTATTTTAGTGGAGATTTCGCGCGTAAAAATATCGCTAAGCTTGTATGAATCGTATTTATTATGCAGAAATACATAAGTAATATATAAGTGATATTGTATTATTTATTTATTTAGTTAGGTAGGTGTTGTATTTTTGCTATGCTCCTTCACTGGGTTGACAACCTCTATATTTGAAGGTGGAATAAATTTATTTTCCTTTATCTCAACGTTTTGATACACATGGTAGGAGGGGTAGACGCATCCCTGCACATGCGGTCCGCTTTCCCACAGCGCGTTTTCGTGCGTCGTCTGTACTGTGTTTCCTATGTGAAAAGACTAGCCAGCGCTGTTCCTCGCCGGATGCCTCAGCCCATTCCTGGCATACCAGCCCGCATTTCTCGGCCCGCGCTGGACCGAGCGGTACCATTTGATCCACTCCGCCCCGCAGCTCGACGCACCGATCCGAATGTGTTTTGCGCTTAAATTATTTTCATTGTCCTATTGTTTATTATGGCAATGGCGGACGAAATGAAAAAAAAACAAAATGACCGGTCCTGCAACACCAGCGACTGTTTCAGCTCTCTCTGAGCTTTTTATAATTTCGTTATTAATCGTATTTATTCTGTAACGTCGATAATTTATGACAGATTATGTCACGTCATTGCGAAAGTTTAAAGATTTTTTTGTGTGTAAAAACAAACAACATCCCCGTACACAAACATCTGAAGCTTTTTACGGTAGACGTTATAATATGTCTTTGGAGACCTGTCAGATGTCTGTAATTTTATTATTAACATAAAAGTATTTGCTAATTTCTCATAAGTATTCAAAACTCAAAAAAGTGTATTTAAATCTGAAATGATGAGACGTGGAAACACTTTAGTCACTAAGAAGTCGGGAAGTTTAAAAGTTTCTTCGATGAATTAAATCAAGATTTGGACACATTTAGAATTTATGTATAATAATGATTAGATTCTGAATCTATCAAAAACCCATAACTCCTCATCACATCTAATATACATCCCGAGCAAAGAAATAGTCCATATCGATAACTATGTGGTATTTATGATGTATTGTTTGTAATTTGTTTTTTTATTACAAATATATTTGTAGGAACCTACCTAATTCACACATGTCAAGTTGACGATAAATCGATCGGCAAGTATTCCAGATCGATGGCATTATTTTTTACGTCATCTTTACAGGACCGACCCCTAATTTTAATAGCCTTCAACTATGCCGTTTCTGAAAAATTCACATGTTTTTCAATGTGTTTCAAGTGTTTGAACCTAGACCTAGACCTAGAGTATGGACCTAATGTGTTAAGCAAGTGGCTAACATATATTTCGCGTAAAAATAAAATTCTCGTTATGATCCTCTTAGGTAATTAATTATGCTGTCGATTTTATATTAAAGTATTTAAATATATATGTACCTAAGTATATTCAATATAAATAATTATGCTATATATTATATTTCTAATGTATCCTTTTTAAGTAGGTAAGAAATGATACATTCCATGGACTGTAACACTATTTCTAGAAATGCTAAATTATATCTCATGTATTTCATAGAAGTAAAAGTGTATACTTAATCCAACCAAAAATCTAGGAATATTACACAATCGCGGTGTATGGATAATCACTTATACCTGAGGCACCGGAAACTTAAATTGCCGGTGATTTTGGTTACCTCATTTACTACCCGTTAATTTTTCTCCTTTACCTGCCTTAACTGGTTCTTATTAATATGCTAATCATTTCTTGGTAGTAAATGCTAGACTTTGGCACTCGGATTCATTGAATCGGTTATTATGGCTGTTGGACATTATTTCAAAGATATATTTTCCCACGGTTTCTGGATCTCTAGGTTGAATATGGCCTTAAATATCCTTTATCAGATCCAATAAAATAATAAATTAACGTAATGTAATTTCCTGAATCTAGTTAACATTCGTCAATATTTTAGTATGTATATACCAGTGGCGAAGGGTGGAGGTAGGCTGTTAAGATCCGCCATAAACAGTGCACATTAAACTTTTTCAGACACAGATATTTGTTTTCGTTGAAATAAGACTACAATTTACAGATAATGTTGGTTAGTTTTTAAAATTCAATTAAACCCTGAGAAACCAAGCCATAATAGATAATAGTCAAAAAATACATGTATATCTATAAAATATCTAAAATTATGCAATTAAATCATACATAACTTTGAATATTTTATAAATAGAATAATATTTTATATATATTATAGTTTGGTTTAGGCAGGGCTTAATGAATTTAAAAAAAATAACCAAGAATATGTGCAATATGTATTTTTAATCCAACAAAAACAAATAACTATGAATGAAAAAGTGTGCACAATTTTGTCGTATTGCCCAAATTAGACTAAAACTATTATGGTTTCGTTTAGGCAGGGTTTAGTTGATTTTTAAAAACTAACTAACACCATCTGTAAATTGTAGTCTTAGTTCAATAAAAACAAATATATATGACTAAAAAAGTTTAGTGTGCACTATTTATAGCGAATCTTAACAGCCTACCTCCACCCTTCGCCACTGGTATATACCTATACTTATCTGACAGTGGCGAAGGGTGGAGGTAGGCTGTTAAGATCTGACATAAATTAATAGTGTACACTGAACTTTTTCGGTCAAACGTATTTGTTTTCATTGAACTATATGAATATATATGAATGTGTAGATAGTGTTTGTTAGATTTTAAAATTCAATTAAACTCTGCCTAATTCAAGCTATAGTAGATAATCGTCAACAAAATATTCGTTTATCTATAAAATATCTAAATTTATGCCAACTATACCTACACAATTTTAGATAATTTTATCGTTGATGGTTTGGTTGGGCAGGGTTTAATTGAATTATAAAATCTAACCAATACCATCTGCAAATTGTATTCTTAATTCAATGAAAACAAATAAATTATGATTGGAAAGGTTTAGTGTGCACTATTAAAAATTTATGTCGAATCTTAACAGCGTACCTCCACTCCCCTCCCCACTACTATCCGATTAGTTGATCTGCGTGATAATATGATTCCATATAAGATCTCTTTTATATACTTAATTTGCTTTCAAGTTTTCAAAATGGTTTCTTACCATGTCGGATAATTTCAATGTTTTTATAATAAAATATAAACTTATATAACCACTACATATATTGCTAAATAAATAGTTTTTACTAATAGTGTGACACCCTAAATAGTTATCGAGTAAAAGACAAATGCTAAGATATTATATCGTTATTAAAATAATATGAGCTGGCTTTACTAATGGCACCTATTGTCTAATTCACTAATTTATCATTAGATAATGCAAGGTGTGTGACATTGGTTGTTAATTGTCATAGTTAAGCTTAGGTACTTATATGACAAATGGTAATACGCAAGAATAATAATGTATTTAATTTGAATGAATTTAATTTGTGGCTAAATAAATAAGTGGGGCTTCATTAATTAGTAAAGCCTGTTAATTACAAATAATAAGCCAATCAGAACCACTCTGTACCTCCCGTTTTAACGTGTACAACAGGGGAAATGGTCGGTATGCAGACACTGAATGTTACCGACTTCTCGAAACACATTTTTCGATCCAGTCCGCCCTGGTCGCGCAGGCTTGAATCGAAAAAGCTTCGCGACTCAGCGCCGATAAATCCGCCGCCGATGACTGATCGATTGATAGATAAACTGAATCGAATGAGTTCCCAGCCTAACGATTGTATGATGGCTGGCGATACGTACCGAAAGCTCTATTGGTCATTTGTCTTTTTTCCAACCCGACTAAAATATTCAGTTTTATTAAACGATGACTTTCATTTTTCTTTTGTCACTGCGGTTGAGTATATTTTTTTTCGTTTGCCTAGAATTCTTTTGTTTTTTATTTGATGTTTGCATTTTTTTTTTTAAATAAATATGCTGTTTGTTAAAATTGTCATGCTTACTTTCTTTCACTACCAGTATTATTTATTTCTAGATAGATGGATATGCCCACAGTGTACGCTAAATATTACGTTTAACTATTACCTGTTTACTTTAATTGAAAAAAAAAACATAAAAAAGGATTTGTTCTTCTCTGTCGGCCTCCACTAAGTTCAGGATCCCTATTTGATATTCCTGAGCAAAATATCATGTCACTCGGGAAGTTCTTTTCAACGCACACAACTATACGAGGGCTCACATACGTAATCAATCATACATTTTAATTAATCGATAATGAGCCCAATAATATTATCTTATTTGACCGAATAGGCTATCACGTCTAACTGTTAATCTAATTGTTTATAG
Source organism: Rhyacophila brunnea (assembly GCF_057557595.1). Classification (NCBI taxonomy): domain Eukaryota; kingdom Metazoa; phylum Arthropoda; class Insecta; order Trichoptera; family Rhyacophilidae; genus Rhyacophila; species Rhyacophila brunnea. The sequence goes on from NW_028233350.1 coordinate 23,390,086, forward strand.
GTACTTTGGTCAACATTGAAAGCTTTTTTTTCGACCAGGGTACGTTCGGGTGTATTGGGATAAACTTTTACACGTGTTAAAGAAAATGTTATTTCAATATGTATTTAAGTTTGTTTTACATATGTGACGCCAACGCATCGCGTTTTCAATATTGATAGTATTTGAAGAAAATAAAACTTAGAAGAATAATATTATTTTTCTGATGCCATTTCGTTATACAACTTGTGGCTGAGTTTATATAAGCTATTTTGCCGGAATGTTTGCTGTTTTTTGTCCTTAAGTATAACACGTCTATAAATAATACGTACCTACTAATTGATGATCAAGTTTTTTTAATGGAGAATATTATGACATTCTTTATAATACATCTTATTGAAGTTCCTGTATCGGAACACATTCTCCGGAATTGACCTAAACGTAGTTGGCAAGCCTCATATTATGATTGTTTAACGTAAGATGCTCGTCAACCATTTGCTCCACCCCATTGACCAATTATTGTTCTGAATCAAACGTAAGTAAATACATCTGAATTTTCCTAGGTGGGTGAATCGAACTCGCGATCCACATCTATATTCTCTCACTACTAGTTCACCGCACGGACACCGAATAGGCCAAAAGTAATGACTGGGTAATTAATTATGTTATCATTGATTGTTTCTTATTAATGTTATATCCTTTCATGCATTTAATTTATCAATATTACAATATTGTCAATGTATCAATTAAATACGATACGTATTATACATATATGGTGCAATTGACATTTTATTATAAACAAGTTGAATTATTTATTTTCTTTATTATTTCCTGCTTCATGCACCTGCTGTTATTGTATACCTATTGTAAGTAAGTCCATGATACTTGTGTTTTTTGCTTACCAACAAAAAATACATCAAGTTAGATATATACCTACATTTATCTATTACTATTGAATCCTTGCTCATTGAATGGATATCGGTTTAACGTTTAACCAGTACTAATGCGGACGTTCGATATTGAATAATATGTAACATAATATTATGTTCATGACATGACGATAGAGCTATCAATGGATTATAAATGTAAATGGGTACATTCTTTTATTGCTGTAATATAGTATTTCACAGCATGGATAATGTTTATATTATGGAAAATGTATTTGGCATTTAAACGTGCTTACCTTAACCACTCGGAACAAAAGTAGAAGTATTCCACATATAATTTATGCGTTCGTTAGTTCTACCTCCAATACCTATCAAACCAGGTGCGTACACATACAAATGGTTTGAAGAGATCCATTTTGAAAAAATCCAATTTTTTTTTATTGATTTTAAGGCGGCCGGAGAACTGGGGTGAACAAAATGTAACAGATGCCACTGACTTCTACATTTATCCCACCTACCATGTACTTTCTTAAAGTCTTGAAGTTCCTCGTCACTTCACCCGCGTAATACCACACTTCTCCAGGTATAATCCTTATACCCAGACATTACACACTGTCGCATCTACAAGTGGTTATCAAATGTGTGCGGTTTAACGGTCACGATTATTAGGATCGCTAGTGTCCGTTAGTGTCGTCCACGCTGCCTTGTCTTTTAGACGTGTATCGGAATACTAAAACAAACATAGGATCCCCAGATAGTCGTATCAACGTATGAGTGTCACGGGTCTTGCGTGTCGTAGAATGCCGAACTGAGTGGGGCCAACCCGGGTCACGATCCTCAATCATGCAGTCCTGACGAAGACCAAGAAGCAATATTCCATTTACCTAAATGATTTGTATTTATTTCGATTCCCCCCCCCCCACCCTCTTTGTGTGCGCGCCTGTACCAAACAACTTGTATATAATAATTATCTACGCTTATTTTTTTATTTTATTTATTTGAACGACAAATAAAACTTTTGATCATTATTTTGTTAGTTTTTCTTCGGAGAACAATGATACAATTTATTCAATATTTTTCATTGTTTTTTTTACTTAATTTACGTTCTTAAAATTATTGATCTTTGTACTTGCAGAACGTAGTGCATGACGATTCAATAATAGAGCAGTGATTGAGAACTTGTGGGAACTACGGAGAAAATTACCAAAAGCTTACGAAAAATCTAATAGGTACTTGCTAACCTGTTTTAAATTGAGTTAAACAAATACTTCACATGTTTTCACATGACCCTTTTAACAAAACAATTAAGTACATATTATTTAGAAATTTTAGCTTAGTTAGAAATTTGCTTGATCATTTTTATTGAATATCAACACAAAACTATTACACAATATAATATGCACAGTAATAAGCGAGGCGTAACTGAATTAATGTTTTACCTCTGAAGATGCTAATACTAATAGTGTCACTCACAGGTTACCCACTTACCCACCGAAACTACAAAACATTTTTACTTTTTGGAGGTCCGTTGCTCCGTTTTGGTATCAAAATAATAATTTATTTTTATTTACTTACGAATGTAAAAGAATGAAAACTGCAGAATATAATATATTGAATAATTATAAATTAATTAGTACATATTACTTTATAATTTTCAATAAATAACTGCATTTCGGATATACATAGTGTATTTTCATTTTTTGTTGACAATTGGCAATACTATTCAAAAGCCGTTGTACGTAAAAGTGCGGCCACACCGGCAACAAGTCGCGCGACAACTCGTTAAATTTTACGATAATTATCATAATTGCTTAAGAAATTTTACGATAATTATCATGCTTATCGTAAAATTTAACGAGTTGTCGCGCGACTTGTTTTCGGTGTGGACCCGGCATTAGATGCGCGCGCATACGACACGCATACACCAAACGCTATTTTCCCGAAAACAACTGATTGGTGATTAGTGACATTCAATGTACTATCTCGGATAAGTGTTATATTTTTTAATTTAATATGGAAAATTTGTTTATGACGACCTGCCGATGCCGGGGCGAGTCCATGTCTTGCAATCTGTGCGGAAATCTGACGCTCGACCTTTAATTTATTTTTTCACTTGGCTTGATTCCAACTCCGACTCGGATCATTTGATTTATGACGAACGCTCAAATTTAATTACCATCGCTTGTATATATTATGTTAAACTACAAAACTGGACCGGCCAACTAGCTAACTTGCTCGGAACTTGGAACATCTTTCCTCATGCAAATTGTTGGAATATTATGCTTTGACAGTTCAAGTGAAGTTATAATGTGATTCTAACTATAGCTGCAGTACTCGACTGTATAAATAAATCTGAGAAGATCTGGCTAGATTATTTTTTTATAATAATATGAAGGTCTCTCTTTGCTGTATTCTTAGGGGATGTATACATAAACAAGTGGTGTTAATTTTTTATGATTCTGTCGTAATTTGTGATTGATTATACTGAGGATAGATTTTTAGCCCGAAACAGTCGTTAATATCTCCAAGAATCCAACCCAAGACGAGAACTATTAAATAACAAGCTTTGTACCCATTCGCTGCGAACCTTTTAATTAACATTTTAATTACCACATTTAAATAACACTCTAATTATATCTTATGTCCAATACACCGGCGAAAGTTGTGAAAATTTAAGTGATCACACAAATATATAGATAATTTTATGATAACTGATATAGCTATCGACTAATATTGAAACAATCTGTCGAAGTATAATTCAATGTACCTACCTGATTATTATTGCAAAGTTATTTTATTTGCGAGATAGTGTTGACATATAGCTATTGCTTTCATATTTAGGTACATTGCCCATGCACTGTCCACCCTCGGAGCATAGAGCAAAGGTCGCACCACGTCTTACGTCTTTCAACCCTGCAGTGTGTAAATCGATATTGTACCGTCGCTGTAGTATGAGGGTCTACAGTAGTTATTTTAAAATAAATTATTTTTCGCATTTAATTTATATACCTACACAACTATATTATATTAAATTTGTACGTACGTACCTACAATGAAACTTTATTTAAATTTTATATTCCTACTCATTAGTTTCTTCGATTAGCATCCTTGATTGTCAAGCGGCAGAACGTCAACCTTTGAAACCATGGATTACGGGCTCGAATCCCGCTTCTGGAAAATTTTCTATTAATTTTTAAACGTATACCTACAATGAAACTTTATTTAAATTTTATATTCCTACTCATTAGTTTCTTCGATTAGCATCCTTGATTGTCAAGCGGCAGAACGTCAACCTTTGAAACCATGGATTACGGGCTCGAATCCCGCTTCTGGAAAATTTTCTATTAATTTTTAAACGTATGTTATTTAATATCCAGTGCATGGATTTAAACAAATATTGAATACAATTTCTTGTAAATAACGTCTATGAAGAAGTCTCTTTAGTAGGCTGCCAACATCCACGCCGGATGTAGAATCGATTATTCTTGACTACTTATTAATAATCAGTTGAAGTTATTGTTGATAAAACTATATTCAGTTGTAAAATAAAATCATATATTCCGCGATGCTTTCTGGTTGCATTATTGTATCCACCCGATTAATATTCTCTTGGTAATATGCCATATTGCTGCCAGCTAATTTCGGGATAATACAAATAATGCATCTTTGGTAGGCGGAATTTCTAAATGCGAGGATTAGTTGGTAGTTGTTAGTTAATCTCGACTGGCATTATGGTGAACCGCAACACAAATTTTGCTGCGTTCAATGAAAATCCATAAGTATAGTACAATATAACGTCGGTGTTGTACTGCGTATTATAACATATAACCATATTTAATTATAACATGATACCAGTACATAATGCTGCACATTTAATTTTATTATCGAAAACAAACATTTACCCACAGTTTCCACAGATAGTACATAATACGTAATATTGGAATATACAGAATTCGATATGAAAAAGAAAATAATAAGTTTATTTATATTAGTTACGATCAAGATCGATCACACAATATATTGGAAATGGCGCGTTTAAAGGAAGCGGGTGAGTTAATACAAGGATAAATCTATCATACGTAATCATTGCGAAACCATGTCAATTAAAAGTAGCCAAGTTAATTAATATTGACATATTATGATTATTTTTTACCATGTCCGATCATAAAAAAAAGCCTACACATAATGGAGGTTGTATTAACAGATTTTTTTTAACGAAAAATGGATGTTAGCCACTTGCTGTATCAATTAGGTCCAAACAACATTTAAATTTTTTTCCAGACCCGGGATTCGAACCTGGGACCCACGACATTATAGGTCAACACGTTACACGTTACCCGCTCGGCCATCATGGGCGTACATAGTACCTACGTATAACCTATCTATATAAATTAGTTGCTTTTTTACGTAAAATCGTTTAAAATAGCCACGAAAGTTTTATTTTGGATTCTAAAATGCGATGGACTCATAACAGTCATAAACCGCACCACATACATTTTGATTTTGCTCAGTAGTTTATCGATTTTTCTTGTTTATCATCCTTTGCATATTTTCAGGGTCACAGTGTAACAACTTTTTTTACAATTCATTAGTTCGGACCAGACTTGAGGCTGGTTCGACTGTTTGGGGCTCATATCAGTCAAAGTACGTTCTTAGGGATCAGGTGGACTTTGTGAGTCCTTTATTCAAATTCAAATTTATTTATTTTACATAATATGTTCATTATATATAACAAATTATAAATTTAAAGCGTTCACGACATGACATAAAATAAGTAAAATAAAAATACAGAGAAATGTGAGCTAATAATACAATAAGTAATAAAGTAAGAAATAAAATAAGAAAATAAATAAACTAAAATAACAAAAATAATAGTAGATGGAAGCACACAGAGTGAACTTTGATAGACTCTATCTTAAAAACTTATAAAACAACGTCCACCTAAATTCACCCTCACGTAAGTGGAATATATCAATATCCAAAGCGATTTCATTAAACATGTTAAACATTTATTGTATGGATACCATCAGTGGCTTTATCCTACTGATTTTCTCTCAGGCATGCTTGCATAAGTAGGTACCCTAGTTTAAAAGTTAAACTATATCTTTGTTTGGCTACGTATTTTTCCCGACTTGTGGTGTAAATGAAAACACTGCCATCCTTGCTAACGTCAATTTTATCACAGTGTATATTTATTATTTCTCTTTATTTATTATTTTCATTATATTACTTATTTTTCTTAATCTCTCATACCGTGAACATCTTGATTTTGTCATTTGTAATTTTCACACATGTCAATAAATAAATGAAATAGAATTGAAGTAATTAATAATGTCCAGAAGAGTTCGATCAATATATTATTTAATCGGTCATCGTAGTTTTCCTTATTTATAATCTTACTGAATGAGTTGTCATTTTATGTTCGAATTCTATGTAGAATTCAAAAAACTCATATCGACTGCTTATTCTGCAAACCAGCTAACTGCATTTTTGACCAAAAATAAGATTTTGATGGCACTTTGTTATAAAACATGTTTTCTATGCTCAAAAAATTTAAAACTCCTAAAACTATAAATAAATGCGTTATCGTTCTTCACCCAAAACAACCAACATTTCCCAAATTTACAATGTGTATTGTAAATGGAACAACTACGCTCTTTATATAAATTTTCTTTAAGTGTGTATAAAAGGGAAGCTTAAATAATCGTGTATTAATTCATAGTGTAGCTTATTTGTAAAATAAAAAAATTCAACTGTATTTTTGGAATTATTAAATTCCGCTCGTATTTTAAAGGTTTTCTCTCCTTCCTTAACAATTTGTCCAAATGGAGTTAGCCGGTTTGCAGATTAAGCAGTCGATAATTATCTTAGTTTTCGATTTCTACTTTTGTAGCTAAGCCGAACTAGTTTTAACTCTTCGCATTAATGGCACCTACCTATTCAAATATTGTTAGCATTTTAATGTAAAACCGAATATACCGTGGATAATCAAGTGTGAAATTAAATTGGTACGTCAGACTGCACGGGTATTTATATTATTAAACTTATTTTATATTTGAAATTAGCAACCCGTCATAACATCTCCAGTATGGAACTATTTTAAAATTCGAAAATATTCACTGTCATTTATTTTGATGTGAATTCTTATTCTCAAAGATTTAAATAGTAAATACACATACAATGCTATTCTACTCTTCACAACAATGAGTCATAGCTTTCTTGTCTTGGAAAGCACCATGACTGTAACGCATATTGTGAATGTGTTATGTTACGAGTCCATGGTAGTTACCAGTTTAGGCGAGCGCAGCTAGGAGGTATGTGTGTTACGGTAAGCCGTTAACGTAAATAAGGGGTGGATTGAGCATTATTGCGCCGCGGTAACGGGCCGGGAGGGGTGGTTTGGCGCGGCAACGACCCCCAAACGTGCGCATTTCCACGGGCCATGCAGGAATGTCTGACGCGCATAATTACCTACGGCCGGAACCGCACATCGAGAGGGGGCACTTGCATAACCAAAATGCATACGTGTATCAATCTATGGACAATGTTGCTGCCTATTTTATGGCCGCCGCTAGAAACTACTGTGCCTTGAATATGCATACGGATGCGTTGTAAATGGTCGCAAACAATAGGTAATAGTAAATAAGATTAGATATTAATATCTACATTCGAAATAATATCAGCACCGACGTGGTATTTCTTTAAAATATTTGGCAACCATTGGTTATTTTTGACTTCGGGTCATTATTTTGTTGGCATTTATTTTAATTTGTTTGATTGACCGATTCGGTAGCCATGCAGTATCGTATTTGTAGCAATACTAACTTTCGCAAAGTTTGCCATCATTGATAATACGTATTCTTCTTTATAAAGCGACACCACTTTAATTTTACTTGAGAATACTTTACTTTTGAGGTTGTTACAGTATTTTGCTCATAGTATGAATGAATGGATTGTCAACGTAAAGTATCTAGTCAATTCAACCGTAAGATGTAGGTAGGTATAGAGTAGCATGAAGTATGTCCAATATCCATACATACTTGCAATGACTAAAATGGCGAACACTACTCTTGATTTAAATACAAAAACCTAAGGGGAAAATTAATCCTATACAGTGGTAGAGATCTACATCACCATCATTACTAATTCATTATAACCAGTGAATACATATTGGTTTATTTTTTATGAGTTTTAAATTCTTTATGGGTTTGTAAAAACATATTCGTTTAATATAAATAAATAGGTATGCTTTAATGTTTATTTATATATTTATTACTGTTGTTAACCTAAGTATAATAACACGTCTTGTAAATAAATAAAATTGTTCGCTTTCTGCTTACTATAAATTAAATTTAGTATACTATTTAATCGTAGGTACTTATCCATTTATTGCCTTAATCTATAACTTTGTAATAAAATGATTGGAAAGTTATAATGATTCATACTAAATAATATGAATAGTCAATACAAAAGTAACTACCTACTTGCCTCATTAGTCATTATCAGACAGTTCACAGTAGTAAAATCGCCAATTCACTCGTAACATTATCAAAGTTTTTCACCGTATCGAATTTGCTACAACTTGATCGTTGAACAACTTTTCCTATTCACTGTAAAATGTGAACGTTAATGAGCAATTTCAGACAGCATCCATTTTACTGTCATTTTTTCGAATCAGTCATCTCTATATTATCGCTATTAACTCACCTGGTGTATATTTTTAATACTTTCACAATATCGTCAAGTTGTAAATTTCCACGTCACAAGCCACGGCCTCTTTGCATTTGCCACGGTTCTACGATATTGTATAAATTTGTGAGCTGTAATATTTTCTGGATTTGCCGTGAAATTAACGTTTTTTGAATTGACGCGACGGCCGGCCAGGTTATATTATCCAGTCATATTTTTTAGCGTTTGTCGGCAGTCTCAAAACAAAAGATATTCTTAGAGATTTTTTGAAATTCATTTTTTACTGTTGTAGTTGCTTATAGTTTCATATCAATTTATACACATTTTTACCTCTATTATTGGCATATAATTACTTTCTTGTGGTATCTTCTGTCTACAACTGAAACGCTGCGACGTAATCAAAGTAAAGACCATACCCAAAAAATGAGGATATGTAAATTTTCTTATCGCATATCTATCTTCTTACAAATTACTTTAAATTAAATGGTTAAAAATCAAGATTTTTTAATAATCAAGATAATTTTTTTAAATTTATATAACCATGCCCTTGCTATTTCGTACAAGGTGGTTAATTGATAATTGTCTAAAATACTATGTGAAAAAAACGTGTACCTATTACAATTTTTATGTGCTGTATACATTACATTTCCACGTGATCGAGAAAAATTGGATAATTGTCACCAAGCGCCACCGACCTAGTAATTTAAACATGAACGAGTAAATCTTATTTGAAACTTAACGTATGTAGGTACATTCTAATCCGAAATAACAAAGATCGGCAAATCTGAAAAATATTTGAAAATATAAATTAATTAAATTTTATTATTCAGAGAACTAGGTAAGTACCTACTTATACCCCGTTTACACGTGCATGGATTTACTGTTCACAGTAGAAAATGTATGGGTAAACATATTGTATTATCATGCAGTTGGCAAGATTGCGTGCATGAATCAAACAAGTTTGGAAGCTTCTGAATTTTAATGTGCAAGTAAGATCTGCGCCTGCGCAGTAGAACGATAATGGCGAACTTGCCGGTAAAAAAACGCACTACTCATTTTGAGGTTAACCAATTTTCAATACGTCCTGTCAAATAGTAGGTACTATAAAATGACAACATCGCGCCTCGCTCACTCTTGAAGGATGGGATTGGAGAGATAGTCAGCACTTTTACGTGTAAACAGTTATTGTCACGATAGTTTAAAATAAGCACCATTGCCGACAGTAAATCCATGCACGTGTACAGGCGCTATTATATTAATATAACCTGGTAACATTTATGCAAGCGTTCTTATGGTGGCGGCGTTTGGTGACATTTTTCAAATTTATCGATCACATGGTAATGGTAAATGTGTTATTATTTATTTGATTCTATTCTTGAGTTAAGTTTACCCCCTCTGTCAAGTAGCTACAATGGTATTGACGTTTGACGTATTTTTTTTATTTATAGGTATTATGTACTTTATTTCATGTTTCAATCTCGAACTATTGATAGAACAGTGTTGTGATTTTGCTTGATTAATAGCCATTCACATGTCGTGTCAGTGTCTGATAGATATAAATAATTATATGTATCTACAAAATAAAAAAAAAAAACATTTTTAAAATCTTTTTCTCAATAAATTTTGCCTTGGAGTCTAGAATATGTGCGGTGAAGGCAACTTAGTTCATAATATAACTATCTAACGCAGTTTTTTTATTGCATTGTATTATGTTCAGGACAAGACATTAAACTTCATAATTAATGATGCTCACCACAAATCTTAGTTGTGACTCAATAATTGTTCAAAGTGAAATGATTATAATTGTTGTGGTGGGTAATGTATAATTGATTTGCCCTTTCCGCGTATGTAGACCACGCCTTTGGTCACCTAGCACTGTTCACACGTCATTATCGTCAAACAGTGATTCGATCCAACTTACCTTCACGTTCGTGTCTATTAATTGCATCCCTTTCGTTGGATTAAACGTAGGTTCGGTTCTCGCGGACATTGACGCTATGGTGTCAGTGGCATGCCTGTCTTAAAATTATATAATTTATTTAATTATCAGTCATTTATCATGGCAATGCGTCGCATATATGGCAGATATGACATTAGTACCTACTATTTTTTAAGTTTCAGTAGGTAAATACATTATTATTTACCCAATGTTTCTGGGAAAAACAATCAATTTACAAAAAATATCTACTGTAATGGAGTTAAATAGGTCAACCGGACGATAGACAGCGTCATGTAAACAAAGTACATTAGCGTCGTGCCACTTTTGACACTGTAATAATGATTAGGCGGCCTTGTGGTCCAGTGCGTAAGGCACTGTCTTCTCAGGGGGGGGGGGGGGGGCTCGGGGTTCGATTCCAGGACACAATATTTTTATGTGGTTTTCTCAATACCTTCACTTATATTTTGATTGAATTCAATATACCTACACATGATTATAAAATGTTGCATTAACAATACATTATACCTACATATTATCATAGATCTGATTAACAAACATACCTATTTGAAAAAATCTTGTTTGAGTGTTTATTAAATAATTATGTAGGTATGTCTGAAACTGTTCGAAGTCATGTTTTTTTTAATAATTGATATGGTTTGTTCATATTTGGTTAAGTTTAGTATTCATCTAAACAACAACAATGAATTGAAATATTATATTAATGTACGAGTATCTAATATTAATAGCGTAAGTACAATACATATATAAAAAAAATACTTATTTTTCCGATTTAAATTTTCGGCACGCCATTCGAAATCTCTGCGATGTTCTGAGAAAAACAGACTGTTGTATTCTTATTCTATTTTGTGAATGAAATGACGACCGACAGGTGCATTTGAAGCCCAGGGGCGCATCGGTACAACACGCCCCGGCTTCGCCTTTCGCCTCCGCTGCTGGGAAATAACGTTGACTAACTTTGTTTTAAGTTCGACGTACCTACTTACATTTTCTACTACGGTGCGGTGCGGTCCTGACGGAATATCTTTCTCGCGATTCCGCATTTTTTGCATATTGATAGTTCTATCTGCAATACAGAAATGCATTTATTTATTCCTTTCAGATAAAATTGATGCATACAAATGAATGACATGGTGTGATACCAAAAATATACGACATATGAGATTAGGGGTCGTTCATATATGACGCCAAACCCTAATTAGTTTGATGATTTATGACAAACTAAGGGGTTACTATAAAATGTAAACTCATTTTTTGTGAATACAATATTCCGTAATAACATTATCTCATCGCTGCTGACTAGATAATGATTTTTAAATTACCACCTTTAAAATGCACGTTAATTACATTGATCGGCCGCCTGGTCATTACGCGCCGGGTGCGTCTTCAGCGTCCAAAGTATTAAGTATAGGTATCTACTTAGTGAAATCAGTAATTTTCAACGACTTTGTTTTTTAACGAATGAGACATAAGGTTAAACGAGCGAAAAAGATTTTATGATAAGGGCAGGGGTGGGATCAAAAAATACGTCATTTTCCGTCATTTTCCCTTATCTCAGTTACTTTGTGGTGAGTGATTTTAACGCAAATCGAAAATATGTAATGTAGTTATGTAAGTATACTTATTCAATAATGAACGCTACACTCTTAAATCTTAGGTATGGAAAAATTACTTAGGCACGTTAGCCGGAATCCAATGGACGAGGATTTGAGTTTCACTTCGTATTAATATTTTATCGAAAACATTTTTCTAATCGTATTATTTCTGAAGTGTTTTACATTATGCATACGTATCCACACCATTTAAACATCTGGCGTTACAGTTACATACTTGTTACCAGAATATGACAATACTGATGTAGATATAGAGATAAAAGTAGATTTTCAAATTTACAATTTTCACCTATTTTTATATGTTACAAAGGCTCAGAGAGTCAGATTAGTTTGTGTATGTGTGGTCGTTTATGAGGGCCTTTTGTTTTTAACACACTGCATCCATTTAATAAGTCATTGGTTACATTTCATACATCACCATGTTCCTAACCCTACACGTTACCGTTCGTCCATCGTGGGTACGTCATTGGTGAGTTGGTGTTAAAGTAGACTACGCGAGGATTTAAAACAATAATTCGGTGCGTGTTTTATTATCCCGAGTCGCCGATCTCGTGTCAGGTAGTAAACCATTCGCTCTAAACGTGCAGTAGCTGTGCCCGTTTAGATCTGAACTCTCGATCGTCCGTAATAATAAAATGATGGCGAGAGACGCAAGATGCGATACGACCCGATCCGCTGTGATATTGGGACGCTGGTGGAGCCTGGCGGGGCAGCAGGGTCCGAGGGACCCGATAAACCGGTTTCTGACAAGACAACACTGCTTTTTTATAGTCCGAGTAGTGAAACGTGCGCTATAAATGTAGGCTTTGGCGGAGATATTGCATAATTATTATACCACACGAGGCGACAAGTAAACTTTGTTTGGGGTATTCATCCTTTTTGTAGTAAAAATATTTTGGCCACTGGTTTAAGTTTGTTCGAAATGTTACGAAAATTGGTGAGAACGGTGAATTGCGCTCTCTGTCACACTCGGGGCATCAGTTGGGAGAGTGGCTAACGCCTGCATCGCACATTATGGTCCAATGACCCAACTATTGCTTGCTACGGTTCGAATGAGGTGGACGTATAGTTTGAATATTATACGATTGACGGAAGTATTTGATAGATATTTATAATAACTACAATCGATGTATCGTTAAGCAATAATTTTATTTTTATACGGTTAGCAAATGGATAATTCCTAATAAAATTGAGTTTTCAATGATTCAACATTCATGACATATTTTCTGTATTGGTCATTTACTAACTATATGATTATGCATACTTTGAAAACACTTTTGAGATATATAACCAATAGAAAAAATATTTTTGAAAAAATACGACACCCAGCAGGATAGATATAGTAGTTTTCAAATTATATATGTACAATAAAAAGAATGCAACATTCTTAAATCTTGTGAATTAAACCACATGATCATGACACTCGTTCTGAATTATTTTTGCTATACAATCTCCAATCTTCGTTTTGTTCGAGATATAGGTACAATCAAGTAGCCACGATATGTATACAAGTGGATCATCGAAACTAACACAACGGACAAAAAATAATATTCATATTAATAGAATCTCGGAAATCAATCTACACATTTTAGGGGTCATAGTTTTCAACAAAATATACAAAATTCTTGTTTGCAGCGCACATAACAATGTTACAATGCAACGAATGTGGGATTTGGATATGTGTGGTTTTCATTGACATTGTTCCTTAGGATGGGGTTAAGCATATGAATCACAATTAAACTATTAATTGACGCACAATATTGTTTATCTACCTTCGAATAATGTCATATATTTTTTATCCACAGTGTGATTGGTAAATTTGCAATTTAAAATATATCCAACGAATCTAAAATATTTAACGTACTTTTTGTTAACGTCTGAGATTATGTATTTCTTATTATTTCACTTAGTTTAATTTGACTTTCATTTTCTAACTCAGCTCTCGTGAATAGAACATGGATACATAATAAAATAATATCAAACCGCGGTAGCAACTTTTCGCACTGCAAAGCCAACTTAAAATAGGTTGACTGATTTAACTCCGACAGCCTATTATAAATCTATTATAATAGTATCTATATACCTATTACAATACTCTCCGTTTTAGTCTCAGCTCTTAGTAATATGTATTGCAATAATAATAATAATCGTCTATCCATGAATATAATTTAGTAAGTAATACACTTCTTTAGTGCAATTTCAATGACATTCATATTGGCTTAAATTTATCTAACTACTGAATTATGACACAATTATTAACCATGTCGTATCCATGAATTCACTACCAGATGGACGCCTCTCTTTCTTACAACTCATGTTTTTTCGTATATCCGCCAAAATTACTCAATATCCACGGATCTTGGGTTGTAAATGTGATTTTTCCAGAAGCGAGGCTACATTTCGTAACTTATATATATTTTATTAACGGATGTACATCCAAATAATTACAATGTAATTAGGATTAATATCTAGTAATAATTATGTATCCAACGAGCGCGACTTTTTGAAGGAATTGTTCAGGGTGTGAACGTTATGCATTTCAGTATTCTCCATGTCGTTTGCCAACAATTATTATCGTAGCCAATATGACGTACGACCCAAAACAATAGTTTATAGATTGTTGCATTTAATAATAGTCCATGGTATATACAATTATTACCATTTGTGTGAAATGTCTTATTCAAAACAATATATATTTTTTTATTTACCTATATAACATAATATTATAATAATATATATAGTGAAGCAGGGCTGAGATTAGTTTGTATGCTTACTTTACTATGTGTAGTAAAACTTCGCGCGTATGAATTAAATTCATTCCTCCGATAATGGGTAACGTGCTTAACTTGCTGTATATAACGAATATGTGCCGGAAACGAAAGGTTTCATGCATTTACGTAAGTCTTAAACGATATGCGATTTATCGGACCGTATATAGGTTTTTATTTGAAACAATCTATAATATTAAATTTAAATCTGTGGGCATTGGATTAATTCATGATAAATAGTCGTATGCATGTAGTTTTGTCAGTTCTTTCGTTTGGTCAGTCCGTTTAAATTCTTTACAGGTGTTAAGTTTATCCAATATTTCTCCACATTTGAAATTTAAACCGTTTTACAGCTCAACCCGATACCCATAATTATTTTTATGTTCCCTGTTATATACCATTGTTATGGCATAAACACATTAGGTAAGCTTTTACGTTAAATTTTCCTTCACTATCAATGTATTGTGACGTCCAAATAGATGTGAGGCATAGTGGTGTATCAATTTATTGTTATAACTGAAATATTAACGCAGCTGGTTTTGCTTTTGGTGTAAAAATCTTAATTTAAAAACTATCAATATAATTACCGACACGATGCCTGCCTTATACATCGACATAAATTATCGTTTATTTAAATTAATATTGTCCAATATAATAGTAGGTATCAACAATTTAATTTTTCGTGTTTTCTTGATTGTCCTAGTCGATGATTACATTGTTTGCCGTCATTTTCAGGTCACACAATAACTATACCGTGTATCATCCTAGTCCTATATCCTGTGTGGTGTTTTGGTATTTAGGTGGAACAAAAATATGAGTAGGTACATTATTGTATTTATACATTAACGGAGATTGTACCATTTTAGTTATTATATAACTAGTATGTATTTGTTACAAACTAATGTCACGTTTTTTATTTCATTCTAGTTGTAACATCGCCTTGAAATAAACTTTATATTTCAAATAAATGGTACGTTTTTTCAAACACGTTACCACTCGGTGCTGAATGCAGCGAAATGCTGGTCGTTGCAACTGTCATATTATTATCTTCAATGTTTTCCTACCATAATACATGAGTAGGTACAGGCGTTTTCGTACAATTTACCGGACACTAAAAATCAACACGTTTGCCCTTTTGTATCTAATATTAACATAGGTATACTATTATAATGTTTGAGACATTAACATTTTGTTTGTCACCGTACTTAATAGATTTTTGGTTTGTCACCACGTGTTCTTCCCTTTTCTTTCCTCAACGTTTTGGGCTCGTTGCAGGAGCCATTCTTAAGAGAGACCTCTTCGTGGAAAGAAGGAAGACGAACATGCGGAGACAACTGAAAAATGTATTTCGATAGGTATAATAAAGTATCTATACTAATAAAAATAATTATTATGTAATATATATGTACCTACATCAATAGCTATGTATACGGAGGTTTATAATTTTTTGACATTTCCATGCTTGGGTTTCCTCTCGTTCAATAAACCGGCGCTTGTCGTGCTGACCCGAATCGCGAAACTGGATATAGAATATGAGCAAAAGTGGACATATCCGTGAACCGAAGCGAAAGACATAATAATCCTTACCCTGTCACGATAATGTCACTATACCTACATTATTTTTCTAAATAACTATATTTTTACATATCTATAATAGTATTATTATCGCGTACAAAAAAATACTTATGTTGTATTTCTGATATTTGTGTGCCAATGATAATTTTCCAAATAATTTGTAAATAGGTAGGTATATAAATATTATGTTTTTCATTATTGCTCTGCCTTTCTATGGCACAATAAATAGAAGAGGATACCAGATGTCGCCAAAGCAAGAGTAGTTTTTTCTTATACTACCCATCATTAATTCAGAGTTTCTTAACCTTTTGGCGTGGTACCCAGATTAGGAAAATAGTGTTTTCTTTTTTCCAAAAAAATATTAGATAATAAATTTAATGATCAAAATTTTCGTCTAAATATAAAATTCCGCCCAGAATCGAAATTCAGAGCTTTTATTAGCTCTCTCTTCGAAAAAACAATTTACGGTTTTCATAATGATGTTTGTACATTATTTAATGTACAGATATATTAAACTGCTATTTATTACTTATTTAAAACCAAAAACACAGAGTACACATAATTAATTGGAACTGAAATACCTAGCGGGTGTGGAGTAACAGGCAACCGATCTCGAGTGTGGAAGAATATGGGATAAATTTAAACATGTGTCAAGAATATGTCATTCTAATCTCATCCTTCGTTCTGACAACTGCTCTCGGTTTATGCGCTGACGCTCATTCAATATTTGTGTATTTGAAGGTACACACTATTTCACGTCTATAATGTGTGTTCCATTTCTGTAGGACACTCACACATTCAAAACCCTTTTTCAAAATGTAGTGGATTATAGCGGATAGCCTACCTGAATTATATTTATTAATCTGTTATGTGGGTTTAAACGAGTATAGGTATATTATTTATTATTGTATACAATATACATAGATATTAGAATAATGTCAGCATCAAAAATCAAAATATATTTTTTGCTTTACGAATAAAATTAAACTAAAATTGTAATAAATTAAAAAGTAGTGTTAATAACCCGATTACGGGAACCGTACCAGTTTGTTGCGTCAGATCTTACCTTATCCAGCGATAGTAAAACTTTTATATCAATCAGCATAAATTAATTTGTAAATATTTTTCTTTACATATTTAATTTGATACCTATATTTTATTGTACAAGTTTAACGTTTAACTGTTTAGGATAACTTATTTCTTTTTTCCATGGACATTTAATTCCGTCTTAACAAGTCGACAAATATCAGCAGCTTCTAACAGCTAATTTTTTAATTTTACATTAAAACAGGTTTTAGCTTCGTAAAATTATCTTATTTATGTATGTAGTTGTTAGTCAAATTCGCGGAAACATCGATGTGTCTATTATAACAGGTGACTTTGACTTTACACCTGTTACTGAGTATTTACTGCGAAAGTATCACCTATTCAAACATGTACATAAGTGGTCTAACTAATTTTTGTTTTTTTTCTTCTTGTTTTGCAGATATATCAGTGTCGTCGCGACTGCCTGCGGATTTTCAACCTGACACAGGTAAATATTAAGATTAATGATATTTAAAGAAGCACATACATTATGTATATTTTAATATGATCAATTAATTATATAATAGGATTAGGTTCCAATAAGTAGTGTACATTATCTACTATTATCGGATATCCATATTAGGATAACGATTTACCAGTGAAGACTCTGTATTAAACGTTTTTATAACTTTTACATCTAATTAATATTTTTTTTTTTTTTTTTTTTTCGACCATGTCCGATCCTGATAGGATCATATGGGCCTCCACAGAGTGGAGGTTTGTATTGACAGATTTTGTTTTTTACGAGAAATGGATGTCAGCCACTTGCTCAACCTATTAGGTCCATACCCTGACACACACAAATTGAAAAACAATTTTTGTACTTGCCAGACCCAGGATTCGAACCTGGGACCCACGGCTTTGTAGTCCAACGCTTATGCCGCGCGGCCACCGTGGGCGTAAATTATTTAGGTAATACAAGATTTTTTAAACCTATTAGAATAATTGTTACGGATAATGCGAATTGATACTATCGAAAATAATACATGGCGAGAATCATTTAAATATCATGCAATTATTCGAACAATATGTATGCAAGCCAACAAAAAGAAGGGTAAATGACTAAATTAGAACGATTTGAACAAAAATGATATTTAAGAATAATAATATGAACGGAAACTAATCAGTTTATATGAAATTGATGGATTAGCCCAAACACGTTGAATCTTTTCCCAGAAGCTTGGAGGTGATTTTCTTACAAACTTCGCTGAAAGCAATTTAAGTTTGATTAAGTATCTGCTACTTTTGTGTGTAAATGAGGTAGTATTTTCTCAGGGTTTGTATAGCAATAATTATTAATGATAATATGAGTCCTTTTATTTATGCCATCACTTTCATACGTTTAGGCTCTATTTAGGTTAGCCCGAAAAAATGGTGCTCGTTACTTGATTTTATTGTCTATACCTACTCTATACTCTATGTCTATAACACTGTGGTGCATTATTATTCTTTTCGTTTCCTCATCGTTTCGTTTAAGACGTTTGGGTACCTACACGTTCAACAGGCAGTTTGTCTACTACTGCAATTTACTCGATCTCTAAGGACTTGGTCATTTCCCATCCGTTGTATCCAGTTGAAAAATGTTTCGAAAATCAAAAATAATGTAACTTAGGAACATTGGTGACATTTGTCCTCTGAAATAAGGCAAACGATTACGTAAACTAATATATTATTATTTCATTGGGCTACAACGATACATGATCATTCGCCATTATTGGGCGATTGATAGAAGTGCAAACAAAACAAAAACTGGATAAAAAAATAGTAAAGTAAAGAAGATATAATCATCAGCCAGGGTCAATCCACTGTTGGATGAAGGCCTCCCCAAGCGTCTTCCAACTCTCTCGGTCCTGTGTCGTTCGCTGCCACGTTCATTCATTCACGTTCATTTCCGCCGAACTTTACCAGTTCGTCAATCCAGCGGCTTTTAGGGCGACCCTGTGGCCGTTTCGTGCCCCTTGGGTACCACTGGATGACGGCATTTGTCCAGCGGCCGTCCTTTCGGCAAGCAATGTGCCCCGCCCATCTCCATTTCAGCTGTTTGGCAACGTCTATTACCTACATCGCGTACTCCTGTCTGCTTCCTAACCCATTCGTTTCTCTTACGATCCTTTCGCGTGATGCCCAACATGCACCTCTCTATGCCTCGCTGTGCGACTCTTAGCCTTTGGACATCTCTCGTGTTGAGGGTCCACGTCTCGCAGCTATACGTGAGCACGGGTAGCACACATTGCTTGAACACCCTACGCTTAAGACATGATGGTAGGTCACTCTTGAAGATACTATTCAGACGTCCGAAAGCACTCCATCCCAGCTTTGTTCTTCGAGGAATTTCATCGTGCGTGCTTCCGTCTATGGGCACCTGCTGTCCGAGACAGACGTAGCTGCTGACTTGCTCGAGTTGGGTGCCATTAATACAGATAATCGCAAGAAGATATAATTAATCTAAATAATGATAAAAATTTTATCACGTCTGTATTTTTATTAAAGGGTAAAAAAAATTATATACCTACATACAAACATGATTTATTGTAAAATAATAAATTAAATGTTAAATTGTATTAAATACTTTTTGTATGTAGGTGAGGTAGTGTTTCTGAAACTTTTCATACTCTGGACTCAGAAAAGGTTAAAAAGTTAATTCATTTTGTGTAGTAGTTAAGTATAATATATCAACACATTGTAAATTAAATGATCTATACAATTTTACTAAGTACCTTCATTTTTATTGCACTTACGTACAAAATTTCTTAGATAATTCAATTATTAAAAATCGTTTGTTAATATGTACATAGTTAAATTTTATGAAAAAGCTCTTAACATTTTTAGCTTATCTTTAATTACTATTGGAATTATTGTTATTTTTACGGATTTAGTAGTAGTATCTACCTACCTATAAATGTGTTAATGTTAATAGTTTGGGAAACGGTGAAGTTTTGCGGTAATAAAATGACTCATGGTAGTCCGACCACATCGCCTGATTTTTTGTGATCCATATTGATCTTACGACTCATTCCCGATCTTTTTCCACTTTATTTATCCTCGGTGACTTCATTTGATTCATTTTACGTTCGCCTACCTACACAGTGATACTAATAAAAATATTTAACCACAATACAATCAATTAAAAAATAAACAACGTTTTATAATGCATATTATTGTAATGTAAATAAATATACATCTTTCAATTTTTATATTTACAGTACAATCGGATAAAATATTATATACCTATTGGGCCACCGACAGAAATGTAGATGTAAACTTTTTTTTAGCATTAACGTTATTCTCATGTAGTAGTACAGCGAAACATTCCCAATAACTATCAATCTAAACCTAAGTGTCCTAAACGTAGGCTATGTCAATATCTGAATTTGAGGTCTTTGTGGTTAGGTAAAGAAGAATCGAAAATATAGAAATAACGTTGCTCGAAATTTAAAACTTAAAAATCCCTCAAGCAAGCTCTGTTTTAATTGCAATTGCATTAATTGCGTTTCGCCCAGGTGTCGTATAAATGTCGAAAATTAGGAATCGCTGGCATCATTGGGAGCTACATCATCTGCATAATCGTATACTTATATATATATTGTAGCATTGTAAATACATTTCCCAAAATATTGCATCTACTTCGTGCCAATTGCAAAGTCCGATGGAATGTTTAGCAAATTTTAGTTTATTCTATAATGTTAGTAAACATTACATTTTAAACTTGCAATGCAAGTCGACAAAATAATAATTATTAGAACAAATACTATAACTACGGATATATGTATTCTTATGAGACGAAATGTGACTTAATTTAAAAAAAATTGAAGGCTGTCACTTGAATAAACAGTCTTATTTTATGCTACCTATTAATTTGTTTTATGTGACCACGAAATGTTGATTCACATTATGAAAAAAGCCAGGGCATTATAATGGCATATGCATTATGTACATCTTTCCTTACATTCTAGTTATCACAGATACCTATACATTAACCTAACATAGCATGGGCATTTAATATCTATTATTCTATAATCTATATAAACAATATAACAACACCAACTTATCGGTACCCATTTCAATACAAATAATTGGATATAAGGACTGTCGCTCAATTCACGTGAATTATTATTATTCAATATAATAATCGTTCTCAGGTAATTATGTAACACGTATATTGTATTATGTAAGGTAGCTAATGCAGTGTGGTTGAGATTACTTCACTCGAGTAAACTGACCACCTCGCCGCGCTATGATTTGATCATTCAGTAATCACTAAAGACGTGAAGATTTAGGCAGGCTGAGCGATGATTAATTTAGAAGACAGTGCATTATTTTAAAGCTTGAAAAAATATCGATCGATTTGGTTGGGGGGGGGGGGGGTAGATTCTACAACCCTACGTCCGTAAGATAAAAATATTTTTGGTTATCATTAATCTTATCTGTATTTAATAAACTATAATATAATACGATAAGATACATTATTAAATATGTTTTTTTACTGCCATTGTCGATGTCTAGACCGCTAAACTTGTATACGAAACCATGGCCATATATGTAAAAGATGAACTAAAGCAATTTGTAAAGGTCACGGTCCTTTTAAATATATACCTAGTACAATTATTGAATTCGATGTTAATTTTTAAGTTCAAAACCATTTCACAACTACATTTTACTGACACGGACATTATCGTTTAGTAGTAATAGTATTTTTTCATATCTAAATTCTAAATAAATGTAGGTAAATACATACATACTATGTAAATGTGTTGGTTAAATTTATTTGTATGGTCAATGATTTTTTTTTAAATTCCACCATTTTGTTACTCTGTCCTTGTTTTATGTAGATTTATCTCTGCTCTTTATAATATGAGCCATACGTACATGGTCCCATAAATCACTATCGTATCGCTCTCCAGTCTTCTTGCTTCTTCCGGCATCCCGTGACTCCGCCGTGTATGCCCTCTGAATGATATTTAGCGGCCAATTGCCTTGAAAAGAAATGCATGCTAGGGTCCAACGTTGTATCTGCACATTAGATGTTGTGACGGGAGAATGCGTGACCTCACTTACTTCGTCATTTTCGAATAACCCACCTTACTACATACCGGTTAACCTCAAACATAATATTATGTGCTTTAAGGTTCAAATACATTATGATGCACGTCGCGCAGTGTCATGATGTCACGGCGACAAATTTAGTCTCTGGTTTCGTCATTCTGCAGAATATTTTGAACAATCACTATCTCTATAAATTCAATGATGGAAAGTGCCAACTCTAATGTATTAGTATTTTGAATTATTATTAATTATTGATATTAATTTCAATGAATTTTAATAGTTTCTACGTGTGCGTACGTTAAAATCACTTGCGTTATTGCATCCATAGATAATATTTTTAACATAACCCAACCTGCAGATCATAGATATTAGACAACATTCTTATCGAAAATACACAGTGCCAACCGCTAAATTTAACGCGATTTTGACATGAGTCAAAAATGTGTAGGCATGTAGAATGATAAAAAAAGTTCACTGAGTCATGCGGGTGTCGATGCAGAGCGGTACGCGTGAGGGACCTCATTTTTGTTCTGGTGATTTCAGCAGATTTTCCTACTGACAATATTCGTTTAAAGGTTCAAAATGTGCTACGGGATGGCAGCATTAGTATGATAACATTTTAAACACCAAGAAAAATGAAGTTACACATTTTTTCCCCGTAGCGGCAGCTAACTGTGACAGCATGTGACAGTACGCGACGTGCATCATAATGTAATCACAGCATTACGATCGGCGTAGAGTTGGTCTGGGTCTTTGCGAGGTGCCAATTCTATTCAATATGAGTTAAAATCACCATGTCTTACTTTCCAAGATCACAATATATTTTTTTAAGTTTTATAGCATCTTAATACCATGATTGATAATATCCAGTCAACTGTTTGTTTTTTTTAAATTGAATTTTGGCATCACCACAAACTTTCACGTCGCTGATGTTTTTGTAGAATACTTGCTATGTATATTTTGAAATATCAAACATTAAACAACTACAACTTTACCGTATAAACGTTATGTATATTTACTGCCTTTAGAGTAGACTAACAATTAAAATGTGTATTTATCATGTACCAAGATTTTAAGACAAATATACGTAATACAGTAAATTTTAACTGTAAAAGTTTACTTTAATTTAGGCATTAATTAATGAAATTAATGTCGTCAGTTTCTTACAGCAATATGTAATAATAAAACTAGTAACAATCATTATTGGTTAACAACACACTGCTATTTCTCATGTTGTTATTAATTTGTAAAAGGACTTGAGAGAGAAAAGAAATGATTTAATTGCTCACAAATTAAACAAGACTTACCTAGCTGATAAAATTGGAAAGTGCGTTTCCGGTGCAACCTAATATGTAGATATCGTGAGCAACCTTAAACACTGTTGTAAAACGTTAATCATTCCAATAGACAATAATCAAGATTAGTTTGTGTAATGTATGACACCTACATTCCTACCACAATGGGATAGTTAGTTGCAAAGCATCCATTTCTGAAGCAATGCGTGCGGGTTCGAATACCGACTCAAAATGTTTTTTTTTATTTACCAGTTTATCACAATGTTCTTGTGCTTTAAATCGAAATTACCGTTAAATATATGATAAATTGTTTTAAAAAAACATACTTATTTGAAACTTATCGTGTTTTTATATTTTAGTTTGTGTTTGATTGTATTTAACTATGCTTTACGCAGTTAATAATGTTGATACCTACACCTCCTTAGTTATAATTATTTATATGTTACCCAATCTAATATGAATTAAAAAATCATTATATTCATTATAACTTCCACATCAGTGCTTATAAACCTTTCTGACTTTGCAGCTACTTAAATATAGTGACAAAATTAAATTAAATTATAGAACATTGTCTAGGTAGGTATTTAACAGATACGAAATTATTTTATAATAAAATTAAACTGTTTTGTTCTGTTTAATGCCTAGTCACGAGTCTAGACCAACGTACATCGGTTCGATAAACAATAAATTAAAACACTGTTTGAAAGGTGTATAAAACTTGTTTCTGAACTTTTAATATATTCTGATACAAATGTCTATGTATTTTTATTTTCCAAACCGGGTGGAAAACTTTATTCATATAGGTATGTACAGGCTGGTTTGGACTAGGCTTAATATAATTTCTTTACATAACATGCTCACATTTATCTCACTAATTTTGAACTTTTATATGTACCTACTTCTTTCATATGATTTTAATTAATATTGGGTAGGTACCTAGGTGCTTACTATAATATTTAATTATTTTTAAATAACACAAAAGCTTCTTTTTATGAACATTATATAATTTTAGAAAAACACTAACTGAGAGAGTATATCACAAACCAATAGAAAAAACTTTTTTTGAAAAAAGTAAGCCAACCGGTCGGGAATCGAACCCGGCATCTCCAACGGGTAAACGCCCCAAACTCGTCGCATTCAACCATTATGCTACGGAAGACATACTAATGACGACAATATTTTAAGCTATTGGCTATTAAATACCTACCACTCAGCGCTCTTCGAAATCATGTTACTTCGGCAATCGATTTTTGTTTATTAAATCAAAGTAGTTAGCTATTTTACTATTACAAATGATTACTAACCGACGTCTAGGAATTTCTCCAATATTTTTTAAGCAACTTCTTGTACTTGCTAATAATTTTTAATTAACCATTTCTTTTATTCAAACGAATAATTCACAAGATTTAAGAATATATCATTCTAATTATTGTTGACACTTTTCTTATTTTTCCCAAGATACAACTTCAGTTAATATCATTGTTTTAACAACGCATATCTTCGACAATGATTTTTGCGAACTGATAACTATTAGCTAGGTACCTACTTTGTTTATAAATATCTAATAAAATGATACCTACCCTGCGACGGTTATTTTCGCTATTTAATTTTACAAGATATTATATACGCGGCCAAAGGTCACATCTGTTTTCCTCCTGTCTACGGATTTTTTCAGGAATCTTTATATTATGTCATATTTTTTTTTAGAACTTAACGTGTACCTTGTTGTTTTAGGTAAGTATATGAGTGTTATAAATCAATTATGAAGAATTCAACGCTTCATTAACTATCATTCTTAATATTATTGTATTTTATAACAGAGCTATTATAAGTATACCTCGTATTAGTAGTACGTTCTAAAAGCTTTTTTGCGTAAGAAAATTTATTGTAGACCAACTCTGAAAAAGCTGTGACGTTTTTTTTCTGTTTTAGGAAAAGTTACATGCCTTTATAAATAATACTGTGAATGAAACAAATAAACGTAAAACGTACCGGTGACAAAATATCTATGAAATAAGATGACTAATAATTATTTAGTCGTAGATGACTTAGAGATCGAAAAACGAGCGAATCGCTTTTAAATATAAATAAATAGTCTCGTAGGAGAGAATCAAATCATTCCTGCTATTTAAAATATTGATATTCGTATTTTTCGACGGTTAACCGCTTCGGAATCAATTACACTCGATAATAATTACACTAAATTCTAAAAAATGTAGGTTTGGTTATTCAGCTATTGTCTACCAATATCAAGATCCCAGCGTGCTTGTTAAATGTGTGCTTCGATTAAAATTGTATGTGTGTAGATAATACTTGAATATGCTTTCAAACCATTAAATGAAAGCAACGATATTTTTATTTTAAAATATCTCTCGTAACCGCAACATCGCGTATGCGACCACTGTGTAAATGTTGATAGGCGCCATTCTCTCGTATTTTTTGCGTTCTGAATTATCGTGAATCATTTTTCGGTTTTGTATTATTATTTTGACATCAATTTCATTCGTCGGCCGATTTCTTGGAAATATTGGTGTGATTGTTGGTTCAAGTTAGATTTTAATGATTTCTTTCAGCAGAAACAATTTTATTGGCTACTAACATCACATTAAATTTCTTGGTTTTGCATGCTTGATTTCAAGTAAAGACTATTTTATATATGCGGAACATGAAATGCTAGATAATCAATATGCTATTTTTTATGCCAACATCTTAAAATCGCCTCAAGAGTAAAAGTACCATTATTTGTATGCGAAAGAAAAGGGGAGTTAAGTCTAAAATCACTACTTTCCGGGAGATATAGCTAAAATGAGATTGTGTTTTGGTCCACGTTGTCTGCGAAAATCTATGTTTCTGTATGAAATCTACTCGGTAATTAAGCGACGGATATGGCTAATTTCATCATATTTAACTCTTTTCAGACCTACCTATTTCTTTTTTGCTTTCGCTTACAAATACACAGATTATTATTACGTGTGAAGTTCCAAAAGGTTTTTTTGGGATGTGAATTACGAGGGATGCCAATAAAATGCATATAATTAAATACAGCTACGTGACTTAGAGGACAGTCGACTTATTGTTTATGAAGTGTGCATCACTTACTATTTATCATATTTGTACGTCAGGTGTTTCGGTCACCGTGATCTTTATCAAGTATGCGTACCGAAATCTACGTTTGTGTTTATGTAGTGTGTTCATTTATTGTCAATACTGTGTGGTAGAGGGCAGAAATGGAGATATGTAGTGTTCGACAAGGAAACATTTCATCAGTTGTCATGAATTACCATCAATCCTTGTTTTTATTGAATGTCACGAATATCCACTATTTGTAAAATTAATAGATACTAGGGTCATGAAAATTAAATTTAAATTGTGATCAATACGATTTGTGTATGTTTGCTTTGATATCAATTTTAAATAGTAAATAGAAGAATAATTATTGTTTTCAATTTAGTACATATTATGTACATATTATTGGTAAGTAGATATATTGTTTATGAGGATCATATGATAATTTATTTAGTTTATAGATTTTCAATATGCATCTATGTTATTATAAGGACACGAGCAATTTTATGTGCAGTGGCGTGCATCGCGCAATCTCGTTTAACGTTAATAATACAAGATTAACACCGGTGTAATTTGACAGCTACGGCGGATTTAATTTCCAACGGATTCATTATGCAAAACAGATTAAAACGTCGTTTTAAATAATGATTGCACTCCAGTGACCAGAGAAAACGTCCGACTTTAAGTAAATAAGGAAAAATGAAAATGTCAGTGAGTCAATGGAAAGAGGCTGGTGTACCGTAGTTTACGATGACCGACCGATTGTTTGAAAGTAACGTACCTACGCAAAACAAGATAAATTACTATTTCCGCTTCAATATGAAACATATTATAGATGTTGGGAACAGTGGATTGTTTTGAGGATCGTAAATAAGCAACGTAGTTTTAATATACGATTAACTTTTTTTATATTAAACTGCATGAATATTATCATACAGAAAGATTACATTTTATATGCGCGCGTTATCAAATAACCGAAGAGAACTAACTAGTATCACGCCGCACAGACAGGTGCGGCGTAAGAGTGGGAAGAAGAATCTGTCTCCCTCTTACAAACAATAATCGGTATCTAGCAGCGTCGGACAGCGAGCGCTAGATGTAAACACGTACTTCTTTATTCTTATATTATTAATTATATTATTTAATTATATTAGACATCTATCTCTCAACACTAACAACATATTATGTTTGGATTGATTGTCTCTTAGCAAATAAACTGCCCATACCCTGGGTCCAAACTCAAAATATATGTACTTACATAAACACCATTGTAGCATGCAAAAATACAAGAACTTTACTTAGTTCACCCTTGGAAAGTTCTAAAAGCACAAGGCCACGTAATTTCCATCCATCCATGGTTACGTCCTGTCAGAATTAATTGGGCTATAACTACAAGTATGTTAGCTTTCTCGCTATTATTAATACTTTCAATAATTATTATGTAACACTTAGGTACTGAATTTATAAATTGCTATAGTTCATCGTTCTTCTCTCGTGCGTTTCGTTGTATTTATTTACCTGGTATTAACGGACGTATCAGGAAAACAGTCGAGCGGCAAGATTGGAGATTTGCTGTCATCTGTACCGTTACCTGCCGGTGTCGAAGGTATTATTCGCGACTGGTTGCCACTTTTACACCGATGTTGACTCATCTCATCTCACCTATACTCACCGACATTAGATGCATCAAGTTTAATAGTAGCCGACAATATTAATTGTTATTACCTTCCTACATTTTATTACTCTGTAATATTTTATTGTTATTTTAAACATTTTTTTCTGTAAACTAGTATTATATTTATTCTAAATATTATGAATTAATATGGTCGCCATGCCTAAAAATATTGGCGGGGGTAAAAAGAAACAGTAAAGTTTATGACACATAGAGCGCGATGCTCAATTCGTACTTACCATAAAATAACAGTAAAATTTGTAAATAGCCGAAATCCATCTGTTAACTATAGATTATAGAGATAAGGAATCCTTAACCATAGACTACTTTTGTTATGAACTCACCCCTTTCTGTATTACCATTTACCACTGACAGCTGCTGTCAAAATAAATTTACATGTCTATAAACAGCCCATTCACTCAAATTCATTTAACAATTGATCTCAATATGGGTGTTGAACAACTATTAAATATCCGTGACATTTAATACGACATTTTTCCTTTACTTTCGTTGATTCTGTACATGTATTAATTTAGGAAAACCGATTATCGAATTGAAATGTCAGTGTCAATGAATTATGAATTAACTTTTCTTATTCGGATTTAGATATTTATGTAATATTATACCAATAGATATGTAGTTGAAATATATAAGTACTTAGTTACCTACACACCAACATAGTAATATTAGTTTTAATCACTCTATATAATTATTCATATCATGGCATATTTGTAATGATTGTAAATGACAAAATCTGACATTTCAACGGCAAGTGTTACCGTATCGGGAAAAACATGGGTCAAAAAATAACTTATATTATTCACTAATTGCGGAGACATTTAATGATTTTAATTAAATATTAATTGTGTATTTATAGTTATTGAATTTATTTTGTATATTTTTCATATTTTTGTCATCGTTTAACAATTACAAAATAATTTACCTAAATTATGAAAAAGAGAATTTTTATATATGGTAATATTTTCAATAGAAAAACAGAACGAAGCTATTGCAGATCTGGTGGACCATAGACAACTCGATCATAACTATGGAAGGCTTTCTGGATAGTGTTTTGTTGTAATTTTGTTGTAATTATGACAGACGATTGAGCATCGCGCTCATAATGTTAACTTTGTGATAAACGCTATAGAAAATTATTGCTTGTCTATGAGTTTGTCACATCTATCATACATAAAGTACCTACCTACACCATTTTACAGATAATTAAAAGAACCGTCTTTCGGAACCATTTTTCTAAGATGTCGGCCAAAAACATTTAATGTAATGTGTATTGTACTAAAAAATGTAGTACCTACTTATGCAAAATTTTAAGTTTTTGTCATAATTATTATAAGTGTCTGTGTTATCTGGGAATTTTCTTGGTGTAAAGATATTTTGATTATTAAAATAAATCGTGCTATTTAATACTTTGGACGCGGAAGACGCACACGGTGCGTAATGACCAGGCGGCCGATCGATGTAATTAACGTGCATTTTAAAGGGGGCAATTAAAATCTCATTATCTATTCAGCAGCGAAAGCGTTAATACTGTCCTTCCAAGGAATAAGGAACAAGTGTCTCGCAAAATTTGTGAAAATGAGTTATGAATGCCATCCGTTAGCTAATTTTGAAGGCTATGTTCTGTTCACTTTAAAATCAGTATTTTCACTAAAATGCCGTTAAAGTCCTTAGTGAAAAAATGAACATCCGCTAAAATGATACACATTTCTTGGCAAAAAGGCACTCATTGCACCCTATTTATTGCAGTTACTGTTTATTATTACTTTGTTTGTATTTTAACATCCTACTAATAAAAAATTATACCTTTTTTTTATTAATTCACAGTAGGTACTCAAATTTGAAAAAAACACATGTCATTTATTTCGAAAGTGTGTGAGTCATTTACTGCCTTCTTCCTTGGAAGGGCAGAATACTTGATTCAACATGATTTAACAACGATCATAACTGATGTCGCCCCCTTCTTACATTCCGGGACATTCTTAACTGAATCAAAAATACATTTTAAACAGTTATGTATATGTACCTACTATTTATTATTATATTATATTGTGTTTTATTTTAATTTATTTCTATGGACACAGACTGTAAACCATTTTCTATATATTATACCTATAACTAAAGATTAAGATTTTTCAAGTTAACTTTCCTACCATTTTATTATATTTTTACCTTTACCTGTAACTCATTTACGATCGCGATACATATATATTATAACAACGAACTAACAGTATTAAACTTGGCCCACTCACTGTCAACCAAGCGATGTCTACGTTTTTTATTTATTTAGATCGCGTTATCCATTGTCACACGCTCTTTAAAACCTGCCCTCAACAGGTTATAATATCACATAATAATTATAGTAAGTACATAATATTATTATGATGCAGAGTTAAAACGGTCCATGCGAGTCGTCGGAGTGAAAACAGGTTCTTTTTACAACTGGGCCAGGAGTGTTGTGTATTGATTGTCAGCGCAAAGTTGCGTCGGCTGACTGACTGAGTGACTCCCTGTCGTTCTTTCCGGTCGGTCACTCGACTTCTCATGCTCAACTTCCGCCCAAATGCGTTTCCTTCGCTTTTCTCACGCCACACTTACTCTAATCGATCGATGCTTTTAAGTGCAATCCATAGTTTACGGCCGGATTTCAGCTTTATGACTAGGTACCTAACTAAGATTTTGTAGTTAGAACGTAAATCACATATCTATTTAATTGTAAGCTTCTAAAATGTGATAAAATGTCTGATCATTATATAGAAACGACGAGACGTTTACGTTGGGAATGAAAGTAAAATGTGTCATTATTGCTGTATATTTTTTTGATTGGGTACGTTTTTGATCGTAACGATTCAATACCGGTAATATTCATACAACATGAGGTCTCACCGGACCATTGTGTTTTTGTATTGTCATCTAAATTCTAAAATAATCC
Organism: Rhyacophila brunnea; assembly: GCF_057557595.1. Lineage (NCBI taxonomy): Eukaryota > Metazoa > Arthropoda > Insecta > Trichoptera > Rhyacophilidae > Rhyacophila > Rhyacophila brunnea. The sequence continues at coordinate 23,421,663 of NW_028233350.1, forward strand.
TAACTTGAACTCTTTTTTTTGATATTATTGTAGAGACAAATATACCTAATTCGTGTTGTATTAAGTACATAATATAGCTAAAGTTTATACTAAATTAGATACTTACCTATGTTTTGGAAGGTTTTGCGATATATAAGTTTTATGAAATACTCATCGTCAAACAATAACAGTTTGAAATCTCTTATACGTGAAGGCTTTCTGATACTATTGATGACATTCTATCGGTTGAACTATATATATATCTCCGTTATTACTTTTATTCCTAAAAAGATATCTTTGAATCACAAATGCATCCCCGACCCAAATTAATTAATATTTCTACAATCTGTAATTTATATTATTTTTTAATTAATATTTTGTAGCCATTCCAATTTTTATAATGCACAATTGTGTTCGTATTGTATACGTTGCTATATATTATTTCCAGAATAATGACTTATTAATTCACATAGTAGCACAAAGATAATGTTAAGAATAAATTTGGTTGTTAATTTATTCAGGGAATTTTCTTTGAATTTGAGCATTTTCTGAAGTATTTCTTAGTGTGGTTTTTCAATTACATTCCTAAGTCGAACCCGCACATTTTAGGCTTTTAATTACCCAATTATTTACTGTATATACGGCCTAATGAAAGGCAGGTATTTTAAAAAGTCTACGTTTGTATGTAGTGCTCCGTTGCTTTGCTTCAAGGTTTTTATAAAACAGTTTTAAAAATCCGCATATTAATGTGAAATATGTAAGCCTTTATATCGCCAGCCGGCACTTTATCCTGACAGTTTAAAATGCTATCGTTTATAAATCTTAAAAACGGAAGATAGCATCTCTTCGTGACGTATTTTTATTATGTTACACAATACCCTTTCAATTCCGATTTAGTTTTGTTTAAAATTAAAAAAAACTTGTTTCCCATGCCTTTGACTATCTACCTACTATTGTGACTTTGTATATTAATAATATGTAACTATGTTGGTTTAAAGTTTAAATAATATAATAGTATAGCTGTCCATTTGAAGACTTTTTGAAGAAAGACAAAGGATAGTCGACTGTAAAGTGTATTTTTCCAAATTGTGGTAATACTAGACATATGCCATAAGAAGGGCCAGGGCCAGGTGCAATGGAGAGATATGGGAGATGCATATGTTAAGCAGTAGATGTCTGCAGGCTGCAGAATAAAATTTTGTATGATCTTCACCTGAGTATGTTATTGTATGGTAGTTTTTGAAACCTTACTGTCCGTAATTCCGTAACCTATTATTATAAAATGAAAAATTCAACATCTTTCCATGTCTTCAATGGATTTTGCGAGATCGTTTGAGGTATGTAATTCATTTGTGCATAACACTATCTAATTTGACTTCTCTCTTTGTAATAATCTTGCTATGTATTCATCCTTGTGTAATTTTTATTTGAGTCCATGTGTCTGCCATATTATAGTAGAATAATATGATAATAATTCAGGTAGCATATCGGCTCGGAAAGGGTTAATATTGTATTATTGTTTGCATGTCGCTTTATGCTCTAATATTGTCACGCAATGGCTCGCCCAGAGGAGAAAGCAGATAATTTATCTTTATAGAAATGATACAAACGAGAGATTGCATTAAAATTTTCATAAAACTATACGTCCGTACTTACTTACCTCACTTGTATAACCGTGACCGTCAAAGCAAATGGTCTATTGATTCTAGAATGTCCAATAACCAATTAACATTGAATATAATTTTACCCATACATAATATACCAATGTGTTATAGTTTGATATATATTTAGATCGGGTGTAGTTACAATTATTATTCACCGTTATTCAATGGGGGTTTTCATATTCGCTATTTCATTAAAATCCGTGATGGACATCCGTGAGCCGATACAAATTTCATACTCAAGCTTGCGAAACTGAAAGGCACACGAGTCTGAATTATTGCATAGGTACTGTATCTACCTATTTAGATTTTTTAAAACTTTATCTTCACGGAATTGTTTATTACTGTTATTTACTCCGAAAGCCGAATCTAACTAAGCGTGCGTAAACTTTATTCGTGGATTCACTTCATTTTGTTTCATGACATAATAATATAATGTTTATCATAAATTTGTGGACGTCGCGGCAAGTGCCAAGAAAATATTATATGAACACCCCAGAGCTTTCTACGGGTCACCCACATTGACCACAGAGATAAATGCATGTTTATATATTTTCCACAGCTTTAATTAAATATTCGTACGCAGCCTGCTCATTCAATTAATCAATAACTGAAGACCCCTTAGACACTCTGATTTATTGAAGCTCACAAATAAGCTTGATTTCATTTTAAACTACTGTTTGTACTTTCATTGAAGCTAGAAGATTTTTTTATGGCATAGTTTGGAAATTTCTTTAATATTTAATGCCTCTTCACTTTCATTAGCATTTAAAATTCAAATAGTAACTATTATTTAAGACATTTTAAATGCTAGTTAATAAGTTTACAACGAGATATTGCTTATTTTTTCCTAATAATTACCTTCTCATTGTTATGAAAGATTCCACATGTTATTTAGTGTATCTAATAAATAAGTAATTGTCCCATAGAATAGATTCATATACGTAGTTACCTTGCTATGCAATTCATAATTTCCGTTAAATATCTAGTATGTTCTTGAATTGGCATTTACGTGATAGGTACAATTAAATGGTAATAACAACTAATGTGATCACTGGTCACTGATCGCCAACGTCAGTAATGAGGGAAAGGTTATGTAATATTAGTAGGCATATACGAGTTACTAAACTTAGCATGGGGGGGGTACTGTGAATGAACTTGGGGTAGTAAAAACAGTATTCTAGTCAAGAATTTATTAACCCTGTTTTATATATTTAACACGACGTTCTATTCATTTATCGTTGGTTTGTTCTAAGGATGGGGGTTATAACAGGAAACCGATAGCTGTCTACATTTATCTTAACTCGAATATGGCTGCGGCCGATTGCGATGGTGGTGTTGCTATTTTACCATATATAAAATATAGAATATCAATATAATTAGATAGTTCTTATTTTATATTGTATTTGGTAGAAACTAGCAGTGGCGGTAACTAGAAACGAGATTGAGATACTCTGATACGTACTAATATATTTTGTATTATTACTGTGGGTACATAATAATATAATGCTGCGCAACACTAAGCCGAGAAGACCTCTGTCTTTCGACTTTGCTCGGTCGATAGGAGACGTTTAAATCAGGCGTCCGGACGTGAATCTCTCAACAAAATAATATCCACCATTATTGCAAGAGCGTGCCGGTCGCATGCTGTCATGCAAAATGACTACTTTCCTCAAGCCGACAGCCGACACAATATTATAATGACGGCCACGTCTCTTTTTCTGCTCGGGCCCGCCGCTGGTACAAACCGTTTCATCCAGCGATTTCTATCACTGATACATTTTCCTTCTACTTTGATCAACATAAACATTTAGAATTTCTAAAATGATGTACTTGTCAGAATTATCGTGTTTTCCGATTAATATTAAAATAATAACACCTACATATTATTATTTCGAAATTAAAAAATAAAATTTATATCGTTTCTGTACCGTCGTGGGAATCGTTCCCCGAAGCGGACTTTAAGTAGGTAGACTGTTGTGGTATACGGGTGATGCAGTATCATCTTGTATTACGCTGTATTTTTAAGGATTAACAATAATTGTTAACTATAATTATATTGATGATAAGTATGTAAGTATCTTGTTTTTACAATTGCGATAAGCGATTAGCGAACCAGAGAGTACTCGTAAGTTTAAATTTGAATTTATGTATCTAATATAGTTATTATTTAGTAAATATTAAAATTGTCGACAGCTAGTCTAGTCCAGGGTTAGCGAACCTTTTTACGTACGCGTGCTAAAATTTCCCAAATATTATTTTCTGACTGACGTGCCGAGCAGTTTTTCATAGAATTCGATTAATATAATTCAAAAATATAATTGAATTCTTGAGTATTATTGTACATATTACTTAGTTCTTTACGCACAAATTGACACCAGAACTGCTCCGGTCAGGCGAGGAATTCTCTCGCTACAGTGGTCTCAAGCCACTGTACAATGATTGTAAATCGATCAAAATCAGAGGTTCGCGGCGCGGCTGTTCCCGTCGCCTGTTGGAGTCAGTACGATAATAATATGTGTGATTCATAAAATCTAAGGACCAACCTATTCAAATCAAATTAAACGTAATGCTTATTCTTGAAGATTATCTGCCTACTATTTTTTATACGATGCGACTGTCATCTATGCATGAATTTCGTCGTTTCCGTTTGCGCATCGATTGGTAAATATTAATAAAAACCGAAGAAAATACGCGTGGCTATGCCGTCATTATTTTTTAATATTATATATAATTAATATGTTATATTTATTTGTAAAACTTTTTTTATAAAAATAAATATTTTTTAAATTATTATCTTACTTTTTGTCTTCAACATAAAACATTCGCGTGCCATAGGTTCGCCATCACTGGTCTAGTCATTATATTAGTGGCGTGCTGTACTCTTGTTTTACAGAACACAGTTTCACTCGTACGTAAATGTTAATTGGTGACAGTGTCTTCAATGTATCTATATTATACGACGTACTGTCATCTTTTCATCCTATGGGGACTGTTCGTTATATGTTTGTTAGTACCTAATCTTAGCGGAAGGTTTTAAAGCCATATTCTGAACTGACTGATAAAACATGTGTCGTTCCTGATGTACCTATGAGCCCGACGCTCACATGCCTGGATGGAGTGCAGGCTGAGGGATGGTGATGACGTGTAATATGATTATAGTTTAGTAATCCAGATGATTGAAGAGGCCGTGTACCGACATAGGTATATTTGGATAGGTAAACTATGTGTAAACATATTTAAACTCTGAAAATCAGAAAAAGTCTCCGTGGTACAACTTTACTCAACTTCCTCGACGTTTCGTGCTCGCAGAAACCAATCTGAAAAAGCCCATGGTAAAAACCCAAAAATCTATTAAAATAACAAATAACCGTGTAGGTCTCAAACATTATAATACATTTTTTTAAAAATATAGTTTATATATGTATAAACTTTTCCACATTTCTTAAATACTACATACCTATAACATAAGTAGGTAGTTAATGATACATTGGGTTGTCTTGTCAGCCGGCATTTTTTACTCAATGCATAATAATTGTTTTTGTGCAGACAGGTAATTTTTTATACATCTAAAATATAGCCTATTGGACACATGCGATACGTAGTATATCAATAACTCATTGTATATTATCCCCGGCATGTCATTGCAGACTGCAGCGTGGAGTGTCGTGTTCCGCTAAATTAGTTAGGTATAATTGCACTCCCGCCGAGAAGTCATCGGCCATCGCTTTTCCTCTCCTCCCAATCGGTGTGATGCACTCTCACGGCTGTCTCCACTTTATGTACCTACTCCATTGAGGGAGATGTATTCTATCATCAATGTTTCAGTTTGAGGCGGAAATATTTTAATCGACAATAAATCGGAATGTAATTCGAGTTATTCTTTCCTTTTTGTAAAAATTTACCCTTGAAAATGAAAATATGGCTATTTCTTTGTTTATTGTATATTATTTATTTCAATTCCATTTTTTCGACCATGTCCGATCCTAATACGATCACATGAGTGACACGGAGTGGAGGTTTTTGTTTTTACGAGAAATTGCATGTTAGTCACTGTTCAACCTATTAAGTCCATATCCTTTGTTCAAAAACACATAGAAAAACAACATGTAAATTTGCCAGACCCGGGATTCGAACCAGGGACCCAGGCTTAGGCTGACGCTAAAGCCGCTCAGCCATCGTGGCCGTAAATCCCATTTCATTATTATTTAGGTATTATTTCCATTGTAGTAGTTACGAAAGTATTCAAAAATATTTTTAAAAATTTTTGCTATGCTTACATTTATTCATAATTTTTACTATTACTTATTAAAATGTAATAATATGTAAGTATATGTATTGATGTCCCAATTTAGATATAACCATATTGATAAAGTTATTGAAATTTAGATAATTCTACACAAAATTATCCTTTAATATCTTCTTCGTTCGATATTAATGCTTATCTTTTATCTATAAAGTATTAGTAACTACGTATAACAAAACTGTTCTCTCTTCTCACTCATTCAAATCTCATGTAAACATAATACAATACCTATTTATATTTTTTAATTAGCTCTATAATCTGATTTGGATTTTGGCCGCGTCGCGGAGCGGTTGCGTATAGCAACAGAACTTTGTTTTATGATAAATGGATGTTAGCCACTTGGTCAACCTATTAGGTACACATTGAAAAAAACATTTGATTTTGCCAAAGTCAGGATTTGAACCCAATGCTTTTACAATTCGCCGCGTTACCGTTCTGCGATTTGAGGCTTAATAATATTATTCTGTCTACAATCTACATTATAAATTATTATAATATTAGCTATATATGTGTAAGAGACTTCATTCATGTGCTTCTTACACGAATGGTCGCAAGACGTTGTCCCTTGTTAAATAAATAATTTTAAAGTGATACTGCGGTCAAGTGGCAATTATTATTCTTTACATGGGTATTGATTTAAATTAAGATTTATTGTAAGCACCTATACGCACGTAGCAATGTCAATAGGTACCTACTATGGTTCATATACAATACATATTATGCTTTGGTTTATCGTACCTAGTTATATCGACGCTTACATTATTATCTAAGCGGGGTATGCTTTTTATCATTTCACTGGTCCAATCATTATTATCTTGGCTGTATATCCTACAGCAGGTCACGACCTTCACCAGTAGTTAGTAGACTCCAAGCATGACGTTTATCCTCTACCAAGCTCCTGTACCTGACCACTAGTAAACTCATTGAAGTCTCAGATTTTTAACTCTTCTTGGCCCATCGCAAAATATCTGATTGCGCAACACGCAGTTATTCAAGCGCTGCACGTGTCCAGCCCACCGAAGTCGTCGTTTTATTATAATAAGAAAAGTTAGCATACCACCTTTATTGTTTCTAGCGATTTTTCTGAATAGTAAGTATTGTCTGTAATTAATTTTTATTTTTACAGTGATTTTTTTATTTATTAACTGATTGCGAATATTACAATACTACTGTAATAGTGTGCATACATGCATAGTAAGGTTACGTTATCGAGTGAGCGTTTACGATTAGATACGCGCAGTTATATACAAATGAGTTATGTTTATGAATTTTATGATTCACGTTACATTATCATATCGGATTACACAACGCAACATATTTCGCATTTTTAAAATAAGCGGAATTTTTCATCGGCAAGCTTCGTTGATTGGATTTCTGAGAAACGGTTTTGTTTTGCTGTGTTTCAATTTTTATCAGTAAGTAATAACTGAGTCGGCACACCGTACAGACCTAGAAAAAAATATTATATTGGTGGTCGCTGGGTTGACACTAGAGAAGATAACTCTAGCTAGATATACCTAAAAACTGTATCGGGTTAAATCTTTCTAAGGTTTGGCCGCGGCAGAATAATGTGATTGAGCATCAAATTGTCGTCAATCATCACACAAAAAAATTACTATCAACTTATTGTATTCTTAAAACTTAATATTTCCACCGAATGTTGTACCTTCACTGCCATCGGATCCCAACCTAAAGAAGGAAACTCAAAATATTGACTATATTGCAAAATTCAATAGATACTTTTTTGGTCTGAATTTCATATTCAGGTTCAATTCAATTCATTTATTTTACATATTGTGGACATTACAAATTATAAGTTTAAGACGTTCACAACATGACATTTAGAAACAACGAAATATTATGAAAACAATATTAGGTACATAATAAAAGAGTATAAATGTGTTAATACAAAAAATTATATAGGTACAAGGAAGTACACCGGATGAGTTAAGCAGACCCTATTTTAAGAATTTATAAAATAACGTCCACCTATACTCATCCTCACGTAGATGGAATATATCTACATCCGAAGCGATTTGATTGAACAGAGTTATTGCCCTCCCAATTGGCATCACCAATGGCAGGTTAGTTCTGCTCCTCGGGAGAACAAACAACTGATGCTCCCGATTTCTAAAATAGTTATCAGGGACCACACTAGTCAATACTACCAAGAATAGCAGAGTTCTCATTCACACCACGTATAAGTCGAAAAAAATACGTGGCCAAATATTGATATATTCTAGCACTTAAACTACAGTATGTAAGTAAGAGAAGTAAGAGAAAGTCAGTTGGATAAAGCCACGGATAGTATCCATATAACCTCAAATAAAGGAATCTCAAAAAATTCTTTTGAACTCGCTCCACCATAAGGTCATATTTCAACTGATGCGGGGCCCAAACAATCGAGCCACTCTCAAGCCGGTGTTTTATTTATTGCGTATACAATTTATGTGTACTTATATGTATGTATGTTTATGTAACACCGTACGAAAATCAGAGAATCATAGAATTCTGCGTTGAAGAGTTGAATGTGGAAACAAATAGTATAAAATTAACAAGAGTAAAACAACCGAATAATAAGTATAATATTTATTCACAAGAAAGTCACGGTGGAGAAATAAAAATCGGTGTCCAAGAAACAAGAAAAGGTGTAATGTTTGACAGTAAATAAACGTAAAGTAAGTAAGTGAGTAATGTAATAATTGATAAAATTTGGAAAAAGAGATATATCTATAACTAAATATTTTTCCGACTTATACGCGGTGTACATGGAAACTCTACCATTCTGGATAAAATTGACTTCTGTGTCCCTGATAAACTATCTTCGAAAAATCGGGAAACAGAGAGCATCCGTTGTTTGTTCTCCGAAGGTGCAGAACTAACCTGCCATTGGTAATGACAATTGGGAGGGCAATAACTTGGAACAAATCGCTTTGAATATTGATATATTCTACACACGCGAGGATGAGTTTAGCTTTATGTTGACGTTGTTTATTAAGTTTTTAAGGTTCACGTGTGTTTTATGTATGTAAGTACTTTATTCTATCTGTATTTTATTTAAATATTGTTAACACGTTTTTCTTTTTTATATCATGTCGTGAATGCTTTGAATTCGCAATTTGTCATGTTTATTATTTATGTAATTTTTTTTATAAAATTTGTATAAATTTGATTTGAAAAATAAATATATTCGAACAGAAATGTATACGACCAAAAAATAATGCGGTAGCAAAAACGTCATCATTTACACTACTATCATTAATTGATAATGATGTTATGCGAAATTTGACGACATAATTTGCTAATTTTACATATAACACAAAACAATACGACAAAATGTCGCATGTTAATATTGATTTTATACAATATATGTACATAATATAATAAACTTAAATTAAATACTACAATACTGTGTCAGTATATTATAAAGTGTCAATATCAGTTACGATATTTGTTATTGTTTTCGTTATTAAAATAATATATAAATAAATGAACATACATAATTTTGAAAAACACTTCTGAGAAAATATGTTATAAGTTATAACCAATAGAAAATATCTTTTTGAAAAAAGTAAGCCACCCGGAAGGAATCGAACCTGCATCTCTTGGGCTTACGCCCCGTCCGCGCATTATCCTCTATGCTACGAGGTGACATACTAATTGCGACAAATTTTAACTATTGGCCCTTTAATACCTGCTCATCAGCGCTCTTCTAAATAAAGATGATGAGCAGGTATTAAAGGGCCAATAGTTAATCGTTTATCTCACTTATTTGGTCGATCCCCCAGGCTAGAGCCCGGTCAGCCCCACCTTCGTGGGGACCATAGTGATAAGGAGATTTACAAAGTTCAGTCAAATTTTCGTCTGGAGAATCGTCTCGATTCCTTTTCTTAGTCTTAGAGTCTATGGTCGAATGTCTTCCACTGAGTAACCATCGATCAACGTATTTTGAAGAATCGACAAGTGTCATAGGTGGTCCGAAAAGTTTGATGAACAAAAATGCCGAAACTGTTTTTTTCGAAGCTGTTATTGGGGTAATAATTAGATTCATTTGCAAAAATTCGCGTTCACATTCACTTGAAGAAATAGTAATAGAATTCAATGCACATATCAAACGCGATAGTTTTTCAGGATATGTCTTTTGATATGAGATGATTCAGGAAAATTAACCTGATCTTTTAGTCTTAGCGCGAACATTGTGTTGTCTAATTGCTTTTGAAACATTAAAAATACCGCGAAAAAGGGTGCCGTAACACCGTTCCACCGCGTTACATGACAAAAAAAGCCCTGAGTATATATATTATATTAATTTGATACATTCTAATAAAATAATATGAAATATGTTCCCGATTCGATCTCTTGATATATTATGTAAAACTGTGAAATACTACTCCGCAAACAGACTCAAACCAAGGGAATGATATAACAAAATCAAAAGGGCAACCTTATTCATGGAGCTTTGTGATAAAAAAAGCTTGCACTGTGCTTGGGGGCTTGGGGGCTTGCGGGCGCTTTGTCTTTGACAAAAAAGCTCAAACGAAAGCGAATAATAACAATTTACGCCGGTGCTATTTTCCCGACGCGTCATTGGAAGGCAGAATTTATCTGCATCACTGTCATTGACGATTCGTTCGAGAATATAATACAGTCGCAATGTTGACTTATCGACAATCGGTCGGATCTTGTTCAACGATAAACAATCCATTCACTTTGAATGGTTAATTATATCTGCCTATATCTATACGTTTATCGAATTATATATCATAGCAGGATTGAATTACAGATTTTTTTTAATCAAAGGGGCATTTTCTACTCCATGCGGTCAGTTTATACTTTGTATCCTGTAAATTCGACCGCAAAACTTGCAGTCGGTTTTCCGCCACAGCCTGCATCTACAGCTACCAAACCACCGCCAACTGCAAAATTAACTACATACTTATGTTCTAATGGATTTAAATTCAAAATCCATCAAGTGCCTTCGGTCGATAGTATTAATACATAATTATGTGTATAGTGACAAGTATTGACTGCAAAAACCATTTTGTATTTACCCATTTGGGCCTGGGATATAAATGATAATCAACGAACTGCTGACCAAGTGTGTTTTGAAGAGGTTTGAAATGTAAAAAATTTTGAGTTACATAATATGTAAACAAATGAAGTACTACCACTACTGAGTTTATCGTTGAGGTGAACCGATGTATTATTATCATCGGGATTTGATTTGAAAAAGCATGTCCGTTATTTCATTCATATCTCGCGCCGTTTTTTATCTAAATCTAAAAGCTTCATAAATTTCCCATAGGTGCGTATAGTTGAGATAGTAATTATATGACGACATACTTATTTCGAAAAAACGGCAAAAGACTACCCTGGGGGATCTTGCTGTAATAAAAATGATCTTAACTGTGTAACTTAAATGTTAGCCATTCCGTAATTTTTTTCAGGGATAGTAGAATCAGGTCGTACCTACTCTAAAACCCCTTTCCGCATTTTAATTTAATGCTTCTAATAGTATATAATGCTGCACGTATTTCTGAGGGGACAGTCTCTGAAAGTAAATAATACGTTCGATGGGTTGCCGACCCATGCACTAATCCCTCAGATTGAAATCTTGCATCATAGCTCTCTGTCTAAACCGTTAGAGGATCGTCAAAAACTTAATCACTATTCCATTTATTTTACATCACAACCCAGCAGAGGAAAGAAAGGCAATGTATATTTTATTTTTCAATGTAAGACGGTGAACAACGAACGAGGATTTGTGTTTGATTTTTACGGTAGTCATTTAAACCGTTACCATACAATATAATGTCAGAATTAATTATACATAATGTGATGGTCAGTATTCGATAATACGGAGTGCAATGTGCAGTTCCTACCCGAAGCGGGTCCGATATACATAATTTCACTGCGTAAGTAAGTAAATTACGATTTATGTAAGGATTCCGCCCATGTATTCTGGCGTCTACGTTCATGATCAATACCTGTTAATTGAGTAATAGATAGATACTTCCAAATCATTTTAAACATTAATTTTTATTTTTGCAATGGTTGAAAGCAAAACAGTAACACTACTCGACTAAATTGAGTAAAAAAACAACAACACTTTTTGAATCAATCTGTGAAACAGAGTCTACGCGCTGTACTCTGGCCTCTCGCCACTCACAAAGCAAAACCTGTTCTGTTCCTCTGACTCCTTTTTGTGTTTACTCCCTCAGGCACTGCGAAGGCCCTATTACATTGTAAATTTACTCTATTAGGTTACCCACAGAAGAAAAAAAACTCTCCTTTTAAAGCTGAAAGCGTTACGTATCTCAAATCCCGTCAATGTTTATGTCGTGAATCACAGTAGATATCTATATATTCTGTATTCGTTAAATGTTAATTTATTCGTTTTTTGAGGTTCAACTTCTACCTCGGCTCCATCCTTAAACGTAACTTTCAACTGTACATGTAAAATGTTTCACCGTTGTATTTTCGTATGAATCTGCAGTTAATGCTAAAACTTGCTCGAGGAGTTTTGGATAGTGTGGCCCAGGATGCCTGAGTAATCGGAATCCCGGATTGGACGAATATTGCGGGTGATAGATTGCGGCCAGATGCGTTATGCCGGGTCCACACCGAAAACAAGTCGCGCGACAACTCGTTAAATTTTACGATAAGCATGATAATTATCGTAAAATTTAACGAGTTGTCGCGCGACTTGTTTTCGGTGTGGCCGCACTTTTACGAGTGACCGGTGTGAGTCTACAGTAGTAATAGGTAAATTAAACTAATCGTGTAATATCCGTCGATTGCAAGTACAATATGGAACATATGGATGTCAAACAGGCTCTAAGGGCGAATACACAGTATTCTAACGTTAAATAACACGCAACCTACTATAACCAAGTACATTACACTATACAGCTAAACTACAGAGTTTTCCTTTGCAGGTGTAGTCAGTCACTTTGGTAAGCTTAGAATGGTTTATCAGGGCCAGATTTACTAGTGGCCATAGGCTAATAATACGTTTTGGGATCCAAACAAACATGTTAAATCGTACTTTAAACGTCACCATGAAATGAGACATCATGGTTGGTATGATATTGCATGAACCATTAAGGGTGTTACTGATACAAAATAAATGCTTTTTTGGTGATCTATTATTCGATTTAAGCATGGAAATAGGGACAGGATGTTCGGTATAATACCTATGTGTGCTTTGTTAGTATTTCTTCCGATGTCGTACTATTTACAATTGATTTCAATAATATCATAATTTATTGAAAGCTACCTACTTCAGCCGAGCTTTGGGCCCCCAAATTAATTGGCGCGGAATCTACGGTTTTTCAATTTATTTTCAGGCCCCGGGATTCCTACTAATTCGGAGGCTTTGGGCTATGTACCCTTTAGCTTATAGTAAATCCAGCCATTTGATTTACACCGTTACACATCGGTAAGGTATTTATATAATTTGGTGTTTGGACCACAAAATAAGGCAAGTGGGTAGCCTTCTGGGCGAGGCTGTATGTAGGTTTAATCGTCGAGTGTGGAGAAATATGGGATACACTTATATACTTACGTGTTTTCAATAGTTACGTCTGTATCATAATACACATTGAAGTCACGTAAACGAAACGCACATCCAATATTGGTAATATTTGAGGACATACTGAACGCTTTGTATTTCTTACGTTTTATGTCCTGGGCTTAATTAAGTCATAAACCAAATCATGCTTCAAAGTATTGTTCTAGGGCGACTGTCTTCTCATTTATATCTTATTAATCCGTTCTGTGGTGTTTCGATATTAATGTCCAAAACTTCTATTAACTGTGCAATATTTATTTATTATTAACCCTATAATAATTTCACCTTTAGGGATAATTAGGCTCTTACGTAATGCCATCTAATCCTTCCATACACATGGAGAGATCCTGACACCATTTAGTAATTAAGGTAATTAATACTTTGATTGAAAATACAAAAGCAAACTTAATGCAATTTGTGAAGCGCTTCAGCGAGGAAAACTACTAGTTAATTTCGTTTTAATTAGGGATGCACATAGCTTAGTTCGTAAAGTAAATTGGCGTGAATCAAAGGGGCACGTGTTCGAATCTCGCTAGGCGTCCAATTTTTTTTTAAAGATTTGTTTTAGTGGTTATATCTACATATTAAGTATATACTTACTATTACTATATTATATACTATTAGAAATCTTCTTCTATGTTCAATAATTTACATGTAAAGTGTCTTTATTAAGTAAATTTGTTTTATTCAGTAAAATTTATCATGGGTAGAATAAAATTTACCGAGTAGAATCTCTTGATAAGATTCTTTAGCCAGCTTTTGTTTTAATATTGTCATTCTTATAATATAATGCTGTAAAAGTTATGCCTATTAAATTTTACCGAAATTATCTTTTTGTTCCTAGATACACAATCCGCCTCTGCGTTCACGTATGAATAGCACACTGAACTAGTGTTGACATTTACCTGTTACTGAACACACTGACAAGAGATCTTCTGATATTGCGTGGGATGCTTTGGGCTTTGTTTGTTTTGTTGTGCATTTATATTTTATAATAATGCTCGAAATCAATTTCGATATGTCAAAATTTTGGGTCTTTCTTTCCTTTGTTTCTGGCTTCTGACGACCAACGACAACGATACGTAATACCATCATAATAATATTAAGTGGCTTCCAGTCAATCATACTGGGGTCGATCTTTTGTTTTCTTTTTCATGGTTATCGAAGACGATTTTTATATCACAATACAGTGTTGATATGCATAGAAATATATAGTATGCGAAATTGTCGAATTGCGTATTGCCCACAATGTTCAAAAACAAACATAGGAACAAGATGGATGACCTGGCAATAATTAGAGAGGGGCTAAAATATGACGTATTTATTGAAATCATAACAGGCAAATTTGTTTTCTCCGTAGGTACGTAGGTATACTCACAATATGGATTGATGTGATACATTACGAATTGGTTTGTGTAACCACTGTAACCAAAAGACAGAGAATTTTTGTGTTAAAATACTGGATGCTGATTCACAACTCTTTTGATGTGGTCGAATTAATGGACACATAAATATGTACTGTACGCATTGAAATATGGAGGCTTTAAAAATATAAACTTTTTTTATATTCGCCATCTTTGCCGGCCTGATTTGAAATTTTGTGTTAGAAATGGTCTCTACAATTATTAATAAAAAAATGCCATTCGTCCGTAATAAATTAATTCAGGTTTCAAGGGTTATCTTGGCAATATGCACATAAGACATAGCGTAGTTGGAATCGAGTGCCTCAAAACTATGTCATTATTTTTATGCACATATATCGATGTGTACCTATGTGATGAAGATAAGCTTTTTTTGCTTTTCACCTTAATTATATATACGTGTTTCGCTTACATGGTGACTGTATGCATGATAAAACACACCATGTCAGTAAAACACGTTTAGTGATTTAGTGTATTATACTTTACATAACTCAAAGTCGTATACATTTATATTAAATTGTTAACACCCTGGTGATCCGTTTTCGTTTCATAAATACATAATATAGACAATTCACAATTTAATCTCATCTTAGTACCTAGTTGGTATATTACAAATTTGAGTGATTCTGCTTACTTTTTCTTCGCCTTTTGAGTCTAGAAATCTTTATTTGTCTTAATCGTTTAACCTTAAGAATTCACACAAGCATCTTTTCTTGATTAGTCTTTTATTGATTAAAGAAAGGGATGAATTAACTAAATTGTATTGAAATGTTTACAGATAACGGTGTTAAGTTTTCTACAAATAAATTTGCAATGTTAGACGATTTACAGCTATTTTTATCTTAGTGTCAATAATATTCGCTTTGATGTATGCGCTCAGTCTTTATAGAGTATGTTTTCTCCAATTTCTACGTAATTTAATAATTTTGGCTGTACATTGAATTCAATAAAATACATCAATATGAATTAATTAGATATTGTTTACTTAAATAATATATTCCTTGTAATATAGGTATGTTTAGGCCAGCACGTGCACGTGTTCGTTATATTATATAAATTTTCTCAGAAGTTATTTTACCTACCATTTTATTACTTAATAAAAAGTCATACAGACGATTTAGAGCTTTTATCGCCTCCCACTCTCCTAGATTATAAGCGTTTCGAGTTTGTACCAACATAAATCTCAATACACGGACGAATGAGTCGCCAAAATTTTCGGAAGCGCTCAAAAGTATGTGCACATTATTTCGAGTGTTCGCAAGAAATCGGAATTTGACATCGCAGAGGCTTTGAAGAATCTTTGTCTCTAAGCAAAGCTCAATTATGTGACCGCAGCGTCGGCGAAACCGGCGCAAATATTTTTTGCGGAAGAGGAATTCCAAAAATTCGGGGCGAGCGAGCTTTCGCGTCTCGTCTTCATTAATGTTGTATTCCGCTTCTAGGAAAGAGAGCTTTCTGTCGCCACAACAAAACTGCTTTAGATATTTGGGCTTATCTTGCGCGTAACTATTTTTTCTAATGAAACCATTTCACTCATTTTTGCTGTATTTATTGCTTTCCATCGTGGGATAGTGCTTAAAGCTTCTGACTGTTTTCTGAATATAACAGAATTATACGCACTTTTACACGTAATAATTGAAGGCACCATCATACAGTAGAGAAGTTTGGATAACATAATTTTAAGTTTTTTATTTTTCCATACATTAATTATTTTTTTCCCCGTATAAATAAAATTATTTAACATTCGTGTGTATTTTAATTATGAGTACATTTACTTGGTATATTGTAAATCTATTATTGTGCATTTCGATTGGCTATTTGAGATTATTGGTATGCACCTACGAACCTACTGACATTTTTTTTTTATAATGATCGATAAATTTCTCATACTTGTTCATTCTCCCACGGGAATGTAGGTAGGTACCTACCTACGTTTATTCTATAGGTATATATTTTGAGATTTTTACGCTGTGTATCAAGGCCGACTGTAGACAAGCCGGGGCAATGAATTGAGAGTTAAGATGGTAGTGCTAGTTATTGATCATTTTCAAATGAGTTAACCTTAAAATTATGTAATAATTACCGTATTACCATGTACACTAAGATAATTTCACACATATTCGACGTAGCCATGTGAAATTAATTGATACGTCTTACTTGGCCATACCTGATCCAAAACTTGGTATAGACAGTATAGATAGACCATATCCCAACATGTGTTTGTGCTCACTACTTACCTGTTTAAATAATGAATGAATGAAAGCAGACAATGATAAACCAGATTTTCCTCTCATATTTAAATTTCTGTTGGACGGTGAATGAATGCCCCGCAAGCATACCTGTCGCTATTTATGACACATTGTATGAGCTGATTATTTAGGCGCCAGTAACAGGTAGGTATACAGGGTACAAACTATGACGGAAGCAGGCGCAAAAACCGTTTCACATTATCGCGATTAGGTATTGAATACGCCATTCAGTGATCCCAGGGCGACCGATCCCCGACAGGTTGTCTTCCATTCAACCCCGGCGAAGAGAGGGGCAGGTGGGAAGGGGTTTGTGTGGTCTCAGGCCTTGCACGTGTGCACGGCGCAGAGACTGCTTTTACCTCTACTTTTCGAGGTAAAAGACCCATCCAACTCTAGAGGCGATGATTATGAAATGAGGGGGATCTTAATATTCATAACGTTGCGCGTGTATAGGTCAGACATCCCCCGATACTAAGATGGTACTATTCGTATGGTTTGTACTTCATTATAATAATTTACGTGTCGATTTAATTATCGTAACGTAGTAAGTTTTTCTAGGAAGTTATTGTACCTAAATATTTTAAATTAAGATTTATTATTATATTTGAAATTGAGCCAGTTCTGATATTAAACGAATATCCGGAATAAAATCGGTACTTACACATCTCCAGAAGAAAGAACTGATTTAATTGTTATCACAACAAAATAAAGAGTGATTGCATCCACGGCGAAACTTACTAGGTGTTCCTTACATAATACAAAATGTGTATCATTAATATAATATCTTAAAATAATTAAAATCTATTAAGAGGGTTGGTACTATCACCTCCGATGTCAGGGGAGTGAGCTTTAGGTACTCCCTCCCGCTTGGTTGGCTGTCTGAGGACATCTTATGTTGCTGTTTGTGACGAAGAATGCTTGGTACAATTGTTGTTAATATTTACTTAACAAATGGTTACATTTAGCAATACCATCATCCTATTTAGTTATTCTCGGCTTTTGGGTGTATACCCCGGAATCAATCCGTAGTCTGGTTGAATATTATGCTGATATTGACAGTTACGTTGCTCTTTGTAATATGGGAGGCATTATTTTGAGTCATGTTTAGGCGGTAACAGTACTTTAATGTAAATTGTAAATTTAATTTAAATTCTAATTCTTAAGTCGGTATTTAGTGAGCCAGTCATTGAATATAACCTGGTTTTTGAAAAGATGAGATTGGCTCTTTCTCCACCAGTCCCTAACGGGATTTTACAGTACCTACTTAATTACTGGGACAAATAAGTGATATATAAATATTGTATCTTAATTTAAAAGAATACAAACAAAGCGTGAGTACGCCCTTCATTTTTTATTGTAATGTAACAATATATTTTTTAGAAATTAATATGGAATTCTATTAAGTAAATGCTATACATATCAGTTAATACACAGACAGATTATTGTAACACCATAATATATAATATTATTTTTGCTTCCACCGTTGTATACGTGGGAAAAAGTCCCTGGCCCTACGCCAGGTATAAGCTTTCAAAGCTCGGAAAAAAAAGATTTATCGTAAACTCAATATAGGTACTGTACTTCTTCATAGGTAGGTGGGTGTACCCAATAAAACAGAAAGTGTTATATCAAGACCTAGGGGCCATAATTATCTGTGATTTCGTAAGATTAGGGACACGCTGTCCGAATCAGGGCATCGGACCGTTTCTAAAGAATTATTGTTCTCAATTTACCAATTTCTTCCTTTATATTTAAAATGTATGTTTGACATTTTTCTTAAGTCGGATATACATGTTATTATTATATTGACATTTATATAAAATGCAGGTATGTAGGTATATTATGATGAATGACAGTAGGTATAATTTGTAATTTTTTACTAAATTTTTTTCTTACTTCACATTTATTGGAATTCTGTCAAGTCGTTATTCTAGAATCTAGTAGTAGGTACCTAATGGTGTGTTAATAAATTAATCTAAATTAATTATGTGGACAATATTTCTATAAAATTTGTAAACGGTTCGCTGCCGATTGAAAATACGTACGATTCAAGGTGGTTTCATGACTCCGTCATGTTTAAAATACGACGGCGTGTTTTTCGGATTGATAATGGCCACCAAATCGGTCACCCAGCGAATCGCAAACGAAACTCCGCCGAATAATGTAGATTAAAATATGACCTGATCAAATTCACATGTTGTTTTGTTCAACATGTTTTTGAATATAGATTATGAACACAATCCGTTGTGAAAATGGTTAACGACCATTTCCCGGAGAAACCCTTTCACGGTTAATTCCACTCGGTTACAATTATAATTTATCATTGACAAGTGTCCGCTATAATACTACTATAGGTGTGCGTAAATTTAAGTTAAGTATATCCCCTTTCGTTATATTATAGTAGTACTTACACATAAACTCATTTACTAAGTCATACTTAAATAGTAAGCACATATTTGTTTATGGTACGTGTTCTCTTTTATTTACTATTTTACTGTCTTGGCGAAATTTTGTATCTTCTCTAATATGATTAAATCAAAATGATACTTTATTAGACACGTATGTAGGTACACAGAAGATGTACGTTTTCTTCAAAAAATGAGCGAATCGCCCTAATGCAGATCGTTCCTTTTCCATAGACAGTTTTCTGATTTAATAATCCGAATCAAACCCGTCCGCACAAATATTAATGGCTCCTATGCCCTGGTCTTTAAACGTTTTGGGATGGCGAGCGATCATCTCGTAAATGGGAAGCGTTAATTTTAGATAGCCTCAGGCCGAACGTGGACTCGCGAGGTTCTACCGCACTTCGCTATCCTGCCATATCAATATTGAACACACACTTGCGAGCTTTCTAACAGAGCTTTGAAATACCTAACACAAACATCGCTTGTATACCTGGCTCATTTATATTTTATACTGTATTGTGTTTATATTTAATACATTTCGTTATTACATATTATGTTTTACTATTAGTTACGAGGGTGGGTCAATAATTCCTTAGAAAAAAGCATTAAAACAGTTTTTATTTTTGTATTTTTTTTTTATTTCTCAACATAATCTCCTTGGAGCTCAATACACTTGGTTAGACGTTTCTCAATTTTTTTTAAACCGTCAGAAAAATAAGTTTTCGGAAGGTCCTCAAAATAAGCATTTGTCCGATCGATGACTTCTTCATTTGAAAAAAAACGTTGTCCACTTAGCCATTTTTTTAAGTTTGGGAAAAGGAAAAAGTCACTGGGGGCTAAATCTGGCGAATACGGTGGGTGGTCGACCAATTCGAACTTCAATTCTTCAATTTTAGCCATTGATCGTAAACATGTGTGAACACGGGCATTGTCCTGATGAAAGAGGATTTTTTTCCTGTTTAAATGAGGCCGTTTTTCTTCAATTTCGTTTTTTAGCTGGTCCAATAAAGATGCATAATAATCCCCTGTTATTGTTTTTCCTTTTTCCAAATAGTCAACGAAAATAATTCCACGTGCATCCCAAAATACAGTAGCCATAACCTTACCAGCTGATTTTACGGTTGTCGCCTTCTTTGGACATGGTTCGCCTTTCGCAATCCACTGCTTTGACTGTTCTTTCGTCTCGGGAGTATAGTGGTGTATCCATGTTTCATCTACAGTCACAAAGCGACGAAAAAATTCATCCGGATTGCGTTGCATGAGCGACAACAGGGCTTTAGAGGCCACCACCCTATTGCGTTTATTGTCGACTGTGAGCAAACGCGGCACCCATCTTGCAGAAATTTTTTTCATGCCCGATTTGTCATGTAAAATAGAAATGACGCTACCTTTTGAGATCCCTGTAACCTCAATTATCTCACTCAACTTTAATCTTCGGTCACTTAACACCATATCGTGGATTTTATTGATCATTTCTGGTGTAGTCACCTCTACAGGACGTCCTGAGCGTGGTTCATCCTTTGTTGATGTACGACCACGTTTAAATTCATTTAACCAGTTATAAATAGTTGCAAGTGAAGGAGCAGATATGCCGTGAACTAAATCCAACTCATTTTTTATTTCCTTTTCTGTTAACCCTTTTATATTAAAATGTTTAATAACAGTTCTAAACTCAATTTTCTCCATTTTCCATTTTTCCATTTTCCACAAGCATTTTTTTTTTAAATGTACGAGAAACACATAACAACCCGACCAATCTGATTGAAACTTCGCAGCATACTGAATCGGTAGTGCCGCTGCATGAAAACAAACCGCTTACAGTACTAGTCGCGCCACCTGTCGGCTTTTCTAAGGACTTATTGACCCACCCTCGTACGATACGCTGAATCATATATATTATATCTATTTGCCTATGCATACAGGCTAGATACACATCTGACGTAGGTAGGTATAACTTTAAAGCTACCATTTTTTTATACCGCTTGAAATTTCCTATAAAATATCAATTTTGTTTGGATATATATACCAAACATGCTGTCACGTCTTGTTAAAAAGAATTTTGCATCATTATCTCACATTAACAATTGTCTCGTAGATCAAATAGGTATATCGCATTTTGCATCACAAGTAGGTGTTGATATCTAAATTTAAAAATACTTAGATGTACTTATCGTTACAGTTTTCATTTTTTAGAAATGGTTTTCAAACCTCCATCAGTTTGAGTTAGTTCCTTTGATAGACCTGGTCTAAAATCTCAATAATTATGATGAAATGGATAGCTGTGAAATTACATTACTCGTTGTAAAGATATGTAATTGTAATGCTTATTTAATTGTAACAGTTCACTTGTTCTGTGATTATCGCTGATGTACTGAAACGGTTTCTTAGGTTAATGCGTAAGTTATATTATACTATATACTGGATATATCTAACAACACTATATAAGTATGTTAGTGTATGTACGCAATATGTAACACAATATGGGTTACCTGGGGTGTGTGCGACCGTGAAAAGTTGAAAACCGATCGAGTAACGGTGTATGAATCTGGCCGTAAGTTCCTGCCTTACAACGCCTCACGTTGGCCGCGACACAAAGCTAAAGCTCTTCTCAACTCAACGCTCTCGATTGGTCCAGTCATCATAACAACACTGCGGCGTTGCCAAGCTTTCGATAGTGCAACTAACTACCGAGGCACTCACAACGAACATTATCTATCTTAAACTTAAAGCTTCCATCAGAAAAGCTTTTTATAGGTATCGACTGTCGACCTGCCTAAATAAATGTTACTTGCTGTCTTGCAAAAAACATTTAGTTAGGTAGGTAGGTAAATTTCAGTGTTTTTCAAATTTCAGTTATTCACATTTTTAAGACATATTTTTTTAAAATGAAATATGAAAATAATATTCCACTTTTATGTAAGTACTACTAAAACGAAAAGTAAAAATTTCCTTTATAATAATTTTATTTTTCACTACCAAATAGTAGTCTCACACCACACCAAATTTTCTCCCGTAGGCGTCAGTATCGGGCAGCTACTACATATTATGTGAATTATGTACTTATTTAATTCAATTGATTGAGTGAGCTTGTTTGAATGATATTATGAATTAGATTATTAGTCGATATAAATTTCGGTGGTCAAATCATAACCAAGACTACAAATTATATAAGATTTAATTCTGCTCAATGACTTAACTTATAGAAAGATGCGTAATCCTCTCTTTTACTAACTACAGTAACAAACTATTTAGAAATTAATACCAATGAAGTTATTTTTGAGTTTTTTTTGCGACCGGGTTTCGCCTTTCGGCATCTTCAGGCATGTGCACACTTACCACTGGTAATTGTACACTGAAACAGAATACGCTGAATACTATTTTATACGTATATTTAAATAAATGTAATTAATGAACGAACCTATTAGAATTACACGGATGTTTCTAATATTATGTTGCTTTCTGTTAATTCTTACTTTACATGCATACACCTGCAATATCTAATACATAAAATTATGACATGTGGGATCAAGACAATAAAAACTTTTCCTATTGCTGGTAAAACACTTGATAGAAATAGGCTTTTATATGACACGACGTCTGTAATAATTAATTATCCGATAGTGATTAAAATTTCATTTTTATTAGCTACATGTATGTACTCATCAAAGCATTATTAACATGTTTTTTGTTAATTAAAATAAAACACAATATGTGGTACCCACTTACTCTAAATCGTTTAATAATCGTCAGGACCGGTTACGTTCCTTCGCAATATACAGTAATAGTACATTATCTAATAACGAAACTCGTCCTGATGATTATTAAAATATGCGTAATAAGTAGATATTTAATATGTTTTGTGTTTTATTTTAACTAATACAATGTCTTTATACTAAGAATTTATCCCACAAAAAGAAGTTTTTTTTATATTTTATATGTTATTATTTTATTCGTTTTTTTTTTAAATTTTAAAACTGATGCTGTGTCGACGAGATTGTCTTTTATAAAGCAAATCTCAGTTCCTTTTTAGTTTGATTTGTTTCTAAATACACTGAACTCCCTTTTTACACGATTTTGAAATAACACGGTGCAAAGGCACCAACTCTGAATGCATGTTGAATAATTTTTCTTGCCTTTGAATTTTTAAAGTATTTTAATGTATACTTTTTTTACACGTTTTTTTTAACACGGTATCGCGTGGAACGTATCGACCGTGTAAATGGAAAGTTCAGTGTATACCTATTCCATAATATCAGGCTTTGAAACTTAAACGACCCCTTATCACTACACCTTTCCATTGCACACGATTATCAAAGAAATTCAATGCTAACCTTCGCAGTGACACAATAATAACAACACGGTCATATTATTATTCTTACGTTGTTTCACTGATATTTTTTTAGCCTACTGACCAGTTGCCTCTGTCTACCTGTCTGTGTAGATAATTTAAGTGAACTCGGAGCTTAGTTGTGTAAAGGTGATCTGAACCCGTTGTAGCTTTCATTGTGACAGGCGAGCGTTGCATTAATAAAAAATGAATTCTTAAAAAAACACATTATTACACAGCATGGATGACTATTTCTTTCAGTCAGAATAAAATTGCTGATGTCAAAAATGTATAGGTACTATCGATTATTTTTGTAATAAGACAAAATATTTTTGAAGTTATACTACTTTTGGCGCGTTTGGGAAATCAGATCAGAGTGTATTTTTGGCGTGTGACATATAACACATAATTTATTTTTTCACGCGAAGAAAAACGCACTCTATTAGATTCGAACCACCAATTGTTCGGTTATCAGCGGAACGTACTACTTTTACGCCACGGTATGGTACTGTAATCGTGACGATTATACAGTATAATATTATAGTTTAGAATTGTTCCGTTGCCTAGGCAGCGAATTTATCATTGTCGGCCATTGGCAATTTCTTACGTAAACAAACGATTAAACGTCAGAGTGACAGTTGGTACTTTAAAAATAAAAATAATACGAGAAACCATTATATAATTTAGTAATATAAG
Source organism: Rhyacophila brunnea (assembly GCF_057557595.1). Lineage (NCBI taxonomy): Eukaryota > Metazoa > Arthropoda > Insecta > Trichoptera > Rhyacophilidae > Rhyacophila > Rhyacophila brunnea. The sequence goes on from NW_028233350.1 coordinate 23,446,283, forward strand.
TTAAAGTGTATAGAAATAAACCAACGGCGTTCCAATAAGCGGTCTTTTTTTCGAGTGTGTAATTTAACAAGATAATTAAGAGCTAGTCGAAGAATCTAGTTTATCACAAGTTTTGTTACGCCAAAGAAGTATAACTTCTAACACGCGTATATAAGTACACATACCGATTTTTTTTAGTACCTTGATGTCAATATCGATGTTTTTTTTCAATTTTGAAATGTTGGAATATTATCGACTGTTTAATGTTTAATTGATAATAATGTACATTGTACATGATGTCATAATTATTGTGTCTCATTCATTATCATTGTTTTCCATTGATTATCGACGTGCGAAGGAGGTACTTGATAATTTTATTAGGTTATATCGATTAAATGCAAGATACGTATTTTATGGCGCATTTCAGTGTTTGTTAGACGGATTAATTTTATCACTTCGGTATCACTTTACTTGCATACTTATTGCAAATTTTATTGGCGTAAATAAAACTCCTGAATGTGGACATAGTCTATACCGCAATGATAAGGAATGACATTAATGTAGGTAGGCATAATAGACATTTGATTGTAGGATACTGTTAAAAACATACCTATTAATTACTATATAATATCCACTTTTTTACTTTTATCCATTGGAGAAATTATAGCTAAGTCAAATTGACTATGTAATTAAATAAGAAACGTACAATAGTATTTCATAGTTTATCGATTGATTTTGGGCATGCTCCGTATTTATAGCATCTATGGACTGTATGTCACTGGGAGGTACTTGAATATTAAAAAAAAAATGTTTTTATTAATATAATAAGTTAAGTCAATGGTTATTAAGATTTAGTCATCATTAACGTTATATACATATTATATTAATGTATCGATTGTTTAGTTTAGAGTTAGACTAATAATTAGAGTAATACCCCGTTTACACGAGCATGGATTTACTGCTGACGGTACGACGTATTATCGCGGCCATAATAAAAAAAAATGCACGTGTAAATAGTAAATACGTACTTATTATCGTGCAAATTGCAAGATTGCATGCATCGATTTAAAAAGTTCAGTAACTTCTGAATGTTCACGCGATAATTGGACTGTGCGATATCTGGACCTGCGCAGTAGAACAATTGTGACGAACTTACTGGTAAAAAACAACGAATTGCACCGCGCAGAGACTCATTTTGAGGTTAACCGATTTTCACAATCTGTCAAATAGTACCATAAAATGACAATGTCGCGTCTCGCTTACTCTTGAAGAATAAGATTGGTGAGACAGTCAGCACTTTTACATGTAAAGTTATTATCGCGATACTTTAAAATACACACTATCGGTGCAAGTAATTCCATGCACGTGTACAGGCTCTACAAGTACATTTAATGTATATGTATGTTGTAATATCTAATATAAGTAGACTATCTAGTTAGGTAATTTCATAAATAATTATCTGATAGATTCGTCTCAAGATTTCGTGTTCAGAATACGAGAAGTTGTATTACTGCCGTCATATTTTCAGATAAGAAAAACTGAAGTACATATTTACGATAAAATCATAGTGTAGAATAGAAAGTAGATTTGCAAATACTTCTGCTTCGTTGATACCTCGTGTATGAGAATCGTAACCTGGATAAATTAGTATTATATTAGTATTAAATTAGTATTATATTAGTTTAATTCCATATTATAGAAGCCTGTGTCATATTGTGAACAAAAAAAAACTTAATTGCATCAGACGACTCACGTGGAGCATCCTATATTATGATTCGGCCAAGCGTGGATAATAGTAATAAAGGCTACTGAACACATTTACCAATCTCAAAAGTTCCACTAGGTACTCGCCACTCTTCTCGGACACTTAGATTAAAAGCAACTCTCCGCTGTGACTTGCCTTTTCCTTCGACACCGTGATATCACTGATATCCTTTGTAATGGGAATTTAATGGATGCCCACGGCTCGGAGCGTGAATGGGTTACGATTTAGTCATACTGAGACAAGGGACATTGATAAATGACCAGGTAATTGCGTTTTTAATTAAGACCGTAATGCAGGAAGAGATATCAAATAATATGTACTCGTAAGTGGAGTAATCTAATTATTTTTCTAACAACTAGTTTACTTTTTAAGCCTTTTTTAATATTATTTCTTTTATATACTGTCACCATTCTAAATATTCAATTATTCAAATATCATATCGTCACCGTTCAGGCAAAAGTCACCAACCCTGAAAATGGCAGTTTTGAGTTGAGTATGTCACCCGAAGCGTAAAATTATGTTCTTTAAGATGCAAAACTCACCTCGGTACATTAGTTAGTAAAATTTTGCTTAAATCCGAATTATTTGTTTTTCACTAAATGACTTTCGATAAAATCTTAACAAGCAAAAGTCATTATAGGTGAATAGACATTATTGACTCTATAAAAAAAAAATCCTTCGTTATAAATATACAAGCAAAAGTCACTATACTATGGATGGTGAGTTTTACTGATGCTTCTTTTGGCTAACATTGTTCAGATTATTAACAAGCAAAAGTCACCAAACCATAATTTGAGCTACCTTGCCTCCTTTAAAACCTTCCAGATGTTTTAATTAGCATCAAAAAGGAAAAGTACCTTAAAGAAATTATTAAGAAGACATGAGAAAATAATTTAATGTATATAAAACCTTAAAAACATTAAAATCTGATTTTTCCTGCATTTTCAAACTTTCAAATTGCGATATCTCAAAACTATGTTTTTAGGGTTGGTGACTTTTGCCTGAACGGTGACGATATACAAATCATGTGTTTTGTATTTCTCTAAATCGTCTGACGCATTGTGCCTACACCCCTGGCAAAGACGCATAGAATTCTTCGTCCTGAAGGAGCGATTGGGAAGGGCGGAGAATTTTCTGTCCAAACTTTCGAACTTTACTTGTACTAATATACAATATATAGTATATATTTTATAACATGCTTTGCGTTCACTTTAGAAACGTCATTATTATTACATTATCCATAGATCAGCTTCGATGGTTTTTGACAAATTGAATCGAGATCCTACAATTTTATTGTATCAATATGTTATTATATAAATATAATTTATTACATTTTTAATTTGTATTGTAGAATGTAGAGTATTAATACATTCATGTATCTTTTATCTTACTACATAATATCATTCACGACATAGATACGATACATTATATCTCACGATATACAATATCATACGTGTGTCATTAATGTTTTTAGGAAATCTTTCGTAGTTATGTATCTATCTATATATATGATATTTATGTTGTTATGTATAAATTAATAAATGATAACTGTTCTAATTTATTTACTTTTTTTTGATTTCAGGTAAGATTCAATCGATGTAAATCTTCCAACACTATTACAATTTACGACCATCACAAATTCCCAGTTTTGAAAGGTAACAACCGACATTCCGTTTATTCTAAAATTGTTAATAAGTATAGGATTTTCATAGTTTTCGTTCGTTCAGACATAAACGAGATAATATTTTGCGTCCTTGATATTTTCAACATAATATTAATTGATACAGTAGATCAGAGTTTCTTATCCGTTTTTATACCGTGGCTCCCTTTTGAGTCCTAAAATTTTTCTTTGCCCCCCCCTACCCATAATAGTACCACGGGAAAAAAATCAACTTTTACGATATCACGATTTTTACCCTATTACGAAATGAAATATTAATATAAACAATTGAAAAATATTTCTTGTGAACTACATAGTATGTAGTGTATTCTTGGGTTTCCACCGTGTCTCCTTCTTCCTTCTTTACTCGACGTTTCGGGCTCGTTGCAGAGGTCATTATCAAGAGATTATATCTTTTAAAGAAGGAAGAAGGAGACGCGGTGGAAACCCAAGAATATACTACGATACAAAACAACCGTGAAAGCCTCAAACATTATACATAGTGCGTATTGAGCTTTCCGAGGAAATCTAGAATGATTTTTATAGGCAGATTAAAATTTTGTTGATTGTTTAAAGAAAAAAATAGTTTTTTTTTTAAATATATCTGACGGCTAAAAGATATCAATGAAGTCGGTAAAGGCGATTTGACATGATTTGATTACGGATCTTATTAATATTATAATTATGATATTTTTGCAACTAAATGTTGACGATGGATTACGTGGTTTATCATGGAAAGTAATTTTAATATTTCATTTCGTCTATGGCTTCTTGGAGTTGTCTGTGTGCCCCCCCCCCCCCCCCCCAAACGTTGATGTTTGACCTGTGGTCCCCGGTTGAGAAAGGTAGTAAGTAGATATTATTCAATATAGGTAGTTATTTATTATTGTTATACATATTGATGTATCCGTAAAACATGATTTCCACTGTTGATTTGGCAAATCAGTCTATTATCATTAATTTCTTTTATTATTCTTATAATGATGCAGTCATTGTAACCCACAACATCGGCACCATGGCATGACTTACGAATAAGGAAAACTAATACGTTTTTTGGGACCACCATCTTGCCGGAATAAACAACGGTTTGAATACAAAAGGGTTTATACAGGTTCATTGAATGTTGCAGTGGCGTAAGTCGATACACAGACGGATTTCCTTATTGATGTTATATCTACTATGATTATTGATTGTTATACTAAGTAAGCGCTATAGTATGTTTCTACAAATCTACATGGTGATACGTGACCTTCGAATGACACTATTTAGAATTTCCCAGTGAAAGGGAAAAAATATCGTTACCTATGTTCTTATCGAAATGTGTCAACTAAACTTTAAATATGAGGCGATGTATTAATTGAGGCCGTTGAGGGGTTGTTGATTAAATTAGTACGATTTACATTATATGTACGTAAAAATGAGTTCGAAGCAGTTTTCACATCACTATATAGGTAGGTACTTATTTGTTTAATAGGTACATGTAATGATTTGTATGATAAGTTACAAGTATCTTATTTCTTGCAGTTGATTACATTCTATAAACTGCTGTGTATAAAACATTAATATTTTCATATGATCGCATCTAATTTGAATGTGTTTTGACTGGCATGGACCTATTCTTTTAAACTGCTGTGTATAAAACATTAATATTTTCATATGATCGCATGTAATTTGAATGTGTTTTGACTGGCATGGACCTATTCTTTTAAACTGCTGTGTATAAAACATTAATATTTTCATATGATCGCATCTAATTTGAATGTGTTTTGACTGGCATGGACCTATTCTTTTAAACTGCTGTGTATAAAACATTAATATTTTCATATGATCGCATCTAATTTGAATGTGTTTTGACTGGCATGGACCTATTCCTTTAAACTGCTGTGTATAAAACATTAATATTTTCATATGATCGCATCTAATTTGAATGTGTTTTGACTGGCATGGACCTATTCTTTTAAACTGCTGTGTATAAAACATTAATATTTTCATATGATCGCATCTAATTTGAATGTGTTTTGACTGGCATGGACCTATTCTTTTAAACTGCTGTGTATAAAACATTAATATTTTCATATGATCGCATCTAATTTGAATGTGTTTTGATTGGCATGGACCTATTCTTTGAGATATGTACTGAAAACACTAAGAAATATTTTACATAACCATGTTCAATCCTGAGAGGATCATTTGGGCCTCCATAGAGCGGAGGTTGTATTAATAGATTGTTGTTTTTACAAGAAATGGTTGTTAGCCAAGCACCAAGATCAACCTATTAGGTTAATGCTCTGGGTCACACATTGATAAACAACATGTGAATTTGCCAGACCCGGGATTCGAACACGGGTCCCATGACATTACAGGCCAACACGTTACCCGCTCGGTCATCGTGGGCTGTAATTAGAGTTGGGTATTTCCCGAGAAAATTTCAATCTCGAGATTCGGGATTTCCAGAAAAGAATGCTCGAGAATTCCCGAGAAATCCTAAAATCAGTGTAAAAACAGACAAATTCCAAAAAAATATGTTTTTCTTTATTTATGTAAGAAGACAAACAAAATAGAAGTAGGAAAACAAAAATATTTCAAAACATTACTTATTAAAATGGTATTTCAAAAAGACTGACAATCGCGTAAGCTTTTGATACACAAAATTCCTTGATGTTGCAAAAATTGCGCTCATTTTGAGTCGACGTTGGCTTCATTGTGTTATATACCCCGATCAGTCTTTGAACGTTTTGTGTTTCTGTCCACTTTTTTCATATATTTGATAATAAATAAATCCCGAATCCCGAAAAAAGATTCTCGAGATCCGGGATTTCCCGAAATGCTAAAAATTTTAATTCTCGAGATTCGGGATTGAAAATCTCGAAAATTTCTCGAGAATTCCCGTCGGGAAATTTCCGAAACCCAACTCCAGCTGTAATTAGAGAATTAAGTTAATTTGGACAATAATCTTGGGTCATAAGACTCATAAGATACAATAACAATACCTATCTTATAATGTCTTATACAGCTATGTATGGCTGATCGATTTACTCAATTACCTATGCACTTGGATTCTTTTAATCCTCAGCCCTCAATTAATCTCAGTAATAAATTGTAAGTGGTTTGCGTTGCAGATTAATTAATTATTTTATGTATGCTTCATAATATAAACCAAATAATAATGTATCCGTATACTTACGTACTGTTTTTCACAGTTAGACACAAAATCGTAGTGACTAATAATATGTATTTAAAAAAATCTATGATAAGATGGGTTTTCAAGTTTGTTGTTCTTATAGCTTATGATTTTACAAGTCAATAGTAAAATCGAAGTTTAAGTTAGGTTAGTGTACACATCAAAATTATGGTTATGTAAAATACAGACAAACCTAATCAAGTTATAAATTTGTATTGACATCTAGTCTTGATAATGGTGTTATAATTTAAATAACTATCAATTTAAAAAAAAAAACTTTCATGTGGAGTTCAATGCTATTATCATAATACTGTTGTAGGTACCTAAAATGTAATTCTGCTAGTTTCTTGCTACGCTTTACCTCTCTGTGTATGCTCGACTAATGACAGTAAATATGGATACTTAAAATATGTCGAGACGAAGATAGGATGGGATAATATACATTGTATTTTTAACCCCAGTTGTCACTGTCCAGTGGCTCTCACACCATGGGGTATAAATTTTATTATTATAAATTAATTATTACCTTATAGGTACATTTTGATCCAGTGAATGAAAATAAGTGTACCTACTTAATTGTGAAGTTAATATTTCAAATTTTGTAAACTGATAATAATGTGACTATTAAAAGGTGTCAAGTAAAGGTAAATAATTAGAGTTGATTTTATAGTCATGCGAATTACACATTGTGAATAAATATTATGTAAGTAGCTACTTGAATGTTTGCCTGCGAGCTGTCTGCTGCGCGAGATGGTCTTCTATTCTTGTGAGATTTATTATGCAGATGCATTGCTTCGCACAAGTCACTGAGCCAAATTGTATCAATTAACGGCCTATTAAAGGGAAACATTTAAATTTTTGGCTTATTTATGGCCGTCGCGTGTACCTACTCATTGAGTACTATTTATTTCCATTGAGTTTTCAAATTTAAATCGCGTGCCTATTTATATTATGATATCTAATTTTATGCCATTTTTTGCTAATAATTTCAATTAAACAAAGCTCGCAAAAACCATCGACTGTGACGTTTTTCTGCTGAAAAACTACAAAAAATTGAATTAAATTCGATAGATAGTTTTGTATTTATGCTCTGTACCTATTAACTATGAATTAACTATTAGCTATGTCATTACGTTCTCCATGTTGATTTAAAGAGTTAAGGCTATACTTCAGCTGGGGCACGGTCTAAAACGATCGTGACTACGCGACGCGAAGATTGTGCAAACAACGGGTGCAGAACAAAACATAATTTGTCATAAAAATTTAACATGCGCCCATTTAATGTTATGCTTATTGTTCTATTAGTAATAATAATAATAATATTCATTGACATGTTATCTTCTTCAAGTAAATGGGTAACGTTTTTTAGTCATCTTTACACGATTTAAGAATTAATACCCCGACGCCATCACAAAATAAATTGACGTGTTCACAGCTCGACTTTCGCTCTCCGATTGGCAGCCAGTCCGAAATTTCGTCGCACCTATAGTTGAAAATTATTTGCAGTTTCACTGAAGTATGCTCTTAAACGAAGTAAATTCGCTGTGATATTATTATCTGAGATTAAATCGAATGCTACGTGTAGGATACTAGTAATGGTTATTGTTACTTCTAAAGCTTTATGTAGCCACATACATATAAAGAAAAGCTCGCAGTGTCGATACTTTCTGTGCTCCGTTCTCTTCTAACCTAAATGACATTTAAATTTTATTGTTTGTCATATAATTGGTAGAACTAAATAGTATCATTTATTTAGCAATTCATGTATTGGTATTGTATATTTATTATTAGTAATTGCATAGCAAAATTATTTCAATTAATAAAATTACTGTGTTATTATTTATTATATCATTTTACATTTTCCAAAAAATTAAGCATGGGTCTTCTGCGCACTGCTAAATTAAAAAATATTATTACAAATGAAAATATCTTTGCTGTCATTCTCAGTAGCTACGCACTGAAAAAATAGTTTTTGATTACATTATGCGTGCATATTATAATGTATTGTGGTAGTTCCTCATTTCCTCATAATAATGGGAAACTGTTTTCAAAACATTTAAAAGATTTATTGAACGGGTTTAATAGACATTCTGGCCTTTTGGATGATTTCATTAGCTAGGTACTAAACTTGTGGAAATAATACTTTTACTTGCGCTCATTTTAAGACATTTTTTGTAGTGGTAACAATTATGGTGGGACTATGGGACCTTAGGCAATTGTTGTTTTACAATTTTACATGATACACGTTCTTAAATTAGATAATTATATATACCCGATTTTCTAATAATTAACAAAGTACACCTGGTTTTTAATAATCTATTGTTTTAGTTCACTATTTGAGATTTTATAACATTTCATGAATGACGTGATAATATGAAATAAAGTGTTACTAATTTATTCTTATCTCCCTGTTTTGATGAATCATGTGTATATTTTACCTACGATAACGAAACCACCGTCTCAATAATTTCCGAGGAGGTATGTTCTTATTTACGTAAAACAAACATTTCAACAACGCGATAGGAATATTAGACAGAATGATAAACATGACAGATACGGTACATTTTGATTGATATGTCATAATTATTAACCTTACATTTTCACATTTACTCAAAATCTTTATTTCGGAGATTACGTTTTATCTATTAACCATTTTTAATGATTATTATAATTTAATATAAACGTTATTAATTAAGATTCACGAGAAAATTGCACTGCAAGGAGCCGTGCGCAAAGCAAGTGCTTTAGACGCCTCTCGCGCATCGCATGGCCACTCTCAGTGTGCTTTGACCCTTAGATATACATAAGGTACCGGTGTTGGTATATTTAGTGTTTGTAAGAGAATTTAAGTTTTTATGTAATAAAACTCTGATAAAGTCTGCTCTAAAAAGATATACCTACTGTGTTGTTCATTATAATATTATAATTTAAGGTACATTAGCATAAATTGCTCTCATTCACAATATGATAACTTCAATTATATCAAATTCTATATACCTACAGGTTTATTGGTCGATAGCTATTTCAGTTGTCGCACCATTACCAACACTATTCATATTCACTTATTCAGATGAGTTTTGAAATTAATTTACCATACTATTATATTATCTTATTTTATTATAGGTATATGTTCCGACTAATAATAAATAATTGCATTAAAATTCCATTGATAACGTGTTCATTTGATATCTAATAATATACCACTAGGTTTTATTGTATCGATATTCATTGATTTGGTGTATTACTTTGATATTTTATTAATATTGTCCTAAATATTGTTGTTTCATTACGTATACAAAGATAAAATAATATAAGACTCGATCTTGTGATTTTCTAATTGTATATAAAAAGATTGATCTTTTTGTAATTATGTTTTGTTAATTGTATATAAAGTGTATATATAACAAATTATGGACGTTTTTTTTTAATAATTGTCAACCTAATTTAATATTTGTTTTAAGTTTATTGATACTATTAATTTTAAAACAACCCATTATCCACCAATACTTTAGGTACACTTTTTACTGCCTACTTGATTATTTTACGGTATTGTATGTATAAATTAATTCAGTATTTTTTCACCTATTAGCAACATCTGAGCATTTATTTAAATATTATGTTATTTCACTGTCACTATTAAAAATATATAAATATGCATAAGTACCGACATAATGAAATCCTAATAGATTACAATAATACACACATTAAAAAACATTTATCATCTACCTCCAAGTGAATGTTACCACGAATTTGATTGCATTTAAATACATGCACACATTATGCAGAGCTTCTATACAGTCACTCGATACTTGCATTAGGTGCATACTAGTAGAATCAAACACAGCGATTACAAAAACAGCTACATTATATTAAGCGGATTTTGATAGCTTCGTCTAATATGTTGAAGGAGGTGTAGTAACTACACACGAGTTTGATCTAAGTGTAAGTACGTACCTATGCTGTGGTTTTCTGTGAGTCATACTATCTCCGCCCTTCCCACACACCTACAATTAAGTATAATAACATTAATACTCTTACATGACCCCCTCCCCACTCTATTGCTTTCTTGACTTATTTTCACCGTATCGCCATCGGCGTCTCTTCAACGTAAAGCACGCATCTCATAAGAGGTGATCTCTGAGTGTAAACATTTAATACAAGGACTTTTTGAATAAGGTACATTGGTGCACAGGTGAGGTCCGCATGTTTTTCGTAAATGTCACAAATACTTATGGTTAAACTACTGTTAATTTGTGAAGAGATTTTTTGTAAACTGCTCATATTCAACCAAAATAATATTAAATGGGGATTTTAGTGCAGCGACGCATTTTCAATAATATAATATCGTCGCCCCAAAAGCAAAAGGGCACATGTGCAATTTTTACGGTTTTGAGTTATGAATGCAGTTTTCTTCGTAATTTTTTTCTCTACATTATGGGCAAAACGGCATTTGTGAAGCAAAACCCATGAATTCACAATTGAGCAAAGAAAATAAAGTTTACTTGTGTATTTGTAAACTGACCTTCATTTAATGTATAGGAAAAAGGTAACATCTACACGATTTTAGGAACTATGTGCAATGTTTACAAAAGTAATATAGGAAAAGGGTAACAAGTGTAATTATTTAAAAGTGAGTAAGGGCCTTTGTACAATGAAAATAATTTCGTTGCAGAAAAAGGGCACTTAAGAAATTTGTGAAAAATTTAAAAACATTTTGGCAGCGGACAAAGAGACCCAAATAAATATTTTGGAAGATCACAATAAGCGTAAAGTGGACGCTCGCAAATCAAAAGATGAAGATAAAGCTATTCATAAATGCATATAGGAAAAAAGTAACATGTGACTTAAAACCTCTTAGAAATCAAAAATTGAAAAATTATAAAAAAATAAAAATTGCATTTCAATCTTGAGTAATTAGGTCACATGTGTTCCAAATTTCATTTCAAAATATTAAGTAATAACCTCTCCACGATTTTTTTTCACTCCAAAAACACTTAAAATGCGTTTTTCTCAAAACTCAATTTATGCACAAGTGCCCTTTTGCTTTTGGGGCGACGATATATAGTTAGTAATAGGTACCAACCATCTGAATGAGAGAGATGATCCCGTCTCATTTTATGAGTTATATACCTAGCTGTACAAGTATCTAATTTATCTGTGTATCTTCGAACTCGCTACTTATCGTTAATATTTATAAAATCGCTCCTGCAGATGGCGATGATATAAGTCCGTTTGGGTTTGGTGCCTTATATAATACCTAAATATAATAGAATATAAATTATTTTTGTAGTCTTGATAATTGTGTTATAACGGAAGTAGCATCGACTAATAAACCAACGTGTAAAATTTAATATAATTTATATTATGATATCTAAATCGCTCTATATTTATTTGCGGATTTAGAACGTAGAAGGAAATATACTACAGTAGGTAAAATCCTTGAACAAAATACTCACGCTGGAAAAAAACAAAGTAAATTTCAACCAGCCAGCGAGATTAAATACTGCATAATATTTACGCTATTCCATTTTCCGAGTGTTCACCTTCCGTAAAACTGTTTATCAATACACATTTATAGTGTTTGATGGTGTGTAGGACTACATATTATTATTATATTTGAACCATACGTACGTATATGCAACATTGCACGTACTATTTTCTTTTGCAAGAAAATCAACAAGAGCTTTTATCTACCTATTTCACGTCGCGAGACATGTTAGACGCTTTTCATATTCTAACAACTGTTTTATTATATGACTGCCCACCCAAATGATCTCCGTAGCTTACTGTGTGTATATGTATTACGTAGATAGAGAAATCTTTGAATTGAATTTATGATTTTCATTTACATATTACCTTTGGAAGAATATTCTGATGGAAAACTAATAATTCAATGAATCGCTTTGAATATTCAAACAGTATTTATTGACCGTACGTATTTTATATCAGTGTGTTTGATGACACCCTGTGATTTAATTATTTAAACAATGAAGAAACTTTTGAAGTGCTTTCCTACCGTATTGTTCTTACTCTATATTTTTTTGCTTTACAGCTTTATGCCATTTGTCATTAGCTTAATATGACTTATAGGTACATACTTAATTGCATTATTAGTCTTATGCATTTATAGACCAAGACCAAACTGAGATTCCGATCTGACTGTAAAGTTTTGTTTTATGTTAGATATCTATAGCTATACCATCGTCGTCTTGTGAAAATTGTCTAAAATAAACATCGATCTATATTTTGAATAAAGATCAAAGCACTAAGTACCTACCAAAATAGAGCTTAAAATTATATAGACACACTTTTTTTAAATTGATCAAAAATATATTGCAAATTATACGATTCAAATCTATCGCCGTCAACCATTTTCATACAAAACATAAGTGCGTCAAGTGGCAAGTAATCCCTTCAATAAAAAACAAACATCTTGGTTTTAGATATTGTCTGTTTATTTTTTAAATTTATATTCGTTACAAGAATATTCTGTGGCACATTGGACCTTTTATTTTAAAGGGTATCGTTAGTGGCAAATAATTCCATATTTGTAGTTTTTCAATTGTATTTGTATTCAATTAATTTCGGGTAAGTATTCATTTTTGCTGTTAAATTTGTAATATAATGCATTGTTTTACTGATCTGCAAATGCATAACGCGGTGCAATTAATGGTTATAATAAATATGTTATAATAATTATTGCACTTATATGTTCCTACTGTCTTAGAAGTTGCATTATCTTTCTCATTATGTTTCAAGGATGTTTTTATTTTGTGATAGCTAGATACCCATTTAGTTTCCTACTTAGTATTTATAGAATTATTCTAATTATAAATATGTAATGTTTTCGTTTAACAGAATTAATAGGTAGGCAATTTCCAATACTCGCAAAAGAAAGGATGTCTTATTTTACACATTGCTTTACCTAGCCGTACTATTTCTCAACATAGAAACTGTTACGTTGTAGCATCTACTCTGTTGAAATATTTGATAGTTATCTGCGACCATTTATCATTTTGATTGAGTATCCATATTTCCTTTGGAGTTTGACATTAATAATAACAATAACAAATGAACAAACGTCAAGAGTCTGTGTCTTTTCGAATTATTTACGTCGATATAACATGTTTATGATATGCTATGTGTGTTCAGCTAGTTAGTTAGTTATAGTTGGTACCTACTTACGTTTGTATAATCATTTACTTGTTAGCAGCTCTATAATATAATGTAAGTATATGCAGTGCTCGAAAATGAAAATTTTACAAACCGGAGTGCTCGATAATTTTCCGAAAATAATACTGTATTTATCTAATTTTGTGTATGTTTTGTAAAAATATGTGTGTTAGATTTTTTGTTATATAAATTAATTTTTACACGAGACGGAGCGATAATTTTGAGGATTTCATGTATCGGAGCTGCGTTCCGATGCGCTCCGGTCCATTCCGAGCCCTGAGTACATGTGACAATTTTATTAAAGGGGTTTTTTTTTTTTTTTTTAAATATATTTTCTATTAAATTATATCACACTCCATAGTTTAGTAATACCTTCAAAGTTCTATACCTACACTTCCAAAATTCAATTATAAATATTTTATAGATACCTGTAATTCAACGTGTCTCGCTTAAAAAAATACCGTAATAGGCACCTTCAATTTACATTGTACCTAATCATATTGAAGCTGTGATATCTAGTCCAGACTAAACTAAGATACATATTATATTCGTCAATTAATGAACATTATATAATATAAACTGTTGTATTAAAACTCTTTACGAACATTAAAAATGACCTGATCCGAATGGTCATGTTTTTTCGTATCCCGTCGCGGATGGAAAACATCGTTCAGTTATATATCTACAGATGTTCTTGATCTGGCCTAGGCATTACAAAAGCTCGATAATTATAATTAGAGTAGTTTTCGTCTCTCCTGATAATTTAAATTTTGTCATAGTAAAAGAAGATATAGGCTTACAGCCGACTATCCTTGCATAATTTTCTTAAAGTGTTTAAAATATTTTCCGTATCAGAAATAATATACAAAACAATATTTAATTATTGTATCCACAATTTATTGATGAATATTGCCCTGCCTCGCCCTGTCACTTGCACCATGCTACGTAGCAATACACACAGGAATGGCGAACCTATGGCACGCGATATGATTTTGCATGACACGCGAATGTATTGTGTTGAAGAAAAAAAAATATTTTTTTAATTTAAAAGATATTTTTTTACAATTTTTTTTCAATTTTTGTACAATTACCTAAAAAATATTAAAAATGCGTATTTTCTTCGCTTTTAATTTACCAATAATATTTATCAATCGATGCGCAAACGAAAACGACAAAATTCATGCATAAATGACAGATCGCATTGTATAAAAAATAACAGGCAGCTGATAATCTTGAAGAATAAGCATTATAATTAATTTTAATTGCATAGATGGGCCCTTAGGCTGTATGCGTCACACATAATAGTATTATAGCACTGACCTCATCAGGCGGCGGCGTAAGCTGTTTCGCGAACCTCCGATTTTGATCGATTTACAATCATTTTACAATGCTTGAGACCACTGTAGCGAGAGCATGCCTCATCTGATCCGAGAAATTTTGACGTCAATTTGTGCGTAAAGAACCAAACTAAGTAGGTATTATAATAGAATTAGTATTCTCAGAAGAAGAACTCACTTGCTTATAATTTTTGACTGTTTTTAATATAATTTTTATAACTATTTTTTCATTTTTTTCCTCCTTGAACTACTCGAAAAACTGTTCGGCTCGTCACAGTCAATAAATAATATTTGGGAAATTTTGGCACGTGTACATAAAAAGGTTCGCCATCCCTGCAATACACCGTAAAGGTACACTTTGTACTTGCTGGAAAACAGCAGCTATTGCAGTCAGAAGGGAAATGCTTTTGGGTTAATGTTACCTTGTAAATATCCCACAGGTGAATATTTTTGCTAATGTAAGTAGGCACCTATTTACAAATTATCTGTTGATTCGACTAAATATTATTTATGAGTTTAGACTAGCTTGAGAGTAATGACACGAACACGGTAACATTATTCAGACCGATTATTCATATAATATATTATAATATAATATTATTCTGAGATAATAAATATAACTATGTACCAACCCATCTTTTCATAAATCAGTGTCTAGTAATTTTATCGCTGGGAATTAACAGTATATCATGATTTTTATTCGAATATATTTTAATGCTTACCGAGAATATAAGTTTTCGTAGTTTTTTGTTGTTTTGTTTTTGAAGAATATTTTTAACGCCAATTTTTATTTTTGAATTTATCGACGAAAAGTGTTTTCAGTGGCAAGCGGCCAAACGAGATGAATAGATAGTGTTGCTTAACGCTATAATATACTTTCGGGAATATGACAATTTTATTCCAATAATTCGTAGCGTAAATCATACGTTTACAGGCAGACATCGTGGCGACTCTATTAAATGTTTTTCCGTTCATAAAAAGCAGTATAAAATCCAGCGGTGACTGCAGACTATTCGCGATAGATGTCACAGTTTATTTCGAATATATATGTTTGTTTTAGACCTATTATTATTGATTATTTTTCAGTTCTCGTAATGATTTGTAAATTACCATTATAGGTTGGTGCACGTTGCATCTAACTATTCATGTGTATCGCATATGTCAGATGGTTCTAACCGGTTTGCCGTAAGATATGATATGTAGTACTGCAAAAAATAGTTTCCGTTTAATCAAGAGAAAACAATAATAACTTTTTTTCTACTGCCACCAAAATATCTCTGTGATTGTAATCTTTCTCGTCGATGGTCACTACCAAGTTTTGTATAAGGTTATATAGTTGAATGGATGATTGACTCTTACACACATCGAACATAGTGTTATATTTAACATACACCAGCATATACTTATTAAAATAAATTATTATAACATTATATAATTTAACTCGGCCATGGCGTTCCAAGTTACTAACTTAAATTGTATATTTTCCTTATCATCAGCTTTAGTAAGCATACACCATAATGTTACGGAACATTCCTGTCGACATGCAATTTTCGCACACATAATTTTATATGGTTTACTTTATACTATTATAACCAATAATGTCATTGATTATGACAGACGTTTTGAAGAAGTGATAGATACTCCTAGGACCGTAAAAATTCTTCGATTTGTCGCAAAAAAAAATGAATAGTGTGGCATGATGCAAAGAATGTTTAGAAGTACTGACCGATGTTATCTGTTTCTCGGAACTCTATACATTGGTAAAAGTGTGAGCAGTAGTGGCAAGATCGTAAAACAATTAATAGTTTAAAAAAATGCTAAATTTAACTTCCACATTATTGTAAATTTAAATACCTAGTTTATTTTTCTCTGTGTCTGTGGTTTTAATTAAATTTTATCCCTGTCCTTTTCTTCCAATCGTGTATCCCACCAAATTCACATTTAATTAGTAGGTATATTTTCAGTGTTTTATTAACGACAAACATTTCTTCAGACGTTATGTATGTCGCAAGCAAGCAAGAAAGAGTGCTTATTTGTATTCATTTCTCATCACCGACACTAACTAAATTTGCAATTTACATGCTTTTGGCTTGCTCGACATGTGGTTGTTGTGTATATTCGAAATATTTTTTTGCGAAGTATAGATTCAGGAAAATGTTTTTTTTATTATTTAAACATGTCTAACAATATTGATATGAACTAACAATTTCATTTATGGTAGGTACTTACTGACTACCTAGTTTTTTCTCTCTCAATAAAATGCTCTCATATTTTCTTTACGTCTTACATCGGCTCCTAAATGAAGCATAAATTTTGCATAATACATAATATGAAAGTAGATTGATTGTTGGTCATATTCTTAACTCTTTTTAGAAGTAAAAGTTATACATACAAATTGTGCATACATCCATAAACCATAGAACATATTAATAACAATGTTGGATTCCATATTCACAACCTTAATCAAAATATACATAACAAAATTTTAACGCAAAAAAATATGTACCTTCATGTAAACTTCGATCGATCAATTTTTAATGACTTGTCATTTATCAGTGCTACATACAACTTTAATTTCGATAGAATTTTTCTTTAGAGTGAATATATACTGGAAGCTACATGTACAGCTAGAGTGCAATTTTTCCATTTTCTTGCGATTCCGTCTTCTAATGAAGGTTGCAACATGGTTTCACTCACATACCAAAGTATTGAATACCTATATGAATTTTATGCATATCTATTATGTTTTATATCAGTTAACAAGATCTTTCTCAGCGAACGAAATTGCCCTCTTTTTATCCATATTTAGCCATTTTGTGATAATCGCAATAAACCGTCAAGCACATTTAGATTTTTAGGACTGCAAATATTATATTATCTTCTTGTAAACATAGTTTTTAGTAAACAGTTGAAAAAAGCGAATAACGAAGTAAAATGTCTCTCTTAACGTCTCTAATGTTTAAAGTTGGTTGAAAATAAATAATAAATGGCGGCTTTGCAATCAACCACAGGTTTAACACTATTTTGCTAACAACTGTAACTGGATTTGCTATTTTATAAATATTATACATACGATGGAAAAATACATACCAGAATCAAAAGAACCCAATAGCCTTAATGTTGACGGTTAATCTTGAAAATTGCCATGAAAACCTTATTCTGCCCACGCCTCTGCTGTTCTCTATTTTCCTGCATGACAAGATATACTACGAATCATATCTTGTTTTCTTCGCATATTATTATGCTGATAGGTTTCGACTGTTGTTTCGGGTCGTCTTGCGGTAGGGCAGGATGCTGAGGCCTGGGGCCCGGGGGTGCGTCGAAGATGTGCAGAGTAATGGGGGAGCGCCGAAAACCTGTTACCCCACGCCCCACAACTTATGTAACTTGTAACAGGGACCGGGAACTGCTGGAACAATGAAGACCTGAGAGTCTCACCGACTGACTCACCATCACTAACAGATTACATTATTTTTTATTGTTATTACATTATTATTATTCAATAGAGAAGATTATAAATTTATAATAATTATTTTATAAATGAGTTTATCACATAATATTCACGTTTTTTTCAAAAAAATCCCTACCTCTCCGCTCATTCCTAACTGTGAATTTTACTAAGTATTCCCTTTCCACACTACATAAACTATAATGTACATTTCTCGTAAAAACTCGTAAATAATAAAATGCTCACCATAAAAGCAATCGTTATATTATTATGTGGTGAATACCGAGTCATAAACTCATATTAAAAAAATATAATGAATTAGGTACTTACCTCACCTAAATGCATAATTTATTGAAAAGATTAATACTTCTTTATTTTCCGTGTGACGTATTATGTCGGAATACATTAGATATTTTAGTACTCGTAGTATAGTTACCGTTTTACTATGCCCTACTCATTTAAAATTTAAACCATCTGAGATCAAAGAGCCACCAGCATAGTTTATGTATAGAGTCACGTGTTGACGAGAGCCTTGATTATCACGATTAACTTGACGCGATAAGCCAAATATTATGCAGATTTGCGTAGCATTTGAATTTGTGGAATGGTTTTCATATACCTCGCTATATAAGAAAATTGTATAAGTAGATATTTTTAGAAATTGTGGCGATCATATTTACCAATTCAACGTGTAAAGATTTGTGTTAGCTTAGAATCATTTAAATTTTAAAGTATTGGGATTTTCGCTTTTTTTATGATTCATGCAATCTACTATGCCCATATAAAAAAAACTTTCATTCGTTTTTGAAGCAGTAAATAATATTCTGGCTATATCTATATATTTTCGAACGTAACATCATACGTGCTACTGACATAGGGCATTTAACTTTATTGTTTTGTTTCAATTCTTAGCGAATCTAATTAGACATAATATATTATTGTGGTATCATTGGCATGACACGACGCATCTTCAAGTTGTCAGATCATCTTTGTGGTTTATGTCGGGTGCAAGTAGTGTACTCGGCCACCGGGTCGGTTGTCTTATTATGCCGGCGCCACGTCTGCGTGGGGCTGCCTCGTCATTACGCCGATCGACCTGTCACCGGCAATCATCGCAGCTGTGAACAGATCGATTTGCAATACGTATCTTGGCTCCGCATCCGACATATTATCATCAGAGATTGGAGACGGCTCGGTAAATGCTAATTAGTAATAATTACTCGAGCGGGTATTAACAGTATACGTCTTCTAGGCACACATTGCATTACTTTGGTGCAATGAGTACCTACTCAATTAAGGAACTTCTTCGATGACATGATTCGCACAGGTACTTTAATTAATGAATGTGGCATACGCTTAATTTGTTGGTTGTGGTCCAATACTATACCACATATCCAGCCGAAATCTATAATATGCAGCGACGGATTATCCTCGACCGCCTTCCATTGCAGTGTTTTATTATTATCGAGTTTAGTATCTACCTGTGCGCATATTGTTTAGCTCATGCTAGAACGGCCCTTTCTTGTTTTGTATATTTTTAGTTCAAATCAGGTGGTCGTTTCAAATTAGCATGTTGCTGTTTCAATATGTGTGTTTGAATCCACCGATGGACCCGATGAATTGAACAAATGCTCAACCGTTCTCTGGCTTGTTTGCGCTGGAAGCCTTATTTCTGCAGAAGACTGATTCGATGGGGTAACCTTAAAATCTTCGCTCGTTTTTCTAGGATTTAAAAAATGAACCGTTTTCAGTATCTGTGTCTAACATAGACTAGACACGGAAAGCACACACTTCCATTAGGATACTTATGTACTTTCAAATTGGCAGCAATGAAGTATGATTAACTATTAATTATGAATCCTCGTAAAAAGTCTATTAAGATACCCCGTCGCGTGGAGGTCCATATGCTTCGCCATATCTCCATTGTGATGTTCCTTATTTGTAAGTACCATTGGATAAGGTAAAAAGGAGTATTGTAATTATAGAAATATTTGCTTGCCAAACTCTTTCTGTGACAATATTTCATCTGAAAACAATAATTATTTATCTTAATGCGTATTATCTATATCTATAATGTGTCTTTGGATTTTCATTCGCGTTCTTCATTAGTTCATGTAATTAATTACTCCTATTAGTGATAAACTGATAATACCTTTACAAATTTGTTAACTACACATTTCAGAGTATATTATTGATATAATTAGTTATATTATGTATATTTTAAAGAAAATATTATTAGGTAGAATGTATAGGTATACTAACACTACAAATTATCTGGTCTCACCTGTAAGGATTTTTTTCAAACGTTTGCTCTCGGATTTATACTAAACAATCATCTCTTAATACGCGTATTTCTTAATTAAGAACATCTGAGAATAGAAGCAAAAAAAGACAATCATAACATTTTCGAAAAAAGTTTTTCGGACGGTTTTCCTCGAGGCGAAATGAGTGTAAATTACCTCGGCGGTTGCTTTTTTGCCGGCTATTACCGCGAACTAAATTGCCGAAGACATGCAATCGGCAATCAGTCAAAGCGATTAAAGGCACTAACTTCACTTCGCGTCTGCACTAGCCAACTTTTCCCGCAATATAGGAGTGCATTTTGCAATATTATGTATCCAGTGGCGTAAAGCCGTGTACACACACACATAGAGAAAAAAAATACATCCCCATAAAAATACTCATTAATAAGTATAAAGTAATCATAATTTAATTTATTATAAATTGTGTTGGGCTAACATCTTCATTTTTAATATTTTTCCCCCGGATTTTAATATACAAGTCGAACCGAGTTGCCGCTTTAATGGTGTTGCCAATTTGTGTGTCTTTAACACAATATTTTTCACCTAAGAATCGTTGTTTATTTTTATTACTAAATTGTAGCAAGTAATTCATTTATCACGTATTGAATTATTTAATACTCTAAACTTTTTAAATACCCATTAACCGTTGTCGCCGTTAAAGTCTGGAAAATATTTGTTCAATATTAGAATTAAACGTAATGTATTTTTCTAAAAATCATCAATAACCTACTACCTAACCACCCACGGTGGCCGCGCGGCATAAGCGTTGGACTATAAAGCCGTGGGTCCCAGGTTCGAATCCTGGGTCTGGCAAGTACACATATTGTTTTTCAATTTGTGTGTGTCAGGGTATGGACCTAATAGGTTGAGCAAGTGGCTGACATCCATTTCTCGTAAAAAACAAAATCTTTCAATACAAACCTCCACTCTGTGGAGGCCCATATGATTCTATCAGGATCGGACATGGTCGAAAAAAAAAAAAAAAAAAAAAAAGTGTGTATATTAGACACTAATATAAATCGGCCATTGTGTGATATAAAAAGTAACCTCACTTAAACGTACAGGATAATGTTCAAGCGTTATGTCAGATACGCACAAAAAACGTACCTACTTGAAGAAGAAGAGTGAAGAAGAAGAAGACGTGACGAGTGCCTACATAACGTTACATTGTCAACCATATTAAGATATCATACATTAATTTTTGTTATTGGCAACTTTTTGTTGTTAACTCCATTCATATGTTCGTAAATCTTGAAGACTTGGCTTGGGTTGATTTATCAGAAATTAAATGATCTGCGTTGCCGATTGTATGATGCTGTGAACTTAAGTTTTATCAATTGCATAAAATAAAGGATGGGATAACAGTTATGTGTATAGAAGTAGCATAAACTTATATTAGAAAATCTACTGTTTATATGAAACATCTTCTCAACTTTTCACACAAATGCCTTTCAAAATCAACACAAAATCTAAATTTTTTTGAACTTCGATTTAATATAAAATGCAAGAGATGATTAAATACCTAAGATTTATGCAAAAATTAAATGTTGAATAATATCTACTATGTATCAATTATTATAAAATTTGTTTTTACTAAAAACTATCTAGTAATGAGTACATCCCTTGTATTCATTTTGATTCACACCATTCATCGATGCAATTGGGTAAGAACGCCACTGTTTTCAGCATTTATTATTGTGTAGGCTCAATTCCGATTGCAAATATAAAATATTTCGTAATTATTTGCTATTTCACAGCGGTGTGGATTTTAGCACTAATAATACTGCTATGGATTCTAATATAAAGCCAAGCTACTTTTAGGTACCTATTTCGATAAATATTCTTACATTTATCAATATCTACCGTCCCTAATACTTGCTGCTACATCAGTTATTACATACGTACGAGTATATAAGCTCAATTGCGAAATGATCGACCCATGACAGTGCGAAGAACTCGATAATTAGTGATTATTTAAAGAATAGGTACGTAGTTGACTCATAAAACAATTTTAAAAACGAAAATCCCACAAAGCAATAATTACCTACCACGTATAGACATAATTGGTTTACTATCTTATTCCGTTCTGCGTCACTTTTGAATACATTTGAAATTACCGGGTCTGTAATCGCAACTAATATTTTCATTAAAATATTATAATTATGCAATTAGCGCCGCACTTTGGATTAGTTTTAATACAAAAGTAATATTTAAAATACAAGTTATTTTATTCTGAATTTTTGGTGTTTGCCGAATATGATCTCTCCTTATTCTTTGCCTCATTACTGAAGATGGTGAACTATAATCTACATTATTTGTTTCAAACAATTTTCCTCCAACTGGAGTGATCTTGCGCTGATTTTGTTGCTTTAGCCATCGTTAATTCAGTCGCTATCGTAATGATGTCGCTCCACCTGGAAGGGTATGCCCTATCAACCTCCTTCATTCGACTCCACCTGAGATCACTCTTCTTTACAGGCTGTTCGAATATGAAAACTAATATAACTTGCTGGGATTTAGGTAGTTAATTTTATTCTATATGATTATAATTATTTACAACCGACCAACAGGATTTCTTCATCATTGACTGAAATACCTATAATGTTCTTCGATATATCCACACATCGACAGTTTCCAATCTTCGATCTACCTACCCCTCGTTTAGCTTCAAAGTTTCAGCTCGATTGTTACGTCAATCGTCAAATGTTGTCATTAATTTTCTGTTAGAAAATCGGTATTAGTTATCTATGCAAAAGATCAGATTTAAATTCATCGCATGTGTATTTTTTCAACGGAAAATTGTTTTAGCCTACATAAATAAAAAAAATCTACGTAGTATTGCAATTCATATCTGTATTGCTTGACTAATTCTTTAGGAGGCATTACGCCTAGGTCCCTAGCGTATGTAGATAAAATGAATTAATAATCAATGATCGATCTCTTTTATTCAATATAAAAAGTGAATCATAAATTCCCACATAAAAAATGAACGTAGTTTTTTCTCTCTTTCGCTATGGTCTGTCTTTTCCTAACAACAACTGCATATTCATACCTGCTATTAATGCGGTATAAATTCACAGATATAATCAAAAAGTAGCAACCTAATGTTTTATAAATAAAACACTGTTGCGGCTAATAAAAAATATTATAAATTAATTAAGTTTATAGCATATCTATTGTTAATAATACGACCCCCCCAGGAATGAAAGAAATACAAATTATATAGGCGAATGGAATATAACTTCTCGTCGGGAACCTCACGACTGAGGTTCGTGACCCTGATGATTTGGCTATCGAATATCCTTCTCAATTGATTGATCCCTCTCCTCTTAGCATTCAGTAGAAGTCGTGAATTGGTGCAAACTGAGACATCCAATGTTTGCTTTGATATCCTGACGCTACATGTATAAACGACAAGACAGCGCGGACAACATAAACAGACACATACGATTTGAATAATCGTGACCGTTAAGCCATTCGCTTTCGATGCAGGGTAACCCTCGCCTCCTGCTGTCTAAAAAAATATATATATATAAATAATACATTCATGAATACTACTATAAACCCATGTTTAATTTTGATACATTTTCGTTGTTATTACGGTGTGATATCTGTACAATTTTACGAAGGGAAATAAAAGAGATGAGTAAACAAATATTATAATAATTATATCTTAAGGCATAGTTAATAGATAAACACGTAGATGCCATTTTGTTTAGATTTCGCTGCATTTTCCAACGAAGAGCATTGAAATATCAAAACAAGTGGATATTGTTATTTAATTTCATACAATGTAAGCGGTATAATGTTGATATTTATTTCGGAATCAGAAGGTCAACCTTTCGATTGCCATTCACAAATCGCTGATTCGGTTCCACGCAACTCTATTTCAATTTTATAATCTATAGTTCACTAGGTACGTAGGCATTTTTAACTTGCAAAATATTATTGCGTAGAAATGCCGATTAATGCCGAAAAGATAATCAGTAGGTACATATTTAATTTATTTGACAACAGCATCATCAACGTAGATAAACTACATACATATGTATAATTACTATCTATTAAATTTATAAACAAAACTGCCTATGTACTATCACAATATACAAATAAAACTATAATAATATGTACATTTTTTTCATTCTCATATTATTATGTAATGTTAAATGAATATTAATCAATTTATTAGGCTCGTTATCTGGATCGAAAGCACGTTACCATTCGTCTATCGTGAGCGCTGATCCTATTAGGCGCAATTAATATAGTATCTAATATTTTCCAAACTATATTTGTATAGTGTTATAGCAGATGTACCGGTAAAGCCTGAGTAAAAAAAAACGATTGAATCGAAAAAATAATACCTACCTACGTATTTTTAAACCGACAAAAAACGTTATTAATAACGTTTTTTGTCGGTTGAAAAATACATGCTATCTGTTCATTTAGTTATGTACAGATACGTTATAATTAATCAATGTTATTACTGAACACCTCTGTATATTATACAATGTTTTGTCCAGTGTGGGCGTCTAGGGAGGGTTACAGAGAAGGTATCTGATAATTTATGGTAATTTTGAATGCGTCAGTTCGTCCACCCCGAAATATACTTATTTATTCGACTTGTGTTGGTTTTACATAACAAAAAATTTATAATTGGTTGAAAAAACAAAGATTAGGTGTGCAGTGAAAAAATACTTAAATGAACAATGATATATTGTGAACATCGGCACCAGCACTCGTCATACATTAGTTACATCTTCCAATGATTTTTCTTCCCCTATGGTGAGTATCCTCTGTAAACAGAATGTGTGACGTCACACACCCCGGTTAGGCTTCTTAATACATGTCTCATGCGTCAATTACATTGAGCTTTTTTACGAGCTCTTTGTTGGCGAATTTACAATCTGCATGTAAAGTCGCCCAGTGTAATCATCGAACAAGCTAACAAGCAGGTTGTAAACACTCTACCGAGAAAAGTTGAAAGCCGGTCAACTTTACATGCTACACGCCGGCGTGTGGGCCTACTGCGTCTGCGCAGTAGAGCGCAGTAGCAACCTACCGGTAAAACAAACGAACTACGTTCTGTCAAAATAGTCGCTGGCTTGTGGCTTCTCAGCGAATGGAAAGTTTTGTGTGTAATCATCAAATCGCAGTAGCTGAGTCGCCCGCTTTTAAATTCGCCAACAAACAGCTCGTAAAGAAGTTCAATGTAATTATTGACGCTTAAACCTTTCATTCACTGAGACAAATCCATCACCTATATATTGTGTTGAGCTAAAATGATGTTTTGAATGTTTTAGAAAGCTTCAAATAAATTAATAGATGGATCAAAATTTACATTCAAATTGAATGATAAATTATAATATTTTGATTAAAATTTATTGAATTAATTGGAATCTACAAAAACTTACCTAAATATTAAAAAAATATTTATTAATAGGTATGAAATTGAATGCAAAATAAATAAATTGAACGTAAATATTGAATGTGAATTGGATATTAAGTAGGTACATAGGTATATAAAAAAATAATCAATAAAACATTAACAATAGGTAGAATTGATCAGATTCTTGTGGCAGTGCAGGCGACTTATTTAGGTGTTGGTATCGTTACTTTCAAATTTATTTATTTATTTAAGAAAACAAAACATTGTGGATATAACAAATCTAAATTCAAGACGTACACAACATGAGATTTACAATATAACAAATATTACCCTCACAAGAGAGAAGAAGAGTATATAGAAAATAATAATAACAAAAAAGTACAATTTTATACAGAAAAATAAAATTTAGAATACAAAATACATAGTACGTCATCGAAAATATCTACGTCTTTGGGGAGCGCTTTGACTAGTCTTGCACCCCTCGCTAATCGTGCTGATAGTCACACCATTCCAAAGTGATTTCGTTGTGGCCTCAATGCCAAAAGAATATGTCATTCCTATACCTTAAAATGCACCGTTATGCATATCGGTGACTCTTTCTTATTATTTAATATTATTACTTACAATAACATATTGATATTGTGATAAAATTACATACAATCTAACTAAGACATAATTATATGTACAATAAACCCAAGTATAAAAAACCTATTAAATATTTTTTGGTTTATTTGCAACAAAAAATAAACCGGTCGTTCTTGATTTCGCCGGTACATAGTATTATTATAGTCTTATCATTTTAATTTATATTATTACGTGATTATTTTTTTGAGTGTTGCTATCCGTGTGTTGAGTGTTCCGTTGCATTTTCTGCACTGGCCGGCCTTCCACTTCCACCGCGCATTCGGCCAGCGTCAGCGTTTCGACTTCCCAGCACGCGCTAGATGCATTGCATTATATTTTTTCCCACTGCCGTTGCAATCTGGTCCGTTTTCTTTCTGATGAATAATTTATTCGTGAAATGACCGCGACCTTGGGTGATACTACCTGTACCGTTTATAAGCATAATCGCAACTTGAGATCGGTGCTTCGCAACTTATGCTCGAGGCCCTCATTGTGAATCATTGCCTATTTCCACTCTTATCCTTTTCGATTATCTATCTATTCTCCTATAAATATAACAAAAAGGTAGTAATCTATAATATTATTACTGTCTATAATACACATCGGTTATGGTTATGTGTGTTTATATGTAACTACTCGCTGCACGATCGTCTAATAAAATTAAAGTCTATTCTTATTAGATTGTTATGAAACTGAGATAGCCAGATACATTGCCGTAAATTCATAAATTTGCACACAAACAACTGCATCAATGGTGCTAAATTCAAAATTTTACAAGGAGTTTTTCTTTTTGCTTTCTTAAATATTACGTAATTATATTGTTTATAATCCATGGTCCAACTTGTCATCCATTACTTTTTGTGTATACGGCATTGATGGATTTACATGTATTCTTGAGTGTGTGTAGGGGCCCGAATTCGAAAATAAAACATTTTTAAATACTTACTTAATTTTCTCTGAATCATTTCATAACATTCCATAAAAAACATTTTTTCAATGGAAAGAAAAACTTCATACCTACTATAAAAAGAAATGTTTCGTTTTTATTTAACAACTTAAATAGGTACTTACTTACTTTACAAAAAAATAAATAAACTTGTTAGATTTGAAAACATTACAAAATAATTATTAAATTGTATGTACCTACATGTTAACAGTTGATGGCGGCTGTTTAAAAACGTAGGTAGGTATGTAATATTTTTCTTTAGATATTCAATATAAATAATGAGATGAACGATGTTTTCTATTAGCATTATATCCAATTTGGTTGTTAAAAAAATATGTAACCTGATTTTTTTAAATACATTCGCTTGTATTTCTGCTCTAGCATTTTTGTCACTTGGCATTGTTTACTCCCGAACCCTCCAGTTAAAGAAATTAATACGTTTATATTATGTAATACGATGTATCGTGCCATTTGCCATTGTTTGGTTAAAAGTTAAAGGGAAGTTAAATTTGGCTTGAAAGACTTTGGACTTTACAGGGCCCCTGGTTTGAAAATACGCCCCTGTATTTATTATGTCCATGTTTGATCTGGTAATGAGGTAAAGCATAACTAATGTAATATAAAACATACATATGTTTATGTAAATTTCCTTGGTTACCCCTGTTTCCGTGTCTCCTCTACACAGAGATAGACGTGACTCGACGCGACGATAAATGGTGGAATCATCTCGGCCTGAGCGCGCATCACACTCTCCTCGCGTGCATGGCGTGCCGCATCATGGAGCGCGTCGCGAGCCGCTCACACGTGCGGGACGGGACACAAGGAAGCCCTTTATCATCACACTATTATAATTAATTCTCGACTTGATTTACAATTTACATACTAGAGCCTTTATATTATGACGTTATAACGGCTAGAATGAGATCAAGCCCAAAATCTAATTACACAGTGGTAGACTACCAAAATCCTCAATACAATGCCGTGGCGAAGGGTGAAGGTAGGCTGCTAAGATCCTACATAAATAGTGCACACTAAACTTTGTCAGTCATACTTTTACTTATTTGTTTTAGTTGAACTAAGTCTACAGTGTTTAGATAGTGTTTGTCAGTTTTTAAAATCCAATTAAAATAAAACCCTGCTTAATCCGTGCCATAGTTGATAATAGTAAAAAATTATTCCTTTATGTATAAAATTATGCCATTAAACCATACGTACCTAATTAAGATATTTTATAGATAGAAGAATATTTTTTATCGATTATGGTTTGATTTAGGCAGGGCTCAATGAATCAAAAAAAACTAACCAACACCATCTGTAATATTAAGACAAATAAGTATCTGACTGCAAAAGTGTTTTTGTCGGATCGCCCTTAGCATACCTAAACTAATATGGTTTGGTTAGGCAGGATTTAATTTAATTTTAAAAACTAACCAGGACCATCTATATATTTATTGTATTTTTAGTTCAATTAAAACAAATAAATATGACTGACAAAGTTTAGTGTGCACAATTTATGTCGAATCCAGCCTACTTCTACCCCTCGCCTCTGAATTACAATGGATGTTCACAACATACTGAGCGATGTAATTGACGCACTAATAAAATATTATATTAAGTATCTATGTGGAGATTTTCCCCGCCTTTATACGTATGTCGTATAAATTATCCTGAAATTATGGATGGAATTGTAAATGAACAGTTTTTATTTATAGACACTCTTTACTTTGCAACATGATAATGCTTTAAGACAACTCATGTGGAAATCGCGATTTTAATGCATTTATATAAATTTATTTCGACGGCACGTTTGTAAGTAAAGTTGTCAACTACTCAGCTCATTAATGGTGTTTGTTTGGTTGGTATTACAATATTTCATTTGAAAAAGATTGCTCTACAGACTTGTAGTGGCATCGACTTGTAAAAATACATGAATGAGTTGATTAGATAATTAAGTGATACGGGCCAGTGGTAACATTCGCAATAATTAATTATTGTGCTACGTCGGCTGCTTCGCCTTCCCGCCAAATGCGCCAACGACTCATTGGGTGACGCATGGGTCTGTCTGCCGCTTCTATAATCGTAAGAAAAATAAATGCGTATGCCTGACAAATGATGTCTACTAATGTGTGTGGGCTTGCTCGCGGTTGGATGCGCAATGCGTATACGTTTGCTAGTGTCTGTTTGGTGGCGTCGTAAACCTTTTTTCTGCTGCCACCGAAGTTTATGTTTTTAAATTACTCTATACTAATCATAAAATGTAAGTGCATGTCTTTCAGTTTTTCGGGTATAACGACTACACTGTAATAGACTACATTGTTAATGCCAACTTAGTAAACTTTTAGTAGAATTTCGTCTCGATTATCGATATCTCAAAATAAACTAAATAGCACATTTGAAACACAGGCATTGCAGATCAGGCGAGGGTAGAAATCGGATGATTAATAATACGAATTACTTCATTATATATTATTTAGTCTATGCTTTATGCCTATCCGTATTTCACTGGGACAAATTCATTAGTGCACATACATCCGATGTACCCACAACTTTTTTCCTACGGATTTACACTATTCTTGTGGTCGGTACCCAATTATTGCATATTATGTGATTATCGTTGCGTATTATCATTAGTGTTAACGGCCAAACGATACACCCCTTCGCGTCAAAATGTGATACAAACACAAGTAAAACGGCCGGCCATTTGTCGGTTTTTCGTCGTCACTTCAAAGGGATGTTACGTCACTATTTTAAGTCAGTATGGTACGGATACGCAGATATGCAACACGTAGATACCGGACCTGACGCGGAATATCCCGAAATGGAATAGTGAAGTATTTTACACTGTTTAGAATGACACACATTAGACGATTACACAATAGTGTGCTTTATTATAAACAGTTTATTATCGAATGATTCAAGATCCACTCGCTCTCCGAATGATACCGCATTTATATCACACTGTATCAAGTTATCATAGTCGATTGGTCCGATAGCGGATAGATGGTTGAACCGGTTGATGAAAAGTTCACTGCCGTGGATAATAAGTGTTTAAATTCCGGTATTTTAAAAACCATTTTTTTTTAATATTATTTATGGCTCATGCATTCAGAAATGGGTGGATCAAATATTAATTTAACACGACACAACCCATATTAGAAAAACATTTCACTAGGCCGTAGAATATCGGGTACTATTCGAAGAGTTCACGGTAATTTGAATATGCAAGTGACGTTATGATTTCTGAATCCAGATAACATAACAGTATTTTTAATATCCTTCTATGAATGTCCTGTAGTTGCAAAACAAGGGGCCAATTTTATTATTTAACTTAGTGCTACCCGTGCACGTGCAGACTTTATTTCACCGCTGATATGATTGATATGGATTGAATTGAAGTGAATTCAGTATAATTAGAGTTTATACTGTTAATAGCCAATTTAATAAGTAAATACGGGATCATTGACAACTATTTGTCACTTACGGATACTTAACACGTCAGGGGAACGGATGTATTTGTAGAAATTAATGTTGGACACTTGTATGTTTCTGCTGGTTGTAGGTAAACGTTGACGAGATAAAGAATGGAGAATAATTTAATGAGTTGAACACGAATATTTACCAATGTGGGAATAACCCACTTGTGGGTTTGGGCAGATGTAGTAATTATTCATTCATTTATCACGTATTCGTGGGATCCGCATTACCACCATTGAATGATTAAAGAAATCTCTTATTCACTAACTTGAAAACAATATTGTGTACCTAATCGTTTCCCGACACCACTGGTTATCTATCAATGATAATAGGTTGTAATAATTATGTTTTGTAATGCGAAATGCACATACCCACTTATTATCATCGCGTTTTCTTATTGCGGTGATAGTGTGCGGTTAGACACATGCTAGAAAACGACGATTATCGTATCATATTATTGATAACCTCTGAGTGTATTTAGCACTGGTGATACTTTTCCACGTAGGTGCGTGAGTCAGTGAGTGTATGCGTGAATTATTGTTTTTTCTCTGTTCTTTCAGTCAGTGTTGCCATATCTACTGAACTTTCAGTAGATCTACTGAAATTTTGGTCAGGAAAAGAAGAAATTATGATATTTGTGATGAATTAAAGACACTTTTTACATGATTTTTTAAAAGACACTTGTGAGATTATGTCAATATGCACGCTTTCACCAAACACAATCGTTGAATTTCATACATTTTTGTCAATCTACTGATATTTTGAAGAAAAAATCAAAAAATCTACTGAATTTTGAAAACTTTAGTTGGCAACACTGCTTTCAGTAGCGTCTCAGTGTTGCCATCCGTTACTACTGTAATAAAATTATAGTACACAGTTAACTTAAGTATATTATAAATTTAGTCCGCGTACTATGTACGATAAAAATGGTGTAAGTAGTAGGTACATAAAAAATATAATTTCGCCATTTCTGTGGTTTGATTTAATAGGAAATATAAAAATATACATGTAATTTCAAAATGAATCAATATGAAAATGACATGCCAAGCGACAGTAATTACTGAACGAATTCCTGACTATACCCATCTACCTACCTATGTAATTTTTATTTAGTTACAAAAAGGTTACAAAACGAAAAAATCAATATATTATAAAACAAAAAATAAACATGTCTACTGACATGAATAATAATATGAAATATGATGCCTAAAATATTACTCTCGATCATCGTTATTATACTATAAATTATTACTTATTATGATAGGTACACACTTATTTGAAATAGCGGCTAAAATATTGTGTTGGATTGAATTAAATGAATATATTATGGTTGTACCAAGTAATTGCTATTTCAACTAATCGTTTTTAATTTAGTTTAATTTTAAACCACTGCCAAAAAAACCGGTTTATCCCGGATACTGAAAAAGATTCACGGCGTTCGCCAGATTGTGTGTTTATTTATCAGTGTATTAAACGAGCATCCCTTGCTTTGCGAATATCTTATACAATTTCTAATTCCTTATTTATTTTATTCACTATAGCAAAATCACATAATATTTGCGTATATACTTAATTGCTTGGTTTGATATGTGACATTCATATTGTTCCGTTTCATTGATATACATTAATCATTATTGTTATTTAGATTTCATTAAAAAAATATATATAAGGACACAGGCAACTATGTAATCATAAAATAAATAATACGTGTGTTTGCATTTTTCCTTGCGAAGATTACGTGCCAGAAATCGTTTTGACATTTCCTCGAATAATCCATTGTTGCTTTTCGCCCACGCACGATTGCTTACATATTGACTATCGTCATGACTACAATTAATTTAATGATTAAAAATATTACAGTAAAAAAATTCTGCGTGCGAAGTAGATATATTTTTAAAATAGTTTCTGTCAAAGGTCACTCCTACAATCTACATCTATCACTTTTCATCAACAATAATGTGGTATATTAATTGAACTAGCGTTTACTTGGTAGAATGATTACAGTAACAATTAAAGTTTAATTAACAAAAATTAATTCGTTTCAAAACCGTCAAAATTTGTAACCTTTTCGCCCGGTTAACTCTACATAACTAGCTTATTTTTTTTTATCTGTCCATACAATTAATCGTGTAAAATATTTTGAAAGTTGCATTGTTCTTTTTTAAATCATCAATCCATGTTACTTCTCATTCTTTCTCATCGCACAAGTTAGAGCGTCCGATAGCATTTTGTTTTATTTATCTTATGTTTCTTATTTAGTGTATTTATTTATATCCTGGAAAGAGATGCAGCTTCGCTGTGCACTTGTATTTATCTGCTTGCGCAAGTGTTTTATTATATAGGTGTATAGGTATATTGCAGTGGCGAAGGGTGCATTCAACATTCAACGAGAATGTAGTTAGGCTGGGTAGGTAACTGAAATTTTCTAGGACAGCCATATTTGAATTTTGTTGACAAGACATATTATGGTTTACCTTTTTATATTAGATATAAAAATGTAATAATGTCCATCCGCGATGCGAATTCAGGCTAGAAAATACTACCGCCTCGGTAGTTCAGCGTTTTGTCAAAGGGCCCGTTTTGCATCGAGTCCAGCCAATGATATTATCAATGGACAACGCACTCAGTACAGTAGCTAGCAAGTAAATATAGCGTAGCGTCATTTGCACATGTATAGGTAGAC
Source organism: Rhyacophila brunnea (assembly GCF_057557595.1). Classification (NCBI taxonomy): domain Eukaryota; kingdom Metazoa; phylum Arthropoda; class Insecta; order Trichoptera; family Rhyacophilidae; genus Rhyacophila; species Rhyacophila brunnea. The sequence continues at coordinate 23,480,242 of NW_028233350.1, forward strand.
GTCACGCAATTTCCATTATGCGATATCATGCATCGGGAATTTGTAGCAATATCACCTTTATTGTAATGGCGTTAGAACAGTATTTCTAGTGTCAATGTTCATTTGAGCGAACCCGTTCGAACCGAACCATTCGGCAGACCCGACAAAGAACATCGGGAATTTATAGCAATAACACCTTTATTGTAATGGCGTTAGAACAGATTATGCCATTCGTCAGACCCGACAAAAAAATGAGTGTCATTTTTTTTTGTCTAGATGCTTCGTCCATATTAATGTCATTGAGTCCAGCGCGAAAAAAATAATCAATATATAATATTATAAACATGTCAGGATTTTATACCTATAGCCTCAGGTTTTGACGTTGTATGCGTATCATTTTTACAATACCTACGTTTTTAATCGTTTGTATGTGTTGTATGCGTGAAATGTACAAAATTAATTGAAGCCTTTGTTAGATTGTAGCTCGTTACATATTAGTGGAATTTCTACGTATCATCTGGTTGACCAAGTCGATAATCAATGTGTAATACTGTAAGTAATACATACGATGCCGTTGGGTAGTTAGCTAAGTAAGCTACTAGTAGTAGGTAAGTATTATTTATTTTATAGGTATGAAGAGTCTTAGTTTTTCTTAATAATTTGTCATCCTCATTATATTAGGTAGTACGTAATATAAATACATTTCACAATAATAATTATTTATTCGACCAATTTACCGATATAAAGCCGGGTACTCATTAGTAAGCCGTAACTGCGACCGTTGCAGAAACTGTACAACTGTCCGGGTTCGAATGTTAATATTTATGTAATTTATAGAATGTATTATATTAATTTTAAATTTGGTTTACTAAAATTGTCATTTGTGTACTTGTCCCACTATGCTCTCGCTCTTTATATTATATCATACATATTAAAATGTTGTATTGCCTTCAATTTACTACTATACAGAATACGTAGTAGGTACGCAGTTGACATTTTCGGCGATCATTATTCCACCTTCCTCCAGCATCCAAACCGCGTTTCCAATTCCACGCGAGCGTACCTCGTGATGTTATGAATTTCCCAAATTAATAACAGCTCCATTGTAAAAGTTACGACACTTGATTCGCCCTCCCCCCGTGGAAATATAATCAGTGTTGCGTAAATAATGTGATACCGTATGCGTGTCATTGTACAAGGGTTAATCACCCTACGTTTGTTGCCGCTCGCTTTGCCTTGTCTTGCCTTGCCGGAGAGATGGTGAATATTGTGAAATAACAATGGCAATGAAAATTATTATTAGTACAGAATGTGGGTGCGCTATTGCCTTTGATATCATGGTAAATTGTAGTCATCTGTCAACAGGGGTGAATCGTACATATGTATCTAGTTTCCCCAAGTTACACACAAATGAGAAAAAATATAAATCATTATAGTAGCCTTCACTATTATTTAATACCGGATGACAACTTAAAGAATTGAAATGGCAAAAAGCACTTTTGAAAAAAAATCAAACTTCTCTTCTGTAATCGAGACATAGGTTTGGGCACTTGGTGGAGCGCGATCAGGTGCTACATTATACCGGTGGTTTATGTAATCGAAACCTCTACGATAGCCTCCGAGATTTTGCTGTATCGGCGTAAAGATAGACTGATCACATTTGATGAGGAGATTTTAATACAAGGTAATACAATTTATATCTATTGTCAAGTGCAGAAAAGTTGCATATTTTCCACAATGAGCAATTCCAATTTCATAATGCAAGTATAGGTATAGGCTATAGGGAAAATATTACTTAGGACTCTCCTTTCTAATGTATTTATATTTCTGTCAATCAATCCTGATGCCCAGTATCCAATATTCTCCTTGACACATCAATAATAAGTATATAAATACGTTTGTATATAGAAATACTTCTAATATAATATTATATATGTTTTTAATTCACCCCTGTCGGCTATATAATACTCATAGTCATAATATACGACGTTAGTTTCTATGTATGTATGTATCCATTTTCAATTGACGCTATGTTATAAACTTACGATGTCAACGCGTTCACTTTTCAAGTTTCGTTTTCATTGACCGCGCTCAGAGCTTTTTTATGCGCCCGTTGAAAGCATGTACCTACGTCACTGCGCTACGACGGTTATACTTAGGTATTATCAATCTTAGCATATAACATTAAAGATAATATGCCGTTATTTTATTACTAACGTATTAATTTTCAGTAAGGATTATTCCTGTTTAAGAATTTAAGAGTGTTAGAACTTGCGTAGATCGTGTTACTAATGTATTAAGATAATTTGTTTGTCTACAATCTACATTAATCAAATTTAGACTGTTTCTTCGTTTTATTCCCTCTCTAAGTTGAATTAGATACGTAGATCATATGGAAACCACGATGCTCTCGTCGTCAACGATTTGTTAATTGGATTGTAAGTCGTATATAATAATATAATCGCATATCTTTTTACTTACATAATGTGTAAAGAAATCTTTGTTGGTGTTATATCGCAGAACGGGGTGTGGCATACACTAACTCCTGTTCCCGTTTAAGTCCCCTGATTTCATGGTCTGCCTTTTAATCCCTTCTCTTCGTGTACCCACTTGGTGAGAATCTTTATTGATCATGTTCATGTCATATTATGTTTTTTATATAATATTAATATATTTTTTTGATTTACGTGGGAACGATTTCGTTAATTTATCATTATTGACGTGTTTGTTGCATTTTGACTGTCATACGTTGTTTGTATGCATACATATCCGACCGTATGCGTGGCACTAGGACAAGACTAAAATACTGAATTCATATTATAATGTAATAAATAGTATGTGATTCATTAATAATTACCATTCGGAAAAATATGTATTTTCTAACGTCTTCGCGCCATTTGGTCAATATCATTAAAAAATACAAACATTCATTTATTTAGTGTTTGGTTTTCCTCGGGGGTTCCCACATTTTTGATGTCACTTTTATATTTTTATTTAATTTATACATATTATGATCATTCAGTGTGTAACGTTATTTGTGTGTCTGCAGTTATTCTTTCATTCTACTAGTAGTTGTAAAAAATAATAGGAATTTACATCATATTATTGAAAATACAAATCACGCGTAACTACACTATCTCCAGGTAAGATCGTCCATAATGTTAGTTTATTTTATTAAAATATTCTTTAGTAATCATTCCCTATTTTGTATATTGCACCCACTATGGCATGATAGGCAAAACAGCCGTCTCTGAAGTAGCTGTAGTAAAGGCCACAAAATCCATGTTGTGTTCGATACAGCGCAATGGTTGTGTGATTGGCTAACATCCAATATAACCTCCACTCCGTGGATGCTCGACCTAATTTGCTTTTTTTATTATATGTATGAAGACCACAAGCAAATATCATTCTATGTCACATCTGTATCATTTTGAGTAAATCGATTTTTAAAGTTTCAAACTCTGAATAGTTGTTATAATAATTAATCTTTCACTATAATTTTTAAACGATTTTTATAATTATTTAACATAAAAATATGATTAATAAACACTACCATTTATTTGAAAATTTACTCAATTATCAAAAATACAATACATATTCCCCAGTATTCATGCACATGGAATGATCTTTCCCTGACCACCTTTATTAGAAACACGTTTTTATAGGACACAGATTTATTTTTCCGAAAATGTTTTTACTCAGAAACATACGTTAAGAAATTCTCCACAAGATGGCATTAACATTTCATTTTATACTTATAAAAAATGGACTTGGAATGATATTTGCTTGTGATCATCGTATGTAAGTGTTCATCAAACTTGGCGATGAGCTACCATTTCCGCTTCTAATATATTTGCTTTAATTGTGTATATTGTGTACAATTTATGGCAGCAATCTATTCAACCAAATCGCTCAGGATATTGATATACTACACCTACATAGATGAATATAAATCTTTAAAATATGGTTTACTTAGCTTATAATCTACTTACTTAATAATCTTTGTATTTTACTGTTTATATACGTTTAATACAGTTTGTTACTATTTCTTTGTTTTTTCAGGTCATATTCTAAACGTCTTGAATTTGTAATTAGTCTAGTTCACTATAATATGGAAATAAATAAATTGAATTCGATTTTGCGTGTCTCAATACTGCCATTTAAATGTGATTGTCAATAAACGACCGAACAGTGTGATTGAGCATCTGACATTTAGTTATGTTAATCGGTGACATCCCTGCATCTGGACCTAAAGCGGTAACCTTTACCTACACCAGGGGAGGGCAAACTGCGGCCCGCCGGGTATTTTTTTGCGGCCCGCCATCATTAATTCTACTTCTGATAACGAATAACTTTTTTATATTTTTTAAAAAAATATTGACAATAGATTAAAATTTGAAGAATTTGTTGTTTCGTTAATGTATTATCTCAGTATGTCTTCCTTGCGTCTCGTCTCACACTATGTAACCACTATTTTCTATGTTGAACATCGTGTCACATTTAAATACTTTTAACTCTGCGTTGCAAGGAAAAAAAAATATATGCCCACGATATGGTGAAGAGTTTGAATGGATTTCAATTAAAACTCAAGTTGTTCCTTCGACAAATATCGAATAAGAACGTGTACCACTTTCCAACTTTGAAGTTGCTGAATGTACCAGAATATAAATTTGAAGAATATGGTAAAATTATTAAAGCTCTAAATGACGATTTTTTACAAAGATTTGGTGATTTCCGAAAAATTGAGACAAGTTTACCAACAGTACGCTATCCATTTTCAATAGATATTGATAGTGTACTGACAGAGCTACAACTTGAGATTACTGGTCTGCAGTGTGACACTGATTTAAGAGAATTGCATCGTCGTGAAGATATATCCAAATTTTACAATGCCCTTAATTCAGACAAATTCGAACAACTTAAAGATTATGCAAGGAAAATGTTCGTTGTTTTTGAATCAACCTATATATGTGAACAAACATTTTCGATCATGAACCTCAATAAAAATTCTTTACGATCAAATATCTCCGATGCCCATTTATAAGGAGTTTTGAAAATACCAACCACAAAATTAACACCTGAATTTGAAAAAATGTACAACACTTTCATTCTTCTCATTAATTTTTTTGTAATGTTTATTTTTCGTGATAATAAATAGTGTATATCTAAAAATGGTATTTTACTTGCGGCCCGCCGCTCATTTTGAATTCTTGAATTTGGCCCTCCATCCAAAAAGTTTGCCCGCCCCTGACCTACACGGTAATTTAAAAATATCAAAATATATTCAAGTCAACTCACAAAACGCAACTCACACCCTTACCCAAAATATTCTAAATCGGGATACATAATACACACCTTCTGTGGCATTTGTATATTTTGAAATACTAATTAGGCGACTTTATTTCTCTTGTCGAATGCCATAAATTATTTTTCATTATTCTTTATCACGGAACTGGTCGATTTTTCACTTCAATCTTACTGTGACCCAAGCGCGCCGGAAATCTACTTGCAGAAAAACACAGCGTGGCTTTTGACTCATTGTACTGCCCCTTGACTGTTTTTTGTTTTCATTTCTGCGTATTACATCTTGTAGCTTTTCCAATTTTCATGTCGCAATTAGTTTTTTTCTTGTAACTGGTACAATAATATATTATAACTGTAATTCCGTGTCTGGACCGTATCCATATTTTTTCCAATTACTCAGAAGCGTATTATTAAATAATCCTTTATTAACCTTGTCAATATTAATACAATGTACTGTATGCTTGCCATAACATAACCTAATATGCACACTCACACATATATTATAAATATATAAAGTGTCCATTTTAACCCCACAAATTTATAAGTAGGTACTTACCTGTGTATTTTTGGGAACTCTGTATGTATTTAGAAATTTTTAACAGCCGGAATAAAACAGGCATTATCATAATGAAAACTGTCAAGAATCATTACAAAGCAAAATTCCTGTATAGTAATGTGACATAACAAAATATTATCACGATTTATTTTAATCATGCGACAGTTTCTATGTACCTATATTAATCATTTATTTTTTATGTTTTGTTTTTCACGAAGGTCTGGTATTTTGTTTTATCCGGATAGAGATAATTTATATTTTATTTTTTAGCTTAATTGAAAAATTAAAAAAAAAATCTTATAATTGAAATGTTTACTTTGAAATTAACATATTACTTAATTAGTTCCATGTTTAGTTTGAATTCGTCAAATTTAACAGGATGGACTTTTTATCCATACATTGATAATTGTAGCTCCAAAAAAACATTTTATATTAACGTGCGATAGCTTTGTATTTATAGAGATTTCGCTGGAAAGGAGAATGATTATTTAACTAGAAAACAGATAAGCACCACAATTTAAAAAAATAAATACAATCATTATGTATATTTTTATAATATCCATGTTTGTACATTAGATGAATCTCAATGACAGTAGTATAGTAGTAGCATGCTTTGAGTTATCCCGTCATGTATATGCAGCCGCCAATTAATAAACAATCACAGAAATACACAGCCTTTGATAATTTTACATAAAAATCGTGCTATTCCACGTGCACTAGTAGTTACGGCCATACGTGTTTCAAGTGCGCGTTAAATAGCACGATTTAGTATTAAATTATAAAAAATATCGTTGGCCGCAACCACTTAGGTCGTGGTCGCGGCAGCATTAGTGCGCGGATAGCGTTATACACGGGCTTAGTACTAATCATTAGTGCTCGCTACTCGCACTACTAATTCGGAATGTTTACACGTGACGGTATTAGTGCGAGTAGTGATTACTGATGTTTAGCACTATGTCCATGTAAGCAAACCTTCAGTTAGTCAGTCGATTGTGGTAGTCTTGATAATGGCGTGACAACTTAAATACATTTCGTCCAAGAAACTAATTTATATAATTGAATATAGGTAATTAATATATTAATTCGTATTTGGAAGACTCCTCAGCATTGACCTACACTCCGTAGCCGCATGTTTCCAACCTTCAAATATCCCCCACCGCAATTAAATTTCATCTCACATCAGTTATATAATAGGAACACATTATGAATAATTTCTGTAGAGAAGCGCCCAACGGTTATAAATTAGCTCCTCTTTCGCCCCTGTGTATATGTCCCCGATCTCATATACCTTTTAGACACAGGGTGCTTACTATATTCCAATCAAGGAGTCAAACATTTAATTGGGTACTATACAATGCAATCTAGGAACTTACCTATATACTATGAGTAGGAAGTAATTTAAAAGCGTAATAAAATGTCAATAAAATTTAATTAGGTGTCTAATAAAAACTTACTACATTTTGTAAAATTAACTATATCTATGTGTATATAATGTAATAATTAGAACATTTGTGTAGGTATATAATTTATTCATGGTAATTATAATACTTATAAGATTATAGATGATGTTAAGCGTTAACAAAAAATATTAATAACGTTCTTGCACTTGCCATTAATTATTGATTATATTATTATTTTTTATTCAATACTCAATATACACACATCTTACACAAGAATGTTAGATTGTTGGAAATACGTTTTTTTATTATCATAAACATAAATATATTTTTACATGGTACGATTAATCTATTAGGTAATTCGCCTGGATCCAATGTCAAACAACTTGTGAATTTACCAGATACGGGATTCGAACTCTTAAACCTTCACAATAATTTATTTCACTTCACAGTAAGCATTTATCGTGGACGCTTCTGTGTTTAATTACGTAAATTTTATTGTTTGATATTTCATACGATGAATTTATTATTGTTATCAATTTTCCGACTTTCATTGCCCATGTTCACTCAGTTGGTAATGGATGTAAATAATGTTGTCATGTTAACGCAGAATGGTATTATATTGTAATAATTATTCCATAAGCATTTTGACGTGAATATATTATATTCACTTCAAAATGCATTTTTGGTCGCAAAATTACATAAGTATTCCATTTTCTTACCATGTCGATCCTAAGAAGATCACAATCCTGGGTCTCCACAGAGTGGAGGCTGTATTCAGATTATTGTTTTACGAGAAATGGATGTTAGTTAGCCACTTGGTCAACCAATTACGTCCAAACAAACATTGAAAAAATTGTACTGTATCAGATCTCAACTAAAAACAAATAATTTTTGTAGATCATATTGTGTTGTTTTTATAGATTTTCAATAATTGTGTGCTTACATGTTACATAATATTTATGTCTAGTAGAGGTTCATATTGATGTCGTCGGTACCAGACACATACAATATTTCAAATTTCACTTGTTTTTGTCCAATCCTTTGGTTGAAAAAAGCACTAATCCTGAAGTCCGTAAGTGGTATTGTAATGAGTATTTTTGCTAATTACTCCTAAATATAGAAAAAATGTATATATTCTATTATACTCTTCCGCGTGTGCATGATTGGATTATTACATGGCTAACTTTAGAATATTAATTCATATATTATTTATTAGACTTTATTCGAATTTGGGGGATTTATAGCGCACATTATTTACCATGAGCGCTTTGCGCTTTTGGCGGACGTTTCGTACATATTTCGAATCGGGGCTTATCAGTTATCACACTCTCACCCTGTATAATATATTTCCGTACTCGTATACTACATAATACAAAGTGCTCTCCCGATATTAAATGCCGCATTCCTCAGAGCACTAGCGTGATCATTAATATACAGAATATACGGTCCCATCCCCCGCTCGCGAGTCCCTAGTCCCTTTTCAGGGGAGAGCGCTATAAGGGTGTATTTATTGCGCCTATTTCTTTTTTATTCGTCCAATATCGGCTGGTTTGAGCGCCGCTTATTGCTGGATTTACTGGGAACAAAACTATCCAGAATTATTTAACTATTTTTATACAAAGTAGTACCTATCAAACATAATGTGTTTGTAATCGAGGTTTCCGTCTTTATTGTAAAGTGACAATATATTAAATACATGTTTGTTTTAAAAAGTAATGAAGAAATACATAAATATGACAGATAATAACATATTGAGATCCACAAAAGGATATACGTTAGGTTGATTGCAAGTACAGATTGATTTATTAGCTATTTCCGTTTTCACACCATTGTCAAAATAATTCTTTTTGCAAACGAAGTATTTCCTAACTAATTTAATTTTATAATTATCATTGATATAATAACATAGGCTGACATATCTTCGATATTCATTAATCGGTTGGTAGAACTCCATTATAATGGTTTTGAAACTAAGTTATTATTGTTAATTCTAATTTAACCGAGTGTTTGTGGGTACTTACATATTTACGTTGACACCTATTCGGGCTATAATGTTTATCTTCGGAACGGTAGACTATAATAATTTGGATTTGATCACGAATAATGCAAGGTTTAGAGCGGGTTCAAAATTAGGTTGAGCTTATAGATATATTAGTATATTGCAAATAATTAACAATTAACACAATATAAATTTGTATGGACGAATTGTAGAAGTTAAGTTTTCGGTATTTTAGAGTAATATATGGATTTGGGCATTAATACCCGATTACACTTGATTGACGACAATTCAATGGGATAGGAAGAAATTAACCGGTTAGATAAGAACAAGTCGTCAGCTGAATGCAGAATTATTCTAACTTACATTTGATTTTTTTTACGAGAGAGTATTCTTTAAAACAACTTATGCATACGGATGTTATCTGTTTTTTTCGTGTTTGTTTTTTTTCTTTTTATCAGTATGTATACGCATCATATTTTAGTAGGATTATTGATAAAAAATATAAATAATAAATAACTGAAGTAGGCTATTTAAAAAAACTCTTCTCCAAAATATTTCAAACGTGAGTTAAAATTTTGGTAAAATTCACAAAACATGATTTTTATTAAACGTGTAGACATTTATAATAATTTCTTTAAATTGCGATTAGTGAAAAACTTTCTCCAACATGTTTAAATCTTATAAATTTTGAGTACTTACCTACCTACTTAAATATCTATCTATAATATAGATACAAGATAATTGTTTAAAGGGTATTTTTAATACTATAATACCGTTTCCTGTATCCCTTACGGAGAAAAAACAATACACCAAGATAATAATATAATATATATATATACTCGTATTATAATAGGAAATGACGCTTCCTGTGTACCTGTAAAATCCAGTATAATGTCACTCGTGGCAGATTTACGGTTGTCCTATCATTTGAAATGGGTTGATTTTTTTCAATTCTCGCTTGTTTTACTTTTCAGATTTATTTCGGTACGAATTCTGTGATATATTCTTTTTACTGTCTGGTTATCTGCTAGATTGCTTTTAGATATGTATTTTCAATTCATGTACGTACTGCTATCAATATGAAAACATCGAATTACCATTAAATAATACATTAAACATATTTTGAATAATATTGAGCGTTATATTTGGCATTTTTTTGTTCACTTTTTATTTGTACATTAATGCGGGAGAGTAACGTTTTTAGCAAAATCTGCAATTTGATATATTTTACTGATTACTATAATTTAAAATAAGCAATACGCATCCTTCAGATTAATTAGATTTGACTATTCCTACTTTAAAATATAGTTTTATGTTTTTTTGTTAAAAAATAAACTTATTTTATTTAAAATAAACCATACTTAGATATAGTATGTGCATTATTTGGAAGTCAGGTATTTATTAGTACACCTTAATAAGTATTGTTTTAAATTAAAAGAAAAGAAAAATATTTGATGTTTTAGATAGTATATATTACGTATTGATTATTAAATAATTACAAGATAAAAAGAACTTTTTATATACGTTTTTAAATTTTCTGTTGAATCATATAAACTTGACTAGCTTAAACGATCAAAAAAATTTGTACTTGATAGAAATAATACTGAAATGTCATTTTGACATGTCATATTGATTTCCATAGTAACGCACGTATATATTAATAATCTAGTTGCTAGGACCTCGGACCCCTAGCAACCAATAATTGTGTCGAAATAACTTTTCATACAAAACAGAATTAACTGAAAATGAATTCAATTCTACTTAAAGTTGGCTAAAATTATTAAAAAAATTCATTGGCATCGTGTTCTGATATATTCTAAAAGTTTCAAATGTCTAGTTAGTCGGGAAGTTAGTTAAAAATCGATTGCAAGATTTGTACCGGACAAAGAACCACCTGACAAATAAGAATACGAGTTAAGAAAAACGTTGTAAAATGAAAATTACCAATAAAATGTATTAACATACTGTTTTCAAATTCACTTGCAGAGGCACTGCGATCACCCTTAATTTGATAATGCAGTTAACCCTGATATTAGAGTTAGTATGTATTTATTTAAAATATTAAAAAAAATAATGCCAAGTTGAGAAAGTGGATATTATTTGATTGACTTACGGTGCGCAACGTCGCGTAGCCCAAGGCTCTACGAACATTATGCTTTGCAAACCTACGCGATTTCAGGCGCTTCTAACAATAACTTAAAATAGGATTCACATCTAAATAGCATTAGTCTTTTCTACAAAATGTACCTATACATCATTGTTTTTGTGTCCCTCACTATCGAGGATCGTGACTTCTTTGAAATGACCCAATATTATATCTGTAAGGACTGGGCTCAGCAGTGTTTTGTATATTATCTGGCTTTTCGTTTGGCTATAGAAAGTTGGATTCCAAATACAAATATTTGATAATGATAATGTAGTAAATTAATTTATAATTTAATTAATATGTATTATCTTGGCTTCCATTTATTTAAAATATTGTTATCTAGAGAGAAATATAACACACAAATAAGGTTTTAAATATAATTTATTATACTTACCAATACAACATAATATACAACACTTATTCCATAATATTATAATCTAATAGCGATCTGGACTGGTTACGACCGCTTCAACTGACAGATGAAATCTGTCTTGATCCAACATTAAATTATATGGAATTAGTATAATATATAATTTTATTTTAATTAATAACGGTAGGTAAGTATATTGTTGAATTGTTATATTTTATGTTCACCAATATCGATACCACGGAAATAGCCGTAAATTAAGCTTTCCGTTGTTAGGTAGGTAGGTAGGTACTGATAATAATACGCATCGATTGTTTATTGACGTATTGTTATACCTGGTGAAGTTAACCAGATAATAATTATTATTATCTCTAACTTCCTCGTATGCCTTCTTGGCCACATTTTAATCTTACACAAAGCAAGCAGCGAGTATCAGCAGCTTATTTGTTTTACCTTAACTCGTTGCGAGTGAGGAGTTATTTCACGTTCAGATATGCAGTAATCGAGAACCGCCGGGTCTTTACAATTGCATAATAGCAAAACCGTTATGGCACGTATTAAAACGTAAAGTAAAGTCTTCATTTTTAACCAATGAAAATTGTCGCGTTGATGCCGGAGAAATACAGGATGCAAACCACATCCGCTGGGAATGTCCTAAAATGTGTACGGAAAGGGAAGAGCTGCTCAAGTCGGTTCAACCAGCTGTTGGGCCCATTGGACCGTCCGGCCTGGTCACCACAGAGGCCAATTTATTGCATTTCGAAAATTTGTGGCGTCATACTGTCAACGTGAAGTTCTCTTCACTTCGGTAGATTTGTATTAGCTTTTGTTACGTACTACAATTTTTAATATTGCCTCTACATGCTCATCTCTCCCGGGTACTTTTAACTTAAAGTCATGTAAATTCAGTCAAAGCACATTTGAGTACATGGCGATCTTAGTCTTGGGTAACAGCTCCTGAGACATTCCCAATCATAAAAATAAGATGCTTCACATCGAACGTAGGGTTTCGTGATACGCTCGATTAAGACCGGGTGTGGTTGTGGTTTGATAGGGTCATAGACGTCAATGTCACGTTGATTTTGGGTCTAGGACGATTTGGCACCGCGAACTGGCCTCCGCCGATTGGCCTCTGGTAATTGGCCGCCGGTACAATCGGACGCCAGCCCAATTGGACGCCGACCCAATTCGACGCCGACCCAATTGGCCTCGGGGAGGATTGGACGCAAACATCAATAATTGCGAAATTTTTGCAAGAGACACAAAAACCTATTTTTTGTGGAAATATAAAAAAAATGTAAAATACAAACATCAATAATTGCGCAATCGTGAATTGCGCAATTTTGCAAGAGACACAAAATCCATTCGTTCTACAAAATGGTCTCTCCTGAAAAAATTGCGCAATCGGAAAAACCCATTTTCCGCAAAAATGGGATTTGTCTCTCTTACAAAAATTGCGCTCACGATTGCGCAATTATTGATGTTTGTATTTTTTTATTTTTCGGGATTTTGGCCATTCGGGATTTCGGCCTTCGGGATTTCGTCCGGCACCCAGTACCTAAGTAGTTTATCAATCAAACTACTGAAACATTTATACTTAGCAGATAACTTACTTAATATTTTGTTTGTAATTTCATACCATCTTAAAATACGCATTTATGCATAATAATATACATGTTTAAGCTTTATTATAATATTAAGTCGATAAAACGCTGAAATATAATGTGATTTTCATTCTAACATCTAACATTATTTTTAATATTTGTTGTAAATATAAATAAGTACCCATGTATAGATAATAAATTAATTGATTTTGGACATCTTTAAGTTTTAACGAGGGAAGAATTATTTTCTTTTAATAAACATCATAAGGCATAATAATTATTCTCAATCTATATTAAAAATGTGTCAAGCGCGAAATGTATAAGGTACGACTACTGAGAAGATAGAAGCATATTAAACTGACTTGCTTATTTACTCCAACAAATCGTAACGTACGTCTATTCCTTTGCGCATTTAATTCAACTGTGCGGCGTCCAATCCTCCCGGAGGCCAATTGGGTCGGCGTCCAATTGGGCCGGCGTCCGATTGTACCGGCGGCCAATTACCGGAGGCCAATTGGCGGAGGCCAGTTCGCGGTGCCAAATCGTCCCATTCCCTTGATTTTGGTTGAGGTAGATACTAGTAATAACTATGTCTATCGCAGAGCAGTGTTACAATAAACTGTGTAGATAAAACGGCATCCCAGCCGAGGCTAATGAATTTATAGGAGCTTGCGGCACTTAAGAGATTTGAGACGTTTCCAAGAACGATGATGAATGAACAAAATTAATACGTTGCAAAAAATATCAGAAATGGCTATATTGATAAAGTAGATATTAATCCCTTTAAATAATCATTGCATTAATACTCAAGGATATTTAACTCCATATAAATAACTCTTTCTAGTAAAATTAATAAATAGATAAGACTTCGCCACTGTTGTCAGTGGGAAGGAAAAAAAGCATAATATATCATATAACCTCTTGATCTTTCATTACTCTCTACTTCAGGCGTATTCTAAATGAAAAACCTACTTAATTACGTTAATTAATTATTTGTGAACCGCAAGAGTGCGAAGTAGTTATGTTATGTACGAAGAAGTTATGAAGTTGCGTTAGAAAATTATTTCTAGTAATTTCTAAAGTCTAATTTTAATTTGTTCATTCGGTGTACTTCCATAATGTGTACGTCTTGTAAATAAATAAATTTCAATTTAAATCATCAACCTTCAAGACATCTTCAGGATATACTCGATCCACGTTCAGATATTTCATTCGTGATTAAAGCATGTTTTCTCGTTTTATATATTACGTCTTTAGTTGGCTATCACTAGCGCAATGCCTTTTAAGCGCGGGTCGGCAGAGCGGCAACCATGAACGCTTTATAAAATTCTCCATTTGATATTTTCATATTATAAATCTTTCATACCTGCATATTTCTTGTAAATATGAGACATAGCTGACATTCCACGGCCCGAGTATTATGGTTCGCGACTTCGCTTGTTGCTTTCGTCTCCTCTGATATACTTACTCGCCGACTGTTTTTTGCGACAGCCTTCGAGATGGCATTATTTTAAATCTGAACACGCATATGAGTGGAAACCGCCACTACAATTAATTATTGGAAAATAATAAGTAAATATCGTCACTGTTCTGGCAGAAGACACTAATTCGAAAAAAAGGTATTGAGTTAGTTATACCAAAATGTTCCTTATTTCAAACTTTACCGTCTGGAAACCTTCTTAATAAATAAACAGTCTTTATTTTAAAGTCATCCTTTTTACGATTACTTAATAAACTCACATGATTTCAAACACCATTTCAAACATTTTAAAAACTTCAAAGTCAAATTACTCAAAACTAGTATTCTCCAGTTAGTCTGTTCTGCCAGAACAGAGACGATATTATAAGTACACGTGGTCTCAGTATAAGCATAATATACCAATGCTTATCAAAATCTTAACAGAAAATATTATGTCCACGAAGCCTACTATCAAATAATATATTATTAAAACCGTAAAGGATGTATTTGTAATTAGAGTTATTCCGATATTTTGAAATATGTATCTACATTATTTCGATGACATTTGCAAAACAAAGTACTCTAGTATTGCTGGCAGAAATCGATATTTTTAAAACGTATTTTATCTATCTATTTCAGCGCATCTACTCTATACAAAATACTGCATCTACATTATTTCGATGACATTTTCAAAACAAAGTACTCTAGTATTGCTGGCAGAAATCGATATTTTTAAAACGTATTTTATCTATCTATTTCAGCGCATCTACTCTATACAAAATACTGCTTTTGGCCGCTACGGCAGCTAAATAGGGTAGGTTTGTGTCGAATTATTTGCACTTATTGTAGCAATTACAATAAGTTAGTTGTAATTGTTACAATATGTTTTAACAGCACTTCTTTTGGCTGGTAAAGTTTAGAACGAGATAGATAGTTTTGACTGTTTAGACGGCTAACCTATTGTAATTATTTCAATAAGTGCTAATAATTCGATACAAACCTACCCTATTTAGCTGCCGTAGCGGCCGCCAGCAGTCTTGTGTATAGAATAGATGCGCTGATCATCGTTACTAATGTTATTTTTAAATACCAAATAGTAAGTCCCACGCCACATTTACTCACATAAGAAGTAGTACTGGAAAGCTATAACTAAATTTTAAATAAACTAATGATACTTTGAACATTTATCTGTCCATTCTGAATTTATGAAAATTTTGTATTATTCTGAAGCATTCGGTTGTAACGACCCGGGGTCTACCCTTCGACATCTTCAATACCTTCTATATCTATCTTACCTATAGTAGGTAAGAATCTATTTTTATTCACTTCATTTGGGTATTCATATAACCCATCGTCATATATATATAATATTCTCATTTGAACCACAGTCTTGAAATTAGCTTATTCAAGGTTTTAATGTCTTGCTTTTAAGAAAATGTTTTTCATTCATTTTTACACATGTATGAAATCGGTGAATTTTTTATGCTAATATTATTCTTTCATTCAATATAACATTATTAACACCACACACTATAGTAATATCTTTATCGTGAAAATCCAGTTGCTCATAGGATTATCAGCTGTCCCCAGTTGCTTAGATATCCAGTGATCATTCTCAGATGGTATTTAAATGTGAGACTTTTAATAATCATTTGTTTATATTGTTATCTATACTGTTGAAAACATGAGCGAAATTCAAACCAGCCTTCGAAGGCAACGTAATTATTACTTAATTTTGCACTGCAATAAACTCAGTATCGCAACTTTTACTATGTAAATGTACTGAACATATTATATTGTGCTGCTGTGTTTTTTTTTATTATTTCACGCTCGCTTAATTTTAGTATCTAAATTTTTAATTTGATTCTTACGTAAACCGCAGTTGCAGCAAACTTGTGGACTAACAACGGCTGTGTTCGTAATTCTCATTTTTATAGCATATTATTTTACAGATTCCTTTATACATAACCACATGTTTTAGTTTTACTCTAGTTAAAATTAAAATTTTTTGATAATAGAGATAATGCATGAAAACGGCTAACCATGAGAATATATTATTAATTGTAGATAACTAAAACTAAGTATCTACAAATATTTCTGTCATTGATTTATAATTTATTAGCCTGTCAATAAAAGATAGACATAGCTTCTCGTTGGTGAAATAATTGTCTATACAAAAATAATTAAGTATGTAAGTATATTATAAGTATTATAACATTTTGATTGGGTTGGGTCTACGCGGGTTTTCTCATTCTTTCCATTTGTTATAATCGTTTACCTCCTTCAAGCAAAATAAGTACCTACTACGTATGATATTTTCCCGCTTCAACCCCTTTGAAATGATTCATGTGAATTAGCCTGGGAGCTTTTTTATCTTATAATATAATTTTTCGGTTTTGATTTCCGGAGATACCTTCACAAGAAAGTTTGTTAGGTCTGTCTAAGGCAGTCGTTTTTCGCAAAGGGCAGCTGTAATCTGAAAATGAATCTGTTCGTGTTTTTGTCAGCTGTTTTATTTTTTATTGTGAGCAATATCAAACGCGAATATTCTGTTATGTTCTGATGTTACTACAAACAAATGACGATAGATTTCATGAATCGATTATGCAACGTTGTCGAAGTACGAAATGCTATATTGTGTGCTTCGTGGAACGTTTTCAATATATCGCGATAGCTTACCTGATTCAGGTGTTAATATCAAAATCATTAAATATATTATATCACATTTTACAATTAAAATGGCAAAGTGACAATTGACTACCATCAGGTATGTTGCGTCTTAGTTTATGTATATTGTATGTTTCTTTACTATTGGTAATAAATAAATAACTTATTATGAATAATACTAAAAATTATCGATAAATACTTTTCTGATACAACCTATATAATATGATTATTAGATCTTTTTTCGATAAATGGTTGTTAACATACCCAAATCTAACCGAATGAATCCTTGCTCTAACTAGATCAACCATCCGTTGAAAACATGTGATTCGAATCCTTAAATATACTGTTAGTTCGTTAGTATGACATCCTGTAGTCATAAACAACGATTGTTAAGTGAATATTCAATAATCTGAAAATGTTTCATAATATGCAGAATTAGTGCCTGTGCATTCACCAATGATAAGGACGAGTTGTTTGTTTGTTGTGAGTTTTTTTTTTAAACCATATCGGGTACCTATTGAACATTATCTTTATCGATCCTTCTAAAAGACATCTTTAATATTGCTTATTACTGTTATTTTTTGAAAAATATTATTTGTTTTATTAAACGAGTGTTTTCATACAATATATTTTTTATTCGTAATATCCTTTATTCAATCTACATAATTCGGAAACACTTAAGAAGGCTGTTGGACGGCCAAGTCACCTAGGGCACGATCCTCAGCCATGTCCCGACGAAGAAGAAAGTTTCTGAGGTGTTTCCAAATTATGTAGGTATGTTAACGTGTTCCGAACATGTCCGATCCTGATAGGATCATATGGGCCTCTACAGAGTGGAGGTTTGTATTGACAGATTTTGTTTTTTTTATGAGAAATGGATGTCAGCCACTTGCTCAACCTATTAGGTCCATACCCTGACTAACACAAATTGAAAAACAATATGTGTACTTGCCAGACCCAGGATTCGAACCTGAGACCCACGGCTTTATAGTCCAACGCTTAAGCCGCGCGGCCACCGTGGGTGTCAAAACGTGTCGTAACGTGTTCATTATTTCGAAATCAAAAAAGTAGAACCAAACTAATAGTAAGTCCTTACCGCTCAACATACCGGTACATATCTTTTTGATTTTCGTAATACTCATAAAATTCAGAAGCTGAATAATTGTTGTGTACGATATTATGACGCTGCGTAGAATTAGGGCACCTATATTCGCCTGTGTTGGCCCGCAGAACAATAATATTCATGAAATACATCGTACACATACAGAAACAGTATTTTCCCCGTCTATTTAGCCAAAGACATAAACATTTCTCAGTTGGACTATATCAAATCATTTTGGATGTTTGTAAATATGAAAATTAATTTGATGAAAATTCGTAGCCCCCGAAATGAATTCCTTTCGCATCAAATAAACTTCTGAAATATAATTTAAGCTCAACTCGCTTCGAGCAACAAATGACTGCTATTGAGGATATTTCAAAACTTTGAGAAAGCTGCGGGATATGGTACTATGATAGATAACTAACTGTTGGTTTAATCCAAATATAACATAATATTATTTATTACATAATTCACGCACACGTTGGGTCATGGTCGTCAATTGATTTAATATATTTATTTACCAATACATTTTTTAAATATAGATTTTTTTACAACGTTTGTTTTTGTAATTGTATTGTTATCATCATCATCAGCCTGAATCTATCCACTGCTGGATGAAGGCTTCTTCAAGCTGCTTCCACTTCTCTCGGTCCTGTGCGTTGTTCTACCACGTACTTCCGCAGAACTTTATCATTTGTAAAACATTTTTTTTTTAATAATCCTGCAATATGACGATGAATCGAATAAAAATTTTATTTTACCAATTGAATTATTAGACTGACTGCCTACTATGGTTTGCTCGTAATTATGAATCTATTTTTTTTGGATTTCGGTATTTGTTTTCATGTGAAATAGCACATGTTTTTATTGGAAATGGATAGTTTCTCAATGAAGTCACTATAAAGATATTAGAAAAATATAATTTATGTCCTCATGCATTTATTTTATTAGTATTTACTTATATCAAAAATATATATATATTTCTTCAATTAAGTAGTCATAATAATAATTTCGGAATTACGGAAACGGAAAAAAAATACATTTCCGATCTACTGACCATTCACACGCTTGAAAACCTTCGATGATTTTGTTAATAGCAAAAAAATCATATTCATGCTTTTATTGATACAGGTAGTGGATTGAAAACATTAATACGAAATTTTGAGATTGAAATTTCTGTCCGACGTTCCAATTCCTAATATATCCCTACTAGTGAAGCTGGTTCAGGGTTGAATGAAAAAATGCTTTCGTGATCGATAGTTGGACTAATTCATTATAGATTTATGAAGGATTATTATGTATATTTTTTCTGACCTACTGATGAAGCGGCTTAGTGTTTAAGCGTCTTCCCTCTTTGTATACATCGAGGATATTCATAACGAAGTGCCTTTAATATGACATTTCAAGAGATGCCAGTAAATATTGTCTGCGCTCTGCGAGGGGGAGAAATATTATAACGCTCTTAATAACAACGTCGGTTTTGTTACCTTTCATTCCTTTTCCTATATTTGCATACCTCATATTATTATTATCATCACCAACCCTCCCTTTGTAAGCCCTTTGTTCTCATTGCGTTGTGTACTAGGTTCATGCCTACTATATTTTTTCCCTCTGATATTGTGATGAGTGATGAATAATAAAAAATACCATTATCATATTTCCAAGATATTTCTTCAAATCAGATTCCATATGCATTCAATTCATTTGTTTATTTACATGCATAAAACTTTCACAATATGACAAGAAATATACAAATAAAAATAAGTAAAACAAGGGTGAAATAATAATAAAATATTTTTTTAAAACAATGCTATATAACTTATATAAGTATACAAACTATACTATACTAATACTTAAATAAGTTTAAGGAAGTACGCTGAATGAGTTGAATATCTGAATACCGTGTTTTAAGAATTTATAAAACAATATTTATCTAAATTCTAAACACACCTCACACAAGTCGAAAATACCGATAACTGAAGCTATTTACTCGAATATGGCATACCAATCTCAGATTATTTCTGCACCCTTGTAGGGATAACAAACAATTGATGCTTCCGATTTATTGGACAACTATCATGAACACATGAATCAACACTAGCCACTTATATTGAACGGAATGCATAGCATTTTTCCAAATTCGTTAAATTTCGTAACAAAAAATGCTCATTATGCGATACTTAGTACCACCTACTTGCCTCGTGATACGTCTGATTAAAACCGGAGGTGGTGCGCGCTGGTTTGGTTGATGGGAATATTAGGCGGGTAATAATATATCATTGAGTAAAATTATAACAAACTAATTAGTGTTGGTAATTACATAAGCATCGATATATTTTTCGGCAAATAAAAAAGGTATGCATTCAATTTTTAGTGACTCTTAACTCGGCCGATATTGTGTAATATACTATTTGCTAGGTGTCCACCTATTTTTATCTGTTAATCTGCATTTTACGTGACAGCGTAAAATTATTGCATTATTTGTGCTGCAAAACGTCGATTAGAATGCAATATTGATTTGTGTGAGGGGATAATAATTATTACAGACAGTTGACCGACTGAGCGTATCGTTCGTTTCCGCCGATAGACGTAGACATTAAATTTAAACTGCTTCTGGGCTAATTTGCCATTTGAGGAATCATTAGTGTATTTATAATTTACAAATAGCTGCAAAATATCTATCAGTGATTTTTTGTATGTATTATTAGTTATAACACAATCAGTTTTTACGGAAGTGTATTATGGACTATTATTACGTATTCTGTCCTGTTCAATGTTAGTATAGGTACATATTGTCAGAAGATATAGCTATTCAGTTTTACTTTTATTGATTGATTTATGTACTTACACAATATTGATAATACATATAATAATAATATTTACATTAAAATTGAAAAATATAATTTCTTATGTCAACAAGCAGATGTTATGTCATCCCCCAAAATAAAAACAACAAATTATTAAGGGTATCGCTGGATTTTTAATGTCTGTACCTCAGAGTCAGTATGTCGAATGTCCGATTAGTGAAGCACAGATTTTGTAGGTTCAAAGGTATCATATATCTTTAAAAGCCAATTCACTTTGTGAGTAGGTATAGGTACATATTTATAACAGAAACCTGAAATTCCCAAAACAAAAAAGTCAAAAAAAAAAAAAACACTAAGCGACTGAAAAGTCTTTAATTGCGTTCATTTCGAAAGTGGTCTTTTTGGACGTATGATAAACTGATTCAAGAGGTATGGATATAAGATATAATACAAACAATCACTGACTAACGCCGGCTCCAGATGATGCGAGGATGGCTTCATAAGTCTGCGATGCTCGCCAGCTTTTAATTTGACAAGTCAAAATAATGTTAACACTCACTGAGCTGCGATGCCATCCTCTGGAGTTTGGTTAATAGTTTGCGTATATCTAAACCAATGTACCCAATCACCAAGAAAACAGAGCCGCCACGTTAAAATCAGTCGAACGAATGTATATGGTTGCAGCGGGCGGAGTTCCGGGCAGTGTGGCGTCGGCGTGGAGCGCGGCGGGGCCCCCCGACACGAACGGGTCGGGGGGCGCAGCCGCGGCGGCAGCCATCGCAGCGGCCGCAGCGGCGGGCGTCGACCCCAAGCACCTCGTCGACGTCGGGGACGTCAGCGACGACGAGAAGGACCTTTCGGCGGCGGACGCGGAAGGCGTCTGGAGCCCCGACATCGAGCAGAGCTTTCAGGAGGCGCTCGCCATATACCCCCCCTGCGGCAGGCGGAAGATCATCCTCTCTGACGAAGGGAAGATGTACGGTGAGTTTTTGAAAGATTTTTTATTTCTTATAGGTTTTTTACAATATTTTTTCCAAGGTTTTGATACATGGAATTGCAACCCAATATTTTTCCAACATGATTTTTTTCCCAGTTAATTCATCTACCTACCTATGTATATTTACTTATGTAGCTTTTAACTGTTTAAGAATAAACGCCGCGTATTTTGGGATAATTCGTTCAATGACATTGTATTTTAAGACTTTTTGGCTGAAAATAAAGACACTTAAAACCAATAATGTAAACAAAATCTGTCTGTTTTTGATGGAGTTTATCTAGTTGGTTACTATCAGCGCCGGATTTAATATATGACTAAAGAAAGGCCCCCGAATTTATTGGTGGTCTTATGCCCTAAAATAAATCGAAAAAATCCTCAAAAAAACTTTGAGTAGGTACTATTCAAAAAAAAAAATTGTGTCCCCCTGGGTCCTGGGATTAAATATTTAATTTATAAACATACACTAAACTATCGATCTAATAATATATTCTATTAGTGTATTTTTACTTATGCGGATCACAATATGCAACTTATTTACGAAACCCGCTTTATGGACAAAACAATATTTTTGCTTGATTCAGTTGAAAAGCAATTTTGCTATCCTAAAATACAAGACAGAAATCGAGCAATAATGTCATTTAATAAAAAAATCATTCAATTATTAGTCATTATATATTATTTATATAGATGTGCCCATAACCTTATCGAGACTGATGAGTAGGTATGTATATTATTGAGTGTGACAAAGGTGGGTCTTGGATGTATTGTTTACCAACCACTCCCGATTTGTAAGCCTGGCACCCATTGTTGGTTACGCAAACGCAACACAATTGAGATTGAAGTACACTTCCAAGACATGCATTGTCTTGGTTCCATGACCTGACATGCGTCACATACCCACCACCCGTACCTACAGCAATATTAAGAAATTGATCATAATTATTATTATTGAGATCATAATTTCTCAATAATGCTTGTACAGATTCTTGTTAATTCTATACGGATTCTTATTGTTTTGACCAAACAATGTCATCTACGTCATTACGATTAATAATTTCTTGGAAAATTTCATTATTGGAACAATAGATGTGAATTTTCGCAGAATGTTTGTATCGACACTTAATTATGTGACTTACCCTTAATAAAGGTCATCCAAATATAATTTAATCGTATTATCGACTTGGTTTTTAATTTTTTATTTGCTCTCATCTCAGTCGTACCTTTGTGGGTGAGGATAGTGACTTGCCTGATATGCAGTCATCTTTTGCGCGATCAAGACTTCACCCTCATGGTCCTCAGTTTCTCTCAGGGCAGAATGAAGACTAACCCCAGTAAGCTTCCTTACTTAGTCGGTCCAGCCCATCGATGCTCCTCCTCTGATTCGTCTACCTTGGAGGCTATCCAAAACTAACAGTTTCTCCAGGTTATCTGGGCCGTTCAGACATATTGTTAATCATCCAGAGACTCCAGATAAAGGGATGGCTCTCGACTGGTTGGTCCTGTGGTATGTCCAAGAAATACCAAGCATTCGCCAACACCACATTTTGAAGGCTTCAGTTGCCCTCAGGTTTCATGACTCGACATTGTAGGGTACCTACATAATGGAAAACACTAATGATTGCATAAGCGTAATTTTCGTGACAATTGAAATTATTTGATTGTACTAATTTACTAATCCTTCTGAATCATAAAGGTTTGATTTGATCATCATTGTATATTTTCAATTTCTTATAATATCCCTTCGAGAATTTTCGATTTCTTACAAAAGTGTGTGATATCCACTTGGTAGCTTTTTTGTAATTTACCAAAAAACACCGATTTCACGTGATATCTTAATAAATCAGTAATGAATTATTTTAAAAGTTTAGCTTGATTAGATATTCATTATGATGTTATTATTGAATATTTTTAATATACGAGTAAGTAGTAAAAACATTTTTTTTATAAAATATAATATACACAATGGTATTCGTAACCAGACGTAAAGACGTGATAATGAATATTTAATTACTCTTGTCGAACCTAATGTGTGTCAGTCAGGTATGTGTTCCACGAGATTTAAAATATATTGAGTGTTCCTCCAATAAAAAAGGTTGAAAAGCACGTAGTCCAGTAGCAATCATACTATTGTTTATTTTGACGCTCTTGTTAAATAAAATCTACTATTACTAATATATGATTTGAACATTATAAACATGCCCACAGATTTTCCTGACTGGCATAAAGATCTTACCGTTTGCAAGAGTGTCATATAATTTCTTACGTATAAAATCCAATCAGTTTAACAACAAAATGAATCACATTGTCGTTCTACATATTAGAAAGTTGCGAACGGCTTATCGACTTTAAACAATATTACGAAACGTCGTTCAACTCGTTTCTTACAATATGCTCTTATAAGGTAATAAATAATTATGCGGTTTAATCACCAGTTTTCCACAGAATTTCCCGACAATTAAAATACAGTTTTAAAATTATTTATGGTCTTTCTATTATGGTCAATAGTGTCTGATCGAAGTATCTTATGTTTATTACAGAATTGTATGTTAATCACAAGTATTACTATATTAATAATCATGTATTAGATGAATCGTGAGTAGATAATTATGCGTTACCTAGTACTTATAAAATATATGTCATGTGTACATAATATAATAAGTTTATATCTATTTTAATTTTACTACTTTATACTGCTATTTTTATAGTAGTATTGCTTTCAAATGGGCGAATTACCTAATCAATAAACCCCGTTCACAGTTTGAAGTTTAATAATTTACTCATTGTATTTACTTTTATGTATGCATTTAAATGTTTTGAAACACTCTGGTTATTTTAACGTAGAATACGTTAGGTATCACACGAAGATGTCGAAATTTTTCTCCACATCTACTTTACAAATTAAATATTTTTTGGTGCGGTTGCTGCGTTTGGATACCGTACTAGCAGAAGAACATTTTCCGCGCTGAATTCACACGCTCTGAAAAAAAAACACGATATAATTTTCATGAAAACTGCTCATTTCTTTTAAACAGACTAAGTCGACGATTATGACGATTTGCTGTTGCCCTGCTTGCCCATTGGGTTCGCCACCTATTGATTGGAAGGAGATATATTACAATAGCCCTGGATTCAGATATATTATATATTTTTACAGATATCGAATAGGAAAATAAGAGAGGGTCTATATTGTGGTACGCCATGGGTGGATATAGTGAAAAAATTATATCCAAAGACTCGCTTCGTCTTTCGTCTTCGTTATGTACCCTATTTACTGTAGGCAGGGTTTTCATTTTACGATATATTATAAAATGTAAACGCTAACTGATTGAATAACTTTCTATAGTTCGATTTTCTATTAACACCCTAGGTATTTTATAATATTTTGGGATGTTTTAATAGCAGTATTATTATACTTTGCCGTACGTTGCCAAACAGCTGAAATGGAGATGGGCAGGGCACATTGCTCGCCGAAAGGACGGCCGCTGGACAAATGCCGTCATCCAGTGGTACCCAAGGGGTACGAAACGGCCACAGGGTCGCCCTAAAAGCCGCTGGATTGACGAACTGGTAAAGTTCGGCGGAAATACGTGGCAGCGAACGACACAGGACCGAGAGAGTTGGAGAAAGCTTGGGGAGGCCTTCATCCAGCAGTGGATTGACCCCGGCTGATGATGAAGATTATTATACTATTCACGTTTTTGTTAAAGAAAATAGCACGTTGTGTACGTTATAAAAATTTCAAGAACATTTCACTAATAAATAATATGCAGTACTTATACGTACCTAGTTCGGTGTTCATAGATTGCGATTGATTTACAATCCCCATAAAACGAATGCATCAGTTTTATTGCTGTATATAGAGGCTAGAACTGCGACAGTTTTCATATTACGAGTATATTATTCAATACAATACGAACAGCTGTATGCAAATTTATACTCCATCTACGGGTGTTATTACTCGATATTGCAGTATTCGCATCACTTCCATAAAGGTCGCTTTTACATTCTTGCATTTTAAATGTGGTGATAAAAAGTGCTTCGTCCAGCGGTTCGCGTGTCGACTAGAAGTAGACCAGTAATGATTTTAAATTGAATACTTTTCAGTCATATATCAACCGCTTTTCATTGTGCATGATATTAAATCTTCATAATATGTTGATGTAGGGCAATACATGGCAATGATTAAATTACCGAGATTGTATTTGTCTATTACGAGGGGGTGATTAGTGATAGGTACTAGGGGCATTTAGTAGCCACGATACCAAAGTTCGTTTCGGTATATTATATGAAAAGGATAGTAACTTATCACATTTTAATTTCCTAGATAAATCGATGTTTTCTTTTAATTATATTATTTTAAAACAATAAATTATTTAAATTTCTCTTCGACATTTTTGATCATAAAATTTATTGTTATAAGATGAACGTATTTAACAGTTTTTTTTTATTTGTGCCTAAATGTTTATTTTCGGTGTTTTTAGATATGTGCCTATTGATTAATTAAAATATTTAAAAATTTAAATTATCAGTAACTTGTAGGTACCTATCATTCGTAGTCCATCGTTAGATGCCTCTAATAAAATTATTACAATAACAATGCACTTAGTCTTAATTTTTATTAGTATTTGGTGGATTTCTATTTTTCAAAATTAATAGATTCGTTTAGTCGATAATTTGTTTGTCATTACGTTATCAATTAATTACGTAGTTACATTTTCGTCAAATCCATTTTATTGATATGTAAGTAGGTTATCTTCGATATAGTATATTTTATAACATGTAAATGCCAGTTTAAATTGAAAGTATTTACGGTATATAATTATGTTATCCTAACCTCTTCAGTTGACCGATAATTATTTTAACATCAAACGACACCATTCAGGGTGGACAATAATATTCCCTAAATAAAAATAAATCGCGAGTGAGCGGTGCCTGAGTTCTACGAGGAACATAAGTCTCGCTTTCCTTTGCTTCGTTGGTCCGGATATCTCCGCTGGCCCGTACCTTTTACTTCCAGGTAAATGGATCCAAAAAGAGTTGGAAATCGCCTCTACATTTCCCTTTGTGACTGACTGAGCCGTGAGTTCCAACTTTACTCTCGCCCGTCCCGCAAGCTCTCGTGTTTACAACTCTCTTTGTTGAATAAAACCATACTTCTTTGACATTCATATGGTGCGGAACACTTCGGCCCGGCGGATGCCTTGAATAGTTTGCTTGATACAATTTATATTATTTTCTAAGACGGTGGGACACAAACGATAGGATGTCTTCTGCTTTGTAACTGTAACGAAGCTAGATGAAAGGACTTGAATATACGTAGGTACTTCGTCAGAGATTCGAATTACTATTAAAACAGACCCATATTTGCCGTAAATTCAAATGTAAAATGAAATAAAACTATGCTTTCAGTATAGAGTGAGAAAACCATTTCTATTTCGAATTGATTAAGCATACAATATCGTATATAAATACAAGAATAAATCTATAAATAAAATAATAGTATTATAAAAATATAAAACTCTTGGTGTTTGCTCAATTATTATGATAAATAGAAAAATTATAAGTAATTTTCTTTAGAATAATTTGTAGCTTTAATTCCACTCTGTAAACCGAGAATAGAAACTACAGATATTATTATTCTAATAATTTGGATTGACTAAACGAAAGAAATCTTGAAATTACATACTTTTCGTTTATCATATTTTAACTAACGACTGTAGATTTATTTGTTAATATGTTTCTACAGTAATTAAACTGAAGTTTACGTGTTAGAGGTCCATTAATTAAAATGACTTCGTAACATTTTTTTTTGTTAATTTATCATTACGAATATCGTAGAGTTAAACAGTTTATTTAATCATTTGATTGATTTTTCACACTCAGATTGTGAAAAATGGGAATCTTTTTAAGACCGCCACTCCCACTTTGTGGAAAACCTTCACTGACTGTAATTCTGTTACTTGGGTACAATTTCTTCTTTTTGTATTTTTAATATTTTCCCTTTTTTACGACAAAATACATTCATTACGTTAACAATCGCAATATTTGCAATACGGCTGTTTTGATTGTTTCGCGTCGCATTACAATTCGTCAGGAGTCAGTCATATCAATTACAACAATGTTCTTTGTTTCTTGGCTGCCCTCGCTCTCCTCCACCCCCTGCGTTCGTTCGTTTAATCAAGTCGCAACTCATGTAAAGGAAAATTGCGTCGGGAATTCGGAAAATTGCTCGGACCGCTCGCCGCGCGCCTAATTCGCGCCGGCTCGGAAAAAAACCGCAAAACCGAGCGACGCCCCGCGACGACCTTTGCGCTAATGCAAAGCGTAAATGAGTTATCCTCCGGTCTCTTTTTCTTTGTCCGACTGTCAAGCAGTGGACCCCTTCCTCGCCGCCGACGCCCGCCCTCCTCCGGATAGCACCGGAACCTTTCTGTGGAGGACAACATTTCCAAGACGGTTCATTTTCCGCATCACTTTTTACAGCAAAATAGACAACTGTCAGTGATGGTTTCTGTACTTTATAAAATGTATTAGCTATTGCTAACGTGTGCGCTGACTCTAAAAATAATTTAAATAAGAGAATTATCTATGCATCCAATGAAAACAATAGCTAAAATTGGACGTCATTCGCGTGGAAAAAATAAGTATTGTTAGTGAGTGCAGCGGACAAAAAAGATTCCTAGTGCAGCCGTTGTCTTGTTACACTACATGTCGCAAGGGGTTGCATGTGGTGTTCCACCACTTAGACAATTCATAGTAGCGTCTTACCTTTCATATTATATTTTATCACTAAACATGATATTAAAAAAAATGTTTATTTTTATGTATGTATTTACGCATAACACAATCACCACAAATAGCGCAAATTAATGTATTATTCCATCCATGGTGTGTAACGTGAAAAACTTGCTATGGAAAATACTATGACATTATTGTGTCTGTAATCGTAACTGATATTTTTGTATGAATGTATGTGATTAGTGTTGAACTTTGGAGACATAAGTTTTAAAATAACTTAACCATTATTCACGGTTGGAGTGGAGAAAATGGAGTAGAGCCGACAGTATGTACGTATGTATGTATATTATCTAGATGTGAGCAAAACGTGTCACAATAAATACGTTTGGATGTGGTGCATACCGAATACCTACTAAGTATAGATACTAGGATTGATAGACATAGGTAGGTAAATAAAACGAATATCATTTGACATTTCACTCGTGCATGATCTGTGATCTGTCGGCGACAGGTCTCAGTAATTTCTTATGGAGATTATTTTCACTCTGGCCGATTGTTAGGCATTATCGTAGGTGCACCCATATCTATAGGTACACTGAATGTCAGGCGAGGTGATAGGTCACGCCACTGGGAAGTATTTGATCGCTAGTTGGTTATTAAGTTACATGGCTCAATATCTGTACGTAACAATGAATTCTTTGTTTCGCGGACACAACCCGCATGCCGGCGGTTGTCCATCAGGTACGCCGAGTGCCCGCGCGTCCGACACAACATTCACTTTATTACCGCCAGATGGAGGCGGTAGATAATATGCGTAATTCGAGCGAGCGGCTCGCTCACCCCGTTTAATTAAAAGCTCCGCCCCCACCCCTTCCCCCGCCCACGGCGACCTCCCGCCCATGCCGCCGCTCTCCACGCGACCCGAGGGCGGAAGAGGCCGAACTCATCCGCCCGCGGAGACCGCCTCGTCTAAGGATTCCGGTCACCCATACATTCGCCTCCACCTGTAACCCATATAAATTAATCAATTAAAAGCAAATTTCTTTCTATTCGTGTTATGCATGACAGTTGTTAATCGTATAATAAATATGTGATATATTTATCATAAATATTTTATTAATATTTTTATTTACATTGCCTAGATCACAATGTGACATTTAGATAAGGCACACAGTTATAGTTGATATAAAATACAAAGTAATTAGAAAAAAATAAAATACACAGCGCACTACTGAAAATGTCAGCGTTTGTAGGGACCATAATAGTCTCTCAGCCCTCGCTATTGACGTCTAATAATCTCGGCATGAGATTACAATAATTTTGATCCTGAAAAAGTTATTGACAGACGCATTCAAATTCAAATTTTTCGAGAACTTCAGGATTGGAAAATATGCCACGTGAGATCAGGTTAAAATGCTCGGCAAACCACAGAAGTTCCATGCAAGATTTAAGAGACTGAAAAGCGATCTTGCTTTGGAGAAAGATTGTCGTTTTCAAAATATCGCAAGGAAAATACTAACAGAAACACATCGAATAAACTTGTGTGAATGTGTTCACTTTGACTCTAGATTTGAGAATATGATAACTACGCACTGTAATACCGAACCGTAGAGTCGAGAGTGTAAATACGTAATGTAGACTTAGTTAGATCTGTCCGTGAACAATAAAAACGATTTAAAATAAAAATCACCACATATGGAATCGTGTAAAATGCTGACAAACTAGTAGGTAAGTCTGGTAATGTTTGGGGGATTTTGTTACTGTTTTATCGGAGGTCTTACGGAAATCTTTATCTCAATCTGCATTTCATTTTATTGCAATGTTTGCAGGATGCATTGATGTCAAATAAATGATTATGCAAAGATATTTGTGTTTTGGGACGGATGTTTACATACATTTGTATGGTATGTACACGCAGATTTGGTATATCTAGTACATTTGGATTCGTAAATGCTGATAATAAATGCACCTTAGTAATATCGATCGTGCTTTCGGACCGTCGCATTTTAATAATCATTTGGTAAATCGTAGTCTACATTTTCTTATCAAAGACAACAGGAGTTTTGTGAAAACGCGATGAATTTGTTAAAGGCACCTTCTACTTCGCCTTTGATTGTAATCCCACGAAATGCGACCACGCTTGAATTGGCTCTGAACCGATTTAAATGTCAAATGGAATTTATTATTCTTTAAATTTTACGGTTCCATCGCGCTCTTTGAGGAGTAATGTCATTCCGGTATAAAAGTGCTTCATTGAATATTAGTATTTTATAATGCACATTCATAATAATATATGTACAAAATAGTAATATTCAATAATGGGACAATAAAAGGAAGATCAATTTCCAAAAAGATAACTTTACAAGAGCACAAAAATTAACTCATTTTATAGTCGCATTTATAGGTACATTGTTTACTGATATAATGATAGTAACTGAAATTGTCATTTAAGTATTAGCATTTAAGCATTTAAGTATTAGTAGCATTTTAATCATATATCGTAATACCTACCACCAAACATCCCATCAAAGAATTTTAGGGTGACCATTTAACACTAGAAAAATCACCAGGTGACAGTGCCACTTATCAACAGCGGAAATGCTCAATAATACTAGTAAATTAACCATGCTACTATTTATCATATCATAAGCATTAAGTAAAGCAATATAGGTAGGGATTGCAATACTGAATTAATATATCAATACCGGTATTTCGGTATTTTTTTGAATACCGTTATTAATACCGGTATTCGTCAAAACATGTTATACAAACAAAGAAGTACTTAATAATAAATATAACTATTTAAATCGATACCTCCCTACATTTATTATCTTGGCGTTTGTAAATATGTATAAATCATAATATTTTAGAACTGCTAATTATTACAAAAGTCCGGGTACAGAAAAATCTCTCTAAAATTCAACGTTTGTTGGATATTATGTACTATCAACGTTAGATCAATAGTTAGAGAATATTTGTATGTATATTTGAGGAATTGTCAATATATTTGCGTTTTGGTAGCATAAAACTTATACACTAAATTTAATATACAATATATGAATATAGTACCTAATGAAAAAAATAACATTTATAACACAATAACAAATTCATTTTTTCACAGAAAACATACGTGTCGGTGTATACTTTCTTAATAGGTACCGAAAATACCGGTATTTTGGATGTTTGAAACCGGTATTTCGGTATCGATAAATAGTTGAATAGCGGTTTTGAAATACCGGTATTGCAATCTCTAAATAAAGGGTAACAATAATCATACTATCTAAAGAACGCTTCGATTTTAATACAATACAGTGAATGCGTTAAGGTGACGCATCAGTGAAACGCCAAATAATTTTCAACTGTACGCGCGACGAAATTTTGGACTCGCTGCCATTCACTGAGAGAATGTTGACCCGGGAACACGTCACTTTGCTGCGTGATGGCGACGGGTCAATTAATTCTAAAATCGTGTAAAGATGACTAAAAACGTTACCCATTTACTTTAAAAAGAAAACATGTCAATGAATATATTATTATTGTTACTAATAGAACAATAAACAGAACATAAAATGGACGTATGTTGGATTTATATGACAATTAATATTTCGTTTGACAGGCGTCATTTTCACCCGCCACCCGCAATCCGCGCATCGCCTAGCGACGATCTTTTTAGACCGTGCCTCAACTATTACTACCGTATTAGTTGAGACACGGTCTAAAAAGATCGTCGCTAGGCGATGCGCGGTTTGCGGGTCGCGGGTGCAAATGAGGCATATCAAACCAAATATTATTTGTCTTATAAATCCAACATGTGTCCATTTAATGTTCTGTTTATTGTTTTATCAGTGACAATAATAATATATTCATTGACATGTTTTCTTTTTAAAGTAAATGGGTAACGTTTTAAGTCATCTTTACACGATTTAGAAATTATTACGGCCGTCGCCATCACGAAGCAAAATGACGTCCTTCCAGCTCTACATGCTCTCTCAGAATGGGAGCGAGTGCAAAATTTCGTCGCGCCTATGGTAGAAAATTATTTGGCGTTTCACTGATGAATCACCTTAAGGGGACGCTCTACAGAAATGCCCTTGAGCATTGAAAATATGATATTTTTATATGTGGTCCGATATAGCTGGTCTACTAGTAATATTAAAAAGTCGCCGCCGATACGTGGGTCAAAAGTAATGGTCAATAAATTAAATTTAAAACAAACAAACTCACTTCAGCTTAGTGAGTATGGGGTGACCAAAAAATAATTTCTTTTAATATACTTAAATGTTACTAAATTCAATATGTTAATCAGCTTTTTGGTGGGAAGTATTACAACCAATATGGTGGATATTGTGACGTTTTTAAACTTAGAGTTTAGTTTAGTAGTTTAGAAACTTAGAAATAGATTAATAACTTTTTAACCTGAAATTGTACGAGAACTAAACATACAAAGGATTTTGAAACACATTATCTACCTACATTTTTATTTCATGTGCTATCCAAAAAACATAATTAATGAATAGTTTTTATTTTTAATGTGTAAGACCTACATAATTATTTAAAAAAAATAGCTAAGTATTGTTTAATTCTAATGCATATTTAAAAAAAACGTACAATATATCTAGTGATGTACCCGAGTTTAGAGACACTTTTACAAACTAGTAACGCAATTACTTTTATAATATAATATGTACTAGTAAAACAATAGGTAGGTACCATTATTGTATTTTGTTGGTTGAGTAAAGCCAATGCACGAAATAATTTATAACGCCTAAAAATAAATATTATCGTATAGGCACCATATACTGTTATTATTTTTCACATTGTTTTACATTACGCCGGCTGGCAAGAGCGTTCACGGCACCTAATAAATCATTGCAAAGAATTGCTCTAGCGACAATTATTATTATTAAGTTTTTAAAATAAAATCTTCGATGACCAGGGATTTTGTTGTAAATTTCATTTAAAATGACGTGCTACTCGCTCTGTGGACTCTCTTCGAATGAAATATGAATCACACTGGGCCCTGTTATACCCACTCTTAAGAAGCATGTGTTCGAAATGCACATACGTGACTAGGCGGCAGTGGTGATGAGAGGTATGCAATGTGGGTATTTTATTTATGCGCTCGCGCAACAAAGACGCAAACTATTTCAGATGAAAATTTACCTGCTTCAGATAGAAACAGCTTATATGCGTTACAGACAGATAAATCAAGACAAATATATACTTAATATAATATTTACTATATTTTGCAATTTTTCTATTATGTTACCTAATATTAGTATGGGCTAATTCCGCTAATTGAATGAAAATATCTAAATATTGTGTTTTAGTTTAAATTTGTTAAACTATAGGTAAATGGAGGGTTTATTCTGTGATAAATAACAGTTAAATCATGCTAGATCAATATTAGGTACGTACTTACATTTTTAAGAAATTTAACTTTATTGTTATATCCAATTCAAATTTTCCATTCTTTTAAAAAAAATACAATTAGTGATCTCTACAAATTATAAATTTAAGACGTTCACAACATGACATTTAAGAAAACAAAGAAATAGTATTAAAACAATATAAAGAGGCATGGTGGGTCCTAAAGAAAATAAAACATAATAATATTATGTAATACCTACCAGTTTGGTTAGAATAATCATAGTAGATACTTTTGTTTTGAGGATCAATTCCTGTCGCTTATAAAATAAATACAATATCACTATTGCTAGTCGAAAAGATTTGTCTGTAAGCCACGTACCCATACGCGATAATTTATTGATTTTAAAATTTGAATATTTGACTGATATTCTCTGTTGGATATGTACGTAATGAATATGTATCGACGGATATTTCTGTAATGTATAATCAATTTTATGATTGTCATCAATCCAGTGACTGACACAACGCTACAGATCGGCTCAACCATCCATCATATTGATTCTGGCAATAAAAAACCTAATGACGGTTTAATTCGACCCACGTGTTCGGGCAAAGCCCATTGTCAATAAAAAAAATCTCCCGCAAAATCCCACCGTGTTCATCTGCGTTTGTTTCGTCAAAGGGGTGAAATAGAATAGAGGCGCGTGGGGAATCAGGGGGTAGCGCCCGCTCGCCCCGCTCGTACGTGTTGTGCTCGTAAATCGGGCGCCCTATGGCGTGCGATATTGAAACAAGATTTGCATATCCATTTATCACGCGGTACGTTCGTCTGGCTTATCGTAAAGGCCGGAGAATGGGATGAGGGGTGCAGGGTGGGAGGCTCGACGCCACCTACCCCCTCGTCAAGTCGGCTGCACCCGTTTAGACCCTGCACAACTAACGGATCGTTCAGATTTGCACAATGTATGGCGAGAATAATAATTGCAAGTAGTCTTAAATGATAAAATCTTATCTCTGGGAATAACCAACCCTTTTAAAGCATTGTTGTGAATATATATTTTAAATAATTAGATGTTATTATAAGACTAAATAAATATACTTATATAAAAAGTCCAAAGTCGTCTAACTTAGTTTCTAGTGATCCTGCAGCCATCTATGAATCAAGTTGGTATTATTATAGGTGGAGTTTGAAAACACCTTAAGTAGCGTCAACAAGGGGGGAGCTGACAGGGCTCTAGCCCATAGAGCCGGCCTCAGGTGGGCACGGCGTGGTGGGTAGATCAGATATGTGAGATAAACACACATCACGAATTTGTTATAATAATAAAAAAGTCGCCTGCGGCGCTATTACGCATGAGATTATGCGGTGCAATTTTTGACTGTTTTGTGTTAATACTCAACATTTCCATAATTAAAGTAGTCAAAATTACAAAAAAAATCGCTTAAAAATGCACTGAATAAAAAAAGCTTCTGTTGAGCGTCACACATGCCATTAAACATAGCGATAGGTAGGGGGGCTTGCCAAAGAACCTGGCCGGAGGGCCCGCTTTAGGATGTGGGGGGCATGGTAGTGTATTCATTAGGTAATATCGGGGAATTTAGTATTTGCGTCGGCTTCGTTCGGATAACGAATGACGTATTGTGTTCAAATCCCAGTATTCCAATATTTTTTCTAGAATTTTTCTAAAATCTGGTTATGTTTAGGTTTTTCTATTTTATGTAAACTTTAGAAGTTAGACGGTTGTCAACACCAACTCCTTGCGTAGCTACTTTAGTATTTCTCCAATATTACAAGGTGTACTTTAGTTTAGGTCTGAAGACACGTTGTTTCAAATAAATCCAATTTCAACTTTGTTGTTTGTGAAACAGACTAATCACGAGATTAACCAAGGAAATTTTGAAGTGGTTAGCAAGAACTTCAACTAGCAACTGATGGATAAAAGCGAATACTGTTGTGATCCAGCATTATTAAAAAAAATGAGTTTTTACCCCATAATTTATATACCTTCATTATGATTTTGTCTAGTAAGTATTTGATCAATGTCTACTACTACAAACTACAGCTATGTTATAACGAAATAGTTAGATACGTAGATACACTGAACACTGGTGATTTTAAAGTTGTCTTTTGTTATTCCAGGTGTGACACTGTTTAAATATCAATCATTATTTGTAGGATTATAATGTATATTCTAAAACAAACAGATAGATAAAAAATGCAACATGTTTTGTACTACAAAATGATATTGTGATCATTTCGCCTAAAGCTCGCTTGGAGTGTTTGAAAGCTCACAATATAATACGAAGAGCGAATGAGTTTTTCTCTCGTCACTGCTTCAACTACTGCACTCTTTTGTGTATTTTCGTAGCGTTTTCCGGATACACTATGAAAAATCGCAATTTTTTATCGAGTAACATGCGACTATGTCATATTTTAATTGGTACAATTAATTTTAATTCATATAATTCACTTAATCTATACGTCAGTAAATGTACAATGACGATTTTCAAAATGATAACCTAAATAATATTAAACTATACAATACCTACTGTTTAATTATTCGATATATATTTCGGTTGTAACACCATTATAACGACTAATCTCAATTAATATAACGATTTAGTTATACAGTTTCATATTTAGTATTCTCATTAATAATGTTTCGCTATTTTGTCTTTACACAATAGTTGATAAGCTGGATAGAACAGGGGCATTAGTAAAACTTGGGGTGATCTACTATGGCAGTGTTGTTCGAATTTTCGATTTGTTCTTTACCATGTCTTTAAATATTATTATAGATACCACTAAAGGCGAATTTCTAAACATAAAACTATTTTTTTTGACGCTAATGATCGCATTCTATAAATTCCTCACTAAATTATCATTGAAAAAGAGCTTTTCCATTTATTATTAAATTAAATTATTAATCGAATAAATGTTGTTGAATAGTTGTTGCTAGATACCGTCTTAAAGAAGTCTTCATTGCAATCGAAATATCATGACAAGTATTTTATTAATTAAAATAAAACACAATAATATTTATTCCATATATTTTAATAATTATCAAGACTGGTTTTATTTCGCTTCAATGGGCCATTGTTAACTGATATTAAATGTATTTTACGGATATTTGTATTAAGAGATATTAAAGAAATAATGATTTATCGAAGATATGGAAAATAATTATTAAATAAATTATTAATTAATTCAATGTCTTTCCACCAAGAATTGACAGGTGAATGAAAGAAAACAAAGTATTATATTGTTATTATTACTGATAAAGTGATAAGTCTCTTCGAATACTATATAACCAAATTTATTACACTGGAATTGAGGCTGTTTTAATAAAACAATGGAAAACTATATGTTGACATATAATATGTGAAAAATTTGTTGATTTTTTTAAGTGGACGATGTTGTTACCATTACAAAATAAATGTCGTCATGCTCTGGTTAGATCCAGTAGGTGTACCTATGCTATTTTTAATAATCTGATTTTGCCCCAGTTAATATTATTAGAAGGAAATGATTTGCAGATTAGGATTTCCCCTAATGCTTTGTTATGTTTTGAAATAAATTTATTGTAGTGGTGCACTTGTTATAGGCTCTCACTTCACAGTGCGATCATTCATTAATTCGACCCCTATTTGTTGAACATCAATCGAGATTTTATTTAATTTATATGTGTAGTTGGTACCTACCTATGTAACATCTGGCTATTTTTGGCACCTTGCACCTTTGTTACTATGCTATCAATTACTTTTAATCGATATTTGTTTTAAATAAAAAAACTTACTATTTTTAGTAGTAAATATTATTATTTTATTGAATAGCCATGTATTATTTTTTCTGTATGTGTGTAAGAAATCTACGAAGATTAAGTCGATTTAAACATATCCTGTGATTTCAACATCAACTCTTTCCTAAATGCAGATATCCACGATCATATTCAACGTTCAATAGAGAAGTAAGCTGCTGTTGACTTCTAAGTCTGTATGCGATGACTTTGAAAGTGTGATGGAGTTTTAATAAATGCTACTGAGAGAGATTATAAGCTAGAGACCTCACGTCTTGTTCAATGGTTCGCGGGTTCGAATCAAATAACTTGTTAAAATTCACGTGTTTCAATTCACGAAATTGTGTGCATTCAACGCATAGTAGGAAAAGTTCGTTTATCTATCTCAACACTGCGGAGGTGGAGGCAGTGTTGCCATATTTTTCTATGCTGATTATAGTACAAAGGCGTAAAAATTATAGTATTTCTAAAAAATATATAGTACAGGAACATTTTTCGTCTTGAATCCCTTAAAATTATAGTATTTTGGTATATTTGGCGTAAAATTATAGTATTTTACATTTTTCGCGAAATCAAAATTGTAGTATTGTACTATAATTATAGTACGGTTGGCATCACTGGGTGGAGGCCTCTGTAATTCGTGTTGGAAATTTTATTATACATGTTATACAAAAAATATGGTTGATGACGTAGGTAACTTATTAGTGGTTGTACCTACCTACATACTTTTAAAAGTATAAAAAGTGATATTATATGTAATTCTGCAGATTAGTAGACAAGACTGTCGATCAATCGAGATAATTATCGAATGATACATCAATCTGAAGAATTTAATATATCCATCTAGTTTATATTATCTTTTTTGTAAAATAGAATTCTACTAACTAAATTAAGATAATTCACTTTAAACTGTCATTATTTGAAAACATATTAATTTAAAAATGTTATTTTCGATCTACTGGATTTTAGCGAGGTAAAATTAATTAATTCAATTCGATTTGGAAGAAACGTGTTTTAAAAATTCAGGCCTTTTATGTCCCTGTATAACTGACGCTGTATATTTTAGGCCACGTTTTCAGTATCGTAGAAATTACACTCATTTATGGGGTGCTAAATCTCGAAGCTTTCGCCAATTTCGGCGCAACAAAGATGAAAAGTCCCATAATTTGGTGCCGGCCCATAATAGTGCAGGCGGAAGAGTCCCTCTGCGAAATGGGACATCGCAAACTGCCGACACTTACCCCGCGCACCTTAGACTATAGATACATCTAGACGCCACCCGTTGCATTGCTAAATGAAGCCGCTTGCCTTGCGTTTGGTTTGTGAGCGAGCAAACGCATTCGTCTACAAATGTTCGAGACCATAGACCATTTCGCTAGTGCTCGCCCAAAGTGCTCGCACTAGACGCTCAGAATTAAAATATAATTTTCTATTTTTTTACGTTATATAGTATTTTTAAGCGGTCAAAATGCAACCATTAGATAAAGATATCTATAATTTAAGTTATTTCAAAAAAACACTAGGTCACTGATATTAAAATATATAATAAAATACAAATAAATTATCACGAACATGTATCAACTTACCTATGAAACGTTATACCATCTTCTTGCTTATCAGTACGGCTACCTCATTTTAAGACAACACACAGAACCATCTTTTCTACTTAATTAACTAAAAATATTTACCACTGACTTTATGTTTAACACAAAAATATCAATTTTAGCAACACGAGCTCGCAAGTTATCGACGCTGTGTGAAGCGTTTTGCCCCGATTTGATGGCGATATTTTTGGAAACTAGCTTACACAAATGTAGACCTTTTATCTTACTCTAGCGCGTGTCAAAGAGATCGTAAGGGTGCCGAATACTTTCTCACTCGCACTCATGCATCGTTTTTGTTCAGGCCTTGCCGCGCACGCTCGTAAAGCTCAGCGGGCGCGTAAAACAAATCGCGCGAGACCTCCATCCAGCCCTGCCTGGCACACTTTTTGCTTTCTAAAGACGGGAAGGTTTTAAAGCACTTTTTACTTTTGAAATATGTGAGGGCGTTCATCATTTATACAGCGGATTTTACTGTCAATGAAGTTCTTTTGCAGAAATTTAGTTTGAACAGTATCATCTTTATGGCGCTTTATCATCGTGTTATAAACCTACTGCGGTTTAAGGGCTTCCACTCTTTTATACTGCATGGTAATTCTTTTCAGCAATTTTCAGCAACATTTGGATACATATTATTTGCTTGTCAAATTCAACGCATATTCGTAAATTTAATATAAAACTCTCATCAATTAGAATTTATATTCAATTTTCACTAAGTAGGTACCTACCTACCCTCAGTCAATATTATGAAAACATGACAAAATCTACAATATGAATAGCGTCAACGCTTATTAAAAACATATACTTTTTTACTTATCTACATATTTCAAATCTATCTTTAATCGTACGATTTTAATTTTAAGGAATGGTTTACTAACCCTAATATACGATGAATAGTATACGGTCACATCTTTCCGATAAGAAAGCTCACGGCAAACTATGCTACGGTGAAATGTAATACGTACAATTTACATGTAACCTACAATTATACCGAAAAAATTTACACCAGTCGCTCGATACGAAGCACTGTCACTTTTGCAATATCCAACATGATATCCAACTATCGTTCACAAATAAGCTGAATGTAGAATAAATCAGTCATTTCAATTGGCAATATTTTTCAGATATCTTCTAAATTTAATAACGTTTTTTACGGACCATATGAAATAATAATGTATCTGAACCCAAGAAGTAATCGAAAATATAAACCTTCTCTTTAAATAAACTAAACTATTTCAATTAGAATGCATGTGGTTTAAATTGAAGTAGGTACATATATTTATCATGTTATGCCGAAACAAGTTACGTCCCTACCAATATTTCCCGTTGAACAAATGGCGGACAAAACAATAAGAAAATTTCGTTTTTTGCCTCGCCTGAAAAAATACATAGGTACCTTTCAGTTCCAGATGTTACTATAATGGGCAATGGATGAAAAGACTTATTTCCGTAGTTTCTTCTATGTAGTTTTCCTCCCCGTGAATCGAGCGGTATTAATAAATTATTACCTGTTTCGAATAAATACTATATCTAATGAAAAGGTTAAGTTTATTCATCAGTTAACAACTCTTGACGCCCATGGATGGCCGAGCAGTAACGTGTTGGCGTATAATGTCGCGGGTCTGACATATTTCCACGTTGTTTATCAATGTGTGTTCGGATCAACTGTACGGACCTGTTGGTGTTGCTGGACATTAGTTTTAGTTCTTTATTCTCGTTATTTTCAGTAAATTTTCACTGGAGTCGTTCATTGTTCCGTCTGCGATTCATATTATGACAAACGGTTCGACAATATCACGCCAACGCAACGTAGGAAGGAGGCAACAACACGGACGTGGGCCAAATTATACTCCAAAATATGACGTAGCTCTAGCTTGACTATCCGCCATTCAATTCAATAGAAGCTCCTGCAATACTGAGTCGTTTATCATAGACACTGTCAAATATCAACATAATAATATAATACATAATAGTATGACGAACTTGAGAGGGACCGTGTTCTATAATAAAACAATTTATTATAAAAACGATTTAGTTATTACGTTTCTTCGTTTTATTATAAAATAGTACCTATTGTATACTTACTGACACCTTGGGTCTGGATTTGGTTTTAAATGTATTGCAGAAAGTGTTTTTCTCATAAGGGATTGGAGAATAAAATTTATTATAGTTAATAAATAATTACTTACTTCTGTAAGGTTGGTGTCCCGGAAATCAATCGAATTTATGTTAAGTCTCACCACATTTAATTACGGAAGGTTGCATATCCCTCATAGTTTAGAAAACAATGACGAGAAAGTGGCGAAGAGGAGAGTCATCTCCAAAGGGTCTGGCCAGGTGCTGATACACAGCCAGCCATCTAAGTTGGACGACGTTTATTGATTATTTTCAAACTTCTTGTGATCAAAACCTTGCGAAATTGGAAATTCATAATGATTGGCCGACCATATTTAAATGAAATTATCATGGCCCTCTTAGGAGGGCAGCCAAGATCCACATAGGGTTGCAGTTAATGGAAAAGGTATTGTTTTTTTAATTTGTTTGCTCATGATTTTCCTTTTTATATTTTGCCTTTTCATTTAACACTTCGTTATATTAATTGGAGAAAGTGTACAACGATGTTTGGGATAGTCAAGAATCAAGATCCTTTACGCCCCTAAAAAGGCTAGAAATCACTATTATATTACCTAGTCAATTAATAATTGTCGAGTCCATACCAACGTATCTCTATTTTAAAACGTTTTTCTTAGCTCGTATTCTTATTTGTCCGGTGGTTCTTTGTCCGGTACAAATCTTGCAATCGACTTTTTACAAATTTCCCGACTAGCTAGACATTTGAAACTTTTAGAGTATATTAGAACACGATGCCAATGCATTTTTAATACTTTTAGCCATCTTTAAGTAGAATTGAATTCATTTTCAATTAATTCTGTTTTGTATGAAAAGTTTTTTCGACACCACCATTGGTTGCTAGGGGTCTGGGGTCCTAGCAACGAAATTATTAATATATTCGTGCGTTACTATGGAAATCAATATAGCAAGTCAAGTACAATTTTTTTGATCGTTTAAGCTAGCCAAGTCAAGTTTATATGATTCAGCAGAAAATTTTAAAAAGTTGTATATAAAATGTTCTTTTTATCTTGTAATTATTTATTAGTTAATACTATTTGAATGTTGTGTAGTATATTGATAGCGCGAAGAAAAACATGACTGTCCGTTGGGCCAACGTTTATTCGCTTTGTTTCGACTCCATAATTGCTAATATTGTTGGCGACTTGTTTGAAACCACTAAT
This sequence comes from Rhyacophila brunnea, assembly GCF_057557595.1. Lineage (NCBI taxonomy): Eukaryota > Metazoa > Arthropoda > Insecta > Trichoptera > Rhyacophilidae > Rhyacophila > Rhyacophila brunnea. Next base: position 23,523,428 of record NW_028233350.1, read on the forward strand.
TATTATACTTGCAGTAATACCTACTTGTATCGGAGAAAAGTTTGCAAATTATTACTGAAATATTCATATATGTAGAATATAAAAATACAATTAAATTGTTTGACATTCTCTTGGCTTTATAATATTATCTTATTTTTCAAGGTGAAAAGTAATTTGATAATGGTAGGTTGAATAGTAGTATAATATATTTTTATTTCTCTTCCTATTTCTTTCTAAATCACTACATAATAATATAGTGATATAATGGGCATTGTGTAATTTAATTACACTTTGATGTCATTTAATTTTTAATTACATATTTATTATTTACTAATTCTTTGAGATAGTCGCCAATATATTTGTTCACTTTTAATACCAATATGACATGAGATACCTAAAGTCAAGCTAATCAAAATAAACTGAACAATTTTCTCAAATTAGTGAGCCGATAGAGTGAACTTGAGAAGTGGAAAGTAAGTTATTATTCCAGCGTCCCAAAAGTGCGTCATCAAGGTTATTCCATGATGAAGATACAGCGATTTTTGGTAGGGTAGTTAGTTAGTGAAAAATAATGTGTGACGAAACCAACAAAAATCTTATTTACAATTTATTGCTTTCGTTGAAAGTTACAAATTATCACGTACGACCTTTTGACTAAACCAGTGTTGATATATAATTATTCTAAGAATATATTTTTAATCATTTTTGAAAAATAATGAATGAAAAAGTGAAACTATGTCAAAGAATATTAATGTTGAATTAATAATAGTTTTTGCATTGTTGATATGAATATCTAAGTAAGTAGCTACACAGTGTTATTATTTTGTATACATTACCATTCAATTTAGCATGGGTCGGCATAATTAATAGAATGGCCATGAATCATACTTGGCAGGTCGATCGGTATTAATGATGCATGCCGAAAAACATAACTAGATCAATATTTTTTTTACTTATTAATTAACTATCTTTATTATAAATACGAGTATCCCTGTAGCTAGAGCACTGAATAAATTATTTACACATAGTTTTACTTTTTTATAATACTTAATTAGGTAAAGTGGATGTAGACTGGACATAAAATTCTATTCACGGGTTTTTTTTATTTATTAAGCTACGAAGTCTCAACTGAGGCTTATTTAGCTGTACATTTTATATAGTACTGTTATTACATTCAGTTTACACAAGATTGATGATTATATTATAAGTATTTAAAAAAAAAACTTATTTGAGCTGTCACCGTGTTTTCTTTATTCTTCTATCTTCACCGAGTCTGATAAATCGAAGAAGAGAAGACAAAAAAGAATGCTTTGTGATAGGCAAAAAAAAACTATAATGTAGCATTCGATATATTTTTAATAATTCTATGTGTCCATATATTGCAGTAGATTGTCAATGAAAATAGAAAAAAAAGTTAATTGAAAACGCGACGACACAAAATTAGGTAGGTAGAGTATCTATACGTTTTATAACTTTGCACTTTTTTGCACCTTTTACTACATTGATACGCCTCTTTCCCTGATTACCTCGCATAAAATTAGATCAGATGATATTTACTTGTATTAAGGGGGGACATGCTCGTCGAAGGTCAAAATTGAGTTTTTATTGTATTTTCAAACCATGATCCTGGACACTCCTTAAACGTTGTAGATAATCTATTTATATAATATTGAAGCCTTATTATCCTTTATAGTTATTTTAAACATTTTATGACTGCATAAAGTATTTTTGTTACATAAAATAGTATTCTTTTAAACCTCTCGCTCTAATGTTTTGGAATATAGTCATATTTCGGTACATAACTGTACAGTGGTGTTAAGATTTTTTACATTTATTAATTTTTAGACGCATTTATAAAACCATTGGTATAATTTATTATGAGATAATTTTTGTAAAATATTCACGATAAATAATTATATTGATAATCTCTGTGATCCCAAATTTGACAAGAATTAGGCATTTTATTATTCAAAAAATCGGCAAGATTAACACATTTGAAGATGATTCTAAAGATACTTATTATAAGCTATATCTTCGACCATTCAAGTGTGATAAACATTTTATGAATAATGATTGCTTTATAATAATTATTGACCTAAGAATAAGGTAGTGTTTTTTTGAAATACGCCATTTCTTTTGGCATTCCCCAGTGGTTAAGCTACAACATACGGCCGTAGCCATAAATTGACAAACTATAATTAAAGTAGGGAGTAAAATTATGTTAACGCGCGTATTTGATCATGTACCTAACCGAATTTTTTTTTATTTTTTTTTAAACGGTACATGTTCAAACACGCGCGTCAATATCATTTTACTCCCTACTTCAATTATAGTTTGTCAATTTATGGCTACGGCCGTATGTTGTAGCATAAACACTGGGGAATGCCAAAAGAAATGGCGTATTTCAAAAAAACACTACCTTATTCTTAGGTCAATAATTATTATAAAGCAATCATTATTCATAAGGTGTTTATCACACTTGAATGGTCAAAGACATAGCTTATAATAAGTATCTTTAGAATCATCTTCAAATGTGTTAATCTTGCCGATTTTTTGAATAATAAAATGCCTAATTCTTGTCAAATTTGGGATCACATAGATTATCAATATAATTTTTTATCGTGAATATTTTACAAAAATTATCTCGTAATAAATTATACTAATGGTTTTATAAATGCGTCTAAAAATTAATAAATGTAAAAAATCGTAACACCACTGCACAGTTATGTACCGAAATATGACTATATTCCAAAACATTAGAGCGAGAGGTTTAAAAGAATACTATTTTATGTAACAAAAATACTTTATGCAGTCATCAAATGTTTAAAATAACTATAAAGGATAATAAGGCTTCAAAATTATATAAATAGATTATCTACAACGTTTAAGGAGTGTCCAGGATCGTGGTTTGAAAATACAATAAAAACTCAATTTTGACCTTCGACGAGCATGTCCCCCCTTAATATAGGTATGTAGTAATAAGAAAATTAATAGATAATAAATCTAAAAAAAATATTTTTAGAATATATTACTATATATATCATTTTCATCTTAGAGTCGGAGTGTAAAGTTATGATCGTGTTTGCTTTCGTTTGCCGGTTGTCATTTTTTAAGTTAGATCATGGGTGGCCAACCTTTTTAGCAGCCGGGCCAGATTCTAAAAATGAGATTTCCTACCGGGCCGCACAACCGATTTTTTTATTATACAAAACAAAAGAGAAATAATATATATTATATATATATATATTAATAAAATAAAAAAACACGAGAATCAAACATATTTATTAGATTAGACTTTTTTTAAATAATAAAAGATAAACAAAATAATATAAAAATAATAAATTTTAGTGAGAAGTTTGATTTTGTGTGGCAGAACTAAGTGCATCAATATCGATATCGAGTGAGGTTGTTCCTACACGCAAATAGTTTTCCAAATGCACATCAGTGATTCGTGTTCTCACTCGGGATTTGATATGCTTCATCCGACTAAAAATCTGTTCACACGTGTAAGTGTTTCCAAATAGCGAAGTCATCATTAGAACATGTTTGTAAAATGCAGGAAATTTCTCCTTATCCAAATATGTTTTGTAAAACTCTTCCATACCAACCTGATGGAATTTCTCCTTTAACTGTTCATCGCAACATATTTTACAATGTTCCATTTGTAAATTTCCCGGTAATAAATTCACGTCTACGGAGAATGGCGTTTCAAATGCAGCAAAAAGCACACGGTGCTAAAATCTTGAGCTACTATCGAATCTTAATTTGCGAAATTAGCACATCTAGCGGCAGCATTTGATATTATTTTCTCACTGCTCCACGGGCCACAAGTTGACACCCAGTGGGCCGCGGGTTGGCCACCCATGAGTTAGATCATACACTCATATACCTACAGCTTACTAAACTGAGCCTCATTTTTGTGAGAATAACTTAATAGTGAATTTAAAAAAATACACAGCTTCTACACCTGTTAGTAAAAGCAAATAAGCTGAAATCAATATTTTTTCATATACAATCGGTTTTTCAAAAGTTTACATTCGATAATATTATAATGTCAACGTGTTCTTAAATGATAAAATTTTTGATTATTATCTATAAATTGTGGAATAGCTCAGAAGATATACGGCCTAAATTATATTACATTTGAACATAGGTACCTACGTTTCTATTTACACTGCCGAAGAAAGAAAAAAATTTCAGCCCGTCAATGGAAAGCTTAGAATCATATTATGTTTTTGTCTTATAAAGTGAATTAACAATAATCACCTTTCTATAAAAAGTCGTTTGTGAAATAGAATATATTATTATGTAAGATAGCAGTAGTATGTAGGTACCTATTTCTTACATACATTTTAGCAATCAGTGGCATCCGTACAATAAACAAATGAGCTGATATACTCGTATAGCAATATACATTATTACATTACAATAATAACCTTCATAAAATTATGACATTGAAAGCTATTTTATGACATGCTGAATTGATTGCCTAATTTTGTACTAAAGATTACCTTGTGTACAGAGAGAAATCTTTACAAAATAATCTTATTATCTTTTTCATGAAATTTCTTTTCTTTTAGTTCTTAGTTTCCGCTTTAATTGCTTACTGGCAATAAAAAGAGCAAAAACTGTTGCGAAGTAATTATTTACCAGATATCCCCGCAAAAACTACTTGCGAATGAAAAAATGCGCTGAGTATTTACGGTTCTGAATAATAAAGTCGATTGCTATTTTTTGTCGCTCTCTATACATTATTTATGCTAATACAATGCTAATTCCATTCAAAGACGTGTATGATTAATGTATATGGATTTGAACATAATACAATATCCGTATATATGTCAAAAAAAATATTTGTAAGTAACAATTTGAACTATCAATAATTATTGTAAACAGTTCATAGTTTTGTTTTTAAATCAATGAATAGTAAAGTCACAGGTTCATGTTCAAATTCAATCAAATCTTACAGGTATTTGTTATGTATGCATTTGCAATTTTTTCTTTCCATATATGTGTCTTATAATTATATATTTAGTATATAATATAATACATAGTTGGTACATACGCAAATTGTAGGAGTTCGCAAATTAATACTTGAAGACTTTGCTGAAAACTTACTTGTATGGTAAAATGAAATAGCGTTTCTAAGCTGAAATGGAGCGGTTGGACTATATTTTTGTTGTTGTTTCTCACAAAGAGCTTCATACGTTGCAAGTTTGCGTTGTAAAGCGATTCGAAAACTGTGGTCCACGTATATATATATAGAAATTTTGACGTTTGTCTGTGAAAAATGAGCTAATTACTTACAAAAAATATATGTTGAAAGGTTTACTCAAAAACGATAATTAACAAAATAGTAACTGCCTACGAAACGTGTGTAATAATTACAAATTATCGTTTTGATCGTTTGACATAATTATTATGATCTAAGGATGGCAATATGGTAACTTCAACCAAAAGGAACAAGCTTTCTATTTAACTATTTTGTTTTTAAACAATGTTCTGTCAACTCTCTGTGAGGCATAACATTATGTTATACCTACGTGTTTTTTGAATGTCAACTAAATTACACACATATAAAATTGACGAGTTGCTGTTACCTAGATAGAATTTGTATATGCGAGCCTGCTTAACTATACAAAAAATAATCAATATATGATTCTGATTTCATATGATATATTAATAGGTATGTATATCATACTTTATAATAATATTATACAATATGTTATATTTCAGTTTCGTCTGCGGAGGAAAATCTGTGATAACTACAAATAATAATACTGCTATCACTTCGTGCAAGTCTTTTTAATTCAAGGCAACAATAGCATCTTGCTAATAATTATTTATGACATACCAACCTGCATAGCCCACGGCTTGCGCTCGCATTACAATGTCGTGGGTCCCAGGTTTGAATCCTGGGTCTGGTATATTGTTTTTCTATTTGTGTTTGGAGTAGCACAAAAAATCTGTCAATATAAACCTCCAGTCTGTGAAGGCCCATAATATATGATCTTATTAGGATCGAACTTGGTTAAAAAATAAATACATATTATATTTAAACGAAGAGTTTTAAGTATGTCACTATGCTCGTGTATGCATGTAATTTAGAAATTTCACATGTTGTTTGGATCCAAAGTATAACTATAGACTAAGTAAGTGACTGACATCCATTTGTCGTAAAAAGAAAAAGGCGACAAAGATCCATATCGGATTTTATAGCCGATGAAAAAAAGACCTTTCTGTAATATAGGCAAGCAATCGTTATAAGTTTTTCATTTGAAGTCTACAGCGTAGATCCAGTAATTTCGTAAATATTTTTTCAAAAAAGTTCACAACCCTCTGGCGCGAAGTATCGTGCGAAGGGGGTTGGTAGATAGATAGCAGCGGTATATGATCACCACTCCAAAGTATTCGGGCTTTCTCTCAAGTATTGAAGTTTGAAGTGGGCCAGTTAGTTTTAGGATGCCCTAACTTACGCGGCCCCATCCAATAATGGCGTGTTTACAGCCTCATAACGTCTGCTCTAATACATGCAAGATAGTAAATTTGTATAAACACACCAACATACAAATAGCTATCTCGATTTGTTTTCTCATTGATTATGCTTTAGTATGTTGTAAGTTTGGTAAATTGTTATTTAATCTGAGCATATGATCATATTCTATCATTAATACTGAATTTGTTACGGTAAATTATATGATATCCATATTCGACAGGCATGGTAATTATCACAGTTGCATATTAGTATTAGGTCTTAATTCATTTATTGTTTGATATTAATCAGTGGTCTCATAAAACTAATTAAAAATTATTCTGCGTTTTATTTAAATTATCTGAAAGTCAGAATCCAAAAAATCGGATATCGTCAGCGCAGAATTAAATGTCTTTATTGTTTTTTAATGTGTTTAACTTGAATTGTATGGTGTTAACTTTCAGCATTTCTTTATATTTTTTTTTCATGTGAATGAAATTTTATTGAAAAACTTGCAGTTCTCTGCAGTTTACAAAATGTACTGACAAACTAGTTAATGATTTTATTCACAGGTGCCACTGTCAATTTATAATAATATTACTCACACGTTGATATTGATTGATTAGAAAACTAATAATATGCCTATAACTTAAAGTCTTGCCATCATGTACTTAAGGGTTAAGGAAACGATTGATAATAATGTATAAAAAGGTTATGTTTGCTATATAATGAATAATGTAAACATATTAACAATTTACGTAGACGCTGTTAAACATACAGCAACTATTGTTGTTAACACAAATATAATATATATACACCTGCAGTCAGTCCTTTTGAACTAGTCCTAGTTCAGCAGGTAGGTACATAAATTCTTTTTAGAATAATAGAATGTCTGGTTTTCTATTTCTTATTTTTAGAGATATGTTACAATTTTAACCAACATAAAACGATATCACAAAAGTCACAGATTTGTCGGATATTTTCGGAAAATTGTTAAACATATTTTGCGACTGTTTTTATCCCAAAAGACTGATAGTAAGCGGCATCGTACATACAAACTCGACATTCATAAAACTCATGTGATGTATTGATGCACATAGATAGTGTACACTGATTTAAAATTATTAATGATTAGAAAAATCCAGTGGCGTGGCATACTTGTCGTTGTTTGGTAAAGTCAGACTATAGATGGTAAAGTAGTCACGATTCTCGTGTGTCAAACGTATCTCAACAAATGACGCGATGATGTCAGAAGAGAGAAATACAATATTTTTCGTACGAGAGTTTAAGAAATACCCTTTCAACCAAATTTATGCACTCTATATAGATAATATACCTTTAATAATTGACAAATGCAATTAATATTTCCGTAATTGACAATGTAAAGTCGTTACTTTTTAACGAATAATATTATTTAGTGCTGTTTTGATTCTATCGAATAAATCGCGTCCGCGTGCGAGACCGAGCATCAATTTTGTTGGCTTTTATGAGTTCAGATTAAGTTTAGGTCATGTCAATTCTATGTGTGCGGACCGCCTAACTAAAACGCTGAATCGCATCGTTATCGTTGTGTGAACTGTGAAACTACCCTCGGACAAGTTTTCCACTGACCGCGCGCGTCCTATCGGTCGGTACTATGATCGACTGCCGATACGAACTCCACTCGAACTGAGTGAAAGCTCTCGCGCAGAAACTTTTCAGTCTGTTGGTAGTGGATATAATTAAGATAGACGTGCCCACAGCTGGTAGTCAACAGCTTTAAGGCTTAGCGAAAACTGAAGCTAATTAAAGTTAATCGTCACATCGATTACTTATAATATAATAATCATATTATTTTAGTTGCTTTAGCTTAAAATATGCAATGGCCGAAGAATGACAATATATATTAATTTTTAGATAAATTACTTTAGTTTTAATAATTAATATTTAGATACATTTTATTGGTAAGTTTACGTACTGTAGTACTTAATACATGACAGAATAATTTAAGAGAACGTTTCATTGACGTACTAATGCTGAAGCATCGCAAGAATAAAATGCCCTCAGAAATGATGTTACTCAGACATCCGAGTCTCCTCGTACAAATAGCATTATTTCATAAACAAATGAATACACGGAAAATACGGTAGATTGGAGAACCACGAAATATGCAATACGGGTGCACATTATACATACGCGTTCGTGTGTTTGCAACATTGTTATACTATTTTGTTACATTGTTATATATTCACATACAAAATATAATGTAGCTACCTACTTACGTTGTACCTGTATGCGGTTGAAAAATAAATTATACCTTCATTACAATTATGGTGCGTATTACAATTTCGCGTTCATGTATTTGACCTATGCTGCTAATGTATCCATCTTGACATTAAGATTTTCAATACATAGAATAATGATAAAATTATGTATATACGTGATTATGTTGTATAAGAGTGAGTTATAATATAAAGTAGGTACCTACTACCTATTATACTACTTTCTGATACTTCTTTTCACTTTGCTTAATAATATTTTGTATTTTATTTTGTAGATACATATATATATATATCCGATGAATAATAAATACATTATCACATACAGCCATTTACTATTTTTTTTCATTTGAATGGGTATTTTCTTGGGAAGCTAGGTACTGGGTACGTATTCCGCAATATTTTTTATTAAGTGTGAGATTTTCCGGAGAATAATGTGTGCTGTAAAGTTCAAATTAAAACGATAAAACCACCCCAATTCCCTCATACTTAATGCATAATATAAGAGTCGAGGAAAGAGGCGCTCGGCGTCGGGTGACCGTCGTCTCGGCGCTTACGTGCAACATGAACGACGTCGCGCGGAAAGGGACGCCGGAAGAAAACTTTGAATATTTAGCGCCGCGGCGGCCGAGACAAAACGCCCAACGTAAATCTTCGTTATCTGAACAATCCTAAGAATGCACGGGCGCCATAAAACGCCTTCATACTTCTTCAGAATGAACCGAAAAACAAAGACAACTTTTCATAAAACCTTGACTTTGTTTGAACGCCTGATACGTCGAGCGGGACCGGAGTCTTTCGAGGGTGACACGCCACCGAAAATAACACACACTATCAGCATTCTATGAACACTTCATGCTTCGGCTAGTTAGTGCTTAGTATTTTAATCACTCTACATACAAACAACATCAGGAAATATTATTCATAGCAATGGAATTTAACGGAAGAATTTAGATACATTTCATTGAATACATTATACAACTTAGACAACAACGTTGTAAGTATATCGTGTGGCCAAATTTGATTACAAACTCGGTTTACTGCCATTACTTTTCATTTGAGGCGTCTATTTCCAATTTCCAATTTCGAATGAAGTTTTTTTGTTTAAAGCTTGAATGGTTAGTTTTAACGTTAGTTTTTTCCATCATAATATTGTATTTTCAAAATACAACAGTATGCCATTGTCTATTAGCTGATAACCCATTTTTATTGTAATAAGCAAAATTGAATTGGATATAACGGTATTTTTTTGTATCATTTTAATTAATTCGTTGCTATATAATGTTTTTAAATAGTTTTTGTAAGATATTGATCATATGTGTATTTACATATATAATCTGAATATATTATTTATATTTTTATAATACGTGGACTTTTTTCGGTTTAATGACTATTATCTTCGTTAATCCACTGCTAGACCAATGTCTGTCTACTGACGATATAAAATAATCTAATTAAATAATAAATTATAACTTTTAAAGGTATGCAAACAATTTATACAGTATACGTAAAGTAAGAATGTTAACTTGAAAGTAAAAGCATTAAGTATTAATTTGATCAGGTACCTACCTATGTACGCTACTTATATGAATGCATTCTGTGAAGCTAGATAACTTAAATTCATTTATTTTCAAGAAGGATATTTTATTAGGTTATATCCCTTGTTACATACATGTTATAATTATATTTATGTTTGTATAAGAACTGTAATAGTGTAGTTATTTGGATCCTGAATATAATTAAATTATGTAAATTGGATACTATATTATATTGCTATTTTAATTAGGTAATGTATTAGGTACACTGGTAACCAGGTTTTACGTGCTCGGATTTCATGTTTTTCAGCTGTCTGTAGTTCGGTTTCATTTTAGTACATTCAATTCTCGGTTCTACGTTTTTAGGCATTTACCTCAAATTACGTCTGAAATATTAATATTAAAAATCCAGTTAATTTGAACATTTTCAGTTTAGTGCATGACATCGTTGAAATGATTTCCAGATGCATTTTTTGCATTATATTAATTATAGACGTATCTAGGTGCCTATGTTTAAAAAATTCAAATCTAATCGCAATTTACGATTTTGTCAGTCCCTTATAAAAGATGAAATCGGGGCTCTATACTTAATAAAGTCATTATCAAATTTGGCTTTTCTATGGCACGCTGTAAAAGTAACCGGCAGGATGACACTATGTCAAACCCGCCATAAAAATGGAATAGGTAGGTAGATACTTAAAAGTATAATTAAAATATTTATTTTTCCACCTTCTTAAATTATGACATTTGTAGTCCAAATTGTTAGCAAATTATGTTTTTTTGGAATTAAATCACTTAAATAGTGAGATTTGAATGAAAGAAGTATTAATTAATGACTTTTTTATTCAATGGATAATTCACAAGATTTAAGAATGTGACATTCTAATAATTGAAGATACATAATTTTGAAAATACATTATTACCAATAGAAAAAATCTTTTTGAAAAAGTAAGACACCCCGCAGGAATCGAACCTGCATCTCTCGGGTTTCGCGCCCACGCACATAGAACACTATGCTAAAGGTACAGGTAGGTAGGTAAAAGGCTAAAGGTAGGTAAAAATTATTAGCAAGTTCAAGGAAGCTACAACACTAAAATATCTTGGAGTGATCCGTGACGTCGGTTAGTAATTAAAGACCTATTTTAATTTAAAATACAAAAGCCGATAGCCAATAGTAGCTCAATTTAGAAAGCGCTTCAGAGAGTACCATTAGAGCCATTACTTAAAATTTGTTGTAATTAAGTATGGCGAAACCCGAGAAATGCAGGTTCGATCCTGCTCCAGATCTTACTTTTTTCAAAAAGATTTTTTCTATTGGTTATATTGTTATATATAATATATTTTCTAATAAGTGTTTTCAAAATTATGTATGTTCGAAAGAAGTATTCTTATGAAAATTAAAAAAGGTGTTCCTGGTCATTCACCACTATAAGCATAGTGTATGTATATTATATTATATTATATTATTCTCTTGGGGAAGTAGCTTACACCTTATTTCATGTAATTTAATTATTGTGTATTATTCCGACAGCAAAACAAACGTACCCACATAAACTGTCGCAAAGATATCGTCACGGTCGCAATTTCGAAGACGTATGTTTCTCTGTGCGAGTGTCCACTCTAGGGGGGGTCGACTGCCGCCACCCCCTTATTCGGGTCTGTGTAGCCGGCTAGGGGGCCCATCGGGCGGCAGAGGGTGGGCCGAAACTATGCGAAGAATGCGCAATTAGTGAGCGAGAGAGCGCGCGCGTACCCGCCCGGCGAAACGTACAAGAAAATATAAAGAAGGGCGGAGAAACTGTGCTCTACGGCAGCCGGCAACCGCCCTCCGCCGGCTCGCAGCGGACCCGCAAGGGCGGCGCTCACTCCCGTTTGCCATTTTATAACTGTCGCTGACCTTAATTAGTTTATTTAAAAAGTTATCGTCGTTGTTACTCGTGGATGACATTATTGTGTTAATAAGTTCTTAACTATTATTCTTTGCTGGGCGGAAAATTGATATAAAAAACACTATCGAAAAATCACACAACACTATAATCCACCGTAAATTATTGTAATATTTAATTTTCAGTATCCCGTCAGCATAGATAAGTATAGTAAATTAACCCATATGCAAGAATTATCCGGTGGCGAAGTTATTTTTATATTATAACTACGAATCCATAGATGCTGAAAAAAACTTTCTATAAAGATGGACACTGAATGTATGTATGAAAAAGGGAGCTTTGGTTTACCGGTTAAATTAGCTACAAGTGACTTCGCATTGCAGGTTCATATGAAGAGAGCTTCACACTTTTACTAGATAACTAAGACATTCTACTATGATGTCAGATTCACCCAATTACTTAATTATTACACGTTAATGCACGTGGTGCGCATTGCCAAAATAGGCCTTAAATACTTAAATTCGTAGGATTGGATAGTGTATAATTAAATTCGACTTAAATTTGACATTTCACGCATTTCACATATTATTGCCGTATCATAACAGATATTCGAATATTGTATTTATCTATAAATACCTGTGGGAAGATGCTTTCTCGTTAACGTTATATATCTAAAAGCATTACATTGATTATTATTTTAAGATGAATCATCACGTGGAACCCCGTGACATGCGTAGGTACGTAGATTATGTAAAGAAAGCAACATACTTCAAACCGAAACGCGGGCCGCGATTTTGCTTTTGGAGTTGCCAGTAGAGAAGAAAATAATGAACTTGTTACAAATACAACCACACGTAGGTACATTCGTTCCATTTGAAAATTGAACTGCCTTCAAAATTCCTAATACAGAATGCTTAAAACTCTTTTTATCTAGAGAAGTCCAAATTCTTCCTACGAAACCAATAAAATTATAATAATTACTTCACATGAAACATGTTTTCGGTTTTCTTTTAAATATTTAAAAATCACTGATTTCTGTTACTATCTCTACTCATTAACTTACCGCTTTAGGCCTTTAGCAAATTAATGTTCAGTTTCCGTTAGTTTTTTCGAATATGAATTTATTATGCAAAACTAATGTTTATCTTTCTTTTTTTGCATCGATGAAAAGAAACGTCCTCATTATACATTGACACAGAAATGTTTGTGAAGGTAAATTTGTTAATTTGTGTGCCCAATTAAGTTAAAAATTGATCCGTTCCGCCCCTGAGGAGACTTCCTCCCCCGTTGGAGGTCCTGTCCCGCCCCCAGCCACCCCGTCCGCTGTTAGTGAGTCGAAATATTCGCCGGTCCGCCCGCTCCAACCTTACCATGTGTACGGCTTTATCCGTAGTAAATACGTCACCGGTTTTGTTCGGAAGTAAGTTTAAAGATAACAATGGCCCGACAATATCACGCTCTTAATCATACTCGTTCACTGGAAGAATTTACCCCGATCTACTCTTCGGCTGTTCTCCCCTTTACGGCAGTCGAGCGGGGGAGGCATTTCATATTGTGACCGAATTATTTTTAAACTTTTTGTTTTATTCAATTTGTCATTTTGTAAAGGGACTTCTTTATATTTTAGTAGTATAATACCATTGGTATTACCTAAATGCCATGCGTACAAAAAATCAACTTTTTACGGTTTAATAGTTTAAATCGTAACCCGCGAATTTTTATCAGTCGAATGACAAAATTGTTCCATCGATGCATGCTACTAAATTATTACAATGAATTGTAGTTTTTTTTGTTATACGTGCTCCAATTTCAAAGGTAAAAACGTAAATGCAACACTAGCCTTCCTCGAAAATGTATTTGATTCGCCTACAAAATTTAATATGTGTTTACTGTTTTGTGATATATTAACAGGGGGCTATGTTTAATATATTTGTGTATTTTATATATTTTCCGCGGTGTTATTTTCTTGCAATTGCTTTCAATAATATTATATTTTAATGAAAGTACCTTCCTGCTTTTTTATAGCTTGGTGTAGAGGTAGCTGCTTCCTCTGCCTTAAGGCTATACTTCAGCTGGGGCACGGTCTAAAACGATCGTGACTACGCGACGCGAAGATTGTGCAAACGACGCGTGCAGAACAAAACATAATTAGTCATAAAAATTCAACATGCGTCCATTTAATGTTACGTTTATTGTTCGATTAGTACCTAATAATAATATATTCATTGACATGTTTTCTTTTTCAAGTAAATGGGTAACGTTTTTTAGTCATCTTTACACGATTTAAGAATTAATTCCCCCAACGCTATCACAAAACAAATTGACGTGTTCACAGCTCGACTTTTGCTCTCCGATTGGCAGCGAGTCCGAAATTTCGTCGCACCTATAGTTGAAAATTATTTGCCGTTTCACTGAAGTATGCTCTTAAGATTGTTTCCGTTTATTTTTCTGGCCCCGGGCCCTACCTCTATAGTTAGTCCTTTTAGCGCTATAGAAAATTCGGTCCTGGATATTCCTACAATATGTGTTGTATGATATTTTTGACTACATTGATAACTTGACCCCATTTTACCAACTGTATTGTCTTCATATTAAAAAGTATTCCATATAAACTGATACATTAGTAAACTATCTCTCAACCATCTTGCCCTATCAAGGGAAAATTGTCTCAGAATACTCATGAATATTAACGGCAAAATACACTTTCTAACAATGCATGTATCTCCAAATCACCATGTGGGTCCAAAGGTTTATTATTGGTGTTTTTTTTCGCATACGATGTTATGACAGCGTTTCCCATTCAGTACGCGTGTAAAACATGAAAAAGTAATCCCCGTGGCATATGCTTACCGCTCCTAAGCAAAGCACGGTCTACCTGCAGCGTACAAGTTTCCCTTGGCACCTACTGATTTTTACAGTGACAAATTACATTCATATCGATTAAACGGGAAATTCGTCAGACGTATGACATTGGTCAGGGATATTTTTATTTCTCGGTGGATCCACTCAAAGATGACAGCAAAATGTATAGCGGAATCCACGTCGAAGATGTTTTTGAATAATGTGGTCAAATTTCCCCCACATTTATGATTCTATTACTTTTTGACCTCGCATTTTAAATGTTTCACAGTCAGATATTTGATTCAAATTAGAAATAAATTTTTGTTTATTTTTTGTGCGACGTCTGGAACCGGCGTGGGCGCGAGGCTGGATTGGGCCCAATCAGTCCAATTAACCTAAGACCGGACCTGGTCCGCGACACCTTTCAGAATAGTTTTTGGTCATCCATACATCGTATCGCAATTTTGAATAATTCGGCTAGCTCTAGCATATCGTTTGCGGGAAGTTTTCCTACAGAATCCAGGCTCATGAATGGTAGCGAGCCGAGCCTCCCGCGGTTGAAATAATGACTCAACTTTGTAATAGTACTCGGTTCGGTGAAAAGTTTAAACTCTTCGTTTACGTTGTACCTACTTACTTCCTCACTCTCGAAACTTGCCGAGTTCCGCGGAGTCTGTTCCATGTTTGTCTAACTTCGAGATTAAAATTTACAGAGCAACAAAATTAATTAGAATAATACCACTTGTGTTGCGAGGGATAATATTCACTTCGCAAAATTTGAGTCCATGGCTTTTCGGCGAAACGGGTTTCATCTTTGAACGTCTTGTATATTTAAAGATAGATACTTTGGCCAGAATAGCGATACGAATTTTCCTCGTTCGCCCGAATATAATATATTATGACGATGCCTTATTTTACAAACAGATAAAAACAATGTTCGTATTTCTATGTTATAAGACCTAAGGGATCATACATAATATTACGTCACGCCATAAGGGGGGGGGGGTCTGATATAATGTGATGATTTATGACGAAGGTGATAGGGGGCCCTACAGTGGCGCGTTTAGTGACGTAGGGTCCGACTCACTGACTGACTTTGAGGCCAGGCCCCCTACGATAAAAAATAACAATCTACTTTCAATTTTCCAACTAAAAAATCAATGCATTCGAAAAAATTTAAATTTGTATTATTTCTGTTAATTGCTTAATATTTATAGGTGCATACCTACCTAAATACCTACATGTTAATTGAAAAGAAATCGATATTAAAGATACTAATTTATAAATGGGGCGCATTTTTTGTTTTGTTCACTTTTCCTATTTACTTACTTAATTAATCTAAGCATATAAGGAAGTATGTAACTTAATTTTTTTCTGACAATGAGAAAATCTTCCGTGAGAACATAATACTGAAATCGGTCATTTTCAAAGGTTCAAAAATGTTTGTTATTTAGACTTAGAGAGGGCCTATGTAATAGTATATTATTTACTATGGTGATTTTGATACGCGCGTGTAGAGTTGGGTATTTCCCGAGAAAATCTCAATCTCGAGATTTGGGATTCCCCGAAATGATAAAATTTTGAATTCTCGAGATTCGGGATTTCCAGAAAAGAATTCTCGAGATATCGGGAAATTTAAAAAAAACTGTAAAAATCCTAAACTCAGTGCAAAAACAGACAAATTCCAAAAAAATATGTTTTCTTTTTAATTATGTAAGAAGACAAACAAAATAGAAGTAGGAAAACAAAAATAATTCAAAACATTACTTATTAAAATAGAATTTAAAAAAACACAGACTGTCAATCGCTGCGTCTGATAATCGCGTACACTTTTGAGACACAAAATTCTCTGATGTTGCAAAAATTGCGCTCGTTTTGAGTCGACGTTGGTTAATTGTGTTAAATGCCCCGTTTTGTGTTTCCTTTCCACTTTTTTTCATATAGAAAATCGTTTTTTCAATTAATATTTGATAATAAAGAAATCCCCAGAAAGGATTCTCGAGATCCGGGATTTCCCGAAATGTTAAAATTTCAATTCTGGAGATTCGGGATGGAAAATCTCGAAAATTTCTCGAGAATTCCCGCCGGGAAATTCCCGAAACCCAACTCTACGCTATGTTGGTATAACAATTTTCCCTCAAAATTTCCTCTTGTCGTCGTACAAACTATTTGATGTTATCTATATATTATGGTGGTATTATAATATTTCATTGTTTAATTTCCAGGAAGGAACGAACTTATTGCCAGATATATCAAGTTAAGAACGGGAAAGACGAGGACGAGAAAACAGGTGTCATCACACATACAAGTCCTTGCCAGACGGAAACTCAGAGAAATACAGGCCAAACTTAAAGTGGTAAGAGAGATACAATATTTCCACCATATAACTTTATTTTAAGAAAACAAGCTTTTATTCCTTTCTTAGTTAATTGTAGAGATCATTGGATGCTGCCGTAAGAAGGTACGATAATATGGAGAGTCGAGTGTGGACACAAATATGGGATTAACTTATTTTCGTCTGTATACACATTAAAGTTTGACATGTAAACAAATGCAACACTCATTTTATTTTGGTAATATTTGATGACATTCAAGCGGCTTTGTATTTCTTGCGTTTATCAGCTATCCCATCGTTAAGTCATTAACCAAAACTGTTCTCAAAGTCTTGGTGTATGGCGACTGGTATTCGCATTACATAACCTGTTCTGTGGTTATGACAAAAGGGGATCAGGGTATTGCTGAAATATTTCTATTACCTGCTTGTGGAGGATAGGGTTCTAAGTTTTTATTTGTTTTTCTTTAATTGTCATTTAATTATTGTACTTATTATCTTTGTCATTATAATTAATTATTTTTGGATATAAACACAAATTTTCTCCTCTTTTTTATTGTGAAGACAATAATTATTTCTCATTAGCGATTATAATTGATGATAATAATTATTATGATTGCGAATTCAAAGGTAAAAGTCCACATTTATTTGAAGAAAAAAAAACCAATAAGTACCTACATTCTTTTTTAGAAATTTGGTCTTGCTTGCGGATGATCAGATAATCCGCTTATTTGAGATTATAATTATTGTATTTTTTTAAAATTATAATTCTTTTATATTTATTCGGTATTATTACTTACTAGTTTCATAAATACTAATTAACAGTTTTTTTGTACTACAATTATTTAGCAGTAGGAGGGGTGGAGGTAAGCTGTTAAGATTCGACATAAATAATGCATACAAAACTTTGTCAGTCATACTTATTTGTTGTCGTTGAACTAAGAATACGATTTGCAGATGGTGCTGGTTAATTTAAAAAATTTAATTAATCCCTGCCTAAACCAAACCATAATAGTTTAGGTGTGCTATGGGGATCCGACAAAATAGTGCACACTTTTTCAGTAATATTTATTTGCTTTCGTTGAATTAAGAATACATATTACTTTTTACAGATGGTGTTAGTTGGTTTTTTTTTAAATTCATTATGCTAAAAACCATAATCGATAAAAAAAATCGTCTAACTGCTATAAAATATCTAAAATTATTTATGGTTTAATGGCATAATTTTTAGATATTTTATAGATAAATGAATATTTTTTGAATAGGTATTTACTAGTTTGGCTTGGACTAGGCAGGTTTTAATTGAATTTTAAAAACTAACAAACACTATCTATACATTATTGTCTTAGTTCAATTAAAACAAATACGCTTGACTGAAAAAGTTTAGTGCGCACTATTTGTGTCGGATTTCATCAGCCTACTTCCAACTTTCGCCACTGTTATTTAGTGTTGCCTTAAGTTGTATACTAATTTATTGGAAAATAGAATATATAGCATTTGAAATTACTGATGTATATTTAGGATGGGGGTATGTTAAAGGAGAAAGCAATGCAGAGCATGTCATCCTTGTCTAGCGCACAAATAGTGGCTGGTCTTCCAGTACCATACCACCCGGCGGTAAGCCATAGCGTGTGTGTGTGGCAAGCTCAAAAAAATAAAATACCCAATATACCGATTAATCGCAATTTCCTTTACCGAAAATAATACTCTCATCAGCGAAGCTTTTCTATACACAAGGCGGCTATCGACGGCTAACGTGATAAATATTATCATTTTATCATATTTAAGTATTAAGGCGGTTAATTGTTACAATAAATTAACCGTCTAAACTGTGAAAACTGTCTATCTCGCTCTAAAAGTTAACACAGCTAAAAGAGAAGCTGTTAAAACATTTTAGCACTTTTTGACAGTTGAGACAACTAACATATTGTAACAATTAACTGCCTCAATACATAAATATGATAAACTACCATCGATAGCCACCTTGTGTATAGAATAGCTTCACAGGTGTGCTATCTCTTTTTCAAGAGGAATTTAACATCCACACATAATGTGTTAGTTCTGATTATAACATATTATTACAATTTATTATTATAAACCCGCCATCTTTGACTAATGATATTATTTTGTAAAGGGAATATTTTAATAGTAGGTAACTGCGTATTAAACATAATTTTGCTTATTATTTTGCTTTATTGTTTGAAATTAAAATTTAAAAAAATATTAATCGGTCCTTTTTTTAATATATCATTCTTAATAACTTAATGTCGTCTTTTCCTATGAGACTTAATAAATTTCAATACTTCGATAGATCCCATAAGCTTTTTTTTATATTTGGCATATAACATTGTTAGTTTACTCATCTCCACAATGTTATCATTTCTAATAAAATTGTGAAATAATGTAGTTTCTATAAATGTTGCTTTTTTAAAAAATATTTTTTCTGTATGTTTATACATCTGTCGAAAGTATACCTAAATCAAACACACAAAGGTAATTAATTGTCTTGCTGTGTTGCAATATAAAATAAGACAATTCTTCTGTCAGATCATACTGAAATACCTAGTTGAGTAGTAGTAGCAATGATACTGATTTTGACATTATTTTGAAACATAAGTGAGAGTAATTGTAGTGATTTTTAATCTACATTTTATAGAGTGAATCAGTATTTGGCACCACCTGTTGATGTTGCAGAAAATTTTGCTTACAAAGAATAATTTAATTGTGGGACATAGACTGTCCATGATGTATTTTTTTTTTTAATTTGAGATTTTACTTATTCCTTTAATTTTCGTTTCAGCAATTTTGGCAGCCAGGCCTTCAACCAGGAACATCGCAAGAGTAAATATTTTATTTTTAATATACACTTTTAAAACCACTTATATGATCCATATTAATTTTATTACTTGTAATTATAATATTATTCTAACATAAAATAAATAATTAAACTAATTTTTATTCAATGATTAATACACAAAATTTAAAAATGTTGCATTCATAATGTACAATCTTGGAAACATACATATTAGAAAAATTTGTGTATGTCTGGTCAAACCTACATCTACCGGACTACGAATTGAAGGCGTCCCCGGAAAAGGGGTCTATATGCAAAAAGAAAATTGTTCAGGAGAGGAAAAAAACGTTTTATTCGATCATGCTGACTTTTGGAGTATATCTGTGATAATAATTATGTTCATGAAAACACTCTTTATCATCATCATCATCGACACTACAACCCAATGTGGGTCTTGGCCGCCTCCAGGAAACGTCTCCACTCCCATCTGTCTGCCGCAAGCTCCCTCTACCGCCTTAGTCTCAGAGATGCTGTGTCTCTTTCTATACAGTCCAGCCACCGCAGTCCGCACACTCTTTATCATTGACAGATATTTTTTTTTGGATAATAAAGTAATCATATAGACCCCTTTTCTACGGTAAGCATTTTAGTGTTGCTAATATCTCAAAAACTGTGGCAGTCAAAATAATAAAACTTTCCAATATCGTGAGCAATGTTTTAGTCAATAAAATCACTTTTTGACACAATGTTTTATATAGACCCCTTTTTCCGGGGACGCCTTCAATTATACAATCTGTACCATACCAATTACGCCAAAATTTATAAATCTTCAGACGTTGACAAAATAATAACTTGGACAGATCATGATGCCATCAAAATCTCAAAAAAAATAGTTAATATTAATGGAGTTTGATATAACATCTTGGAAGTATAATTGTTACTAAATTTTGGCATGATTAATATGGTACAGTAATCTGTACCATTGATAAAAAACATTGGCTGGAATTCGATGGATGCAAGTTTTAGACCTGCTTGGTATAATACCTGCATATTTTTTGAAAATATTTTTTCTGATGTTGTAGTGGTTCCAAATATCTATATTGAATTAAGTGTTATACTTACATTCATGGCCCCCAAATCCTGAAGCGGGCCCCCAGGCCCCCCTACCTATCGCTAAGGTTAAGAGCCGTGTAATGTTCTACAATAGTAATCCCCAAATGGTATTCTGCGGAACTGCAGGATTCTGTGTAAAATAAAGGGTTTTCCGAGATTTTTGGCATTTTTAAATAAATCAAATTGTCGGCATGGTATCATAAAATTATGAAGCAATGATCGCGACCCCCTTTTATGATAGCCAAGTAACATGCGGCCTTTTGCCGTATTGAATAAATAGTCATTTTTATTAGCCAGGAAACACAGTAAAAATAATTATAAAATAAAATTGCACTCGTGAAATAGTGCCGCAGGCGACTTTTTTACTATTGCGCGAATTTGTAGTGTATGTTTATCTCGCTAAAGTGATCGACCCGCCACACCGGGCCCCTCCTAAGCCCGGGCCCAATTATCATTAATGAAATTTTGGGATAATACTAAAAACAAGTCGAAATTGTCAATCAAATTTGTAAATAATGTCAAAAAAATATTTTACACCCGTGGTTCATTTAGGGGTGCCAACAGATCATCTGCATGCATTATTTTAGCAATATTATTACTATTATTATGTTTTTCACCATCGAAAGACATGGTATAAATAACAAACACTGAACAAAAATATAAATAAGTAACATATTGAAGTGTTTAGAGCAGGCACGGACAAACCGTGGCTCGCCGCGTATTTTTCTGTGGCCCGCGAGCAATATTATATTTTTGAAAAAGATTCACGTTTTTATCTTTTAACGCATTTCTCAACTACAAAATTAACACCTGAATTTAAAAAAATGCTAAAAGATGTAAAACAGTTCCATTCTTCATTAGATTGTTTTTTTTTTATAATATTTTTTTTTCATGATAATAAATAGTGTAAGTACATATTATAAAAATGGTATTTTACTCATTTTGAATACCTGAATTTTGGCCCTTCATCCAAAAAGCTTGCCCCCCCCCCTGGCTTAGAGTAACCATCGATTGAATAGCGAATGTATTCTACACATACAAATTAATCCTAAGCACACATTAGCATTAGACCATAGACAAGTGTTTATTCATTTGGAATAATTCTACTTTCTCACATGAAAGAACACTGTGTCTGTGGCCTATTATAATCACTTCACGCGGCTAATGATATTAATTCATGCTTCACATCCCATATATATATTATGTATAACAATATGATTGCTTTTGACTAAAATGTTTTGATTGTTATGTTTCAGTGTGAAGCCGTTCCCTCAAGGAGCATATGGTCCAGGAAAGGGTGTGGTGGGTGTAGGAGTAGGAGTCGGGGGAGCCTTAGGAGTCGGAGGAGCGGAAGTGTCGGCACCGCCTCCCTGGGAAGGCAGAGCCATCGCCACCCACAAATTACGACTTGTCGAATTCTCCGCCTTTATGGAACAACAAAGAGACCCTGAGACTGTGAGTCCATCATCATTAGATATCTGGAAATTGAAATTGTCAAATTCAATAGACTAACATTTTAATTGGTGGCCCTCGTAATCAAACTATATGGGCCTCCCCGCAGGGTGGAGGGTGTATGAACAGCTTTTTTTCAATTTCAATATCGAAAATTATGTTTGATTTGCATAACTTTTGATATTTTATAGTTAAAAGAATATATTTTTTCTGTTATGGTTTGGCTAGGCAGGGTTTAATTGAATTTATATTTTTAGTTCAATGAAAAGAATTAAGTACGTCCGACAAAGTTTATGTGCACTATTTATGTCCGATCTCAATAGCTTACCCCACCCTTCGCCACTGCTAGACAAGCTTGGCAACTAAACCATACAAATTAAATTTTATAGGAGGCAAAAAAACATTTTTGTTACGGTTTTCGGTGAAAGTTAATATACAAAATAGACATAAACGTGAAGCGCATGATAATTAATAATTTGGTTTTTATATTCCTAATCTGATATTAATTATTGAGTTAATTAAAGAAAAACCAACAAAAACGATGGTTAAGTCGTTTTCCCACTTCAATTCATTCTTTTTTTGAAAATTGCCAGCTAAATTGAGATAATAAATTGGTATTTGCAGCTTGCTTCCTTTGGACACAATGTGTATTTAGTCATGTACAATGTTCTTATCCAGTAAAACCTATTTTGAAAAAGCTGAGGGATACGTACTTTTTATTTTCTACAATCGATATGTAACACGCGATTTATTCTACATAATGTTATACTTTTTATACACATGACCTGGTAAAGTGTTGCTACATCTTCAAATAATAATAATTAATATTTATATCCATTATGAGTTGCCAATCACGGCCACTACTTCTTAGACTGTCCAGATGTTTCTCCCGGCACACTTTTCCTTACATTAAACAGATGGCCGGTGTCAAACTTGAATGTAATGATTATTTAGACATAATCGGGCAGTATCTTTAATATTGCTTACATTAATGGTTTCAGTATAATATATTTATTATTTTAATGTAGCCATCAAAGTAGGTAAATTATCAAATATAGATTATGAGAAGAGATCTGTATTTCAATGAGTAGTTATTAGATCTGCGATGATTTTTTATATGGTGTATATTTAATTTTCAGTACCACAAACATCTGTTCGTACACATAGGAGGATCAGCAACGTATGCAGACCCATTATTAGAAGTAAGTCAAAAATACATTTAAATTGTTTTTCTTATTATCTAAATCTGTTGAAAATCTGAATTCCCAATTATTTTTGGAAATGTGCAGATTAAAATTTTTGTTTATACGAAATATATTTAATTTTCCATTATTTTTTTTCAGTCCGTTGATGTAAGACAAATATATGACAAATTCCCCGAAAAGAAAGGCGGCCTCAAAGAACTCTACGATAAAGGACCGCAGAGCGCATTCTTCCTCGTCAAGTTTTGGGCGGACCTCAATACCAATATTCAAGATGAAGCGGGAGCATTCTACGGAGTAACTAGCCAGTGAGTATTTTTTACTTACATCCTTTCAAAACACTATTCTCTATTCATTTGATATTTACCATCATTCATCATTTACAAAAAATTCAAAGATAATTCACATTTGAATGTCTACTGTGTGGTACATAATATATTCTTAGACCCCAATTTTGACAAAACTCTGTGATGTTAAGGCTATCTGCTCATGAGAATACTTAAAAAAGACAAGACTGAAACTAAAATTCCTGCCAGTATCTAGCTAATGTATTTCAATGACGGCTCGCTCACGGCAAGACTGGAATCTCTCAGTTTCAAAACGTTCGCTACTAAACTGAAGAGACGCGACATGCTAGTCTCCCAGTCTCTCAGTTTCCAGTTCCCCATAAAACAGTGATGCCAATATCAGTAGATTTGATGAAAAATTATATTTTCTAACCCAAATTGGTAGCACTGAACAATAATACATAGAAATTTATAACAAATCAAAAGTTAGAGATGGGCAAACCGATTTTTAATTTATGCCTTTATAATTACAGGCTGCCCTAATATTCCCGTAAAGATATTACGGAAAAAGTTTGGAACAAAGTAGGAAGTAGGTAAGCTGGACCTACAGTTTGAGGTTATGAGATTATTATTTCAAGTGGGTTTCATTAGTGCCGTGTGAGAAGCATCAGTCATTATTCTGTTTATGAGTTCCATCAGCAACCAGTTCGTCGGATATTAGTTTCTCCATGAGCGAAAGCCCTAACATGATAATGTAATTGGTGTGCAACTCTTCATCGTTATTTACCTTCTCCTGTGGGTCTATTCTATAAACAAGGCGGCTATTGACGGTTAAAGTGATATATAATATCACTTTATTATATTTATGTATCAAGGTGGTTAATTGTTACAATAAGTTAACCGTCTAAACACTCTAAACTGTCAAAACTGTCTATCTGGGTCTAAAAGTTAACACAGCCAAGAAAGGGGCTGTTAAAACATAGCACTTTTTGACAGTTTAGATGCACGGCAGACAGTGACGTCCCGTGGGGTAGGCAGATTGAGCGTCGCTTGGGGGCGGCAGTTACCCGAAGGGCGGAAAATCGAGGAGAATCATTATATATAATATATATATACATAGAAATAGATACCTAAACAGCTTAGTAATAACAGAAATGTCTTTCCATTAAAAATATCTGCTCACTGGTAAGAACCAAAATGTATTAATTACTATAAAAGGTTTAACAATACTGTAATTTTTTGTCTGGTTCGCGATGTCTAGTTTACTTCCATTGTCCTTGGACGTCGCGTCCTTGGTGATCAGCAATGACATGTGGAGATTTTCGAATTACAATTGAATTATATGTAGGTACATACTTAGGTACTTCATTTAAAATTTATCCAAATATTTTTGAGTCACTCGAGTTTTGGAAGTTTTCAGGTGTATTTTTAATTAATGTATCTGATACCGTGGACTCGCAATAATATTGTCTATTGAAGCAGAGATGGCATTTAAATTAGATTTAGTGGTATATATCACTTTTCGTAATGTATCCATACAACACATTTATTAGATATGTCATGAAAGGATGATAAAAAATGGTCAAGAATATCATCTGTAAGGGACCTTGGCATTACGTTTGAGGGTAACCTGACATTTATTAGCCATATAGTTACCATTTGTAACAGGGCGCTTAAGATTTTGGGCTTCGTCATGCGTACGTCCCGGGTCTTTTCGGATGTTACGGTATTAAAAGTTTTGTTTAATGCTTTAGTTCGAAGCAGGCTTGAGAGCGGGTCTATTGTTTGGGCACCGTATCAGTCGGAAGTATGGCCTTACGGTCAAGAGGGTTCAGAAGAAATTCTTGAGACTCCTTTACTTGAGGTTGTATGGATACTATCCGTGGCTTTATCCAACTGACTTTCTCTTAGGTATGCTTACATACTGCAGTCTGCAATTTAGAAGAGATTTTTATTTAGCTATGTATTTTTTTCGACTTATACGAGGTATAAATGAGAACTCTGCCATTCTGGGCAGTGTTGACCTATGTGTCCCTGATAACTATCTTAGAAATAGGGAGCATCAGTTGTTTATTCTTCCAAGGTGCAGAACCAACCTGCTACTGGTAATGCCAATTGGGAGGGCGATAACTATGTTCAACCAAATTGCTTCAGGTGTTGATTATTTCACTTGCGTGAGGGTGAGTTTAGGTGGACGCTATTTTATAAATTCTTAAAATAGGGTCTCCTTAGCAAACTCGGTGAACTACTATAGATGTATAATTGTATTTTCACTGCGTTTGTATGTTTATATTATGTTCTCTTTTTATATTTTCATTCTTATCCCTTTTATTTCTTTTCTTTTTCTTTCTTCTTTATAATACTGTTTTATATCATGTTGTGAACATCTTAAACTTATAATTTGTAATATCCACAATATGTAAAATAAATAAATTGAATTGAATTAACTTATTGTAACAATTAACCACCGCAATACAGTGAAACCCCGATTCTATGGTTTTCAAGAGACCCTAAAAAAATGATAAATGTGGGAAACAATAAATGCGGGATATATAAAAAAACTCGTTCTCCTGGATTTTTTTCGACGTCTTGAATTATCTTCAGTTTCTCAGCTAGAGTTCTAGTTTTCTTCATGGGGGCATTTTAGTTGCGACTTATAAAAATTCATGATACGAGATGCGAGGTAAGCTTGAGCGCCGACCGACCTGTGCAAACAAAACGACGCGATTGAAAGGTCTGTATGTATTGTAAACAATTCTACGAAAGTGAAATGAAAAATATTCAACAAAAACAGTCAATCAGGACAATATTTGTGCCGGGACCGTAATATTTAGACTATAGTTCGAGAAAAACGATAAATCGGGGAACGGTCAATGCGGGATTATTAATTAAACATTGTTCTTATGGGTGTTTGGTAGGACTTTCAAAAATTAACGATTTATGCGAGAACGGTAGATCGGGGTTCCACTGCATATAATTATGATAAACTACCGTCGATAGCCGCCTTGTGTGGCTTCTTTGGTGGAGTTTGGTAATTATCTGATCTTTATAAGAAATGATGATTGTTTACATAATTTTACAACTGTGGGACTGTTATTATTTGGTACTAAACCGCTTTTGTGTTCTAAACAAGTTCTAAACAACTGTGGGAACCAGTTTAGTCAAAATGCTGTGCCTTGTTAAGTTTTGACCTATGAAACAAAATTAGATCTAGGGGTAGGTAAGCTGATTTATAAGTTACCTAGTCCAACAGGTGGATTCATTTTTTGCACTATTGAAAAACTCATTTACATCAGTGAACTTGTTAATTTTTCATTCAGTTCAATTTTATAATAGGTACTAGGTAGCATATTATTCTTATTTAATAAAAATTTAATCGGAGTCCCATCTTCGGTAGGGGTTGCAATTAAATTGTCGCCGGTATTTTTTTTTGCTTCGCCAATGCAATACAGGAGAGGTTTTTAACCTTTTATGGGTCTCGACCAACGTTCCCTCTAATTTTTCTATTGTGTTTGCGGATCATCAATGCATTTGAGCAGTGGTGTAACTAGGGTTGGTGTCACCCAGTGCAGTAAATTTACATCCCCCCCTCCACAAACACACACATACAATTCATTAAAACTTATATTTTTAGGTATTTATTAATTTCAGTGATTTTATATAATAATAACACTAAGACCGATAATTTTTGAAGTAAATTAAAAAATTGGGAATAAAGAAAAAAAAGTATTTGTTGATAAAATATGTTAAATACTAAACACAGAACGTTTTTTTATATTTATATTAAATCTATATATTTGTATATTGGGTTGTTTTTGTTCAATATGAACACTTTTATGCAAAATAAACATTTATAAAAATGTGTTTCTCTTCACCCTGACGAATGATGCAATAAATATTTTTCTTATTAATTTTTCAACTTCGTAAAATGTACAAAATTAGCATTTTGTGCACAGGTATATCCGTACTTTCATCAACAATTAATGTATGTAGCCGAGACTTCCGTAATTCTTCGAAAAATTCTTTTTTATTGACTGTATTAATGCATTCGACAAATTCGAATGCATAATTTTTACTTTGCCAGCTTTCGGGAATATCTGTGTATACATGATTATGAATATCTTGTACAGAAAGCACAGAAGCATTTATTTTTATAGCCATAGTACATTATCAATAATTAACACTTTGACTAGATCGCAACCAGATTTTTTGCGTTCGGTTATCTCAATCCTATTCTTTCATTCTTTGGGTGTTTCCGTCATTATTTTCAAAAGTCCACCTCTTCTCAAATTTTTATATAGTGATGGATATTCAATGTAAAATTTCACTTACCTTGGCACTTGACCTTTGCCTTCCGAGAAATGAGTCAAAGAATTGTGCATGTGATGGTTTCGTGCATACGAGCAAAACTAAAATCCGGCAAAGAAAACTTTCTTTGACAAGTGAGGACTGTGCGGGGGATTAAAACATGTGTGCGGACACATTTTAGTAGGCGTGCGCACGCACATACGCACACCTTACTGGAAACATTGGTCTTGACCCAATATAAGATCCATTAAGAATATTGAGTGAATCGTGAAATGTTTTCAACAATAACAATATGTATTACAAGTGTACGATAATCATTTTAAAAAATCTTTCCAGCCAGTTCACTTAGAAATAAACTTCTCGGTATTCCTGATTCATTAAAACTTATTGTGGTGACTCCCCACATGCTGTATTTATGTATCATTTACGTATCGTTAACTCTAAGAAAGTAAAAATGAAAAAGGAAAAATACTACTTATTATCATGATGAAAACTTCACTGTAAATTAATTTGCATTGTTTAATTTTTCAGATATGAGAGTAATGAAAACATGACAATAACGTGCAGTACGAAAGTATGCTCGTTCGGCAAGCAGGTGGTGGAGAAGGTGGAGACGGAGTACGCACGCTTCGAGGCGGGCCGCTTCGTCTACCGGATCCACCGCTCACCCATGTGCGAATACATGATCAACTTTATCCACAAGCTCAAGCACCTGCCCGAAAAGTACATGATGAATAGTGTCCTTGAAAACTTCACCATATTACAGGTAATTACATATTTTCAGCCACCTTATTTCATTGATTCTAAGAGATATTTTTCATATCTGGACATCACTGAAATCAAAGTGCGTACCTAGCTCTTTTTTACGACTAATATAGGAATTGAAGTACCTATGTGTTTTGTTTTATTACTATTAATTCTTGTTGTAATTATACGAGGGTGGGTCAATAAGTCCTTAGAAAAGCCGACAGGTGGCGCGACTAGTACTGTAAGCGGTTTGTTTTCATGCAGCGGCACTACCGATTCAGTATGCTGCGAAGTTTCAATCAGATTGGTCGGGTTGTTGTGTGTTTCTCGTACATTTAAAAAAAAAATTTGCTTGTGGAAAATGGAAAAATGGAAAATGGAGAAAATTGAGTTTAGAGCTGTTATTAAACATTTTAATATAAAAGGGTTAACAGCAAAGGAAATAAAAAATGAGTTGGATTTAGTTCACGGCATATCTGCTCCTTCACTTGCAACTATTTATAACTGGTTAAATGAATTTAAACGTGGTCGTACATCAACAAAGGATGAACCACGCTCAGGACGTCCTGTAGAGGTGACTACACCAGAAATGATCAATAAAATCCACGATATGGTGTTAAGTGACCGAAGATTAAAGTTGAGTGAGATAATTGAGGTTACAGGGATCTCAAAAGGTAGCGTCATTTCTATTTTACATGACAAATTGGGCATGAAAAATATTTCTGCAAGATGGGTGCCGCGTTTGCTCACAGTCGACAATAAACGCAATAGGGTGGTGGCCTCTAAAGCCCTGTTGTCGCTCATGCAACGCAATCCGGATGAATTTTTTCGTCGCTTTGTGACTGTATATGAAACATGGATACACCACTATACTCCCGAGACGAAAGAACAGTCAAAGCAGTGGATTGCGAAGACAAACCATGTCCAAAGAAGGCGAAAACCGTAAAATCAGCTGGTAAGGTTATGGCTACTGTATTTTGGGATGCACGTGAAATTATTTTCGTTGACTATTTGGAAAAAGGAAAAACAATAACAGGGGATTATTATGCATCTTTATTGGACCAGCTAAAAAACGAAATTGAAGAAAAACGGCCTCATTTAAACAGGAAAAAAATCCTCTTTCATCAGGACAATGCCCGTGTTCACACATGTTTACGATCAATGGCTAAAATTGAAGAATTGAAGTTCGAATTGGTCGACCACCCACCGTATTCGCCAGATTTAGCCCCCAGTGACTTTTTCCTTTTCCCAAACTTAAAAAAATGGCTAAGTGGACAACGTTTTTTTCAAATGAAGAAGTCATCGATTGGACAAATGCTTATTTTGAGGACCTTCCGAAAACTTATTTTTCTGACGGTTTAAAAAAAATTGAGAAACGTCTAACCAAGTGTATTGAGCTCCAAGGAGATTATGTTGAGAAATAAAAAAAAATTACAAAAATAAAAACTGTTTTAATGCTTTTTTCTAAGTAATTATTGACCCACACTCGTAATATCTTTTTCTGAATAGTAGGTATGTATTATTTAGCCAGCATTTAAATGAAGTTAATAACAGTATTATGATTTTTTATTGATAAACGTCGATAAATATGTATGTGAAAGAATATCGTTTTACAATAGAATAACATGTCAATTATTACAATTTGCTAAAATTGCTGTCACCAACTGCTTTTAACAGTTGTCTCAATTTCTTGTTAATTATGATAATGAAATCTTACAAATAAAATACGTATTTAGTTTAGTTTAAATAGTCAGTTTCATTTCTAGCCAACAGTTATCGTCTGCATACATCAAAAACTGCAACATTTCAACACAATTTTAGATTGCCTGATCATCAAAAATTATTAATTGTGCATATATTCTGAATATATACAAGCTCGTACAATTTGACCTTATTTTATACACAAATCGATTAACATTACACATGCCGTTGCACTCGGCTAATAATTGTAATGATTTCCCTTCATTTCTTCATGGTTTTTGTTAAAAATGCCTGCTTAGATACCTCAATTTTTTTCTCATTCTGCGCATCTATTCTATACACAAGACTGCTTTCGGCCGCTATCGGCAGCTATCGAGAGTAGTTTTTCATATTTTGTATCAAAGTATTAGCACTTATTCTAACAATAACAATAAGTTAGTTGTAATTGTTAAAATAAGTGCCATGTTTGAACAGGACCTCTCTTGACTGTGCTAAATTTTAGAGTGAGATAGACAGTTTTGACTGTTTAGGCAGCTAACTTATTGTAACAATTCGATACAAACATATGAAAAACTACCCTCGATAGCTGCCGATAGCAACACAATAGATGCGCTAGACCAGATAACATGATGAAAAAATCACATAATATATATTATATGTATTGAAAATTTTTGCAGGTTGTTTCAAATAGAGATACCCAAGAGACGTTGATATGTGCAGCTTACGTATTTGAAGTGTCAAACAGTGAACACGGCGCCCAGCACCACATCTACAGACTCGTCAAAGACTAGAAGGCTCCCCTTACAAGAATACTCGATCCCAAGGATAAGGATGCTTCTATCAAAAACACACAGTGCCTCTAGCATTATGTTACATTAACATTTATTAGTTGACTAGTATAGACTAGGACTGACTTGTTGGTACTATAATATAATTTCATAAGAATTGAACTCTCCGGAACGTTGACGATGTACTTATCCAGCTGCCTGGAATTCTGATCTTTTTGAGATTCATCACATCTCAGTTGACAGGTCGAGGTTCACATTATAAATCACAAAAAGTATCTACATACTTATATTATTTAACTACTATAAATCACCACAGTACAACAAATAATTTTGTTACACTTGTAATATTACCATTTTGTTTATAATATTACACTAGGGAACTCAGAAATAATGGGAACTGAAATACCTAACGGGTAAGGAGAAGCAGGCAACCAATCTCGAGTAAGGAAGAATACGGGATAAATTTAAACACGTGTCAAGAACTGACAACTGCTCTCAGTTAATGCTTTGACGCTCATTTAATATTCGTGTATTACACACACGTCTATAATGCGTGTTTCATTTTCGTAGGACACACACATTCAAAACCCTGTGACAAAATTTACTGTAATGGTATATAACCTATCGGAATTCTATTTATTATCTGTTCTGTGTATTACCACATTAACTTGATGTCATCCTTTGCAAAATGGTGACATTTTCATCAATATTAAATTATGGAAGGTGTACCACAGTGAGATGTACCTGAATATTACCCGTTATATGTATATTATAAACTATATACACTAACGGCGTAGATGGCCGAACGGCTTAACACAGTCAGTGCTCAAAACACGCCTGGCGTGTGGCCATTAGATACATATACTTTCACTGCTGACCAGTTAATTACCACATTTAATTTTCATGTTATTGCTACACGCCAGGCGTGTCTTTAGCACTGACCGAGTTGTGGTAATTAACTGGTCAGCAGTGAATGAGGCGTCGGCTTGTAATGTCGCGGGCCCCAAGTTTGAATCCTGGGTTTGGTAAATATACATATTGTTTTTCAATTTGTGTTTGGAGTCTGGACCTAATAGGTTGCGCAATTGGCTAACTTCTCGTAAAAACAAAATCTGTTAATACAACCTCCACTCTGTGGAGCCCCATATGATCCTCTAAGGATCGAACATACACTAATTTTCGCAAAAGTTTTTCCAACCTGGCGATATTATTAATATTTGTCAGTGTTGTCAATTTCTGTTGCAATGATTCTAATGCTTATCACTACCAAAGTACAGACGTAATACTTAAGGTTAAGTTTGTGTTAAATCACCGTTCCAACAGTGGCGTAACTAGAAATATTTGGTCCATATACAAAAACCACGCTCCCTTATTCTTTCTAAAAATTAAATGCCGTAATTATCCCCCTGTATGTTGCTATACATAGACACATAATTATTCATATTAGAGAATATAAATTACCTCATCGTTTAAAAATATTTTTTTCTTCCTTGCTTTCATGTTACGGAGTGAAAGGTTGTAATATGATTGATATTTTAAAATAAAATGTGCACATTGAAAGATAATGAAATTCATTCATGGTCTTTCATTAATAATTATTTCACATGTCACAATTAAATGGTTTTATGTATCGGGTGATTTATTTTTATTATAAATATTGTTTTTGTCAAGGATATACATGTAAAGTAGAAAAAAATTATTAAAGTGAGATTAGGGCCGCACGGTGGGTCCTAATGCTTTGCGTAATCTTGTGATGAGGTAGCTACGCCACTGTGTTCTAGTGTCATACGTATGTACAATACGTGTGTAGAATGTTTCTTTACTGGTGTCTTTTCCCACAGAATACATGTCACACAGTATCGCAACTTAAGCGTGTTTCAGTTATTACCAGGACTGTTTATTAGTAATTATTTCAAATGCTAAATTTCCCACATTAGGGAAAATAATAATATAAATATCTAGTTTACAGGCTACAGTTTATCTAGACAACATTTTTTAAATTATTAATTTGTTCATTGTATGTGGAGATATGGTGATGTAAAGTTCACATATTTATCGTTGTTGCATGACGCAATCTGATTGAGATACATTTTGTGGTTTATGTTGAACCTGGGCCACTCGACAAACATTGTGATTTAATTAGATAAACATTAAATACTAAGAAAGGTTTCTATTTTACTTGTTAACATATTTTGTCTTACTGATTGTACATTTTATAAGTAATTTTTAATACAAACTCTAGTGTTATTCTCGGATAAGCTAACGATTTTTTTTATATAATTTATAAATTACTCATAAAATTGTATTTATTTTTTATATAAACAAACTCCATTGAAATTTATTTATGTTAGTAAATTTTGATTTTAAATTGAAACTGTACAAAAAGAAAAATATAACAAAACATGTCAGAGTAATTATATAATTATATAATGTACATACATAACTTTTATATCTATTGTGTCATTGTATTTCAGTTGAAATATTTTTTTTATCATTGATCTCGTTGTCCATTTGATGAAATTCCTTCAGATTAATTTTACCTATGGGGTTAACAGTGGTCATGATGATAGTTCCCCAAAAACAATGAAAATATTACGTTCATGTAGGGTAACACTCGAGCTGTCATTTTACAATTTATTCTCGCAGAATTGGTACTTACTTGAAAGAAAGAACGGCAGGTTTTTATTTTCCGCTTTATGCCATTATATTATTTATTTTACATTGTATCGGATATTGAAGATCGGGAATGTACAGTTTCAGAAAAAAAGCAATTTTATAACTGGGTATACTGTATACCTAATGGCCGTATGAAGCTGTCACGCTATCGCTAAGGAGTAGCCAGTTTATATTACGAAGTGAGCCCTTACAGTGTGAATTAAGTAGCTTTGTTACAGTATGTATATCATATTGGTTCGACTGAGCATTGTATTGAGGTGTGAAAGAGACGGCAAATTGGAGCGAATGAATGAGTGGTTCAAGCAAAATGTAAAACTAGTGTTGTTACATTTTGCTTGAACCATTATAACAATATGCTTTCTCCATAATGTATTATGTAATGGCAATAGAGTGACAGGTTCTTATATCTGCATCGTATACGTAATATTCATACAATTCTTCGAATTTCAGGCAGGTTCCATAAAGAATGATGCTTTTGCTGGCTAGATAAAAGAATATTAATTAGTTTGTATGTGCCGCCGTGTAATACACAACACCCTGTAAATAATTTTATGTCCAAATAGATAACAGAATAATTCGAATTTACAAATATTTTTCTGGGGCAACACAAGTGCTATACTTGCAATTCGGCTTAATTGCGGATTTAATACTTTTGTATTATATTTTCGCGTTGCCAATATTTTTTAATATAATTTTTTTCGATACTTTCAATCGTAGATTTTTTTTTTTGATTTTTATTTATGTGCGATGATTTATATAAATTTTATATTTTAGAATAGAAAAATATTATTTAAGACTTTGTTTTAGATTGTGCAGTATTGTAGGAACACAAAGCGTCGAGCGTCGGTATTAAAAGTATTCCTGGCAATAGGAGCTCCCCTCCCCGTTGGCAGCAGTAGCAGTTTGGCGTACAACTATATTTGTATCTCCAGTACAAAAGCTCTATTAAGTATGCTATTTTTTATTAAGTGAAGTGGCAATGTTTTTTGATCTCTCTTTTAGTCAAATATTTTTAGGTCTCCTTAAAATATCTTGATTGTGTTTTTTTATTTCATTAATGTTTGCAGTGGTAGCTTATTATTTCAATATCTTTTATTATGTAATGATTAGTTTAGGTTAAAAATGAAATTATTTTTATTTGGATGTTAAAAAAACTCATCTTAATGCATAGATGAAATCCAATGAAGACTTTAATTTCGCATGAAAAAATTTACCGGCTCGTTGTCATATTTTGTCATTTTAATGTAATGAACATATTAAATCAGCATATTTTTGTCTTCTGTGAAGATTTTGTAATAAGATTTCACGCCACTGTCAATTTAGTAAGCTAATTTTTTATTATATTTTTATTTAAAACGAGGCCCTGTATGCCGTGACGTGCTTCTTCTATGTGTGAAATTGTGAATTTTGATCGCAAAGCTAGTAAAAGTTAATGCTGATACTTTATTATGGTAAGATGTTTGCAATAAATGATTATTCTACTATAAAAAAATTGGTAAGTAATGCGTTATTTCTCAACCTATTAGGTCTATGCTCTAGCTCCAAACACAAATTTCCAGACCCGGGATTCGAACCCAAGACCATTGGACTGTGACTATAATACAGTTGAAAATTATCATTTACCGCAAACAATTGACCGGATTTCATTTGCATTATATGCAATAACTATCACGACGATCAGACCTCGCAATTTCGCAACCAAAGTCTTATTATACAGCGCCTCGCTTTGAAATAATAATTGAAAATGAAAATCTTTAACCTCAAAACAAAATAATAAATTTAATATACAAACATGGAATATTATTAGTTTATTCACAATATTATTTTTAGAATGTGTGACTTTTAGACAATTTAAAATAATTCTTTACCTTTCAATATTCTAGAGTTTTTTTTTTGGAAACAATAATAGCTCATTGATTTTTATTTTTTAAAAAGATTAAGTCATATCAAAACCGACAATCTTGGAATTATAGATATAATTTACCTATCTTGCCCTTGTTAATCAATTACCATGTACCGATAATCATTATGGTTTTATAAAAAAAATTATCCGTATTTTATGACATGTTTTAGTAATCCGATTATTTTGACAATTTTATAATTGCAAATAGAAATATATTTTAAACACTTCAATTCTACACTTTTTATTACAATATGCCAGCATATTACTGTTTTAAATTTTTTTTTCACAAAATATTCAAATATTAGTAAACTGGCTTCTTTATCGTGAAGAGAAATGGTTTTAATTCCAGTTATCAGGCATTCACTAGTAGTTTTGAACTCATCATGTATAAATATTTCTGTGAAAAATTTCGCACAAAGTTATAATACAGTCCTACAAACTTATCTAAAGAACGGTCAAAAATGGAAATATGAACTACTATATGGACGCCATTTTGAAAACGTCATTCGAATATCGATTGGGTAGCTTTCTACAGTGGCTCCCCCATGCATTCTTTAGATAAGTTTGTAGGTCTGTACGATATAATGTAATATTAAATAATGCAAATTTTGCTCAATCACAGAGCATTATTTTAAATATATCATTATTGTTCACTGTAATAGTTGGTTTTAATATGTCATATTACTTTAAAATTCACTTACCATTGTGTTCAAGTGTTATTATTGCCTTATCCAATAAAGTTGAAATTTTGTTTATAATAAAATAATATTGTGTGGAATGGCAGATTGGAGTGTTGTGAATGCTCGTCAGTGTCAATAGCTGGAATTGATTGTACAATAATATGAAGTTTTTGTCCAGCTATTGCGAATTTTTATATTAAATTACCGTTTTGTAATTTGTATTCGCAATGGCTTGATAAAAGTTTTAATGTGAGTGAAATTTATCATTCAGTTGCAAGGAATTTATTATTTATACAGACCATGATCAGATATGCTTTGATTATTTGAAATTTGTTTTCTGTTTAGTCCCAGTTTTTACTACAAAGTTATTATTTGATTGTGCTCAAAAAAGAATTATTTCATCCTGCAAACAAATGTTTCGATGATTATGATATAGTTCAAATGAAATGTTGCACACGATATAGAAACATAGATGTCAGTTATTCATTGGTCATTAAAGTTCATTCATTAGTGATCTAGATTATTATTTTATACAATAATTCTAATTACAAAAATTACATTTATGAATGGCTGATAAACAAAGCATATTGTAAATATATTTTCACGAAAATGATGGCTGCTTTCTTGATAAAATAGACGGTTATTATTCATAAATTTCATATCGAGAAACTGCCATATCAGAAGAAATATTCATTTTTTATTTAAAAAATTATGTACAGTATTTGAGATCGTATATGTTCAAAATTTGTATGGAAATTGAAATTATAATTGATATTATTATACAATTGTTTTATTATTTTTTTATCACATTTTATCTCATAATTTCAGAACAGCGGATTTTTATACACATTTTAAAAAGTAATATTTTACCTGCCGTAGTGGAAAACAGTACACCTCCAAAGCCATGGGATCCTGATTCCACATCTGGAAAATTTACATATTTTTAAATGGCTAACAATCATTTCAAAGAAAGTATGTTAAGAAAAAATCTAATGTTTTCAGAAATTGTAAATTATCAAAAAAATCTCAAATTGCAAGCTTCGTATTTTTCCGCTAGGTTCTCTGCTGGCATGCCTCTCCCCCTTAAGAAGATTTACTCTCTTGAAATTTTATATTATACTGAACGAAACTGGTAGTTTACTTTTTATTTTAATAAGAATCATAATTATTATTGTAAAATACTGTATCTTCGCTGCACGCGAAATACTCCAGTGTGGAAAAACCATATTTAGGAGATAGAGAAAAAAAGCTACATATTTAAAAAAATCTAGAACATAATAATTAAATAAATAATAATGCAGTTAGTCAAGTTATATGTATTATTTTAACTATTTTGGATTGTAAAATTATAGAATTTGTACATAAGTTTTGCAGAAAATACTTTTAACGTGAATATATTAAACCAATTTCATTTCATTTTGGATGGTTTCTACACTATTTCCCTGTTTTGTGAGGAATTTAATTACTGATCGAGCTCAATATTTGACATTTCTAAAATTATCATACTTTCATTTGTTCTTTTGAATATTGGAAGCGATTTAATGGAACAATCAACTTGAAATTGCACAAGTATACATGAAAAGGATTACCTAACAATAAAAAAATAATTTTAATACCAATACTTGCTACATTCACCACCATTCAGCGAACTTACGGAACTCCCTTTGTAGGAATGGACACAGATTGTAGTAGAGGTGAGTAGGAAATACTGTCACCAGT
Source organism: Rhyacophila brunnea (assembly GCF_057557595.1). Lineage (NCBI taxonomy): Eukaryota > Metazoa > Arthropoda > Insecta > Trichoptera > Rhyacophilidae > Rhyacophila > Rhyacophila brunnea. The sequence continues at coordinate 23,562,101 of NW_028233350.1, forward strand.
TTGTGTACTTAAGTTTCGGATGAAACTAAGTATTTGTGGCCGTATTAGATGTTCGAATTCGAACGCATTCCATGATATCATCGCCGTGACTCGCCATTCGGTGATGCTGGTTGATTTTCAACGATATTGATATTAAATGCGCGCGAGCGAGATATCATGATACACGTATGTCTAGCCGTGATATTATACTCAACTGTCATTGTTCTCCCTTTCTCCTCTGTTGTAAAGTTGGTATAGTGAAGGACAGAAATGGTCACATGTTCGTTTTATAGTTTACTATTTGAGTTCGCCTTAGTTTTAGTTTTAAGAGTTTTAGTTTCAGTTGAGTATGAGACTTTATCGAGTCCAGGAGTTCGACGCATGTTATGAGATCTCGCCGTTCGCTAGCTAGTTCGTAGTCTTGCTACGTATGAAATCATCGCACTCGGACTTCGCGACTCGCGTATGTTTAGTATAATACTACGGAATTAGTTTTAGTTTAAGTTGAGTATGACATTTACATCGAGTTGACATCAGTCGCAAGCCGGAATAGCGGAGTTCTGATAACGCTAACTGACTACGCGTTTATCTGGTTTTGTCACGTCGAGTTTCTCGATTTTTTAGTGTTATAATTTGAACTTATAAACATAAACTGAATTCAAATTGTATGCGTGATTGTATAAATGGATAATAATTATATTATACTTAATAAACAATTTGTGTAAAAATGGCTACTAAAAGGTTAAGTTTCGTGTGGAATCGTTCCAAAGAAATAGTTACAAACTATGCCATCTGTAACGTTTGTAAAATAAAAAAATCATACAAGTAAATGTCAAATTTGAAGAAACTTTTACAGCGCAAGCACCCAACTATTCATATTGAATTTGCCAGTCAAAATATAGCTCCACCTGTAAATGAAAATGCTTTACAGATAAATGAAACCAGTGCTTTTAATGCTTCAGTATTTTCTACTGAAACAGGAGTGACTAGTGCCATAGTTCCAGCTGTACCTGTCTCGAAAATGAGACTTTTCGAAAAGCGGAGGTATTTTTAACGATTCTATTATAGCCGATATTTCAAATACTAGTAAGTATTTTGGAATAAGTTTCGATACTAAGTATTTTTTAATACTGGTAGTAAGTATACTTAGTCTTCAAAATCGACCAGTTTTCCCACCTCTAGATTGCAGCACCTTCTGTCGAAGGTTTAAAAAAATATACTATACCGCATCATCTATCTTCAACATATTAAAAATGTCTAGTTTTACGGGTGAAATTGTAAATTGCTGTGGAACAGATACATAACAACGGCTTTTTTCAAAGATAATAGGTATATTTTAAGTGTATGTTATGTGAATAAATGTTTAGGAAAATACATAATTTAAACTCATCGCTCAATTTTATATCTTCAGTAAGCTATTGAAATTTCATCGATTTCGTGTGTCGTTGTCATTAGTGTGTATCTTTATTCATCAGTAGTAATATCGGATTATCTTCTAATTTGCCGTAAGTATACCTCACAAATGTGCATTTTTCTCTGATCTCCACAACCTACCTCTTTCCAAAAGTCGCCTTCGCCACTGCTATCCATACAAACTAATTCAAATATACAGTCGATTAAAAATATCACCATTCGTTTTCTCTCGTTATTTGGCATTTTACTTAAGGGGGGACATGCTCGTCGAAGGTCAAAATTGAGTTTTTATTGTATATTCAAACCATGATCCTGGACACTCCTTAAACGTTGTAGATGATCTATTTATATAATTTTGAAGCCTTATTATCCTTTATAATTATTTTAAACATTTGATGACTGCATGAAGTATTTTTGTTACATAAAATAGTATTCTTTTAAACCTCTCGCTCTAATGTTTTAGAATATAGTCATATTTCGGTACATAACTGTGCAGTGGTGTTAAGATTTTTTACATGTATTAATTTTTAAACGTATTTATAAAACCATTAGCATAATTTATTACGAGATAATTTTTGTAAAATATTCACGATAAAAAATTATATTGTTAATCTCTGTGATCCCAAATTTGACAAGAATTAGGCATTTTATTATTCAAAAAATCGGCAAGAATAACACATTTCAAGATGATTCTAAAGATATTTATTATAAGCTATGTCTTTGATCATTCAAATTTAATAAACATCTTATGAATAATGATTGCTTTATAATAATTATTGACCTAAGAATAAGGTAGTGTTTTTTTGAAATACGCCATTTCTTTTGTCATTCCCCAGTGGTTAAGCTACAACATACGGCCGTAGCCATAAATTAACAAACTATAATTGAAGTAGGGAGTAAAATGATATTAACGCGCGTGTTTGAACATGTACCGTTTAAAAAAAAATTAAAAAAAATTCGGTTAGGTACATGTTCAAACACGCGCGTTAACATAATTTTACTCCCTACTTTAATTATAGTTTGTCATTTTATGGCTACGGCCGTATGTTGTAGCTTAACCACTAGGGAATGACAAAAGAAATGGCGTATTTCAAAAAAACTCTACCTTATTCTTAGGTCAATAATTATTATAAAGCAATCATTATTCATAAGATTTTTATCACACTTGAATGGTCAAAGACATAGCTTATAATAAGTATCTTTAGAATCATCTTCAAATGTGTTAATCTTGCCGATTTTTTGAATAATAAAATGCCTAATTCTTGTCAAATTTGGGATCACAGAGATTATCAAAATAATTTTTTATCGTGAATATTTTACAAAAATTATCTCGTAATAAATTATACTAATGGTTTTATAAATGCGTTTAAAAATTAATAAATGTAAAAAATTTTAACACCACTGCACAGTTCTGTACCGAAATATGACTATATTCTAAAACATTAGAGCGAGAGGTTTAAAAGAATACTATTTTATGTAACAAAAATACTTCATGCAGTCATCAAATGTTTAAAATAACTATAAAGGATAATAAGGCTTCAAAATTATATAAATAGATTATCTACAACGTTTAAGGAGTGTCCAGGATCATGGTTTGAAAATACAATAAAAACTCAATTTTGACCTTCGACGAGCATGTTAAATGTGCAATGCTAAAAATTATGGATATAAAATTATAAATTGAATTGATACTAGGACTAGCATGTGACTTTGTGGCGCCCTCCACCACTTCATGGTGTAATGTACACCTTCCTTCATTTAGAATAGGACGCCTCGGCAGTAGGGCCCCGATATTTGAGGATTTATAATGATATAAATAATAGTTGATATGAGGCGCTAATTCCAAAAAGCGATAAGTCCACATTTGGTCAAAATCGAGAAAAAAATACGCACGTATTCTTTGTATAATTTAACACAATATGTATTGATCTATAAATTCCAAAACGTGACATAACCCTACGAAAAAAAATATTTTATGTCTCGATTTATTACAAAAAGCGCCAAGTCCGTGTTTCATATTATTTAAAGCTTGGTTGATTTTGTGCGTGTTTAAGTCAACCAATAAGTTCAATATTGAAAAGGGCGTCTCCCATGCTGTAGCATCTGGTAAACTCATGACAGTGTCACGGAAATATGTGCCTTATGCGGAGTAAATTAAAAAGTGAGGTACAAATAGCGCTACGTCCAATGTTCTCGCAGATTGGCAGTTTGGATTGCACTCAAGTTGGCCGAATTAATATAGTAGCCATCTATGAAGCCATGGATCACGGCTTTGATTTTGTGGCTGGAAAAATTAAATCATATGGTTTTTCAATATGTGTTTGATTCAGTAGGACTCAATGGTTAATTAACATTCCTCATAGGCTCTAGGTAAAATGCAGAAGCTATTTCGTGACCAGTAGGGAGATAGGTGGGGACGTGCTTTTGTGAAGTAAACTGTATAGTGCAGTGATGGCGAACCTATGGCACGTGCTGATTTTGTATGGCACGCGAATGTTTTATTTTGAAGAGAAAAAAATACCTAAGTATGTACTTATATTAATTTAAAAAAAAATCACACTTTCCAAATAAATACATTAGTACCTTTCTTAAAAAATGGCAAGCAATTACTCTTCAAGAATAAGCATTACGTTTACTGTAAATATATAATTGGATAGGTCGGTCCTTAGGCCTTTTGCATCACACATAATATTATCGCATTGACCTCATCAGGCGGCGGGGGAAGCCGCACCGCGAACATGAACGCAAATATAATATGCAAGAAGCATGATTAAAATGCTCCCACGATCTCTTTGTAAAATCTGAAAACAAGAAAAAAATAATTCAAATAAAAAAAGCTATGCCTTCGGCTAGAAACACGGTAAAAGATAGAATCTCAAGAATTGTAATTTTTTTTTAATAGAATTCTTAAAAAATATTTTTTCATTTTTTTCCCATGAAAACTGCTCGGCACGCCAGACAGTCGGAAAATAATATTTGGGAAATTTGGCGCGCGTAGGTACGTAAAAAGGTTCTCCAATCTCCAAATTAAACGAACGAACGAACTGCAGAAAGTCAAGATATCTCACATAATAACGGTAAATTACATCATACAATGATCATACCTGCTATTTTCCATAAAAACACTGTAACTTGGAAACGATAGCCAGCTGTTGATTGCCGATCGTCAATGGTTACACGCTGAATGGCAAAATTGTATGAATCAAAAAAAATCTCGATGGGGAAAAAATGTTAAATCTGGATGGCATCGCCGCAGTCAGTCACTAGTTTGTGTTCGACAAAAACTATTTTTCAAACGGTTTAAAAAAAATGTAAAACCGTTGGATCAAGGTGTATCTATTATACATAATATCTAGACTTATGTACGTTGAAAAAAAAGAGCGAGAATGTTGAAAAATGAAGTTGCTTTGTTTAAAAAAAAAAACTTTTCAAACAACTCTCTTAGATTTTTTTAGCTTTTATTCCCCAAAAAGTCGGGAGCTTTTGTAGGTTTTAACAGCTAAAAGGATTAAAACTTTCTACAACCTTCAATGAATTATGAACGAAATAATAAATAAAATTGCTGGTGCAAAATTGTGAAAAGCATATTTTGTTAAATAATGTTTGTACCTAAATAATAATATTATAGCCTGTAGAATTGGGTATTTCCCGAGAAAATCTCAATCTCGAGATTCGGGATTTCCCGAAATGATGAAATTTTCAATTCTCGAGATTCGGGATTTCCAGAAAAGAATTCTCGAGATATCGGGAAATTTAAAAAAAAACCTGTAAATATCTTAAAATCAGTGTAAAAACAGACAAATTCCTTTTTTATTAATTTATGTAAAAAGACAAACAAAAATAATTCAAAACATTACTTATTAAAATAGAATTTCAAAAAACACAGACTGTCAATCGCTGCGTCTGACAATCGCGTACCTACGCTTTGAGACAGAATTCTGTGATGTTGCAAAAATTGCGCTCATTTTGAGTCGACGTTGGCTTAATTGTGCTAAATGCCCCGATCAGTCTTTCAACGTTGTGTGTTATATGTCCACTTTTTTCATATAGAAAATCGTTTTTCAATTAATATTTGATAATAAAGAAATCCCGAATCCCGAGAAAAGATTCTCGAGATCCGGGATTTCCCGAAACGTTAAAAATTTCTCGAGAATTCCCGTCTGGAAATTCCCGAAACCCTACTCTAATTATAGGTAGGTACCATGAACAAAAGCGAGTATTTTATTCGGCATTGTTTTAATTTTTGAAAGGGAGGATGGCTCAAAAAAGTTGGTTTTCCCTGTTATTTGTATTTTAGCATAATACATATTTTAAATGTTCGTAAACAGTTTGATACACATTTCGAATATTTTTTATACAATGTTCATATTTTGTTCATGCACGAAAGTATCTTGGTCTAGGCATCAGATGCACAATTTTAATTAACTAAACACCGACTTTCTTATAGACAGCCGGCATTGGAAGACAATTGAAGACATCAGAAGCTACAGAGGCGCAGATTGTGTCACGGACCACAACTTGTCAATAGCTAATATTAAAGAAAAACTTTCGAAAACCATCCGCAAAACTCCCAAAATAAGGACGAAATACCACGTAGAAAACCTTAATATCTTATCTAAAAGAGACTCTTATATTAAGGAAGTCTCTAATCGAACCCAAATAGTCGAGGACTAGTACGAGGATAAATCGAGGACCGGTGGCAAGAAATAAAACAAGCCATCCATCAAGCGGTGGAAAGTACATTAGGAATAGTAACAAAAAAAACAATTTGATAAGTCTTGGTACGATGACACGTGCCGGCAGATAGTAGGTGAAAGAAAAGCGGCAAAAACCCTTTGTCTACAAAATTCACAAAAGGAGAAATATATAAAGGAATACACAGACAAGGAAAATAAAGCTCGAAATCATCTGAGAAAGTGTAAAAGAGCCTTTATGAAACGCCGTTTTGAGAAAATGGAGGAAGAAGCTAAGGCCAATAATACAAGGCCATTCTTTGCAGAAGTCAATCTGGAGAAAAGAGGATTTCGATCAAGAACGTCCTCAATCCGAGACCCACAAGGTCATATAGTGGCGGAAAAGGACTTAGTTCTTAATGTATGGAGTACACATTTCCAAGATTTACTGCAAAGCTCCAATCCATCCATCTCACTTGAATCTCCAACTGTAGACACAGCTGAACCACTTATTGCACCACCCAGCAGAGCAGAACTCAAAGGAGCTCTTCGGCAAATGAAAAGCAATAAGGCGGCGGGCAACGACAACATTCCCACGGAACTACTCAAGCACGGAGGGGAAGTTCTTCTCAATTCCATGCTGGGGTTGTTTAAACAAGTCTGAGAAGAAGAGAGAATACCTGACGAATGGAGAGAGTCACTGGTGTGCCCAATCCTCAAGAAAGGAGACAAGCACAACTGCACAAATTATCGTGGCATATCTCTCCTACCGACAGTGTATAAATTTCTCTCAAATGTTGTCCTAGCAAAAATGTTGCCTTATGCAGAAGCTGCTCTGGGTGACTATCAGTGTGGGTTCAGGAGAAATCGCAGCACAATGGATCAGATTTTTAAACTGCGCCAGATACTAGAAAAGAGGTGGGAATATAACCAAGATGTCCACTGTTTCTTCGTTGACTTCAAAACTGCATACGACTCTGTGCATAGAGAAACTCTCTGAAAAATATTGAAAGAGTTTCAGTTTCCAGAAAAGCTTTGTTAGGGTATGTACAGAAGGATCGCGAAGCAGGATACTTATCCAAGGAGATGTATCGGAACCCTTCGAGGTGACAGGTGGACTGAGGCAGGGCGATTCTCTATCACCGTTGCTTTTCAATCTTGCATTAGAGAAAGCAGCGAGAGAAGCTCTCAAAAGTGACGGAGGAGTCGACCTGAATGGATCCCATAAAGTTCTTGGCTATGCAGATGATCTGGTGATCCTGGGCGATGATCAGACACATGGTTGATATTTTCACTGCATTGGAGGCCACGGCAAAGAAAATTAATCTTCAGGTTAACGCAGAGAAGACCAAGTACCTAAGAGTGTCGAGAAAAAACCGAAACTCAGGAAATATTGTAATTGGCAATTCCATATTTGAAAAAGTAGCACAATTTAGGTACTTAGGAACTGGGATCTCGGAAAAAATGATCTTGACACAGAGCTTGCCTGCCGACTCAAGAGTGGAAATAGAGCGTTCTTTGCATTGAAGAGCATATTTGGGTCCAAACTGCTGTCCAGAAAAACGAAATTTCGGGTATACAACGTGATCGTAAAACCTATAATTCTCTACGGATGCGAAACCTGGAGCATTACGGAGAAACAAGAAAAAGCTATCCAAGTATTTGAAAACAAAATTCTCCGAAGAATACTTGGACCAATTAAAGAGGACCAAGGGTGGCGCATTCGCAAGAATGCCGAACTTTACGAGTCTTTCAAGCCGAAGATCAGAAATATTCTGAGGGCAAGAAGGCTGAGATGGGCCGGTCACGTTGTAAGGTGCGAAGAAAGCAGAGCTCTCTACAGGGTCTACAAGGGAGTCCCAGTGGGTATCCGGCCTCTAGGCCGACCTCGGAAAAGATGGTCGGACGCCGTCAGCAGGGATGCAGCGAAGCTGGGTGTGACCGACTGGATAAGAGAAGCTCTGGACAGAGACGCCTGGAGGATTGTTGTGCAGTCGGCCATGGACCTAAATGGACCTTAGCGCCAGTTTAATCATCAAACACCGATGGGTAAGTCTATCGAAAAAAGAGTATCATATTATTATGTTGCAATGCATGCATACCATACGTAATACTATAAAATAATTATTAATAAATGACACGGAAAATATAATGTTACGCCAATATTAGTTCAATAAATATGAAGATATAATCAATGTTTAATCATTTTTCACGAGAACACGTCCGTAATCCGTATCCATATAATTTGCGCATAATAATATCTTGCCATACATTAGAGAATATCAGTGAAAGTACGTAAATCAAATGTCAATAACAAAGTAGAGAAACCGCACCATTGGTTTCTAGGGTGGATTCAAATAAAATTAGCTTCATCAGTGAAGAAAATTAATAACTTCCATTTCATTTGGCAATCACCGTCAATTTAATGACGATATGTATTAATTATTTATCATATTTTTCATTGACTCTACACTCCAGGTGAAATGTCTTGGAGTTCGAAATCACGGATTTTTTAAAACGAATACGATATGTTTTACATTTTATAACAGCAACTATTCAGAAATGTCCAGATAAATTATTGTGCGGTTGACGTCGTTTATTTGAGGTTAGGTTAGGTTAGGTCAAGTTCTTATCATTAGTGTAATTTGACATACGAAAAGTATCACAAGGGTGTCATTTTCTCAAATAATTTTCCATGATTTACCCTTACCAGCTGGACAGATCGGGTTTAATCCGCCGGCTGGAGATATTTATTTCCGCTAATTGTTGCCTTTTCAGTTTTACACGATGTGTATTTTGGTATAAGGATAAGACATGAGTGTTAATTATTTTATTTTTATTCTCTTTATAATTATATTCGTTGGCAGTTGAGAGAATGACAATGAAGCCTTGTAAAAATTCTTTTAAAATACTACCACAACGGGTGTTAGGGATTCTCATAATATGCCGAATTAGTGAAAAATATGACATAATTTCGGTCTTAATAAAATAGCAGAATTAATGTAGTCGTCCTATCGGTGCATAACACAAGGTTTTCTTCTTGGAATATCATTCTAATATGACGTATTATTTCGACAGGTCAGTCATACGAATGAACTACTTTGTACTGTCCGTGAATGAGTATATTGAGTGGATTAGTGGATGTATAGCGTTTTAGAGTAGTATTGTGCGAGGTTTAAAAATAGATAAATCCGTAAAATATTAATAATACTTATAATTTCTTTTAATATTTCTTTAAATTCTGTTACCTAATAGAAATGGCAGTACTGTACTGATTTTATGATAAGAATGGCTGCAGTGACGTCCCTAGACAAAATGCCGCCCCTAGGCAGAGCCAAAATGCAGCCACATTTTTTATACAGTACTTTTTATCATCCTTCCATGACTCCAATATCTAAGAAAGGTGTTGTATGGATACATTACTGACAAGATAATAGGTAAACCACTAAATCTAATTTAAATGCCATCTCTGCTTCAATAGACAATATTGCGAGTCTACGGTTTCAGAAAGGTAGATACATTTAATAATGCACCTGACAACTTCCAAAACTCGCGAGTGACTGGCAAACATATTTGAATAAATTTGATATTAGGTCTGCACGTGTCATTGCTGTTCACAAGAACGTGACGTCCAAGGACAACGGAAGTAAACTAGACATTGCAAACCCGACAAAAAATAAAACCCTATTAAATTTTTTATAGTATCTACCTAATTAATATTTTTTTTCCAACCAGTGAGCTGAATTTTTAATGGAAAGATATTTTCGTTATTACTAGGTTTAGGTAGCTTTCTATATATACCGAATGTTTCTCCTCGATTTGCCGCCCTTTGGGTAACTGTCGCCCCCAAGTGACGCTCAATCTGCCTACCGCCACGGGACGGCACTGAATGGCTGTAATGCTTCTGCCAGTGATTTTGGAAACTGTGTTTTAATATATATTACTGATAATTTTCATTTAAATGATCAATACGTATCTAAATACAATAAAAAAATATTTTTCATTGAAAATAATGAGAATATATGTTTTTTATTGTATTTTATGGTTAATTTATCATTAAAATGTAGTGTATTCTTTATTTTAAAAAAGATTTTAGATTTTTTAAATTTAGTATAACTTTATTTTTTTATTTATCAAATCGAGCTTTGATATGTATGGTCACAATATTAAAGCTTGAAAGCTTTTAATATAATATTTAGATACGTATTGGTCAGGTATTTAAAATGAAAATGATCAGTGAAATGTACCAACTTAATTGCAGTTTTTACTAAAAAGCCATAAAGACTTCACGTTCATATAATTAAGTTGCAGTTTAATATTATTGATTGCCTATGCCCCATTGAAACAGTGCTATGTGACAATGTGAGAATTATTATTGGATATTATACTTTATATAATGATATATAAAATTGCGATAGAATAATAATTCTTCCTGTGTTATTTAATTAAATTGCATAAGAAAGTGCATATACTTAATATTATTATTAATTTTGATATAATTAGGTATCACGTCATGAATGGTAATAATACAATAATCTCTATTTTCGCTTGACTTGCAAAAATAGAAAACTTATCCAATTGCACCAATCTTAAAAAAAGTACATGCATAAATTAATACTCAGTAAGTACATACCTACTAATAATCCGGTTTAGTACTAAAATGTATAAATGACTATAGATAATAACTATAAAGTAGAATAGTGAGTCAAATGTTACTGTTAGGTATTTTTCTTCATAATTATTGGTTGCATCTTGTATTAGGTGGATACATTTTGCTTTGATTTATAGGTACGTTTAATAATAATTTGATTTGAAATAATACAATAATTATTACCTAATCACAACTCGGTAATGTTTGTCGCAATACTCAAACTTTTTTCACGATAATTTTAGAATACCATTGGATGAGTAAAATTGATTCAACAAAATAATGGTTCTGATCCTCGTAAAACATCGCTGAAAGCTCTCAGTGAATATTGTTTCCTAGTGCTTACTCCAAACTTCATTATAAATAATTTATAGTAGACCAATGGATAATAAGTAACAAAGTAACATAAGAAGTTAGTATATACAGAGGGTCCTCAGTATAATAGTAGTGCCAGGATGTACGTCACTAAATCTGTGGGTTGCGGGTTTGTTTCCACGGCTGAGAAATTCGCGTTCCTAAATTATTATTCTTACAGCGCTTAGTTTCAGTGTGTTTTTAGATTCAGCATATTATACTACTCGTAATATCATTTCTCATGAAAAATTGTTAACGATCAATATACTCTTCGGATTGTATAGAGCTGGGATGGCCAACCTGTTGCACACTACAATATTCAGAAATCATCTCTTGGACGAGAGGGTGATCGCTGTCGTGGACCCCGCTGATGGTGCTACAGCTGCCGGAGAGTCTCGTTTGGTGAAGATAACTCTGGAGCACATTGTTAATTGTGATGAGAGAGAGAGCTCTGAGCGGTATGGGGCACTGATAGCTTATGAGCGTTTGGATTTCACTAGTCTTTCAATGTTTGGTGTTAAATTTGTTACAGAGACAGCAGAGAATTCGTCAAATTTGAATAAGTTATTCGCGACCTTGTTTTGCTTTTAATAAATTTCATGGATGAAAATGCTTGTTCACATCTGTATGTCGATCCAAAGCGACATATTATATAACTTTTTGTAAATTTTCTTAGCTCTGGGAAATGTTCACAGGGCAATGAACGCCAGAAATTAATTATGTCAGAAGCATTTTGATCTAATGAAAAATCTCATCAAATTTTATTTTCCATTTGCATGTTACTAGGCATCTGCATTAAATTTTGTTCACTAAGTGAAATGGGTTTATAAATCCGAGCATGCATTTTTCGTCTTTAGCAAAATCATGAAAACGACTTTCAAAATGATCCTTGCAATATCTTGATTTTTTTCAAAACAATTGGTCAAATAAATTGCTATTATCCGCAGCACATTCATTCTGCTCTTTCAAGTGTGGAAATTGACTCAAATCCTCATTTTCTAACTGAGAGATGAACAGTTTTAATTTCATTTTATTCCTACAATTGTAAACAGTTAAAAATGAATGAGAGAAAAAACTTACGTATTTATTTTTAGGAAGTTACAGAAGTTTACGATACGTTTACATAATTCTAAAGATAAAATAAACAAAGGGAGAAAAAAATATTGAAACATGGACAATATTGAAATGTTTTATCTAGATGGGTATGTAGGAGCACATAGACCCCCATCCATTCAATGTATTTGTGTGACAAAAATGGTAGAGTTAGAAACTTAGACCCTTCAGAATATCATTAGGCTTGGCATATAGATTGTATCGAAGTAAAAAACTTGTTATGGAATTTTTTGGCACTTAGAACCTATATAGACTTTCAACCCTTCAATATTGTAAAAATACAACATGTTATGATTGATAATTCTTTTATAAATGTTTATTTTTTTAATGTGCTTTCTTCACTCTATTATAACACCATTTTATAAAAATGTGCTGGGGGTCACAGGTTACTTGGCTATTATAAAAGAGGGCCGCAGCTCGAAGAAGGTTTATAGGAGGAGACTAGATAATCAATATAACATCTCCTTGTCATGACAAATTTTGAAGTAATTGCTATACGAAGGAATCAAGTGTGGGATGCAGAAGATTAAATCAATTTTAATTAGATATGGTGAGAAGATATTTAGAAGTAAATATTTCAAAGTAGTGATTTTTTTTTTAATTTGCAGTACGCGTACCTTGGTTTTTAACCAATGGTTTTGAGGGAGTCGGCGTAATAAATTACTACCTACTCCACTATAATATTATTACGTATCTGAGAGCTCCAATTTTATAATTTCAGTTATCATAATAATATTCCAACAAACACATCGTAAAATATATACATACAATTTAGATTAGATATCAGGCCCTAGTTAGTGTTTTACTCGGGAGAAACATTTTGTAGCAACAGGAATGAAGGAATAAAAATTGAGTTATCAGTAAGTTGATAGTTATTATTGAACGTTATAGCGCCTGCATGGATTTACTTGCAGCAATATTGTGTATAACTGTTTACACGTAAAAGTGCTAACAAGATCGCCAATCTCATTCTTCAAGAGTAAACGCGTAATGTTGTCATTTTTAATACTATTTGACATGTCGTGAAAAACGGTTTACCTCAAAATGAGTCTGCGTGGTGTAGCTCATTTTCTACCGGCAGGTTCGCCACTATCGTTATACTGCGCAGGCACAGATATCGAAAAAATTCCAGCTGTCGCGTGAAAATTCAGAAGCTTACGAACTTTTTTGATTCATGTATGCAATCTTGCAACTTGCATGATAATGCATATTTACACGTGCATTTTCTTGTTATGGCCGCGATAATACGTACTGTCAGCAGTAAATCCATGCACGTGTAAACAGGGTATTATACGAACTGCTCATTTTGTTTCTGTCAAAGTTTTGTACGTTAACGTTGCGGGTACAGAAAAGCATTGACTTTTTTTGGTTTATCCTAGTAGGTTACTTTATAATATTATAGTATTTGACAATATTAAGCATTTCGTGGCTTAAGAACCTCCGTGATTGGTACGAGTGCAGCTCCACTGAACGGTTCCTTGTAGCAGTCGACAAATATAAGATCGCCTTGATGGTGGCCGACCTCCGCTAGGGGATGGCACAATAAGAAGAAGAAAGTATGTTAACACAACTCGTGTATCCGAATTGTACACACTAAATGGAATACAACGTTTTTATTAGGTCGTATTCTTATTTGTCCGGTGGTTGTTTGTCCGGTACAAATCTTGCAATCGATTTTTAACTAACTTCCCGACTAGCTAAACATTTGAAACTTTTAGAATATATCAGAACACGATGCCAATGCATTTTTTAAATACTTTTAGCCACTATTATTGGTTGCTAGGGTTCTAACAACTAAATTATTAATATATACGTGCGTTACTATGGAAATCAATATGAGTGATGAAAATGACATTTCAGTATTATTTCTATCAAATACAATTTTTTTTGATCGTTTAAGCTAATCTAGTCAAGTTTATATGATTCAACGGAAAATTTAAATATACGTAGTATATAAAAAGTTCTTTTATCTTGTAATTATTAATATATATGTATTGGCGGCTCTCGTGGTGCAGTGGGTAAGGCGCTGGCCTTCCGCCCAAGAGTTCTGGGTTCGATTCCCGGTGAGGACACAATATTTATGTGATTTTCTCAAAGCCTGGGTGTTTGTAATTGTTCAAAATTACTAATAACCACCTTGTACGAAAAAGCAAGGACATGGTTATTAATAATTCTAAAATATATATATGTATTAAAAATTGATACTTATCTACCTAATAATTGATAAATCTATTAAAATTTCGAAAAATGCGACAAAGAATAACCTTTTGAAATAAATTCCGTGTTAATGACAATTTTTTTTCTACTGTGGCGCTATTATGCCTGTGGGTTAATTATTTTCCATACGTTGGTGACATTTTGATTGGATTTTGTAATTTTCACTTTTGAACTAGCTAAGTTGGCTTCCGCTATGAAAAAGGTTGTTATCAATTTTCGAGCTTTTATTGGAACCAAGTGTCATTTCAGTGGTTATTGCATAACTTCGTATAGAGTACGGAGTTATATATATATTATACATTGTATAGTTACAATAAATCTGTTTACAGTGTAATGGTACTATTATATTACGTATCTGAGAAAAAGGTGGTGATGTGTCTTCCTATTTCTAAACCATAGTAAGCATGTGTTCACCTCTGCAACTTTAACACGTAACCCCTATTATACAAAAGTGTAAGACATGTCGTATTATTGACTATCATAAAACTTGACCTATGGATAAAGTAACGATATGATATTATCAAAGTATTGTAATAAAACAAACACACTGAGAAAACTGTATTCAGGGTTGGTATAAAAATAAAAGCAATTGAAAGACTGGGAGAGCTCATTTACACCAGCGTCAAATCAAGCAAAGTGGTGAATAGGAAACCATTTGGAATTTTATTTGAAGAAATGATTTTGTTTAATATTCTTTTTGCCTCGCACATACATCGAGCTCGGTCTAAACAAGCTTTTTAATAGAAGTTAATTGATTATGCCGATCATTGTCTAAAAATAAAAAAGGCGTTTATTCTGTAAAATTAAATGCATATTATTTGTCGGAAACTGTTATACAATCAATGTTGTTCAATGATAAAAAAAAAAAAAAAAACTTATTTATTAATGTCTGCTTTTTAGCATATTATAGTTACACAATATATACCTATACCTACCTTCACCATGAGGCATCTCTAATATTGCCCGCCAGGATTCCTAGGTCCATACCTGTCCATACTATTACGATCATGTAGCTCCACCATGTAAAATCATATCGATTGTATTTGCCATTTGACGATCTTACAGGGCGATAGAATCCAGAACAATGTTAGATATTTGAAAAAGAAATATGATACTGGAAACAAATAAAATCCGTATTATTTTTATTCTAATACAGATTGATATGCACTAGAGTTGATGAAGAAACATCCCAGAGATCAAAGTAATTATTTAGACTTTAATAGCAGAGATTCTTGTTCGTTAAGTCCACATGAAAATATACATTCTATGAGGGAACAAAATCAAAAACGAAAACCGAAATTAAAATCCTCTAAAGAGTACTTGGATCAGTTAAGTAAAATCAAAGGTGGTGCATCTGTACAAATGCTGAGCTCTACGAGTTATTTTAGCCCGCTATAGCGAACGTCGTGAGGGGATAAATGTCGCGAACGTCTCATCTTGTTAGTTGCGATGGATCTGGATCTCTCCATAATGTTTATGAAAGAACGCCTGTAGGCACCCGCTCCGTGGACCACCGTCGGAGGATATAGGCGAATAATGTCAATAGGGACGCAGAGTGACTGAGTGTGGCCAACCGGAGAGAGAGCACGGGATAGAGATTTCTGGAGATGTAGGAAAAGTGTAGTGACAAATTTAGTTATTTTTTGTTCCTATGGAACATAGTAAAAAAGGATTTTGCGGTAAATGAGATCCTATCAGAGAACACAGAATTAATGGGAACTGAAATACCTAACGGGTGTGGAATAACAGGCAACTGATCTCGAGTATGAAAGAATATGGGACAAATTTGAATACGTGTCAAAAATACGCCATTCTAAGCTTGTCCTTCGTTCTGACAACTGCTCTTGATTTATGCACTGACGCTCATTCAATATTGATGTATTTGAAGGTTGCAACACACACTAGTATACACTAATGTGTGTTTTATTTTCGTAGGACTCTCACACATTCAAACCCCTGCTTCAAAATGTAACGTATTGGCGTATAGAATATCTGAATTATACTAATTATTAATATGTTATGTGGATGCTATGATGCTTAAATCAACTACAGTAACATTCAAATCAACTACAGTAACATTCAAATCAACTACAGTAACATTCAAATCAACTACAGTAACATTCAAATCAACTACAGTAACATTCAAATCAACTACAGTAACATTCAAATCAACTACAGTAACATTCAAATCAACTACAGTAACATTCAAATCAACTACAGTAACATTCAAATCAACTACAGTAACATTCAAATCAACTACAGTAACATTCAAATCAACTACAGTAACATTCAAATCAACTACAGTAACATTCAAATCAACTACAGTAACATTCAAATCAACTACAGTAACATTCGTATTAAATACAGAAAAATAACTCTGAATAATATTGAAAATCTTAATGAGAAGTAAGAAATTGTTTTATTAATTTTCGGGTCTATTTTTGTCAGCAGCATTCTTAAATCACTGATTAATTATTTACAGTCGGTTTATTTTCTCAATTAAACAGATTTGTGATCGAAATGAAACCACATTTCACTAAATAGGATGAAAGAATCGTAATTGAAAAATATTGTACAGTGTTGCCCGTAATTAAGGATAATGTGTAGATATCTGTCCTTTTAGCCAGAACTTTTGGTAGTCATCATTGAATTTGAATTTGAATTTTTCATTTATTGCTACTTCTATATGTTTTTCTTGTGATTGTATATTAATATATCTGTGCTTGTACTTCTACAAATTGGTCCAAAACCTAATCGAGTGTCTTCATTTTTAAAATACCATCAAATGGTTATTTGAAGTCGGTATGAAGGATGGACAATCAAATTTAATCTTCATTATGTTTTTCTACTGCTGTTAATTTGGACACATTTCTGCCGTTATTTGCTTGTTAAGGCCTGTCGCAGGACATGAGCGCATATCGGTATAGCTTGCATGTTGTGTGTTTATTTGTAAAATATAGTAATCGCTATGGAGTTAACGGTTTTTCAAACATTTCTTGTGATATAACATCCCCAATTACTTCCGAGGCTGATACCACCCTCCTGAATTATTCCAGTGACCTCTGAGGGTCAGTTTGGCCACTTTGAAAAATGCTGGCTTAGAGTGAATACGTTAGTGCTTGACTTTTATAAATTCATTTGATAATAATTTGTTTTCAAACTAATTATTATGTAACTAATTAGATAAATTTAATATTGACATCGATTTGTTGATATAATATCAATGGTTATGTGTTATATAATATATAATACGTAGTAATAGTAGATTTAGTTTTTGCGTGTGTATCTGTAACAAAAAAATGTTATGAAGCACAAACGAAAACGAGAAAAAACATCGATATTACATGCGTACGCACCTGAGTTTTATGCTACAGGTAAATACGTGTATTACGATAGGTACTACTTATATGTTCTATATAGTAATTAATACCCACGTTAGTAAATTGCTTGTATACGGACAATACCTGCAATAATTAATAATAATTGATACATATTTATGTTAAGAAAATGTGAGGTAAAATGTATAATAAATTAGTTAATTAATTCAAAACACATATTGTTATGAAGCAAATGTTTTATTTCCGAAAGTACGAAATTAATTCTTAAATGCTAATGAAATTATTCTAAATTAATAAATATTACGCATGGCCAAAAACGAATTTACTTTCATTATCTCAGATCAGAGTGATGAGTTAGTTACTTTCATTTTTAAATTATTATTCTTTTCCGCCAATCCTCATGAACATAATGATAATTTTTAATCGGTATAGAAAAAGTCTCGTTATTTAACCTCTTAAGACCAACGTGCGGTCGTGCGTCCAATATAACATTACATAGTTAGTGACTTCCCGTCCCTATTTTTCAGAGTAAGAACACATAAAATCGAAGTTACCCTCAAATTATATGTACATTCATTACATACTGTATTTATTTTATTATCTCTTTTTAGATAAATTCAATAAAAATCTTTAAACTTCTAACGTTGGCATGCGAATTTTCTCATATCCAACACGCAAGGGTAAAGTTGTGCTTTTCTGTTTCCTTCTTTTATTTACCACCCCTAAGCAGTGGCCTCCCTACCCCAACCGGGTGTTGTCATTCACATTATGCTCACATTATTTCTGAGTTCCCTGTGCACACATTATGAATATTGATATCCATATTTAAGATTTTCCAGAATAATTGTTGTGAGATGTTAAAAAAATAGCATTTTGGGTTCGAGATATAATGAGGAGCCGCTCTCACTCTATGGGGTTGTAAAGTTCACGTGGATTATGAAAATTTAGAAACAGCGCTAGATCAGAGTTACCGAAGAACTATGGCACAAGGTGGGCTATGTACGCATCCCTAGAGGGAAAGAAAACGGCTGGATAGCTGGATTGCTAGGCAACTGCTGACCAGATAATTACAGCATTTAATTATAATGCTAATTGTAGATATCTAATAGCCATCTAGTGCCAACGCGCCAGTCGCGTTGTCAGCGCTAAATCGAGGGCTTAGTGTCAAACAACACTATCTACAAAAGTGCAACTTTACAGGAGAGCCAAAAATCGTTATTTTAGATTCTTGTAACTCAACAAGGAAAATGTTTATTTAAAACCTAATGTTAATATTTTATAATTTATTGTGTATTGTACATTTATCTTGCTTATGGTGATGTTAAAATTTATAGGGATAGTTTAAAAAAAATATGAAAATAAGGGTAACTTATGTAGTTAGCGTTAAACTTTACTGACGATTTAATAAGAAATTAGAAAAGATTGACATAATGTTGTTTGACTATCATGTAGCCATAAATGTAAAATAACGTTATCTCAAAAAAAAAAAAAAAACACTTTTTTGTAGATAACGTTCTCTGACTTTAAGCACTCGAAATGATCTCGTTCACTGCTGACTAGATAATGATTTTTTAATTACCACTTTTAAAATGCACGTCAATTACATCGATCGGCCACTTGGTCATTACGCGTTAGGTGCGTCTTCAGCGTCCAAAGTATTAAAGAGCGGCGGCACCGGATCGTTCGGAATAAAGAAAGTACGCTGAGACCTGCCAAGGGTTGTAGTATCAAAATGATGATAATATTCTATATTATTATGTGGAAAAATACAATGTTAGGTACGCTTTTCATTTTTAGAAATATAACCTTAAACGTAGGCCAATTTTTGTCAATTTTTGATAGGCTTTTTTAAAGATCCATAATTTGAAAGTATAAAATAATAAATGTCGAAAAAAATCTTGACTGTTATGACAATTGGTCAATCTTTAAAATATTTGTGTTTATAACATATAATAGGTATGTATTTTGCGAGATATGACTGCATTCATGCGATATATTATAACGATAAAGTCTGGGATCCTGGTGAAACACAATAAGGAAAAAATCAGTATATTATTATTTTGCCTCAAAACAGTCAACCTAGTCTATCTTATATTCGAGCCGATTAGATTTCCATTACCTGGAAGTCTATTAAATACTATCCACTGCATGTATATGACGGAGCTACGGGATGCTGGCATAACCACAACCTTCAGTTTTTTTTTTTATAAATATGTCAACACAAAGTTATATTTAAAATTAATGTATTGTCACCATCATCATCAGGGGCGCGACAACCCGGTGTGTATCCTGGCCTCCTCCAACAGCTCCCTCCACCTGTCTCTATCCAGTGTGGCCGCTTTTCAATTTGGTACCTCCAGAATACGGCAGTCACTGGCAGCTCCATCTAACCAGCGAATATTTGGCCTCCCTCTTCTTCTACGTCCTATTGGATTGCTGGACATCACTCTCTTTGCCGGTTCATTGTCATTCATACGGTGCACATGACCTAGCCATCGCAGTATCCCAATCTTAATTGATTGAACTGCGCTGCAATCTTCGTACAGACCGTAGAGCTCAACATTATATCTTCTCCTCCAATTGGTGCCATCCCTGATCGGTCCATAAATACGGCGCAGAATTTTTCTTTCAAAGATGTTCAGGGCTCGTTCATTTCGTAGAGTTAATGTCCAGGTTTCCGATGCGTAGGTGAGCACTGGCTTTACAAGTGTCTAACTTGACGTGTCGTGTCTATATCTAACTTTGGTGCGACTTCTCGTGGTGTGACATAGACAGGCATGTATTTAGTTTTTGCCTCGTTTATTTGTAAACCCATTCTTTTGGCAGAGGCTTCTAGTGCTGTGAATGCCTTTTTCAGTGCCAATTCTGATATGGCAATGATGTCGATATCATCAGCATACGCCAGCAGCTGCATAGGCTTAGTAAATATCGTGCCGCTGCCACGGGCAGCAATCTTTGCATCCCGTATCGCATTTTCTAGCGCAATATTGAAAAGAAGGCATGCCAGAGCGTCACCTTGCCTGAGGCCGTTCAGTGATATAAATGGCTCGGATATTTCCACTTGAAGCTTCACCCGGCATTGTACTGGTGTCATTGTCATCTCTACAAGTTTAATTATTTTCGTTGGAATTTCAAATTCTCGCATTGCTTCGTATTATTAATGTATTATTATTATTATTATTATTATTAATGTATCGTATGTTAATTAAATAAAACACGTGATGCATTTTAAGTATGAACAATAAAAAAGTCGATAAAACTAGACTCTTGTAATCCAGAAATTATACAATATACCTACGTGAATATAGCATAATATATATATCAACGTAACATACTATACAATATATGTAAATAGTATCTATATAATATTTAAAACGATAGATTTTTTGTTTTGTGAAAACCAGAATTGTAACAAAAAGGTGCATTAATTCAACAGGTTTCAAAGAGAGCCTGAACGTGTCGAATTCTGGATTTTACGCGAGGATGCCCCTCTCATAAAATTATTTGTTACTATATCCCCCACTAGTGGAAAATCTTTCCCTTTCCTTTTTATTTTCTCAGACAAGAGCTTCCTAAATACATTTCGACACCTGGTGTACAGATACGTGGAGCTTAGAAAATCATTATCGTTTTCTTTATACGTTTCTCAATCTTTAACTGAGTGATCACTCTATTATTATTATTGTTAATGTAAGATTAAGGATGCCGGATATTTGCAATAATCCACGGTTTTGTACGGATATTTACCGGGCACATTTGTAGCTTCTATCGAATCTAATATTATTCTCAAAAGGTTCCAAATAATGCTGCAGAAGAAGGTTTATCGGTGATTCTTCAATAATATTAAATTTTTATCCAAAAAGATTTAATCCATTTAATTATGATTTTATTATTTTTGTTGTTTCTCTTACTTTGTTACATGACTCCATAGCCACTTTTTTCTTTTTACTTTTCATCACAACAAAAATAAAATGGAGCATTTATAGCAATTGTTAGAATAGTAAGTACAAATATAAAGGTAGATAAAAGAAACATTATATAAAGGAAGGACAAATTCTTCTGCCATTGCGGCCATAATGAAATCACTTTGGAACAGTGTAAGTATCATTTTGAAAGTAACGGTGCCAACACTTAAATGAGTCACCTACACTACCAGAAGAAACTGATACCATTATACGTAGTTTTTTTTTTATTTTTTAGAATTATTAATAACCATATCCTTGCTTTTTCGTACAAGGTGGTTGTTAGTAATTTTGAACAATCACAAACACCCAGGCTTTGAGAAAAACACATAAATGTTTTTGTCATGACCGGGAATCGAACCCAGAACTCTCGGGTGGAAGGCCAGCGCCTTATCCACTGCACCACGAGAGCCGCCCCATTATACGTAGTTAAACAATTATCAGAGGATAATAATTTCGAAGCATGCAAATAAATTGTCGATGCTTGAATCAATTTATACGATTACAATCAGAATAAGTGAAAATTACGATTGAAATGATATTTAAATGTGACCTAATGATTAATCCATCCTTATTAACAGCCTCTTAACCGGTTAAGTGCCCAAAGCGTCTTTGGACGCCCTAATTACACCAATTCTTATGTTAATTACTATTAATTAACTAATTGCGGCATAGAAAGGATTAGATAAGGGTTGTTTCCTTGCTTGTTGTATCAGTGTCGGTATAATGCGTTTGTTATTTTCCAAATTCAAAAATACTAAACAGTGTATTGTCATTGCACTTTATGTACACGAGGAGTAGTTGTAAAAATCGATGGCAATTCTTGGTTGGTACTTGCTTAATTATAATTAAAGAAACATTCGCGATAAAAATAATAAAATGTTGTATGATTATATTCTGGCCGACACGTTATCACGGTCATCTGAAAACTAAAAAATCCTCCCCCACTCATTTACGTACATTTATCTACCCCGATTACTATAAATGCTACTTTTATTAATACCCTGTAGCCCCCCCCCCTCCGCTACCGATGTTTCACACAACATGGGGCGCTTTATGAAGTCATACTATAAAATCAATGTTTAAAAATGATTTATGTGGTTTTTAATGGTGGTGTACATTGGCACACTTCTTGGTATAACATCAATATACCTAGTTAAAATCATGATGCATCGGTTCCATGAGCATTAGAACTCGTATATAACTATTCTTAAATTGTATCAAAAATGTTTCCGAATTCAGAACATGAATTACGTTTACATTTCAAATCGTTCTTATTATCAAAAAAAATTCGCATTATCAAACAAAAAATCGTTGTGATATAATATGTAATTGTTCATGTATTTCTTTTTCCGACGGGTATGGATAATATTGTCTATATACAGATGTTGTGATATGCTTTATAACTTACAATATTTTATATAGGCCGGAAGATTTTCGAAAATGTCCAACCTATAAAATTATAAGGAGTTAGTAATATTATGTTACCGTTGTTTTCAGAGAGTGTGCATACGATTTTCAGAATACTGAAAGAAAGTATATCATCTAAATGTTATCATCTTCATGGCCCGCACAGTTTGAGCGCCAATGGTGGTGGAAACAGGTTGTGTAATTATTTAAACTTTATAGTGTGGGCCTACAGCAGGTAAATGTGCACATTTTTTCTTAGCATATTTCGGTCGGCCAAACGTTGCACCGTCAGCGCACGCCTCTGGCTCTGGCTCTCAGTGCCTCACTTTCATATTTACGATATTTTGTTTTGTTAAGGCGAAAATCGCAGTCAGTGCCACCACTGTTCATCCGTTGTTCAAACTGTTAACATCTACTTCTCAGATAGACAACGGAACCTGCTTTCTATTTTGTTTACTATTTTCAATTTAAAAAAAATCAACGCGAACTATTTTCATGTCAACAAAATAAATGAGTGTTCCCCTAATCGAGTGACGATTTAGGTCTAGTTATAGAGGACCAGATCAAAACTGCACACGTAAGTCTTAATTTTTTATGTTTATTGTCTTGTATTACCAAGTCTCACAATTCCCATTCAAGTCATATTTATCTAAATTTAATCAAAACTAATATCGCACTTACGTGTATCATTATTATTGTATTTTTCAGATTTGTTATTGAAAAAAACGTTATTTTATAGATTAAATTTAGCATGATTTTTAAAAGTTAGTTAAACTAAAAAAGTTCTTTTTATGAAATTTAAAATTGGAATGGTTTTCCTTTTCATAAATGAACACAAAGAATGTCAAAAAAATATATACCTACTTACATAATAATATTCATCAATGGGAAACATCAATTTAATATAGTTTAAAACTAAAATGATACCTTCTATATCGATATAATAATATGATAGTACGAAATGTATTTTTAAAATCAAAAGCTACGGAATATAATATGTAAGTACACTAGCAATATTATTAATAATATACTGTGATTTTCTATTTAACCATACTTAGGTACATTTCACGAATGATCAACAATAATTATGTTATTTTAGTGTGAAATAATGAGTAGTAACAAGGTACGTTTTTATTGGACGTTCATATTTTTGTTGAATGCCATTATCGTTCTGGCTAGTGAAAATTTACTCACAAAAAGCTCTAGATGTGTTTTTTTTTTTAAATATGTTAATACTATGTTACTTACTCTTATGGTTGTCTTTCGTAATCTATTGGTTATCGTAAAACAAATATTATTCTCGTTGTTGCAAAAATATAATATATCTGTACTTACTATAAATATAATAAACTTTCTTGGACGAAAAGTCTATATATGGTTTAGGTGAATACCTACAACTTATTTTCTATAACGTGTATAAGGCATGGCTTAACTTATCAGCTTATCACACTACAGCCTAACGTGGATTTTAGGCGACTCAAGCAGAATCTTTCACTCTCCTCCAGTCATAGCGCTCGCAAATCTGATCAAGCCACCTAAATTGTGGTCTTTCCGCACTGCATTTTCCTATTTTCCTTCTGGAATATTAAACGTGAGATGCTTTTGCGTGCTTGCTAATACATACGTGTCACGTGGCCGGCCCATCGCAGCCGTTGGATTTTGATAAATCTGACGAGGGGCCTAAATGCTGCTGCAATTATTAGGCATTGATGTAGCAGGTTAATATAGCTACTCTCTGATATTCTAATCAATACACTTTACGGATGTGCAAGACATGATTTAATTTGCAAACAGTGTATAGCTACCTTGTCATTAAGTGGGTACTTATTAACTAAATATTTCACAACTTTTCACACTTTCTATTATTTACCCAAAGTTATGACATAAACATACATTCATAGGAATAGTTAATTGTACTTACTATTTACTGATATAGTAAATACAGTGTTTAAACAGGGCCGCAAGTGTGAAGATAAGGGGTGTCAAAACACTATCTTAAAAAATACTGAAATATTTAAAATATGAGATATTAAATAAATACATATGATTTATAAAAACGACACCGAATGGAAGAATGTAATTTTTGTAGCTGTTCCCTTAGCCAAGTTATTTTATCAACATTATAACCTGAGGACTTGGTAATAAAGTTTTCATGGTATTGTATTGCACTAACTTGTTATATAAATGCCAGTTAACAGTAAATTCTGTATCGAAGATACTGAACGGCGAAATCCTGGTCGCAAAAAACGTCCCAAATGGAGTAGTCGCTCAGTCAAAAGTATTGTTTAATCTTACTTACATACCGATTGCGCTCAACGAAAATAAATATTTGCAAAGTCGATACTTGAGTCGGTAGCTTAGATTTTGAAACCCTCACATAGTATACTAAAGTCGTATGTCCAAATCCCTCTCGGTTCTAGATTTTTCCTAATATATATTATGTTTATAATGGTTTTCCAAGTTCCACGTAGTACGTACCCACGTAAGTTATATTTAATACAAGTTTTGTAGGCATTCATGTAATTTACATAACGGTAGTTAACGATGATGATCATCGTCTGAGACATTCTTTCGTAATATTCAAAAATTATTTAAATTTAAAAATAAACCACATCGTTAATGAAATTTATTACACCGAAGTTACAAATGTTGTAAGCAATCATTAATGTCGAATAAACCTAAACTAGAAAAACAACTTACTGGCCCTTTAGCATTGCCTGTCCACGCACGTAAACGTGAACTTGGGATTTTCAGAAAAATGCAATAATACCTTTTTACTGGCGGTAATAGTCCGTACCGTATATTTTTTTTTATAAATTATTGGTAGGTAGATAGTAAATAATGGTAAAAAAAATCGTTGTAAACATACCATATTCGTGTGAAGCTCTGTAGTTTTGATAGAAAACAAGATACAGTCAGAGCGGCGCCAAGTGAGAGAAACCGATATAACAGGATTGCCGTAAATGTAGTTCAGAATAGCAACCGTAACAATACTCTTATTTGTCCTGCCCAATTCTACCACACTATCGCGTCTTCCCATAGTAATGGTTAAATTGTTCAACTGTAGTCAATGGCGGGTTTAGGAACTCGGTGTTCCTGGGCACTGACTGATTTTGAGGCCTCCCAATATAAAAAAATAAAATAAAATCCATGAAATCCAACTATCAACTTAGGTAGGTACCTATTAAAAATATGAATGTTGCTCTTTCGTAGAATCACATCATGTAACTAAAAATAGTTATTTGGTAAGGACGACAGTGATGGTACCATTATAATATTATTATTATTTAGTTTATTGTTACGTGGACAAATATGTTTATATTTGAGTGTTTATGATATAAGCTGCTTTGCTGTTAGTGGCATGAATGGTTATGGTTTGCGTAATATTGTATTCTCAATTTGTGAGAACTATGTATATTTTCAAGATATTGTAATTATTTAATATTTTGTTGACTGATTTGAATTGTTTCAAGGCCCCCTTTTAAATCGACTGCATCATCTGCGTCAAGGAAAATAGTATTGATTACATCAAATTGATATTCGGTAGATACTGTAGTAATATATTATTTACGAGGAAACAACCACATTATTTCATCATTAAATTAATAAATTTGTACTTAATAATAACGTTAGGTCACACGACCGATTAGTTTTAGTGTTATTATATTTTTTTGAATGTTGTTAGTTTAATTTGAATTAAAAATATTGTTTTTTGATAAAGCTTAAAATGCTTTTAAATTACTATCTTTCCAAACATATTTGAAAACCGAAATATTTTTAGTAATTATACAAAATCAAAATGATACATTTTTGTTTAAGTAGTAAAGTTACTATACATCCCTATCATGCATGGTGCGATAAAACAACCATAAAAGTAAAAAGGGTAAGAAAAATGCTAAATGAAGTAGATACCTATGCATATTTTCTGATATTTAAAAAAGAGTAATTTCGTCTAAATACATTAAAATGTTATCTGAAAACAAGACATGTAATTGAAAAATCATTTATTTATTTTTAGGTAGAAATTTAAAATGCAAATAAAACATCAGATCTTTGGTGTTCATCAAATTGATAAAGTGAGATGAAGGTTAACACTGAAATTCGCATTGTAATTAATTACAATGAGGTTCATAAGCAACAATGTTTATTGAAATACATACTTATTGTCTCATTATTCCAACATTTTAATAATATGAAAACAGTACAATGTAGTTTTACAATGAATTGAAAAAATGTCGTATGCTTGTTAATTCCTCATCTGTCCATATGACCCCAACTATAATAAATTATTATCTATAGACAATCAATAGAGGTAGTATATTATGATTTTAATTGGAATAAAATGTATAGTTTCAGAGGTAATATTATATACCTACCTTACTTACATAATTATTATAATACATACAACAAAAATACGTTATTTTTATTATGTACCTATACATACGAAAGTTGCTTTTTTATGGCACACTATAACGGTATTTTCAACGTGCGTTATTGAAATCTTTCATTTGAAGGTTCATACGTGATGATGGATGGTAAAAATATTTTATAGAAGTATCGAATTAAGCAAAAATTTTGAACTTAGTGCTTTGGACTGAACGGTTAATTATCATCAGTGGAGTACCTGCCTAATAATGCCTACTGTAAAACACAAACTGACATAATTAATATATTTTTACATATTTTGTATTATTGAGATCAATATATTATATTAAGTATATAATATATGAGTGATTTTCAATAAGAGGATATATTTTGTTTTAATTACCTGTCGCATTATTATGACACATACAGATTTTCCATCATTACTAATTATCTACCGATTGTTGTAACGATTAAATTGGAAATATGCATTATTTAAACTTTAAACGAAACATTCATGGCTGTGTTTATGATTAAGTGGTGATTTCACTTATACGATGATCGCAGTGGTGTTGTCACTTATGCAATGATCGCACTGTATTTAAAAGAACAAAAAGGGAAATTTCTATTTTCTTAAAATTTCGTGCAAGTCGACAAAAATATATAATCTCTTTCTTCTAAACAAAGTATTCCAATATGTTATATGATGTATATGTAGGTACTATGTAATACAACATAACATTTCAGTATAGTATTTTTTTAAGAAATAAGGAAGAAAATATTTATAATTAACACTTTTTTATTGACTTGTAAATATTTCACGATAATGGAAACTATCGTTTTTGTTTCCAAAGTATCTTGTGTAGTTATTTATCACATGTGATGATTCCATAACGTCAAATCACCAATTTATGTAAGGGCTTGTTTATACGAGCTTAGTACTAATCATTAGTACTCTCAATTCACACTAACACCAACATGTGTAAACAGGTCGAATACTAATGCTTATTTTATTACTGATTCGGCCTGTGGCGATATTAGTGCGAGTGGTGAGCACTAATGGTTAGCATTAAACCCGTGTAACTTAACGCCAATTCGACATAAATAATGATTGTTTGGACAAGTCGGAAAATCCTGTGACAATAAAGTTTTTGATACCCACATGTTTAGAATACTAAAAGAGTATATTGTATTTTTCTAATAGAAAAAGTATTTATCATTTTTTTCAAAATAAATGCTTGCAATACCGCACGTCACTGGCTATGAATACATATATAATGTACATATACATACACAATATTATATGAATAAAATGACCCGCATCATACATTTTTTATGAGACTTTGTAGCAAGTTGATTTATTGAACATGGATCGAAGTCGAAACTTGACCTCTACGTTCGCACAGTACACTTATCTAACCAAATATAATATACATAGAGAAAGTTATTTTTTTTAGAATACTATATAAAATATGAATTACCTGATGTAAAAAATATCTAACATTTTCAGTATCATACGATATTAAGCATTGCATAAATTATTTATAATATTTTCTAAGCAACGATCTAGATAAGTGAAAGTTGGTATACAGTATACACAATAATACATGATCACCTAAAGTCCTGTAAACTTAAATATATAAATCATAGCTATACCTAGGTTTTGATTTTTTTCACAAAGTTAGTCTTAACAACTTGATAATCATAATTTTATATGGTGGTAAAATAGAGCACTTAATTTTCCACCAAAAAATCTACAGTGGCTTTACAATTTTGTGGTAGTAACCCGAAACCACTAATAATAATTTTACCATAGTATAATGATTTGGTTTTCTTGTTATTTATGTACCTAAAACAAAAGCATGGTAGTATGTTTGAATTGCTATGTTAGTATTTTTGATTCTAGAGTTTTGAACGTACACACATTAATTATTACATCATTACAACAAAACTAAGTATATACAAGCAAGAATTCGTATAATAATTTTTACCCAATAATATATTTAATAAAAAAAATATATGAATGTCATAAACATCAATCTTTCAGTAGTCTTATCATAGTGGCCGCGAAAGAAATTTAAATCGAATTCAATGTCAGGTTCAATAAAAAGATACAAAGTTAAAAAAATATTTTATAAGTAATATATTATTATAAAATTTCATTCACGTTATTAAATAATCCGTCAGATTACTCAACGACTTAAATTAAATCATAATGACTATTATCGAGAATCACATTTGCATATTAAAACGGACTCGGTATTGATGTTATTTAGCGAAAAAATATAAAAAGACTAAATTTGCATAGAATATGAATAAAATTTGTAATTTTCAGTCAGGTGAATCCGCGATGAGAAAAACGTGTTCGTTTTTGACCAATTTTTTTTCATTTTGATAAGTCGGCGAAAACAGACAGTCTTTGGTATTTTAGATACAAAATACATTTATAAATAGTCTGTCGGCTAAACAGTAATTGTAAAAAAAAATACTGAAAGTATTTTATTGAAGTGCGTATAATATATTATTTGGTATAATTACATTTTGTAATGCTTTGAATTTAACTTGATTTAAATGTTTCAAACACACTTCCATGTTTATTTCTTTTGCGACCCAGAATGCCTTTAGGAATCTTTGCATTCGCCTACTTACGCAGTTATACAAAAAATAAAATAAATGTTATCACAATGATCATGCATCTGTTATTATTACAAAATTCTAGTTTTTCCACCAAGTAAGCTCAGTATTATTTTCTTACTTACCTAGTTAAAGTTAATTTGGTGCATATTTTATTTTTCATTATCAGAACTATTCTAGCGCATAGTCGCGGACTCGTATTACAATCAACTGACTCTAAAAAATAAATTTAATATTTCGGTTACATCAACAGACAATTATAATATTTTTCAAAATGAATATAATTATGCCTGCATGCATATTATATGATGTGCGTTCAGAAATTTCTTGTCATTAGTTATTGCAATACCTTACAGTAATTAATGTTTATAAACCGGATATATGTAATATTACTGTCATTAAATATTTAAATAATATTTTAACAATCCCTCAAATATTTATTAAATACATTTTGAATATCACAAAAAATACGTTGACATAATTATTTTATAACAAAAATTATGAAATATTATTTTACATATTATATAATATATAAATAATATTTTGAATTTATCATAACGCCAACCGATCTGAGAGGAGATTGATGGAGTACGGAAACACATTTTATTTATAAAAGACTATTCAATAACACGGAAGTGTTAATATCTATGAAACAAATTGCGTTTACATCAAATTCTGTACCTTTATAACTCTGGCGCCCTTTGTCGTACAAATAATCATATTATTCTAGAAACGTTTTATTTGTTATGTTATCTCTCTGCAGTATCTTGGGAAACTATTATGTTACCAAACATGAATATGGAAGAGGCCTCGGCTTGTTTCTATGCTAAACTTTGGGAGTTAATTGATACTAACGTACCGAAAAAATGCATAACTCCAATTCATCGTTATCCTCCCTGGTTTTCCAAACCCCTAATAAAAGTTATAAATGAAAAACTAAAGTATCATAGGAAATGGAAAAAGTACAGATGCATTTGTCATTTTAAGAAAAAGGCAAAAACGCCTTGCTAAAAAATGTTATGAAGACTTTATCTTACGGGCAGAAAAATCCATTAAGCGAAATTCAAAATCTTTTTGGTCATTCGTTAAATCCAAATCTAATGGGTCCAATATTCCCGGTGAAATGCTCCTTGATGAAAAAATTGTTTCGGATGGCAAATCTATATGTAATTTATTCAATGACTATTTTAAATCTGTATTTATTCCGTCATCCTTACAAACACCTGTTTTGCAAGATGTTAGTACTATGATAATTAATTCAATAATATTCACTCCGTCATCAGTTCTTTGATACATCAAAAACATAGACATAAATAAAGGCGCCGGTTCTGATCGAATTCCTCCCATTTTGATTGCTTCTTGTGGAGAAGAATTGGCCTCCCCATTATCAATTTTATTTAACTTTTCTGTTAAAAGCGGATGTTTTCCTGATGTATGGAAGTAAGCATTAATTACTCCAATATTTAAAAGTGGGGACAAAAGCGTCATTACTAACTACAGGCCGATATCCAAACTTCCTTTTTTCGGAAAATTGTTAGAAAAGATCATTTCCGACCATATTTTTGCAGCTCTACGTAACTTCATCACACCAAATCAACATGGTTTTTTTAGGAGACGCTCCGTAGAAACTAACCTACTCGAATTCACTGATTTCATACTTAATTCAATGGGCAGTAAAACACAAGTGGACGCTATATATACGGACTTTTCTAAAGCTTTCGACAAAATCAATCACTGCATCTTACTTAAAAAAACTCTGGGCCCTGGGGATTCACGGGGATTTATTCCGTTGGATTTCTTCATACATCTCAAATCGGTCGCAAGCTGTTGCAATTAAAGGATTCGTCTCCAGTTTTATACACATTCCATCTGGAGTACCGCAGGGGTCCCACCTTGGTCCCTTATTGTTCATCTTATATATTAATGATATGAGCACCTGTTTTCTTAACTCACAGTTTTCCATCTATGCAGATGACACAAAAATATATAAAAATATCTCTTCAGTCGATGATTGTATTGAGTTACAATCTGACTTAGATAGACTGTATAGATACTGTCAACTGAATCACCTTTACCTAAACGTCAACAAATGCTCGTCAATAACATTCTCCAGAAGTATGAACCCCGTCATCACACCATACAAACTAGGAGTCGAACCCTTGAAACGCAGCTCAAAAATACGTGACCTGGGTGTTATAATGGATAATAAAATGAATTTTAACGCTCATATCAATGACACCATCAATAAAGCATTAAAATTACTAGGTTTTATCCTTCAGATCTCTAAACCATTCAGATCACCTGATGTTCTGAAGGTTCTTTACTTCTCTTATGTTAGATCCTTAGTTGAGTATGCCTCTGTCGTGTGGAATCCACAGTACGTTACTTATATAAATCGGTTCGAAGCGGTGCAAAAGCGATTTCGCAAGCACGTTAATTTTAAAGCCTACTGTTATGATTTATCTAATTCTACTTCGACCGCTGCAACTTTTATGGTACCATCTTTGGAAAGTCGACGTTCTATATCTGATCAATATTTTCTTTTTTAAAATTATCAATGGTTTTGTTGACTCGCCAAACCTACTCGAAAGGGTGGGTTTCCATTGTCCATCAAGATTTACACGAAACCAGACTTTGTACCATATCAGTCGTAGCGGTTCTAATTATGCACAAAACTCCTTTATTCTGCGCTCTTGTTTAAATTATAATATGTATTTCTCCACCGTTGACCCTTTTAATAATTCACCTGTTTCATTTAAACATGCTATCTCAAAAATTTTGTATAAATAGATATATAATGTATTTACTTATACATATATATTAATTCTTTTATTTTTTATGTTACTTTTTTATTTTTCTTTTGTATATTATTTAATGTAACTGTTTGTTTTCCTTAATAAATAAAAAAAAAAAAAAATAACACTGACCCATCATATTGAGACTATGAAAGAATCCTTTTTGAGCGTATTTGAACACACCTGTGGTCCAATAATCTTTAATAATTAAGATTCTTTAATATTTGTCTATTTCACTATGACTTATGTATGGCAAGTGCCACCCTTCGGCAATACACAACGTAAAATTCAGTTTTTCAGACTTTTGTCCCCTGAATCGTGCCGTCAGGACGTTTTGCATCCCTACCACCACTGAGCGCATAATATATCGTCGGTGTTTTGTAAAAAGGGCGAATTAACCAAAATGCTACTTTACAGGAGGATTTTTAACTTTTAACATTTATTTGTTTTTTACCTGTAGATGATTATAAACATCCAACAAGTTTATAATAAAGCTTAGAAAGAATACTGTCATTATAATAGGTATTATTATATAAAATTTTAGAAGGCCTAATATGTCACATTTGCTTTTTATTTCGTAATTTTAATTAATTTAATTTTAGTAGATTATCGTTTTTAAGTACTTTTCTGTGGAGATAAAAATTCGCCGTTTTTACACAACAGAGCTAGTGGGGTACATATTGTATTTTCATTAAAATCTTGATTTCGCCAAAATGGTTGATTCGCCCTTTTTACAAAACAAGGACGATATAGTATAATACTATAATATATAGTATAATAAAAGTTGAAGTTGGAAGTTGATTCAAATAAATATTCCAAGCAATGTAGTAAAATGCTTTAACTATTTGAAGTTCATGAATATCTATTATGTATTTGTTTGCCACATTTTTTCTACATCCTAGGTATCACACATAATATATCACATTTTTTAAATATATGACGAGGTTTATATCACATATTTTATATTATATTATGAACATATTTTTAAAGCAGTAAAACTGTCTAAAATAGAGAAATATACGAGTAGTGTTATAAAGTTAAAGGTAGGTACCATACATTTCTAAATGTCAGAATAATCCGGTTATATCTATTAAGTTTTATCAAATATTCGAGAAGTTAAGTCTGCAATGTTTGTATTGCCATTTAACTGCAGTTTTTGGTGAAGTAAATTGAAGCTAGGTACCTATTTATTTAGAGCGCGTTTTTCTAATGAATTTTAGTGAAACGCTTTTGCAATATAAATTTCACACTACAGTAGATACGGAAAACACTTCTTACAAGAATTTAGTCTATTGTACACTTACTTTACAATCTTTACGTTTACATATAATTGTATAGTTTATTTTTTCATATTTTCCTGCTCTCATTTATTCTCTGTGGAATTTGATGTGGTTGCACGTTCGAAACACTTAATGCAGATACTTAAAATAGTATTTTATTTGATTAGATAAACTGCAACTCAAAATATGTGTTCATATCTGTAGGCTATAGACTGCGACGACATTCATTTTTAACTATTATTACTAATGATAGTAATTGTTCAACGAATGACCTACTTGTACTGTAATAATTAAATATGTTTCGAGAAAAGTCATATTAACAATTTTAGTGAAGGTAATATTATCTACATCAACAATGAAATATTATCATCATGCTCTCCTTTACCACATCTCAAATCCCCTCTCAACATGTTTACGAGCCTTTTCCCATGATGTGAATATCAAGAAGCGGTATTTAAACTTGTGCTAGGACCAAGAAGAAAATTCCATGACACTGGCTGTAATTTTAGAACGTTTTTCTTAGCTCGTATTCTTATTTGTCCGGTGGTTCTTTGTCCGGTACAAATCTTGTAATCGATTTTCAACTAACTTCCCGACTAGCTAGACATTTGAAACTTTTAGAATATACCAGAACACGATACCAATGCATAATACTTTTAGCCATCTTTAAGTAGAATTGAATTCATTTTCAGTTAATTCTGTTTTGTATGAAAAGTTATTTCGACACCATTATTGGTTGTTAGGGGGTCTGGGGTCCTAACAACTAAATTATTAATAAATACGTGCGTTACTATGGAAATCAATATGACATGTCAAGTAAATTTTTTTAATCGTTTAAGCTAGTCAAGTCAAGTTTATATGGTTCAACAGAATTTAAAGACGTTGTATATAAAAAGTTCTTTTTATCTTGTAATTATTATTGTTAATGACATGCACCAGAATCAGGAGTATTTATAGTTTGATCAATTTTATGGTTAGTTCGACTATTGGCTTGATGAAAATATATGTTTTTTATCGTAGTATGATGCCTTTTTATTTATTTTTAAAGATTTGAATTTATCTACTAATTGCGAAGACATTGCACCTCGCGGAAACTTGGACCAATAGACTCTCCTTCCAACTTGATTACCGAAACCATATTAAATCATCAATAATAAATTAATAAACTTTTAAAAGAATGCGAGATATACCTAGAGATTTTGTATAATATTATTTACTCGTAAACTATGTTATATGTAAAAATTAACCGGCTGAGCCAAAATCCATGTAAATATCTCAGAAGTAAGTCATTTGATTGTTTCCTCATAAAAAGATCTTCAAATTCGTCATTGTTTACCATAAACTATAAAATAATAATCGCAGCCCACCGCTCCGTGTAATTACTGTCATAAAATTAAATACGTATAATAAACATGTTGAATTTTAACCTACTGTCAGTTGAACAAAGTTTTAAAGCACCACGTGAATATGATTTCACTTATGCTTTTAGGATGCTAGTGAAAAAATACTGTATCAGGAACCGGAAAGAAATTATTTTTTTAGAATGTCGGCGGTTTTAAAGGTGTGGTCGGCAGACATTATTTTATACGTTCACTATTATAATGATTGTTAGAATACATATACATATAAAAGTATTCTGAACCGGCACGCATTCGCAACAATAGTTTATTCCTTCTCTGATTGATATTCAAAAAGAATAAAATCGTGTTATCGAAAGTACATAGCAAGTTCATTACTTTAAGTTACGAGATCATTCAAACATTGAGAGTCATAACTAAAATTATTATTATAATTGACCGCTTTCACTGGCAAATTATTACCTAATACATTTATTCATATTAACTGTAACAGGTAGCGTGGCGAAATATTTCCAAATCCGCAATAGTTGTGGAAAATAAATATGACATTAATTTATAATATATTTATAAATTTTTCGTAACAACGGCCTTCAACAAATTTATTTGCAAGGCTGTGTCAGGGAGTTTAAAATGTGTCAACACACACATCAATTGAAAGGAAAGTTTTGCAAATTAACTAATGGTTAATACATTATGGACTGAATTAATTAAAAGAGTGTCAGCGGGTTAATATCAGTTAACTGGATTATTGGAACATTATTAAGTACCAAGGTGAAAGTTTCAAGCTCAGTCAAAAATGTCCGTGTGCTATTTAATCTGTTATATAATATTATTTGTGATAAAATTGAATTGGGTCCATAATAAAGTTATTCTATTTTTTATTTTAAGAAGTGCGAATTCTTTCCTTATGGCAATGAAAGAATTTCACACGTTTTTCTGGAAGTAAATGCGATTATATATTATTTTGAATCAATTCTTTTAACTTCAAGTATTCGTTTTCTGTAATTCTCAGGTCTTCGAAACAATAATACGGATACGTTGCATGATGCTGTCTGTCGTGTGGATTATTTTTATATTTAAAAAATCTGACTTTACCTGTTTCATAGGTACATTTTTTCTCCGTATAAGTAATACCTACGATATTATTTATAATGTTTCGTTATTAGTAAGGACGTTGTTTGACACGTTCTCACTTATAATACTCGTATTAATAATAATTCTTTTCTTATGGCGCACTTTGTATTTTTATCTTTGTATATGCCAATTATTATTATATAATAATACAGTTTTATTCCTGAATAAATAAAATAAAGTAATACTAAAGCTTAGGAAAAAGCTTGACAACTTTATTATGTAGATAGAGAGAATAGAATAACTATGCTTCTTTACCGGACAACTGAAATGATAGAACGTACGTTTATGGTTAATGAAATTATTTTTGATTTAATTATGATCAGGAATGAATGTATTAAGGTTTAATTAATACATGAAACGTTATGCGTAACAAACACATGAAAAAGCGTTTTTTTATTTCCAATTAATTTCAAATAAAAAGCAGCAGTTTTGTTGTTGTCCGATATATTTTGTTTTATTTGCGGATTTTGATTAACCTTTCCTGTTGTTGACCCCGAGCAGACGTCTGTATTTTTTTGGATTTTTTTAAAGCTGCTAATTTGATTTTTTTTTAAATTTATTATGCTTATGAAAAGGAACAAAACAATTTCAAGATTACTGAATCATTCACAATAAAATTAATGGAAATACATGTGTTTAAGGGTCTTCCATATATAAAGTCGCATCATAAGGGGTTGTCTGATGTAATGTGATGCTTTGTGACGATGGGGAGATCCCTCTCAGGATGTATAAAATATGACTTCAGAAAACTATCAAAATACAAACTGAGAATAAAATATTCAATGAGATCGATACTGAAATCGATCATTCACTGAAGAATTTGTTTTTAATGAATGTGTTATAACAATCAAAGTAATTTAGAGAGGGGGGTAAAAGATGTTGTGGCGGGGGTAAAATACCGAAAATCGTGTGACGTCATTAAGTTTATGGACGTCTCCTTATACCCCATTTACACGTATATACGTCCATATGGATTAACTGCTGACAATGCGTATTATCGGGGTCATAACAAAAAATGTACATGTAAACATGTATTATCGTGCAAATTGCAAAATTTCATGCAGGGATGAAAAAAGCTCAGAAGCATCTGAATTTTCACGCGACAATTAAACTGTGCGATATCTGCGCCTGCGCAGTAGAACGATAGTGACAAACCTGCCGGTAAAAAAATGAACTACACCGCACAGAGACTCGTATTGAGAATAACCGATTTCACGAGCTGTCAAATAGTACCATACAATGGCAACATCACGTCACGCTTATTTTTACTCGATATATTACGCGATTATCGTTATAGCTTAAAATACACACTATCGGTGCAAGTAAATCCATGCACGTGTACAGGCGCATAATCGTATTGGACTTATTTTAATTTAGTAATTTTATGGTATTTCGTATTGATATTTTGAATATTATATGGCAAATTATAATTTAATGCAATCATCCAAATATCTATTATACGATTAAACGTGATAATAATAATGACTGCGCTGGTATATTTCAACGTGACGTTTTGCAACAGGAAAATAAGCAAATATCTATATATTTTTGTTATTTTGAAACGTGATCTAAAAAATATATTTACCTAAGCTATTAATTGTCTTAGTCAGCGACATTCGTAGTGGAATTACCCGTCTTGATAATAATATTAAAGGGTACTGGTTCACAAAAACAAAAATATGTCAAACTGGTACTGTAATTAATTTATTTTTATGTTTGGAGTTTGCATCTTATTATCAATACAGTTTTACGAGTATCTACGTCAGATAATATATATGTATATTGTCTTAAAGAATGGTGACGTAAAAACACCATGCCACATGCCTTTTTGTAACCACAAAAATTGAAGGTATTTTATTTATCATCCAATGCTTCTTCGCATGAGTTCTACATAGTCCTGGGGCATATGAAATTGAATAATTAATAATCAATAAGATTTCGAATGATAAAATGTACACGCGGTGAGAAATATAGATAGTGAAATATTCTCGAAAAATACGAGTCAATTGTAAACTCTATTAGAAAATTTAACGAATACATTTATTTCACCATATAAAAAAATAATAGTATAATGCAGTGTTGCCACAAAAAAATGAAAAAGACTTGATTCTCAATAATAATTAAAGACGACGTGATATATTATTTTATATATGAAAGGGCATCATAATTACAGATACATACGTCTTTTGTACAAAATCTACAGATTATTTAGACTTAGGTCTCAAAGATCTCTTAAGTTTTCATCGGAAAATTTACCCATGATCAACGTTTTTATTATCCAAAATAAAAGTATTGGATACTTAATAAAGTAAAAGTTTGTCCTTAACCGTCAATGTATCAAGAAATTTACGTAAAATAACCTTCTTGTTTTATAATTTTGAATTAAAAAAAGTTATGTAAATAATTCTCAAAGAATTTATGATTGATTTTTCATTTTATACAGCTAATGCCCAAAGTGAAACATAAAAAATAAAAATAAATCCACTGGAATTCAACATGTTTCAAATTTGATCACATTATGACGACCGTGAGAGATAATATAGGTGGTACCCCAGATGAAGTAGAATAAAAGTCTATATAAAATTAGATTGTCTGTTTGCCGGTTAGTTTGGTTATAAAAACTACACTGATGATGAAACATGCACAGCTTATCGACTTCTCGATTCTTGATATCTCAACACAAAGCACCATCAAAACTAAAGAAAGACATGAAACCGCATAATAAATAATTAAAAAAAAATATAATAACATGGATTGAATTACTTTATGCTGACGATTTGAATGATGTACTCAAAATTGAAACGAGCTGAAAAATGTCATACTATATTGCAACGATATCTCAATCCACTTGAAAGTCGATCAATAAAAATAAACTTTAATATTATAATACTGACAAAATATGTGTTTACATTACTTATTGTAGGTCAGAATCCCTGATTAAAATAATAATGTTACTATGTAATGTCAATCGCGTGCGATGGCCGAGTGGTAACGTGTCCGCTTAATAAGTTATGAGTCTAGGGTTTGAACCCCGGGTCTAGCGTATGCACATGTTGTTTTTCAATAAACGTTTTGACACAGAACTTTGAGCTAGTCCTAATACGTTGAATAAGTGTTGCGGACAAGATACATTTCGGATGGAAATGGAACTGCCAAAAAGCTCGATAAAGCGTAAATCCGAGGTGGAAGATCTTGGCGTAATTTTGACTCGAAATTATTTTTTCACTCATATACTACTTACTTCCACAATTCTGCGTACAGTAAAGCTTCTAGTATTCATTGTGCAAAAAATCTCTTCGATATTTTTCACGTTATATAACTATTTTCCTTTCGATAATTCTTCAAATGATTTTTTCGACTATGTTTCCTCGATACATGCTTGCTTTACATTCTCTGGAATCTTGAAGGTCACTTCTATCTACTCTCAAAGAAATTTCAGCTGTTTTCACGAGGGTTGTTTGCCAACCCACCATGGAGTTGGATTTATATGCATCCGTCAATTATCTGCGTGGTCGCAGCCATGATTTATTATAGATGAAAACGGTTTCCTCGCGTCATGGTTATCAACCACTATTAGAGAGGGTTTCGAGTCTAGTCGATAGGCTCCCCAGAGACATTTACATTTTCAGTGATTTGTATTTTGTTTTTAAAAGAATGTTTTATCATTTAACGTTATTTTTATTATTTACTTCTCTCTTATCAAATGAATCTTATTTTTTTATTTTCCTTGTTTTATTATAACCAGTTATTTTTTTTTAAATTTAAATGTCACGCCGAGAATGTCCTGTTGAATGTTTATTGTTAAATATATAAATTAATTTAATAATTAAAATCAGTACTTATGTATAATATACTTCTACATTGTGTATATCGGTCTAGTTTTCTTTCCGTATTTCACGTGGCCGAAGTTGGGGGCAATCGGTAGTTATTAATATTTATTATAATATAATATGTAATATTCTGAAAATGCAACTAACTTCATTAAGAAATAGAGCCAAATTGTTTGGACTTTGGATTGTTATGGAACATGTGTACATATTGCGATTGAAGCATTATGCCAGAGTAATTATGATATTATAGCCATGATGTATGATTTATAATGCCTGGAGATAGCGATAAGGTAATGACACTCGTCTGAGGCGGAGACCTTCACGGTATGGCGGTCCTGAATTCCACTCTCACAACAGAAATTGCGGACAAATAATCACAATTCACGAATCATGCAACCCACCGCACACCAAAATAATTCCGGTTGACGGCATTCTTAAATTTCACTTTCTCCCATCTCTCACTGGTATTGCCGCAGTGGCGTGTCCACCACTCGTTGAAAGGAGGATACCTACATAACATAATATTAAATAACAACTCCTAGTAAAGTTTCGGTCACATATTTAAGTATCTACATTCTACACGTATTATACAGATATATTTAAATATCAAAATAATCAAGAATTCAATCACGGATATATTCATTAATTTATTACAGTTTTTCTTCTTATTTTTCGTCACCACCCTCATGACTGAAGATCGTGATTGAATATGTGTTTCGGAGCTCCGAATCAGCTTTATCCACATTTCGGTAGCCTTTTGGCGGATGCTATAAGCTTTATAGTGAATTCTTTCTCATGGTTACACCACATTATCGGTATTCAGTGTTCATCCATTGTTTTTTAACCTGACAAATTACCCAATACAACCAACTTTTTCAAATTTTCTGTTTTTGATCTGAAAAATAATTTGTATAAATGAAACTTCAATACGTCAATTATGTTTATTTTCAAACTGTTTACATAAATTGTATACTAAACACGTTAATTTTCACTTATCAT
The DNA here is from genome assembly GCF_057557595.1 of Rhyacophila brunnea. Classification (NCBI taxonomy): domain Eukaryota; kingdom Metazoa; phylum Arthropoda; class Insecta; order Trichoptera; family Rhyacophilidae; genus Rhyacophila; species Rhyacophila brunnea. The sequence goes on from NW_028233350.1 coordinate 23,603,600, forward strand.
TATTATATGGGGAAAAAGTTAAATAAATATTCATAAAAACATGTTATACATATCTTATAAATAATTTTAATTATAATTAACGAAGAAGGTATGTATGATGTGAATGATATTTCGTCTATTATGACCGTGTATTTTTTTAAATCAATTTATTGTGGTGGTAGTGTAATTCATGCCCATTCTGTTACAGCATGGAATTCAATTCATCTGGAATATATATTGTAAATGTTTTCACGTTTAATTACTTTAATTTAATTACATAAAATAAAATTTATTAATTGTACTATGCGAGGACGCCACTGCACGGATAGCGGAAGAGCGGTACTTGCTTTGTAGCCGAATTATTATCGCTTGCCTCCCGATCATGATTGCCGCAAGCCACTGTGTAGGTTTTTCTTGTTGGTAGTAGTAGGTATCTAACTATAATACAATGTCAACGTCCACGTTTATGTTTTGGAAGTTTTACAGTTTCTTAATTAACAAAAAAAAAAAAACAAGAAATCACACGCATTCCTACAATATTATAATGTGCTGCAATAAACGAAACATTTATTCATATTTTAAATACAATTAGCCGAATAGTATGTATTGGTTTAATGTTGTCAACAGGACTTAAATAAAAAAAGGATTATTAATATATTGTGGTGAACTGGTAATAAATCTATTTTAAATAATCAAAAAAAAAAATAGCATTTTCTATGCGCCCTCGATTATCAGAAAGTACCCATAGATATGTTTGGCATAGCACTAACCAGTGACCAGTTACTATTATCCAGTCCCCAAACTATTGAACATAATATTTAAATATGAAATTCAATTAAACTTTGAACTTCAACAATTAAGTTTTTACGGTTAAATTTGAATCGATTTTAGTGACCCTGCTATACATAATATATATATATTTGCCATGGGTGAATATGTATGCTAACAACGATTCAAATGAAATAGCACAAAATGAAAATCGATTAGAATTTAAATTTAAATTTCAACAAGGGTTTTTCAATTTCAATTTATAAAAATTGGACAAAAACCGCACGATAAACAAAAATCAGTTCTAAATAATCAAATATTTAAATAAAAATGTAAAATAAGTAATATGTTGTTATTAGTTTTAAAAAAAATATCGTTTATATTTCCTACATGTATCAATAAATCCATTTCTTATAGCATAATAAATACCTATGTATTTTCACAATTATATTAATTTGCATATGTATTTTATTATTATAACATAATATAATTAGATTCGGTTCTATACAATATAAAAAGAACACACATTTTTGTCACCATTATAATGTACAACTCTGATCATCTCAATAACTCTATCAAGTATGACTCAAATTGTACCAACAAATTAAAAATTATTTTAGAGCTTTTTAGGCGTTGTTTTTTTCTATGAAAATTCATTACGGATTTATAATCGATATAATATTATATTCACACTGCGAAAGATAAGAACTGTGTAAATGAATATAATATAACCAAAATACACGGTCTATTCCTAGTTTAAATGTTTGTTAGTAATCCCGTAGTATTATTTAAAAAAATATGACGAGAGTTCAGCGTATCAACTTCTCCAATTACGCACATAAAAGTATTTCAAAACGCCTGTATTTTATTCATGTTTCGAAAATCACACCAATTCGGCAGCGCAATGCACAGGACCGAGAGAAGTGGAAGCAGCTTGAAGAGGCCTTCATCCAGCAGTGGATAGATTCAGGCTGATGATGAAGATGATACGACACTCACCATATAATCAGTGCAGTTTCCTAATTATCTCTTCTAGAATATGTTTACATACTTACCTACCATAGACATCGGCCTTATAACTTCTGCTCCAATTGTCGACATCATGTGGCAGATGATTTTGATCAAAGAGTCGGTGTTAATTATTTTGGAAATTTAGCTATTTTTAATTTATTGAGGAATTGAATGACAATGCTATTTAATGCTGGCTATAACTTATAACTAACAATCAGGTTTATATTGAGTGGATAAATTCATTGTGAAAATATATTATTATCTCAAATACTTTCGCTGTGTTGATCGATCGTTTAGCCTTCTTTTATATGGCGCTCATCCAAAGAAGGCTGAACTGCTTCATCTTTCTCTCTTTCTCTCTATCTCTCTGTACTCTCGTATGAATATATTCTGTTCATTTTTGTGCCTCTCATTATTTATTGTAAAATTTTCGAGTTTAATGGTACCAGTTCTTCGGGTGGCGAGATAGGTGTAGACCTGTAGACTGTAGAGTGTAGGCTATAATTATTAATACATGGCACAAAGAAAGTGTAGGTGCTTCTAAAAACATAATATTACATAACCATTTCCTCATTTTAGGTGTACATAGGACTGCTAACTTCTGTGATGTGACTGTAATTTTGTATTTTCGTCTTTAAAATAAGTAGACTACGTATTAGTAATTACTTTTACGAAAAGTAATTATAAATCAACAAAATATAATACATCTTCACACAATAACATTCAAAATAGTATTATGTTTCGGATTACATATAGGTAGGTATTAGTGTTTTTTTTCCATATTATATATTTCATAGTTTAATAAAAGTAATTGCATACGTACTTATCTGCTTTTATATTGCGTAGAGAAATATGAACGACAAAAACTTTTTTTAAATTTTAAATATTTGTGAAGAATTTTGTTCCTGAATTCCGATAGGAATATACAGTTAGACCCTAGTATAATCATTACACAGTATCGAACATTTTATTTATCTGATCTAGGAAATATTTATTTGTCAACATTAATACCAGAAAAATACACGCTCTAATAGCAACACGGTCTAATCCTATAATTTGTTATGTACTAATCCCAATCTTCTATTACATTTATGTTTTTCAACAATAAATTATTCAACAGAGTAAGATTTCTTTATTTAAGTCAAATACCATATCGTTTATCAATGTGTTACTTATTATACCGAGGGTGATGAAAAACGCCTGATTAAATTATTGTAACCAGGGGCCGTCAAAGCCGAATCTACTTACGATTTTCAATGTGTTTTCCTTAATAGGTACACCGTAAGCCTTTTTCTAAATATTATATTGCGCCCTCGATGATAAAAAGATTGCAAACCCATGGATTAAAAAAAGCTGTGGATTTGTTGATCACAAATCATGTACTGGTTCATGTAAGATTTTTGTATATCCCCGTAAAAACCCATGCAATATTATATTATGTAGGTATAAGATTTTCAGGGGGTAATTATTTAATTACTCAAAATGTATGGAGAATAAAAAGTAGAAGGGAATCAGCCACTTTTTGCTAGAATGTCTACGTGGCATACAAAAATGTACTTATATAAAAAGTTTAAGCTGTTATTTTTTAAAAAGATATTTCTGGTTGAAAAGTTAAGAATAAATTTCTATAGGCAGTCCTAATTTTGACAGCATTCATTGTATGTAAAGTAGGAAAGAAATTAAATTATCGTAGAAAGTGTTGTGTGTGTATCTATAGTCTATGTGTGTGTCGATCGAAATTATCGTTCAGTACATTACAATTTACGTACACGTTTGTGCTTATTTATAATGTGTGTCGTTTTGACCTTTACCTTTAGCACGATGTTAGAGCAACCTTAAAATTATAGTATTCACTCTCTGCAGAAATGGAAATTGAGGTCACTTTTCAATAATAAACTGTTGAATATGTTTTGTGACACTACGCGTACCATTTTAGTCGATTGTGACAATTATTTATTTTATTATTCATCTGAACTTTCTTATTGAGTTGGTATTTAACGAGCGTGCGCAGTGCCGTCATTCGACCGGTTCGCAAGGGTTAGTCCGAACCGGTTGTTGGCATCGAAAATCATAGTGTGTGTCATATTGTAATTGGCGCATGCACTCAAAATCCTTGAAATACACATTATTATAATATAATAATTTAAATATAAATGATGGAAAAACCGCAGCACTATTTACTTTTATATGAAAAGAAAATTGGGACATCTTTGTAATTAAAGACAATTTGTTGTAGGAAGTACTAGAAAGAAATTGAAATTTCAAGACATTCATAACATGACATGAAACATAAAAGCGAAAATTAGTAACAATATATAATATTATTTAGGTACTTTGAGTGAGCTAAATATAATATGGCAATTTAAGATATTATTAAACAATATAAAAATAGTGGAATATATAGTTATCAACACGAATTTTCCCTCTCAATGGCAAAAGTTTTAAGTTTTAAATTTAAGTTATGTATACAAGAAAATAGTGCGGGACAAAGTTAAATTGGTGGGCCGAAGTTTAGTAGAACGTATAATATCATATATCTCTTTCGTAATAACTGTAATTCAGGTAAGATAGAAATCTAAAAAATAACTACGATGTCTTAATAATAAAAACACTCGTCTATCTAACGGACAAAACGACATTTTTTAATTAACTGAAAAAAAAACAAATCTTTTTATCGTGATAAATTTTTCGGCGATTGTGTAATATTTCAATTGAACGCATACAATGTGTCGTTTCCAGTAAAATTTACTTTCAAAAACGACGCAGACAGCACGATCTATAAAATCTGACATCGACAGGTGTTTAACAATTTCACTGCACGCAATATCCAATGCAATTCTATTATATCATATCACTTTTTACTGTACTATTAAAAAACCTTGATACTAGTTATTATTTTATCATTAGATCTTAAATCAATTCAAAAAAATCTTACGCAAGTCAGACTAGATCTCAATGCTTTTTTACAGTCTAAAATGAAATGTAATATTATTATATTGGCAGCACTTTCTTTCATTTCATTTTTTTTATGAAAGTTAGTTTTTTGCATCTGTTTAAATAATAATCGAATGGTATACTTATTGAAAATAGTGTTACTATTTAAAAAAAAAAACAAATTTAAATAAATGACAAGAGTTAATGTAACATAATATTATAAAATATGACTATGTAATTTGGCTAGGCAGTTTTCTGTGAGTGAGGAAAATATATAAAATGCTATAATTAATAGTATACCTTCATGATGGCTATATGAAGATACAATACATCGCACGGAAGCTTTTGAAATGTGGTTGCATATTAATAAGGGTGATGTGGAGCCCATGAACGGTTATGTTACCGACTTGCCTCGGTTTGATAAAAAGAGGGAGGTACTTAACTATTAATAGTGGAGCAATTCAATTCAGTTTATATTGGCTGTGTGTTGAGAAATTGGACCTGGAATTTGGGTGTGAAATGGACAGATGTTTGACGGTTGGGTCAAATTTTCCAGATAGGCATCACTGTGCTTATAATGCCGGAAGTCATGAGTTAGCGAAGAAGAATTTAAATATTAACAAGAATCAGATGTTTGAAATTAAATAAATCGATCAAATTAATACAAATGAACACAACCTCAGTTATTGTATTTAATTTAATATACCAAAATCACAATCTTAAAAAAACACTTCGTACAGCTACTAAACAATAGAGTTTTCCGTTTACATAACAAGAATGCACGCTTTTCTCAAAAATTGTTATAATATAGCGTTTTGAGTAGGTATCTATATATTTTTATGTTAAGTATGCAGTGTTTTCTTTTATTTCTTACATACATATATGCACCAAACATCTCGCGAAGCTTTTGAAAGAGTTCATACGTGCTTTAGATAAAGTTATCACGAATTCGGCGTCGATGACTGATTAGTGAAAGTTAAAAATACACCAAGTAATTATTATTGATGAATCGATATGTTCTCAAGTTATTTGCATATTTTTTATAAGTTTATGATATAGGCTAATGCATATTCGTTAATACGATACATGTTTATAATTAATACGTAATCGGATTTTAAAAAAAATACTTGAATGATTGCTCACGTTGCTTTGACATGAGTGTCTTCTTAATAGAATCGGAAGACGTTTGTATATTATATCTTCTCAGGAAAACCGATTGCTTAATTTTGTGCGGTTTGCTTTTACTAAGTAAAATAAATATAAGATAGGTCAGTGTTATTTTAGTGTGTTAAGTAAAGTTTCATTTTCATATTTGCTAACACGTTTCAAGATACATTAGTATTTCTTTTTTATATTTATTATTTACTGATTACTTACTTAAAAAAACATTTTAAGTGTCATTATTGAAGTTGATTTAATGTTTTTTTTTTAAATTTCCTCCTTGCAATATTTGATTTAAAATGTAATGCAAATACGACAAAATGTTAAATGTACGAAAATGCAGTGTTTATTTCCTAGCAAAATAGTTCGGATAAAATCACGTTGCATAAAAAGTAACATCGACATTTTCTTTCACAAATTAATTAAGTATATCTGCATCGGCCATATAAATATAATGTATCACAATTTGATTTCTTTATTATTATAACATGTATCTTTGCTTAAGCTAACACAAATATTTTGTATTTTGAAATTTGTAAAGTGAAAAGTATTTTAATTTGTTATTAGTAATTTTATTATTGATTTTCTTTAACCACGGTAAGATTAATCTATTATTATTACACATTTATAATTTATTTCCATTACATATTACATTACATATACAATAATAATTTTTATATTTTGTTACTCACTTGTCCTCGTATTTCGACATTGCCAATATCCTGTGGTTTTAAAAAAAAAACCTTTTGTTGAATAAACATAGTTTTGTAATTTGTGAATAATTGAATCCAACAATTTTAGGATGACTGATCGATCCAAAGTATGTATATGAAGTACCAATCTGCATTTGATTGAAAACTGAGAGTTACAGATTAACGTAAAGAACTTTGCGGTGAATTGATGTTAGCAGAATCGTGTTTCATACTAGTGTGTCTCTCGTAATGAAAATGAAAGTACACTAGTACGTGATATATTAATAATCGTATACGTGTTATTACATAACAGTGACATCCTAATATTTTTTAATTAAACAAATAAAACTATATAATATTATCTCAGACGCAGAAAAATCATAATGATGTTTTGCAGTTATTAATGAAAATCTGAAAATTATTTGTAGATATGAATAAATTAATTAGTGTTAGGGTTGTCAATTAATATGTGTGACATAATGATGCAATGGTTCGTTTAATTTTTCTTCATATGCTATGTGGCGTTCCTTTGACTTTTTGAAAACTAATTGGAATCATAATTTTCGTATCTCACTGTTGAACATCTTGACTCTTTTTAAATATCGACGTTATATATTACTCTATATTCTGCCATCCGTATAGCTGAACATAGTGTGAGGCTCACAGCGTCCTTTGATGAGTTGGCGACCTCCCTCTTCTGTGTCGACTTTAGATATTTCCACTGTTGATGACTGACAATTATGCTCTCCAAATTATCGTTTTTACTTTTGGCTAAGTGACCAAAGAACTGTACATATATTTAGATACATAATTTAGAGAGCCGGTCCTTCAGTTTTATTTCTTCCAGAAAGGAGTCGTCAGCTATGTCGACCATGGAATCTTTAATAAGCTCCTACAACACCATATTTCAAAAGCATCAATAACAGATCGATATATTATAGTACAGCTTTTCCAATATTTGTGTACAAGTCCTTCATCGCTTCCTTTGTAATGCATATTCTGAGATTACACTCTTTATGTGTTTGTCAACAATCGTCGTTGGAGAGATATGTGTATGATGGAAATTATTTTATTTGCAAGGTTTACTAAGAACACCACTGGATATATTTAAATATAATATGTTGGTATTTATATAGGTACACCTACCTGTACAAGTTTCTTTGAAAATCAATTTAGCTGTAACCGCAGCTAAATGCCGTGTCGGTTATTCTGAGAGATCAGGGCATTTGTCATTACTCATTTTATTCATAATATTTATAAACCATTCACAAAAAAACTGTCAGCTAACTTGTTGCAAAATTGATTATTGATTATGCCATTTGTCGAGACTAAAAGACGAATTACACTGCATTATGCATTTGTGATATAAGCATAGCTTTCTACAAACATTTTTCAAATAAAACCAATAAACACTCATAAGTGGCGTTACTTATTGAATGTTTGATCAACTAGATAAACAGTGGTAAACCGATTGTACGCGGGAAAATTCTCTTGTCACGGGGGCGGAAAATGTTTTTTTGAATGAAATTTTATGTTGTACCGACCCTGTTTTAATTTAAAGGGCAGTTAAAAACGATACGCAGCACCTTGAAATTGTTTTCATATACTTCATAATAAAAAAAAAAGGTTGAAAGAATCTGGATGACAAAAGATTCGTCTAGCTAGACGAAAAATAATAGGCAGGAAAAGCTAATAAATAAGTTAAATATATTATAGAGAAACAATATTAACATGGTTGCTATATGTTACTTTTTGATAAGTACTTTATTTAAGTAAGTACCCTGTCCGATTAATGTACAAAAAAAAGATTTTTATGATAGTTTTAAAAACCTATTGTAATGAAAAATATAAAACCTATTGTACAGGAAGTAGTACGAAGAATAATTCCTCTACAAGGTGAGTATTCCAGCGTTTGGAAAATTTTACAAACCTGCATACGTACCCTTTTTGATACATTAGTTTTACCATTAGAACCCCGCTTTTCATCCTACACAAATATTAGGGTTCGATAAAACGTTGAGAAAAATGATAATAGTACAAAATATATTCAACTGAATTACTGAATACTTAAACAATTATCTAAATTAGAGAAGACGCAACCGATTCGTCATAAAATTTAAATGGGCGCATCCGAAGAGTTAAAACCTATCACAGAGCCATAAAATTAAAATTATTACCCAAAGCATAACAAAATTCCTGCATTTATTATTTGGAAAATTTTAAATATATTGTCATTTTTTATCGTATCGGCCTCTACGTCACTAAACACGCTACTGTCATTACCCATTTTTACTGCAGTTTTCATCCTATACCTTGGTAATATTTTTTCGTCATTTGATGAAAAATAAAATTACCAGATGAATAAATTAAAGGAAAATATTAAACACTAGACTGCGGCAAGTTTAACGCGAAGCGTGGCCGTTTAGAGAACTACAATACTGACAATCCTATATATCGCAGCGCCACGACGGCTGTCATGACACTATAACTTATAATGAAGAGTAATTTATTCATAAATACAATAACAATCCTTTCAGATTGATGTATATTAATTCGTAACAAAGCATTTGATTAAATCTTCATGTATTACTTAAACCTGTTAACAAGTTCTAATATTATTGTACTATCAGTGATAGTGTCATTTAGTTCAGATTTTCAAATTGTCATTCTTTTGTGTTTCAGAAACCTCGTCGAAGATTTCTCCCTTTGAGACGCAATGACTACCATATTAAACTCGACGCACACGGTTCTGCAGACGACTTACGACTATTATCTCTGGACACTTTCACTCTCGGGTAAGGCATCTCCATTCTCATTATTCTCAGCACTCATAATCAATGTCATTATGCAAGTCATAATCTTTATAACTAAATGCAATATCGTAAAACATATGCAGAAGCCAGTGTACGAAATTGTATCACAATGATTTGAATAATGGAATAATTATTTATTGTTGGAAAGCTAGTGTCAGTTTATGATGCATAGCAGCACACATTGTTTATGAGGCCCAATGTGGAAAATTGGATTCATTGACTCTCGCATAATATAAAAGCTTATGTGGGGTTATTGGGGAATCTTTAGGATATACTTAAACAGTACTATTTATTCAGTAATGGGGTTATAAAACCACAAATGTTATTTATTTTGACGAAACAAATACCCGGATTAATCGGCTAAGCTTTGAGGAAATACAAAATATATGCACTACTTCAGTATATTATGTAGGGAAATGGTGTGTAAAACTCCCACCTCCGCACCCGTTATGTACCTATATGCAGCCACGTCATACGCGGCCGCCTAACATAACCCTTACGTGTGCCAGATCAAAGAATTTAAGCTCTCATTTTGTCCCGAGCAGAGACGCACGGGACTGGTGATGCAACCTTGCACCGAAGTGCGAATGCATGATGTTAATTTATATGGCAACTATCAGAGTGACTTTAATTTGAAGAGTCGCAAGGGGAGTCGAGAGTGTCCCGCACCCCGTGCGCTCTGGCGAATTTAGTAAAGGCCGCAAAATTGGCCTCGGTTGCCACCATGTCCGCGTGTCCTATTGGGCCCGAATGAGGTCGGACCCAGGCAAACAACTCCGCTTGTTCGGGGCCCATAAGTGGACAGTCCCATAGGACGTCCTGCTGGTCGTGTCCACATGAGCAACCCGACCCATGTCTTGCCAAACCAAACCCCTGCAGTTTGGCCGCAAAGTTTATATGGCCATTCATGAATTGACTGGTCCAGTGGGTCGGCATCAGTCTCCTCGTCATGTGTCTCACCGAGACATCTGGAAAGTATAGAAAAGTCTGGCGGCTCTTAGGGGAGGCCACCCATCTCGCCTGCTATGCCGCATATGCGGTCTTGTAGACCAGCTCAGATACAGTCTTTCTGTAGCTCACGCCCTCCACTCTCGATGACGGTGTCAGAGGGATACCGGCGAGAGTTGTATTGATTCTCCTCTTAAAGGAGAGTGATCGATAGATGGATACATATTATCAAAAGAATACCAGTGAAAGCATGTTGTCAAATGATGATTCCGAATGTTTGCATGATCCATTATCAGGGCCGAATTTACCATAGGGGCTAAAGGGGCTATTGCAGATAGCCCTTGAATTGCTACGGAGCCCATAATTTGAAAAATAAATTGAAATAATGTTGTTATTACACCCCGAAATATCACGACCAAAAAATAATACTTTTAATTGTGAATGATTCAAATGATATATTCTCGTGAAAGCATTTCATTGCTTATGTTTACAACTTGCATATGCGTAATAAAAATTATGGTTAAGTAAATATTTAATAATTTTTAATAAGACTAATAATATGAAATATATAAACATTTTAAAATTACATTTTTACATTAAATTAAGTTGAGGGTCCCAATAGCTCTTTTTAAGTATAAATCCGGCCCCGTCCATTATCATATTGTATTGAATATGAAATATTACCATAGTAAATCTATATGGCACTGGCATGGCATTATTACTTCAATTATAACTCATTTCGAAGTTACATAGGTTTGTTACGTGCTGTAATAATCAAGATATCTGTAAAATAAATTCTACATTTAAAATACAATTAATTGGTCCGCAATATTATGTTTTCGCATCGAGTCCACAAAGGTAAAGATTCAAATAATAAAATACCGTTGATTACATTGACCGCGATACCAGCTTTGAGTTAGTGGTCAAGTTTATACGAAAACCTCCAAAAAAACTTGTTTAATTTCTTTATGTTGGCTTGTAATTTTGCTGTCAGCGAGGAAACGTTTACAGGTATTAACCGCATCGTGTTTTACAGATAATTAACTCGGGAACTTGCGCCGATCGATACATTAAATTTATTATACTCGTAATACTGTTCGCCATTTTGATCAAGAGAAATCACAATTCCGTTTTAAATGATCTCTCACGTCATGTATACGTATTTCCTGACTATTTCCTATATATTTTTTTTTTCTTGAGCTGGTACTATGATCGCTAAAATCAGCATATTTGAATACTACATTGTATGGTAAATTTGCGGGAAAATAAACGAAAATTAACTATAGTTTGAAATAATTACAAGATAAAAAGAACTTTTTATATACCACGTTTTAAAATTTTCTGTTGAATCATATAAACTTGACAATTCTATGTATTAATAATTACTTTTTTTTTTCTTGATAGAAATACTGAATAAATATAGAATACTGAAATGTCATTTAGACATTTTATATTGATTTCAATAGTAACGCACGTATATATTAATAATTTAGTTGCTAGGACCCCCTTAGCAACCAATAATAGTGTTTTACTTGTTATGAAAATTTTCCGAAATATCTTTCCATACAAAACAGAATTAACTGAAAATGAACTCAATTTTGCTTAAAGATGGCTAAAAGTATTAAAAGAATGCATTGTCGTCGTGTTCTGATATGTTCTAATATAACATAATATATTGTAGTCGAGAAGTTAGTTAAAAATCTTTAATCGTCCGATACAAATCTTGGACAAACAAGAAAAAATTTGTACTGGACAAACAAGAATAGGAGCTAATTAAAATGTGGTAAAAGAATACAAATCTACACAGTATGTTAAAATCTGTAAACAATATTATGTCAGTTGTTGACACAATTCTTAAATGTGGTTGAAAATCTCAGGAAAATTTTCGTAGTCGTTTTAGTAAGGATAAACCAACAGGGGTAACAAAAGACAACGAATTCACACTAATTTGTACACATCACAATCATTATGTCGAAAATAATATTATTTTTATTGCATTAATTTCACGACATAAATAACAACTTTATAGTAGGTGTGTAGGAGGTTAGAAGCTTTAAAGTGTTAGACATAAAAATGGTCATTTTTTTCAAATAAATTAGTAAAATGATGACATTGCCACCAGTTTATACAAATAGGTTTTTTTTAAATCGTGAAAATGTGCATAATATGAATTTTGTTTGCGATTTTGGTAATCAGTATTGTAACAACTGAAACTAAATGTTGCCAAAAATGTAAGTTAAGGCTAATTATTTCATAAGTGCTGAATACATCGGGATTTTTTATAGCTAGGGAATGATATCTTTAGAATAGTCAGGTAGTGTATTGACCGAATATATTGTTTTATATATAACATTGTGAAAAAGGTTTCATAATATAAGAAATTAATAATATAGTATATTTTTGATGCTGAATTATTTTTTCAGCATGAAGCAAATTTTACCACAATTCTAATATTAATATAGTTTAACCGTTACAGTAATTTAATCGTACAGTTGGCGATGTGTTTTTGTTTTAATTTATCTCAAATTTGATGACACGACATTTGCGGTTTTTTTTTTGGTACGGATATTAATTTTTTATAATATACCTAGTATCTATTCTTCAGACGATTTATGTTTGCCTGACTTGACGCAATATAAAAAGTTTCGTGTGAATGACTGGCCACTTTATAGATTTAAAAAGATGAAAAGCAACAGTGAGATCATTTGAAGCCACTTGGATAGCTAGTTACCTTGTGTTTTTTTGGGCGGTAAATTTATTACGTTTTCTATTGGACCTGATCAACTTCACTTTCACTCATCCACCCAATTTATCGCTGGACTGTGCTGACTATCTTTCCTATGATTATTTCGCTGTAGAAGCAGTTAATTAACTAAACTTGCTATGCAGGCAATTTTTATATGAATTATGATGAATGAATAATGTTTTAAATAACAGAATAACGTATTATTTTATGAATCCGTGGGTTATAAACTTATGCATTATTTCTTTCCTATTTGAAAATTATATCATTCCATAAACTTTTTTTTGAAGTTATACTTCTTTTAGCGCGTTTGGGAAATAAGATCAGAGCGTACTTTTGGCGTGTGACATGTAACACATAATTTATTTTTTCACACGAAAAAAAACGCACTCGATTGGAATCGTACCACCGATTGTTCGGTTATCAGCCGAACGCACTACCTTTACGCCACAGTGTGATACTGAAATCGTGACGATTATACAGTATAATATTATTATAGTTTAGAATTGTTCCGTTGCCTGGGCAGCGAATTTATTATTGTCGACCATTTGCAATTCCTTACGTAAACAAACGATTAAACGTCAGTTAGCAATATAAGTTAAAGTGTATAGAAATAAACCAACGGCGTTCCAATAAGCGGTCCTTTTTCTTGAGTGTGTAATTTAACAAGATAATTAAGAGCTAGTCAAAGAATCTAGTTTATCACAAGTTTTGTTTTTGTTTTGTTACGCCAAAGAAGTATAACTTCTAACGCGCGTACATAAGTACATACACAATTTTTTTCATTAATCTTTTATTGCCATAAAGCAGGTATGTCTAATGTCGATAGGCTGTGATCTATCCAGTATTAAAGCTGACAGTAATCTTCAGCTTGGACTATTATTATATTTAACTGAAGACAATTAAACTACAACACTTTGCTTTTAACATCATAAAGAAAGGCGGCTCTCGTGGTGCAGTGGGTAAGGCGCTGGCCTTCCACCCGAGAGTTCTGGGTTCGATTCCCGGTCACGACAAAAACATTTATGTGTTTTTCTCAAAGTCTGGGTGTTTGTGATTGTTCAAAATTATTAACAACCACCTTGTACGAAAAAGCAAGGACATGGTTACTAATAATTCTAAAAAAAAACATTATAAAGAAATACTCAATTTGCCATTCGTCGTGAAGATCATAAGTTTCGGTCTTCTTTGGGTAGGTACCTACTTATTGTAAAACTAGTATCATATTGTGCAATTGCCTACTGCGTGACGGTAAGGGGAACTAGGCCTCGGTTTAAAGCGCGGAAATTCACATATTCTCTTCCTCTCACTAAAACGACAGGTGAGTGATGCAATATGAATTAAGTGATACTACAAAATCACACGGACTTTCTCAACGAAATAAAATAGAAATTGTTAATACTTCCCTTTCAAAATCTGTATATACAAACTATTTACATTTTCACGACTCAATTTCTATGCGCCTATTGTGCGATCGATTAAAATCCATTCCTCGATCGATACGTTGGGCATGTCTATAAAAAGCATAACTACGCTACGAGCAAATTAAATTGATATAAAAAAACAAATATGATATTAAAAATGTAGTAAGTACATATATAAAAGAATTGGATAGAATTTAGTTGTATAATCAGTTGCAGCCATTATTCCGAGATACCTACCTAGTCACAAAAATCTGTGGCTTTCTGACATTCATATTATTTAAACAATATTATGAAATGCGAATAAAAAAATATAGTAAACTAAACACTCTATAATTTATATGACACTATATTTCGCTATTCGTTAAACATTATTTATGTGATGTGTGCGAAAGGAAAACGGAAACGGAAAAGGGGTTACAAAATTTAAATTAGCCGAATATGACAAATTAACCACAATACCTACATCTATACGTAAAAGACGAGTCGAATAAACAGACTATAAACTAAATAGTAAATTCAAATATAGTAGTTCACACATACAGTGATTGAGAACTTAATCTTCCTTTAAAATTTCAGATTTATTTTACATTTCATTATGCATAGGTACACATAATCGATTGTAACTGATGGACATTAATCGACTTTCCAACTATCTTCCAATTTTAAGCCAAATTTACTAGTGGAAAGAGTTGCATTTGATAATAAATAAAACGTAAGGTAACTGACCTTAAACGTACATTTCTCTTTCTGAAGAGATTTCAGTTCAGACATAGGCACCATAAACCATAAATTCTTTGATTCAAGTCTTTCGTTATTTTTTAATTTGTTTTATTATATGATGTACATGCAGTCTTTTTTTGCTTAACTATTAACCTTACTATTAAAACCTAGTAAGTCTGTTTGAGAAGAATGTTGAGAAGACGGAAAAAACGTAATAAAAACAATATTTTAAACACCTCTCTAATCGATGAATCTGCTAACACTGGTTAAGAAATGCGAGGTTTTAATTCCATGTTTGAAACCACGAGATCTACGAGTTTTTAAAATTCGTCGATAGATTAACAGTATACTAGTCTAGAGAACCGAGGTTTTGATATGGCTTAAAAAGTTTTTTAGTTTAAATTGTGTCGAACAAACTTCATTTTTCCATAATATCGGACTTACGAGGTCTTAATAGTAAGGTGACGGTATGCTTCTTAGATAATATTATTATTTAAATTATGACGAAGAACGTTTGCACGAATTTATTTCAGTTTCCTTGTGCTTTGTTTTTGTATAGGTATTACTGTTTATAATTATTTATCTGGTTGAAGTAGTCTTACACGATTTGATGAGTGCACACCATAACAATTAATTTTACTCTAGATAGAAAGTTTTCATTTATGTCATATTTATGTAAAATCCCAAATTATGATACCATAACTCTCACAAGCCATGATGTAATAATTGAAATAATAAATGTAATTAAACTTTAAATGCATTAATGTGAACGTGGAACCAGCGAAAATCGTATTATTTTTGGCCCATGTTCTGTAATATTGTTAGCTGTAATAATGTTAGCTCTCGTTTTAAAAGAATTGCGTAGGTACCTAACTAATACTTATTATAGTCTCAAGTAGGTACTTTCGTTTTCAACAATAAATGCACGATATATGACATTATAAGTTGCGTTCGATTGCCAGACCAGGAAACAAGTAACCATGGGGGCACAACTGGCGTCATTTAGACACTGTCGACTAAAGCAAGGCCTGGTTTCTACCTCTGGGAAGAAATTGGATCTACGAGGTACTAAAGGGCTGTCAAATGAGTAGGTACTATAGATTTTTTAAATGTTGCAGCCATTTTTTTCTTATTCTCATCAAAATTGACATTTGTGCTCAGTATTGTTTGCAAATCATCATGGAAAGATACACGGTTATACAACGTATATAAACTGTTAAAATTTATTACAACGTTACGTTTCGGGCATTATAAAAAAATTATGGTCACAATAATCGACCTAAAAAGCTTACTATTCGTAATTTAACTGGAAAATTCGAGTGAAATGGAATGTTTGTGATGTTACGAATCCAACCCGTGAAAAAATACACGGTACTGCTGAAAATATCGATGTTGTGAATCAAAGTGTGGTTAAAAAACCAGAAAAATCTTAGTGCACTACAATGAAGGCGTATAAAATACAGTTAACACAAGAACTTATACCGAATGACTGTTTAGTGCTTCGAGATTTTGCTGATTCCATCTTCAGCGATGAAGCTCATATTTGGTTTTGCAAAGAAGCACAGTTGTCGCATTTGGAGTAGTAAAATTCACATACTATTCTTGAAACACCTGTACATCCACAGTTTGGTGTGGTTTATGATAGTCTGGAGGTGTGCTTATTGGACCGTATTTTTTTTGAAAATGAAAATGGCAATACAGTCACTGTCAATGGAGAACGCTGACATGATTACTGATTTTTTCTGCCATGATTAATATGATCAGGACGATATTTATGGTTCCAACAAAATGGTGAAACATGTTACACAGCTCGCGACACAATCATTTAAATTAAATATATATATCTCTTATTTGATAATTCTGTAGTATAGCATCTATTCGAGTCACACGTTAGAGTGTCTGTCTTACATTGTATGGCAGTATTATTTAGACTATTTAGAGCAAGGATCTAATAGCCTTCACCCTGTAGAAGCCCACATGCTCTGGCATAAGAGAAAAAATGGCAATTAACATTTTATTAACTTTCGCTTTAAACTATTCTTCACATTGAAAGCATGTATTATAAATTCTGTGTATTTATTTCAATCACATCGTCGAATCAAAACCAGTTTTATGAAACCCACACCTTGTGTTCGATAAATAAATCGGTAAAATTCTAATAATGTAACACAGTCATATCCGTAAGAGCACATTGCCCTCTCTATAGTGTACCTATGTATTTACTTTCACAATTCGGCAAGTTTAACGTTGTTAGTGATAAATAATAAATTGAAGTCGAAACTAAAAAATATGTTCAGTGTCTAAATATAATTAATCAATAATTCAAGATTTTAGAAGAGATTCCAGTTTGAAATTTTTGGTTGTTTGATATATGTTGAGAAGTATCCATTTTATGCGTTGTTCGATATTCAAATTAATAAATTGACAGATTGATATCCGATATAATCCGATCACAATGTTGTATTGGTAATAAAAAGCATCGCGTAACAGTAATTAAATAACTATTTTAGTAATGTCATGGCCAGAATAATAAATAATTTAATATTTTTTCTACTAGTTATGTTAATTTAAAAAGACGCATAAATTATTCTCTCGAATAGATATCATTTGGAATAACATGAGAATCGTACGTAATAATAAAAATGCATTAAAAAAAACCTTGGACGGAATAAAATGGGTTCGAATTCACCATTCTGCAAGAACGTAGTGATCGCGCAGGGGCGGCGCGGCGGCGTCTTGCAAAACTCAAACGTATAACCGTGTGTAAAATATTCGTAGACAGTGTCTTTTTTGGGGCATAATACACACGGTTATACGTTTGAGTTTCGCAAGACGCTGCCGCGCCGCGCCTGCCAAATGACTACGGCCGAGCACTTAGGTATATCGCCTATGTTCTAAATTCGAATCCCATTCGATCCGACAAGAAACAATATAAATGGTATGTTTCTATGGAATAATATATTATTTTTAAATCTTCAGTATTGAATACAAAAATAAAAGCTTAATAACAGACTATTTTTATATTCAACGAACAATTCACAAGATTTAAGAATGTAACATTATTTTATTGAACACACATAATTTGAAAACACCTCAGAGAAATATTATATAACCACTAGAAAAAATGTTTAAAAAAATATATGACGTTCAGCGGTGTCCAATCCCGCCCTGCTGAGATTCGCGCCCATGTGCTCTACCAACTAAGTTATGTGCGTCCTATTATTAACAGATGAAAGTACGTTATGTCGTAAAATTTTGAGATATCCTGGTACCGGTTAGTAATTATTAAGGTAATTAATACTTTGATTTAAAATACAAAAGCAGACTGCCTGAAATTAACGTAATTTAGTAAGTGCTTCATACTCATAGAGAATATTGTAAAAAAAATCTAGTTGATTTCGTCGTAATTAGATAGTACGCACATAGCTTAGTTGGTAGAGCACATGGCCGCGAATCCCGCTGAGTGTTTAAAAAAGATTTTTTTAGTGGTTATTTATTTCTTTGAGTTTTAAAAAAATATATGTAAGTATTTTTATATTATTATGTAAGTTGACACTGCAACGTGCAAAGAAATAGTAACAAGATTTCAAGTCTCTAGCTAGAATGGTAATAGACTAAAAACTTATATAATATTAATTTATATATACAGAGTTCAGGTGTAATTTACATAATGCTAGTAATTAGATCGGTCGCTACCTAGCTAAAATATAATTGTTTAATATTTAACAATATCATATTTTATTTCGACGTCAGTGACCGCTAAGTACCTACACAAAAAATAATTACTATGTGTATTACTATATCATTCATAATAAATAATATCATTAATTCGATAAGCAATTATTTTTTTTCATTATAAATGGACCAGACAAAAAATACATGCTGTCTTTTTTGTACTTTAATATATTACGAAATCAATGTAATATGTATAGGTAAGTAGGTATCTGCTGCCGAATATAATTTGATCAGTGATCACTATGTACGTACACTGTACATTCAACATGGAAAGTGATGCATATTTTTTTTTTCAATGCGGGTACATTGTCGAAAATTCTTATAAACGGAACCGGTTATACGCAATGGCCGTTGGCCGAGAGAAAGAGCGAAGATTGTAAAATACTTTTACCGATCGCGCTCTGATAATTACAATTTGTTTTACCAATATATGAATGTGTGCGTAATCATTTATCTAACTATGTACCATTAAATAATTAACATTTGTATTTACATGCATATCAGTTTACAAAATGCACTATGTTGATGACTACCATACATAAAGAGATCTTGAAAATGATCAAGGGCCATAAAATTTAAAAACGTAATTTACAAAAACTGGTAGAAATAATATGTGTTCTTGAATTATATATCAAATAGGTACAATATAAAGCAGTGATATCCAATCATTTTGGCGATTAGAACTACTTCAATCATCTAAAACCCGTAGTCTCCTTAAAATAAACCCATATAAGTAATAATTAATAGTAAATCAAAAAATATAAATTTTTGTGCGAGTAAATTTTTAGTTTTTGATGTTATGTAAGTCAAAACTCATCCAAGTTGTACCACAGGCGACTTTTTTGGTAAAGAAAGTTAAGTTTATGAGAAAAGTGAACGAAAACATGACTCTATAATAAAACAATTCAAAATCGATGGCACATAAGTTTAAAGTACAGGGCTGTGATAACGGTCACTTTGTATTCAATATTACCACAGGTAATTTACGTAAAAATATTACCCTTGAATAATGCGGTCCAAATATTGTATATCGTCACCCCCATATAACTTCGATTTTGACTTTGCCGGGAAATCGAATTTTAAACCTATTTACGTAGTATAATGAATAATATAACTGGGTTGAATTATTAAATAATTTATTTTTTAGTGAATATTTTCACGAATCTGAAAATATTCACGTATCATCAATAAATACAGATGTATCGATGAGATTAGTTATACTAGTAGTTGTAACATTTTAGGGTAAGCTTAGAGCAGGTTTTCTCAAACTTTTCTTGCGATGGTACACTTCGAAAATCCTGAAATTTAAGTGTAACACCTTGTTTATTTTGTAAGTGTGTAAATAGTACATAATCAATAAAAATTTAAAAAAGTGAGATAAAACATAACACATAAAACAGTGAATTAAGTTTTTAGTTACTTCAATTATTTTGTGTCTGGAATTTTGCAAAATTGTAATACTCTTTCTTTGTTATAAGTTAATTAAAAATATCTGCCAGATACGCAATCGTGAAGGATTTGTTAAAGGATTTGTTTTTTGACAATGCAAATCTGTCCTGAATTATTTTGTACCTCCATGAAGACCGATAACTCACTACGAAGTTCATAAAGTCGCAATAACGCTTTTCCTCTGAATCTTCATTCAGTATCAGTGATGCCAACCGTACTGTAATTATAGTACAATGCTATAATTTTAATTCTGCGAAAAACGTAAAATACTATAATTTTACGCCAAATATACCAAAATACTATAATTTTAAAGGATTCGAGACGGAAAATGTTCTTGTACTATGTATTTTTCAGAAATACATGTTCCAATATAGTTATGTCTCATTGCTCATTGAATAATGTAGAGGCGGAAATAATTTATCATCGGATACAGTATAGTATTCTGGTCAATCTAATTACAACTAATCAGGGAGTCAAAAGAAAAACGTTATATTTAAACATACAATATAACGTATCTTCAATTAAAATAATTTAGTTATAAAAATGCTATAACGATTAGGTATAGGGTGTTAAATAAGACAGTCAGTGGTCCGTCACATTTGTATTCTATAGCTAAGTAGGTATATAATATTATGTATGTATCTAACTAATCGCTGAATTAAGTCAATTTCATTAGAATAATTAATTAATCACTTAGATTGATTACAAGATTAACTTACTCTTGTTATGATTAGCCAACCGTTATAAATTAATGCGGGATACACGAATATCATGATATTTGAATAAAAAAGGTGATATCCGTAAGATATGGTTAAAAATCATTTAGCGTAAAAAAGTGTTGTGCGAGAAAGAATTATTCGTGCGAGTGAAAATATATTTACGTTGTGGAAAAACAAAAGAACAAAAATAATGGTTTCGTGTTATTATGGAACCATTGATATAGCTAGTGAGACAATTTTCTTTGAAATGTCTCCAGGCATGTAATAAACAATATAGATACCCACCGCAACCGCATAATGGTGATTATGTAGATGTAATGTACATTGCTGTAAATGTAAATATTATATTTTTAATTATTATAAATTTAATATATTTTTTTCCACTTGCTCTGATTTTCGGTATGACTTTTTGGCTTCATTGGCGTACATTTTGAAATCAAAATAATTGCAATGAGAACATCGAGCACATAAATAATGACTTTATTTATTTAGACAACTTACTGTTATAATATGACAGGTTTCCCTGGTCTGATGCTAATTGAATATGTAGGGATTGCTTCATATGTTACGTCATGCTTGGAAAAGGGTCTTATATAATATTGTGATGATTTGTAATGAAGGGTTTAAGCGTGTTGTAGATAATGTGACGTCACTAAACCACCAAATAATAATATACACTATAAATTATTCTGTAAGAACATTCTACTAAAATCGATCATTTCATTGATTTATTTTATCATAATATGATAAAATAAATCAATGAAATACATATTATGTAGGGGGTATCATATTAGGTAGATACATTATGAAGTTTGTATAACAAAATAACTAGACCTATCTATCTGAAAATGTTGAATACCATGCCACTGGTCAATACACGTCATTTATTTTTCGGTCTCACGATTTTGTCATTGTACCCATATTGCAATAATTGAGATATCAGGAGACCAACAATTTCCGTTCTCATATTTAATTTTGTCACCGCAAACAAATAATTCGGCTATAGTTATTCGATTTCGGAGATGAAATAAAAACAAACAATGCCGCATCGATTTATTCCGGACGTGAATAATTTTCTCGATCTTGAAAAAGGCAATTGCAAATAATGATAATAATAATTAGAGCAATTCTTATCCGAGTTGATATATAATATCTATATTTAAATCAGTGCCGCTTGCATTCTCCTTTTGTTAAAAAATACCAATCGGTTTTCATAAGTTAATAAAATGAAAAACAATAGAATATTATGAATTTGAGTTCTACTGATGCAGGTATTTCATATACATACTTACTTAATCCAACAAAACGTTTGTAACTTTCTGCAGTAAACCAACGATAAACAATAATTTTATTATTGCAAATTATTTATACCTAGTAATAAAATAAAAGATTCCACACAACGAATGACAAAGATACACAGTAGCCATCTATGAGTTTAGCTTCTAAGCTCTAAGAGTTAAGTTTCATACCTTTTTTACTCTTGCTGTGATATGTATTTGTCATGAACAAACAGCTTAGTTTAGTTCAGGAGTAGTCAACCTTTTTATACCTACCGCCCACTGTTGTATCCCTGTTAGTATTAAAATTTTCTAACCGCCCACCGGTTCCACAGCACCTAATGGTGATTTATAAAGTGGAGAAGTAACTTTACTTTATACAATTTATAAAGCAGGGTTACAGCAAGTTAAAGCATATAATAATAATTACTTAGCAAATACTTTATGTCAGACTCTCTAAGTTTCGTAGAATAAATTTTTATAAAACAACGTACTATAATTAAATCTATCTTTTTATTAATTATACTTTGTATACATAGAAGCATGAAGTCTGATGAAATTACATTTAATTAATTAAATTATTAATGAGATCCCTGAGGCTGATGCTGCGAAACTAAATACTGGATATCTCATTAAATTTTTATGAGAAACAAACGAAGGTCACCTCTTCGGAAATATTCGTGAACTAAAATTATGCGAGGGCGATACACATAGTATACTTTCTGAAATTTAAATTGTCAGGGGGAATTTTATGAAAACATAATGAAACCCTACCGCCCACCATGAAAGCTGGAACGGCCACTAGTGGGCGGTAGGGACCAGGTTGACTACCCCTGGTTTAGTTTGTCTTGTTTTTTTTTGATGTACAAATAATATTATTTCTTACTGGTAAAAATGATAACAAAAATATAGTGTTGATCAATTTTCTTTCTTCTATTCCAGATAATCGGACAAAAGGATGGCCGCTAGTAGACTCCCCTGTACCAACTGCGCTGTACACGTTACTGTATTTAGCAATTGTATGGGCAGGGCCGAGATTGATGAAGAATAGAAGCGCTTTCAAGTTGACATGGCTCCTGGTGCCCTACAACTTGTCGATGGCAGCTCTCAATGCCTACATTGCTGTGCAGTTACTCACTGCATCATGGCGATTACGTTATAGCTACATCTGTGAACCTTGCCGGCAGCGCTTTGATCCTGATGAGATGCAAGTGAGTATAAAAATTAACCATTTTTATACAAATTTTCATTTAAATTTTGAATGAAATCACATTTTTTTTCTGTTTTTAACCATTTAAATACCCATAGAATTCATCACAGTCCCAGTTAATTACTTAGAAACAAAATTAGCTAAGCCCATGCTCCACAGTTCGGTGAGGTCTATGTGGGTGCAGTATACCTGTGGATGATCTTTTCCACATTGTAACTAATTTAGGAAATGTGTTACACTTTGAGCTTGAGTTTGATTGAGTTCATTTGCACTGATTTTTGTTCACTTCTTTTGTTAAAAATAATAGATTTTGATGAGATTATAAGTGATTTTGTGAAAAGCATGAAGATTAGGTATTATTGAAAAACTAACAGTTTTTTTAAATTATTTTTAATAAGCTCCTTCAGGGTGACCTTTGGAAGACTTATCTATATATTATTTTAGAATATTACATTTGGAATCTCATGAAATCACTGAAAATAATGTAATTATTATATTACATATTATTTTTAAGTCATCTAGAAAAAATGTTTTGAAGGAATGTTTTATTTATACTAGGATCAATGATAGGGATGATCTCATCAATTTGTTCCACTTGCATTTTTGCATTCGTAATTATTTTATATAATGATTAATAATTATTTTTTGTTTAATGATTTTTTGTGA
Source organism: Rhyacophila brunnea (assembly GCF_057557595.1). Classification (NCBI taxonomy): domain Eukaryota; kingdom Metazoa; phylum Arthropoda; class Insecta; order Trichoptera; family Rhyacophilidae; genus Rhyacophila; species Rhyacophila brunnea. Next base: position 23,627,849 of record NW_028233350.1, read on the forward strand.
TGTGATCTAGTAGACTGAATTTTAGTTTTCAAAACTGGTAGATCTGGAAAACTAGATAATTCAAGAGAGTTTGGTACTATTCATTATTATTCAACAATTGTTTTTTAAAATTCTTCTCACTTGTTTACAATTTACAGATAGCTAACGCGGTATGGTGGTACTACTTCTCAAAATTGCTGGAGTTCTGTGATACATTCTTCTTTATTCTTCGTAAGAAAGATGAACAGTTGACCTTCCTCCACGTGTACCATCATTCAACCATGTTCTCATTCTGGTGGATCGGAATCAAATGGGTGCCGAGCGGTTCAAGTAAGACCCCATCCTAATTTCAATTTATTACATTCCCTTGTATTTATGAGTGTAATCACACATAGACTTATGGGGGGTAAAGGCTATTATTATTGTATGCCAAATTGATAACTATTGAAGTTTGAATAAAAATTGAGCAGCAATACAAAATCAAACCTTTCTACTCCACTATGATAGACTAAAAGTGTTTACTGTTGAACTAAATACAGTTGAATAAAGTTTTCAATTTTTGGCAATGACGAGTATAACATGACATGCCCAAGAAATTAGTACTCTAGTGAAGTAGTTTTACTACTGGTAGAAAGGGTTGTTCACTGAAATTTAACAATTTTATTATCTATGTAATGTTAATATACCCAGACTAAAAATATCCTATTTCTCTATAATACATACATTTTAGTAATTATACATACATAATTTAGAATAAGAATATGAATCATTTACTTTGTTATTTCAGCATTCCTCCCAGCTATGGTTAACAGTGCTATTCATGTTTTGATGTACACATACTATGGATTGTCAGTGTTTGGCCCAAACGTTACCAAGTTCTTGTGGTGGAAGAAATACCTCACCATTCTTCAATTGGTAAGACACATATCTTATACTTATACAATATTATCTAAGATACCTAGGTACCGATATTTTTTTTAAGTGGATTCTTAATAAAATCAAATTTATTAATTCTAATAGATTTAAATTCAAATTCCATCAAGTACCTTCGGTCGATAGTATTGAATTTATTAATATTAATACATATTATGTACATAATGAATTTCATTAAACATTTTAAACAAGTGACATTTCATTCAATTCAATTTCAAATAAGTAAATTTTACGATTTATTTAACTAGATACAAATATTTTGTTTTCAATGATGTCTATACATAAAATACTTTTAAATGTATAATTCAGTTCATAATAGTATCACTACCTACTACAAAATACTATGGGAAATATTTATTTGTTATGTCAATATCCATAAAAGCTTCAAATGTTAGTTTGCATACAGTGACGTCCCTAGTTAAAATGCCGCCCCTGGGCAGCGTCAAAATGCCGCCGCATTTTTTTTATGCAGTATTTTTTATTAACGTGTCGTTTTTGGTCAAAATGGACGTCGAAGGGCAACGGAAATAAATTAGATATTGCAAACTCGACAAAAAAATTACAGTCCTTTTAAACATTTCATGTTAATTAATACATTTTGTTTCCAACCAGTGGAGCTGAATTTTTTAATGGAAAGATATTTTCATTATTACTAAGTTTAGGTAGGTAGGTCTATATATACCAAATGATTCTCCTTAATTTGCCACCCTTCGAGTAACTGTCGCCCTCGAGTGACGCTCATTCTGCCTACCCCCACGGGACATCACTTCTTGCATATGAATTTTGATTGATTTATTATCTATATACTGCATGTGTGAGTGATAATATGACCCTAAAAATGATATAAACATTATGTTTCATGCACAGAAAAACAAGAATAGAAAATAATTTATATTGCAATTTCTTCCAGATCCAATTTACCTGCGCTCTTATCTTGGGAGTCAATGGCTTACGTACCGGATGCGAGTTCCCTCTTTGGATGCACTACACCCTCATTATCTACATGATTTCTTTCATCGTCTTGTTCGGAAAATTCTATTTCAGGGCATACATGGAACAGGTGAGATTGATAACTTATTATTGTGATGATGCAGTTCTGTCAACTCCTTATGATGGTCAAACATACTATTATGATATAAACTATTGTGATAACTCGTTTTTAATGCTATTTAACTTAAATGTTACAGGGTGGCGGAGCTTTAGAAGTCAGATATGGACAGTCGTCGAAAAAACCAAAAATTGGACACAACTATGCTTACAACAAAGAAAAATTGAAATAAAGTACATATTGTTAATATAAGTATATAAACATTAAAATAAATGTAGAACAATATTATTATTTACCGTTTTTAAATAAATGGTAAAGTGACATAGAATAAAAATAATGAGTCAGACAGATAAAATATATCATGAGTAAGAATGCCATCTCTTGCAGGTTTACGGAACAAATAATTTGAAAATATTATGTTTCAGTATATAACTAATTTTACTGTCACTTTAGACTCGGCGGATGATTCAGCCAAGACCTTTTAAGTGATATGGAACTAGTAATACTCTTTACAAGTATTTTTAGTAATAAAATATGCCTAAAAACGCAGTATTCTAAATTCTATTGTACCTATAACACTACAATAATTAGAGAAGTTTGCAGTTGAATGCAGTAGGGTGAATTTCAATTTTATTTGGTTTAATTTTTGTAATGGTTTTTTTTATTTATCATAACTGAAATAGGTACATATACTGTAAATTTTAACAAAAAAAACATTATGAAACAATTTTCATTGAAATCAGTTTTATATTTACACTTACAATAATATTAGCAACACACATTTACAGATAAAAATAATAAATTCGCAGGTATATTTTTGTTAGTGCAAAAATTTTAGTTATAAATTATACAATATAAAAATATAGCTGATATTAATTAGATTATCATTATGTTTTGCACAAAAATGTTAGACAATAAGTGTTATTTCTTATGACAGAGTGTTTGTTATCTAATAAAATAAAATGTTTAATAATATTATATACTATTTTTATAAATTTTCTGTAAATAATTAAAAAAAATGTCAAAGTACCACCACTGAGTTTTTTTAAACATATATTATCATATTATGTAATATTATTTTGTATTACACTGAAAATTGAACATGCATATCGTCACTGTTCTGGCAGAAGACACTAATTCGAAAAAATGACATATTGAGTTAGTTATACCAAAATGTTCCTTATTTCAAACTTTACCGTCTGGAAACCTTCTTAATAAATAAACAGTCTTTATTTTAAAGTCATCCTTTTTACGATTACTTAATAAACTCACATGATAGACCATTTCAAACATTTTAACAACTTCAAAGTCAAATTACTCAAAACTAGTATTCTCCAGTTAGTGTGTTCTGCCAGAACAGAGACGATATTATGTAGTTATTGAAAACTTATTGGATTCTAAAATACAGAATGTCTTTACTTTGGTTTTAGTGAAATGAGAACACACTGTATATTTACTTAGCAGGGCAATATAAATATCATACACAATTACTAGGAAGAAAATATATTAAATTATAATGGTTGACACTGTGCTCTAGCCATGTATGCTACTTTTTGTGCCCTCTGCACTATTTCAGGGCAGCGTTTCTTCCTCATCAGTTTACAATCTTGGAAAAATCCCTCGTTACGTGGAAATCCACTGCTGCCATCGTTAAATGTTACCAAACCTAATAATATTAATAAAGGCATTTAATATTAAGAAACATAAAACTTTGATGTCATTAATGAAACAAAATTATAAAAAGAAATTTTGAATTTTTTGACCTATAAATATTTATCCACAGTAATTATAGATTAATACAATATATTGTGTATCTACAGTCATAATTATAAAAAATCTTCCCTTACCCAATCCCCAAATTCTACCGCCACGGAATTCCCCTTCATACTTCATCCCATCGGCTCTCCAAAACACACCGTGACCATGAAACCATCCTTGCATGAACTCGCCTTCAAATCTGTTAATATCATTTGATCTAAATCATGATGATTTCATTTTTATAATTTTAATAATAGCCACAAGAAGAAATTACATAATAACTGTTGCTAATTACAATTAGAAAAACATCACTTTTGGTAGGCAGATATAGTAATATTTCCAGGATCGACTCATCTAATACCAACCTACACAATTGTATTAAATGAATAATTTTATTCAATAGTTGACAATGTCCTTCTGAGGCAGACAAAACCGGTCCAGTTAGTATTTAATAAAAGCGAAATTATACAATGCATTTCCACTTCATGAATTGACAGTTAACACAATAAAAGAAATTAATAAGTGATATCATAATAAATTCTTAGCCTATTAATTGGACTAAGGCAGTGGTTGGCAAACCGCGGCTCGCAAGCCACATGTGGCTCTTTGGCCCCTTTATGCGGCTTTGCCACAAATGCCCTTTGCCCTATTTGACATCGCTACAAAGAAGAAGCAAAAAAAAACGGATGACGAAAACCGTGAATTTAAAGTTGAATGGACCGAGACTTTCGCGTTTATTCAAAACTTAAATGGCCTATCGATCTGTATTATTTGTCGGGAAAAATTGGTGCATAACACGAACACGTCAAATTTGGAGGGACACTTTACAACTAAACATGTGTCATTTAGCACTAAATATCCTGTCGGTATGCGAAGAAGAAAGCAGTTGAGGCACTTTAGAAGTCAAGAAAAAGTTTGAAAAAGTTTTGTATTTAATTACTTAATACAATCTTCCAACAATGTTAATATTGCATGTTTTGTTGTTAGTAAAGAGATTTCTAATAGAGGTAATCAAGAGTCAATTGGGAAGTCGACTTATTGATGAGAACCTGTAATCGTGCATAAAATTAAAAACATTAACATACAAACCTGCTTACCCAAACTTTTCTAGGAGATGCAAGGCTATTATGCACAGTTTGTCAGTCATTGTCATGATTTAATTCTATGGATACCTTACTTACAATTTAATTTTTATCAATAAATAAGATCGTTATCAAGTATGATATCAAGTTTTATTCAGTGTACCTACCTGTAGTTTAATTAAGACTTAAATCTTTACCTAAAGTATATTAACAGTGTATATAATATTATATAATTTCAGTTTAAGAAATTTGGCTCTCAAAAGAAATCTCAATAGTTGTACTTTTATATTTGACATTTGGCTCTGTTGACTAATGAGTTTGCCGACCACTGGACTAAGGTATACAGATTACAGAGTACAATGTCATAAAGAGTAATTTAGTCATCAGTGAAATTATTGTAATAATAGTGAACCACTTAGCACTTCAGTAGCATCACAAATACAAAATTTAATTGAAAGTATTTTTCCAAACATAATTATGTAATATACTGCAATTAATCATTTGGTAATTGTGCCGCAGAGGTGGACACGAGCTTTTATAATTTTTTTTTACGAAAACAGTTTATTTCATGTAGAAAATTATAATAAATACCTTTTTCTGTCGGCGCATCGGCTTTTCGATCCAATAATCGTTAATTAAAAATTTGAAATTTTCATACATTTTGATACACCATTATCACAAAACTAAGATTATATGAGGTAATATTAGGTTGGGGTAGATTAGATTGGGTTAGGTTTGGTTTGGTCTAAAAAGAAAGTTGTAAAATCTCATATCCACCTCTGCGGCACATTTACCAATCATTTGAATTCAGAAAACGATGATAATGATAAAATTTCTATCACCATGGTTAATCCGTTGTTGGATTAACACAACACTTGTAAATCAAGAATCAAGTGTACCTACAAGGAGAGTTCCATAAGTTCGCGGAATGGGAAAGAAAGAAAAGAATATATATTTATGTTTAATATTTTTATTTTTCAATATTATAATCTCCTCTGACATGAACACACAAAAACATTGCGTTTTATTAAATAAAAACAACAATGAACACACTTCTTAGATCTATAGATTAATTTTTCTAAAACTTCATAAAAATACTTTGATTTGCCTTCAAAATGCTCATTTACGACTGCCTGTAGGGACTCATCATCACTGAACGGTGGGTAAGGCAATTCTTGGAAGCAGCATTTTCTCATAGCAGCCATTGCAATTTGAGCTTTGTGAACAGGTGCATTGTCATGAATTAAGAATACGCCTTTTGTTAATAAATTCTTTTAATCGACTTAGAATATTAGCATAGTACTGACCTGTGACGTTGGTACCTTCCTTGTGAATTCCAAAACACTGTTGCCATCACCTTCCCATCCGATGGTACGACCTTAATCTTATTGGGGGTTGAACTACCCTTTTTATGGCCATTGCATGGACTCCTGTTTTGAATGATGAGCCCATGTTTCATCTCCCGTAACAATTTTGTTGATAAGTCCCATTTGCTTTAAGAATTGCTTAGAACATTACACACGGTAACTTTTTTGATGTGGCATAAGCATTCGTGGCACCCATCTTCAGCTTACATTTGGTATCTTAAGATTTTCATGTATAATTCTTGAAATAGTTTTTTTTATAGATTGAACCTTTCTGCTATTTCGAATAGTTTTAGCCAACCATTTTCCATAAGGGCATTTTCGATTTTTAATACCATTACATGTGCAGTGACCACAACGGTCATCATTGGTCATCATCTTCTAATGACTCTCTACCTTGTTTAAATAAGTGTGAACATTTGTAAATCATGGTTTTACCACAACAAAGAGTGCCATAAACCAATTTCATTTCATTTTGGATGGTTTCCACACTGTTTTGTGAGGAATTTAATTACTGCACAGAGCTCAATATTTGACATTTTTAAAATTATCATACTTTCATTTGTTCTTTTGAATAATGGAAGCGATTTAATGGAACAATCAACTTGAAATTGCACAAGTATACCTGAAAAGGATTACCTAACAATAAAAAAATAATTTTAACCCCAATACTTGCTACTTTCATCACCATTCCGCGAACATATGGAACTCCCCTCATAGCTTTATAAAAATTAATCATTGTATCATGCAGATACTTAATTGTCAAAAATATTGTCAATAACTTAAATAATTTAGATTTGAAGTTCACATCGCTAACTACAATAAATAAATATATTATAAAATCACTAACTTTGCACTGTCGGGAAATGACATGACACCGAGCCCAGAGCACAATCCGTTTATGAATGCTCCATCGTATCGCACTCCGTCCGCTAACACTAAATGACCCATGCCATGTTTCTGTCCTCTGGAATTCCATTCCCCAATGTACCGAGAAGAATCTTCATATTTGTATGCTCCAGTTTTTACTACACCTGGGTCCACAACTATAGAGACCATTAGGAAATAAATACATACTCTTTATGGTTGCGTGGCTTTATGCAATTATAAATTATTATAGGATATTTTCACAAAACAATGAGGGATTGTCTTTAATTTACCACATATTATTCAATCAGAAAAATTCACAACGCTCTAGAAAAATGAGTCCGAATTAAGATGTCTGGGATTAGGTATACAATTTCCGGAGCAATGATAATTAAATTTAATATGACACAAATGATAACAAAGAAAAATCTTTATTCATTACCTTCAACCATTTCCACTGAAAGTAGGTTAGCAGTCCGAATGACAAACACAATGTGTTCACTAAAGGGAGGAACTATCTACTGAGAACTTATATGGATTCATCTATAATACTTTAACATTATAATCTAATTAGACTTTCTTGTCAATAAAGTTTACATACTGATGTTTTTAATTAATAATTATGTATGTAAAAGGATCAAGGAGATAAGTCATATGGATTTAATATTAAATTATTTTATAATGCATATTATTATTAGAAGAAAATGAATGAATCAAATCAATGCCAATGAATCAGTATAATCCTTTCAGAAACAGAAATTTGCATTTAAAAATTTGTCCAAAACTCAATTTTCATTTAGATCTTGTGAAAAGTAGTGATTTTAGACTTGTCTACATTTGCCTTTTGCACACAAAATAATTCTAATGGGTATTGTAATATAAATAATCCAATAAATTGAAAAAAAGCTCCTGACTCTCGGTATCCAAATGGCGAGCGAGGATAAGAGAGAGGAGATGGTGGAGAGTGATGTTGGAGACGACGAGGGTCCACCCTGGGCTATAGTGCCAGTGATAATTGCAATAAAATCCTAATGTAATTTACAATCTGGTGTGGATTTTAGCCGCTTCCCGAAGATTTTTTTTACAAGAAATGGTTGTCCCAATCTATTAGGTCCATGCTTATCTATGGTCCATGCTCTGAACCCAAAGGACACATTGAAAAAACAACATGTGAATTTGTCAGACATGGTATTCGAACCAGTAATCCTAGGATTCTGATGAGGAAATTTTGTAATATGACGACGGCAGACGATAAAAATAATAAGCGCAATGTAAGAAGTTTGTTTCTATATGCAAATATCCAACAGTATTTGCTCTATTACACCAGCAGACCACTGAAAATAGGACAACATTTTGTGGACTGTTAACGCAGAAATAAAAAATATTTATATGGTAACATATAATAACGTCTTATCGCAGTTGATTTCGTCACGTAAAACCATTATTCTATTTTAACAAACACAGAATGCTTAAATACTTGCAGGTGTACGGGTTTTAAAGAATTTAAGTATTGAGAAACACTGGTCTAAATCACTCTGGTAATTTTTCATGCGCATGCCTGACTTCAAACCATCTTAGAAAGTACTAGTGGAACGTGTAATTATTTATGAATGAGTATTTTTTTACTTTAAAGATATAAAAAGTGGTGATTTAATATCATAGCACTAGCACCTCATCAGTAAGTTCGAATCGAGGTCAAAGTATGTGATTTTTTTCAAGCCTGGGTATTTCTGTGATGACCTCATGGCCTGCTCTAGTGTAAAAAAAACACGACTATCATCTGTCACTTTTTGCTGTAGAATGGCAACACTTTAAAAGCCATTTGAAAGGAAGCACAAGATTCGAAGCATGAGCTGATCTCGGTTAATTTTACATGTTTTAGACTTGGTTTGGTTTAAAATGCGGGAACAGAATTCAAACTAGGAATCAGTATTGTGCTTGTCAGAGCAAACCGTCTACAACGCTTACGGGAACAAATCTAAGAAATACTTATCTGATAATGACTGATCCTTTGTGACATTATTTAAAAAAAAAGTTGTAGTTAATCTGGCAAGTGGAAGACGAAATAAATAAAGTACAAATTATGATTTATAAAATATTTATTTCATAAAATAAAACTTCAGTTATCATAATTTGTACAAATACATTGAAAATAATAGATGCTGTCAAAATCCTATGAGGATTCTTCATCTTCATTATCATCAGATTCTGAATCAGCCGTTCCTCTTCCGCTGGATTCGCTGTCAGACTTCACCACCTCTTCATCGATTTCCATCTTGAGCTCCTGTTCTTCAGCCCGCTTCCCCAGGTCTTTGATATATTTCAATGTGTACTTATTGAAATCACAGCTGAAATAAAAAATACCAAATTATGTAATGCAACAATTTTATTATCGAGCCCCCGCCCCGATATTAAATGTCAGGTAGAACAATTTAAATGAATGGGAGTGATGAACCCATCGTAAATGTGTCATTGTTACATATTATATTATAGAAGATGACTTTTCTTTGTTCATGGGATCAATGTCAAAAATGTTTCAATTCGGGTTAATTTAGGATGACAAATAAATATAATCCTTACATTTCTGCGAGTTGCTGATATTTCCTTGATAGGGTTTTTTCTAGAGCCAGAAGAGTTGGCATAGGAAACATTCCTTGAGCTCGCGTTCCGTGAACAGTGACGGATGCACTGATCCATCTCAAATACAGCTCGATATGACAGCTTCCTTCCACTAAATCTGCCACTGTTCTTAGCATACGCCGTAGATACTCATCGGGCAGACTCGTAACCGTCAGTTGAACTGGAAAATCAAACACAGTAATAAAAATATGTACATTACTATTATCAAAAGGGGAAATGATGCTGTTGTGCTATTCGGGACATCTGAGTGACGGAATTACGAAACATGCAATTTAATACAATTTACATTTAAATGTATTTTAATCAATCAATACGTATTTAAAGCCACTAAATAGAAAAATATATTTTAAATTCATAGATAAATTTGCAGTCTTATTATTATGACTTTTTTCATTATTATTTTATCCATTGAAATTTAGATCGATAGGTACATATATATTTCAATTAAATAGATAGGTAATGCATGTATCTATATATGACAATACCTAGGTGGTATTCAAGACGGAATATCCACAAACCTTGATTTAAATATATGGTAGCAATTTCTTAACAACATTTAGAGAGAATTCTCAGTATACATCGGTACTAACAAGAGATTTACCTGATTCGATAGCTTTAGTGGTTAGGGCAATCATTCGGGAAGGGAAAGATTTAAGGGGATGATTTCGAAACCCACATAGTTCAAATTATGAATATTTCTAAAGCCGGGTACTCATTAGCGAGCGGTATCTGTAACCGTTCCAGATACTGTAACCAACTCTAGATGTGAAATAATTATTTATTAGGCTCGCAAACTAATTATTTAGCGTCCATACTGGTTACTGTATCTACAATGGTCACAGTTACGGCTCGCTAATGAGTATTCGCCGGAAGACTTTTCTAATAAGTATGTTTCTGAGGTTTTTAAAATTATCTACATAAATATATTATACTTTTCGAAAGTAATAACTTACTATCTTTGACGGGAACACTCTCAATTGCTTGCTGGACAATTTTAATTTCATTCAACTGCAATGCGGCCATTAAAGCGGCACTCCACTCTCGCTCGTTAAGGTACTGACGAACCATCTGAGGTGTAGCGTTTAGTTTCAGTTCAAACGGTTGGAAGACTCCGCCTGTGTTGAGAGAATACTGCATCAGACCTTCAGTTGTGGCCACGGAAAAACTTTGACCGGTTGGAGAGAATTTGACACAGAATACTCGCACCTGGAAATAGTAATCAATAATTTGAATTATGTTGTATCTATGAATAGGGCATACTAATTTTAGCATTATGACTTATAAAAGAGCTAATATTGAAAGTATTCTATTAATAGTGCATCCTTTTTTATGCAATAGTAAATATAATAATTAGTGTAGTATGGATTAAAAATGGCAGAAGTATTTAGGTCAAAGATGCGTTCTCATCGTAAAAAAAACCTATGATTTAAAAGAGATTCATATTTTTGATACGAGGCATGTTCGTCCAAATACCAGTAAGTCCATAATTTAAGAGCATACTTCAGTGAAACGGCAAATAATTTTCAGCAATAGGTGGGACGTAATTTTGCAAGCGTTGACTATCGGAGATTGATAGTCGACCTGTGAGCACGTCAATTTGTTTTGTGATGGCGTCGGAGGAATTAATTCTTAAATCGTGTAAAGATGACTAAAAAACGTTACGTATTTACTCGAAAAACAAAACATGTCAACGAATATATTATTATTATTACTTAAATAACAATAAATATAACATTAAATGGACGCACGTTGAATTTTGTTGTCGTTTGCACAAATCTGCGCGTCGCGTAGTCACGATCGTTTTAGACCATGCCTCAGCTGAAGTATAGCCTTAATAAGTTAGAATCTTTTTTCCATCGTATCATATTTTCAAATTGGAACATAGCTATTTATTTATCATTTTAATGTTCCATGTTCTATAAATGAATGGGTATGATTTGAGTACAAAAGATAATTATGTATTTATGTACCTCAGGTTTTATATTTCTATCTGCCATGTCTCCTTGTTTGACACCAGGTAACCGTAGCGCTACATCACCGCCTTCGATTTGCGAACGTTTTTCCACCAGCATTATGTTTCCAAATTCAGTCATGTTGCGCCGACTCACAAAATACTAAAATAAAACAAAACATTTTCTAGTAACATTCTTATGAAATTATTATTCAGTAAACTTATTTTGATTTACGTACTTCCATTCCGTCCAATGATTTATTTAATGTAATTTCGAACTTCTTCAAGAGAAGTGATTCTTTTACACTGTAAATGCAAATATTTTTCGATTGTCCACCGGCCAAAACACATTTTCCATCTGCTGAATAACACAATGATGTAAAAGCCCTAAAAATACAATTAAAATTAGATTTGTTTTATACCTATATAGTACCTAGAATCTAGATACTGATTAGGTGTCTGTTGATAAGACTAATAATGCATATTTTAGAAATGTAAATGTGTTGGATTTAGATCTTGCTTACTTAGATCGTAGAGTTTTTTCTGCAGTAATTAAATCTGTGTCAATTCTACCGCTTCCTAAATCATTTCTACCTTCAATTGTATGAGTTTGGTCACATGTCTGTACATCAAACATGCATATTTGCCCATCCAACGTGCAAACTGAAACCTGAAAGTAAAACAAATTTAAAATAATAAAAATATTTATAATATCAATGTGTTGATCTTTCATAATCACATATTATGTACATATGAAGCGCCTAGTTTCAAAAGCCCCTAAAACGGTTTTTCAAAATTTGTGAGTTAGATATATGTATTTAGATGGATATTTTTGTTACCTATACAATGGCCAAAGATTGAACTTTAAAAAACGCAAAAAACCGTCAATACGTATGATCAAAAATTAGGATAAATTTCAAAACCCGCTAAAATGGTTGGGTGTGTTTTTCAAATACCCCTAAAATGGAAAGCCAAGATACTCTTTAGAATGTAGCGAATTACAAAATAAATACATAAAGTTCACAGATTTAATAGATATGATTTTTTCTCATTTTTCTCAAAACTACCCAAAATCGCTTTTCTCATTTTTCTAAGAACTACCTAAATTCGTTTTAGGGGCTTTTGAAACTAGGCGCTTCATATAAAAGTACACAATAATTATTATGATTTAGTATGAAGCTGCCAGCAAGGTCTAGTAGAACAGCCAGCAATTGTCAACAGTTTCTGGTGAGTAGTACGGCATAATTTATTTCATCAATGCTAGTATATTTTCATATTAAAAATGTTAACATACTTCTTTTCCGTCCGGCCTGTATGCAACCTGAAGGCCATCTGCGTTCAATGAGATGGTTTCATGATCACTTCCAGTTTCGATGCAATTCCATAATCTTAAAGTCCTGTCCCAACTGACTGACGCCAGAGCTGAACTAGCTAGAGCAGGACTGAACGCTAAGCTCACAACGGGGCCCTCATGTCCTCCTAGTACCTAAAATATAGAAATAAACAGGTGAATTAAATTGGTTTTAGTTCTTACTGATTTATATATTGTTGCCGGCAAAGATGTGAAAAAAACCTTCTTCTATTATATAATTGCAAAAACTGAATCGATTTGCACAAAAGTTGTATGCGGTCTCTATGTTTTGTCAATGAAATAACTGATAATTGATACATCTATAGATTACCTCCAATAGTTTCCCGAGTTTGACAGACCAGACAAATATTTCAAAAACATCTTGCCCTCCCGCTGCGCACAACTCCCCACTCGAATCCAAAGCAGCACAACTGAACTGAACAGGTGATGGAGATGTTAACGTCCGAAAATTACGATATCTACAAATAAAGTTTTAAAATTATTACATCAGTAATTTGAACAATCTGACAAAATAGAAATTTAGCTGTTTCATCCAATGAAGTATTTCAAATTTCTTAATAATTCAATAACAATTATATTGACGTTTTTTTTACCTTACGATATCGTAACATCTCACTGTTCCATCTAGAGAAGATGATATGAAAAACTTTTTATTGGCACTGAACTGTACGCTGGTTATGGAACTTGTGTGTTCACTAAATGTTACAAAACAAAATCCAGTTGTGGTGTTCCATAGTTTTACTTTTCCATCGTGACCTCCGGTCGCTATGTATTGCCCATCGGGAGAATAGCAGAGACAAGTCATGTTTGACGAGTGTCCTTGTTGTTTCATTACATATTGTTCACCTGTGAATATAATTATAATATTATTTATTTATTTAGGAATACAAAACATTGTGGACATAACAAATCTAAATTCAAGACGTACACAACATGAGATTTACATTATAAGTCAAACATTACCCTCACAAGAGAGAAGAGAATATAGAAACAGAAATATATATATAATAACAATAATAATAACAAAAAAAAAAAAAAAATAATCAAAACATACTAAAGTATAATTTAATACAGAAAAATATAATTTTTTAGGTAGGACGTAGGTCATAAATGTAGTAAATGAACAGATTGAGTGTTTATATACAGAAATGCTACGAAATAATTGGCCATGAAATTTAAGCTAAACACATCACATGGTATTTTTTCATACTGGTCGCTTCACAATACTATGAGTAAATCTGTCAAAATAACTGTCATACTAAAACTTTCCTTGTTCGATCAACCGACGATGCTCCGTACTTGATGTAGGTACATACTATAAATGTGTCGCTGAGTTTCAAAATCCGCTATAACACTTTTTTGAAATAATTAAGATATATATATATATCGTTGGATTCGTTATTAAAATCTTTACATGAAAATTTTATCGCCTCTTTCAAAAGCCGCTACGATTAACTGTCATTTATGAAACAAAATCAATGTGTCTATCAAATCCCGCTATAACACTACTGAAACATTCAAAAACCTTTTTAGTTCAAAAAGTTTTTGTTGATTTTCTCAATATAATGAAAAAGTGTTATAGGGGGTTTTGGTTTGGGTTTGGGTTTCTCAGCGACACAAATATAAATTTGTTTTTCAATATAAAATAAACTGTGTATTATTGCTATTAAAAACTACAGTAAATATGACTTTATAATAAGAATAGTAATAATATTGGGCAAGATGTATGTACATAGTATGTAGTTAGGTCACTATCCAACTTACTTTGCCATTCCCAAACTAGAAGCTGTCCAATACCGGAACAACCCAACGCAATCCAGTCTCCAGGCTTAGAAATAGCTATTGAGCTCACTTGGTATTCTGATATACTTAAGGAATGAATTAAGTTTACGTCAGGAAGTTCGTGAAGGAAAAATGAGCCATTGGAGAAACCTACAATTACACAAGATGAGATTATCATTGTAGTATGTATAAGAAAAAACTTTATACATCAGAGTTGCATACATATAATATATTCTAATGTGGCGAACATACCTGTGACTAGTATTTTAGTATCTCTGTGATATGCAGCCGTTGTTAACTGTGCATCGACATTATTTTTCTTGACGAGATCTCCCAAATAATGTCTGGCGTTTCTTGTGTATTTAAATTTAACAGATTCGTCATTTTGTACTTTTAAAAGTTTCCCTTGTTCATCTCTCTTTTCAGACGGTTCCTCGATGTGTGTATATGAAGGAACATTGTCTTCTGCAGTCTATAACATTAAATGAAATCATTATTATTATCTGGATACATATTACGTATGATTGTACAAACCAAATATATCCGTGTATGGCATGAATATGTTGATGTGGTAAATCAGATTATATGTTTTTGGACGTTTTTAAATTATAGTAAAATATTTATAAATTCACAGCAATCTAAGATTTAAAAACATTTCTGATTTACTAAAAACAGCTAAACGTACAAATAGCTCCCCTGAGAATTGATGTTTTTAGATTGATCAACATATTCACGCCATACACGGATATAATTTGATTCTAAAGTTATTATTTTTGTGATGGATGGGTAGCAGAATGTTTGCTTCAACAGTAGGTCGCATGTTCGAGTCCACTCACATTATATTTTATCAATTTGTGTTTAGATCCTGAACATGGAACTAATATGTTGAGCAAATGTTCATAAGTTATCATTAAAAAAATCTGTTAACAAAACTCTTCAGCAGTCAGCCAAGATCCATTTTTTGTTGACACTGCTTGTTTAAAATGGTCTCAATTGAAGCAAATCAACATTGTCAAAACCATTGAATGTAGGGTTTTGACTATTCTACAGTAAAAATTTGATTATCCAGACTAATTGGGAATGACAATAGTCCAGATCACAATAAATCTGGATAATCTAAGAAATAATAAAACACCCTTATATATTTTTCTTATAGTTATATGAAACTGATGATAAAAAAGAAATCTGGATAATCGAGATCGGAATAACTGAGGTTCTATTGTAGTTTTTTTATTTTGTTTTATATTATGAATTCATATTTCATTAGGAAGAAAGAAAACTCTACATGAAAATATAATTCAAAAATAAGTTTGGTGGTAAATGTTACAAAGTTCCGTAGTATTGGTTTTCAAGTCGAAAAGATGGACGCAAAGCCAGTAATCTGAATTACAAAATTAAAATACTTTACTGTAGTTGGGCACACCTACTAATAAACTAGAAATGTTTATGAATGGACTTTGTTGCTTTTTCTTCTAATACCTCACAATATAAGTACATATGTATTGCTACAAACCTGCTTTGTATTTTCTGCTATTTCAAGTATCTTCTCCATGTTGACATCATCCTCAATATTATCAGGTGTCACAGTTTCCACTTTCTTTTTCTTATTTGGAATTTCAAGCACCAAATCGTCAGGATCAATGCTACATTGCCAGACGCACACCTGCCCATTGCGACTGACTGTCGTGATGTCATATGAATCCTTTTCAAAGAAACATCCAACAATCAATTGCGAATGGCCACCCAAAAGATAGGAGCGGAAATTTTCAAACTTATCCAATGCATAGATTCTGGTACACATATCTTTCGAGCCAATCGCCAGGAGTCGAGAACACGAAGACCATTCTAAGCAGGTGGTATCATCGACAGCGCCCCGAAATACACGCTCCATAATGAATGCGTTATATTCTCCAGTATACGGTCCGGGAGATTTCATTATGAAGACTGAAAAAAAACAGTATTTACTATAAACGTACTACAAAACCAGTAATTTTCGATAATTTGAGCAGGAAACAGGACAGAGTGGGAGGGGCGACAAGACGAAACAAAGTGATACAATAATCATGATATTAACAAGCTTGCAATAGAAATGGCATCTGCATAAATCATAGTACTGGTTAAGCGGTTCCTCATAAAGTTTCACTATTCAAGTGTTAGAGTCAGCTTAGCCAAGTTGTTTAGGATAAGTGACACAAGATTATTCTAAATGTGATATTGAATAAAATGAAGACATATTGATATACAAACTATTTTTTTTATTTAACGAATAATTCACAAGATTTCAGAATTAATTGTTTATTTAATTATTAGCAAGTGCAAGTACGTTATAACAATAATTTTGGAGCAATCAGTTAGTAATTATTGTAATTTAATACTTTGATTTAATATGTATAAAAGCCGATTGCCAATTAGTAACGTAATTAGATAAGATACCTATAGCATAGTGGTCAGAGCACATCGGCGCAATCCCTGACAGACGCAAGTTTGAACGTGCTGGGTGTTGTATTTTTTTCATAAAGATTTTTTTGAGTGGTTATATATTTTTCAGAAGTATTTTCAAGTTATGTGTATTCATAGATAATAAATTTAAAAAAATTTGGCTGCCGACACATTCATCGATCAGAACAAAAAATTAATTCCAGAAATAGGTATGCACATGCACTGTTTAAAAGGCAAAACTTTACAAATATGTAGTAAACGCTTATGCATTCTATTACTTGAGAGGGACGTATCACGCAGATTATGAAGATAGTAAGTAATACTGATAATTTACCATTGCTCTCTTTGCAAACAGCAAAATGCTTTCCATCAGGACTAAATTTGATTGCACGGACAGGCTTATGAAATCTGTAGCGGTGTACTACAGTGCAGGACACCATACTTATTAAATAAGCTTCTCCCTCTGAAAATAATCAAGAGAAAAACATCAGATAAAACCTTTATACAAGGAACAGTTTACAGTTTCAATTGTTTGTAGTGCAAGTAGAGTTGGGTATTTCCCGAGGAAATCTCAATCTCGAGATTCGGGATTTCCCGAAATGATGAAATTTTGTATTCTCGAGATTCGGGATTTCCAGAAAAGAATTCTCGAGATATCGGGTAATTTAAAAAACCCTGTAAAAATCCTAAAATCAGTGTAAAACAGACAAATTCCAAAAAAATATGATTTTTTTTATTTATGTAAGAAGACAAACAAAACAGATGTAGCAAAACAAAAAAAATTCAAAACATTACTTATTAAAATGGAATTTCAAAAACCACAGACTGTCGCTGTCAATCGCTGCGTCTGACAATCGCGTACGCTTTTGAGACACAAAATTCCCTGATGTTACAAAAATTGCGCTCATTTTGAGTAGACGTTGGCTTATTTGTGTTAAATGCCCTGATCAGTCTTCGAATGTTTTGTGTTTTCTGTCCACTTTTTTCATATTGAAAATCGTTTTTTCAATTAATATTTGATAATAAAGAAATCCCGAATCCCGAGAAAAGATTCTCGAGATCCGGGATTTCCCGAAATGTTAAAAATTTCTCGAGAATTCCCGAAACCCAACTCTAAGTGCAAGTATATAAAATTCATGAGGATTATTTTTCATACCTTCATTGACCGCTATCAGAGTGCATCCATTTGGCGATAAGTCCATAGCATTGAAATTATAATCACTCTCAATTGCCAGTGTATTTGATTTATTGCTGAAACAGATGTAATTACAATAAATTTATCGACATATCAATAGAAAGAATACCTCATTGTTTCATCGTGATTGAATTCGGAGCTTACTTTTTTAAATCATATATCGTGATTCTGTTCCCGACTGGACTGATCACTGAGTTCCCATCAGGAGTAAAAATCAGATCACCCTTTCGGTACACAGTACCTAAAAGGTTGTTGAACTGAAACATAGATGTGATACACATTATAAGTTGAAAAATGTATTCAGGGTACATCTAACAAACCTACCTACTTTTGTTGTATACGAACATGGACGACAAGGTTTATCCAGATTCATGATTGTGTGGATCAAATATAACTTCTTTATTGTCTGCATAATATGTAAGTGGTTTTGACAGCAATTAAGTAATGTGCTATTTACTTGTGTAATTATCAAATGCCAGACTAGATAGTAGATTTAAAAAAAATGTGGTAATTTTATAGTACTCCATATAGTTTTTGTGATTGTGGTCTTTTGAGACCAAAAACCAAACTTAGTTTCATTGTCAACATCGGGCATCTATACGCTTCATAGACCACAAATATAAACAAGTGATTTTCTAACTTGCTGTCTACAAGCATAACAATGTACCTATACAAAAAAAAATAGCTGGTGGATGGGTGTGACAGTTAGTCAAACGATCATGTGGTCTACGTTGAAATGAAAGGTGCTGAATATTAACGCAATATTTTTTTCACCTAATAAGCATAATGGAGTGTTTTTAAGTGTCATTATGTATGATTTTAGTAATTAATAGTCTATTATGTACAATATCTACAAATAAATTTGAATGTGCTCAATACATTTTCCGAAAATTTCACAAAATCTAAGCACTCAGTAAATCAATCAAAATGCATACATGACGCAGACTCTCGCAAGCTATCCTGCAATATTCACAATTATTGCTATCACACATTTCTCTTTAGTATGTCGCTTGTCAGACATTAGAGTGAAGAGGTAAAAATGTAACATTTCCATTCCGTTCTCTCAGTGGGGTTAACTCAGGATATTGCCCATCCTTGACCTAACAAAACCTACTGTAACTCAAACATAAGTAGGTTGTTTTGGGTTTTTTTTTTCAACACACCTTAACCACAATGACGATATGGAGTATTATAAAATTACAAAA
This sequence comes from Rhyacophila brunnea, assembly GCF_057557595.1. Lineage (NCBI taxonomy): Eukaryota > Metazoa > Arthropoda > Insecta > Trichoptera > Rhyacophilidae > Rhyacophila > Rhyacophila brunnea. Next base: position 23,647,464 of record NW_028233350.1, read on the forward strand.
CTGGGTTAAAACCGCAGAGTAATAATATAAAGAGAGTGGCTATTGTTCGGCAAAATGAAGCCGTGATTCTTGCGTATAACGCACAGAGAACCTTAATTTTATTATTATTAACTTAACTATTAAACGTTATACCTTCATGTTACTTCTCAGTATGGCTACCAAATTTAAACATAACATAGTTAACCATATTTTCTACTAAATTAACTAAAAATAATTATCATTAACTTTATATTTAACAAAAAACAATAAATTTCAGCGACACATGCTCGCAGTTTTTAAATGAATGTAGTCATTCAAATCAATATTTACCGGCGACAAGTACAAAAATATTTAATTTAGCTGTAGAAATTCTATCTTACTCTTAACGCATATTGCAGAGATAAGCGTGCCGAATGCTTTCTCACTCGCACTTATGACACCTGTACACGGGCATGGAATTACTGTCGGCAATTGTGCTTATTTTAAACTGTCATGACAATAACTGTTTACACGTAAAAGTGCTGGCTGTCTCTCCAATCTTAATATTCAAGAGTAAGCAAAATCAGTAAAGTAAAGTAAGTAAAATCTATGCACGTGTAAACGGGGTATTATGGTTTGTTTTTGTTCATGTAAACACTCTTTTTAACTATGCTGATTAACCTATTATGGGGACTGATGTTGATATCTGGTTTTGGTGTCCTAACTAACGTATAATTTTTGACATGAGCTTAACTGACACGACAACTTAATATTTGGGTGAGTATAGACAATTCAGAGGCAATTAAATTAACAATTACCAGTGAAGACAAACAGCACGTCTGATTGTGTCAGATATATTTACTATCCATAACAAATTACTGAAATCTATGCTCCTGTAAAAAAAATAGAGTTTGGCTCTTATGGCACAGGAACGAGATATGTACAAACCAGTTTTGTTGTATTGATTTTATTAAACTTAGTGAAATTTAATGAATGGTAGACGTATTTCATATTATGAAGACAGCTCATGTTTACAAGAGAAATGATTGACATGACACCGTCCATTTAAAAAAAAAACCGTGGTTAACATTTCTGATAGGTGTAATGAAAATCTAATTTATTTTCACATTCTTCATTCAAAGCAAATACGATAAAACTCTAGATTCATAGATTGTAAATAATTTTAGGTTAGGTTAAGAGGTTATTAAATTAACAATATTATGGAAACGTATAACATTTGTTGTTGGTAATGAAAGTCAAAAGTATTAATAATGTAAGAATGTAAATTTATATTACCTTAAATGCAAATTTCATTGTGTTTGTTTTCAAATAAAACTTATTGAAAAGTTAGTTGTAATAATTTTGACAAACGATTCGATTATTTTTACCGCATTCTATTTGACCATAGATAACATCATGCGTAATATTTGACACTTGAAGACCCACGTGTTGGTACTTTTTTTGTTGTAGGCTGTAGAATGATAATTTGTTCAGTCGAATACGCTACAATATCCAACGACAATAGCATCAAAATCGTATAAAAATATATGAACGCCAAATGTCCATTTCTAAGAGTCATACATGCATATAAATAATCATTTAAATGAATAAATCATGCTATAAAAAATCTTTTAACTTAAAAAATATTATTTTTATGATAGTACTAACAAATATTATTCACTATTCATTACAAAGTTATTAATATATTCTATTTATTGGGGACGTTTTGTTATAGTGCTTTCAAATATCTTCGGTACGAAGCGCATTATATTTAGAACATTCAATTTATTATTTTATTGTTTAAAATTTAAATAAAAATATTAAGATTGGTTCGTTATTTTTCCTACATGACGAGTTTGTAAGTTAAAAATATTAGAAAGATTGTGAGAAGAATAAATTCAACTCTTTATTAGGAGGTTTTATTTTATTAGTCTATGGCGCCCCGTTTAGAAAGCTTCCAGCAAAAAATATTACTCAAAGATAGCAGTAGATGTCACTGAAATGCCGGAAATTAAAACAATGTTTTTCATAATAATTTACCCGTACGTATAACGTACCTATCTACATAATAATCCAAAGATTTTTTTTGTATCAAATCAAATTTGGAAAAAAAAATTCAGCCTGTTATTACATACTTACCTAGGTATTTCGTTATGATTATTTTTATCATTGAAATGTCGTTTGATAAGTTCATTCAAATATTGTGTAGGAGAGGTTTTTGAATAATCTAATAAATTTAGAGTAATACACTTTTTTCTGAAAAAGTATATCTACAGACCTACAAACTTATATGAAGAATGGGATGGGGGACCCACTGTCAAAAACTACCCAATCAAGACTCGTAACTGGACAAAATCTGACATTCGAATGACATTTTCAAAATAGCGTCCAATAGCAGTTCATAGATTCATTTTTGGCCATTCTACAGATAAGTTTGTAGGTCTGCACCGCGATTTCCTAACTCTCGTCTCGTGTGGCACCAGACGAGATGACGTAATTGTGACGTCACGCTCGAGGCATGCCGACCGCGCACAGAATAACCATAGAAAATTTTATTATGATACACCTATATGTGTATGGTGACAATGAATAGCGCCGCTGTCTGACCACTCGCTATTTTCTCGAATGCTATTATCACTCCGGTAGTACGTCATAATGATGTCATATGACGTCATCTCGACCGGGAAGCTTGCACTCGCAAGTTCTAACATAGAGCCCCTGTACGTCTTATCATCGAGCTTCGATGCTTTTTTCTATTTATCTAATGTTTATTGTTTTTACCTAGAAACTGAATGTACATTGATAGTTAATCAAAAATGTAATATTCAAATTAATTATAAGTACCTTAATAATTGTAACTTGATACTTTCTTATTCCGTCATTGTCCCCAATATAATATAATATTATCTTAGGTAGGTACTAACAATAGTTATCTCATCTCAGCAATGTTAATAAATAATGATTTCCGTAAATTTCGGTCAGAAAACGATTACTTAATAATTATTTAACAATTAACATAATCTTTAAAACATAGGTACGTCTTCGCTAGTGCGCTTTATTTCGGTTCATTGAATAATCAAGGTGCTGACTGAAATGCCTAACTAAGAAATTGTGCAAAACAGAATTTAAACATGTATTAACTGCTTTGTAAAAAAAAAAAAGCATTTAATTCAAAGAGATTGGACGGTGGTCCATAATATAATATAGATATAATATAAAAATATCAAGTAGAGGCCCACACAGAAAAAATGGTTGAGACGCGGTCCGATTTGAACAAATATCCATAATACCTACCTTTTTATTGATTTTTAAGACGGTGGGTGGAGGTGGAGTAATGGAAAAGTAAAATGGTAAATGGTAAATAAAGCGAAGTAGAAAAAAGTTGAGGCATTTTTTTCCAACACCGACACGTTCACAATTTAATATTAATTATGGTAAGAAATGTTTTTGTGTTTCAAACATAAATTCGTGGGTCGGGATGTGCAGTCAGGTAAGTCACTAAACAGCAAAAATGAGATATGAATGCCAATATACTAAAAAAAAAATATTTCGTTGCAGTGGAGCACCCAGGATTTAATATTGGGGGGCCCAAGGAGAAGAATGTAAATTAGTCCCATATGCTCTTTTTCTTCTTCATATGCCGATATATTTGTACAGTTTCTCCTAGTTTTTATAAAATTGGAGGCATAGTGGCGGTAACCGTTGAGCGTGTCATCAGCGACTGGCGGATTGGAAGTGACTAACAGCGACCATGCTGGACATGTGCACCTATTATGCTAAAACATTACTTAAATAATATCGGCTGTGCTACCCGCATGGTCTAGAGAAGTATTTCCCAAAGTGTGGTACGCGTACCCCCTGGGGTGCGGGAAGAGTTTGGTGGGGATACGCGCTGCACCGGGCTATGGCAGCGCCTGGTGCAACAAGCATTAATACAACATCCATGCTAGAAGGTTTATCGCATGCGGAAGAAGAGAAATTGTTGGAATTATTAGCTTCAGACGGATTCTTGCAAAATAAATATAAGGAGTGTACTTAAACATCATTTAGGTTGCAAATGCAACATGTGTATCCAGTTTTAACAGAGAAATTCCTGAAATACATCTTGCCTTTTCCAACTTCATGGTGTGGAGCCGCATCTCAGATTAAAATTAATAACCAGGGAACCAAATTACGATGATCTGTCGTTTCAACATAAACAATTTCATTCTTCTCATTGATTATACTGAATGTTATTTTTTATAATATAACTTTAATTTATATTTTATTATGAATGAATTTATTTTTCGTTTATTATTATTTTGTTTATGTACTTACTACAAAAGGAAAATATAAATATATTTTGATTGTTATTAAAGCACTTATATGCATTTTTCTTTGACGAGGGGTACTCAGTGTTACGAGAATTATAGAAGGGGTACACAGATGTCGAAAGTTTGGGGAACACTGGTCTAGAGAGTTACAATATTTATGCCGAATTCCACCGAAAAAAAATGTTCTTTTGATTTACACCACCACCGACTGTAGTGGGTCTAATCGTTCTTTTCGCCGAATGTTTATCGTAGATTTTTGGTTTTGTAATATTGAGGTTCCAAAATATTAATTGAAAATGGACAAAAAAAAGTATTATTGCATTTAACTTATACACAACCTACTCAACACAACACAGCCTAATATCTCGTTTATCGGTCTTTTGTCTATTGCACTCGGTGTACCTACACCATGGCCCCCACATCCTGAAACGGGCCCTCAGGCTAGGGTATTTGACTGCCCCCCTATCCACCTTAGATAAAATTAGATTAAAGGCAGTGTGAAATACTACATTAATGTTTTTCAAATTGTGCTTTAGTTCAAATTGAGGGTACTTATACAGTGAATTATTGGTGATTTTCAATACATCTACTTTAAGCGTCTACTGGAGCTGTCGAGTATCGACACATAATAATCAGAAAATATATTGGACAATTATATAATTAAAAATGTTCATGGTCATGAAGTATAATAGCGCCGCAGGCGACTTTTTTTACTATTAAAGCTAATTTATGATATGTGTTTATCTCACTTATCTGGTCAACACGACACGCCAGGCCCCCCACAGCCTGGGCCCCCAGGCTAGAGCCCTGTCAGCCCTCCCCAGCCATGACCTACACCACTCTGGAATTCGGGTGGACACCGAGAATTTTTTGACAGTTCACTAGGAAACGGGTTTCTAAAAAAACCCGACATAAGTGTTTCGAAATTAAAATCTAGACATTATAAAAGACATTTTTCTAAAAAGGATGCTGGAGAATTACAAATCATTTTTTTGCCGTGTTATTTGTATATGCCCAAGGTATAGTTTATTGATTTTAAATTTCAATGGGTAAAATCGTTCTGATGATTTTCATATTTTGGGGGGTGCCAGGGCCCCCTGCCCCCCCTGGGTGCGCCACTGTTTCATTGTGTGTAGTCAGGTAAGTCGTACTTCTCACCCTTGGCGAGATGCATTTTTAGTCAAAACATATTTTTTATTTTTACGGGGTGTGTACACAGTTAAGTCACATTAGTAGTCAGATAAGTCAACATCTTGTGTGACTTACATTACTACTAATAGTTGGCTTACCTTCAAACGTCATACCTACTCAGTGTTGATTTTGGTGAGTCTAACGTATTTTTTAAAGATATTTTGAGAAATTTTGAAAAAAAATAACAACAGAACGTAAGTAAAATAGTCATATTATAATTATGACTTATATAAATAAGTACTTATGTGTATTATTTGTAAATAATTATACAAATTTACCAAATTTATCGAATTCGATTTATTTAAATCTAAAAACACGTACACAATATTTAAACAAATAACCTTGCTTCTAGTTTCAACCACATACTCCAATAACTTGTATGTTGAGGCTTCAGATGACAGCATAAAAGATCCTGATTTTAATATTCAAAAATTATTACAGTCTAATTTACCATCTGATGATAGTGACATTGAAGAACCACGCCCTTCGTGGTCAAATAATGCTTCCACGATGACACATCACAACGATGTTTCAACCTGTAAACCTCGTTCTCGATTCAGAAGAAATAATCACCAAAAACGTAACTTAAATGATGATACAAAAGCCTTCAGAAACGACAAAGAAGTTACTACACGAAATACTGGAAAAAGTTACACAACAAGTATAATGGAAGTTATGAATACGAAAAAAGTAGTATCAGACAAAGCGAATCAGGAAAACAACATTTTCGCCAAGTAACAGCTCAATATTACTTGACTGTTGAACTGTTACAGAAACCAATTTGTATAGGTTGTACACTAAAAACATTGGGTGAAAGTCACAATTTTTTTGAACATGTTTTGAAAAAAAAATGTGCGACTACTTCCGGTAAACTTATTCAAGAAGATGACAGAGGAAAAATATCCCTAAATATAAACAGCGAAGAAGTTAGCCAAATAGCAAAGACACATACTCTCAATTCCATCATATGAGAGTGATTACTCTAGAAGGGACTCAGTATCAGAAAATACTTACCACCACATTTGACAATAACTGGGACGTATTCTCAATATTTGAAGAATATTAGCTCTAATCCCATCAATATTCGTGTATAGGTACGCAGAAATATTCTATGGCATGAACTTAACATTCAAACCGCCAAATAAGGAAACTTGCCAAAAATGCGCTAAACTTAATATACAAATTAAGAATTCCCCCGACGATGAGGAAAGAAATAAAAATCGTGAGGAATTGAAAGAGGATCGTGACGAAGCTGACTTTGCATATTCAGCAATTGTGATAAAAAGTACAGCTTGCAAGATCCCTCTTGCCAAATTGTAGCATTTGACATGCTACAAGGTCTGCCTACACCAGTTGTTTTAAAGTTCCCTGGCCTTTTACAAACGACAGCTATGGACGTTAAATTTGACAGTCAAACCTGATACCATTGAAGCAATCCATACTGAAGTTTAATGATAACGATGAAACTTAATAATATTCACGTTTGTGTGCCTTTTCACTACTGAAATAACAAAAAATTTATGAAAATGCTTCTATATCTTCTAAAATATTACTTCGTGCGTAGTAAGGTAAGTCAATCATTTTTTGTGCAAATCCAGATAAGTCAATTTCCTTTTTTTTAAACCAATTAAATTTTAATGAAACAAAATAGTTAGAATACTTCTAGGACATATAATTGAAAGCCAATTACATGTATTTTGATTTGTTACTCGTAAAAAACATAATAATTATTATGGGAATTTGGGGAATTTTTTGAACTTTGTTTTTGCTATATCTCAAAATGACAATTTGTGACTTATCTGACATCACATCCGACCTACGAATTATTGGTTTAACGCTAGTTTCTTTATTTAAGCAAACAAAGTTGAGTGTATCGATGTTGATTTGTATCTATTTAATTAACCGGTTATTAAGTTTTCTGATTTTTTTTTTACCTATGCATTTGACGGGTTTTGGAAGTTATAGATTATTCCTTATTGTGGGAAATTATGTACAATATGTACCTACGTATTATTTGTTGGGTTTTAATCATTGATATTTTTATGGTAGTAATATTAATGTACTTATCACCAGGCAGCTTACCTACTACAAGTCATTGTAATTGAACCCACTTCAATCTCAGTGCAAATCCTCGAGTGAGAAGTAGATAAATGTACCTTTTTAAGAAAATTAAAAAACAATTTTCATTCATTTCACTGTGTACCTATATGAGGGGCTCAAAAAATAACCAGTTTAATTTTCCACGGAAACTTGGATGTTGAAAAACCACAGTGATACTTAAAACCCCTGCAAAAAACGAAGAAACCGCTGATTTGGATAGCATCAGTAGGTAAGCAAAAGTTTGTTCAGCGACGGTGGTGCAAAGAAAAGGCGGATACCGGTATCCTTGGTTATCTCGACGTCTCGACAGATCACACCGCCGGGAATAGAACTGGGGAAAACTGCCATTAGACTCGACGCTAAGGTCTTTAGCTATTTTTCGAATCTGCAAGTTTTCTCCGCAAAAGACCGCCCTTTTTTCTTGCAGGCTTGTCTTTGGCCTCTGTCTTGTCTTTGACACAGCTAAGATCCCGCGAGATTTTGCAATCGATTTAACTTGTAATGCCTGTAATTATGTAAAATTTCCTTTGAAAAAAAAAACTTTGTAATCAAAGATGTAAAAACACACTTGTCTATGGAAATGGAGCATTTATATTAAAATGTAATGAAAGTGAACATGCTATTTAAAAAAATAGTTTCATTATTAAAATAAAAGACCTATTGTATTTTATGTAACTACATCTAGGAAATTTAATAAATAATCTCATTTGGGAATTTTTAGGAAAGGAAAATATTTTAAATATGTTTTTTTCTCTGAATGGCCCTAATTGGTGCTGATAGTAAGGCCCCCGACTGGTTAAATCCGCCCCTGCCTATAACATATATTTCACAATTAACTCATTTAGTGCTAACACCGCGAATGGCGCATTTGGAGTACTTGGCCATTAGATATAATTAACGTGTTATTTAAATGTGGTAATTAAAAGGTTAGCAGTGATTGTGTTGTATCAATTTTGAAGACCATGCGTCCTAAAATATGTAATTGTAACAATAGCTTGCCGCTACGTATTTCACGTTATTTATTATTAGGTATGTGCTTCCGTCTTTGTAGGTACATAAAAATATTATGTCACCAAATTAATGTTCTTATTGAATATAATACAGTAAAGTTGGAACATTACTGTCTGCAATGCTCCACGAACAACGCGTATTTTTTTGATCCCAATGCTATACGGTTGTCTCTTTCCGGTAAGATAGCTCACGATGAATTGTGCTGTGGTGAAATTGAATACATATAATTTGCATGTAACCCCTAAAATGTAAGATTATTGATGCAATAATTGCCTGTTCTAATTCGTTATCTTATCATTACAATGATACTATCTGGGAGAAGAGTGTATAGATGGATGTATATTGTATACACTAGGTATATTAATTTGATGAATTTTTCTCTGAGTTCGCAGTTTGATGAAATGGAATTGAGTCCTTTTGGCCGCCTGATGATTTCTTCAAAAGTAATCCCCTATTGTTCTTGTACTTGTGTCAGACGCGTGTGTATCATGGTAGAGTCTGTCATCTATAAGCTGGCGTGCGGTTCAGTGTTGCCATCTTTTCAAAATGGAATTATAGTACAGAGCCTTCAAAATTATAGTATTTGGGAAAAAAATATAGTACGCGTTGTCATCTGTTGAAAATGTATAGGTTTTTTGTTTCTCAGAAAAAAATAACGGAGAATTTGAGAAACTCCGACACCCCTTTTTATTTAGGTACCTCTTCCGAACAAAAATTCTTACTGACGAATTCAAGAAATAGTTTCGTCTTAAACTAAAGTCAAGGGATTTTTTACGTTCTTCAAGATTTTTTTTCCAAGTTCTCCAAATCTTCTTATATTGCGAAATTATATTACTTTGCACAAATTTATGGAACGGATATATCTAAATTTTAGTACTTTTTACATACTTTTTTCTGATATTCAAAATTATAGTATTTTGGGCGTACTATACCTGTTTTATATCGTACATAGTACGCGGACCAAAAGTATAGTACAAATACTATAATTATAGTACGGTTGGCAACACTGCCGCGGACCGACCGACGTACGTAGATCAGTGTTGCCATCTTTTCAAAGTGGAATTATAGTACAGAGCCTACAAAATTATAGTATTTGGGGAAAAAATATGGTATCCGTTGTCATATTTTGAAAATATAGAGGTTTTTTTGTTTACCAGAAAAAAAATAACGGAGAATTTGAGAAACTCCGAGACCCCTTTTTATTTAGGTAGGTACCTCTTTCGACCAAAAATGCTTCCCGAAGAATAATTATTCAAGAAATTTCATTTTAAACCAAAGTCAAGGGATTTTTTTTACGTTTTTCGAGCAATTTTTTTACAATTTCTCCAAATCTTCTTATATTGCAAAATAATACCTACTTTCACCAATTGATTTCACCAATTTCGAACTGAAATATCGAAATTTTAATACCTTTTACATATTTTTTTCAATATTCAAAATTATATTATTTTGGGCGTACTATACTTGTTTTATATCGTACATAGTACGCGGACCAAAATTATAGTACAAATACTATAATTATAGTACGGTTGGCAACACTGGTGCGTATTCCCCCCCGCTTCAGCATTCAGTACCGCATTCCCTCTCGTTCCCACCGATTGAAAACTTGCAACAGTCGAACGCGATGGCACAATGCTTTCCGTTCGCCAACGACGTGACGTGAACGCCAGCTTATAGAATACAGACTCTAGTACCTACGTTGTTGAATGGACAAGTGTTCAGACATCATACATAATGACAAAAACGGGATGATATGATTGGATAAGGAATAAGAAAAAAACAAGGTATGTGATGTAATAGAGTTTACTGTTCACCTCAAAAGGAAATGGTTTGGACATATCTAGTTATCCAGAGGATGTTAAGGAAGATAATATTATATTCTTTTTTTAACACCACTTGCCATGAGGCCCAATGACAGTAATGTAGTGAAATAGTAATTTAGTTAGTAATAGGAGTGAAACAATAATTAGAAATACCCCGAAAATCACATAAATATATTGTGACCTCACCGAGTCAAACTTGGAGCCCCCGATTGACGAAATATTCGAATATTCCACGAATAAGTACTACGAAAATACATGGCAACAAAAAAAAACAAGACCGAGAGGAGTGGAATCAGCTTGGAGAGGGTTTTATCAAGCAGTGGATAGATCCGGTTTGATAATGATGGCAATACCATTATATCTATTAAATATTATCAGTAATTTCAACATTTTTAAAATATGTACAGATCCAAGATAAATCTCGAAACTTTAATTTATTCTGAATGGATAGTAGGATTTTATTACTACGTACCAATATTGTCCATTTGCAACAAAACATGTTCTACCTTTACAGGATATTATTATAATATAAATAATGAAGCAACAACTGCATGTGCAATGACAAATCGTCGATAATGGATTATTATTTTTATAAGTACACAGGTACGCTCATTAATATTGTATAGGTACTTTTCTGGTGTTGCTTTAAATATTTTAAATTATTATAACTAAAAGATCCAGGCAAAGAAGTCTACTCTAGACCAGTCAATGTGGACCCACATTTTCTTCTATGACCACCAATTCAATCGTGGTAAAAGCGTTTTGGAATCTCAATTAAATGTTATAATGCAAAAAAGTTTATACGACTTCATTTAGTTCTAGTTTAAATTCTTTGATACTTATTGTATTACGTAATCTGCAACAAAAATATACAATATTCTGAAGTCTGACCCGTTCATTTAAAATATTATTAAAGCTCGATGTAAAAAAATGAACAAAGGAAAACACTTTTATTATTGTTTGTCAAATAAAATATTTCATTAAAGAAATTCGCTGGAAATGTGAAAAGTTGTTGTAGTGACGAGGCGGAAAAGTCAAAGTAAAGGTGAAAGGGTAGAAAATATTTCGCGAAATATTTTTAATAAGGCTTACTAAGAATTTAATAATCGTAAGCGGCCATTGTTGGAGGTGAAACGAGATGGAAGGGGTATTCTTCGCCTGTCCAGGAATGCGCTAATTTATCATCTTAGCTGTAGATATCTAAATAATTACCTTGTTTAATTAATTAAATAACAATTTAATTAAAATTCATAAAACATGACAGCGCTATGCTTCTGTTGCTTGGTTAGTGCTTATGAAAAAGGAATTTTGACAAATAAGAAATTAATAACGGCAAGTATGAAACTATGCGAATATTGTTATTATGAAATTTAGATTGATCTTAATTATTAACATTTTTTAAATAAATAACAAGCACGTATCTACTAACTTGATTGACGTACCTACCCAATATTTAGGAAATTTCCCCCCTAAGTAGCTATTTAGGTATTTACCTGTAGGTATTTTGAAATTATTTTAGTTTATTTAAAAAGCGTTTAAGTATTTGGTGATTGTATAATATATATAAGATAGTAATTCGGTGGTTACATTCGCTTATTTTGATACCAGCCGTAGCTCAGTGGAAATGATACATTTACAGTTTAAAAATATTTTAATGGTTATTTTAGGCATTGAAATGTAATTTGACCAGTTTTCTCGACGATATTGGTAAGATTTAAAAAAAAATCAGTGTGTGTACTTCTGTATGCGCGTTAGAAGTTATACTTCTTTGGCGTAACAAAACAAAACTTGTGATAACCTAGATTCTTCGACTAGCTCTTAATTATCTTGTTAAACTACACACGTAAGAAAACGGGCCGCTTATTGAAGCGTCGTTGGTTTATTTATATTCACTTTAACTTATATTAATATTTTGTTTACGTAAGGAATTGCAAATGGCCGACAATAATAAATTCGCTGCCTAGGCAACGAAACAATTCTAAACTATAATATTATACTTACTGTATAATAAATTCGTTGCCTAGGCAATGGAACAATTCTAAACTATAATATTATACTGTGTAATCGTCACGATTGCAGTATCATACACTGTGGCGTAAAGGTAGTGGGTTCGGCTGATAACCGAACAATCGGTGGTTCGAATCCAATCGAATACATGTCACACGCCAAAAATACACTCTGATCTGATTTTCCAAACGCGCCTAAAGAAGTATAACTTCAAAAAATATAATTATTATATTTTATTTGAAAAAAAATGATCTTTTTGGAGAAAAGTGATTACTTTGAATTTTTTTTATTTATATCAAAGAGAGCTTCAAAGTAATTTTTTAAAAGGATCGTTTTTTACCTATATGTAGGTATATTTGGTCACTAGGGTTTATTTGTTGATTGAGTTTTGACCGTATATTTTTAACATACGAGTTTGCAATATTTAGTGACTTGCCAGTAGTGACTAGAGAGAATGGGACAACTGGTCACCAGGACAATTGGGCGCCGCACTGACGAATGAAATAAATAGACGTTCATTACGATGTCATACAGAAAGTAGACGAGGAATTTTAATCAGTTTCTATCTACCTAGTAGTTTTAATTTAGTTTGCTCTTAACATGATGTTTTTTTATTGCAGATTGGGAAATTTCATATTTGAGGCTTTATATAAAAATAAAAGAACGTGTGCATATTTAAATCCTCACCAAATATTAAATAATAATATTATAATATACCTAACTATGAAAACTTATGAAAAAATAAATCACATTTTCATAAGCTAAACTTCAGCATTGTCTATCAATCATGGAATTTCGGGATTGCAAACTCTAGTACCTACTTGCGTGACAGATGTATACTTTGAATGTTAAAGAGTAATTAATTTCTATTATCAAGTATACTATTACTATTTTATACATTCGAACTAATTTTGCATTCAGCTGCCTTCTGGAATATCCATCGTCGATACGTGCCACTTTATATTATTGAAAACTACTTTGGTCAAAACAGAGCGTCAGCGGTTTACATCCAACCCCAAATCCGATGGTGGCACACAAGAGGCCATTTGTTCGAATGGCGGTCGATCTTTAACCATTAATCCTTTAAATAAACACATTATTATAGTTTTGGGTTAGGCGTTTCTCTTATCAGTGCGCCTGCGCAGGCCGGGAGAGCGCCGTCCCTGAATTAACGGCGCGTGCCGCCACTATCGCTAACAACAATAACTTTCCCGCTCAATCTTATGCACAATCGCCATATTAAATCATTTTAGAATAAAATGTCCATGAAACCGGATATTCATTCTGAATTTAGAATTCATTTAAAACCAAAAAAGGAAGATTCTTGTTATTATCTTAAAATTTCCTATTATATAAAACAATGATAAAATGAATCGAAGTACCAATAAGTCATATGTAATAAGAAAACCTTCTTTTATAAAGAATATATTATTAGAATAAAACTGAAAAAATGATAATTATTCAATAAACATTAGCTACAGGTATATCGCGTTGCAGATTTATTTCTGGTAAACTTCATATGTATGCCCTGAGATTTATTTGCAAGGGTCGCACTGAGATAAAAAAAAATGCTTTGCGTTTGAGTTCCAAACCTATAGAAATGAGTGAATACAGTGAGCCAGTGCTATTTAGTGATAAAATAGTTAACCAGAGTAAAACATCGACGCCATTTTCTCTTTTTATTTTCAAACAATGCTGCCAACACTGAGTAGCTACAATGCTATTTATATTTTTAGAATTTCAACCATAATAATATATTATGAATAAACGAAAATGAAAGAAGAAAATTTAAATTATGATCAGAGAGGGTTTCCATAGAATTTAAACATTAAACAAAACTAAATTTTGTAATAATATTTTATAATTTATTATACAACTCTAACATCTTTATTATAAAATAATATTATGTCTATAAGTAGAAATGGTCAACTGTTTCTGGTAATGATAAAGTTTGAGGATGATTCGATATTAATTTGCCTGTTGTAGTGTCAACAAGCGATGAAAATCCGATGAGATGCGTCGTCTGTATTTCCCAACCTTTTTATACCTGCGGACCGATGAAAATAGGAGAAATATAACGCGAACTTCTTACAGATAAATACAAATGTTATGTGAATATTTTTTAGTGCTTTGTTTATTAGTTTTTAAATCATATACTATAACAGACATAAAAGTCTGATTACGAAGAAAAAATACAACATGAAGGTTCTAGTGGTAATTGAAATAATTACAAACTGATTAATAAATAAATTGATGATAATATGTATGTAGGTATAATCAAATTTTGAGAAATAAATATTTAATCTGCTGCTACGGTTTTGCTAGAATATGTAATTGGTAACCTTGGTTTCAGTATTGTTTCATAGAGATGAAGCATTGCATTGACATCCATCCGAATGCTTTGCTTATTCTTTACAACTGACATGGCCGAACAAGTCTTCTCAGGTGAACAAGTAGTTGAAAATACGGACAATAATTAAATAGATTTAAAAACTTAGAAATAGACATTCGTCCTCTTTTTAAATATGCGCCAACTCTTTTTGGACCGGCAGACAAATTCTACAGACCAGCACCAGTCCACGGACCTGCGGTTGGCAAACGCTGATCTCGCTTCATTAATGATGATACCTACCCACATGTTTAACAATTAAATATTAAAATATATATGAAATTCTTATACATAGTCGTGTTACTTATTTTGTTACATATCTCTCTATAATACACTATTAGGTAACATACTAAGTAGGTACATAATAATATTATATCCATGTTCATGAATACCTCTAAGTTACACTAGGCATAACAATTTTCTCGACCGACGGTCGTTTCGAGAGCGGTTGTCGCACGTGATTTTGATATGCGATAACACTCGATTTAAGGATTAAACCGTGATTTATTTATTTTATGGCTCAAATTCGGCAAGGAACAGTTAATAGGGTTTCCACCCCACTAACGACGCAAGAATCAAACAAGGGGTTGCTGTTTTAAATGGCAAACGATGTTCTTTTCGATGTTGCAGTATTTCTCCAAGTGTAAGTAAAGCGAGATTGTGAAATATATACACAGTTAAGTAGGTACTTATAGTAAAACACTGCCTCGTTATATTAAAGTAAAAAGGTACCAATAGATACCAACAGATTCACATTGCAGAAAAATACGAAACTTACCATTTGAGACATTTTATCAATAATTTACATTTTAAGTTGGTTTTTTTTTTTTTTTTTTAAATATTATCTATCTAAATTAAAAAGATTTTTTTTATATAAGTTATCATTGCATTAACCATTAACATTTGGTTTTTTTTTTAAACCATGTCCGATCCAAAGAATTTCATATTTAGATCACAGGTTCTCAAACTTATTTCGACCACCGCCCACTTTGAAATTAAAAAACTAGTGCCCTCCATATTTTTTAACTTACCTTTTTATATTACCATCATTCTGTTGCGTATCTTAAAAACAGTTATTGCAAATATAATTTTTAAACATGCATTATTATATGGATATGGTAGATAGGGTGTGACCCATATCCTATTTCGTCTATACGGGTCTCCAAGCATTCAAGCCTAAAATCGTATCTCAAGAATTTCGGATTGGGATGGGATCGCCGCGATCGACCGAAATTTTTTGTATGAAAAAAAATATCGGAAATCACAGACAATTTTATTTAGTTGACTTAACCATGGACTACGTACATGAAATATAAAGTGGCATCCACATTATTACATGCTTAAGCGACGCTAATTTAACCGTCTATACGGGACTCCAAGCATTCGAGTAGTAAATAGCATCTCGAGTGGTGTCGTGTCTAGATTCCGTCGGATTTTATATATAGATAGTATATATAGTAGATATATTTATAGATAGACTTTATCTGCCGTCGCCCCTCTAGATTTCCTTGACGCCCCTTAATTTTCTTTGAGCCTTCTACTGCCCCGCTGAAAGCCTCCAGCGCCCACAAGGGGGCGTTATCGCCCACTTTGAGAAAGACTGGTTTAGATTGAAGATTTAGATTTTCTGTTTTTTTTTATGAGAAATGGATGCTAGTCACTTGCTCAATCCATTTGTTCCTGGGCCCAAACACACCAAAAAACAACATGTGAATTTTCCAGACCCTGGATTCAAACCTGTCACCACGACATTATAGGCCCGAAGCGTTACCACTCGGTCACCGTGGGCGTTCACGTGATTCACATTTAAAAAAAATCAAATTCAATGTTTTTTTTTTAAATAAAAATCAAATTCAATGTTTTTTTTTTAAATAAAAATAAAATTACAAATTAAGTAAGTAGGTACTCGTACATTAAAAATACGAATAATTCAAAAATATTTTTGCAAACCAAACATAATTGTAATGATAAATATAATATTCATGATATGATAAGATGGGATCTTTTAACGAATTCACTCTTTATAACCTATTTATTATAAATTTAACTTTGACTTAATAATTATACAAAAATTATCTTTCTTCAATGTCTTTAGGTGCGTAGTGTCTAAAACACTTTAAAAAGTATACTATAATTAAATTATTTCAAATTGCAAGCTTCATATTTTTCCGCTGGTACCTTTGGTAATTCGAGCTTTACGCCCTTATAGTACACGTGATTCCAGCCGTGTATGTATATAGTGTTTGTTAATAATATAGAATGTTGATAATCAAAATGTTTTCCTCCGGAAATTTTCATAATAATTTGGCAAAAAGGTGATTCACCGGACTAATTCAGTGGTGTCGACGAAATAACTGGAAGCTGTGGTTCAGTCTATTCGACAAAGCATGAATCTAGTGTTAAGGAGGTCCCGGGTCGAAGTTGTATTTGATACAGAAATTGGACTTATGTGATGATGATTTTACACTAACCGTACAGCCACGATGAATTCACGCTTGTTACAATATGTTGGCGACAGGTAGATAGATTCAGACGGCGGTGAAACATTTTATCAATCACAAATATTTGACCTTGATTATGGATCGAGGATTTATCAATAATTATACAATTTCAATAAATAATTAATTTAGTCCTAAAAATGTTTTAGAAACGTCTCTGTTAAGCTGATGTTATTATACGTAGGAAGTGTAGGAACATACTTCATTCATGCTTAGCAGGTGTTAAGAAACCCGTTGAAATATTGAGAAGCTTTAAAAAATCGTATTTCGAAATATGTTTGTAGAAAAAAAAAATATCCAATACAATGGTATTATGACGTATCAAAAACAAGGCGTAGTTTTTTGTACGTAATATAAATGTCGTGCGTTTGGAATTTCCAATTATGGTGGCCACTGCTGTAATTCTGTGTGCGATCTGTGCCCATGTAGGCTTAGAGACTTGGCATCACACACTCAGGGTATCTAGTTTTGAACATTCAGAATCGGTGTCTCCGCCATATTTTTAGAATACACTTGTACAACCGAGTAACAGACACTCGAGTTCACGACCTCATACACCAAAATTTACACACTATTGGTGCCAGTGAATCCACGCACGTGTACAAGCGCTATAACGTTACAACAGTTATTGTCGCAATAGTCAAATTAACACACTAGTGGTGCCAGTAAATCCATGCACGTGTGCAGGCGCTATAACGTTACAACAGTTATTGTCGCAATAGTTGAATTTACACACTATTGGTGCCAGTGAATCCATGCACGTGTACAAGCGCTATAACGTTACAACAGATATTGTCGCAATATTCGAATTTACACACTAGTGGTGCCAGTAAATCCATGCACGTGTACAGGCGCTATAACGTTACAGCAGTTATTGTCGCAATAGTTGAATTTACACACTATTGGTGCCAGTGAATCCATCCACGTGTACAGGCGCTATAACGTTACAACAGCTAGTCGTCGTGACATCCCTTTTTTAAATTACCAGAAAATGGTAATTATATTCCCATGCCACATTGTATTTTTTTCGGAGATGGCATATAGATAGTAATAAATAAAATAGATGTGGAATATGAAAAAGTTAGCGGGCAACACTGCGGGTGACGCGACACGCGCGCGGCGGGCGACAGGCGCACCAACCTCACGCATGGACGACCTGACGATTTTGTGTTTTAATTTAATTTGCCCATCCACCCCTGTCCCATGGCGGTGGTCTCCTGACGATTCGTCAAAATTCTTACAAGGGAAAGTCAATCATTTTAACGCCATAATTTATTGTAATAGTAGCTATTACATTACAATATAATATTACCCACACAAAAATATTTTCTTCTAGTCACACACAGTGACTGATCAGAGAGAAGAATGCTCACACGGTAGAATACGTACTAATCTATTGTTTTTTTTGAGATATTATAATGTAGGTATCATACCTAAATTTACAAAATGTATAATAATATATAACTTTTGTTAATCATCAAATTAATACAAAATATCATAGTCACGGAAGTATCGAAGTCACAGTCAATGTCTGAGGACGCGAAGACTCAGATGTGTCGGTAAGGTATGTTGTTAGTTGCAATGGATCTGTTTATGAAGGAACCCCTAGGCCGCCCCTAGAGAAGATGGGCGGATAACGTCAAGAGGGACGCAGAGAGGCTGCGTGTGAGCGACTGGAAAGATAGATCTCGGTATAGAGATTCCAAAAGACGGTTATGAAGTCGGTCACGGGCCTGAGTTGTCATTAGTGGCAGATTAAGAAAATATACAAATTTAATTGCCTTACTAGTAACGCAGCACCTAAATTGAATAATAAGTGGTTTATCGTAAACGATCCTGCTCATATACCTACATATAACATAATGGGTCTGCTCTGTTGTTGTTTAAACATATGAATATCAGTGACGTCCCATGGGGGGTAGGCAAGCCGTGCGTTGCACAGGGATAGCACATTAAAAGTGCCGGCGAATGAAGGAACGAATACAAATATTACAACGTTTGAGAGTAATGGCGGTTTTTAATGAACTAGACGATGAAGTAGTTTCATTAGAAAGTATTGGCATCTTATTTTAAAAAAAATAGTTTAAGCATAAAAAATCCAACAAAATAAATGTTTTTGTATTGTAGTACACATTATAATGACGGTTTATCGCACAAGAATTTTTTTCATAAGGGTGTCTCCAGATCTGTCAGCGACACAGATCTCCACGTACCTAAAATCACCGATGTTTTATAGTAGGTTTGTAGAAATGATCTAATTCTCAGTAGATGCTGTGAATGTCAATTTAAAGATTTTTAGTTTATTTGTCACTTTAATATAGCCGAAAATAAATAATAAAATAGGTAAGTAAGTACCTAATGAATATTCAGATAATTTGAAATTAAGAATTAAAGAAGACGGCTATCTAAGCCTGCTTAAGGATGGCGCTTTGCGCAGGGCCGTTACTGATGAATACAGAAGAATCTATTTGAATCAAGGAGGTTTGATTTTGATGGAGACATATTATTATATATGTGAACAGAAATCGTACAGATTCCACGAGTTTTCACGCGTCCGGTTAAATAATGCGCACACAATCATTTACATGCTAGATAAGTTGTATATGGCTGGAATATGAATTCTACATAATTGCAATACGGGTGGATATCGTGAATTCACGTTAAAGTCTTTGACTTCTTCTGCTAACCCGTCAACTTTAGTATTTAGATTTTTCATGTAAAGGCGTGTCCGTATAATTAAATGATCGCGATACATAATCGCCAAGTTAGACGATATTAATTGAATATGTAAGTATAATGATTGGGGAGGAATCGTTGGGGCACTACTAATTCCATGCACCAGACATGACAGCCGGATGCGGACACATTGCCAAAATGCGCGGGATGAGAATTTAAAACAGAGAAAATGGCGGCAATGGAACGCGCGAAATGCCCATTCGAAATTGTGCTCGGTGTTGCGAGATATTCGAATCGCACTTTTAAATCTTTTCTGACAAATGCACATTTCGAACGATTGTAAGAATTCTTCTAAAAAAATATACATTTTAATTAATTAAGTCAATGCAAAATAAGCAGATAAATATGATTAGTTATTTATAATATTGTCACTTGACATATTAGAGCAACGGTGTTCAATATATTTTGTTTCAGGGTGCCCATAATGTATGGAGATTTTACATCGCCCTATTTTTTGTTCTGGGCAGCCAATTAAAAAAAATCACTTCTGAATCAGAACCTAAACATTAATTAGGTAGTTTTTCTGAGTTTTCGAGCTGTTAATTGGAAGTGTCCCTATCATAATGAGACGTAATCGTTTTCTCCGAGCCAATATATTCGCAGTACCATTTATTTAAGGTAGGTATTTAATACTTTTCCATTTGTCAAAATTTCAACCAAAAATAATGTATGGATTTTGAAATAAAGAGCAAAATGTTTTTTATTGAAAAATAAATTTAAAGGAAAATAAAATAAAATACTGTCCTCTAAAACAAAAAAACGAACGGTCACCTTGGGGAAGAGTAGTTACTGTCATCGAATCATATGAATCTACCATGATCGTGCATCAGCGCATTGCATTACAATTTTCTGAATATTCGTTTTCGAACAGTTAGCGGCATCCCTGGAATTACTCGCGGCGCGCACTTTGAATACCATTACGTAAAAAATGAATTCCCGATACAGTAGATATTATTAATTCGTTTAGCTAATTATGAAAATATTATTGAAACAACTATTTATGTGAAATATTGTAGGTACACCTCGGCTGTACAAGATATTGTTAAATTGATGATATAAAAAAGTCTATATAGAGTTAAATAACGTTGCATTGTTTGGAATCAAACGTACGCCTAACGTTTGGTATTATACCGACCTAATCCCTTACAATCTTGATAATGGCAATTTTTATTATTGCATTTGATCCACCCTTAAATGGGGATGAATGACGGGACTCGGATTCGGGTTCGATGTCCAGTCGACACCCCGATACAATGGGAGCGACGCTAAATAATGCGAACCCTGATTGCGGGAGTAGACTGGCATCAAGACGTAAAACTAGCTATCTCGGTATGGCCAATATAACTAAACAAAAAGTCAACCATTTTAAACATTGGAGTAGATTTGTTTCAAATTTGATCAAAATCATGAAACTTGGCTTGTGTGTTCATCGCACTTTGGACTAATCAATTTCACAAAATTACAGCTAATGTGAAATTTAACTAGGTTATGATTAGGTACATATTAATTGTGATATTTTCTCATTCGTTTTTTTTCTTGTCATCTCTATAAACGGATAAGAAAATTGTTAAATTTCTGCTCTTATAAAATATCTAATTTTTTAGGAAATATGTTCCATCTGTGAGTACAATGTGATTTTTTTTATTAAATTAATATTAATTATAGATAAATATCAATAATACTACCACAGCCATTAATTTGTCAATAACTTCATAATATATTATATACAATAGGTATATTATATTTCCTTTTCAATTTATTTCAGTGTTAACTTATTAACCAAATATATACGAGGCACGTCGATATGATAGGAGGAGGAATTCCAATCCCGGGATCCCGAACTGTTTTCGATATATATGAATCCCGGGATCGGTAAAGATAATCCCGAAACATTCGGGATTGATTTTGTATTTATGATATTGTATTTATTGTCGACAGAATGTTATTTTTTATTGTTGTTATCTTTTCATAAATAAATAAAACTGTTTTTCTTTCACATTATTATTTATATTACAATATTATTTACTCCATTAAACCTATATATTTCCAAGATTGAACGTACGCAAATAAATTATACTAAATTTATTTTTGACCGTTTTTGTATATATAAAAATTTAATATTAACTATCGAAAAAAATGTCAATCCCGAGACCAGTCGCGGGATCCCGGGATCGTCAAATTGTAATCCCGAAATCCCGAGATCAATATTTTGGCTCGGGATTGGATTCCCTAGATAGGAGTGATGTAAACGGCATCACTGATAACAACTATAAACGATGTACAAATTAGCTTCGACTATTACTTGCGCACGGAAAGAAATGGTAGGTATCTATCTAAACATTTTACGCTCGCCAGATTCATGACCATATGGTTCGTATGATACCTACGCACACATCACGTGAAATTTCAAATGTTTAAACCATCCCAAAAATACTTACATATTAACATACCAAATAATCGTGAGGTTTCGTAGTTTTCACAGGGAATAAATTGTAGTCAGAGAAGCGACGAGCGAGAGAAAGCGATGCAATAGGCCGCATGTAATTAGTGCGTTCTAGAAGAAATTGCATCTGCGCATAATCAAGGTTAAACTGTTACTAGATTGCTGCTTCGTATGATTTTTGGATGCGTCTAAAGCCGTTGTGATGGGTGGTGGGTCTTACAACACTCGTGATACTCGTAGTTATTAATTTATAATTAAATATATTATAAAAAAATAATTAACGATAATATATTTTTTTATTTGAAAGTAAAACAACAATAAATTGTGTGGATAGTTAGTTTCAAAAATGAACGACATTGCTCAGTAATATTATTGCAAGTTATAACTGTTATAAGCTACTTTAGGAGACAATAATATCCCCTAGAATAGTATCTGACACAGTACAATACAATTTCGCAATTATTAAACATATTAATGCGATCACGCGATATTATCTCCATATTGAAAATAATAAATTTCGAAACCCTTCTTTTGAAATTAGTTTGGTAGATGGTAGTTATATTATCAAGTAAAACTTGTACATAGATCAGGGACCTTTTCTGATTAGACTTTTTTCATTTCTCGAAAATTTGAGATTGGTTTTTTGATTTCTCGAGAATTCTCGAAGATCGTCATTATTACGAAATAACCTCTTGCTAATTTTTTTTCGTTGATACCTTGATTAGCACTTTCGGGCTAATTTTTTAACCTGGAAATTTAAGAAATTCTTTTCAGATTGAAAGTCGAACCTCTTATTTTTAGCTCTTCATCTTTTCACAAGAGAATAATTTTAATGCTTAACATTGTTGATACGGACTTTTGTTCTAAGTGGTTACATAAATAATCGTGTTGGCTAGTTCACGGATACATACGCCTTTATAACTACGACTGTTATGTACATAATATGGAGAAGAAGAAGACCCAATGAATTAAATACATTATGTATATTTTTTGCAATTTTACTAATTAGCGTAGCATATAGGTCGTTACAAAGTAAAGATCATTTTTAACTGAACATTATTAAGGGCATGTATTGTTACCCATTTGGTTTAATTTTCTAAGTTTTTGATTTGAATCACAAATTGGAATAAAACTAAAATTGTTTTTGTATTTAATTAGACAATAATATTTATATTCTTCACGCTATTTATGTGACTTATAGAATAGAATAATAATCAATGATATTATATAATAAGGATATCAACGAATCCAAAATATTTGTAGGTAAGTGTAAAAAATCAAATGTATTTATATTATTAAAAATATTATGATATACCTACCTTTTAACCTACTTATTATAAGTTTTAATCATTAGAGTAGTTGTGGTGTCATTTTCAATATCTGTATTAATATGTGTATATATTGTATGGGTCTTTGTAGCATAGGGTGCGTGACCTGCGATGGGGCACATTTGGCCCCCTTTCAAAATAATTTCGTGGGAACTCTGAACTAAATCTGGTGCCTGTGGACCTGCACCTACTAAGTATGATTGATATAACCATTCTCCGAAGGGATGGATTTATTAATTCATGTCATATTATTATTGTTTGGTAATAATATTAATAAAGTTTTTTTAGACATTTTTATTACTATGTAGGTAATTATTATTCATATTGAATACCATAGCTATAATGAGATCAATAAAATTATTAAGATACTTCACAAATTTATTAAATCATTTATTTTTGTTATGTAATTAGGTACTCGATGTTAGTGACAAACTTTACGTTACATTACTTTAACCTATGCTTGGGTTCCATGATAAAACAGAACAGTGACAAAACAGAACATAACAACACAGAACATGACAAAACAGAACAACGATAAATATAACTATGACCTTTCAGGAAAAATATAAATTTAATATTGAAATTATTGTCCTATCTCTACTATGTAGATAGATTTTTAATAGCACAGATTTTCAATACGCCATAATAAATCAAATTGTATACCTAATTTCTGCATTCCTAATCGCTAGAAAACCTCAAATAAACGGGACTTGGCTCGGTGTTGCCGGCAAGCTTAGGATATCTCATGTAAATCAATACAATATGTTCAAAATGATTGGGTGACTAGATGCAACGAAATAATGACTTTGATTTTGTTTGGTGATTTTCTGTTTGTGATTTTATTTCCAAATGACTTTTTCTTATGGAACAAAATGTTTAGGTAACTTATATTTTTGCTATCGTTTTATGATTACATTATATATTATCATCTAAGTGTATACTGTACAGTATTAAATAAGATATATTATTTTAATACTTTCTTTATTTAATGGGGAAACACTGGTGTCCTGCATTAGTATGGCTAGGGGGATGCGCCGCTAATTATATAATGGCGAAAAAGTCTATAAGAGTATAAGGGATCATCCCTTACAAATCATTTCCACAATAATGGATGCTTGAACAACAATCTGATGTCGCAGTGGGAATTTAATTAGAAATATAATATAACTTGTCCAATCAAAATGTCAAAAATGCTGTATATTATTTTTATTAATATTGGAATTAAAAATACCTATAGGTACTATATAAATATTATTGAAATAAAATGAATTCTATTATATATTTAATTTATTTACATGCGTGAACATTAAAAATTATACGTTGAAGATGTTTACAATATGACAAGAAACGTAGGTATGAAGGCAAATATGTAAAACAATGAATATGGTGAAAATATAGGTAAGTACATATTAAAAAAAAAGTTTCATAAAAAAATACGGAAAATTATATTAAATTAAGTTATAGGGAAGTACAACGAGGTTCACGGAATGAATATAAAATAATATGTTATATTTAATTACATACCTACCTAGTTAAAAGAATATTTAAAACAAGGTCTACATAAAACTGACTCTCACGTAAGTGGAATAATTCAATATTATTTCTGATATATTCTTATCAAAAGTAAGTACACATTTGTATAAAACAATATACTTAATTTTAATATCGTATGTGTATCAATCATACCACTCAGAATTACAAGGGTGACACACTTTAATATGTATGTTTTGTTGCCAAAACAAAACAACGTAACGAAAACGATTTTCAGCATTTCCTCAAACATAACTAGATCAGTAGGGTCTATTACAATTTGTTTAATTGCGACAATGTCTCTTGTAATGTATGAACTGCATTTTTTGTATAAATAGCAAGGACAATCCATAACTCACCACTCCACTCGAGTCACTCGGAGCACTCTCACATCGAGTCCGTCACTCGGCGCACTACTCATCTGGAGTCTAGTCTCTCTGTTATAATAACGTCTCGGTACTTCGCCAGTCAATTCAATAATATAGTCAATCTCATCAGTACGTCCGTACCCGTGATTGTAACATCACTCTGTCATCTTTATCATTGTATTTTATTAATTATTCTTGTAAGGATAAAAAAACTCTCTACTCACAACATTCTAGAAATAACGACTTTACCTATACACACCTCATCATCCCCAAATATGTAAAATCAACATATTTATAAATTATTTTAAAAGATGAAAAGTACACATAGAATAAAACTTTATATATGTAAATATTTGGAAAGATTATGTAACACGACAGTTTCATAAATTTGCGGATTCAATTGTTGCAGATTGTATTAATGTAAGTACACTCGATTATTTTATATTATCTCGAAAATAATATTGTTAAATAAAATAAAAAAACCAATTGCCTTCAGGCGGATTGCTAACCGTACGAACAGTGATTTGAATTTTAAATACTGAACAGATTAAATGCAGAATATGCATGCGCTGGTTCACAAATGATAAAAGTTTTTATTTGTTTATGAAAAATGCAGTCTCATTTGTCATGCGAGGAATTAAACTACCAAATATCAGGGCTTAGCAAATAGTACTACCGGATATGTTTATCTTTCCCACGGGATATGAGGGGTACAGGATATTGTTTAAATAAGAACTCGATGTTTATTAATCGTCCGTAAAACATGTTCCAATATGATTACAAATAAAATTCGCACTGAATTCATGGTAAGAAGAATGCTGGAAGGTCTAAGTTATGTTTCGATTACTTGATTTCACTGATTATTTGAGTTAAGATGGGAGAGCAGGTGGAACGCATTCTTGGTTTTCACAGATAGTAAGTGCCGAACGGAGAAAATAGCGACCTCACTCTGCATACTCTTCCAGTTCGACCGTGAAGATCGGACTCATTGTGTGTGAATCGCAAGCGATAACTACATCCTCAGGGAATGTCCTGACATATTTCTATATAAATGAAGAGTTATTCAACTGTTGCGTTCGCTATTTTAACATTTAAATTTAAAAAAACGACATCTAAATTTTTGCAAGGATTTCTTTGTTTAGTCAGATCGGCCGTTTTAATTTAGCTTCCTACATTATTTATTTATCCTTTTTTTAAGTTTTTCTCCTTCTTATTGCTTCTGTATCACATGAAGATTTTAAAGAATTAAACCCAGTGAAAGCACACTTCAATACATTCAAGACCTCAGTCTTGGATGACTGCTCCCTAGACGTTCCATAACAATACTGAAGGCGCCTCGTAATACGTCTGATATTAAACCGGATGTGATAAAGGGTGGGTTGAACGTAGGGTTTTTATTAGATAATAGGTATTACGTTGGGTTGACAGTCTCTAACAGGAATCGATTAAGTGATAACTAATGTAATTTGAGGTAAATCTATTAATACGATTAAAATAAATTATTAATTCAATTAATTAATTAAACTAAATGAGAATCCATAAAACCACGTTCGTGTAAAAAAATATTACGTACAAATTTGCAATAAAGTCTCAGCGATCATAATACTGAGAGAATTAAGTATCATGAAAATCTCCATTTTCCTTAATGTTCACGACAAAATAATTAAGTTTTGTCAAGTGTGCAGCATCTTGGGTGTTTCGTGTAACTTAATGGAAAAGCGATGAGGATTTCCACTTATTTGCACTAAGCAACTTCAAAGTTTTAGACAATAATTTAATACTATGTAAATTTTCAAAGCGAAAGCTGCTTTTGATAGAAATAATATTAAATAAACGAATAATAATGAAATTATATTATAATCTTTTATTTCATTTGAGCTTTTAACCATGTAAAAACTAATCCAGATTGGCAGTAACAAAATGTTACCTACTCACATTGAATAAAAGTAACTACATATTATTGATAATCTTAATAAGTCCGTGATGAATTCAAATTGATTGAAAATTCGTATATGTATTAATATCTGAGTGATAAAATTTTGGCTAGCATATGTTTCCTTTTTTTATTCAATTTAAATGTACAATTATTCACTTACGACGCAGGATTTGAATTTTAATGATTTATTGGGTTATTGATCTGGATCAAACACATATTGAAAATAACAACATTTCATATTTTCCAACCCCGATATTGGAGCTCGCGACAACAATTTCAGAGTCATTACACCGTCGTGTTATGTACTACTAGACTTTGTGAATCCTCGACTTTTTTCGTTTCTCCAATTCAATAATATTGTCGAGAGTTTGAAATTGGTTTATTTATTCCTCTAGAAATATCTTTTATTCAACTCAACCTCATATTTTTATAAACCGACAGATTAATATTTGTGTTCAAATTGTTTTCAAACAAAATCTCACATACTTACCTAAAATCTAAATAAAGTCATTTAGTGGTATTCTGTTGATGGCATTTCCTTATTATGCAAATGAGAAAGCAAACATTGCACAATATTCTTCCCTACTAACTCAGCAACATTTTGAGAAAGTTAAGGGTGGATAGACATCATGAAGAAATCCGCCATGTCTTGTAGCAACAGATGGTGTTGATTCACTCTCGCGATGAGGCTTTTAGAATAATTATACACTGCAATAAAACTAATAATTTCAAAAAGATCCAGACAACACTATGTAAAGGGAAAGCTTTATTTTTATGTTAATTGTGTTGGAATTATTATGACTTGTTAGTGAATCAAAGGTAAAAACCGTATGTTGGATAGTAACGTAATAATCAAAAAGAAAAACAATACACATCTGGACAGTGAACAATGTTCTATGAATTACCTACGTACATACGTCATACGGTAGCGGGTCGGTAGATGGTAACTCCAAGTAAGGTGTGGTAATGTGTTTTGGCATATTAACCCGAAAATTACAGAATAAACTGAATATGTACTGATTATTTAAAATATTTTTATTGTATAAACTTCTGAACCATTCTTATTTTTCCAAGCTGAAAGAAGATTATTTCTTTATAATATTTTTTTAAAAGTCGATAGTTTTTTATGTTGTAGTAATTTTATTATTTACAGATCGATGTATTATGCTATCT
This sequence comes from Rhyacophila brunnea, assembly GCF_057557595.1. Taxonomy (NCBI): domain Eukaryota; kingdom Metazoa; phylum Arthropoda; class Insecta; order Trichoptera; family Rhyacophilidae; genus Rhyacophila; species Rhyacophila brunnea. The sequence goes on from NW_028233350.1 coordinate 23,676,268, forward strand.
GTAAGTATAATATATATTAGAAGCGAAACATTTGTTTAGTATTCGCTAATGGAGTTTAATGAATGACAAAACATAAAACGAATTTACTTATATTATCTATTAATTCAGCTTTTGTCATACCTACTAATTATTATAATCATTTCAATTGATTGGGATTATGCGATTTAAATTGTCAAACTAATCGGTGACACCTCGATAAGAAATACTTGCTCCCCAATCTAGGAGAAATTATCACACATTTTGCACAGCAGATTTTTCCGAAACAAAAAACTTATTGCATTTTCATATCCTCATAAGCTAATTTTAAAAAATTATAAATATCTAATACATTAACGACTCGTGGTAAAGCAGAAACTATAATATTATGTATTAAGTTTTTGATCATTGGGTAAAGTTTTTGATATTATCAATAATTATCAATATAACACGTATTGGATTCACGCCATATGTCTAAACGACTGGCTTAGAGATAAGCATGTAAAAGTACACGCTTATTGTGGTAGTCCATATTATCTTCTGTCGTGGGATAAAAATATTACCTATATATAAATAATAATAAATATGAAAGTACTTAATCATGTATCTTAGAGTCCAAGTGAAGATTCTATGATCTATGACTTGTAGAATGATCTCTACTGATCCAGTAGAATGAAGTTTCAAGCCGAGGAATGAATAAAATGGCAGTGAAATATTCTAAGTGAATCTTCGAATTTGAATATAATTATTTCGTGCGAATAATTAGAGAGGACTTCCCCCTTACACTACGCGTTAAAAAGTTTTAACGAAATGACAGACATTAATTAATAAACAATAATTCACAATGTATAAAAATATATATTTTTATATTTAAGACCCGCAGGGTAAATTAATTTTCGACCATGCCACAAGCTTCATTATAGTGATTGCAGAATTTAAAGAAGTAAAACTTTCCATACCTACCTGTGAAGGGGCAGCGTGGTGTGGTGTTTTTAAAGAGACATTTAGTTGATTGCCAGGTGTTGCCGCAGCACACTTGGTCCCTGAATAAAGTAACTAACTCCGAGTAGGCTGTTTTACATAATGTCGAGACAAACTACACTAAACTTCTCAACTTCTTCGAATATAGAACCTTCGTAACAGTATAACATTGTCTGTTCGTTATTTTATTTTGTCATTGTTGCATCTAGATTTTAGACAAATAATTATTTACTGATTACTTTATCCAAGAAGACAGGCCTGGCTAAACCTTTTGGATGAAGGGTGATATTAGGAATATAAAAACAGCGAGCCGCAAGTAAAATAATGTTTTGTTGACATACAATATTAAATATGATCATGAAAAAGGAATTTCAACATAAAAAAATTAATGATTCTCTAATAGTCAACAATTTAATGGGAAGAATGAAACTGTTTTACATTTTCAACATTTTTTTAAAATTTTGTAGTTGAGATTCTTAAAACTGCTTGTTCATCGGTAATGCTTGATTAAGAGTTTTTATTGATATTCATAATTGAATATCTTTGTTCACATATTATGTAAGTTGATAGCAAAATAAACAACATTTTTCGAGCAGAATATTTTAGTTGTTCGAATTTGCCCGAATTAAGAGTTTTGTAAAATTTGCAGATTTCTTCTCGACCGCGACGGTGCGATTCATGTATATTCAAATTTTATTTTTAAAAAGGTAAACTTTTTTCAGAATTACGATTAAAGCTCGAGGGTCCCACAGAAATACTTGGCGAGCCATTAGTTTGCCCATGCCTGCAAGAGGGTGTGAAAATAGATTACACATTTTCTATCCTAAGTGGACCATATGGGTCTCAAAAGAGTGGAGAATATTTATCAGATTTTTTTCGGGAAATGGAAGATATCTATTTTCACAACCCATAAGTTAAATTATTTCAATCAAACGCACACTTAAAATAACAAGATCGTGAATCGAAACTGCAACTCATTTAATCGAAATAAAAGTTTATATATAAAAATAATATTTAAAATAAACTGAATTTACTTTCCGAATATTGTTTTTGTTTGTTATAATCATTATCTTACGTCCAATGGACAGTTTTTGCCACTGTTATTATACTTTAATTTGAAGTAGGACACCCGCTAACGAAACCGGTCCGAGTCTTTACCTAATTATATGGATTAGGTACTATGTGATATTTCGTATTATTTTAAGTAATATAATGTAATTGGTATTTGCACCATTGAGATAATTACAATCTTTATAGTATTTTATTTTATTCTGTATTTTTATAAAGAGACGCGAGCCTCAGTTTGAGAATTGACGATAAACTCCTGAGTTCTTAGGCAGAAGTTGGATGCATTAGTGCTATTCAAAACGCGAGTCTGTAATGCTTCTACCAAAATTAGGTCGATTAAAAAACTTCCAGCGTTCGCAGGCTTTGAAATATGACTGAGGATTGGAAGGCTGCTGCGGGAAATGAATGATGTTTTGGAGTTCTAAAAAAACTATTCAAGAATTATGTCACGGTTATTGCTATTAGCATAAGAATATATTTATTTTTGGGTACAGCATGCCTTTTATAGAAAGCTAAACTTTTTATGTGTTTAAAAGTATTTTGCTAAACTCTTCTTTAAAAGCAAATAATATAGGCACATACAATGGAGGGAATTAATAGACAAGTTAAGGGGGGACATGCTCGTCGAAGGTCAAAATTGAGTTTTTATTGTATTTTCAAACCATGATCCTGGACACTCCTTAAACGTTGTAGATAATCTATTTATATAATTTTGAAGCCTTATTATCCTTTATAGTTATTTTAAACATTTGATGACTGCATAAAGTATTTTTGTTACATAAAATAGTATTCTTTTAAACCTCTCGCTCTAATGTTTTAGAATATAGTCATATTTCGGTACATAACTGTGCAGTGGTGTTAAGATTTTTTCATTTATTAATTTTCAAACGCATTTATAAAACCATTAGTATAAATTATTACGTTTGTCAATTTATGGCTACGGCCGTATGTTGTAGCTTAACTACTGGGGAATGACAAAAGAAATGGCGTATTTCAAAAAAACACTACCTTATTCTTAGGTCAATAATTATTATAAAGCAATCATTATTCATAAGATGTTTATCACACTTGAATGTTCAAACACATAGCTTATAATAAGTATCTTTAGAATCATCTTCAAATGTGTTAATCTTGCCGATTTTTTGAATAATAAAATGCCTAATTCTTGTCAAATTTGGGATCACAGAGATTATCAATATAATTTTTTATCGTGAATATTTTACAAAAAATATCTCGTAATAAATTATACTAATGGTTTTATAAATGCGTTTAAAAATTAATAAATATAAAAAAATCTTAACACTACTGCACAGTTATGTACTGAAATATGACTATATTCTGAAACATTAGAGCGAGAGGCTTAAAAGAATTCTATTTTATGTAACAAAAATACTTTATGCAGTCATCAAATGTTTAAAATAACTATAAAGGATAATAAGGCTTCAAAATTATATAAATAGATTATCTACAACGTTTAAGGAGTGTCCATGATCATGGTTTGAAAATACAATAAAAACTCAATTTCGACCTACGACGAGCACGTGGGCCGTTAAGTAAAAATACATACGAATAATATTACAGAATTACATTTAATGACATGCAAGAACTGTTGCCATTGGAAGACGCGTGGCATTCATAAATTGGTGCAACTATTTGGGCATTAACGTTTATTTAAAATTTCCGATGCGGCACGTAAGACAAGATAACTCGGACGACACAAACGGACACTTACGATCCTGATAATTATGACAGACGCCACTATACGCGCATTCGATAACCACTTTTGACACAGGCTAGGCCAGGTATTTATCGCTAGTGTGGAGTGTTTGGGTATTGGAAATGTAGCTGGAGAAATACAAACGTTACTCCGCGGTTAAAGTAACGAGAAGCCATAAGTAGACCCCCAATCCATTTTTTTGTGTGCACGCTCGAGTATTAATATAGATTTTAATACTTTGCTATATAATTATCAAATCCTCATATTATTTTCATCCGTAATTCGTTTATTTAATTATGGCTATTGGTAGGTATGTCATTTTTTCAGCATATTATGAATATTCTTTTTTCTCTTGCTGTATTCTATCTAAGTTTGCCGACTAACTTGTAGCACTTCTACTTCTTCTTATTCTAGGTCAGTCATATCAGATCATTAATTACTTGGAAATACAACCACTTATGGAGGTTTCATACGCGGTTGAATAATGTGTTGGATTGAATAATATATTATGTATTTTATAAATGTAGATTGCCTACGTTTCGTGGCAACCGTTTCTTTTTTTTTTAACTAAAAATAAAAAAATCCTTTAGTCATTTGAACATTTTGATGTAGCATCCAATCGCCTTCCATCGGATGTTCAGATTTATTCAAGTCTTCCTGGATATATAAAGGATTTCAAGTTATACACATTTATATTTTTATGAAAATCGATGATTTTTAAAATAAATATAAAAATATTAAAAGGATGAATTATTAGTCAAAAATCTACACGAGAAAAAATAGAAAACTTAATAAATTAAATTTTAACAATAAATATGACCATACACATAACGTAATATTAACGTAACTTATGACATAAATATGTAACAGATTCACATTTTTTTTACAATTGTAAGTTTATCTTTGACTTAAAACAATCTTTTTAATGTTTTCAGTTACATATTTATTAATTAGGTAATACAGTTGAAATTGTAAATTATCAGAAAAAAATGCAAATTGCAAGCTTCATACTCGTATTTTTCCGCTAGGTTTTCTGTTGGCATAAGGATCCCCCTTAATAAGAAAAAATAATTAATTTAAACACAGATATAAATTAATTTAATTAATTAATATATAATTAATTAATATATAAATTAATTTTTTTAGTGGGGTGTATATTATTTCGTAATTCGATCAACAGAATATGTACCTATGAAATCGCAACTTTTGATGTGATCGCCCTTAAACGACATGATTTAATTATTGTACTAGATAAAGCTGCATTTTTTAATAAACTCAGCTTGCTTCTCATGTTCCAAATTTATCACTAATAATATAATACATAATTCATGTTAGAAATTCATCCAGTTATAATCTTTCGTAATGTTTAATTTTGCCAAATATATTACAGCGATTGAGGATTTTGCAACCAATGACATCATTTATGTGGCGGCAACGTGCCGCAAAACACTACTGATAACATCAAACAATTTAAAAGGGCCCGCTTAACTTAAGCATGGGAAAGGGGGTGGCCACTTCTATACGAGGGTAGTTTAGTTTCCCTTAGCCATAGAATATTGTATTATGTACCTATTCACTACCACTGAGAACAACTCACGGAGTGGACATCAATCAGTGTTGGAAAAGGGTGGTATCGGTTTTCAGTGTGCTCTCAAAGAAGCATTACGTACCCAATTCGTATAAAATAATTGTTCATTACATAAATAATATGATATATATTTTTTAAACTATGTCCGATCTTAAGACTATGATATGGCCCTCTTCAAAGTTGAGATTGTATTAACAGATTTTTGTTTTTACGATAAATGGATGTTATCCACTTGCACAACCTATTAGGTCCATACTCCATGGTGACTGGTCCAAACACACACTGAAAAACAAGATGTGAATTTGCCAGAATCGGGATTCGAACCCGGGACCCACGCCATTATGAGCCGATACAGAAACCGCCTGGCCATCGTGGGACTGTTATATATATTTAATCGACTCTAAAATTCGATATGGATTCGGCGGTTTCCTGAAGTAGTCTTTTCAAAGATTATTGACGAGAAATGGGTGTTGGTCATTCGCTTGAGGATTTGCAGTTCTGGATTCAATTATTTTTATTTAATTCCGGAACTGAAAATGTACTAATTCCTTAATTACATGTGGATGTAATAATTGCAATCTTTGATACGTTTATATTGAAAAGCAATTCGCAAGACGCATCTATGGATATAGAGACCGAAACTCTACCACTATATCTCCGGGTGTGTGTTGTTAATAAAATTACATTAATATTTAAAAAAAAATATAACACACGTTTTTGGTTTTGCATTAAACTGATTAAGCCATAATACAATTTATTGAAATTGAAAATGAAAATACTAAGAAACAGGACATACTATTTGCTCTTTATGGGTATTTACTAAAAAAATGTTCTAAACAATTAATACATTTTTAATATCCCCGATTAAATTTAGCTTTCATTAGGGATAATATTATTAATCATCAGACTGAATTAATCCACTGCTGGATGAAAACCTTTACAAGCTGATTCCATATTATTGGTCCAGTTAAGTGCATTACAATGTTTTTCCTCAGAACTCGACTATTTAGTCGTAGTCCATCCAGTGGCCACTAGAACTACCTCTTGGATGCTACAGATTTTTCCAGCAATTGTCTCTTAAGGTTTTTAGGTTAGGTACTGTATTTCGTAACATACCTTCATTTATTATTATATATGTTGTCACTACGTGTTATACTCATTACGCACCTCTGCAGATTGACATACTTTTCGATATATAGTAAAATGGAAGATGTGTTGTCCTAGCTCATTTAAGAAAAACTCTTAAAATTATTCGATGAAAGTAAATCTTTCTCTAGTAAGTAATTATTATTAATAATACTAATAATTGAAAACTACCCCACTCCTGTGTGCAAGGCTCGAAGCAGATTGTACACACTTTCATTCTGACACGATTTGTAGATCGTCATTTTGAATTGTTAGTTCTTAGCCGGGCTTCGAACTTAACTGAACCGAAAACCGGAAAACCCGTTATTTTTGTCGAAACGAAAACTGGAACCGAACCAAAAAAAATCGGTTGTAACATGATTTTACTACCCATTTCAGTTGTCAATGAGTTGTCGTAGCAATTAAAAAATATGGCTATGCCCGTGAGATGGACTTTCATACAAATACCATTAAATGTTTTAAATTATTGTAGAAAATAAAACCGAACTGATATATTTTTATTACTTGAACCGGGCCGAAAACCGAAACGAAAAAAAATAGCGGTTCGAAGCCCTGGTTATTAGTTATGTTAAGATTGTTCGGAGAATTATTGTTGCTAAAAACTGTTGGCAAAATAAATAACTTAAATATCTTAGTATTAAGTTGTTCGAGAAACATTACAAGAATAGAGAAGTTTGGGGGAATTTAATTTTGCAGAAATAATTTTTCACATAGTATTCTGACTTCATTCGAATTGGATACTTGAATTTCCTTTACACTTACAGCCATTCAACACGCGGATTGAAATTAAAGTTGAAATTAAAGCAAACGTTTAGAAAGCTTCTCCGCTGTGGAAACGATCAAAAGAATTGAAGTTTTATCGTTAGGTTGTATTCCGGTTTCCAATTGGCTTATCGACAAGCGATCGACGGTCCGACAAAAGAGCAAAAGTGGCATCGTTCCCTTTTTATGTTCCCGCGCATTTTTCGTTTTCTATTTTTCACTTGGAGCGCTTTTCTGTGATCGTTGGCAGTTTGACTGATAGAGGACTCAAAACAATTGCGTTTTTTTTACTAGAAGTAATAGTGATTATTTTGTATACATACGTAATGTATTTTTATTCATCAAGGCACACGAGTTTTAATAAAACAAAATTATTTATCGGTTATACATAATTTAGACAAAAATACTTAGACCGAATTTGATTTCAACATACAAAAGCGAAACCAATGCTGCGGAATCAAGTATTAACTATATGGATATATTATAATAAATACCCATCCGTATTTATTCCGTCTATAACGGCAACTTTTTTTTATTGAGAGCAGACGTTTAATTTGTTTCTTTGTTTACTTTTTGATTAATAAATTATGCAAGAATGGATTACGTAATTCATAAATTATCCGATATTAAACAACATTTTGAAGGAGACATTCCATTCCGTATCTATTTTAAAAATTAATTTGTAGTTAAAAACGTCATTACCTACACTTAAGGGGGATGCTTATATCACCAGAGGCACCTAGCGGAAAAATACGAAGCTTGCAATTTGAAACATTTTTTTGATAATTTACAATTTAAACTGTATTATTAAATAAACACGTATCTCAAAACATTAAAAAAATATTTATTTTTAAGTCAAAGACAATTTATTTACAATTGTAAAAAAATCTGAATTTGTTACATATTTATGTCCACAGTCACGTTATTATTACATTATATTTTATGGTCATAATATTTTTTATTAAAATTTAGTTTATTAAGTTTTCTATGTTTTGACATATATATTTTTGACTAATTCATAGTTTTAATATTTTTTATATTTACTTATTTAAAAAAACATAGATTTTTATAAAAATATAAATGTGTATAACTTGAAATCCTTTTTATTTATAAATATTAATAAATATAAAAACTATTAATTAGTCAAAAATCTCTATGTCGAAACATGGAAAACTTAATAAACTAAATTTTAATAATAAATATGACCATAAAATATAATGTAATTGTGGATATAAATAATATGTAACAAATTTAGATTTTTTTTACAATAATTGTAATTTTATCTTTGACTTTATATTTTCTTTTTCTTTTTAATATTTTCAGATAGGTACCTAGGTATTAATTAATACAGTTGAAATTGTAAATTATCAAAAAAATGTATCAAATTGCAATCTTCGTATGTTTCCACTAGGTGCCTCTGGTGGTATAAGCATCTCCCTTAATATAATATTATTTCGGAATCTAACAACATTGATTATAATAAGTACCGATTTTTTTTTTCAATATCGCAGTAAGTGGGTAAAAATCTTTCCTCGTCTGAAATTATATAAATGTCCGGGTACCTACGTAATTATGTGGTACGGAATGGACACGATGTGGATTAAACATATTTAAAGATGAACGTAGAAAATGACGGTTTGTAGATAGATGGTAATAATTAATTAAAGTTGTAATCATGCATAGATAGTTATAAAATAATATATGTGTAGAATCCAACGCACTTATGACGCGGTAGTTTAGTTAGATCATTGATAACAATTTATATGTTTTCATATAACCAAAAATATTATGTACTTATACTACAAACACATCTAGTCACAGAAAATCGTATCAGAATAACCCTCCGATCGGGCAATAATAATCGTGGATGTTTAAATGATAATCGGTCGATTTGATCGGATAAATTGCAAGTATAAACTTATTTATACAAATGCTTGCGGAATTGAAACCACTGGGTAGCCACACAAGAAAGGAATTTTCCTATTTCCTTACCTCTCTTACCTTCTTTAAAACTACTAAAATTATTACATGTTAAAGAAAATAACAATGCAGATCCTGAAAATGCAAAAGGCTTAGACAAATATGCAGCTGCAATTTTCGTTGATTCGTCCGAAGATTCATAAAGGGGCCTCGAAATAGTTGAAATCAGTCATACGATTATTAAAGTACCTGCACCAAAATCTTGAAATGATACGTAAGTATTTCGCATAAATTGATTATAAAATATTACCTAACTAAAGAATAACAAAATACCTGCAGCTAATATCAAACGGGCCAAATAAAAATAAACAAATATACCTGTACATAAAAAATAAATAAACCATTAATATTACAATGTGTCGCCGTCATCTTCAATAATAATTATTTTTATTTACAGCGTGTGATTTTAGGAAAGTGATGCCTACATTGATATTTTTAGTAGTTACGTTGGGAATTAAAATGTATGGTTTCTATTTAAACTTTCATCGTGGGGGGGGGGGGGGGGTCAAAATTAGTCATTGCCTCGGGCATCCACGTCCTCAAACCTGCTACTTGGAGTAGATGATACTGAACGTTTAGCCAGGTGAGCGTAAGACAAGGGTCGGCAAATTTTATAGTCGTCTGAACTACTAGAAAATGGGGATTTAAAGATTGACCAAATTAAAAATAATTTAAAGATAAAAAGAACTTTTTATATACCACGTTTTTAAATTTTCTGTTGAATCATATAAACTTGACAATTCTATGTATTAATAAATACTTTTTTTGTACTTGTGATAGAAATACCGAATAAATATTATAGAATAATGAAATGTCATTTTGACATTTCATATTGATTTCCATAGTAAGACACGTATATATTAATAATTTAGTTGCTAGGACCCCCTTAGCAACCAATAATAGTGAGTAGTAAATATTACTTTTTACGAATTTTTTCCGAAACATATAAAACAGAATTAACAGAAAATGAATTCAATTCTGCTTAACGATGGCCAAAAGTAAATTTAAAAGAATGCATTGTCGTCGTGTTCTGATATATTCTAAAAGTTTCAAATGTCTAGCTAGTCGGGAAGTTAGTTAAAATCATCAATCGTCTAATACAAATGTTGGACAAACAAGAAAAAATTTGTACTAGACACACAAGAAAAAATCTGTACCAGACAAACAAGGATACGAGCTAATAAACACGTGGTAAAAAATGGATTCGTAACTGTAATTACTAAGAATGTATTATTCAGTAAATAATGCCACGTTCTTATAATTGAGTATAATTTATTTGATTAAAAAAGTGTACATAATTAAAATATAAATTGAATCTATTTATACGTACATGAAAGTTTAAATATGATGATAATTTATTTCAATTTAGGTTCCTTATCATTTACGGGTACTACCATAGATTAAAGTTCAGCTATTGTTTTTAAACTCCTTAGAAATCTGTACGTGTAAACATATTTCTACGCGCATTCGAGGGCCGTGGCCGGTCGGTGGCAAGGATTTCGGGAAAGTGTTTGCATTATTGGAAGATGGGCCATTTAGATTTCCGCCGCAAATAAAGTTCAAGACTTCCGCCCACTAAACCGATACTGCTGGGCGTAAACAACAAATGGGTAGGTAACTACTCAATGATAAGAATTGGGTAATACTATAGAAAAGGAAAACGTAAACGATCGATAGAGTTTTGTCATTACATAAGAATATATAAGAAAAATATAAAATGATATGAATGGTTGTGATTTGTATTTTTAAGCGGCAATGTAAGTTATCAATATTACCACTGTTGTTATTAATTATTGAGCTACAGCTCAGTGTAGTGTTTGGTCGTCTCTAAAATTGCTCTTCTACATCGTCCTGGAACACCAGTTGGACACATCGAGAGTTGGTAGGTTCTTTTCTATTCGGCCCAGTCACTGTAATCGTGGTCTCCCGGCACGCTGTCCTTTTGGCTTTGTCAACTCATGTTGTTCATTCTTTCTGTGTCCCACACAGCGTAACCCTTTGATCTTACACATTATACAATATCCAGCTCATCGCAGATATTGTACAGTTCGTGATTAATAAATTGGTGCCGCTATACTTGATTTTTACAGATTGGCTTAATGATCATACTGAATTGCTTGCGCTCAAACACCATTAGTTTTCTTTTCGCCCTCAAAAAGGGCATTTTTGAAGTTATACTTCTTTTGGCGCGTTTGGGAAAACAGATCAGAGTGTATTTTTTAGCGTGTGACGAAGTTGCGCGCGCCAATGTAACGCATAATTTATTATGGGCGTGGGAGGAAGTTGCGCGCGCCGATGTAACACATAATTTATTATTATGATTATATTCATTTCGGTCTCAAGGGTACATGTGCATGCGCATAGTGACATTTACTTAGTCGTTCAATACAACTAAGTAAAGAGCACGTGTTGTAAACATAACCAATATTGTGTCATAATAAATGTTTATAAACAAATTTCTGGAGACTAACATACTACACTGTTAATTTATATTCATAAAACTTTATTTATATTGGAGTGTATATTTATTTTTCATTGTAAAGATTGTGTATCAAGATTGGAAGCTATATTTATGTAAGTATTATTTATGAGTACAATTATATATCAATAAATAAATACATTTGGTAATGTTGAGTTGGTAAATAATTCAAAAAAAATATTAAAATTTGATTTTTTATTAATTCATCATGGGCACTTCTGAATCGATTATAACCGCTGTAGCAAAGATGAGTTTTGGTCCAATACAATAATTGAATTACAATCATCATATTGTGCTATATGATACACAGATGAATCGCGTACGTTTTCATCAACCGAATCCACTGTAATATTAATAGACTCAGGTAACGGCTTATTTTGTTTTGTTACGCCAAAGAAGTATAAATTCTAACGCGCGTACATAAGTACACACAACGATTTTTTTTTTTAAATAAACCAACAAATATACTTATCTGGATTCTCTTCTATATCTCTATAAAATATCCTTCTTTTTTACTTTGTTTATTGAGTAGTCCAGCATTCTTATATATAAGTACTTATATAATATAATACTGGTATCAGAGTGTTATAATATAATAGCATTCTCTTGAGAGTGCCATGTTTTTTAAAAGATTTTGTAGACCAAAATAGCACATATTGAATAAGTTAGTTTGGCGATTTATTTCGTCGCTTGTGATATTTATATTTTTGTGAGTAGAATTTTTTTTGGAATATAATGCCTAATGTTCTAAGTATATATACATATAATATATATTCGTAAAATTGAATTATCGGACTCGTTTTGTTAAAAATTTACTTCATTTGAACAATACCTTAAGTAAGTGTGAAGTATTTGCGTTGAACAGTCGACAACCGTTTTTCACTGCGCTCAACACCAACCCCTAAATCGCCAGCACGGTCGTATTATCGGGATAAGACTAATCGTGTGTTTTTGCACCCCCGACTTTGCGACTATCGCTTATTCACACAATGGCCTTTTGTGGCTGGCTGAATGGTCTTGATTGTCGAAGAAACGACGCCGACCCACGTACGGCGTCTATTTTACTAGTCGGCAGGACATCGACGTTTCGATTGATATCACCACAGTACTATATTGTTCAATTACATATCTACCAAAAATATTTGCGATAAACGTTTTTCTAAATTAATTACCATTTTAATCACATCGATTATTAGTTTTCATTATTTAGATATCTATTGAGTAAACTACTGAGTCTATAAAATAAGTCACCTGAGAGTTCTGCAGTTAGTTGGCCACATAGCCACAAGAGAAAATTATTATTTTGTAAAGGCTCATAATTATCGACGTGTAAGAAGTATGTCTCATATGGTCTGACCAGTGACTATTGGAATAGGTATAAGAATCAGCGCGGATGCGAAGCTGTCTGGTCAGAGAAGTGTTGGGAGACATATTGCAACGGTTGTATGGTGTGGTCCAGAATGCGCCAGCGATCAGCATTTAGGATTGAAGGAAGATAGCGAAGGAATAACGACTGGTAGAAGCCAGTTTTGTCTATCATTTTTGTCCTTTCTAAGATGCTGGGATGCTCTACTCTGGTAAGACGAAAGAAGACTGGTGAGTGACAGGAATTCTCGGAAGTACTGTGTGGTTAGAGCTTGTGACTTTTTCGTTTCTCGAGAATTCTCGTATTCAAGATTTTTTTTCTTCTAGAGAATTCGAGATTTGTTTATTGATTTTTCAAGAATTTGAGAATTTACAAGAAATTTAATTCATCCGGCTCAAATTTCTTGCCGCCGAATTTAACAGATTCTAATTATGATTAAAGTACAAAGAGTTTTGAAAACTTTTCTTGACTATTTTTTACAGGCGAATTTAATTAATTTCGTTTATTTCAAATCAAGTTTTTTTTAACTATTCCGTCTGAGATTTTTAGCGGCGAGTTAATTTTTTCCTGGTTCCTCAACTTCTTTAACGATTTTCTCATTGATGATTTCACGAAATTTCTGGAGAATTAGTAATTATATTTTGTCATTGATTCTCGAGAATTCTTGAGGCGAAGCGTTTTTGTGTAGGTATTTCAATAACTGAATTGAAATTAGCGCCGCAGAAAAAAGGTTGTTCCCATTCAACTGATTTCATCATCATACTGTGTTATATAGAGATTTAAGCACTATTCTATTTCTTGAAATTCTAGGGCTCTCTTGACTTGGTGACCCGGGGTGGGTTGGTGGTTTGAAACTGACACAGGACATTTAATAGTCAATCTGGTACATTTAAATTATACACATGCAACATTTTATCAAGTTTGTGTGATGTGTAAGTAGCATATTATTATGAATTAATACGTCTGTTATATATAATTTGTATTGTTTTCATAGGTTTAACTGGATTTTCCTTCATATCCCGTCCGGCCAATTCATCCAATATAGAGACACATCAATGTCAATGTTCCAAGAAGAGAAAAATGGAATTATTACATTCGTAAATACTATGGAACTATGTTCAATAGAATCTTATCAAGATACAGAATGTAAGTATCGGTGACCTATTAATCTTCGTCCTGTTTTTGGTGCAACTTGTGACAATTTAAAAACATATTTAGGATAGAAAATATTTCCATGTAATGTATTTAGGTACCCAAGTGGTATTTTTCAATCTACGGTAACTATCCAATGTCCTCAATGTAACCAATTAAAAATACAAATTATCTTGAATTTAATTAATACCTATAGTAGATAGTTCAAAATGAATATTCGATAAAATGCATAAACCTCATTAAAATTTAGCAATACAAATGTGATACGGGTTAAGTATTACGTAAGTAAGTAATTATTATTTTTATAATTAAAATATTAGATATTTTATTACCTACCTACCGCAACACTGTCACAAACAGATAGTTACCTACTTCGATAATTTACTTTAAATTATGTGTAGTACATAGGTATTTATATTTATAAATATTCATAAGCGACGTAAAGTATAATATGGAAAAAGATAAAGTAAAACAACGCCTTGTGTAATTTATTGAATGTGTGTAGAAAAAGTGCATTTTAAAGAAATTGTCAAGAATACAAATGGATACATAATATTTGTTTTCACGTATGTTTTTGTGCTAGTAAATGACTTAAAAACGACGTTGGATCTGGTTCAGCCAAGTGACACCGCCACACCTAATGAAAATCTCAATCTGGTCTGCCTTTTATTTCTCCAAGTTTATCCTCAGAGCAACAATATTAAAGACAGTATTGTCCGGTTACGCGAAGCCGTTTTCTATGCATATTATTATGACACACAGTAGAACAACAATTTTATTATTTCTAACTTACATAATATAAAACGTTATATCATTCTCATCATGGTTATCAAATTTAAAACAATACAGTTAGCTATCTTTTATACAAAATTAAGTAAAAATATTTGTCAGTAATTTTATATTTCGCATAAAAAAACTATATACACATACGGTTTTGCTCTAAACACTATCTACCGGCTCCACTTCTAGTGTCACAAGTCAATTATTTACATGTATTTTATCATACTCTAGCGCATATTGCGGAGATAAGCATGCTAAATGGTTTCTCACTCGCACTTATGAGCCTACCAGATTCCGGCGACTGAAGACCGCTAATTACCACCCACTACATATCTACCTATTTATAATGCCATTATCATAATCAGTTTGGATCAATACACTGTTAGACGAAGTCCTTTCTAAGCTAATTAATTCCTCTCAGATCTATGAACTTCTTCTTTTATCAGTATGTGTTTCGATATGAATGTCCCCGCACCGGGAAACATTATATTATTTAACGCTAGCATGTTAATTCAAAATTTGATTTTTAAAGCATTGAAAGCATTTTTTTTTTACAATGAAACAAAATAATGTTTAAATTTATTTTTATATGGCTAACCTTCTTCTAATTACCTAAAGGAGATATGAGTGAGATTAATATTTACGTTATATTGGTTCGCAATCAAATTTCCAGCTATTCTGCTAGGACTAGTAGCCTGGGATGGTGTCAGATGACATCCTGAAGGCCAAAATCCAGAATAGTCTATGCGTCGATGTCAAGTTTATATCGGCAGTAACGATTTGGAAATTGTAAAAGTGACAAATCAGCGAAATGTCAAACTGTCTGAGGTGAGTGAAAATCCGAAGGGAAAACTACGGCGCCGTTATAAGCATACTTCACAAATTTATTAAAATCGAACACCGTGTCATCTGGACGCTAAGCTGTCTGCAAGACCCAACGAGATAGACTGGCGAGAGCCAGCTGGCTTTGCTAGTCTTATATAAATGTAATAAAATAACAATGTACAGCTGAATAAGTCACAGGTGAGACTTCGTACCATAAAAAGTCTAAAAATTAAGAGCATTACAACATGACATGAAAAGGTAAATGTTGGGCATAACGTGGAAAGTTACAATATTAACGAATATATATAGATAAGGAGGCATACTAGAGTGCGCGATACGATAGAGATTGCCAGTTTGACAGAATGGCATTGGGCCGGATTGTCGTCGACGAGTGTTTAACCGCTGGTCAAACTCATCGACGAACTTATCACATCGGCAAAAGAATGGGGCAACACGAAATAGAGACCGAGACAAATACAATAAACTGTGGCGAGGTTGTCATCCAGTGTTGAATCGAGCACAGCTGGTCACAATATATACATAAAATCCTCCCTGACCATAATATACATGTTTAACTATATCAATTTCAGAAGAAAGTAAAGAAAGTTATTTGCCCAAAGGTAGGTGAGTTGTGGTGGTGGACCTGAAAACAGTTCAATATAAAAATACTCCATTATAAATACCATTTTGAGAAATAATATTTTATATTAAGTTCGCTTTAAGCACTTTGAAGTGTCCTTAATTTTATAAACATTTAATTATTTCGATTTTTAAGTATGAAATTAAATAACAAAGTCTTTTAATGCGTAATTTGCACCATTTGAAATATACCTATTGAATGGTTCAAAAATGAATACTTCTATAATATTGAATAAAATACGCAGCCCTGTGCATTGTGCGGATGAATGGGAGGTAAATTATTATAATAACGAAGTATACAGATTTCGAACACTATAGCCAGGGATTCGAACACTGATTCAATGCATAAAAAACTACATGTAGCAACCGGTTCGAGCGGTGATGATGAATGAATAGCTTGTTATACGTATCTAGCCCGGTTTACTGATTCCCCCCTTTTATAGCGCGCTTTGAATTGATTTTGGCGTATTTTTTATTGCTACAGTGTGTCAATAAGTCACCACACTTATGTGCATATTATTATAAAAATAAAATAAAGGTGTTAACATAAGTGTAAATATTTTTGTTTGTATTCTTTCGATTTAAATGCAGTATTTTAAGATACATGTCGGTATATAATATTATATTATCACTGCAACGGCCCACATGCTCAGCGTACGTCAAAATGGAGCTTTTATGCTATTTTCAAAGCATGCTCCTGGACATTCCTTAAACGTTGTAGATAATCTATTTACATAATTTTGAAGCCTTATTACCCTTTATATTTATTTGACGACTGCATAAAGTATTTTTATTACATAAAATAGTATTCTTTTAAACCTCTCGCTCTAATGTATAATAATATAGTCATATTTCAGTACGTCCATGTGAAGTGGTGTTAAGATTTTTTAGATTTATTAATTTTTGCAAGCATTTATAAAACTACATATTAGTAAAATTTGTGTCGACATTATTATAGTGAAATATTTACAATAAAAAAATATATTGATAATCTCTGTGATCCCAAATTTGACAAGAATTAGGCATTTTATTATTCAAAAAATGGGAAAAATTTAAACATTTAAAGATACTGATTATAAGCTATGTATTTGACCATTCAAATGTGATAAACATTCTACGAATAATGTTTGCTTTATAATAATTATTGACCTAAGAATAAGGTAGTATTTTTTTGAAATACGCCATTTCTATTGGCATTTCCCAGTGTCTAAGCTACAACATACGGCCGTAGCCATAAATTGAGTAAGTAGGGAGTAAGATCATGTTAACGCGCGCGTTTGAACATGTACCTAACCGATTAAAAAAAAGGTATATACTGTCAAAAGTGTATATCTCGCTCTAAAAGTTAACACAGCCAAGAGAGGTGCTGTTAAAATATAGCACTTTTTGACAGTTCAGATCAATGACGTCCTTAGACAAAATGCCGCCCTATTTTTATACAGTATTTTTATCATCCTTTCTGACTCCAATATCTAAGATATATGTTGTATGGATACATTACTAACAAAATAAAATTACCACTTAATCTAATTTTATTTAAGTTAAATGCCATTTATGCTTCAATAGACAATATTGCGAGTCTGTTATTTCAGAGGCATTTAAAAATACACCATAATTCGCAAATGTCCACGTGTCATTGCTGGTCATCAAGGAGTGACATCTAAGGACAACGGAAGTAAAGTAGACATCGCAAACCCAACAAAAAATTACAGTCCTGTTAATCCTTTTACGTTAATTAATACATTTTGTTTCCAACCAGTGAGCTGATTTTTTTAATGAAAGCATATTTTCGTTATGACTAAGTTTGGGTAGCTATTTCTACATATAACTAATAATTCTCCTCGATTTGCTGCCTTTCGAATAACTGCCGCCCCCAAGCGATGCTCAACCTGCCTACCCCCACGAGACGTCACTGGTTCAGATGGTTAACTTACCGTAACAATCAACCGCCTCAATACATAAATACGATAAAATACCCTCGATTGCCGCCGATAGCAGCTTTTTGTATTGAATAGATGTGCAGGATAGAAGATAAATAATGCTGATTATAACATTTACTAGTACTGTAGGCGAAATTTTTTCTCGTTTATAAATTTAATGTTAGAGGCCGCGACAAAGTAAGGTGAATTGTTTATTATTATATATTATTATTATTATAAGTTTTGACTATAGAGTAGAATAGTATATTTCGCGTGCGGTGACTTTTTTTTGCAGAGATGCTGTTGAAAAAAAACATACTTATATACTTATCTATTATTTGATACTTTTAGGGTTTTAATTTCATCTTTGAGGGAATATTGATAACATGTTATAGTGTGTGGTATTGCACAGTGATAGATCAACATATTCGGAAATTGTTAACGTCATATTTAAAATAATAACATAGAAAGAATCATCCGAAAAAATATAGTTAAATAAAATGTTTCATAAAGTAATTGCACAGTAAATGCATGATAGTGATTTATCAATTATTCTTTGGGATGCTTTCGATCTATACTATCTACAGCATCTATGAAACGTACGCCACCAATCTCTTGGTCAAATCAAGTATGGTTGATAAAGCTCACTATATGAGCCAAATACGTAGGTATCATAAATATTTTTTCATAATTATATAAGTATTGCATACTAAGTAATAAATTCATTTTATAAATTATTATAACTTGTCATTCAGTTGGTGCTGATTCTCTTAAAATATCATATTTACTTAATATTTTGAGTTCCTCAATTTCTGACACTACGTCCATTATTTTGAAGAATTTCAAGGCAATTATTAGTCCAAGCGCCTCATGTGCCTATAGAGTATATCGATTTTGCAATTGTAGGTAGATACTAATATGTTTTTGACACATACAGAAATTAGTGATGATTTAAAAATTGCAGCCAACTAATTTTTACACAATATCACTTGAAATTCTTTATATTCTCGTTCCAACAATTATCACAAAAAATCAGCAAATAAGACATACATACCAGTTGCGATTTATTTTAGCTACCACGTTTTCAAAAACAATAATCTCACGACCAGGTTTTTTCCTTGATTATTCATGGAAGAAAATAGTGTTTTTTGTCAAACCATTTAATACTAAATATTTTTATATACTGACAGAACTATTTTTTTCAATAAACCTATGACGCTTTATCGTCTTTTTATGTGCTCTTTATTGGTAAAAGTTGACATTTTAAACTGAACTTCATTTGTTTTACAAATTTATTTTCTACCATAAATTAGCACATTTTATGGTAGTTGTATGATAGCACGGCGCCACGCTCCTAATCTAATGATTATGCAACACTGCACGGCCGTAGCAATATTTCTTTAAAATAATATATATTATAAACTATGAGGATTATGTCAAGATGAATCACGACAACTACGAGAACTGAAGTGGGGAGTGAGGTCATGTTAACACGCGTGTTTGAACATGTACCGAGCCGAAAAAAACAATATTTATTTTTCGGTTCGGCCCGGTTTTCGTTCCGACAAAAAATACGATTTTCCGGTTTTCGGTTCAGTTCCGGTTCGAAGCTCTGGGATTAATCCTTGATATTTTAGTTTGACTTTGATTCAAAACAATATTTTATTTGAAATACTCATTTTTAATACATTATACTGCTACTAACCCCACGATTTAAATAATATATTCTAATTGATATGGGAATTAAAAAGTATTGCATCTTTGACGGTTAGGTGAATCAATATTTTCACAATAGTAGTAAAATCATGCAGTATGTATGCCCACTTATTATATTATTATTAAAAATGTTTATTAATTAATGTTTTTTTTTTTACTACATCGTCTTTCTAGTATCCGAGTGTTTACGAATAAAAAGGGGTAAAATGGTGTTGAGTTGGCGATTGTGGCCAAAGAAAGCGAAATTATTTAAATATTAAATAAATCTTTACCCCATTAACCTGGAAGATTTACGACTGTGTGGACAAACACATTTAATTTTTACAAAAATTAACATTAACTACCTACAGGAAATTCAGAGCACTCGATCTAATTCAACATATCCATCCACTAAATCGACCCCCAGTCCAGATTTTATTTGTTGACAATACCTCATTTAAAATTAACCAAAAAATTAGGAGAGTATTCATTTTCAAGTAAATGATAATATTATTGTATGTACCTACGTGTATTTGGATACTTGGCACGGGTGTTTGCTATCCTATCGAATTTGTCCCCCGTATTCAAACCCCTGATTTACTTGTGATAAAGTGGCTTACAACCGATTCTTGTATATAGTTTGTTTAGTCACATTGCAGACAAAAGTCTGGAGCGAAAATGGTGAAGAATAGTAATTCACAAAAATATTAATTAATTATGACAAGAAGGATAAAAAATATATTGTTAAGAATTTGATTGGGTTTAAGTACCTAATTATCTATTATCTACTGTTTTTTGGCCTGTTAAGTATTTAAGAAGCTTTTTTAAATGATTTAATTGGATCAAAAACTAACTGCAAACTATTTAATCAAAGATAATTGCTATCGTATTTATATCAGTGGCGCACTCAGATAAATATATTATGTAAAAATTGTAAATAACAAAACAACTTAATGTTTAGTTATAAGGTTTATTCGCACTTTATTTCACAATTATTTTAAATACGACCAAGACAGGTTTCATCCAAAATGACAATTAGAGATTGACCAACTAATAACAGTAAAAACAATTAATAATAGGTACATTATTATGTATTATCAGTTATACAATATTAATTTAGAAACTATTTTTGTCTATTATATTTAAAAGACTAAAGAATCCGATATTAAGTACCTAATTAGTGAAAGAAAGTAAATTTATATTGAATAGCAACTGACGCATGAATCAGGCGTTTTTCTTTTAAACATATTTTCAATATGTACTAAATGATACTAAGTAAACACATGCATTAAATTTGCTGCATACCTAATAGACCTGTTACACTATACCTACTTGTTGACATAATAATCATTGTACATATTACATAAATGAATGAGTATTTTTAAAGATATATTATAGTCATCAACTCATCACTCATGGTCATCAATTATAAATAAATTGGATATAACATTAGTAATCTTTTTTATTATTATTATATTCAGAATACTGATAAGTGGGTACTCTAAATTGTATCATTGTACTAATCTTCAAAATTGGGACTTTGAAATTCAAAATCCAGTGGGACTCTTTGGAGGAGGCCTTCACCCGAAGAGGGGTTCTTACAAACCAAACAAACTAATTACATATCATTGTTTAAATTATAAACATTATCTAATAGTATTATATACAAAATAAAACATCTTAATATATTATGTATTATACAAAAATATAAAAAATAATAATAATTAATATTATATAAACTAGAAAATAAGTAGATAATACAATCATAGAAAGATATATATACATAATAGATATATTCATAGGTTATATATATATATATATTAGATATAGTCAATTAACTGTCATTTACGTTTGTTTATAAGAAATAAAAAGGCTTTTTTTATTTTAATTTTATTATTTTATTTTATTATTTACTAATCTAGACAGGACTGCATGATGTTATAAAAATACAGTAAATGGTCGCTATGTAGGCAGGACACCACTGGTAGAATTAATTTATGGTGGATACACTTGATAGTTGATCATTAGAATGTGCCATGAAAAATTGGAAATTGCCACTCAAACGCTAAGTGGATAGATGTGTGTATAGTAATATTACAGGATTTTTAAAATCTAAAATAATATTGGTACGTAAAAATAGTTAAGTACTTAATTCGAAATTTTTAATATAATTAAAAATGATCAAGAATAATTAGTAACTAGCTGAGCCAGCTGGCTCTCGCCAGTCTGTCTCGCTAGGTCTTGCAGACAGCTTTTCATCATAGTGACTTGGTGTTGGATTTTAATATAATAATTGTAAAGTGTGTATAGACGGCGCCATAGTTTTCCCTTCGGGATGGATTTTCATTCACGTCAGACAATTGAAAATTTATCTGATTTGTCAGTTTTACGATATGCATGTCGTCACTGCAAATACAAATTTGGAGTCATGTGCGTAGTCTATTCTGGAGTCTGGCCTTCTCAATATCATCTAACACCATTTCAGGCTACTAAGTCTAGCAAAACAGCTGGCAATCGCCGATTGCTACCACTGTCATTTTAATTTTAATACAATATATGTGTAGGTATGTGCATTTAAATATTATAAATAGTTATACATCTCAATCGTGATTATCATAAATAGCGATCCAATATAACGCGAATATTAATCTCTTTCGGGTCCCATTTACATAATAGAAAAAGTTTAGCAGCATAAAAAATAAATTTAAATATTATTTTGTTTCATTGTCTATAAAAAATAAATGCTTGGAGCCACAGAATAATATTTTAAAAATCATATTTTGTTTTAAAAATTAACCTTATACAATACAGTTTCCCGGTGCGGGACATTCATATCGAGACAAATGTTGATAAATAATGAAGTAATACATATTACATCTGATAAGAATAGGAATTTATAAGACCTAAAGATGTGGAATCAGCTTAAAAAGGCCTTCATCCAGCAGTGGATTGATACAGGTTGATGACGATAGTGACGATATAAATGGGTAGGTATATAAAATCACAAATTAAAAAAAATATTGCAGTTTATATGACCAAGAAGAGTAGAATTAGGTTGGGATAACCTTCATCCAGCAGTGGATTAATCTTGGTTGATGATGATAATGACGATATTATGAATGGGAAAATATAATATCAGCAATTTTGATAAATATTGTAATTCATATGACCGACAGAAATTCAAACAACTTAGAGAGGCCTTCATCCACCGGTGGATTGATTCAGGTTCATAATTATAATGGAAATATAAATAGATATAATATATTATCACCGATTTTGATAATTACAGCAATTCATATGACAGAAAGGAGTAGAATCAGGCATGGGAGGCCTTTATCCAGCAATAGATGGGTTCAGGTCAATGATGATAAGGACGATAGAAATAGGTATAGTATAGTAGTAGAATCAGGTTGCGGAACTCTTCATCCAGCAGTGAATTGATCCTGGTTGATGATGATGACGATATGAATATGTAGATAAATGTAATATCACCGATTTTGATAAATACAGAAATTCATATCACAGAAAGGAGTAGAATCAAGCTAAGGAGGTCTTTAAGTAGTGGATTGGTTTAGGTCGATGATGATGATGATGACGATATGAACATGTAAATAAATATAATATCACCGATTTTGATAAATACAGAAATTCATATGACAGAAAAGAGTAGAATCAGGCTAGCGAGGTCTTTATTAAGCAGTGGATTGTTTCAGGTCGATGATGATGATGATGATAATGATGATAATGACGATATGAATATGTAAATAAATATAATATCACCGATTTTGATAAATACAGCAATTCATATGACAGAAAGGAGTAGAATCAAGCTAGGGAGGTCTTTATTAAGCAGTGGATTGGTTTAGGTCGATGATGATGATGATGACGATATGAATATGTAGATAAATATGATATCACCGATTTTGATAAATACAGCAATTCATATGACAGAAAGGAGGAGAATTAGGCTAAGGGGGTCTTTATTAAGCAGTGGATTGGTTCAGGTATATGATAATGATGATGATGATGATGACGATATGAATGTGTAGATACTTATAATATCACAGATTTTGATAAATTCATACATTCATATGACAAAAGGAGTAGAATCAAGCTAGGCAGGTCTTTATTAAGCAGTGGATGGATCCTGGTTGATGATGATGATGACGATATGAATATTTAAATAATTATAATAACACCGATTTTGATAAATACAGAAATTCATATGACAGAAAGGAGTAGAATCTGGCTAGGGAGGTCTTTATTAAGCAGTGGATTGGTTCAGGTCGATGATGATGATGATGATGACGATATGAATATGTAGATAAATATAATATCACCGATTTTGATAAATACAGAAATTCATATGACAGAAAGGAGGAGAATTAGGCTAAGGGGGTCTTTATTAAGCAGTGGATTGGTTCAGGTATATGATAATGATGATGATGATGATGACGATATGAATCTGTAGATACATATTATAATATCACAGATTTTGATAAATACATACATTCATATGACAAAAGGAGTAGAATCAGGCTAGGGAGGTCTTTATTAAGCAGTGGATGGATCCTGGTTGATGATGATGATGACGATATGAATATGTTTTTAAATATAATATCACCGATTTTGATAAATACAGCAATTCATATGACAGAAAGGAGTAGAATCAAGCTAAGGAGGTCTTTAAGTAGTGGATTGGTTCAGGTTGATGATGATGATGATGACGATATGAATATGTAAATAAATATAATATTACCGATTTTGATAAATACAGAAATTCATATGACAGAAAGGAGTAGAATCAGGCTAGCGAGGTCTTTATTAAGCAGTGGATTGGTTTAGGTCGATGATGATGATGATGACGATATGAATATCTAGATAAATATAATATCACCGATTTTGATAAGTACAGCAATTCATATGACTGAAAGGAGTAGAATCAGGATAGGGAGGTCTTTATTAAGCAGTGGATTGGTTCAGGTCGATGATAATGATAATGATAATGACGATATAAATATGTAGATAAATACAATATCACCGATTTTGATAAATACAGCAATTCATATGACGGAAAGGAGTAGAATCATGCTAAGGAGGTCTTTAAGTAGTGGATTGGTTCAGGTTGATGATGATGATGATGACGATATGAATATTTAAATAAATATAATATCACCAATTTTGATAAATACAGCAATTCAAATGACAGATAGGAGTAGAATATGGGTAGGGAGGCCTTTATCCAGCAGTGGATTGGATCAGGTCGATGGTGACGATAACGATATTAATATGTAGATAAATATAATATCACCGATTTCGATAAATACAGCAATTCAAATGACAGAAAGGAATAGAATCAGGCTAGGGAACTCTTCATCCAGCATTGGATTGATCCTAGTTGATGATGATGATGATAACGATATGAATATGTAGATAAATATAATTTCACCGATTTTGATAAATACAGCAATTCAAAAGACAGAAAGGAGTAGAATCAGGCTATGGGAGGCCTTTATCCAGCAGTGGATTGGTTCAGGTCGATGACGATAATGACAATATGAATATGTAGATAAATATAATATCACCGATTTTGATAAATACAGCAATTAAAATGTAGAAAGGAATAGAATCAGGCTTGGGAGGCCTTAATCCAGCAGTGGATTGGTTCAGGATGATGTCGATAAGGATGATATAAATAGGTATAGTATCACGAATTCGTTTAACTGCTAGTAGTAGAATCAGGTTGCGGAACCCTTCATCCAGCAGTGGACTGATCCTAGTTGATGATGATGATGATGACGATACGAATATGTAGATAAATATAATATCTCCGATTTTGATAAATACAGCAATTCAAATGACAGAAAGGAGTAGAATCAGGGTAGGGAGGCTTTTATCCAGCAGTGGATTGGTTCAGGTCGATGATTATGATGACGATATGAATTTGAGGATAAATATAATATCACCGATTTTGATAAATACAGGAATTAAAATGTAGAAAGGAATAGAATCAGGCTTGGGAGGCCTTAATCCAGCAGTGGATTGGTTCAGGATGATGTCGATAAGGATGATATAAATAGGTATAGTATCACGAATTCGTTTAACTGCTAGTAGTAGAATCAGGTTGCGGAACCCTTCATCCAGCAGTGGACTGATCCTAGTTGATGATGATGATGATGACGATACGAATATGTAGATAAATATAATATCTCCGATTTTGATAAATACAGCAATTCAAATGACAGAAAGGAGTAGAATCAGGGTAGGGAGGCTTTTATCCAGCAGTGGATTGGTTCAGGTCGATGATTATGATGACGATATGAATATGAGGATAAATATAATATCACCGATTTTGATAAATACAGGAATTCAAATGACAGAAAGGAATAGAATCAGGCTAGAGAGGCCTTTATCCAGCAGTGGATTGATCCTGGCTGATAATGATTTAAATAATATGTGTAACACCAATTATTGTTGAATACCTTTTAAATATTTTTGGGTTATATGAGCTAATTGAATGTATATGTTACGCCGAATGTGCGAAATTGAATATTACATGAAATGGGCAAAATTTTGCCTAAATCATGAAAAATGCAAGCCCGTTGTCTTATTCATGAATTAGACAAAATATCTGGAGAGTGCGTGAAATTGGCAGTAATTTTTCTGCCTACTTCATGTCTTGGACAAATTAGATACTAGCGCTACGGTGGTATTTTTTGCAACTAAACTAAATGTGTGAAATGCTCGTCGATTGGTCAAAATATACGTATATTGTCTATGGTCGAAATAGGTGGTCGCGCTCCGGTGGTATTTTTTGCAACTAACCAAATTTGTGTCAAATGTCATTAATTATAATATAAAAATATACCAATCAATAACTAAAATGACGTTCATGTCCATTTACTATGCGCAAAAAAACTAGAACTATAATATGATAACGGATGAATTTTATTTAAAGGTATTTTCGCGATTTGATTCGTGCTTGGGTATCGTACATGCAATGGTCGATTGTATTGTTGACACTTGTTAGCTAACCTCAAAATGGACATTCAGTTGAATAATTCAGAATTTCAAAACCTAATCTAACCTAACCTAACCTAACCTAACCTAACCTAACCTAAGCCAACCTAACCTAATAATATTATATTATGTCCAATTATAACTAATAAAATCATCCGTATTATATTTACTTTTTCTGCTGTCATGTTGACAGTTTAAGAATTCCATGCCCTGGCGACTTCATGTACTCGGCAGAAAATTTACCTTATTCATGAATAAGGCAACAGGCTTGACTATTACATGAATTAGCCAAAATTTAGCCCATTTCATGTAATAGTCAATTTCGCACATTCGGTGTAACATATATAAGTTTCATTGGTTAAAAAAATTATCATTTAACAGCCATAAAAAAAATGTTACGTTATCAAATTTTGAAATAATATTCTATGGTATCCAGTGTTGCCATGTCTACTGAAATTTTAGTAGATCAACTGATATTTTTTTTTGAAATTCAAGAAATCTACTGATATTTGTGTTTCTCCATAATTGTAAATTAACTGATGATTCTTTTAATAATAAACTTGTAATGATTTACGCATGACCTTTTTTGATGTTATACACTTCTAAATTGACATAAAAAGCATTGTAACTCTACCCAAGAGCGCCATTTTACCCATTAATATCATCATTGTTTACAATAAATTAATATAATTAGTTATTGTTATTTTATTCTTATTAGTTTTAAATCATATAAACGACATTTTTCAAAATCTACTGATATTTTATGAAATCTACTAATTTTTTTGTCAAAATCTACTGAAATTTTAAATTTTGACTTGGCAACACTGGGTTGATCGCATAGTCAGTGTTGCTATGTCTATCTACTGAATTTTTAAATTTTGACTTGGCAACACTGCAACCCAGTGCTGCCAATTCAAAATTTTAAATTTCAGTAGATTTTTACAAAAAATTTGGTTCAAAAAAAATTCATTCAACAGCCGTACAAAAAAAAGTAACATTTAATTTGAAAATATTATTCCTTGGTTATGTTAAAACGCCGAAACGCTCGTGCGCCCGCGTTTCAATGAAATGATCAGTTCTGAATTCGTATAAATGTTATTGTTTATTTGAATAATTATAGTTATCTACGGGTACTTGTTATAAATGTGAGTTATTATATAGTGCTGTTCATTTTAAAATCATCATGAGACGTAAATAATATCACCTGTGACCTGTGAAACAACAAATGACGGGTGGTACCTAGTTTTTAAAAGTGATTTTTTTGTGACTGTGTTAAGTATTACAAAATTGTGCTCACTTCAAATTGTAGTTACTCGAATGCATCTGATAAGTATACATGTGGTGAGTAAATTGGAATAATGTAGTTGAGTATACATAGCGCGATAAATACGTAGTGTCAAAAGACTTGATTTCCGTCAGAGGTGTAGAAACTTAACTTAAAACAAAGAACTTTATTCACAAAAAATTAAATAAATCAGTTCTAATATGTTTATCGGTCAATCTTATTATGATTAGTTTGTGAAAATCGATTGTAGATATCGGTTAAAACGCATTTTAAATTTAAAGCGGCCATCTTTGGTTAGCGAGCCGGTTTGAGTGTTGCAAACATTGTGAAAAAATTAATTCCCGACATAATCAGTTGTCAATAAAGTGGCGTGTCGCTGGAAAATGTATCGGGGAAATGAATAAAAATCACCGATTCGGGTGGAATTTCGTCAAACGGCTGTCAACTATGGTTTACCGATATTTCACGATCCGAGAGCCGATTTTTCATTTAAACCTATTGGACATGACGAATAAGGCACACAATCGCTCGCAAAAACGGGCAAAGCTGTAGGATAATAATAATGAAAGATAACTGAAGCTGTAAATTATTCTTCTTATTACTTAATTAAACTTACAATTGTGAAGTAGAAACGGTTAATAATAAATAAAGTAAGAGTAAATATAGGAATGTTTTACGAACAATTATTTTTTGTTGTCTAATATTGACAATGTAACACCGTTCTAATGACACCGATTGAAACACAGGCCGAGTTTCGCGAGCCGAGTCACATTTATGAAAAAAGTCGTGCTGCTTATGGAATGTCTCGTGGAAAGGAGATACATTAAGTTTAATTCTTCTCGCTTTCAGACAGGCATATAAAAAATCAAGTAAGTATATACGAATATATCTGTCCGTGAACATTAAAAATTGTATACAAACTATGCATTTACAAACGTTTAAAATGTTTATGTTTATATTCCACTGTGGATGTGCAAAAATATGTACCAAGCAAATGTGGTTATTGAACATAAATAATTCTGAAAACATTCATGAGAAAATATAACCAATAGAAAAAATCTTTTTTCGAAAAAAGTGAGACCCGGCTGGAATCGAACCAGCGTCTTTTGGGTTTCGTGCCCTGTGCATTACCACTATGCTACGACTGCCATGATTAATTGCGACAAATTTTAACTATTGGCTACATTAATATCTACTCATAAGCGATCTCTAAATTGAGTTAATGTAACCTGCAGCTAATTTAATTATTATTGTAAGTAGTATGTATTTTTTCAGAGTTGCCTTCGTTTATACAGGTGGTACCAAACTGTATAAACACTTTAATACTATCGCAAATTAATTTTATGTTTGCAGGTGACCCCATGTTTCGAGTACTGAACAGCCCCCAAATTCTAATAAATTGTATTGTGACCATATTAGTATATACCGAATTTCAAGTCTGTAGATATTCTGGATGAAGGCGAAAATTGAGCGTATTGGCTTCTAGGTCATTTTAGTATTGTGTGGAAGCATATCAGAATGCCCTATTACATCGAAAGATGGATCGAAATAGTCTCGAGATTAAACGAAATTTGTATTAAATGATTACGATCATGACTTCGAATTAATTATTGTTTCACCATAAAGGCATGCGCAATGAATGCATTTTCAATCAAACCAGCGAATTAGATCGTCGGACACGGCGTCGGGCGGCGAGCCTCCGTTCATACTTGAACCTCATTCGCCGGCTGAGAGTCGAGCGGGTTGCATCCGTTTCCGCGCTCGCTTCCCGCGTTGCGTCACGCCGCGAACTTTTCAAATTTCGAACGCGATCCGAGATTCGCCGGCCCATTCAGGCTTCAGCAGCCGCACGGTATAGTCGTGGAGGCGTTGTGAAAATTTTCTCGCCGTTTCACAAATACATCGCGTATTTTGACATTTCGTCGCGTGACGTCACAATAAACAAACAAAAGTTCGAATGCATTTTCGAATTAAGAACTGACACCGTCGAAAACGTTCGAATCGTACCACAAACAATTAGTGCATATTCCTTGAGAATATACTTTATACAATTTATTGCTTCGTTTATCGTTGTGAGTGTTTGTTCTTGCCTTGTTAATTAATTTATTGTCGTTGGCCGACGGGCGTATAAATGCATACATGTAATTAAAATTTATTTGTTATGCTCGTTTGACATTTTGACATATCCGAAGCGTGCATATTATTATGATTCTAGTAACGTAATTATGTATGGGTTATGCAATTAAGCGTTATCATTTGAACAGAAATCTCCAATTAATGAACGAATGCGTCAAGCAATTTAATTGGACATTCGATAAACATTGTACATATTGTAATTATGTTATTAATACAATACTAAAATAGATATATACTTATATCTATGTTTACAAATAAACTTATCTACAAGTTGAAATAAAACAATCGTGAACATTTAATAACAGGACATTTGAAGAGTTGTTTGATAGTGTGATTTTTTTTTTGTAAGATAAACTTTTCGTCGATAAAAGAAGAGAATTACAGCCTCAATATTTGGCAGTTCAGCGAGGGTGGTGGATGCAATAGCTCGACCACCTACAGAGGTCGCCGTTCCAACAACTATTTCATGAAGGTAAGTGGTAAAACAATACTTAAAATTAAATAATTACCATTAGCGAAAATATTTACAGATACTAGATACTGTAAGAAAAGTTTGAGATCTATAGTACACGACTCCTCCTAGCAATTGATAAATTATATCAAAACTGTACTAATTACGTCCCCATTTTCTAAAATATCGCCTGCGGCGCATATATGTACTCAATATTTTTGTGATAATATCTAGAATATAATAATATGTTACAATGTCATTATAAACAGCTTTACAGGCATAGTTTTTTTTAAACTTTCGAATAGGTAGGTATGTAAGTATGTACCTATCTATTAGGTGTAGCAATTAATCTATTATCGGATATCCTGTTGATTTAAAATGCCAGTGCCATATAATTGAAAATATAATAGGAGGTTCTTGTTTATTTCGTGGAAGCCAGCGGGAAACAAAATTTGAAAATAGCCGATATAATGGATTTTAGGTTAGGTTAGGTTATCATTCTTAAATTCCAGAATTTTGCCGAAATCGGCTATAAAAATTGCCGCTGATCTCGCCTGGCTTCCAGTAAACAGACTTATACCATTTTTGATACTAGCATTATGAAAGTGTTTTATTATACTACTTCGATATTAAAATTGGATATTAAAATAATGTAAAACGTTATCTTATATCAATAAAATGTATTTAATATTCAAACAAATGCCGCCCTGTAAAAACTGACGCCTTAAAGATAATACTCATTTCGCCCCAAAAAATGCATTTGTAACTATGCTAATTGAATAAAATTATAACTAAAAAAAATACATTCTGTAAGTAAGCAAAACAGTATAAGTTAATTAATCAATAATAATTAATCACAGCCAATTGAAAATAATGAGGTAAGTACTTAAATGTGTTTTAAGTGCATATTCTCGTATTACAAAATAATGTTATAGGAGAATACCTATCTATATAAATAATATCATGTCTAAAATGTTATCAATATTTTCTATTGTTTTAACATTTATAATATATAGGTAATAATATATTTATAATATTACCTATATGTACCGAATCTACCCGGCATAAATTAGGTACATGTTTTACAGTATTTAAGTGAAATCTAGTATTCTATGGTTTACGTTTCAATAATATGATATAGGTATTTAAAAAATATTGTGTTATTAATAATACCTAATACAATTTATTTATTTAATTCTTTAGTTCGAAGCAGACTTGAGAGTGGGTCTATTATTTGGGCACCGCATCAGTTGAAGTATGGCCTTATGGTGGAGAGGGTTCAGAAGAAATTCTTGAGACTCCTTTATTTGAGGTTGTACAGATACTATCCGTGGCTTTATCCAACTGACTTTCTCTTAGGCATGCTTACATACTGCAGTTTGCAATTTAGAATAAATCTTTATTCAGCTACGTATTTTTTTCGACTTATACGAGGTATAAATGAGAACTCTGCCATTCTGGGCAGTGTTGACCTGTGTGTCCCTGATAACTATCTTAGAAATAGAGAACATCAGTTGTTTATTCTCCCAAGGTGCAGAACCAACCTGCCACTGGTAATGCCAATTGGGAGGGCGATAACTATGTTCATCGAAATTGCTTCGGGTATTGATATATTCCACCTACGTGAGGATGAGTATAGGTGGACGTTATTTAATATTTTTTTAAAATAGGGTCTGCTTAACTCATCCGGTGTATTTCCGTGTACATATATAATTAATATTTTTGTATGTACATATTTCTACTGTTTAATAACATACTATCTATCTCTTTTTTTATGTCATGTTGTGAACGTCTTAAACTTATAATTTGTCCACAATATGTAAAATAAATAAATTGAATGGCAGATCGTTGAACAATTATTGTGATGTCTTTGTGGATTATATTATTATATTTTTAACACTACCGACCCTAGCTGACAAGAATGCCAACAGGAAATTATTTTGTATGTTGGAATGCTTTCGATAAACAAGTAATTCCTAATTAATATGGGGTCAATCCATCTACTGAGAGTTGAACATAACAAGATATAGACTTTTACTTACATCATTATTTTATTATTAATATAAAATAAGTAGGTATCTCCATTAATTTGGACTACTATCAGTACTATCACAAAACTATTCGTATTTTTAATAACGATAGTTAGCTAGTTTTATAGAAGAAGAGAGCGCTGTCCCATAATAAAAAATATCATAATAAAACAAACCTGATATTATCTGCATCTTTTGATTTATGCACACTACACGGTGAAGTAAGCACCTATAAGTAAAGCTCCCATCTCTAAAAAGCCAAAGCATTCGCAGATGAGGGTTCAAATCCCGCGTTTGGAAACAATAACATGATGTGTTTGGATCCAGAACAAGAATCCAATGTGTTTGGTAAATGCAATGAACAATTCTACGTAAGAAGTCTATAATAAGCTCCACTGTATGGTGCCTAGGGTTGCCAAGTATGTTTCAGACAATTCCGGGACATGCAGTCTAACATATAAAAAGTCACTTAAATATAATTTTACAATATTTTATACATGTATATATACATATTTATTTACAACGTCAATTATAATTATATAGGGATGTATATCCGAGGATGTATTAAACATAAGTAAATACGTATGGGAAAAAAAGTACATAGTTATCATAAAACACAATACAGAAATATAAATGTTTTATATATTTTATGTAATAATTTTGGAAGGGTTTGGGGTTTTTTCAATAATATTTTTATCACTCTTTCCTTCTTTTAAGTATTTATTTTGAAGCGAAAAAATGAAAATTATTCGCATGGTTCAATAATATTTGCTCTGCAATTCATAATTCCGCTTTTATCAAGATATATATAAATCTTTTTACACGTAGGGTGATATTTGTCGGCGGGTTTCTGTACAGTTCCGAAACGTTTTACGTCCCGGATCAGGGATATCCATTTCGGGACGCTTTATGTCAATCAGGGACGGTTGGCAACCCTAGTAAAGGCGCATAAGGGATCCCAAATTGTTAATTATTAAACCATTTTAGCTTTACATTGTCGGATAAGCTATTTTTATTATATTTAAATTTTATTAATATCGCCTACATACCATAATATGGTTGGGATCGTGAATAGATTCATGAAAATGTAGACAATTTTTTTTATCTGTCATTAATGCCAAATACCTATGTGCTTTATGAACCTGTAACTTTAAAATTATCTTGTGCCTCTTCCCACCTTTAAATTTTTTAAAAATACTAATATTTTTACGATGTTTTATGTAGGATATCAACGTTTAAACCAATTACTTCACCACCACTTTCCAGTAGGTAACGACGGACAATTGACACAAATAATTATACGTTTCACTTGAATTTCTAAGTAAGTAGATACTACACATATTCAATAATTGTGTATTATTTTTAAATCAATAATATTTTTCCAGATAGTATTTCTAAAGATATACTATGTATATTTATATTGTTATAATTATCTTAAATATTACAATAATTCCTAATCAGCCAATTATTTTTTTTAAACTGCCAATTTGCCTGCCATTAAAATATCTCACTAGATAATTCAATAGGAATTTCTGGGTTTCTATTTCCAGAGTCATTCATATTAATGGTAAATGATAATGGATATTCCTTATACTATATAATAATATCTTTATTATATTAATTAAATGAGCAGATTTCAATTGAAATATTTTTTAATGCAAAAGATTAGACATCTTGTTAACGGATTAGAAGCAAATTGAATACGTGCCTAATTAGGTACTTCTAAGCTTGATATTTTAAATGCAAAAAAACTGCAGTGACATAACTTATTTTCGCATAATATGTAGTAAGTTATCATAAAGCATAATATTGTAAATTAATTATGTAGACTAGGATTAACCGTCGTTTTCCCTCAGGTACTTCATTACTTAATTATTCTTATTTTTATTATCTTATTTTCTAGACAACAATGATAATGCATCCAAAAGCGTACAAGTAATTTATCATCCTTTTTACGTAATTTCGTTGTCAGCTATTTTTTGTTATGGAGTTAAAATTTAAGTAAAACAGTAAAAAAATATCGTATCAACTGTTTTTACTTGTATGTACCTATTACTGATATAATAGTTAGATCGGTTAATGAATCGACAGGGGCAGGCATCTGACAGAAATATTATCAAACGAAAGTTACGAATGTCACTCCGTTCGCCGAAATTCAATAAATAAGATAATATGATTATCTAATAGCATATTCTGACGCCTATTTTTCGGTAGATTCACAATCAATAATAAATTATCTTAAAAACGGAGTCTGTATAAAATACACCAGAGATTTACTTATTTAATGAGTTGAGGGTGATTCTAAACTTTGCCGGACAGTCACAGTGATATATGTTGTTTGATTTATATCACCTACTATGATATTGTTATTACTTATTATAATGACTATCAACAATAAAGAATGTTTAATTCAATAATTAGTCTGTTAATTATTATCACTAATTTATCAGTGAACTCTGTGTAATACCTATTCGATGTTATCATTAAAAAGCGTACTTATGTATTGTCCACTATTAAATTCTACTTATTCTTGTATAGGTACTAACCAAATAATACATTTTCATTCTCAACGTAAGCCGTAGAAAGAAATACACCGAATCATTAGGAAAATAAATACATAAGTACTTAAATGTTTTTTTTATATCAAATAAGTAGTAGATATTGTAGTGATAAGTAGTAGATATTGCCAACTCTGCGGAGAATAAATAAATTATCTAATTATCACCATTTTTAATAAATTAAAAATAAATGGGTTAAAACAATGCCAATACGTGAGATAAAATTAACAATATTTTCATACTACATCATAATATTATGTAGGCAAGGGCCCCTCGGCTAACAGGGCTCTGGCCTGGGGACCAGTTAAATGAGATAACACATATGCTATAAGAGTTTAAAAAAGTCGCCTGCGGCCCTATAATATTAACATAAAAAATATCTGGCTGTGCAATGCCATTAAATGTAATATAATATGATCATTGGTATAATAATTAAATGGTAATTCAAGCGTAACGTTTTATTTTATAATTATTTTAAGTCTGTTTCCTGACTAATGCAAATGGCTATTTATCTAATATGACGCATGATAATTGACTACTACAAAAGGGGGTCGCGATCCGTGCTTCATAATTCGATAGCAAGTGCTGACAATTCAATAATTCAAGATTTATTTAAAAATACAAAAAATCGCTAAAAATACAAGAAATACCCACAATTTTACCTCGCGAATACCAGTAGGGAACACTACTAACTGTAGATCACCACGCTGCCCTTAACATTAGCGATGGTTGGGGGCACGCCAAATATCTCGCCAAAGAATAAAATAAAATGCAACACTTACTATGTACAGCATAGAGGTCATAAATAACAGTTTTCATTTTACTAGGAATGGACGTTAGGTGTTTGATCAGATTATTGATGAAATGGTCTGGTCCCGATTAATAAACACTGAAAAAATGTATGTAAGTTTCACCCAGCAACGGGATTAGAACCGACGACCAGTGGATTTAGAGGTGGGCAATTTGTCCACTACTCTACTGCGGATGCTTAATATGTATAACGACAAAGTGATATATTGATAAAAAGGTAACCTTATTTTTTAATATATTTATAAATTCTTCAAATGATATTTGCACTTTAGCAAATTTTTGTGAGAATCTTGTCCGTGGTGTGAAATGGCGATATTGTTTTTATTTATTTTTAAAATATTACACTAGATATGTTAAATAGATACGCCAATAAATAATTATTACTATTCTGCAAACCATGTAGGTATCTAATCAAAGATTGTGGTTAGTGAGCATGCATTACTATGTTTGTTTACCCTATGATTTTTACACGTTTCCTATACATTCTGTTTTGATTTGAAAAGTATTTGAAGTAGGTATATAAAATATTTCTGAAATGTCAACTTGGCAGTGGTTTTCTTACAACCGCAACACATAAGAGGTTGATTTGTAAACGTTGGTAAATTCTACTAATATATTTATAATTTAGATCACATTTATAATAAAACATAATTCATTGATCCACAACATATTGTAACAATACCAGTAGCTACCGGTTTTAATAGCTACGTTGTCTATTTTTTTTTCGACCATGTCCGATCCTAATCATATGGGCCTCCACAGAGTAGAGGTTTGTATTAACAGATTTTGTTTTTTACGAGAAATGGATGTCAGCCACTGGCTCAACCTATTAGGTCCATACCCTGACTCACACACAAATTGAAAAACAATATGTGTACTTGCCAGACCCAGGATTCGAACCCGAGACCCACGGCGCGATAGTCAAACGCTTAAGCCGCGCGGCCACCGTGGGTGTTATTATTTATAACAGTATAATATATTTTTTATAGATATTTATAAAACACTATTTAATGGTTTTTTGAAGCTATTGCATATTAAATATAGTTATTTAACACACTCGTATAATATTCTTAAAAATCATATCATAAATCGAATTAAAATTAATTTGGTTGTTTTTTTTGTCTTAAAAACTTTTTTTATCAGAGCAACGTACGTGTGATAGGTATTTTACTGTAATATTGGGTTTTATTTTAAGTATCTAATGAATTTTATTTCCCGCCAAAAATTAAAAAATGAAACTTTGTTTAAATGCATTGTCTAGTCTAGAATACTGTTACTGATCAAGAAATACTTTCAGAAACTCTTCAACTGCTAATAACTTAAAATATTATACTATAATATATTATAACAGATAGCTATTTCTGGTAGGTATAGTATGTTAATTACTTATTTTAGATAATTTAGAAAACTATTTGGCTCAAACGATAATAATTACGTGTTAATAAAGTCACTCATATATTTTTGACTATTTGTGTATAATGAGGAAAGTAATAATAATAAGTCATTATTTTTATTGTACACACTTACAAACTTTTCTGGAAATACACATTTTTAATTGTTTCAGATAAACAAAATGTCACGAGATATTTTGTGACCACTAATTGAATTGAGAACGGCGCGATTATTTACATCAACAATAATTTAATACCAATAAATTATCTCTACAATCAGTTGAAATTATGATTAGTTCTTCTATTTTTATTATTAATTGGGTAACTTGCTTTAAAAGAGTTACTTAGTAAGATTATAACCCCGTTATTTGTAAGAAAAAATTAACGTTTTTTGGATTGATATGACGTGGGTATAGTTTGGGTCTTTTTTCGGTTATGCATTATTGTATTAATTATTTTCAATCGGATTAAGCCCTTACTGTCCGGACTTATAATGTATATGCTTATAATATATATATATATATATCGAAAATCAATCTTCAAAATAGATTTGCTCAAAATTAATAAATCGCGCTCACAAAAAGTTAAAATTGGAGTGACCATAATAATATATAAAGCTCCCCGTTAAATATTTGTATTTATTTTAGTCTATCTACTCATAAAATGTAGTGTTTAAATAGGCAAGGAATACTATTTCAATAAACTTTAATTTATTATTCAACTCCGGTAAGTTCCGTTTTCAATTCGTATCAATTACCTACTGAAAGTATTTTAAAACATTATCTATATTCATATTATAACTAATACATGTTACTGGTATATAACTTAACCGTTATCTACGTATCTAGAATAATTATCTGTTTTTAATTAAATATATAATATCATTACGTACCTACAACAAAAATGTAAATACATACAGAATTATAAACTGTGGTCGCTTTTAATGTGTGATTTAAAAAATAGTTAATAATGTAGGTTTTTGAAATATGATTTATATTTAATAATAAACATGTTTCATGTTCAAAAATATTGCTTCTACATAAATTGATGAAATAAAATATCTGAAAATGGCCGACCTCCGATCAACTTAGAGAATACAAGATATACTATTTTGAGTTTTTTTTTTTTTTTTTTAAATAAAATGTAATGACTTAGGTATATGTACTAATAACTTTTAACCTTAATTCTATACAAAGATAATGTCCCGAATTTTCAGAAAAATGACTAAGCTCTTAAGAGTAGCATGACAATTTTACGGCGCCCTTAGTGCATCAATATTCTTCAGCGCCGTGAAGATTATATTATTATTAAGAACATTTTCCATTCGGAAGCTTATTTGTCTTT
Organism: Rhyacophila brunnea; assembly: GCF_057557595.1. Taxonomy (NCBI): domain Eukaryota; kingdom Metazoa; phylum Arthropoda; class Insecta; order Trichoptera; family Rhyacophilidae; genus Rhyacophila; species Rhyacophila brunnea. The sequence continues at coordinate 23,715,366 of NW_028233350.1, forward strand.
TCAGTTCATAGGATTTTCTATGCGCAATATTTTCCACTTAATAGATAAAAATCGAAATAGAGGACGAAAGTTTGAAAGAAAAATAATTCTAAATGACACAGTGCCAACATAAAAGATTGCCTTCCAAATAAAGTAGTATTGCTTGAGTAAAACAGTATTATTATCTGAATCCTAGCCTGCGTAGCCCATGTGAAATATTCGAGACGTCCCAGAGCGCTGCGGCACACATTTTGGATAGCACTGACATACGCAATGTTTGCGAGTGTTTATAAAGTATTGATAGCAACATAGTGTTTTCTTTGATTTCATATAAATAAACAATAAATAAAATATTTTAATATAGGTATTATGATGTTTAAATGTACATGACGCACACGAGCAATCACACTATATTAATTTATCATTCTAACGTATTTTTGTGAAATATTAATACTATCGGAGGAATGTAATGCAATTAGGGACGTGTATCTGATGTTAAGAACTACTGAATGTGCAAAGATTTAATTGATCTGTTGTAATACATAAAAACGAGGAGTTTAAATTTAATCTATAGTTAAACTCAATATTAAAAAAACTGCAATAAATGCGAATTTTTTGGACCCACTTCGTTTATTATTACTAAAAAGATAAACATTATCAATAAAACGTAGTTTCCTTTCTTATTAGAATAATATTTTTTTCTAGAAAAATGCAATGCGTTTAACCACAGAACAGATTAATAAATAGAATTCCGACAGGCTATACCTCAATACACTACATTTTGATGCAGGGTTTTGAATGTGTGAGTGTCCTATGAAAATGATCCACATATTATAGACGTGCAAGGGTGTGTGTTGCAACCTTCAAATACACAAATATTGAATGAGCGTATGAATGCATAAACCGAGAGCAGTTATTGGAATGAACGACACGCGTCTAAGTTTATCCCATTTTCTTCTACACTCGAGATCATTTGCCTGTGACTACACACCCGTTGGGTATTTCAGTTTCCATTTATTATGTGTTCCCTGCGTAAACAATTGTTTATATAATATAATATAATTATGTACATAATTATTATTGGAGTGTAGTTAAGTTATTGAGTGTTAAATTTATAATTTATTTCAAATCATGATCGCCTGAGATAATTGATATAACCCTTTTGCTAGCGGTGCGTTGGTGTTTACTTCGCTAAAAGGTACATTCTAATATTTGATTTTATTTATTATGTCAAAAGTGGTTAATTCTTCTGTACATTTCATTTGACTGTGTAATATGTAATTTAACCCCTGGATACCTGTAATGCATATTTCTCTTCATCTTAATGGTCACGATGATCGAATATCAAACAAAACTGACCCCTTGTTATTCGTGGAATTCAAATAAATTGTGTCTGAAAATTGACGGCACGCGTAGATTTTCAGGACTCTGGAGGGCTGCTCATCGCAATTCTGAAGCAAAACATTACTGCATCAAATTAATCAGGAATGTTAGTCGCCAAATCTTTGAGAAATTTTATAAATATTATTTGTCAAGTCAGTAACCATCAGGTGATACCTATACCAAATAAATATATACATACAATTACGAATAATTTAACGGTATTATTTTTAGGCCTCAAATTGAGAAACATTGTTAAACTATAAGCATTCTCAAGTGCTAATATTGTTTAGGTATACCGTATCGTCACTCAGGAATATTAATCGATACAATAAATTGATTATTTGACTAACAATAACATGCAATAATATTTGTTTAGCTCTATGATTAAATAATTAAGTTTCAATTAAGTGCTAATGTTCGTAAAAAAAGTTTTAATTATCACTTATTTAATTAAAGATATAGGTATATAAATTATTTATTGGCTACTTCAAAAATAAAAAAAATCAAAACTTAAAACGGTACTTAAGTATAATAATTGTATTATCTATCTGTTTCTTTAGTATGTATTAAGTGCCTCCGGCATATTTTTCATTATGTCTGCCTTACTATTGATTTGGATGTTATAATATTTTTCCTTAGTAAATAATTAGATAAATATTTAAACTGTAAGTTTGCAGTGTCTATGATATCTATTTTCTGATATACCTATCTACTGATACTCTTAAAATTTTAATTGGCTGATAATAAACTAACGATTGTATCCATTTAATTAAAATATATATATTATAATATATATGTGTGTGATTAAATTCTGCTTACGATATATTCGAATTGATTATAATTTTACATTTATTGTCAAGTGAGAAATATATGGAAGGCTGTCGTCGTAGACATCTAGGTTCATGATGATCTTATAGTTAATGTACCTGCCACCGGCGCATCTATTCTATACACAAGACTGCTTTCGGCCTTTACGGCAACTACATAGAGTACATCGAAATATTAACGCTTATTGTAACAATTACAATAAGTTAGCCATCTGAACTGTCAAAACTGTCTATCTCACTCTAAAATTTATCACAGCCAAGAGAGGCGCTGTTAAAACATAGCACTTATTGTAACAATTACAACTAACCTTTTGTAATTTTTACAATAAGTGCTAATATTTGGATACATTCCTACCCTAGATAGCGGCCGAAAGCAGTCTTGTGTATATAACAGATGCACATGTCGACACGTGAACTATTCTTATGATAATATGATATTACTCATTTTTTTCTCAAAGAGATCTGAAATTTCCTATTTTTATAAAATTACCTCATATTATTATTATGATTAATAGGAAAACTAATATCGTTATACAATAATCGAATATAAATGTATTATATTGATAATAGTAAAATCGACAATATTAGTAATTGTACATTTGATATGTACCTACCTATTTTGATTGTAGCACTATTATCGATAGGTTCCATAGACTTATATAATTATGACTTTTATCAATACTAAATGTCTAGTTTCGTGCCGTTCACTAATATTAATGTTATTATATTGCTGCATTTAAAAGCATGTCAAGTAAATGTCAATTGACCATCGAAAAGTTTTAAATATTACGATATAATTATTTAATGTTTTAAAATTTCCAATCTCACTGAGATCTTGAAATCAAGCAAATCCTGAAATTTTAACGGAAAACCTTGTTTATTTTGTTAGGTAGGTAAACAATGCATAATCAATAGAATCTATAAAAAGCAATAATTACTTTTAGTGAATGAAGTTCTTAATGACTTCGATGAGTTTGGGTCCTTGAATTGCAGATATTATTTTTTTATATCAGGCACAATATTAGAAAGTTGAATTCTTATATCTGGTGTGGCGTCGAACCTATTCCTGGACTTTGGCTTCGTTGCAGTATATCTAATAAGAAAATCCTGCTTTGCATAAAATATGTCATAGTAAACGGAAGTAAAACATTAATAGTTCGATTCGATACATTGGGGTACTTTTCTGATTAATTCTCGGAACATCTATTCACGTCCCGCGGAAGATAGTTTGGAAAGCCCTGTGTTAGAGGACCACGTCCCCCTTCGACAGTAGGAGAGGGCACTTTGGTACATATAATGGATATGTGTAATAAAATATTTACGTAACACGTGTAAAACTATTAATTGCATATTTTTAAATCATGATAATATGATTGGTGTTATTATTAGATTTTTTTAAAATTGCTGTTAAATATTTTATTCGCGTAAACTTGTTCTAAAATATTACACATATAGTTAATATAATATTATCTATTGTTGTGCACCAATCTAATGTATTTGAATATAATGTAAGGTAATAGATTCGATAGTACCTAATTCCTGAAATTAATTTAATATGATGTCTAAATCGCGATACGTGATTGAAACTAATTAATAAGTCAAACGTTAAAGTTCTTTGAAGTGACACGACATATTATCTATGTTTACCAAAACAGAGAACTATAATCATTTCTATAAAAATTGCATTCATAATAAATTACAATGCTCAATATTACTATTTAGCTCACAATACTACTATTTTTAATATCCGAAGCAAAGTAATATAGGGTAATAATATTCATAGCTAAAGAACGCAACGATTTAAATACCTACCAATATAGATTGGCAGGTATTTATTTCGATGAAGCCGGTGTATTTTACGTGAGTTACATGACTGGTTAAGAAGCATGTGAGCGAAATGAATGTACGTGACTAAGCAATTAAGTGCAATGTGTATGAGAGGTATGCAACGTGGGTGTTATAATTATGCGATCACGCAACAAAGACGCAAACTCTTTCGCATACATATTTAAGTGCTTCAGGGAGAGACAGCTTATGCGTTACAGACAGATAAATTATGACAAATTTAATACACTGTAATTATTAGGTAATTAGTACCTAGTTAACAATTCTGTCATGCTGTGTCAAAATTTGATTTTATATTAAAATATTTGAAATTTTGATGATAATCTAATTTCTTTAAATTGGAGATGTAAGTGCCTACTAAAGTAATATTATTGTATTATTTATAAAAATGGTCAAATACCTACGCACTATCAACGACTTTTTCTCTTTTGTAAATATTATAATTAATATCTTATAAAAATGCGACGGCTGTGATGATAAGTATGATCCGCGGTGAAGTTAAATATTACTGAAAATCATTTGAGTTAATAATAATTAGTGTTCCATATCCTCTTATCTTAACAATTGGTAGTATGGTGACGATATATCAAATGAATATCGAGTGAATAGCGTAAAACTTCCCAGTCAAGTTATTGTATAATATGGTTGTTTTGCTGCATTATCATCCTGTGATATGACTCGTTTTATGGTGAATTGCTTAGTTAGATACTTTTCCTGTTGTATAAAGGTGTATTTGGACTGTCGACCCTGGTGGTCCCAAGCATAACCCTCACATAATGAAGCGGGCCCCCGAGCTAGGATATTTGTCGCCCCCCTACCTATCGCCAAGGTTAAAGGCAGTATGACGCCATACAGTAGCATTTTCCAAATGGTGTTCACAGTAAAATTATTAGAATTTAGCGTATTTTTAGTACTTAAATTCACTTGAATTATGGAGTTGTCGAGTATCGACAAACAGTTAAAAATTGCATCGAATCACCACATACTTAAAAATATTACATACCATTATTGAAATAACATTGCGCGTTTTTTAATGTTAGAGGAAATTTGTGATGTGTGTTATTTCACATATGTGGTCGACTCGCCACGACGGGCCCTCCATGAGACCGGGCCCCCAGGCTAGAGCCCTGTCAGTCCCCCCCTTGTGAGGGCCATGGTCCCGAGTGTGTCAATAATTATTATTTATTCGTCAAATCCTGTCCAATTTCGATCTAATCCAAACAATAAAAAAATCTTTCTGGTTATGCTCAAACTGCTCAGAGTATCACAGCTATTGGGGGTTGAAGTAAATGACATATTATAGTATTATCCCTTTACTGCATAGTGTCGCAAATTTGCGACATTTCAAACTATTTCGATATAGCCAATGCCATCTGTGTAAATTATCAAATAATATCCTTCTTCGATGCCTAGAAAACTGTTTTACCATAAACATCCTACTTTACCGATTTTGTTTGGATATTTCAAGAGATAAAGCATTTTTGCACCATAGTCTCTGCATTTATCCTTTGACAGTTGACGAATTCGAAAGGACGCGAAAATCCGCATTTGTAAAAAAAATTTAAAAAATGTACAGAAGATTGAAATTGGTTGAATAAAAATATCTACAAATCAAATAAGGTGTAGGTATACGTTAGTTTTTTATAATTGTTATCATTTGGTTTTGTATTTTGTCATACTGAAATGTAAGATTTCCTAATGTCGTAAATCTGCGACACCACGCAGTAACATACAAAATTTAATGGAATTTTCGAAAAAAAAAAATATTTATTATTTTTCCTTCATTCACAAGGCATTTTGACACCAAGAAAAAATAAAATTTTTCAAAAAAAAAAATCATGCAGTAAAGGGTTAGTCATGTACGCTAAAGCTCGTCAAGAAAACTCTTTTGATACCTCACTCGTTTGTTTTGCTGCGAGACATGGTATAGACGCTGTGCGCGGTGATTGTTGGACGACTGATCACATTCGCACCCTCGATTTAAATACCTACCTGCCCGGCATCATTCCTGGTGACATATTGTTGTTTATCACAATAATGTTTTAATCTACTAAATATCTATACAACGACATTATGGTGACTTCTTGAATAGTTTTGAAATTTTCACCATTCTAAATTAATTACTTCAAATTTCGTGATGTATTCTCATGCATACGTACCTACTGCAAAAAAGACGTAGTTCTTCGTCAAAGTTGACTTATTGGTATCTCTACTTATTATATAAAAATACATCGTAAAATAAGAATATGCTTCATCCATTGTTTTTATTAATTTTATGTGTCAAACTTCAGGCATTAATAAAAATAATACACTTTACAAGCGATCCCAGATACTTGCAACTTCATGCAAAAGGCTACAATTTTCGTCGCAAAACCTGCCTACAAACATATTAAATAAGTTTGTAATAACCAATAGCGCTTTGAACTACAAAAAATAGCTTAAAAGTCGCATGCTGCGTGGTTATGAAAAAAGTAATAAGACGGGACAGTCCCCTTTGCCCCTCGGGCCGTTACTCTGTTTTTAATGTCGACCGTTTTATTTGGAAAAATAAAATCGTAAAAAATATATTGTATTGTGGTAAATAATAATATCTTCAAGTAATATTATATCAATATTAAACAAATTAAATACAATCTTTAATTTGTTATTGTTATGTTTAAACTATTTAGGCATGTTCAATGATAAGACATATTGTTAAATGAAATAAAAAAATATTAATAATAGTGATAACTGATTAAATAAATAAATTATCTACTTTTAAGGGCGTTTGTTCTCGGTTCGATCCGAGCATATGAATCTGGCATCATCCAGCGGTGGATTGGTGACGTTGAAGGCTTAATAATTGTAATAGCCGACACTAGACCCAGTAAAAGCCTTTATATTCTTAACTCTACACTCTACATAGTTGAAGCTAAGCTGATAATAACAGTAATAGTTATTGTTATTATAATTAAATTTTAAAACAATCCCAGCGTCGTACCTGTGATTTCAGCATTAAAACAATATGAAGTAATTGTAGAAAATGCAGTCCCATTTTGTATGGAATTTTCTGAATTCGTATTACTATTTTTATCTGTATGAAATCATTTTCAGTCAAATAAACAGATGTTTAGGTTCATCAATATACGATATTGAAGTAAAACAGTAATATGGTGACTGGTTTTATTTCTTGGATTTAGACCATAATAAATAATTTTAATGTAAAACTTCAAAAGTTTATAATCGAAAGTAAACAATAAAAACGTTGGTCTTTATAATGATACTCTGAATAGTAATCTTGTAAAATGTATTAAATTAGGTACAGCTTTCCTGGTAACTGTAGGTACAATATGTTAAAATAATGTGCGTAATAAAAAATATGTGGTCTTCTGTAATATTACATTCTTTTTAATCAAAAGTATTGAAATATTTCACAACAAAATTTTTTTTCTTGCTTCTCAGGGAGAAATTAACTTTTGTAATAAAAAAAAACAGTTTCTATTTATCATTAATTGACCAAAAATAAGAAATAGTAATAACGTATATAAATAAAAATCATATTTTTAAGTTTTTTTTATAAAGCACGACTTGTCGATTTAGGCACTTGCCTACCAATCCACTCCATTTTTCATCTCTCGTCAAATTGATGAGTGGCACAAATAATGAGCTATAGGGAGGGGAGGTCGACCTACGGTGGGGCGCGGGAGAAGGGCAGAATGTAATAACAGTTTTAGAAACTTTTAAATTGCGCAAAGTCGATACATTCAGAATGGATATTGCCTTTTATGAGTGATTCTGTGGAATTGTTATACGAAATCATTAAATTCGGCATGACAACTTAATAAATGCATAGTTTCATGAATAACACAAATGATTTTTCAAGTGCGCGGACATTGATAGTATTATCTCAGTATGATTGGTTGTTAGCCATTCACCCAACGTCTTAGAATCGAGTTCTATAGGGAATGCGAATTTGATCTAGCCAAAATCATTAACCGTGAAATGGTTGACGTTAACGCCGGGCTCGAATTTAATTAATATAATATACGTCATGGTAAATAATAAAATATTACTTATAAAATCGGTTAAATTAGAATATGCTTTAAACATTGTGATACTCGTATTTATGGTTAAAAACTATAATTTAGAGGTAATGCACATTTTCAGACAATAATAATATCGTAAAATATTAGATATTAAAATGCTTTTGTATTTCAGATTTATTTAGTTATGTAAGCCAAAATTTGTTTTAAATGTTAGCTCTTTTGGAATTAGCAACCATCAATCAGACAGTGGACTCAAGTTGGAAATGTTGAGAGATGAATTCCCCTTGAATTCTTCATTATAACAATCACTGAAGGTGCGGTTTTCCACGAACTAAATGAGCTGGTCGTTTCGTTGAGATGCCTTCACATTCTGGGCTTCAAAAATCAAGCAAAAATCCTGCAAAATATGTTTTTACAAGAGGGCCTGGAGACACAACGGACCATTGTGTATCTAAAATCGTCACTGATTCTTATTGATCAAATATATTATAATACCAACCAATCAGATGATGGAGCGAATACGCACGCGTTTATTAATATTCAAATGTAAAGTAGTATACGTGAAATATACTGCTCTGAGCTAATTAATTATGATAAGTACGCTTTGTGAAAAAAAAAATCGCTTGTGGAACGATTGCTGTTGAAATCGAAATAATTGCGGCGCTTTTTGATTCGAACATACGTTGTTGTTTGCAGTTTGCGGCAATTCAGTTCGACAACCCTTTGATTCATACACTCGATCTACCCCTTCTATACTAGCCTCACAGTATTTGACCAGTGGCGTTAGTGGTAAATGTATCTATAAAATATAATGGTTAAGTAATATAACATCAAAGGATTGAGAGTAAATGCTGTAGGCATACTTTCTGTACTAGTAGCAAAATTTCTCCAATCGTTTGAATATCGAGTCAATTTTTTTTCGTGTCAAGACTGAAAGGTGCTTAACTTCCCACTATGTCAGCAGTCCGTACTAGAGATGGGAAAACTGGTCGATTTTGAAGACTAAGTATACTTAATACCAGTATAAAAAATACTTAGAATAGAAACTTGTTCCAAAATACTTATTAGTATTTGGAATAGGTACTATATAGAGCGTTTGGCGTGCGTATGCGGCAAAAGTTTCATACTCAACTGAAACTAAAACCAACTCCTTATTAGTATTTGAAATACATATCGGCTCAGGGAACTGTGTATCGGCTTCAATAGAATCGCTAAAAATACGCTGAGCTCCGCTTGACGAAAAGTCCCATTTATTATAAAATTTTAAATACATTTTAAATTTATGAGTTGTTTTTATGTTAGGTTACAATATTCTTGTTAACAAAAATGAATAACACTTTTTTTTTTTAAATTTTAAATATGTTTTGAGCGGTCATATAACAAGCCTAACCTGTGCGTCATCTCACCACTGTGCTGCGACACAAAATTTATGACCTATTATTCATACATTCGAACGCAATAGACTAAAGCCGCGTTGACACGGTCAAAGGACGATCCAAGTAGACTTGGATAGGAATAATTAGTATGAAGATATCTCATCCAAGTGACAGCTTCATACTATTTATTCCTATCCAAGTGACAGCTCCATACTATTTATTCCTATGCAAGTTAACTTGGATGAGTAGGACGCGGTTCAAGTAGCTTGGATAGGAATAATTAGTATGAAGATGTCACATACGAGTGCACTTGGATAGGAATAAATAGTATGAAGCTGTCACTTGGATGAGACATCTTCATACTAATTATTCCTATCCAAGTCTACTTGGATCGTACTTGGACCGTGTCAACGCGGCTTAATAAATTAAAATATACCTATATTAAAGTGCTATCTCGTTCACGCGCATTTAATGTCAATAGTGTTGGAAGTCTACCAACTGGCGAGTGCACAGAACAGCGACTCGCGATGATATCATCACAAGTTTTTTGGAATAAGTTATTGGGCCACATATACTGATTACTGATTATGGGTAGTTTCATCCGAAACTTGAGTACTTACACAAACTGGTGACAGTATTTCCAACGCACCTCTAGTCCGTACTGTAAACGATCATATTTCTCATTACATATTTTATAACTGTAAGCATGTGTGTACAATTTTTAGTAAGTAGGTACATTCAATTCGACATTAAATGACTTTAGGTAATATAAAAACAATTAATAAATTTTAAAGATAACGATAAAGGTAAATACATAGTTAGCCTTAAATACTATCATTAAATCTGTAGTTTAGGGGCAAAAGTTCTGATGTCAAGTTTCAACGGAAATAAGATTGTAAATACACTGTGTGAAAATATGTAGGTATTTTGGAATGAAGTAACTCATAAGTTAGAAAAATAGATGCAATCAGTTATATTGAAATCATTATAATTCTATAAAATATGTGTATCACTTGGTATTAATTTATAACTTATCAAGAATTACCACCAAATTAACGCTGAATCTATTGAAAATAATATGGATACTTAATGTTTAAATTTTAGTGAAATCATAAGTGTTTATAAGTTCATAAGTTTATTTGAAAAAAAAACATATGGGTAAAATGCCTACACGCCAAATATAAGATTCTCCGGCAAAATTTTTCATGTTGGTTATGATGCAAGTGTCGTGGTTTACACGACGTAATTGATGGATCCAATGGCTATCATCCATTACTCGTAAAAACAAAAATATGTTAATCGTCCTATACTCTGTGGAAGCCTGTATAATCTTCTTGGGATCGAACATGGCGATATAATGTAATATTGCAAGTTATTTTAGATACGTCATAAATATGTATTCCTTTTTGTGAAGTGGGTCCTTAAGTTTCGTTAATTTCTCGATGTTATTTATATTCAATTAAAAAGTTAAAATAATAATATTTAGAATTTATATATGTAACTTAATTTTAATTGACTAGACATGTATACTGAAATGATTGATAACAATTAATTATGCATACGGTGATAAAAATATCAATCATCTAATTATTATTAATGAGAGTTTCATTTATGATAAGTTTATAAATATTGATTAAAGATATTAACTATGCTACAAACACATTGATGGATTGATTTACTAAATTTGTTGGGTCTCTTAAAATACTTCAATAATACAACATTGTGAGTTACGTTTGTTTTAAATTCTCATCTGATTTTAAACAAATTCACCTAATGACATTTGGCATGCCACTGTTTATTTACAGCATTTCCAGCATTTTACCATATCAATATCTGCCGTGCAATATCCAGTGTGGTTGTTGACTACTTCAAACTGCCCACTTGAACAAATCATAATTACCTTTCAAACATCACGGAAATTCATTATCCCCTCTTATTGAAAGCGATTCGTTAAATGTGAGTTACCCTGATTCAAGCAGACGATATTAATTTTATTTTGTGAATAATTGTTTTTTATTGCTATACAAGTCTAATAGAAATATAGTTCTAAGATTGAATTTACCCACCGCCATCTTTAGATTAATAAAGCCTGAGCATAACTTTTTGCACAAGCAATGAGTGGTCCACTGCCATACTATTAATTGATAACGTACTTGCAAGTAGAGTTTGGTATTGTATAATGACTGAAGAGTATAAATAAGTTATTAGTTATTGTCGTTTAGAATCGACTGTCACATTGACAAACGTCCTAGTGTATTATGATATTATTATACACAAAAGAAGTTTACTTACTTTGATCGTCACTTCCAATTATTAATAACACATACCACCACTAAATCACATGAACTCCAAGGTCTCCAAAATACGTTAAAATAATCTGAAAGAAACCTGAAACTAAGAATACTCCGACAAGTGACACGACAGACGCGCCAGTATGAGCACTCTATAGACAATGACAGGTCATCCATAAACAACGGGAGGGGCGAAAAGTAGGACCAGTCGTGTAATGTATCAGCTTCCTTCTTCAGTGGGCAATGATTTACCTCAAATAGATAAATGACCGCATAAAAAAAAATTATGTATTATTTTAATCATATACCTACCATCCGTTATGAAAACGGGATGATTTTATTAGTAGCGCTGTAGGCGAAATATTATTATTTTTTTTGAAAAACTGTGATCTCATTTGATTTCATTGCTATTTAAATACATTTTTTGTAATGAAAACAGTATCTTACCTTAGGTAGGCAAGAAGTTTTGAAATTTATTTTCGCATATTCTCATAATATATATTTCCATGGTAACCACGACATAATGGTCGGTGATTTATAAGGGGTGAATGGTATATCATGTAATCATGAGATGAGTATCGGTATCAGATCTAATAATCTACATGAGCTTAGCGGGTAAACCAGAATGAATCCATATGATTAAATTCGAATTACGGTTAACGTAGTAATTAATACAATTGAATTACGATTTTATGGTCAAAAAATGTATTAGGTTGCGAGCCAAAAGTCGCTTGGCATATTGAGTGGGTCGTGGAACATTTTCAATTTTTAACAATATTTTTGTTGATACACTATCACCCTAATTAAAAAAAAAATAGGTCGCGGCTCAAAAGTGCTAAGAAAAATTTGCTTAATTAATAATACGTATAATAAACCGATGGAATACACACGATGTTGTATTAACTACTCAAGATTTGGGATTGTTCTCATGAACTGACTCATTCAATGCTAACATCGCGACTATCGCGTTTGGAGTAGTTGGGCATTAGTATTTAAATGTGGTAATTAAAAGGTTAGCAGTGATTGTGTTAACCGATCGTTGTCCTTGCCTGTGCCTAATTAATTATTTCAATAAATAGTTTAATCATGTTAGCAATATCTATAAAAATATATTCATTACACACCTGAGAGCGACGCAAACAGGCAAACTGAACATTTGTACAAGTGGAAGCTTTGGGCATGGTTTAAGCATTTAAAAAGAAAGATTTCGTTAATAGGTCTAAAACGTATGTGTTTACAATTATTGAATGTAGGAATGGTCCATTAGAATATTAAAACAAGCGTGGGTACTTACAATATTAAGTACACTATTTTTTAAATTTATGTATGTACAGAACTGCAGGTAAATATATAATTTTATAACCTTTTGTGAGTTCTTTCGTTCGATACACACTATTAACTATAAATATATGTAATTTGATAATAGCAATGACATTAATGTCATTGGATAATAGCGTTCAACTTGATTAGGTACCTATTACAGTTTTTTCTCGGTTTATAGGAATAGATTAAAGGTTCAAAGTGTTCTAATGAAATTATTAGATTTACGGATATTATAAATTGACTTCATATTATATTACTATGATATACGATATAAGACGTCGTGAGAGTAAAATAAAATTAAAAGATCTTTATAAAATATGTGAACATTAAATTATTTGACAGTGGTGTAGGTAGAGATAGGTTAAGTAATTTCTAATTCGTCTTTTTATTATTCGCAGATCATTGTCATGGCGAGTAATGAGTTTACTTTTTAATTAAAAAAGTTGTTAGACGAAACCATAAAGTGAAAACGTTTCGCAGCGGCTTATCATAAGCTTAAAAAACTGCCACTTCTGTATTTTTTCAATGAGCAAGTAATTATATTTGTTTGTAAAGTATCGTCGATGAGGGTTTTATGCGGAGTTTTCTTGTTCCGTTCGAAGTTAAATGATTTTCTTTACTACGGCTTCCAATTTGTGTGGAATACAACACAATGCCAGTTCAATGGAATATCATTGGACTGCTGTGGTAAATGAATCACCCTCTGAAAAATTGCACGAGTTTTCTTGTGAATGAATTCGCAAGGTCTGTGGAAATTCTGGTTGCGATGACGACAGAGGTATATACATACAACATAGAATTAATTATATGTATTCACAAAAATAACAGTATTATGACTTATGAGTCTTATGACATAACAGTGATTGGCCAATACGTCGCAATACAGAATTTATTGGAAACGGTAGAAAAGAGAACACGCAATTGACACAAAACGTAATATGAGTTGGGCACTATTCAAAAACCAACGTGTAACGACTGTATATATTATACTCCATTGCGGTATACGTAGTAAAGGGGGGAAGTGGGGGTCAGGATGTAGCGCACCACCAATAAAATACTGTACTATTTCAAAAGTCAAAAATGACTTTTTACATGAGAGCCATTTGAAGTTTCAAATCTTTCAAATATTATCTGTAAATACATGAAAAGTCTGGAAGTATTAACTAGTATGAACTTATCTTTATGTTAAAAAACATGATCTCTTTTCAATTACATTTCTCATTTTTCTTTAAAGTATATGAAAATATGTGATAATTTAATATAAGTATTTGAGTTATGACCATATTTTATTATTATATTTGACGTTTGACAAAATCTGTTAATACAAATTTCCACTCCGTGGAGGATCTTATAATCTTATTAGGATCAGGTATCGTCGAAAAAAATAGTAATTAAATTACCACATTCGCTTCTAAATGAAGCATATGGGTTTTCAAACATAGGTTATATAAATAGATAAGTAAACCACGAATGGTTGTTAATTATTTGATCAACCTATTGAGGCCTTACACTTTATAAAAAATATATTACAAAATCGATATATTTTTTTTGTGTACACTGCTGCTGTTATAATATGTATATACTATTTCCTTTATATTGAGACTTGATGCCTAAAGATAATTTTAATTTTGGAACAATGAATATTGAATGAACACGTAAATGATTCAATATGAATTAGTTTGACATGCACTGACTTCGCAGAAAAATAATCAACAGAACTGTATCAGTACATATTTAATAACCAATTAAAACGTTCCCAATTTTATAAACAAAACATTTTGGCTCTCGATAATAATTGAAAGCGATTTCTAGTAGCATGACTGTAGCATCTGATAGCGAAGCACAGGTCCGACTGTTTATGACCGGTGTAAAGCTCAATTAAAACTACACGATAGCATTGGTTCTCAATTATTTTTTTTACCTTTAACCAGAATTGTATAATTTATTTATTTAGTTGTTCAGTACAATATGTTGTAGCATTACAGCTTTCAGCTGACGCCTGACAACTTTTGGCCACTATACACTTAATTCAGTAAAATTAGCAATCCATATTACGAAAGGAAAAGAGAGATAAATCTAGAAAAAATCAAAATCAGTTAAATATGGTCAACTAATATCTTAATCACATAATGCATAATATACACATATGCATAAAGGCGAAAAGGGATGCATCGATTAAGGATGCGTAGATTAGTAAATTTCACATAGAAGTTGCTTTACGAATTTGTCCAAAATTAAATCTTCTAGTAAACAGAATGATAGTAATAATCAGTATATTTGATTTGTATGTTTAAATTAATTGATATACATATTGTAAAAATATTTTATTGCATAGAATGTGAGTTATCTTTTAATGAAGGTATAATATATCTATTGGTTTATGAAGATTGAAGTCATTAACGTCGAGGGAAAGTAGCAGATGTCATATGATCCCAGAGACCCGCTCCATTAACACAGTTAGTTGTAAACTCAAAGCTCATGACCATGAAGGATTTTACTATGAGGACAATAGAAGTGGACTCTCTCCCATAAGCCACTCGCATCCAAAAGTAAAAAGAGAGACTCACCAAAGTCTGGCTGGAGCCAAAAGAAGAACTCTTACTGGAACACAGATTACCTTTTAAGGTCCATAAGGCATTCGATGGACTAAGAGTAGGTTTATGCAAAACACACTTATGGGTCATCTTCACTGGCGAAAACGTTTCAGGTTAGTACGGTAAGGTGCAGGACGCTAGACATGTGCTAGTTTGTCATCGAATCGTGGTCATATGCAATGAAGAGGATTTTATGAAGGCGAATGATAGATTGATTTCTGCTGAAACATTTTGAAATGAAGTGACTTGATTCTGAACGTGTTAAGTAGGTACTGAATCTCTGTGATGGTTTAGGCAGGTAATTTCTATATCTTTTGGAATATCTACCTCTACGTCCAAGGTTGGTGTTGGGGTCTTATTGTTGGCTTAACTACATTTAGTTGTCAAAGTTGAAGAGATAATGGTAAACATACTGTTGATATATTATAAAGATTATGCACGCATTTCTGAAAAATGCTGAATACATCAGAATTGTAAGAAAGTAGTTTAGTAGTAAATAAAATTTTAGTTAGTATGGGTTAGGGTTCTTATACCATGTCAATATTGATTAGATAATTTCCATATGTGTTATCCTTTTAAAGCAACCGATATATTTTAAAGCCATTGAAAAGTGCTACGGTAATTTGAACTGTAAACAGAGCATTAATTAAATGCAATATGCCTTGAAATTGGATACGGCACTTTGGGTATATTATTTCCCTTTCCGACGATGTTGCTTACACGCGTCAATGGAATCTTATTTAAATACTCACGAAAAATATTTTGTTTATTGAGAGAACTTGGCGAGATTTTAGAAGCTCAAAAAAAATAGAGGACAGTTGTTTTACGTCTCCACTAACCGTCGCCACACTGCTACGTGCGCGTATCCCTTGGCGTAACAAACAAATTTGTCACATAATGCACACATCTTCCGAATAATATACAACCGTAATCATAAATATCTGGATTTGATTATACAATTTTTATTCTTTCGTAAACATATAAAGTCGAACGAATAAAAAAAGTGAGCTTTACGCACATTGCAAATAGGATGATTATTGTAAATTAAATATTTCGACTATGATGAAATAATACACCCACTAACAATTTGTTAAATTTAATTTAAATACTGTAAAATATCACTGTGGGTAATTTTGTATTAACATTAATAATAATTGTAGCCTCATATCTATGGCGCTCCGGGGCCTTGCGCCACGTAACACCGACCGCCGAAATATATGTCTGCCAGCTTAGAGAATATATTAACAATATAAAATTATATTGTATGGGTAGTCAACCTTTTTTTACCTACCGCTCGCTTTTGTATCTCTGTTAGTAATAAAATGTTCTAACCGCCTTCTGGTTCTACAGTAATAGTGATTTATAAAGTAAGGAAGTAACTTTGCATTACAAAATTTATAAATTTACAACAAGTTAGAGCATATTCATAATAATAATCACTTACCAAATACTTTATGTCAGACTTTTGCTTAGTTTGGCAGAATAAATCTTTATAAAACCACTTACTGTAGTTAAATCTATCTTTTCATTTATACTTTGCATACATATAAGCATGAAGTCTGATGAAATTACATTACATTAATTAAATTACTAATGAGATCCCTGAGGCTGATGCTGTGAAACAAATGTTTTTAAAACTCCTACCGCCAACCATGAAAGCTGGAACGCCCACTAGTGGTCAGTATGGACCAGGTTGACTACCCCCGATCTAAACTATTGTGGGATAGGTAACTCTAGTTTTTGAATCATTAGCAGAATGAGTGTTGGTAATTATTATTATTCAATTTAGCATTTATTGTAACTGAACAAAATGTGTATTTTTTTAGTTTTTAATTACCTAATGAAGAATTAAAATTTAATAATATATATATGGCAAAGTTAAATTGATAGCTCAAAACTACACACCGCTATTTCTTCTCTTGCGACTAAATAGAAATGGGGTGATGAACTTGTTACCAATATGCATGGAAGGTTATTTATTTGTTTTACTACGTATTTTAATTAGTAGATAGGTTGTGTTTATAAATGAATAAATGTAGCCTCATGACAATATTTACCTATGGTAATATTTTAGCTTTTCCCTATTTGAAGCGCTGGATATTCATATTTTCAGGAACTAATTTTCTCCCCCGTGTCTCTGTGTAATAGGGAAACACATTTTCCAATTAAAAAATTCTCACTCGTTGAACATTTTTAGTGCGAACTAGAACACAATCTAAGCCAGGGGTACGTAACCTGAAGTCGTTTTCCAATTATTATTATTTTTGTTGTATATTTTTCTCAATGCTTAACTAGTATGTTGCGATACTTTGTGGGCCTCCAAAAACTTTTTACGTATGTACATAAAATAATTTATGGAAATTGTGAAAAAAAGTTTTGTGATATTATAGCTGTATAATATAGAATGCATTGTTGACTCACAAAATATTTTACTTATCTACGAGTATTACGAAATAATGATTGCAAGAAGACTCTCTTTTACACAGATATTTAACACTTATTTTGAAATTATAAATATAAAACATAATGACGATTCTATCTCTTTTTGTAAAAATGATATTATCTCAAAAATAAATATTGTCTCGGTTTTGCAATTTGTAATTTTGATGATGTTAAATAATTTTTGTCATTTTTATAGGTTTTTATCATTAACCAATATCATATCTCTACCATTTGAATTTTAAAAGATAACGCTTCATTTATTTTTATTCGTTTTGATCGTATCAAATTATATAATAATATGTTATGAAATAAGTATACTGTATTTGATTTCTGAGATGCTACCATGGATTCTTCCTCGACATTCTTTCATGATATTTTTAGCTCATTGCGAAGGCTATTCTTAAGAGAAATTTAATATCTGAAGAATGGCCCCTGAAAATAGCACTAAACGACAGGAAAGGAAGAAGAGGAAAGAATACATGGTAATAACCCAAACAAATAATAGTGAAAGTAAAAAACTAAGTTTGAAAATTAATATTTTTCGAGTAATTTATATAAATCCTTGGCCTCATTATATTAATTATAAAATACCAGCAAACTAATTCGTTTTCGCAGCAAATCAGAAAAGGTTATCGATTCCTAATGTAAGTGGTGTTTTTGTACAAACATTGATAATTGCAAAGTATTCATGTAGTTATAAAAATAATATTATTTTTATAATTAAGGAAAAAACAAAAAGGTGAATGTGTACTGCATCAACAAATTTAAATAGGTACCTAAGTAATTTATATAAACTTTTTGCTTATAATTAACTTTGAATATTTATCTCAATATTAATTATAAATTATTATAAATATTATTTTGATAATTAAAATAATTGTTCATTAAATTGACTGTAAATAATGTAAATAAATAATTTAAAAACTCAAAAATTATATACTATCGTAGCTATAATTATTATACTAAGTACCAAGTATATAAAATATAAAGTAAAAAATATTTGAAGTAAACTAATTATTATTTCAGTGGGCAAAGATGATGTGTAGTAGGTACCTTATGATGTTAGTTTAATGATTACCTAATGATTAGTCTCATATATGGTCAAATGAAGAGAC
Source organism: Rhyacophila brunnea (assembly GCF_057557595.1). Classification (NCBI taxonomy): domain Eukaryota; kingdom Metazoa; phylum Arthropoda; class Insecta; order Trichoptera; family Rhyacophilidae; genus Rhyacophila; species Rhyacophila brunnea. The sequence goes on from NW_028233350.1 coordinate 23,734,566, forward strand.
AAGTCTATCATTAGCGAACTCCACATTCCAGACAGATTTTCCTCGGTTCGTCTACACTGGACTCTGATCTGAAAAAACTCAGTTATTTAGTATTTGATCAAATCAAAGGTCATTACTAATATCGATCCCTCAAAACCAACGAGCCACGCACCACACTCGGACTTAATTATGCATATCACGAGACCCTCCCTACCTTTGGTGTAAGTAAAGCATCAGCATCTTTCGCCCGTGAATGTCCTAGGAGCATCCACGATTGAGGTCGCTACGCACCCAAGTGTGCTTTGACTGATTTAACTGTGACTCATTCTAACAAAAAGTGCCCATGGGAGAGAGGTGCACTAACACAAATTAATGATTTATTATTAAATATATATATTATAAAAAACAAAGTTAAAACAATACTAACATATAAAATAATGTGAAGAGATCCTTATGTACGCAGTAAAGAAAACACTGCAGTAGAGTTGGCCTTTATGGTGACCAAGTCGGATGGCCCGATGGAGCCAGCAGCTGAATAATATGAATAGAACCAAAGGGTATAGAGGACGAATAAGACATATCCCATGATTGGTGGACGAAATCAAGAATACTACGCGGTTTCACGGATACAGGATCTGTGTACCGCTGAATGATGAGAGGTGTGGAGCCAAGTGGGGAGAAGGCTGCCTTTCAATCTAATCTAATCATCCAGTCATGAGATCTTAACGAAGAAGAAGATCATATTATTCTCATGAGAACTTCATGAATCATTGGTAATTACGGATTATGCTTATTTTATATATTATAAATGATTCTATTTTTTATTTCAATAGTGTACAAGGATTGCTGTTAGAAGTACCTTCCAAAAGTAATGAAGGGATGATTTCGGTAACCCTCCCCCAGCGAAATAACAAAAAAGTGGCAACAGTAATAACGCAAGGGGTACGGCACAACCAAATTGATTTTTTTTACATTATTCGAAATGAAAGAATTGCAATTATTCAACGCGAATCGAAAGAAAACAAGCGAAGCGGGTACTCAGCGGCCATTGTCGCTTTGGAATATAGCATTTTGCCGAACCCTTAAAAATTTAGTACGGAATAATTATTTTAAACCGGCACTGTATTCTCAAGTAAATGAAATACAAATAACTCTCTCGACATTCAATTACCTACGTATTTTTTTGCGCGCTCGCAGTACCTACCCACCGTATAATAATAACAAAATGATTATTGATTCGACTGATAAGGGTTAAATTTAATAAAAATACCATAAATTAGATTAATTTTAAGGTGTTCACTTCGAAGCATACCTATAATCTCATCAGCTACCGAGATTTCTATAGGTACCTAGTGAAAGTATCTAAATAAAATTACTGCTTATATTTTCCGTTCAATTATTATGCTCAAACTTGTACTTGATATGAAGTAAATAAAAAAACAAACAAACAAACAAATATAGAATAGTGAAATTTAATTTTGATTTCCATAGTAACGCACGTATATATTAATAATTTAGTTGCTAGGACCACCCACTTAGCAATCAATAATAGTGGATTGGATTACGGACTTCTTCCGAAATAACTTTTCATACAAAACAGAATTAACTGAAATTCTACTTAAAGATGGCTAAAAGTATTAAAAGAATGCAATGAATGCATTGGCATCGTGTTCTGATATATTCTAAACGTTTCAAATGTCTAGCTAGTCGGGAAGTTAGTTAAAAATCGATTGCAAGATTTGTACTGGATAAATAACCACCGGACAAATAAGAATACGAGCTAATAAAAACGTTGTAAAATACGTAATAATTAACAGAAATCTATAAGGTCACGCGCATACGATAACTATTCGTAGGTGCCTCGTGAATACCCGACCAGTGGTTATTCGAACCAGAACTGAACCGAAAACCGAAAAAAACGTTATTTTGTCGAAACGAAAACCGGAACCGAACCGGAATAAATATCGGTTTTTTTCCGTTCGGTACATGTTCAAATACGAGCGTTAACATGATTTTACTCCCCACTTCAGTTGTTGTTCAGTTGTCGTAGGTGTAAAAAATAATCACTCAGAGCTGAAATGAAAACCGGAAAATTTCTTTCTTTTAATTTTTCTTAATTTTTTTCGGAACGGAAACCGGAACCGAACCGATATATATATTTTTACTTGAACCGGAACGAAAAAAATAACGGTTCGATGCCTTGAGAATTCTACAGCGTGGAGAATTTGGACATAGAGGATTCGTGTTGAATAAATGTTGACTTTTTGACTCCGTAGCGAGATGCATCCTGTCATCACACGACTGTTGATAGACATTAAATACAAACAGAATGGGAAATGCAGTTGGCGGCGTGTGTTTAGCGGTCGTGTCAATTATGATATATGGAATCGATGGGTATAGGGCCAGAGCAAATGAAAAAAAACATTTAAAGTATAGGCGTAAAGTCTAGAAATGTGAATACTTGGATACATCATGGTATCAACTCTTAAAATTCGTATAAAAATAACAGATAAAGAGCATTTTGTGATTTGGTCAGATGGGTGAGACGAACAAGATGAGGGTTTCAACACACACGTGGAAATCGCCGAAATTAGGATCATACGTATCAAGATCCGTCTGCAGGCTTATTTCAATCATTGTTTTCTGACACCTTCAAATTAGTTATTAAGATATTCATTTAGCTCTTAATGAGTATCTTAGGTACATAATTAAAACAAACATCACGCGATAAGTATGTAGTATATTGGCAAGGAAAAAAATAATTAAAAAAACAAACTCGATAACTGTGAATAAATGCATGCTGGAAAATTGAGTTAGTCAATTTTTCGCAATCGGATGTCCCACACCTTGCACTCTGATTTCCAATCGTAAGAGGCGAATTTTTCGCAGTGGCGTGCTGGGACTTGGGATGGAGAGGAGAACCCACTTTGCCGAGTGTATTTACGGGTGTAGTGACGGTCCACCCTCTTGTCCGCTTACACGCAGGGTTGCGCCAATTGTGAAGTCTGCGTATTGTGGCAAAGTTTGTTTTGGAGAGATGGTTATCAAATAGTAAAATTGATGATTGATTTGCGAGTGTCAACTCAACGATGGCACGTTAATTATTCACAATATTTTTTTAAATTGAGAATGTATTTATATTATAATATATTTTCTGACAAATTGATGTTTTGTGTCACGCGAAAACGGCAAAGCGTCGAAGTACTCTCGTTTACGTTTTTGAAAATGAATTGAATGTTATTTCTACACTACTTTGTACTGTATTGCCTATTAAATTTAGTGTATAAGTTATATTCTACTAAAATGCAAATATATTAACTAAACAGTTATTGTCATGGCAGTTTAAAATAAGCACAATTGCCGACAGTAATTCCATGCATGTGTACAGGCGATATTAGTTACACTAATAATACAAACACAATAATATGAAATCACACCTCTTGGTTTTTTGCATCAATATTTTATATAAATTAAAAATCATCGCAATTCACGAATTTGTTTGCCACGTTGGCAAAGACAATTGGAGGCGTCTTTCCGTAACCATTTTCTCCTTTCTGTTTTGGAAACGTATTTCAATAAGGGAGGTAATATCTTTTCTTTCAATCCTCGACTTTCATATCTCCTTCTTGCCCAGTAACAGACGTCGCTACATATATTATTTTTCACGGCACATCGCTCCGCCACAATACGGATGCATCACCTCTGTTGTATAATAAATACATTTAATAATATATTTAAGATAATATAACACTAGAGGAAATTTTGTCATAAAAATAAATGTATTATTTTTTGCTCGTTGCTTTTTTATATATTTTTTTTATCAATGTTGTTAATTATTTTCTTTTAATTAATATTTGTGTCATAAAATATTTGCTGTTTTAAATTCGTTTTAATATACATACTTAAACGTCACACAGTGGCACAGAAACTAAATTTGATAATCAATTCATAAGTAATTGGAAATGTGATTAACTTATCATTGTATTATGAAGAAAAAATGACGTAGATACTTACCTAATATTTATTTTGTGAAGTTAGATTAGTTAGGAATATGCCTAGTGGGAATATTGAACATTTTGTATTAACAATATTTGACGGCAATTCTATAATAGCTTTAGTATGCTGAATTGGTAATAATTATAGAAAAATCACTGCCATGTCAGTAGTGTTTGTAAACAAATAATGGCCTGTTTGGACTACCTACTTTGTATTTATTTACTAATGATTACAATTTTATAATATAATGGTTCATCCAAATTATGATAGCTCAACATATTTAAAAACAAACTTAGTAAACTCGTATCTAGTGTAACAATATTTGATAGGTACTTTAAGGAAAACGGACGTAGGTACGTGATTAAAATTGAAAGTATATTTTATTTTATATACGTCCAATATTATAACCACTATTATTCTTGGTTCTTACTTATTTTTAAGTTACACACTAATTTTGCCTTTATTAATTAAACTACAATAAATAATTATTGATGTATATTTTTATGCTATTAAGTAGCACAAAGTAACACTTAATTTGTATGGCATTACAATATTATGCCTGAATTAATTGAATGAAACGTAAATAATGATTGACAGAGCTGTCATAATTCATAAACAATTAATGCTAATTGTTTTTATCTGCAAAAAGTGGCGTGACCTTTAAACATTTTTTGTGATTAATTAACACTAGGAATAAATTATTTTATTTACACTTAATTTTTTTCACTCAAACGTGCATAATCTCATAATAATGTTTTGTTGTTAGCGCCACATTTACACGTTTTAAAATGGACTAATTAAATACAAAAACAAGTATTTTAGTTAGTGATTTATTATCAGCGTATATCTTTGGTATAATTTTAATAATCACAGTAAGCAGTATTTATATTACTTTTATAACGAGTATTATAATCCAGTTACGACATTTTCAATACAGTAAAGCGATACAATTTTCTCGTAGACTATTTTCCGTGCATGTAGTTTTCTTACGTTTGTGTATATACATAATACATACATGCAAAACACGTAAATGTGTATCTCTCGAGATTGGAGTATTGTCTGACCATAGACTGATGTGTGCGTATAAGACTGTGTATGTATTGTGTTGTGTATGGAATGAAAATATTGGAGAGCTTTCCACGTACTTATTTTGTTTTCCAATGTTTTTCCTGATACGCTTTCTTATCAATCATATGCGATACTCTACCTAGCTTTGAATACCAACTGGAACTTTTTTAACAGTGAAATAATATACATGTTCGACAAAACAAGCACAGGTACACATTTTGCGTTGTTTTTATTTGTAAATCGAGATACCAATCTTAAGTTTATATATCCACGCGATTTATTTAAATAATAAAACCAATACAGTTTTTATTATGAAATATTTCGTCTCTATTCTGGCAGAACACACTAACTGGAGAATACTAGTTTAGAGTAATTTGACTTTGAAGTTGTTAAAATGTTTGAAATGGTCTATCATGTGAGTTTATTAAGTAATCGTAAAAAGGATGACTTTAAAATAAAGACCGTTTATTTATTAAGAAGGTTTCCAGACGGTAAAGTTTGAAATAAAGAACATTTTGGTATAACTAACTCAATATGTCATTTTTTCGAATTAGTGTCTTTTGCCAGAACAGTGACGATTTTTTCAAAGAAATATTATCGAGTGTAAGTATATCAAGTATAGACAGTGGTGGTGGGTGGGGAAACTACGAGACGCGTGCCACTTTGGCATTTTGAGGAATTCTCTTGGCATGCGAAAGTATTGTAGAACCACGAATAAATCTCAAACACAAATTCCGAAAAATGGAGAGAAGAGTCAGAAAAAATGCAATCGAGTTTACACATTAACTACCCACCAGATAATTACTAATTAATTACCACATTTAAATATCATGCTAATTATATCTAATGGTCAACTAATGGTTTCGCGCCTAGCACGTCTTTAGCACTGAAAGACTTAACTTGGGATGCAATTTTCATTTTTCCCTAAATTGAATAACATTTCTTTTGCAGTCGACTGTTTTTTTTTAATGTACAACTATTGTAATGGTAACACCTATTATAACATGAGGTGACTTGAATGAGATTGTTAGTCGAAAACACATTAAAATGAGTAAACCGTGGTTTTGCATTGTTTTTTTTTTGCCGAAAACACCTAAAAACTTCCATTCTGGATGGATTTGGTGGAGTCGACCTTGGTTTTGGACGGATATTACGGGCTATAAAGTTTTGCGGAGAGACAAAATATCATTACGCGACCCAACATTACAAAATATTATTTCGCTTTTTTTTGGCTCGTAATATCAAAAAGGTTTGCTAAGATAATTATTTTTCATGTTTTAAATTTAAAACTATATCTAAGCTATATTCAAATACAAACCATTCGCTAGGTTAGGACAGTTTTCTTCAAGAGATTTGGAAACTATAAACCATAATTGATCAGCTTATGAAGCAGTCGATCAAAGATCTTAATAATGAAACATAAACAATGCCTCTAATGAACCACCATAGACCACCATTTACTGGATCTAGATAGACAAAAATACAATTTCGTACTCTAAATTAACAATATAGGCACCTACTGATTCTTTCATCACTTTATATTTTTTTTCTGTCAATTAGTGGTAATCACTACTATATAACCTAGTGGCGAAGGATAGAGGTACGCTATTAAAATCCACCATAAATAGTGCACATTAAACTATGTAAGTCATACGTATTTGTTTTAATTGAAATAAAACTACACTTTACAGGTGGTGATGGTTAGTTTTTAAAATTAAATTAAACCCTGCGAAACCAAGCCATATTGGATAATAGTCAAAGAAATAGGTACACATCCATCTATAAAATATCTAAAATTATGCAATTAAATCATATATAACTCTGGATATTTTATAGATCTAATAATATTTTTATTTATTATGGTTTGGTTTAGGTAGGGCTTAATGAATTTAAAAAAAAAACCAACAATATGTGTAATATATACCAACGAAAACAAATACGTATGAATGAAAAAGGGTTCAACATTTTGTCATATCGCCCAAAATATACCAAAATTATTATGGTTTGGTTTGGGCAGGGTTTAATTGATCCATCTGTAAATTGTAGTATTAATAAAAACAACTACGTATGACTGCCAAAGCTTAATGTGCACTAATTATGTAGGAACAACCTACCTCCCTTCCCGTCTCACCTCATTCTTAATATATTTACGTATAACAACTATTTTGTTCTATTGGGCAAAGGCTAAGATCTCAATAGTTGAATCACAACTGTTATTAAAGATGGTGACGATTAGTCTTGATTTTTTACAACATAACATTCCGACCATGTCCGATCCTAATAAGATCATATGGGGCTCCACGTCTTTTAACCTTGTAAGGTTTCTATTAACAGATTGTGTTTTTTACGAGAAATAGATGTCAGCCACTTGTTCAACCTATTAGGTCCGTACTCTGACTCATACACAAGTTTAGAAACAACATATGTACTTGCCATACCCAGGATTCGAACCTGGGACCCACGACGCTATAGTCCGACGCTTAAGCCGCGCGGCCATCGTGGATTTCACAAGATGTCTAAATATTATAACAAAATAATTGATCATCCGATTAAATACAGATACATATTCTAAGTGTGAGGCCTCAGTGCCAGCGTTCGGCGAAGCGTTGTGTGTTCTGCGCAACTCAAACGTATAACCGTATAAAATGTATAACCAAAAAAGACATTGTCTACGAACATTTCGAGGGCCTAGTGTCAAACAACACTATCTACAAAAGTGCAACTTTACAGGAGAGCCAAAAATCGTTATTTTAGATTCTTGTAACTCAACAAGGGAAATGTTTATTTAAAACCTAATGTTAAAATTTTATAATTTATTGTGTATTGTACATTTATCTTGCTTATGATGATGTTAAAATTTATAGGGATAGTTTAAAAAAAAATGAAAACAAGGGTAACTTATGTAGTTAGCGTTAAACTTTACTGACGATTTAATAAGAAATTAGAAAAGATTGACATAACGTTGTTTGACTATCATGTAGCCATAAATGTAAAATAACGTTATCTCAAAAAAAAAAACACTTGTTTGTAGATAACGTTGTCTGACTTTAAGCACTCGATTTTCATACACGGTTATACGTTTGAGTTGCGCAAAACGCTCAACGTTGCGCCGAACGCTGCCACTCAGGACATACACAGGATCGGTGCGCAATCTACCGCTACTTACCGCATATTCGCGGTAGCTTGCGGCAGACGTTCAGCAAGAATCCACCGCACGTTACTGCAATCTGCCGAATTCTGTCGAAAGCTGCATAAGGTGTATGCGGCAACTTGCGGTAGTGGGCGCTGAGCCTTCGTATTTCAATTTTTAAAAGTTGTTGATGCGGTTGTGAAATATTTGTTAGAAGCCAGAGCGGTCTTCGTTTTCTGTTCTTTCGTAATAATAATTATTATTGAGAAAAACGTGGAAGAGTTGTATTGAAATGTCGAAAAAAACTTATTTTCTTCGGCGGTTATCGCGTCCGCCACGCATACAAAACTACATTCAGACGAAATCTTTAGCACACTTTCTTTCGCACACACATACACAAATATTCCCGTTTCACACACTCGCACATCCTTCACTCACGCACTACCCCCTCCCTCCCCCCGCGCCGCACCTCATAACATATGCATCCCGGAATTGGATATATTATGTGCCCCAATGGCGCGCGTCCTCCCTGACCGTATAATGTAATAGGAACTGAACGTATTTGCTGAGGGGCGCATTGGAAATCAATACTAAATAAATTAAAAACACATATTTGCCGAGGAAGCTGGGCCGGGTTGAGATTAACTTGCGAACGCAGTTAATGAGTTTGTTTTTATAATTAGCTTAAAAGTGATGGATTGTAATCCATGCTGGCTAATATAGATACATTATAACGATTATCTATATTGTATGTGTGTGCCTGCTTCGAGTTTCTCGATTTTTTGAAAATACTGTTTACCGTGGTCCAGAAAACACCGAACATACTCGCCCAGGTAGGTTCCTAATGGAAAAAGTTCTTCGAGGCGGCGAGGATATATTAATTAAATATTAAGGCTATACTTCAGCTGGGGCACGGTCTAAAACGATCGTGACTACGCGACGCGAAGATTGTGCAAACGACGCGTGCAGAACAAACATAATTTGTCATAAATATTCAAAATGTGTCCATTTAATGTTTTTATTCATTGACATGTTTTCTTTTTCAAGTAAATGGGTAACATTTTTTAGTCATCTTTACACGATTTAAAAATTAATTCCCCCGACGCCATCACAAAACAAATTGACGTGTTCACAGCTCGATTTTCGCTCTCCGATTGGCAGCGAGTCCAAAATTTCGTCACACCTATAGTTGAAAATTATTTGCCGTTTCACTGAAGTATGCTCTTGAGGATAAGTATTTATAAAATTTAAGTACTTTTTTATGAAATAATAATGTTTAAAGCAATAGCGGTTTATTTATTAAAAAAAAAAAATCAGTTTAATGACATATACAGTAAATGTAGAAGTGTAAAGTACACTATAATTATAAACATATAAGTAAAACAGTAGAGTAGAGAATATTATTCATGTTATTGAATTGACATTAAATATTAAACATTATTATTGTAGGAACAGAGAAAGTGAATACAGCAACAAATTAAATTAATTACAATATATAAATAATTATTATAAACGTAATCTATTTACTTACTCAGATATGTAAATTATTATAGGTAATATTATCAAATAACGATAAGATTTCTTACCATTTTCTCACGTATATTCATTTATTTACAACCTAAATATACATATTATATAGTTTACATTCACGAAATAGCAAAAATGTTATATTGTGACAATATTTGTGACTATATTATTTGTTGTTTTATTTTGGGCGGTGATATCCCTAGTACGGTCCCCTTCCAACATAAGAGGATGGGTGTCCGCTAGTGAAATTGCTTTTCAATCCCTCGGACTTTGGACTTGTAAAGAAGTTATTACCTTTATATATACGTACGCGTCCCGGCGTCCTATACACTGCGAGCCTTCATATATGTAATATTCCGTATATCTTGGGGCCATATCTCCGCGTTTTATTAAAAACGCATCGTTTCCGCTTTGTCTCGGTGGAAGAGGGACGTATAGCGTTTGTCCTTTGGAATCGACGTTGACCATTGTCTTGAGTTTGTCTCGCACAAAAGTGGATAAAGAACGTTTGAAGTGTAAGTTGGCCGTATTGAGAATCTTTATCTGCGTACACAAAGCGAAAATATTGAAAAAAAGTTTGTTTTATTTGATTCTTCTCGTGAGGTATTGAAAAATTGAAAACAAAATGATTAAATATTTATGTTAGCTTTATCTGTAAGTAAGTATATTGATATAACAATCAAGAGTGCGTAATAATATTTTTATTCACCTTACTTATGAATTTAATACTTAAATAAAGTAATCTTATACACTTACGAAAACATTTTTCGCAATAACGGAAAACCCCATATGACTTTTATTCATTTTACACAACCTTTAAATTCAGTGATACGTATTTATACCGTCATTTTTTCCATTTTAACATGACATTGCATAATAATATGTACTGTGACCTAACCGGACATCAAACCCGGAGCCTACAAAAAGAAGTCAGTGCCTTGCGCACTGGGCTGCGACTTCCAATGTATATCATACTATTATTTTTAATTAAGCGTCTTTAAGACAATTCCATCCTGAAATATTCAAGATCATAATATAAGACTTTCGGTCGAGGTAGGACTGCGGAACTTTACATACTTTGTGGAAGGCGAATAGATCACGTGACATATGAAAACTGCGCTGGATTGGCCACGTGCAAAAAAACGCCGGACGAGTGACTAGCAAGGCGGGATATGTACGCATTGTCTGAAGGAGAAAACCTGGAATTTGATGGCTGGACTGCGCCATACGGGATTTAAAAATTGTCGGCCATAGGACTAGATAGTGTCAGAGCTGGATCGTCCGGGATGGAGGAAGTTTTTGATAGAGGCTAAGAGTTGTATTGCAAAAAATGATGTTAAGAAGAATGCAAAACAGCAAAATGATAGAAATTACTGGCCCAATAGCTTTTCAAGAAACTGTGAGAATGGGCAATATGACAATATTATAGATAGATACATAAACACTTTCCCATTTTTTTTTAATGCTGAGTACTTAAAAAATAATGTTTTTAATCTGATTGGTACTTATAACCAGTTTTTCTTATTGATTTATACGTAAGAATGTGATTAAATGGGTATAATATGTATGTAAGCCTGTAAACTCAGTTCTCGTTTTTACTGTATTATTTTGTTTATTGTTCGATAAATGAATAATCGAACCAATTATTTTTTTACAATTCACTTTGTTGTGATACGACTGATAAGTAATGTACCTATTCATTTCTCATAGGCGGCATAAACTCGAAATCAAATCATCCTTTGCATCCTTTTGGAAGCCGAGCAAAGCCTTCAGAGATATCTAGATCTGTAAGACGTGACCTCTGTGAAGGTCAAGACTGTAATATATTACGTCTTGTCTTGTCCGGCCGAGATGCCTCCCGAATGAACACTGGACACTGGGGTGGAGTAGGATCACGCGTTTAATTTATACATTCAAAAGAAGTAAGAAAAAATTCTGAATAAATACCTAAAACACAAAATAATGAGATTTTATTTTGTTATGACCCGGGGGGGGGGGGGGGGGTGGACAGATCCAATAATGACAATAATTTATTATTAAAAATGTATAATTAACCTAGCATCGTGCCGGCGTGTATAAGACGTAAATTAATTTTATTTTTAAACTTCGTGAGTTATCTCTTTACTTGAATGGCATCATTGGCTGACATCCGTGTGCCTTTCTTAGAATTTTGGGTTTTTTTAAATTTTTTTTAAAATTTATTTTACAGAAAATTAGACCTTTAACTATAGTAAGTTAGGCTCTTGTAGTTCTTTCTTTTTACTATCCTAATCCAGGTTACCTTTTGGCAGGTGCCGAAGTGATGGGTATATAGAAAATATAATTCTCTAAAACTTTGATGAATTGAATGACCAGCGTATTAAATTATGAACTTAAATATAAACGAGTTTCTCACGCATTGAACTACGAGGATTGCCAGTTCAACTAATACGTTTTCTTAGGTTTGAATTTTATCGTCAGTATTGTCCTTCATAGGGTTAAAATATTCGATTCAAATTCAACATGTTAATTCTTGATGACGAATGTTATCTCGTGACTGGGACATGTGTTACGGATGTCACGCATGCGTGCGGCACTCCGCACCATTATCGCACAGGCGGAAGGATTCCACCGCCACCTCTCCCTCACCATGAGCGGTGTTACAAAAGCGATCCACCCAAGATAAGGAGATAACTAGCGAGAGAAGACTGTATATAGTCGAGCGAAATATAATTTTGATACTTATGGGACGTTTCTAAATTAGCTTTTCTTCTTCGGCTTTGTCCGCCCCTTGGTTAAAGCATATGGAGACCACACGGCGCTTGCGAGAATCCCTATCGCTCGCTAATCTTTTTGCGTCATTCCAAGTCATGCCAGTATCCTGTAACTCCGCTGTATACAGAGAGGGAAGAGATGCTCAAGTCGGCCGAACCAACTGTTGGGCCCATCGGGCCGTCCGAAGCGGTCGCCATAAAGGGCACTTATAGTATTTTTAAAAATTGAAGCGTCTTATTACGGACGTGAAGATCTCTTCACATAGTTTTTGTATGTCCGTATTGTTTTAGCTTTATTTATATAATATACGATTAAATACATTTATTTTATGCTAACTATCCGTGCTTTTCTCTCCCAAGGCACTTTTTATTAAATCATTTCAATCAGTAAACTCAGTCAAAGTTCATTTGAAAGCGTGGTTACCTCAGTCTTGGGTATCTACTCCTGAGACATTACAAGGCATACAAAACTGCTGATGCTTCACACCCGAACCGAACGTAGGGCCTCATCAATATAGTTTTGCTGAAATTGTTATAATTTTTTTCAAATGTTTGTATGAAAACCATTCTTTAGTGATTAGTCACTGAGAAGAGGATGGGGAATTGATCAAACAAATTAAAACCTAATTTTATTTTACTTCTAGTTTATAAAGTAAAAACCTCAAGGTTATATTATTATCATTTGTTCGTGACGATATTTATGTTCGTATAGCGAATTCGCAAAATGTGACTGATTTGTAAAACATTTTTTTACAATATATTTTCATGAAAATTTTCTGAATTCTATTCAGTAGTCTGGCCTCCAATCTCAGCTACACCCCAATGGACGGAGGGATTCGTCCAATATGGATTTGTTTATTGGATTGTTTTCCTACGCATTTTCTTACATATTATTGTTTTTTTTTGAAAACCTGAAACGAGAATTTTATTATTACGAAAAAATGTAAATATGAAGCCTTCAGACTTATTTCAATAACAATTTATCTTATATATTTTCTAACATCCAACCAAACCACATTAATAGTTTTTTGTAGCATTTCTATCAAACGGAAATGTAAATCACCATGTATATTTCAAGGCTTAACATATTATGGAATTCTTAGACATGTTTTAACAAGAGTCGGTTGTTAGCGATTCATTCAACCCCTTGGGCCTTGTTCCAAATACACTATGTATATAAAAACGTGAGAATATTACCCACCCCATGAGATTTAACCACGTGACTCACAGATAGTGTACACATCCACACCATGGCATTATAATGATTAATGAAATACTGCTGTAAATACATGAACGTAAATGTAGAATAATTATTACCCTCATTTCAATTTGGGTACACTTAATTTTTCAATTACTCTCAAAGTCAGTGGTGGTGTCAGGGACTTGGAAACCCGAAGCACTGACTGATTTTGAGGCCTTCATCATAAAAATACATAAAACTATCAATGTAGGTACTTATCTCATTCCTAGAATCAAGGCATGTAACTAAAAATAATTATTAGTGAAAATTACAGTGATACTGATGACAGAAAATAATGTTGGTTGTTTATTTTTTGAGTATAAGTTGATACGTATCTGGTTAAATTGTAATATTACTTACCTTTAATGTTAGTTGCAGGGATGCTTTATGCCTTGGATAATATTATTTAAGTACCTACTCGAATTGTATGAGATACGCATATTTTTAATATTTGGGTACAGTTTAATAATTGTATGGCCGGTTTGAACCGTTTCGAGGTCCTCTTTCAAATCATCTGACGAATCGATTTCGTCATCTGCGTCGAAGAAATGCATCTAGCCATCTGTAGACCCCGGCCGTCCCAGACGTCTATGTGTTGGGTCGTTCACGTAGTCGATTTTATTTTCCCAACATTATATGTCCATTAGAACACATTCATCAACCGGTGGTCCGCGGACCGACGCTGGTCCGGGAAAGCTTTCACCATGCTTTCAACCGACTATACCGCTATACGATTCGGGGAATTTCTACTAGATGATATGCTGGCCGCTGAATCAGCGTTGCCATATCTACTGAAATTTCTAGTAGGTAAATTTCTAGGTACTGAATTTTTGATTTTTTTTTTTGCAATTCAAGAAATTTAGGTACTTACTGATATTTTATTAAACCACGTATATCAAATTTTCTTACAAAGAAGCGGTAGCAGATGTCGCACTACCCAAAAATTGTAATTTTATAACATAAGATTTAATAAATAAAATTCTATCAATATTGATATTTATTTCTGGCTTGCACCGATCCGCAAAACATTTCTCCTTTGTTAGCCGGGCCGCGGGTGTTAAAGGTTGAAGAACACTGATTTGGAACATGAATAGTGTCAACGTGTTGAAGTAGAAAGGGTTCCAATTTTTAATTAGTTTTTTAAAACACGAACAATCAGTTTTTTTTAAAAATTATATTTGAATAGAAAAATATATGTGCGAAATTTTACAATTGAAAAGTAGTGTTTTTATTTTATTTCTATACTATTGTTACAAGTGGTAAAAGCGGGAAATCATCACTGTTGAATGTGTTACTGAGTATATTTAAATTATTAAATAGCTTAGCTCTACTATTGAAAATGAACGGAATGATTAATGATGAAGGCATGTTAAGCGATATGACTTTATAAGCACGCTGATGGCTTAATTTAATGAAATAGGATTTTAGCGGCAACGAGATTATATTATTACGGCTGTCATCAGAAATGGTTATTCATATTGAAATCAATTTAATGAAAAGCGAAATCGTATTAATTACTAAGCCAATATAAATAGAACGCACGACATGTGTATATATTGTATTATTAATACCAAAATTATACTGATACTTGAAATAATATGTACACAATAAACACAATAATCAAAGAGGCCTAATGAAAAAAATATAGTACGACAATTAATACAATTATTACAAATTACAACCATCGGGTGAAAGAGATGTAATGTTGTCAGGAAATATTGTTTTGCAGATAATATTAAAATCATCGAGATTTATAATAAAATTTTCCAAAAAATAAGCCTGAAATACGCACGGATCTTCTGCACGGTTCCTATATTAAAAACATTATTTTGAAATTGATGACAGATAAACAAAAAAAAAATGAACATAGTTATTAAGTAATTCAATAAATTGTAGGTACTAGGTAATTGATGTTGTGGTGATTTCTCAAAATAATGGTAGTAATCATTTTGCAAAATATGAAAAAGATTAATTGGAAGATATTAGAAGACATTCCGGTCATTTTTAATAATCAATAAAATTGTGGAAATAAAGTTCCTAATAATTAATAAGATATTAGATAATATTTCGAACATCTTTACGCGATATGTATGAAATGTTTTATTACCCAAGTGTTAAACGCAGTTTTTTTTTGGATTATGCGAAATTGTGATTTATTTTAGATCCCATTTGTTTCTCACAAAACATGTTTTATCAACGTTTTTCTTAGCTCGTATTCTTATTTGTCTGGTGGTTTTTTGTCCGGTACAAATCTTGCAATTGATTTTTATCTAACTTCCCGACTAGCTAGACATTTGAAACTTTTAGAATATATCAGAACACTAAGCCAATGCATTAATATATACGTGCGTTACTATGGAAATCAATATGACATGTCAAGTACATTTTTTTTTGATCGTTTAAGCTAGTCAAATCAAGTTTATATGGTTCAACAGAAAATTTAAAAACGTTGTATATAAAAAGTTCTTTTTATCTTGTAATTATTCGTTCATAAGAGAAAAAATATGTCCCTCCACAGAATGGAGATTAAATATGATAACAAATTATTTTTTAACAGAAATTATTATTAGCCAGTCACCCAATGAATTTGATCATTGATCTGGATTAAACACAAAAAAACAACATGTATTCGTACCTATCAGTTATTTTCTACCGTACTTATATGTACTTCTCGTTGATTTTTTACACTAAGATTATGTAAAATACGCATTTTTTAGATGCTAGTAGTCTCTGACAAAGCGCCCTTTTTTGATTCATAGAAAACCAGCAATTCTCATAATGGCAAATGATATCTAAGAAATGAAAATATAATTAATATTAAATTCTACAGGTTTTTTTAAAAAGGTTTGTCGATAGCTATTTCGGTTGTAACACCATTATCAAGACTATTCAGATAGGCCGTTTGCCTTTGCTTAAATACTATACGTGTATAGATAGAGACAGAATACATTTTCTTATTCGTTCCAGCAATATTATGAATTTTTACATTATTATTAATTGTAATATTATTAATACTTTGAAAACCCTAAGTGGGTTTTTTAAAATGGATATCGAAATTTTCAAAATTTATCAAAATTACAGTATTCGATGGTTATTTATTGACATTATTGATCAATTAAAATATTATTAGTATAATTGTCTTAATCGTGTGTTTAGATTATATTTAATAGTGGCGACGAATACATTACCAAATTTTCATTAATAATTATGTCATTACTTTTGGATAATTCGCGATTAATTTCCAACTGTTCAAGTAAATTTAATTTTAAACCTTTATTACATATATGCAAACATTGTGGCGTTTCATTGTTACTGATGCTATGCGAGTTTGATATCAAATGTTTAGCAAACTGAGAATCTGTTTTACCATTCTTAAAAGACCGGAGGTGCTCTTCAAAACGAGTTTTTATTGACCTGCCAGATTGACCAATGCTACATTGTGCTACGCTACATTGCTACATTGGTCAATCTATGCTACATTGGTCAATCTGGCAGGTCAATAAAAACTCGTTTTGAAGAGCACCTCCGGTCTTTTAAGAATGGTAAAACAGATTCTCAGTTTGCTAAACATTTGATATCAAACTCGCATAGCATCAGTAACAATGAAACGCCACAATGTTTGCATATATGTAATAAAGGTTTAAAATTAAATTTACTTGAACAGTTGGAAATTAATCGCGAATTATCCAAAAGTAATGACATAATTAATGAAAATTTGGTAATGTATTCGTCGCCACTATTAAATATAATCTAAACACACGATTAAGACAATTATACTAATAATATTTTAATTGATCAATAATGTCAATAAATAACCATCGAATACTGTAATTTTGATAAATTTTGAAAATTTCGATATCCATTTTAAAAAACCCACTTAGGGTTTTCAAAGTATTAATAATATTACAATTAATAATAATGTAAAAATTCATAATATTGCTGGAACGAATAAGAAAATGTATTCTGTCTCTATCTATACACGTATAGTATTTAAGCAAAGGCAAACGGCCTATCTGAATAGTCTTGATAATGGTGTTACAACCGAAATAGCTATCGACAAACCTTTTTAAAAAAACCTGTAGAATTTAATATTAATTATATTTTCATTTCTTGTAAAATGGAATTCTACCAAGTAAATGCTAACTCAATTAACAAATGATATCTGTAATATACAAATTTCCTTCGCTTGATGATAATAAAATTATTAATATATAGGTACTCTTTTTCATTTCAGTACATACCTCACCTCTTAATTAGTGTCCCTAATTGATTAAGTATTGCCACAGGCTATCTTTACAATTCTCTGTAATATTCTACTATATCGCACTGTATTTTTATTTTTATTTTTGGAAATCTATTTTTATTTTTTTTGAAAATCAAGTCCCCAATTGAGAAACCATGTTATTTTGACATAGCTTGTCAAACAGTATCAGTCATTAATTAAATTAATTAATATTGACTATTCATAATTAGTTGTGTGTAGTACTAATTATCATTACAATTTATTTTGATAACAGTGACCTTATCATCAACTAATTGGTATACAATAATCACATGATTTGATTATGTGTGCGCTAAACAGAAGATGAGTGTTGCCCGCTATCGAAATAATTTTTGATAATAAATAAATTGTTCAGCATCCTTAGCATTAATTACTATAATTAAAATACAGTCATTAAATATTAACTACACTTATTGTGTAGATCTTTTAATTAAACCATTATTTTGTTGACTGAATATTAGTTAAAAACTAATTAAGAATGCACCATTATTTTTGAATATTCATAATCTGTAATTTAAAAAATATATTTCAGTAAAAAATGGTATGTTCATAAATCTTTGTATTAATTAATCGTTGAATAAAAAAATAATTTACTTGATTAAAAGTATGATAGCAGGATTAGCAAGTGCACGTTGACATCTTTATTTAAAATTTCAAAAAATTGTTAACGAAACTTGAAATAATATGTACCTACCTCAAAAGTATAGTTGAAATGTCTGCATGAATTGCAGTAAATTGTATTGTTACTTACGGTATATTATAATTAGGTAATCCAATCCCGAGCCAAAATGTTGATCCCGGGATTGCATGATTACAATTTGAAAATCCCGGGATTGGCATTTTTTTCCATAGTTAATATTAAATTTATATATATACAAATAACATTGATAAAAACGGTCAAAAAAATCTAGTATACTTTATACCTATCTAAGACATATATTGTGTACGTTCAATTTGGGAAATACATAGGTTTAATGGAGTAAATAATATTTGAATATAAATAATAATGTGAAAGTAAAACAGTTTTATTTATTTATGAAAAGATAACAAATAAAATACAATTTCAATTAAAATAAAAAATAATATATTGTGTTGAAAAAAATTAAAGATTTAAGTACATAGGTATGTAATAACATTATTCTGAATAATATGCCTGAAGTTATCTCCAGAATAGCATATTCTGGTAGTGCGCAATGGTTTACTTTCTATAAAAAGAAGACACCTTAGGTGTAATTGGCTGAAACGCCTAACTAATTGTTTTTTTTATGTATTTATTCTATTTCTCAAATTTTTGCGGATATTACCTGCATCGTATATATTATGTGGAATTTTTAATTTATGTTCAACTATTTACAAATCTAAAAATTTCGTAAAATCAATATTGTGTTTAGTGTTGACATGTATTATATGGGATTGCTGTTTATGATAGCAAAGTCTTAATGAATGGGTTAGCGAGATTTAAAATAGTAAACCAAATAATGGTGTATTGCCTTTCCGCTTTATAAATATGCAACTGCCGTAACACGTATGAGATCATGGTGGAATTACTTTGTTAAAAGTGCGAAGCATTGTTTTTTCCAACCTTTCTCATTCTTATTAATTTATGTGAAAAATAAAATGAATTGGCAACGTACACATGGGTAATAAATCAAACTTCATTAAAACTCAGTTTATTTCATGTTATTAAAAATATTTTTTCTTGTTATATTTTCGTTTTTATTTTAATTTCCATAAAAATTGATAAAAAATCAATCCCGAAAGTTTTGGGATTATGTTTACCAATCCCGGGATTCATAGGTATCGAAAATAGTTCGGGATCCCGGGGTTGGAATCCCTAATTATAATATGTATATTTTCAATGGAAATTGGTGGGCTTGCTGGTTTTCTGGTCATGTATTCTGCTTTTTGGGTAGATAGAAACAATAGGAATTTATTTTACTGTTTATTTATATGTAGGTATGTATCATTCATACAGTAATAAATACTTATATTATCCTGGGTGCAGTGAACGCTGGTAATTATAATCAAACAATAAAGAGATGTTTACATTTTAGCGTGTATTTCGAATTAAAAACGCGGTCACACTGTTTGCCCATTATCCTAAGGTTTATTTAATTTGTCATGCTTCTAAATTGGTGATTACCATATGGCTTTGATCCTGTTTTCGGTGTCTACCATTATGTATTTTTTCTCCAGGAGTCGTCAATTAATGATAACATGTTTTAATAAAAACATACCTACCTACTTGTGAAAATGTTTTTTGTTAGTTAATTTTATTCTTTGTATTTTCTATTTTAAAAAACTCCACTTAAATTAACAGCAATATACACTTTCTTAGTACTCCTTCCAGTTTTTAATTTTTAAAAACTCAATATTAGTTTCATTCAATCGTTGTTAATTTATGTGAACTTATAGTTCTTTTTTCGGACCATAAACCCATCTTCAGAAATTAGTTTTCAATAAATAACTATTTTTAAAAACGAAACTGCACGTATACTGAACGAAACAGAAAAAGAGGGTGGGTTTCGTTGTTACCTTCTTCCCTTAACACAAAATTAGCGTGGTTTCATTTTTTTTATTTTATATTAATCATCATTTGTCGTTGTGGGTTAAGATAGAACCATTACAAAAATTCACATCTAAATTTATTGGGATTAATTATAGTCTCTTGGATTTTTTCAATGTACGTATTTATTTATTTCAAATTATTTCATGACGTTAAGTCGATGGATGTCCTTCATCACATACGTGTACAACAGGTGTATAACCGAGCGCAAATCTTGTGACTTATTCATAAAAGTGTAAGTTTGTAAAGATATAATTATTGACAGATCCTGACGCCGGCAAGGAATCATGGTATTTAAAAATTGGTCTCCAATATTGTGACGTTCCAGCCGCATATCTATTATTAATTTCATTGTGATTAGGTATGACACGGATGGCTTAATTAATTATCAAATGAATGCGGTTCAAGTCTCGCTACCTTTTTTGACGTAATGGAAACATTGTTATGGAGCTTAGCGACCTCCCGGTAAAAAAACGAACTACGTTCCGTCAAAATCGCTCGCTGGCTTGTGGCTTATCAGCGAATGGAAAGTTTTGTGTGTAATCATCAAATCGCAGTAGCTGAACCGCCCGCTTTTAAATTCGCCAATAAACAGCTCGTAAAAAAGCTCAATGTAATTGACGCTTTACAAACAGTCCAGTTCGTGAGCCGGCACGGTAGCTGAAACGTAATCACGAAGCGGCGCTACATGTGGCTAGGAGAATATGTGTGCCGGACGCCAACATAGTGTGGCACTTCATACCCAAAGGCAGAGCATCAAGAATTCCGTCATCATCGCCGACTCTTTCTCACTCTGTAGCGATTCTACACTACATGTCTCGCACCGAGGGAAGTGGCTTAAAAGGGTGTAGTAATAGTAATATTCAGTCGGAAGCCAACAGCGGTGGAGTGAGGTTGTACAACTTCGCTTGCGTATTCGGGACGCTATTCGCCTGGTTACTCGCGAACGGTTATAAATACGGGATACAACAAAAATAATATTGTTTGTAAATGAATTTGACAATAAACTCAACATGTGTGGTCCCATGTGATTTTGACAATCAGTGCCAGTGCTTGAGAAAAAGTGAAAAATATTTATTGTTGCACGGATAGTGCACTTTGTGTGGGGAGTGCGTCAAACGCTGTGAAGCGAGGGGTTGTCCACACTGTTTTTTGTTCACACTGTTGCGCGAATTCCAAGACCGCGTGAACGGCAAAAGCAATAAAATGGAAAACACCACGATGGAAGTGAATGAAACCAAAAAAACGAAGAAGAAAAGAAACGATGATGAAGAGGAAGTGGTTGGAGAAAAAGAAGAAGAATGGCAGACGGTGACCTCTGGAAAAAAACCCAGAAGAGACTCTGGGGTCACTCCAAAGGGAAACCAAAACATCGTCATGATAGCGACGGGAAGTAAAATTCCATTAAAATTGAAAATAGCGCAGATGCTGCATAAGGCAGGAGTAAAAGTACAGAAAATTTACAATAAAAATTTAAAGACGTACATCCAAGTAGAAGACGAAAAAGAAGCAGATAAAGTGAAACAAGCTGGAGAACTCAAAGATCTCGGTTTTGTGACCAAAGAGAATGACTCCTGCTCTTATGGAGTAATAAGAAAAGTCGATATTGATATGGACCTCCAAGAACTGCAAATGGAAATCAAAAGTGATGCAAAAGTAATCAACCTTAAGAGGTTGACAAGAAAAGGTGATACAGGAGAGCTGACAAAGACCTCGTCAGTCAGTATTAAATTTGGGGAGAAAATATTGCCGAGAACAATTTACATATATGGAGTCTCTTTTGCTGTAGAACCGTATGTATTCAGGGTTATGCAATGCTACAAATGCTGGCGATATGGGCATATCGCGAACAATTGCGGACGTACAGTAGAAACGTGCCCTAAGTGTGGTGAAAACCACAAAACCTGCGAAAAAAATGAGGAAATTACGTGCATCAATTGCAAAGGTAACCACGCGGCAAACAGCCAAAAATGCCCAAAGTGGCAAGAGGAAAAGAATTGCAAAGAAGCAATGAAAAAAATGAACATACCTTTCAAGGAAGCAAAAAAAAATATGTTAAATAATAGCTATGCTGACATATTAAAACAAAAAAAAATCGTAGGAAGAGATGAAAGCGAAACAATTCAAAAAACTAAGGAAAACAAAAAGAAAGAAGAAGCGGTGGTAGAAGCTTCAGGCTCAACAATAATATCTACAGGTAGTAGCGTAAAGCCTACAAAAAATAAAAAAAATTCAAAGGGGAAGATTAACGCGATGGGAGAAATTATGAAAGTCTTGCTGAAAGGGGGAGACTGGCAGCAGATCATTAAACAACTAATAATTAAAGCAGTGGACTGGGTATGCAAACAATTCAAAGAAGGACACTTAAAGGAAATTCTAGGGGAGGTTCTGGAGCAAAATGGATAATAAAAAACAAATTAGGATTTTACAATGGAATGCCAGAAGTATGAAGCAAAAAAAGGATGATATAGAACTCTACTTAATAAGACAAAAAATTTCAATAACATTAATCTCAGAGACTTGGCTGAGGTCTGAATTAGACTATCTGAAATTCAATGATTACACGATGTATCGAAAATACAGAAGGGATGGATACGGAGGAGAGCGATTCTGGTGCATAAAACACTGGCGTCTAAAGAAGAAAGAAAGAAAGACGGAAGAGCTAGACAAAATAACTATAAAGCCATTTAACAGAATAGGAGTGAGGACCTGATCGAAGGATCCCCTTCTAGAAGAGAAGAGGCGATATGACAGCGAGTCGCAGTCAAAGCCTCGGTAAAATCACAAAAAAAAAAAAAAAAGTCTCGCTACTTGACCTATATTTTTCAAAAAAATATTGTTCTGATTCAAATTATTTATAATATTACTATAATAGTCTTTATAGTAGTATTTATGGTGATTCGTTTCTATTAGTTATAGTATTTTTTTTTTTATTAATTAATAAAATTGTTAGCATATTATTTTTAAGACAGCAACAAATACTATAATCCTTTTTATTTCATTACAAACAAATGAAAGTAATTATTATACGAGTATATAATATAAGAAAATACGCATTTTGATGAAAGAGAAAAGATTTTAGGATTAACAGCGTTGCTTATTCCTGGCTACTCCCGACTCACTTATGTATCGTTACAAAAGAAAAATATGTCCGTACACAATACAATCTTTATAAAGAAAACAAATATTTACTTTTCATTCATTTCTTTTTAATGAGGTTTTTCGAGACAGAGAAGCAGGCGGAATTTTTAAAATATTTATTCTACGGGCTTTGTGGTAAAATAAAATATTGCAATAATTAGATTTCGTATATAAAATTATAAGGTACTTCTTTATGATATTTACGATGAAATTACTCAAATAAACAACTACATGTCAATTCGGACCCTTGGTTGGATCAGTCGGCTATCACGAGGGAAAATTTATCATCTTACAAAAGGTATGCCGTTTCATACAATGCGCAGAAAAGTTTGTGATTATCAGTATTTGATCACGAATATAGTCATAAGAACAACGCAACCTTTACTGCAAGCTATTAACGTTAAGGAGGACACTCTTGACATACCTAACGTTCGTTACGTCACGATATACGTCCACGTAACATGCATTACTATCAAGTGAATGTCAGTTTTATTAATTTATTTATTCTACGAAAATACTCAGTGAAGAATCCTACAATTATGTTATTTAGTGGTCAATATGATTGTTATGGGTTGGTTTTATTAAAAGATATTATTAATTATATTTAACGTTTTCTTTTATTTCCGATTTATAACACAAAATCACATACAATTATTATTACTGGTATACTAATATAATGTTGAATATTACAAGGTACACAATGCGTGTTTCTTGTGAGACGTCCGACTGAAGAGTGTTTTGTTATTCTGAAATACTTCTAGGAAGGAAACAATAAATATGATGCAAAAAAACTTAAGAAATGAACAAGATGCAACATGTTTCAGCCTGTCGAACCCACAGGCTGACTAACTAACGGTACAAATTTGAATGGCACATAACATGATAACGAGGGTATACTTGCAGAACGCATTAAGTGAGTTTTTGCTGTTTTTCTGTTTTAAATGCCAAAATTCTTAGAATTTTACGCTCTACGTTCTGGTAAAACGCACTTAGTCATAGGATATACTGGTAAGAAAATAGAAACTGCATTAAGTCATATTGTTATTTTTTTATACTGACAGAAAGCATTATATGACCTATAATGCGTTCTGTGTGTACAAAATACAGGACTTGTAACATGGCATATGCATTAAGTGTGACATAATGCATTCTGTCAGTACAAATTTTGTCAATAGATGTCACCATAGGGCATAGGCCATACCTTTGCAATTTTAATTCTTCTGTCTTTAGTGATTAGTGAAACAATACATTTAACCATTTGAAGAATTTATTAGAATGGCTTCGTATCAAAGAGCAAAACATAATATATTAAAGATGTGTTGGAGTTGTTCTTATGATCGCAAAAAAGATTACATTCTAAAAAATGTTGAGATTGAAATTCCCGTTGATAGAAAACCAAGGAATGAAAAAAGGAAATCCAGACAAAACTAAAGAGTTATTTCTTTTTCAAGAGTGGACAAAAAGTCAGAGTCTGAAATTTTTTTTTTAGAGTACTTTACACATTTCAAATAGATCAGTAATTCACGCATTTAAAGAACAAGAAGACGTGGGAGTACAGTTTACGTTACACGATCGTAGAGGTAAACATCCCCCTATTCACAAAACAAGCAATGAGAGTATCCATATAAAGTCTCACATAGAATCCTTCCCGTTTATGGAGTCACTACACGAGAAAGGACTATATATATAAGGTAATATTTAGACAGTAAATTAACAATTTGCAAAATGTATAGCCTGTGTAAAGACTATTGCACAAAAAAAGGCGTTTCACCATTGACACAGATAACCTATCATAGAGTGTTCTGCAAAAATTATAATTTATCGTTTTTCAAACCAAAAAACGACCAGTGCACATTTTGTAATAAATACAAAGTAAGTTGCCCCGAAGACAACATCATAATATGGAAGAGGATTTTCAGAGTCATTTGAAAAGGAAAAATGAATGTCATTCTGAAAAAGAAAAAGATAACGATATGTATAATAATGAGTCCTTATTCATGACTGTAACATACGATCTTCAGAGTGTGTTACATATACCATCCACAGAGGTTTCACTGCTCTATTATAAAAGAAAATTAAATATGTTTAACTTAACTATTTACGAAGGTCCAAAGCCGAATAAAGGATTTTGTTTGGCTTGGACCGAAATAAATGGAAAACGAGGGAGTTGCGAAATAGGAAGTTGTCTCATGTGGTATCTCAAGCAGCTTCCATCGAGTGTAACTGAAATATCTTTCTTCTCCGATACATGCGGAGGCCATTATAGAAATTTGCAAGTATCTGCTCTTTTCTTGAATCTATGGAATGCGATTCTATGCATAGTGCCATAGAAAACAGGCAAAAGTTTGCGTCGATTTATTGTGCCAATGACTAAATGATTTTTGAATGTCTCGTTTCATTTCGAAAAAGAAACCATACGAAGCAAGCGAGCTAAAATATACTGACTTTTATGACCTCAAATTTTTATCGAATCAGTTAATAAAAAATAAAAACTTGGCGTAAATTGGCTAAAAATGAAATGTCTTAAATATGAAAAGGAAAAACCATTTACCATTCAATATAAATATAATTTTAGTGATGTGTACGAAACAATAAACGTTTTAAAAATTAGAAATGCTTCGCGTATCAACCAAATTTGTTTTGTAGAAATCGAAAACATTCCACAATTATAATATAAAAATCCATTAAAAATAAGTTGTGCCAAAAAAAAGGATTTGTGTGAAAAAAGTGTAATACTGGACATTTTTCATTGGTGGTTTCAACAATTATCTGCCGAGAATAACAGCCATCCAGACTTACTTCCGGAGCCCGATATAAATTATTCCGATGCCAAAAACGACGAATAATAATGAACATTCTTTTTTTAAATATTAATACTGATACTAATCTAAGTAATTGTTTTCATGAATAAGTGCAATGTGCAAGTGCAAGGAAATGCAAAGAATGTCAATCAGAATTAAGGCTAGTCGTAATATGTAGCATACTATCCAATCTGCATACACTTCAGAGAAATGTTATTGTAGTTTACGGTAAATAATTTAATTCTAAAAAAAATCTGTTTAAAAATTATTGTGATTTATTATTATTTTCATTGTATTTTTTCTATATTTCTCTAATTTGAAATAAATAAAGTTATTTTCACTAAAAATATTATTTTTATTTGTATTATTATGTACCAATCTAATCATTAACATAAATAAATATAACAATAATGCATTGTCATTTATCTAATAATATGTCAAAGTTAGCAAATAGTTACTGACAGAATGCATTATGTCAGCGGTCACTTACATTTACATTTTTAAAAAAATATCCATACAACTTATCAACATCAAATCTTATGTTTTGTATGCCAAAAAGGTTATTCTTTATAATGTAGAAAAAAAATATATAAAACATAAAACATTCTACGTGGGAGAAAGCTTTGAAAAAAAAATTTAGCTATTAATGCGATTATCTCAGAACTTGTTTTAATGACTTAATGCTTTCTGTCAGTATACCCTCGATAACACACTAAAAAATAAATAAATGCCAAATCCCACATGCTCAGCGTATGTCAAAATGGAGGTTTTATGGTATTTTCAAAGCATAACCCTGGACATTCCTTAAACGTTGTAGATAATCTATTTAAATAATTTTGAAGCCTTATTATCCTTTATAATTATTTTAAACAAAAGAGATTACACATTAGAGCTAGAGGTTTAAAAGAATACTATTTTATGTAATAAAAATACTTTATGCAGTCATCAAATGTTTAAATTTAATAATGGATAATAAGGCTTCAAAATTATATAAATAGATTATCTACAACGTTTAAAGAATATCCAGGGTTATGCTCTGAAAATACCATAAAAGCTCCATTTTGACCTACGCTAAGCATGTGGGCCATTAATGTATCACGACTGATACACGTATAAAACGATCCAAACTGATAAAAGTCAATTTAAATGTGTTATTTATTCATACGTAAGTAGAAAGTTTGACCATCTAAAATACTGAAGAAACGCGACAACTACTGAGTCAAAATGACATTTCAGTATTCTATATTTATTCAGTATTTCTATCAAGTAGGTACACATTTTTTTTGATCGTTTAAGCTAGTCAAGTCAAGTCAAGTTTATATGATTCAATAGAAAATTTAAAAACGTTGTAAGTATATAAAAAAGTTCTTTTTATCTTGTAATTATTTTGAATGTCTTCCATATAAAACTTATAATTACTAAAAACTACACTTACAGAAGTATTTTTAGCAAAATTTAGTCATACATTGAATCAAACGAGATAGCATTAAAAACAGATGTCATATGTGTAGATACAATTACACGATACCTACTAATATTTTTGTGCTATTATCAAACATTTAGACAGAGTAAATACTACTGATGGCGTGGTATTACTGAGTTTGATATTTACTCAGTACAATTAAGTGCAATAGATTACAAAGTGGTATGAGCATTGAGCAGCTGTAAATATTTGTCGACGTTCTTTTGTTCTGTCATCGTGCATAGTGGCGGTATTTGCTCAAGAAATTTTACACATTCACTTTTATTTTATATCAAGTCTATCATCTGTAAATAGTTTTTAATTGTTTTCAAACATGGGGTAGACAGAAAAAAAACAGATATGTAATTGAGACGAGGTGATGTTATAAAACGCTAAGCTTAGTAAATACAATAAACAATTCAAAGATAAGTCGTTTGATAGTGCATATTTTTAGCGCTTTTTAAACACAAAATCATTGAAACATATGTCGTTTTGGTTTACACTTTTGCGTTGATAGTATATTATATTTTATCACTTAAAATTATTACTATATACCAGTGGCGAAGACTCCATACTAGGGGAATGTTTAAAGCCTACCTTCTTAAGAGGAATATTTTTTAATTGCATATTGTCGTACCTATATAATTACTTTATTTAATTAAAATAATTTAATTTGCTGACGACATCTGTCGTATATGTATTACAAGAAAAGAAATATGTAACGACACGACATCTGTCTAACAAATTTTTCTAATTATTTTCCGTGAATAGTGATGGTTTTTGTATGAACTTTATGTCACGTTACCTCAAAATGTCTGGAGCAGTCACAGAATGATAAGTGCTACTTAATGCTTAAGGCCGTGCATTAGTTGAGGCACGGTCTAAAAAGATCGTTGCTAGGCGATGCGCGGATTGCGGGTCGCGGGTGCAAATGACGCCTGTCAAACGAAATATTATTTGTCATATAAATCCAACATACGTCCATTTTATGTTCTGTTTATTGTTCTATTAGTAACAATAATAATACATTCATTGACATGTTTTCTTTTCAAAGTAAATGGGTAACGTTTTTAGTCATCTTTACACGATTTTTGAATTAATTGGCCCGTCGCCATCACGCAGCAAAGTGACGTGTTTCTGGCTCGACATTCTCTCACTGAATGGCGAGCGAGTCCAAAATTTCGTCGCGCCTACAGTTAAAAATTATTTGGCGTTTCACTGATGCGTCACCTTAAGCCTTAATATCTTTCATATACTTAATAATATTATTAAATAATTAATAATTAGATGATTTAAAAAAATAATTTCTATGGCATTCAATCACATATATAAATAATATAGATTGTTTTTGAAATAAAAAATAATTTTGATTAATATAATGATTTTTATGTTTAGGAAAATACATAATTTAATCTCATCGCACAGTCTTATGTCGCTATTGAGTTATTGAATTTTCATCGAATTTTTGTGTACCTATTCATCAGTAGTACCTAATATCGTATCATCTTCTTATTTAACGTAAATATACTTGACAAGTGTGTTCTTTTTCTCTGATCTCCACAGCGTAACTCGTTCCAAAAGTGACCTTTCGCCAGTGCCCGTATTAAATATTTTAGACTGTTCAACGAACACACAAATTATAAAGTTTTATTATTGTGAACTATCTTCGAAATAAAAAATATATTTATCACTATTTGTAATGTTTTTAAATATCTGTATATAAACCACTTTAAAATGTAAATTATCATGCTTCATATTTTTTCAATAATTTCCGGAGAAGCCCCCCTTGTAATTAATAGTGATGTGTTGGTTTATTTCAATTTATACTTGTCTAATTGATATTATATCTCCTATGGTGACACTGTATACTGATTTACTTACATATATTAGATCATTAATAACATATACAAATGATAATAGCAATAAACAAAATGAATAATTATACTGATGTAATTATGCCGTCCATGTTTATCACGATGGTCAAGCGGCTTACGTGTCGACTTATAATGTCGTGGGTCATAGGTTCGAATCCTGGGTCTGGCTAATTACACATATTGTTTTTCAAATTGTGTTTGGAGTCAGAGTATGAACCTAATAGGTTGAGCAAGAGGCTAACATCCATTTATCATAAAAATATAAACCTGGTAACCCACACCACTTGGATATTATGATATTATTAGGATCGGACATGATGACAAAAAAAAAATATTTGTTTTTTTGTCAGAGGATTTCTGTATTTTCTCGCTGCCTATGAAGTCAATTTTTTCTTCAAAAAATTATAATTATAATATTGTGTATATTGTGAATCATTTCCTTAAACATCATAGATTTTTCAATATCTAAACCTTTATTAAAATTTGTTTTGTCATCATTTACAATGGTAACAGTTAAATTACTGCCTTCACAATAATCTTTTAATTTGATAGTCACGATACGTGATTATAGCGTTTCGTCATTTTTTTTAAATTTATATCGAGTAGCCATTAGAAAGAATAATATCTGAATCGAGAATTTCGTCATTGTCACAGACCATTTAGCAGAAAATCAAATACAGCCGACTTTACTATTTTTGCCAACATCTTATTTTGTTATTCAATGTTCTACATTCGGTTACGTTTTTTGACAGCCGCATAAATATTTATACATTTTTTTCTGGAGAATAATATTATTTGACTGGCAACAAAAAACTCAGCAGTAAGTAAATTTGGAAGTGGCTCCATAGATAATACATGTTTTTATTATGAGAAAAAGTAGTGCGGCAAACATTTTTTTACATTCAGTCATACTTTCATACTATCGAGATAATACTAATATTCATAATCATAATTCAATTCATGAAAACATCAGCAATATTATTGCTGAAGTATCATTTTGATCTCATAGTTATATACTTGTAAATTGACCTAATGGACACAGGCAGACTTGTACATACACAATATTTTTTAATTGATTTTAAGGCGGCGTAAAGTGGTGGGTCAAAAAAATCTAACAGGTGCCACTGACTTCCACACTCTTACGACTACGCTAATTTTTTTCCGGATACATTCCACATCCCCAGACACTCCGCAATTTAAGTCTAGTGATAAACACCTGGCCTACAGGTATAACTAAGGGTTATCAGCGAGTTATTGCGAGTTGTCGCTGAAAGGCGCCGAATTTTGCAACCTTCTCCCTTTGACACCACCAGAGATCAGTCTTCTCTCCAGGCTGCTCGTATCTCTTTTTACCACGTCGTCGAAGAATAATCGGAGAACGCGTCTCTTGCAGTCAGGAGAGCAGATTTGAACACCGTATTGGAAGATTGAAAATATTTCTATTGTTTAATTGTTTTTGTAATAATCAATCTATTGAAAATCAAAAATTTATTTATATAGGTACTTATATTGTAAAAAATATATTTAAATTATACCTAATATTTATAATTACTATTAGTCGAATGTTTTTAGTATTGTTCTTGGTTATTTTATTATTAATGTACGAGTAATTTAATTTTACTATCAGTGCTACGAAAATATGTTTTGGTACTTGCTTCAATTATCAGGGGCGGTCCGGACCCATATAACTTCTTAACGTATCTTTATCTGCCTATGCGTAACTACAAAATAAAATGGCAAAGATAACTCCGTTAAGTTACCTAATCAAAGTACTCGTATTATAAGCACGTCGCTTGTTTTTCATCAATTTCGCTGCACTTAAGTACTATGCTTAAGTACTGCAACTACTATGCATTTGACTCTTAAACATGTTGCTTAAAAATATAAATTTAAAACCGTATAACACTAAACGATTTTAAATCGATTTATCGTGATGTTAATTCTTTTCCAGTAGACCAGGGGGCTAATCCACCCCCTCTCTTAACCAACTATCCCTCCACCCTTAGCGGTTTCCAATTAAAAGATAGCAAAGACGTAAAAACTCTTACACAAAACCATGCTGGAGCTTGTATGTAATATGGACTATATCGGTGGTTGCTGGTTGCTGGCGTCTCTACTCATATGAGTTCTGATATTATCACTGTTCGCCGATTTGTATCACAGTTATAATTAAATTTTTTGAACGAAAACTTTGGGAAAATCAGGGGAGTACCGAAACTGTTTGGTAGGGTTCAAATTAAAAATACTTAAATATTAAATATATATTATTTTGTGAGTCCGGTTTAAGTAATCTATCGATAAACATCAGAGAATATATCGGAATATTATAAACGTGGTAAAGTGTCCACGTATTAAGCCGTGGGTTTGAGTTCTGCGCAGTGCTTGAAATGAATTAGAGGGTACAGGAACGTGGGTCCGGTTCGTGAAATTCTCAAAATTATTGCTCCGTCTCATGGAAAAATTAAATTATTAAAAAGTAATTAAATTAACTTACTATATTGTATATTTTTAAAAATTTACCATGAAACTTGTCGAAATCATGGTAGGACATATTATTTGTATCGTAAATCCCGTTTTTCGCTTGCGTCGATGACAAGGTTTGCATTCCACAAGTTTTTTGACACATATTTCATTTGACCGACATTACATAACAATCTGAACCACTTATTTGTGTATAATATACATAAAATCGGTTAATAAATTAGAAAATGTCAATATTTACTGAAATTTATAGATTGTTCCGGTTCGTAAAATTTTCCATTTTGAGCGCTGGTTCCGCACCTAGCCTATTTAACGTATGTTCGAATCTAACGTGTATGTATGAACCCAATTTGTCGAGTTAGTGACTAACATCCATTTCTCGTAAAAAACCACAATCATCGGATTACCTACACAATATTATTGTAGTTAACATACAAATAACTACAAGATAAAAAGAACTTTTTATATACAACGTTTTTAAATTTTCTGTTGAATCATATAAACTTGACTTGACAAACGATCAAAAAAATTTGTACTTATAGAAATACATAATACTGAAATGTCATTTTGACATGTCATATTGATTTCCATAGTAACGCATGTATATATTAATAATTTAGTTGCTAGGACCCAGACCCCTAGCAACCGATAATGGTGTCGAAATAACTTTTCATAAACAACAGAATTAACTGAACATGAATTCAAATCTACTTAAAGATGGCTAAAAGTATTAAAAAATGCATCGGCATCGTGTTCTGGTATTTTCTAAAAGTTTCAAATGTCAAACTAGTCGGGAAGTTAGTTAAAAATCGATTGCAAGATTTGTACCGGATAAACAACTACCGGACAAATAAGAATACGACCTTATAAAAACGTTGTAAAATAAATTGACATGTTGATTAGGTCATCTTAGTTAATTAAGCTTCAATTACATTGAGCTTTTTTACGAGCTGTTTGTTGGCGAATTTATAATCTGCCTGTAAAGTCGCATAGTGTAATCATCAAACAAGCTAACGTGTAGCTAACAATGGGCGACTTTACAGGCCGATTATAAATTCGCCAACAAACAGCTCGTACAGAAGCTCAATGTAATTGACGCTTTATCGATTTTAATATGTTTAATCGGACTAAACACTTGTGACCTTTGCAAGATAAACATATTTGTGATAATATTTCAAATTGCATAACTTGTTAAGATTTTTTTTGCGTGATTTGTCTTGAGACGGCAGTTTAATTGGTAAATAGTTTACTCGCCGAGATTATGATGGATATTAATTCATGTCCCATTTGGTTAAATTCTAGATTTTTGAATAGGTGTTTTACTGAAGACATTTTAAACGATGTACGTATATTGTATATCAATAAAGGTCCACATCAGATATTTTTACATGGTATATACCTGGTATATTGATATATTATCAGAATGTTTTTTGAAGAATTTTTAATTTTGCGTTAAAACCTTAAATGTTCGTAAATCAAATATGCCGAACTCTTTAATTGCATACTACATAATATTATTATTTGAAATGTTCATCTTATACGATGTGAAAATTCTGTGTTGATTTTAATATGCCTCGTAATGTATTGAATGTGTATCGATACGCACCACCCTTGATCTTCAAATGTTAAGACACAGGGTCGGAGGGTAGCTACAAGCGCCAACGGGCCGAAGACTTGGGCGGAGGGGCGAGGGGGTCGGTAGTAGTACGGGGTGAGAGATGATTTGATCACGTAAGTGGTGCGGCCGCATTCCCCCGGTCGAGGATCTGGGCGCGCGAGGTTCGATCCCGGAGTATTCCATTTTGCTACCCCCTTCTCGCAATCTAACCCCCTCCTTTTCTCCCACATCCTGCGTTCCATGTCTATTCACTTTTTTCCGATCGCCTTCCGCCCGCACTGGACGATATTAAAATAGGGCTGTCAATTATTTTCACATCGTCAAAATATTATTTTTGTATTTTATAGTTTATTATTATCTGGTGAATTCATTTTCATTCAACACTTCCTTTAAGACAGGTTTGCTCTTATACGCGGTTTTAGTCGATATTAAAATTATGTGGATATGTGGCTGTCAACGGATCCGTCTGAACCAAGTTCTCAAATTAATAATTTATTTATTTATTTAATTAATGGCGCACAGGCCGTCAGCAGTTTTCAACAATGCTGGCGCGGTGAGAAAAGCGGAAAATAAGTTTGTTCATTACATTATATTATTTTGCTTTCACAATTTACAGTCAAATTCTTTTATATATACGTCCGCCAAAGTAGATAAAAACATAATATAATCAAGTAGCTTCCTAAAAAGAGTTGTCAGTTAACAAAAATATGATAGGTACTACTTTTTGTCCAGTTTTAAGACTTTAGACTATTTAGAATAGGTACCTACTACGCGAGGGTAGCATATCGAAATATTCAAGACGAGCACAGTGTGCATGTACATCTTCTTCGACAATTATTGAATAAACTTCAAGGTTTCAGTTCAGTCAATTTATATGTTATACTGATTTTTTGTTGTATGTATTTAGAATTTACAACGTTTTTCTTAGCTCGTATTCTTATTTGTCCGGTACAAATCATGCAATCGATTTTTAACTAACTTCCCGACTAGCTAGACATTTGAAACTTTTAGAATATATCAGAACACGATGCCAATGCATTTTTAATACTTTTAGCCATCTTTAAGTAGAATTGAATTCATTTTCAGTTAATTCTGTTTTGTATGAAAAGTTATTTCGACACCATTATCGGTTGCAAGGGGTCTGGGGTCCTAGCAACTAAATTATTAATATATACGTACGTTACTATGGAAATCAATATAACATGTCAAGTACAATTTTTTTTGATCGTTTAAGCTAGTCAAGTCAAGTTTATATGGTTCAACAGAATTTAAAAAACGTTGTAGGTATATAAAAAGTTCTTTTTATCTTGTTATTATTTTTATTATACTTAAATCAATATTAGATAATTGTTCATCATCATTATCTTGCCATCTTTCTTCATCACAATTGTGCCATTTTTTGCAGTTCGTGCTGTTAATATTATATTGTGAGATAAATGCGGTCACTTGAGAAAATTACGTTGCCCTTGCCTTGTAAAAGTCTGCCCAAGAATTTCGTGTAGGATATTATTCTAGAAAAGTTACTTGTATTTAACAATTAACATATTTGGTATACTAAAATAAAATTGTTGACTGCACCCTGCTTCTTTTCCCCGTTTGCTAATATATGAACTAATGCCCTTTTTCCATCTATCGATAAACGTATAAAATACATTATACGGCAATTTAATCAAAACACACATCGCGATACGGCCCCCACACAGCCGGGGCAATAGCACCCTTGGGCAGCACTCGCGTAGGACGAAATTCGCCTGCGGGCCGCCAATCGCTTTTAAGCCACCGTACCGCCTTGTTATGTTGTATTGATTATGGCTAAGGGGGTCGTAATGCAATAGCGATATAAGGCACAATGACGTATTGTGTTGGCTTTCCTTACACTCCACACCACTGATCACAAAGACACTTTTGCAATATTTAATAATAAAATACTTACGCTCTTATAGAAACGTCAATTATTTTGCAAGAAAATGTTTTTCTTTAGTGGTTGTTATCATCATCAGTCATCGATTTGTTACTTAGTAAATTGCAGGAGTGTATGAAAACCACCATAAATATTTTGTTAATCATGCATTTTTGAGTATAATAAAATAACAGGGCTGAATTTCTCGTGATTTATTATTATTATTTTTAAATATTACAATATCCAATTTTATTATAATAGCTGTTTGTATAAAATAAACCATAATATTATTTATAATGTTAATTAATTGATATAAAACTGTTTTCGTTATGTACCCATTGATATGTACAGATTTATCTTGGAGGGTTTGTTTACACTTAGAGCTTGTCCAGACGACGTGTGTCTCGCAGCGATTCGCATGTGAACAGCTCAAATAGGTCACCTGTACCTCGACAGCACGTGAGACGTGTGAGTTGTGGATGGCTCAATGAAGTCATCTGGAGATGTTCCATCTGGACAAAGGCCTATAATTAAAATCAAGAAATCGGGGATATTAAATATTACGTGTATTTGGATTTTTTTTCATACAAGAGATTGATAAGAGTTGATATTGATTAAAGTAGCCAAATCTAGGTGAAAGTTTGCTTAAGGCTATACCTCAGTTGAGGCATGGTCTAAAAAGATCGTAGCTAGGCGATAACCCGGTAACGGGTTCGCTCAAATGAACATTGACACTAGATACACTGTTCTAACGGCATTACAATAAAGGTGATATTGCTATAAATTCCCGATGCGTGATATCGCATAATGGAAATTGCGTGACGTCTACCTATACATGTGCGAATGTCGCTGCTATGCGCGAATTTACTTGCTAGCTACTGTATTGAGTGCGTTGTCCATTAATATTTATCATTGACTATTTCACTGTTTCGTTGTTTCATCGTTTTATTTAAAGTTACACATATTATTATGTATGAGTTATTTTCTTCCTTACTTTGTCGATTTCAGGATAATTGATGGATTATTTAGGCATGTATTGTGATATTATTTGGTATCACCATCTACTCTTCTTTTATAGTTAGCATTCATAGGGAGGTATATTCTAATTGCTCCACTGGATTAAATCCACATATTTCTTTTTCATTGTGTATTTTTGCGTTAGAGAATTGTTCCAATGGATCGTATAATGGCAAATAACCGCTCCTCGTAAAAAGTCTACTCCAAAACGGGCTGCCAGTAGTAACTTTGGATTATAGATTAAAACAAGTCGTGTAAGTACTAT
The DNA here is from genome assembly GCF_057557595.1 of Rhyacophila brunnea. Lineage (NCBI taxonomy): Eukaryota > Metazoa > Arthropoda > Insecta > Trichoptera > Rhyacophilidae > Rhyacophila > Rhyacophila brunnea. The sequence goes on from NW_028233350.1 coordinate 23,771,666, forward strand.
GATTACATTTTTTTTTTTAAATCCGTGTGTCAATTCATTTTATGTGCATATACTTCAAATGTGTTTTTTTTTTAAATTTTTTATTTCTTGATAATCTAACATACTTGGACGAATCAAAGTGTGTGAATATAAATTTATATTAAATCATTTTCTTTTCATACATTATTTTTATTTCTCCTGTGGTCACATTTCTTGGGGAATTCACTAGTTTCGTTCCCCACACTTCCTTTTTCCTCTTCCTTGTTGCTTGGATTGAGTGATTTATGAGTCGGCGCTGTAACTCGGCTGCAGTGTTGTACGATTGGCGAGTGAGCGTTTTTCTGCTTTTCACAGCCCTGTTTTAATGGAAAACTGTTACTGCAACATTAATATTATTATTGTGATTAGGAATGTCGTTAAAATTTAAACACAAGCAAAGAAAAATTTAAGGTAGTTCAGAATAGCTATCAATTTTTTACCATGTTCGATCCCACGGGCCTGGTTTTTAAGAGATATAGATGCCATTTGCCTAAACTATTATGTCCATATTAGGGGTATATACACACACATTGAAAAATAACATACAATTTTTTGCTAAACCTGGAATTCAAACCTGGAACCCACGATATCATAGGCCGACGCAACATTGGTCGGCCGTCCTGGGCGATAACTAACTAATATTATTAATAATAACTAATATTTGTAAAGCAACCATGATTTTATTTATGGGGTATAATTGATTTTCTTTTCTTCCCGTTTATACCCTCGTGTCTACGGATCGTGAACTTGTCGAAAAATGTACCTATCATTAATAGTAATAAATAATAAAATAACAGTTCTGTAAAATTATCTGCCCACCTATTAAAAAAAAAAATCTATAAATTATCACTGAGTAAGTTAACTTAGTAAAATAAAAAATATAATCAAGTATGATAGTTTCAAAAATAATGACTAAAAATAATTATAACATTATCGTTATTAATCGTCAACAATGTATAGTTAAATTAACTAAATATTATTGAAATGAAGTCAATGAATATACTCAATACAGTGCGACATACATATAGCTTTTGTCAAAAAATAAGTTTCTGTAATTATTATTACACTAATAATATATACTCTCATTAAATTGCAATGATATTCATTTGAAATGTCTCTCTCATTTCTTCAAATAACTTAAAAATAGTCTAAGTGAGTCACAAAAGTGCACTATAACCCTGATAATATTATCAGATCCTAGTAAGTTCATAGTTTATTGTCCCGAGGTCGTTCTGATAAGCGGCTTCCTGTTCTCGAGTGAAAACGGATGCAATATCAGCCCACTCTTCTTGTCATTGGGCTGTTTGTTGAGGACAAAAAGTAAAAGCACTGCTGCAATCTGCAATAACTAAAGCGCATCCGATGCAATGGCTGTTGTTATTCTTCGAAAACTCTGCATATGACGCGATGGAGATATTTCTATGCAATACTCACAATGCTTTTAATGCAAATGCACATGCGATGTAATTTCATGTTATGAATGCTTACGAATTTTATTTATCTGGTTATAATACGACTAGGTTTATCAATTAATCACTTCTTGCATTATTAGTTAAGTTAATCTTTTATAACAATATATTATATAGATATATAAATATTTTTAATTTAAATTGTAGTTGCCTTCGTTGTTACATTCAATAACGCTACAGCCAAGATGTATATTTCTCATTTTTATTTTTTTTAAATAAATTGGATGAAAAAGTGCGAATGTAGTTTTTGTGATTTATGAAGTTTTGCGTTAGGAATGTTGACATCTGTTTCCGCCAGTAACCAAACATCAATTTGTAAAAGTGCATACTAGTATCAAGCAAATGATATCATTACAATTTAGCAGCAACTACTTATAAAGATAAAATTTCTACTAATAATATTGTTATCTCTTATTTCATGTTTATGTAAAAAAACATTCACATTAGAATGTTTTCAACCAGTGTTATATTATTACTAATTAGGTGTTCGTTCAGTGTATTCGGAAATCTGACACTACTTGCTAATGACATATAATTTCAATGTGCAGTTTGCATCGTATGCACTTTTATGACACACTCGCATACCTACATACCTATATGTATAACAAAATTACTGCTGTCTCATTTTGCAATGTACTACTAACATCCATCAGTGCCATTGCGTAAATTAACAACGATTTTTTTGTGTAGACTGTAGACTGTTCACCATTTTGTATTATAAATAAATTTTCTAGTAAGTATTAAACTATAAATAATTAGTATACATAATTTATGGCAACCTCAATATATTAAATAATTGAGCAATCCAATACTTACGTTAAAATGAAACTGATAAAGTTATCAGAATTGACCTCCACACAGGTGACGATATAGGGATGAATTAGCCACGATAAAGCTAAATAGACAATTAATATTTTAAAATCACCTACATTATTTGATTAAAATAAATATTAACAAGTTTAGTGCTAGAGTAAGTACCTATTTTAAAACTAAAATTTCTAGACATCTAGACGGCGTATAGCTTGCTAATATTTTTTGAAACAACACCTCAAATGCATATGTAGTAAATTTCAGCATAATTGATAATTGTATGGGGTGCTTAATCAGAAAATTTCATCGCTTGGAATGCGATGAATCAAGTTCAAGTCCCATTCGTTACCTATTTTATAGGTCTAGAATACAATATTTTTTTATGATTGAAGTATGTATACCAATGATTGGTCGTATTTTTATATACTTTCAATATTAGCTATGTTTTTTTTAAACTAGTTCATATCAAAGAATTCCATAGAATCGCGCGTGGTCTTACTATACAATAATGACATTAAAAAATGGAACCAACCCCCGTGAGATGAAACAAAACGCTGATTAAAGCCGCAAACTAGATTGATAATCGTAAAAGGCACGCGTTCGATGCCAGTACCCCCAAGTCATATGACATTTGACAGAAAGCGAGGTGAGGGGCCGTCTCGTCCAATAAGTGCCGCAGATAGGGGTGCCGCGGCCGTGACGTCACAGGGGGAGAGACGCCGCCGGACAGGGTTGCGACAATACTTGTTGCAGACGAAATAAATAACACAGTTTTTACATAATTTATTTTAGCCTCAGGAAAATCGTTGAAAACGTTTTTGGACCGAGTAGGATTAACTGATGCATGCTAGGCGAGTTTTTTAACAAATTAGTAATTAATTACCACATTTAAATAGCGTGCTAATTATATCTAATTACCATATAATGGGCAACGCAATAGTTGCGTTGGACGCACGTGTGTTAACTCTTAATATTCAATGCAAAATCATTATTATTTTTACCACGTTTTTATTAGCTCGTATTCTTGTTTGTCCAGTTCAATTTTTTTCTTGTTTGTCCAAGATTTGTATTGGACGATTGAAGATTTTTAACTAACTTCCCGACTTGCTAGACATTTAAACTTTTAGAATATATCAGAACACGACGACAGTGCATTCTTTTAATACTTTTAGCCATTTTTAAGCAGAATTGAGTTTATTTTCAGTTAATTCTGTTTTGTATTGAAAGTTATTTCGGAAAAAAATCGTAAAAAGTAGAACACTATTATTAGTTGTAAGGGGGTCCTAGCAACACAATTATGAATATATACGTGCGTTATTATGGACATCAATATGAAATGTCAAAATGACATTTCACTATTCTATATTTATTCAGTATTTTTATCAAGTAAGTACAAAAAAGTATTTATTAATACGTAGAATTGTCAAGTTTATATGATTCAACAGAAAATTTATAAACGTGGTATATAAAAAAATCTTTTTATCTTGTAATTATTTACTACTGTACTCCTTTGCGGGTATTGGCCTCATCAAAAAACATTCTCAATGATGATCCTTTATTGCTTTGGCCGGAATCCTGAAATCCTCCGTGGTGCCGTCTAGTTACCTATCTCAAGTTTGGCCGTTTCAGATTTTCACTTGCACTCAAGAGATGCTGGCACACTTTTTTCGTATGCAATTGCAAAATGCATATTGTAAATATGAATATATGAATCAGAATTAATTATTTTGAGTGAATATGATTATCGAACAGATTATACTATTTTGTGTTGTGATGTTTAACAATAATTGTGTAAGAAACAATAAGAATGGTATGAATTAATCGAGTCAGCCTCCATGCTTATTTCAACGTACTCGTATACTGTAATACTCGTAATATGTTGAATTACTTAGAATTCATGTATTTTTGCAATATTTGCAAAAATAAAAAAAAAACTGTTGCAACACTTTGATAGTGTTACTACAATTTGTTGATGCGTAATGTATTTTAATTTTATTTATTAATGTATAACAATCAGTACCTACCTACCTATTCATAACTTATGGTAAACTTATCATAAACTATGGTAAATATATCATAAAAAAACCATGATTATATAAAAATATTTCGTACGTAAAACATAATACATATCGTATAATTCGATTAATTCATGGTAAGATATTTTTGTACATTTGTACATTATTAGTATTCTTAATTGGATTAGATTTGGTCACCCTAAATATTAAGGTTCTTGTCAATTTAGTGGTAGCCAGCGGCAAACAGATTTTGAAAATTGTCGATATACTGGATTATTTGCTTGGTAAGGTGAGGTTATCATTCTTGAATTCATGATTTTTAAAAATCAGCTATGAAAATTGCAGCTGTTCCCGCCTGACTTCCAGTAAACAGTCTTGTACCAATATTAATATGAGTATAATATATAAAAGATTAATGAATTTAGTATCAGAAAAACAAACAAAAAAGAAAAAATGTACCATTTGTCGGTGTAAAATTACATTATAATTTAGGGGAACCAAAATATTATATTGTATATAATACCTATTATGATTGTACGTTTGGTAAAACTTATCTATCGTACCTATTTATTTTACCGCTTGTTTGAGCTGCGATATTCACTTGTTGATCAGCTATTTCGAGGATTTCCCGTGTGCTTATTTCGTACAACCCTTACGACGGCGGCTATGCCGGGGATGGAGGCGGACCGCGTTGAAGTAAACAATTCCACGAGCAATTTTAATAATAACTCCGATGGCATTTCATATTAAGACGAGCCGCGACGATTGCTGACTTGCGAGGGCTGCCTCAAAATAATTTGTCGTAGGTAATAAAATAATCTGCTAATCGATATATTGTATTGATCACTTTGACGTTGTTAATACTATCAATGCGATATAGTAAGAAATGCATTGTAATAAAACTATGTTGATAGATTATAAACATAATTTATAATTTGGAATCAACTTATTAGAATAAATTTTGAAAAAATATAGCGCAGGACAGGACTTGAACCTGCATCCATCGGATTATGGCAATTTTGATTTACAATGCATCATACTTATTTATAATGAACGATGTTTAATAAATATAAGCATCGATTTTTTCCGTCTAACAGGGTGATATTTTGGTGAACGAACCAAACTGGTCTTCATATGTAATAAATAACGTGGAATAAGTATTTTATATTAAGTTCTGTGAATGTGCGTAGCAGCGAAGAACTAGGGACGAAGAAAATTGGAAACAGGTAGAGGAGGCTTTCACCCAGAAGTGGATTGACCGCTTCTGACAATGATGATTAAGTATACGTACTGTATTTTATTAGAATTGATATTGCTGTATGCTGACAAATGTCATGCTTCGGTAAATGATAAAATATATTGAAATTAAAGGATAATCTTTTCAAGAGATTCAGTATTTATTTATTTAGTGGTAATTCACTAGAATTCACTAATCAATTAAGAAATGAGTTTTATATAATATACCAACTATCCATCTCCCACATTAAAAAAACTCATTTTCTACCCCTATAACACAGTATTGATATTAATTTGACATATATATTATACTTGAACATACGTTTAGCTTTAGATAATAATACTCGATAAAGCTCACCATATGTGCGAAACACGTGCCTTGAAACAATCATTATATGTATTTAGTGAATACTAAACTGATCAACTCATTTTATATATTATTAAAGTATACCTAATGTTTACTATAGGTATCGTGCTTATATTATAAAATGTGTGGTATTTTTGTTTAATTTGTTGTATAATTATATTGTATCTAGATGTTTTTATTATTATCGATATCACATAATATTATTGAAACATTGTGATGATTTAAATTGGTACTTACCTATCTAATCAATGAAAAATATGTTAAAAATGTCAAATGATTAGTATGTTCCTGTTATGAAAATAAAACCTAATTACGATTAATTGACTGCTTTCCATTGCTTTATAATATTACCTTGATAATATTACCTTTATACCGAAATGATTGTTGTTATGAGTTTTCTTATTACATTAAGATATTGTCTGCTAAATGCCTGTTGTACAATAATGTTGATGAAAGTTGTTAATAGAACGGAGAAATGTGAAACATCTGAGGCATTTAGATAATTAATTGGGGATTTGAAATTAAAATTTTACATTCGTATAAATATAATATAAACGTACGCCTAGGTGTAGCGAGCATTGGGGCAAGGGAACGATCATGGCAGAAGAAGATAAATATACTGATATTGATAAAGTATGAGGGAGAAAGGGCCATTTCACCCCGTTCCTCTCGTGTGGGAAAATTTAATTATTAAATTCATTTATGTATTTATTCCAGTTATTAAAACTGGCCATAGATGTTAGATGTAATACCTACTATGAAAAATATGGTGAGCCATCATATCAGCAGCTATATTAAAAAAGAGTTAAAGCTAGTTGACACTTTTGAGAGATTTTTTTATTTGTTACTTTGTATAAATATTGTTATATTACTGGTTATATTATAATACATTAAGTGCACCGATAATGATTATAGGCTTCGTTGATAATTATTTGTGGGTGTTTCTCACAATAAATACCTACATATGTATGTGTCTGGGTGGACTGCTATTTGAATTGTTCCCAGTAAGAGATACAATATGGTCTCGACATGAAATTTTTAAAGGATAGTTTAAAAACAAAAAAAAATGTCAAACACTTAAACTTGATAGATGTATCTATATATTATACACATATCAAGTTTAGTTTACTAATCTTTGTCAGTCATACACATTTGATGGGTACACGGCATAAACAGGCCCATCGCATTTTTTTAATTTTTGAGATTTGAATGCCATTTTTTTCAAAAGAATAAGTGCTCAAGAATTGTATCATTAAAACTATCAAAATCGATTTCATTGCTTCATAAATCAAGGGTTAAGAAAGTGTAGTCAAGACAAAAATCAGTGCATTGTGTATGACACTGCACAAAAACATAGGATATGTTTTCATTATATTTTTCACGTTTATTATATTTTAAAATAAATGAGAAATCAGTACATAAATTCTTTTACTTAATATTAAACCCATTTTCCTACCAATAACAATTTCATTCTTCTTTTTGCTATCCTGCACAATTATTATTATATTGGCGATGAGCCTGATTTTGCAATGTAACCTTTATTTGTTTTCATTGAATTAAGAATAGGTACGTATTATTACAGATAGTGTCAGTTAGTTTCAAATCATAATCGATAAAAATATTCTTCTATCTATAAAATGTCTAAAATGATGTTTAATGACATAATCTTAGATATTTTGTAGAAAAACGAATATTTTTTTTACCATTATCTACTATGGCTTGGATTAGGCAGGATTTAATTGAATTTTAAAAACTAACAAACACTGTCTACACATTGTAGTCTTAGTTCAATGTAAACAAATACGTTTGACTGTCAAAGTTTAGTGTGCACTATTTATGTCCGATTTTAACAGCTTACCTGCACCCTTCGTATTGATAATATATATACATTATAATTATACGGCGATAATAAACATATAAACAAGTAAAACGTTTTTTCAAATGGAAAAAAGTCATTAGGAAATAAAGTCATAGAATTAGCCATAAAACATGTCACAGTTGATTGTAAAACTTTACTGTATTGATGAAATCAATTTTTATTTTAAGTTGCTCTCATATCAATTCATAAATTAATTATTCTCACTTACGGCATATTGGTTTAGTAAACTAGCTATAATGAAACCGATCCATCTGTATAATTCAGTGCTACTTTCATGCACATTGTGCAACCGTTCACCCACAGAAAAGATAATAATTGTATATTCGCGATTGTAGTGTTTTTGACAGGTCACGTGTTCGGCGTAATGTGTTTTATGTACCATACTGCAATTTGTTATGATTACATGCGATTATTTTTTTTTGCTTATGATTTGCATTCAATGTTTGTTTTCGTAAATTTAATAATCAAATGCTTAAAAAAACAAGCGATAAAAGATATGATGCAACTGACATCAACGCTATTTGACATTATCAATTAAATTCTGATTAATTAATTACTTAACATCATTATCGTTGTCATTAATTTTAATTTTAGCACAGAGTTCTGAGAAAAAATAAAGATAATTTAATTTAAGTTAGTATTTTTAAGTGTTCCCACGATGGATGAGTGATAAGATAACGTGTCCGCTTAGATGTCGTGAGTTTCGGGTTCTATTAGAAGAAATATTTTAAGTGGTATTAGGTACATTTCGCCGTAGCACAGTTTACTGTGAGCTGTCTCACCGGAAAGAGATTCCCGTATATCATTGAGAAATAAATACGCGCTGTTGGTGGATTATTGCATACAGTAAGTACTATCCAATTTTATTAGATTCAATTAATTTGATATTTATTGGTATTAAATTTAATAAATAACGTTATCATTATAATCAAGTATTTGATAAGTATGTACGACTTGATACGAGATCCTAGGACCTAGATCCTACCATAATTTTATATAAATTATACGATATGATTGAATTTATAATATACTTACCAACCTATTTTTTTCTGTGAATGAATTTATGGTGGATCCACACCACAGTCGAAAACTACCCGATCAAGACTCGCGACTGAACAGAACCTGATAATCGAATGACGCATTCAATATGGCGTTATTGTAATTCCATTTTTGTCCGCTCTCTACAAATACGTTTGTGGGACTGCATCCACTTGTTGCGTATCATCCGTTTATATCTTACGATATACCAGCATCTGATTATTCCCATGATATGACATACTATTATGATATTATCATTGGTTACATGTACATTATTGTACGTAAAACATTTTACGTTGGCACAGTTCGCCGTGAGCTTTCATATCGGAAAGAGATGATCGTATACTAGGTATACGGTCTCCAATGTTATTAGATTCAATATGAACATTAGTTCAATTTTCATAGCTGATTAATTCATAGCTGAGAAATTCATGAATTCATGAATGAAAACCTAACATAACCTAACAAATAATCCAGTATATATCAGCTATTTTCAAAATTTGTCTGCTGGTGGCTTCCTGTAAACTGTAAAGTGTAAACCGACAAGATCCGTGTTTTATTTAGACATGAATTCAGTCAGTATTATACGACCCAAAGAGGTTGGACGGTCTTCAATATAAGGCCATATATTTCCGATACAACATTTCACGGTGAAGTGTAATACGGCGAACTGCATACGTATAAGTTTCCAGACACGATTATCATTACTACGTATTCATCGAAGGACTACGTGTCATTCCTGTGATTTGACGATGACAAAATGACTGTTGAAATGAAATGAATGTTGCACATGGAGTTTTACTTATATCACATTTTAATATTGAAAGTTTCGCTATCCAAACTTATAAGCAACGATTCGCGGATTTGCAACAAGTATTAGTTGCTAAAATTTTTAATCTTCTTCATGCTTGACTATAATATAAAGTTTGCCGATCTCCTGATCTGATTAGAATTAAGTAGCAACTGTCACAAGGATATCGGCCGACAGCCGGATCAAAACATTGCTAAAAAGCATCGACATCATTCAGCGACAATATGTGACAATTAAAAAAAAAACTACGAAAAGGGGAGAAGCAGAAAGTAATTGAATTGATTTACATTAAACATTAATTGATGCATATATTCCTGTGAATGTTTGTTTCATTCCTAAGTGTCTCGAATTGGTAACAACGAATGATCATAATAATAATTTTGATATTTGCTTAAAATGTGAATGTAACTAATCAAACATTAGGATAAAAATAGTATTAATTATAACGCGATTAGCGATAATAGCTGTATTTCATTAACCTACAATTTATTATAGGTTAAATTAACTGTTGTACGTGTAGGCTTATTCGTCGTACAAGTACAACAATTGTTACCTAGAAGGTTATATAAAATATATTTACTTAAATACAAATTATTTTTATTTCAAGGGATGTACTTTTTTATAAGTGTTCGTGCATTGTTCACAATATTATGATATGCATGACAAGGTGTGTGTGGGTGTGCGTTAATAAGCTGATATGTGAGTGACATTCTTGGGTTGCTTTCTGTGTCATTATCACATACGCCCATGACAAAACAGTACACACTGACACACGATCGTGACACACGCACACACCCTCCTGAAAAATACTTGCTAATATTATTTATAGTAGAGCCTTCTCAGACCGTGGTACGCGTTATACCTGTTGGTGTTAGACCTTGCTACTAATCGCTACTTGCTGTGCTGATTATGAAATTCTGTTGCGAAAAGGCTTTCAAAAGTGAAGACATGCAAACTAAAAAAAAGTTATCGCAGTTATTAAGAGCAAACAATAAACAATTTATTTCTAATATAAACTGGTGTTAAAATAGTGTCATTAAAATGATTTTGTTTAAACGTATACATGTCCGTATAAGCAAATAATTTGTAAAATAACTTATTCTCATGTAAATAAAGTAATTTTGAAACTTTGCTTCACCAATTTTCAAAAAATCGATCACATGATTCACTAGTTATGCAGAAAGATTCTTGGCTCAATCTATTCTCCAACAAGAAGGTTTAGGCAAAAGCAGGAAGGCGCTGTTGTCGACTAAATGGGAGGAGCTTGTTAGTTTACAATGGAATTGCGGTTAAAAATGGGAGGAGTCTGTTAGTTCACAGTTTACTCTCCAACAAGAAGATTTAGGCAAAAGCCGGAAGGCGCTGTTGTCGACTAAATGAGAGGAGCTTCTTAGTTCACAGTTTTAACACGTAGCCAAGAAGATGTTGTTCGAGTATATGAGCACTGAGCATGGATTATGGCGGTACATATTTTAGTAATATATGATATGCACACTATTTCTGGTATACTTATTGGATATTGTATAGTCATTTATACATAGACTTGGTCTATATTCGAAGAATATCGTCATCGTCACAGCATCCATACTTAAGTTACCTAGTACCATAAAGGTACCTAGTTTTAAAAAAAAATCGTTTTTGTTTTTTACCATTCTAACTAAAAACGTCAGGACTGGATTGATGAAACTTGCACAGGTTATAGATTGTTGGTACCAGTTTCATCTCGAGGTTCCGAAGTTCAGATAAAATAATGCACACCGGATAACACATTTGCAACAATTTATCACGTGTACGTAAAGTAATCAGATAGTAGCGGTGGAGTGGTGAGGTGAGAGGCGGGTAGGAAAGGGCGCATAGTTCGATCGCGCATTAGTTTACATTAGTATATCAGTCTACTTTTTATTGTCATATTTTATGCGGACAAAGTCATGGGATATCGCCAGTTATTAATAATAAAGTACCAAAATATGCATTGACAAATATATTTTATGGTATAAATATACAATAATAAAAAAATAATAATATATTTTTATTAAAGAATTATAAGAAATTGTGAATGTGTAATCATATTGGATATAGTTTTACTTTTTTTGCATAATCCACTACTTATTGAGTCACATTCTATATTATATTTTATGTACGAAACGGATGTATGAAAACGTTTTATATTCACTGAGTTTTTTAGTATTAGTGTGTGAATGTGTGTTGTTAGTATTTGTGGGCAAAATAATTTCTAAGTGCGTAAGATAATCACTCTTTCACGACTCTTGTTATTAATTAATTATAACAATCGCCGGAAAGTAGTTGGGAGGAATTTTCAATTAAAATGATTGTAAAATACTGCTCGACGAAATGGACATTGGACATTAGGCAATCCCACACTTGACAGTCGAGGGATGCTTTTATCAAATTACAGAAAAGATGCTTTTAAAATACTTGTATGGTTACATTACTTTAATTTAATAAATTAATTATTTTTTGAATATAGCTTACATTTTGTAGATTCTATGTTGTAGCTAGTAAATAATATAAGGGTGGGATGCTGTCTCCAGATTAAAACTTCATATTCATAAGGCTTGAAATTATTTGTAACATAGTAGTTATATACGCACTAAAAAAATATATCGGGCACCCGGTATGTTCCGACCCCACTATACCTACCACTTTCATGTATGTCTCTGAAAATTTGACGTTAAAAATAAATGATGGTCAAAAATATATCTACGCAATTTCATTGGTATACTTCAGGTGAAAGTTAAAGGTCTCGTGGATCGTATCCGGAAATTTGTACGTAAACAGTTCACCGCAGGACACTTATTCGAGCGCCGCAGTACGTGAACCATGAGTTGGTGTAACATTTAATCAAATGACGAGTTCTTCGTTGAACATTTCACCGTGGGGTATATTTGTACGTATGCTACAACATGTGGCGAATTTTATGAGATGTCTTTACTAGGTTAAGTTATGTTAGGTTAGGTTAGGGTTAATCTAATTGGAACAGTACTATTTGCAAACTATCGCCGCATTTTGTAAGATACGTGCAAATGTATTCCACGGTGAAATGTTCAACGAAGAACTCGTCATTTGATAACATGTTATACGAACTCATGTTTCACGTACTGCTGCGCACGAATAAGTGTCCCACGATGAACTGCATACGTACAACTTACATGTAACCCTCGTGGATGCATCAAACGAGTTGAAAATACATGATAAACTGTCATAGATTTGTATGTACCGTAATTGACCGCATAGTCTCCATAGAGAAATTAAGTTCGACAATGATGAGGAATAGATCCTTTGGGACCTAATAAGACATGTCAAAGCCGTCAATATATTTTGCACTATTACAGGACCTTGGTATCGTAAATCGAAAATGAATGTCCACTCATGAAGTTCATAATGTAAATCGCAAAGGTAGTCATCATAATTTCATTGTTACATCAAAATTATAAATATTTTTGATGCGAACATTTATTTTCTGAATGAAATTAATATCAACATAAATGTGATGCAATAAAAATGTAGGTGATAAGAAATTCCCTATAAATTCCTTTGATTTTTTTGTATTATTACATTTTAATAATACCTGTAGTTTGGTTAAATCCATAAAAACCATATAGGTAATTTTAATTGTCTCCTCTCAGAAAATGTACGGACAACTCTTCCAGTGCCTTTGATACGCTAAACACAACGACCACTAGAAGCGTGTGGATGTATGACTTCAACAATTCGCGACTTTCAAAGCTCGCAGCTCACACACCTCGCGAATCTCACACCTCACCACACCACTACCTGTGGACTTACAGAACCCAAAATAGTGACCAAATTATTTTTTTTTTTGTATGATTAGTCGTTGTGGTAAACTCGCGAGTGACACTCATTTGTTATTTTATCGCGATAGAATCAAGTAGCAATAAATGTATTAATATGTATATTAATTTTTGGCGAAAGCTCAAAAATGTATTGAGACTTTTAAAGAGACCGATTGAACTTTTGATTGAGGTACATTCCGATACAGAATATACTATCCGCATTTTTAATTAAAATTTTCATTTGGTTTTTTATAATTTTACATTATAAAAGCACAATTTCAAAAATGCCAGCATTTAATTTGACTAAATAAAAATGTAAAAAATAAATTCCCGTCCACATAATATTTTGGTCAGAGCAAAAAATTACACCGGCAATAATATATTTGTGTAATTTAATTACGGCTCTTTTTGTTGAAAAAAATATGTAAAAAAAGAAATTACATTACGTAAACGGCCATGATGTGCTTAGTAATTTTTCTAAACGAAATATTCAGTGGCGTGCGTGGTATGGATATGATATAACTATTAACAATTTAACCAGCCATGATTACGCGTACCTAATCTGTAAATAATAATATTATTATTATAACCGTCTAGTGATTTATATTTTTAATTTTTTTTTTTTTTTTTACCAAACCGTGTAATATAGTACAAAAATATACTTTTAGATAATTTTAATATAGAAGTAATGAAAAAATAGTTTATTGGAAACCATAAAACACTTTAAACTAGAATATTTTGTATACGTGGTGTGTGTACTGGTATATTACACTTAGGTACAACTCCTACACAATAAAATTTATTGTACAAAGGGAATTCCAGGAAAATTAGGTTCATGCAGAAGGCAATTATCATGGCTAATGGATCTTATGATTTGATTAAAGTTTAAAGCTTAAAGTTACCAATTGACAATGTTAGTCAGGAAGAAACCGATTTTGGATTTGTGTTAATATATTGTGGAATAAAACATAATGTGTATAACTAAACATTAAAAATTATTTGCTATTGCTAATTAAACAAATAAAACAAACTGAGATATTTACTTTCTCTTTCGTTGTTGGATTCGTGGTCCACCCAAATAAGATATGTGATGATATGTTGAATAACTATTAATGTACACTTAGTTTAAATGGCAACATCGGTGATAATCTCATAGAATAAAGATACACTTTAACGAAGAATTGATCATTATTAATAACAATTGGATAGACCATTCCAAAATAATATAAATTTTATTAAAAATATTTCAAAGATTATAATATCGCAACTTTAGATTGACACGGCACTGAAATTAGCCCCGTATACCCCCTGTTCGCATGCATGTGGCACTTGCCGGTAATTAAATCTCTTCAAATAGTGGGGGGCTCAAAAGGGGGTTTGTTTCTACAGAGTCCGCATTACTCACGCGCAGCTCGCTCAATTATGAAAGTAAATATGTATGCACGGAACATAAATATGCCAGAAAAATGCCAACAGAAGCGGAACCTTAGTACTGGGGGGTACTTAAAAATCTGTGTTTTTTTACATTCTCGGTTAAGTAGTTAATAAACGTAAAACATCACGCCACAAAGAAATAAAATAATATTATTACGTTATTTATATTTTATTGCTAGTAAATTAAAACCGTGAATTAAGTACTAATTTCAAATAGGCCGTATAATATGTGCTTATTATAAGAATGAAAGTCGAATTGTTAGTTTCCAGATTTGGCTTAATATAATTTGCGATCAACTTTACTTAAAAAAAACACGTAAATATAATTCGTATAATTTTGATCGATGTGTAAATGATATACTTGGATCCAATTTAGGTACATACGAAGTTAATCTTAGTAAAACCAAACTAGGTATGTTCTGCGGAACGTGAATAGATGTTCCACGAATTTATCAGAAGAGTACCCAGTGTGTCAAAACAATATTATTATTATTATTGTTTTACTTTCTTTTACTACGACATATTTATTCAAAGCAGGAGTTTCTTATTATTTTCCAACCAAATCAAAGTCCAGGAAAGCCTCAACGCCAAACCAGATAATATAAGAATTCAACTTTCTAATATTGTGCGTATAAATTTCTAATATAGTGATATCAAGAAGATTTTAAATTTAAGGACCCAAAATCATTGAAGTCATTAAGAACTTCATTCTCTTGTTTTTTATGTTTTAAAAATAATTACTAAATAAATAATTAGGAAA
Source organism: Rhyacophila brunnea (assembly GCF_057557595.1). Classification (NCBI taxonomy): domain Eukaryota; kingdom Metazoa; phylum Arthropoda; class Insecta; order Trichoptera; family Rhyacophilidae; genus Rhyacophila; species Rhyacophila brunnea. The sequence continues at coordinate 23,787,318 of NW_028233350.1, forward strand.
TAATATTTTTTCTCATTTTTTAAAAAAACATTGATTATTTATGTACCCTACAAAATAGTGTTCTGTTAAAATTTCAGGATTTGCGAAGTCTTCAAAGTGCCATAGACCCACAAAAAGTGACGTGATGTTGTGATATTAATTTAGGTACGATAATGATTGCCTTACCACCAAGGATTAACAGTTTAAAAATATATGCATACAAAATATATCAACTTATATTTTACTGCCAGTGACTCCTAATAATAATAATGATAAAAAATAATTAGGTAGCCATTATCTTCTCTTAAAATGCTAGTATGGGAAATTGAAAATATCAATTCGAATATAATATCAGAACTATGCTATTTATATTAGTTAATTTTTTGCTAGAAATATAATGATAATTACGTAGCACCTATATAAATATTAAATAAGTAGATACATCAAAATTTAATGAATAGTATATTATGTAGGTACCGTAAGCTCGGAGATTTTTTTGAATGCGTATCATTAATTGAGTCAAAATATAAAGCTTTCTCATTTTTTTTTTGAGTAAGTACCTAATCATTTTTCTTCTTCGTGGTTGATCAAAAATATTTGTTCCAGTGCAAGAGCCCACATGGTTGGGCGAATAACTAACAGCTATTCCTCATTTTAAAAAGTCGATTGAAACAAAATACACTGATGGGGCCGATATGCTCCGCTTAATATCGCACATGGTAATTTACTTTAGTGATAATATTCGATTATATCATTCAAATTAATAAACGAAATTGCACTCTAGTTGCATATAAAAATGATTCAAAATGTATTAACTAATCTGAGTCAGAAGAGAGGCATTAATTTTTCCAGATGCTTCATACATATATATATATATATATAAATATTCCTGAGAGAGACGAAACCATGTAATATAATAAAACAGTAGTAATAAACCCAGCCCCTCGGGTTTTCGACATTCACCGATTCCACCATATGAGCGAACATGTTATGTGGGTATTTAGGATTCTTTTTATATGGTCGTTTTTATGTTCTGACCTAGTCATGTTTAAAATTACGGCCGTTAGTATAACGATGTATTCAGCTTTCATTTAATCAAAGGGATAGTGCTTATTACGCCTTGTTTTACTTTGCAGTTTTTTTTTATACCGACATAAATTACAGGACTGTGTTGTATTTTTTTAATATAATTTATCTAGTTACCAGTAGTGCTCGCGGTGAGGTCTGAGGAAAATATGAAATATATCGCAATGCGTGTTTAAGACATTTCAGGCTAATAGAATTTCATGAGTGAAATGAATCGTTACACGCTGCTATGTAAATTAACAAGAAGATATATGATCCATGTTATTTATTAATTAATTAGCAGTTTTTTCGAGGGCGTAGGATCTTTTTACTTGTGTGTTAGATTTAATATTTTATACGCTCTGGAAGTGTCGGTGAATGGAAATAAATTACTTTTATGGTGACAAGATTTTTTGTTTTTGACATTTTATCTGGAATTAATTAGCGCTAAAACGATGTCACGGCTTAATTAAATGTATCCTTGAGTTTTTTTAATAATCGGAGGATTTAATTAGATTGATGCATACGATATGATTCGGTAATGTGGTTCGTTATTTATGAGTTTTTTTAAACATACATCATTATAAAAAAAAAATCTGTATAGGTATGTAATGTATCATACCCATCAGTAAGTAGTATTGCAATATTAATTAAGTAAATAATAATTATATAGGTATTTGAATAACATCATTAATACGAACAAAATCTACAATGCAATGTATTGATAACGATAATTTTATGTAATAATGGTAGATATGTACATATTCTAATGGTGATAGACTAATTAAAGCCAATTAATTACTCAATAATACCTACTATTAGAAAAATAATTACAAGATAAAAAGAACTTTTTATATATCTACCACGTTTTTAAATTTTCTGTTGAATCATATAAACTTGACAATTTCATATATTAATAAAAACTTTTTATTATTCTTGATAGTAATACTGAATAAATAGAGAATACTGAAATGTCATTTTGTTCACCAGTATATATTAATAATTTTGTTGCTAGGACCTCCTTAGCAACCAACAATAATAACTTTCTATACAAAACAGAATTAACTGAAAATGAATTCAATTCTGCTTAAAAATGGCTAAAAGTATTAAAAGAATGCATTGTCGTCGTGTTCTGATATATTCTAAAAGTTTCAAATGTCTAGCTAGTCAAGAAATCAGTTAAAAATATTCAATCGTCCAATACAAATCTTGGACAAACAAGAAAAAAATTATACTGGACACACAAGAAAAAATCTGTATCGGACAAACAAGAATAAAAGCTAATAAAAACGTGTTAATAATAACAAACACTATATTATTATGTTAGTTATATAGTTGTATTATCCGTACGTATTTCCACAAGTATCTAGTATATTCTTCCTTACTGTCGTATAGGTACACGTTTTATTACGAGAATGGTTGTTAGTCATATTGGTTACTTACTGCGATTAAAACACATATTGTTGAAATACATCATACTATTACATATTATGTATTTTGCCAAGCGCTCGATTGTCGTGATCCACAAAGGTAACCACATTACCTCCACTCCAGTGATTCCCGACCTTGTGTGTTCTTCGGAACCCTTTGGACATGGGAAATTTTCAAGAAACTCAAGGAACACCTACTTAGCCGACAAATGTTGGTCCAGGTAGGAAAATTAACTATAGTAATAAAATTGTTTCTATGCTGTAAAATTTGTATTTAATCTATGGCTGTAAGTGTAACTTTTAATCACTGATAGAAATAAAAGAAACAGCGCGTAGTAGGTGGTGGCCTACATTACTGGCAAATGGGATCCTCGATTTTTACTTTACACTTCAAAAAGCTTCATTGTCTATACAAAGGTCACGTTAAGACTTTTTTATTTTACTCTATTACCAAATTTGGACTTTTTGTGAATTTTCACGAAACCCCTGTCGGGATTCACTGCTCTACTCCACCGATGGCACAAGAAAATTAAGCCATTGTTAATGAAATATGTGTTTTTTTAATATAAAACAGTATATCTAATATTTATTATTCGGCATACTTACAGTATTAAGTTATAAGATTTTTAAATAACAATAAGTGCATAATGCATAATATTTTATTAGCAATAATTAATGTATAAAAGCTTTATTATTATTTGGATAAAAAATAAGAATTTTGTTTGTTTTCTGTATTTTGTGACTGACTAATTAATATTATTTATTCACATTATTCACCGTTATTTTAAAATTGTATTGAGTAACTATTGTATTGAACAGGTATGCCTGTGTATGTATATAGAGATAATCGATTTATCTATTCATCAGATGTGTTTATTTTTTATGAAAGTGTCCCCAAATTGAGTGTTGAATTGTATTGTATCTAATGAAATTGTTATTGGGACATTAGAGTAGCGATCATTGAAAAATGTTTAGCAATGGCGTGACTGCCGCTTTTCTGGTAGAACTGGCGGCAATTTTATTGTCTATGCCCGAATGTCATTAGCGACACGTTTTCAATTATTCCCTATTATTGTATTTTCTACAATATTTTATTTTTACAAATAAATAATGAACCGCGTGCAGTGGAACATTCTAAAAATTAATTGGATCATAGAGTCGATGAAAAGACATCACGCATTTTTTTTATATTATTATAACGACGGAGAAAGAAAGAATAATTAAGTTGAATTAGAAATTTGAGTAAAAAACAATAACTATCGATATAGTTTATAAAAATGTGAAAGTCATTGATCATCGTCTTTGAGATAAAACGGTATTGATTTTTTGATCATTTTGGATAAACTCTATTAGACCATTAGTATTTTTTGGAAAAGTTAATCGTTTTTAAAATAATTATTGAAACATAAAACGTTTTGAAACCACTGGCTTAGTTTATTTATCGATGTTTCAATATGTCAATTTGTGTGCTTTTAAAATTCAATTTAGTTATATTGTAACTATTGTGCTTAATTACACCTAAGTTAATAACTAATGATATTATTATGATATCTTTTTATATAAATTGCAATGGTATATTAACTTGTTACCTATGTGAAATTTATTCATTAATTGACTTTGAGATATGTAGATACGTTTTCAGTATGATAATAAAAAATGACAAAATTAAATTAAGTACGTAAGTATAAGTATATGTTGGTGACCTTGCGAAGAAGTTACTTAAAAACATCATGCTAGAGACCGACAAGTTTAACGTGAGGCTCCACGCCATAGCTGCCGCATTGGTGGTCTCTAATAATTTATTACTAACTATATAGATTCAGATTAAGGGGAGGGGGTATTGCTATTAGCATTATTTGGCGACAGGTTACGAAAGATATAATTTAGTATAATTAATTTATTCAACACTACGTACATAAAACATTTTAAAAAGTTTGAAGCCAAAAACTTAAACTAAGTATTAGGTACAAATTATTTTACTGTTAGTATATTAAATTCCCTCGAATGTGTTGTCACCGTATTGTGTATGGTTATCAAAGCTCTCGGGAAAAAAATCGTAATATTGTGTTTACATAATATTATTATTATACATAATGCAATATAGTAGGACAGTTTGCATTTAATAATAATTTATGTACATTTATGTGGATGGTACGTATTGAGCCGTGATTTAAAAAAATAGTGCAAACCTAATAAACGATATCTACTTAATAATCAAAATCAACGTGAACGTGTTTTAAATTGGGCTATCATGTTCTGTTTGGATTTATTACAATTGAAAAGGTTGAATTCTCAATTCGGCACGCCACGATTTTAACATAAATAAGTGAAATTTGTTATAAATTACGTTACTTACCGCCATTGTGACATTTCGCAAAACGATTCAGTCACGCGGAAAACAATTTAATGGGGATTTTTTTTCTACCGTTTTGCGACAAAATCCGTTTTAAAAAGGTTACGCTGCCGTCTCTGAGTTGCATTTCACAGACATACACCGCCTGATTATGAATAAAATTAGTATAATAATTGTGTGATACATTATCACCTAAAATGACGGATCTCTTTATACGAGTTTCCTTCATATGACTAACTTATACGTGACAATTATTCATACCTACAGTTCATTGCAATGATAATAGAAATTATTATTTTTAATCATTTTACGAAACTTAGTTATTTTATTTTTTTGTGCTAACTATTTTTCTAACTATATTTACCCCTAACGCATATTCGAGGGTCTATATATTGAGAAATTATTTTTCTTTTTTTTTTTTAATAATATATATTTTCCGTTAACTTTTACTCGGAATAATGTTTCCGATTTGCATTTCGATTCATTCATGATGCATTCAATAGGGGAACAACTCATAAAACCTTGTTCCAAGATAATGGCGTTTGATTTTTTTGCAGTAATTCTCATTTTAATTTTAAAGCCTTGATTTCGTTGAAAGTGTATGTTTTTTTATATTTAATTTAGTGGAATTCATCAATGCACACTGAAAATTGTACATTTTAATAAGGAATTAACCAATAAATTTGATTATATAACGGAATTACTGATTAATCTCAGAAAGGGTTATTCGATTTTATGACACATTGAAGACATTTTTGACTTTTTTTTGCTGAATTATAAAGATGAGACTTTTCTACATCGAATGGTATTCTTAACTCAAAACCTTTAAATTTTGAGTTGTTCCCCTATTGAACTGTGGTATCGATTTGTATGCTAAGTAATCTCGATTATTATTGAACTCATATAAACATAATCTATTTTATTGTATCTATTCCACAAAGGTAGACATATTTAAAGTGTCGCCGCTCGGCGAAATTCTGGGCGAATAATGTGTTATTTCAATAAATTTTCAAGGTGAAAATGATTACCTATAAGATAATGTGAAGATTGGAGACAAGCGTATATTTTGGATATAATATGTCAATAGTGTAAGGTATTAAACTATTTTCTACTCATAATACGCTTTAGGAAATATGAGCCCATAGTGCAAAGTTTTCGGTATTTTTTTTTATCGATAACACTTAAGCGGGACATCCTTAAAAAGTTTTATTAAACCTTCAAACATCAGACTATGTATGGCATGCATAGAAGTTGCAAGAGCAGTGCAATAATAAGGTTATTATCTACTCAATATTGAAGCGGTTTTGAAATTTTCTTGGATGTATTTTTTATGAATAACAAATACACCTAACTTGCCTGTTTGAAGAAATATTTTCACAATAATTTTTGTTGCTAACTTTTATGTTGAAAATAAAATTGTCTTTTCCATGTTTTTATCAGCGATTTTATTACACACTTATCAGTTTTTACTTATTTTTAGCCGCACATATAACATTTAAATAAAATTAAGTCACGAAAGATTAGATATATTGTGAAATAATATAATATTATGCAGTTATTTACCATTTTTCAAAGCTAGCAGTGTTTAGTCTCCATTGTATACTTAAATCGATATAAACACTGGTTGTCACCAATATGACGATAATTTTGATTTAAATTAAAATACGTGGTTATAATTTGGAAGATGGGATTGTCAACTATGTATGTATATACATATTTTTTTCTAAATATATCACGGGGTTCGCTTAGAGTAGAGCTTAGAGTTTAGTCCATGAACTAAACGACCAATATTGATGTACTTTGCACAGCTTCTAGTGGTCTTATCTTTATATGTTAAAAAGGCAGCGTTGTTATAGGATAAAACTTCTCGAAATTAACGCACTTGCAACACTTTATATAGCAGCGGTGGAGTGGTGAGGTGTGCGGTAGGTGACGAGGCTGGTGTATACACCTAACCATTGTCAAATAACTCACTTGCAGCAATTCACCGCGAGTACGTCAAGTAGTCAGATAGTAGCGGTGGAGTGGTGAAGTGAAGTGCGGATAGAAAAGTGCATAGCTGGATCCAACTGTTGTCTATCTAATTGATTTGAAAAAAATCAAATCGAATCGGTCTATTCTTTGTATCTGTTTAAATTTTATTTCCGTATTTTATTCGAATGAAGTAGTGGGCTGTCGGTAGTGTTACAAGCGTAAATAATGTAACCATAAAACTATTATATTAATCTATTTTTTTTATTCTTTCAGGTACGTACGCCGCATTTCTTGCATCTAGATTACAGACGTATAAACAAGTGAGTTTAAAAATGTTCTAATTCAATTAAACTTATACAAAGGTCCTTACTAATGTACCTACAACTACTTTAGGGCAAAATAGTACTTGCACGACAATAATGTATCATAAAGTATGTACATGCAGGTCAGTAGCGTGAGGTGTGAGGTGACTTCAGTTGTTAGGGATGCTGTTGAAAAAATAACATTATAAATACTGTATAAGGTTTTGTCACTAATTTGGAATGCACACCACTGGTACAGGTATATTTTGTAAGTGATTTCCTTTCTGCTCCAGTGTCGTCCTCTACTTGGTAAATTAATTTTTTTCTTGATGAATGTTTTTAATTCCTTTTAGTTCATAGTAATTTTTAAGTGGTACAGCAGTGTAGAATATTTATTTTCTTTTTCTACTAAAATAAATTTCATTAAGCACCTTTAAGCCGCGTTGACACGATCCAAGTACGATCCAAGTTGACTTGGACCGAGCGCACTCGTATGAGACATCTTCATAGTAATTATTCATATCCAAGCTAGCTTGGATGAGTAGGACGCGGTCCAAGTAGCTTGGAAGGAGTGATTTGTATGAAGATGTCCCGTACGAGTGCGCTTGGATGGCGCTCGGTCTAAGTGTACTTGAATCGTGGCAACGCGGCTTTAAGTACGATGCAGCCGAAGTCTTGGATAATAATTGATCCTGACATTTAGACATCTTCCCATAACTTTTTGTGCCTCTATGGCCTCCTGGTATGTTAGGGTGCGGGTTTGGGTGATGGGCATTATTTAATTGTTGGTATAGATTTCATCAATAGAAAACACTTTCTATAAAATGTGCTCTATCTTTACGAGTTTATAATAGTATCTAGTGATAGGTACTAGTGAGAGAAAAATCTAATGAATAATAGGCGAAATGCAATAAAAAAATTAACAGATAAAATTCAATGAATATGACAACCTGACCAGTATATTTTGTTTTAGATTGAATGGACGAGTCCAGCCGAGTTGCCACTTTATGATGTTGTAAACTTGTGTGTGTGTCGAGTTGGGTATTTCCCGAGAAAATCTCAATCTCGAGATTCGGGATTTCCAGAAAGGAATTCTCGAGGATTCTCGAAATATCCGGAAATTTATAAAAGAAAAATGCAAAAAATTCGAAAATCAGTGTAAAAACAGAAGAATTCCAATTTTTTATTTATGTAAGAAGACAAACAAAAATAGAAGTAGAAAAACAAAAATAATTCAAAACATTATTTATTAGGAACTGAATAGGATTTCAAAAAACACAGACTGTCAATCGCTGCGTCTGATAATCGCGTACGCTTTTGAGACACAAAAATCCCTGATTTTGTAAAATTGCGCTCATTTTGAGTGGACGTTGGCTTAATTGTGTTAAATGGCCCGATCAGTCTTTGAACGTTTTGTGTTTTCTGTCCACTTTTTTCATATAGAAAAATCGTTTTTCAATTAATATTTGACAATAAAGAAATGTTAAAAATTTCAATTCTTGAGATTCGGGATGGAATATCTCGAAAATTTCTCGATAATTCCCGAAACCCAGCTCTATGTGTGTGTAGTCTTTTACGATCCATATAACAGGTATGTCCAACTTCAAGTAGGCTGTGATCTAGGTACTATAAATTGTCAAAAGTAGCAAAGATTTATCACAATGTTACATTGTCATTCTATAGTTTGAACAAACGTAGGTTTAATATTCAGCTAAGAACACTGAGGCATTAAAAATGAAAATAAAAATCACTTGTCACAAGAAATACTCAAATTCCCATTATTTGTCGTAAAAATAATCGGTTTTGGTCTTTTTTGGGAACTAATTGCACTCATCTATTCTACAATGCAAAGAGTCTACTGCGAATTGTAACGAGAACGCCGATTACGCCTCAGATGAAATCTCGGGGGTTCAAATATTTTATTTTTCTCAATTCTGCATCGGGCCACGAGTGATCCAATATAAATCTAGTTATACGTCGGCTTCCTCATGGTTAATATGAAAAAGACTTACTAATAGGCCATCTTTGGACTGAAACCGTATGCGGTTTCGAACCGTGTGCGATACTAAGCTTATCTTTTCTGTTCATGGAAATATATTTTCACAAAGTGTATTATTTATGTGTATCGTTTATACCATACACTAACACTTACAAATTTAGTGAACATATATTTTCATGAACAAAAATCATAAGTTTAGTATGGCACACGGATCTAAACCGCATACGGATTCAGTCCATGGATAGCCTCTTAAGCTGGTATGGATACTTATAGGAATGGTTAATGATTTAAAATTTCAATGAAATCATATGATATTACAACTGTCTATACACGATTTTTACATGTTCACGATTTTCCTATGGTGCGATAGACCAAAATACATACATACATAATATTAAGTTGATAATGTATGACTGTGTACACCAAAAACTAGTGAAAAAAACGGTAGGAAGGATTAGTTATCATATTATTGTTATTATCATCAACGTGGCGGGTTGAAAGAGATATTCGATATCGGCAATGTGGCATTAATTTATGGAGTCTATTTTTAATATCATTTTCCCCCAGTCATGTTAATTTATGTTGCATGTTGCAAAATTAATAATATATGAAAAGTCAAGTATGCCCACATGTTTTTATGCTTTAATTATGTTACATGTTGAATTAGATGGCTTTGCTATGACGCAACTGATGGGACATTTTTTTTTTCATAAAACAGCCAACATAAATCTTAACGCTTATAACAGTTGCGTGACTTGGAGTGATAACAAATAAATAGCTAAGCCTTTAAAAACGACGATTTTTCGTATTTATTTTTAATATTATACTCAGGTATAAAAAATCGTTCTTGTGTTTTTCCAGCGAGGGTACATTTTAATATAAGCCGTTTTAGTTAACAACAATTTTCTGTATTCCATGTCAAAAAGTCTTTAAAGTTCAGAATAAAACTGCTTTCTCAGCTATTCTACATAATATATACAAGACTTACCAAAAATTAAAGGCCAGATTACACTTTTATATAAGGTTATCAAATAAGAGATATATATTTTTAATTTAACTCTCAATAAGTAGACTGTATAACGAGACGTGTGCTGCACTATCTTGTCGGAACCACATATCGTCTAGATGAAAATCATCTAATAATTCATGCCGGAAAAAAAAACAGTTATCATGTTCTGTAGCCATTACTCCATTAACCAGTAACTGCATTGCCATTGTCGTTTTAAAAAATACCGTCCAGTTACACATACCTGAAACCACACTAAACTGTTAATTTTTGTGGATGTAAAGGTGTTTCAAGAATAGTATGTGAGTTTTAATTACTCCAAATAAGACAATTGTGCTTGTTTACGAAACCATTTTTATCCAAAAATGAGCTTCATCGCTGAAGATGTTTATTTCATAAAATAATGGGTCTGTTTTAAGTTGGTCTAAACACCCCAATCAGAAAAAATTCGATTCTTCGGCTTAAATTATTGTGATAATTGTATTTTACACGCCTTAAATGCAAATCCACACGAAGAATATTCCACGTAGTGCTATAAGTAAGTCAAAGTTCTTGAGAATTACATGTTATTATTTGATTGTTCTGGAATTTCATCTACATTTACATTTTTGACGGGTTGAATTCTTAATATCACACGTAATGCGCGAAATGTAGGTCTAATTCTAATAGATTATTGTAATACCGTACCACTCGTACATTTTAATAATTAGTACATATACGCTGTACAACTGTGTATCTTTTCATGATGATTTTCCAGACAAAACTGAACACAAATGTCAATTTTGGTTGGAATCGAAAAAAATGGATGCTATGACGTTTAAAAATCTATAGAAGGTACTAGGTAACTCTTTAAATACGTGTTACATATTTAATTACCACATTTAAATATCATGTTAATTATATCTAATGGCCAGGTAATACAAACGCGCCAGTCGCGTTGTTGCTCAGTTGAGGCATGGTCTAAAAAGATCATGGCTAGGCGATGCGCGGATTGCGGGTCGCGGGTGCAAATGATGCATGCCGAACGAAATATAATTTGTCATATAAATCCAACATGCGTCCATTTAATGTTCTGTTTATTGTTCTATTAGTATTTCAATTCGTGACACTCAGTATGCGGGTACACAAAGCGCTTAACGTCAGCGGACAGCAGAGCCAGTCCAAAAACAAACATTTTCTTTCTTAACTTTCTTCTTTCAGCACTACGGTGCATGGTTGCAGCATCAGTCCCGTGCGGCTCCGTCTCGGGACGGAATGAGCACTTAAAATCACTTCTTTCAGACACGTTTAAAGCGTCATAGAAAGCGGCCGTGCATATCCACGGTTGTGCATATATGACGGGTGGTGGTGGGCACTTTAACGTATGTTCTATTAGTAACAATAATAATAATATATTCATTGACATGTTTTCTTTTTCAAGTAAATGGGTAACGTTTTTAGTCATCTTTACACGATTTAAGAATTAATACCCCCTTCGCCATCACGAAACAAATTGACGTATTGACACCTCGACGTTCGCTCTCCGAATGCGAGCGAGTCCAAAATTTCGTCGCGCCTAAAGTTGAAAATTATTTGCCGTTTCACCGATGTATCGTCTTAATCTTAGATAGCTGTTTAGTGATTAACGCCACCACAAACCAAACTTTATCAATTTAGACTAAAATTCAGTTAGCAATTTTTTATTGTATTTAAAAAAAAAAAAAAAATTATCCCGCATATTATTCAACACTTATATCAATACCTCTTTATATTCTTTAAATGGTTTTAATCAGATATTATTTTATCGGAATTGTACAACAAAATTATTAATACGAATAGTAAAATATCTAAAGTAAAGTAAAGTGTGTATAGACGACTTCTATTAGTTATGAGTTATGACATTATTAATTATGGATTTCGGTATTCTTTGTCTGCCATTTTGTTTGAAAATCTCCAAGTTCAATATTGAAATAATACGTCGTCCAGTGATGATTAAATGCAGGAAAGGCATCCTGTTTATTTAATTTTACTACATATGGTTGGCCACATCTACCAGATATCTTTGAACCTGTAAATACAATTTTTATTTGTCTACTTTGAGCGCATGATGAATGGCATCGCTGATATCTTAGATTAGACATAACGTGTCAAATATTACAATGTCTACAATATTAAACATTAATTATTATTGTTGAAAGTATGTCTCAACAGCAGTACAAATGTAATAAAAAAATACAAGGAAAAATAATAACAGATGGTAAATTTTCTATACTCATCAAGACCTTTTATTGTCAAAATGTGTTTCGGTTTCAACCATTTATTTCCTCTATAAAACTTTCGCAATCGTTTTATGTTACTTTGCCTAATATAATTAGATGATTATTATTCAATCGAAATTAGTGTAATAGTATGCTAGAAAAAAAATAAGCGGCAGAAAACGAGAATAAAATAGGTCAGTTACTTACCTAACTAATTTACCATATAGAGTCTAATACAATGGGTAGAACGATCTTGTAGCATTGATGTAAGGTAAAATAAGGCCGGTGTTGAAATATATTGTAGAATTTGATGAGCTATCTTATCAATTTATTGTTATAAGTATATAGATATATACTAACGTACCTACGGGTATATTTTTACCACGTTTTTATTAGCTCGTATTCTTGTTTGTAAAGTACAACTTTTTTCTTGTTTGTCCAATACAAATCTTGCAATCGATTTTTAAATAACTTCCCGACGAGCTAGACATTTGAAACTTTTAGAATATATCATAACACGATAACAATGTATTCTTTTAATACTTTTAGCCATCTTTAAGCAGAATTGAATTCATTTCCAGTTAATTATGTTTTGTATGTAAGTTATTTCGGAAAAAAAATCGTAAAAAGTAAAACACTATTATTGGTTGCTAAGGGGTCCTAGCAACTAAATTATTAATATATACGTGCGTTACTATGGAAATCAATATGAAATGTCAAAATGACATTTCAGTATTCTATATTTATTCAGTATTTCTATCAAGTACAAAAAAGAAGTATCTATTAATACATAGAATTGTCAAGTTTATATGATTCAACAGAAAATTTAAAAACGTGGTATATAAAAAGTTATCTTGTAATTATTTTCATTCACTTGTGCGACACCTAATTGTCAGTGGTCCAGTTGTCCTGGGGTTCTGTTGACGTTCTATGAGTGGCGTCCTAATCATTTCTTTTAATTTCATGAAGCTTAATATTCCAAGTAAAACTATATGTACATAGGTACCTATAGCAGAAAGATTTTTTATTTGCGAATTGGAACCTGGAATGTCTGACGTTGTAAACAATATTTGATAATAATATGTCACATTTCGTGGCTAAGTGTTCTCGGCCGTTTAATCTCTATGAAAACAGTTGTCACCACGCACCATCCGCGCTGCGTTTGGGGACTCATCAAAACAAATAGACGATAAATACTAAGTTCTCTTTTTTTCACATAATATGGCGACAAAAAGGCGATAGATACCGTTAACGCATGCGGCAAAAAATACAGGATGTTGTGCTTTTGACAAATTTCATAGTAATTTTAAGAGGATTTTGCCACACTAGTGAACACTTCGTTAGTCTTTTTAGAATAACTTGATGAAATGAAAGACGCATCACATTTTTTTATTTTGTTACACAAAAAAACGCAAATTACAATGTATAATTCATATTTTCATTTCTTTTATTGTTAGTGGGGAGCTTATTACCACGTTTTTCTTAGCTCGTATTTCTGTTTGTCCGATAGTTGTTTGTCCAGTACAAATCTTGCAATCGATTTTTAACTAACTTCCTGACTAGCTAGACATTTGAAACTTTTAGAATATATCAGAACACCTTGCCAATGTATTCTTTTAATACTCTTAGCCATCTTTGTAGAATTGAATTCATTTTCAGTTAATTCTGTTTTGTATGAAAAGTTATTTCGGAAGAAATCCGTAATCCAATCCATTATTATTGGTTCCTAATGGGGTGGTCCTAGCAACTAAATTATTAATATATCCGTGCGTTACTATGGAAATCAAAATGACATTTCAGTATTCTATATTTTGTTTGTTTGTTGCAAAATAGCAAAAAAATGATTTGTTGACAATTGCCTTATTTGTCCTAAATTATTAATACATAGAATTGTCAAGTTTATATGATTCAATAGAAAATTTAAAAACGTGGTATATAAAAAGTTCTTTTTATCTTGTAATTATTTTATTTAATTGTGGTGGATATAATATTTAGTATTATATTAATACAAATGGGTAACAGTTAGCAAGAGCGACTTTTAGAAGTAGGTAAGCTATGATGGTCATAGTACATAATTAAAATAATCCTGGTAGTCAATCATAAATTTTAGAAATTAAAATGGACACAATTCAATGTTTCAACCCGACAAATTTATTCATGTAGGATCATATATTTTTTAGGCACAGTTCGGTTATGAGGAATACGGCGGCAAACACATTTTGGAAATAGCCGATATGTACCATTTTTTTTATAATATAATGTAGAGAGAGTTCAAAAAATGTTACTAAATATGGTAGAAAAGGCGTAGTCAGCAAAAGTGATAGTCGTATGGTACAATGAGTCACGATAATTTCAAGAACAGAGTGCATAAAACTTCATACTAAATAAACTTTGAATTATCCCAAGCCTTTGTTTGCGTGTGTTAGTAGAAGATTCAATACACTCGGATATGTACATTTCATACCCTGCCCGTCATAGTTTTTAAGACTTCTTATAGAATCTTATAAACTTGATACCAAACACAACTTAAATTGTATGATTCAAGTGTCATTCTTTAATATAAAAATAATAACAGACTTGTTATATCCGTACAGTTATTTTTATCATGTTTTGTGGTCATTAATACTCGTAATATATATTCGTGCTTAAACTTGATCTTTAAATTAAAACTCTCGTGAAATAAATATACGTTTTTATAATAATTTCGTTTATTTTATAGTAAAAGAAATTTAAAAAAATATGTACCTAGCAAATCGCTGCTTCTTGCTTATTTAAGTTTGCATTCCCCCGAGAATTGAGTGAATGAAAAACAAACGCTCATGATAGCAGATGCTGTCAACAGTCTCGAGAATAAGCAATTAGTGTTTTTTGTAGCTAACGAAAATACTAATTAATTTAAGTAGGTATTTCAACAGAGATATTTTTAATAATAAACATGTTGCATTGATCACCATTTCTGCTTTTCTGCTACCATTAAAAGACAAAAATAATCATAGCGTTTAGGTTATACCTACCTAGATGGCGTTTTATAGCTCAAATTATAAATATATCACGTGCGGATCAGAAAATACGTACTATATAGGTACTATAACATTATAAGCCGGGACAAAATGACAGACGGCCGGGACTTTGGGACCCTTCGTCAATCTGGGATCTATGGTAAGTTATCTACCACAATAGTAGCGAAGTTCCAAGCTGTATAATGCCGTTCGTATAAGAATTACATCAAATACATAATATTAATAAGTAGATTAACTCAATACGCTGCCGTAATAGTTCTTATAGATATAGAGCACACTGAAAGTTTATTTGTTACACTGACAGACATTTGAAACATTTTACGTCTTAATAATGGATGCAACGTCTGAAGAATAAAATAACCATCTTACATAACCCTGGTCATGGGTCTGCTAATTTATTCAAATTTCATTACATAGTTCGTAAACAGCTAATTAATTTGGTTAAAAATTACGATACAGCGTTCATGTGTGTACAGAATTGTTATCTTATTCTGTAAACAATATTGTACACTTATTCTTATATGTAGTAGAAAAATTATTAACATTACATACATTGCAATGTAATATGTCATTATTGTTTATAACTCTTAGCACTCTCTGGGCCAGACAGTCTGGCCCGAACGATTCTAGTAGGGAGCTCAGCCGGCCAGGGGGTCTGGCCCAGCGCAGGTATACATTTACTCCCCGATTTATCAAAAGTGTATGCGAATTCTACGAAATGTTATTGCCGACAAATGTAGTTAAACATTATAACATCCAGGATAAACCATCAAATTTACATTAGTATCAACCGTTGGGTTGAATAAATTCACGGAAAAATTGATGTATCTATTCACCTGATTAAATATTTGCAATTTTCAAATATTTTTGAGACAGTCTATCGTAATATCCTATAAGGGGCGGACTTTTATTGCTTTTCCCTCTTACAATGACCATATTATTTGTTTGTATTATGGGACAGGTATTTTTCTAACTCCTTGTATATTATTAATTTATTACTATAAGGCATAAAGTCCATTGACGCAGCGAGTGCGGCGCTCGCGCAAAATTTCTACAAGTGGCGCGTAAATCAACGAAAATACAACGTAATCAAATACGGCAGCGCCCACTGGATTTGACGACGCATTTTACGCGCGCGCCGCATGAATCATCGTTTTTTCGCGAATCACCGCTTCTCGGCGATACGAATGAAAGAAAATACAATGGAGTCCATTCATTGAACACAGCGAGTAAAAACAAGCTGCGCGAGGCATCGTCGATCGACGGGCGGAAAGCAATTATTTAATTACAGAGAAGTCATTGTTTTATTTTATTGCGTGTTCAGTTTATCGCTGGTTGAATAATGTCATCGTAAATTTTAATTACAAGTCCCGAAATAATATAATATTTTTATTGCTTTGTTATGAGAGGCGCTGTAATAATATTTATTTTGTGCTGCTTGGGCCGCTTATAACATAGGTGAAGGGTAATGCGCGGGAAGAGACGTGTGATTATGGTTATGAATAAACACTGCATGCGCGGACTTCGCGCGCCCGACGCGTCCTGTGGGCATTTTCGCTAATGCATAAAGCCCATTGACGCAGCGAGTGCGGCGCTCGCGCAAAATTTCTACAAGTGGCGCGTAAATCAACGAAAATACAACGTAATCAAATACGCCAGCGCCCACTGGATTTCACGACGCATTATACGCGCCCGCCGCATGAATCATCGTTTTTTCGCGAATCACCGCTTCTCGGTGATTCGAATGAAAGAAAATACAATGGAGTCCATTCATTGAACACGGCTACCAAAATTACGCTGCTCGAGGCGTCGTCGATCGACGGGCGAAAAGCAATTATTTAATAACAGAGAATCATTGTTTAATTTTATTGCGTGTCAAGTTTATCGCTGGTTGAATAATGTCGTCGTAAATATTAATTACAAATAATATAATATTTTTATTGCTTTGTTATGAGAGGCGCTGTATTAATAATTATTTTGTGCTGCTTGGGCCGCTTATTACATAGGTGAAGGGTAATGCGCGGCACGAGACGTGTGATTATGGTTATGAATAAACGCTGCATACGCGGACTTCGCCCGCTCGACGCGTTCTATGGGCACCATCGCTTAGATATTCTTAATACATACAATAATTTCAACATGAGGTGTCATATTATTATCAGTATCATTTATTAGCTAATATCGAATGTGTAATCAAATACCCAATGTTAATGGGGTATATGAATGCTTTTGATTGCTTATCTTAATCTTTCCATTGTTATTTACATTGTAATGTGAATGCCTCATTATTTTTGTATGAAGTAAGTATGTTGAGTTACACTTCTCTTATCAATCTAAAAATCTAACAATGCACTGCGTAATATGATTATTTATAATCTTAATACCCTTTCAACTTCAGTATTGTTCAGTATCGTCGCGACCATGACCGTAAATACGTGCATCTATAGTAACGGTTAAAAAATCAATATCCAACACAATATAATCTATTATAAGTATATTACATTACAATCTAAAAAAAGTCGGTTAAATAATATAAATTCGTGTATAATGAAGTTCATCTCGCCGTTCCATAACATTACCTATTAATAATTATAAATATTTACAGTAAATAACGTGATTAAGAAAATAATTAAATAACAATAACAATGGAAAACTACAAAAATGTCAATGAAAATAACGATAGTCATCATTTCAATAGAAGTGAAGACGAAGATTTGGATACATTTGATAATATTGAACGTGTATTTATTCAAGGAAGACATTCAATAGATCCAGACCAGCGGTTAAATCACGTCAATCTACATGTTATTATGCCTGATGTACAGAAAAAATCAGACGGTGGCCGCGCGGTTTAAGCGTTGGACTATGACGCCGTGGGTCCCAGGTTCGAATCCTGGGTCTGGCAAGTACACATATTGTTTTTCAATTTGTGTGTGAGTCAGGGTATGGACCTAATAGGTTGAGCAAGTGGCTGACATCCATTTCTCGTAAAAAAACAAAATCTGTTCATATAAACCTCTACTCTGTGGAGGCCCATATGATCCTTTTAGGATCGAACATGGTCGGACAGAAAACAATATAAGGATTGCGTTGTTTGAGGTTCTAATAGGAAAGGAAATCAAAGAAAACGAACAATATATTATTGTAAAACTTGCGGCTTGTAACAAACCGGCACTTCATGTGGGCGGATGGATGCTTTGAAAAATATCATACTTTGAAAAAATATTCCGATTAGTGCAAGCAATGACATTAATATGGACGAAGCATCTGGAAAAAAATGACACTCACTTTTTTGTCGGGTCTGCCGAACGGCATAATCTGTTCTAACGCCATTACAATAAAGGTGATATTGCTATAAATTCTCGATGCTTCTTGTCGGGTCTGCCGAATGGTTCGGTTCGAACGGGTTCGCTCAAACGAACATTGATACTAGAAACACTGTTCTAACGCCATTACAATAAAGGTGATATTGCTATAAATTCCCGATGCGTGATATTGCATAATGGATATTGCGTGACGTCTACCTATGCACGTGCGAACGTTACGTTTGAATTTACTTGCTAGGTACTGTACTGAGTGCGTCGTCCATTAATAATGCCATTGAGTGCAAGTTACATTGGTTTAATTTAAAGTTTAAATCGTAAACTATTTTTATTGTTATAACAACATTTAAAATAAATATCATTAATTAAGTAAGTACATTGTAAATGTTATACTTTCTACCCAAAGTTACACCCCTTTTACGTAAGTAGCCTATAAACAAATTAATACCAGACGTCATTTTGAATATTACAGCCAATTAATAGTTTGCATGCGAAAAAAATTGCAATGAGTCACAGGATAAATAAAAAGAAACTGCTCCAAGAATTTAAGTACCATTTACGGTTATATGACCTGTGTTCTGAACTATGAACATAATATATTGGTAATTAATATATGACTATACAACATATTTAAAGCATACGTATTACTTTTAGTAAATTTAAGTCCAATAAAGCATTTTTTTTTGCGAATCGTACCAAAAACCCATTGCATCAGTAATGGTCATACGAATCGTCAAACACGGTGTCCAAAATCTAATGACGTTTTTTTTAATATCAAATTTAGAAAAATGAGTTTTTCTTGTATATTCAGGTACTACAGACAAATTTATTGACATTTTCACTCCAGTATCAAGTTATTATTTAATATACACATCAGAAGTTTTCTACTTTAAACATCTAAAAGAAAGTCCCGAATTTAGATCAGAGTAGCTAATACGTTTTGAAAAAAATTGAGCAGAGTGGTAAAGGTAAGGATCAATAAATTATTCAAGGGTAGGTTTTCGAAAAGCCGGAGTCCCCGGCAAACGAAGAACGTATTGGGTCAATACTAGCAGTCCATCCCTGCTTAAAGCAGCGACATATTGTTTAACAAAAGCATCATTCACGTCCAGTGAGGTCCGTGGGGGTAGGCAGATTGAGCGTCGCTTGGGGCCGGCAGTTACTCGAAGGGCGGCAAATTGAGGAAAATCATTTGGAATATATAGAAATAGCTACCTAAACTTAGTAATAACGAAAATATCTTTCCATTAAAAAATTCAGCTCATTGGTTTTGTCGGATTTGCGAAATTTAGTTTACATCCGTTGCCCTTCGACGTCCTTATTAGTCTGATATTTTATTAGTAATGTATCCATACAACACATTTCTTAGATATTGGATGGATGGAAGGATGATAAAAATAATGTATAAAAAATGATGCGGCATTTCGGCGCTGCTTAGGGGCGGCATTTTATCTAGGGACGTCAATGTCTACGTCCGATGATAGATATAGCACAGAAAGAAGACGTTGTGAATATTTGATACCTAAAACAAATCACAAGTACAGCAACCTATCATAACCCTAACCTAAGTTATGTTGCTTTCGATTTTGTTACGTAGTTTGAAAAGATCACAGACATCAGATATTTATGACTGTGTCCGTAAAGCATACAGGCTCCAATTACTGTTGTGCTTTTTAGTAAAATAAAACCTGAAGCCGTTTCTTTTTGTGGCAGTCACGTTTAGATAATCGTTATTATGATAGCACCTGTAGCTGTTGGGCGCATTAATGTGACCCGTCATCCGCAAATCTCTCGAATATGTGTTTTCTTTGCCGCTAAATTTAATAATAATCGCCATTGCAAGTTGCAAGCGAATTCCCGCGTCGTCAAGCGAGGCGTGACGAATAAGTCCGACCGGTGTTGACAGCCCGCTGACTTATTGTCACAGTTATTTATTCACGCGACGCCTTCGCGCGGGAAATATATTTTATTCCCCGCTGGCAACACTCGCCGGATTCGGATTTCAAATTTTCAACGAAGCAGTAAAGTTGTGGATTTCAAAAAGAGCATTAACAAAGACCATCGATAGATCAAGAGGCAGTGAAAGAAATAAGTATACAAATTGGATATTGATGTAGGTAAGGATTTTGGTATGAACACACCATTAGCTGATAACTTACTGATTTAATTTAACTATTTTACTATCTAGCTGAATTACCGCTGTCAAAATAGTTATCTATTTAAAACAAGAAAGTTATCACTTCTCTTATAATTATTGCCATTCCACATCAAGACGAGTTGGTAGATGTATCTAAAAAAAAATTGAAGGCAACACTGATGGGGGCCTTGCATGTTTTTTGCATAGGGGCCCGATATGTCTAGTAACGCTACTGATCTAAGCACATATTATTATATTCTTCTTAGTTGTTCCCTCGTGGCTGAGGATCATGGCCGCTTTTGAATGTCTTCCCTCTTTGTCTCTCAGGGCAAAGTGAATGCTGCCCCCAATCAGCTCCTTCACTTGATCGCTCCAGCGTGTCGACGCTCTTCCTTTGCTTCGCCAAGTCCTCTCCAGGTTGTCCGATCCGCGCCGAACAATATGTCCAAAAACGTATTATATTGATTGTTATGATACTTTTTATATTGATTGAAAAATAAACAACGATTTCTTTCCGTCATCCTCCACATCGTTTTAGGCGTACCTAAAACGTGGCGTAGTAAACAAGAAACGCACTTTGAAGTTTTCTACTAAGTTCTAAGGCTCTAAAGTTCTAAGAGTCCCAGGCAGACGTTCTACACGAGTACATACTGGACCGCACAATGGCGTAATTTAAATAAATTTTCGGCGTTCGAAAGTCGCAACCGATGATAGACAAGACGAGCATTTTAGCTTCTACTTTACTGTCTTTACTGAAAGTGCTCAGCCGTAGTGTTTTGGTGGGCGCGGCGCGGTGGCGTCTTACGAAACTCAAACGTATAACCGTGTGTGAAATGTTCGTATACAGTGTCTTTTTTGGGGCATAATACACACGGTTATACATTTGAATTTCGCAAGACGCCGCCGCGCCGCGCCCGCCAAACCACTACGGCTGAGCACTAAGCATCGCAATCGGCGTTCACATAACGGCAACTCAAAGGACTGTTTTATATTCCCTATTTATTTGATCCCTTCACTTACTTTAACGGCCTTTAGCAAAGTGCATCAAAAATAAAATGACAACCCCTCCCATGTTTAGTTTCAAATTTAATCAAAAGGTATTTGTTATCGAATCTATCTTAAACAGATAAACGATAAAAAAAAACTTCTTTATCATCCATATCTACTAACCAGCGCCGCAGGCAAAAAGTCTAATTTTCAAGGAGCCAACTCTCAAACGTATTATTGTTATTCTGCATTCATTTATTTGCCACCTCGTATAATGTCTTACCCAGGGAAGGCACCAATTTAAAACATCAAACATGCTTCATTTTATACACCCTCATTATTTATAATCATATAGGTATGTCTTAAATAATTTCTGATATTATTAGGCACTGTTTTATCAGTGATAATTTAGATAATTAAAAAAAATCATTATACCTACCTAGTTCTCTGTAGTTCGTTATAGAAACTTATAATAAGGTAACCTAACTAGGTTTGTAATAAATCATATTATAATATTATATTAAAACAATGTTTTGTGTAATTTTATATCTTGCAATGAAAGGGTTGAGAATAATATATCACATTGTGAGTTAATAATATTAATTTTATATGTCAGTGGAGAGGTGTGCGAGCTTGTACTTACGACCGGTAGGCGGCTCTGTGGTTGATTTACAATAATGTACTAAAACTGTCAACGTAATCAGTTGCTCGACCTGCCTCGATACTGCATGCCACGTGAAATTAACTATATCTTTTGAAGTTTACCAGAAATACAAAGAGGGGCAGCCACTAATTTGAATGTATGACATACATAGATAATGCATAGATACCTAACTGGAAAATTTCGGTTTGTAATATTAATATTTACCTTTACCATTGTAAATTATAATCACTGTTGCCAAATTTAACAGGACAATTTCTACAGTTTCACTAGTAATCAAAACTTTTATGTGTTCCGTTTACAATAGGTATCGACATTATATTATTACAATAAAAATATTATATTTTCCGATATTTAGTCGCAGTATCGATGTTGCTGTTTTTTTTTGAGCTGAGTTTCGTCTTAAATTTTCTATTATATAGAACATTCTGTTATTTTTTGTTATAAAAGAATGTAATTTTAAATAGCCATTCAATTTGCGTATAGGTATGTGAGATTGATATAATACAAATGCTAATCCATACTAAGAATAAAAACATTATATTTTCTCGCGAACGACATGTGGAATTCGTTTATAATGGTAACAATGAAATTCTATTCAAACAAACATCGCTAAGTTTATTTAAGTTTTTTATAATACCTACGTATAATTATCGAGTCAGTGATAAAAACGTCGATTGACATTTCGAAGTGTTTCCAATAATTATTGTTTGTTTATAGTTAGATATTCGTTTGGAAAAAGGTATATATTCTAGTTCTAAAAATAAATTGGTTGCACAAAAAAATACTCTGTACTATGGAAAAAATTACAAAAATATGAAACAGACAACCCATACTAGTGGCAGAGGCAGTGGAGGAGGGCTGTTAATATTGACATACAATGTTTAGTTTGCGCTATTTATGTCTGATATTAACAACCTAACGCCATCCTTCGCCACTGACCCATACCTACTATATTTTTTTGCAGAGATATTGTAATTTTACCCAAGTTTTTTTAAAATGTACTAAGTGTACTTATGTGAAAGAGAGATTTTGCAGCACTTTGGCGAACATCTTCTTCTTCTTCTTCCACCCTGTCACGTCCCAACATTGGGGCATAGGGAAAGCACAAGTTGGCGCCACTTCCCTTGGTCCATCGCCAACTCTTGTGCCTCCCGCCATGTCAGACCTGCAGCACGTAGGTCGCTCTTGTAGCACCGCTGCAGGGTGAGGGAGGGCCGGCCACGGCGACGGAACCCTTGAGGCTGTGTCACAAGGGTACGAAGTGCCGCACTCTTTGGCGGCATCCGGAATACGTGTCCCAACCACGTAAAGCGTCTCTTCGTGATAACTTCAATCATCGAAGGCTGTTGTGTCTGCTCACGAACTTGGCGAACATACTTCCTGGTAATTCACAGTAAGAGTATGTATTTATTAAAAACTACAATGTTCGAATAATATTATTAATTTTCTCAATATTCAATCGCAAATAAATAATTTATATTGTACACAGTGTTCGCAGTGTTGATAATAATTTAACAACCGATTATACCAAAGTGGCACAAGTCGGTTTAATGTCACCCCTGATCCACCAGAATCACTTCGTGAAATGGACTCGTAACATACCTACATATTTGTTTCGAGAACGTTTGACTCTTTGGTTATTTAGCATGAAAGAGGCATGAATCGAATTATCATTAAGATCAAGAGAATCCACGGAGAAGGTAGCTTTGATTAATGCCTTCCATGTTTTTTTCAGTTGGTATTTATACTTGTTACTTTATACCATTATAAGTAGATACATATGTTATCTTTAGACTTATGTTCATTAATAAGCAGGCAACTAATTTTTAAAGTTATTTTCAGAAGAGATTTTACGACTTGAGACAAGTGCTTTTGGGTGCAAAAGTATTAACATGGTGGCTTTGTTCTCTGTATCATCAAAAGATGCAGTTAAACAGATGCAGGATGTTCTCGTTAATATTTAATTGCTCATAATAAGTTAGGTAGGTACCTACCGTCATACTTTCTCCAGGCTTACATGAAAGTAACGTTTTGTTACTAGCGTTTATAATTATAAATACCATTAATTTCGCAATTTCTACTAGGTATGTCCAGTGACGTCCCTAGACAAAATGCCGCCCCTAGGCAGTGCCAAAATGCCGCCACATTTTTTTATGCAGTAGGTACTTTTTATCGTCCTTTCATGACTCCAATATCTAAGAAATATGCTGTATGGATACATTACTAATGAGTAATGAGATATATACCACAAAATCTAATTTAAATGCCATCTCTGGTCCAATAGACAATATTGCGAATCTACGGTTTCAGATAGGTACATTTAAAAATACACTTGACAACTTTCAAAACTTACGAGTGACTGGTAAATATATTTTGATCATTTTTTAAATTAGGTATGCACGTGTCATTGCTATTCACCAAGAACGTGACGTTCAAGGACAACGGAAGTAAACTAGGCATCACGAACCCGACAAAAAATACAGTCCTGTTAAAACTTCTACAGTGCCTAATTAATAGATTTTGTTTCCAACCAGTGAGCTGAATTTTATGGAAAGATATTTCCGTTATTACTAAGTCCAGGTAGCTATTTCTATATATACCCTCTCCTATTCTATATATAATACTCCTCGAATTGCCGCCCGTTGGGTAACTGCCGCCCTCAAGCGACGCTCAATCTGCCTACCCTCATGGGACGTCACTGGGTATGTCAAAAGGACGTTAGTGACAATTTGCAATTTTATAAGAAAGCAGTTTCAAAAAAGAGTTTTATTTGGTTCTTCATGTATTTTTCACTAACTCACGTCAAAAAATAGTTGCAAGTTTTACCGCGAATTACGCCGAAGCATTCTAAATCAATTTTTCACAAATAACTATTTTTTTGCCAAAATTACATAACGCCATTTTGGCTCAATACCCTCGATATAAATGGTAAAACTGAAGCATTTTATATTGTTATAAAAAGAAACTAAGCACAATATTTTTATTTGTTTGCCGCAGAATAATTGAGAGGACTACAATTTTAAAATATTTGACAGCGAATGGACATAGATTTTAGTATGGGTTGACTTGGTAAAAATATTCTAGCATTGGCAGGGTTGTTTCAAAATATAAATAAAATTGTAGCTTTTCATATACTTCATCTTAATGGAATAAGAGTTTATTCAACATCTTTGGTGTATCAGTAGGTACATAGAGGAGCCACTTCCTTGTATGCAATATGTGCAGCGCACACAGGCTATGATGCTTTACGATTATTACATGTATTTATTATAATACTGTATCGATTCAAGTAGCGAACTATGACCTGCTTAGGCCGGTGGTACATGCTAAAAATTTCACTTAGATTAAGGGTGTACCAATGATAATCGGCACAACTTGTCAGTGGTTTACGCCCGACTTTAGTTTTAAGAAATTAATTATACCATCAACTCTAATTATTATTATATGCCTGTCAATGAATGTGTGACAAAGGTATTTTTCGCCATATTACCTATATATATATATATCGGCAATACGTAATGTTAAAGCATAATATATAATTATTGTTTATTAGAATACGTTATATTCAACCTTTGGTATTTTTCCTACAAAATATTTCCCCGTTATACTACTGGCATTGAAAAAGATGGACAGTACTTAAATTATGAGAATTAAAAAAACTATAATCGCATTCCGGTTCAATCTGAATAAAAAGGGGGAGAGATATTTGAGTCCCCTTTTTTAAAAATCAGTATATATGTACGTACTTGTTCATAATATTATAGTAAGCATGGCTGGCACCTGCGGCTCTCAACAGTTTTTTTTATAATGAATTAATTTTGTTTTTTTTGTACTTAAATTTATTTCTAAGATACCTACTTGACTCTATATTAGCATACTTTCTATAGTAATAAAATTAAAACTTATCAATATTACATACAATAATGTTATACCTATTAACATTGTATGTGGTATAAATGTGGGTATTTTAGATTTTATATTTCGTTTAGATAATGATAGCTGTAAACGGGATAATCAGTTACTTACACACTCAGACCGCGATGCAGAACAGTTTTGATTAAATTGAACTTGGTAATAAACATAATCCAGAGTCGCTAATGTAGCTCGATTAAAGACACACAACGATGCAAATTAGTTTGATTGGATCCAGCAAGAACAACCCCAAGATTTCAATAAAAAATAAATAAACAAAGTTCTTAAAATACAAAATATAAATAAAGGGATATCAAAATGATAAATATAATATAAATATGTTAAATTTATTATGAGAAATCATAGATTATAGATTAATAGGTATGATTGATCACACAATAAGTTGAATAAAGAATTGACCCATCGTAAACACGCCAACGTCATAGATATGTAGGTAAAGATATTTTTCCGCATTTCAACAATGTTGACTTAATATAAAACAAGGTTTTGACATTTTATTCTATACCAACATTGCTAAATGCTTATATTTATTTGTAAAACTTTTTTGTTAAAAAAAATATCGTTTTTAAATTATTATGTCTATTTTTTCTTTTCAATCGCATGCCATGCAAAATCATCTATCTCGCATGCCACTAGTGGTACGCGTGCTATAGGTTCGCCACTACTGCACTAGGTAATTCAAAATTTAAAAAGTCCAACTTTAGAGCCGACAGCCAATAGCTTTCAAAATTTTAATACATGCCATGTAATCGCATTAGCACATAGTTTATATATTATTATCTGCGGTAAAATTTATTCGACAATCCTTACTATAATAGTATCATTCTTAAAATAACGTAATATATTGTTACAGAAAAATGTTAATATTAATTGATTAAATATAGCCAAAGTTTGATATCCATGCGCATCTTCTAGAGTGAATATTTTCTACAAGGGTATACGAATTACGTGTCACTCATAATTATAGCATCAACAGTAAAATCCTCTCTAAAGCTGCCCGTTTTAAGAGTCCTTAAGTGACCGATGAAAGACAATCTTTTTATTGATTATTATGGGTAAACATAGTACAGGTTTGGCCACTTATGTTGTTCAATATTATTAGTTGGGAAACACAATCATTAAACTAATACCAAATTATTATAGCAAGTTTCAGTTTTTTTTTTAAATAATTTTATGGACTATAATAATTATATATCATTCATTTATTATGGTCTCTTTCACTTTTCTTTAATAATATTTTTATTTAAACTGAAGAGTAAATGCAAATTAATGTAATAATATATTGATGTTGGCGGCTCTCGTGGTGAAATGCGTAAAAGTGCGGCCACACCGGCAACAAGTCGCGCGACAACTCGTTAAATTTTACGATAATTATCATGCTTATCGTAAAATTTAACGAGTTGTCGCGCGACTTGTTTTCGGTGTGGACCCGGCATAAGGGGCAGGCCTTCATCCGGGAGCTCTGGAATCGACCAGTGGGTCTATTCTATGCTTATCGACCGCTAAAGTGATAAAGTGAAAAATATTATCAAACTTAGGGTAGGTTTGTATCAAAATATTAGCACTTATTGTAACAATTACACGAAGCCGGTTTTTATTGTTGCAATAAGTGCGATATTTTAACAGCAGCAAGATAGGTGCTGTTAAAATATAGCACTTATTACAACAATAAAAACCGGCTTCGTGTAATTGTTACAATAAGTGCTAATATTTTGATACAAACCTACCCTAAGTTTGATAATATTTTTCACTTTATCACTTTAGCGGTCGATAAGCATAGAATAGACCCACTGGTGAGGACAACAATATATTTATGTAATTTTATCAAAGCTTGCGTGTTTGTGATTTTTCAAAATTACTAACAACCACTTTGTACGAAAAACAAGGACATGGTTATTAATAATAATAACACTATATTTTGTATTGATATATAAAAAGAGTTTTACTTGAATTTACTACAAATGTATTTTTGATTAATTTAATAAAATGCAATTTTTTTAGTACTCGTCCGCCTCCCCTGTCACTTTTAGGCGGACGAAACCGGTCCAAATTTATTAAATAATAAAAGTGGAATAAGTACTAAAACTGTTTGCGTTTTATTAAATTAACTAATAATACAATGTAGTTCCACCATATATTGACAGTTAACACAAGAAAATAAATCAAAAGTATTTGATTAATACTAGTTGATTATCAGTGAGCCGTAGATTAAAATCTCCTAATTATATTTTCCAGCAATCCCTGAATTTCGCCGCCTGTAGTACTAGTGTATTGAGAGACCATTTCATTTGGTAGGACCATAGTGTAGGGCGTGTAGGGTGTAGACGACCCCCACATGTTTACTGACTATGAGCCTTTCCAAATTTTTGCAATAATTTCTGACTGACAAAAACTGAAAAACTCTCTCGACACGTAGTTTAGAGAGCCGGTCTTTCAAATTTTTCTTCCAGTGCGGAGATATTCTTACTCCTAACCGTTCATGGAATCCTAAACACGTATCTCCAATACCACACTTTTATGATGCGATAATATTAAGTTTTTTTTTTCTTTTATGGTCCAAGCCTCAACACTATAAAGAAGTACGGAAAATATCCGAGTCTTGACCAGGTGAACATTGGTCCATTTTGATATGACATTACTTTTCATAGTTCCAAGTGTGTGATTGCTCCAGTTGCGATTCCTATTTTACAATTATTAATCTACTTTGCATCCTCTGGTGTTAAATGAATATATTATTTTAGTACCATTAGAAGGTTAACAAATAATACATGAGGGTTAAATATTATATTATATAATTAAAATTACATATTTTAGACCACCAGCATATGGCATAAAAAATGTAAATAACCCAGTTATCGATACCGGAAAACATATCACTATAAACGTTATATTTATTTTAATTAATCTTTCTTTGAGAGGAAAACTTTCAAAATACTTCTCAATTAGTTACAGGAAATATAATAGTAATGCTATGATAATATTATTTTGTAGGTGTAATCTACCAATGGGTTTTTTTGTTAAAAATCGACGTCTATAAAGCATACATAATTAATTGATCTGTCTCAAGTTTTTGGGTATTATTATCATTATGTACGTGTTAGATATTTATCTGAATATTGATTAAATTACTTTTTTTTTATTCAATAATGAATATGCACACGATTTCAGAACGTCAGAAAATATTTTGATCTATTTTAATGGTCATGTTTATACTTTTTCATAATGTATGTTCTGCTTAATCATATTATTAAGTATGTAAGGAGATATCGATTATATCAACTTCTAAAATGTGGTTAAGGCTTTCTAATCACTGTGACTGAATGATAAAAAAGTGTACTTATTAGACAACTATCTGACACTAAAATGAAGTCTTTAAAATAATACAAACAACAAAAAAATTGACACTAAGTCGGTTAATATAATATTTAATTGAGCCATGTTCGACGTCCATTAACGATTTATATCCGTTGCAAGTGAATATATTTAAAATTATATTAAGTGATGTCGAATACAATCCTCTCAGTCGTGATTTGACGGCTTAATTCCCAGCCAACATGTTTTTCGGCTTAGCTTTCAAATGGAGCAGAAAAAAAGCTTTTAATCTGCTTAGGTATTATTATAACACTTAATGCTCTATTATATTTTTATTTGATACCAGTTGGTACCATTCTTTTTGAGTAACTACCATTTTATATCCTGCTAATTTATGTTTAAAACAAATAATATAATATTAATACTATCGACCGAAGGTACTTGATGGAATTTGAATTTAAATCCATTAAAATAATATAATATGCTTACTTTGGTATTCCATTCAATTTAATATGTATGTACCTTCCTTTTGCGAAGGGTGGAGGGAGGCTATTAAGATCAGACATAAAAATAGCGCACAAAAAACTCTGTCAGTCATAGGTACGTATTTGTTTTCATTGAAATAAGACTACAATTTACATACGGTGTTGATTAGTTTTTGAAAATTCAATTAAGCCCTGCGAAAACACCCCTTAATAAATAATAGTCAAAAAATACTCGTCTATCTATAAAATTTTGTAATGAAATCATACATAACTTTGAATATTTTATAGATAGAATAATCATTGTTATTTATTAAAGTTTGGTTTAGAGGCAGAGCTTATGAATTTAAAAAAGAACCAACAATATATGACGTAATATGTAGGTATTCTTAATCCAACGAAAACAAATAAGTATGAATGAAAGAATGTGTACAATTTGGTCGTATCGACCAGAGTATACCAAAACTATTATGTTTTGGTTTAGGCAGGGTTTAATTGATTTTTAAAAACTAACCAACACCATATGTGTTATTATGTACATTGTCGTATTAATAATTCATAAGTACATCATTTTTGAAAAACACTTTCTGAGAAAATATATTATAACCAATAGAAAAAATCTTTTAGGAAAAAAGTAAGCCACCTCGGCAGGGAATCGAACCCTGCATCTCCCGGGTTTACGCCCCATCCGCGCATTACCTCCATGCTACGCGGTGACATACTAATTGCGACAAATTTTAACTATTGGCCACTTTTAATACCCACTCATCAGCGCTCTTCTAAATCAAGCTACTATGTTATATGCTACTATTAAGTGTTTTCAAAATTATGTATGTTTTATTCTTCATTATAGACAAAAACAAACAATATTTGCAAGATACTCATTAAGAATAGTATAATAGTGTTTCACGACTAATAAGTAATGTCATACGCAAGATACAAGTAAAAACGAATTTATGATAAACAAGATGTTAATTTTAAAGAAAATCTGGTGCAATATTCTAATTCTAACCTTTTTATGAGAAATTTTAAGCTGTTTACGAGTTCAAAAACGCTAAATTTAACGCTATGTTATGCCATATGCGAGCTTTGTAACGTTTTAAAAAAACAGTATGTTATTAACATGCCGCAAACCAACTTTGGAATATTGTTCACATAAGACTTCTTTATGCATGCGTTTATATTTTATTTTACAACGTTTTTAGCTCGTATTCTTATTTGTCCGGTACAAATCTTGCAATCGATTTTTAACTAACTTCCCGACTAGCTAGACATTTGAAACTTTTAGAATATATCAGAACACGATGCCAATGCATTTTTTAATACTTTTAGCCATCTTTATAGAATTGAATTCATTTTCAGTTAATTCTGTTTTGTATGAAAAGTTATTTCGGAAGAAATCCGTAATCCAATCCATTATTATTGGTTGCTAATGGGGTGGTCCTAGCAACTAAATTATTAATATATCCGTGCGTTACTATGGAAATCAAAATGACATTTCAGTATTCTATATTTTGTTTGTTTGTTGCAAAATAGCAAAAAAATGATTTGTTGACAATAATTGCCTTATTTGTCCTAAATTATTAATACATAGAATTGTCAAGTTTATATGATTCAATAGAAAATTTAAAAACGTGGTATATAAAAAGTTCTTTTTATCTTGTAATTATTTTATTTAAATGTCGTGGATATAATATTTAGTATTATATTAATACAAATGGGTAACAGTTAGCAAGAGCGACTTTTAGAAGTAGGTAGGCTATGATGGTCATAGTACATAATTAAAATAATCCTGGTACTCAATCATAAATTTTAGAAATTAAAATGGACACAATTCAATGTTTCAACCCGACAAATTTCGCCATCTTTAAGTAGAATTGAATTCATTTTCAGTTAATTCTGTTTTGTATGAAAAGTTATTTCGACACCATTATTGGTTGCTAGAGGGGTCTGGGGTCCTAGCAACTAAATTATTAATATAGGTATACGTGCATTACCATGGAAATCAATATGACATGTCAAAATGACATTTCACTATTATTTCTATCAAGTACAAATTTTTTGATCGTTTAAGCTAGTCAAGTCAAATTTATATGATTCAACAGAAAATTTAAAAACGTTTGTAAGTATATAAAGAGTTCTTTTTATCTTGTAATTATTTCATTTATCGTTCTGAACGAATACTTATTTAAAATCTTTTAATATCCTTGTCTATATTTATATTACAGAAACACAAACGGTGTTGCATATAAGGATAACATAAAAATATCAATTCAAAAATGTGTGTAGTAAAATTCTCCGATTTGTTTACTACATGGAGATTGATTTGACATAAATATGAATTGTCATTGATTTTTATGTGATTTTTAAAACAATGAAATGTGCGCTGAGTGCTATTAACAGAAGTCCCGTCTCTGTTCGCAACCAGCTGTGTCTACCGAACATCTACCTACATAAAAGTTTCAATTTTACTAAAAGGGCCTGCTTACTGTCTTTTGCAGTCTGGTTTGGATATCAAAATATATTATACAAGTTCCTGCCTCTCCTAACACTCGATGATTTAATGTTAAATTGTGAATATTTCAACGGTCGATTAATTTATATACCATAACATAACACTCTTTTCGATAACTTTATCGATTAATTTAAGTATTATACACATGGGAAAAAAATCACCAAAGATGTTGAATATTACAGATCATGGCTTCTTTCGTTTCCCTAACAAACCGATAATCTAAATCTATAACTAGATCTATATCTTTGACTATAATCTAGATTCTAGAGCGTGTGATTTCTCAACCTTTTTCATTTTCCAAAAATCTAGACTTTTCTAACTCAAGAATATTTTTTTTTTTTAGAGAAATCGACATTATTACGACGAAATTATCTTTTGTCGATTTTTTTTCAGTTTTTGATCCTTCAATCAAAAAGTAAAATTTATTTCGACCAAAAAAAAATACAGAAATATTCCGATAAGATCGAAAGTTGAGACATTTTTTTTAACTCTTCCGGCCATTCTTTGTAACTGGGAAATTTAAAAAAAGTCAGTTTAGAATCAAAGACGTGGCCGGTTTACCGAGATTTTTTTTTGAGAAATTCCTTACAAATATTACCCGAAGAATAAATGTCATATGATTAGACGGTATTTGTTTATTAGTAAGGTGGTATTTTGTACATTGTCCATTTTGGACACAGACCATCTTCAACTTATACCCAAACCAAACCGTTGATATTATAATAGGTAATATATACCAAGCAGGACAAATCGTTTCAATTATTACACATCGAAAGGTTGCCAAATACACCTAAATATCATTATTTAGAATATTTAGATGAAAACATGCTTGCTATATACGACTTTCATTTTTCTTTTTTACATTTCTCCACATCAATTATGCAGGCGAATACCGTATGGCGCAACGAACGTTAGACACCTTTCATAGTTGTGATGGAAAGTGTTTTCTTTTCATGGCATGTATGTATGGTATATGTATATTACCGAAACGTCAAAATAGCTAGCTGTCACTAGTAATTTATAGTTGCCATGTTTTAATCAGCCGACTTGCAGCACATTATTTTTAATGGAATCTAATGCCATTAAAAATGTAAAAATATAGTACCTAAGTAGTGAGCGGTTCTATTGTCTACCTACATTTTCTAATATCTTATATTCAGTTTCTATCGTATTAAAAAAAACAAAGTTTAGCCAAACGCCGCTGCAAATTGACGCAAACTGCGGTGCCGCAACGCACATCTTGCCTGGTCCAATCATTGAAATCAGAGAAGATCAGCGTTGCGGTAGGTACCGCAGATTACGTCAATTTACAGCGTCGTCTGGCTTGCACCTTACAACGGCGATTTTGATATGAAAGTGATATTATAAACAGTGTTCATGAAAAATAACTAACATAATTATTTGATACATTTGTTAACACAATGTTTTCCGATCAATTAGACCTAGAGTATATGCTTTATAACTTACTCCGGCTCTAGGATAAAAATGATGTAATATATTCTAAAAATATTGTTTTACATAAGTATATTATCTATTTATTTATTTATTACTACATGTATGAATACAAGTGAATATCATTAAAATTTGATCTAATTTTATATCAAAGGCAAATAAGAGTATCAGTATAGTAAAAAGTGCAATGTTATGAAATGTATACCTACTGGAGAACAATAATTAATAATAGCGTTGACAAGAGAGACTCCTTTTCATCTAGTCAAAACCCTTTGAATCGTTTTACGTTTCAATCATACAAATTAAAAAAAGCGTTGTTAAATAAGCCTGCCCCAATAGCAATCAATCGAGTCTCAAATACCACGCGACGTGTATCGGAATCCAGTGTCACGGGTCGACGTCGCGAGTGTGTCACGAAAGATCCGCACTCAGCGCTGCGGCGATAGCATTAAAGAAATGAAATTAATTACCGTGAGTGTTGTCTGCGGGCGGGGTGCGGTTGGGGGAGGGAGGACGCTAGAAAAAGGGTAGGCGGGGGTGGACAATCTATGCGGCGGCAGTGAAATTGTATGGAATTGCGGTTTGTTATAACTCATTGCGAGGAAGGTGGAACTTGCTGATCCGCCGAGGGGACAGGTGTGCATGCGCCGGACGAAGTTTGGGACTTGATTAACTGTTGTTATCATCATCATCATCATTGGTCGGGGTAGATTTCTGATCAATGAAAGCTAAATCCTTCCCATTCGTATCGGTTTATAATTTTCCATTGCCATATAAATCCGCTGATTTTGATGAGTTCGTTAATCTTTTTAGACTGTACCACTATATAACTGAAGTTGTACAGCTGGTAAGAATCTGCAAGTAATTTCGTCATACATGTCTTCCGTCAATATACATGGTTGTTAAGATCGCTTTACGGTCAGTTATATTTAAGCTCGCTTTACTGAATTTGAAAGCTCCTGCTGTTAGGTACTGGTAGGTACTTAGCTATCAAAAGTTTATCTTATGATAAAGCAATATTTTTATGCAATGAATAAATAAATGAGTCATTATAACACATTTATAACAATTATTCCAAAGATCACATATTTATTATAAAAACAACCATGTTTATTTAGAACAAACTAAAGTTTCGATTTAAAAAAAATGTCATGCACACGCAGTGATAGCGTACGGAAGTGGGTAATGGACACTATGTAAGCAGCTGGACTGATTGACACATTTGAGAAGAAGTTATCAGAAGTAACCAAAAAATAGCCGTCGTTGGCAACCCGAGAATAAATGAAGCTTATTGGGAGAGCAAGGATAAGCTAAAGCAAATTAATCAAATCCTTTTTAAACCTATTATTGAATAGGGGCCGCAAGAAATCGGTGAAGAAGATTCATTTTTACTCTTTCATTAAAATTCATTTTGAATTACCGGCGCCGACAGTGGTCAAAATGTAAACATACATAACGTTACGCTTTATAATATGTAAACAGCTTCAACATACTATTTATTAAAAACATTTTTCTCTCAACTATAGTTTAGCTGATAACTTTAGCACTTACATACCTCAATAAGGTGATAGAAAACCATTCACTTACTTTGAAAAAATATAAAAAAATGTGTCGAAAACCCAGGAACTAAAGTAGTAGTTTTATGGACAAAAAGAACAGTCGCCTATTGCCCAGTCCGTCCCCAATTGAAGGCTGGATAAAATGAGTAGATGGCTTGAAAGGATAGAAAATTGGATGGTTTATAAATTAAGAGCAGCTAAGTGATTGCTCGCGGTGGTGTATCGCAAGCGCGCCTCCTCCACTTACATTCACCGCACAAACATAAAACAACCACAATATAGTTTTCTTCAATTACACAAATGATGTTCTTTCTCGGCGAGCCACCACTCTATTGTGGGAAACCTTATTTCAAATAATATTATCGGATTGGCCTTATTTCTCTGTGATCGTTTTTCATATATTTATAAAGGTAGTTTTACTATCAAGTTTGTTAATATTTTATTCGTAAATAATTACAATATACCAGTGGCGAAGGGTGGAGGTAGGCTGTTGATCCGACATAAATAGTGCACACTAAACTTTGTCTAAATCATATTTGTTTTCATTGAACTAATACTACAATGTGTAGATAGTGTTTGTTATTTTTTAAAATTCAATTAAGCCAGCTTAATCCTAGCCATAGTAGATAATAGTAAAATAAATATTCGTTTATCTATAAAATATTTAAAATTTTAATTAAACCATACATAATGTTAAATATTTTATAGATAGGAGAATATTTTTAATCTATTATGGTTTGGTAAGGTTGGGCTTAATGAATTTTGAAATAACCAACATCATATTTATTCTGTAATACATATTATGTATTTATATTCTTAATTCAACGAAACTAAATACGTAGCGTTGAACGTATAAGCGAAACTAACGTAAAAAAGGTTCACTGGGTCAGTGGTCCCCAACCGGTGGTCCGTGAGAGAATTTTGGTGGTCCGTAGAGTAATTTGAATATATTTGCAATTTTCGTATTAACTAAAAAGTTTCAGTATATTCTTTCTGTCGTTATTATCCAAAGGAAGGTGATCCCAGACACGCAAGTACGTGGATAATAGATCCATTTACGGCGAAAATCGATAATTGTAATTAGGACATAAATGAAAAAGAAAGCCTAATTATTGATCTATCATCCGACGATGGTATCAAAAGTAAATTCCACTCGTCTGTATCAAGATCTCATTTTTGGCTTTCTGTTAAAAATGAGTACCGAGTGTTGAGTGAAAATGCGTTAAAATTTTTGATTCCAACTACATATTTGTGTGGAAAGACATTCTCATCAGTTACGGCAATTAAAACAAAGTACCGCAATCGGCTTGAAATACAAACGGCTCTCCGTGTTGCAGTAACGTCATTGGAACCAAGAATCCAACAGCTTGTTTCAAACAAGCAGCAACAAAAGTCAAACTGATTATCTTTATGTTCTTTTATGCACCTCTATGTCCACGTAGAATTCATATTAATTTAATAATTGTATTGATTCTTTTATAATTAAATGAAATTTTAAATGTTTTTTTTTGCATTTTTCGTAATGAATATCTGTGTTAATAAGTTTATTTATTATAATTATTTTATCATTATATTGACATACCAAAATTTTAATAATTGTGGGAAAAATACGTGATAGTGGTCCGCGGGATTCAAGATTTTGAGTTTAGTGGTCCGCGAGGTCCAAAAGGTTGAGGAACGCTGCAATAGGTTATGTGGTTTTTGCATAATTACACTGTCATATAATAATATTAAACTTTGAGGAGCATATTACAGCGTAGATAAGATGTAAATATTAATGTAATATCCATCAATTATATTTTTAACGTATTATTCAGCAATTTGACTCTTATTTCTGTATTTTCTTTATAAAGTTTTTGAAATCGAGTAGCTAGCTATTTTTCAGTTCGTTTGCTGATCAAATTGTTTTAGACAGTCGCGATAGATAGAAGACATGTTCACCAGAATAAAGCTAACTTTATGGTTTTGTTTTTCGCCATCGGATATGTTCCGTGGCGAACATAAGAAGTTCTAGTCTAAAGAAACTATGCATCTTTTTGCCAACTTCACCTGAGTTTCTAAGAAGTCAGAATAATATGAGACAACGTAAAGTGGAAAGGTATACTTTGAACGTAATGCAATAGTTATTAATTTTGATAGTACATTGGTCTCATATTATATTGTCGACTGTCAATGTACATTTTAATGATTTATAAACATTTGTGACCAGTGGGTCTATTCTATGCTTATCGACCGCTAAAGTGATAAAGTGAAAAATATTATCAAACTTAGGGTAGGTTTGTATCAAAATATTAGCACTTATTGTAACAATTACACGAAGCCGGTTTTTATTGTTGCAATAAGTGCTATATTTTAACAGCACCTATCTTGCTGCTGTTAAAATATCGCACTTATTGCAACAATAAAAACCGGCTTCGTGTAATTGTTACAATAAGTGCTAATATTTTGATACAAACCTACCCTAAGTTTGATACTATTTATCAATTTAGTGTTCGATAAGTATAGAATAGACCCACAGGAGCTATTATATCATCGAAATGATAAAAAAAACAATGCCACCGAACTTGATTGATATTATTTTGTGTTATATTTTTTGTTTCCACCACAGTATTTCTGTTTTTTGTATCGAAGACAGTCTGCCACAATTAAGATAATATATAAATAAATAATCAATACAATGGTGCTTAATTAAAATTTGTTTTAAAATTTATGTTTTCGGAATGGAAGGTCGAGCATGGCATCCATCAGTCATATTATTTAGATACGTCATTTGAAGATTGTTTCAAAATCTCAAAATTTCATAAACACGAGGAACTGTTAAAAATAATAATTACTGACCTCCATTTATTTTCATTAATAGTGATTTTACGATGATCGAATTTTAACCATTACTTCAAACCCGAATTTAAAGATTTAACAAATACGTCTTGTTTGCGTTTATCATTGTTATAATATGCAAAGGAATTCTACTGTTTTGACGCGGTCATACCAGTGTACGCTAAGGCGTCCAGCGTAGGCGCATTCGGCGGAGCGTTGAGCGGCGCGCGTAACTTAAACGTATAATCGCGTGTAAAAATGTTCGTAGACAATGTCTTTTTTTGGTTATACGTTTATACGGTTATGTGTTGCGCGCGCCGCTCAACGCTCCGCCGAACGCGCCTACGATTTACGGGGCGGGGCCTAACAATCGCTGGAGCTACATCAGGTGTAACAGCGATACAGGAGCATATTATATTGAATGCACGCGTTCAACAACCGAAATATTGGCCTTAGTTTTATTTGCAACTGTTATTGTTATGTGGATGCCAACTTGAAAGACTAGCATCGTCAGAAACCATGTCTTCTAAGTATTTAACCTTAGTTATTAACTCGACAGGCAGACCAGAAATCGGTATAGAAGAATCGTGGTCAAAAAATTCAGTACCTATTTTTTGGGTTTGATCAACGCCACATTCAAATAAATACCCACCTTGTTGAATGAAAATTCGTTACCCATGTACAGGGTCACATTATCCACAAGGCACAAATAAGCAGAGTGACATAAACCAAAACTAAAATTCAAAATAAACAATAGGTACCTGTCAATTTTAATATTTAATATTCATTTATATATCCTCACTGTAACAAATACAGCTGATACACTCGTGACATCTAGGCCTCTAAAAATAAGGCCTTAAAACGGTCATGCTTATGTATGTTATTTATTTAAAAAACACAATTAATAACTACTGGAATACTTTTAATACATGTGTTGACTGCACAGTTTATCTCTTGATACATGTGGTATGTAGTCAGTGGCAGGTATGCATGCGCTCAGTCCACACGAGTACAGTACTTCGGCGAGTTATTTGGGCTCTGCTTCCTCGCAAACGCATCGCAATGATCTGTTTAGATTTAGACAGCGGAAACTTTTACTTTATCAAACTATTTCCTCTGTCTATTCCATTCCAGTCGTTGTCTAAACTTTTCATTTGAAACTTATCTGATTTGGACTTTGCTTTTGAACGTGTTTACTTCCTCAGTAGATGGATACTTTTGACTCCAATGCTAAGAAAATGGGATTGCTGTGAACGTCAAAAGTAATTTATTGAAATGCACTGATGATATTATCTTCAGATATTATGATATAAAGTTTGGTAACCTAACGAAAACACTGAATTGATAAGAAATATCCTACCTAATAAAGAAGAAAAAAATACATAAATTGAATAAGTATATTTTTATTTTTACGTTTTAAGTAGGTACGTACTATTTTCATATATTTTATTGGCATTACAAAAAATAATTAGAGACACTTACATTATGACACATATTTACATTTACATTATGACACATAAATTATGAGACATATTATATAATATTATGTAAGTACCTACATAAATATTGGCTAAAATTGTTAAACATAATTTCTCTCTAAAGACTATGAAGTGTAATGAGAAATAGACGAAGCATTATATTTAATACAAAGTGTACCGCAGTTTGTGAAATACTACATTATTACTGTATAAATACTTCGAAAACTCGTTTGATTGTTTTTCAGAAACTCAGAAGACATAATGTTTTTAAATATATTTTTGAATAATGGTGACAAATTGGTTGAGTGTAGCCGATAGCTATTTCGAAAATTTATATTTAAGAATCGTTGCCGAAAAAGCTGTCAACTGATTTATATAATTTTATATAAATAAAGTAAAGTAAGATAG
Organism: Rhyacophila brunnea; assembly: GCF_057557595.1. Classification (NCBI taxonomy): domain Eukaryota; kingdom Metazoa; phylum Arthropoda; class Insecta; order Trichoptera; family Rhyacophilidae; genus Rhyacophila; species Rhyacophila brunnea. The sequence continues at coordinate 23,827,750 of NW_028233350.1, forward strand.
GAGACTCTTTTTACTAATGATGTTTGTTAGCTAACTCAGTCCATTTGGTCCATGCTCTAAATTAAACACACATTGAAATACACATAATTTTTTTTAGATGCAGGATTCAAACCCGCAGTCTCAGCTTTAAAGATACTACAATTTTTACACTACAATTTCATCAATATAATTACTTCATTTTCGTCAAATTGAATCTTACTAAGTACATGGTAATTCACTTGATAGTATTGTTTCAATTTTCATTAGTATAATTTATTTCAATATGCAGCCTTAAGATATAACCTAAGGCAGGGTTCGGCATAAGCGGCTCTTTGCATAGACGTTTGCGGCCTTCAGACATAAACTCCAATTTTACTTCATCTCGAGCAGCCTTATAACTTATGAGTTTAGATAGAGCTGCCGAACAAACTTGGACTTGTACGGCATACTCTCGACCACTCTTTACTCTACTCAGATTCTTTTCCTGCGTGTTCGCACCAGTTCAGAGCAAATCAGACTACACTAGCTTTTATCGTACGTCCTCTCAAAATAAATGTCAATGAACTTAACCTGCACCGTTCGATACAGATGCTGGTTCACTCCAGATGTAGTTAATAGATTTTAAAAGCAAGGAATTGTGGAGCAACAAATTCACAGATCTGACCAGCTGCTTGGAAGAGTAAATCCAATTTGATTTCTCAGCACAAGTGGACAGATATAAAACAACTACCTAAAATAGAATCAATAATATTATGTGATAGGTACCTACATGGAATAGTTTGCCTGAAACATATGACGCGTTAAAAAACTAGTTTTTGGTATTCTCACAATCTTTGGCTCTACATATTTATGCAAACAAACATTCTCATCTATGAACCAAATAAAAAATAAACTTAGAACCATAATAAAAGATGAAAATTTACAATCATGTATTCAATTAAAAATAAGTAGCTATTTGTCAGATATAGTAAAGCTATCAAAAGCGATGCATGGGCACCGTTATAATTATTTTTTTTAATAAAAAATCTTGAACTTTTCCCCCTCTAAAAATCTATATACATATGTATATTACATAATATATGCGGCTCTTTGGTGCATTTGTTATCCTGTTTCCTTGACAATTTGGCTCTTCTCACTTGACAAACTGCCGACCCCTGAGCTAAGGGAACAAAAATAACTTAAACGCCTCAGTCGCCGACGCAGACAACGGAAAAGAAATCACACATGTTGGATTTTTAAAATCGATCTAAAATTAATATACTCCAATATCATTGGCAATAATAGTTCTCCGATCGACGCGGTTGAAGTCATCATCCCATTGGTTTATAAATGAAGTAAGCGTTGCGGGAAGTGGCGTTACACGATGGGGTGCGGGTGGGGGCACTCGCGGGAGGTCCCCGCCGCTAAGTGTATTGGACGCGATGTGAGATTACCGAGCGAGACGACAGGGCGGGACTTTCAGAAGCTTTCTGCAACTTGCGATTGAATGGATTTTCATCACATACCACAGTACAGATCTTACCGATATCACGTTTGAATAAAAAATGGTACATTATTATAATATATTCAAGACAATCGGGAAAGTATAGTATAGTTTTTTTTTTAATCTTCGACGCTACATCTGGATCTAGATTTGGCGTCCTCTACTATAACTCACCGTTTGTTATTGTGACCGTATCAAAGCTCGATTCGATATAAATAAAATTTACATTTTTTTTTATTTTTAGAAAGAAAAAAACATTTTTATTAAAAAAAATACACGATCTTATCAAATTAAATTTTATCGAAAAAAATTCATAATAATTAATAAAAAATCGATTTTAAATAAACGCACATTTTGAATAGCATTTTTGTTAGTTTGTTTATAAACATATTTTTAATGTTTTTTGATTGATTATTTAAAATGCAAGTTAGAAGCAAAATGTATTGATATTAGGATTACGAGTGGTTTCATATTCTTCCTTTGAAGTGGCATGATGACACACTAATAATCATTCCGTATTTTAGTTTTTTTTTTTTAAATTAATGTAACTATCTAAGTATTAATTATTTTCATAACAATTTTATATATTTCTATAGAAAACGTTAAATGATACCATATCCATTGGATATTTTATATATTTTTTGAAGATCTTTCAAGTTAAAATGAACGGTTCTGCATACTAATATAATATAAAAATCTACAGTAAATAATAAGAAAAGTATATATACCTACAAGGCAGTTCTGTCCCTTCTGTGTGTGAATGTTTCATTAGTAAGTGGTGGAAATATTCGTAATTCATCCGTGGAAAGAAGTTATTCGCATCCCCTTCCGCTCCCCACGCCACTGACTTCGCCAAGAAAAACTTAAAAGGAAGCAATCTGCTAAATAAGTACCACTTTGTGCAGCCAACCCACATATTAAATATGCTCATATTAAGTAATATTTCGTACATACATTAAATAACACAAGCTCTGATTATTTAAGAACAGCTTTCATAATAAATTAGGACCCATGAACCACTACTCAATTATATAAACAATTTATATCTATGAATATTCAGACGTAAAATTATCACAGTAATCATTTTTAGATGGACTGCATTCATTTATTTACCCATTAGTCGAATTGATTTTTTCCTTATTTGGGTTCATGTGAATCAAAAAATGGGAATTTTATTTACGACAACATAGATAGGTAATTAACAAAAAATATAATTTAAATTAAGTCGAGACTGAGTGACACGTAAAATAATAGTACATAAATTGAAAACTTTTATATACCTACTGTCATCTCCCTCCATTTAAGAAAGTGAAAACACGCTGTCACTTTTATTTTTGTATGTTTTTTCGTCTGGATTCGGGACTTTGAGGTGGACAAATAACACACCGGAATTGTGATCAGAAACGACAAGTTTTATTTGGGTTAATAATATCTACTAGGTTACTACATTTTATATTTTTTTTTACGCAGGACGAAATGTATATGTTTACGATTTGGCTGTTTGCAGCGTTCTGTCCGCCAAAAACAAAACGGCCGCTTACGAAGCGATTACCAATGCGGCGTTGCCAATATGACATTTTTCCGGTTTATGATTATTTATTTTCGTAATCAACCCTTACTATTTGTTGGCTTGGTATCGATTAGAGTTTCTCTAGATTCACAGAGACATCCCCAACACTACCTATTATGTAACCAATACTATTGTTATAAAATTCAATAGATACCTACGTGATTTCCATTGAAAAGTGTAGTAAAATTGTTTTATGCGTTGAATACCAAGAAATACATTTTTTTTAAATAAAAAATAATTAATCTTCAAAACCTAAATCATAGTAGGTACCTAATTATTGTGAAATTAATAGTACACGTATTATTACAGTAATTTGTATTTTGCATGCATTCACAAAGTGTTGTGTATACAAAGATATTTGAAACTGATTATTAATACCTAGTAATCGTAGGATCAACTGACAACAATGTTTTTTGTTAAAATAAAAAAGTTAGTGGAAGAACGTTTCCAAAGTGTGTTGCCTGTAATCTAGGCATAATTTTCAAGCTTTTTCATCAAGGTGTGGCAAACACTACTAAAGGTATTGTCTTGGATCTTTCTGCTTTTCCTGTTGCGTAGTATTATTTTTGTTGTCGAGGAACACCTGATTTCCGGCTTTGCACGCAAGTCATTTCTAAAAGCTCTCAGCTTATAAATAACTTCTAAGATTTATGAATGATTATGCACTATCAAACGGGTATATAAAGATGGAATAGGTATTTTATGAATGATTTTATATTATATTCATCTTTTTTTATTTTCTGCTTTGTGAATTATCAATTATGAATGATAGGATTGATATATTATTATTTGTACATTTTAATGTAGGTGATTGTGCCTATTGTTACACGGACTCTGTTCGTCCTATCAAAAATCACAGTAGGTATGTATTAAAAATCGACGAGCTATTTTTGAACCTCGTCTGAAACCGGTTCTATGCTAAATTTTCATTTTTTAACATTTATTGCGGTAGTCATATTATTCAATATAATAAGCTAGGTAGGTACCTTACAGTTATCTCTCTTCTTATTCTTCTTGGTCGTTCACTCATGGCTGAGGATCGTGACCACATTTAAATTTCGCCATCCTTTGAGCGACCAATACTTTCCATCCTTCTCGATCTTCCGCTTCTCTCAGGGCAGAATGGATGGTGGCCCCAGTCAGCTTGGTCGCTCCATCGCGCAGACGCTCTTCCTCTGCTTCACCTTCCCTGGAGGCTACCCAAAACTACCAGTCTCTCCAGGTTGTCCGGTCCGCGCCTGACAATATGTCCAAAAAACTGCAGAATTCTTCTCAGACATATCGTCAAGAGCCGTTCCTTTATCTTCAGTCTCTGGATGATTGACTGGTTCGTCCTGTGCTTCGTCCAAGAAATGCGAAGCATTCGGCGCCAACACCACATCTCAAAGGCATCAATTGCTTTCGGTTCTCTTGCCTTCAGGGTCCACGACTCGACTCCGTATAGAAATATCGAGAACACTAATGTTTGCACAAGAATCATTTTTGTGGCAATCGAAATTCCCCGTTAATTATCAGTTAAATGGTGAATTGAGACCCTTAGTAATAAAATAAGAAATATAAATAATAAATATAGATTCAAGTAGTTGTATAAATTTTATTGTATGAGTGAATATTACAAATAAAACTTAAAACTTTCACATCATTATATAATATAAGGAAAAACAATATCTAGGTAATACAGTGAAAAAAGTGAGATAATAGCATGATCATAATAGGTACACGTAACACGAAAGTAAACTAACCTACTTAAATAAACTTTATTATAATAATTTAGGAACCGATATCTATCTAAACTCACCATCTTGTAAGTTGAATATGTTGATATCCAAAGAAATTTAGTTAAACTCAGTTGCTGCCCTCCCAATTTGGCGATATCGGTGGGAGAGTAGTTTTTGTAAACCTTGGGAGAACAAATAACACTGATGCTCCTGATTTATTTGATACTTTAATACGCATTATCACTAGCATGCACGAAAGAGTTCTCATTTACCACGGACACTTATTAATTATACATTCTGGTTAAAAACTCAAACACAATTATCATTTATTTTTGCTTATAAATTATTTATAACTGTGACTCGATGAATGCAAATTGTTATGTTATTTATTATAAATATTACGGATAGTTTCAAGTATTTAAATAAACTTTTTTTGAAACTGATTGATTGCCTAATTAAAGTTTTGCGATAACTTTTAGTTGTTATTTTGTTGTCAACAAGTTAGGTTGTCAGCCGATATCCATCCAATATAGGTTCATCCTTTCCTCTCTCAAACAGTTCACTAATTGATTTTACTTGATCCGTAGGACCTGTTTGTCTAGGCTAATTAATCATTTATGGTACTCAGGGCTGGTGTCCTAACCATCCCCATTTTATTTATTCTGTTTGTCACCCTGACACCTCAAGTGCGTGGCTTGATTACTCGCAAGGTGTCCGGTCCCCTTGGCGTTAACCATGTCAAACCACCAATAAAAGATACGAAACAGCTATTTAAGACAATAATACAGAAAATAATTTTAAAATATTGTATTGTGGTTGTCATATAAATATTCCATTTTAAAGTAGATTTACGATAACCATTTTTGAATCTGACTGATTTAAGGCTTTTTCAAGGGCTTTCTGTCGTTTTTATCTATTGATTACTAACAGTTGTACGTGTAGAATTAAATAGGGGTTGTAGTTTTCCGTCAAATGAAAATTAAGATTTTTAGCCCGGTAGATTTTAAAAATCATATTGGAAATTTCTATTAATTATTGGTCATTATAGTTTCAATCCCCAATGAAGTTTTATCTGGATTAAAAAATAGACTGAAATTAATACAATATGCGTTTTTTCCAGGAGCGGGAAACCCATGGTTCTTAAACCTTCTTAATTCTTAAATAGCACTACAACAAGCCATAAGGTTCAATGACAGTAGTTTAGTGAAATAGTAGTGTATGTAATAATAGAAAGGCTAGGGTTTGAGAAAATCGCGTAAATATACTGTGGTCTCACCGGCTCTCGAACTCGGAGCCTCCAGATGAAAGGCCAGCGCCTTACCCACTGAACTATGGGTGTATGTGCATATTATCACAAATAGTATACATGAGTGGTTCACAAGCCAAGTGAACCAAGGCCATTCTGGTTAGTTTTGAGTAAACTAGGTTCAAAGATAATATTGAGTATTTCTAATTCTGTAATATGATTGCAATTCTTAAGTGATATGTTGAGTACATTTAAGTTATTCTGTGAGGGCAATCATACCCTACAGAAATATAAATATTTAAATATTATGTTTGAACATAGTTTAGTCAAAACTAACCAGGTTGGTTAACTAACTAATCACGTGTGAGGTGATTGTGGTCGGAGATGATCGTATAGTTCGTGGTTGAATCTTCTTGACACGTAGCATCTTCCTCATATACGGCTTCTCAACTCTTGTACTCCATAACTAAAAATGTGTATTTTTGTACCTACTATAATTTAGATATTCCAGAAAGTTAAATGAAATAAATCATATTACTTACCGATATATGTCACGATGATTTATAGGAGAAAAAAGTTAAAAATATATAATAATAAATTATTTAATAAACATAGTTTACAATATAATAAATGTAGATAATTTGAATCCGCGGAGTGAAGAATTTTTGTTAAAATTGGTTTGTTGGCAGAGGACGGGTTAAAAGCTGCCGTTACGTTAACGATGCGATGCATTGCGATAACGTCGTTATAACGGCCACCAATTTCGGCTTTCCGAACTTGTTCGTGTTTTGTGAAATTGATACTTGTCGTTATTGGAACTCTGTTTACTTAGGTGGCTCAATATTGGATTTACGATTTAATTAGAGTATCTACCCAGAAGTCAGAACGGTATATGCGATTATAATTTAATATTTAACAAATAAAATATTAATGAAGTAGCCAACTATTAAATTAATTGAAATAGTAAGTTGAAAAGCGAGATAATATATTTTATTATCACGATAATTACAAAGATATACACAGGATACCAGATTCATACTGTTTATAACTACTTATATTATTTGAATAGTTTTATGTATTTTGAATAAAATAAAAATTAATAAAGATTATCAATGCCAAATTGGTTATAATTTATTTAATTGCGTTAACTGTCAATTCATGTCGGAAATGCATTGTAGGTAGGTACTAATAATTTTAATACAACACATTTTTTTTGTACTGAATCTACTTTAAAAAAATATTATTAAATAATTGTACTGGTTTCGTCCGCCTCAGAGGGATCATTTCATTCGTCGAAAAAGTTTTTGTCTTCTTTTGGATGCTCATTGCACTCAACGTAGATTATTCTCGTACTGTGCGATGAGACTATATCGTGACGGTAAGGGGACTACGCCTCAGTGTAAAGCACGGGGTTTCATATTATAATATTCTATTTCTCGCTATTATGTGTCAAGCCGTCAGAGATGTAAAACGAATCAAGTGATATAACGAGGTCACGGTCACGCAGGCTTCCTCTTGGTTAATTTGAAAATGACTTTCACGCAATCTGCTTAAATGGATATAAATGGTTAATGCTCGATTCTCATTTAAATTTTCACTGAAATCAAAATATATTAGAGCTGTACACGCCTTTTCCATTTTCAAAACTCAATTATATATAACTATAAGACATGATGCGATCGATGTTTTCATCTGCATGCTACATAATTCGTCGGTCCCTATTAAAAAAGTCGGATCTGAAATTTTGTCATTTTCGGATTATTACGTAAAAGTTATTTAAACACTTTAAACATTTATACCACAATCACAGCTTTTTTGTTTGTTTGAAAAATTTCGAGATACTCAAGTTAAAAATTACGGATCTACCGAGAGTGTCCGAATAACAATGTCGGTTCTTACCAACCGACATTGTTGGCTGGGCGTGGGTGAGTAAGATGCGTCGGATCTGACAGTTGCTGCTATGTTCACCGGACAGACGGATGTTTTTATAAACGTTTAGGAAAGTTTCTATAACCCGTATTTTTATTCTTTATGGCAAGCAATATGTCACAAAGGATATTTGATGAAACATCTTTGATTGCTCGTACTGAAAAATAGCATTTTGCAGATCCGACTTTTTTAATAGGGACCGACGAATATACATTACTTCCTTAGTGTGTTCTATTATTCTTTTAGTATATTATAATCGTTTACCCTATTATAAGCATTTAGCCTATTCTATCATGCAGTTGTTGTAACTGCTACATATTCTACAATTAATACTTTAATATAATAGCTAATTTGATGAACTGACTAAGTAATGTTGCTACATAGCTAGTTCTCTTTAAAGATTGTATCGGACACCAATTGAAATAAATAAAAGGAGACGCGGTTGGGTCGGTCGGTGAATGACCGAGTAAGCAACAATCCCAAATCCAATGAATCTGATGAAGTCGACCGTTAAATTGTTGGTTTAGAGTGAATCAATCACCGCCGCCCTCTCCCGGACCCTTTCGCCGCCCACTAGAGCCACCAAGGGCGGGCGGACACCCTTAACTTTGGCCCCGGGCTGCACCGCCGCTGGTAAAACCAGACGTCTACGATTGTGGCGAGACATTGCATAGGTACTACTTTTTCTTATAGTGTTTTCGATTTATAGATAAAATCTGGCGGATGGCGGGATATTTAATTGAAATTTTACAAATTTTCTACCTGTACTTATAACACTATTGGCTAGAAACCTTCTACCAATACATTTTAATAACAATAATAAAAACTATTTTTTTCTTTCGACCCCACAATGCCAAAAAAATGAATTCGACAGCTTTTAATAATATATACTTACAATACTATCAATACATCAAAACAACTCTATTTATTAATGTAATCGAAATGTAAAATATGGAAAAGTGTATATAGTTTTTCCAAAAATAATTAAATATATTATAATTTTCATATAGGTAATTTTAATTTAAATTTGCTAGAGGCAGGCCATTTTTATTTAAGTATGTTTTAATTCATAAAAATATCTAATTTCAGCAGTGACATCTCATGGTGACAGATGTGCCATGTGTTGCTTAGGGGTGGAAAATAAATAAATGGATCCGAATATTACAACTGTTGAGACGTTTTACATGAATAAGGTGATAAGGTCGCTTTCTTGGAAAGTGCCGGCATCATGCCAACCTATCCTATTTTCTATATCGCATTGTAACGGCCAACATATTTACAAGAGGTCCTCCAAACATGTCACCGCATCAGACCATTACGTATCTCAAAACAATGCATTTTGAAAGTGGGTTTCGAGGAAATGCTCTAATCTTCAGTAGATCATGTGTAGGTACTTTGTTAAAAATAGTGAAAATAACAAAACGCATAAGTGCTAGGTAGCTACTTACCTAAAAAATTTACATACAATTTAAAACCAAAAATAATTACAAGATAAAAAGAACTTTTTACATACAAGTTTTTAAATTTTCTGTTGAATCATATAAACTTGACTTGACTAGCTTAAACGATCAAAAAAATTTGTACTTGATAGAAATAATACTGAAATGTCATTGATTTCCATTGTAACGCACGTATATATTAATAATATAGTTGCTAGAACCCCAGACCCCTAGCAACCAATAATGGTGTCGAAATAACTTTTCATACAAAACAGAATTAACTGAAAATGAATTCAATTGTACTTAAAGATGCCTAAAAGTATTAAAAAAGTTTCAAATGTCTAGCTAGTCGTGAAGTTAGTTAAAAATCGATTGCAAGATTTGTACCGGACAAAGAACCACCGGACAAATAAGAATACGAGCTAATAAAAACGTTGTAATAAAAGAGGGTGGCATTCTAATTCTGCCTAAAGGCGGTACTTTGTCTTTTGACGTCACTGAATTTTAGATTAAAGTCATATGAAAGCTATGGAATATGGAAAATATTTCCGTTCTTTAAAATATAGTGAACTAATAAAATTGGTCACCCTACTTATCAGTAGACCAATGCTTTGAAAGTTCAAGCTTTTGTGATTGTCTTTAGTGAAGTTAATACGTTTATTGGATTGAATGTACGTTACTTTTATATTTCATCACACAATAAAATTAGTCATAATAATGAAATTTTTGTTACTGCATTTATTTTTGGCAATTTTAACCCGGATGAACTTTGATTGAATGAAAAATTCATCCCGAAATCAAAGTGGCCTATAGATAGAGTATAGTATAGACTCATTACTTGAATAAATAAACACTACATTGCACCGCAATGGGCCTGGGAGATTCTGATTGGCAATTCAGTGGCTGGTCAGGTCATACTTCAGTCCCAACGGCTTTCCACTCCTCTGTAGACCTCGACTTGGAGGTCTTGGGACGAAAGTTGGATTCCCATGACAAATTATCATTTGTCACGGAGATCTATCTTGACTTTGTATTATAAATAATGAATATGATGAAAAATTATACTGGAATAAATTTAATATTACTAAGACTAATATTAAATCGTCTATTACGTTATTTATTTAATACATAATACAAGTATGTGCATTAATCTAGAAATGCTAAAGTTAATTTTGATGGCACTTCTTATTCTAGTTTTAATGGGCAGTGAAAGATTTGAGCTTGAATCGCAATCGGCCTGCCTTACCAATGTATGTTTCTTGTGTTATTCAATATTATGTATTTTCATAAAATTTCGGTTAAATAGTTATTTATTGATATATTCACTAGGTATGAAACATTAACATTATGTTGTGGAAAGAGATTAAATTAATGTAACAAAGTGAGTAAGAACTTGCTGTACTTATTACATGTTATGTCAAAATATATGTATATATATTAATAGTAGTGAATGCATTATTTGTAAATAAAAATAAAAGATTTGTTTCGACGTTTCGCTTTGGTTATTTACTAAACGTTTAGTTTGCGATTTGATGATGATTCATTCCTTTAGGTGTTAATAACACTCCTGTCCTACAAAATATTTTTCAAAGCACAGTTATAATGTTATAAATCTTATAACCTAAGTAACGATTTCTGTTTTATCTGCATGTATAATTATTTAATTCTATGAGATATCGGTATGTCTGGATATTATTTTATATTAAAAAATATTTTTGGTGCGTCTTTATGAAATTTAAGTACCTACTTAAAAAATAACAAAAAGATTCTAATCTTCAGACTCTTTATGAAAACAATAAATAATGAAATAAGTCAAGCCTATAAAAATAATTAACTTGTGACTTGTGTTTTGTGGTTGATGAACATATCACGAATACAAGTATGTAGTTATAATTGAAGATATATATATTTCGAACAGTCTTAGTTTGACTCTCAGACACATATTATGTTTAATAAATTTTATGCATTTTAACTGAGCGTGATTCGGACCCACATAATTCGACTTACCCGATATGCGTTAGAAGAGGTCTGGGCAAACTACGGCCCGCGAAGTATTTCTGTGGGTCCTTCGAGCTTTAATCGTATTTCTGAAAAAAAAAAACTTTTTTTTTCACTTAACGCCTTTTTAAAAATAAAATTTAGATATACGGGAATTATATGGTTGAGAAGAAATTTGCAAATTTTACAACACTCTTAATTCGGACAAATTCGATCAACTAAGATTCTGCTCGAAAAATGTTGGTTATTTTAGAATCAACCTTTCAATTCTGAATATCAATTTACGATCAAGCATCACCGATGAACATTTACAAGCAGTTTTAAGAATCTCAACTACAAAATTAACACCTGAAATTAAAAAATGAATAAATGTAAAGCAGTTTCATTGTTTTCATTAAATTGTTGACTATTAGAGAATGATTTATTTTTTTATCTTGAAATTCCATTTTCGTGATAACAAATAATGTAGGTATGTCTAAAAATAGTGTTTCACTTGCGGTCCACCATTTATTTTATATTTCTAATGTGCCCCTTCACCGAAAATGTTTGCCCAGACCTGCACTAGATGGTTGTTTTTTTTAATAGATATATTTAATTAAAATATTTCCATTCTCAAATTTTTTATCTAATCTAATTCATTCACGGAGAAAAAAATTAATTAAAATAAAATACTTATTAAATAAATACTATGGAGATAATAATTGGTAAATAATTCCCATCAATAAAATTATGTCATTGTTTCTAAATGTTTATATTGAAATGCATTTAATTTTCGATGGTCAAATCTAGAACCAATATTGTACGTTTGCAATTAATTTGATAACTATCTAATGAAAACATTATACTGTTTGATAGGGAAAGTATACTTGATGCAAAATTTAATTTGATTATATTGCCAGCGCTAATGTAATTGGGCGTATTGGAGCATTATGCTTAATTAATAATTGCAAAATAATGATTGAATGAAATGAAACAATCAGTTTCGATATTGATATTCAATATTATTAAAATATGTATCACTACTCTTTTGTTCCTTTTTTGAATTTTGAAATTGAAATTTGAAAGTTTGCCATTCCTTTGTCGTTACGAAATAATGGTTTTTTGTTGATGACAATAATTAATTTGTGAGTTTATGCGTAAAATGTTTTCATGTGATATCACGTAATAAATGTACGTGTAAGAAATGGGTAGTGATTTCTTGGTTTAAAACACTCATTAGGTTGTTATCCAAAGTGACGAATTTCTTATGTATGGGGTTGGACTATTCGACTATTGGTATAAAATGTCCCACAGTCGTGCAATACATTATCTGAATAAACCAATAATAAATATTCTTCAATTCATTATTTTTAGTATGGATACATGTTTTTGTCTTCACCACCCGGGTGGATTCGCTACGAAAAATCGCACAGGCGTAACGAAAAATAAAGTCACAAAAGTAACGTGGCCGCGAGAGACTCCAGTCAGCCGCGAATGACGTGTAAACTCGCGCCCGTTATTTATTTTATTTTCTTTCGAATTTGGTCAACCAGAATTCAGAGAATCAGTAGGCAAAGCATGTTCCATGTTTAATAATTTTAGCCGTCAAGGTTTAATTTTTTATTTGGATAATTTACAAGATTTAAGTCTTTATTGAGCACTTATAGGTAATTTAAAAACAACTTTTATTAGAAAAAGTGTTATTCTTTTTTTAAATTGCTCTCCAGTAAAGTAAAGAACGTCTTTTGGCTGTATGTAATAATACCGTTATGATGAAGTTAATTCACTAATAATAATTAAAGAGCTACGGTACTTATTGATAATTTCGTACTAATAATCAAACTATATCGTCTGTACGAATACGACGACATGTCATTTCCACAACATGTCAGAACGACGCCGGGAAAATTATTTCGATATTCGAATCACAATAGTGCTTGCATTTCCCGCCACCCGCGGAGCCACGATCGCTTTTCATTTGATATTGTTAATTACTTGCCAATGACATGAGTGGACTTGATTGATTCTGTCGGCCGCCATTGCAAATCATAATTAATTAGCCGCGACAGGCTTAAGCCGTCGCAAACAGAACGCGTCAGGTCTTATCGATATGAGAGCATGCGTACTGGCATTTGCCGTGCGTTTGCGTCAATTTGGCACGCTGAACGCTTCTAAAGTCAACAGGCTTTGTTGCAAGTAATTAACATTATTGGCAGTTATGTATTATATTGTTTACAAGAGTCGCCTAATCGATTATTAAGTTATTCCAATAGTCGCGAAATGATCCTAAATACGCACCTCACGCAATATTTGAGTTTATGTAATCATTATGACATTTCAAATAATCATTTCATGTGTATTGAATTGAACTAAAAGTACCTACCTTCATATCAAAACTCTCATACTGGGATAATTATTGATTGCAACTGTTTCCTTTTTGAGTGCAAGCATAGAGTTTTTTAATGAAAATTTTTTCTGATTATATTTGGTCAACTTGCTCCAAATATACCTAAATACGGCATCATTTTGTCGATTTATGATGTTTCAACGACTTAATTCTGAAATTAATAAATGCACCTTATCGGCTTATCCCATAGATATGGAGACTAAATGTATGAAAATGAACTTAAAAAGCACCCATGGTTTACTGATTAAGTAAGCTACAAGTCAGCTTATGTAATCCCGAACGAAAGTTGAAAAGTTTAGTACAAGGGAACACAAAATTAATGGAAACTGAAATATCTAATTGGTGTGGAGTAACAGGCAAGCGATCTCGAGTGTCGAAGAATATGGGATAAATTTAAACAGGTGTCAAGAATAAGTCATTCTAAGTTTGTCCTTCGTTTTGACAACTGCTCTCGGCTTATGCACTGACGCTCATTCAATATTGGTATATTTGAAAGTTGCAACACAGACTATTGTACTTCTATAATGTGTGTTTCATGTTTGTAGGACACTCACACATTCAAAACCATGCTTCAAAATATAGTGTATTGGGGTATAGCCTATCTGAATTTAATTTATTAACTGTTCTGTCTTTACCTACTTACCTACACTGAGATTTTTTTTTCAATAATTTTATGCGTTATAAAGAAAAACATTCATTATGAGAAAACCACCGTTGGAAATGTCTTCATCTTTTTGAATGATATGAAAAGTTTATTTCTACAGTGTGTATAAGGAATAAAACAGATGGCAATGACATATTTTTAATGATATTGAAATGTATTTTAATCAATATAAAAAATGTAATATTAACTATCTACTTCACTTAAGGAAACATTTATAGATTAAAACGTAGCCATCTTATGTAGGTGTGATGTTTTCATTTTTTTTTATAATATCCAATAAATAAGATAAAGTTTTTAAAACAATAAATACAACTTTATATCTCAGAAATAACACACATTATAATAATATTACAATCTAAATTCCAAAGATTCGCTTACTGTATATTTGGACTTAATAACTATCTATAGTAAATATACTACTTATGCTTTAAAAAGGGCCGAGAATTATTGCACGTATTAAAATATGAATTAATATTTAATATTAACATTTCAAATATCAAAATTAACACGGGTTGCTACTGGGCATACGAAACTGGGATAGCAACTGGGATATATGAAAAACTGACTTTTGATTTAGTTAACTTCTCAAAGGAACCAAAAGAGGCTCCATTTTCTATAATATAATATGCGATATCTTTTTCATTCAATGAAACGGCAAATAATTATCAACTATAGGTGCGACGAAATTTTGAACTCGCTGACAATCGGAGAGCGAAGTCGAGCTGTGAACACGTCAATTTGTTTCGTGATGGCGACGGGGGTATTAATTCTTAAATCGTGTAATGATGACTAAAAAACCTTGAAGAAGAAAACATGTCAATGAATATATTATTATTGTTACTAATAGAATAATAAACAGAACATTAAATGGACGCATGTTGAATTTTTATGACAAATTATATTTCGTTCGGCTCGCGTCATTTGCACAATCCGCGCATCGCCTAGTCACGATCTTTTTAGACCATGCCTCAACTAACTGATGTATAGCCTTAAGACAGAACGACTTATTCATGGCTATGCCAAGCTTATAAACCTGTTGGGTACTTGTGTCAATTGAGCATTCAATGGTGGATTTTTGATTGTTAAATTTATTAAACCAATCTCGTGGCATGCCGCATTTCGGTATTACGTCAAGCATGCGTATTGTATTTAGTATTTCCAGGAGCTGTATTTAATTAAGAATCAAATAATGAACCTAGTAACAAAATAGCCATATTGTGGAAAATTGAAAAAAGGCAATACAATGTTTACCAAACAATTACATAAATAAGTATAGGTTTTCGTCAACTAATTACCCTAACTTAAATTGTGTTTACAGAAATATTGAAAACAATGCATTCACTTAATTGAGAGTAAATTAATTACACAAAGAAGTACGATAAATTATTTTTCGTTATATTCATTTAACATGTAAATATTGTAATGTTTTTTCAGTCATTTAGAATATTGATCACTTAGTCTATTTTTCGGCAGCACTAAGATGTTTCTTTATTTATGTAATAATAATGGTATACATTGGGCGGCTCTCGTGGTGCAGTGCGTAATGCGCTGGCTTTTCATCCGGGAGCTCCGGGTTCGACCCGGTGAGAACACAATACATTTATGTGATTTTCTCAAAGCCTGGGTGTTTTTGATTGTTCAAATTATTAACAATCACCTTATACGAAAAAGCAAGGACATGGTTAATAAAAATAGTATACAGTGAATATTTGGTATTTTGTTCTTACGCGTACTGATTGGATAATGGAATAAATACACCTAAAGGTATTCAATGCAATAGAGTTAGTTATCTTAAAATGTCACACGAAAGTGGGCTAGACACATTTCCTACCCAAATTGTACATTAAATTAGAGCATAATAGCGCCTGTATACGTTCATGAATTTACTTGTACCAATAGTGTGTATTTTAAATTGTCGCGATAATAACTATTTACACCTAAAAGTGCTGACTGGCTCGCCAATCTCATCCTTCAAGAGTAAGCAAAACGCGATGTTGTCATTTTATGGTAGATATTATTTGACAGGTCGTGAAAATTGGTTAAACTCAAAATGTGCCTCTGCGCGGTGTAGTTAATTTTTTTACCGGCAGGTTCGCTACTATCTTTCTACTGCGCAGGTGCGGGGTATTACACGATCCAATCGTCACATGAAAATTTAGAAGCTTCTGAACTTTTTTTAATACATGAATGCAATCTTGCAATTTGTACTATAATACGTGTTTACACGTGCATTTTTTTGTTATGTAGGTACGCGATAATACGTACTGTCAACAGTAAATCCGTGCACGTGTACACGGGGTATAATACTACATTGTGTGAAAGTTTGAGTTCTTACGCTTCACGTATTGTGAACCCTTATCTCAAGCCTAGTATATTGATCACATTATATTTCAATAGGCTAATAGTGTTTTTTCGTTTTTCTACAGAGTGACAGGAGAGTCCTTCCGCTGGCGAACGGCAGCAGTCCCGTGGTCGCTGCGATGACCATGGACGTGAGCAAGGAGGGCAGCGCCGCAGCAGCTGGGGCAGTCGCCGGTGCTGCTCCCCCGGGGGCCACCGGACAGCCCGCCCAGGAGTGCGCCGGCTGCGGGAAGCACATCACCGAAAGGTTCCTGCTGAAGGCACTGGACTTGCTATGGCACGAGGATTGCCTTAAATGTGGCTGCTGTGACTGTAGGCTTGGAGAAGTTGGATCGACTCTGTACACTAAAGCTAATTTGATATTATGCAAAAGGGACTATTTAAGGTGAGATATTCAATCAATAATTTTTAATAAAGCTACATTTTTCTATTAAAACTATACCGTCATTTAAAAGCATATTCCATATTAACAGTCATTGCATAATCAACCTAAAATTGATTTTAATTTACACCCTTCAATTCAAATAAAAAATAAATAAACAGGAAAAAGTATTATGTAGTTGTAATATATGTAAGTAATTAATATTTTATTACGTATTAAAAAATAAATATGTATAATTACACAAGATTTAAGAATTTTAAATTCTTTTTTGTAGAAAATACATAATTTAACAGAACATGTTAGACTGTTCGAACTCATATCTTTCACTTTTTGGGTGAGTGCTCTAACCTTTAAGCCATCGATGCGTTAGTGATTCATACGAAATACTTAGCTTCTGTGTATTCAATTCACGTTTATTTCGTAAATGTCTTTAGGATGTCCTTGACCTTCCGGCAAAGAGTAGCGTATCTCGGTTCTCTCCCACGATCTTAAATGAGTGTCGCAGAGGTACAATATCGGTACTTACCTTACCTAGTATATATACAAAAAAATGACAATTCACTAATACTTAATATCTTGGATTTTTACTAGGAATATAACACTGCTATTATTTTTATTTATAGGTTATTTGGAAATACTGGCTACTGCGCAGCATGTAATAAAGTAATACCGGCTTTCGAGATGGTGATGCGAGCGAGAAACAATGTCTACCACTTAGAATGTTTTGCCTGCCAGCAATGCAATCACAGGTGATTTTTCTTTATAGTTAACATTATAACGTGTAATATGTAATAGGTATACTATTTATATTATATACCAGTGGCGAAGACTCCATACTAGGCGATTATTTAAAGCCTACCTTCTTAAGAAAAATATTTTTTTAATTTTATATTGACATATTAAATAATATAATCACATAATAATATATTCAATATGCCCAACGACATCTGTCGTATAATTGTCATAATAATTTTACGATCTTTTCCACTATTTCAATAAGCACCATTTATGGCATGTCTCGAAGGTTTAAAAAAATAAGCGACATCTCGTTTCGCCTCACATATTGTATGGATTATGTTCGCGTGAATCGAAAACTTTTTTAATATGAAGTTTGTTTCTCATAATTTCAAGACGTCTGCGGCGGCCCATATAAATTGGTAAGCTATTTAAGGAGCGCTTACGTTTTACGTAAGTGCACATTTATTCAAAATAATTTATAAGATAATTTAAAAAAATAATTTCTATGGGATTCAATCACATAAATATTGATTGTTGTTAAAAATAATAAATAATTTATCTCGTGATTTTTATTTGTCAGTTAGTTTATTCATAGACTAAGACAATTTATTCAGCCAGTTATGTCAGTTGAAATCTGATATTGTATCTAAGTTTGTGTTTTTAAATATAGAACTATTTTAAATGTCTAGTTTACCGGTTAAATTATAAATTCTTATGGAAAAGATTCACAACAACGGATATTTTCAATATATTTTGAGCGTATCTTGCGTTTATATTTAGGAAAATACATATTTCAAATTAATTGCTTAATTTTATACCATCAGTGAGCTTTTGAAATTTCCTGGGTTTTTGTGTACCTACCTATTCATCAGTAGTTATGTCGGATTATCTTCTTATTTCCCGTAAATACATCTAACAAGTGTGCTTTCTCCACAGCCTACCTGTTTCCAAAAGTCACCCTTCGCCACTGTTATATACCCAGTATATTTATATGCATGTAATTAGTATATGTCCGATATGGTGTCATATATTTTCTACACAGTGTAGAGTTATGAAACTTTTATCGATGAATCCTTATTGGTCGGTTTTCAGATATAAATGTAAACATACGTGCGCGTTGTCCATTTCCTTTTCGAGATAATTGATTTTTAATATTTGATCATTCGATATCTTAAAAAAACGCTCCATATTTTAAATGAAATAATATAATGAAAAAAATCGTTCGCCCGAGTAAAACCATGTGCTTCAGTTTTTTAGTAAATAATCAATGTTACGTTAATAAGTTTTTTTCAAATTTTGAACAAACTCTGTTTATTTTAAGCATACGTGTAATCTTTTTATATCTGAAAACGATTGTTTTCTTTTTTAAATACATATTGTCAATCTTCTAAAAAGTGTTTGATGCACGATAACTTAATGCCAGATCTGAAATGATATAATATGACTGTTTGGGTATACATATATGTATTTGAAAAGATAATTTGAATCATAAATTTTAAATTTTATAAATAAGCGTAACAACTAAAAGGTAGGTAATCAAACTTGGAATGTACGCTTCTTTGTCAAGACAAGAGTATCCCCGAAGGGTGTCTAATTAAAACGCCTTATTATAGATATATCAAGCCGAAAAAAAAGCGGGTAAAAATAATATATAGTATTTTTATAAGTAATGTCTATTTCTAATATTGTCACACGTGCATTTGAATGTAAATTAAAAATACCATTGCATGGATCACATGAAATATTTCAGTTTATTATAAAAGCTTTTCCATTCTATTTCCATTTTCAACATCTTTAACAAACGTTTTTCACATTATTTAATAGGTACTATATAAAAAATATCAAATGAATTCAAAAAAATAAATGTTTTCAAATTGTGGTATTAAAATTAATAGAACAAATTACACTTTTTTATCATCAGGGGTGTTCTGTGAAGAGATGACATGTTTTACAGCGATATCGCGTCACTCTAATAATATGAAGTGAAATGTGGCGTTCTTCTCCATGCCTCCCTATGGAACACGGGGATGTCAGTGATACGCCCAACGACCAATTCGGCGTTTATTGTTTCAACTAAATTATTATCAGTTATTAAAAAGGGAGAACAATGCAATGTAAAATATGACGGCGCTATCGTTTGACGGGTCGACTTCCCGCCGGAGCTTCGCGTTATTTATCTGTTTAGTCATTTCCGAGTAGTGACGTTTTGCGCTTTTGGCGGGAATTCAAAAAAGCAGGACAGTCAAATATGAGAAAAATTCTCTTTGGTTCAAAATTAACAATGATAAACACCAGTCAAACATTTAAACTCGGTAAGTACCTACTATTTTTTGTATTAATGTATTGGTTCCAAGTGATATAGGTACACCACAGGGCTTAAATTACTCTAGTTAAAAATAAAAACGTTTAAGTTTATTTATTTTATCATGATAAAAAATTATAATATATTTTTTTAAATTATCAGCAAATGAAATGCAGAGCTTGAAATGAAATGGAACTCAGTGTCGGTTTTCGAGAAATCCTCGAGGTTGCATTAACAGATTGATACGAAATCCAGTCGCTATAGATCAAGGCTTTGAAGATTGTTTCGTTTTATTACTTAGGGATGATCATATCATAAAATTGAAGAAATACAAAGTCTTCTTAATGTTCTCAAATATTACAATTATTAAATGCGCGTTTCGTCTACGTGACAACCTTTAATGTATATTATGATGATATAGACGAAACTATTGCAAATAACATTCTTTAACTTTAACACATTTTAAGTTTATCCAATATTTTACTTACTCAAAAAATATACCTTCATAATATTATAGCCTTTACCAAGAAATCAATAAAATTTCCTTATTTTTGTGTGATTCATAAATTATTAGGAAATAATTAAATTCACTTACTTATGTACTCTATATTATGTTTTTGAAGTTTAACACGAAACTTATCGGATTAAACTTACATAATAAATTATTCTAAATTTTGTTTTTGAGAAAACATTAGCTTTTATTCTTTTCATGTGCCTAAGAATTTATAAAATGCGTGATTACTACATTGCTATTTTTTATACAAATATTCATCTACCCCACTGGCAACCTTTTTGGTTATACCAAAATTCTAAATATCACTATTATTTTATCAAACGACTTCTTATTAACCCTTTACATACCAGTATACCCTCATAACACGGCTTACAATTTGCAGAAACAAAGAATTGAAATGTTAATTGGCGTATTAAATCATATCTTTCGTGGGGTATTATTTATAGAGATTCGCGGCAAAGGATTGCAAAGGTAAGGTTACATTTAGCAGGAACACAATAGGCCAGAGTTATCGGGTTACCTAGAAGGTTCAATTGTGGAGGAATTCATTGTACGACGTCACCCCGGTATTGCGGTGCCCATGCTTTTTTGACAATATCTAGGCTTTGTATTTATTTAAAACAACTTCATTTCATTCTAACGTAAGTAACGTGATATATATTTTGAATAATAATTCTCTATTTCTGTGATAAAAATGAAGTGTAACGTAACTTAAGAAAATCAATTTACGAACAATCAATTACAAGTAAGCAGGTATTGCATTATAAAATTTTATATTTCAGTTTTGAATAAAAAATAATTTAATTTAAATTTATTAACAAGTGAAAGTATGTCATTTGATGAATAAAAATATGATAAAAATCTGACTGAGAGCGAAAGTTGCAAAGTTGATTTAAAAATTACAAAAAATAGTTGACATTAATTATTGAAATAAAACACAATATGTGGTACTAATAATTCCACTTGGGTTAATAATAAATAGAATCGTTTTCATCTGCTTCAAAGGGACACTGCTAATTGGTGTTGGTGTTGGTTTTTCGAATACGTATGCTTCTGAGGTAACTGAAAATTCTAAGTTTTATGAGAGAACTGAAGTTTAACCATTCGTTCAACCTATATGGCGAATACTCAGGATTTATACAGAATGATTGTGAATTCCCCTCAGCAGAAGAAAACGATTCCGACAAATACAAATCAGTAAGTGGGCATGTTAGTTTGTGATGACGTGATCACGTAAATACATTTATACATTAAACAAAGTAAATTACAATGTATTGGCCATATAGGCAATCACAGAGTTGAGATTATATATTTTTACGAGGAATGTTTGTCAGTTGACTAAACATCCGTGGGCGTTACATTCTAGGAAATATTTATAATTAGCATATCCATTTTCGATACCCAGTTCCACAAATGCCATTTTTTTATAATTCTTTGTAGTTTACTTTTCGAGATCGTATTATTTAAAATAACCCTAAGTACACTGATTTTAAATGAGCGAATGTAATAATGAATAAAAATGAATTACAATATAGTAGCACGTTAAAAAAAATCGTAACTGCTCGAAGCTTCGAAAGCTATACTTACAAAGAAGTATTTATAAAGTAAAGTATTATTCCAAATATAAATTTATTTGTTACCTAAATATATTCTCAAATCAGGTAGCAAATTGTATTTGATTTTTAAAGAAAATTCTACTTATATAATTAATTAATATAGAATATAGATGGAGCATTGGATGCCCTACCTATTAGACGCCGCGGCGCCCGCGCTTAGGCATCGGGACGCCAACGGATCGAGACCTCTGTTTCAACCAAATCGATAAGGATAATCTTTTGTTGATTTTAAAGGCTTCATTTGAATAACCGCGCCACCATATCCCATCAAGTTTCCTGCGTTATTGTTATTTGCCGCCGGAAATCATTTTAAGGCCATTTTGTGCGAACCGAAAGCGGAAATATTGAGATTAATAATAATTATTATTGTAACGAGAGAATTCCGCCAATGTAAGGGGTTTTATTAGATTTGGTTTTGTTTTTAGTGAATGCCGAATGGATTGAGATAATTTTTTATTGATTTGTATCGATGGTCATGGGAAAATATAGATAAACACGACAGTATTTATATTCAACAATACTCTTATCCAGCCAGTTCTGTATTGGACACTAGCAAAATGCAGGAGAATTCGTTGACTGTTTTCTGGAGAAAAAATCTGCACAATACTAATGACAATGACGTACTTAGTACATTCATAGATTCAAACTGAGGACAACATATAATATATCGCTTGGACAACATCGGTGTGTAGAACATGTGCAGTACATGAATAATATTATTGAACTATATCAACATAGGAATTGAATCGTGAAAATGTAAAAAGCGAGTAAATTCAGTTGTAATATAATATTATGTTGAAAGGAAAGCAATAACCATTCCTATTTTATTGCATTGACCGGCTTACATGAAAGTAGTTGAAATTAACCGTGAGGTGACCCACGTAACCTCGTCCTATCACGTGATTAGTACCTACTGATTAACACACGCCCTACTGCAGAAGTGAGATAAAGAGTGGATGTGAATCCCCGCGTTTTAAACTGAGGTGTTGTTTGACTATACCGTATGAGAATAGATTGACGATGAAAAGCGTATATATACCTACATCCAGTTGTATGTGATAATAACAATATGATTTCCATTGAGCTTTTTAATGGGGAACATTAAACATTTCCATTTTTTTAACCAGCTTACTTAAAAGTGTTTTTCAAGCTTGTTAGCATGTTGATTTGTATTGTATCACTTACGGCCTGTAGCAGGAGTGAGAGACGGCGATTATGTGAATCCCCGCGCTTTGAACTATGGCGTAGTTTCCCTTTACCGACGTGCACTAGGCTCTTTGCACAGTATCAGAATAGATTGACGATAAGTGCCCGAAAGATAACCAAAACTTATTAGTTATTATTTTCACGAATGGGATTGTGAGTATGAGTTTTAGTGAAATATAATACAGTGTTGTTTAATTTATAACACCTCAGTATCCTAAGTAATACGTTTATTTAAGATACTGGATAATAAATCACAGCCTATTTGAAGTTTGACGTGCCTGATATTATATAGTAACGTATTTGTTTATTTTAATTAATACAATTGGCTTTTGATCTCAAAATTTATTACACGACAATATTAAAAATATAATGTAATAAACTACTAAATAAACATAAATCGATTTTACTATACAATAATAGTGTTGCATCCTTTGTAATCGATGCTGAATGATTATTGCCTCAAATTCTATGGAAGTAGTTGTCAATGGTTACGAAATATAATTGTCATACTTCGGCATAACAATAGCAACGCCAAGCCAACACTATGGGCCAACGGTCCACCGCGTTCTAAACTAATTAAATATTTCATGACATCAAAATTGAATTGCCACTGTCACATTATCGGAATTTAATTTTGTCATAGTATTTAATTAATACGAAAACTGTATTTTGGTCTCGCCGACCATTCTACTGAATGGGAGAGTTTCGGCCATTGTTTGATTTTGCGAGTTTAAACCGTTTTAGGATTCATAATTTATATCCCGCGCCGACGTTCATTCACACAGTGCAGCGGGTTTGAAAAATTAAATGCAAGTTTATCTTATAATCATTAAAGAGAAAACATAATAACTACAAAGATATACTGATCATCTACATGAAATTGCGATAAAAGATAACGTACCTACAGTATATTATAAAACTTCATATTTTATAATCATGTCCAATACGTCGTTTGTAATTGATTGGTCGATCGCACCAATGACCCATAGAAATTGAATCGTAAAAATGTAAAAATCGAGCATATTCAGTTGTAATACTATAATAATAATATATGTTGAAAGGAAAGCATTAACCAGCTTACATGGAAGTCGTTTTCAAATTAGCCGTGAGGTGGTCCACGTAATCTCGTCGTATCACTTGATTAGTATTGCTTAACTCACGCCCTACCGTAGAAGTGAGATAAAGAGTAGATGTGAATCCCCGCGTTTTAAACTGAGGCGTAGTTTCACCAAACCATGGGAGAATAGTTTGACGATGAGTACAATCAATGCTCATAAAAAGGCCACAATTTATAATTCTTACGATGAATGGTAAATTGAATATTAATTATTTGTGATGGTGGAAGTCAAATATTATTTAAATTGTTACGCTTCGGTAATATAATCAAGCCCAATCTCAGCGAAATATAATAAAAAGGATGAGGAGAGTGTGAGTGATATATTATAAAGTAAATGATTTCTCAGTGGTTTGAGGATCTAATGCAGGATTTACTCGGTTGATTATCGCCAGAAACTATAATATATATTTTTACAATTATTATAAGTGATATGGCATTAAAGCGATTGGCCAATGCGCCATAATACATAATAAATACAAATTATGAAACAAATTCAACCAATATAACAAGAAAGTAGAAAAAAAGTATGTGCTTATGTAGATATGAAACTAAAATGATAAATACAATTATAAATTTAACCTATTTAACACGTCCACAAACCATGATATAGTTAATAAAAAATAAATCTACCTTTACGGTGCCATCAAATAAGTTAATCGCACGATACACAGCATCGTGAAACATCACATCTGTTCTGCGACGAGGTATCATGAAGACTGTAGAGTTACGAGTGGTATTGGTGGGAACATGAAAATTAAAATTTGCCAGTATATACGGATTGTAAATGAACCCACGAAGAAGTAAAAAGAAATGCTTTAAAAGAGTAATCACTCTTCGGCTGGACAGGGATTGCATTGATAGCATACCCAGAAGAATGCGAGTTGGAAAATTCATTTTATTATCATTATCATAAGGAAAGAATCCGGTAGACAAATCTAAGAAATCTATTGTGGACTCAATCCAACTTAATTACGTGGACGGACCTGTTGCCAGCATAGTCAATAATAATATAATATGTATACAATTTCGAATCTCAAAACAATCATTTTCATATTGCAATGACAATATTATAAAATTTCCGATTTGTAGGATTGTGTACGGATCATATTATTATGTTATGGAAATAATTTCGTATTTGTTATACCTATTGTCATTCTGCTATTTTATGAAAAAATATAAGTACGCCACTGCTGGAATTAGAGGTATCAGGGAAACCCATTGCAGTTACGTTAAACTAAATCTATTATTTATGACCCTGTTCTATTGAAATACTTGTTTTTCCTACTCGGCACCATTGTTTCGTTATGTCATTATTTGATATTCTGTTTCAATAGATAAGAGAGTCCTATTTAAGTCATCGTGGCAGTAAAACTTAATTACAATAAAGTATAATTAATTACAACGCATTTCACTTCTTGACGATTAAATATTGGCATAAACTAAGTTTTTCGTCTTTACATTGTAACAGGGGTTACTATGGCTTAAACTTAGAGTACTCACTTCTAACGCAAAAAATTGTAACACGTTAGGCAAAGCACACCTGTAATAAATACAATAAATAATGTTCTGATACATTTAAAATATTGCTTAACCTATCATTGTGACGGAAAAGCATGTAATATATCTCTCTTTTCGTTATTCTTCCAATATCATCATCATCAGCCTGGGTCGATCTACTGCTAGATGAAGGCTTTTCTATAGCTCCCTCCAACCTTTTCGGTCCCTAATTATTCGCTGCCATATACATCTACCGAACTTGATGTGTTAATTAACTGTATGATAGCCTTTGTCCAGCGGTTGTCCATTCGCCGAGCGACAACTATTTCATCGCGTACTCTTGTCTGTTTCCCTTATTCATTGGTTTCTTTTGTGGTCTTTCTGCGTTATGTTCAACATTCACTTTTCCATGCCATGTAATTTTTGGATTTCTCTTACATTAAGGCCCGTTTCAGACGGGACACCGGTGTCGCTCTCGATATAATGTAGGAGGCCATTGTATTATGTTTATGAACGCCCCAGAGCTAATGAGTCAGCGCATAATTTCGCGTTATAAAGTCGGACATAAAACTGGCTGCGGTAATAAAAACAAGTGTATCGGCGGCTTGAGAATGTAGCGGTCGACGGAAAAGTGTACCGGACACGCGTTGACTCATTAGCTCTGGGGCATTCATAAACATAATACAAAGGCCCCTTTATTCGAATACAAAGGCTTCCTTATTATATACGATCGCGACACCAGTGTCCCGTCTGAAACGGGCCTAAGAGTCCATGTTTCCCACGCATACGTGGGCACTACCACACGTTGTTTGAACACTTACGACACAATACAAAGTCACTTTTGAAGATATTATTCAGGCGCTCAAATGCATTACATGCCAAGATTAGTTCCGCAAGCAATCTTGTCATATAGAGTCTTAATCACCCTAAATAATAAAAAAAAAACATGTTTTCATGTCTATTTACAATATTTACATGAATAAAAACAGTAACCCCCCGCATTTCTTTACTTCTACGATGTCTGCATCTGTTGTAAAATATAGTGACATATTTCCATCACGTTGTTTGTTTGAAAATCATTTCGTCTGGATAATAATATTATTGATGGTCACGCAAAATCCCAAATGCGTTATCGGATCAAAGAGCTGATCAAAGTAATATTATGGCGTTCACTAAATTGGCTACAAGTGTTTTATTTTGTCTATCTTGGTTTATAGAAAAATTAATATGCATGTATGATGGTTTGTATAATATATTATATAAAAGGGAGAAGCGCGATGTTTTAGTACTTGCATGCGTGGGGTAACGACCGGCAATTAAAAGAAAACATTCCAATTATAGATAGTAAAATAACACGATTGTCATTTCTATGCGGGTCGTTGTTCGTTCACTATTCTATAGCTCTGATTTCCAATCACAATCACAAACAAAAATGAATTGTTAAAAAGGACATTTGACCCGCATTTTTTGCGGTAATTGTCGAATTTATCTACCTTCCTCTATAATTGGTTTTAGAGATTTTTTGACGATAAAAAACAGTTTTTAAATAATAATCGGTAGTTTTTCAAAATCGTTTACATACCTTTTAAAACCATAATTTTAAAATTGATCTTCAATAAATATTAGTAGATAAATATTGTAAACTTCTCCCGCTCGGTTTGCCTCTACTATCATAGCGAGAGAGCTGCCAGGCGAGGACTGTTTAAAAAAAAAAGATTTTTTTTCCGGTTAGGTACATGTTCAAACACGCGCGTTAACATCATTTTACTCCCTACTTCAATTATAGTTTGTCAATTTATGACTACGGCCGTGTGTTGTAGCTTAACCACTGGGGGATGACAAAAGAAATGGCGTATTTCAAAAAAACACTACCTTATTCTTATGTCAATAATTAATATAAAGCAATCATTATTCATAGGATGTTTATCACACTTGAATGGTCAAAAACATAGCTTATAATAAGTATCTTTAGAATTATCTTCAAATGTGTTAATCTTGCTCATTTTTTGAATAATAAAATGCCTAATTCTTGTCAAATTTGGGATCACAGAGATTATCAATATAATTTTTTATCGTAAATATTTTACTAAAATTATCTCGTCATAAATTATACTAATGGTTTTATAAATGCGTTTAAAAATTAATAAATGTAAAAAATCTTAACACCACTGCACAGTTATGTACCAAAATATGACTATATTCTAAAACATTGAGCGATAGGCTTAAAAGAATACTATTTTATGTAATAAAAATACTTTATGCAGTCATTAAATGTTTAAAATAAATATAAAGGATAATAAGGCTTCAAAATTATATAAATAGATTATCTACAACGTTTAAGGTATCTCCAGGATCATGCTTTGAAAATAGAACAAAAGCTCCATTTTGACCTACGCTGAGCATGTCCCCCCTTAAGGATTTGTAGAGTAATTGATGGACGGTTTATTGAGTTATATTTTTAATTATTTGCTACCCATGACCTACGTACTTTTATTTGTGATTTTTCATGAATGTTAATCCAATAATGACTCTTGTGACACGAGCTCTTGAGTGTCACTTTACCTCAATGCTTATCTGATAAGCAAATTTCAGATATGTTAAACTTCTCGTAAAATGACTCGTGACTTCTTTCCAGGTTCACTTTCATATAATTATACGGGCTCCATTTAGCTTGTCTCAAACATCTTGAATGTAATTTTTCCATACATAGTTTCAGAATGTTGAATTATGTATGAACAAAGGTAAATCCATACAAACTGATACATCATATCCTCCCCTTTCATTTAGTGTTATTACAGCGTTATTCTGAAAAATATTTCATTCAAACCATGTAGGTACCTACTGTGCAGGTATAATACATAAAATGGTTTTATATTAAAACAATACTAAACGACATTTTACATAGATGTTTTTCAAAATAATATATTGAACATGTTTATGTCATTACATCTTCGAAATTTAGAAAATATTCAAACATAAAATAATAATAATTAATATTTAAAATATAGAAGATTCAGAATAGGTAGTTACCTACATATTCCACGTACGTATACCTATACCATAAAACGTGATATAGACATGTCTATGTGTCAATATAATTTGCAATTGTGCCTTTAAATCTATTTACTATAAAAACTTATAATACAGTAGGTACACAGTTTAGTATCTATATCTGTGTATGTACTATATCAGTACATTTGTGTATGACTCGTGTCGATTTTGGTGGTCACCCTTTTTACTGAAAATGGTTGTTAGTCATTTCCTCAACTAATTGGGCCTATGTTATGGATTCAAACACACATTGTATAAAATTACATGCGAATTTAATCCAATCGGCAGGGCTCGAGACCATGATTTACAGATTTTTTTGTGATTATTTTTATTCACTGCACCGCGGACGGTTTTGATATTCATGAAATATATTTTACCAATAGACAGAATTATTAATACATATATAGAATTTTTTGTAACTTCTAAAAATGTCTTTTGAAAAATCTGTTCCGCTTTTATTATAGCCACTTCAGTTTTCCACCGTTTAAATGCAATAAAAGTAAAATACAAGCACGAGCGCCATCTTCCCGCGGACCTTTTCCGCCATCAAGTCAAATTTATTCGGGACTCACCGATTGTTTATTCATAATGCAGCCATGTCGATCTTTCCCGCGCTCCGTTTTGGCGGCTGAATGCTCTCTTGATGCGTTCTAAATTCAAATATGATTAAATTTGAATCAAACCGTTTTCCATGTTTAAGGGCCGCTCGGTGCCATTGCTCTATTGTTTATTTTGAACAGTTGAATGTTTGCATTGCATATTTTTATAGTAGATACGCATTCCTTATTGCCATCTATTCTTAAAGAAAGCATTTATGAAAATGAAATAAATAGAAAACAGAAACAATTATTATAGAAAACGTTTTGAATTCATGAAACAAATTATAAACACTAGGAAAAATCCATCTATAACATTTTTTTATTATATTCGTTATTAATTCAAAGTTTACTAAGTACTTATTTTAAAAATTTCATTAATTAAAATACGACTTATGAAGCAATCTGTTATTTTGAGGTATATTAAATATATTTCATTATATTTATAAATTTTATTATATTTGTTATAAAATATGATTCTACTAAGTAATTGCTAGCTCAATTATATTAATATTCAGTACTTAATCCACATAACTTAGTCTGATGAAAATGTGACAATTAGTGGAAGCTATAGGTTACAATTTTTTTTTAACTATATGAGTTATGTACATATAAACTATATAAGCATGTACCTATATGCTTATGATGTTTTAATTGAATGTCTTTCCACCAATTTTTTTTCAATAAAATCATTAATATTAATACAAACAAATCGATTATACTCCACAAAATCTCTAAAATAGAGTTGGTTGTAGGTATATGAATATAATATTTTTTACAGTACCTAAGAATTTGTATTTATATCTTTTTTCAATAACGCCTACACTTTTGAAATTATACCACACTGTTTGTGATATATATAAATTCACTTTGGATGTATTTAACGTATGAGGTGTTAATTTTTCTCGCGTAATGTTTTTCACGGCCAATGTCAAGTAAACGCGGAAAATACACGCTAGCAACACCATCTCTCGTCAGTGTCTGTAACCGCAGACCGGCCGATATCTCAGACGGCACTTCCTTTCCCACCCGCCGTGCCGTCTGCCTCCACGAAAGCGCCCCCGCCCGGCGCCCACCCAACCCACGACATCCCGTTGTCTATGATAATATATTTGTTTGTGCATTTGTTTGCAAAGGAGTCGGCCGAATGATTTCCCACATGACTTGTAAAATGTTTTAAAAGACGAGACGCTTGTCCCCCCCACCCGCCGCCTCGCCTTGCCGGCCAGTAGCCACCGGCCCTATGAAATTGTATGACGACCCCCTGTCCTGCGATCAGATTCAATACGATGCGGAGATAACTCACCAGGCAATTTGCGACACTTCCTTCGGAATGTGGACGTGATATTGTAGCGTTTACCCCGTGCTAGGTGAGATAGTTCGGGACATAGAATACGTACGCCGGGATATACACAGATTGTTAAGAAATTCGAACAAAAAAAATATGATTTAGAATATATTTACAGAAAGAGTATGATATTTCCATATTTCACAGTTCCACTATAATACATTATAGTCACAGTCGAACCAAACTCACGACCCTTTACAAATTTGTTAATTATATTTCAGTGGCGAAGGGTGGAGGTGGATTGTGGAGATTTGACATAAATTAATAGTGCACAGTAAACTTTGTTAGTCATAATTATTTGTTGTCATTGTAATAATATACATTACAGAAGGTTATTAAAATTCTATTAAACCCTGATCAAAACAAATCATAAAAGACAATGAATATGCCACTATCTAATAACTATAATGGCTTGTTTTAGACAGGATTTAATTGATTTCATTTAATTTGTTCCTTAGTTAAATGAAAACAAAGTATGACTAACAAAGTTTTGTTTGCAATATTTATGTCGAATCTCCACAGCCTATCTTCACCCTTCGCCGCATTGTTAAGTTTTATTTAAGAGCATAGGTATATAAGTGAAACGGCGAATAATTTTCAACAGTAGGTGGAACGAAATTTCGCAGTCGTCGCCAATCGGAGACTGACAGTCGAGGTGTGAGCACGTCAATTTGTTTTGTGATGGCGTCGGAGGAATATATTCTTAAATCGTGTAAAGATGACTAAAAACGTTCCGCATGTACTTGAAAAAGAAAATATGTCAATGAATAAACTATTATTATTTCGAATATAATAATAAACATAACATTAAAAGGACGCATGTTGAATTTTTATGGCAAATTATATATCGTTCGGCTCGCGCATTTGCACAATCCGCGCATCGCCTAGTCACGATCTTTTTAGACCATGCCTCAGCTGAAGAGCCTTAACACTGACGAGATAACTACCAATTTACCATAACAACATGGTTACAGACGTCTTAGCAGCAAATTGCGGAACTATAAAATCCCCTCACTCTTGCATGTACACACATTATAATAATTTACTATTCTGATACCTCGCTATTGTCTTGACACTTCATACAGCACACAGTAGCAGCTATGACAATATTTTGGTTGTGGAAGTGATACACCCAAGATAATAAGTAGAAGAAATAAGTATAAGAAGAACATACAATGACGTAATGTGATTTTTTTTCTTTCTCTCTCTAGGTTTTGCGTCGGAGACCGCTTTTATCTATGCGAGAACAAGATCCTATGCGAATACGACTATGAAGAACGGCTGGTCTTCGCGAATATGGCTTACAACCCTCCTCCACTGGCACACCTCAAACGTCAGACGACGCATCTTCCACCACCTGTAAATGTGAGTTTAATTAACCAATAACATTAATATTGCCCACTTACATATATATATATATATATAACGTCTGCGTCTTCTGGGTACTGACAATATTTTCTATTTAAGTTTTATTCTGAACCTGTATGGGTAAATCATTCAACAATAGCACTGTGTGTACGGCAAAAGTGATTTGCAATTGTAGTGGTATTGTTTGTTTACATATTTAAAGAGGCATTGTAGCAAACAATAACAATAGTATACTTGTAAATCATTGTTTGTGCTACTGCAGAATCTTTTACCTCTATGTTGGATTTGTGATCAGTGTCACTAATTTCCGAGTCTGGATAACCAATAATATATGCAATTAGATAATGAATGCGAATGAATATTATTCTTGTTTCTGGATAGGAATTAAGTAAATGGCATTTGAATGTTCATAAGTTTCATTTTTTTAATGTAAATGCTGAGTGACTACGATATTGAATCGTCTTTTTCATAAACATACTACAATTTATAGTATTTATACAATGACACTTTAAATCAAGAAATTTGATGGCACAGTTTTAAAAAGTAATGGTATGATCATGGCCCTCACAAGGGGGGGGGGAGTGACAGGGTTATAATCTGGGGGCCCAGTCTTAGAAGGGGCCCGGTCTGGCGAGTCGACCAGATAAGTGAGATAAACACTCATTACAAATTTGCGTTAATAGTTTTAAAAAAAAATCGCCTGCGGTGCTATTTAACGTCAATAGTGTTATTATTTTTGAATATGTGGTTGTGTGATACAATTTTTAATTGTTTACCCATATTCTTGTCGAATTAATTCAAATGAATGTATTAAAAATACACATTAATTTTACTGAATACACCATTTAGAAAACATTACTGTAAAGCATCACACTGACTTTAGTCTTAGCGGCCTTAGCGATAGATAGGGGGGCCCGCTTTATGATTCGGGGGCCATGGGTATGATATATATTATAATTACTTCTAAGTATTCTGACGATTTTTTTCTGTTTCAATTCTATCAGAACAACACAAACCTGGGTGGTCCACACGCTATGATGAACGGTCACGGCGGCTCAGCAGGAGTAGGCGCCCTGCCTCGTCCACCGCCAGGCGACCTCAACAACAACATGTCTCAGCAGCAGCAGAGCGGAGGAGCATCCTCCCAGTCGTCGTACCAACCCTCCCACAGCCTGACGCCCAAGGGACCGGGTCTGGGCGTCGGTTTAGGTCTGGGCGCCCCCAGCTGAGATCAGCAACACTGAGGGCGGGCACACGTGGGAGACCCACCGCCGCCTTATCATCACCACTACGCCAATGGCCCGTACGGTCGAGGGTATTACTATTAACACTTCTATTAAGTACTAATATAGTACGGACTTGAATTCTGCTCTAAATATATTCCGATAAGTTGTAAATATGAAACACGGCGGTCAAACTGGATTTGAGCATATTTTAAGAGATGTTTTTTTCACGTTTGCGGATTTTAAAAATCGAAATACTAAAACGCATCTATGGTATCTTTTACAAATAATACGCACTACCCCATCATCTTCCATAATGATTCTAAACTTCTGTTGACTATCGGCCATTTGAAAGACCTATCATTCAAATACTCAATATGTCTAAATCTAAATGATTGCACGGTGAGTATGGGGTTACTATGGTTTAATGTTACATTTAAATAATAATAACTGAAGTCTTATATATTTAATGTATCGGTACTATATTTAGACAGATCTTGTCCACCTATCCAGTTCGAACGGTGTATGTTATGAAAACTATGTCAAATACATTATGTTAGATAGTTAAAACAGTTCGGTATGAATAGTTAAAGAAACGATAAGTAAGTATTTACTAACTTACTATAACTACTAACCGTGAAAGTGTTCGTGAAATTAGTACTGCATCAATACCCATTGAAATGATTAATGTTTTTATCAATATAATTTACTGCATTACTTTTATGTTAATAGTGATAAATTACATCAACTAATTACTGTTTGTAAGTTCCGTATTCATCTATTAAAATATCACGACGTATTCATTCATGATGGTTACTTTTCTGCACGTCATGACTACAGATTTTCATAATATTGCATAGCATACAATGAAAATAACTTTTCTATAAATTGGTATTAATTATTTTATAAAATATATATTTTTTACATTGTGTGACTTCATATTATTATCATATTATATCAATAGTCATAACATTGTGTATATTTCAAAATAAAAAATACAATCTGATTTTATATTTAAATCAGGGAGTCAGTCTTAAATTAACAGAATTATATAAGTATATTTTTTAAATACTATCGACTGATAGAAATTTAATTTAAATTTCAATTGCTAATATTTCATGACGATCAATTTTGGCGATCCGTATTTACTGAACATCGTTTACTACATAATATATATTAATTATTTAGTAAGCGCATAAAGAAGATACTTTCTTTAATGTTTGTCAGTTATATATTTACCATAATATATTATTTACAAACAGTCGGACGATGCTGAAAGACGAAACCCAGATCGTCAAAACCGATTCCATCAGATATTTAAAAAAATATAACAATTAAAAATACATTTTGAATTTATATACTTTTGTTTCAATTTTATTTCATTCAAATGTTACTTTCAATAGTATTTCACAGTGCGGTTGCACTTACTGGTGATATTTTTTTATTTGGAAAATATATAATTTATTAGAGATGTCGTACCACAATATTATGTTTCCGCAAATTTCGAATATTAATTGTCTTCCCTTAAATATGACATACGTATTTAGTACAATGACGTTTAATTAAAATTTCAATATTAATTCTTACAATTATATTCTCAAATTAACATCATCGTATATTTTATGGCTAATCCAATTGTTATTTATTTTAAATATTTTGCTAGCTTTCTTTATCATTATATTTTATTAAAATAACATCGTAAAATCTTAAGAAGCGGAAACGAATCTTATAAAACTTTGTAAAAAAAACTGTAAATAATGAGATAGGTGTTAAGTTAATATGTTAAAAAATGTATGCATTATTGCAAACTATTATACAATTAATTGTTACTCATTAACTATGTTTTATGTTGAAAGATTATTTATTGTATACATATAGTTTTGTATCTTTATGAAACGTAGCCGGGAAGTTTCAATAAATTTATACTTTAAATTTATGTGTAATAATATGAATAAGGAAATAAATGAATAACAAAACTATTATTGATCTCTAACTTTGGATATATTTTGTTCCTAAAAAAATACTACAAGTTTTTATTGTTTTTTTTTTTTTCATAACTGTGCCATATATATCTCATAATATATTTAATGATAATTAGCAAACCTACATAAGTAAATAACTTCAGATACACTGTGAAAATACATACAGTATCCTTATTTTGAAATTATTTAAAGAATATAATTCGCAAAACAGTAATTTAGGACTATTTTCATTATTTTCGATTTATATAATGACACCAGATATTAAGAACAAAAACTTGTAGCCTTAAAATTCGACGAATAACATAGCTTTATATTACTTATTTCATTAAAGATCTCAGCTCGTAATAATATGCTCCTAATAGTTATTAAAAATCATTTTGTAAAGTACTTCTCGTGTCATATGTAAATATTATTCATTAAAACATTATCGTGTAGAAGTAATGATCGTTTTTTATTGTTAAGAATCTCTGAAAGATGTTTTCCAAATATACTTATTTAAAGTTATATAATCAATTAATTAAATATTAATATTGAATTTCTCACATGTAATTAATTGTGTAAATAAGTACAGAAATATGCCCATCGTACTAATTATTATAACTGTTAAAACAATATTGTTTAACGTGCATCAAAAATGTTTACCGACTGATTGCCGTAAAACTTAATATTATTATTTGTGTAAGTATAACAGTGAAATGTATATAATACTATTATAGTACCACCAATTCATTTACCGTACCAATGATTTGACCAAAGGAATAATAAAAAACCCATTACAAACATATAAATAAACTATTTGTTTTATTGACTTGAGTACCTACATATATGAAAAAAATAAACAATTATCACTGAAATCGTTATGGTTAACATGGTTTGTAGGAATGTAGTAGACAGGCTCAGGAACGGAAAAAATTGATAAAAACAAATTATTTAGGTAACTGAAACATTATTTCGTTAGGACTTTTTATCTGAGGATCGTGACACGGATGATTTAGTTATAACAGCTTGACCTCACTCCTCTTGGAATTCTACGATACAAAAGACCACTGGCCACTGGAAGACCCGTGGCACTCATAATTTGGTGCAGCTATCTGGGGCATCCAATGTTTGGTTTAATATTCCGATGTGACATGTTTGAAATACAAGACTGCGCAGACGACACAAACGAACACTAACGATCATAATAAGTATGAACGTTAAACCACGCGCGTCCAATAACCACTTATGGATGCGACAGATCATAATAAATCATAGGTATATCCTTAGTTATCGACTTATTAATCAAGTGATTAAATACATCGGTCAATCATGGCATGGCCTGATAATGTAATGTACCTATATAACATAATATACAATAATATGTAAACAATTCAACATCTGAATAAGGGTTGCATCTCTATACAACTAGATGAAGCAATTTCCTTACCTATAAATGACCCACTGATATCTGTGTCTGAAAGCCAGTGTTTCGGATGTCGAAAAATAATACTTTCGGGAAAACGAAATTAAAGGTTTTCCAGCCGCTCGATTCTGTGAACAATTTGTTTTATTTATTTTTATTTTTTAAGATTTACTTTGATTTTTTCAAATCATCAATGAAAATTGTTTTTCTTATATTGCCATCATAGGAAAATAAATTAATGTTCTGATGAAATTAAAGAGGGTGTCAAGATAAAAGGGCAAGAGATTTCATGGCGAATATCTTATGGGGTTAGATTATTATTTTGCATCTTCAGCGGCCAAAAACTGCATCAGTAAAAGTTATCTCATGACTAAATTGCATTTTTTGGGAGGGCAGTTAGTGAAGACCAAAAAGATCTTTTTCAAATTTGTTTTCCTGTAAAGTTGCAATTTGTTACTAACGCACTTGTCAAGATAACCAACTCTAAGCTGTTGAATCAACGATAATAATAGAGTTTATGATGACGTACACGTTATGACTATTTTTTCATCATCAATAATAACCTAATAGTAATAATTGCGCCCCTTTGTTTTAATGTTTCACCCCTAATAGTTGCAGAGTTGAATTGGTGGTGTAGTCAGTATCGGAATGTAATAAGAGCGCAAGTGGTTGGTGCATGTTCCATTAGGATCTGTTCTCGCGGAAATATTGGTCATTACGTGAGCCGCTGTTTCGAAACGACTGCAGTGGTGGATTTTTGAAAAAAAAAAACTGTATAAATAGAAAATAAAAAAATAATTTACTATCAATCATTGAATATAATCAGTATTCTCAGAGACAACATATACCAACTGATATATGTATATACGTATGCTATTGTTTTAAGTATATCATCACGACTAAAAATTATGCAAAAGGCCAGACTTAGTTAGATAATAAATATTATGCACCTATTATTTATGGAACTATTATTTTTGAAAGTCGAAATTAATTACCAATGTTTAAAATCCCAATCATTGCTCACCACCCTTAACCATTACAACACAACAATTTTCACCTCATCCTCTCAGTTGTAACTTCTAAATGTTATCAGCTTTCCTTTTCGCATAATATATTATATTTTAACCCACATTTTTACAACGTTTTTATTAGCTCGTATTCTTATTTGTCCGGTGGTTTTTTATCCAGTAAAAATCTTGCAATCGATTGTTAACTAACTTCCCGACTATCTAGACATTTGAAACTTTTAGAATATATCAGAACACGATGCCAAAGCATTCTTTTAATACTTTTAGCCATCGTTAAGTAAAATTGAATTCATTTTCAGTTAATTCTGTTTTGTATGAAAAGTTATTTTGGAAAAAATCCGTAATCCAATCCACTATTATTGGCTGCTAGGGTTCTGGGGTCCTAGCAACTAAATTATTAATATATACATGCGTTACTATGGAAATTAATATAAGTGTCAAAATGACATTTCAGTATTATTTCTATCGAATACAATTTTTTTTGATCGTTTAAGCTAGTCAAGTCAAGTTTATATGATTCAACAGAAAATTTAAAAACGTTGTAAATAAAAAGTTCTTTTTATCTTGTTATTATTTGCGTATTATTCATATAGAATCTATATGAATAATAGGTAGATGTACGATGGCCAAGTTGATATAGCGGCTCTCTCCACTATTATTGGTTGCTAAGTGGGTGGTCCTAGCAACTAAATTATTAATATATATGTGTGTAACTATGGAAATCAAAATGACATTTGAGTATTCTATATTTGTTTGTTTGTTTGTTTTTTATTTACTTCATATCAAGTACAAGTTTGAGCATGAGTTTGAGTACATAGCGGTGCCGTATTATTTTTTTAATATAATATGTGGTCTACTGCAAGAGATGTGCCTAGACTCTTCCAAACCACGCCTTGGCCACCATGATGACCACGTCATTAACTTCAAACATATTATTATCATCGATAGTGTAGCTAGTTGCAATGAGTCGACAAACCATCACATTATATTTTGCAGTTTCCTTGGCACCACATTCGCAGTTTGGCGGATCAGTGAACTTGATGGAAAATGAGTATTAATTCAACCCATAAAAAGCTTATCATTGCATTCCAATTGTGAAACTAATCGTCATTCATCGATTATAGAATCTTTTAACGAACCTTTTCACCTAAAAGTTGTCTTTCACTGATACTGTGTATAGTCCATGCGATAAGCAGATGGGAGTGATCAGTAGTTATATCCGATTTTATTTATAACTAAATTCTTTATTTATAATGTATGTATATCGAACTCTCATTAGCTGATTTATACCAGAGATCATACGAATTAAGCGTAGGTCAGATAGAGAAATCAATTTTCATTACTAGTTACTGTAATGATTTTTTTAAAGTAAAAAGCTACATTCATAAATGTCATCAGATTTAAAATAAAGGGTAGAAGATAAAATGTGCTTTTTTGGGGATTACGTCCAAAATGAAAGTTCGTTTATAAAAAACAAAATATTATACTTAATTTAAAAAATGTGGAGTAGTGTTTTGTCGAATAAAATCATTATTTAAAGAAAAAACGAAACAACATTTTACAGGCGTGATTCATCGTCTCTAATCCGCCCTATCTTACCCCCGTACAAACCAATCTACCCTTAAATGTCAAAACCGGAATAAACGCTCAATCTTTTCTTTCTGTACAGTTTTGCTCATTTTCCCCGGCAAAGGAAAATTCCGAAAACAATATTAAATTAGCAGTATATTTTTACTTACACGTAATATCATTTCTTTTAGTGTACAAAATAGACTGCGTAAACTGGGAATATCTAAATCGAAATGAACAGTATGCAACAGAAATAATAAATTCAATGTTTTGAACAATAAAATTAAAAAAAATACATTGTTTTCTTGCCATGACAATAGATAAGGTCGATTGGATATACATATTATATCATTTGTTTTCAATACAATGAATGTATATTAAAATCAATTACTCAATATTTTTTTTTTACAAATTCGAGAGAACGTATCAACGATATTATGCAATAAGTAATAATATATTTTTTCCAATTGTTTGATTTTAAAAAAATCTATTTTCTTCTTTTTGTGCTTTGATACGTACCGATTAATGAAAACGTAGTTAAACGGTAAATATATTTAATTAAATATTTCGTATTTAACTCACAATGCTAAGTACTGCATTCAGCCTTTTAATTTAAATCGTCATGTCATTATTGATATTA
Source organism: Rhyacophila brunnea (assembly GCF_057557595.1). Lineage (NCBI taxonomy): Eukaryota > Metazoa > Arthropoda > Insecta > Trichoptera > Rhyacophilidae > Rhyacophila > Rhyacophila brunnea. The sequence continues at coordinate 23,868,102 of NW_028233350.1, forward strand.
GAATAACATTGTTTCTTTACTAATAAATTGTAATAATGTTGTACCAACATAAAATAATGGTTAGAACTTTTTTTTTGAAATCCGAATATATAGAAACAATGCTTCTCAGTACCTAACTAGTCGCTGGTGGACGTAAATAGTTAAAATTTTGGTCGTCAACTAAAAATGTTCATTTTTTTTATTCAAATTAGTAAGAAAGAACCATATGTTATTGGTTTTTACAAAATCTTGTCTAGCTATTTTGTTTTACTCAAATTTTGTAAGAAGCACCTACGGTTTTTTCTGACCATGTCCAACCTTAAGAAAATCAATCATATTATAAGCCTCCGCAGAGGTTGAACTAGTTGTTTTTACGATACATGGATATTGGTCATTTTCTCAACCTATTAAGTCCATATTCTGACTCCAAAAATACATTGTAAAACAATGACGCACGCATGGAGACGATATGATAGTACAGCGTTACATAGTGAACCTATATATCTTATAATTTCTGGTCTGAGCGACCCTCAGTCATGACAAAGAAGTAAACAAAATACCAAAATTTTATTAGGAATAATAATAATAATTTTGATGTTCATATACATTATATAATAGAATAGTTACATTTAAATATGCTGGTGATAAGAAGGTTTACAAATATCTACTCACCCTTAATAGCATATTTCCGTTTACTGCTGCTTTATCGTCCACTTGGCTAAATACATATTATAAGGGTAGAGCTCGTGAATAGAAAATGGATCACTATCAAATATTAATTCAATAACATCAGTGGAGGCGCATCTCATCCATTCGGCAGCCCCTCTTACCTTGCACTGCCTTCATACTTTATTCTGAAACTGTTTTAATACCACTCCGATGTAATGGCTTATTGATTTATACAACCAGCTTCGAGTAACCGTTTCTGCAGCACCTTGTACTGACACTATATTTCAGGAAAAACATATTTTTTATTACAACATTAGATATATATCGTATTACTACTTTTCTTTGTCTTATTAATCATTGTTAAGGATCAGAAATTGTGTTACAAGAGCCTCACTTCGTTAGTTTTTAAATCTTTTCAGCGATCTCTGCTAAGCCTGTAGCGACCTTTTTGCGTCGACGTTCAATGTTGTTTTGCTAAAACGAAATCCATTACCAACTCAATAACATTATAATACTTAAATGGTAACATATTTTGGAGAACTGATAATCCACTTCTATTTCCTTTACTGTGGATACATTAATTAGTCTTTTCGCCATAACTACCTACGGTATTCTCAAGACCCGTCTCAACACCTCATTATAAAGTATTAATCTAACACCGTTGTTTTGATTTAATATGTTATACACCCCAACACTTTAAAGAAATATAGAGAATTGTGTAATTGAGAAAGAGCTTCCATTTTATGAATTGAGGTTTTCCAGAATTTAATATTTTCAATACACTAACTACCTATTGAAATATAGAATGAAAGAGATTTATTTATATATGATAGATACTGTTCATAGTTATTTAAGTATTAATATAGATCAGTTATTGGTTTTGTTTTTCGACATCTACTGGATTTATTTGGAATATATATATATATATATATATATATATATACAATTGACAAACATGAAAGAATTATACTACATACAATCATGGGGGGGTGGGGTTGACAGGACTCTAGCTTAGGGGGTCGACGTATAAACACACATCACACATTTGCTCTAATATGAAATAAGTAGCCTGAAGGCGCTATTTTACTTCGAGTAATAATTAGTAGATATAAATACATAAAAAAATGCTAAAAATACACTGAATACCTACCCTTAACACTACCTCAAACACCATTTGGAAAACGCTATTATAGAGCCTCATACTGGCTAACCTTAGCGATAGGTAAGGGAGCCATAATTAATAATACACCCACGATGGCTGAGCAGCTAACGCGCTTATAATGTCGAGGGTCACAGATTCGAATTCTCGGATTGACAAATACACATATTGTGTTTCAATGTGTAGACCGAATAGGTTAAACAATAATCTCATAAAAATTCTCATAAAAAAACTAAAATCTGTTAATACAAACCTCCACTATGTCTATCTATTCAATATAAAAATAATAAAAATTCAGGCAAAAGTTGCAGACAATTATATTTTCTACAAAATTATATATGGCTATTCATATCGTTATATCCACCGGTGAAGAGCTATTGTCAAAAAACCGTTTTTGTGCGCCATTATTTCAAGATGGCGGCGTTATCCAGTGTACGCCAAAGTCGAAAACTTGGATTTTTTATTAGGACCACAAACTATAAAAACATATTATCCAAAATCAAGAAAACCGTAACTTTTGCATGGTAAACCCACTTTTTGGCCCCGGCCACTGGACTACTAATGAAACCATTAATAATCTGTATTGCACTACAAAAAAATGATTGAAAAAATATTGCACTTAAATGATTTTGCGATAAATTGTAGTAAGCGACGAATCGCGACAGTCAGGTTCGTAAAACGAATCAACTCCTCAGTCTCGAAAGCATCCGCCACAATTTAGAAAAAAAAAAACCAAAAATAAAAAAGCTCTGAACTTTCAGTTAGCTTATAGCGAGCAAATAAAATCACTTCAACACTGAATCACGTGAACAAGTCAAGGGAAAAAACATTTTTAGTTGCACATCCGACATCTAGATAAATTTTATTCAAGGTATAAAATAGGTGAAGCTCAATTATTACTGTCTCTCTTTAAATATTTTTTACTCCTATTTTTAACTTCTATATATTTTTTATATTTCTTCTTTTTATTCCTAGTAGTTGCTTTTTAGGTGAAGCATAATATTATTATGTTAATATGAAGTGGCTCTGTTGCTAGCATCTTCCCAGGTCATATCCCGCAACTTTGCTCTATATACAGCATGCAAGTGAAATTTAGCCAGGTTGCACATCTAAACTCCTCTCGACTGCAACATGTCGAATATGTCGATGGAATTTTATTGTTATTCACAAACACATGCAATTTAATGTACCTTCTCATACAGCTCGCATGCGATATTTTAGTTTGAAAAAACTAGATGGTGTCGCAAGCAGAAATTTCACTCACGCAAGTATCATATCAAAATATCGCCTCGGCACATGTGCAGGAGCTGCTTCTTAATTCGTTTCAACAAGCCGCGTGACGTCACTGTCCCGGCATGGCTTCGCCTATTGATTTACTATATAGGATAGGCCTTTCGCTAAATTCACCTAGATTTAGACCGGCAGGTCTGTGTGGCGAGAGTGTGGTGGATCAAAACGTCGAGACATTTTAGTGAGCGCGGATACTTAGTGACCTTGCAATACGCCAAAATCCGTTTGGATTAGATGAAAGATAGACGGGATACAGGTTAATATACCCATTATACAAACTATGGAAAATAATGTAGAGCAAGTGGAACTCGAACCTCACGCCTTTCACTATCTGAGTGAGTGCTCTCATTCTTTAAATTATTGATCCTTCCATGTCTCATGCGAATTACATCTAAAAGTTACATCATGGTGTTTCAAACTTAGCCAAGGTAAAACGACCAGGTGTGTGATTAAATCGAGTGATAGCGACAAACGTTAGCCAGATTTATTTTTGACTTCTGTATACTTATGGAAAATTATTTTATTTTTAATTCAATTCCGAATGCACACGTATATCATTTTGAAAAACCTATGAAAACATACAGATTACAAAAAAAACTTAAGCTATGTATTTTCAATAATAATAATCTAGCTTATATCACGTATGTCAGGGTTTCCCAAACTTTTTCTGCAATGGAACACTTCGCAAACCCGGAAATTTTAACGAAACACTTAGTTTATTTTGTAGGTTCTTTATTAGCGCAGCTAACCGTTCTGCCAATTTTGACAACTGTCGTTAAACTGACAAGACTTGTCAGCCGGTCAGTTAAAAACAATATACCCCATCTTTTTCATACGCACGGTGTGAGAAAAGATGGTCCTCCGTCTGTACCTAGATCATGGCCCCCACATCCCGAAGCGGGCCCCCAGGCTAGGATCTTTGGCGGGCCCCTACTTATCGCTAACGTTAAAAGCAATGTGACGATCTACAGTTGCATATTCCAAATGGTGTTTGAGGTAAAATTAACAGTATTTTTTAGCGATTTTTTGTATTTTTAATACACCCACTTTTATGTTGATATGCACAATTATGGACATTTCAAATATCAACAATAATCAAAATTTATAAGTATGGCAAAACCACATATTATTAAAGGTTGGTATATTTGAAGTGAAACAGCACCGCAGGCAACATTTTTTACTATTAGTGCATGTTTGTGATGTGTGTTTATCTCACTTGGTTGGTCGATCTCTCACACCGGGCCCCCCGTAAGCCCAGGACCCCAAGCTAGAGGCCTGTGAGCCCCCTCCTTGTGGGAGCCATGACCTTTCTAGATACTTGACGTCATAAACATCAGTGGAGATTGATCATCACTCGTCTTTCATTGTGATGTTAGATTCTTTAATTATTTTAGTTTTACTTATTTTACTTCTACTTAGTAGAAGATCTTTAAAAATGTGTTACAGTGTATAAAACCTTTGCAAATGGTCGCAGAACACCTATTCAGGCTCGGCGGATCACTGGTGTTCCGCGGAACATAGTTTGGGAAACCCTGACGTATGTAGTACTGAATAAAAACATCTTATAATAATTATTGAAAATATGGCTTTGAAACATCAAAATAATATAACACTCGTATAAATGATACGCTAACAAAGAAGTAACCATTATCAGTATAATATGACATCATAACCTAGTAAAATACGTATTTTGTAAAATAATACTTTACGGGATTGCAAATCATATGATAAGTAAACGATTCAACCTTTTTATAAAGCCACGGCGTCACTTTAATAACCAATTTATAAGGCACAAAATAAACTCGGGCCGGCCTCTTGCGACTTACCAGTCCCACCCTTTCCAGCGTTCACCTTTTCTCGTTTCTACCTCCCCAAGCATCCCTCATCCTTGCGACTTAAGTAACGAAAAAAAACACTGAAAATAATGATAATATACTACGCAATATTTATACTGAACCTATCATAACGACAGGGCTGCCTAATCGTAAAGTTTTCGGGATCTATTTATATTGATGAGATAGCATTTTCTTAGTATTAACAATATACAATTGAAATTTTTATTTGATAGTTATCTCGGCTACAAAACCGTTATCAAGACGACATGAATAAACAGGTTGTCGTTGTGTACTTAGCCCAGTCGCACATTGCAAATTGTATCGACTAAGATACTTAGTCATAAATCAAAACTGAGCGCAACGTGCAAATTTCTATGTGCGTATAGACAACGACGTCACACGAGACAGTGACGTCACACGGCAAGCTAAAATGAATGACGAAGTGGGACATTTCGGGCCCTGAGCTGCATGTCGGGTGAAAATAGTTGCATGTGACTCCAGCTGTTTTTTTTTCAAACTAAAATGACGCATTCCACCAATGGCGGAGCTCCATTTGGCAACGTGTGTTTTGTAAACAACGATGACGTCACATCGACGTATTCGACACATGAGTTTAGTTGTGCGAGCCGGCTTACTTTCATGTTTTTTTCAGTGTGGAGAGTTAAAAATAATTTCGTGAGTGAATAAGAAAAAAACCTCTTCTCTTAGTAACTAATTGCTAGCGTGCTATTATAGTGGGTTGTACATCAAACAATCATACATTCGGCAAAACGAAGTTTTAGATTTTTCAACCGTATTGTACCTACTCTCGGTGTTTTGGTTTTATGAATTTCAGGTTTCTGTTATGAACAAACTCAAAAGGTCAATTATTGGCTCAGATAGATGTCATATTTTAGGTAGGTACAATATCTGTATATAACTAATTTTCTCCTCTTTCGTACATACTACGTACTGCCTCTGAGATTCAGAAAAACTAAAGGACAGACCGTTTATTCATAGTATAGTCTTAATACTGGTATTAAAATAATTGAATGATTAAACGAATCACAGATAATTTGACAGCTCAGATAATTGGATGGAATGTATACTAATATAACTAATGCTGCAAATACACTCTATGACGATCGGTCATATATATGTCGAAAAACCCGTTTCTTATGTTGGCGTCCTGTGTCATAGGGTGTCACAGAGTGTAAATAGGATGTCATAGCTGTCATACAATATGTATGTATAATATGTCGGAATGGCATAGATTTGATCATATACACTAAAACACTCTTAGCATATATGTGCCCGATCGTCATATTATAGTCTATTTGAACCTTAATGCCGCCTGGTGATAAAAGTATAGAACTACTGGACCTTTGCTGTTTATACACAAAAATGCCTGGACTATTAATTGCAGTTTTTTTTAGACAACTGGCATATTTTTGAGAGAATATTTGGGGGACTTATGATCTGTAAAAAATATATATCTTTGCACAGTTGTATGTAGTCATGCACAGGGAATAGAGAAATGCAGTAAAATAAAAATGGAAAAAAAGTGGAGTTGTTTTTATGCTGCCAAGGTCTTCATTACTAATGAAATTCTCTAGTACAATATTTACTATGCTATTACTATATTTCTATGTGTGTGTCTTTGTTCATATTGAGACTGCGAATAACTACATAAATGTGATCTTTGATTGCATGGAAGAGATTCTACATTTTATAAATTAATCAGTGAATATTTAGGTTAAGCCTCTTATTATTTAAAAAAACATGGGGTAGTAACAAAATATAGAAAAATTACTGTGATAATAGCGATTAATTAATGTTCATATCATCCCCTCGTTCTTTCCGTTGTGCAAAAAGGATTGTTCCAAATTTTGGTAATAACGTATCTATTTGTTAATATAATATAACGATAGTATTAATTTGAGTAGGGTTTTTTTTATTCAAGACTTATTAAAAACGTAGTGTAAGAGAGAACAAGAAGTTTTTTAATAATTGACCGACGAGTGAAAATGTAAAACTATTAATCAATTTGAAGTCCTATATAAAATATCACGCCGAGTCAGGAATCTTAATTAAATTTTAATACAAGTTCGGCTATCTAGATTGTACCCAATGTCTAGTGTCTACGAAAAATAATTTAGGATACAAACTAAGTGGAGAAAAAGAAATAAACACATTTTCACTACAGCGTAGTATTCGGGCGAGATAAATCTTACCAATTTGTCCCAAAAGTGTTATACGTGGTCATTTCCCAGCTAGCCGCATAGAGCAGCAAGCAAGCACATTGTATGGCACCGGAGAGTTAAATGTGAACAGAACCATTTAACGTGATGTGACATTCCCGCGACCGCTTGATAACCCCTGTGCCACAAGAAAGAAAGCAAAAGAAAAATCACCCCAATTTCCTCTTAGCCTATAGAATTGAGTTCTCTCGCTCGCTCTGGCTCGTGGACTCCCTATCCTCCATCCCTCTCGCGCTGATGATAGAATTGTTATCAAAACCATCTTTAATTTCAAAGTAACCTAAACACAACATATCTGGTCGACATACATACATAACTTGTTATGTCAGATGGTGCCTAGAGTGAGGAGGTTGCCTCTTGTATTATGGAGGGAATTCCCCGAGAAAGCGAGGGTAAGTTTTGTGAGTAATGTTTTTATTATAAGAATTGAAGTTTTTAATAAGATTATGGTAATTGGGCAACGAATTGGTAGCCAATATTTTTTTATTGGAAAAGTGACGGTTTTCATATTGTCAGACAGGGTGTGATTACTTGATTGATTGAAACGGGGTAAAATTAAATATGTATTGTAAACAAAAAAATATTTTTAAACTTATTTCTTTATGCACTACTGTATAGATGCCTATCCTGAAGTTATTTCGGATCTGGCTCAATATTATACATACATCTATTGTATGTGGTTGTGCACGACTTATTTGTCGAGATAATGTGTAATTATATAATATAATGATTCATCTTCTATAAATGTAAATATAAGAAATTAATTAGTAAGTAGGTACATTATAACTAAATTAAAACAGTAATTAGATAGCTTTTAGAGTAACAGAAATATTTAGAGTAATAGAAAGCTTTTAATTATTAAATAATCATGTCGATTCTTGCTTTTTTATATGAAATAGTGTACTTTTTTAATAACAATGACTTATATCTAAATGTTAAATTTCACTTAGTACCTATTTTATATAAACAAAATAATAATTCTGGACTTGATAGGGAAAATGGGTTTAAATTATATGCATTTTTAATGAAATCATCTCATTTCAGACCCATATGATTTCATGGTATACTTTATATACTGTAACCAAGGCCGACTATATACAGGCCGTGGCACTGAATTGCAAATACGATGGTAGTGCCAGTTATTGATTATCTTAGAATACAATGTGGTAACAAAAAAATCGATTGCATATTTCGTTCAAATTATTACAACTTCTTCCAATATGCAACAATCAATGACATCAATATGGACGAAGCATCTGGGAAAAAAATGACACTCACTTTTTTGTCAGGTCTGCCGAATGGCATAATCTGTTCTAACGCCTTTACAATAAAGGTGATATTTCTATAAATTCCCTATGCTTTTTGTCGGGTCTGGCGAATGGTTCGGTTCGAACGGGTTCGCTCAAATGAACATTGATACTAGAAACACTGTTCTAACGCCATTACAATAAAGGTCATATTGCTATAAATTCCCGATGCGTGATATCGCATAATGGAAATTGCGTGACGTCTACCTATACATGTGCGAATGACGCTATGCGCGAATTAACCTGCTACTACTGTATCGAGTGCGTTGTCCATTAATAATGTCATTGGCAGCAATTACCATTTTCTAGAAATAGTTTACCATATTTTGCTTTCGAAGTGTGGGCCATAATTAGCACTTCAATCGAAGTTTACAGTTTCATGTCACGGCCTGGCTGTAGTGAACCTTGGGGATGAGCGGACAACTACAAGGGGGATGCAGAGTTGAGTGAGACCGACTGGAGAGAGGGAGAGCTCGGAACGGGACGGAGATCCCTGGAGATTGGTAGTGCAGTTGACCATGGATGGTCTCCTGAATTGTCTATAGGGCCAGCTTAAGTAGGTATGATCTTTCTAAATGACGTACCTATTTTTAATAAAAATAATAAAATTTCTGATGATCATTTCAATTAAAAATAAAACCTTTTAATTCGATTTGTTTATAATGTGTATGTATATCACATCATAACATTCATAATAGTCTAACCTAGGTTAAGAAAATATCTTTAGGCAAGTATTTATTTGACCTATTTGCAGTGACAATACCACCTCTGCCATTTTTGCTATATACATTTGTTTGTTCTTCCAGAATGCAAAACTAACTTACAATTGGAAGGACACTTACTTCAACCAAATAGCTTGAGAAATTGATTTATTCCACTTATATTAGGGTAAGTCTACGTTAACGCTCTTTTATAACTTCTCAATAGAACGCCCCCTACTTTAGTGGTTTCCAAACTTCATCTTACTAATAAAAATAAAAAATGGAGCCCATTTCAAATGTATATAAAATGTATTTTACACGAAATTTAATGCACGAAACAATAAAGGATTGTAGGTAAAAAAAATCACCCACCTTTGAACTATTTCTCGCCGCCAGAGACACCGGTGCTCTACTTAGCTCACCCACCTTTGGAAGTGTCATAATTTTGTATTAGGTATATTATGGTTTTTTTTTTATTCAATTTTATTATATTTTCATGGTATGCTGTGAACGTCTTGAATTTCTAATTTATAATGTTCGCTTCATGTAAGTAAATAAAAAATATATAATGATTTTTACTGCGATATTCAAATGAAAAAGACGAAGCTCCTGTCGATGCAGGCGATTCCGTGCAGACCATTCAAACCGAACGCTAACAAGTGTCATCTGTGTTGTATCGGCGGAAGAAAGTGCGATACTGAAGAATGGGGTGTCGAGAGGGTGGAATCTCCGGCAGAGGGCGCGAAAGTGGGGTCACAAATCAAAAGAGCACACAAACATAACATCAAGCGAAGAAAAAAGAAAGCAACGCGAAGGAAAGAAACGCTCCGGCATAATTTCCGCTACGAATGAATGGATTTTTATCGTGCTTTTTTTCTATTTCAATCGAAATTGAAAATTGATTGTTTATTTTCCTCTATTTTTTAGGAGTTAGTGCTTTCAATTTATTTTGAATCCGATTCAACTAGAGGGCAGGAGTTATTTGAATAATTAAAACATATATTAATAAAACCAAGTTCACTTTTAATAAAAATTATAGAAAATTCCGTCGACAACTTTTTCCCCGTGGAAGGTACAATATAAAATTTTAAAATCGCCAAAGGCATATATTCATATTTTTTGAACAATTAAAAGCTCCACAACATAGCGTATGCAAACTGTATAAATTTACATTGCTACTAAATGAAATTGCACCACAGGCGACTTTTTTACTATACATGGTACGAATATATGAGTATAAGAAATTCTGTTTTTAGAATTTCTAAATTTATGAGAAAAGATTTAAAGGATTTCAAAAATAACTTCTTTTTTTTGCCTCGTCGTTCAACAAGGAGCTTTACAGTTTTTCGACTACATAGCCCAAAGAGAAAACAATAATTTTTAGGGTCCGCAGAAATAATGGAAGTTAGCTGCATGATAGTTCGACCAAGTAAATGACTATACAGGTCTCTTTATACCATGAGTCCACGCGGATGCTAAAATAATAAAGATATTTTAACAATAATTTTACTGTTCTGAAAAATAAATGTCAACAATTATTGTTTTCTTGATAATGTAACGATTACATAAATAAATATTCTTATACAATTAAATATTTTTGAATATTATTTCGATAAAGTCTTATTGTAATTAAATATTAAACTTTGGTTAAGTTTGTAGGGTTTTAATACTTACGCAAATTTAATAATAATACGCAAATTATGTTTCATAACCGTGTCGCACTTTCTATGATCTTAAATTAGACATTCTGGTAATACCTATATAGTTATCAAATATAGCTTAATAAAGAAAGTTTTTCCCGATAACAAGTAGGTGTCTAAGTATTAGTCTACATCAGTGGTTTCCAAACTTTATGGTACTACGCCTCCCTTTAAAAAAATCTAATCTTGGCGCCTCCCCCCCTTTATTTCATGTAATAATACCTTTTTAAATAACCAAAATTGTACTAATACAAAAATGAAAGAAAACCTAATTATAAAAATAAACAAGATTTCACTACTTTTTTATATTCATTTTTAAATTAATTTGTTTTTCATGCAATGGATGTGCTTGTTTATTTGCACAAAGTGCTCTTTTTCTACTAAATGGGATCGATATTTGGATTTCATTGCAGCTAATGCAGAAAATCCCGTTTCGCAATAGTGGCAGTAGGTACTTTACTTACAACTTACATTGCTTTTCTTGACAAAGTATTAGATATATTATTCTTCACTTCAATTCAACCAAAATTGAACTAGGGTTATGGTTTCAATGAATTATCACAAATGATAATTCTATCATTTTTTTTACTTTTCAATAGTAGTTAATCCAAATTCATCATCGGTCATTGACAAATGGATTCTATCATAGGCCCCACTTCCTGAAGCGGGCCACCAGGCCAGGATCTTTGGCGGGCCCACCTACCTATCGCTGAGATTAAAGACAATGTGGTGCTCTAAAGCAGTGCTCCGCAACCTTTTCTCACCCGTGGCACACCAAAGGTATACCCAGAATTCAGCGGCACACCACAGGTAAAACAATTTATACAACAAAATATGGACCCCACATGCTGAAGCGGGCCCCCTACCTATCGCTAAGGTTAAAGATAGTGTGATACTCTAAAGTAGGTAGTGTTTTTCAAATGGTGTTCGAGGTAAAATTAATGGTATTCATTGTATGTTTAGCTATTTTTGTATTAATTAATACAAACACTCCCCAATCGCATATTTAAAAATGTTAGTATTCACGCGACTTTTTTTCAACCATTAGAGAAAATTTGTGATTTGTGTTTATCTCACTTATCTGGTTGATCTGGCACGCCCCCCCCCCCCTGAGCCTGGCTCCCCAGACTAGAGCTCTGACGAAAGAGAAACCCGAAGTTCTCATCACCCGTCAAGTATGATTGCTTATCATTTTTAATTATAGCTTGAGTTGAAAAAAGTTGCTCACATAGGTATATGTCGTATAAAATGGGAGCTGAACTGCGATTGCCTTGTCGGAAATCCAAATTCCTCACAAATATAATTATAGTGCTTCTATAGAATTTCCGGCATTGGTTGCAAAAGGGTTTCGAATCCAGTCGTATTGATTGTATGAAAGTAATGATGAAATTTCTTTTTCAGCAAACTTATAAGTTTTTGGGCCGGACCCAAAATTCATTGCTTGTTTTCAATGGTAGTGAATTTATTTAATATCCCTATGGTAGTGAAGCATATCAATATTTTTTCATTCTGACCTTGCATTTTTTTTATTAATTTAAATATATTAATTACCACCCATGCACGCAAATTTGGCCAAGTAAGTATTGTATAATATACAAAATTATTTGCATTTTTTGACACAATGCGCCGCGGCACACCTAGCATCGTCTCGCGGCACACCGGTTGCGGAGCACTGCTCTAAAGTAGTGTTTCCTAAATTATACACGGGAGTTATCATTTAAATATAGCAATCATCAGAAAGGTATCACATCAAATTGCAACGCACAACCACATATTTAAAATGTTTAATAGGCTTAAAAGAAAGTAGCGCCGCAGTCGACTTTTTTAAAAACTATTTGAGTAAATTTGTGATGTGTGTTATGCCCGGGCCCCCATGCTCTTTATAAACTATGCATTTGCAAACTGCAAACCTGTGGCTACATTTGTGTTAAACTTTTCGCGCCCCCCTTTGCAAAGCTCCGCGCCTCCCAGTTTGGAAATCGCTGGTCTACATAGTTTGGCTTCCGGAAGATATTATTAATGTGTGAATATATTTAGTTATCGTTAAAATATATAGTTATATTACCATGCTCGGGATCCTAATATTAGTGTGTGGCGGCACTCGTAGCCCAGTACGTAATGCGCAGTCCGTTCACCCGGCGGCTCCGGGTTCGATTCCAGGCGAGGTCACAATATAGTTTAAGTAAATGTTTCACCTCTACTGCCACACTAATGTTTCACAAGACTCATGTCATTGGCCTACGTATAGTATTAAACAGAGTATATTATAAATTATAAACACTACAACTGGCCCACTGATATGAGTGTAGTAAACCAGTAGTTTCTAATTTATGAATACATGCTACAATAAATCGATTTACTAAATCTGTCATACTAGACTCATCGACAACATCAAATTGTATAATATGTTTAAATAAATAAAGATAACGAAACCAATCGCTTTAAAAAATCATACATATTATGCCCAGGTAAGTAACTACATACATTGCATGAACGTTCTATTTGTCTCTCTATAGTTAGTGATGCTTTTGCTATATCTATGTCTCTCTTTTTGTAAGCGTTTGCCGAGACGTTTGTAGTTTAATAAATAATTTCTATATAGATATTTTTTTAGCACAAGATAAATGAAAAGTGATAAGTAAAAGAGTGATTTACAATTTAAATAAATGATAGAGGTCATTGAAATTTTATGTCACCCGATTTTCGCGCCATGCCTAATTTAAATATATATGCACAATTCATTCGTTTTCAATTAATTGTGGCGCTGATTGCATATTGCGGTTAATGAATGATTGTAATTAAATGATTTACGTCATCTTAACCCAATGATTATACTTATGTCTTTTTCGAGTCCAAAAATTTGAGGAAAGATTTCCCCGACCTACATTTTTCCTTTATGGTCAATTGTGGAGTAACCATATGGGTGTTTTGGTATCTTCCATTCTTGCGATGGAAGGTCAAATAATTTCATTCATACTTGAGACTATAGAGCAATCACTATACAATCGATAAATAATTATTCACTGTTGTACTTTATTCACTTTGTGATACACAAATAACTACTTCTCAACATGTATCTTTCAAATATATACAATGGTGTCACTTCCTTATTTTAATAGCATCATTACGAATCGATAATATTGAATAAATTGTACTAAGTTTCATCACCGAGGCTATTCTAATATTTTAGTTAATAACCAAAAAGAGCTACATGTGATAAATATATCACATTTATCACTTTATGCATAATGGCGGTTAAAAAGTGCTATCTTTTAACAGCCCCTCTCTTGACTATGTTAACTTTTAGAGTGAGAGAGAGTTAGTGAATTTGACATATTGAGAATTGAGATGCAAGATCCAACTGTTTTGAAATATGATTAGATCACGGCCGCTTAAATCTCTTAGGCATAAAGCCCATTGACGCAGCGGGTGGGGCGCTCGCGCAAAATTTCTACAAGTGGCGCGTAAATCATCGGAAATACAACGTAATCAAATATGCCAGCGCACACTGGATTTGACGACGCTTTGTGCCCGCCTGCCCCATGAGTCACCGTTGGTGGCTTTTCAGCCGGACGAATTAACGAAAATACAATGTAGTCCGAAATCACGCTCTGGAAGCGTCGTCGATAGAAACCGTTGTCGTCGGCGAGAAGCCATTATTTAATAACAGAGAACTCATTGTTTAGGTATTGTGTAATTACAAGCCCCAAGAAATAATATAATATTTTTATTGCTTTGTTATGAGAGACGCTGATAATAATAATTATGTTGTGCTTCTTGGGCCCCTTATTACATTGGTGAAGGGCAATGCGCAGGTGGGAGGGGGCCTACTCAGTAGTGAGCGCACCGAACGCTTTTTTGGTGAGCTTTATGCCTAAGGCTTCTTAATTTATAGTTCCCCACAAGCTGTCAAATATTGAGTGGCAAGTAGTATCATAATATGTGTTTTACTGCAGTTACATTATTTGTGCTGCGATCGCAATGACACGACTTATGAAATTGTTGGTTATGTTGATATGTCTGACGTGTCAATACAAAAGTCTTGGATTCGGGTGTATCCCACAGCACGAACATACCCGAATTTGATCGACATGTCTACCAACTTAAACTTTCGCCGTATTACGAATTTACCAATTATTGTAGATAGCTGTCGATATCCGCCTTGCGTATGGAATGCCTACCGTGTTAATTTGGATCAAATGAGAACGTGCTAAAGTGATAACTACTGTGAAGAATAGCTGCGCTAAAGATAACAAAGATAAATCTGTATATTTCAATACAGCAATTGTTATAAGTTGGTATGAATGCAGGTATTTCTAAATTAAAGCTTCCCTTAACTAATTCTAGTCTATTAAATTTTAATTTTTTTGGTATCATTATAATATAATATAATATATTTTGCACATAATTTTATATCATATGTTTGTAGATCGTCGTATATTAATTAGTCAAACCTATTCTTTTCGAGCAGCTTATTCTAATTTTCAAGCCGTTATCAAACTTGAAGTAAACTGCAATAAAAAAATACTGCACCCGCGTGAAAACTCTCAGCACGTAAAACTGTCGTTATGCCTTTCCAAGTGTTTTGTTCTTCAAATTAAAACAGAAAAAGTGAAGAAAACTACAAGAAGGTGGACAAAGAAGATATCATAATAATTATAATTCATAACAAACTTGGCCTGATAAAATTAACAGCATAATTAGTTTGATCTTTTTTTTTAAATAAAAATATCTAATATAGGTACCTACATAAATTTATATTATTCTTTTTAACACTACAACAGGTCATGAGGTGCAATGACAGATGAAGTGTAATGAAAGATTATTGCAGTAGTAGAAGTGTAATGATCACATAAACACTCAGGCTTTTGCGAGAACCATACAAATATAATTATTGTGACCTCACCGGAAATCTAACTCGAAGCCCCTGGGTACGCACTGGACGACGAAGGCCTATTATACGACACAGATCACACCAAATTAGTTATGATTTTCACTACATTTATTTACTCTATTGAATTTTTTTTCAATCGATATATTTTTTTTTACAATAATTTTGTATTACCTATAAAAGCTCTTTTACTTGACAGATTTATGTACTGTGAGATTTATTTACACCTGTACGACCTTAATATTTGATTTAAAGATAAAATACATTTATTTTTATAAAGAAAAACTTTGAAATCTTCATTAAAATGTAGTTTTTCACCAATTTATTTATAATACATATCAACAAAAGTAGTAACTTTTGCAGTAATGATAGCATTTAATTGGTAGTCATTTCTTGATTTACATGTAAATATTAAAGGTTTATAATATTATAATGAAAAATATTAGACTGTACCTACATCTTATCGTAAATTCATCAAAGGCATTTTCGTTGCATCAAATGACTGGCCAATCAACGTGTTTTAACCCTTTTGACTCAGCGATATACTTAATAAATTAAGATTTCGCGATACACCAAAATTGTTAATTTAAAAAAAAAAAAATTACAGTTGCTTAAAATAATAATAATTACAGTTGACGCGATTGATGTTGATTGTTTCATTTTAATAGGTGCATATATGTTTAAGGATGCTTATAAACCCCCACGATGGTCGGGCGGCTTAAGCGTCGGCCTGTAGCGTCGTGGGTTCCAGGTTCGAATCCTGGGTCTGGCAAGTACACATATTGTTTTTCAATTTGTGTATGACTCAGAGTATGGACCTAATATGTTGAGCAAGTGGGTGAGGGAATGGGACGATTTGGCACCGCGAACTGGCCTCCGCCGATTGGCCTCTGGTAATTGGCCGCCGGTACAATCGGACGCCGGCCCAATTGGACGCCGACCCAATTCGACGCCGACCCAATTGGCCTCCGGGAGGATTGGACGCCGCACAGTTGAATTAAATGCGCAAAGGAATAGACGTACGTTACGATTTGTTGGAGTAAATAAGCAAGGCAGTTTAATATGCTTCTATCTTCTCAGTAGTTGTACCTTATACATTTCGCGCTTGACACATTTTTAATATAGATTGAGAATAATTATTATGCCTTATGATGTTTATTAAAAGAAAATAATTCTTCCCTCGTTAAAACTTAAACATGTGCATAATCAATTAATTTATTGTCTATACATGGGTACTTATTTATATTTACAGAAATATTAAAAATAATGTTAGATGTTAGAATGAAAATTACATTATATTTCAGCGTTTTATCGACTTAATATTATAATAAAGCTTAAACACGTATATTATTATGCATAAATGCGTATTTTAAGATAGTATGAAATTACAAACAAAATATTAAGTAAGTTATCTGCTAAGTATAAATGTTTCAGTATTTTGATTGATAAACTACTTAGATACTGGGTGCCGGATGAAATCCCGAAGGCCGAAATCCCGAATGCTGAAATTCCGAATGGCCGAAATCCCGAAAAATAAAAAAATACAAACATCAATAATTGCGCAATTTTTGCATGAGAGACAAAAACCCATTTTTTGTGAAAATATAAAAAAAATGTAAAATACAACCATCAATAATTGCGCAATCGTGGACGTGTGGCAAGTTTTAACGAGGGAAGAATTATTTTCTTTTAATAAACATCATAAGGCATAATAATTATTCTCAATCTGTATTAAAAATGTGTCAAGCGCGAAATGTATAAGGTACAACTACTGAGAAGATAGAAGCATATTAAACTGACTTGCTTATTTACTCCAACAAATCGTAACGTACGTCTATTCCTTTGCGCATTTAATTCAACTGTGCGGCGTCCAATCCTCCCGGAGGCCAATTGGGTCAGCGTCGAATTGGGTCGGCGTCCAATTGGGCCGGCGTCCGATTGTACCGGCGGCCAATTACCGGAGGCCAATCGGCGGAGGCCAGTTCGCGGTGCCAAATCGTCCTAGACCCAGTGGGTGACATCCATTTCTCGTAAAAACAAAATCTGTTAATACAAACATCCACTCTGTGGAGGCCCATATGATCCTATTAGGATCGGACATGTTCGGAAAAAAAAATTTTGTATATCCGTTAATTTTCTTCAGTTATAATATATATACGTTTTTAACCCTTTCTAACAGATATCGAATTTGCAATAAATTAATATATTTATTATAAATGTTGGTTATTTTAATCATGACAATAATGAGTAGGAAATAAGTAATATTTTATAATTAGTATAGGTACGTCCATTTTAGTTCTTCTGTGGGTAGCTCGTCATTTAAAAAGTCTGAAAGTTTTTCTCGCGGACCGGCAGATGGCATTAGCATGCAAATGATGGCCGGGCAGGTAGGTAAGGTAAGTTTCTGCTAAATTGGGTATGAAGCCCTCCAGGGTGGGACATGCAACACCCGAATAATTTCTCAAAAGCTCACGAGGAAACTTTTAAGCTATTAAATTAGTCATCTTGAGAAGCTATATCCCATGATGTTCAGAATGTGCGCCGACAATAGGAACCTAATACTAATAGTTTTTTTTAATGTAGAAATTATATTTTTATTAATAAATAAAAAAATACTTGAGAATATAATTATTAATTTATTTACTGTACCGAATGAGAACGAGTACATGTTATATGCTGATAGATAAGTACATACTGAAATATGGACAACCATACCCATAACAAAATTACTTACGAATAAAAATCATTAGTAATAATTATTGTACAATATGACTGTCGTAGATTGCGTGTTCGAATACCAAGACAGCCTCGAATTCAAATCCTGAGTGAATGATTGTTCCTCGTAAAAAGTATATAATATGTATAAGCATGTGTACAAATATATATATATATATATATATATATATATATATAACGAATGTTTCTACATAATATAATATCTTTATGACACAGATGAGCATGACGTGTTTATGTATGGTATGGAATTAATTCATTAATTCAATTTCTGGTAGAAAAACATTCTATCAATTCAAACCAAATACAGTATGTTGTATTTATTCCAAATATTTTAATAAAAATCTGGACCGATATTATCAATTTCAATAGGACATTATATAACTTACGGTTTATTTAAAAAAAATATATGAACACTAATTAAATAAAACGGGTATTCTTAGAAAATTCCCTAATTAAATGAAATTTACTTACACATGTTTAAGAATAATATTAATAGATAAAATAGTAGTTAGACACAGACCATGGTGATATTATGCATCTACGGTTGTCGAGTTAGTAGAGTTGTCATCTATGAAATCGAGTTCGATACTGCGGATGGGAAAAATGCATGTTTGATCCAGTGCATGGACCCAACGGATGTAAGAATGACTAAAAACAATTCTGTTACTATTACATAGCGTCACTGTTCTGGAAGAAGACACTAATTCGAAAAAATGACATATTGAGTACCAAAATGTTCCTTATTTCAAGCTTTACCGTCTGGAAACCTTCTTAATAAATAAAAAGTCTTTATTTTAAAATCATCCTTTTTACAATTACTTAATAAACTCACATGATAGACCATTATTTCAAACTTTTTAACAACTTCAAAGTCAAACTACTCAAAACTAGTATTCTCCAGTTAGTGTGTTCTGCCTGAACGGAGACGATAGACTCTGTTTAAGAGTAAAAATGGTAATTTTCCTTTTATACCTAACTTTGGTTTATGATATTTAAAAGAAGTATTAATAATTGAATCGAATACGAGTTATATGGAATTGAAGCATTTAGAACTAATGCAAAGGTAAGATCAAATTAATAATAAATAATATTAAAATTCCGATCGGTCCTAATCGTTCATGAATTATGTAAAATAAGTGTTAGATATACTTATTTGAATTTAATTGATAAATAATAATTATTTATCAACGCAGGCGTCCTTCTGCCGTGCGCCAAACTCTAACTAAGCGCCAATGCCCATTAGTTAGTACAACTTAGTAGGCAGACAAGCTCGCAGTCTCTGCTAAATAATGTGCGGAATTAACAAGGTGGTAACTTAAGTATTAAAGGAAAATGAAGTAGGAAAATAAGCTTTTTAAAGTAAGCAGTTTTGCCTATAACACCAGACTAAGACTTTTCCGACTCCCGGGCTCAGTGCGAAGCGGTGAGAACCAAAACAGATGATCAAAGAATTTATCACCGAACAGATTTTCTTACAAGAAGTTCAATTTGAGAATGTTATTTACTTATATTTTAAAAGACTTCGTTAACTCTCTATGACTTGCTAATTTCTTTGTTTATTTTTAATAAAATAATAAATTAATTTTACAAATATATATATATTAATAATACATAAGAGCATTATATTATTATATTATTTTTTTGTATATAACAAATTATTACATTTTGGAATATCAAAATATTATCGATACGATACCGTTATCGGTTTAATAAAAAATGTATATACTTTTACTCTTTTTAACACTACAACAGGCCTAGAAACCCAATGACAGTAGTTTATTTAGTAATTGAAATGAAACAATCACAAACACCCTGGCTTAAGACAAAATCACATAAATATACTGTGTCCTCACCGGGATCGTACCCGCAGTTCCCGGATGAAAGGTTAACGCCTTAGGCACTGTATCAGAATTATATTCTCCATTCCCGGATACTTCCACATTTTGGGTCTAGCGATAACCACCCAGAATACAGCTATAACTACAAGTTATTAGTGAATGGTGATAGAATGTGCGTGGCGTAACGTTCATAATTGTTTATTAGGCTCGTGGCTTTTTGTGTCATCCGCGCTGCCTTGTCTTGCCTTGATAATTGCAGCATTTCATCAGTGCCGCGTCTTCTACTAACACAGGCTTGGGGTTAACCAGTTCAGGCTGCTCGACAGCAGAATAATCCATGGTACGGCTCAGTCATGAGATTCTAACAAAGATAGAATAATAAGTAATATTTCATTCACTCTAATAATTTGTATTTTTTTCGTTCCTGAGGGGGTGGTCCGGACCCGGAAACCCCCTCTTTGTGTGCACGCATGCAGTGATGCAAAATGTAGTTCTTAGTTGTATATAGGTACTATAACTGCTAAACTTTTATAAAGTTTATTGTTCACATCGCCGATTTTTCAAAATGAACCCACCTCCTCTTGATCCAGTAAATATTTTTAATCGAAAAACAATCTAAATACAAAACAAAACTTTTCGCTAAATTCAATCAGTCGATTGCATTCAAATCATTTTCTTAAGTCGCTTAATTTTCCAGCTGAATCGGCAAACGTCCCCCTCCCACCTTACAAGGAAGAAAGTTTCATTTTCAAGTAACAAGTAACATTATCCGCACTTGATTGTAGTCTTATTAAAGTCTTTATCAAACACCTTTCCAGAAACTTCGGCGTCTCCTCCCCCACCCTCCGCCTTCCCCCGCCCACGCGCGCTTTTGTTTTTCTCCACTTTCCGCCAGTTTAAATGTCTAAAGTGTAATTCTCTTATGCATTGCTAATTTCGAGTATCCTGGGGGAAGGAAATTTTACTAAATTTAATAGCTTATTGTTTTTGATAAGAGTCGAGTTTTCTGTTTCTCCAAGAAAACTTTTTCCAGAAGTTTATTCAAACGGAATAATATGCTGCAAAATATATATATAGAACAAGACTACAATTTATACCACAGTTATGTATGATTTGCTTCGTAAAAAAAATATTTTGAGGTGTTTCAAAATTATATAAGTATTAAAAAAATATTTCAGATATTTTTTTAGATGCTTACTAACTTAAAATTATAAATCATTGCTCAAAAACATATATTATTATATAACATAACAATATAGTATAAATATATAGTGAATATGTTATTGTCGTATATGAGGATTGGTTTTTGCTCATTACGTTAGTACCGGTCAATTATTCATATGATTTATAATTTGTTTTTATACAGTTTCGAAATGACCCATAACGCAATTTATATATATTTGCATGTGAAAACTGACAAACCTAGGTTACCTTAGTTACCACAGAACAGATAATAAATAGAATACCGATAGGCCATATTCAATACGCCGCATGGTGAAGCAGGATTTTGAATGTGTGAGTGTCCTACGAAAATTAAGCACGCATTATGCACGTGCAATGGTGTGTGTAATACACCAACATTAAATGAGCGTAAATGCATAAACCGAGAGCAGTTTTCAGTATTCGACGTAAAACGTATTATTGACACGTGTGTAAGTTTAACCCGGATTCTTTCTTACTCGAGTCGGTTACCTGCTATCGCCTTACCCGTTATGTATTTCAGTTCCCATTATTTCTGAGTTCCCTATTGGTTTTCGTTAGGTGTATCTACCTAATGAGTAATGACATTTTAGGTTGATCAGTTAAGGGTAGATTTAATAAAATAAAATTGTATGGGAACTCCAAGTGCTAGGTTTGAAAATAATGCATTGGGAGCACAAATATTCAATACTCGGAATACGAAATTTTGAAAAGTATATTTTAATTGGTTGCAATAAGTAGTTTACGGTTCAGTGTGGTAGTGCATGCAATAATATCACGCAAGTATTTACTGTGGTAAACTTTTCTAAACGTTAAATACTATTACTTAAATATTTAAAAAAAATATATCAAAGTTACTACTTGGCAATACCACAGATTGTACTAAATAATAGGCTTCCCAACAATATTGAATTAGTTACAGACCCCTAAATAGATAATACGTAGCAAATAGTAACAGCATCAATACAAACAAATTTCACCGCAAACAACCAATAGTTAAAACTATATTTATAACTAACTCTTATTGATTTTTCTCTCGAAACTTTGAAGAACGCATTATGACAATAATTATTTCCTAAGTTAGAATTACTCGATTAAAAGTATCGGAACCCTATGGGAATATTCACGCTGCGCAAGAACACAGTTTTAAATAATATGACTTCCGCGACTTTTTAAGCTCCGCTTTAACTTTATTTCATAAGTGAACAGGGAGTAGGTACACTGCAGATAAATTTAATACATTAAAATTATACACAATTTTTTTGAGAGACTTTTTGTTGTGCGTCTATTTAAATAGAGAGAGTATTTTTTTGTAAAATTGATAAAATAGTGGACTGATTATTCTCGAGAAGTTTAAAAATGATAACAACATTTACTTTAGTATTTGAAGTGTTGTTTTTACTACAACTAGGTACTTAAAAAAATCCCAAATCATTTGAATTTATTTAAGTAATAATTATAGGTAAGTATTTATTTTTCTTCACAATATTGTTTATCACCATGAATTCTACAATGGCTCCCTAATGTTGATTTGAACAAAATTACTAAAAAAAATTAAAAACTGTACATTAAAGAATTAACTAAAAATATTTGTCTTTCTCCTTTAAACAACTGGCATTACTTATTTGGGCAGGTCTTGTCTCAATGAAGAGGGACACGTATGTGTAAAAAAGCGCAGCATCTCTGAAGTTAAGTTAATAAGAGGAATTTGTGGAAGATAGTGGTAGTATTTCCATAGAGGCGATCAAAACAAACATTAGGTACATTGTAGTGTCGATGATATTTAAAACAACTTTTATCGTTTTCTCTTTGATATTAGCAGTGACGGTTTTCCATGCATTAAATAATATAGATGTCAATTCATCAGAAAGTAATATCATAAAAAATTGTGAGGATAAAAAAACATTTATTTTCAAATCCTGGTATAACAATACACCCTCCACCACCGTCCGTGTCTGTACAGCCGTGGATTATGCACGGCCGCCTTCCACAGCGCTGTATTGCGACATAATGAATATTTAATTGCTCACATTTCGTCCCGAACGGAGCCGCACGGGACCGATTATTTGCAACCATGCACCTCGGTGCTTAAGACTGACTCTAGGAAAGTGAGAAAGTGAGGTCCAGCTCTGTTGGCCGCTGGCGTGATGCGCCCTGTGTACCCGCGTACTGATGCTCAAGATTTTAATCTGATTCTACGGAGGAGTCGGGATTATCCCGTTCCCCATACGATGCTGCAAATTTTTCAAATGCCGCAAAATTGGCCTCTGTTGCAATCAAGTCCGCGTGGCCAATTGGGCCCGTGTCAGGACGGACCCTGGTAAACAGCTCCGTTCATTCGGATTTCATAAACGGGCAATCCCAGATGACGTGTTCAGCGTCTTGTTGGCAATGCCCGCAGCATGGGGGCTCTTAACAATATTTCAGTGCATCGGATCTCCACGCAACTAAAACCGCCACTGACAAATACTAAAGATTCTTGAGGAGGAAAGGGTGACTTAATACAAAATAACAAAACATATTTTGTCATGAATGATCATGCTTGGTTAAACCTTCTAGCTTTTCATCATGTAGAGTAGATAAAGTTAATTGGTAATCATACTCGAATCCTTATAAAACGAATCGAAGTTTGCAAGAGAAGCGAGGTAAGAAAGCGTGTTATTCAGTGGCTGTAACAGAAAATGTCTCCCGACTCCACAAAAAAGTTAAATAACCTCGTGGCGATCCAATTTGGAGATAACATTGAAAAATGAAAAGTTTCTCATACATGCAATATCAATATTGTATGGAGGTGCGTAGCGGAGACCCCCTTTCTCTCCCGTCCCATTCAAGGATGAGGGGGGTGATTCTGAATGAGCAGCGTAGTAGAGTGGAGATATTGTTGTTTTATTGTTTATTAAGAGGGATCTTCTCGGTAATAAAAAATAAATAACAGAGTTCACATAGCAAACGTCAAATGCATAAAACAAATAGTAAGTACTTTGTTTATTTATTCATTTATAAATTAGAACGCTAATACAAAATTATTTCAATTTGACGGGTCTATTTACTTGACAGGTATTCCTCCGCATAACTTCTGTAAAATGCATCAATCATGCCAAATATAGTTCAGACACACGTAGTTTACTCGATGTCACTAAAACATCCAATTAAACTATAATAATATATAGATAATTTGATTATTCCGAAGATTTTTATTGAGTTAAAATCTTTGGACGTCAAATTGTTACCCCTAAAATACTATCTTTCGACACAAGGTATAGTCGTATCCGTAGTACAGCAGAGTGTTTCACTTGATCTTAGAGATGAATAATTATTACCCGATAACAGTCTGCTTTTCCACCGATGTTTACTGAATATCTGGACGCGAGTAGTAAACCGACTAAATATTTACAAAACTGAAACCTTTTTAGTAGAGACAAGAAAATATTCAATAATATATTATTACGTTTTAACAACACATGTATTTAAAATAATAGCAATTGTATGTTTCTTTTTATAAAAAATAACGAAATTTGATAATACCTCGGACCCAGAGTTGTTGGTAATTTTCATCTAGATTAGGTGTGGTGTAGGTAGTTGCATTGGTAAAGCAGATTGTCCGGGATCCACAAATATTTTTTTAATTATGTCTGAGGTACAAAAATAAATATTTATATTTTATGTTTGTTTAATATTTTATGACTTTTTTCAATGCCAGTACTAGGATAAAGTTGATGGAAAGGCTAATAATGAATTCTCAGCGTAAGTTTGTAAAGATAAAAATAAACTTAAGTTGCATAATATGTACAATCTGAAGCAGTATAACAAAAGCAAGGAAGCACTTACATAATATGTATTATTTAAGAGCTGAGATAAAAAGAAACAATAGCCAGATTTTAAGTGTCACAATGAATGGAGAAAAGATGCAAGCATGCAAAATCATCAATATATTTAAAAAAAACTCACACCAGAGAAAAAAAAAACGAACGAGCGAGCTGAAACGAGTGGCCAAAACAAAAATGGAATATGTGACCGGATGAAGGTTTGATCAAATTTAAAGTGAACAGCAGGACGGACTAGACTAGCACTAAAGCATCCAACCCAGGGTATAACCAAAACCTGATAACTGGGTAACCGCAGGTTTTTAAAATAACCGAAAACCGGGTATTTTCCCTCGGTTAACTGATAAATGAATTCTTTGAAGTGCCAAAAGTAGCAAATCGCGGTGTTAGTATTAAATTTTACAACTGTGCGTAAGGTTGAATATCTCGAAAGTGAGTATCTACTTAATTTAAGAAAAAAGATATTGGTAGTATAAGTTATGAAGAACATTTACATAAGAATATTTAAAGTAAAAATATTTTTTTTAATCTGACGGTTTTAATTATTTGCAAAAAAAACCCGCTAACTGGGTAGTATTTTATTCCGGTTAATTGGATGCCCTAAGATGGATATATCCATTGTCGACTGAAGAGGAAAGCCCATACATTCACGACTGGTCCTACTTTTCCGTCCCTACCGTTGTCTTAGATAACCTGTCATTGTCTATAGAGTTCTCATACTGATGAGTCTGAATTGTCGGAGTATTCTTAGTTTCAGATTATTTTAACGTATCTTGGAGACCTTGGGGTTCATCTGATTTAGTGGTGCTGTGTTATTAATAATTGGAAGTGACGATCAAAGTAAGTAAACTTCTTCTGTGTATAATATTATCATAATACACTAGGACGTTTGTCAATGTGACAGTCGATTCTAAACGACAATAACTAATAACTTATTTACACTCTTCAGTCATTAAAGAATACCAAACTCTACTTGCAAGTTTTTTTTATCAATAAATGGTAATGCAATGGACCACTCGTTGCTTGTACAAAAAGTTTTGCTCAGGCTTTATTAATCTAAAGATGGCGGTGATATATCTCAAGACTGTGGTCGGTGGACAATTAAATTGTAATATAGGTATGGTATAGGAAATCTGGAAAAATTGAAAAAGCTTAATGTAAATATCTTAATTGATTTTACTGATTATTAAAAATATTTTCGACAGCGACGCCACTGAGATCATTTTTTTACTCCGAAGAAAATGTATTATAAATCGATTTTCCACTTATATCACACGCCGGGTTCAGAGGACAAAACGCCGTAAGCGTCCGCGTCTTGTTTATCAGGCGGCCGCTTTGCAAGTCACAGCGGCTCCCTCGCAAAAGTAATTCTGGACTGTGGAGGCGCCCGTTGACTCTTTGGTCTTTATGGCACTGCGACGGTGTGAAATGTCAAACGTGGGGATAATATTGTTTGCCCGGCGAGTACTTACTTGCTTTAGGCGATATGTACCTTTCCAAATTCTTCCACAGGGGTGTTAAATATAATAAAATAGTCAAACTGTATTAAAGTTGAGTCACTACAGATCTGAAAATGTCAAGAAAATCTATTACATGTGAACAATAAACTACAATATTTTAAAGGAAATAATTATTGATAAAAACGGATACAGAATTTATACTCTTCCTACTACTATACACATACTGCATTTGCTTAACACAATCGCTGCGGACCTTTTAATTACTTTTTAATTCCCGACCATGTCCGATCCAAATAGGATCATATGGGCCTCCACCAATGACATATTAAATGGACGACTCACTTCATACCCGGCGCGCACGAGAAATTGTGCATGAAAGTCATTCACAGATGTATAGGTAGATGTCACGTGACCATTGACGTATCCGTTTCCATTATGCGATACAAGCTTCGAGAATTTATAGTAATATAACCTTTATTGTAATGGCGTATTAGTGTCATGACTCATTGCGTTAGAAACAGATTCTCGGTTACTTACGACTTCTCGGAGATTATACGCAAGTGAGCCCAGCGAATCACAGGCGACGGACTGTCCAATGGTTCCTGTCATTCAATTGCATTGAATAAACATTCATCAATATCTTAAAATGGCATTTTATAAATAATAAATAATACTAACACATGCAAAGTGATATCCCATCTTTCTTGGAGTGTTTAGTAGATTTTTTTACAATTTTTAACTAGGCACATTGGCATTTTGTAACACAATAATAACGGTGGAGTCGAAACCTGACAGTCAGAAATTTTGTATGGGCAGACCCAGCGGTGTCGCCAGACCGCTTGCAAGCAGAATGTTCATTTGAGCGTAGGATACCGATATTAAAATATGAATTTCGCCATCCGGCAGACCCGACACAAAGTGATTGTCATTTTATTTTCTAGATGCTTCGTCCATATTAATGTCATTGGCCTCTACAGAGTAGAGGTTTGTATTAACAGATTTTTTTTTTACGAGAAATGGATGTCAGCCACTTGCTTAACCTATTAGGTCCATACCCTGACTCACACACATATTGAAAAACAATATGTGTACTTGCCAGACCCAGGATTTGAACCTGGGACCCACGGCATGATAGTCCAACGCATCGACACCCACGGTGGCCGCGCGGACTTTTTAATTACCGTATTTAAATAACATGCTAATTGGATCGATCGGCCGCTTAACGGGGCCACGGCAGCCGTGTCATCCGCGTCGAATGAGTTAAGATTGATAGTTTTGACAAAAAACAAAACATACTTCTAACAACGCCAAGAGAGAGAAAGTGACACATTAGGCTTGATGTAAGTAAGTGATAGTCGAAAATTGCAACAGTAAAAATAATCACATTCATCTCAGTTATTATTGGGCACTAGAAGAAATCGCATCTACGCATGTTCAAAGTTAAATTGATGCTCTATAATAATTCTAAGCTGAAGAAAAATATTGTTCAAATGTTTATTATAAATAATAAGTAAACACCTTAAAAGCTATATTATCATGAGTTATCAATGTTTATGTAGTATATCCTACTTATTTTATTGGTATTTTCAACTCGTACCAGATTTCCTTCTCATGTATGTCTTTAGCTAAAAATGTTTTGTTAATACCATCCCACAATCACTGCTGACCTTTTAATTACTACATTTAAATAACACGTTAATTATATCTAATGATCAATTACTCCATACGCGCCAGTCGCGGAGTTAGCACTAATTAACTCATATACATCACCACTCATACACCAGTCAGAAAATGAGGTTGATACCAACAAGAACAACATAACTCTGTAATATTACAGTAGACTGTATTGGTTTTTTTTTAAACATAAATAGGAGGGTGGGTCAATAAGTCCTTAGAAAAGCCGACAGGTGGCGCGAATTGTACTGTAAGCGGTTTGTTTTCATGCAGCGGCACTACCGATTCAGTATGCTGCGATGTTTCAATTAGATCGGTCGGGTTGTTGTGTGTTTCTCGTACATTTAAAAAAAAAATTTGCTTGTGGAAAATGGAAAAATGGAAAATGGAGAAAATTGAGTTTAGAGCTGTTATTAAATATTTTAATATAAAAGGGTTAACAGCAGAGGAAATAAAAAATGAGTTGGATTTAGTTCACGGCATATCTGCTCCTTCACTTGCAACTATTTATAACTGGTTAAATGAATTTAAACGTGGTCGTACATCAACAAAGGATGAACCACGCTCAGGACGCCCTGTAGAGGTGACTACACCAGAAATGATCAATAAAATCCACGATATGGTGTTAAGTGACCGAAGATTAAAGTTGAGTGAGATAATTGAGGTTACAGGGATCTCAAAAGGTAGCGTCATTTCTATTTTACATGACAAATTGGGCATGAAAAATATTTCTGCAAGATGGGTGCCGCGTTTGCTCACAGTCGACAATAAACGCAATAGGGTGGTGGCCTCTAAATCCCTGTTGTCGCTCATGCAACGCAATCCGGATGAATTTTTTCGTCGCTTTGTGACTGTAGATGAAACATGGATACACCACTATACTCCCGAGACGAAAGAACAGTCAAAGCAGTGGATTGCGAAGGCAAACCATGTCCAAAGAAGGCGATATCCGTAAAATCAGCTGGTAAGGTTATGGCTACTGTATTTTGGGATGCACGTGAAATTATTTTCGTTGACTATTTGGAAAAAGGAAAAACAATAACAGGGGATTATTATGCATCTTTATTGGACCAGCTAAAAAACAAAATTGAAGAAAAACGGCCTCATTTAAACAGGAAAAAAATCCTCTTTCATCAGGACAATGCCCGTGTTCACACATGATTACGATCAATGGCTAAAATTGAAGAATTGAAGTTCGAATTGGTCGACCACCCACCGTATTCGCCAGATTTAGCCCCCAGTGACTTTTTCCTTTTCCCAAACTTAAAAAAATGGCTAAGTGGACAACGTTTTTTTTCAAATGAAGAAGTCATCGATCGGACAAATGCTTATTTTGAGGACCTTCCGAAAACTTATTTTTCTGACGGTTTAAAAAAAATTGAGAAACGTCTAACCAAGTGTATTGAGCTCCAAGGAGATTATGTTGAGAAATAAAAAAAAAATACAAAAATAAAAACTGTTTTAATGCTTTTTTCTAAGGAATTATTGACCCACCCTCGTACCTACCTACAACCATAAAATTGCGGCTATCTGCGGTGACTGTAGCTACATCCGGTAACAACAGGAACTCTACTGCGATCTTATTAATTCTGTATTTTTGAGTTATTCCGCCCTGCTAAGTAAAAATACAGTATTTTTGGTTTTAGTGAAGTGAGAACAAAACTATCCAATAATTTTACATAATATAAGAGAAAGGGTTTAAAACTTGGATTCTCATTTTACGAAAACCAAAAACTTTCTGTCTTTTTTTTACTTAGCATGGCAGTATTGATCTTGATAGATATTTCGGGATATTTATTCGGGATAGTTATTCACCTTTATAAAAATATTTAATAAATCGATAAACATTGCGTTAACTTAGCGATATATATCGTGTAGTATTTCATGTATACTGATGAAAAATAATATAAAAGTTTCTTTTAAATATAAGCTTGAAAGCTTCTGATTTGAAGTGACATCATTTTCTTTCGGGTGCTGTATAATTTGTTTACTCATAATTTTAAATTTGCACTCACCTAATTTAAAAATAAAAATATTGTTTGTTCTTATTTCAACATTCTTGATTACATCCAAATTTAAATTAAATATTTGCAATTTGCAAATTTGTATTTTGGTAAGTACATAATCTAAATCAGTATAGATTAGTAACTGGTTCATAATGTATTACATTTAGAAATGCATTATTATTTAGATAGATTTATTGTTTTGTATTAGTATTGTAGTTGTAGACATATAAATATAAAAATTACCTTATGAATCTAGCAAGGCAGTTTCTATCTGATTATAATTTGTTCATACTTTACAACCAAAGAAGTTTTTTGAGTTTTATCTTGTCCACAGTATTTTCATTTTTGCAATGGATTTTTTCTCCGATTGATTGATAGCCATTTTATGGTTATCAGTGACAACAGTGATTTAGAGATAAAAATGCAGTATAATATTACACCACGAACATTAATTAATGCTCAAGAGACAATATAATATATTTATATATATATATTTTAAATATATTTATCAAATCTAGGGAATTTAGGGAATCAAACCAAATGTAAATTTGCGTATTACTACGTGATAATGAAGAGTAACGAAGACATAAGAAAGCCGACCGTGTAGTAAGTAGCTTCGCATTAGATCGAAGGTTGAACGATATGACGTTGTATCTGACTCCGCCATGTGCTATGTTTGTCCTATATGTGAGTGTTTTGACCGGTATTGTTTTTTCTTCAAGTCCACCAGATTCCGCTGACTTAATATTCCTCTAGTTATCAACTACAGAGTGTACATGGCGGATGCTCCTGCATGTCTTGGAATGGTGCAAGCCTATTAAGTGACTGGGTATCTTGGAGTGGTCTGACTGAGGAGCGGACATGGAAGAAGAAGCTGATAATGAAGTAGTGAGTGAATAATTCAAAGTTATGCAAGTAGATAGCCTTATAATTAAATGAATTATTTTAGCGTTAGATTTTTGCGCCAAACTTAACGGAAGCGAAAAGATTGGAGCGGAAAAATAAATTGTTTACATCTTAAAGCTCCGAAGACTAGAGAAACAAGATAAATAATGATAATAATGAAAAATGTCCTTAATTACGATCTTAGACTAATTAAAATTGCCACCGCTAGAGGGTCGGTTTAATTTAACTTCTCAACACAGTATTACACGGTAATATTATGTGTTCTAGATATCAATTTATATTTTTGAAACTGACTGAAAATGAGTATCAGTCATATTTAAATACAATTATTCATCAGCCAGTTACAGCTATTTGTAGTAGTATGGTGCTTCTTGTAACGCATGACATGTCCCAGATAAATTTCTATTTTGTTTTATCAATGAGCTTTTAGTCTTTTCATACATTAATGGTTACTACATTAATGACTTTATTAATCTACGACAAAAAAATATTTCAACATGCTTTAGTATCATTTAGTTGGTAGATATATTTTATTAGTTATCAACTTTGGACACGGTGGTTTTGCCTCCAAGCTCTGTCAGCTTGGCCTAATAGAATCTCCGACTTGCTGATGTGGCGAATTGCAGGATGCCGGTTACATCATCTGGGAGTGTCCCCATATGTCGGTTGAAAGGGAAGACCTTCTCAAGTCGGTCCGACCTTCAGTTGGACCGGTCTGCCATTGCGACTTGGTATCTACGAGGGAAAATTTCTCAGCTTTTAAAAAGTTTGCGGCATTATACGGCGAGCGAGAAGGTCTTTTCTCATCGAGAATTGACCGTAATACATTATATGGAAGTAGGGATCACGCACACTCTACTGCACGCCAACCAAGGTCTTGGAAAGTTGCTCCTGGGACACTTTCGGCACAAATTTGAACAGCGCATATCGTTCGTTACGCCACGGTATACGCCTGCATACAGGTGTGGAGACGTGGCGGGTGGTGGAGGGAAATGCAAGTTATCAACTTGCCTCAGTCTAGAAGTAAATTATACGCACAGTATTGCGCTATTTCCTTCAGATAAGCGCCAGGCCACCAGCTTATTGTCATGGAAAACCTATAACCCGTAGATCGCTATTATAGCGTTACTACATAGTTAGGGTAACACGTCTACGATGGCTTTTTTTAGTGACATTATACTTAATACATTATAAATTAATTATAATCAAACTTTAAAATATGAGTTTCCGTTTTTTGTAGTCTCGCCATATAAATATGTAAAATAATATACTTTAAAAGAGGGATTAATAACGGGAAGCTTTATATAAATCTTGAACGGATAATAAGTATTTTTAATCTATTTCACTTACTAGGTACCTATTGATTCTCGTATTAATTTTAATAATTTTGATTGTTTTATGAAGAACTATTTTAAATGAAAATATTTTTTTCTATTCACCGTCAATTGAAAAAATCTAGACATGAAACAAAATATTTAATTTCTTCAGTCTTATGTCTATAGTACTTATGTCTCGTCGGTTTTAATATAAATTTATTATTCGTAGAATCGCTTGTAAAACAGTCTTCTTGCGGTAGGGGGGTTTCAAAGATGCGCTCGGTTTCGCAGCAGAATTAAAAATGTATTTTATTACCTGATAAGATCCCACCGGTGAGATTATAAATAAATCTTTTAAGTCTTTTGAATAATAATTATTGTGTGGCAGGGTACAGTGCGAAGGGAGGGGACACGGGGGACCAGTTTGCTTTGTTCCTTTATTCGAAAGGTAATTATTTGATTTTAATTATTTTCTTGGAAAAAAGCCTTAATCACCTTTTTTGGGGCAAATCGGAAAAGTTTAGTCTAATTTATTGCCATTAGATGGCACGCCGGCAGTTTTTTTTATCTCGCTTGTTTTTTTTCGCAGATATTTCGTGTTGACTTTTTATTTTATCTTAAAAATTTTGAACTTCATTAGAATATTAATTTTTGCTATAGTGTACCATTTAAAAATTCAATATCAAAATAACTTTAACTTATGTCGTATAATATTTTTTAAATATATAATTAATTCATATTTAAAACATTATTCAATTTTAATCATTGTAGGTAATCATAAATTGTAATATCCATGAATTACAAGTGTTTTTGTGTATAAAACGAGTTTTTTTAATATGACTAAAAAAATTAACGTAGGTACTATATAGTATACCACCATAAAACGTCCGGTGTTAGAATTTAGAACTAAACTCATCACAGTATAGAAAGTATTTAATGATAATGTGTAAAATGTTAACATTGTAACTCAGTAGACAACTTATACCTACCGTTGATATTACATACTACGCAGGTAAAACATATTTTTGCGTGCTAGTTCTTATATATATTTTACTTAGGTATGTACTAAGAAGCCATCCATTGACTAAAACCGCATGTAGTTTTGAACCATGTGTCATACTAAACATAATTAAATCAAGTATAGGTACTACATATAAGCGTCCAAGCGTATCCGTTTATATGTCGTATATATTACATATACCTATGCTCATAATGGAGAACATATTCCCATGAGCCGAAATTATAAATTTAGTATGGCACACGGCTTTAAAGCATAATTATGCGGTTTCAGTGAAAAGATATCCTCTTTGTTATTTATTTTTTAATCCTCAGTGATTAAAAGTGTCCAAAAAGAAAATGCATATCATACTGACAACTCGGAACGTTTTTTATGAATATAAAGATCCTCGCAAAACGCCCTACAAAATAAGTGAGCTATACTATTGTAGCGATGTCAAATATATTTTTTTATTTAAGGGGGGACATGCTCGTCGAAGGTCAAAATTGAGTTTTTATTGTATTTTCAAACCATGATCCTGGACACTCCTTAAACGTTGTAGATAATCTATTTATATAATTTTGAAGCCTTATTATCCTTTAAAGTTATTTTAAACATTTGATGACTGCATAAAGTATTTTTGTTACATAAAATAGTATTCTTTTAAACCTCTCGCTCTAATGTTTTAGAATATAGTCATATTTCGGTACATAACTGTGCAGTGGTGTTAAGATTTTTTACGTTTATTAATTTTTTTAACGCATTTATGAAAACATTAGTATAATTTATTACGAGATAATTTTTGTAAAATATTCACGATAAAACATTATATTGATAATCTCTGTGATCCCAAATTTGACAAGAATTAGGCATTTTATTATTCAAAAAATCGGCAAGATTAACACATTTGAAGATGATTCTAAAGATACTTATTATAAGCTATGTTTTTGACCATTCAAGTGTGATAAACATCTTATGAATAATGATTGCTTTATAATAATTATTGACCTAAGAATAAGGTAGTGTTTTTTTGAAATTCGCCATTTCTTTTGTCATTCCCTAGTGGTTAAGCTACAACATACGGCCATAGCCATAAATTGACAATCTATAATTAAAGTAGGGAGTAAAATTATATTAACGCGCGTGTTTGAACATGTACCTAACCGAATTTTTTATTATTTTTTTTTTAAACGGTACATGTTCAAACACGCGCGTTAATATCATTTTACTCCCTACTTTAATTATAGTTTGTCAATTTATGGCTACGGCCGTATGTTGTAGCTTAACCACTGGGGAATGACAAAAGAAATGGCGTATTTCAAAAAAACACTACCTTATTCTTAGGTCAATAATTATTATAAAGCAATCATTATTCATAAGATGTTTATTACACTTGAATGGTCAAAAACAAAGCTTATAATAAGTATCTTTAGAATCATCTTTAAATGTGTTAATCTTGCCGATTTTTTGAATAATAAAATGCCTAATTCTTGTCAAATTTGGGATCACAGAGATTATCAATATAATTTTTTATCGTGAATATTTTACAAAAATTATCTCGTAATAAATTATACTAATGATTTCATAAATGCGTTTAAAAATTAATAAACGTAAAAAATCTTAACACCACTGCACAGTTATGTACCGAAATATGACTATATTCTAAAACATTAGAGTGAGAGGTTTAAAAGAATACTATTTTATGTAACAAAAATACTTTATGCAGTCATCAAATGTTTAAAATAACTATAAAGGATAATAAGGCTTCAAAATTATATAAATAGATTATCTACAACGTTTAAGGAGTTTCCAGGATCATGGTTTGAAAATACAATAAAAACTCAATTTTGACCTACGACGAGCACGTGGGCCGTTGCTTTACCTACACATCATCGCGTTTTAAGCCTGTTAAGAACAGAAGCGTACCTACTACATTGTTACGTATTCTGCGCGGGTAGACAATTTAGACCACATTCACGAGAGTTATCAGATGACGTCGTCGGAACTTTTTAGAAACACTGTTTTAGTACCAATCTATGATTTATACATTAGTTCTTATTATAGACCGATATATATTATTTATCCACAAAAAAATAAACATACTATGAAAACTGTTGGCAAATATTAGAATAAAAACATATTTTTGATGAAAAAGTGTGAAAGAACACTGAAAAATAAGCTAGCTCCTTTCAAATTCAAATTGAAATTCATTTATTTTACATATAATTAATATCACAAATTATAAATTCAAAGCGTTCACGACATGACATAAAATAAGTGTTAATAATTTTTAAAATTAAAAATACAGAGAATAAGTAATAAAATAAGAAAATAAATAAAATAAGTAACAAAATAAAAGTAGATGGAAGCACACAGAGTGTACTTTGATAGACCCTATCTTAAAAACTCATACAACAACGTCCACCTAAATTCACCTTCACGTTTACCAGAAGTAGTACCATGGCGTGGGCTGTCCAAACTACATTTGATTTGATTGCAATGTTTGCAGGTGTGGACATGGGTCGACATTTAAACAAATGATAGTACATTAAATTATGTATATGTGTTTTAGTCTGTACCTACTGGG
Organism: Rhyacophila brunnea; assembly: GCF_057557595.1. Taxonomy (NCBI): domain Eukaryota; kingdom Metazoa; phylum Arthropoda; class Insecta; order Trichoptera; family Rhyacophilidae; genus Rhyacophila; species Rhyacophila brunnea. The sequence goes on from NW_028233350.1 coordinate 23,904,417, forward strand.
CTTTAAGTTTTTTGTTATTCAGATTGTTGCAAAAAAGACTTGCTGTAATTAGAGAGTTTGAAGTCTTCGTTACATCACAATGTATTTCACGATTTTCATCCACCTCGTTTTGGATAATATAATAAAATTAATGATGAATCTTTTCAACTAAATACCGATTAAAGTTTTAACATTTCAGTATTTAAGGGAAATTTAAATAAAACTACAAATATATTGTATATAAACAAGTTGGTTGTAAAAACGTTATCAAATTGCGTTGTAAAACCATTAATTAAAATTAACGCAGGGCTGTATCATAAACAAAATCTCTAATTAAAGTTTTCAGTCGTTTCGTATTATCTAATAATTTATAACCTAATTTGAGTAGTAAGGTGAATGAAGAAAGAGGCGAATCAAAACAACATTTTAATTAGTTTCATTCGCCCCATCTGAGGCACTACACTTTTATTCGCTTGTTTTTTGCCATCATTATCTATAATTTAAAATTACCCCTTTAATTTTTGGAGCGAGAAAAAGGGGTAGAAACTAATTTAAAACTTCGTGGAAATTAACGATCTTATTGTTAGGTGTTTTTATGACTGCGAGGAAACTTAATTCTTTCTACAATGAATACAGCAATTTTATGTGAAAACCCGTTTTTATTTATGTGTATTCTTTCCTTTAATGAGAAAAATTTAAAGCGTCTAATACGCTTCGAAAGAATCCATGCATACCAAGTAATATTATCATGCCACAGAAAAAATAATAATGTCATACACTATAATTCTTTAAAATATAAGGTTTAATATTTTATAATGCATATTATTTTAATTATAACTATCAAGTTGATGTTATTTCAATATACATTCTATTGGATTTAAGTTTAGATTTTTTTTGCGGTTTAGGTTTTCTCTTTCGGCATATTATGTATTGTAAATTATTAAAACATTGATTTAATACCTATAATAGAAGGACGTATATTTAGTTGCCCAGTTGCATGATTTCCCTTCAGGAGTGTATTATGTAATGTTTGAATATACCAAAGGCGATAATCAGTTTACAAAGATACGATTGATTGAACAAACGACACATTATAAGTAAGTCGATAGTTCGGGCAGAAAAAACGGGAGGGTGGACGGACGGGGTAAGCCAATACGATGAAAGCGAAGTAAACACTGTCGATGACAATTATTAATAGCGACCATGGACAATACGTATACAAATTATAATCCTCGCCAGAGCGTTGGAGCAGACCCTTTTTTGAGTTGCTCCACTCCGGGACCTAATACTTGCTACGACTCCGCTCCAGGGTCTGCTCCGCTTCGGGTAAAAAGTATTAATAAGTATGATATGTATACAAATAATAAAAAAATAAAAAAATAAGTAGTTTTAAAATAATCATCATTTTCATTATTAATTCTATTAAACAAAACCGACAGCAAATCGTCTTTCATTATTTGCCTCTTCTGTCAAAAAAGTGAGGTTATTTATCACTCGGCAGTGTTGCCATATTTCAAATAATTCCAGTGTTGCAACGTGTCAAAATATGAGTACTATTTTCATTTGATCTTAACTCCGCTCCAACACTCTGATCCTCGCCTACTTTTTATGCATCAGGAAAATAATTACTTATCTTTAAACCTTATTCTCACTATGGCACTACTTGCAAGTCATTCAAATTAACCAGAATATAATTTAAAAAAACAAAATATAGGTCAGTGGTGCACAACCTATTTGTCAGAATGTCCAATTTACCAATTTTATAATTGTTTACGCAGTAGGTAAAAGTATTGAAAAGTAATGATAATATATTTTACTTACTAGAATAGATATATATTGTATTACTATAAAATTTTAAGGGGGATCCTATATGCCAACAGAGAACCTATCGGAAAAATACGAAGCTTGTATTAAAATTTCGTTTATTAAGTTTACAATTTTTTAACGTTTAGATTTTTGACTATGTAATTCATTGTTTTAATATTTTTTATATTTATTTTAAAAAACATCGATTTTTATAAAAATATAAATGTGTATAACTTGAAATCCTTTTTATTTATATCAAATCAAGCATCAATATTGGGACCATTCCTAAAATAAAATTCAAGTTTAAAGTTTTTAATAAAATTTAATTAATTAATTATAATTATATTTAGTTTAAAATTAAAATTAAGCATTTGATCTTTAGAACTGAGATAGCCGTTAACACGTATATTGTTGAAGAGTGTAAAATCTCGTGGAGCTTTAATTTTGTCAGCCGTTTCGTGTGAAGCGGACATCCGTTTAGACTTGTCTTTATTACAACCGTTGATCACCTTCGAAAACTGCTGATACCACAAACTGTTTTACAATGGCACTGTTAGTGTGGCTCCCTTTAGTAATCACCTACGTCTTACACCTACCAGCAGAGACTGGATGTCTTCTGAACGATAACATATTTTACAATTAATTTTATTCATTAAGTGCACATCATTTTCATTAACACTCCATTAACATACCTATTGGATTTTTTTATAAAAATTATTTTCACCTAATATAACTGAAAGCCGTAACCATCGCATTTCGGGGGCAATTCTTTACCGTTTAAGCTACCCATGCACTCACGAATCAACACATTTTTCCCTTAACGGTGTGCAATCTCAAATTGTGATAATGAACGACCCTCTTTTGTAATTATAATAAATTATAATCTTCTTTCTTAGGTGGCGTCAGGATCGTTTTTTAATATATTGTGTCAATGAAAATTAAGTATAAAAATAATTGATAAATACTGTTTTATACATGAATTTTATGAAATAATATTGAATACATCAATTTAATACCAATTAATAAAATCATTCTTAAAAATCTTGTGTGCAATTTAAAAAAAATGCCTTAGTAGTTGAACTGTAATCCTTTTTTACAATGATTTATTCTAAAAACTGTATTATATGATGGCAGATTAATTTGTTTGCTAAGGTGTGGTTTTAAAACTTTTATGTTTTACATCGCTATTAATGTGTATCGATTTTTTTACTGCGTCTTAAATAAGTGTGATGAGTGAGTCTGTGATTCTCCACATAGTTTTACGAGAATTATTTGAACTAGACGATTTACCATTATTGACATCCAATTACAGATTAAGCTACGTTGGTATTTACAATACTATTGCCATTCAATATAAATTGAAGTACCTACATATGACGTCAGTCAATTTTTATTAAGAATTTGATCATAAGGCCATTTATCGAACGCATTAATTGGAAGTAGATAATTGGCCGTTTGGCAGAGTGATGGAGGGATGTTAAGTCAAACCCAATTTTGTCTCAATGTATGATATTATCTGCGGTAAGAGAAGAGTCATAAATTACGTTGTGTTGCAATTTTGTAATAACCTGGAGAAAGCAGTTTTCGAATCATACCATTCTACAATAATTGTGATTATATTAATTAGCACATTGAACTACGGTTGCCTGGAAAAAAATAACTTGGTGTTGGTATAATAAAATATGGCAGAATGTTTATAGCTTCTGTGTTGGATTCATGTACCTATAACCGATATCTTATCTAACTTTTGTCAATATATTTAAAGTTGTTTATCTACGTACTTTAAATAATCATAATTAAATCATAATATTTGTCAGATTTCCAGGGTGAAATAATTGACGAGTTCTGTTCTTATATATACCATATTTGCATTATAATGATTACGGTGTTCATCATTATTGTTTTGGTTACGGTAAAGTAAAATAAGTACGACACACTACTTGTGGCTATCTGGCCAATGGCCATCTATATACCGATTAGTAAAAAAAAATATACAGTACTATATGCAGTTTGTCAACTTTCATGGTTAATTTTGGCGAAAGATCTTCTTTAATAATTGGTGGAATTGACGGTTTGAATGAATCAAATACTATGTTGAAATAATTACAGATTTTGACAGATGTTCCAGGCGATAATCGTGTACTTATAGTAAGTTGTGTATTACAAATGAATTACCAATGTATATGTTTTAGAACTCATGGTCTTATTTTCGTATGTTTAGGCTTCGTCTGCTTGATAAAATTTTCTTTAACGCTATCTGATGGAAAGTATATTATGTTTGGGACGATGGTATCTTTTTAAAATTATTTGTGTCTTCATAAAATATGAACAATTTTTAATTTTTACCAACACTACCAATGAATACCATGAAAAAATATTATTTTTAATCTCAAATAACAACCAATAAAAATCTAAAAAGTCTCGACATCAACTAGTATAATATTTTTTTGTGATTCTCATTCTCATGTTAATTTGTTATTTGGAAAATGGATAGTTTATTTCTCTTCTTCCTGTGGCCGAAAGTGAGATAAGTAACTTGCATCGTATGGTGAGAGGTCCTGCAAGTTTAGTTTCAGTTTCTGCGCGGCAATAAAATCCAATCAACATTGTCGCAGACAGCCAAGAATGCAATGTCCAATTGTCCGTCTGAGCACTGATTTTGACGTGTAAAAAATACGAAAGGACTGAATTGCGAATTTAAACTATTCTACAAGTCGCATTCAATGAATTTAAACTCACAATCAAAACGGAAGACGGCTTACTACTTACATATAAATTACTATTTCTTTTAAAAAATAATATTTTTTCTCGAAAACTATCTAGCTATTGTGTGGCAACAAATTTTGCAGAAAACTAACCACTAATGAATAGCAAATATACATATACTTAAACTCCAGGTTTGTTTTTGTTTAATACTAGCAACTGATAGGTAAAATAAATGAGATACGTATAATATTTGAGGCTTTCATGGTTGTTTATTATAATAATAGATTTTTGGACTCCCTCATTATTTCTACAACGTTTCGGGTTTGTTACAGATACAAATATATATATATTAATTTATATTTATTTTGATCATATTCTCAAAAAACAGGGCACATTATATTAGATCATTTTATAGCAAAACATTAACGTAAACAATTTGAATTATCCGATAACTTCTACAAAATATTAAACTATATTATTATACCCGATACAAGTTTATAATGACTCCACAGAGGATTTCTATACTAACTGTTTGAATTGTCCCTACGTATCTGCAAATATTGTACCCGAGGATCCAAAGCTAATCTAGGTTTTGTTACAACTGTCTCTAAGCCCGGAAAAACACCGCAAACAGCCCGATAGCTTCGGGGAAATATAGCATATATTGTTACATTTTCCAAGGGTTGTTATCGCTTGTAAGGTTTTGGTGGCTTAGGTTTTGTGGACGGGTTGAAAATTATACAACTGCGATTACGACACCATCAAAGTTTCGGTTGGTATAGTCTGGTCGGATAACGGTTGTGGGACGTTTAACGGTTAACGCATAATGTCTCTCTATTTACTTTGAGTATCTTAACGGATTGTCTTATACGTGAATATAACGCCGTTAAGGATACAAAATACGCAGTGAATTACAAATAGATATTTAAGCGTTAGCTATCAGATATTTTATCAAAAGTTTTGAAATGATATTAGGTATCAAGATAGTATTATTATTATGTAGTTGTATAATTATTATGTACGTTTCTATTTTTTTATTTAGCCAGGTGAGGGTGATTGCTCGCAACAACAATTACGTTAATCCTAATAAAAAAAAATGGCGAATGACATTAAAAAAAAATATTTTTGACTATTTCAAAATATATGAACGCTTTCTTTTCGATTTTATTTAAAATTATTTAGGGCTTTAGACTACCGGTAAATCCACACCTGTTTTATCTAGGTACCTATATTAAATATGTAGGTATGTGTTGATTTTCATGGTTACTTAAAAAATTAACTAGGTCTTCTATTTTGTGTCGGGCCTTCACTGACTACATGGTATCTCTCCACAAATTGGCAAAAGCAACATAGTTTTACTCAACTTGTAAGATCTCGTTGTTCATTTTAGCGACTGTGGCTTGCATTAAAACATGATGATAGAATTGGTTATCAGACATCCCCTATTTTATTATATTTTCAAGTGTAGTCCCTATCATGCTTAGAAGTATTTTGACGGTTTCCCATGATCTCTTCTCGATACTGGGTCTAGAAATGAAAAATATGGTGGTCTTACCCATGGCCCCCACAAGGAAGGGGGGGGGGGGTAACAGGGCTCAGGAAGGGCCCTGCGTTACGAGCCGACCATACCGATATAAACACAGATCACAAATTTGCTCTAATGGTAAAAAAAGTCGTCTGCGGCGCGATTTTCCTTTGATAATATTAATAATTAAGATTATTTGATTGTACGATGCAATTTTTACTGTGTGCCGATACTCAAGAACTCCATAATTCAAATGGATGTAAGTACATATTAAAAATATTAAAAAATGCTAAAAATACACCATTAAATTTGGATAACGCTACTGCAGCGCGTCACACTGACTTACCATTAACGATAGGTAGGGGGGCCCGCTTCAGAATGTGGGGGCCATGGTCTTACCCATTAAATTACCTACACATGGTACCTATTGATTAATTAAAAAAATTAAAGTGGTGGAGGTACCTACTAAAAACTGTATTTCTATGACGTTTCATAATTAATAATGACAAGAGAAAGAACTAGTTATAAATTATTACAAATAACAAACGCTTAGAGCTTCCAAACCGTGTTAAACGGAAACCGGGTAACCATAATTTTTTAAATAAACAAAAACCGGGCAATTTACTCGGTTAACCGGTCAAAATCTTAGTAGGTATTTGAATTTAACAGACAATTAATTATCCTCGTAATATAATAGATTGACAATAAATAAATTTGGCAGAGAAATTACTTTACATTATAAATAATCCTTTATCTGTGCTTATTTATTACGCAGGCCAATATATTATGTTAGTTATCTTGCATCTAGTTTTTTCAGAGTAATTAAATTTCCGACAATACGACTGTCTCTTTTGCCGTATACAGATATACTATAAAAATACGAACGCATTTAAACTTGATAAATAACCGGTTAACCGGTTTCTTATTCCTATATGAACTGAAAGTCGTGTAGTATTTAAACCGTGCTTGATTGGATGCTCTAACAAACGCTTAAACTAAATTTATTGTTGATAAGTAGGTAGTAATAAAATGTATAACTTATTATGACTATTTTAAAATAATACCTAACATTATGTCATTTCATCAAGTATACAATTAAAAGAGAAAGTAGCATGTAATAGTTATAGATTTTGACTTTGTATATATTTAAAATCACGCCGTAGTAATCACTTAATCAGTCAATAATATAATACGTATAGTTATACATTAAAATTAATTCCAATTTAATCATAGGTATTTGTGTGCAATACTATTATGAAGCCATTAAGCTAAGTTACGATGAATCATTAAGACGTACCCACAGATACTTAAACCCACTAATACACCTCGATCAATATAACATAATGCCCGGTCTAATTATATTACACTCCCAATTAGTAGATGGATTATGTTTCCCACATTGAATAGACGAATAGATCCGTTGTATTGAAAGTGATCAGATGAGAGCTTCGAGAGTTTGAATTAAAAACAAATCATGGCTAAGCCTCAAACCTGTTACCCCTTCTTAAATGGATATGAATTAAGTACCCAGCGTGATGTGGTATTTTCGATGAAAATTTTTACATTTTATTACTATTTGCATGTACACAAATAATCATAATAAAAACGTTTGTTATGGTTACAATAAGCTTCAAAGGTCTCGACTTTTGAGCTTAGAGAATCGATGTCTCCGTCGAATCTTAATGGTTCATTGGTATGACCGCGTTACAAATACAACAGATTTGGTGATTTAAATAGCCATGTGTGCGACATTTCGTACCCGTGTGGTTCAATCTCAGGTGATCCGTTCCTCATCCTGCAGCGGTGCTGCAAAAGCGATCTACGCACTGCAGGTCTTACATGGCGGGAGGCGCGAGATGTGGCGATGGAGGTGCTTGCCTTATGCCACAATGTTGGGACGTGACAGGTTGTAGTAAGTAAGTATGGTTAAATTCGATTCGATACACCTAAAAATATTTTAAGTTTTACAGACAAAAAATGATCGTAATTAGTTTCGAGACAATATTACTTTAATTATTATATTAAAATACACGCACGATTCTCATAGGGGACATCTAACTAATTTTAAATTTATTTATTTTGTGTATTGTGATTATTATAATGTATTTCTATATACTATTAATATGTACCAATAACACCAAAGAACAGATAAATAAGATACATATGTAAAAGAGTCACCATACATACACCAATACTTAAAACGGCGGACTTAATGAGGGGAAAACCATTAAACAAAAAATGACAAATTCCTCTGAATACCCTCAAATATTACCAATATTCAATGCGCGTTGCTTTTACCTGACAAACTTTAACGCATATTATAATTTAAGTATATCCAGGATTTTAATATTCAAAATAATGTTCCTTACCTTGCGTTTAAGTTTATGCCATATTTCTGTATACTCGAGAATCGTACCTTTCTATAACCACACCACACCCAGAGGATAACACATTTCCCATTATTTTTGTAGCCCTCATTAGCAACATTAAACTGACTCAATTATATTTGAAAGCAATTATCAATATTACGTGTTCATCGATATTATTATACCTTACAAGTATATAAATGTATCCATTCTTACTAACACGAAAGCCTAATAAAACGCATCAACGGTTCTAAAATCTCAACTCAATGTCTTGAAAATCGCACCCACGCTACGTATTTTCTGAGTTGGAATATATTTAACTCTACCCTTGTCTATACTTTACAAGGGGGCTAACCATTCGAAGGTAGAGTTCCCTGGGGTCCCATTAGCGACGAGGCCTTCTGCTTGGGCGTCGCGACGGAGTCCGCATAAAGCGCCTCTTCCGGTGGACGCCTACTACGCACTAGGCGCGAATATTGAAGTATACTGTTATTGGAGAATTTCGCAATTATTTACGTTTAAGGTATTTTGGTAAACCAAGTTATAGTGTATGTAGAGCAAAATAAACCTTAAGAAAAAAACTCTCACGAATAAATTAAATAATAGTAGGTAATTTAATTTTATAACGCTTCTTCGTAATATTGAGGAATAAATAACTAGACAATATGAGAAAATAATAATGATAATTATATAAAATGCAGGTTGATTCTCAATTACTAGACAATTAAGGCTAAGGCTGTGCGATTAAAATCCATTCTTTAAGAAATTGGTGTTTTGGTCTCGAAAAGATCCCTTAGAATTTCCCTAGGCTTTGCTATATAAATATGATGATTCAGTATTTTCAATTTCAGTGTGACATAATTATAAATCGTTTTGTATGATGACTAATTTCTATGTATAGTTATTCAAAAATATTGGTTTCTTGGAGGTACCACGTGGGATGCCATCTGTCAATACCATATAAAAACTAAAACTTATTTAAATCGATAATTTATTGTATTAATACTATCGACTGAAGGTACTTGATGGAATTTGAATTCTAATGGATTCAAGCTCTGTACTATTCCATTTAAGTCGTTTTTTGCGCCCCGGGTTTCGCCTTTCGGCATCTTCAGGGGCCGTGTACACTCACCAAAGGTAAACACACACTGACAACGAACTCTCTTTACTCTAGCTTATATAATAAATCAATACACTAATTAGGCTTTTTACTGACACTTCATCTATTCATAATTTGTTTATTGTATTTTTTGTAACCTTTGACTTGATAGGTAGGTAATGGAGTTTTTACCTACTTTATTGTATTGATTTATTATATAAGCTAGAGTAAAGAGAGTTCGTTGTCAGTGTGTGTTTACCTTTGGTGAGTGTACACGGCGCCTGAAGATGCCGAAAGGCGAAACCCGAGTCGCAAAAAACGACTTAAATAGAATAGTACAGAGCTTGAATCCATTAGATAATTTATTGGTTTCATTTACCTAGACATATAAAAAAGTATCACTCACACGATAACCAGAATGGCAGCATGCGGTCTTGGTAACCGAAAGAGTCGTGGATCGATCCCGCTCGCTGACTTTGTTTTTTATTTCGTTTCATGAGGAAATCATAACGGTTTTTGTCACATATCAGCGGGACTTACTCTTTTGGAATTGTCCGTATATCGCGCTTAAAAAAACATTTATTTCAAAAACATAACGTAGGTATCTACCTAATATAATTAGAAATCGCTTTCAAATTAAAAGTAAGCAACATTTTGTCTTTGATGAAAAATATTTACAGCATTCATTTGTAAATTATGAAATTTTCCAAATCATATTTTCCCCGAATCATCCCCTAGATTTATAAAATATACATTTGTCTCGGCTAAATTGAATGTTTCGCAAATTGAATTTTGTCTTAAATACCTGATGTAAAGAATCCAATTATACGAAATCTTATTAAAAATATAAACGGATCTAATTATTAGGCGAAGGGCCCCCGAGCGCAATTTTCTTTGTGGAAAATGAAGTTAACAGAGCAAAGAATATTACAATATGATCGCAGTTTATTTGTTCTCAGTTTCAGAGAAAAAAAAACATTACCACTTACAGGGGATGGCTTGTCAAATGCAGTAAAAACATTTGATTTATATTTTTATTTTAATATAAGAAATGCTCATTATATAATATCTACTGTTTAATAATAATTTGTTTTATTCACAATTTGTATATGTTTTTTTTATGATAAACAAGTAATATAATTTATAAATTGAATAAAAATAGCGAGAAAGATTACTTACAGCATTGTTATCTTAAAATATTTTGTTTACCAATAATTGATAGATGATCATTTACGATACTGACTGATGTTTGAATAAATATATTATGATACTGGTTTTAATAAAAAAATTGTTATAATTAAAATCATTTTAAATAAATCAAAGTCATAGTGATGAGCATGGCTCCCACAAGGGAGGGGCTGACAGGGCTCTAGCCTGGTGGCCCAGGCTCAAGGGGGACCCGGTGTGGCAGGTCAATCGGATAAGTGAGATAAACACACAAATTTGCTCTAATAGTAAAAAAAGTTGTCTGCGGGGCTATTTTACTTCACGAGTATTAAGGTGAAGTCTTTAGTGAGCCCTTTTTAAAGAGGCACCTAGCGGAAAAATACGAAGCTTGCAACATGCAACATATTTTTGATAATTTACAATTTCAACTGTATTAATTAATAAATATGTATCTGAATACATTAAAAAGATTTATTTTTTTATTTTAAGTCAAAGATAAAACTACAATTTGAGAAAAATGTTATGAAATGTGAATTTTGTTTGCATCCCTATTTTATTATGTAGCATTTATTTTTATGGTCATATTTATTATTAAAATTTAATTAAAGTTTTCAATTTTTCTTCGTAAAGATTTTTGACTAATTCATAGTTTTAATATTATTTTAAAAAAACATCGATTTTTATAAAAAATATAAATGTGTATAGCTTGAAATTCTTTTTATTTATATCATCTCGACCATCTTTTCTGCATCCATATGTATATTTACTTATTATTCTGATTTTGCTAGGAGAATAATCTCTCCTTGCGTCATTTTACTACTGATATTAATTTATATCAATTCTTTTTTCATACTAGATTTTTTCAAAACAAACGTGTTGTTAACCATATCTAACGGATATTAACTGTATATGTGATACGCAACATTCTTTGATGCAACCGTATGTGTCGGACTGGCATATTATGAATAATTTTTAAAAGAATCGTATTTATCTAGCATTGAGTATAAAATATTGACCAACACACAAAAAAATCTGTGCACCTAACATCAATAGGGCTCATAAACCCAGCGTTACCAACTTTTCTTGCCAGATCTAGCATTTAAACCACCTAGCTTAAAAATACGTGATAAACAATATGGCTAAGGCCACATAGGCAGGTGCTTTGCTTGGTGGCTACGTGCTAGGTGACATATCCTAGCGACCGGATGCACATTTTACTATCGCAATGGCCACACTGCACGCTTCGCGCCTCGCTCCGTGATTATTAGTCACCTCGTGAGTCTCCCGGCGAACAAACGTGTCGGTTATTTTTATTGTGTCACCTAATGATTTTGCAAGATGGCGGATGTTTCTTCAGTATGACAAACGTCAAAAACCATATATTTTGAGGTTATGAATAATGATGCATAGGATGAATTGACATTATGCACCCAACAAGTTTTAATTTGAGACTTTCGAAATTTTAAACATAAATTCTCTGTGAGATGTAGCTTTCTGGTTAGTTTTGAGAGTGACATATCGTTGTTGACTTGAGCGCTCCCAAATATCAAATGAATGTGTACCTAAGAACGTAGCATGCAATGTGGCAGTAGTGTTTTTAGTAGACAAGCATAGCACCTAGCTCAACACTAACGAAGCACCTACATATGTGGCCGAAGCCTAAATATTTAAGTGATGACCATTTTCTTACCTTCCTGATTATATTTTGATTGTATGACTTACGTATTTATTAGATGCGAAATAATTAATTATTCTTAAATATACTTCTTTTGTTCTCACGAAAGAATGTTGAAGAATATGACTTACTTATATTTTTTTTGAAATGATAATTTATAGATATTATTTTAATTATAAGAAAATCTAGCATTTTTTCTGCCAACGAGCTTATTTTTTTTACACAATCTGGTATATTTTTGTCAATAATGGCCGATGGCAACACTGCACAAAATATAACTACTCAAGAAAATACGTACTTGTACCCAAAAAAGTAACCAATAATACTATTATAATATTCCGTTACTGCTATTTTCAATAATAATTATTTTTAGTTACAAGATGTGATTCTAAGACAGGGATACATTGATATTTTTACTAGGTAGGTCGGTAGTTAGAATTTATAATTTTATTTATTTTTGTCGCGAGGGCCTTCAAATTAGTGGTTGAGGCACTGGTCTTTAAGTCCTCCATAATCAAGCCAGCTTATATAGTTACCCTTGAGGGTCCATGTTTCGACGCCACAAAGCAAAACATATCAGACGCAGTTTTTGATCATTCTTAGTCTCAATTTTATCCATTCCTTGTAAAAAAAACTGGATGGGTTTATAGCCCGAAACAGCTGTTAACATAAATAACTCAATTAAATTAGAATTAATAAAAGTAACTAAGAAAAATAATACTTTTGGTAATACTATATTGTTATTTTTAATTCTGCAATATATCCATAATTGTGGCTTATATGTTTTCAAGTATAGGTTGTAAAAAAAACTTTTTTTGGATGAAAAAGACTGTAATTACGGTGTAAATATAATCCGCTCACTTGTTGAAACAATAATAAAATAATGTTTCATGATATTGCAAAATGAGCTTAATTTTCTACCGTACTCTGGTGGAAGTGAATCATTTGAACCGCAGTAATAATTGCCTTATTTAATTGCATCTGCACTGCTTCATTGGAACTTGCACAAGAATTGGCATCGAACTAAAATTAACCAAGTACCTTTGTTAATACGAATAAGGCCGTGCGGAATAGAGATGTGCTTAAAATCTCGAAGCCCAACCAAATGGGGTTGCCAATTACGCCATTCAGGGTAGTTTTATTGAGTGTTTTATTTTTATTGCGGAACTTTGAGGTAACTTTACTATTACAAAGGTAGGTTTTCCATTCGAAGTCAAGGGATGTCATTGTGTAGGATGTATGTAATGGTTATGTTTTCCATTATCAGCTCTCGAATTGTTGTACCTTATATTCGTGGCACCATTTAAGAATAATGCACATAAACATAAAAAAATCATACCTACTTGTTAATATCAAAAATAATATTTTAGCATGTAAAGGCAGCACCGAAGTAACTAAAGCTGATGATTACGCACTCCTGATTTGTTTATCACACATATCACGATGCTATAACTAGTATCATTATCAAAATTCCTAAGTATATTCACCAATGAGACGCCTATACAACCCAAATCATACATTGCTCACCTTCAGTTTGGACAAACCTCCATGAAAACTTCATTGTCTGAAAACCACTCTGAACTAGTCGATACATCATTGACTGCATACTGTCGAAAACTAATACACCGACTAATGAATATCCTGAAAAGCTTTACGAACTATCAGAATTTGTGTATGAATCAAATGTATGTAAATTTAGCTACAGGCCTATCCTATATGGCAAATCAACTACTTACTAAATTCTTTAAATACATAAATCGTTTTTATTGTACACCCATTTATAAAGTGAAGGTTGTATTATATTCTTTCGACCATGTCCGATCTTAATAGGATCATATGGGCCTCCACAGAGAGGAGGTTTGTATTAACAGATTTTTTTTTTACGAGAAATGGATGTCAGCCACTTGCTCAACCTATTAGGTCCATACTCTGACTCATACACAAATTGAAAAACAATATTTGTACTTTGCCAGACCCAGGATTCGAACCCGGGACCCTCGATACTATAGACCGGCGCTTAAGCCACGCGGCCATCGTACAACAACTTAACCCTGAAGTTGCGCAGATTGCGATTTCTTCTACTGCGCACGACTTACATAGGGTTAATTTAATTATTTTTACAGTTATTATTTCCGACTGCTCTTACATGAAGCCTATTGCAACTCTTTCTCTCGCTCAGAGCCGCTACTACAACTACATCATATGTTCTGTCAAAAATATCGAATTTCTTGTTAAGTATGTTTATACTTAACATACTTTTTCGCGAAGAATGGCTGTTAGCTACTCGCCAAATTTAGTTTTGGAGATTTTAAATGCATCTTTATCTCTATTTACTTTATTACGAATCGTATACAAAACGGGTAGTTTTCTGAATATTCGGAGACCGATAGTCGAGGTGTGCGCACGTCGATTTGTTTTGTCATGGCGTCGGATGAATATATTCTTAAATCGTGTAAAGATGACTAAAAACTTAACGTATGTACTTGAAAAAGAAAACATGTCAATGAATATACTATTATTATTAGTAATATAACAATAAACATAACATTAAATGGACGCATGTTGAATATTTATGACAAATTATATTTCGTTCGGCACGCGTCATTTGCACAATCCGCACATCGCCTAGCCACGATCTTTTTAGACCATGTCTCAACTGAAGTATAGCCTTAATAAAGATTTAATCACACAGTAAGAAGGCCAGCTTGGACTGACGAGTGATCACTGTGAGAGCGTGGCGACCTCAATTTTGGGTATCTGCTCCTGAGACACTACCAGTGCGGAAAACTGCTGATGCTTCACATCCGAATATAGGACCTTGTGATACGCCCAATTGAGACCGAGTGTGGTGCGAGGCGGGATGGTTTGGATGGGACTGTGTTTATGTTGATGGTATTGAAGGAAGGAGGTCGCGAGGGTGAAAAAGCGATTAAATAAACAATGGCTAAAGCAACAAGATCACCACAGGATAGTTAAGGATTGAATTAGATTATTATTTCTTAAGTATTATAAAATATAGCGAAAATTGAAAATAAATTATCAATGATTCCGACCTTTTCTTTTATTGTACTCTTAAAGCTTAAAATAGGTATAATGTTTATGTATAATGAGTATGAAAAATATCCCTACGTTATTACAATAACAATGGTGTGAAAAGCATTACGGCACTCCTTCAAGATTTTCTTTAATACTTTGTAATCTTTGTAGTAAAATGATCAAGATGCAAATGGTTTGATAAATAGTACAGCGACAAATCGTTTTAAGTCGAAATGAGCTAGTAAAAAAAGTATGCACATCGTTCAACAGCCCTTAAACGACTATTAAACAGCTACCCAGATAACACTTAAATAGGGAAGATTTTTTAAAAGTGAGGGGGTCTTTAACTTACTTATTCTGAATACAAATTGACGATAGGTAACATCATGATCAGTTAGTCAACATGACGGCTTTATAGGAAAAATTACAATAGATCAAACATCTCTTTTTTATCTTCTTAGACTTAAAGTACCTATAGCTTAATTTAATACATATTATGTGTAAATGTATTGTCACATCAATATGGTAGTATGTCGAAAGATTTGACGAGCAAATTTTAAATATTCACCCAGTTTTACTCAACCGAAGATACTAAAATAGTAAAAATAAACAATGCTAATAATAACCACTTCAAGAAATAGTTTGCGTGTATATTGGTGACTGTGGATTTGCTTCTGCGACTGTTTATGTGTTGTTAGTACCCTGCCGCCATACGTAAAGAAAATGAAGATACCAGCTACAATATATTATGTAAACGTGTGTGTAAATTCATTAAGTTTTGATAATACCATTTTTGAAGCTGTATAGATATCTACTTCCATAACTTTATTTGACAAACTTTCTCTTAGGTATGCATACATACTATTCTCTAAAAGCTAACTAAGCTCTTTATTTGGCAACGTATTTTTTTCTAATTATATACTACGTACTGTATATTTATAAATTTAAATTATTCTATTTTGGTTGTATTAACCTGTGTATTAGAAATAGGTAATATCAGATATCTACTTTCCCATTGTGCAGAACTAACATGACATTGGTAATGCCAATTGGGGGAACAATCACTGTTTATAAAATCTCTTTGGATAGGTGGATGAACTCATGTATTCACTTGGTGTTATACCTTGTTTTTTTATGATTTTATATTTATTTTTCATACAACGGTGTTTTTTGTTTATTTATTTTTTAAATATTTGTATATCTTTCCGTGTCGTGTTTTGAATGCAACGAAAATAATTACAAGATAAAAAGAACTTTTTATATACAACGTTTTTAAATTTTCTGTTGAATCATATAAACCTGACTTGACTAGCTTAAACGATCAAAAAAAATTGTACTTGTCATTTTGACATTTCATATTGATTTCCATAGTAATGCACCTATATATTAATAATTTAGTTGCTAGGACCCCAGACCCCCTAGCAACCAATAATAGTGGATTGGAATACGGACTTCTTCCGAAATAACTTTTCATACAAAACAGAATTAACTGAAAATGAATTCAATTCTACTTGCATAAGTATAAATAGTGCATAAGAGAAAACTCAATACCTAAAATAAATAATTATGATAAACATTTTTTCACCATATCCGATCCTAAGAAAATCAATCACATATGCCTTCACTGAGTGGATGTCTGAATCAACAGATTCTTGTTTTACGAGAAATGGAACCACTTGATCACATATTAGGTCCATACTCTGACTTCAAATATGTGTATTTGTCAGACCCAGGATTTGAACCTGGGACCCACGACATTATAAGCCTAAAATATCGATACAAGAGATACGCGTTGTTTTAGCATAGCCGCAAGGATTTGGTCATCGTAGCAGACATTGCATCACTTACGCTGCAGCAACGCTACAACAGCTATCTACATGCTCGAAGTGTAGAATGGCAAGAGGCGCGGAACGTGACACTGGACCGAAAAAAACTCCGTGGCGTAGTACTTGTTCTATTCTTCGATTCTAAAGCATAAAAGGATGAAGTAAGTAAGGTATAACCACACTTATAATACACATAGAGCTCCACTAGAACAAAAACTACCATATAAAATATTTACCTAATCATAATTTTAATTTTGATTATTGATATTCAATTATTAATCTTATAAACTAAACTATAATATATGGATAGAATAAATAAAATTAAAGTATGTTACATGGCCCCCACACCCTGAAGAGGACCCCCAGGCTAGGGTTTTTGGCGGGCCCCCCTACCTATCGCTAAGGATAAAGGCAGTGTGACGCTCTGCATTAGCGTTTTCCAAATGGTGGTAAAATTAATGTATAGATTTAGTGTTTTTAGTTTATTTTAATAAATCCATTTGAATTATGGAGTTGTTGAGTATCGATACACAATTAAAAACTGTATCGTACAATTATATAATTTTAAATAACATCATTGAAGGAAAATAGTGCCGCAGGCGACTTTTTTTACTATTAGAGAGAATTTGTGATGTATGTTTATCACTTATCTGGTCGACTCGCCACGCCGGGCCCCGAGGCTAGAGCCCTATCAGCACCCCTTTATGGGGGCCATGATGTTGTACTTTAAACTAAATGAAATGTTTAAAAAAATCTTCATTTGTATTCTCAGGCAATAAATTATTATAATAAAATGGTCGCGCACTCCTGTAGTCTAATTCACCCAAAAACCCTCCCTATTTCTTCTCTCAACACGACTTGGGCGGAATCGACTTGAAAAATATGCAAAGATACAACTAATGGCAGAAATTTTATTTAAATCTCGCGGATTTAAAGCGGCCCCAGGGGCGCTGCCTCCGGCGATCCGCCTCAACTCGGCTAGGCTAAAGGCGCGTGGTGGGCGGGGGAAAAAACTTTTAAAATATATTATGTTATCTTATATTCAATAAACCATTCCATGAGTAAATAAATGGAATATTATATTTACCATAAATTAATGAAAGCATTTATACAAAAATAATATATACTGAGTAACTGTTAAAATATTAGAAACACCCCTCAATTGTTATTAAGACACTCTTGCAGCTTTTTTTATATCAATAATGTAAAGATATAAAGAATATTCTCTCTTAATAAAAATAATTCCAATAAAAAATAATAAAATAATAGTAAATTTAAAAATCGAATACAATAAATATTGTTTTTATGTTTATTCAGCAAGAGAAATAATAAGTATATTTAAGAATAAATTGAATTTAATGTTATTTACTTTCGTTGGAGATGTTTATGTCGTTCTAATATTAATAACTAGTCGAAGGAATAAATTAAATATAACGCCTCAGACATTAGGATATACATACACAGATAACTCAAATCATATTGACGTGAATATATCATTCGAATCGTGTATATTTTTCAACCAAAACACCACTGTAGTGATTAAATAGACTTCGAATGCGTTATAATTTTCAGATAACACAGTAAACGAGATAACTTCATTTAATATTTATTATCTATACTCTGATGTTTGAAGAAACAACGTTAATTATTAGTGGGTGTACCATTAATTCGAATAATGCTACGCCTTTATTAAAATAATTTAAATCACAGAAAAAATGTAATGTTCATTGTTAAATAAAAACAACTTTATATTATCATGTAATGTCCTCATCTCTTTGCATTTTACAAATGCGCTTTTTAATTTTAACAATATTATCATTCAATAATTGTGGCTGAAAAATATAATAGTGGTTTTTTTAAATATTCGCCGCCACAGAATCATTTACAGCTTTAGACCACTTACAAAACAAGCTAAAGAAACAGTAAAAGTTTTCATGGAAGTCTTATCTCACTTAACGTTTCCGGGTCTTTACGTTGTGAGAATTCGTGTACATACCCTCACTTCACTTCTCATTCCCTTCGCCCAAAATAGACATCGTCTCTTTTCCACACTTTTCTAAAATAACTTTCTTTTGATTCTACGATGTGAGGCTGTAAATTTAGGGGTCGGAAGAAGTTTTCAGTGCAAATGTAATAATATATACAAGCAAAATTTTGTTGTTGTTTATATGAACTAGAGCTCACCATAATGGTTATGAAAGAACTGTAGTAAGTACTCGGCTTCTAAGCCATCCTCGAAAAATATGGCCAGATAGAAACCTGTCCAACTAGAAAGATAGTTGTGGAGTTGATCATGGATCTGAATGGTCCATAACGCATGCCGAAGTAAGTAAGTAACCTTAAACTACTTTGCAACAAAATCATTCGTAAATAATTTTCGTTAATAATTAACAAAAATAGTAAGTATCTTACTAAAATAACCTAGGTACTGTTATTTCCCTCCATTTTCGAAAGTGAAAATATGCTTTGCTTCGTTGTATGGATTTTTGTCTGGATTCGGGACTTGGAGGTGAACAAATAACACACCGGAATTGTGGTGGAAACGGCAAGGTATATTTACGTTAATATAGTCTAAAGGTTACATTTTTATACAAATTCTTTTCAATGTATGGTTTTTTCGGATAGCGAGGTTAACACTGCTAACTGCGTTGCTGTCAAAAATGCTTCTCCCGCTAAAACAAACGGTCGCTTACGAGCCGTACAAATGTGGCATTGCCATTCGTATTTTTTTTAACGGCATTCAGACAATGTTGCCGGTCAGTTATTTAACATTATTTAATTATTTTCGCTATCAACCCTTACTATTTGTTGATTTGATATCGATTTGGGCCTCTGCAGATTCACAGAGACATCCCCAAATGGGGGCCATCTGGGAATGTAACAGTACCAAACTTTGACATTTTACGTACCACCTACCTGCACCTATAGAAATATAATACAACCTGGGATTATTATATAACTAGTCAATCTTAACTGAGGACTTTATATATCCTAACCTACTAAATTGATTTATTTATATAATATTTTATTAAAATAAAAACTTTTAATCTGTAATATTATTATATTTCAGTAGCCATACATAATTTGAGTTTATTTATTGCAAAGTAAGATTACGAATGATTAAATTTAAGAAAAGATGTGGCCGGCAATTATTATTAAAATTGATATTTTGAAATTAGAACTGATATACTAATATTGTTTATATCAATGTATAAAGATTGAAATCGCTACATACATAATTATATTCGACACGATCCTTGAGCTTGTTACCCCGCACTTTTCAGGCAAATTCGTTGTTTTATAGGGGGGAATTTAAAAGTTTTATACTCTTTGGGACTTTAAGCGGCAGACTTACAGAAATAAATGATCGGAACAGGTAACGAATTGATAATAAGTTTTATCGTTCTCTATGTAAAACATGTACTTACATAATCTCAGTAGAATAGCTGTAGAACGTGATAAAAGAGTTAGAAATTCTTTAATGCTTTAGCATAAAAAATCATAAAAGTAAATATGCATCTTCTTCTTTATCGAGCCTTGGTCTCATTCATACCTTTTCTCCAGGTGACCCGGTTCTGTTCACTATTTCTCCAGCTATTGACTTTAGCCAGGATACGGCAGCCGTCGGTGATCGAAGTAATCACGAAGAGACGCTTCACGTGGTTGTGACATGGCGTGTTCTGGATTAGGGATTGCAATACCGAATGAGAATGTCAATACCGGTTTTTCGGTATTTCTTATTGAATACCGATATTTCTTAAACATTAAAAAAAATAAAAGTAGGTGCTCATCAATAAATATAGCTATTAAAATCATTTGAAAATATTATTTTATAGCATACGGAAGGTTTTGTATGGCGGCAAGTGAGAAGTCGCAAGTTTTTCAGCAAAAATAAACCTACATTTATTATGTTGACATTTAAGGATATGTATTGATCATAATTGTAGAACTAGTGATGTTTTACAATTAATTTGAATATATTGATAATTTTAACTAATCTTCATCAAGTGCAAATAAGTCCGGCCGAAAAGCTTCTTAAATTCAACGCTTGTACAGTTATCAATAATTATTATAGAATAATTGAACATTTTTGTCACGGATGTTGTCTATTTCGAAATAATATTATGATAATTTGTAAAATATATTAAATTTGATGAAATTTGTTTTATTATGTTTTCACTTATGTTGAATTCACTAAATATATTTGCATTTTAGCATCACATAACTTATAGAACATACATAATTCTGAAAATCATCTCATGAGAAAATGTAGCTTATAGAAAAAATCTTTAAAAATACCCGGCTGGAATCGAACCAGCGTCTCTTGGGTTTCGGGCACTGTGCATTACCACTATGCTACGACTGCCATGCTTAATTGCGACAAACTTTAACTATTGGCTTTTTATTAATACCTACTCATTAGTGCTCTCCAAATTATGTATGTTCAATAATTAGAATGGTACATTCTTAAATCTTGTGAATTATTCGTTGAATAAAAGAAATAGTCAATCACATAACTTATAATTCATTTTCAAAAACGTAAACGAGTGTGCTTTCTTAATACCGAAAATTCCGGTATTTTGGAATTTTAAAACCTTTTTTAAAAGGATTTGAAATACCGGTATTGCAATCCCTATTCTGGATGCTGCAAGAGAATGCGTCCGTAGTCTTGTGGTGCAACCTCAAAGATTCCGTCACCGTGGCTGACTCTCCCCCACCCCGCAGCGGTGCTACAAAAGTGATATACGTGCTGCAGGTTTCACATTATCCGGATAGTTATATAAAAATATTATGCGAGTTCAAATCCTACTCGGTCCATTTATTTTTAGGATATTTTCTAATATAATATGCATGTTTTTGAGGTTATTCCAAATATAGATTAGTCATTATATTATACTACTATAAATATAATCAATCAAAAAAGTAACCATTTATAAAACGTGCCTTTATGCGGTCCAATATGATTCCCGAAGGTAAACCAAATACAGGAAATATCCCTCCGCTCTTAGTCCTTTTGCTCCGATCCATCCATTTTAAACCATAATTTATTGCTTTAAATTCGTTAAATCCTTTGTCTAAACGAGACACATTTCTGACACAGCATTTTATTGGTGTGCACACGTACAGTCCGTCCGCTTGTATGGGATTCCTAGCCACGCATTCAGGGAATAATTTCCCATATAATCCCGGCCGTCATTTTACCCCGCTAAGTCTTTCGCGCGGCGCGAGAGGCTGGGTCCCACTGGGGTTAATCCCTTAATCTGCCGGCTACCATATAATATGACACTCTCCCACTTAAAATGTTAAATTTGTCAGATTTATGGGCTTGCTTGGCTGGAGGCAGGTAGGGTAACTTGTGTTTCTGACGGAAACAAGTGTATGGAACTTTTAAGTCGGAGATGTGTTTAATGTGCACGCGACCAGTTGGAGAAAACTTTTCGCATGACATTATAAAGAGATTTTAATACAGTCCACAACGCCCTTGGTAGACATATCATTATTTAAAATTATAATTATAACGTTTAGAATTAATTAAAATGTATCTAAAACGAAAGTAAATAATAGTATAGGTAATGTTGTCTATTTGCCTCAGACGATGGCCGAGTAGTTTACGCATCGACTTATAATGTCGTGGATCCTAGGTTTGAATCCTAAATCTGGAAAATACACATCGTATTGTTTTTCAATTTG
The DNA here is from genome assembly GCF_057557595.1 of Rhyacophila brunnea. Lineage (NCBI taxonomy): Eukaryota > Metazoa > Arthropoda > Insecta > Trichoptera > Rhyacophilidae > Rhyacophila > Rhyacophila brunnea. Next base: position 23,927,293 of record NW_028233350.1, read on the forward strand.
TGTTTGGAGTCAGAGTATGGACCTAATAGGTTGAGAAAGTGACTAACATTCATTTTCTCGTAAAAACAAAAGTCTGTTAATACAAATCTCCACTCTGTGGAGGCCCATATTATGATCATATTAAGATCGGACATGGTTAAAGAAAAAAAGAAGAATTTTAGAAGATAAGTCAAAGTATAAGTATTTTACGAGATACTGCGTCATCATCTCTGAATTGATTAACATGATGACATGACTAAGAATAGGAGTTTATTTACACGGGCTTAGTACTAACCATTAGATCTTGCTGTTTTTACTAATACTGACACGAATAAACAGCCCAAATTCTAATAATTCTTACGAATTCGTTTTGTTTTTTGTATTATATATAATATTCAATAAATTTATTTTATTGTTGTTTTTATTTAATAAAACGCATTTTTTTTTTGTAGTACTTGTTCCACTTTTAATCAATAGATTAGGACCGGTTTCGTCCGCCTCAGTGGGACATTTTCAACACACGAGACAAGTTGAAAATGTCCCTCTGAGGTGGACGAAACCGGTCCTAATCTATTGATTAAAAGTGGAATAAGTACTACAAAAAAAATGCGTTTTATTAAATAAAAACAACAATACAATGCAGTTCCACCATGAATTGGCAGTTAACAAAATAAAAGACATTTATCAAAGCTCACTCGAGAGCTGTGTATCTGGTTTTTAGAAATTACCGGGCGCAAAAAAACTGCTGGTGCTTCACATCCAAACATAGGGTTACGTGATACGCTCGATCAAGATCGAGTGTTGGTACAGGGCGGATTGGTTTGGAGGGTTTTTTTTGTGTTGGTAATAAATAAGTAACAATTTTCTTTAAATTGTATCTTTTCACTTTCTTTTCAAAATTATATAAAACTAATCCAGAAAAACCAGGTTAAAAAAATATCAATTCCGAGACTGTGTTATTAATAAAGGATCGAATGGGAGCCTGAGATTGCATGGTATAAACCCTAGTGGGCATAGAATGATAACTTGTATGCATATGGTCATACGCAGGATATTGTCAATACGGAAATCGTATCCAAACGACATGAATTAATTATTATCTTTGCTATTGGACACAAAATTTTGAAAATATCCAGTATACTGGATTATTTGTTAGGATATGTTAGGTTAGGTTATGTTAGATTAGGTTAGGTTAGGTATCGCGTGTATTGTTATTAATGAGATAGGGTTTTTACTAATTAGGTTTCTTACTGACACTTCAAGTATTCATAATTTGTTTGTTGTATTTTTTTGTGACCTTTGATTTGATAGGTAGGTATTGGAGTTTTTACCTACTTTATTGTATTGATTTATTATATAAGCTAGAGTTAAGAGTATTCGTTGTCAGTGTGTGTTTACCTTTGGTGAGTGTACAAGGTGCCTGAAGATGCCAAAAGGCGAAACCATAGTCGCAAAAACGGCTTAAATGGAATAGTACAAAGTTTAAATCCATTAGAATTTAAATTCAAATTCTATCAAGTACCTTCAGTCGATAGTATTAATATTTTATGACTAAGTTTATAAAAATATTGTTTTATCTGTTATTAAAACTATTAAATTATATTATTAATAATTATATATAAGCCAAGATTGTTTTGAATAATATATTATAATCATATGATTAAATTAGAGTAGTGTTAATAATATTTTTTTTAGACGTTTAAAAAAATTCAATAATTAATACAGTATCAGTTTACAGCTAAAATCCTTCATTGGTCCAAATAATCTAATCTATGTTCATATCAAATGCTTGAGAGGCGTAATACGTATATTACACACTGTAAAACCAAAACTTATCAAACTTCCACGAAAAACTAAACTGATACAAGCATTTTTTATATTTTACATGTATTTTTAAGATAACAAGATAACCCTATGAATTTATGGTATTTGACATCATTTATCACTTTTTACCAGCTAAAAATAAATACACGTAAATGCATATTTACTGCTAAATAATAACACTGTTATATTTCTTTCACACCTTTGTTGACATTTCCGATTGATCATATAAATAACGCCAAATCCTCTTACACAAGCAGTTGCAATAAATTTTAGCTTTCAAAATACCAGGGATCTGTAGTTCCATATTCTTTTAAAACAATACTTCTAAATAAAAGTGTGAATATCACCAGTCTATTGAAGACATGTGTATTACTACTTCTAATAATAAAATTGTTTTTATATTTCTATTTTAGTACATACCGACAATAATTCATACTAAGTATTAATAGTAAGTTTTTTGCATAAAAATAAAGTTATAATTCACATTTAAAATTTTATAGACTTATACGATAAAAAATAACAAAGGTTGGTAAGACAACTTAATATTTATGTGGATAAAGCTACATCTGATCATTATTAACTTTAATGTGTGTCATAAACTTAGGTACCATATTAAAAGCATGTAATAAAGTGATGTAATTAAAAAAATATGGTTTAATAGTATTTCCACGGCGGCTCTCGTGGTGCAGTCCGTAAGGCACTGGCCTTCCACCCGAGAGTTCTGTGTTCGATTCCCGGCGAGGACACAATATTTATGTGACTTTATCAAATCCTGGATGTTTGTGATTGTTCAAAATTAAGAAAAAAGTTATTAATATTTCTAAAAATAAAATAGTACTTCCACGATTTACTTCTATATTTTATTAAAATAATACGTGAATGAATTAATATAAAAAACGAAAATCGGGTTTTTATTTAAGTATAAGTACATAATTTATACATAGTTCCACTCTTAAAATTAGGTAACTTTGTGTACAATTAGGTATATTAAAATTCATGATTTCTCGTATTTCATTATTTGCACCTATGACATAATTTACAAAAATATAAGTACAACTCTGTTTGCCGGAAGCCAGGCGAGAACAGCGGCAAATTTCAGAAATTCATGAATAATTTTAACCTAACCTAACAAATAATCCAGTATATTGGCTATTTTCAAAGTTTGTTTGCCGCTGGCTTCCACTAAATAGACAACAACTAAAATATAATATAATGAACATATTTAATATTTAGATAAAAACTTATACTTACTGCCCATAAATATTCGTACACCTAAATGTTTCTAATATTCGTATGCTTTCTTGATTTGTCACCCCCTATAATATCTCGCCACTAAATAGTACATTACCTGGATATCACCATGAGACGTCAATGGTCTTCCACCAAAGATTGTCAGTAAATATAAAATATGTACACAATGATACGTTTATTGTTAAATAGAAAGAATGTTACATTCTTAAATCTTCTGAATAGTTCGTTGAATAAAAATAGGACGTGGCCATAAGCCGGCATTTATTTATTGTAAATATGCGGTGTAGGGTGGGTACAAGAATCACAATCAAGTCTGGCGGAGAACGGTGTATTTGTTGAAGAAAAGAACAGGTCACCATACTAAGGTTACAATCAATTAATAGTCAATCAGTGTACCAGATGTAGACTGGGTAAGTTTAGTGTTAACGTTCGAGCGTCCCCGGTAACAAGCCGAATTCGAATGACCTAGGTAGTACATATAGACACTTAACCAATCTTTCCGTAAGGTAGCATTGCCTGGTATCTACAGACTGCCTTCCCGGAACTGGTTAGGTTTTGTTACAATTCTTACAGATAATAATATGTCCAAATTAAATTTAATAATACTTACACAGATTAAACAAATACTTACTAATTAGATTTTTCCTGCTAACTCAGTACACTTTGGCAGTTAAAGTCTGGCTCTGGTTTATTTTCGAATGGCACCGCCGTAAATCTAGGTATCACTACTTATGAAAAAGATATTTCTAGTATATTGTAAATTAACCTTTTAACTATTTAACTAATTAATAATGTGTTTAAAAAAGTTTAAAGGCGATATCTGATAATTGCTAATAAGACGCGGACATATTAAATACAAAAAATAATGGATAACTTGTCCCCTTATCGTATATTAAAAAAATAAAATACAAATACTTCACAAAAAGATTATGGATATTATATTAATCATTTTTTTAAATTATCAAACAAAGTTTCTACAAGTACATAAGTATATTAGTTTTTTTTAAATTTTTTGACAATTAAAAATACAGATAATACTAAATTATCATCACATTGATATCCCAAAAATGATAAATTAACAACCATTATCTCGCTCAGACGTCAAATGTTGAGATAATCAACGCACTATCGGAGCCAAAACGTTAAAAATCGTATAAAATTAACACAAAACTTTATCATTTTTGTTTTAACGAGAGTATTGTGCGATAAATATATCACAGGGGTTTTTAAATGACAGAATTTTATGCAGCTTTTCATATTTTTACTGCGATAAATAAAAAGGATCGAATTAGAATTATTAGTTATTGAAATTGATTGGATATATTTTTTCTCCGCTGCGTTATATATCATGGGGTAATATTTGGCGTCATCCAGATAGCTCTCCCTCTCCAAGAAATCTGGTTCCTCAACATCTCTTTTAGTTTGCAGCATAGACTTCTTTTACGAGTTATGCTTAGCCTCAATATTTCCATTAGATAATATTTTTCACTTACCTCTGTTACATTCATTTTTTCAATATCCGCCTATCACAATTGTTAGCACTGATTAATAATGTTCGTTCACATCGATCAAGACGTATTGGTCAATTTTTTTTTTTAGTTTTTCGATCTTTTTCAATAACCATTAATTAATAGCCGTTGTTATAAACAATCAATCTAGGTCTGCGATTTCTCCCACCTGTCTGCTCCAAGTTTTATCTACCAATTTAGCTGAAAAACGACTGTTATTTCATGTTATTTCACAGTCTAAAATTCCTGAGATATAGAGCGCTGACATACTCTGCTGTTACACTTTCGATGTCAGAGGGGTCATTGCAGCATGCACATAGTTCTTGATTGTAGATATCTTCCTCCTAATGTGATTTCTCAGATAATATCAATCATAGTATCTTCGGTTCAAAGGTGTCCAGCTTCACTATTTATAAAATTAGTAGTTTTGTACAAAATTAATAATAAACATACTAAAAATACTCGTACATATAATTTTATTGCAGGTATGCTTATTCCTAATACCATAAACTTTTCATTAAAATGAAAATAAAATTACCCAAACGTTTTACAAATTCGATTGAAACAATTATGCTATTATAATATATCTCTTGAGTATCTATAGATGAAGACGTAAAAGATATCATCATAAGCCGGGGTCAATCCACTGCTGGATAAGGGCCTCCCCAAGCTTCTTCCGCACGGTCCTGTGTCGTTTGCTGCCACGTATTTCCGCCGAACTTTACCAGTTTGTCAATCCAGCGGCTTTTAGGGCGACCCTGTGGCCGTTTCGTGCCCCTTGGGTACCACTGGATGACGGCATTTGTCCAGCGGCCGTCCTTTCGGCGAGCAATGTGCCCCGCCCATCTCCATTTCAGCTATTTGGCAACGTCTAAGTCTCTGGCAATGTAAAAGATATAAATAGTATTAAAATTAATATTATCAATTTCACAATATTATTTAAATATTGAATCGAGTAAACTAAAATTTTAGTCCTTTATACTTTAATAAACTTAATAAAATAAATAGATAATAAAATGAAAGTGTCAATTCGTATCTGGAAAAACAATGTCACCGTTGGCTATGAATCTGGATTATTTCAGCATATCGGCCGTTATCCAATTCATTCGGGCCGTTATGTGCCGTTAAACAGCCAAATGATGCCGTGGATTACATCTGGCCATACAAAAAAGATTACTTTATGCAATGTGTCAATTAAAAACGACTGCAACGATACACGCTTTAAATGATTAGCGTAATTAATATTGCAGCATAGAAGGCTCTTTTTAACATTTCTAATGTATTCATGTAACGTAACGTTGACCATATATATTTTAAAATTTTACTATCATAAACTATTTATTGATACATTTGCGAATAATACAATTTTAAGGCTTTTTTTAGGCAGGTATCTAATTTCTGGTCAGATTTCTAGGTGATGAATAATTACCAACGTAGTAAGAATATTGCATTTCCCGGATACAAATAGAGCACCTAATGCTTTTACGTAACATACTATCCCAGCGTTGTCAACCTAGCATTTTTCATGCCAGATTGAGCATTTTTTTAAATATGCACCGAGCTTGAAAAATACGCATATTATGTCATATGGCGTTAAATCATACATTTTTTATATTAAAAATGACTTTCATTAGAAAAATCAACGTGCTACCCTTTAGTACATAATGCAGTCTTGCCAATTGTACAATAATTATAGGATTAATAATTGCACTATATTTTTGGATGAGCATATAGAACGGCTACAATGATACTTGTATAATTTTAACATTGGCAAGCGACAAAATAAATTTAGTATGTTAAATTTGCCTATTTTGATTTGTGAAAAAAAATGATCGGAAGAAACCCTGGGCAAAAAATGAGGGCTCCAGATCGGTTCGGAACGGAATTTGTCGAATTCCTGGGCAAAAAAAAACTGGTTTTATTTCAATCTTGGTTCTTGAAAAAAAAAATATACTTAGCAATTTTTTTTTTGAGAAAATTTGGAATATTTTTATACCATACAACTTATTTTGTAACCTATTTAGCATATTTTCGTAAATGACAGTTGGCAACATTGCACTTTCCTGATTCCAGCTAATTTTCGTGGCTTTTTTTTATCTTTCATTCTTTATAATGAACCCCTAAAACCTAAACAACCACACGCAATATCAGGAGACTGGCGAAAGATGCGACGAGGCCAAACAAAGTTGGGAGAAATGGTCTAATGATAAATTTAATATAACATTTTTTAAATGCATATATTTCCCTGCTACTACACACAATCAATAAATCCACTAGTATATCAGATCGTTGAATAGGTATACTATTAGATACATTTATGTGTACGTATAATAAAGTCTCATTGAAGGGAGTCGATGTGGGGTTGGGGGAAGGGGACCTCCAATTAGCGGCTTGGGTATTAATTAGCAGGCACTCGAGTTTCAGCAGGCGGAGTGAGTGGACGATTCGCGGTTCAACAGGAATCTACATAATATTCTTTATCCCGTATTCAACTGACTATTAATTTGATTCAAACTCTGGGGACATTGTCTTACTAGTTGATTTAGTAAATAATAATAAAATATGGGTTAATCTGACTTCTTTGCATTAAATTCTGTACACACACGAAACACAGTCATTCAAATATAATAGCGGTACCGTACATATGGCATACGTGGAAAGCACGCGTAAGAATTGTATTTGAAATATTAAATAATCTAACAGTACATATTATCTAGTTGAACTTTTCGTTGGCAAATTTTGTGTATTTTATTTATTTTAGCAAGGGTATCTTTCCGAGGTCTGATTGGAACTTCCGAATCCGTGATTCCAGATGACGATTCGACGTGTTACCCTTAACATTAAATTTATATATGCCACTTGTCCATACAAGGTCCATCATCGGAGGTCCATCAGACCGTTGAAAACGCTTTAATAAAGATAATATAATTACAAAGACGGTCTGTATAAAAAAATATTGATGCTTCTCACTGACACACTTTAAGAATGAAGTTTGTTCTAATAACTAAGGTATTCTTCTAAGCTATCAGATCATCTATCGCAAGATAATGTATTTAATTTGAGATAGTTAGATAAAATTCAATCAAATTTGATTGACAAATAATAACTTTAAAACAAGTAAACATCTCAAATTAAGTTGAATGTATGCTATAGTGCAGGATGCCATAGACTTTTCGTATACATAATATGCGGAACGCATTCTGACAATTGGAATAGGTTCTAGGGGTCATAAAGATATATAATGTCGATGTTGCCTCTTTCTCTCCAGTCTATCAAACTCAGCCTCTCTGCATCATTTTTGACGTTGTTTGCCCATTTTCTCCAAAGGCGACGCAGGGGTCTAGCTCCTACTAGGATTCTTAATATTATCTACATTCGGAGTTAGTACAGTTGCGCCCACCTTTGGTTCTCCTTAGCCGGTCCAAGTATTATTCTTTTGATAAATTAACTTTCCAATTTCCAAACATGATAACGTTTGTTTTCACACACATATTATTTCAAGAAATACTAAGACTGAACACTATTTTTACCTAAGTTTACTCCTAATACGTAGCATCGTACCGTATATTATAATATATAAACCTTAAAATGTTTCTTTTTATATTATTAATTGGCTTTGTTTTATTTTTTTATAACTACATATAACATTTAAAACTTAAACGTAAAATTGTAACCCGTTTTAAATCCAGCCGCCATATTTAAAGTATCGTCTAATTAAATTGTCAAAGGCAAGTTGCAAGCTGCATACCTTGTGCAGCTAATCATACCGAGAGGCAAAGAGCAGTTGCAATTATGCCTAAGAGCAGAGAGAGATGTTGAACTGCAAGTGCTTCTGTGACAAGTCTAGTGAAATCAGCCGCTATAAGGCATCATCATAGAAAACTTCAAGAGGCGTTTTGTTCCTCGCCTAGGGGGAGGTTTCCTGGCGGTATTTTCCCCCCACAAAGGTATGAATAAATAATTAATATGAATGGCAATAGTCAGATATCAGGTAGTGAATAGGTTGAAGAATTCATTACCTAAAGCCGTTATATTACTATTTCCTATACTATACGACTCAGGATTGTTAATAATAAATATGTTTTATAAATGTCATCGGTCGTAGTAGTTATAAGCGAAGAAAGTAGACTGTATGGATTGGGGGAATTGAGACCACAGGGGAGGAGAATGGAGTGAGTGAGGACAGAGAATGGTCTGGTACTGAAGATTAACGATTTTTTTTGCTGATGGCGATCATATGTGCGCTTGAGCTTGAATTTGTTGAGTGAATTCTTCTGTATTTAATATTAGATGTACTACCTAATCCTAGTTTTATTTGACACTTACAGGAGTAGGTCCGGTTTGGATCACAGAGTGAAGATTATATCAACACTTATTACGAGGAATGCTTGCTAACCATTCTCTCAATACATAAGGTTTGTACCCACGATCATACACATAGAGAATCAAAATAATATGCATTATTTTTCCAACCGTGGGGTCGAACTCACTAACTACGCCCATATAGAGAGCCGCTGTATCAACTTGGTCACCGTATATCTATTTATTATTCATATAGATTCTATATGAATAATACACAAACAATTACAAGATAAAAAGAACTTTTTATATACAACGTTTTTAAATTTTCTGTTGAATCATATAAACTTGACTTGACTTGACTAGCTTAAACGATCAAAAAAATTGTATTTGATAGTAATAATACTGAAATGTCATTTTGACACTTATATTAATTTCCACAGTAACGCATGTATATAATAATAATTTAGTTGCTAGGACCCCAGAACCCTAGCAACCAATAATAGTGGATTGGATTACGGATTTCTTCCGAAATAACTTTTCATACAAAACAGAATTAACTGAAAATGAATTCAATTCTACTTATAGATGACTAAAAATATTAAAATAATGCATTGGCATGTGTCCTGATATATTCTAAATGTTTCAAATGTCTAGCTAGTCGGGAAGTTAGTTAAAATCGATTGCAAGATTTGTACCGGACAAATAAAAATACGAGCTAAAATTGAAAATGTATTTTATTTACATCCATACATTATTCATTTGGATAAAATAATAGTTTAAATAAATATCCAGTAGGGGTTGTTTATTTCTTAAATTAGTAAGTATATAAATTAATATTAATGTGAGAAAACTGATTTAATCAAATTACCTATTTTCACGGTACTAAGTAAAATTTACTTCTCCAACTATGTCAAAGTCAGAGTTGTCTAGCTGTAGTATTGAAGTGATGATATTATGAATGTTTCTGTGTTTAATTTAAAATATATAATATTAAATCGATCAGGTTTCCCATCGAACGGAATATAACACAAAGTCACTTAAATACATGACGAACAAATTTTCATGTCCAATAACGATTATTTATACCTTCCTAATACCCTCGTCATATGACGGATTTGGGCAATTACTAACTGTCACTGTCACATCTCCAAATAATCTGTATTATTAAATAAAGCGTATGTTATACGTGTGATATAGAACGCAGTTTTATCCCTAAAATGACAGCTAATTTAAAAGGGTATTTCAAATTCAATTCTCGTCCAATTGAGTGGTATAATATTAGATAATATTGTTAGTAGTTTAGTGTACATGCTTAGAGAGCAGAGCTATTATATTATTATACAAAGTACGCATACAGAAACTTTTACCAGGATAACAAGTTTTATAGTTTCTATTTTTTTCAAAGCAGTTAATTTTGTCTAATAATAATTATAATGTAGATATTTCGATGGGATCGATTCTATATTATGGGTAGATCGCTGATAATGTGCAGATGATATCCACGATTTATTCGTTCTTCTCGTACCGATCTTCTCATTTTTTTTCAGATAAAAGCATTGCAATAATAATATTAGATTAGTTTTGGGTTAGTTGGATTAGTTAGGGGTATCTAACGGGGTAGTGCATAGCCTCTCCTACTCAATTTCTATCTCCACTTCCACGTGGTGAACCCTGGAAGCCTGAGCAACTACACCTAAGATCAGGTAGTAAACCGTGGTGGAAGGTGTGGTCAGGACTAACGGAGAAGGAATAAATGGCCCTCCGAAAAGGTGATTGAGCGTGGGATTAACAACCCCACCTTGTAAAAATCCAACTGTTACGAATCCTCAACCAAAGCCTCGGAAACCGGCAACATCTCCACGACGCCCTCGCAAACGAAACATCGACTTGATTTTTGGTACATAATACACACGAACACTGTATAGAAGGGGAGCTCTCAAGGAACTGGTTTCCGAAATAGACAAATATAAAATTAATGTTCTGGCAGTCCAAGGAACTAGATGGATGGGCAGTGGAGAGTTCGACCTAAACTCTCACACGGTATTACAAAAGATGCCAACCAGCTACTAAAAGTCAGGAGCTGGAAAAGACGTGCGGACCGTTCCGGCTGGAGGACGGCGGTGGAGGAGGCCGACCCCGTTCGGTGGTGTGCCTTGGTCAGGAGATTACAGTAGAGCAATTATATATCATCTAGAGTTTTAGAAAATATCAATATTTATATATTTGAAGATCACGGAGTAAAAATTCTTGAAGAAAAAAATCGAACAGTTATTGACATGTAAAATAGGGAGTCGGTGTGATTTTATATTGCAGAGCGGTATATCCTATCACAGCTGGCCCTGCTCCACTATTTAAAGCATATTCTATCAATTTACACCAAACTCCATTTAGTTGGCTTTGGCTTTTTTTAAAGAAAGCTTAAAATGTTGGTATCTGAATAGTTTGATCGTAGAGGTAAATATTTAGACAATGTCTATAGATTTAAAGAAAGATCGATAGTTTGATGATTTTTTATTATGCAAAAGCTACTACATGGCTATTAAGTTGAGTATGCATAGAAAAATTATATACTGTTAAAAAATACGTAAAAAGTTTCAAAATATTTAATTTGACGAGTTGATTCATTTTTGATTTATAATTATATATTTAATATAGTATAATTATTTATGTAAATAACAGCAATGATATTGAATTTACTGTTAAGATCAACGCCTGATAATAAAAAACCTTAATTTTTACACTAATCGAAGTACTACAAAATAAATGCGAGAAATTTAGACAAATAGATTAAAGTTACCCATAATCTCTCGAGTCATCAAAATGAATTCATTTGATGTTCAATTGATTTATATTTATTCCTTTATTTTTTCATCCAATTGCACATTGATATCAATCAATATGTGGATATTATTTTGGATTATTAACCCCTTTTGGACATGTGTGCTTAAAATACCTACGCACCCCCATCCAAAATGTATGTTCACCGTCCATACATACGTCACAAATGGTCGGTACAAATACGGTGTTTAGTTAATTAACTGAAGGACCCCACCCCCCTAGAGTTTCAACCCCTTCCGCGCAAATTAGCCCCATCTCAGCCCCCAGAACTGACGCCCCCCCGCGCGCCCAGGGGGTTAATTAAGCCTAACGTCCTCAGCCAGTCGCATACCTTCGCGCTTATGTGCCGTCCTCAGATATGTTCAATGATTGAGGAGGCATCTTTGTAAAAATCTCCACGTTGCAAGGAATTCAAAATGCTTGTTAATTAACATTTTTTGAAAACTTGATAATGTAGAAAAATAATCATACAAATATTAGTCCAGCGGTTTCCAAACTTTATGTTACTACGCCTCCCTTAAAAAAAATCTAATCTTGGCGCCTCCCCCCTTTATTTCATTATATTATATTTAAGACACCTTTTTAAATAGTCAACAATGTACTAAATCAAAAATGAACAAAAAATATAAAAATAAATAAGGTTTTACTACTTACATTATATTATTTTTAAATTAATTTGTTTTTCATGCGATGAATGTGCTTGCTTATTAACACAATCAATTTCAATAATAGTCAATCCAAATTCATCATCGTTCATTGACAAATGGATTCTATCATGGGCCTCACATCCTGAAGCGGGCCCCCTGGCCAGGATCTTTGGCGGGGCCACCTACCTGTCGCTGAGGTTAGGGCAGTGTGGTGCTATAATGTATTGTATCCTAAATTATACACGGGAGCTATCATTTAATTATATCAATCATCATATAGGTATCAAATCAAATTGCAACGTACAACCACATATTTCAAATATTTAATGGCTCTGAAACAAAGCAGCGATTTTTTTTAACTTTAAATAAAATAGTGTGACCAGTGCATTAGCACACTAACCAAGAACTCAGTAAATATATTTTTGTTTGCTTCAATATATCTGGCGCAGAAATCATAAATGGAAACATGCCGAACTTATTTTTTTTGTAATTTTGATTTCCAAAGTTCCATTTTTTATGAACACTTTGTCTTTTTAAATCAGCGAATGCATTAGTGGTCCTTGCATTGATTTATTCACCCATTTTTTTTTAATTTCAACCAAATAGACAAGTTTAACAACAATATTATCGTTCCTAAACAAATTTGCCTGAAATTTCAACATTATGATTTGACCATTTTATTTCATTTTTTCACGAGATATCCAGCGTGTTTCACAATAGTATAAAAGTGAAGTATTATAAAATTAGCCTCCATATTTTCAGACATGTTTGCAAACAACCTTTTATATGAGTGTTTTTTCTATGTAGTTTATAGCTAGCGGCCGTTTTATATACTATGCATTTGCAAACTGCAAACCTGTGGCTATATTAATTGTGTTAAACTTTTTGCGCCTCCCAGCTTGGAAATCGCTGTATCAGTCAAAGTAAAAATAGCTTAGAATGTGCATATGACAAAATACATTATTAAATATTTTATACACAACGTCAATCAAAGTGTATCACAAATCGGTAATGGAAATGGGAAATTAAAGTAGCATGCAAGAACTATAATATACATCACAGACATCTACAAACAGAATCCGGTGGCTGGATAAAATTTACGCCATTTTTAGAATGCGTGTTCGAATTTGGATCAGGTAAACAATGTGATGGTAGAATGTCTAAAAATCATTCATAGTAAAATCACTGCTATGGTAATATTAACTCAGTATAGAGAAATGGTAATTGAAATGCATTTTTTTTACTATCGTGACCCCTTCTTCCTCTTTCTTCTTATTCGATATGTTTGGTGCAGTGTTGAAGCCATTCTCATGGAATTGGATATATGCTGCATACTGGTAAAATAAATTATTATTCTCCACTCTCTACTCTACCCAGTTAGTAGATTCTATAAAATAATATTATTTTATTTTCATCAATGCTAATACATTTTTTATTGACAAAGACAATATTTTTTCGAAATTATCGTTATATGCAAGCATTCGTCAGGTAAGTTATATTTTATCGCATTGTACAAATTGACTCTATTAATATTTGTTATAGACAAGGCAAAGCAAATCGAGAATAATTCTCTCAATAATTATTGAAACCGTTTGAAACTATAAGCAAATCGCTTGGAATCAATGGTATTATAATAAATAACATGACAAACACATTCTCGATAAATGTCATCAGGTAAGTTTCTTTTGATCGGTCTGATATTATATGATTACTACACTTTTTACATACCAGAAAATTGCGAGACACCATTCAAGATCAAGATCTTAGCCTTTCCAGTTTTTTTCTTCTTATATTATAATTTCAAGAATATCGTTATACTTCTGTGTAAAATTGTGGATACTATTGGTAAATTATGAATCCAAATCAATATATTGTTATCTCGAATAGTCACCACTTTGGAATAATAGTTTAATGTTTTATTTATCGATTCTGTAATTAAGTAATAACAGTCATTAACAATGGGTAAAATATCTGGAAAACAATGTCGGTGTTTTTCCTTCGTGTTATATTCATTTTTTTTTGGTTGCTATGGTTTCCAGCTCTCCTATTTTCCGCCTGTTGACAGTGTTGCCATCTCTGCTGCCAAAATAACTTCAGCCAATTTTGGTATTCCGTTACCAAGGTTTCCGATTATTAAAATAATTTAATTTAAATAAATTCTAACTTTGATATTGAATGGAACACTTCTAAAGTTGTGAATATATTGAAATGCATGTCGCGCACTATCTGGCTGTCACGGTGACAGATTTAGTCTATGCTTTCGTCATTCTGCAGAATATTTTGAACGAATACGATCATTGTATATTCAATGATGGAGTAACCTAGTAACGAGTCTCTGTAAATTCAATAATATTTTGAACAGAACCCAACCTGCAGACCATAGATACTAGACATTATTCTTATAAAAAATACATAGTGTTAGCACTAAAAATAAAAAACACCCAATTTTTACATGATTCGAAAATATGTAGGCATGAAGAAAATGATAAAAAACCTTCATTGAGTCATGCAGGTGTCGATACAGTGCAGTACAACGTGAGGTGACCTCACTGTTGTTCTGGTGATTTCGGAAGATTTTGCTCACTGGCAATGTTCGTTTAAAGATTTAAAATGTGCTACAAGATGGGAGCATCCGTCTGATTTTTACATTTTATTAATTTAAACACCAACAAAAACAACATTACACACTTTTTTCCCATAGCGGCAGCTCACTGTGACGTCACGTGATAGTCAGCGACATGCACCATAATATATTTTGCGCGTAATATACATATCTAGTGAATTAAACCACATAAACACCTCAAAGAATATGCGTTGATCTGCGTTTTAGCCGATGAATCTTCAATAAATAATATGTCAGTTTTCTAGAGCTTGACGACTTGGAGCCTGTACATTATGGAAAAAACTTTGTGTTTTACAGTATAGAATATAGATGTTACCTTACAAGTGAGTTAAATTTTATGGTATTAATTATTCATACATTATGTTTGTAAAAACATGAGGACGAATTAAAAAAAATAATTACAAGATAAAAAGAACTTTTTACATACCACGTTTTTAAATTTTCTGTTGAATCATATAAACTTGACAATTCTATGTATTAATAAATATAGAATACTGAAATGTCATTTTGATATTTCATATTGATTTCCATAGTAACGCACGTATATATTAATAAGAATTTAGTTGCTAGAACCCACTTAGCAACCAATAATAGTGAGTAGTCAAAATTACTTTTAACGAATTTTTTTCCGAAACATACAAAACAGAATTAACTGAAAATGAATTCAATTCTGCTTAAAGATAGCCAAATGTATTTAAAAAAATGCATTCCGGTCGTGTTCTGATATATTCTAAAAGCTTCAAATGTCTAACTAGTCGGGAAGTTAGTTAAAAATCTTGGACAAACAAGAAAAAATCTGTACGGGACAAACAAGAATACGAGCTAATAAAAACATGGTAATAACAACGGTTTAATTGAATTAGGACTGTTTGGATTGAGACGCAGTCTAAGCGTTGAAGTGAGACTTGCTTGGAGCTGCAAATTAGCGGTTATAACAAAATACTTGATGCAAATGAATACGGTTTCTGTGCAGCCAACAACGCGAACCGTACAATAACTGGAGAGAAACACAATTAGGCAGAAAGTTGTTGGCTTTTAGAATTTTGCCGAATGAATAGACGAAGCTCTTTCACAAGTTTTGTTGAGCCAACATAATGGCAACACTGATTATAAGAAACGTTGTGTATGTATAAATACTTATATTATATAACCAATTTTATAAATGACTAGTAATCGCCCACGACTTCGTCCGCATGAAATACGGAAATAAATAGTAGACAGTAATATATAAAGAAGAAATAGACTATTGGATTTTAATATAATTTATCGGTTGGTTTTAGGCGAGCGTCCCTCTCAGTCTCACGCGTATCAGCTCACCATTTCACCATTGCTAACTGATCACTTTACCTACTCATGATTCAATGTTATTATTATATCCAAGTAAGTCCACAAGATCAACAGTCGTAGGATTTAGATTTCAATTTTTATCTATATCTTCGAAATTTTCCAATAGTGTAGTCAGAAGCGCAACATATGGGAATATAACAAGTAAACGAAAACAATGAAATTTTATTTACTTATTAGTAAGTAGGTATATGATATCGTGATAGACTTCTACTGACTTCTATTTTAATAACAAACGTTAATACTTTTCACTTAGTAATGTCAAATAAATTTGACTTATATATATATATATATATTGTTGTATTTTTTTGGGTTGAATTTAATTAACGTCATGTTGCATATAAGAATTCCTATTAATTTGTTATTATTATGTTTATCGGAATTGAGTACCTTTTTATAAAAGTGTCAAGTTACATTAGCAACATTTTCGTTAGACAATAATGAACTAAAAATGCCTTGATATAAATAAATTTAAACATGCTATAAGATTAAGTACAATATAATATTTACACAGTATATTTAAAAAATTAAATGTTTCTTAACTTAGAAATGTGTTTTTTGATTAAATAGTGAGTAGGACTATTATAATTATAATACGTTAAATCGAGATCAAGATGCATTTTAAAATATCTAAAAACAATAATTAATCGTCTTTCACATCATCCATATAAATGATAATATGTTCTTTATATGAATATAAGGTAATATTATATGGGATACGAACGGTCTTCAGTCGCAAAAACTAGTAGTGGATTTTATGCATTTTGTAGCGATATATTACATACATGATTCTATGTGCAGATTGTTCTAAAATAAGCCTTGAATACTTCAATTCATTGGATTGGATAGTGTGTAATTAAACTCAATTTTTAAAATTTCACGTACCTCATATATTGGTGTATTAGAGTAGATATTTAATTATAAATTACTGTTGAAAAATACTCCCTCTTCAATAATATTATATTATGTAGGCAGCCAAAAGCAATACATCGAGCACTACTTTCAGGATGAATAATCAATCACATAAAAAGGTGAGAAACGCGTACGTAGAATAAGTAAACAAAGCAATAGACTTCAAATCAAAATGCAACCACCCATTTTGTTTTTTAGCTGCAAATAGAAGAATAAAATAATTAGCTTATTACCAATACAGCCACACGTATAATCGTTTGATTCGAAAATCGAGCTGATTTCAAAATTCCTAATACGCAACGCGTATAAGACTCATTCTATCTAGATTCTAAATTCTTTGTGCTGATGTGATGTTAATATTATCAGATTATAGAAGAATACACAAAACCAAGTTGCAACGTTCTGCATTGCGCTTCCAACTATCCCAAACCTTATTACCCCCTTATTATTATGTTGAGCTCTATAGAGATACAAAATCAAATCAAGGGAAACAATGCGACAGCAATTAAACTTGGAGGGAAACCAAATTTACCTTTTATAAGCACACAGAATAAGTGGAGACTTGTATTATACATTCGCGGATGTGCCTAACCATCTACCTACCCCACAGGCACTGAAGGGGTTAATAATGTTGCGGGGGGTTAAATTTTCTTTGCGATTTAATTATGCATGTCTTGTAAAACGTAATCGACATTATTTGCAGATAGTAAATTCTTATCTTCTGAGTAGCTAGTGAATTTGAGACTATGAAGGTAATAATACTCCACAATAAATTTATGGCAGTATCCGCGTTGTGGAAAAATATTCACCTCTATGTAAAAATATCGAGTGTTGCGTTTTATGTGCCAAATTTAAATTCCTTTTATTAAGTATGTTTGGGTTGAGAGCATAGACTGATTTTTTTTAAATTCTAAAGATATTATTCCAGGTAGAGGCCTACATTTATAGCAGATTGAAGAGACAATGGAAAAAGTTATGATTCATTGTTGCGGCTTGGTCTCAATCAAGTTACATAATATTTTCACATCATTTTTTTTTAATAAATGCTCAAGACATAATAATCTACTTTGCCCTGTCATGCATCAGTAATGGGGCACAGGGTAAGCACAAGATCACGCTACTTCCCTTGGTCCATACCGAACTTGCAACGCGTTGATTGCTATTGTAGCTACAGTATGCGAGAAGATCGACTACAGCGATGGAATCCTTTAGGTTGTACCACAGGGGTACAGAGTGTCTCACTTTCTGTCGGCATCCGAAACACATGTTCCAGACACGTGAAGCGTCTCTTCCTGATTACTTCACCGAGGACTGCCGTGTCCGCTCACGAACTCTAGTGTCTGTTACTAGTTTGTACCAATTTACTCCTACGATTCGACGGAGACATTTTCAAACCTTAAAAGTTAATTCCTTTGAAGTTTCATAAAATGCCTTGTCTCAGAGCCATACAGTAGCACAGGTAGTACGCACGAGTTAAACAAACTATATTTATTTCTAACAAAATACAGCCTTGACCTCCATGCGGCTTCAAATTAACTAAATCCAGATCCCACCATATCCATGCCGATTCTAAGTTCACTGGAAAAATTGCCAACGTCGGCAACTGTGTATTTGAACCAGCTCGTTGGGCAGACCGGAAACCAGCAAGGGAACATCGGCGTCAATGGCTTCAGCAGTGATTTATATCCACTACTATCTATAAAAAACGATATCCACATTTTTATTTACAAAAATATTAAAATTTATTTTATTAAAATATAAAATGCGCTGTCGAAATTAAGAACGGGGTTGAATAAATCGAAGATCATAATATAATTATAGGTCATCTCAAATATCAATGCATCAGGTGTATGTTCATTCAAACGTTTGCAAGTCGATAATATAAAAAACATAAAAATATAAATAATGACGAATGCTCATTTAAATATTCGCTGCTTGCTCTTCTCAATGCAATACTTATTGGAGAAACTCCATTTCAATGCGATGTTTGCTCATTCAAATGCTCGTAACTCATTGCTTTTAAAATTGATAAAATGATTCGTACTGGTATAAAACCATATCAATGCGATATTTTCTGATTTATTATGCGATTTAAGTAGGTAGCTCATGCCGATATTTTTAAACAAAATAGCAACAAATAAGTTGGCCACACCTTATATGTGTAATCAAAAAAAAATATTTAGTACGTATATTAGTTTTAATTTAAATATGTGCACTATAATAATAATATGACTATATTCAACGAAATTCAACAGTTTCAGAGGTGAACGCGTCTTAGTCATCATATGGATAAGTATGGACTTGCAAATTTATTCCGTCGGCATAGAAGACAACTTGCAAAAGGACTAAACTTAGCAACGTACTAATTTCCTCGATCAAGTTTCATAAGCTGGCTTATTGTCACAAAACTCTCTTAGCCCTGCGTCTGCCTTCCCAAAAACCACCCCCTCGTGTGCACCAGTACCATCCCTCACGCCATATCAGTTGCGTACGAAATAGTAAAATAAAAGATACAAAAATTGCAAAAAAAAATTACAACACCGCTATTGTATAAAATCTACTTTAAAAACCCATTTTACATATTAAATTGCATGTATTTTTCATATGTAGATAATTATTTTTAAAGTTGATTTCATATCGATGCTCAAATAGGTATATCAATGATAATAAACTTAATATAATATTTTACATTTTATTACATGATACAATAATAAATGAAATCTACGAATATTTTTATTTCACTAAGTATATTTCCAATATTTTACTCCAAGAATGTGTCATGGATACAGTTCAACTTTTGTCATTTTTTATGTAAGAATTAAATAAAGTTTTATATATAATATACAGCTCATGATGGCCGCGCGGCTTAAGTGTCGGTCTATAACGTCGCGAGCCCCAGGTTCGAATCCTGGGTCTGGCAAATACACACATTGTTTTTCAATTTGTGTTTGAGTCAGAGTATGCACCTAATAGGTTGGGCAAGTATGTAACATCCATTTCTTGTAAAAACAGGAATCTGTCAATATAAACCTTCACTCTGTGCAGGCCGATATGATCTTATTATGATCAGAAATGGTCAGTTATATAATATAATGTTTCAGACTTTCACGGTTATTTGTTATCATAATAGATTTTTGAGTTGTCATTACGTATTACGATAGTTTTATATACCCCATAGGTAATGTTGGTTGTCCTTTGTAAAATATTATATGTAAGTAGTTACTGATATTTAAAACGATATCATGAATCCTCCCTTTTAATACTTTTCGGCGCGCCCTGGCCACTGACACTTACGCAGCTCGTGTGAAAAGTTTCAAGAGCTCAAGGCTTCGAAAGGTGATATGAATATTAATGTATTTTCGGAATTATCTTTGCTCACTTTTCTCTAAGCCAATTTCTGTACAAGAATAAGTCTAGGCTCACACGTCCGTATATCCTGTATTATAACACTTCTACGTGTTTTTGTTTTATTACGTTTAGCTCTGGGATTAAATCGCATTTGAATTTATTACACTCATATATTATTTTTGATTTGAATAGATTGTGATATCTTCATTCAGCGAGAATGCTTATTTTAAAACTATTTATTATAATACATATAACATAATTTTGTTTTTAATTAACAATAATACATATTATGGCAATAGCCCGTACATATTATATACAATAAACTATGATAGCTTTACTTTTATAAATAAAAAAAATATATATATATATAAAGAGTGGAGTTGTTCCATTTATGATATTGGAAATTTTGCACCTACTGTTGGCTGTTTTGTGTGAAGAACCATAGGTTTCGTAAATTGAAATTTTGTATGAGCATATAAAACATGCTTTATGACAAAATGCCATTCAAATTTCATTTTTGGTCAAAAGTACAGTTAGCTTGTTTGCAGATTTAGAAGTTGAATGAAAAAAAAGTGTACTTAACCAACATAAACTTATTATTATTAATTTTAATCCTATGAAGATGTTTTTTTTACTATACATTTGAATAGTTTTCATGCATTCTTCTTATCAAATCCTTGGAAATACGTGTTAAAATTTATTTTTAAGTATGTATCTTATTAGTTGTAATATTAATTAATGGTATATAAATTAGATGCTGTATAAGTTTTTAAACATTTTTTTTTATCAAATATCCTTTTATTTCAGATATAGAGAGCCAAAATATGAAATGGTTCAGAAGTTCTCTTATAACTACTAATAAACTCATTTATAATTAATCTATAATTCCTAAAAAAATATATTTTCTTCGATAAATATAAATCAAGGGAAAACTTTATTAAACATGTTTTCTCTTGAGCAAGTTCATCTCACGTAAGGGCACAAATCGATTGCTTTATGGAGCCTAACTAAATTAGCATTACACTGCGCGTATCAGTCAGTCGAAACAGCGATATTACGCTCGCATTTCTTACCGGGAAACCTTTTGCGAAAGTTTAAATTCACAAAGACGGTTAAAGTAACATTTTACGCGGAAGTTTCGGCCCATAAAACACCGCGCCACCTATTCGAGCTCACATTTCGCTGATAAAACGTCAACTCGAGATAACTGCTCGATTTATATACCCACACAAAAAGTCTGATTTACGAAAGAATAATTCGATAAAACCAAAGATGTTGAAGAAATTCTTCTTGTGTAGAGATGTAGTCTAAAAGCATGAAAGTGAAGCGAAAAAGGACCTCGAGACCTCTAATTCTCATACAGTTTTCCACCATGGTATTTTTTTCTTCCATATAAAAATGGTAATTACGCCAAACTGAAAGTAACTTCACTGATTTTTATAGGGATACGACAAAAGGCACTAGCTTGGAAGAAGATTTAAAATCTTTGAAAATGTTTCTCCAATTTTAATTCCCAACTAATTGAATTAAAGTTTGAGAAATTACTTTTCCTTTTTTAATTTCATTGCATCCACAGATTTTATGTTCAAAATGCTTCACTTCAACATCTTTTTTTGACGTCGATGTTATTGGCTTCACCCCTCATTAATTTTTCTTTTCTTATGTTTTTCTTATGAGTCTGAGGACATCTTTGCCTTTTCCGAGATGATGAAATGGATTTTAAAGCATTCTCAGGTTATGGTTCACCGGGAAACAAAACACTAAAATGACTAAACCTCGTTGCAAAATTAACAAAAAAAAATCTTGTTTGAAGAAGCAAAATTGACTATGCAACACGGTGATATGAAACCGAAAAAATATTAATAAAGCAAGAATTTAATGAACTGAATGATAAAATAAATATAAAATATTACCTTCCGAGAACGATGTTTAAGGCCCTGGTACAAAATCAACTTCACTATTATCACCAAAAAAGGAGACAAAGACGAATGACAACTGTTATTGTTCGCCATTTTGAATGTTGGTTAGCGTTTTTTGTTTAAATAAAAAAAAAATCGTAGTTGCCAGAACAAATCACAGGTGTCAGTGTTGTTTTGAATTCGTAGTACGGCTTAGTTGTGTCTGCCACTGATAAATAATAAAATTATTGATGTCCAAGTAATTTAGAAGGAAAACATTATATATTTAAGAAATGTGGGTTAGTCGTGTCTGGTCCTGAGCCAACCATAGATTGTTTTGCCACCGCATTATCATATGTGTACCGAATTTAAAATCTTTAGTTACACGGGAAATATGCAGAAATAATTTTTTAATGAGGTATTAAAACATGAAAAAGAAATACGTTACACAAAAATGTTTTAGACCATAGCATATCTCTGCAGCTTTATTAGGTTTGACAAAATCACAAGTTTTTTTCAATACACTTATTTATCTTAATTTTTCCGTTTGCACTGAGAAAATTGGTAATAGCCATGTGTTAAAACAGCCTCTCCACTCTGAGGAGGAATGAGACTTAGTTATGTGCCCATATAAATATGAAAATATTTTAAATCGATGTTTGGAAGATTATAATAATTGTTAAAATTAGCATCGTTCACCTTTGATAATGTGAAATTTTCAGATAGATGTTTTACCCGACTCTATCCCTCATGCCATCGAAGCATAATATAACTTTTAATGCGCAAAATGTTATCATTTCCAGCCAAAATCTGAGAGAAAACCTCTCTCTACATTGCTTTGATTCGACAAAGTGTATTATAAACGTTATAGTCTGCAATAATAATAATTGCGGAGACAATGACAAAGATGGTGGGCAATAAAAATAATAATCCGTTTTACGAGCTGGTTTCTCCTTGCGAACGAACCTCGCTTGTTTGTAACTGAGCTTGTATTAATTTTATTTTTATTGTCAGATATGTTATTCGTGTGTATTCAGAGAGACTTTGTTGTCGTTTTTTTTTTTTTTTTTTTGGAAAAGCTATTTATATACATCACAAGCTCTGCTTATGTTTTTTGTTTTCATTTTTTATTACTTGTAAAAGGTAAGAAAAATTTATAATACGTCATCAAACATTTTAATTTTATTCCCAAAATCGTTATTATTTGTTTAACATGTTTGCAAGATAGTATGTTTAACTTTGAATTTATTTTCTACATCATAAAATACATGTTTAAATTAAATAATTACAAGATAAAAAGAACTTTTCAAATACCACGTTTTTTAATTTTATGTTGAATCATATAAACTTGATAATTCTATGTATTAATAAATACCTTTTTGTACTTGATAGAAACACTGAATAAATATAGAATACTGAAATGTCATTTTGACATTTCATATTGATTTCCATAGTAACGCACGTATATATTAATAATTTAGTTGCTAGTACTGGACACACAAGAAAAAAATGTGTTCTGAACAAACAAGAATACGGGCTAATAAAAACGCGGTAAAATCAATCAAATAAGACGATAATTAGAGGTATCGATAATTTTTGGCACCATTTTGATATTTTAAAAATATCAAGTTCATTCCGAATTACTCTTCAGCACCATAAAATAATAAGTGTTATTATTTTTTTATTATTATTATATCGTTTGACAAATCGAACAAAATCATATGCATGCAAATAGGCGCGTTCGCAAGGGGAGGGGGGGTGGGCGCTATATGTTTTGTAAGGACCTCATGATTGTGGATTGTAATCCGAATGATTTGACTGAATAGCTTATGAAAGGGTTTGTTCCACTCATCTCGGCATCCTACGACACACAAAACCTGTTACCACTGGAAGACCCGTGGCACTCATACATCGGTGTGATCCAATGTTTGATTCAATATTCCTATGTGGCATGTCTAAATGATAAGATAGCGTGGACTACACAGACGGACACTAATGATTCTAATAATTGTGATCATTAAGCCACGCGCATTTGATAGCACTTGTGGATGCAACATGTCGCAATAACCCTTAGTTATACTTGCAAGCCAGGTGTTTATCGTTAGACACGCAGTGAAGAGTATCTGGATATGAGGAATGTATATAAGTGCGATATTATGGGGTTGAACCGACGACTATACGTAGTAGGCGGAGTAAATTTAAAGTAAAGTAAAGTCAGTGGATAGGTTTTCTTAATCCCGCTCCCTCTCGCCGCCTTAAAAATCATTAAAAAAATATTATGGATATTTTAAACTATTTTTCTATATGCGCACTAATGTGTAACCATAATTTAAATCTACACTAATTATGGTAGTGGCTGGTTTGGAGCTCCTACGAGAGAAATTGGGCTAATTAAATTTTAGTAAAAAAAATAGTCTATTTTTCATTTCGTCATTCGTCCTACAGCCCAATGAGTAAAAAGTCATGTTATTTTTTCAATGTATATTTCATCCAGGGCCCAATAGATTGGGTGAATGATTAACATCTATTATTTACGTAAAAGGTCACTTATTATAACTTACACTCTAGGGGGTGAGGGGAGGGGGTGGTATGTGGCATGTGCTCCGGTTAGGCTTTGCGCACAATAAATACGCACTCCATAATTAAATTATTTTATTATTTTTCTCACAGTACTTGTAAGCTTTTAATACAATTTTTACTAGTATCTAGTTATTATTTTTTATATGAAATAATCTAAAAATAATTTTATTTAATTCGGTTAGTTTTTAGTACAGATTTATAGTACGTAATAAAGTTTTATGAGAATGCATTGTAAGGCTAATAATTACTATCCTTCACACGCACATTGCTCTATGTATTGTGTACACAAACGTGTGCATACATATATTGTCCCATGTGCTAGTGAGCAAACATACATGAGTTGCATAATTGGCATAAGGATGGCAGAACCGATAAAGGGTTATTTGTTTGTGTTAGAATATGAAATTAATGAAGAGAGGTGATCGGTGATCGGTGATCGGTGATATGCTTACTATAACATTCTACCAACGCTATGTTTACAATTTATTTCATAAATTATATTAAACATGAGAAAAGAAAAAAAATAATACTTGACATACCATACGTACGTCCAAACATCGAAAATGCATTATGATCGAAAAATCGCAGACACGATGGATTATGAACGACGTTGGTCGACCAAACATCGAAATCAAATAACAAAAAATAATTTATTTCTCACATATTTTTCACAATGCACATATGATTTTTTGGTACAGGTCTGTTTACTGGAAGCCAGGCGAGAACAGCGGCAATTTCCATAGCCGATTTTAGCAAAATTCATGAATAAAATTCAAGAATGATAACCTAACCTAAGCTAACAAATAATCTATTATATCGGGTATTTTGAAAGTTTCTTTGCCGCTGGGTTCCACTAAATAGACAAGAACCGATTTTTCTTCTTTATGTATTTTTTTTTGTTTATAGCTATATTTTTTTTATTCCATATTATTGAATACCTACCTAATTAATATTTTCAAATATAAGGAAATTGTTCTAATTTGAAGTTATTTAATGTCAATCTTGTTAATTTTCAAACTAATTAATATCGGTTTGCAACCATTTTAAACCATTCACAATGTCTCACATACACACTTTGAGTAGACACATAGTAAATACATATAATTATTTTAATATATTTTTAGAACTTATTACTTGTTTAATTGAATACGTAAATTTAACAGTCAATTTGAAAGATCAACTTTAGGTCTAGAGTCTAGACGATATCGATGGGTTTCAATGTAATCAACGCTATACTGGCATAATATAGAAGATCACGCGACAATACGCTGATGTTACTTACATACTATTTGTTAACCTTTATATTTTTTAAATATTGTTGTAAACAAATTTACATATTGTTTCACTATTACATAACTGTTACTGTTACTCTCATATGTACCTATAACTAGAATATTATTTAATATGAATATAGAAGAATTTTAATATTAATCAAATCTGATATGGGAAATTCTAATATCCGGAAATGTAGCCACTAGAAAAGACCGGATACACTATAATATCGAGGGTATACTGACAGAAAGCATTAAATCATTAAAACAAGTTCTGAGATAATCGCAAAAAGGACATTAATTTTTTTTCAAAGCGTTCTCCCACGTAGATTTTTTAATGATTTAAAAACATTTTTTCTACATTATAAAGACTAACCTTTATGGCAAACACAATATACGACATGTTACAAGTCCTGTATTTTGTAAACGCAGAACGTATTAGGTCATTATCATGCTTTCTATCAGAATTTAAAAAAAATAACAATATGATTTAATAATGTTTCTATTTTCTCACCATTATATCCTATGCCTTTGTGCGTTTTACCAGGACGTAGAGCGTAAAATTGTATACATTTTGGCATTTAAAACAGAAAAAAACAGCAAAAACTGAAATAATGCGTTCTGTCAGTATACCCTCGAATATTACCTACAAACATTTGAATTAGCATATTTATAATGAATAAGATATTGTGTTTTTGGAAGTGTATATATTATTATGTTTAGAATTCCCTGAGCGGCTAGGCTTACTGTCAAATAATCCATCAATGAAAATCTGAAGAAATCACGATGATAGTGTGACTGCTTAAAGAAACTGATCATAATTGGCAACATAAATTGTAAAATGGGAAAAACAACCGCACGCTGGGCCGATAAAATAAGAATGTGACAGTAAATGTATTAGTTCTGACAATATGCTAAGCTAGTCTAGTTTAGATGAGTCTTGGAACAACAGAATGAAATTAGTGAGCAGAATAAGAACAGCTCATAAATATTGCAGACCTTTATAACAAGGCAATGAATAATTGAGTGTGATAAGTATTATAATATCTGGTGTCCTTCAAAAGTTTTACAGTAACTCACTTTGTAGACGTGCAACGATCGCGTTACTTGAACTAAACTATACAAATCTCACCCCGTGTAATTTGGTAAAGCGTCAAGGGGAAGATTTTAATTATTTTGAAAAACAAATGGCG
The DNA here is from genome assembly GCF_057557595.1 of Rhyacophila brunnea. NCBI lineage: Eukaryota > Metazoa > Arthropoda > Insecta > Trichoptera > Rhyacophilidae > Rhyacophila > Rhyacophila brunnea. The sequence continues at coordinate 23,954,811 of NW_028233350.1, forward strand.
TCGCTTCTGCCGTCGATACTGATACGTCCAGATTTATTCCACCAGATGTAACGAGAAATTTCAAGATAAGGAAAATATAATTACTACAACCGCCGACTCTATTACCCTTTCCAAGTTTACTAACTCAAATCTAATCTATTGGAATTAGTATATTTGTGTTGATTTTGATTTCTCTCAATGTAAGCCACCAAGCTTATAAAATTAATATCAAGATCCATGCGAAAAAATTCTAATGTATTCTGGCCTAAATATGTAAATTTTTTTCGTCGACATGACTAATTAATTCTGTTTTCTATAAATAAATGCTGCTTACCGAAAATGTCAAAAATACAGTTTTATAAGATTAGAGACATGGCCCCTACAAGGGAGGGCTGACAGAGCCTTAGCCTGGAGGCCCGGCCTGAGGAGGGGCCCGGCGAGGCGAGTCGACCAGAAAAGTGAGATAAACACACATCACACATTTGCTTCACTGATTAAAAAAAGTCGGCTGCGGCGCTTTTTTCCTACCATAATATGTATTATTATTTAAAATTATGTGCTTGTACGATACATTTGTAATTGTGTATCAACACTCAACAATTCCATTATTCAAATGTATGTATTAAAATATACAAAAATACACTAAATATACACATTAATTTTACCGCGTACCTACACCATTTGGAAAACGCTATTGTAGAGCGTCACACAGTCTTTATCTTTAGCGAAAGGTAAGGGGGCCCGCCAAAGATCTAGCCTGGGGGCCCGCGTCAGGATGTGGGGGCCATGATTAGAGATATTAATTAAAGAATACGTATCGTAGAATCATAGCATAACTCTGACATAGTATGAATGATTTTTTTTAAATAAATTAAAAGAATAAAAAAAATAAATACGTCGGTTATGATTGTTCTGAATCGATTCTCATAAATACAATATCATTTTGGTAGTCAAATTTACACGCATACTCTCGCATGTACTCGCACTGATTTACCTGCGCACCTGTATTAACATCAATTAATGGCACGGCCCCGTTAATTAATCGGTGTGCAAGCATTGTTCATGCAAACAGTTCGCATTCGATATTGATTTAATGACGTTTAATACGATACTGTTGTGCGGTGGGGCTATATGGGGTGGCAGGGTGGCAAACCTGCAAACGCAATTATTGCAATTTTGCATTGTATCGAATTACAAATTAAGAGAACGTTTAAAATGTGTGTGAACAGCCAAATTAATATTAGACCAATTAATATGCTTAACGGTCTCACTTATGATTTTATATTATTATAAATAACGGTAAATTAAAATAAATTTAGTATTGACAGAAACTTGTATTAAAATTCTTATTGATATTTTTGTATACTTTTCCATTTGGATTGGTTATGATGACCCATACTTTTTGTTTATTCCCTTATCCGATTACTCTGTTATTTGTCCTTATGAGTTAAACCAAGAATGCACATTTCTATACCACGCAATGCTGGGTCTAGGACGATTTGGCACCGCGAACTGGCCTCCGCCGATTGGCCTCCGGTAATTGGCCGCCGGTACAATCGGACGCCGGCCCAATTGGACGCCGACCCAATTCGACACCGACCCAATTTGCCTCCGGGAGGATTGGACGCCGCACAGTTGAATTAAATGCGCAAAGGAATAGACGTACGTTACAATTTGTCGGAGTAAGTAAGCAAGTCAGTTTAATATGCTTCTATCTTCTCAGTAGTTGTACCTTATACATTTCGCACTTGACACATTTTTAATATAGATTGAGAATAATTATTATGCCTTATGATGTTTATTAAAAGAAAATAAGTCTTCCTTCGCTAAAACTTAAGGATGTGCATAATCAATTAATTTATTGTCTATACACGGGTACTTATTTATATTTACAACAAATATTAAAAATAATGTTAGATGTTAGAATGAAAATTACATTATATTTCAGCGTTTTATCGACTTAATATTATAATAAAGCTTAAACATGTATATTATTATGCATAAATGCGTATTTTAAGATAGTATGAAATTACAAACAAAATATTAAGTAAGTTATCTGCTAAGTATAAATGTTTCAGTAGTTTGATTGATAAGCTACTTAGGTATTGGGAAGGTACTGGGACGAAATCCCGAAGGCCGAAATCCCGAAAAAAAAATAATACAAACATCAATAATTGCGCAATTTTTGCAAGAGACACAAAAACCCATTTTTGTGGAAATATAAAAAAAATGTAAAATACAAACATCAATAATTGCGCAATCGCAAATTGCGCAATTTTTGCAAGATACACAAAATCCATTCGTTCTATAAAATGGTCTCTCCTGAAAAAAATTGCGCAATCGGAAAACCCATTGTCCGCAAAAATGAGATTTGTCTCTCTTACAAAAATTGCGCGCACGATTGCGCAATTATTGATGTGTGTATTTTACATTTTTTTTATATTTCCACAAAAAATGGGTTTTTGTCTCTCTTGCAAAAATTGCGCAATTATTGATGTTTGTATTTTTTTATTTTTCGAGATTTCGGCCATTTAGGATTTTGGCCTACGGGATTTCGTCCAGCACCCAGTACTTAAGTAGTTTATCAATCAAACTACTGAAACATTTACACTTAGCAAATAACTTACTTAATATTTTGTTTTTAATTTTATACTATCTTAAAATACGCATTTGTGCATAATAATATACATGTTTAAGCTTTATTATAATATTAAGTTGATAAAACGCTGAAATATAAGTTAATTTTCATTCTAATATCTAACATTATTTCTAATATTTGTTGTAAATATAAATAAGTACCCGTGTATAGACAATAAATTGATTATGCACATCTTTAAGTTTTAGCGAGGGAAGACTTATTTTCTTTTAATAAACATCATAAGGCATAATAATTATTCTCAATCTATATTAAAAATGTGTCAAGCGCGAAATGTATAAGGTACAACTACTGAGAAGATAGAAGCATATTAAACTGACTTGCTTACTTACTCCAACAAATCGTAACGTACGTCTATTCCTTTGCGCATTTAATTCAACTATGCGGCGTCCAATCCTCCCGGAGGCCAATTGGGTCGGCGTCGAATTGGGTCGGCGTCCAATTGGGCCGGCGTCCGATTGTACCGGCGGCCAATTACCGGAGGCCAATCGGCGGAGGCCAGTTCGCGGTGTCAAATCGTCCCATTCCCCGCAATGCTACTCTGAATGAGAACTGAGAGTCCGTGTTTCTTATGCATATATTATTATCTTTACGTTAAGTTACTTTTCTAGTTGTACATTGTGCATTACATAACAGAAGGTCACTTTTGAGGATAGCCGTTAGCCAAAAGGGTGCAAGTCTGTTTACTGGAAGCCAGGCGGGAACAGCGGCAATTTTGAATTTGAATATGAAAATTTCAAGAATGATAATCCAACTATTCTAACCTAACATTCCAGTATATCAGCTATTTTAAAAATTTGTTTGCCGTTGGCTTTCTCTAAACAGACAAAAACCACCAAAAGCACTGCAGCCAATTTATCATCCATCTATACTTAAATACTTAAGTATTTTTAATAAACTATTTCTTTTATTCAAATGAATAATTCACAAGATTTTGAGAATGTAACATTCCATATATTGAAGTATTTAGTAGATGTTAAAGAAACTTAAAATAAAGTATCAAGAATATTACATTGAATTATAGATAATACATAAATTATATTCACATAATCGAAAGTGTTACACCAAAAGAATGTCGTTGCGCGTTTACAATATTACTTGAGACAGATTAAAAATAATAGTTGTATTTGTACCATTATACATTTTTCACAAACAAATAGGTTCTAAAAATAATTCCAACTTCGATATGGAATAATTCTTGCTGAGGCAATTTTGGGACGCTAAAAACGACATTCTCAATAACCTAACCCTACAAACAGACGTAATTTCACAGCGTATAAATCACTCGAATATATTGTCACATCTCATATACACATTTGAGTCGAAAAGATATGGACATAAACTGTTATTATAGAAACAAAATTAAAATTGATAATGCTAATAATAAAAACAACATAATTAAAGAGACATTGTACCTACATGTATAAATACAGGTGTCTGTGTTGTATTCTACAGTATCTAAATCCTGCCATCATAGGAGAATAATATTCATTTTCACCAAAATGTCACTTAGTTTTGACCATGGAATTGTTATAATTACTCAGTACCTATATATGAAAAATCATAAACGTAGAAGTGATGGTGTGCTTTTTCTGTGTAAATATAGTTTTGCATATTTATGCAAAAGAGTCCGTTTAAATCAAAAGCGCAGGAATCATTTTACACAAACGTTTATATTATCACGCCTGATGTGTTTCAAATAATAATTTTCAACTCGGACCATTCACATTCTATCAAAAAGCAGTGGCGGCTCGAAATTTATACGGCATTTTACTATTATACTCAAGGAAAATAAAACTAATGAAAAGAGGTTTGTCATCTCTGTGAGACTGTAAACAATATTCAAATCTCGAATGCGGATAAATATGGAATAACCTTTAACACGTGTTAAAGAATGTATTTTCATACATAATTTGAAAACAGCTCAGAAATATTTAATTACTATTACTACTAATTAAAGTTTATGAAGTAATCGAAACGCGCTTTCAATATTCTTGATATTTGATGACACTGTAGTGACTCAAAGTAACAAACTGAACCCGCCATCAAACCTTGACCCATGGCGATTGGGTTACACATTTATTATTATTACCTTATTAATCTGTTCTGTGACTAAAAAAGTATCCGTGAACTACCCACACAAATACTTATTTATCAATATGTGCCACAACTCCGAAACTACATTGTTTTTTTTTTAATTATCAGAATCTGATTATAATTTTGTAAATGTATGTCCATCAATATCTGATATTGATGGACATACATTTACAAAATTATAATCTCTATATATATAAAAATCTCGTGTCACGATGTTTGTGGTTGCACTCCTCCGAAATGGCTCGACCGATTTTTATGATTTTTTTTTATGTATATTTGTTAGGTATGAGAATAGGTCAACAAGTATATTTTATATCGCTAAATGATTAGGGTATCTCTATCCAGAAAAAAATTTCTTTTATTTTTTTGACAATTTTTTTTTTGTATTTTTTTATTATTTGGCATAAAATAATACTTATAACCCCAAATTTTCATTTTCCTACCTCTATCCTCCGATTTTTTAATCGCGATTTCATTATTTTTTTATGAACAAATTTAACCGTCGTTCGTATTTCAAACAGAACGAAATTATTTATGTTGTTGAATGACAGATGGCGCTACGTCTGAGAAGAATTCAAGAGAAGCGTCGCATCATTTTGACATTTCATTCGGCATATCACAACGCAGTGCGTGCAAAAATTTGTACGATTTATTTTAATTTATATTTATAATATATATTTGTATGTATTATGTATTATGGCGCATTGGCCAAAAGCTGTAATGCCGTAATACTCTTTTTTATAAATAAATAAATAAATCTATTTTTGTGTGCGTGTATTACAGTGCAAAATGCCAGCAAGACGCAAGTGGGGCCATTTGGGCCGTCGAACGAATAAAGCAACAAACATGCAAAATAGTAGAGCAGAAAGAACAGACGAACAAATCCAACAAGATAACAAAAACGTGCGTGCATCTCAATCACAAGAGGCGCGAGCTGAACGAAATCAACAACGAGAATTAGAACGGAGCCAAGCGCGCCGGTTCGTAGTTAACACACGCAGAGCAAATGACTGACAACGCCAACATGTACATCGAGCATTTACATCCGGTTCGTTCCTTTGTCTCGCATTCGATTACGAGCCAGATATTGAATATTCCGCTCATCCGAAAGTGCTGATTGGTGCTATGGACAAAGAATGTCCCCATTGTCATGTGCTCAAATTAAAACATGAGTCAGTCGGGATGTGTTGCGCATCAGGAAAAGTGCAACTACCAGAAATTGAGATACCACCAGAACCATTGAACGGCTTGCTCATCGGCACGGTTCCAAATTCAGACCTGTTCCTGAAGTCCATTCGCACATTCAATTCATGCTTCCAAATGACTTCGTTCGGAGCAACAGAAATAGTTCACAATACTGCGGTAAATGGTCAACAATTCCATTCTACGTTCAAAATCAAAGGTCAAGTTGACCACAAAGTAGGCTTATTCCTGCCAATGCCAAACGAACCACATACATTTTTACAAATCTACTTCATGGGCGGTGAGGACATCAATCGTGTGGATGCACGTTGCGGCTACAATAACCTCAATTCGCCTAATGCCAGGCGCATCGTCGGCGGACTGGACGCCCTATTAAATGAGCACAATGAATTATTGAAATTCTTTAAAGCACACATTCACAAATTGCAAAGTGACAATCACGCTATTGTCATCAATCCTGATAAAAAACCAGCTGGAGAGCACGTGCGTCGATTCAATGCGCCTGTTGTTGACGACATTGCTGGAATCATGGTTGGCGACCACACATCGACGGGAGAAATCGTGATTCGAAGAAGAAACAATAATCTGGAGTTCATCGCTGACACACACCGTTTATGCGACGCTCTCCAATATCCGCTAATTTTCTGGAAGGGACAAGACGGATATTGCATAAACATTAAACAACGAGATCCTGTCACAGGTAATTCATTCATTATGAATATCATTACTCATTTTGAATTGAGAAAATGAATGGTTGGTGTTTTTTGTTTTTATCGGTGGTCATCGTCTACAGCGCTCCATTCCTCTTTCTGTCATAAATCCCATCCCCACACACTTACGATACATTCGTTATTTTTTATTTAACAACCAAAATATTCACTAGAAATAATTTATATGGCAGAACAACGTTTGCCGGGTCAGCTAGTATTATATAATAACTAAATTAAATCTACATGATGACAATTTCAGTTTCCAAAAATTACTACAGTAAGTACTACAGTATATTATAAAAAGGTACGCATACATACAGATTTTTTTATCAATTGTGTTTGTCAAATTTCGGTAATTATTGCCTGACTGTAAGACCCAGGATAAAATTAGGCTTTAACTAATTATAATAAGTATAAAAAATTAATTACAGGGATGTACTTTCAAAAAAATACACATGTGGACCTCTATACTAGTGGCTACACTCATTTAAAAAGGACAGTATTTGTATTTCTGAAAGCAGGCACGAAACTTATTTTCCAGAACACCAATTACCTGTCTCACATTATGTTGGATATCAGTTATATTAGGAAACCTTCATAAGATATTACAGGTAGCTAAGTCAGACGGATAATCAAAATGATATTATAGTTGGTTAATCGGTTTTTGGCCAAAAAGTTTCTCATAGTGATTACACTATGACTAAACGTATTATTTGCAACTTCTGCATTCAGTTAATATTAGCATGCATCATTTTTGGCTGACCGCTTCTGGGGTTATAATATGTTAAATCTTTTCGCTCATCTTAGAATATTTAGACCATTGATATACTACTAGATGAGGAGTTCCCATACAAGTGTCATTTTAAAAATGTACCACAAAAGAAGATATTACGAATATCGTCTTATAATATTTCCTTGTAGGTATAATGCGTTAAGACCGTTAACATGTATTCCCGAATTTCACCCGTATTGCCCTGGCTGTAAAACTAAATTTGCGTTCTTGGAATAGTGACCCTAAGGGTGCTGCAACCCAAAGCTTGCAAGCTGCCAAAAATTCATGTCTGAGCAGACAGAGCAAGTCGTCATGCGCTGACTATTAGTTAGAGTAAGATGCAAGCTAGATCGGGCTTACTCATAATTATTGCCAGGTCGTTTTCGAGACAAATATTGAGTGAGCTTATATCGAGTTAAGTCCGCTGATATTAAAACAGTAAGTTTTAACACTGGCCGAGTCGCTGGAAATCGGGCGTCATTTTAAGAAGCATATGATACACCCAGTAGTATATCAATGATTTAGACAGTCAAATAATACACTAGACTCTTTCAGAGTATCGACTTCGCGTTATACTTTCAATATTATCCATATGTTTCAGTAACGGCTTTTCCAATTATCACACAAAACCTAATGTTAAAACGCTGTTCTAAATTTAAGTCGCCTATTTTACGCCAAAATGAACACATCGATATTCCAAAAGCTAATTAATTACTTTCAAAATTTACGTACTTAATAATTCAAACAAAATACGATTTGCATGAAATTGAAATTACATCACAAATGACACTTCGCGGTCATTCCGGGAATTTAATTTTCTTTATTAAGCATGCATATTACATGAAATTAATACAATTTACTAAAAGGTACAATATCAAAAAAATATATATACGTTCATATCTTTATAAATGACGTACCGCCCCTGCTATCTAACTGACCATCCCCATCTGGCCCCAGTCCCGGCGACAGATGGTCGTACAACATCCTCTTTGAATCCCAAATGTGTTTTCACTTAAATATTACTCCATCATTCGCTTTTCCCACCCCCACCAACCCTATCCCACCTTACTTATATTCAAATTAGAAATTTTCATATTACCATTTAAAACATATGAACATATTCCCGGTGATAAAATAATTTGTCTACTAACTGTTGAGAAATAAGAGGGAGCAAAATTATAAATTCTAACCTAGAATAATTTTATAAACCAAATATATTGCATGAAATTTTATTATCATATAATATTATGGATTCAGAGCGGAATGCACAATCTAAGATTTCGTTCCTAAGGATAAGTCGCCGAAAAGGATGACTTAACTATAGACAATCCTGAGTATAGAGTTAAGGAATCCTTAACCATAGACTACTTTTGTTATGAACACGCCCCCTTCTGTATTACCATTTACCACTGACAGCTGCTGTCAAAATAAATTCGCATGTCTATAACACAGTCCATACACTCAAATTCATTTGACAATGTATCTCAATATGGATATTGATAGTGTTAATTCGTTTGGCATGTACTTGCAGAATATTATTTTATTTTTATACGCCAGCCCGCAGAAATACAAAATACCAGATGAAGAATGACACTTGATGCTAGTGTTACCATGTTAAAAAAAAACTTGTGGTGCCTGTGGAATCACGTATAATGACTTATAACGGAAACATAACGCGACCCGAGAACTACAAGGTTCTAAGTGTCGATTTTTGGCCAAACTAAAGTAATGATGAGGAAGTCTTCCAAGTCACATTATCTACATAATATATTAATATGAAGTCGATATTTCTTATATTTTTTCATTAAACCCCAATACTACCGAGTTCTATGTGCACTTTACACAATATCTGGGATACTACAGAGTTCTATCATAATCTAAAAAGATCCGTCGTTCTACAAAGTTCTATGTGATTTGACATTTCGCGGTTGTGGAAACATTTAAAGCTGTTAAAATGGTTTTAATTTCAATATGAAGAGTAAAATATTGTTGTTTTGTATTTTCAATTTATTATTACGACTTCATGCAGTGTCTTTAACTATATAAACCACGAGTATTTACATAAACTACTATAGCTTCGAGATACATAACCTCAAAAAAATGTTTCGTGATATTTGATATCAACAGTAAATTTTGAACTTACTTCTAGATGAATTATAATATTATGAAACGTAAGTAAGCTTCAATTATATTATCTTAATTTTTTTAAATTTTGTTACAAACGCCGTTACAGTTACATATTCACAAACCGTTAATTATAATTTACATAATTAATTGTTTTCATAATTTGAATGTCGAACGAACATTGAACATTTTATTCTTCGACCTTTTGTTAATAATAATGTCTAAATATTAATAGTATTGCATTCATTGACTTTATGTTTCAGGTTTAATCTGTGGATCTATTCTATACTTATCGACCGCTAAAGTGATAAAGTGATAAATATTATCAAACTTAGGGTAGGTTTAACAGCACCTCTCTTGCTTATTGCAACAATTATAACCAACATATTGCAATTGTTACACTTTATACATACTTTGATATAAACCTATCCTAAGTTTTGTAATATTTATCACTTTATCACTTTATCGGTCGATTAGTATAGAATAGACCCACTTACAGTGATATAAATGTTTGAGATGTCTCAAATCTCAGTAGATGAGGTGAAGAAATGGATATGTATTATACAATCCATATTCCTGAGAATTTCCTAGAGATTGAGTATATTAATTATACAATATCATTATGATACTCGTATTATGATGTAATGATGGATCTGAAAGATATGCCTCTTCTTGGCTTGAAGTTTATTCTAAAACTGAGGCGAATAATTATTTAATAGAAGATTTTTACACAACATTCCCTCAGCCATTAGTAACAACAATCGTGTATAAAAAATTAAGAGAACAGACCAGTTGAAATTGAACCATCAACATTGGGCTTGTTGCATCAACAATAGTTTTGTATTTTATATTATATTTTCAACATATTTTTCATTTTAAAATGGTAATAAACACAAAATAGAAAAAAATATTTAAGTTTTTCCGAATTTCCCATTTTCCCAACAATTTCCATACATTTTCTCCGGAAAAAAATATTATATTCGATAACTTTCAAGAATTTTATTTATTTTTAGATGAATAGTGAAACTATGTATCCTGAATCACTAGGATTTCCATACAAATTTCAGTTAGAACCTTGTAGTAAAGGCGATTTGTTTGAGTTTCAGGTGGACATGGTTCTAACTGAATTTATGACATGTAAAATTAGCTATTAAAAACTAGTTTTAACGTAGTTTTTTTGACAGGTACACCATAGCAGTACCATCATTGATATATTCAATCAAAAAAATAATTGAAAACATTCACAATTTACAAAATACAAGCGTTCAAAACTTCAACAGCCCATAACTTTTTTGCTGCAGTTGTCCACTTAGAACCCTGTAGTTCTCGGGTCGCGATAAGAGTATTACAATTAAATATTAATATGTATTTATAGTTATTGCATTTATAAAATGCAGTTGTCATATTTTTGTCATCGTTTAACGATTATAAAATAATTTACCTAATTTACCTAACGAGAATTTTTAAATATGGTATTATTTTCAATAAAAATGATCTTAACTAAGGACAGTGTTTCTGCATAGTGTTTTCTGCTAAGGAAATTTTAGTTATGACAAATGTTTCTGCATTCCGCTCTCAGTCATATATTACGAGTATATTCACTCTTTAAATATTCACTACTGGACATTTGAATTTCCTATTTCTCTTAATATAATCCAGTCATGTGTATTCTGCATCAAACTCATTCTAATGAGTCATTTGAGATCATTATTTAACCATACATGTAAAAATATGTTTACCGGCACACTAATACCATCCATTCCAGAATATTTGTTTCCCATCCATCATCTACTGATATGGCAGCCTTATTAGTACCTTTCCTTGCCAGCCTTGCAATGTAGTAGACGATATTTGCGAGTTTGTTTCGTGGACAGGTATTTTTATTTCTAAATATATCCCTGAATGAAATTTTCAGCGTTGATCGTTGCATCATAATATATCTAAATTAGAAATTATTGAATGAATGTGTCTACAGTATGGTACATAGATTTTAATAGAAGAAGTTAAAAATAGAAGCGGAACACTCAGTCATAACATTAAAGAATTAAATCTCCTTAGTACCTAATACGATATTTTGAGCGAATATAATAATATATTTTAATTAATCTGATAAAGATATAATTAGACAGTTATATTTTAAGAATGATTACTTCCAATCCATTCGATATAATACAGCCCTGCTTCAACTGATGCAGACACTCTTATTCAAAATTTAAAAAGCCGCCCCCCATCTGGACTTCCACTAAAACAACAAGTGAAAATTTTCAAAAACACGTTAAATTAATTTTTCCTAATCAACATTATAATTAACTATAACTGAATTAATTTATCTTTATGAATGATATTGTAGTACTTTATTTATATTGAATAACCTACATAATCACATGGGTTAGTAAGAGAGACAACAAAAATGAACGTAGTCGATATACATCTTGACTCTTTATATAAAATGTGGAAAGAAGTATGAAACGACTACGCGTTTATACATTTCATTCTTCATTTTATAATGTTTATTGTTTTCTATAATAGTTTTTTAGTAGTTTTTGCTAGAACTTTTTAATATTGTAGGTGCTTGACATAAAACGAAAACAAACGTAAAAAAAAATTGGCCGTCTTATAAATTAGTCTAATTCCATCCGCGCGATGCACAAGGGTATGTATATAGGAAGGCCCTGATTCAATGAATATGACAAATGATTACTTTTAGTTCAATATATTTATATTTTCTTACGTTTTGCTGTATTTTTAATTACACATTTTAATGTAATAGCTCTCCTCTCAATCAAGTAATAAAAATCATGCAATTTCAGGAAACATGTAATCAATTAGATAGATAACCAATGAATTGATTCAAATAAGTACTAATAATGTAACACCTATTAGTTTATAAATATATCAATATTATAATGAAGATGACCAGATACCTACTCGTTCCTGATACATTTTCTTCTACCAGCAGTCTGTCCTAACAACCACGTAACGTCACAAGCAATACTCCAATGGATGTTTATGCATTTAAATCTTGTTATTTATGGTAAATGGTGGCAATTCAGCGACATGGGTTCACATAAACATGAAGCATCATGACATGAAAAGCATCAAGGGGCATGTAAACGTAAACCATATTGTAGCGTATCCGCGTCACGTGACTTTGTGTACAGACACTAGCGACACCTGTGGCCGCGTACGAACCTTGTGAATCACACAATATTTACAAAGTTATGGGATTTTCTTTCTCAGGTAGGAAAAGTGTCATGTTTAATACGTTGTCTATAACACTTTGAAATAATAAAACAACGTCACGTTAATATGATATTATCATATATGTTACCTAGCTGTTTTCTTAATTAATAATATACTATTTTCTTTATTACGATTTATTAAACCTTTTGAACTATTCCTTAAATAAAAGAAATAGTTTATTAAATTATTAGCAAGTGCAATTACGTTATAACTAAATTTAAAATGATCCGGGCATTGGTTAATAATTATGACACTTTATTGATACCTTGATTTAAAACACAAAAACCAATATCCAAAATCAACGCAATTTGGGGATGCTTCATAGAACACTATCAGAAGAAAGACATATAACGTTTGTTGCGACACTGTACACGCCGGCATAATATGTGTGAAGGCGTGGGGAGTAGTAGAGGGAAACACAAGTAAAGGAGTAATTTATAATATTATTAAAAAAATATTTATACCGTAAGTAAAAATCTCAAAAATCACCTACGACAAAAGCTCTCTTAAACTTCGATATAGCTTTCATTGAATGACAGTCAAAGCTTGCATGGTACGGTTTCCACTATGAGACTAATTGAGTCGGTATTTGGTTATCTCGCATTGGCACTCAGTACTCACGACCGACAGAGACTGCCTTGCTTAATCCAACCGGCGCTGGCTACTTGCCAAAAAGACACACCATTGAAGGCGACGCAACTTCTTTGGGACTTTATTTTTGCGGATTTTCGATAGTAAATTTCAATTTAAGATTGTTACATAGAATTTAATGCGTTGTTTTAAATTTATTTGTCAGTATTTCCTTGCGCAAAAACAACAGAATTCTCTAAAGAATTACACACAGAATTATTGTATGTATATATTTCTTTTCTTCGTTTCATGATTTTATATAATATAAATAATTAATTGCATGAGATGTATTTTTAATCAACGTATATATTTTTTAACACGCTTCAAAATATTACAAGGTACGTTATGCTAATAGTAATAGTAGAAGCGTGTGAAAGGAAAAAATAGATATGTATTTTTAAAATTAGAAAAGAATTAGAATATTCTACGGCCATGTCCGTCCCTTAGCTGGAGCACATGGACGCCACATGGCGCCTCCAAGAATGCCTGTCGCTAACCATTCTTTTTACGTCATTCCATGTCATACCAGCATCCCGTGAGTATAATATCATTTTAACCATAATATTAATAGTATGCGTAATCGAGCAAATAAATAGTAAAAATTAGCAAAGATGTTTTGGATTTTAGATGATTTAAATGATTTGATTTTAGACTTTTCGACTTTTACACAGTGTACTATGATAATTACGTTACGAATACATTTTAAATAAATCAATTAAACCTTTCATCTAGTTACTAGATTCTAGTAAGTATAGAGTATGAATTTTTTATCGTTTTAATATTTTATTATATCTTACGTAGTTATAGAAACTTTCATGGTTCTTTGTTATCGTAATAGATTTTTGAGTTTTCACTGCGTGTTCTTCCTCAACATGTCGGACTTGTTGCAGCGACCACTATCTTAAGAACAGCCTCTGCAACGAGCCTGAAACGTTATGAAGGAAGAAGAATGAACACGCGGTGACAACTCAAAAATCTATGAACATACTTATGTGGTTGCCTATTGCAGATCAGATATTATTTTACAATAGTTAGTGTATATTTAGAGCATACAGTGCATGTTTGTATAAGATAACAATCCTCGTAAAAAGCATCATGTAACACTTCCCACATTTTATGTGTCTATATTTCCTTCTTATAGTCGAAAATATAGGTTAGGTAAATTAACATTTTTGCTCCTAGTGAATTATAAAGAATCTGACAAAGAAGTGGTTATCGGACTAAAGTTGTATAAGAAATAGTTATTAATCATTCTCTAAACCTAACCTAGTGGATCACAAATACTGAAAAAAACAACACGGTTACACGTACATTCTGCAATTGTAACAAACGCTCTGCCATCTAAGCATAGTTTATAATTAACTTATACTTATATGTATAATTATAAAAAAAATATATTACTGTACGAATAAGTTGTCACTACTTATCGCCACTGATTGCAATGGCAGTGTGGCGAGCCTAATTTTACCAGTTAATTTCTAACGGATGCTTATAAGGGTTAAATTTGAACCCACGTATCGTTTCGTGTACACTCAATTCACTAATACAGTTGGTTTAATATATTTTTTTTCTTATATTATTCAGAATTGATTAAACCAGATGGTTATTATATAATAATATAGTATATATGCCTTAGAGCATAGTCTATTTTTAAAAGGCTCTTTAATTAACTAATCTGGTATAAACATAATTTGAAAAAAAAGTAGAAATAGTCAATGTGCTTTGCAAATTAAGCTACGGGCATCTTATCTAATTAATTAGTCGTTCTTACGTGACATGTTTATCTAATTGGGTAATGTTTGGTTATCGGTTTTGTGTTTTAATTCATGGATCAATGAAGTGCCCTAATTACTAACTGACAATACTTGCACTTGCTAATAATTTAATAAACTATTTCTTTTATTCAACGAATTATTCACATGATTTGAGAATTCAACATTATTTAAATCAAACATACTTCATTTAAAAACACCTCAGATATTATACGTACCAGAAAAAATCTTTTTTTGAAAAAAAATACGACGCCCGACGGGACTTGAATTTGTAACTATTGGAGTCACGCCAATGTGCTTTACCAATTAATAATCTACGGGCATCCTATCTAATAACGATGGAATTTGAATTACTTCAGATAGCATAAATGTTAGAAATTATTTTCAGAAATGACGCTTGGGTTGGAACTAATTGGGTTAATAGGAAATTCTCCTGGAAACCAAACAAAGGATTAAGTACGTTGTTATATTTCTGAAGATTTATAAAAATATATAGTTTTAATAATATAAAAGAAAACTCCGTTCTGTACATTTTGATAATATTGTCTTTATAATAATAAAAAATTTATACTTATTTTAAAAATTAACGCAAATAATTTATTATGGTTAACATAATAGTTTATTGTTAATTGTTTTTACCATATTTTTTGTATCAGGATATTGTATTCACCACATACAGACGAAGAAAAGATTTTTATTAGTTTATTTAATTAAAAGAGGGAATGTGTGGAGTGTACTGGATTAAACAGTCGTCCGACGCATCTCGAAGCGTTGTTTGTTCGACGCCCCTATCACATCGCTTGGCTCGTCCTTCTCTCATATGGGTCCTCTAACTTCATAATAATAATTCCTACTACTCCATATATTTTATATTACACAATCGTGGTAAGGAGATCGTCATGATATATATATTTTTTAAATCTACTGTCACATTCAATAAATTGACCCCCTACGGGAATTACACCGGATAAAGCTTCCGGTAGTCTTATATTATCAGCTAGCTTAACTGTGTTATTTTTAGTTGTATTTTATGTTTTGTATACATCAAATGCGTTTTAAGAATTGTAAATTATAACTAAATGCATATTCAGTCGAATGTTATCGTAACAAAATTCTGAGAAGATCACACAGCACCTCAAGTAGTGAGGGATTCAGATAATGGGAGGGGGCGATGATTATTGATTAGATATTAAGCCGGCACCCCATGCCAGCTGAATTAATACATTTGCATTAATAATTATTATTATATTACGTGAGAATCGCCATTTTTTTTTAAATAAATACCTATCAGCCCTCAACTTGTTGTCTTATTGGATTCAAAAGCCTTGGTCAAAGTAGGTATGTAAGAATGTTTTCCTTTTATTAAATGTGTCATCTTCAGTTCACTTACGTTAATTTTTCTTCTGCTTCTAATGATGCTACAACTTAAGTCAAGTAATAGCTTCCTTAATTTGTCCCCCCTCCTTCTTACTAATGCGACTAGAAAAGGTAGTTTTTCCCTAAAAAATAATCATAATATTCTAATTAATGTATAAAGACTTACAAACCCACAACAATGACTAGACATACTTTTTCATGTAGCAATTGAAAATAAAGAACTCTAGAAATTACAATTTCCCAATATGTTGATGAAATTGGTTTTTAATAAATAATGTAAATAAAACGGTTGATTTTGATTGAAAGAAATATTGTGTGGAGGGCTCAAAGTATCTTTAAACTTAAGACCTACAAAACTTAATATGCCATAGTATATAAGAGAACTTCTTAAAAACTTAAATTATTCTTACATTAATATTTAAAATCATTAAAAAATTAATATATATATAATATATATATATATGTATTTTTTTAAATATGCCGAAAGTATTTACTGAGAATAAAAAAAAGACAAACAGGCCTTTTTTATATAGTTTATAATAAATAATACATTGTTCTAAAAGCAAATTTATTATTTTTTGTGAGTAATATGGTAAATAATTATCTTAAATCAATTTAGTTTCATAATATGCAGACGGAAATATTGATGCCTTCCTTGAAATATGAAAACATCCTAGAAAATAACTTATCACACATCAAATAATAACAATATATACAATTAATATTGAGATAACAACACAATAACTCGAATCTGAATAAATTATATTATTTTATTGTCATTGGTAATGTCTTGATTCTACAGAAATACCACCTCATCAGACTTCAGTGATTTTTAGTGTTAAAATTTGAACTACGATAGCACTCAGACGAAGTTGTCTTAACGTGTGAAATTTATTAACGATAATAAAATTATCAATCACTCGCCATTATATCACCTACATGCGGCATTTCTCCCTTCTAAATCACCACCATATATTTGTACAATCAAAATTAGATAATTCCTCACACAGAGACTGTCTCCTGCACAATGAAGTTTAAAGCTCTCCACAAAGGTAATAATAGTCAACTGGACATGTAAATAGGTACCGATAAAACAATAAAAATTTTCACCAATAAAAATAATTCATATAGGTATAAAAAAATCTAATCTATAATAATAATCTGGGTTGCTAAGGGTGGAGAAAACTTAATAAATCTAATAACAACAAACCCGAAGGCATGTGCATTGGCTTATTGGTAGAGCGGCAGTCTCTGCATCAAATGTCTTCTTCATCCTGGCAGTAGAACCTCATATGGGAGTTGACCTTCTCCAGAAACTGCCTTCATGTAGATCAATCCAAAGTTGACTCTCTTTAAATACAACTCGACACCTACGTCTGGTAAAATTAAATGTTATTTTTTCGATGTGTGTTCGATCCACTATAAAGAACCAATAGATTGAACATAAAAACACTGATATAACATAAGATTTATCTTGTAGATAACTTTATTACGATCTCCTTAAAAGTAGAAAAAAAATGTAATTTACCTGTGTATGTTTTTAAGATATTATTTTAACGAAATAATTAAACTTTATAGTTCATATAAAATAATATATATTTTTTAAACCATGTCCGATCCTAAAAAGATCAATATGGATCTCCAAAAATTGGAAGTTGTATCAACAGATTATTGTTTATACGACAAAATAATGGATGTTAGTCACATGCTCAACAAATTAAATCCCCATACTCTGGTCCAAACAAAATATTGATAAAAACATGTAACTTTTCCAGACCCGGGATTAGAACCTGGGACCCACGACATTAGAAGCCGATGCGGTAACCGCTAATCATAGCATTAAATAATAATATTATAAATGCAAAGATGTTCAAGAAAATATTATTGTACAGAGATGGAATCTAAGTGTATAAAAATGATGAGAGAAAAGGATCACTATTACCACATATTTTCACGAAAACTGTAGGAACAGAAAAATGCTCTCACTGTTTTTAGCCTACAAAATGGCAAATACGTCAATTTGCCATTTTGTGTGCAAGTGATTTTATAAGGATATCACACAATGTTATATATGGAAGAAAATTCAAGATATATCTTTAAATAAATCCATTACATTATAATAAATATATTATTTGAAAAACCATTGTATTATCATGTACTTTTTAAAAAAAGTTACTTAAATAATCCATGTCTACCAAAACGATATCTTCAAATACAGATGCTCACATAGGTAAACAGCAAGAGATAGCTAGGTACGAGGGTGGGTCAATAATTCCTTAGAAAAAAGCATTAAAACAGTTTTTATTTTTGTATTTTTTTTTTATTTCTCAACATAATCTCCTTGGAGCTCAATACACTTGGTTAGACGTTTCTCAGTTTTTTTTAAACCGTCAGAAAAATAAGTTTTCGGAAGGTCCTCAAAATAAGCATTTGTCCGATCGATGACTTCTTCATTTGAAAAAAACGTTGTCCACTTAGCCATTTTTTTAAGTTTGGGAAAAGGAAAAAGTCACTGGGGGCTAAATCTGGCGAATACGGTGGGTGGTCGACCAATTCGAACTTCAATTCTTTAATTTTAGCCATTGATCGTAAACATGTGTGAACACGGGCATTGTCCTGATGAAAGAAGATTTTTTTCCTGTTTAAATGAGGCCGTTTTTCTTCAATTTTGTTTTTTAGCTGGTCCAATAAAGATGCATAATAATCCCCTGTTATTGTTTTTCCTTTTTCCAAATAGTCAACGAAAATAATTTCACGTGCATCCCAAAATACAGTAGCCATAACCTTACCAGCTGATTTTACGGTTTTCGCCTTCTTTGGACATGGTTTGCCTTCGCAATCCACTGCTTTGACTGTTCTTTCGTCTCGGGAGTATAGTGGTGTATCCATGTTTCATATACAGTCACAAAGCGACGAAAAAATTCATCCGGATTGCGTTGCATGAGCGACAACAGGGCTTTAGAGGCCACCACCCTATTGCGTTTATTGTCGACTGTGAGCAAACGCGGCACCCATCTTGCAGAAATATTTTTCATGCCCAATTTGTCATGTAAAATAGAAATGACGCTACCTTTTGAGATCCCTGTAACCTCAATTATCTCACTCAACTTTAATCTTCGGTCACTTAACACCATATCGTGGATTTTATTGATCATTTCTGGTGTAGTCACCTCTACAGGACGTCCTGAGCGTGGTTCATCCTTTGTTGATGTACGAACACGTTTAAATTCATTTAACCAGTTATAAATAGTTGCAAGTGAAGGAGCAGATATGCTGTGAACTAAATCCAACTCATTTTTTATTTCCTTTGCTGTTAACCCTTTTATATTAAAATGTTTAATAACAGCTCTAAACTCAATTTTCTCCATTTTCCATTTTTCCATTTTCTACAAGCAAATTTTTTTTTTAAATGTACGAGAAACACACAACAACCCGACCAATCTGATTGAAACTTCGCAGCATACTGAATCGGTAGTGCCGCTGCATGAAAACAAACCGCTTACAGTACTAGTCGCGCCACCTGTCGGCTTTTCTAAGGACTTATTGACCCACCCTCGTATATACTGTAAATATGAGCTCAAACAATAGCTAATATTCAGCAGTAGGTATTAAATTTCCAGCAGAGCTAATTATTTTCTGTGTCTGTGTATCTACGTGGGTATCTGTCTGGCATTACAGAATTGAATCAGGGATTTACTTCGCAGCTAGTGAGAGTCCTCTTGGCCGGACAGAAAGATTATCCTGTCCAAATAAATCATACACGGTTTGCTGGGCTAATTCAAGCATTTGGAAATTGTGTATACTCTGCGTAGTGTTTTCTTTATAACGCGGTATTTTTCCATGAAACAGAATTTCTTTTGTGATTGTCTTCATAATATTATAATAATTTAAATAAATCAATATCATGTCATAACATAGGAATAAAATTATTAATATAAAAATATGAAACATAATAAATTAAGAAATACTACTGTTTTAAAATAATAAAAAAAATCTAAGCCAAATTAAATATTATGTTTTCGTAAATTTACAATGAATGCATGACAAATATTGTCGTTCACGAATTAAGTTTCAATCGACGAACATAAAACTTTTATAAGTAATAGAGTACCTACAGTTTAAGCACTGACAGTTTTAAAATCACACGGTCAGTCGTTGTGTGCGGTTCTAGCTTGAAATAGATCTTAGGATTATTTTCGATACAGGGGGAGAGGCATGCCAGCAGAGAACCTAGCGGAAAAATACGAAGCTTGCAATTTGAGATTTTTTTTTGATAATTTACAATTTCAACTGTATTAATTAATAAATATGTATCTGAAAACATTACAAAGATTTATATTTTTTTTTTAAATTTAAAGATAAACTTACAATTTTAAAAAAATGTAATAAAATGTGAATTCGTTGCAATGTCACATCTTATTATTACATTATATTTTATGGTCATATTTATTATTAAAAATTAGTTTATCAAGTTTTCAATTTTTCGTCGCTTAGATTTTTGAATAATTCACCTTTTAATATTTTTTATATTTATTTTAAAAAACATTGATTTTTATAAAAATATAAATGTGTATAACTTGAAATCCTTTTTATTAATATCATATTTTATTTTAGGTATGGTCCCAATATTGAAGCTCGATTTGATATAAATAAAAAGGATTTCAAGTTATACACATTTATATTTATATAAAAATCTATGTTTTTTAAAATAAATATAAAAAATATTAAAACGATGAATTAGTCAAAAATCTAAACGACGAAAAATTGAAAACATAATACACCAAATTTTAATAATAAATATGACCATAAAATATAATGTAATAATAAGATGTGACCCTGCAACGAATTCAAATTTTATTACATTTTTTTACAATTGTAAGTTTATCTTTAAATTAAAAAAAAAAATAAAAATCTTTTTAATGTTTTCAGACACATATTCATTAATTAATACAGTTGAAATAATTGTAAATTGTCAAAAAAAAATCTCAAATTGCAACCTTCGAATTTTTCCGCTAGGTTCTCTGCTGGCGTGCCTCTCCCCCTTAAAGCTCATCAGTTGAAGATAATATCTTATGAAGATAGACTTTTCATAAATATATTTTTAGTTATATCATTTGTTTTTAAAAGTGCACGTTTATTTCTAATGAATCTCAGAACATGTTAAATCGCTACGATGTGTAAAATATTGTATCAGTGCAAACTTGCCGCAATAAAAAGTCACATTTTAATTATATTGCGGATTTCAAACATATGACGTTATTAAAAATATTATAAGTCACGACAAGTATACATAATAATATAAAAATGTAAGAAAAGTAATATTACGGTTTGTGAAATTATTAATCGAGACATATAATATTGTTGAATGCAATATATATTATATTTGTTTGTTATTTATATTATAACATAGTGACAAAATGAAACTTTAAGTATTTTCCTATAAAAATAGATTAACTGAATAGGTATTCAAATAAAATTGTATTTATTTGCAAATGTTACCATAAAAATTAATGAAAATTTACAATCGTAAAAGAATTCGGCCACAAAATCTCTACACCCCTTTGACTATAATAACATCATAACAGAATATTTGGAATTGTTTTAAAGTTTTCAAACAATCTTTTTCAAGAATCAAAATATATTAACATCATATTTAGGATGTACAACTCACCTTTAAAGAAACTCAGATTTAATTTTGATCCATCAGTGCATAACTTGAATTTGTGGAAAACCGCATTAAAACATCATTATTTTATTTTATTTTCAATTAATGTGACAACACACTTCGTCCATATGGTTATAACTCAGTATATACTAAAATTGTACAGCTTATATCCTACAATATTATTGGTACCAATTTGATACCATTTTATATCGATTATCAATATCACAAAAGAAACTTTTTCAAAAATAATGCACTTGCAACAATATCAGGTGAAAAGTTCGAGAAACAATAAATCATATAAATCAGCCTATTTCTTCATTATATGTATCTGTATAATATTTTTTCCGTATTTCATGCGGAGAAAGTCGTGCGTGATTGCTTGTACAAAATAATATACTTATGCATTAAGAATATAATAGTAATGATGGTTTGTGTATGAAAGCGTATTCGGTGTATTCAAAATTCGCAGGTAAGTGGCCTTAAACTTAGAGGTCTGCTGTTCAAAGTTGTTTTCGTTAAATTCGGTTTCTTGTATCTGACATACCTGCCAGTGATGTGGGAAATATAATCTTAGTTCGTCCAACAGCCGGGAGCTAACACCGCCCGTAAACTTTGTCTTCGGTTTTGTAGTGTTTGAAAGTTATGAAGTGAGAGTTGGCTGGAGATCAAGTGCAGACGCGGCCAGCTTTAATATGTTACACTCAATTCAGACGTTGAACATAAAACGGAAACAATAACTTTAGCCAACACGATATTAATCGGCGCATGAATCAAATAGAGTGAAGATATTGTTTTGGAATATTTACACCACATTCCAACAATATTAATCTATGGATAGACTATTGATTATTGTTTTAATTACAAATAAAATACATAAGTATTATTTAAGACAGCCGGTCAGTAATTTTATAGGGCTAAATAGGGCCCATAAATGGGTTGGAGACAGGAACCGGAAGAATAAATTTATATCGTGGATACCTCAATGGTTTTTTTTTTCTTTCTGATTATTTCCCATTAAAATATTTAAAATTATTATTTTAATCAAAAATAATAATATAAGTTTAATTAAATATAAAATTTCCAAAATATAAATTATTATAATCGTGTTAATATTACGTATTTACAGCAACAAGCATTTATTAAATGGGAAAAAATGAAAATGTAGAAATTTGTCTAAAATTACGAGTTAATAATTTACAAACTCTAACTAAAAAATATATCATTCTGATACAAAAGAAAACATTAAAAAGTGTTATAACCATAGATTCTCATAAAATGAAATATGGCTTCATTTTCAATTTAGACGAATGTGTTTAAAATGTATAGCAATATTTTTAGTGATTATCGTATCGTAAATACATAAATATCATTCCAACAAAGTATACCGATTTTTTATGCGTAGATTCTTTATAAATGTCAAGTTTTTCATTATTAAAATATTTTATACTGCACTCCCGCTCTCTAAATTATATTATATAATACAATATATTATATTATATTATGTTATACCGCTTTGAGCCCTTCAAATATTTTTATCACACAGGACAATGCAGTTGTCAATTTTATAATAAAAATCTCTTTTATCTCATCCACCTAAGCTTGGTTATAAATTAAATTAATATTTTTGCTGCGGGCATTCTAATGTAAACCTGCACACGGGGTGTTTCGTATTTCACGTAGTTCGCTTAGGTTACATTTCAAGTGACAGAGTTAACCCTTTGAAGTCTTGTGTCGCCCCCATATCATATTCTCGAGTTGAGCTAAATTATACATACATTCATGAAAAGTGAACTATAAATACTAATTACAATGTTAAATAAAGGATAATTTTTTTTCAGAACTAATCGTACATTAACTCATTTAGTCCTAACACCGCGACTGGCGCGTTTGGAGTACTTGGCCATTAGATATAAATAGCGTGTTATTTAAATGTGGTAATTAAAAGGTAATTAAAAGTTCAGTAGTGATTGTGTTAAAAAGATCTGATGACGGCGTGGATTTATAGTGCACATCTACGCAAAATATTTATATTGTAAAACCATCCCAAAAATGTTCACCTGCGCTACCAAGTACTACCTGATATTATTTGTGATTGTGTCTAGACGTCTAGCCTAAAAAAAAATTTCCACCTCTTTGGTGCCATATTTCCTGTATAATGAATATAATATATATATATTTATACACTTAATATATCACGATTAAATAATGTCTTTACAAGTGCATATCAATAGTCATACTTTTTTATATAAGATTATACACGCAACATCAAATTGGAGGGAATAATGGTCCTAGATATAATATTTTTAAAGAAGAATAAACATTATTACTAATAAGAGTAATTTTATTACATGTATTACTATATATATTATATACCAACACTTTTTATATAAATAATGATTTTATCTTCAGTCGATAGTTTGTATTGGATTACAATTAGTGGCGGGTTTAGAGACTTGGAGGCCTTATACAATATTTGCTTGTGAAGTCCCCTATGATAAAATTAAATAAAAGCCATACATAAATTCTAACTACCAACGTATATAGTAAAAACATGATTATACATTAGTGTTTTATTTTTTGTATATAATTATGTAACTATTAGTGGTCATATTATAGGTTTTTTTGACGTCAGTTTTAGCGAGTTTTGGATGCTTTGAGTAGTATTTTATACACAATTATTTACAAAACACGTCTTTTTAAGATTTTCGTTTGACGAATCGATTGCGTGATCTGCGTCTAGGAAACGCGCGGCTAATTACAATGTGCTTCATGGTATTTCCATTACTGCTTCCATTGTTTAAAATATACTGTTCTATGCTAATAATATGTCAAGTTTCGCATATGGGGCTATAAAATAGTAAGTACATACATCTATTGAGTGTATACCCTTTTCCTAACTACCCTCTGTCACGAGTGGCACATGCCTGGCCTTCCAGTTACAAAGCGCGTATTAAATGTTAAAGAAATGCTATGTTTTAATTAATGCTCACTTCGCTGATGATTGTGAAGCAACCATGCACGTAACATCAAATTCAGGGAACAAAATAAATTATATTTCATTATACAACTAGATTTAACTCTGTGAATTCACAAATATTTATAAATTTATAATGGATCATTCAACTGACCAAAAAATAAATGGAATATGTTTATTAAAATTATAATATTATACCTATCGCAAAATAATTATATGACACGCTTATCAATTATACTATATTATACTAACGAGGCTAACGCTTCCTTATACTGGAACGATGCTACACTAGCGATCTATGCATTGCCCTGATACATGCTATGATCTATGCGAGATTAATATGACGGCGCTACCTTATGCTTGTTAATGCTCCGATAACGCAGCGTAAACCCGTAATTTTTTCTTTTTTTGTTAATTTTCAAAGAAATTCGGCAGCTTTTTTAATTAAGCTATACATAAAATTAAAATTTAATACCAAACAGTTTTATTAAATAAAGGTAAATTCTGATTTACCACTATGCCTTATATATCTTCTTTCTGCTTCTTCTTCCATGTCCGCCCCTTAGTTGGAGCATATGGACACCGTGCGGCGCCTCCAAGTCCCTCGCCAGACTATAGATAGTATTTAGCGGCCTCCCAGGACGCCGGAATCCGGTCGGCTTGAGGAATAGGCAAGCCAGGTTGAGGTTCTCTTCTGGCACCAGCAGCACGTGGGCGAGCTAGGTTCAACGTTGCCTCTTCACTCTCAGCGTAATGAGAGGCTGCTTGGTGCTTTCCCTTATTTTTTCGTTGCTCATAAAGTCATACCACCCGCACACCCAATATCCGTCGCAAACATCTGTTTTCGAAGCTCTGTATACGTTTGCTCTGAGCCTTCTCAAGGTGCCACGATTCGTTTACCGTAAAGCAGCACCGTCGGAATACAAGCGTCTAACAGGCGGCATTTGGTTTTGACCGAGTACAATCGTGAGTCCCAGACACTCCGCGTCGAGTTGAATGTTGCTCCAGCCATTCCCATTCGGATAGCGAGCTCTCTCTCCAAAATGCCATCTCCCGTGAAGTGTACCCCCAGGTATTTGAAACTGTCGACGCTCTCGATGTTTTGCCCGTCGCTAATCAGAGGGAAATCTGGATCAAGATAGGTGCTATTACACAAAACGTTTGTTTTCTTCACGTCAATTTTCAAACCAACGCGAGATGAGTTGTCATGTAACCAGTCGATTGTCTCTTTAATGCCATCGATTGAGTTGTTGAATAAGACAGCGTCATCGGTCATTATATATAATTGCCAATAAAACAGGAAAAAATCACCATAAACTATACCAGTTTGAATGTATAGTTAATATGAAGTATTGACTTAGTAAATGGCATCACTTATTGCATATTAAATCTTATCCAAAGTTTATAATAGGTATAATTTTATAAATTTATAGAAGCATTAAATGTTTTCGACAATTAATATAAATAGATTAAAATAAACACTGAAAATCGTTCTCGCGATTTCAAACTATTTTACTTAGCAGTATGTATCAAGAACAAAGCTTAGGCATACCATAAATATCTCAAGCACAAAGCATAGCTCGACTCATAAAATACGTATTCTGTCAAACGATAGTAAGTTTTGAATTTGAGTCTTCAGATAGGTATTCCATGTACGATGTATCTTTCAACAACACACACTATTTTAGTCTTAAGCTAGACGTACAGTATAAAATCAGAAATTAATAAAATGTATTATTACTTTTAATATGAATATTTTGAATTTACTCTTATAACGCCTGGTAGACAGTTTAACCCTGAAAGAGTAGAATCTAGTAAGAGAGTTACAATATCATTTATTAATCAGCTCATTTTGCACTCGATAATGTCAATAGAATTCTATTGACGTTAACGAATGAAAAATGAGCATTACATAAAATTCGTTTATAGTAAAACATACAAATGTATTTCGAATGCTTAAAAAATACCATTTTCTCTCCTAAGCAGAGTATGTGGCCTTCATAAAACAGAGATTATGTTAACAAACATTTTAGGAATTTTCTCTGGATAACACACAAATTGAAAAACAACATTTTTGCCAGATGCGGACTCGAAACAATATACTCATGGTGCGTGGGTCAAGAGGGGGCGGGGCGGCTATGATAAATCCACCTGATGGGAAGCGACGTCCTATTAGTATTTTTATTAAATAATAGGTGTTATATGATTACAAAAAAATATGTAATATTTACTTACAACAATATGCCAATACTTTCACATAATATGAGTATATTATCAATATTTTATTCTGCTTGTGTAACCATTAAGATTTTAGAACATTTATAGAAATATCCTCATTTTAGTATTTGAGTAATCTAACTAATAATAATAATGCTCAAAATGAAATTATAATATATAGTATATTGGAAAATCCCAGAAAAAACATGATCTGTTCCATGTCTTTGTCATGGTTCCACTCGATTCCAAGATTTTTTAATATTGTATTTTCTTATACTGATCTAAGTTATATATATGTTATCAATTACATTGATATTTATAAGGTTGAATACCGTCATGATGGTATTGAAAATAATATATATTGTTAGTTATATGATATTTGAGTTATTTATGTTTACAGCTGTTTCAGGTTATAAACCAATCTTCAGAATGAATAAATTATGTGAAATTATGTACATATTTAAAAAAATCTATTTGGACCCGTTTTAACTGTTAGCCATAATATGCTTTTCACTGATAAATGAACATATAAAACTACAAAAATAGTTTTATTTTCATAAATAAATAAATAAATAAAAAACCTACTACTAGCAGACGTGTAAATATAAAACCTTAAATGTTTGAGCTGTGTTAATATCTAAATAAAAGAATACATAATTATAATGTCTTTTTAGTTACGTACTCAAAATATACCTACTAACAATTTGAAAAAAGAATTTAAGTATGTAATATAATATAAATATTTTTAAAATAATTCATGTGAGCAGTATATTATCATCTTAATAATATTTATTTATCATTATCTTAACTCACCTGAGATCAGACAACTATTTGAAATATTTCATGCAGGAGCTACGCTGAACCTCTACGCCACGCTACGATGCACTTAAGTTCTACGATCCTCGCTCTACGGAATGTCTGAAATCTGAATACTTGCTGTTGTTTTGAAAGCAAGTATGATGTTTTATGAGAGCAATTTATACGTGCTGTATTGCAAGCCACAAGGTTTACATGGTTGTGAAAATAAGTATATCTACACGCACACCTACTAGTATTTGAAACCAACCTAAAGACAGGCTTAAAAATAAAACGTATTTTATTATTTAAAGATATATTATTGAATCAATATAATTATACATATTTCATAAATATAAAAGTGCCTCAAATATGAAAGCCAGCAGAATTCATGAATATATCACAGTAATTAATTGTAGCAATAAATGAATTTATATTGAAATACTTTTATACTAATCAAATATTTTTTGAATTTATTGTTACATTTACTAATTGACACCTATTTATAAAAATATTCGGGTGCATACCTATATATATTTAGCTTTTTATACTTAACATGCTCTTATATAATATTTTTTCAATTACAATAATTAATAATTGAAACTAGGTGCTTTATTGCTTTATTTGATTTGAGTTAAATAAGAGTTTTTAAAACTTGGATTAAACTTTAAACCATTTAATTTTAATAATTGTCATAGTAGATAATGAAAAATATATATAAAAACCCCTTTTTAATTTTCATATTAATTATTACAATACAATACTTCATTTATTTACTTGAATATTATCTAATGCTGGCTTTGACATGATTTTTTAAAATTGTACTTGAATTCTAACTGAATCATTTACGTTGGCAGCCGTTTCCAGCTATAAACCCATCTTCGAAACGGTCAACCATAACGTAAATGGGTAAGTTAAAGTAGAACTAATAAAAATTACTGTGTTTCAAAACCATAATAATGGAGTTCTAACACATAAGCACTAGTTCAATTAACATATTATTTTACATTTTATGTACACCCTTAAATAATTACTCTTCCTACTCTGTATAATTATTATATTATTATTATATATCTATCAGCTTATATTTGAAATATTATTTGCTTTGAGAATTTTGTAAATTTAAATAATTTAGATGATCTCAATATTGTAATAATTGTGATGTTATCTATTCTAAATAAGTCAAATAATTTTAATATAAGTAAATACCATAATATTTACCTATAGATATTAAAGCTTTCTATGATACCATGACATGATATAGGTGGTACAGATATTAGAGGCATTAAAAGTGTCGCTTAGCAAATATTACTCAACTTTACAAAGTGTCTTGGGTGGGCGAGTCTCTAAAAGCTTCGGTAGGCGGCGCCCACGGTCATAGCACCGCCTACAGTACCCGCCCACCCGTTCTAAAAGCTGACAAAATGAGCAAAAAACTTTTCTGGCTGGGCGTGGCTAAACAAAGCCTTCCAACTTATTACGTAACATTATTTTAATGGTACGGAATAACTTTGGAGAGAATCTGAATATACGAGAGCTTTTATGTAAAAGCTTTGTCTAGCATTTGCATAGTGAATATTCTATAAGGCTTTGCTATTAAGCTATATGAAAACCCGTATTAAATTATTATGTATTGGTATGCATAAATTGTGGATATTAAATAAATGCTAAATATATATTACATATATATACAGAAAATTAAAGTAATCAATAATTATTTGTATTTTATCACATTGCAAAGGTATACCTAAGTACCGTAAGAAAAGAAGTATTTACTATCATAATATTTGTTCAGAAATATGTAAAATAAAAATTTACAAAATAATGAACATGACAAATTACAAAAAAGCGTCCAAGGTATAACATAAAAATAATTGTTAACAATATTTAAATAAACATGCACGGTCACATTATGGAATACACACATGGAAGCACCCCGGGTGAACTAATTAAACCCTATCTTAAAAACATATAAAATAACGTCCACCGAAACTCACCCTTACTTATATGAAATATATCAACATCAAATGCGTTTATTGAACACAGTTATTGCCCTCCCAATTTAATTAGCATTACCAATGGCAGGTTATTTTGACACCTTGTGAGAACAAACAACGGACGCTCCTGATTTCTAAGATGATCATCAGGGACACACAAATCAATACTAGCACACTACCAAAAAATGCCATAGTTTTCATTTAGACTACGTTTTAGTCGGAGAAAATATATGGCTAAATATAAATCCCTTCTAAATTTTAAACTACAGAAGGAGTCTTAAAATTTCTTCTATGCCGTCTCCAGCATAATACCATATGAATAATCAACATTTCCAATTGAAAATGATTACTTATTATTAACCACCATCTACAAAAATGTATGTCCTTTGTATGGAATATAATATACTATTAGTTTTCAGGGAGAAACAAAAAAAGTGGAAAAATTTCTATATGCATTTTTATTTTAGTAAAAAGTTAACTGATTTTTCAGCATTGATTACCTTGTCTATGCATTAAGGTTAATTTTGCATATTTAACTAATTTTAGAAAAAATAGCCTGACATGTCTTTTCCTTTTAAAAATAGATATTATTATACATAATATATGCTTTGTTAATGGTAGCAGAATATTTAATTTATTTCAGCTGTCTAGTAATATTAACACAACAGATCAAAATGCAGTCTGTCAAATACATATAAATACAAAGTCAATAATTTTGTAATGTATTTGTTTTTTTAATTAAAATTGTAATTGTGAAATTTTGTAGCTTGTTGATGAAAAAAAAATAGACGACATGTGATTTGTTTGTATTCTAATATTATTGAACCCTAAGTTGTCTTAAAGCTAACATCGCCAATGAAATACAACTGGCTCACGCATTTCACGAAGGCTCTACGTGTGTCTTCCAGGTGCCGCCGGAAAGCTCATAACTCCGCACTCGTATCATGAAAACACCATACAATTATATAATAAGAGTGACCTACATACAACACGCTTGCGATGGCAAGATTCACAGATTTAATACTAGTCTGAAGGTAAAAACGCAACCGTGTGCCTGCCCTATCCCACCGGATTATAGGAAAAGTAAGTAAGTAAATACGAGTATTAAAATCTAATTGATTACGTGTTGTACAATTCCATTTGAGTCATTTTTTCGACCCGTTTTTCGCCTTTTGGCAGGTACCCGCTATTAGTACATTTAGAAAGCAACTCATTAATTTTATTAAGTTTCGAACACTATTATGTAGTCTCATTGTTTATGGGTCATGTATTTATTACGGTATTTCCAAACACTTAAAAACGTCAATATTAGTTTTTATACTTGTTTATTTACTTGGGTAATAAGGTTTTCCCGTTTTTTATTGTAGTATATTATTATATAAACAAGAATTAACTTTATTCTGTGTCAGTGTCCATTGGTGCAGTGCAGCATAGTACCGTATGGAAAACCTGGGTGGCAACAATATACCCAAAGAGAATAAGTACAAAACTTAAATCAATTACAATAAAAGTCAAATTACATCAAATAAACTTAGTCAATAGTATTAATTTTGAAGTAAATAACTTTCTTATATCGGCTGGTATATATTTATTGGTGATTATTTGAAATCAATTTCAGGAATGAATATTTACAAGACAACTAAAGAAATTTAATAAGATAAAACACATAATAACTTCATACATATTTTTTTATATATTACCTATAAGTAATTTTATATAAGTATCTAGGTAGTATAAATATATGAATCTATTGAGGTATCTGTCAGAAAGTTCCATCCAACACCTTTAATATCGTTTATTTATAAGGGGCGTGACTATGAAAACTCCAGATCCGTAGCAACAAAAGATGGTGGGAGGACAGAAACTAGATAGCAGAGATTTACCTCGGCGTATACAATGAAACGTAATATTAACGTAGATGTCTCCATCCCTGTTGTAGTAAAATGGGAGACAGAAGCTAAATTGTAACA
This sequence comes from Rhyacophila brunnea, assembly GCF_057557595.1. Taxonomy (NCBI): domain Eukaryota; kingdom Metazoa; phylum Arthropoda; class Insecta; order Trichoptera; family Rhyacophilidae; genus Rhyacophila; species Rhyacophila brunnea. The sequence goes on from NW_028233350.1 coordinate 23,986,992, forward strand.
CTAATATTTTCCTTGCTACGTACCAAGCCAACTTCCTTTAATTTAACCTTTATAATAATTATTCATCCAATATAATTATAATTAAAGGTTAATTTGTTCTGTTTTAAATTTGTACTTATTAAATAATTTTATTTAAATAATGTAAAAACACTCATCTAACCGTATAACATTGAGATAATAATTGTTTTTAAATTTTTGTCTTTTTGTCCGGTTGCCGGTGCTTTTTAGTGAACTGTAGGAAGTGGATGATTTTGATGCGCAAGGACGGCGATTACAGAGGGATCCAATCCAGGCACTAACCATGAAATTGATATGGCGGATGCTCTGGGCTGGTTTCGTGTTCCTTGCACTCACACAACTAGCTCGATCACTCTCACGGTACTTGTGACGGATGAGTGGGGAATGAGTTTTTGATTGTTTATCAATTACGGCGATTAATGCTTATAACATGCCTGGATGCACAACAATGATTGTGGGAGGTAGGTTAGAAATTTGTATGGCATTACCGCTACCATAATTGGCCCAAACAATATTGATATTGCGATGGCTGTTTTAATTAATTATAAATTATATGGATTTTTTATATCTAGAAATGCTATCTCGCCTACGACTGTATATTTTGTAATCTATTATCGAGCCATTAACAATATGCTAAGGCATTGTGGGTAAGACTTTTTTAACATTTATTTTTGATTATCGGCAATTTAATTCATAAAGGAGTCGCATTTTGTGTGAACCAACTTCATTTATTATGTTATTTAATGTTTTATATTCTAAAATAATAACTGGCATTTTGATGGTAATTGTGATGAATTATATGTATTTATATTCTGAACCATTTTACGTTGAAAATAAAATATTAGTATAATATAAGTATTTCATATGGAAATACAGCTGTATATTTTTTATATCTTATATATTACGGCGTTGCTACGAAGCTCTACAGCAACATATACTGTTATGACGTAGACGTAAGTATCTACTTGCCTCCCATTGTCTTTCCCGTAATGGAGCCTCAGCGGTGTAATACCGGTGTTTTATAAAGGAGAGAAGATAAAGAAGTAACAAAGATATCTAATAAAAGCTCTCGAAGGAAGTGTAATAGCTTTGAGATATGAAAACCGAGCGCTGTAGACTAGATATTTTTTGAGATTATATTGTTTCAAAATTCATTCTGAGACAGCATTACTTTTAATACCAGAACTTAGGTACCGACTGATAATTTTTATTTGAAATGTGCGAAGAGCTTTTGTTTTATACTTTTTGCATTCTTTTATACACACAATGGTTATTGTTGTCTTTTAACAGAATACTATTGTAAGTTAATAAAGATAAAGTTAAGAAAATAAATAGGTATGTAGGTATGTTTACGTATATAAACATTTGTCAAAAAAATAGCATAGGATATTAATCTTGATAGTTAGTTTGATTTTTAACATATTAGTATTAAGCACAATTATTTAAACTTATATTGTTAATAATGGATCAAAAGATGCCTAAAGATATGCATACTTAATCTACATAATAAGGCGGTTTTGCTGACCTCCAAAAAGCGCAACTCCCCTGTGCGCGGAGTAACCCAAACCGCTGAGCATATTGTTGAGACACGCAGGGATATGAGAACTCTTTGTCATCTGATTAAAAACACACTGGGGTGGATTGAGGCTTTACCGGTACCCCTGTAGTACGTAAAATGCGAAAAATTACTGTGACTGTAAAATAATATTTAGATGCCATCCCGACAACCTGCAGCCATTTCAGTGATCATCAAAACGAAATCGTCAGATTCTGCAGTAGCCATATTTATGAGTCCATTGAAGTTTTAAAATATCTTCATGTCAGTGCCTTTTGTGTGGACAAATATCATCATACAGTGTTATCCAAGGGGCACTGAATACCTACAGGTACGCCCTAAAATCCACTGGATAGACGAACTCATAAAGTTCGGTGGATGTACATGGCAGTAGAGAACTAGGGACTGAGAATAGTATAGGGAGCTAAGGGAAGCCTTTATCCAGTATTGGATCGACCCCGGCTGATTATTATGATTAAGTGTCAGACAGGTAAAAGCCAATATGGCCAATGTCGCTATAAGTTTTATTTTTTTCCCTCAACCGCGACATTTATAAATGTTGAGTTCATGATAAATCAGATGAGAAAGCCCCGTAATTAAGATATGTTGTAGCGGCATGGCTTTGAAGAGAGATCCACAGCTGATGGTGCAGCCCACTTGCTTGGAAGTCGCAAGCACAATGCAGACGGAATATGATTTAACCCTAAGTTCACGAAATCTTCACTCACAATCTTTCAGCTTCAGTTTAGTCTGATTAGCTCCGATCCCTTTGATCATACAGGTCCTATATTTTGAGACTAAGCACCTTACACTATTGAGATACGTTTTTAGTGCTAAATGTAGTTGTCTAGTTGTCAAATTCAATACATACCTGAAGTGGAATAATCCTTTGGCAAGTTCATCTGCTCATTGGGTCGAGCGAGTCATCTTATCTTGTTAATCTATTTCCGTGGACCAATTGAAGTATTCTCTTTTATTGTTGATCATATCTGTGAACTTTGAATAAATATTAAAACTGGAGGTGTTTTATTTACCTATGTGCGGTAATGTGTATTTTATTTTACATATATAATAATATATATTGTCTTTTTTCTAAGAATTGACAGTAAGTTAACACCATTAGAGTAATTATATCATTTTTTTGATCATGTCCGATTCTAATAAAATCATAATTGTGTGCCTCCACAGTGTGAAGGTTTGTATTAACAGATTTTTGTTTTTATTAGAAACGGATGTTAGCCATTTACTCATCCTATTAGGTCTATACATTGACTGCAAACATAATATATTGAAATATATCATTTTATAGATTCAGTATTATAAGCCGGAATCTGTCCGCAGCTGCTCCATTATTGCTGGATCATTTTAATATTAAATTGAAAATATGAAGTATTCATGTTCTTAACATTTTATTGGTTTGGTAGAATAAATAATTAAAAATAATTAAAAAATAATTAGAATCTTCAAAATGTTTGTTTGTTACTGATAGATATTTGATAATATTATTGGTGTTGTAGCCAAAATAATTGTCAGATGAAAACAAATTTAGAATATTTATGAAAATTTCAATAACTTAAAATTGAAAGTATTATCAGAGAGCATATATAATTTTAAATGTTTTTTTTCAGTTATTTAAAAATGTATAACACATTATTAATGTCTATGAAGCCAAGTTTTCTTTTCATTTAAAATATTTCATTTAAATGTATCATCCAAAGTAGATTGGTAGTTAATTTAAAAAAATACGTAAAAATCTACGCAAATTTTTTTTTTAAATGCATTTTCTCTGTTTAAGTTAAATTATCTTCCATTTCCACTGAATGCTTTATAATGATTTATATTCGTGACAAATCACAATTAATTACATTTTAAATGTCTTAATACCTATCCTCTTGCTTTCAGCGTAGTAAATTTTACTTTATACTTGACTGGTTTATTTATTGAGGAAGCCCTTATTATAAAACAACGTAAGGATCTTTATCGCGTGGCAAGTTGAAGGGTTCTGGTTGTAAGTGGATAAAGAGGGGAAGAAAGCAGAATGAGAGAAAACACAACCTTAATAAGTGGTTAAATATAAAATGGCTTACTTAGTAAAGAAATTTTAAGGGTCTTTCAAGTGAAGACTGTAAATAAAACGCACGTTTAAAGCACATAATTATGTGGCAGCAAAACATTAAAAAGTCAGAAATATTAAATTTTGTGTAAGTATGTATGATTTTCCAAACAAATTATATGCACGTTTTAATTATTTATAACACCAAAAAGTATTAATACACTAATTAAATTGTGTTATTTAACAATAAATATCAAATTTCTTAAGTATAGTAGAATTCGACATACTTACCATATTTCTATTAATGATGTATTGACAGTCTACACTGCAGGAGTTCCCAACCCCGTGCCCGCGGGCACCATGGCGCCCGCGAAACGATTCGTATGTGCCCGACACTATTCGACATATTGATATCACATCTGCAGATCAATTCTCTCGTGCATTTCTCACATATGAATAAAATGCTAGATAACAATGAATTAAACGGGTCATTATTTATTAATCATCTTCAAGTGTTAAAAAAACAATTTGAAGAGAGATTTTTGCAGTTTACAGATATTGAGCCAATTGTTTCCTTCTGTATCAATCCTTTTACTTGCCAAATAAATGTAATGGAAATGGCCGCATGTATTGCAAATTTTGTTCAAGGTAAGACAGAAGAACTAGAGTTAGAAATATTGGAGCTTAAGAATGATATTTTGCTTAAATCCTTAATATCAGAGGACTTTTGGAATACAGTGGACAGAGAAAAGTTCTCATTTTTGAAAAAAGCGGCATATAAAATTAAATCATTTTTCGACATATTTATGCGAATCATTGTTTTCAAACATGAACTTAAGAAAATCAAGATATAGATCTCGACTCACCGATGAGCATCTTTATGATTGTTTGCTAACAGGATTAGCGTCATACTCTCCTAATTATGAGGCACTGGCCAATGATATGCAATGCCAAAGATCACATTGACATATTGATATTCTATTTTTTTATAAAATGTTTTCTTTGTATTTGTGTTTTTTGTTTACTTTGTTTACGTTTTGTAAATACATTTCTCTGTGTGTATGCAATTTGAATAATAGTTTTATTATTTTGAAACATTTTTGTTTATTATTTATTAAAAAATTTGAATATAAGAAAATAAATTATGGGACAATGAGAAGTTATGGAAGGAGTTTGTCGATTAAAAATAGGTGGTGCCCGCCACCCTTCCGATATTTTAGAATGTGCTCTAGAGTACAAAAAGGTTGGGAACCCCTGGTCTACAGTCCAGATATAGCATAGTATATCTAATCATTAATGTAGTTTATTTTTTTAAGTGTATTAATATATTTAATTGTTAAGAAACCTCACCGTGAATCTATTTTTTATTTCTGTGTTATTAGAATTATTTGACATTTTAATTTCCCGATATATGTATAATATGAATCAACAGATATTATTATTATTCCAATAGTTTGGTTTGACTAAATGAATAATCTGAAAAAGTTTATAATATACCTAAAATTACCTACTTTTCACACATCATAATTTGATTATAGGCCACAGATTTAATATAACCAGCAATTTTCTTATATTTATATCATATTTATAGTATGTAAAATTTTCAAAGTCACTTACACGTTGAATTATATTAAAGTTTTAACTTAACGTATGATGCACTGACGAAATAAATACAGCTTATTAATTAAATTAGCATTCACTATCGTAAAACTCTACATTATATTATAAAACAGTGTATTCTAAGATTTAAAACAGTAAACACATACTTTATTCTTGTTTATTTTTATAACAATAAACTCCACACCGGAGAAATTAACAATTTACATATTATCTACATTATTTTCTACAAAATAAATAATTTCAAACATTTTATTGCTGCTGGCATAACTAATGACAATTTAATGCCATGAAAAAAAAATCGCATTATGTTTTTTCAAAGCCCAGATTAAATGACGCATGTTCTTCCACAAATTATTTCCATCCCAAATTACTTTCACTCTGAACAAATTTTATGAATCATTTAGCTCTCTCTGGCAGTGCTTTTTGCGACTGTGCTCCGTTCCTTAGAGTCATAAACCATTCCACTAACAAGATTCATTTCTTCTGAAAAGCATTATAATATAATATATACCCGCAGCTTTGTTTCAGGCTGTGCTTTATGCGAGAGAATGATTCCACACCTCAGAGGTAAACTGTTATAAGTGATTATCATATTTTTTATATAAATATTGAATATTTAATCCCTTGTCTTTAATAAAGAAATCATGGAAACAAGTACGATAAATAATAAACATTTTGGAGTGTTTGTTACATTTTATAATAAGTATATTGTCTTTCCATCACTTATTATTATCATTTAATTTCATTGAGCTATAATATTTTTATAGTTGGGTTTTGATAATTTATCATATGAAATAAATTAAAACAATTAATTACTAATTCATAAAATCTCTATTTTGTAGTTTTCTAAAAGTGAAAAATATGACTATTTAGGTCCAATATATTATGATTTTCTAATACGTAAGTTATAGCCAATTTGTAATGCTTGCAGTACGTATTGTCCCGAGCATAATAATAAAGTGCAAATTTAAACACGTATTATTGCATGTCTACGAATATCTCAGCAACTCACCCAAGACCAAGTTTCCACTTGCTCAAGTGTGTTTTTACTGGTTTTAATACTTTCAATTTTTAAAACATACTTACGTGAGAGAAATAAGCATAGAAAGAGTATATTATAGAACAATAGTAATTACAAAAGAAGCTAAAGAAAACCCGGTTGAGTTGAGATCATATCACTTCCAGTGGAAAACCGCGTTTTATTTAATGCAATACAATTTTATTTTCCGATGTGGCAGTCTATATAGTCAGACGGTCCGATCGGTCCAACACTCGCTTGGAATGGCTTGAGTAATTCTTCCGTTTCTATAGGTACACATTTCAAGACATTCCCAGAGGTTAGCATCCTATGATTCTAATCTACATTTATACTTTGTAAAATCTGTACCATATTTAGTTGAAGATAACGTATGCAACCGGTGTGATGCTGAAATAAACTTGGAACAATACAATAAAAGACTTGTAAGCAACAGGGTTATTTGGAGACCCTGTTTGTTAGCTAAATCATCTACAATATTAAGGATTAGTTACGATTATAATAGAAGTTTGTACGCTTCATCATATTAAGACGTGAAGTTTCCGTTTTCATTCATTGTGAAGATATGACAATTTACCGTAAGGATACAAATATTTATTTCTTCGCAATTATACCTAAAGTGCTTATTCACATTCTGCGTACAGAGTTGCAAGCAGGCAACCAGTTCATATATATTCATAGCGCGGTAATAGCACGTAGAAAAGAGTAATTAAAACCTTCCGTTACTGATTTATGGTCTCCTCTGCGCGGTTTGACTAGACCTGTAGTATGCAGTGACGTCAGATAAATTGAGATAATAATATAAGTTTTAATGTCAAAAAAATTGCTAATTTCTCAATATCAAAGAATACTTAGCACTTAGTTGAAAAAAGCCAACGTTCGATTTGTAACGAAACTACTATGTATACAAAATGGTGTTCATACAAGCATTTGGTTTTACCTGCTAAGAAATATCTTTAACGAGCTTATTTATCTCCCATAGTGGGGCAGTTAAACATTTTCTTGTCTACCTTATGTAAGACACTGTTTGATATAATATATGTATCAATAGATTTAAGCATAGGTACATAATATATATATATTAGCTGACCCGGCAAACGTTGTTCTGCCATATAAATTATTTCTAGTGAATATTTTGGTTGTTAAATAAAAAATAACGAATGTATCGTAAGTGTGTGGGGATGGGATATATGACAGAAAGAGGAATAGAGCGCTGTTGACGATGACCGCCGATAAAAACAAAAAAACATCAACCATTCATTTTCTCAATTCAAAATGAGTAATGATGTTCATAATGAATGAATTACCTGTGACAGGATCTCGTTGTTTAATGTTTATGCAATATCCGTCTTGTCCTTTCCAGAAAATTAGCGGATATTGGATAGCGTCGTATGAACGGTGTGTGTCAGCGATGAACTCCAGATTATTGTTTCTTCCTCGAATCACGATTTCTCGCGTCGATGTGCCGTCGCCAACCATGATTCCAGCAATGTCGTCAACAACAGGCGCATTGAATTGACGCATGTGCTCTCCAGCTGGTGTTTTATCAGGATTGATGACAATAGCGTGATTGTCACTTTGCAATTCGTGCATGTGTGCTTGGAAGAATTTCAATAATTCATTGTGCTCATTTATGCATTAGGCGAATTGAGGCTATTGTAACCGCAACGTGCATCCACATGATTGATGTCCTCACCGCCCATAAAGTAGATTTGTAAAAATTTATGTGGTTCGTTTGGCATTGGCAGCAATGAGCCTACTTTGTGGTATACTTGGCCTTTGATTTTGAACGTAGAATGGAATTGTTGACCATTTGCCGCAGTATTGTGAACTATTTCTGTTGTTCCGAACGAAGTCATTTGGAAGCATGAATTGAATGTGCGAATGGACTTCAGGAACAGGTTTGAATCTGGAACCGTGCCGATGAGCAAGCCGTTCAATGATTCTGGTGGTATCTCAATTTCTGGTAGTTGCACTTTTCCTGATGCGCAATACATCCCAGCTGACTCATGTTTGAATTTGAGCGCATGACAATGGGGACATTCTTTGTCCATAGCACCAATCAGCACTTTTGGATGAGCGGCATATTCAATATCTGGCTCGTACTTGAATGCGAGACGAAGGAACAAAACGGATGTAAATGTTCGATGTACTTGTTGGCGTTGTCGGTCATTTGCTCTGCGTGTGTTAACTACGAACCGGCGCGCTTGGCTCCTTTCCAATTGTCGTTGTTGATTTCGTTCAGCTCGTGCCTCTTCTGATTGGGATGCACGCAATTGCGACATGCTTACACGCACGTTTTTGTTATCTTGTTGGATTTGTTCGTCTGTTCTTTCTGCTCTACTATTTTGCACGTTTGTTGCTTTATTCGTTCGACGGCCCAAATGGCCCCCCTTGCGTCTTGCTGGCATTGTGCACTGTAATACACGCACATAAAAATAGATAAATTAAAATAAATCGTACAAAATTTTGCACGCACTGCGTTGTGATATGCCGAATGAAATGTCAAAATGACGCAACGCTTTTCTTGAATTCTTCTCGGACGTAGCTCCATCTGTCATTCAATAACATAAATAATTTTGTTCTGTTTGAAATACGAACGACGATTAAATTTGTTCATACAAAAATAATAAAATCGCGATTAAAAAATGGGAGGGCGGGGGTAGGAGAGTGAAAATTTTGGGTTATATGTATTTTTTGATGCAAAATAATAAAAAAAATACAAAAAAAAATTTTCAAAAAAATAAAAGAAAAATTTTTCTGGATAGAGATACCCTAATCACCTAGCGGTATGAAATATACTTGTTGACCTATTCTCATACCTAACAAATATACATAAAAAAATTCATAAAAATCGGTCTAGCCATTTCGGAGGAGTTCGACCACAAACATCGTGACACGAGATTTTTATATATATAGAGATATATATAGATTCTTTTTAACACTGCTCCATGAAGCTCGATAACAGTGGTTTAGTGAAATAATAGTTTAGTTGTAAAAATAAAACATCCACGCTTAGAAAAAATCACATAAATGAAATGAATCAAACCGGAGACCACAGATGAGAAATCTGTACATTACGCAGAAGGCTACGATATTATGCCTGTACCATATTGTCAATCCATTTCATCATTTAAATTATTATTATCTTATTGATTCTAAGCAGAGGAAGACCGTCTGTGCACTGAAGTGACCAAGTGAAAGAGCTGACTGGGGGGAGGCACCGTCCATTCTGCCCTGAGAGAAGCGGAAGATGGAGAAGGATGGAAAGTTTTGGTCGCTCAAAGGATGGCGAAATTCAAATGTGGTCACGATCCTCAGCCATGAGTGCACGACCAAGAAGAAGAAGATTAATTCTGATTGGCGTTCATTTCCGCAGACTGTACTTTACACATTATCAATTTTGTCCTACTGTTTATCTGCATAATAATCGCGTATTGTAATTACCGAAACATAAGTCCAATAATATTTTTTTTTTAAATAGTCACCATAGTTTTTGTACAATAGAAGATGGTAATAGGTACCAAGAAATTTTCCTCATTAAGTAGATACATTTTATTAGGGTCCTTACGCATATACATATTCATGATCCTATTATATTTTACAGCAAATAATGTAAACCACGAACCGTCCATGTACGAATGCTGCACATAAACAAGGGCGTAATAAGTCGTTTTAAAAATTAGCAATTCTAATTCACTTATTTACTTAATTTAAGCAACTATTTTTGCGCCGTGCTTTGTTAAGATAAAACGGCTATTTGTTACAGGGCATGAATATTTTTCGGCAATATAATTCAATATTTTTTCAACCTTACTTCTTTTAAATTTAAAAGCGTTTAAAAATATTTAATAATGCACGCAAACTACGTTCATTTATTTATTTTTCTTTTTTTATTAATTATGATATTATGAAAATCTTTGGACTGACCTTCTCAATCGAATAGGAAAAAAACTGAGAAGTTCTGCATAATATATCATAACTAGAAAACTACATTACCTCGGCCACATTATGATAGGACAAAAGTATAGCATTCCCCAACTTATCATCCAGGGATAGATCAACGGTAAGTCTATACTATAAAAATATTAAACGCTTCATTTCATAACTTAAGAATCTCCGAATATCGGTAGAAGTGCAGCTCCATTGAACTGTTCCGGGTATTAAATGATAACGCAAAGATTGCCTTGATAGTGGCCAATCTTTGCCATGGGATGGAACTATAAAAAGTTAGAATTAAAAGTAAGTTGATTATGTAAAATAGCTTCACTTTGTCGTATTTTCATGGGGTTGGTGCGTTGCGCCTGTTTTACTAACTAATTTTATACTGACAGCCAATTTTAGTACAAAATCCGTAAAGATAGCTTCACATTGTAAATGTTTGAGCATTCTTAGTATGAAAATTCAATGAAAAGCAGATTGATAATTTACAAACGACATCTCACCTGAATAAATTTAATGAGTCGTCGGGTTCAAAACCTCTTCGCTGAGGGTAACAATACCAAAAAATACAACTTTCGGTCACATTATATCCTCTGTCCCACGTTTCGAGAAAATTTGACGTTGAGGACGGTCTTCCTTAATAGTTATAGTAGAAATTGATCAGGTGAAGCCACTTAGTCGAGTACCTGAGATAATAAATAAACATATAAATCCAAAGAGGTAATAAATACTGTAGCAACGGCATAATATAGCGAAATAGCGGTTTCGAATATACTTGAAATATACGTCATAAAATATTTGAATCACTTTGCTAGTAAACCACTGATTTTTTTAAAGTTGTATGAACATAAAAAATTATAACTTTACATTTTTATCACTTTTATTGGTATTAATAATGTGTACATGGATATCGTATGGATTTTTATTAATCATTAAATTTAAAAGCAGCTTATATTTCATTATATCTAAAGATGTATAAAATATGTTATCCCTTAAGGGCAGACGTGCTCAGCGTAGGTCAAAATGGAGCTTTTATTGCATTTTCAAAGCATGATCCTGGATATTCCTTAAACGTTGTAGATAATCTATTCATATAATTTTGAAGCCTTATTGTCCTTTATATTTATTTTAAATATTTGGTGACTGCATAAAGTATTTTTATTACATAAAATAGTATTCTTTTAAGCCTCTTGCTCTAATGTTTTAGAATATAGTCATATTTCAGTACATGCATGTGCAGTGATGTTAAGATTTTTTACTTTTATTAATTTTTAAACGCATTTATATAACCATTAGTATAATTTATGTCGACATTATTATAGTGAAATATTTACGATAAAAAATTATATTGATAATCTCTGTGATCCCAAATTTTACAAGAATTAGGCATTGACATTGTTTTTTTGAAATACGCCATTTCTTTTGGCATTCCCCAGTGGTTAAGCTACAACATACGGCCGTAGCCATAAATTGACAAACTATAATTGAAGTAGGGAGTAAAATGATGTTAACGCACGTATTTGAACATGTACCTAACCGATTTTTTTTAAACGGTACATGTTATGGCGTATTTCAAAAAAACACTACCTTATTCTTAGGTCAATAATTATTATAAAGCAATCATTATTCGTAGGATGTTTATCACACTTGAATGGTCAAAGACATAGCTTATAATTAGTATCTTTAAAATTATCTTCAAATGTGTTAATCTTGCCCATTTTTTGATCTACAACGTTTAAGGAATGTCCAGGATCATGCTTTGAAAATGCAATAAAAGCTTCATTTTTACCTACGCTGAGCATGTCCCCCCTTAATATTTTAGATGATACAACATTAATATGTATTAATAATTATCAATAATTAAAGCTACAATGAATGTGATTCTCAAAATGCGATATAAAATCTACACATATCTAAGTAATACTCAGTTGATTACAATAATACGAAACACACACCATTTTAGTGCCCAAACCGACGACGGCCCGGAAATTCACATATGATGCTAATGTTAATCATAGAGTACCTACACAGAGGACACACACCCTCTTATTACATGCACAAGGGGTCGCTTTTGGGAAAGTTAATAGCATCCAAATGAGGGTGGAGTGAACAGTGCGCGTTTATAATCCGATGCTCGCATTCTAGTCAGCTCGTTAGTAGCGGCCGTGTAATTGCCCTCGCTAATTACTGATTTTTATCACTATGTGGTACTGCAGTCGCCGCTAGCTGGCATGCCAAATGGGTGCCAAGGTTGTTCTTTCTACTGCCTACTTGTTTCAGGAAAAATCTGATTGCTTAAATGCGAAAGCTCATAATAATTTTGTACCACTCCGTATTTAGCTGTGCGTGTTGTGTTTTTCATAAACTTTCCCACACAGATAACAATGCTTCAATACATAAAAGTGGTATATATATAGATACTTTTTAATGAGAATATCTACCGTTCAGATAATATAAATACCAGTATAATATCAAAAGAAAACTATTGATACCAAACTATTGATATAATATAGTTATTGAAGTATTGGGGAACCATTAATAAAATTTAATAATATTATTTGTACTATACACAGTTGGTGGCTTCGATTATACTGTTCAATGATTAATAAGCACTGCCATATTCTGTATATTAATTTTTACATACTCTTGTAATAGGGATTTTATTTAACTGTATTTTTATACAAATGTAGCGATCAATGACTCTTGTGAGAACTATTTATTATTATATGCTTTATTCACATGCCATCAGCGGTATCAGTTAGTGAGTTAGTGAGAAACACTGACGGTGAAAATAAGATTGTTTAGTACATACATTTTTAGCATACAAATTTTACACGAATCTTATTAGCAATTATTGCAAATAGGAACTTCTACCTCGGTAATATGTATTAATATTTTTTTTGTTAAAATGAATTTTTCACCGAAAGCATGGGTCACTGAGTGTTAGCATTATTCAATCGTGAGAGGTTCAATAAATAGGCTATCATGCTTGAATGAATATCTCACTCCGCTTTTGTATTGATCGTGAAACAGTCACTCTATATCAGTAACTCGGTATCGCCAAGCCTCGGGCTACATATCTCACTAGTTTTTATATGTTATATTATCGACTTTATTGTACATATGTAAACTTTACTTGTCAATTCGGAAATAAACTCGCCATCTCCACCAGCAACTACAAGTCAGTCTCCACTCATCGCTGCTCCTCCATTATCTACCAAACACATACCTGTAGCCCCAAAGTGGAGATACCGACACCCAATTTTTTTACCCGTATTCTTATATTATATTCTTAATTAAGTTGGAATCCAGTATAATATACTTTGTATTCCAAATAGTTACGATTACATCCGCTGAGCTAGACATTCTTAACAAATGTGAAAAATATATTATTGCAGTTGGTATTAAAAATAATGATTATTTTATCGTAGATATGAACAAAAAGTAATTGAATATAATACAATAAATAGTATATGTATGTTAGGCTATATAAACTAAGTGTCATTAATTACTACATATGGGTATGTGAATGAAACTGGTCACATTATCTTATTAAATTATTGTTATGTTATGTGCTGATAATTATAATAGGTATGTAATAAAATTATATGATGGGCACTAATAAATATCTATATATTGACTAGTACAATTAAAAATTGTAAGGAATTATCAAACAAATCCTTTAAACTGCTGATGAGATTAAAATCTAGTACGAATAATGAAATTTAAATAGATTTTGTTGCACTGAACGTTTTCTTCGATTCATATATCTGTAGCCGACGGCCTATTAGCCGTTGACTAATTTACGGTAGGACGATTAGTGAAAAATTAATAATTTTGAGATAGATATACAGTTGTACTAGATACTGTGAGCTCTTTCTATTGGTCAATTCAAACTATTAAAATGATGGTAATATCTGACATTTTGCTCAATTAACCTATATTAATGAGATTCTAAAGACTCGACGAGTATAAGTAACATAATATGATTAAAATAATTACAAGATAAAAAGAACTTTTTATATACTACGTTTTTAAATTTTCTGTTGAATCATATAAACTTGACAATTCTATGTATTAATAATTTAGGACAAATAACGCAATAATTGTCAACAAATTTTATTTTGCAACAAACAAACAAATATAGAATACTGAAATGTCATTTTGATTTCCATATTAACGCACGTATATATTAATAATTTAGTTGCTAGGACCACCCCCTTAGAAACCAATAATAGTAGATTAGATTACGGATTTCTTCCAAAATAACTTTTCATACAAAACAGAATTTACTGAAAATGAATTCAATTCTACTTAAAGATGGTTAATAGCATTAAAAGAATGCATTGGCATCGTGTTCTAATATATTCTAAAAGTTTCAAATGTCTAGCTAGTCAGAAAATTGGTTAAAATCGATTGCAAGATTTGTAGTGGATAAACAACCACCGGACAAACAAGAACACGAGCTAAGAAAAACTTGGTAAAATAGCAGTTGTCACAATACTTCTTACATATTTACACATAAAAAAGCATACAAGTATATAATTGATTTATGAAAAGATTTAAACATTTTCCCCAACATCGGAGTACATTTGATAATAAAAAATAATTTGAAAACAATTAAAACATTGAAACAAGTTATGTTAAATCGATGTACTCTATTTTATTACCGGTACATGTTTATTTGATTATGAGCATGTAATTTGTTTGAACCTTTAATTATTGGAATCATTGAAAGTTCAAGCTTCTGATGCTAAATATCAATTCCGCACTTTTTAAACCGATGTCGTTTTCGTCGACTATGATAATAATATACTTAATTAATCCAAATGTCTCAGCTAATGAAAACTGATAATTACATATAAGTAAAAAAAAAACTATTTATTTAACAAGAGTAGCTTCAAGGTATGAACTGTTAATAAAATGATATTATGCATTTACATTTTAAATAATTACAAGATAAAAATAACTTTTTATATACCGCGTTTTTAAATTTTCTGTTGAATCATATAAACATGAAAATTCTTTGTATTAATAAATACTTTTTTTGTACTTGATAGAAATACTGAATAAATATAGAATACTGAAATGTCATTTTGACATTTCATATTGATTTCCATAGTAACGCACTTTTATATTAATAATTTAGTTGCTAGGACCCCCTTAGCAACCAACAGTAATAACTTTCCATACAAAACAGAATTAACTGAAAATGAATTCAATTCTGCTTAAAAATGGCTAAAAGTATTAAAAGAATGCATTGTTGTCGTGTTCTGATATATTCTAAAAGTTTCAAATGTCTAGCTAGTCGGGAAGTAAGTAAAAAATCTTCAATCGTCCAATAAAAATCTTGGACAAACAAGAAAAAAATTATATTGGACACAATAAAAAATCTATACCGGACAAACAAGAATACGACCTAATAAAAACGTGGTAAAATTGAAATATTTTAAAGTATATTGACTGGTTGATTAAACTTACAGAGGTGTAGTTACAGAACCGTTAGCCAGTGGATTGTCCGTCCCTCCACCTAACCTCCCCCCTGCAGTTTTGCTGATACAATCAGCAACGTTCAAAAACAGAAAAGGCAATTAAGCGCGCGGATATGCTCATGAGTGCCAGTGAAGGGCGCAGGAAATGCGGGGAGAGGGGCTTAAGGGTTGAATATGAACTGGTATTAAATTTTTTAATTAAGCGCCCATCGCAAATTCATAGCGTATTTACCTGACACTAACACAATCATGATTACACGCAATTGACCACTCGCATTTAATATTTCAATTTAAACTTAGGCACTTTATTATTGTATAATGTATACTAGTTTTCAGATAATATGTTAACTATTTACTGGTTTATACATTTTTACTGAAATCTGATTTGTTTCAAATAAATATAATTATGTTAACTGACAATTTTTGGTTGAGAGCCATTTTAGTCATTAAAATAAAATAATAGCTTAGTGTATAATATTTCATAGTCTACTACAATTTTAATACTTTTATAATTTATATTATTTATATAATTTCAATAGTTTTTAGTAGTATTCTAATGCTGGTCTTCACAATCGGCCAAGTTTGGCAAATTTTACTTGCGTGGTGCTCACTATTGTGAAGAAGGTGACCTTTACACCGGCCGTAAAATATTTGGCGTCTATCGATACAGTGTCAGTATTTCAACACGTATTGAAGAGTACCAATTGCCAACATTTGCTTGACTTGTAGATAATGAGTAAGTGATATTTGAATTCCAGGATTTTTAAAAAAATATCAAGAATGGGAAAAATTATCGGTGTAACTTAATCAATTTGGTGTAAACTCGAATCATTGAATATTCTAAAGAAGGTACAAAAATTGTATTATTAAACGTGTTTATGTTAAAACAAAAAGTGAAAAAAAATAACACACCCGCTCCCAAGCGGAGCATATTATATATTAACATATTTTTTTTACGATTAATGATTATCTGTCATTTTCCAAACAATTGAGATAATGCACTGAATCAAAAACAGATTGAAAATTAACACGCATCATTGCCAGCCACGTCGTCAAGTCTGTTAACCACGGCTTTACTGATGGCCGCTATACTAACCGGGCCACCGTGAGTTGATGTGGGAAATAAAACTATTTTTTATTATCATAATGATCATTTTCTTCAGTATCGCAGTAAGTAGGAAATATTTTTTTGAAAAAGTACGACAAAAATCTCTTTTCACTACATAGCATTTAAATAAATAGAATATATAGGACCAATCTTCAAACTCTAAAAAATATGTTTTCTAATTGGCTTTACAACCTGATATAAATTTTGTCTGTCTCACGAAGACGTTTAATATCAGATTTTTGTTTTACAAGAAAATTATTTTGGCCACTTTCTTGGCCATGCTCTGGGTCAAAACACACAATCGAAAAACGTCATGTAAATTTTCCAAACCTGCGGGTCTATTCTATACACAAGGCTGCTCTCTGCCGATACAACGGTTAACTAGGATAGGTTTGTATCCAAGTATTAGCACTTAATGTAACAATTACAATAAGTTGATTGTAATTGTTACAATAAGAGTTATATTTTAACAGCACCTCTCTTAGCTGTGATACAATTTAGAGCAAGATATACTGCTTTGACTGTTTAGACGGCTAACTTATTATAACAATTATAATACCTCAATACATAATATGTAATAAATAGTATCACTTTAGCGGTCGATAGTCGCCTTGTGTATAGAATAGACACGCTGGAATTAAAAAACTAGACTCACGACTTTATAAACCGAAATTTTACAGCTCTCTATTTAGGTACAAAGATATGTATATTGTACTTATTATCTTTCTCATAAATTCATAGAACAATATTGTTTACTAAATATGACCATTCACGTGAAAAAGTTATTACTAATTTCCATGCGCCTACTTCAAATAGATAATGAAACAATTACAAAATAAAAAGAACTTTTTATATACAACGTTTTTAAATTTTCTGTTGAATCATATAAACTTGACTTGACTAGCGTATTTATTATTAACATGTCATATTGATTTCCATAGTAACGCACGTATATTTTAATAATTTAGTTGCTAGGACCCCAGACCCCTGGCAACCAATAATGGTGTCGAAATAACTTTTCATACACAGCAGAATTAACTGAAAACGAACTCAATTCTAATTAAAGATGGCTGAAAGTGCATTGGCATCGTGTTCTGATATATTCTAAAAGTTTCAAATGTCTAGCTAGTCGGGAAGTTAGTTAAAATCGATTGCAAGATTTGTACCGGACGAAGAACCACCGAAATAATAAGAATACGAGCTAAGAAAAACGTTGTAATAAAATATAAAACACTATAATATAATTTGTTATATTATTTCAATTTCAAAATAACACAAATTATGTTGATGTCAATCCGTGGAAATCCCATAACGCTGCGGTCGAATATGTAAATTATCGGTAATAATTAGGTTTCGCCTGCATTATTAGTGTTGATTAATTATTGGCGCAGATAATATCGGATTGTTTTCCGATAGCGATATGCGGGCTCGAATTCAATAGGCACCGCGATACAGGTATGCGCGTACGCTATTATTTCCTACATAGATTTGCGCACAGAACAATACACCTGTCCGGACAAAGCGGCCGAAATTAATTTTACGGCGACTGATAAACACGGAGAATTGAGATTTTATACATTTATTTTGATATCTCGGTGACGTTAGCTGGGCGAACATTTTATATTTTAACTACTATTCACATAACTAACATTCAATTTTGATAGATTCATTTTAATGTTCGTTAGAATACAAACTATCGGATTTGACTCATTTCAAAATAACTTTTTAAAAAATTGGTAGCTATTACACAAACAATAATAGACCATAATCCAAATCATACTTATATCGGGCAATATAATAAATAATTTATGCTAAAAGGTTAATTTTATAATTCGCCTTATGATTATTGATATCATGATATATCTACCTACCACTACATTTCACAAAGGATCTTTTAATGGATTTTTAGGTTACATGTAAGTTGGACGTATGCAGTTCATCGTGGGACACTTATTCGTGCGCCGCAGTACGTGAAACATGAGTTCGTATAACATTTTATCAAATGACGAGTTCTTCGTTAAACATTTCACCGTGGAATACATTTGTACGTATCTTACAAAATGCGGCGATAGTTTGCAAATAGTACTATTCCAATTAGATTAACCCTAACCTAACCTAGTAAAGACATCTCATAAACTTCGCCACATGTTGTAGCATACGTCCAAATATACTCCACGGTGAAATGTTCAACGAAGAACTCGTCATTTGATTAAATGTTGCACGAACTCATGTTTCACATACTGCGGCGCACGAATAAATGACCTGCGGTGAACTGTTGACAAACAAATTTCCGGATACGGATTTTTTAT
This sequence comes from Rhyacophila brunnea, assembly GCF_057557595.1. Classification (NCBI taxonomy): domain Eukaryota; kingdom Metazoa; phylum Arthropoda; class Insecta; order Trichoptera; family Rhyacophilidae; genus Rhyacophila; species Rhyacophila brunnea. The sequence continues at coordinate 24,006,125 of NW_028233350.1, forward strand.
CCCAACATTTATGCTAATTTTTGATGATTTTGGTAATGGTTTCACTTCCAATGACACTTGGTGTAATATAATTCCATATACCTACTTACCTACCTGTAGTTAGTTGGCGAATCGCAGATACAAATTATATTATCAGCCCTCAAGTGGAAAATTTTACGAACCGGAGCGCTGGTTTATTTTCTGAAAATATTAACATAGTTATCTAATTTTATGTGCATTTCATAAAAATAAGTGTATTAGATTTTTTGTGCAATGGTCTATCTAGCTCAAACGGTAAAATTTATTTTTCACGAGACGGAGTGATAATTTTGGAAATTTCACGAACCGGAACGGCGCTCTGGTCATTTCGCGTCGTGAATTAGATCTTTTGAGAGTACATCCATGTACTATTGGTTGAATGGAAAGAATCTCTTATTATGACCTGGTTTTCACGACAATCAATAATTACTTCGCTTTTTGTAAATTTGCTGCATCATACGGCGAGAAAATCAAAGTTACAATAGGATAGGTAAAAATACATACTTCTATCCATGAATCAGTGTCATAGAATATTCTTATTAGAGTACGTTTATGCCACAGTAAATACCTACCTGTAAGAGATGTGAAGAGTGAGTATCAGTTTGTTAGTAAAATGAAAGCATCTGTATTAAAAAAAAAACTATCAAAAATGTAGTGTTTTTGAGTAACCCCTAGTGATTCCTGATTACGATTTATTTTGTAATAATGGAATTCAAGAAATAATATTTTTGATATAACTTATACCTATAAGATAAATGAAATAATAAGTAAATTATTGATTAATGCAGATTATATATCTAAGTTTGCTTTAGAAATAATAAACCGTAATAAGTCTATTGTATCTTACTTCTAAAGTTTTTTTTTTAAGGAAATCGATAACTGATGGGTGATATAACAAAATTTATAAATACCATCCAAGATAGATTGCTACTTGACATAAAAATGAAATTAATTTTGTACCCCAAAGTGATACAAAATTTTTATAAATACTGTGTTGTTTTTTTCAGTATTTTTGTGTTAAGAGGATTTTATTGTTTTCTGTATAAATAAAAAAATATAATTAGGTAATGTTATTTTTATAGTACTTAACTACATCGTGGGCTACACAATTGATTATTTTAATAATTTCGTTTTATCGCTGTTAAAAACGTGACCTGTAAAAATAAACAAAAAACAAATCAGAATAAAAATAATTTTGGTAAAATTCCACAAAAAAATATCCCAAATATCAATCAAAGTGTTTCATAACAGAATAATTTCATGTATTAACGGTTCCTAAGCGTGGTCCAGGTATTCGTATGAAATGGACCCGCGGGACGCGAGAATTAATATTTGATTAGTAATTATTCCAGTAATTAGTCGGGCAATTTACGATCACATTGCAGAGTGTACCTATATGAAAGCATACAGCTATAATCAACGTACACCTGAATATTATTTGATTAAATATAGGGCTACTAAAATTATATTTTTAGGTGAGATTTTTAAAATCTTCATAACCTTATCACTTATCATTTATATTATAATTCACACCGTATTGTATAAAAAAATATTATGATTGCAGTCATTGCAGTAGCATTTTTAAGCCAAATCTGTTCATCACTTGGTATTCACGGTATAAATATAATTAAATGTAAATCTGACACCTTATAGAGGCACTTAGCGGAAAATATTCGAAGCTTGCAATTTTACACTCTTTTTTTATGTGTTTTAATAATTAATAAATACATAGGTATTTGAAAATATTAAAAAATATTTTTTATTTAAAGTTAAATGTATACTATTACAAAAAAGTTATAAAATGTTTAATAAAGGATCCCATTTTAAATGTAATTACATACCTATTATCTTATGGTCATGTTTTACGATCATAAAGTGTCCTTGAATGCGTGTGAACCATTTTTTTTTTCATTATTGGGCCAGAAAGGTGGAATTTTTAGGGAACCGCGCACGGCATGGTACGATTGGCCATGTCATGTTCACTTCTTGCTAACCGTGTCGTTCGGTAATGTTATAGTACGACGTTCCTTGTTACTCACGTTTGGGTTACCATTTTAGAGTAATTGTTCTAAAATGTTCAATGCATTTATTATCGATTATATAAATTCACTTCGTGTTCGTTGCGATCGGTTTTGTATATCGTTGTTGATTGGTTGCTATGGTTTCCTACTCTTATATTTTCCGCCTATCTCCGGTGCTACCACTTGTACTCGTTTAATCATCAGAACCTTTATTATTTTAATGCAATGGCGTAGAAAGATAATGTTGTGATGAATTAATACCAACTATGTAAATACGGAGTCTGTTGAAAGATGTTGATAATAGCTTCAATATTTCTATTGTCAAACGTATTTGTTTGTAATGAGATAATTATTTTTATATTTTATTTGTGTGTGAATATAATTTTGTGAAATGAATTTTACTTCAATAATAAAACATTTTATTGAATATAAATTCCCATATTAATAGCACGAAAACGTATTTTTCCTCACTTTTTTTTAAAATTTATTATATTTTTATATCTCAAAACTAATCACAACAAAACGATTGCAAAGTTTTCAAATCAATTATGTATCTCAATTTATTATAAAATAATATTTTTTGAAATGATTTGTATTTTCAACCTCTTGGGTATCAAAAATATTTCTTGGTACTATACGAGATTTTACCATACTTTCCAAACATTAAATATTATGGATTAGTGTGTAAAACAAAATTCTTACGTTGGTGCCTCAAACATTTTTCAGACAACATTTTTTTACATTTATTTTAGTAAACATGGATTCGAAAGATCGGTTTATAGCTCAAAATAGTTACCATCATAAAATAACACAAATAACGTAGAGTTAACCGTTTAATCTATTACTATGTATATTATATTTAGTATATTTTATTTAATCTAATATTATATCTTTTCACCATCAATTTTAAAAAAGTCCATGTGAATTTAAGTTATATACTTATAAAAAGCTAGTAGAAATAGTTTTTAAATTTTATTGTTCATAAACATATTTTTCAGAAAGAGGATGCTTATTACATAATATGAGATATAACATTTTAATTTGAAATAAGTCAGTTGTTAGCCCTTGTCATCTAGTGGCATACTGACGTTTCAATTCTAAACGCCAGCGGTAATCATGTTCAATATTCATAATTAATTGAAATATGGTGTCTCGTATAACGTACAATTAAAAACCAGACCATATAAATTGGGACTGATCAATAGGCAGGCTGTTTGCTAATAATTATTACTGCAAACACAATTGGTACTTGAGATGATTGATTAATTGGCTCTGACTAATTCTGATCGTAAATAGGCATTGTGATTAAATTAGGCAAATACCTACCACTATAATTAATTATTTGTAGATACCTACTAATTTTATTATATTTAAATAATATAAATATTATATCAAAAAAATTATGAACCCATTCGGAATAGATATAAATAATATGGTAATGGCTTGCAGTGGCGAAGAGTAACTTTTGGAAGTACGTAGGCTATGAGGAGGATAGTGCATAGGTAGGTACTTGTCAGTTTATGTACGGAACCTAATATGATAGTACTACTGAAAACTAATAAATTTAAACATGGAATAATATCGTAAGATTAAGAAGATAGATTATGTTATTAAACTAATTAAGTCCTAAACAAGATAAAAAAATAATTTTATTTCTCAAAACATATTCATTATAATCTCCTATATATTATTATAGAGATTTTGGAAAACGCACCGCCAGCTCATTTAAACGACATTTTATTGTTATTTTTATATCTTCACTTCGAAATGTGCGCTACCGATTGAATTGAACACATTTCAGAAATTTTCCATGATTTCACAGGTACGTGACGTCTGTATCCGATATTTTGTTACATACCGTATACGATCGCCATATTTACCGTTGACGCCTAACAAAATTACATGTTCGTCGCTTAATACCTTATAATCCTTTATTGACAGATAGAACTAATTATTTTTATTCAAATATCACCTTGGCACACATTGGCGCACTTAATTTTTTTGCGGTGAAAAAACTATAATTTTGGAACGATTCGAAATCCTCGCATCGTCTGAAAACGCCCCCACTGGAATTATTCCATAGATAACGTAATTGTATTCCAAATTGATTTTTTTTAAATACTTCTTTGTGGCTGTTCACACACTATTTTTTATTGAATAATTACCTAAAGGCTACTAATTTCCATAGATTACAATATAGTCATATTAATATGGCAAATTTGAATTTACTGAAGGAATGAAAGATTTTTTTTTAAATTTTATTAATCAATCTGATATTACTACGTTAAAGACAACATAACAACAGGTCATATAATTATTATAATATCTACATATTTATACCAATCCACTACGGGCTACCGCTCCGCAACCTAATGCTACTCCTGTTAGCGATGATGCCCACAGAACGCGTCGGGCGCGCGAAGTCCGCGTATGCAGTGTTTATTCATAACCATAATCACACGTCTCTTCCCGCGCATTACCCTTCACCTATGTTATAAGCGGCCCAAGCAGCACAAAATAAATATTATTACAGCGCCTCTCATAACAAAGCAATAAACATATTATATTATTTCGGGGCTTGTAATTAAAATTTACGATGACATTATTCAACCAGCGATAAACTGAACACGCAATAAAATAAAACAATGACTTCTCTGTAATTAAATAATTGCTTTCCGCCCGTCGATCGACAATGCCTCGCGCAGCGTGTTTTTACTCGCTGTGTTCAATGAATGGACTCCATTGTATTTTCTTTCATTCGTATCGCCGAGAAGCGGTGATTCGCGAAAAAACGATGATTCATGCGGCGCGCGCGTAAAATGCGTCGTCAAATCCAGTGGGCGCTGGCGTATTTGATTACGTTGTATTTTCGTTGATTTACGCGCCACTTGTAGAAATTTTGCGCGAGCGCCGCACTCGCTGCGTCAATGGGCTTTATGCCTTAGATATACGAATTGTTATAGGTAGTTATCAAAATTTGTGATATTGTATAATATCTACTATTTTCATCATCCTTATCATCATCAATCTGGATCTATCCACTGCTGGATGAAGGCCTCCTCAACCTTATTCTACTCCTTACTTACACATGAATTGTTATTATTATCAAAATTGATGATATTATAATATTATTTACCTATCTATATATAATGCCACTATTATTACGAGCCTCAATCAATCCACTGCTGGATGAAGGCCTCTTTACGTTGATTGTATTCTTGACAGTCTTAAATGAATTTCTATAATTATTAAAAATGCTAATGTTATTAATTTATCTACATATTCATATCGTCATCATCATCATCATCATCATCAACCAGGATCAATCCACTGCTGGATGAAGGGTTTTGTAACGTGATTCTACTACTATCGGTTTAACGAATTTGTGATATTATACCTATTTCTATCATTCTTATTATCATCGACCAGAACCAATCCACTGCTGGATAAAGGCCTCCCATAGCCTGATTATACCTCTTTCTGTCATTTGAATTGTTGCATTTATCAAAATTGGTGATATTATATTATATCTATTTATAATGCCATTATCATCATGAGCCTGAATCAATCCACTAGTGGATAAAGGCCTCTCTAAGTTGTTTGTATTTCTATCGGTCATATGAATTGCTATATTTATAAAAATTGCTGATGTTATATTTACCCATTCATAATATCGTCATTATCATCATCAACCAAGATGAATCCACTGCTGGATGAAGGTTATCTCAACCTAATTCTACTCTTCTTGGTCATATAAACTGCTATTTTTTTAAATTTGTAATTTTATATACATATCCATTTATATTGTCACTATCTTCATCAATTTGTATCAATCCACTGCTGGATGAAAGCCTCTTTAAGCTGATTCCACATCTTTAGGTCTTATAAATTCCTATTCTTATCAGAATTGGTCTATTCCTCTCAGATATAATATGTATTGCTTTATTATGTATCAACATTTTGTTTCGATATGAATGTCCCGCATCGGGAAACTATGTTGTTTAAGGTTAATTTTTAATTCAAAATTTGATTTTTAAATATTATTCTATGGCTGCAAAAGCATTTTATTTTAATAGACAATGAAACAATATGTTTAAATTTGTTTTTTACGCTGCTAACCTTTTTCTATTATCTAAATGGGACCCGAAAGAAATTAATATTCGCGTTATATTGGAACGCTATTTATATTATTCATATATATCTGTATATTCGAATCATTGAGATGTATAATTATTTTTCATATTTAAATACACACACCTACACATATATTGTATTAAAATTAAAATGTCAGTGGCTTTCTACTAGGTTTCTACTACAGTTAGCTGTTCTACTAGGCCAAGTAGCCTGCGGTGGTGTCAGACGATATAGTGAAGGCTAAACTCCAGAATAAACTACGCATATGACCCCAAATTTATATTGGCAGTAACGATTTGCAAATCGTAAAACTGACAAATCAGCGAAATCTGAGGTGAATGAAAATTCATCCCGAATGGAAAACTATGGCGCCGTCTATGCATACTTCACAATATTATATTACTATCCAACACCGCCAAGCCGTCAGTAAGACCTAGCGAGACGGACTAATTTAATGCCGCAAAAAACTTTTTTTTAAATTTTAAACACCTCAGGTTAAACATAAATATAAGAAATAAGTCTCATGAATGAGAGGCGAATTGATAGCTTAGATACGAAACACTCACCCAAAAAGTGAACGACGCGAGTCCCACTCTGTCCAACTTTTTTTCTAATTTTTTTTAATATGTATGTTTATGAGATTTTTAAAAATTGTGCTTTTTTATTATTTGCTTGAAGACTTATAATGTAATACCATCAGCTTGAGTAAAAATTTGCCGATCTGTTACGATAATTTACCGGTAGATGCCACGACATTATACTCAAAATCATGATAAATTTATGTACGTATTATTACAACCTTTGAACGTATTAATAATAAAATATAATAATATTATGTATCGGTGCAATCTGTTACTGATATAATGTAATAATCTAAATAATTACCTAGCAAGGAGTCATTGCTACTGGTGGCCCCAATTTAAGGGCAGATACAGTGTTGCCAACCGTACTATAATTATAGTATTTGTACTATAATTTTGGTCCGCGTACTATGTACGATATAAAACAGGTATAGTACGCCCAAAATACTATAATTTTTAATATCGGAAAAAAGTACTAAAATTTCGATATATCCGTTAAATAAATTGTTGCAAAGCACTATAATTTTGCAATATAAGAAGTTTTAGTGAACTTGGAAAGAGGTACCTAAATAAAAAGGGGTCTCGGAGTTTCTCAAATTCTCCGTTATTCTTTTTTCCGAGAAACAAAAAACCTATACATTTTCAACAGATAACATAGCGTTTCCCCAAATACTATAATTTTGGAGGCTCTGTACTATAATTCCACTTTGAAAAGATGGCAACACTAAGCAGGTACTATTGTTTTTTGTGATACTTAGGTACATTACATTTTTCCACGCTTATATTTAAGATATTTTTAATAGGTACACCAATTTCATTGATCAGCAATCGAATTAATAGATTTTATAATTATTACAGTCCAATATATTGACACTTCATTATGGCCACTGCAACCAGCTCGAGAAATCTAAAAAAGAGAAGAACCAAAATACAATGACATCTTAAATAATTGTTAGCAAACATGTATACATAAGTACCTATATTTTCTTTTTAATATTTTCTTTCGTCATGTTTGTTTTAGTTTTCATTTGGCACGCCCGCCACGAAATCGTTCGGGATACCACTAACGACATAGAATGCGAATAAATTTCATTGAAATTCACTTTATGGTCGTAACCCCATAACCCTGTCATATATGTTTCTTCTTATCTCTGTTAGATGGCGACACTGCATGCGTTGCCAGAAAACACCCTTACGTGAGCCAGTCGTAGAGTATTCTGCCGATAAGATAAAATTCATTTGTGGTAATTTAAAAAATTGCATTTTTCTCTTCTCAAAAAAAGTGAATGTTTCTAATATGGCTACATTTATTATTACATCATGTATGCAAGAATGGAAGTAATAACTAGTAACTAATAATAATAAATAATTACAAGATAAAAATAACTTTTTATATACCTACGTTTTTAAATTTTCTGTTGAATCATATAAACTTGACTTGACTAGCTTAAAAGGTAAAAAAAATTGAATTTGATAGAAATAATACTGAAGTGTCATTTTGACGCTCATATTGATTTCCATAGTAACGCACGTATATATTAATAATTTCCTAGCAACCAATAATAGTGGATTGGATTACGGATTTCTTCCGAAATAACTTTTCATACAAAACAGAATTAACTGAAAATGAATTTAATTCTACTTAAAGATGGCTAAAAGTATTAAAAAAATGTATTGGCATCGTATTCTGATATATTCTAAAAGTTTCAAATGTCTAACTAGTCGGGAAGTTAGTTAAGATCAAAGAGATTAAAGATCTCACGCTAAAAATATTTTAGAAACTTAATAGGAGTTTTAAAAAATTGGATTCTATGAATAATATTTTAATAATATGCTTAACCCATAAATAATGCTTATTTTTAATTTTCTGAATTTTTCTCTTAATGATCAGATATTATAATACAATAAAAATATATTTTTTTATAATTTGGGCTTTCAATAATACAAAACACACTGAAATCAATGATTTTTTTTTATCAAACAACTAAATATTGTACTTCGCTATATATATATATATATATATATATATATATATATATATATATATATATATATATATAACATAAATGTCCCTTCTCTTATTTATATCGTATGAATTAAAATAAAACAAATACACCACTTAATTCACAAATCTTATGAAGATAACGCATATTTTAATAATTGAAATACTTAATATATTATTACACAGAATTGATTGTTGGTATCATTAAACTGCTGAACACATTATAACAAAAACTTGAATTAGTTAATTATATAATTTTATTACTTTTTAAACCTTTATGAATTTAATTATAATGATACATCATAATATCGTCGCCTGGGGAACTGTAGATCTAAAAAACACAGTATTTAGATATTGAGGTTTGAAAGAAATTCATTATTATATATATATATTCTTAGTAAAATTAAAACTTGGTTATCATCTCATATATTATTTTAGAAAATCTGAAGGCATACGGCCTTATATTTCTTCAGTAACATATTTTTATTAAATTGTTTGAGTTATATTTAGTAAGACATGTATGTTACCCCAGTTTAACATTAAACATAGTGGGATCTTTTATTCAATGTTATAGTGGTATATTTCTCATAAAAAGAAACTTTACTAGTAAAACCAAATATCTCAGTACAGCATTCAACACTATGAAAAATAACAAATGTTATAAGCAGATAAAAAAAATCTTTTTCTCAGGCTTCTTTCTCAGGCATCTTCTTTCTCAGGTTCTCAGGCGACGATATTTTATTCTCTTAATCTTCAAAACAGAATATAAATTCGTTAAAATACGAAATCCCAAAGTCGTTTCTATAATATTAGACACTACAATACACAATATTATTATTGACCACAAACTAATCGATTTGGTATGTTATTAACGTCATATATGGTTTTGGTAAAATCAAAATTGAAATTCCCCATCGATACAGATGTGAGAATGTCGCGACGCGATACGTAATATTTGCGGCGACGGATTCCTGTAACACTATAATTAATTAATCCAAATATCTGACCTGCGGTACAAATGCCACTCCCCCTACAATACTACATAGCAAGGTAATTATTACAAATATGCACATGACGGTAAATACCTAAATAGAGTAAGTCGAGGTACCTAAGTTTAACCGTTGTTTAACCCTCTTAAAACTCTTTTATGTATTTAGTTATTAATTGTATGATTTAAAATGGTACATCGGATACACTGACCCTATTATTACCATGTTTTTATTAGCTCGTATTCTTTTTGTCCCGTACAGATATTTTCTTGTTTGTCCAAGATTTTTAACTAACTTCCCGACTAGCTAGACATTTGAAACTTTTAGACATCAGAACACGACGACAATGCATTCTTTTAATACTTTTGGCCATCTTTAAGCAGAATTGAATTCATTTTCATTTAATTCTGTTTTGTATGTTTCGGAAAAAATTCGTTAAAAGTAATATTTACTACTCACTATTATTGGTTGCTAAGTAGGTCCTAGCAACTAAATTATTAATATATACGTGCGTTACTATGGAAATCAATATGAAATGTCAAAATGACATTTCAGTATTCTATATTTATTAATACATAGAATTGTCAAGTATATATTATGATTCAACAGAAAATTTAAAAACGTGGTATATAAAAAGTTCTTTTTATCTTGTAATTATTATGAAACAAAATTGGTTACTATATTGTTATGGTATGGATTTTGGATAATAAAAAGTATTACTAGATTTAATTATTATTTTATTATTTTCCACCGTAAATTAACATAATAATCACATAATACATACTGTATAATTAAGAAGTTAGATATATAGCAGTTGTTTTATTGATTTATATGTGAAGAATGGGATGGGGGAGCCACTGTCGAAAACTATCCATTCAAGACTCGTAACTGGACAAAATCTGACATTCGAATGATTTTTCAAAATGGCGTCCTATGGTAGTTCTTAGTTCCATTTTTGGCCATTCTACAGATAAGTTTGTAGGTCTGTAAGAATTTTCAATAATAAACAAAAGAAAATCCGTTGGGAAAATTTGAATTAGACAAAAACTAAAACAAATCATCTATATGTGCTATAACGTGTGACTCATTCAAGACTGCGACTGAATTTAGAGTATGCATAACAATTATATATACGAAAATTACGTTCTTATATGTAACGGGTCTAATGTCAATATGCACGAAAATGCATACTTTGAGATAGTATTAAAACTAACGCACCAAAAACCATAAACATGATATCCTTCAAAGTTATAAATACGATGCAGCTACATGGAAATATAACCATTCGGAATAATTCATTCGAGAACACCGACCACTTTATTACTGGTCCTTGCATACCAACAATTAAACAATATTGCTTAAGGCGTAATTGACATCAAGGTATTAGTTTATATATTATGTTTATGGATATAGGCAACATCATCATGAGACTATTTTATCAATCCACTGCTGTATGAAGGTCTATCCAAGACACTCGGTCAAGTGTATTACATTAACATAGTATTATACTCTTTTGTGGTTTTAACTATTAATTCTTGATGAAAATGCATTGTATTAATAATATTAACAAGATAAAAAGAACTTTTTATATACAACGTTTTTAAATTTTCTGTTGAATTATTATGCTTAATATGCTCAAACTTGTACTTGATATGAAGTAAATAAAAAACAAACAAACGAACAAATATAGAATACTGAAATGTCATTTTGACATTTCATTTTTATTTCCATAGTAACGCACGTATATATTAATAATTTAGTTGCTAGGACCACCCCCTTAGCAACCAATAATAGTCTTTTATTTTTTACGGATTTTTCTGAAATAACTTTCCATACAAAACAGAATTAACTGAAAATGAATTCAATTCTGCTTAAAGATAGCTAAAAGTATTAAAATAATGCATTGGCATCGTGTTCTGATATATTCTAAAAGTTTTAAATGTCTAGCTAGTCGGGAAGTTAGGTAAAAATCGATTGCAAGATTTGTACTGAATAAACAACCACCGGACAAACAAGAATACGAGCTAATAAAAACGTTGTAATAAAAATAAAATACAATATGTAATACTAAAAATTACTTCACTGTGTTACTCATTTCAGATAGTATAAACTATAAAGTATGTTTCGTTCAAAATCAAGAATGGTATGTTAATCCTTTTTTATTAATTCTCTCGATTCGGTTTGGAAAGTGGAATTTTATTTGATTTTTTAAAACCGCAAAACTGCGTTTTTAATTTGAATTTTAAGTTGCGTATAATTACATTTTTTCAACGCATTGCAAATTTAAAATTTTTAGTGTTCGAGAAATTCCAACATCATATTTTTATATTATTTGTTGTCAATATAAAGTTCTACATATTTACTTAATTTGTAATAAATTCCTATCTTTTTTTAAAACACACATTTGAAAGTAAAATGTCAGCAACTATGCAATCAGCGTTTTTTCATTAAGTGTAATGAAATACTCGACAGTATTATTTTACAATGACAATTTTGTAGAGAAACTCTTTTTGATACATAGTGCATAGTTTTAATAATGTAACAATTTGCACGCATTAGCAGGTGCTTTATTTGACGAGTCAGATTTTTAATTACAATTCGATTAAAAACAGTGAAGTTCATTTAATTCTTTTTTACATTTTCACTGAAATGTACCTACAAATATCAATCAAACGATTCGTTTTTTATTGAAATAAGCGTTCAAAAAATGCTTTTTGAATTGTATTTCAAGCACCTACGCAATTAAAAAGAATAAATTATATATTTTAATACAATATGAGCTAGTAAGTTAGTTGTTAATCTATTCATATTAATTATATCGTCAGCCAAATAAATTAAATATACTTAAATCAAAAAATATACGCCGACGGCCAAAAAATGGATAAAGCACAGAAAGAAAAAGGAAATATTTATACTTTTCTTTATAATATAATCTCGGTCTTTATCTTTTAGTTTTAGTATTTTTAGAAACAAAAATATTAATCGTAAAGTTTAAAGTTTTAATAAATTTACGGCATTATACAAACACCAACGATGGCCGCGCGGCTTAAGCTCCGGTCTATAGCGTCGTGGGTCCCAGGTTCTAATCCTGGATCTGGCAAGTACACATATTATTTTTCAGTGTGTATATGAGTCAGAGTATGGTCCTAATAGGTTGAGCAATTCGCCGACATCCATTTCTCGTAAAAACAAAATCTGTTAATACAAACCTCCACTCTATGGAGGCGCATATGATCTTATTAGGATCGGACATGGTCAAAAAATGAAAAAAATACAAATCATTACTTTAGTCAATTTAATTACCTACAAAAGGAAATTTGGCAAACGAAAAAATCTATACTTTCAAAATTTCAAATATTAAAAATATTGGATATGTAATTGTTATTAAAATCATTTCAATATTAATTTTTCAAAATTAATGTTAATAATTTATTGGTACTAGCACCGTATTTTAATAATAATAAAACATATGTATCTGAATTGAGATACAGAAACTTATATTTATATTATGTTCATGATTATTTATATAAAAAAAACACTTTAACTTTTTAATGTATATGCAAAGTTTACCTGTTTATGATTTTATTGCAGTTAGTCAAGCGGAAATTTGAAGGCAGCAAGTCTTGCGAAAGCTCTTCTTGTAAACGACAGGAAAAGGAAGGCAAAAGCACAGCAGCGCTGACTAAAATTAACGAAAGCCGCCGTCGGTATCAACAAGCCTTATTTCAGGGGTAAATTTTCAACGGAATAATTACTACGTCTACTTACCTATAAAGAGCTTGAAATAAAAATTGAAATTTAACTATAATAATATGTGTATTTAACTATAATAAACTGTATTTCGATTCATGGCATTAAATTAATTTCAATTTTTACTGTTTAAAACTCATATTTAAAATAATATAAATAATTCACCGCAGAGAAATTGTACATGCTAATGAAAAATATTAAAATATGTACTGTGGATTTCCTAAATTTACAATTAATATTAAGAAACTTTTCTAGAGAATATTAGTATCAAATGAATATACCAATATTATAATTTATTCTACCTACTTTGACTCAAATTTGGTTTCAATCTTACTCAGTTGAATAAATTGAATAAATAAGTACTATATGCTAAATCAAGGATGCTTAGAAATATAATGAATGTATTCATAGTATAAAATATATTATATGTAAACACATTGTTAACAAAAGCTTACGTATGAGTTTAATAAATATTTAATGATAATAACAAGGGTTGCAAGATATGAAAGTATAGCCGCAGCCGCACATAAGACAATATAATATTTGTCATGTCACATGTTATACTTTATATACATTTGAAAATAATACGGAAAGACCATAAAAATAAATGGTAGTATGAATAGGAGGTAGACCAAAGTAGACTAGAGTAATCGCGGTGTAACAGAGGTTACCAAACTCGTTAATTAATTTCAATTAGCTTTACATGTTGCTTTACGATTGAATATTTTCTGGACAAATGCAGTGGTAACCAAGAAGTACTACAAGATCACAGGGCCGCCCTAAAACCTGTATGTAAAAAAGTACATAGCAACAAATAATTAGTAACCCAGACGATTGATCCCAGCACTGGAGTGTTTCATCTAGCAATGAATCGATCACAGCTAATGATGTTATTATGTTATGCTAAAAATTTCAAAAATATTATTAATTCTGTTATATTATTTAATATAATACTGTTGTAAAATGGAATTCTGGTAAGTAGATTCTATCTCAAACAATGAAGGTATATTCATTATCTGCTTTATGGTATAATCACTTCTGAAATTTACATATTGCAACGTAAATTAAGTTAAGTTGACAATAGACCTTAAGTTAATATGTGCATTAAGTTTTCAAAGTTGAGACTGTTCCGCGACAGGCTCGCTATACCATGAAGAGGTGCCTCAAACTAACTTAACTGAAGGTGAAGTTAAACTCGCTTGTCAAATTCGCTTAGCAGTGAAAAGCCAGCGTTTATGTTCTATCTACATACTTTACACGTCGTAAGCGCGTTAAAATATGTCATACTCTATTAGATTTGATTTTGTCAATTCATGTTTATAGTAAAATAATATTTACTAAATGTGCCATATTAGAGAAACTCAGGTATTCAACAAGTAGGATGCCCTTAAAGCGAACACTAAATATATGAATTATATTAATATAATCGTATCTACTGTATAAGCGCGATCGCGCGACATAATTTGTGTACATTTTTACTCCCGTTTCACACGCAGCGAATATTATTGTGAGATATAAAGTAGCTCGTCCATTTCCATCAATAGGCATGCAACAATATTGGCTGCATATAAAACTGGGAGATCAGTGTTTTTTTGGCGAACAACGATCGCGCGACTTTGTATCGCATATTCAAACACGAGACAAACGGCATGGTGATGGGTGGCAATACTGTATGAAGATGTAGTGTCACACCTGAATGGGTATATTGCCTGAGAACTATATCTACGACTTGAATGAATATTTTTAGAAAGAGCACAAAGCATTTCATTCATAATTTGAGGTGAACTAAGAGGTTGAGCCAAAAGGTTAGGGTTGCTTTTACACAACTAAGAAAATAATAATTGAATGAAAATGGTACGATAAAATTCCATGTTAATTGTCGATGTATATTATTTAGATCCATAGCATACTCTAGGTTAGGCAAGTAGCTAACATTAATATATCGTAAAAAAATCTAATAAGGACCCTCTTTCAGAGATGCGACCAAAGAAATGCTAATAAAAAAAGTAGCAATTACTTAATTATTTTTAATTGCACGCTTCGTAATTTTCTCATACCTAATACTAGGTACTTTACTTTTATGATATTGAATACATTTTGAAATTGCCCAAGACAGAGTATTTTGACTTATCGAATTTGAAATATACCACAAGTTATAATATATATCCAAGGAAGTAATACGAGGTGGGTCAATAAGTCCTTAGAAAAGCCGACAGGTGGCGCGACTAGTACTGTAAGCGGTTTGTTTTCATGCAGCGGCACTACCGATTCAGTATGCTGCGAAGTTTCAATCAGATTGGTCGGGTTGTTGTTTTTTATTTTCGTACATTTAAAAAAAAAATTTGCTTGTTTACAAAAATGGAGAAAATTGAGTTTAGAGCTGTTATTAAACATTTTAATATAAAAGGGTTAACAGCAAAGGAAATAAAAAATGAGTTAGATTTAGTTCACGGCATATCTGCTCCTTCACTTGCAACTATTTATAACTGGTTAAATGAATTTAAACGTGGTCGTACATCAACAAAGGATGAACCACGCTCAGGACGTCCTGTAGAGGTGACTACACCAGAAATGATCAATAAAATCCACGATATGGTGTTAAGTGACCGAAGATTAAAGTTGAGTGAGATAATTGAGGTTACAGGGATCTCAAAAGGTAGCGTCATTTCTATTTTACATGACAAATTGGGCATGAAAAAAGTTTCTGCAAGATGGGTGCCGCGTTTGCTCACAGTCGACAATAAACGCAATAGGGTGGTGGCCTCTAAAACCCTGTTGTCGCTCATGCAACGCAATCCGGATGAATTTTTTCGTAGCTTTGTGACTGTAGATGAAACATGGATATACCACTATACTCCCGAGACGAAAGAACAGTCAAAGCAGTGGATTGCGAAAGGCGAACCATGTCCAAAGAAGGCGAAAACCGTAAAATCAGCTGGTAAGGTTATGGCTACTGTATTTTGGGATGCACGTGGAATTATTTTCGTTGACTATTTGGAAAAAGGAAAAACAATAACAGGGGATTATTATGCATCTTTATTGGACCAGCTAAAAAATGAAATTGAAGAAAAACGGCCTCATTTAAACAGGAAAAAAATCCTCTTTCATCAGGATAATGCCCGTGTTCACACATGTTTACGATCAATGGCTAAAATTGTAGAATTGAAGTTCGAATTGGTCGACCACCCACCGTATTCGCCAGATTTAGCCCCCAGTGACTTTTTCCTTTTCCCAAACTTAAAAAAATGGCTAAGTGGACAACGTTTTTTTTCAAATGAAGAAGTCATCGATCGGACAAATGCTTATTTTGAGGACCTTCCAAAAACTTATTTTTCTGACGGTTTAAAAAAAATTGAGAAACGTCTAACCAAGTGTATTGAGCTCCAAGGAGATTATGTTGAGAAATAAAAAAAAAATACAAAAATAAAAACTGTTTTAATGCTTTTTTCTAAGGAATTATTGACCCACCCTCGTATTATTATGTGATAAGATATTAAAAAAAAAAAAACTGAAATATCTTTTTTGTTAAATTAAAATTTTATAAGTAGATAGTGTATTTAATAGTTTTTTCACACAAATATATGCAAGTGTTACTAAATGGATCTCCATTTACTATTTTCCTGATAAAAAGTACATCACGTATATACACTTTTTTCTGCCAAACTCCATGCGTTAACTGTAAAACTTTCGCAGTTTATTACGTGTCCAAGAAATACAAGACATTCGCAAGTTTTACTTCATATAAATTACCCTTTATGCGATATATCAAATAAATTACCCGATTTCAACTTTTGCCCCGAAGAAGAGGCGTTTATCTTGGAAATGCATAAATTTTCATAAAATAAAGATTACTCCAAAAAGCCTGCAAGGCATTTTTTAGTATTCCTTTACGTTTTCAAATCGAATTAATTAAAAGCAAAAATATATAAAAATAATAATAATTAATATTATTTAAATAATTTAATGAAATGGCTAATTATGTATCTAGATTCTAAGCCAAAAAGCCATTAATTTATAAAACCATCTCTTCAACGTCATAAAATTATGTCAGCAAAGGTTATTCCATTAGCAACTATCTTTGGTAGAGTATATGCTTCATAACTCTAGGATGAAAATGATATAATATTTTCTAAAAATATATTATTTACTATATTTTCTATTTATTTATTTATTACTACATAATATATTAATACAAGTACATATCATTTGATCTAGTTTTAAGCGAAGTAATCAGGCAAATAGGCGTATCAGTGTAGTATAATGTGCAAAAAAGTGCAAAGTTATAAAACGTATGCTATATAATAGTTTATAAAAGAATATAATATGACGAAACAAATAATAAATATTTCAAATTGGTCTCGTGTTATGTTGTTAATCGTCACATACGCTATTTTGGCTCACCAGTCTAAATATATTCAAATGAGATAAATACGTGTCATTTATATATTTCTACAGTAATTAAAAAATGTGAACAATAATCTCAGATAATGTGAAACCCCTCAACGCAGAATTGACAAGAAATGAGAATATAAACTATTTTGATATCAACACCAAACTATGACTTTATAAGGCAGAATATTAAAATAAATAAAATTACATACATTATGGAAAATGAAAAAAAAATGATTCATTTAACTAATTGAGTGTATTTTTTTGGTACTGTCAAACTGCCGAGTAAGATATTTTAAATGTTTCTAAAGCTCAGTTTGATTTCTTTGTTTTTCTCCACATCACAGCTTTAACCCGTTAATAAAATTGCTGAACGATTCTTTTCTTTCACATTACTCACAGTAGCACCTACGCGGAACGATTATTGCAGCAAAAAGGTCCTTTACAACGCAAACATGTGTCAAAAAGTTATTGGCACATGGCGAGTAGCAGCCTCCGCACCAGGGCAAGCTGGGAAATGTTCAAGGGAAACTTTTATAGGTACCTAGGTAGTTTCTACAAGAGAAACGTTAGTCTATATTCTCCATTATTTATTGACAGCATAAAAGTTCACAGCTCTTTACACACTCTCGCGCAAGTTCTTACACTTTTAAGACCCCTTTTTGGTGATACAGTAATAAAAAGCAAGTTAGGTTATATAATATGTACCCACCTATAATATTATTACTAGAATTATACGTCAATAGCTCATGGCTAAGTGTTCTTTCAATAAGCTTATGTTAATGCCCTACTTCGTCTCTATATTTTTGGTAAAGTTTTGATAAAGATTTACTGAATAAGCGTTCAGAGCTTTTTGCTTGGCAAATAGAAATTAATAAAACAAAAATAATATTTGATATGTAGTTAATTTTATAAAAAATGCTTTTTCAGACACTTTTCTCAGTTGATTTAAATAAATAAAACGTTCAAACTCTTCGAATGAAAAATCAGAGTTTTTCCCTTATAATAAATTTACTAAATACTACAGATATAATATATTTCCAGATATTAATAAAGTTTTTAAGTATTTCCCATACATTTTGATATTTAAGATTTGCTTCACATTTCTAAAAGCGTCACCACCGTAAATGTGAGTAATAGCTTCATATATCGACAATCCAATTTTTGCAACTGTGTCATGTTGTTTTTTTTTCAATTAAAATCATTGTATAAAACTATTATTATGTTTGTTTATATATTATATTATATCACGATGCTTGATTTTAATAGTAATATATTATGAACCATCATGGAGTGGAGGTTGTATTAGCAGATTATAATATATTATACCATCTTTCATGAAAGAATATATATGTTTTTGTCATTCAACGTTCTTCATTGAATACATTCGAATGAATTAAAAATACCTACCTATATATTATTATGAAATTTTAACATTAAAAAATGTATATATAACTATAAACAACCACAAAAACATACAATTTCAAAAGACCAAGTGGGGCTAATATATTTCTATGGAGTCTGGACCAATAGAATTAACGTAACTTTATGCTAAAGCTAGGCCAGGCCCATGTTCTGATGCTGGAAAATAAGGGAAAATTTATATTACAAGTAAAAAATGTTAATTACCGCATTCGATCCCACTCGGTCAGTCAGAGTGGAGGTTATATTAACAGATCTTTTTACGAGAAATAGTTGTTAGCCATTGTCGCAATCCATTTGATCATCACAATGAATCAAATAAACATTAAAAAATAACATGCATCTTTGACCATGCGACGCATGGCGGTATTTATACAAAAAGTCACATCAATTCATAATACTACTTAATATTAGCATACTCTTCAAATGGAAAGGAAAACTTATTTTTGGCTGCAAAATACATTAGTTGCCAGCTACAGAATAATGCCGCAACGATAATAAGAACATATTGTATAATTTTCATAAAAAAATATATGACTTATAAAATATACAAATTGACTGCTCTGAACGTCAACGAGACACATTACCCCATACCTGTAGGCGATAACAAACATGCTTTACTTTCCCCATAAACGTTTATTAGAGCCGTTTCGCTAATACTAGTTCGATTTTTGTCGGCAGTTACGCTCGGCAACCAAGCACCTATACCGGGTAACGACGACGCACTATTTCTCCATTTTTACCGTTTGATGAAGTTGTTAAATTTTTATTGTACAGTTAAACGTATCTTCTAGTTTTAAAAATAATCGCCCAAATCTTTATGGGTGAACAGCGAAGGAAAAATTTTATACAAAGTATGAGTATTTTTATGCATCGGAATTAATCGGAGTAAATAAAATATTTTATCACACGATGTTTACTATGTTTTTCTTTAATTCAAATACTGATTGATCACAAAAAATAATAAGTACCTACTTAATTTATTTTTTATACTGATTAAAATATCAAATTACACACACCCCCACTGAGTTTAGGTTTTTACTAACAGATTTTTGTTTCTACGAGAAATGGATGTTAGCCACTTGTTCAACCTTTTATTAATCTGACTCCAAGCACAGATTGAAAAGCAATATTATGATTATGAGCCGATGCGTAAGTTGCTCGGTCATCGTGAGTGTTGATAATATAATGAAGTAAAAAAAAATATAATAGTAAGTACGTTATGACTAGAATTTTTAGAAAATCTATCATTAGCTAGTAATCAGGGTAAGTACTTATTATCGGTAGAATGGTGTCAAATTCTTGTGGCAGTGCAGGAGACTCATTTAGATGTTGGTATCGTTACTTTTAAATGACAATAAAACCGTTCCAAAGTAATTTTGTGGTTACAATGCGTTCCCGCATATAAATTCTATTTGTAATGTAGTTTTCTCTCTACAATGATTTACAAGCCAAGAAACCTGAATCCTAGGATCAAATATAATGGATTAGGATTTCGTGATTCGCTTTTATATTG
Organism: Rhyacophila brunnea; assembly: GCF_057557595.1. NCBI lineage: Eukaryota > Metazoa > Arthropoda > Insecta > Trichoptera > Rhyacophilidae > Rhyacophila > Rhyacophila brunnea. Next base: position 24,026,947 of record NW_028233350.1, read on the forward strand.
AGATAAGCTTTAACTCAAGAATAAAATATTTTTGATTTACGTTTCACGTTAATTAAAAGTATTAGTTTCTCGACAACAATATCTACGAAAATTGAGTTTTACTCTTGTGTTTTCTTATACATTCCATTACAAGAAAATTTAATTTCTTTTTTTCATATTTTACAAAGTGATTATTTGAATTAACAGTAATCCGTTTCTTTATTGAAAATATTGTCCATATTATTTTCAACTGAAAGATAAAGAATTCATGCAAAAATTTACTGAACAGAATCGTAGTTTATCGTATAAGTCAATATCATATTTATTTGGCAATTAAATAACTGTGTTGAGCCAGCGAAAATGCCTTCAGGTGGTGGAAACTTTGCTCCTTGCTTGTGTCAACAATTATAGCCCTTTGTCTGGCGGGCGTGTTTATGTTTTATTGCTGCGAATAAGACATAAAAAATATTTATTAGGGGTAGTCGCTAAGTAATATACTGAGCTAACGTCAAATACTTATGATGAAGAACGGAAGCGCCTCGAGAAATATTTGCAGAGAAAATAACAAGAAATTGTTGTAGTACGAGTATTTACACGCAAAAAGTTCATTTTGACTTAAGTATAGATGAAAACGTGAAAGCCATGCACTAGTCGCGAAATCATTAGAGTTTTTCCATGGCGGCTAAGTTTACTGCTGTTAAATGAAAGATATTATAATCAGATGATTTCCTGTAATAAATATAATTTATAGGTATTTTTTTATCAATCTTATGCTAGGATTCAATGCAATATTTTTTTGAATGACATCATACACTTCTTCTAATTAAAATCTGAAAAGACTAAAAATGGAAGACACTTGCGCAATTCTTTACTCATTTTAAAATAGACCCACAGTAATGAAATAATTGACAAATTATCGATATAATTTTGAAATGAATCAAAACACTTATAGCGATAGAGTAGTTATAAAAAAACTAGCCAACTATTGCTTTTCTTTCTTCGATATTATTTGAACTCACACATTTAGCATTTTGTTTGTGATAGGTTATAAAATAATCTTTCAGGATTGAATAAATAAATAAATAAATATTTCTTTTTAAATACTCACTATTCGTATAAACATATATATCTTTTGATCATATTATATTATGTTTTAACCATAAACTGTTTGTTATGAAAAACATTGCGATTTATATTTTATGGATTCTAAAAATTATACACTACAAATCAAAATACATATGAATTCCTAAACGTGCCTGTGTCTAAACGTGTTCTGACTAACCTTTAATGCTCTATTTACAGCGTTCACTGTTTTCGCCAATGCAATAATATTTCATACGAATAACAGAGTCGCCTTAACTCAAACTAAATAAAATCCCACATCCGTTTCCGGCGCCGCAAAATAAGACGAAGAAGACGCCGGTGCACAAGTGCCGGGTGTGGTGGGGAGGCGTCGTCCAAAATCTGGCAATGTTTCATCATCAGTCGGTTCATTGTAACAGATTGCTGCGGCAATCCGGCGTTTCAAATTGCCGTGCGCTGTGTCAAAAGGAATGCGCTGAGATTACCTGAAAGGTAAAAAATTGCTCGCAACCACACGCTTCCGCCAGATAACAGATGGCGCTCGTTAAAAAGGATGCCTCCGTTTTTTATTTACGGAAAACCAAAGCTCTGGGGGGAGCGAAATCGCCGCCGTATTTCAGGTGGCCATAGGTGCTGCCTTTTTGGGCGCTTTTTTTCCTACCTTACAGCGTTCGGGTGATGATTTATCTCTATACAAATTGTCCGCTTTGGGTGAATTGTCGTGTGTAATTGGGATGTTTGTTAAGCACAGTTTATTTATGGAGATAAATAATGTCTAAAAAATAAACGGATTGGTAAATCCTGGAGGTGTTATCAACCATATAAATTCGAGGATTAATTGAGCACTTAATTGTTAAAATTATAATGTATGTGCCACCCTAATTAAAACAGTGATTACAAACTTTTTAAAGCCAGAGTAAGTATTTTTTTTATTACTGAAAGTTTTTTTTTAATAAATATATTGAAATTATTGGATTAAAACTGCTATCTCCATTCCTTCCAGTCATTATCCAATTTGGTATCTCCATAGATTTATTTTTTTAATTGGCTCTAAAATTCAGTGGCTGCCACAGAGGTTTCGTAACAGATGTTTTTTTTACAAAAAATAGATGATAGCCAGTTTTTATTAAGTTCATACTCGTAGTCCCAGCACGCATTGAAAAAACAATATGTGTATTTTAAAAGACCCGAGATTTGAATCCGAGAACCAGGTTATCGTTTGGCCATTGTGGGCGCTTATATACGTTTTTGTGCTACTATTACCAGATTTTATTTAAAACAATCATATACTATTATATATAATAATAATATACATAAAAAACCCACCGGATCAACTTAAATGTTAAACTAAAGTTATTAATAGGTAATGTTATTTATTGACAAATGAAAAAAAAAACACCTCTAATTGTGTTGTTATTAGCAAATATCTACAAGGATGGTACTTGGGTAGGTAGTTTAGTGGTCAGATCCTTCTTCCGGCATGCAAAAGAAGTGTGTTCGAATCCTACTAGTTTCAAGTATTTTTAATATGTATATGATATACTAATTAGGTTTTCTCTGTATAGACGCACATTTTTTGTAATTAATTAAAATTATATAACTACATGACAATCTTTTAATTAATCATTGAATAACTGAAGAAATGCATTTTAAAGAATCCAAAATACTGCATACACTGCATTTAACACTACTCCCATATGATATAGGCCTTTAAAGGTATCATTACTAATCAAAATGCATCTGAAAACATTAAAAAGAAAAATAATACTATATACCACTTTAAAATATATCAAATGAAAAATCTTTAACCTATCTTTGGTATTATTTCCATAAAAGTGTACCAATATAATATTTTTTCAAATGCACAAGACTTCTCATAAAACATACATAATTGTTTCGTATAGTAGCTGCATATCACTTACCTGTCGTAAAGTGAACACGAACGTTTGAAGTAATTTGACAGGCTATCGAACAAAAGACAAAGCCTGTCGTCGTTTCATCTACTGTCCGAGGAGAAATTATATGAGCAATTTTCCTTTCAGAAATCAACCATCCGTTCTCTATTAGGTTAGCCTTTTGCGAGGTAAAACGCTTAAGGGTTGCGCATCCTGAAAAGAAAAATGCGTTTGATTTTTTTTATCGGACAACGCTTTAAAATATTTGAAGAGAATATACAATACTGAGTTCAATGGTAGATATAATATATGAATATTCCAATGTAGTTCAATTCAGAAATATTGGGAGACTGTACTGACTAATAGTATGTACTAAAATGATCTGACGAAGAAAGTTATTCACAGCGAAGATATAAGCTAAAAAATCTGCTTAAATTAAGCTAATAATAACTGCCGTATGCTTGAGGTCCTGAATCGGAGAGCAGCCATTCTAGATAAGGTTGACGTATTCCTGGTGATGACGAAAAGATGTATTAGCTAGGTATTACCATCCAGTTTGATTGGACCCAACAATTAAAATAAAATAATTAATAACACCTATTGGAATATGGACCTAGATCAACGATGAATGTTGTCAGAATATAAAAAAGAAAAATATAAAAATAAATATATTATGTTTCCATATAATATTATACCACTGTTATTTTTAGTGGACACATTCATATTGTAGTAATAAACACTTTTTGACTATATTCTACTACTTCGTTTTAGTATTATTTCAATAATTTTATTAAATATCACTCCAACCTCCTGTCAATAGAAATGTTACTTCTCTAAAAATATACTAATAAATATTACGAAAAATGTAATGGGTTTAATGTAATTGTTATAACTGTGATATTTTTATATAAAAAATCGTATTCTAAAGATGATTTTTTTTGTTATTATCTGTATATCTCGTAATTATATTACAGATTATAAATTTACAGCGATGTTTAAGTTTATTTCTATAATAACTATATCTAATTATAAGATACTAGTAAAAACAGTTAATTTTGCCCGATATTACTGAAGCTTCCGTTTTCCTAAATGAAAAAAAATGCTCAGCTCTATTTAATATAGCTCTGTTATAATAATATCTCTATATTTTATGATGATTCGAAATATTAACTATATAAGTAATAATTTATTTTAGAATGAATGATATTTTGTCGGAATATTTATAACTGGCCGTTCTGCTTGACCAGCGCTGAATTTTCGAGAACGAAAAATACAATATATTATATTTAACCTACACAAAAGCATTTTACAAAAGGTGAAAGCCAAATAAACCATTAAACAACATGTGGGTTGTATTTATTTTCATGATATATTTATAAATTATGTCTTACACTTGTAATATTATGAAAATTAAATATTACGTCTATGTACTAAAAATATATTTCACGCGATACTTAATACACCAATAGTTTATTGCGTATTAAATAAATAATAACCATTGCATATGTACATATTATTCATATTATTTACTTATTAAAAAAACCATTGAGTACATGATAAAGTATCATTAAAAAAAAACATCAGAACGGGTAAAGCAATTATGTATATTCAAAATAGAAAGCAAATAATAATCTTTGAAATGAAAAACATAATATATTGAATGTGTAAAAACATATTTTATCGAATATGTAAGATACAACAGTCTTCCATAATAATATTTTTAAATAGGTACCTGATGCATGATATAATTTTTGTTGTCATAGAGATACTTATTGAATGAAAAAATCATTAGTGAATGATTTACAGTCCAATTCTTATTATGTTTTACGCGTCTAGTCTAGTGGTCTCTCTCTACTATAGTATTGAATAAAAAAAAAATACCCACTTATAACTAATATTAATTTTAAATATTTCTGTCATTTAAATAAATGAGCAATGTTGGACATTCATTCGAAAAATATATATTTTTTATATAAAGTTTGATCCTAATAAGATCATAAATGGGCCTCCAAAGAGCAGATTTTTTTACTCGCTTATTCTATTAGATTCATATTATGGGTTCAAAAACATATTGAAAAGTAGGATATGAATGCGGGACTCTCTATAAGCCGACACAAAAACTGCTTGGCCATTGTGTGATTTAAATAAATGCTCGTTTAATAAATATATTTTTCTACAAGTACTGTTTTCGTTTATATTCAATTCTTTAATAAAAAAAACTTATGAACAATAATTTGATGTCATATTTCAAACGAAGAGCTGAGTTTCCAGTTAGAGTGATATTGATGGTCAATAATTATAGTTTTTGTATAAATTAATAAATGTGACTCTTACTGTACCTATTGGATAATATCTATCTTCGTTAAGTACCATTTCCTCTACGAAAGTTGAGAACGATTAAAAAGATCCCCAACTTTGAACCATGTCCTTAATGAATAAGATCTATTTTGTTCAGTCATGATATTCGCTTTTTGTCAGGACCCTTTTTCTGGAGTGCATCCCATTAAATTAAGTTTTTACCAAGTCAATACAGTTAATTTCTTCCCATTTTATAGTATACAATAGCTATATATACTTAATTAATTTTAAAATAACAATTCTGTTAAAAGTCTTATAATTTAATGTTAAAAAATCTAGTGTTCATCTTTCTAATATTGTCCCCCAAGGAGTAGCAACTGTGTATACAATAATAAACTTATTTTCATTCTTCGACAAAGTTAACTTTGTTTGGCAATAAATTATTATGTGTCCTCTACTAGACGATCTTGTTTTCCCCCATCATGATTCTGGCTAGGCAGTTTCCTGGCATTCGGTAAAATAGCGGCAAAAAATACTGAACGGTAGTTTTTATTCTGATCGTATTCAAGCGTACACGAATTGCAAAACTTTTATTTTGACAGCTTCAATGATCTTTTAAGATGCTTACGTCTATATAAACTTCCATCGTTTTCAAACCAAGAAGATGGCTCCCTTTACTCTCTATTATACGAAAACGTGTATCTTCAAAACATAATTACAACAAACTTGTAATTACCCTATTATCTGCTATACTTTCTGTAGAAAGTAACTATCGTTTATTTTTGCTACATTTTTTTAAAATAGTATTACTCATGTAACCTTTTAAATAGATGTCCAACAGTCACAGTTATTTTCAGTTTTGGTAAAAAATACTCATAAACAATTTAAAAAATGTCTTAATATAATAAATACATTTAAATAATCAATTGCATGATTCATAAAGCATGACATGATTAAAATTTTAAATTAAATACCCTTGTTGTGTTGACAATTGACGATCAAGCAAATCTTGAAAAAAAATTAAATGGGTTTGTAAAAAAGCCATTTCTTTCAATAAATGCGTGACTAAGAAATAGTAAAGGGTTGTAGAAATATTTGATAACAAAAATTTCACACATGGCAAATCCGTACTTGAGTTTTTCAATAAAACGTTATAATAAAGGCTCACATGGATAAGACATGCTGTAAGATGTAAGAAAATAAAAGCTCTATATAAAGTCCACGGGAATTCTGGTAGGCTCTTAACACCTAAGCTGACAATGTAGGAGATTGGCGAACGTCCCAAATTTTAAGTTTTAAAGTCAACGGAAGTGTCATGCCGGCGAGAGAAGGCACAACCGCCGATTGGGAAAATTAACGCAGTTTGTAAGAAGCTTTAAATGTATGAATTTTAGCTAATTTCGTGGATATGTGGCTCAGTAAGTAAGCCATATTGGTGCAAATCTAGTGGGATATGGGTTCGTACCCCATCCGGCGTCGTATTTTTTTTTAAACTTTTTTTTTCTAATGTGCATATATAATAGGTAAATTTAAAAAAATATATACGAAGAGAGTAAGTATATAACTAATTTTGGAAATATATCCACAATATTTAGAATAAGCATAAAAAAGCGTTATTTTTTGATGGTTTTTTTTCTGTATATTGAGAAATCTTTCTGCTCAAATAAATACATCAGTGATATAACATGACAAATTGAATACAAAATATTTTACCTGGAGGACTTACATTTCTCTACTGCAACTGATGTCGTGTAACTAATTTGATATGAATGAAACTCCTGTCAATATGCCTATCCATTCCCATTAAAATTGCTTTTGTTTGAACGTTTCACGTAATAGACCTTTTGTGAGTTATATTATATTCAGACTTATTTTGTATTGTACAATAAACTGAATAATTAAGTAAAATCAAATCATTGTATTTGACTGTCATTAAAACTTTACTTATATGACATGACGTTTATAAAGCTGTTTGCTTTTTTTTCACAACACATCAATATGGACATGATATGGAAAGTAATTTGACAGATGTATTATTAAAATTCAGTATAGCCTTATGTTTGTACCCAGATTCAGACCCTAGATCCAAATAAGACATGTTCATGCGGTAGACGAGAAATATAGTATGTGCTTCTTGACCTCTTGTTTAACTTTTACGTTGGGAAATTCACACATTTTCTAATTAATACTTTTTTTTAATTATAGTTGCTGACAACCATTTTTCAAAAAGAAAATCTGTCAAAAGCCTTATTCGGAAACCGGACAAAACGGATTATAGAGTTAATATAAATAATAATTATTCTTTTTCCTATAACCCTATGGTATTCCTCTTCCTCTTCCAGAATCTGCCTCCATCCAGATATATCCAAAGCCGCTTTCTTCCAGCTTAGAATAAACTAGGTCTTTAAATCCTAAACAACATCATCCTTCCATCTTGAATGAGGTCGATTGTCTTCATTTTCCTTCCAACTTCCCGAATATCGGTTTAGTTGTCATGTGTCCCACCCGTCCTGTGTACGTGGCCCAGCCATCTAAGCCAACCCAATCTGATGGACTGTACTATGTGCAGGCTCCCGTACGAAGGGTAGATACAGCTCGTAATTATAATATATATTCGTCTCCACCCCAACTGTGTTTCATCGATGGTTACCAAGATATCATCCAGCACACTTCGCTCAAATAAACCAAACTCTCATATATACATAATATGAACTTACTTCTAAAATATTAATACATTTTTTGATAACGAAATCAAGATTAGAAACAAAATTTATGTAAATATCTCAATAATTTAAAATGTTTACAATATTTTTTATTGAATATAAGATGGTTATTTTATAAGAAAAGGCTTAAAATGCTGCTAGCATGTTCTTAAATAATATTGTAATATAAACGATAATCATGTCTATCACATATATAATAGTATAATATGTACGATTGTTAATACTCGAGGTCATTCATCGAATAACCAGCTCCACTACATCCTCATCCCACACTCCACCCACAAAACCCTACTCCCCTTCTTCAGCCCCTATGATCCACCTTACAGTTACCGCCCGACAGTTCGCCAAGTTTAAATCCGTAGCTATGCCTCGTACTAATTAATCGACCACCCTTTACACCCATATAGTATGTCTGCACATACACCAGCGCCTTTGCACTTGCTAGTATGATATATTTCGATGATCGGTGGATGGGTATATTCTAGGGAGGAGTTTTATTAAAATCTAAATATCATATGTTACAATAATCTTCTTATTCTTATGATCACTACTTAGTTGGAGCATATGGACACCACGCGACCACCACCATGAATTACTATCTCTCACTAGTCTTCAGCTATGGTATAATAATAATGAATTAATATTCCTTTAACATGCACACTATTTTTTTTTATTTTGTTAACTGTCAATTCATGGTGGAACTGCATTGTATTGTTGTTTTAATTTAATAAAACGCAATTTTTTTGTAGTACTTATTCCACTTTTAATCAATAGATTAGGACCGGTATTGATTAACAGTGGAATAAGTAATACAAAAAAATGCGTTTTATTAAATTAAAGCAACAATGCACACTAGTTATAAAAAATACTACTTCGTATATAACATACCTATAGAAATAAAATAATATTGAATATTAAAATATACAATATTATTCTCAGACGTTGTCTCATTACTAGGGGTCATAACATTTATGAGCAATTCTTATTGTACTCCAATTTTCATATATGTTTAGTACATATAAAAAATGGGTGAAAATTATGCTATTTTTGGTATATTTGGTGTACAATTATAGTATAAAAACCTGTTTTACATTTTACGAGAAAATAAAACTATAGCATGACACTATTAATATAAGTAGTAAGATATAGGCCAATTTTGATTCTGGTTTCCCTAAGTGTACGTCCTGAGTGGCAGCGTTCGGCGCAGCGTTGAGCGTTTTGCGCAACTCAAACGTATAACCGTGTGTGAAAATGTTCGTAGACAATGTCTTTTTTTGGTTATACATTTATAGAGGAAGGGTTCCTATTATGAGATACTTTTTTTTGAGACATTCTCAAATCTAAAATAAACGCATTGCAGGGTATCTATTATTATAAATACATCAAACATACTGTTTACTAATAAATTTGTAGTCATGAGATTTTTCTTTCAGCCAGTTTATTTTAGATTCGCATTTTAGTGAAAAATGTCAAATAAGCTGTTCTCCAAAAAGTGTTCCTAATTTGAGATAGTCACTGTTCCTAATATGAGACTATCTCATATTGGGAACATTATGAAAAAAAACAATAGCTGTAATTGATATTGAATAATTATATATTTGTTTACATTTCACATGGTCTCATTTAATCCATATCCACCTTTTATTCAAATATTATCATAACAAAATACACAAATAAAAACATATCCTGCTGTTAAATTACCACAATCTTCGTGACTCCATTTGAAACACCTGCGTCCATTTTTCTACTCTTGTATCTTCCATAAAATTCCAACTACAGTAAATAAATACACATCGCGTCATTTTCTTCATCGTCGTCATCAGCACTATCATCTTTTCTCCACCTTCACTTGACGACGACTCAGATTCCTCCTTCTTCTTTATTTTAATTTATTTCTAATTTTTCTTTCCCATCGCTTTTTCCATTCTAGTTTTCTTTTTTTTGTCAGCCGTCTTTTCTTTTTGTATTTTGATTTCGTTCGCTTACTAGGTCTCGATCATCTTTGACATAACGCTTCAGTGTGCCTTTTGGTACTCCGAACTGTTTGGCAGCTTTCAGATATCCTATTTCTTTCTTGCAAACGGCATTCATAGCTTGAAACATAGACCTGGGGTCCCAGCTTTTCTTTTTTGACGGAGGCATCTATGGACAATATAATATAAAACATACACACATTATAAACTTTGATATGTTTTCAAAGTAAAATGTGACCCTAATATGAGATATCTCATATTGGGCACACCCAAGTATCTCATTTTAGGCTCATTCAAAATTTGACATAATAAAATTAACTATTCTTCTTCTAGAGTCGATAATGATACAGAAGATACTCAAATATAAATTAAACTACCAAACTACGTGTTTAATTAAGAAATAAACATTGTACGATACCTTAGAGATGTTCTACGATCATCAAAAGTAGCATGCGGCAAAATTTCTTGGACGAGTGATCGACGAAAACACACATACATCACCAAAGACAGGCGCTGCACCCTGCGCACCGACAGTCGTTTGGAGCTATTACTCCTCGCTACCGTGTGACACCATCACCATATTTTATTATCGTCCGGTTGCTGAGTTATTGCTATATCTCATATTAGGCACCTATCTCATAATAGGCACCCTTCCTCTACGGTTATACGTTTGAGTTGCGCACAACGCTCAACGCTGCGCCAAACGCTGGTACTGAGGCCTCACAATAAGACTTTGCTTAGTGGAATACCATCACCAATGAACATTTTATCAAAGTCTACATACTATTATATAAGTTTCTTAATATGTTTTATGTCATGTTTTGAACATTTTGTACTAACGATTTGTAACATTTACGCTTGTAATTAAATAAATAAATAAATTGCATATAAATAAAAAAAATCTTGGCTATTTCATTTGAGCAATTAATTTAAACTGTACATTTATGAATTTTTTTCAACTCCAACTTCAGTAAAGATGAATCATTACAAGTAGTTACTACGTTTATGTGACCTAACTCTTTATATCGCTCTTTAACTTCAATATACTATTTTTTATGTATTTTTAAAAATGTACGTATATTTACTTACCTACGTGATTTAAAAAAAAGTGTAATAGAAGATAACATAATGGACATACCTACTTATCAAACGTAAACACTGATCGAACATCGGCCACATTAACGCTTTCGCTGCTGAATAGATAATGAGATTTTAATTGCCCCCTTTAAAATGCACGTTAATTACATCGATCGGCCGCCTGGTCATTACGCACCGTGTGCGTCTTCCGCGTCCAAAGTATTAAATAAAAATTGTTATATATTGTGAATACTAATAAAACATACATTATGTAAAATTATTATAAATTGCCGACAAATAAACTCTAATATAAATATATTATCATAAACAATGTTTTAGTAACGTTACACCACTGGATAGCACAAGTTCTAACATAGCTAATCGAATCGCTTAGACTCAATCCGTATACTGATTTACAGTTATCTCTTGAATAACATCGAGTACGTAAACTGGACGCATCAAAGTATTCCAATATACATATTTAAAATTGAATTAATATAAAATATGGTTTGTACATGTAATACGTACTGCTAAGCAGTATTTTATTATTTTACTTGATACCATATTATATATATATACCCATATATCATTTATATGACATAGTCATCGGCCATTAATACTGTGTAATGATTTTCAACCGTCAATATTGATTTTATATTACGTTCTAATATTCAAAATTCAGTATTGTCAGTAGTAAGTATTATTGAACAAAAAACTTGACTTATTGTCAAATATATCGATGAAAATGCAGTTTGTCAATATCTTTTTGGGCCAATTATTGCGGCCCTAATACAATATAAACGTTTTACCCACCTAACACCATTATCCTTGCCAGGCCTACTATATCAGTCAGTCATTGTGCACCTGTAACCTGTAAAACATCAAGAGGTCATTACGTGTACTAGTTTTTACCATCAATCGCCGCGCACATGGTAACTCAACAAATAATCGCACGAGAATGGTAGTGCTAGTGAGTGAGAACCTGACCACGGAGCCAGTTACGCCATCATTGCTATTAGCGTCATTGCCTGAAATCCTTGATATACCCCCCCCCCCAGCATTCAAATGATGCCCGTCCTATTACAGTTTACTGGAAAGCGCAGCCAATATTAATTATTGACATCATTTAAAATAATTTGTAGTAATCTTTGAAGGCAATTTTAAATATTATGCAATATTTTGTTTAAATACCATTTTAATATCGTTAATTTTATGATGAATGCACAATCCTATGATCAATATAAATAATCGATATCTATTAAAATTCAATTTCACAATAATTATACAATATTTTTTTAATTGACAACTTCGATCAGCCTTCGAACCATATTTGTTGAGAATGTTGAGATAGGTTATAGAAAAAAAATCCAACTATGGAATATAACTCTTTCGATAAGCAGATATTATGTATTTGGTTGCAATTTAAAAATGTTTCATTTTAAATTGTTATGTTAAGATTCGAATAAAAAAAATATTATAGTATCAATTATTTATTTATTTAAATGAAAGGATGTTTATACACGGACACGTGTTTTCCGGGTCCATTGTTTGCTCACCCACTTGTGCCGGTGTGTAGGCGAACTAGTTGTAAGCAAAGCTATACATTAACTCCTACATATTTCTGCTGCGTTGTAGTACCTACGAGGGAGTACGGCAATTATTATTATCGTAGAATTCGTCTCCGGGTTGATGTACGGAAATATATAAATGAATCATATGATCCCACTATTACTTAAATGTAACACTTTTATTCAGTATTATATAAAATACATTAATAGCATAAAATGGTATTACAGTAAATACCTCGTTTTAAATTGAGAATATAACAACGATTTTTTACTTCAGTGGGTCTATTCTATACTTACGTCTATTTTAAGACGTTTCGGCGACATCAGAATATTTATTTTGAGAAATTCACTGTACTTTACTGATTCTATCTAGTGTCCTAGTGGCGTCTAGTGGGGGTAGGCAGGTCATGCGTTGTTTAGGGGTGAAAAATGAATACGATCATTACGACTTTAAAGGGGACGTTGCTTCATTAGAAAGTACCAACATCTTCTAAGCCCCATTTACACGTGCATGGATTTACTGCTGACAGTACGTATTATCGCGGCCATAACCCCCATACACCATACCGCTAAAGTGATAAATATTATCATACTTAGGGTAGGTTTGTATCAAAGTATTAGCACTTATTGTAACAATTATAATAAGTTGGTTGTAATTGTTGCAATAAGTGCTATATTTTAACAGCAATAGCTGTGATACAATTTAGAGTGAGATAGACAGTTTTGACTGCTTTGACGGCTAGATTATTGTAACAATTATAATACCTCATTGCAAATATGTAATAAATGCTATCACTTTAGCGGTCGATAGTCGCCTTATGTATAGAATAGATCCACAGGTGTCCGTATTCATAGCACCTTTTAAAATTATCCTTTTTTAATACGTAAATTATTATATTTAACATTATAATATAATGTATTTATATGTAGATATATATTGAAGTTTATTCATTTTTTTATTGTACGTTGCAATTGACTCATACGTTTGGACAAATTTACGATATTTTATGCTTTGTATTTTATGATGACAGCCAAAATCGGAATTCGATAAAAAAAAAATACTCCTGAAAGCTTCAAACCTACATTTGAGAACTTTTATCTTCATTCATCGGTTCTATTTCAATAGCTTTGTTATATTGAAAATATAAAATGAATTATAATTATATTTTGAGTAACTTATTTGCCCACGATTTGTCTGCTTTGCGTAGAGCTTTGCTACGGCGTAGCTCGTAGTTGTATCTCGTAGCAACCGTAACGACTTATGTAGTATAAGCAAAGCAAAATTGGAACAATAATAGAGAGAGATGGGGAGATTGTATTGATAAAGAAGTCTTAGGAGACTCATAATAGCCGATACAAATTAACTTCGGTTAACGCCTTTATCGCTTCAAGATATTATACTATTAAGGGTTTATTTGTGTTGATAGTAAATATTACAGTTACACCATTGTATTAGAATACAATGATAGTAGTAGTAGGTATATTAAACTTAAAAGATCTTCATCTTTTATTGAATTATTTTTAAATATCGTCGCTTAAGAAACAACACCGCGGAAGTCAATTAATATAAATTTTCAGGGGAAACAAAAAACGTCTCAAAAAATTGAAAATAAGTTAAAAGGTATCAATTTTCAATTTTTTGAGACGTTTTTTGTTTCCCCTGAAAATTTATATTAATTGACTTCCCCGGTGTTGTTTCTTAAGCGACGATATGTCGATGCTTAAAAGCTTATTTGGAATATTACTTTCTTTCTTTATATCTTTGAAAATGTAATCATTACAAGGCTCTGACTTAAAACGTATCATAGACATAGAGACTAAACATAATATTTTTGACGCCTTATAAAAATAATAATTTATTGCTACCTATTTTGTATATATAAGCCTTGTCAAACACACTAAACTTACAGGATAAAATTGATTTCGATGGCAAAATACTGAAAACGAGAAAATCTTTTAACTTAGATTTATTGGTAGTTTTATTTTAGCATTTAATTTATATTTTTTTTATTGTTGTCTATTCTCCGTGCTTTTCTCTTCAATGGGTACTTTTAAGTTAAAGTCATAGAATTCAGTCAAATCACACTTGAGTGCGTGGCGACTTCAGACTTTGATAACTTTACCTGAGACATCCTCAGACATAAATAACTAGCGATGCTTCACATCAATCATAGGGTCTCCTGATACACCTGATTAATACCGGGTATGGTGTGAGGCGACTTGTTTTGTAGAGTTCTATGTTTGTGTTGATGAACAGGATCAATATTGTTTTTCATTCAATCTACAAAGTCTTTTATGACAGATTTATAGTTTTTCATAAAATAACAATACCTAGATCATTTTAGATATTTTTATTTTCATTGTGAATGTTTTGTAGATTTTGTAGTTTTTTAGACTAGAGTAGAGATATAGAAATATTGACAATACATAAATTCTGCAACACAAACGATTCGTGTAAAATGTATGACTCTGATGCTATTTGCGAAGGCATTAAAATTATTTATGAACGTGGATTGTTTAACTAAATTACCATGTTTAATGGGTGTAACGGGGTGTCGAATGCCACGCGCTGGTGTGTTTATACATGATAATTTCACCTGTGACATAGGATACATTGGATATTCTATACCGTGTGGAATTAACGTTGATAATAAATTGACTAAAAATACTGACATAAAATATAAACAATCTTCCCCCAATGTTTTATTCAACAAGAGAACAAGTAAATTTATTAATTAAGTCAACTTTTAATTTCGAGATATCCATTTTACAAAATGATAAATTAAAATATTTCTACTGGTTGTTTTAAGTCGATAGCTATTTTGGCTTACATGTCGCTTTTAAAGTTTGTCATCAAAGAACGCCTCAGAAACCTTGTCACTAACTTTTCTAGTCCACTTTGAAACCCCCGTAGTTGAATGCGTAAGTAAAACAATGACTTCTAATATGCAGATTTTTACTGAGGTTACAATACGATATATCTTCGTAATTGTCCCAAACCAGGCGGCTCTCGTGGTGCAGTGCGTAAGGTGCTTGCCTTCCACCCGAGAGTTCCTGGGTTCGATTCCCGGTCAGGATACATAATATTTATGTTTTTATCAAAGCCCGGGTGTTTGTGATTGTTCAAAATTACTAACAATCACCTTATACAAAAAAGCAAGGACATGGTTATTAATAATTAAAAAAAAAATGTCTCAAACCTGGATATTTTTGTGACTGTTTCACTTTTATTATTACTAATAGTGGCATATTGTGATATTAAATACTTAAGCAGACATAAAAAAAAATATCTATATATTACTCGACATCGTCCATAATCGTACTTATTAAATATTGACTCATTTAGCAATGGTTACCTATTGATAAACACCTTCATATTTTCTGGTGTATTAGCGTTTCGAAAGGCTATTTTTTTACATTTCATTTGTTTAGATTAGATCATTTGAAGTATAATAAATGTAATGTTTGAGACTTTAACGGTTGTTTTTTATCGTAATATATTTATGGGTTTCCACCGTGTGTACTTCTTCCTTCTTTCCTCCACGCTTCGGGCACGTTGCAGAGGCCATTATCAAGAGATGATATGTTTTATGATATAGGTATATGAATGCAAATGTTGCTCTAAGAATACCAAAGTGAATTCGATTAGCTAAGACCAAACGTTACTCAAAGTAATGTGGCAATCGTTACAACTAGAGATATCGGATCGAATATTGGATTTGGCTGACAGTGCCGGAAGCCATCATCCCTATTAATATGTTAAGGGTTTCTACGGATTTGGTCCGGAATATGTTAAGAGCAGTAAAGGACTCGCAACTTTTGGCCTCTGCAACGAGCCCGAAACGTCGAGGAAAAAATGAAGAAGTACACACGGTGGAAACCCAAAAAAATATGTCCATATAACAAATGTAGCTGTAAAGAATATGAGAATTATATGTGGCCCTTTTAATATCATGAATAATGTAATATTTTAATATATTGTAATGGTCGCAATGACTCACAAATTACTCCAAGGGAGACCGAGCGGACGCTAACCAGTTATATCTGTAATTTAAGGAGCAATTATTTATAGGAACAACTGTTGGTATCACTAGAACGAATATTAATGCTCAAACTTTCGCTCATTATTCATGCGTCAAGACTAATATTTAATGGGACACTCGGGGGGCTACGGGGGTTGTGGCTCGGGCTGCGCCACCGGGGTCTGATGTCCTGGGGCTCTTCAGTCCACATGTTGCCCGCTCGGCAATTTATTACTATCTATTATGTAGTTATTTCATTTCGTATAGTTATTAAATAACAGTATAAAGGTATGCATTATAAACAAGTAAACTGTAAGTACCAAACTAAAGTCATTCATGAAAAGGTATGCTGTAGTAAATAAAATTTGATTATTTGCATGTAGTACAAAAATAAAATATCTAACATTTTTACACATCAATTCGGCGGCTCTCGTGGTGCAGTGCGTAAGAAGCTGGCTTTCCATCCGGGAGCTCCGGGTTCGATCCTGGTGAAGTCAAAATATATTTAAATCTAATATGTAAATTCCTCAATACTGGGAGTTTTGTCAGTATTATTGGGCTTCACGGCCTGTTGTGGTGTTTAACAAAGAAACAAATTTTAAAAAATAAAAATATAATATTATATATACAATATTAGTTTAATACAAATTATTAATGAATGCCTAAACTTATGAATAACTTGAGAAGTGTTGGTGATACATTACTCAGTATATCAAAGGAACCATAAACGACAGCGTTATAGAGATAGAAACACAGAACAGATTAATAAATATAATTCCGATTAGCTATATCCCCAATACAGTACACTTTGACGCAGAGTTTTTAATGTGTGAGTGTCCTACAAAAACGAACTACGCATTATAAACGTGCAATTGTGTGTGTTGAAACCTTCAATACACCAATATTAAATGAGCATTATTGCATGAATCGAGAGCAGTTGTCAGTGTTCAACCTAATATGATGTATTATTGACACGTGTTCAAGTTTATCCCGTATTCTTCCGCACTCGAGATTGGTTGCCTGCTTCTCCACACCCGTTAGATATATCAGTTCCCATTATTTCTGAGTTCCCTGAATATAAAGCAAGATATAGACTGTTTATAAATAATACGAAACACAATATAATCATATATAAAACATGTGTGTTGCAAGTGATCAATGTGTTACAAAACCTCGAAAAAGTGCATAAGATAGATCTGGAGATGACAAGGTTAGACCTCAGAAAGAAAGAAAACGTGGCGCCCAAATGGGCTATTAAAAAAAGGAAAAGGAAGTTATAATAAAAATGCAAATAAAAGAATTATCTAAGGGAAAAAAAAACAATATACTTAGCGCATTATATCAAAAGGCTACATCTCAAGAGAGCGCATTGACTAGCCATTGCAACTTTCTGTTCTGTGTAATTTTCATGTGTTTACGTCTATATAGAGAAGGTTTTCTCCAACGTCCTAAGATTAAACGATTATTTTTTTATTTAAAAAAATGTCCTTTTTTTTCCTTTGCGGCTATATATGGTCAATTTGTTCACGTTAATCGGAAAATACATCCCGTGCAAAAAAATATCCGTAGCACTAGCTGGCGTAGACCCACGTAGCACATAGGTCGGCGTAGCAGTTAGTTACGGCACGAATTATAGAGGCCATTACGATTCATTAGGGCCAGTTAAGCTTAAACCGTGTTTGCTCTACAATTGTAGCGTCGTATGGGTTCTGGTCAAACGATACTCTGACAATCGATTACGTCTCTTTCGCTCGACCTTTAACGACATTGCAAATGAAAAGAGATAGCATCGGATTATTAGCGTTGACTGCGAGGGTCGGATGGGTTTTGCAGTGGGATGGGGTGGCCAAGTGTAATTAGTGATATTTGTGCGGACGGACGATATCGTTTGCCTATTGTATTGGCGTGGTCGAAAGGCAATCCGGACCAAGATTACTTATTTTAATTAAAAATCAATGAGGTTATTGATTATACCTGTCTAGTATCTGTCATATTATCTAAATAAGTTCTTATTTATGGATAAATCATTGGCGTTATAATGTGCGCATGCTGTTCGAAAAAATAATAATTTGTGATAATTCAATGCGCTGATTCACGATCATAATGATTCATATTGTTCGAAATTTATTTTCTTGATGCGATAGCAGAATGTAAAATGCTAATCTTTTTTCGATGCGGTAATCAATCCTACTGGAGGACGTTATTTTATTTTGCAGCTTATACCTACGTTTATTTTTCAACCAAAATTATATATTTGTCCTTCATTTCTAAATCTGATAGAGACCATTTTGATTGGCAGCTCAGAAAAACAAAAAGAGGGCTTTTATCTCATTCAGAACATAAATTAATCAGTTGGCCACCCAGAACATTTTTAGGACACAGCGTTGGACTATCACGCCGTGGGTCTCAGGTTCTAATCCTGGGTCTGGCAAGTACACATATTGTTTTTCAATTTGTGTGTGAGTCAGGGTATGGTAACCTAATAGGTTGAGCAAGTGGCTGACATCCATTTCTCGTAAGAAAACAAAATCTGTTAATACAAATCTCTACCCTGTGGAGGCCCATATGATCCTATTAGGATCGGACATGGTCAAAAAAAAAATCAAAAAGCAAAATGACAAACTTTGAAAGCCACCAGGATCGGTGATAATAAAAAAAATAATAACTGTTAAAAACTATTGCGTGTATTAAATTAAATGTATGTTTATGCCACATAATTTACCGATGGTAATAATGGTACCTACCAATTTTGAAATTTCCCTGAGATTGTCCAGATGGTCTTTGATGTCTCATTGGCTGCATTCCGCTAATAGCAATATACCGACCAATGAACGGGGCTGATTGCCTCACGAAACGTCAAAAACTATTTATATACAAAAAAAAATTGTGAACCTAGCTAAAAGCCGATCCTATATAGTAAATCATTAGTGATTACTATATCATCATCTTCATCATTCAACGTCGATCCACTACAGAATAGAGGCCTCCTTAAGTCATTCAATTCTTTTCGGTCCATAGTTCTTTACTACCATGGACATCCACCAAACTCTTTGTGTTCGTTTATCCAGCGGGTTTTAGGACATCCCTGCGGTCATTCAGTGCCTCTTGGGTATCGCTGTTGTACACTCGTTACCCATATGTTGTTTGTTGTTGTCATTTCGCGTTATGCCCAACATACACCTTCTCATGCAACGTTGCGCTGCCATACTATTATTATATTTATTTGGTTTATTTTATAATATACTGTATTATTTATCAGTGTTGAAACTTTCACTAGTGCTGTATTCAGAAACAGAGGCATGTGGTAATAATATCGATTGCTTATTAAATCGACTGCGTTTCAGCTAAAAGGTAAATAATTGCCCTAACTGGTTTACTGCGACATTCGATAGCTCGTGGCTTAAATACTAAATTGGATGCCGAAATTCCGATTGGGCTTACTTTGAGGGTTCTCTGTAATGTTGCCGCTAAGGTTAATGATAAATGGAATTAATTAATTGATTATAAGGTATACCTTAAAGGCCATTATCGCACTTTACTGTGACATTTAAAAAAGGGTTTAAGTATCGTTTTTTTTAAACATAAAAATACAGTTTAATTTTAGTATTGATAAAATCAAGACTGGAAAATGGAGTTTGTACATTTATTACTGTTTGCCTAAGTTATATTATTTCAACTCAGAACTATATAAATATAGGTATTCAATATGAAAAATAAAAAATAAAATACTAATATTATATTAATACAATATTATGTAAGTAACAATTTGTATATAGATTATCTGTATTAAAAAATATTGATCTCGTTGAGTTTACTGGGAGAAAAGTTACTGAGGTTAAAGAGTTCAAAATATTTTTTAAATATGTGATATTAACATTTTTTGGATTCTTTTAAAATATATTAAAATATAATAATGCGTAGATACAATTTTTTTCATACCTATGTCATGGTAATATTTTTTATCGTTAAGTATAATAAAAATTATTTAACAAAAACATTATTTTAAAATTTTCCCTTGTTTGAGATTGATTTCCTTCGCTTTTCTTTAAATATGCATCGTAGCTCAAATATTGCAACTGCTATTTTCAAATATATTTTTAGCATTTATCGATATATGTAAAATTAACCACAGCAAATATATATAAAGTCTAGCATATGCATCGATCGACCATTATCGTAAATGCCCGCCAATAAATAAATTTGGCGGCAAAAACAGCGTCCGTTTATCAGGTCGGCGGGCCTGGGCGGAAGTGGCCGCCGGGGAGATTTCGCTTGTTATAAATGGCCAGTTACAGATAGGCCTCTATTATGACCCGCATACTTACACAATGGTGAATTTTTACTCTGTAAATACTATCTCTAATGGGTCTAATGCGATAAACAATTGAAGTTTTCCATAGTAAATACTGGTTGTAATGAAACTATCCACTGTTTTTCGCTTATAAGAAAGATGGCTACCTACGTAAATGGTAAAATCTGCTCTGATGAATCAATATTAATTGGATGATAAAAGCAAATAAAATCACCTCTGTCCAAAAATGACTGATGAAGTCAAATGGATGAATATTTTATTGCAATATTGTCTTAAAGAAACAGTTTACCGATATATTATCTCAAGAGCAACATATCATGATCAAAATGCAATGTTCTTATTGTATGATTTACTTATGATCAGGAATGATCATCTAGCTAAATTAAAAAAACACGGAATCTATTATTTATACATATTTATTTATACAAAACGATACTTATGTGGGTACTATTTTTTGTGATATAAATGACGAGTATAAATATATTTTAAAAAATCAAAGAAAACCAGTGCTGGCTTCAAACTTAAATGTGTTTTTTTTACTTAATAACATAACAATATATTTAACAATTTATTGAATAATAATTTTAAAGTAAATAATGTTTAATTTGTTTTATTTTCTATTTTGATAGAATTATATAGAAATAACAGACATTTTAAAATTTTTAATAGTTTTAAATTTATTTAAACTTATTTCATCCTCACAGCCTTTATCATTGGTATATGAAGAATAAATAGTAAAAATAGGAGATAATATAAAGTATTGTACCTACTCAGATAAGTAGAAAAAAATACAATAATTATTTATTTAATTAATATACTCATCTAACTTTACAAATTTACAATTGCATATTGATTGCTTTACAAAATTATACAGCGTCTTTATTGTTGTGTCCGAAAAATCTTATTTCTTTCCATCCCCAAAGAAAAGCTCTCCAGAGGTCAACCAAAGTTATCAGGCGGCTAGAAAGCGTACTTAGGTTATATTTTGGCAAGACGTCTCTCTTGTTCCCGCCACACGATAACGAGCGGGTGTTGATATAACGCACAATATACCTCCTCGTGTTTTCTTATCCCCGTGTAGGAAATCTTGTGTGGTGCTACTTATCGGGGAAAGCCCTTGAGGCATCCGGATAAATGACGATGCTCCATCTACTTGCAGTTAACAGTGTTATACTTCTATTTTTCACTACACAGGATGGTGTATCTTTTAAAATATATATTTATAATTTCCGCTGAAAATATATTTAACAAATTGATTTTTCAATGTTTTCATAATATGTTGTGTTATTGTTATCAAGTGGCGTATAATTACAAAAACCAATAAGGCCATAAATCATAAGAATTATTGAAATTACGTTTTTGGGAACCAAACATAACTGGTCAGATTTATCTTGGTTTATTTTTCTAAGGGTTTATATTTTATAATTATAACAATCTGCCCATTTTTATTGATAAACATATGAAAAATAAAATTGGATATATATCAAAATATTATTTTATACGATTTCTGTAAATCGTAAAATTTTTAAACACTCTTTTCATATGATTTGAATATGTTTTAGTATGCTCAAGTAGTCCAACGCGTTATCACCACTTTTTCGATCTATCGAAGCCATGCTACTCCCACATCACGCTTCCTACACAAGACGTGTATAAGAATTATTTATTTCTCATAAGCAATATCTTTAGTTTACGGTGGATATATGAGCCGCAAAGCCTAATTATATGATATATAACTCTTAATTGTGTCCTATTTTTAAGATATCAATTATTGCTTGTGTCTAAAAAAAATTCTTCAGAACAGGCCTTTCAAATGAATCCAACATTCCAGTCGCTAACACAGATTTAATATCCACACTGCTGCCATACTGTTATTATTTGGTTATATAAAAAATTCAAAGCTCTCATTTTTAGCTAAAATAGTATTTATGAACAATATGTATGTATGAATGTAAAAAAACTGAAAACCGGCGTTATGTATTGAATAAGGATTATTTTATAATATTGATTGAAAACATAAGCTAAGTATAAAGTAATGTGAGCAAAAATCATCCTGTGTATATATTTAACTATGGCGTATGAGGCGGATAACGGATATAACGGATCGTTATTAACGCCACCGGATTATGAGGGTGGCCATCTATTACAATTTTTCCACCGGCCTGGGGAAATCTGCCCACACTCGAGTTTCAAATGTGACATCAGATAACGCGAAATGGACTTATGAAATTGCTTTCATACGCGTGCCTCTGTATTTATATACGAATCAAGGTTGGTTTTTCAATTAAGCGACGCTGATAACGCCTTTAGGGGGAATGCAATCTCGGTTGAAATTATTATCTATAATTGAATTTCATTTTAAATAACAGAAGTAGATACCCGCTTTATATCAAAATACTATTTTAACATTTCAGTCTTTATTATAAAAGTTAAGAATTGTAACGTCAGTAAAATTGCCATATTATCTTTACCACAATGCTACATTAACTCAATTGCATGCGTAACTCTTAAAAGCCTAACAAGATAGAACATTAATTAACATCATTTCATTACCCTTTTATACAAAATAAATGAACGTTTGTAATGGTAAACGAATACCTGGTTGACTTTGCACAATATATAGGGATAATGTCTAATCGATTTTAAGGATATTTATTAGTCGTTCAAAACTGCATGGAAACTGCTTTGGACTGACATGAGTAGGTGAACGCTCAAATACAGTTGTTGTGCCAATAAATAGAATGTTTGTAATCAATGTCCGACAACAATTAATCGACGATAAGAGGAAGTCGCTGTAGTCGCATATAGTAGACTGCTCAGTGATGTACCTGTCATGGCGAAAACGCGTGATCACTCCTGATCATTTATACATATTTGTATTGTAAAAGGCTTCAAATTACGTAAATTGATAGATCCGTACAATATCATGGGAGGGTAAAATGAAATGATAAATTTGGGGTTGTTTCTCATTTGAAAACGGAAGTGCAATTAGCTTTACTGGAGGGGATTGTACAGTTTTAACATGTGGACAAGAAGTTTTAGTTCGACAGTATCTTTTAAATTCAAACTTCCTTATCGACCCTTTTCCATAACTTGAGTTTTTTTACCTTTCAATATTTTCCAGCTTTATTTATACTGAATGTATGGTAAATTGCCATGATTGCTTATTATAGATGCAGCCTCCATAGAATAAAGGTATTATTAACGGCCAATAAAATGAATAAATGATATTATATATTTATAGTGGCCTGCAGGTACTAAAATATTATTGTCAGTTCTATATGTTTAATGTTTTATTGAGTTGTATATATTAATGGTGGTATAATATAACTTTATTTTTATAATTAAGCCAAAACAAAGGATAATCGCTACATAAAATTACAATACTTAGTGTGTAATCATGAAATATGGATTGAAACATTTCCTTCCACGATATAAATCTAAGTAAGCGATTGCTTCAAGGTTCATTCCATGAAGGGAAAATCCAAACCAATCCTTAGTAGCTAACACAAATCACGCGGTGACCACTGCGTAGTGGATTTACTGCCCGTCACAGGTAAATGCGTCCCATGAGGTCAATGAGAGGTCTATGGATAAATAGCCTATAATGCTCTCAGCCAAATAACTACTGCTACATGATGGAGAGCTTTTTCTTGCCTACGAGAGCTTTTCTCTAACAAATAAAAGAAAACTTATTTCTCATGTCGGATTTCAAATGGATGATTTATTTTGTAAGAACAGTTTACTCGATTATCCAGGCAGACATGTTAAATATGTATTATTTATATAAAACGTGATTTCTATTTCTGAATTCCAGCATAAAATTTTGTTCATTTGATGTATGGATAATCTGCTAAGTGGATATTCACACCCGGATAATCGAAACTGTGCCATAATTTATAATTAATTTCGCTCTAATATTTCATTTAAGATATCTTCTCATTTTCATGCGTACCATCTAGATTTCTCTATTTGCAAATTTTAAAACAACTCAAACAAGACAGGAGAATTAAAATTTCTCACATTTTTTTATTTATTAGTAACCAAACC
This sequence comes from Rhyacophila brunnea, assembly GCF_057557595.1. Taxonomy (NCBI): domain Eukaryota; kingdom Metazoa; phylum Arthropoda; class Insecta; order Trichoptera; family Rhyacophilidae; genus Rhyacophila; species Rhyacophila brunnea. Next base: position 24,051,927 of record NW_028233350.1, read on the forward strand.
AAAACATCAAGCAATGCTGCCAAACCTTATAATGCTAATTAGGAATTCATTAAGGAATTATTATGAAAATTTTGTAAGACATTCATTTTATTAATTATGATGCTCGCTAGACTCTAAATATAGTCCAACATTTTTGTATAAATTATTCATATTCTTTGATTCGTGTAAAATGTTTGAAAATCATATCCACGATGATATCAGACTTCTGTTTATTCTTCTTCTTCAGCCAGTAGGCATTGACTCCTGGACATAAACATTACTCGGTTATTTCATTCTACCCGGTTACGTATCTTCTGAATCGAACTTAATCCCGCGGCTTATTTGCTGGCATATTGTAATATGTCATTCTATTAGGGGATTTTCCAACATATTTGTGATATGTTTGAAATCTCCATACTAAAATTTTCTGTTCCTACTGGTTATATATTATACCGTCATCACTGTATTTTACATTTCGCGATGCGATGGACGATCTCTGTCAGTTTTTTTGCTTGTGTACATATGTATTTTTGAGTGTTCTCTCAAATTATTTTTTTTCTATAAGTATTAAGTAAGCGAATAAAAATATGGATGCTTAGATAATTACCACAAAGGTGAATCTGTCAAACAAGCGCATAAAACGGCAAGCAAGAGACGCTAGAAAAAATAATTAAAGAGCCACTCGTTTTATTTACAGAGACATGACTCGTAGAGGCCGGAAATTACCATTAATTATGAATGAGCCGAGCAAAGGGATTTAAAAAACGCGGGAAATACCGACCCCCTCCTCATCCCGTCACCGTGCAGGATAAAAAAACAAAATCGCCGAGAAATTAACCCATTTGTGCCCGAGCGCATGAGAAATACACGACCGGCTCTTTGGGCAATTAGGACGCTGGGCGTAAATGACGTTGCGAAAAAATAGCGGGAAAATACTGAGAAGCTGTATTAGCATTGGGATACTGGAAAATTGTATGGCTTTAAGGATAGCTGCTTTGTTTTCGGAGGATTATATTTCATGATTTGCCGTAAATAATAATAATATTATGATATCTTTACCTGAATTATTATTTAATTACAATCGGGAAAGAGAGTCGACGGAGAAAATGTTGTGAATAAACAAATTAAAATTTAATTAGGCATTAATTTACAAGAATGGTTTTAATAAATGACAACAAAAGTATTAACTCTACTTATCTCACTTTAATTTTTAACAATTAACCACGACCAAATTCATTTTGTTGATGGCGAATAGTAACTTTAAATTATTACAAATGTCTACAAACATAATATCCTCTCGTGGTGCAGTGTGTAAGGCACTTGCCTTCCGCCCGAGAGTTCTGGGTTCGATTCCCGGTCAGGACACAATATTTATGTGATTTTCTCAAAGCCTGGGTGTTTGTGATTGTTTAAAATTACTAACAGCTACCTTGTACGAAAAAGCAAGGACTTGGTTATTAATAATTCTAAAAAAAAAATCTATGAAGATAAATAACGGTACACGATCATTTATTTTAAACTAATTCACGCATACATTTATATCAAATAAGATATATTCCGAATATTCTATAATGTACATCATAGAAATTTTCTAACTTTTATCATAGCAACAATCCATGAGACCACGTGTCGCCACTTTCAATGAAACACTAAAATTTTCCCTCAAAACACCGTTGCACTTCTCATTGTGTTTTTATAGAGGTTTTTCATATATGGCGGAATACAAAAAAATGGACATTTGTGTCAAAACATTTAAATTGTTCGTTATTATACAGTTTTTCGGCACTGTTTATTTTATCATGAATAGATGTATCTTAATCTGGACTGACGTGTTAATCACCATGTTTTCAAATTATCAAAATAAGTTATTTTATTTTCAAAAAAATATTGAATAAATGTATTTTATTTCTACTTTTGCATTTTTTAAATTGTGTCTATCTATACTATACAATTATAATGAGTATAGAAAGCTCAAATAACGTATTTTTTTTAATTAAATTGAGAATTTGATGTGAGTATGTTATTATATCATAGCAGTATTATATTTTTATTGCTCATAATATTAAAAAACACGGACGCTTAGATGAAACCGTTTTCCGGCAAATGCAGAAACCGGAAGGCGACGTCCGCGGCGAAGAGCCCGCCATTTCTGGATTACGCATTAGTAACTACCATTTCCGCTCTGCAAATTATGATTTTTCCCTCAGTATTAACTACGTGTATAAATAATACGTGGTAGCAAATATTCAACACAAACTATAAGCTAAATTATAATGTAAATTATTTCTACAATAATAAATACTTCATTTAGTATAACTATGCTTTCGATCATATTATCACTATCGCAATAGTTTTGATAATGCTACCACAGAATAAAGAGCTTATTTATAAACTGTATTTAAGAATGCCTATATAAAAAAAAACTACTTATGAGAAATGAAATCTCCCATTCTTTTTTTTTACATTTATAATATTAAAAATATCTATTTTTTTTGATTTCAAATAAAAATAGTTTGATAAGATAACATTTGCAATGTTAATATCGCAATATGTTATTTTGTGGTATCTGGGTCTCTCAAAGATAAGGTTATATACTTTTTATATAGAAGAGGATTTTTTATATTTTGATTTATTTTATTGGACAATGAAGCCATTAAATACATAATAATAAAATTGTATTAACCGTATAATATTACAAATAACGCCCTCACTAAAGTCAGGTGAATATTTACATTTACATCAACAAACTAACTAATTTTAAATATTATAACGTATCTGCGATAATTGGACATATCATTGTATCTAGACACATGTTGCTGATTGTTTAAAAGAAGGATTAATTATATTATATAATATATTGTTCTAGCAGCTAGCTAGTAAAACGAATCTATAAATGTTAGTCTAACGGGATGAAGCCAGAACTGCTTAATATAATATTGTATGAAATAGATAGTATATACTGTATTATATATGTTCTATGATTAATAAAATATATCGATTACGACTAAATTGGTCTTGGGTATAATATAATAATTGTGGAATAAGTAATGATAAAATTAAAATTAAAGATTTTGAAGTAGTTATTTAAATAAACTTACTACGTTCTAGTATCATACTTCAGTAGAAAGCTATATAAAGCAATATACTATTCTCCTTCTGAGATTTTACGCATGGTGTGTAGGCATATCTATGCAATTTGTTATTGGGCACACAAAGCGTGGCAGTTTAGCGTCGGGCTGACGTATGACACAAAGTGGCGTGGCGTACTGGCGACAAAACATGAATAGCTGGCGCGCTTATCAGCTCGTCCGCTCCATTTAGCAGCACCACTATGAAACTTGGAGTTGCAAACATGTTACCCCGTCCGCCATTTTCAATACGGGGTGTTTGCGAATAGTGCCACGTCACAAAACATAAATAATAATGTTGCTATTATGAACACCGCTTGAAATCATTCATTCTGAAAACGATTATTCACTGTATGTTTTTGATACATTCAAATTTGGATTCTTCAGTAATTTTTTGAATAGATTAATAGGTATATCCAAATAGTAAAATATACCTTCTGTTTTTTGTATAGATGTAAATTGGACAACTTCAAGTTGAATGTGATCTACTAGCCAGTTTCAAAACTGGCAATTATTTACCACATTCACCCATTTTCCGTATCATATTTCACTGAAGAAACTGAGGCGTTGAAAATTAAAGAACATTGTCATTCACCATCATAATAAAATACTTAATTTCACATTCGTCGTGAAAATGATGTTCTGATCAACATTTGCACACTTATTGCACTCACGTCAAACAAGTCTACTACTGAGGAACGGCAAATGGTAAATTTTGCCTTAGTTTAGTGAGCAAAAATTCACATATTCTCTTTTCTCACTCCTTCGACAGGCCGTAAGTGACGCAATACAAAGCAAATGATAGGATGAGGTCACATGTGTTTTCTCATGGCAAATTTAAAAACGGATTTCACGTAAGCCGTTTAAGGAAATGAAAATAGGAATGGTTAGAGCTTCCGCTTTAAAATCACAGTGAAATCAAATGACATTCCAACCGAAAGTAGACGCTTTGTACATTTTCAATTCTCAATTGCTATGGGCATATAGTTAGTCGATCCGTCGCAGGATGAACGCGTTAATCATGCCTGATATAAATCAATATGTTAATTGAATTTAATCTTATGGCAATGCATTTACATGATAATTAATATTAATAAAATTGCCAGTAGTCATACTTTTGAATCTTTCCATCTAGATGCGATGCTGTGACTTATTAAGGTTATTTTTTAAAAAATAATTTAAAAAAAAAAAAAAAAAAACGGTTAGGTACATGTTCAAACATGCGCGTTAACATCCTTTTACTCCCTACTTCAATTATAGTTTGTCAATTTATGGCTACGGCCGTATACTGTAGCTTAACCACTGGGGAATGCCAAAAGAAATGGCGTATTCAAAAAAAACACTACCTTATTCTTAGGTCAATGATTATTCTAAAGCAATCATTATTCATAGAATGTTTATCACACTTGAATGGTCAACGACATAGCTTATAATGAGTATCTTTATAATTATCTTCAAATGTGTTAATCTTGCCTATTTTATGAATAATAAAATGCCTAATTCTTGTCAAATTTGGGATCACAGAGATTATCAATATAATTTTTTATCGTAAATATTTCACTATAATAATGTCAATATAAATTATACTGATGGTTTTATAAATGCGTTTAAAAATTAATAAATGTAAAAAATCTTAACACCACTGCACATGCATGTACTGAAATATGACTATATTCTAAAACATTAGAGCGAGAGGTTTAGAAGAATACTATGTTATGTAATAAAAATACTTTATGCAGTCATCAAACGTTTAAAATAAATATAAAAGATAATAAGGCTTCAAAATTATACAAATAGATTATCTACAACGTTTAAAGTATGTCCAGGATCATGCTTTGAAAATAGAAAAAAAGCTCCATTTTGACCCACGCTGAGCACGTCCGCCCTTAATAACATCACTTAAAAGGTAAGTAATTCAAGTTAGTGGTTAAAAATTCTGTTACAATAAATGGAAGTAATTCGTATTTTTTAAAAGTAATTATTACTAGGTTAGAATTCGTATATGTTTATCAGAATACTGAATGATGATGTTAAGCATTTATTAGATATATTGTTATAATATTATGATAATTGTTATTATATATTGTACTGTACACGTCATGTGTGTTATATAATAATCATTATATCGTCTTAAATTTCAAAGTGTTTAGAGGTTAGAAAGCTTCCCATCATTAATGATGCCACTTGGATTAGAAAATAAATGTATAATTATGCTATCTAGATTTCATGATACTACTTTATAAATATATACGATCTAAATATGTATTATATAGCATCGCTCAACAAATTTATTATTCAATATTAAATAAAAAAGCACAGGTTTGTCAATGGTGAGCTTAATGTGAAATCCGATTATATTTAGACATATTTAAATAGATATATTTTCGTCTTGAAGAATAATTATTTCTGTGTGTAATAGGGTCTGTAGGGCGGGAGTGCCGCAGCGTAGGCGGCTGTGGGCGGCTACTCGAGGGCGGATCCGCCTCTAAGAAAGCGCCCCCTCTCTGAAGGGTGGGCGGAGATCATTTTCACTTTACGGGATAAATACAGCCTCTCCAAGCTCGGAACTGCTCCCAAAGTGCCCGCAAAACATCATTGTTTTGTCGTTTAAGAAGCTTTTTTTGTTCTAAAAGCTTTGTTGATTATGCGACAGTAGAATCTTCTGCTTTACATAATATTATGAAACCGTAGGCTGTTTTTGGATTATAACAAAAAAAAATAAAAAAGAAAATACCATAATAAAATATAAAATTACTGCAGTAAAGATCGAAAATGTTTCCTTACCGTCATTGAGTCAGTCATTTGTAACATTCTGCTGTAAATAAAATTTAAATGATAAATGATTACTTAAACAATTTAGAAAATAAATCAAAATAAAAGTTATTCTTTTCATATAAAAATAGTTGGTATATTACCAAGTTTTACGCGACAAAGATAATATGATAGTTTATCATATAAATATTATCTTAAGAAACTATTTCTAATTCAAATAAAAAAAACTCGACTCAAGTATATTAAGATATTATCAATAATTGAACATACATAATTTGAAAATATATCATACATATTATATGCACCAAAAAAAACTTTTTATATAAGCATTTCATGTAACAACTACTAAATAGTTAAAACCGTCGTAATAAAGTAGGATGTAGCCGTAGCTTAATTGGAAAGCACACTGGCGCGAATCCAGCGGGTATAGGTTCAATTCCCACCCGGTCTTAAGTAGAATATTACATTCTTAAATCTTGTGTCATATTCGTTGAATAAATGAAATAGTTTTTTTAAATTATTAATAATCACAATAATCTAAATGTAAAGAAAGGGAAAAAATAGGATGATACTCGTCTTGTATTGCTTCCATGTGTCATAAATGGTTTTTTTTGTTACATGTAACTTCAATGATTTTAAATAATAACAATAATAATAATTAAATATGTTTACTAGCTCTTTAATATGAGAATATGTCAGTAATTTAAATATGTATTTACGTCTATTTTACTGAATATACCCAAAGTAATAATTTCACGCTATAAAACCGTACCAAGTAATATAAATCTATTACACATTCTTAATTATTTAAATCATTCATTTCTTTAAGTAAACGAAATTATAATAAATAAATTTAGTATTAATGAAATAAATATATTCATGAATTTAACTATGTATCTATATTTAGAACCTAATTCATAAATAGTATTTTGTCATATTCACATATTTTAAAGTTATATAATAAAATATAATAAACCTATTTATTTTTAACATGGGAATAGTTGTAGAGTAGTGACAACCAAGGATGGTTTCATAGACTAGGGCTAATGTTAAATGAAGCAGAATCCAAGAGATAAGACTCACCATAACACGTGAATACAAATACGCACGGATATTGATAGTACAGCAAAGCGATATTGTGATAAAAAAATAATATATTAGGTTAGAATATATTATATTTGTGGAACAGAATTATAATAAAATATGTTTAATCAAATAAATTGTATATTGTTCAGTATTCAAGAAAATCTCTACATAACAATAAGAGAATTGTTAGATACTTGAATAACCAAGCAATTTAAATATAATAATTGTGGCGTTTTGTTATTTTTTTTTACGAAGTGCTTACTTATCTGCTTACTAATTAGTTAATAACAAAGTCAAGTACAAAGTAATTTGATTTAGCAATCGACTTTAATTATTAAAAAAAATACGGCAGAAAATGCTTTACAAAGTAATACAAACATCGAATACTACATATTTTTCAAGATCTAAGTACACAATTAAAACATATATAATTTTGAAAAACACTTTCTGAGAGAGTATATTATAAACAATAGAAAAAATCTTTTTTGAAAAAAAGTAAGTCACCCCGACGGGGAATCAAACCCTGTATCTCCCGAGTTTACGCCTAATCCGTCGCATTTAACCAATATGCTACGGCGTGACATACTAATAGCGAAAAATTTTAACTATTGGTCAATTTTAATACCTACTCATCAGCATTCTTCCAAATCAAGCTACTTTGGCAATCGATTTGTGTTTCTTAAATCAAAGTAGGTGATAGAACGATTTGACGGATGAGGCGTAAACTCGGGAGATACAGGGTTCGATTCCCCGTCAGGGTGACTTACTTTTTTTCAAAAAAGATTTTTTCTATTGGTTATAATATACTCTCTCAGAAAGTGTTTTTCAAAATTATATATTATGTTCAATAATCAGAATGATATATTTTTAAATCTTGTGAATTATTCGTTGAATAAAAGAAATAGTTAATTATACACAATTAAAAATTGATCGGTTCTAAAATCATAATATGAACTTGGTGTTTGCTGTAATATGCCATATTTTTAAATTATATATATATAATGTACATGCGATGTTATGAATGGCTTGGTTACACGTATCATAACGTCTTAATAGTGGATGTAATAAATTATTCCAATTCGTCGCGACATGCACACTGCAGCTTAAATTAAATCCCCGCAACACAATTATGTAAGCACACATCGGTTGACCGCAAACCTCCGCTGTCTATGGCAGAGCCTAGCGCCGCGACGCCTAACGACGGCCGTGAGGTGCTCAGCGAGGAGGAAGTGACGTCACATGCCCGTTAAACGCCGCAACGAGATCCGGAAACGCCATCACCGTGATAAATGATTTTGCAAAGTGTCAGTTACTTGGAATAACGTTGTTCGTCTCGTATCTATTGCTATCACGGTTTGATGTCTCAATTTCCACCTATCTACCTACTTAGCGTACATTCGTAATGAATAATCACAGTTATAGAGAAAAATTACGTAAATATGATAGGCAAATTTATATTTCAAAATACCAAAAAACTATCCACATGATATTGATATTTCAGGAATAAAAAATATACAATAATAAATTGACATCCTGTGGGTCTATTCTATACTTATCGACCGCTAAAGTGATAAAGTGATAAATATTATCAAACTTAGGGTAGGTTTGTATCAAAATATTAGCACATATTGTAACAATTACACGAAGCTGGTTTTTATTGTTGCAATAAGTGCTATAATTTAACAGCACCTATCTTGCTGCTGTTAAAATATCGCACTTATTGCAACAATAAAAACCAGCTTCGTGTAATTGTTACAATAAGTGCTAATATTTTGATACAAACCTACCCTAAGTTTGATACTATTTATTACTTTAGTGTTCGATAAGTATAGAATAGACCCACTGGTATTTAAATATTATAATGACTACTACATGCTTCCATTCCATTATCCGCTACGTCCCTATATCCTTCTATGCATATATAAGATATACATTGGCATAAATAACTTAATACACTATTCAAAGTTGTATTGAAAAAATATATTTCCACCGGACAGAACTTAAAACCATAACAACTTCAATGAGGGTATTGTGCTGTACCCATTAAGTTGCCGGTGCGGAACAACATGCATCTTACTTGTTATTTTGAATTCCGCTAATGCTGATGAAATAATATGTATATTTATTAATTAATATTTATTTTAATAAAAACCGTTTAATAAAATAGTATCTGTTGTAAAATGTTATGCTAACTATATGTTTGAACTGTATGAGTATTGAAAAGCACTAAAGAAATATTACGACTATAATTATGTTATAAAGCATATTTTCTATGCTCACACAAAATTTCAAATTCCTAAACATATAAATAAATGCGTTATCATTCTTTACACAAAACCGCCAAATGCAGGCCAAATTTCCAATGTTATAAATTCAACAACTCCGCTTTTTATTTAATTTTTCTTTATTTATAAAAGAGAATCTAAATTACTGTATTAATTCATGAAGTAGCTTATTTGCAAAAAATGTGTATTTTGGAATTGTTAAATTCCGCTCGATAGTCAAATTATTCTAAAATATTCTCCTTCGTGAACAATTTTCCCAAATAGAGTTGGAGGGTTTGCAGATTAAACAGTCGAAATATATTATTATATTTAATTAGTACAATATATCGACACACGTAATTATCTATTACTATTTAGTAGGTATTTATTCCTATGTTAGATTGGATAGCTTTTGTCAGGTTTTTTTATTTTAGTTTGATTTCAAGTTTAAAACGATGATATAGAATGGCGTCTATAACAATGCATGTGTAACAAAATACCTATACAATTAGCAGATACTCAGCGATTTGACGATGAATCCTCGTTATGTAGATTCTAAGGCATTAACCAGCCAAGCGAATGTGAGTAAGTGTATCAAGTTAATATGAGATAAAGTGCAAATTCCCCCTAGCGGTTGATAAGGCAATGAGCCGCGGCGTGAAACTATGATTGAGCAGTCAGCTGCCTTATCTCTGACAGCTGACGGCCTGATGATGGAAACGGTAATGAATGGTTCTTGGATGAATGAGCTCAATAGGCCTCAAGGCGAAACTTTGGCCAGCGTCGTAATCAATATATTATCTAACATGGCGCAGGATATAAAAGACTCTTGGGATTCGGTAAAGATTGTTAGAATAGTTTTATATATGTTATAACAGTATATGTATATATGTTAGCAATGTATCGTTTATCGGGAAATTAAATACGGTGAATATCGTTGATAACCCATATACTTACGTAATTATAAATAATATTTTTTTTCTAAAATGACTTCCGAAGCTTTTTTGTAATCTTGTTTCTGACAAGCGTGTTGATCACAGAACTCTGTTTATACATTTATTTTAGATGTAGATATAATAATCAAACCAGGCTGAAAAAATCAAGTAGCGATCACAACTAAATATCAATGTTAATGTTAACTTAGGTAGAAAGATTTACATTGATATTATCATTATAACGAAATATAAATTTAGTTTAACTGGAGACGTGTTATAATTAATGCGAATATAATTGATACCGAGTTACTACTGTAAAAAAATAGATAACGCCAATATATTAAAATAGCTAAAAATTACCAGATGGCAATACTACCAGCTGTCAAAAATTCTTATCGATGCACTTCAATGTGTTCAATGTGCAGATATATAAAGAGTGGGTGTGTGTGTGTGTATACTGTGCTTTTTTAAGCTGCGTTACAGACAGATAAACTAACAAAATATATTATACTATAATATTTAAGAAATTTTTGCAACAGCTCGTGGTGTGAAATTCAATAACGGAAAAATATTAATTCAATTTTTTATTAGATAATATTTGGTTGTAAGCTATAATTTTATTGTTTTATTTGTACACTAATTCAGTATATTTTTCAATGAGCCAGTTTTTGATTCCAATATACTACTTATATATATGATAAAACAAAACTTATTAGTTAGGATACTCCGACTATCGTTCAAACTTCGAATGTGGCGCCATGGAAATTGTGAAGAACGTGATGTTTTATACGTTCGTTGCATTCAGCTGTACTATTGATAATACGAGTATGTTAAAAATCAATGACGTGGCCATCACGGTGGCTAAGGTGTAGTTTGGAAGAATCTATGCTCATCTCTAGCTCGAACACGATAGAAGAAGAATACGCCCTTCTTATACAACATAATAGTGGGCATTTATTATTAACTAAAAAAGCAATAGTTTTGGTTTGTATGCTATAGCAACGTATCAATATTTTTCAGGTAACAAGGCGTTAAACATAAACGGTATTTTTCAATGCACGTGTTAACTTTATCGTTTAGTGTCAAGAAAACGACAGCAGCTATTCGAATGTTTTTATTTTCAATTTAACTGTCGCCGGCGTATCACTTTCGAAGATTTATCGATCACTTTACACCCGGTTTTCCTTCGATGCTACTTGTTTGTACTGCTACTTTAACTGATGTAATGGTAAGTTAACATGAAAAATGAAGTTAGCATATCCATTGAAAAAAAAATGTTCTAAGATAATAATATTGATTTTTTGCACAATTTTGTGTGTTAAGAATTTTTTATTTATCTATAATTAATAGAACTTTGCAATGCTCAGTGACTACAAAGTGATAATATAAATTATATTAATTTCTACTAGATATTTTTTAAGTCGTTAGCTATTTCGTTATTGATTCAAAAAAAAAACATCTTCTAGAATTTAATAAATTTTGTATTATCATTTTTCTTTAAAATATAATTCAAGCTCAATGACTAGTTAAATACTAAATCAACCCAGATATTATCGTGTAAAAATAACATACGCAATAATTAATCGAAGTATGGTCATTCAATTATATGAAATTTTCAAGAAATATGTAACATATTTTCTACTAAAATATAAAAAAGAATCTTTTCTCATCAAATGGCACCGATAACTCAAAACCTTGAGTTTTAGAATTATTTTCCTACATAATTAGGATATCGATAGTTCGTAAGTAGAATTCATACATTAAGTTACATAGTCTTTATAAAAATTTCACAAAATTTACTTTATCTAGAGAGCTTGTTTTAAATATCATGTATTTTGATAAGGAACATTTCGTTAATAACAATCTTGTAAAGGATGCCATGGAGAGTAAAATATTATGATCCTTTTCATCTTAATTTTTGAAATCACCATTGAGGGAATAATTATTGATATCAATAATTATATAGCTACATTAATCCAGAGTGATTCATGTCACGTACCAATTTAAATGGTGCAAAGGATATGCAATTGTGTTAGGAATACCTGATAAAATTTAGTTGCAATATTTTGTTGCCTGGTATATTGGTTCTCTAGTTGTAAACTTTCCACTTGTGCTTACATTCTGATGGCAATAACGGCGCGACGTTGGTACGCTTACAAATGTATTTTTAATCTACCATAACGTGCATCTAATGTGAGAATTTACTTTGGCGATCTCGCCTGTAAATGGCAACACATAAAGATAGCGCGGGCGGGAACGCGATATCTCGGTAACGGGAAATGACAATGGGCCAAAAATTGCCCGCGAAAAAGTTAAGTCATACACAAACCGATTTTTTTTTTACTGAAGGCAACATACGAGTAATTTTGACATATAATTTCATTCATAATTATATTTTAAAACATAGCACTTTTAATCAAATTATTTTTATTGAAATGCATAATACACAAGCTTTAATAATATAGTATTATGAATTATTGAATATACACTAGAAACAGAAAAGAAATATATACCCAGTGGGGCTTGAATCCACAACCATTGCAACCTAAGCAATACAACACAGCACTCCGACTGCGACTGCAGGCCTGAAAATCTATTTTATCTCTCATGTATGTTTATTCATAGAATATTGATTTGAGTATAATTTTAATATCAATAATTAATCGAAAAAAATCAAAACACGTAAACCCGTAATAGACTTAAAGTTTTCTAATATTATGGATACTTTGCAATTAATCAATTAAGGTACTTAAAATCATCAGTATACAAGTATTTATAATACAAATTAACTCATATACAGCTTTTTAAATTATAATATTATATATTTCTACTTTTAGTTCGATATAACTCACCTATTTAGTTCAATCACCGGATTGTAAAATAGCCTATTGATATGCTGAAGTAAACACGAATAACGGGGGACATGAAAGGAGCCTCCACGAAGATGGCCACTGTACCTAACCAAAAACATATTCACCGCAATCGGGCGTCCCCTGGAAACGGCAGACCAACAGCCAGCCAATCCTTTCAATACCGGAATTACAAAATATCATCAACAAAATGAAAACAAAAACAAATACGGTGTGATCCCGGACATGATAAGTAAGTAAGTAACACGAATAACGAAGCATTCCTTCACATGATTCAATTTAATAATTTTTATTTGAGACTGAATACAAAATTTAAGAATGTAAGATTGTTTTTATTGGAAACACAGCATTTTGAAAAACATAAATAAGTAAATGACTACCAACTATGTAAATTAATTCAAGGTAATGGATTACTACACATGTATTAATATTTAAAATAACATCATTAATAACCTTCAAATTTAAAAGTTAGTTACCATATTATCTTGAAAGAATTCGAAACACTTCACATGATGTTATAAGTAATTATTCGCAAGAATGACAGTTAGACTGATGGAATATAGAGATATGAATAAAACTGTCATTTAGAAAATGAAAAATGTGAGTTCAAATCTCACTTGATTGTTTTTTTTCTAAAGTTTTTAAAAAGATATATTTTGTCACCATATTTTTGAGGTTTTTTCAAAATTATGTTTTTGAAATAATATGATGTACGCTTTTAATATATTGGTGTCATTTAATAATATAATATATTTTCTGTAAAAAAATGGGTACATTATGAATAATATGTTCATATTATGTTTACAGTATCAAATAATATTGAAAAAACAAACTATTAGGTACATAATACAAATTAGACCCATTTCAAATATTATATTATTAATAATGATTTATTATTGACATTAAATTATTAACAGACTCGTTCGTACCGAAAGAACGTTACAGAAAGGAAAAAAACACATTTTAAGGGCTGTAGATATTCCACTTAAGAATACCAACAGAAGGCAGGTATGTACGAAATAGCCGTAAAAATAAGCTAGCAGTAACGGCGTGATAGTCGTTTAACGGGCTCCAAGAACGCTTAACGATACACGACGTCATGACGTAACGACGCCTCGTTGAAAGAGGCGACGCGACGCTCCGTTTATCGCTGCGGGATCTCACACCGCGTCTATTTGCGGGAGAAAAATTGAGCCATCAGGAGTATCTTTTGATGTGGTTGTTTGAGTGAAAGGCTCCATTAGTAGATGTGCTGGTATCTAATATATCGCTTTTATCAGCACAGTTTTTTAAGTTTTCATGGTTGATTTAAATACATAATGGGAAGATATTTTACTAATTAAAATAAAACACTATTTAAATTAAAATACTTACTTCAGACAGTTTAATAATTACGATGGAGATCATTTTTGTCCACTTAAACAGATATTCTCAGTCACTGTGTCCAGAAATTTTATACAATTGTGTAGTTCCAGTTGTAATTTACATGGCCCCCTTTTGAGTCTAATATTCTTACCCCTACGCATAACAGTTACTTAGGCAAAAATAATAAATACAGCTCCAAAATTACACTATTTATTTTTAAATTACGAAATGGATTTCTAATAACATCATAACATATTTCGTATGAAGTGGCGTTTTTTTGTGATTCATATATTAATTAGCGAATATCATATAACACAGATAAATCAAAATATAACCATAGGTATACTACAATATTTTAGATTGTAAAATTTAAAAAAAGCGTTGTTATCCATCCCTTATGAGAGTGATATTTTTAATTTAACGACGTGCTGGGTTGTTTTTAACGTGAAGCATTCAAAATTGTAAAAACAAGTGTTTTTGACAGGGGAGGAAATAAAACAGCCTCATGAAATGCTCCCCAAAGGGTAAGAAATGACGACACTTTATACCGCAAAAGAAATATAAATATGTCTCATTCGTCAAGACAATGCAAGCTTTTTTATTTCAGAAAATACAAAAATGATTTTTATTCACTATTTATATATTTTTTTATTTATCGCGACAAAATTCATGTTATTTTCTTTCAGCGTTTTTGAAATTAATAGCGGTTGTAATGAAGCTTAATTATCTATAGAAATAGTAATCTTATCTTTTGAAATTGTACTAAGTACAATAAGATTAATAGCATATTACAATTAATAAATTTTTCTTATAAGACATTGTACATATTATGTTCAATTAAGATGCTTATGATCTTTGCTATATTTGATAACCCAAAATTCTATTTTTCGATCATTTATTAGGTTGTCCCATAATCGAAGTATCTACCTTTACAGCTATTGGAATACAATGTAAAACCAATATATGGACAGTATTAAACTATAATAGTGCAGACTATGATTAATGTAGCTATTTTATTTTTCAAAAAACAGAATTTGATGACGGTGGTAATTTATTGCTTTCATTTTTTATATAATAACTGACAATACCTTCATTAATTAACTGCTAAATACAAAGTATAATAATATTTTCTAATTTACATTCATTTGTTCGGAATATTATAGAATTTACAATTTACCATCCTTGTCAAATTTCCCCAGTAATCATATTTAACAATTGTAATGTGATACCTATACAAAGGTGATATATTGATTCATAATCATCATCATCATCACCCTGAATCTATCCACTGCTGGATGAAGGCCTCTTCAATCTGCTTCCACTTCTCTCGGTCCTGTGCATTGCGTTGCCAACTTCCGCAGAACTTTATCATTTCATCGATCCAGCGGCATCTAGGTCTACCTTGCGGATCTTTTGTACTTCTTGGATACCACTGGATGACTATATTTGTCCAACGATTGTCTCTTCTTCGAGCTATGTGTCCAGCCCATCTCCATTTAAGGCTTTTAATAAACTCTATTACATCGCAAACCCTTGTCTGCTTCCTTATCCACTCGTTCCTCTTTTTGTCCTTTCGCGTTATGCCCAGCATGCACCTCTCCATACCACGTTGTGCTACTCTAAGTTTCTGGATCTCTATATGGATATATTGATTAAATACTAATATATAGATTAAAATAATTTTTTTTGAATCTTAAATTTTACTTAGGTAATCTGTGGTAGATATATTATTATATAGGTATACGTATTATTAAAAAAATTAACACAAAAAACAGAAATGGTTTCCTTATTCCAAAAAATATATTTATTTGGTGATAAATATTAATTACTAGGTACATAACTTAATACATTTATAATATTATTGCCTAACTAAACAAGCTGCTATTTTCAAATGCCTAATACGATTTGCCTTTCTGATTCAGAATTCGTAAGTTTAGATTTTTTTTAGTTTAATAAAATTACCTAGAATTTCTAAGCCAGTGCATTCTAGTTGAGAACATAATCTAGCGATATTATAAAATATGATAAATATGTATAATTAAAGTCCATAAAAATGTCTTCGTTACACCATAATAACGATTTTATTTAATGTACCCATCATATTATCTTTGTTGACGTCACAAACAACCATTCTACAAAATATTTCGTATGGAAATAACATCTCATACATCGAGAAACGTTATGAAATATTACATATTATTCACATTCCAATCCGAAAAGAGATAAGAAAACCTGCACTCACTTTGCAGGGAAATCTCGCATTTTCCCGCTAAGACGAAACGGTCGAATAGTTTTCCACAGGATATGAGAATGCTTACAGAAACCTTCTCAAAAGAATTTCCATCAGATAGAGTTGCGCCCATCCAGGCGGACAATGCCCATTGTGAAATTTTGTATTATACTTCGTTTTATGGGCTGGCATTTTTGGACAGATAAGGTGTTTTTTTGTTACTGATGCTCGTCATTTTTAAGGACTCCGTTGCCAATGGCTACACGACAATTTTCTAAATAAAATATCCTAATAATCTACCAACTGAAAAAAAAAATACCAGTTATAAGAAGGTTTAATATTTCAATATTAAAACCTTTTTTTTTTTACTTTTGTTCAAATTTTAACAATATTATAAATTAAAATACACCCACTTACTTTAAAAAGCTATTGTGTTCTCAGTATTGGTTTTGTAAATGTATTTATGTGTATATTTTTTGTTATTATTATAATATGTGTATTCCATAATATTGTTAAAAATTACTCAATTATTATTACAATATTATAATATGTAATGAAATATTAATTTATTTTTATATAAGAGTTCATCATTAGGTACTAAATATAAAAGCAAAATAAAATAATTATTATTGTTGTTATAAATAATATAACAATAATATTTTTTCAACCAAAGAATAACAGTTAATATAATAATTTATAATATTTATATAATATATTTATATTATTTATTTTTTACGTATAGTATGTATTAAATATTTTCGTTGTCACAAAAGAATAATTATATAATATATATTTCTGAACTCTCTGTTTACTTTTGTGTACATCTAAATATTATAATATATAACTATCAGTGTATCATATTGCAGTATTGGCCAAAATAGTAATGACTTGAAACTGAAAAAATAAATAAGCTTTGTTAAAATAACTATTATTACCTAGTTATGAACATAGATGGTTTTAACCGCCTAAAACCAAATTATTATATGTAAACAAAAAACAATCATAATGACCTTCCTTTTACACAATCGTAAAAGTGTTACTTCCATAATTTGTTTGAATGATTTAAAATAAATCCTTGACATTTAATTGAAACATAAATTAAACAAAACAAAAAATAATAATTCTTTAAATTGTAAATATTTTTTGATAAATGTCGTTAAATCAATTAGCTGTAATAGTATATTTTTAATACGATATCACATTGTACCACGTTATTTATCTTGGCCAATCAAAAAAGTCAAAATGGACCGAAAATATAATTTTACAAAAAAAAACAATAAATTTTAACAAATTTCAATGTTTTTAATCTTTTTTGTAATTTTCATTTACATTCCAGCAAAGTACTGATGCCCCGTCAGCCACGTCCTAAACTAAATGATTCACCAAGCTCTCAGTAAACAGTTCACGTTAATCCTGCAAATATTTTGATGTATTCGTTCCCCCACAGATCAGCAATAATTGTTATTTTATTCATAGAAATCGTACGAGTTTTGAGCTTCGGCTCCCCAGAGGTCCTTGCGGTAGATACTGTGCCGTGATTATAAGCGGGAAGCCCCTTTTCTGTTCACAATTCTGCTCGCAATTTTACTGACAATCAACCAAAGCATTTATATAATTTGCAACTTAATCGTGCGACTGGTTTGTTTAATAGCATCATCAATATATTATCAAAATTTAAATTTTATTACTTGAGGATATAACATTTTTTTTAATAATCTGCGTAATAATTTCAGCAGAATTGACTACTTCTAACCCAAAATGACAAAATTACATGTTCTCTGTTTAATTAATCTGTGAATCCAGAGTATGGATAAAATATGTTGATTTACTGAATCAATTATTAAAAATATATAAGTACACTTATATCAACACCTACCGCGGTGTATATTATGTACAAGTAGATAAATATACTTCATCTTGACGTGGAAAATGTAATTCATTTTTTATTTGATATTTTGAAATCAACTGATACGCTAAAATCGTGGGTATGTTAATTTTATTATTATACTTTAAACCAGTGGTTTCCAAACTTTATGTTTCCGCTCCTCCCAGTTTGGAAATCGCTGCTTTAAATAATGCAAAAAAAAAATATTAAACCTTTTTTCATGTATGATAACTAGCTTGAATGAAAGATCTGGATTCCAAAATTCATTGGGATTTTCTCAACAAACTGCCCAATAATTGTATTAAAATTATATTTGATAATTATTATTTCATATTCATTGAGTAGGTACATTATACATAAATGAGCTAGCTTACATCTAAAGTATAATTCAAATTAAAATATTAATAAAAAAGACATAACTATATAAGAATGTATTGAAATTTATAAAACAATCTAATTAACATAAATATAGTTAATATTGAAAAAAACGTTGAATATTTAACAAAAACAGTTAATGCAATTTGTCAATTTTTACATCACTCATATTATGTTGCTTTATTTGTTTGTAATAAGAATTTACAAAATATTCAACCCACCACTACATATAAAACAATTTAAAAGCATGTTGTAGGTATGCATTAGAATTTTAATGTTTTACCACAGTGTTTTTTTTTTAATTCAAATGGGTTTCACAAAAAATAAAAAAGGAGTCATAATCCCATATCCTCATTGCGGTTAAATATTTTCCTGTTTTGATCCTTTACGTAGGGAGGAGGAATTTTTTTCTGAGTCTCACTCGACCTTTTTTCTAAATGCCCGAAATCCTTTAGCTTTAAAACTTTTATTAGGAAAATTCCCGGCAGACACAGATTATAATGCATACAGTTTTTTTAATTCTATACGGCTTAAGGGTACATTTAAATTTTACAACCACATATAACAACGGGTTAAAAATACACGGCTTTCAAATGAAATAAATATAATTTTTTTTTAAAAAAATTTATAAAAAGCACAATATTTAAATTCAGGAGAATAATAAATGTGGTTAACATGTGAGCACTTCTTATATTTAGACAGTTTGCGGAAACGTTGGTACAAAATATATAACATATTTTTAAAAGTAGAAAATCACTGAGTTCTTACATATAAACATTGAACACCTCAGAAATACACCTATTAGAAAAAAATATATAACAAAATATTGGATCAAGCGCGATCAACGGGGTGCTCTAGCTACTGAGCTATCGAGTCAATTAAATTAAATTTTAAATTTGAGTTGACAGAGGATTTTTCTAAAGGACACTAATTTTTGGAGTTTTGAGCTTTGCATTGTCAATAAAGAAAGCTAAATTTTTAAATATTGTGGAGGCATATTCAATTTTCAAGAAAAAAAAAATCATTTTTACGAAATAAAAAAAAACATAATAGGTACTACGTAATCAAATTAAATATAAAAATAATCAAAATAATCAAAATCAAAAAATAAAAAAAAACACCCACGATGGCCGCGTGGCTTAAATGCCGGCCTATAGAGTCGAGGGTCCCAGGCTCGAATCCTGGGTCTGGCAAGTACACATATTGTTTTTCAATTTGTGTATGAGTCAGAGTATGGACCTAATAGGTTGAGCAAGTGGCTGACATCCATTTCTCGTAAAAAATAAATTCTGTTAATACAAACCTCCACCCTGTGGAGGCCCATATGATCCTATTAGGATCGGACATGGTCGAAAGAAAAAAAGAATCAAATTTGACGTTTTTATCAATAAAATACTTCAACGCCATAGACAAATAAAAATAACATAGTATATAGGTACGACAGGGATGGAGGAAAGTTTTTTTATGTTTACGTGCTAAAAAAACTAAATATAATATTTAGTAACAGAATAGTAATCGATGATCGTATTGGGAAATAAACATTAATTAGGAAGAACCTTAACGTTTATAGTTTTTCTTACTATTTTTTCCCGTTCGATCGGCTTCTCTCCCAAAAAACCCGACAGAATTCATCCTGAGAAGTTTTATACTTTATTTTTTTAGTTATTCGATTTTTCCAGGTGCTACTCACCGTTTCGAGCTGCCTGTCAAATACAAATTGGGTCTGTGCCCTCTAAAATTCTGGGCAATTTTACATCCACGTGCTATAAGTTCATCTCCGCTGACATATATTTACACGTAGGTACATACGTTAAAGTTCCCACCACCGCCCGTCATATATGCTCAGCCGTGGATATGCACGGCCGCTTTCCATGACGCTTTAAACATGTCTGAAAGAAGTAATTTTAAGTGCTCATTCCGTCCCAAGACGGAGCCGCACGGGACTGATGAAAGTTAAGATTTTTTTTTGTTTTTAGACTGGCTCTGCTGTCCGCTGACGTTAAGCGCTTTGTGTACCCGCATACTGCGTATCACGAATTGAAATGGATGAGTCTACAGAAGAGTCGGGACTATCCCGCTCCCCATACGACGCTGCAAATTTCTCGAATGCCACAAAGTTGGCCTCGGTTGTGACACGTAGATACAGTATTTATTAATACAATCAAAATAATAATTAAATATTGAATATTATTATCTCAATGAACACAATAAACGGTTAGTTTTGTTAACCGCACAAAACAATGCTGGTTCGAAGACATTAATTTGTAAAATAATTATATACTAGTAGATTAAATAATATCCATCATTTTTTCACGTTTTTTTGATGATTTTTTCAATAAAATCATAGACAATGATTAAGCAAAAAACGATCCTCATTATCAATCTTCCAGTTTCATTGTTAAATGCTATACAAAATCATAGCATGGCAATTAAATCCTTTCATACTCATTCCGGAAACTAAATGGCTCGAGGTATCTGTATAAACTTATTTGAATGAAAATCGCTTTGCATTAACAAGGGGGTAGATAAACGGAGGGAGTGTTATACATTATACGCCCGGGGGTAGGTTCCTAGAAAGCTCCGCAAACTCGGATTATGGCATTCATTTTTTCCAAACCTGCTAGTACACGACGTGTCCACCTGTTTTTTCTCGTTTTGTTTGAAACAAATTCCGCATTTGTTTGTTGTATTCGCTTTAGTTGGCGTTATCAACTTTGTCGGACTAATTTTTAGTTGAGCGCTCGTATCGAGACTCCATTCCCTTCAATTCAATTGTCGATCTGTTTCGTATTTTATTTTCTCGTTTGTCTTATGAATCATTTTAAAAAACTCACTCGTTTATCTGAAATTGTATATAAAAATTAAAATAAATCTTACAAACAAACTCAAAATTACAGGAATTCAAAATAACATTTAAGCTTGTTAGTGATTGCAACGTTATTTTAATTCGTAAATAACAATACCTGAATTGCAACGGTTGTAGATTAGTGGATTCCCATTCGGTATATTTTGTAATTTTTTTTTTTCCAATATATATGCTTATGTATGTTTAAAAGCACATTTTTTAATAAATATAACCGTTACATAACTTATTGCCCACATTGATAAAAGGACAATACTTCTTTCCTTTTCCAAAGTCAAACAGTATAAATCTCACGCCAATAAATCACATAAACTTCAAATGGAAACGTCATATTATTTCCACAAAAGATTTAAGTTGAAAATAAATTACGGTCTTCCCCCTCTATTCCCTCTCGCTTCCCCCCTCTCACGTACAATAAAAGGAAAACCTCGGAATACTTTAACGGCTTGTTTGCGCTGTAGACATTGTTCCGTTTTGTTTGCAAGATTTCATTTTACATGTTCTTTTTTTGAATTTTCAGAACATCCGTTATTTGAAAAATTTCACAATTTTCTTTGATTCACATTTAGAGTTAGTAAGACCTTCCATATTTTGCATATATTTACTTAAATAACACGATATTTCGTGCGTAAATAAATGTGATTGGGACAACCTATATTTAAAGAAAGTGTTACCTAAATCAACATGTTGCTAGGTGGCATATTTATATGTCCACCATCTTTTACAGTGATTTTTAACTATATTTAGAATCTAGGGTTAACATTGCGTTAATAGGTATGACACGCAATTTTTTATGTTGTCCATACAACATTGTACAATTATCTATATGTCTTTTCACAAGTTCCGCATCGTATCGATAATATTCGAAGGGTTTAAGTATGTAATAAATAATAAATTAATAACACACATAAATAAAAAAATAAGTTTTGGGACTTATCTTACTATACGTTTTTTTTATTATGAAATCAACGTTTGGATAAATCTAAAAATGTGCTGAAATCCTGGAAATTTATGACATATTATGTGTGCAATAAAAGTTTGAAGTTTTCCATAACTTATTTATTTTTATACCCTATGAAAAATCTTATTATTTTTTTTTATGTTATGAATCACTGTGCTATGAAACAAATTTATATAAGGATACCTTAGAATAGAATATCCTTCAGTACACTCACTAATTTTTTTTTAATAATATAATATTCATGGATGTTATAAAACCATAATATGTTTTAATAACTTCAAAAACTATTATAGTAGTAAAGTGTGATAACTAATGAAACGCACTTGAAGTGACAGTCAAAGCTGGCTAAACTTCCAATTATTTTTAAAGTGTTGTTTGCTCACAGTACGTATTGTCGCAACAAAAAAATGCACGTATAACCACGTATAATCGTGCAAATTGCAAGATTGTATGCATTAGTATATCAAAAAAGTTCAGAAGCTTCTGAATTTTTACACGACAATTGGATCGTGTAATATCTGCACCTGCGCAGTAAAATAACGAACTACACTGCGCAAAGACTCATTTTGAGTTTAATCGATTTTTACGACTTATAAAATATATGACAACATCGCGTCTCGCTTACTCTTAATACTTTGGACGCTGAAGACGTACCTGGCGCGTAATGACCAGGCGGCCGATCTATGTAATTATCGTGCATTTTAAAGGTGGTTCTTTTACGTATAAACAGTTATTATCGCGATAGTTTAAAATACACACTATTGGTACAAGTAAATCAATGCATGTGTACAGGCACTTTTAGTTCTGGAATCGGTTTATATTATTTACAAAAAAAACTAATATCATCAGCTACCTACATATAAGTATTATGGATATTTTATTTCAATGTCATAGAAGTGGGTGTACAAATATTTTTTTCAAAATATCTCTACAAGATAATCAACAACATGAACAAAAAAACTTTTTTAACATATTACTACGTCGGAATGTACAGTAACATATTAAAAAAGTATATACTATTTTTATACTGGTTGTAATATGAGTTCTATACGGAGTCGAGTCGTGGACTCTGAAGGCAAGAGAACGGAAGGCAATTGATGCCTTTGAGATGTGGTGTTGGCGCCGAATGCTTCGCATTTCTTTTACGGAGCACAGGACAAACCAGTCAATCATCCAGAGACTGAAGATAAAGGAACGCCTCTCGACGATATGTCTGAGAAGAATTCTGCAGTTTTTAGGACATATTGTCAGGCGCGGACCGGACAACCTGGAGAGACTGGTAGTTTTGGGTAGCCTCCAGGGAAGGTGAAGCAGAGAAAGAGCGTCTGCGCGATGGAGCGACCAAGTGAAAGAGCTGACTGGGGGCACCATCCATTCTGCCCTGAGAGAAACGGAAGATCGAGAAGGATGGAAATTCTTGGTCACTCAAAGGATGGCGAAATTTAAATATAGTCACGATCCTCAGCCATGAGTGCACGACCAAGAAGAGTAGTATAAGTGGTTAATGATTAACACAATAATTGCATACAAGAAAATCTTGAGTTCCAGTTCGGGGTTCCCAATATAATATACTGTATCAAGGATCCCGGTTCCAACATTATTAATACATTTTTGGGGTTTCATTTTCAGGTCTAGTAATAATTAATATTCGTAAGCTAGTCATGTCATTTTAATACTTACACAAATCTAAAACCATTAAAGTGTAATTATGTATGAAAATAACATTTTTTTTTAATACAAATAGTTTATATTATAAAATATTATACAATAGACTGACAGTAAAAAAATGTGCATCCATAGACAATACCATTAAAACATCTCCCCACATAGCTCATAAATATTAAACCGGAAATAAGTTTCACATGTGAAATGACGATCATGTGAGATGTGAAAGATAGAGCCACAAGCGAAAACCCCAATATGAATATAATATATATTATATATAAAAAAAAAAACAAGTATGATATCTTCTGCCAAGAACTATACGAGAACGACATAGGGTGGTTTAATGGTGTTTGAGTGATATACATTGATAATGTTCTAAAGCAACATTATGAAAAAATCCATCGCATTATTTTTTGTTAGTAGGTATTCATGTTTTCATATGAGACATCTTTATCTGATGTATTAACAATATAATAATATAGAAACGTTCCTTCAATATATTATTTTTATTTGTTATTAAGAATAATAATACTAATAAGACGCCTGTAAGAATATTTTTGTCGTTATAATGAGATCAATTTAGACCAAAACATTCAATTTAGATATATTTCTCGGTAAACATTTTTTACTTAGGTATATGTCACTTGTTAATACAAACCTCTACTCTGTGGAGGCCCATATGATACTTTAGGATCGGACATGGTCGAAAAAAAAATATGTCACTTGTATTCATTTAATCTTCGGCATCTTAATTATTTATATAATATATATTATAATGAATACAATTTTAACATGACACATTGGTCTTCAGCTTCAGGTAGTTAATAATAATACCACACTTTTAATTTATATACATATAATTTTAATATCGATATAATCGGTCCAAGCAAACAACTTATTTTCTTGTTGAAATATAATAATCTTGAATATAGGGAATCCAATCCCGAGCCAAAATTCTGATCCCGGGATTTCGGGATTACAATTTGACAATCCCGGGATCCCGGGACTGGTCCCGGGATTGGCATTTTTTCCATTGTTAATATTTACAAAAAACCTTGATAAAATCGATCAAAAATAAATTTAGTATAATTTATAGATACCATTTAAGACATTTATTGTTAATATTGTATACGTTCAATCTTGAAAATACACAAGTTTAATGGTGTAAATAATATTGTAATATAAATAATAACGTGAATGTAATAGGAGATTGCTGTTTCTGATAGTAAATACTTAATGAATGGATTAGCGAGATTTAAAATAGTAAAGCAAATAATCATGGCGTACTTATGGCCTTTCCGCTTCATAAATCTAATTAGTGAGGCAAATATGAAACTGCCGTAAAACGTAGATCATGGTGGAATTACTTTGTTAAAAGTGCGAAGCATTGTTTTTTTCCAATCTTTCTCATTTTTATTAATAATTTATGTGGAAAAATTAAATGAATCGGCAACCTACACATGGGTATAAATCAAACTTCATTCAAACTCAGTTTATTTATAATGTAGTTATTTTTTATCAAAAGTATTTTTTCTGTTATATTTTCGCTTTTATTTTATTTTCCATAAAAATTGATAAAAAAATCAATCCCGAAATCCCGGGATTATGTTTATCAATCCCGGGATTCATAGGTATCGAAAATAGCTCGGAATCCCGGGATTGGAATCCCTACTTGAATAGTAATGGTTTGATATACTTAATTTAATTGATAGTTTTAAGATAACAACAAAATACAATACAATAGAAATTGTTCCGTCACAAGATGAATTAAATATAAACTGTGTTTTTTTGAGAATAAAATATTACGTGTGAATACGTAAATCGATGGTTTTAAATCATTAAAAGATTTTGACTAAAATGTGGATGGTAGGAGTTTAAGTCAAAATACAGAAAATTACCTGGCGTAATATATGGGCAACCTTTAAATAAGTAGGTACCTACTCTAATTTGAGTAATTATTGTAAACAGTGTTCCTTTGTGGAAAATTGTACGTTGATTTAATAAAACTACAATGTCAGTATTGTTCTGTTAGACGGTGGAACATTTTATTCTGACGTGTCATGGCGTTATCATACATGGCGCTCGTATCAATATCGCAAAAACTATAAATAATGGCTAAAAAGAAAATCTGCGAAGGGAGACAGTGCCTTGAATGCGCACATCAGTATTATTGAAATATCATATTTATGAATCCAAATGTAAAGCAAAAATTTTTTTACAAAAATATTATTCAAACAGTTACAATTTTTTACGCTTACTAATATTTTATATTTTAAAAATACAAATAATAAAATAATATGTATATATTCAAATATAAGGCACATGATGACATTTTTTAATTATTACATTTTTTTAACACATTCTAAAAAATATAAAGGATTTTATTTTTAAATTGAAATTATCATTTTTACCACTTGCACAGAACAGATTAATAAATAAAATTCAGATTGAATGCGCGAGTGTCCTACGAAAATGAAACACACATTATAGACGTGCAATAGTGTGTGTTACAACCTTAATCCAATATTGAATGAGCGTCAGTACATAAACCGAGAGCAGTTGTCAAAACGAAGGACAAGCTTATAATGACGTATTTTTGACACGTATTTAAGTTTCACACTCGATATTCGTTGCCTGTTACTCCCAATGACATTAATAATTGTATCTTAATCTTAATCACTAATGTCATTGGTTACTCCAACATTAGGGATTCCAATCGCGGGATCCCGGGATCCCGAGCTATTTTCGATACCTATGAATCCCGGGATTGATAAACATAATCCCGAAACTTTTGGGATTGATTTTTTATCAATTTTTATGGAAAATAAAAT
Organism: Rhyacophila brunnea; assembly: GCF_057557595.1. Classification (NCBI taxonomy): domain Eukaryota; kingdom Metazoa; phylum Arthropoda; class Insecta; order Trichoptera; family Rhyacophilidae; genus Rhyacophila; species Rhyacophila brunnea. The sequence continues at coordinate 24,079,136 of NW_028233350.1, forward strand.
AAAAACAAAAATATAATAGAAAAAATACGTTTAATAACAAATAACTACATTAGAAATAAACTAAGTTTGAGTGAAGTTTGATTTATACCCATGTGTAGGTTGCCGATTCATTTAATTTTTTCACATAAATTAATAATAAAAATGAAAAAGATTGGTAAAAAACAATGCTTCGCACTATCAAAAAAGTAATTCCACCATGATCTCCGTAGGTCCCAGGTTCGAATCCTGGGTCTGGCAAGTACACATATTGTTTTTCAATTTGTGTGTGTCAGGGTATGGACCTAATAGGTTGAGCAAGTGGCTGACATCCATTTCTCGTAAAAAAAAACAAAATCTGTCAATACAAACCTCCACTCTGTGGAGGCCCATATGATCCTATCAGGATCGGACATGGTCAAAAAAAAAAAAAAAATTAGATTTATGAATCGGAAAGGCCATAAGACACCATGATTTGCTTTACTATTTTAAATCTCGCTAACCCATTCATTTAGTCTTTACAATCAGAAACATCAATCTCATATTAAATTCACATTATTATTTATATTACAATATTATTTACTCCATTAAATTTATGTATTTCCAAGATTGAACGTATACAATATTAACAATAAATGTCTTAAATAGTATAAATAATACTAGATTTATTTTTGACCGATTTTATCAATGTTATTTGTAAATATAAAAATTTTATATTAACAATGGAAAAAATGCCAATCCCGGGACCCCGGGATTGTCAAATCGTAATCCCGAAATCCCGGGATCAGAATTTTGGCTCGGGATTGGATTCCCTACTTCACACCCATTAGGTATTTCAGTTCAGATTAATTCTTTGTTCCCTAATTACGTCACATCACCATGTTTGACTGTAGGGGGATCATATGGGCTTTCATGGAGTAGATATTATATTAAGATATTTTTAAGAAAAAAAGGTGTTAGCCAGTTGCTCAACCTATTAGGTCCCTATACTTGCTCCTAACACTGATTAAAAAACTTTTCCAGACCCGAAATTTAAATTTATTAAATTCCACGTATTTGATCCAGAATAACGACCTGATTACTTAAGAGGGGACATGCTCAGCGTGAGTCAAAATGGAGCTTTTTTCTATTTTTAAAGCATGATCCTGGACATACCTTAAACGTTGTAGATAATCTATTTATTTAATTTTGAAGCCTTATTATCCGTTATATTTATATTAAACATTTGATGACTGCATAAAGTATTTTTATTACATAAAATACGAGTAGTATTCTTTTAAACCTCTCGCTCTAATGTTTTAGAATATAGTCATATTTCAGTACATAAATGTGCAGTGGTGTTAAAATTTTTTACATTTATTAATTTTTAAATGCAAAATAAATATAAAGAATAATAAGGCTTCAAAATTATATAAATAGATTATCTACAACGTTTAAGGTATGTCCAGGATCATGCTTTGAAAATAGAATAAAAGCTCCATTTTGACCTACGCTGAGCATGTCCCCTCTTAAGTAATCAGGTCGTTATTCTGGATCAAATACGTGGAATTTAACAATTTTCAATGTTAATAAGTATTTATTATTAATTAATATTATTTTTAACAATGAAAAATAGCCTATTTTAATTATAGTATTTAGTTGTAATTTATCAAATAGTACTGAAAAGATATGATTTTTCATGACAGTTTTAAATAGTATTTTTTCACATGAATTAATAAACCACAACATGTTGTAACCTACAATATGTATTCATACAATTCTTCATTATAAATTAATTAATAACCTATATACAATTAATTGTGATCAATAATGAAGGCCAGGAAAATCCAAAGGTGATATATTTTAAATATAGTAACGTCATGTATTAATGATTTTTTTCTTATGGTCATCACGAGTTATGAGATGTTTGCTCATAAACCTGTTCGCACGTCAATTTATTTTGTTATGGAGTCATCTGAATATATTCTTAAATCGTATAAAGACGACTTAAAAACGTTCCGCATGCACTTGAAAAAGAAAACATGTCAATGAAAATACTATTATTATTACGAATATAATAATAAACATACATAAAAAGAATGCATGTTGAATTTTTATGACAAATTACATTTCGTTCGGTTCGCGTCATTTGCACCCGCGACCCGCAATCTGCGCATCGCCTAGTCACGATCTTTTTAGACCATGCCTTATCTGAGGTATAGCCTTAATATTTTGGAGCTGTACATCTTTTTAGTGGTGATACAGTTCGCTTTAAATTAATGACCAACGATCGTATTTATACAGTCCATTGCGTCATTTTATATGTTTTCAAGTGATGATATTACCTCACAGTTTCTTCAGGGTGGAATAATGGTGGAACCTACGACGAATCTGATGCCATAGATGAGGATCCGAACCTTCGCAAAAATTACTCAGTATTATGTTTTATCCACAGTAAGAACTCAAAGGGTCGAAAATCTTAAACTTCTGTTAATATATGACCTCAACTCTTTAGAAGTCCGCATGCGGTGTCTTTCTGTTAATTGCCTGTGACTTTTTTTAAAACGCACAAACATATCAAACCGACTCAAATCGGTTTGCGATTAGCATGCTTGGACAAAACTATTGGAGACAAACTGTTAGAAAATGCAATCGGCAGACCCAGGTGGTGCATAGATGGCAAGCTTCGTGTCGGTGCAGTGGCCGCAATCTAAATTGCATAATGGTGCGACCAGCCGGTCGAATCTGGATGCAGGCACACGCATCGGCTTTGTGTGCATTTGCGTCGGCAATATTTCATGCCTATTAATAATATTTTCCCGCGTATACTGTTTGGTTTATTAAAATAGAAAAATATTGTGCGAATGCACCATTTTTCAAAACGACCATTTAGCATGGTGTCATTTTATTTGCGTATCAATTTACCGAGTAGAAAAATATTTCGTTTTCTTTCAATTATGTTCCATTTTGTGTAATATTATAAAACTTCACTAAAACTGAATATTTATAAGTAAACTGTACTCTTATATAAAAGTAAAGATGAATAGGAACGGTTATAATGAATGATAACAATATTAACTTTGCCGACAGTTTATTTTTTATTTCCTTTTACAATACCATTTAGTATTGAAATTTAATTTAAGTATACGAAGTAAGATACGTTTTAAGAGTAGTAAAATGTGGTGAGTCAAAGATACGTGATGGTAAACTTTTTCCGGTTTTGGCCACGAAACGCCATGTGAGTCGGGATGTTTGTGCAAACGTGCGTCACTCGGTGTTGTTGCATTCTAGAAGTGTTGACAACGAAAATGCTCTTTGTCTGAACAATTTATTTAAAAATACCCTCTCATTATGGTCAATAGTATAATAGTAGTAGTGTAGGGTGAATACCCTACCATCCAGCATGACTTGGCAGGAAACCATTAATTTATAACTACAATGTATCTTGCAACATAATATTGTTAATATTGCAAAACAAGCGATTTATGTCAGTCAATCAAATTTCAACAGAGAGCTAATTTAGCAAAATAATATAATAATTCAATTAATCAATAATATCGCAAATTAATAAATAATGCTATATAAGTTTACCATGATAATATGCACAAACGTTATTTGTATGAAAATCAATCTTGCACAATTATTAAAACTGCATAATTGTTCAAATTAAAATCAATTGTTAATTTACGAAACGAATCATGCATTTCACAATAAACCTCATAAGCATGATTATCAAAAATATTCAAGTAGTTGATAGCAGCATTTTCTATTGTATCGAATCAATATAAAAACACTCAGTAGAAGAAAGCAACAAAGTCATTCAGTTACCAAAGATTTAGCCGTAAGGTTATCGTTCGCTTCGCCCGGTTTAACTCGTAATCCATCAGAACGCATAATGGAGATTTCACTCATCTAAATTATAATCTGTAAACTTACCTGTAATAATTAAATTAATATTTATTTGGAAGGATATAATAAAACCAGGGTTCATTTCATTCACGCACCAAATTCTGAGTTATCCATTTGGGAGTCAACCCAATCAACCCTCCGGTTCCCTACCTCATCTCCTAACCAAAGTAGTATTACTGTACAGTAGTCACGTATTAGGCTTGCGATATATTATGAAACCTCAGTAAAATAGGTAGGTACTTATATTTATAATTAATATTATTTTTCCCGTATCAATGAGACATCCAGTTAAATTCATTGCATAATGTATGTGATTTTGATGTGTACCTCGACCGGCAAACAAAACAACAAAAAATGAACGAATTGTAATTCTGTTGCGCTCGCAAACTTCCTCCGGGCACTGTCGCATGCAAGGGGGTGGCGGAGACTGCGCCCCCGAATCGCCACCACTGCCTAGCTCAGTAGCCACCGCTTCCGCTCTGCATTTGTCACTTCTGGCCGCCTACGTGCATACGTTACGAAACCGCGGCTGGGCGCTAACTACCCGAGCCACGCGGTCAGCTGAACCCGATCACTGGCCGGGTAGATTACGGATCATTTCGATTACCTTTATCCACAGTAATTACTGATTAATATTGGCAGTGTTATAATATATCCTTTTGGCGTGCTTATATTATTGAAAATCAATTTCTGGCGTATTTAGTAGACTTATACGTCATTGACCATTTTCAAAACACAACCTCCAATGCATCCAATGACTATATTTTTTTTTTCGACTATGTCCGATCCTGACAGGATCATATGGGCCTCTACAGAGTGGAGGTTTGTATTGACAGATTTTGTTTTTTACGAGAAATGGATGTCAGCGCCTTGCTCAACCTATTAGGTCCATACCCTGACACACACAAATTGAAAAACAATATGTGTACTTGCCAGACCCAGGATTCGAACCTGGGACCCACGGCTTTATAGTCCAACGCTTATGCCGCGTGGCGTGCACCGTGGGCCTATAATATATATTATTATTATTGGGTTAATAAATCGCCATTTTTTCCGCAGCATGTAAGTAGCCAGTGGTGTAGTGGAACTAAAGAGCGTCAGGGGCCCTGACTCAGGCCGATACTCCGGCACTCTTCAAACAGTTCTTATCAATACCTATTATGTTACAAACAATGATGTTGAATCGAGTGAATATAGAAAATTGTATTGTTATTATATTATGTATCTTAGTAAATAAATCGATAACTTAATACGTACATTCATAAGAAAGAAACTGGGCGTGAAAATGCGATTTAACAGTCGAATTTCTAAGTGGTTTTGGAAAAATATTATAGCCTTTATTTCTCATAGTTTTCTTCGCTTTTACTGCTAAATATTCATGTGAATCAGCCCCTATGAAAGCTTCCCTCCACTAATGAATATCTTCTTGAGCATCTTCATTTATGATTCCGCTAGGAGGAGATATCAGCATTTAAAAAGTGATAGTACGATACTGCATATTTAGCGGTCAATATTTGGATCGTTCTCAGGACGGATTTATAAGATGAAATGATTGTCAATATAAATAAATCAATATCATAGAATAACCGAAAACTTTGTCTCAAAACCATAAATGGATTTTATAATATTTTTTATTTAAGTATTTTAGTTTCGTTTTTAAAAAGTTTTTTACATAAAATATTATAAAATGATTTTGAAAATTACTAGATTTTTATGATATATGGTGCCAAATTTTTTGAGAAGGAAGCAGATTTGATGTGACAAAAAAACTACACAATACATAATACATTATATCATATAATTTTCAAACAGTAAGCTTCAATTATTTATATTTAGATAAAATAAAGTAAATAATAAAATAAACGGTGATAAATGGCTAATTCATCAAAATTCAACGAGGGAATGTCTACAGCGTTAATCATACTTGCCAATCGCTACGTAAAACGTGATTTGTTGCAACCAATTTGCATTTCAACGTTTGTTTGTCGCCGGGAAACTCTGCACCCGCGCAATATAAGACATTACTTTCCCACTAAACTATTTTTAAAATCATCTTCATTAAATGGCAATAAGGTATATTACCTTCTGCTTTCATGTAGTGATGATAACATTTGATCAAAGTAATACGAAGAGGTTATATTGAGTAATGATTTTTTTATATCTTTTTGATCATTGTCCAGAATTCTAATAATAATTATAGTAGCTAAGAACAACTAAAGAAATCACATACAGGGCCAAAAGGCAGTGCATTTGTCAGTGGGGTATAATATAATATGAACACACGATAGATCACCAGCGGGGAGGAAAAATCGCATTGCATTGTTTAATTTTTGTTCAGTGCATACGAATGCAACTTGATTTATGAAATTTTTTCGACGTCCCCTGCGCACGCGCTGCGGGATGCAAAAATGCACTTTTGTTTCAACAGGAAAGTACGCCAATGAGAAGAGATAAAAAATAGTTCAAAATGAAAAATATAAGTAGGTATAACCATATATATCTGTATTTTCACTTTAATCAATGGCGTCAGAATATTATTACAAACTCTTAAATATCATTTTCTAATTCTGATTACATGGGATTAATGCAAGATATAAACAATTATTATTCTAGTAGGTGGCATATTATTGTTTTTCTCCTAACATGATGTTTTGTTATCCGTATAGTTTTGAATTATCGTTTATTTTAATAGGTTACGTATTAAATTTTGCTGTATTACAGTTTACTGTGAACTGTCGTACCGGAAAGAGATGACCGTATAAGATGGTGATAAAAAATAAGGCGTTGTTTGTGGAGAATTCCAGACAGTAATGTCTCAATTGTATCAAATCCAATCGAAATATTAATTTGAGCTTGATACTTCCAAGCACCTACTTGCTAAACTACTTTTGTATCATTCAAAATTTTATATAAAAAAATATTGTATTTTATCCTTACCCTTATCTTTACCCTTATTTCTAAGTGAATTGAATAAACACGAATTTAATCTCAATGCAATACTACTACATACATACAAATTTCCGGACACAAATTTGGTGTTCGTCTGCCAAATAGAACATTTTCTGGTTTTCCTATCAAAGTTTCTGAAGCAGGTTTCAGTTCCACGCAAGTTTTATTTTTTTATACGACAAACAATGAGTATCTCCTTTTCTATCCAAAGTTTGCAAGAAAAGTAGTAGGCCAAGGATTATTTTTGATTCGCTTTTAAATATTTAGGCGTCATCTCTAAAGAAGAAGGTTTGTCCCAATATCATTATATTTTTTTAATTATACCCAAATGACAACTAAATGCAACCATTATTCCTTCATTAAAAGCTTGCAACTAAATAATAATAAAAATAAACACATCAAAAATAATTGACGTTATGTATGTAGGTACCTATGGCCTATTTAGATAGATAAATTCTCCAATTCATTTCAAGTTATACATAATATAATGGAATGATAAAAAAGTATTATTTGAACTAAAAGGAGATTACTCTTTTTGGATAATGCGGACTTCAATGATAATGATCTTGCTCATTATTGGAAAATCTTGATTACTAAAGTCTTTACGCCAAGTTAGAGCCACCTTCCATGACGACAGTCGGTCGGTGCAACTCGAGGAGACGGCTTGTAAGTAAGAATTACCACACTCAAGATTGTATACTCTCAGGGTATGGAGAGAGATGAAGCGGTTAGCCGACCGATTAGATATTTATAGTCAATTACATCACGTTGCAACGACCAGCCGTCTTCATGGGCGATGGCTCTTAGATAGCTAAATCAAACATGCTGTCCATGTCTTTTGACGTAATGTATAATATTGTATTTTCGTATTTTTGACACATGTAACATACATCAATTATGTAGTTTTATTATGAATTCACGACAATTTTCTTTTCTTTCTTAATATAGTCGTTATCGAAACAAAACTACAAATCATAAATATAAAACGTTAAAGTTAAAATGCCACTCACACTTGTAAAATGATACATCGTATTGACAAATGTTGATATTAGATACCACGTGGCACTTCACTAAATTCTATTGGACACTACGTGAGAAAAATGTCAAAGAGGGACAGCATGGTTTTATACTTCAGCTATGCGGCATCCTAATTCAGATCGAATTCATATACAATAAAATTTATCTATAATAAAAATAGCTTTGGACCAGTTAACTTTTTAAAAATATCCAGAATCCCTTATCATAATAACATGTAATTTTAGAGGGGAATGATTTTATCCTACTGATATAAAGTAGATATATTTTTATTAAAAACTTTACTTACAAGAGGTACTTACTTACCATTGTTTGCACGGAATATAGAGCAGTCAAAATATTATTGCATAAGTCAATTTCACGTTTTACAAAACGAGGATTAGTATTGAATACCTGTAAACATGAAAAAAATATTACATCGGCATGAAAAAAAATCAACAGCCAGTATCCAAATCCGTGGAAAGAGCACACAAAAATGTAACAATACCATAAAATAGCGCGCCATAAAACCGCCGACAAAAATAATCCGCAAAAAGAATTTCCGCTTTCAAATCGGGCGGAAGAGTGTTGCGGCGCGTGCGTCTGCGATTCGCGCGCTCAGACCGGAAGCCCGGGTTCGTTTCCCGCCTATTGTGACGTCACGATTGTGCCCTACTGATTGATTGCGCGATACATCCACTATTTGCACCCTTTGCAGCGCCGGGAGGCCGTTAGTGCTACACGCGACTTGACTCGATAGTGAGATGTCATTATTAAGCAGGGTAATTCGTGTTTACTGATGTAAAAGTTACCGACACATTACATAATCACAATTCCTTTTTATAAACCATGCAAAAAATATATAACAATAATAAGAACTTATGTAAAAATAATGCATATCTCTTTTACACGGGACGTGCGTTAAATTTGTAAAACATTTCGGCTGTTTAATCTGCAAACCGGCTAACTGCACTTTTGACCAAAAGTAATATTTTAAAACATTTTGTTATAAAGCAGGTTTTCTATGCTCACACAAAATTTCAAACTCCTAAACCTATAAATAAATGCGTTATCGTTCTTCACACACAACAGCTAACTGCAGGTACCAAATTTTTAATGGAATAACTCCGCTCTTTATATAATATAAAATGGTAGCTAAAATCGTCTATTAATTCATGGTGCAGCTTATTTGTAAAAATAAAATCCAAGGGTATTTTTAGAATTTGTTAAATTCGGCTCGATAATTAAGTTATTAAGTTTTTTCTCTCTCCTGAATAAATTTGTCCAAATGGAGTTGGCCGGTTTGCAATTTAAGCAGCCGATTTACTAGGAACATGTAAAATCACATCTCATATTATTTACAGCATAGTCCAATAATGAGACGTAAGATAATATGTATAACAGTAAATCATCGTATAATATGGATTTTATGGCAAATATGGATACAGATCAATTTACGGATTACTTTAATTAAGATACACAGTTCATATACCTATAAAATATTCCGCGTATTTTAGGGGTTGTTTGTATTTTTAAATAAATCCACTTAAATTATTGAGTTGTCGGCAATTGGTATCATAATGTTATGAAGCACTGAACGCGATCTTCTTTGTAGTAAGTAGCCAAGTACCATGCTCGTACCTTCTGCCATATTAGATAAAAAGCTATTTTTATTAATCAAGAAACATACTACAAATTATTATAATATAAAATGCTACATGTTAACTATCAATATTATCAATCATTATACATTTGATTTAATTTATTTGTGAATGTTTGCATGTCAATTATAAATAGATATAATTTCTTTCATGTTTATTTTTTTATGTGGCTTATCAAAAGTTTAGAAAGAAAGCTTCTATTAAAAATTCTGCAAAGTAAATGCATGCCATTTTAGGCTATGAACCCATCCTCAGAATTAGTGATAAAAAGACAAAAATATAAAAAGAAAATATATTCGTATGATTTTAAATTATCTATCAACGGCAAGAGAGGGTCTATGGTAAAATGTTAATACATGATCATAAACAAAGGTCGATTGATGAAGGCCGTCAGTTGTTCATGTTATCCCCCTAGTCCTTAAATATCAGTATCCGGCGTTTTATTATTTATAAAAAAATAAAACTTTACCATAATTCCAAGAGATGGTGGCGTGTACCTACAATATAAAAAAATATTTAAATTAATCGACCAGGGCTAGCATAATGAATGTAATACTGCGTGTATGCTTCGTATTTTTGGTTAACACCATCAGTTGGATAATCCAGTAGGTAACGGTGACGATGACGTTGGCCCACTACAAACTAAATCAATGGACATGGAAGGACAGACCAAATATATAGCTATATAGATGCCTTCAAACTAGTTATCTCAGATAAGAATAATAAAACAACCTCATATTTTATATTGGTAATATTATCTCACTTATCTGGTCGACACACCACGCCGGGCCCCCAGGCTAGAGCCCTGTCAATCCCTCTTGTAGGGGTTATGCGAGATTCACAGACCAGCCCTATATATATACATATTCCACGGTAACAGTTATGATTTTTTTTAATTTAAATAAAATTAAAGCTCTAGTATTTTTGAAGCTTATGCAACGGCCTTTAAGTGTAATATGGAGATATAATCGGGGGTCTAGGATCATAAGGGCAAAACTACAAAAATGGCTGTTTTGAGTTAAATATTGCATTGTCTTGCTAGAACGCAGTTCTATCGTATGTACAAAGATGAAACTCGTACGTATAGAGGTTTGCCAGATATTACTTGGCGTATCTACAAATCCACATGGAATTTTAATGTCATATGGGTGAATATCCTCTTACACCTGTGTGACTCTGACATTAATGCCGATTAATCAAGGACACTTCGACGTAAGCGGCGTTTAGCCTTTGTGTCACTGACATAAAGTTTAGTTTATGGAAGTTTCGTAATTTTTAGTTTGCCGTAAGTTGTCAATTTGACTTAAGTAAACAATTGTTATCGGTTCATATTTGCATATCAACAATGTTTTGGAGAGATAATGATTGTGGATATCTTTAAACAGAACCAACGTACAAGCATGCGAAGTAAGGAATTACTTATGTTTATTTAAGTTATGTTATTTCGACTCCTAACCGGTCAAATTGTTTTTAAATGTAATCTGATTATATATTAATATACTTACAGCATCGTTATAAATCATGTTTTTGCAGATCGAAATACAGAATTGGAAGACAAAGAACTGAATGTTTTGAACTCAAATCATATACCAGATAATACACCGACTAATGATTATAATTTCAAGGAGAATAACTCTGATAAACAAATAACCTTGATGAAATATTATAATGAATTCTTCATTTGTTCAGATATGGCTTTATCTACTAGCTGATTGTATTAAAAATACGATTTTTTTTCTCAGACATGCATATTATCATCTTAGGAGTTAGTTCGTGGTTGCAGAGCTCAAGATAATATTTTCGAGAGTTTCTCCCTGATACGTTACCAGGATGGCCAGCAAAATGACTAATGGAAAATAATGCAGAATATTCACTCATCATAAAAGACAAAATTGAACTCTATTATGTATTATGTAATTAATATTTTATATTTTTTTTAGAAAACCGGACTCAACATATCTGTCTTTTGTATTAAAAATACTATTTCTTTTCTTAGACGTGCACGTCATCCCAGAATTTACTTCGTGGTTGAATAGTGAAACAGGATTTTTTGAAGAGATTATATTTGAGCCATTACCAGGACATTCGGAACAATTATTATTGTTAGTAGAAAATATATTAGAACCTACGCATGAACCACCATTATATGCTGAATTTAGCCATGGTATATACTTCATAATATTATATTATGAAAACAGATAAAATAAGAGTTAATTCATCGATTTCCTGTAGAACAAACTCATTTACAGCATCTCAGGAATTACTACGTGTTTGAATAACTCAACCGGTTTTTTGAAAAATGTAATGGATGCCCAGAAGAAATTATAATAAGAAATGATGTCGGTGATGTCCGATAATGTTCAATTCAGAAATTAGATTGTGTTTTTGATGAGTTAAATAGTAAACGAACACGTATTGCTAAGCCGTACGAATGCAAAAAAAATAAACATGTAACTAATAGATAAAACGGAATGTCATATGTTTCAGTTACAGGTAAGCAAATTGAAGAAAGTTATTTAAAGCTCAAAGACTGTTCTAAATGTCCCAGAAAGTGTAATGAGAATTTTACCGAAACAGTACGGCAGACAATGTTGAATTCATATTGGTCTTAAGGCGATATTGAAAAACAAAGACCGGATGGTGCCACAAGATGTTCATTATAAAACATAGTCGTTCCCAAAAATTCCGATAGTTAATCAAATGTTCTTTGAATCCGGGCACTCGCAAATGAAATGAGATTCCGTTCATGCGAGAATCGAAAACTAAAGCATTTGGATATAAACACCATCCATCCGCATGGTACTCTGCTGTTGAGATGGCACACAAAAAATACAATCTAACTAAGATGGATCAACAAGATTTTCTTGATTTTTCTGAATTACAAAAATGCATATAAGAAATATAGAATAAAATAAAAATAAAAAAGAATAAAAATAAGAAGATTGATGCGGATGGAGAAAGTGTTAAACGATTCATACGGATTGATACGGATGGAGAAAATATGGATTTCACGAACCATTCAAAATGCTCAAAGTCATACGAAGAGAAACCAGAATAATTAACCATTCATCTTTTCGACTCCAGCCTAAATATAACGCAGCACTTTCCCTCACTGCGAAAAAGATATCAATGGGCATTATTCAGGAACAATATCATTATTTTTACAATTCTTTAAAGTTGTCAAATCTTGAAAATAATTAGGAAAACATGGATGAATAAGATGCATAACAAAATTATGTATATAGTTAGATTTAGGAATAGAATTTGATGAAAGACATTTCGCCTATGTTTTGTATAATCTATATTGTATTATGAACAAATATTTACCAGTAACCTTATTTGAAAATATTTTGAGAGACAATATTTTTTTCCCATTTAACTAATGTCTAAAATGACAATATTGATACTCTACATTACTCTTATGAATATGTTACAATAGCTTTAATTTTTTTTTTTTGTATTTTTACAGTGTGAAATTGTTTTTTTTAACAATAAAAACTATTTTACCCTATTTTCCCATTTATCTCAGTACAGTGTTTTTGTAGTTTCGCCCTTATGATCCTAGACCCCCGTAATATACCTAATCAATTTAATTGTAATAATTTGAAATTATTTATGTAACGGTATTATATTAACGAGATTGTAAAAAACATAATATTATTTACTCCATTTAATTTATTAAAGATTATGATCGGTTACGTCTTCTAGCAGGACATTTTAAAACATATATAAGCTACTGAAGTAACAATTTCATGATTCCAATTATTTTTTTCCAACAATTTATTATTTTATAACACACTTCTAACTAGTTTTTGACATACATGTCATTAATAATATACGAGTGTAATTATTTATTAAAAGCAATGAAAGCTTTTATCAGATTTATGTTCCTAATCAAAGTTACTTGCAATGCATAATTGATCCAAACTCAATTATCTCCTTACCAGAGTTATGTTTTAGAGCTATTAGCTACTTCCAATGACATGTGCGTTGATAATTTTTCACATTGTTTTAAATTATTTTGTCTCTAAGATTATGACAATAAAAAAATTAGGTCAATAATGTCAGCTGATGACCTTTGCTTAATTTTTAAAAACCATTTTATTTAATTTTGTTCTTCAGATTTTATAAATATTATTAGTAACATATAATAAACGACGACATATTATTGACTCCAACAAAGCAGATTGTCTCCAAACCAGAATCCAAAATGCACATCTAGCTTAGAAAATGAGGCTTTTTACACAGGATAGTTTTTTAAGTGTGTCAAACTTTCTTCTACTGTTAATGCCAGGTGTGTTCCGTCGTATCTTGCAAAAGCATTGTTAACCCATTTGTACATTTGATAATAACATGACGGAAATATTAGTCAACAGACGACTCTCGTAAATAAATAGATTGTAATATACAATACGTACTGATATACAGAATTTGTCTTTGGCGGTACACGTGGAACCTTTCGCGACATATTAATCTGAAGCGGGACATCGTTTGGCAGAGTCTTGTGAGTCACGATTTTTCCGCGTCCTGCCAGCAACCAACCTCCAGCCTAGTCTCTCCATATGATCAGCGCTGCTGTGAATAATATAAGTAATTTATCCAAGTATGCATACATACAACATTCCTCATTAATAAATTACTATAAACTATATCTAGTCTGAACAATTTGAATAACTCTCCTGTTTTAATGTAGTACAATACAAAAACTACAACGATCATGGGTTTAAAATACAAGTATCTACTTTTCAGATTGGAGAATAATAATAATTAGTTTTATTATTATTATTAATAATGTATTTTTTTCTACGAGTATATTGCAGAAGTATGTTACATACTATTTAAGAATGAAGCTTTTTTTACTGAACATAATGATTTTAAAATGTTGTGAAAATTCAGTATGTAATATTTATTATAATATAATAAATGAATACTAACACGCGTAAATATACCAAAATATTTTTTCAATGAGTCCGGATGCCATCTAGATGAATTAAATTTAGTTATATTATTACTTTGATTTTAATTACAAAATTGGTGGCAATATTGACGGAATTTACCAACAACCATACTTACACAGGTGTCAGAAACTCTCCACAAGAAAAACAATTGGCTCGATTACTTTGGATAACGTTCTTGTATTCCACTTGGGAAAAAATTCTAGATTTTTTCTAACATATATATTTCTGAAGCTGTTGTGTATTTTTAAAAACTGTCTAGTTTGCAAATTTTGTTTTAAAAAATAAACTGATTAAGCTTTTCAGCGCAGCAACCAGCTTTACGCGAGCTTCATGAAATACTGGCTGAAAGATTTAACCCTTCACTTCCTAATCCCGTGCACTTACGAACCGAAGAAGAGCAAGTACGGAGCGTTCTTCCATCGTACAATCTTTCCTGCTTTGTTGAGATTGACGAGACGTACTCTGTGAGGTGATGATGGCAGGGTTGGGCAAATTACTAGTTAACACGCAATCATTTCATAAGAACCCACCCTGATATTTACATACGGCAATGCGATTAAAGTTTTTACTTATCTTGTACTTAAAAAAATATTACTCTGAATAATTGTTATTTGCACTACAGATTTAATATTGAAATGATTGTTTTAACTCATTCACAAATCATAGTTATCTTTTAGGTAGTTAGTTCCTCCGTGCCTACGCTTTTTAGATGTAGGCTTCCTTAGACGGACATAACGATATAAACTTACTATCGGTAATGCGTTCAGTGTTTTGGGTACTCTTCAAAATATCCAAGGGACTGAAAGAGAAATTAAACGTAGGTAGGGAAACCTGGATTATTAAAATACTCATTTTTTATTATGTACTTTATTATATTTTGATTTTACATTTCAATTGTTGCGTATCCTGTACAATTATTATGTGTTTGTATATAATATTGGTAATTTTCATATTAACTAAAATATAACTAAGGTACTTTTTAATTCATAAATATATATCCAATACTGAATATATACAAGATTAGGTGTTTTTGAAATTTTCGAAAATTATAAAATTTACTTAGTTCATTAAATTTATACTTTTGTTATATAGCCTTAATTTAGTGATTTCAAAAATTTTCCTTCCAGTAATAAAAATTTGTGAGCGAAACTGGTATAACTATTTTCTCAGTAATTCGACATTTTATTTTCATTTACATCAATGACAATATTATTACATAATATATTATAATATATTTCATAAATGTTCGCGATACTTGATATACTAGATATTTAGATCATAAATTAGTCTATGAGAAAATCTTCTAATCAGCAAAAAAAATGTTTTCCATATATCTTTTTACACAGCCCTTGTAGACTAGAGTCTTGATTAGTGAATGTGTTTGTTCGCATCTTAGTAGTTGTAGATATAATAATATAATACAGACATGATCACTGGCTTTCCTTGCTGTCTCATGTATAATTTAATATAAGCTGTAGATCACATTTACATACGGACGAACGTATATTGATTATTAATTAAATATAGATTAAGTACATACGTATAGCATTAACACTTACTTCTGTTGTGATGATTTGTGAATACAATGTAAGTATAGAATTAATTGAATGGAAGAAATTTCTTAATTATATAAAACAATAACAAAATTAGTTTTACCATGTTTCTCAAATATTTTTATCGCTAGAAATTTTTCATAATTTCGTAGAATAAAACAGGTATTTGAATATTACAAATGTGGAAAGTTTATTGAAAAAATTTAAAGCGTACACTTTTGTCGACAGTGTTCTACGGCTGAAAAAAGCATGTGTTGCTTTTTCATTGATGTTTGGATCCGGAACATGGACTAAATTAGTTTAGAAAATGGTAAAAAACTAGCTGTCGTAAAAAACCATGGCGGCAACATCCACACCTAGTTGGAGAGTTAGAGTGATTTTTTTTTTTTAATCTCAATATGTTTTGTGTCACTGTCGATACTGATATCCTGTCTGAGGTAGTTCCACTAGTAATATAGTCCTAGAAATTTCAATACTGTGTTGCGATTTTTACTAATTTAAAGGTCCAATCCATATATAGCGCATTTTAGTTTGTTTGTCCTTGTATTTTATATGCCATGGTTTCCTTGCAAGGTATTATCAAAAATTTTGTCCATAATTTACATAATTCACAAGATTTCTAAATTTCACAATTTCGAAATTCTCACTATCTTTTTTTATAATTAATGATGTGAGTTTTATTTAAAAAGACTTATTGTGAATTTTACATAATATATACATAAAGGATAATTATTATGTCTCCGATCGTTAATCCGATAGTTTTCAAAGGAAGTTCTAAAGCTGTTGTTTAAGTGAAGGCATTGGTAAGGAACATAATAGGTTAAGGCCATGATAAGTCGCTAGGCTAGATTATCTTTTACACATTTAAACTGGACATTTAGCAATATAATTTAATATTGTAATTAAATTATTTCTGATAAATTTATTCATTTAATAAAATATCGCGTTATTTCAAATAATATAATAAATAAAAAGTGACATTCAACAACAAAGACATAATTTTCTTAACTTTCTTGGCACAAGAAATTTTATGATTTGAGAAAATACGAAGCCATATTTCTTGTTAAAAGTTATACACGTATATTCATTATTAAAAATACATAGCTGACAAATATAACAAATTATTATTATAAAATAATCAAAATGGACACCACTATACAATTAACATGACATGCTCAAGTGATAAGGAGTATTATATAATATGTTTTATTCTATTTAATGAATTGCGTTTCCGCCAAGACTTGACAGTTAATACCATTAAAATAAATAACCACTATTAAATAATAGTAGTATATCTAATATTCAAAATATCATCCTCCCAATGTGTTAAGTTAAGATCAGTTCCAAGGCAGCTCGGTATTGTAGACTATAGCCCTACGGCTTCACCTGTCTCACCCCTTTTAATTCAACTCCTCGTCGGCCGAGGATTAACCAAAGTGGATATACTTGTAATGTTAATTTCTCAGAAGGCCCTTTTCAAATCTCAGAAATAGTTGGCTATAATATTATAACGGGGATTTGGAATGAGTTATCTCTTTGAGAAATGCCTTTGTATATTATCATTTGGTGAAACACAACAGAATTATTAAACTCCAATACCACAGTTTCGTGGGTTACCTAAGTATAAATTTATTGAAAATATATAATTCTTAAAAACCGTTGACGTCATAAGTTCAACTATATATGCCAGATATATTCTGATGCCAGACTTAAATTATGTCAGTAACAGGGCTAGAAATGGACCGGAACGCACCGGAGCGCCGTTCGGGTTCGTGAAATCTGTAAAGTTATCGCTCCGTCTCCTGGACAAAATAATTTGTCCGTCTGAGCTAGATATGCCATATAACAAAAAATCTAGCACACTTATGTTTATAAAATACACATAAAATTTGATAACCATGTTAATTTTCGAGCGCTCCGGTTCGTTATCTTTTCCATTTCGAGCGCTGGTCACTAATATATACCATTTATATTTACTACATCAACATGTTTAGAGGACAGTGTTATTTTAAGTGATAGCGATAATTTAATGAGTTTGATTAGTGATAATTTGATGTTTGCCACCTTGCTTTCGATCCAAACACACATTGAACAGCATGTAAATTTCCCAGACCTGGGATACGAACTTGGCACTCACGACATAATAAGCCAATATTTTACCGCTCGATAATCATGGATATCAATATATAACCATTTATATCAAATTATGCTGATAATCATTTCTTGGTTGAATTTGAAAGATCTCAGATACCATAGATATTAGCTTAATCGATATGAGTATTTACACATAAAGTGAATCATGTGAGCTCGAATCACTCGGTCAAAAAAAAAGATTTTTTCAAATTATGTTTTATGACTTTTAGTTTCAAAATTATGTATTTTTAATGAAATGTATATATAGGTACAGAAGAAATCAACAAGAGAATCATGTCTGCGTATAAATGCTACTTTGGTCTGTTAAGACATTTTAAGTCCCGCTTACTATCTCGCCGAACTAAAAGCACTCTTTACAAGACACTTGTAAAGCCAGTGCTCATCTACGCATCGTAAACCTGGACATTAACTCTGCGAAATGAACGAGCCCTGAACATCTTTGAAAGAAAAATTCTCCGCCGTATATATGGACCGATCAGGGATGGCACCAATTGGAGGAGAAGAAATAATGCTGAGCTCTACGGGCTGTACGAAGATTGCAGCGCAGTTCAATCAATTAAGATTGGGAGACTGCGATGGCTAGGTCATGTGCACCGTATGAATGACAATGAACCGGCAAAGAGAGTGATGTCCAGCAATCCAATAGGACGTAGAAGAAGAGGGAGACCAAAGATTCGCTGTTTAGATGGAGCTGCCAGTGACTGCCGTATTCTGGGGGTACCAAATTGGAATGCGACCACACTGGATAGGGACAGGTGGAGGTAAATTTTGGTAAATTTTCTATATATTCAGTGCCTATTGTATTAAATGTAATTTATTATTATTATTTGACTATTCTCATTACATAATGGTAATACACATAATTATTTTGTTCTAATTCAGGTCCAACACCATCCGTATTTATTTATTCAAAAACAACTAGACCAATATTGATAAAACTTGCACAAGTTGTAGACTATATTGTCAGTAGGTAACAACTTTAGTGGAGTTTTTGAACCATCGTCTCATTTTCTGTTTATTTAGTTATTAAAAAAAGATTATACCAATATGGATAAAACTTATACAGCAATATAAACTATATTGTTGGTACCAAAGTATTCAAGTATTAAATGTGCGTGGATTTTATTTATATACTAACATTTACAGACTAATTATCTATATGAATTTAATACTATATAAAATTTGTGTTGGACAACCTGAAGAGACTGGTAGTTTTGGGTAGCCTCCAGGGAAGGCGAAGCAGAGGAAGAGCATCTGCGAGATGGAGCGACCAAGTGAAAGAGCTGACTGGGGGGGCACCATCCATTCTGCACTGAGAGAAGCGGAAGATCGAGAAGGGTGGAAAGTCTTGGTCGCTCAAAGGATGGCAAAATTTAAACGTGGTCACGATCCTTAGCCATGAGTGCACGACCAAGAAGAAGATGGGCCTCCACAGAGTGGAGGTTTATATTGACAGATTTTGTTTATACGAGAAATGGATGTCAGACACTTGCTCAACCTATTAGATCTTTACTCTGACTCATTGACAAATTGAATACCAATATGTGTACTTGTCAGACCGCTTAAGCCGCGCGGCCATCGTGGGGTACAGTATAACATAAGAATTCAATATATTAGTCTTTGCTGACACTTGTCGTAGAGCACAGGTTCAATCAACTTGCGTTTGGTGAATCTATGATATTAAAAATATAACTCATAATAATTGAATACGTGTATTAATTAAGGCGCTAAGTACCAAATTAATAAAAACTGACATATTTATAGAAAAATATTCTACATAACAACGCCAATAACTTCAACTATAGTCTAAGTGCCTCAAGCAAGTCAAAAAAACACAGCAAAATAATTAAACTTGTCGACGTTGTAAGTCCGTTGGCGTGTTTTATTTATAATGGCGTAAGTAGCACTGCAGTGGTTAACGGCATTCAATATAAAATAGCTGACGATGGTGTGTTGACACTTGCGAGTTCTTAATACCTAAAATTATAGAATCTGCCATGATTGCTTCACACTGTAAAACTACATTTTTCAAAAGGTCTTCTTCATGAAATTTTACTGCAATGACTCGGTATTTTGTAACTACAGGCAATACTACTTTTTGGTACTTAGAGCCTTATTTAATACACGTATTCAATTATGCTGATTATTTAATCAGTTTATTTGAATTTCGAACATGGTAATGGTATAATCTTTTTGTTCGTTCTCATATGTTCCTAATCTATTAGGAAATCTCCACAGTACTTATATATTTTCATACCTATACGCCAGATTATTAATATTTTTTTTACATTATTACCATTATCAATAAAAATATTGTATCACATAGATCAATATAGTGGCATTTAAATTAATTAAAAACCATGTAAAGGCGTATTTTGGGAGTGTAAATATAAGCGTATTACGAATTCCAACGATACCTACTATTGAAATTAGATTGGGAACAAGGCAGCATTCTCAGAATTTATAGACTAGGAGTAGATATCATTGATTACGTAATTAAGAACACTTGTCTACTAGTAATCCGAAGCCAAATTTTGAAGTGAAACGGGATCAAAGGTTTTCGCAGAAGAGGTCTTCTCGAATGTCAGGTAAGACGAGGCTAAAGCGGAAAACGGACGAGGATAGTCGAGAATTTCACAGCATATAAAATTATTTATATTAAAACAAAGAGACTATGCAGACGTCTAATGAATCATATTCTTTTTTTAAATAAATTAACCAGCAATTTATGCATATATATATATATATATATCGTCACTGTTCCGGCAGAAGACACTAATTCGAAAAAATGACATATTGAGTTAGTACCAAAATGTTCCTTATTTCAAACTTTACCGTCTGGAAACCTTCTTAATAAATAAACAGTCTTTATTTTAAAGTCATCCTTTTTACGATTACTTAATAAGCTCACATGATAGACCATTATTTCAAACATTTTAACAACTTCAAAGTCAAATTACTCAAAACTAGTATTCTTCAGTTAGTGTGTTCTGCCAGAACAGAGACGATATATATATATATATATATATATTATTTAGAGATAAGAAAACCTGGTTATAAGAAACATGTTATTATTATATCAATACAACGTTGCTTGAGTTGATATATTTCAAAAGCAAAAAAAAAAATCATCAGTTACTTGAAAAAAACGTGTAACTATGTATCATGTTTTAGTAAATTAAGAAATAGTCATCAGGGCCAAAAACATTTACTTATATACTCGTAAATAATCTTCTACCACAGTTTTCTATGATTTAAAAAATATAGTCATAAATAAATAATATAATAATAATAAATAAATAATTAAAATATAAATCTTCCATGTGACGTTACATAATATGTATTAAGCAGGACATTTAAAGGAGATTGATAATAAATGTTCATGTAAATCAAAAGTTTGAAATATTAATTCTATCGACCGATGATACTTGGTGGAATTTAAATTTAAATTTTAATGAATTTAAGTTTTGTACTATTTCATTTGAGTCGTTTTTTGCGACCCGGGATTCGCCTTTCGGCATCTTCAGGCACTGTGTACACTCACCAAAAGGCAAATAAACACTGACAATGAACACTATTAACATTAACTCTAACTTATATAACTAATCAATACAATAAAGTACCTAGGTAAAAAAATCGATTACCTACCTATCAAGTCAAGGGTCACAATAAAAAATATAACAAACAATGAATACTTAGTTGAAGTTTTAGTAAAAAAACCCCTATCTTACCTACTTTATTGTATTGATTGGTTATATAAGTTAGAGTTAATAGTATTCTTTTGTCAGTGTTTATTTGCCTTTTAGTGAGTGTACACAGTGCCTGAAGACGCCGAAAGGCGAAACCCAGGTCGCAAAAACGACTCAAATAGAATAATACAAAACTTAAATTCATTACAACTCAAAGACTCGTAATATTTATAATAATACTAAATAAATTAATATAATAAAGGGAGAGAAAAACCTTATTATCTACCTACTAAGTAAAGATTAAGCGAGATGTAATTGTATTCGTCGTCAGTATACATTTACCATTCATGAGTGCGCATAGTGCCTGAAGATGCCGAAAGATGAAACCTGCGTAAATAAAAATGACTCAAATGTAATAGTAAAAACATAAATCCATTAGATTTGTGTAATATGTATTACAAATATTTCACATGACGTATACAGATTCATAATTGGAAACTATCGTTATTTATATATGTACATTAAATAATAATATAATTTTATGGAGAGTCTCTTAATTTTCATTGAGCTGTAAATAATCATCGGTTAAGTTTCACCCGGTGAGTATGGTGGGCTATGGAGGCGGTAGGGTTGAGGGTGGTAAATGTTGAATCCCTAAATAGCCGAAACTTACAGCTCACTTTGAAGCCAAATACTCGTGAAAATTTTATAAGTTACCCGGGGCTACTACTGACTTGCCTTGCTTCTCTTGAAACAGTAGATACCTACAAACCGTTAATCTTAACTGAGAAACTAGTAAAATGGTTTATTTTCTAATGAATAATGAATTACATACAATATTAAAAAAACATATATAACTATGTTTTATTTTTAGTGGGTATTTCATATATATTTTTTTGCTTGTTCTTCATTTATTTGAAAAATATTGTATAGTAGTCAGCAAGTTAAATACAGAAATATTAAAATAAATAATGCGTAAAATCGTTCAATTAAAAAATAAAATTATAATATTCTGGACAACTACTAATGAACAATAATTTGTATATAAAATGTATCGATTCATTGACATTCACCACTTAAAAAACATATTAAACGCGATACGTGTTTCACCCACAAAGTAAGCTTAGCTTTATCATGTATAATATTGTAGATGTTGAAATTATGTTTAATTTATCTAATTATCTGCAAAATTATGCAGAAGAGGTTAGATAAATATATAAACCATTGTAAAAAACGTATATCGACGAAAATAAAACAAATAATAAAATTATCATAATCGATTAAATTATATTATTTAATTTAGGTTTATATTGTTGTACTTGTGAATTCTTACATATTAAATACCTACATGCTAGAATTTTACATCACACATCCTTTCAACATGTCTACACGTCAAACCATATAAGAAAACGCGGTTCATGACAAACTTAAAGAATATCAAATGAGCTTCTAAGAATGCTTAATTAGAACGACTACAGGTAAGTAAAGCTATTAAATATGCATTTTCAACTCCTTTCAAGTAATGGCAAAACCGTGTTTATCCGTTAGTGTAAGTATATTTAAAGTTTCTTATACTCGTCAAGAGTTAACCTTTCCGTAATTTCCACACATCAACAGTAATTTCTCACAGAATAAATTATTAAAAGATTAAAGTACAGCTGTCAAAAATAATAATATGGGTAAATAAAATAAACGTCGTTCTTTCTTAGATATTAATTCAAACTAAAACTAAAATTGGTAACTTTTTCCATTTTATACAATACTTATTATATTGTAGTTTTATTTGTTAGTTGTATTTATTGATTTTAAACTTGCCTGGTAGTGCTCTATTTTCATAAACTGGATACTGGATCAATATTAACTGCATGAAAAGGTTCTTAAGCATATACAAAAACTATTATCTATTATTCACTGTAATGTTCTAAAAAATTAACACTAAATTATATGTTAATATAAACCAAATACTTGCATTGATAATTTTGTTTTGCAAAAAATAACGTATGTACCTATATGTATTAGAGTCATTCCGTTATAATTTTGAACAAGTAGAGTTTTCGGTCAATTGAATGAGTAACACCTTTCGCTATAGATACATCTATTTTTAAGCGGTCAAAATGCAACCATTAAGTAAAAATATCCATAATTTAAGTTATTTTAAAGAAACACGGTCACTTGATATTAAAATATATATTAATATACAAATAAATTATCACGAACATGAATCAACTTACCTATGAAACGTAATACCATCTTCTTGCTTATCAGTACGGCTACCACATTTTAATACAGCACACAGAACCATATTTTCTACTTAATTAACTAAAAATATTTACCACTGACTTTATGTTTAACACAAAAAATATCAATTTTAGCAACACGCGCTCGCAGGTTATCGACGCTTAGGCAAAAAAAAACGAAGATTTGGCGGCTACGCCGACAACAAAATCTTCTACACATCTGTAAACCTTTTATCTTACTCTAGCGCGTGTCGCAAAGATCATAAGGGTGCCGAATACTTTCTCACTCGCACTTATGCATCGTTTTTGTTCAGGCCTTGAGTAACACTTTATTTTTTACTCATTCCTGAATAATGCCAATCTTCAAGTCAACAAAAAGATTATAAAAAATTCATGGGTTTAAAGTATAATTTAGTTTTTTGCCTGTCGTATTTTTTTAATAACCCAATAGCAGAATAATTATTTATAAAAAATTAAATGTGATATTGCCTTCAACAATTTTAAATTATCTTTGTTGTATTAAAATATCTGTACCTCAGAGACAGTATGTCACAGACAGTGACAGTTTAAATTTATTAAAAATGAGTTAGGAACAGATTTATACCTAAACTATCGTATCTTTTATATCCAATTCTTGACCAATTTACTTTTTGAGTCTACTCGTAACAGAAACCAGAAACTCAAAAAGCTAAAAGTCGAAAATATACTAACATTAAGGGCATGATAAACCTTAAATTGTGTTTTACCGAACGTGTTATTTTTGAGAATAAGATATAGCCACTGACTCTCAGGTACAGATATGTATTCGTACGAAATTTAGTTATGGAGGTAGTTAAACATTGTTCATGACTTATTAAACATTTAAAGATTAATTCTGATGTTTGGCGTCTGACCCATATCTTTGTGTACAACTGGCACGGCCATTTAACATTTAAACTTGGGTCTTCTACTTACCAGCATACAGGAACACTCAAATGTTTTGATATTTTCCATCAGACAATATTAAAAACACTATTATATTTTGTCAACTGTTTAAACTATATTTTTTATATAATCACCAGATTTTTATTCAGTTTTAATATCATTAGTTTAATTATTTTTAACCGTTAATGTAGGTATATTGTTAATCTATAAGAATTAAATAAATTAAATGAAATTAACATTAATGAACCTAAGTATTGTATAGATACCTACTAGTTATAAAACATGATTAATTTGAAAGAATAATCTAATGCTGCAAAAATAGCCTATACCAAAGATATTGAAAAAACACTTAAGTACCAGTAAGTTAACTTTGTGGTTTCTCTATCACAATAGCTGGAGCAAATTTCTGTTTGCCATTGGGGCAATATTTCCATTTTTTCTTTTCACAGTTTTTATGAAAATCGGTTGATCAGGGACCGATTTTATGTTTGCTTCATTTTCATATATTTTCATAATATATAGAAAATGAGATTCAATATCTTTGACTTATATTAAATATAACGAAAATAGCGAATGCAATAAAATGTGCTCACTCATTTCACGTATAATCATTATGTTGTGTTTTCTACAAGCAAAACTACACGGAAGAGGGAAAAAAACATTAATAATTTTAATGACTGCCTGTTAATAGGTATATATTTTTTTTAAACCATCTTAAAATATATTTCATTGTAACCGACAATTATTTCCATCGTGGTTGGTATATTAAGCTAAAAAAAAATTATATGTAAGTGGTTTTTATATGGACATACATTAAAAATATACTTGACAAGATTAAGTTGACGTAGGTACTTATATATCGCCGGTTTTGATAAACAGTATGTTCAATTATCAAGTATTCAAATATTTTTTAATTATATAATCTGGAATATTTCAAATTATATATTATGTTCCATGAAGAATCGTACATATGTATATCTTGTGTATCATCCACTTGTTAATAATTACATTTATATCAAAATTTAAACAACTAACTGAGTTTTTTCTTAACGCAGTTCGGATATGACAAGTTTATACTGTTCACACGGTAGATAAATACACGTTATTGCCTACACGTTTAAATAATCCTTCCCTATTCATATGGCTGTTTACTTGAGGGCGTTCTTGAGGTCATTAATAATGCAATTCACCTTACTAAATTCATGTTTCCCGAACAACCTCGACAACCTTTGGCGGAGAAAGGGTTAAGATACGAGGCCCGAAGGCATCACTAATTATATTTTACATATTATAATTCAACGGAATTTTGTCATTTATGTGTGCCTGAATACCTGGAATGATATTTTCACTACTTAGGCTATGGTAAACGGTTTACTAATTTATATGTGTAGGTATATTTTTATACTGTACATATTATGACAGAAAGATAAAAATTTAATTTCTGGTAAATAATAACTACCTACATAATTTTAAAACATGTAAAATGAATCTCTATTTTACCACGTTTTTCTTAGCTCGTATTCTTGTTTGTCCGGTGATTTTTTATCCAGTACAAATCTTGCAATCGATTTTTAACTAACTTCCCGACTAGCTAGATAATTGAAACTTTTAGAATATATCAGAATACGATGCCAGTGCATTCTTTTAATACTTTTAGCCATCTTTAAGTAGAATTGAATTCATTTTTAGTTAATTCTGTTTTGTATGAAAAGTTATTTCGATAACATTATTGTTTGCTAGGGGGTCCTAGCAACTAAATTATTAATAATATATACGTGAGTTACTATGGAAATCAATATGAAATGTTAAAATGACATTTCAGTATTCTATAATATTTATCCAGTACCTATTTCTATCAAGTACAAAAAAAAGTATTTATTAATACAAAGAATTGTCAACTTTATGAATCAACAGAAAATTTTTAAACTTGGTATTTATATAAAAAGTTCTTTTTATCTTGTATTAATATTATGTACCTACTCAAAACTTCAGTTTACAGTTTGAACGGTGGTTTTGATTTTTGATTAGGGAACAACATTATCGATTAATTAAACATGCCTAAGAAATTTAAATATAGTTAATGACTAATATAACAGCTTCTGATATCCTACTAATTAAAATTAACAATTAGGTACTTATTTAATAAACATAGATTGATTTATATTTACAATTATGAGACTTCAAGAAATCTGATATATAGTATTATTAATTAGTATCGTATGATAAAACATATTATAAGATTATAAACTTTGTCGGAAAACTTAAGTATAATATTTTTTTATAAAAAAATATCTGATAGATATACCTAATGACGTTCATAGCTATACACTTTTATTTCTATTAAACGTCTATTGGCGATAATATTATTTTGAGGAGCTATTTATGAAAATGTCAGACTCCCTCGCCCGTGAAAGGTCTGCCTGCTTTTAATGGAGGCAGAGAGGCAGCCTAATGACATTTCTATGAGAAAACAACTTGCCTATTTAAATTAAAATGACATTCAAGGAGGACATGGAAATTATTTTTCATAGTCAACACAATAATTTACTATTTTTAATGAACTCATTAATTAAATTGTAAAAATCCTTCAAGTAACGCGAACAATTTATCCGGAGGATAATTAATTCAACATTAATACAATTCACCGTTGGGGTATTTTATCATTAGGAAAAATATTCAGCTATAGATTCCATAAAAAAATATATATAGGCAGTCAAAATATAATATAAAATTACCAAAATGATATTAAACCATTTCCTGACTTGTTTATAAAAAAAATGGCCTAGATCAATGATCGATCAGGAATCCCTATGCCACAAGCCATTGGGGAAAATGCTGTAAGTACTTAAAACTACGTACTGTAAATACCTATAATAAAATTAAATCGTCTTAATTGCAGCAAAATTTTATTAGGATTTTAAAACCTGAAAGATTTTTTTAATAATGATAATTGGCTTAGAATTACTAAAGTTGCAGATATTGTATACCATAATCATTATGTAAATAATATTTTACATAATACTTAAATTATTTTTGTATAGACAGTAGAAAACCTTTGTCAATTTTTATAAATAAAACTTTAACTGTTTCATAGTAAAATCTCTGAGTGATTTGTCCTCACAGTCAATTAATTGTCCCTACGGTAGGTAAATTATTGTCCTCGCGGTGATAGGTTTAATAGTGTAATGCTATAGTGGTTTTTGTCTGCTTCATGTAAATCAGTATATTTATGAACCGCCACGATTAAAACAAAAAGATTTTCCTCATATTTGAGCATCCTTCCTTGTTAACCAAATCGTGACAATCGTCACTATAAAATTTGCATATAAAAGTTTTACTAAATCATGAAAGTCATTATTACATGTTGCTTAGTAGGTATCTTTAAATTGAAACGTTAATTTCGTAAGTATTGAGAATTCCTCGCAAAATGGATGCGAATGTCGGTAAAATAATGGTAATATCGTTCTACCTGACAATCGACTACATATTATGTGAATCTCACTTGATCCAAGATTTTTTCTGTGTCCTTTCTAATTTATGTATTATAGTAAAGTTTCGGCATATTGAAACGTTAGTCCAATCCAAATTTTCTAATTTCAATTACTACATGTTATCTATGTAACCATGGTCCCCACGAGGGTGGGGCTGACAGAGCTCTAGCCTAGGGGCCCGGGCTCAGGAGGGGGCCTGGCATGGCGGATTAATCGGATAAATGAGATAAACACATATCTTACATTCGCTCTAATAGTTAAAAAGTCGCCTGCGGCGCTGTTTTGCTTTAAGGTTGTTGCCATTTTAAAATATATAGCTGTGCGATGCAATTTTTAATTGTTGTGTGTATACTCGATAACTATATAATTCGATATGTTAAAAAAAACCCCTAAAAATATACTGAATGCTATTTGACCTCGAACACCATTTAAAAAACGCCACTATAGAACGACATACTGCCATTAACGTTAGCTATAGGTAGGGGGGCGCTAAAGGGCCTGGCCTGGGAGCCATGTATGTAACTATACTTTGCAAATGACTGCATATGAGTGTACATTATTAAACTTGTATCAAACTTTTGAAGAAGTGAGATTGAAAAGAGTATCAATAAAAAAATTATTAATTGAATAAGTTATTTCTTATAATATATAATTACCGTAACATGTAATTGAATCGCTATATAAAATATATTGAAAAATGTTGCATACTTATTGCTGTTACTGTACCCACAGACTAGACCTAATGAATAATGAATGCAAACGTCATTAATTTCCCGTGAAAAGCTGGCATATTTTTATCAGTGGTTTTTAACATAAAAAAAATGAATGAGGGGTGGTCTCAGTAAAGTTGAAAAATAGCAAACGGGACATAAAAGAGTGTTTAAAAGGGACAGGCAAACATTTTTCGTGATAGAATAAGGGAAATGATATGAAAAGAAAATTTGGAATCATTTTATTTGAAAAGTAACAATGTTCACAAAAAAAATTATTCATCTCTCAATATAATATATATATTATATACATTAAATATGTGAAGAAAATATTCTCAAGAAAACTATTATATACACACCTAAATATCCATCTGTTCATCGCCATGTTCATGCTAGCGACTAGGCACCTACACAACTTTTTGGATGACGGGAAAACTGAAGAATAGGCATCTAGGGACACACAGATGAATAAAATCCACAAACGTTGATAACATGATGTTAATACCGACCAATATCAAAATATATTATGCAATATTATTGACTGTTCGATTCTTATAATGAATATGTATAATATATTGTATCAATTAAGAATTCGTGGAAATGCATTGCGTAAATTGTTGAAGATCGATTCATTTCTAATTTACGGAAACATCGCTGTGGTTCAGGTGTCGATAGTGTTTTTATATTAGAGTGTGAAAAGATACCATCGCAATAAGTTTTTTTTCAATAATCATTAATCTCGCTTTATTACAGGGAGATACTTGTCTACTTCCTGGTTCAAGTCATAACGTAAATGATTGTTTTGTAGCAGCGCTCAGATGTACGTCATCCAGTTGTCCTGTAGGCGGCGCTGAATCGTTTTATTCCCAAGCGTCTTTACTCGTATGTATGTACTATAAATGAATAAACTATTTCACAGAAATAAACAGTTTAAAAGAAAGAAGTGACAAATTAAAAAATAATTACGATTACAAACGATTGTGAAAGTTTCACACATCTTGAGAATGGTATCTGCAACGAAAAAGAATACGCGGTGGTCACCAAAAAAATCTATTACAATAATTTAGTAATCGTTTATGAGAGAACGATTATAAAAAACAACGTTTTTGCTCTATATTAATTATACGTAGTCGTCTATTTTAACTAAGTCACCAACTCAAAACATACCTATATATTTCATATACAACACATTAAAACTAAATCATAAAAAACTAAATATAATAATTATCGGTACTGTTCGGTTATCAGGAATACAACGGAAAACACATTTTGAAAATAGCCGATAAAGTGGATTATTTGTTAGGTTAACCAAACCTAACCTAACCTAACCTAACCCGACCTAACCTAACCTAAACTAACCCAAACTAACAAACAATCCAGTATATCGGGTATTTTCAAAATGTGTTTTCCGCTGTATTCCTGATAACCGACCCGTACCTAATTATCATACAATAAAATATAAGTAATATTAAAATAATTCCATACAGGTATAATGTACCTTGTAAATAATCATATTAAGTATTATAACATGTTCATATTATAATCATGAGTTATTTATACCTTCATTGAGAAATTACTATTTTATTACAATGTTTTTCTTAGCTCGTATTCTTATTTGTCCGGTACAAATCTTGCAATCGATTTTTAACTACTTCCCGACTAGCTAGACATTTCTTTTAGAATAGATCAGAACACGATGCCAATGCATTTTTTTAATACTTTTAGCCATCTTTACGTATAATTGATTTCATTTTCAGTTATTTCTGTTTTGTATGAAAAGTTATTTCGGCACCATTATTGGTTGCTAGGGGTCTGGAGTCCTAGGAACTAAATTATTAATATATACGTGCGTTACTATGGAAATCAATATGACATGTCAAGTACAAATGTTTTTGATCGTTTAAGCTAGTCAAGTCAAGTTTATATGATTCAACAGACAATTTAAAAACGTTGTAAGTATATAAAAAGTTCTTTTTATCTTGTAATTATTTATTTATCTATACGTTGTAGATCTTACAAGAATGTCTTGTATTGGTGCGTATTTAAGACAGTATTAGTGCACTTTTTTCGTTAGATTCTTTTTATGGCACCAAACCATAAACAAACTATATAATAATAAAATAACTTAAAATTTAAATAATTAACAGCTTTCAGAAAATAAATCTAATATCAACAATCATAATATAAAATTAAACGAAGTATGATACAATGGATACCAAATATAGATTTAAATAAGGACTAGGGTACTAGATAACTTTATTAAAATGTCCCATAATAACTAGAAGTTCCTATACACATATATGTATATAAATTCAATACAAGAAGGTCGAATGCTACATCGACTAAATTTCCTAACTCACAGCCTGGTACTAGAATAAATTTAGCGTCGGGTGTAAGTGAGAAACGCTTTTGGCGTAGCAGACATCGCAGCGTAGCCTACTACAGCCTACGATGACTTTCAGGAAAGACCGGTGTAGATAGAAGAGAAGACAAGTCCGGCGAGGGTGTGTCATTCATTATCACTGATAACATCGTAATTGACTCCGAAATGAAGCGAATCGAAGTAGATACTTGCTTCTCTTTTATGACATAACGATACAATATGTTATACTGTTATTGGGTATCACAGTGTTTTAACATTAAACAGTATTTATTTAAGATACGTCTTTTGTATAGGAGGTTGTGAATATTAATGTAAGAAATGGTTGGCTATTATTATTATTATACATCGTCAGTCGTGGAAGAATTTTTCTAGAATGCGATTCTTGAACTGAATATTGAAGGATTGTGGACATTAAATTAGTGGACATTAGAAGAGCCGTCGGACTGAGCTGAATGCGAAATACATAAAAACAGGCGCAATGGAGGAATATGAAAGAGGCATAATGCCTAGCAGTGGACGTCGAAGAACAATATGTAAAATACAAGTGTCATACATGAATAATTCCCTTGTTGCATACTTACGTTTCGTCAACCTAGGCTTATGTATGTATTAGTATTTAACTAGGAAGTTATTTTATTTTATGTTTATCAATTATTGTATTAATAAATACGTATTTAGTTAATTTTAACCCTTTAATATTGTTAATAATGTGACACTTATTAATTAAGTTTGCATTGAATAATTTAGTAGCTAATTCATGTTTATGCCTGAGGATTTGGATACTCGTCTATGTAAGTAAACCATACCATATTATTTAATAACCTGTTTTAAACGTAAGTCAATTATTAAGTTAAAACGTTTTCCAAACTACTAAGTATAGATGTAATATTCCATAATAGTTGCTGAAGTAAAAGAGTGGAAGGATCTTGTTTCTTTATGTGGGTTAAGTACTACACATATTAACTATAATACATAATATTATAGTTAATATGTCGACGGCCCCAGGAAAAACCATGATAAGTCTGAAAATAGCGTTTTAAGTTTTATTAGCTTTTTATAATATCATATTTTTTGTGCATGTCCTGTAAAAATTTCAGGTCTCTAGCATAAAAATTGACAAAGTTAGGTTTTTGACAATGGTGCTCTATATCTACATATCGCATCGACCAAATTTGTGTTCACATAAATATCCGTGGAGTATAGTCATATATCAATAAAAAAAGTGTACTGCGTTTTATTTTACGAGTAAGAAGGTTGTTTTACTTGCTATAACAGTCTTTAACGGAGATCCTAATATACGGCATGGTTTATATTGACGTATCACATTAGTTTCGAAAAATATATTGGTTTATCTTCGGAAAATATTGGAATTTGCAGTAGGTAAATGCAGTTTTAGTTAAAAAGTTACTCACTAGTCACTAGTACTAGTGTTTTATTATCAAAATATTATATTATTGAATATAAAACAAACAAAATAGAAAAGAATTATTTTGTACTAATATAGGTAGGTGCTTTTACTACACTAGGACACAGTAATAATGTTTAAATATAAATTTTGATTCATCAGCCAATTTAAATCCACCGCAAAATAAAGACCTCCACAAGCTTTCTTCGACTATTTTCGGTTAATTACTCTTCTACTTAGATACCCAAAAAACAATGTTGTAGGTAATGTTTAAGTTTGAAATTGTTATATTATTTGATATTAAACAAATATCTAATAGAAAACGATATGGATATATCATTATAATAATTCACTGTTTCAATTATTTAGATGAGTAAAAAAAGTATGTAATTATAAATAAACTTAATTTAAATAAATACCCAGCAGAAAACGACATATTTTAATTAAATATTATTACCTGTTACTAGAAAACAAAATATTTTGCAATTAAAAATGTACCCACCTAAAATATCCGATCATGTCCGATCCTAATGAGGCCCCTCACAGATTGGAGAACAGGTTTTGTTTTTACGAGAAATGGATGTCAGCCACTTGCTCAACCTATTAGGTACGTACTCTGACTCCGACCACAAATTGAAAAACAATTTGTATCTATTTTTCAGACCCATGATTCAAACTCGGAACCTACGATGTTATAGGCCGATGCTTATACCTATAATATTATGTTTTAACTTCATAACATTATTTTATTTTCGGTACAGTATGACACATTTTGATTAAATTAGTCTTGTACATCGATAATAACAACTAGGCAGTATTTTCATGTTTAAATTACAAAATATTTTATTATTTAAAAGGAAGGACTTATCTAGCTAGCAAATACAAGAGAGTTTATTTTATTATTCTCTTAGTAAAATTCTTACTAATTACGGAATAATATTTATGACTTAAGAAAGTGAAAAAAATCATTTTTATTACTCTTTCAATGGTGAGAATTTCCGAAAGGCTTACTAATTGATTTGTACACATTGGGACCAACCTAAGCTCATTGTAAAACTTAAATACGTCCGACGTGTTAATTTTATGTTTGCAATAATATAAAAGGGTATATATTATTATTACTTTGTACATTGAATGTTTCTCGAAAACGAGCTCTGTGGATTATAAATTATTATTACATGTCGGTCACCTAAAAGAAAAGATTAGCCGGGTTTTTTGAAAACTTATTTTATCTATTATTTTCAATAGAATTTTACCGAAAAACGTGTATAATAATAGTCAGTTTATGAATCATTTATTGTTGTCTAGAATCTAGGTAAATAATATGTATGAGATGGGATTAACATATTGTGGTATCCCCGGTAGGTATAATATCGAACAAAATATCAATTATTGGTTTTGAAAAATCTAGTA
This sequence comes from Rhyacophila brunnea, assembly GCF_057557595.1. NCBI lineage: Eukaryota > Metazoa > Arthropoda > Insecta > Trichoptera > Rhyacophilidae > Rhyacophila > Rhyacophila brunnea. The sequence goes on from NW_028233350.1 coordinate 24,113,541, forward strand.
CCTACTCTCATATATACATACCTCGTATTAATTTATTGAATATGATTGTTTTAAAATATGAAAACTAGCATAAATAGTAATTACTATTTTATCGGAGTTATATAGATCGATCAAAATAGTAAGTTAAATAAAGTGCTATGAATGATAATTGATATTAAACTATGTTTTTTTGAGAAAGTATTTAATAAAACTCTACGTAATTGATTAGATTAGATAACAATATAATGTATCATTTAAAGAAAATACTAGTTAAAAGCCAACCGTTTAGAAAAATGCAGATTCGTACCACGATTATTTAAATTTGAAACTAAATATTACAATGTTGGGGAGGTACATATTTATTTTATCTTTCCAAATAAATTATTGCAATCATGACACCTCGTATTAATTAACATAACTGAGTTCAATTAAGACGTACTTATACTAATGTTTCATGATTTATGTTGACAATTAAATATAATTCAACTATGTTTACTAATCGATAATTAAACTCATATCAACAATAAACATTAGAAAAACAAAACGAAAGTTAATATGATTACTGTATCAGTATTTATAAGCTTTTAATTATAATTTTACAAGATCAATTACAGAAAGATATTATGTTGCAAAAATTGAATTAATAATTACTAATTTAATTCACTCAGTATATCCTTTATGTAAACTATTAACGAACTTATAATGATTTATTTAATGAAATATATTATCTCTCTGGTTTCGATAATTGTACTGAATATTAATTAAATTAAAATTGTTCTAGCGATATACATGACCATTAACATTACATTGTTTTTTTTCTATCTATTCTAAGTATATTTTTAATGACAAATTTGTTACGAAGTAGGTATAAAAATAGATATTTTATTGATGGTGTAGTAAGTAGTGTTATGTACTAATTTCCTCATAACTTCTTTATTATTCCATTATAAACATTTTTCCTGAATGTTTATTATTTCGTAATGTACATATTCTGATTATTTATAAAAATATCAATAATAATTTGCAAAAAAACATAAAAAGTCATACTTAAATACATTTAAATTATAAAAACTCCGTATAAAAATATATATATATCAATATGTCCCTATATCCCTTGTTAAGATTTTATAGACACGCTGTACTATTTCGAGTTAAATATTGCGCAATGTCAATTTTTCCGTAAAAGAGCGTTATAACTATAGTTGTAATTAATAAAATCGTATAGAGAAAGAAAAATGCGACGTAAAATAAGGTTTCTATCTCAGAATATGAATGTGTTATGCGGAGTCAGTAATCTATTTCGTCCGCGCAAAAGCATGTTGAATCGAGTCGAAATATAAAGTGCGTAATATTATTCCAAATAAAAACGATTTTTGGACATTATCTCAGCTGTTAATTAATTAATCACCATTAAATTTTGATAGGAATATAGACCATAAAATGGTTTATCTGATTTATTTAAATAAGATAAGAAAAAACTTACTCATTGTATATGATGAATTTAATAGCGTAAATATTTTAGTTTTTTCGCTCTCCTGAACATTTATGATTTTAGACTTATCATGGTTTTTCCTGGGGCCGTCGATGTGTAGTCTGGACAATGGTGTTACAACGAAATAACTATAGACTAATAAACCAACTGTAGAAAAATTAATATAATTTGTATTATCATTTAATTAGATGGTTTTGTTTTTAAATTACTTTAATTTTAACTTCAACTTAAAAAAAATTAACTTGATAGTGTTGTGAATGAATAAAATTTTATCAATATTACTGAAACGCTTTCAACCAAATAGCATTCAAATCGCAGGTAAACAGAATAATAATTCATACTACCTGCTATTTATTATCGTAATGTTTAATAACTTGTATTACAATAAATTGTACCATCCTTACCTCATAATTTAAAACAACATACTATACGTGATAATATGCATAACATATTTCACCTAGCGACCCACTTTATCACGCACCTGAGTATAGACACTTGAAACTGCATTACGAAATATATTAATTGTATATTTATTATAAGTATTGTGTCAGATGGTGGTCATATAGCTATCATTTGTAAAAAGGCGCTACAAGTGTTGGGCTTCGTCTTGCGTACTTCCCGGGTCTTTTCAGATGTTACTGTATTAAAAATTCTTTATAATTCCTTAGTGAGAAGCCGGCTTGAGAGTGGGTCATTTGTTTGGGCCCCGCATCAGTTGAAATATGACCTTATGGTGGAGCGAGTTCAAAAGATATTTTTGACACTTCTTTATTTGAGGTTATATAGATACTATCCGTGGCTTTATCCAACTGACTTTCTCTTAGGTATGCTTACATACTGTAGTTTAAGTGCTAGAAGATATCAATAATTTGCCACGTATTTTTTTCGACTTATACGTGGTGTGAATGAGAACTCTGCCATTCTTGGTAGTATTGACTTGTGTGTCCCTGATAACTATCTTAGAAATCGGGAGCATCAGTTGTTTGTTCTCCCGATGAGCAGAACTAACCTGCCATTGGTGATGCCAATTGGGAGGGCAATAACTCTGTTCAACCAAATCGCTTCGGATGTTGATATACTCCATCTACGCGAGGATGAGTATATGTGGACGTTATTTTATAAATTCTTAAAATAGGGTCTGCTTAACTCATCCGGTGTACTTCCTTGTACCTATATACTTAATATTTTTTGTATTTACACATTTATACTGTAGAATAACTTAATACTGATCTATCTCTTTTGTTATGTACATAATACTGTTTTAATAATATTTCTTTGTTTCTAAATGTCATGTTGTGAACGTCTTAAACTTATAATTTGTAATGTCCACAATATGTAAAATAAATTAATTAATTGAAAATGACATAAGTACATATTTTTATAATAATGATAAAGTGAGACATTCGTGTATAGAATACCACACTTCACTATTGTCTTGTTACATTAGTTTCATAGTAAGAAGCAAGTTACTCCTTAACAAGAGAGCAAAATGTAATATAAATTTTATTAATTTTATTTTTTACTAACGCCCTACCAAAAGAGTTGTAACTTCGTCATGGAATAACTCTTTCCGACAGAATTTTTAGGACAATATATTTTTTTAATTTCCCTTACAACCTTTTTGCTTAGCACCCTCGATGCGTTATAATCATGATATTGACGAATCAAGCCAATCACGTCATTCTATATGTGGTATTCTAAATGAGTTCATAATACTAATAGAGCAATACAGTACTTCGTAAAATCAATGTAATGCAGATATATGTGTACTGTCATATATACAAATGAAAACACGCCTTAAATATTTTCACGTATTTTGCGAATCTTTTATTTATTCAACGGAACAGACGTCGCAAAACGACGCTTTAAACTTTAGCCATACTTCCAGTTTTGTATTCACGCTATGCCCACGTCACGATCCCCCTCATATATGACTGAATAACCGTAGGCTCAGAACAACATAAGGATGAGTTTCCACATTACGTGTCACGGAAGACAATCGTATCTCTTGGGCTTCCTGAGCATGCCTGCTATTGTCTTATTAAACGCCTATGCATGGCAATGGAGTGTCTGCAAAGTACAAATGGCTGTCGTTTACTTGGATATGCAACGAATTTTGTTTTCAGCGTTCACAGGATATCATATCAGGCATAAACTTCTTGACAGGGTACAAAAGTATTCATTGTTTATATCTAATATTATCTGAGTGACTTTTTTTATAACCTCAATACAACATACCTAGTAAGAATATTAAAATACATATTTCCCATATTGGTAGAATTAAATCACCTAGATTTCGTATCCGGTAGATTTAAATACCCACGGTGGCCGCGCGGCGCGTGGGTCCCAGGTTCGAATCCTGGGTCTGGCAAGTACACATATTGTTTTTCAATTTGTGCGTGAGTCAGGGTATGGACCTAATAGGTTGAGCAAGTGGCTGACATGAATTTCTCGTAAAAAACAAAAATCTGTTAATACAAACCTTTACTCTGTGGAGGCCCATATGATCCTATTAGGATCAGACATGGTTAAAAAAAATAATTAAATCGATTAAAACCAATTCACAATACCTAAGCCATCTAGCCAGTGATTTCCAAACATTGCACTGGTAAAGTATGACTTGGGTAAGGAATAAAATGATCAAGGATCTCAAGTGAACTATTGAATAGGACACATGAAAAATTTAAAAATAAACTTAGATTAATAAAAAACATACACAATGTTTTTAATTAAGAGTAAACCATATATATATACATTATATAAATAACGATATATAATATGTTGTCATTTTTGTATCGCTGTAGAATCTAATATTATATAATATATGGGCTTTCCTAGATGTTATCAAATATTTCAAAGGTTCGACCAAGTACTGGAACTTATTATTTTAAGCGAGCGAAACTAGTTCTAATCGCTATTATGTAAATTATATATTATTTATAATATGATTTACTAATTAATTTTATGAACATGGGATTATTAATGACAAATTTCTAACTACCACCTATTCAATATGTAGTAAATAAGTATACATTACATAATTGTATTGTGGAAAATCTCCAATATGACAAAAATAAAAAATTAATTTATCAAGTATGCTTATATAATAATAATAATTTAATATGGCACTCGATAATAATGTAATTAATGGCCTTAAATCATTTAAAAAATGCTCTTTGCACCACAATATAATTTATTATATCTAATAATTATTGTATCACATTCATTCAATACAATCCAAATGCTATTCTAACTGATTCAAATTATCACTAAGCTTATGTGAAACTTCATCCATTCAGCACAGTAGTATTAAACTAATGACATAGGTAATAATATAACATTATTATATAATTAGGTATGTAGGTAGTCCAACAGCGGTGTCAGAAGCACACCTGTCGCCCGCTGTAATCTCTCCTAATCGTTATCAATTTGCGGGCAACCCCCCCTCCAACCCCCTGCTGCTGGGATATAATAATTTTAATATCCCAGCCGTCCGCCCGGGGCGCTGAACGCAGCACGATAATAAAATTACCCGCCACCGGACACAGTTGACCGTAATTTGAATTAACGCGCGCTCCGCTAATATTTCGCAGCTTTAACTCGGCACGTATAGATGTCGGCAAAGTTTGCGCATGTAGTACCGCTGGCAACACTAACGATATTATGGAGTTTTTTTTTATTCGTATTTTAAACGGTATTTAGTGGGCTTTTTACAGCCCGAAGGGGCGATTTTGTTTACGAAACATTTTAAAACGCATTTGTGAGTAGGTATCGTTTTAGTCTGGATTTTAATATAGACCGAGCATTCGTATAACAGTAAAATTTAATTCAATATAATATTATGAAAGACATTATTCACATTATTGAATGGATTCATTGTGTCAGCATCTGGTATCATTTCCGGCACGTATTTCAAATCGACTATTTTTTGATCTCGACATTAAATTAATAAGGCTCTGTAGATAATAATAGTATAAGTACTCTAATACAAAAAAAAATCAATTTGAACTATGTGGGTTTAACCATTTATAACATACCCTGTTGTGATCATAATATTTATATAAATAAAGTAACATTGATTTAAGAATATTTTACATCAATAAATAAAAACATACATATTTTATTTATTTTTTAGGTCATAATAGTGTAGACTAACACTATTATAACCTGATTATTTAAATGGAAATGTTAAAGCACTTATTACAATAACGCATTAAAACAAAATTGCAATGTAATGAATCAAACAAATACCTACCTGAGTTTACATCAGTAACACACATAATTATCTGAAACCGTATAAAAAATATTTTTAAATCAATAATACTCACATAATATATAAACTATAACGGATTAAAACCCCTACTAAAATCGATATGCAATTGTATGCATATTATTATTAATAAGTACCACCTTTTTACTATAATATTATCATATAGGAAAGCCTAAGCATCAAGGGAAACATTGGTTACCTATCCATAAACTTCTGCTCTAGTTGGATTTGAATTATTATAATATACCCACGATAGAGTTAGTATGATAGTTTTATCTCACGGAAAACACACAAGTGTACCACACTATTGCGATAAAGAAAATTTGTATAACCTCTCCGGACACTAAGTTCTTCTAGAAACATTAGGGCAGTTAAAGGGATCGCAATAAACCCCTTAACCCGTCCGCAGCGATAGCTCATGCGGGGCTTGCTTTATCCGGATTGACAAAGATTCGTATCCAACTTTTTTATTACTAAAAGCACAATAATTTTAAATGTATAATAGTTATCCATGAGGATAATATCTGTAGTCATACATATGCCAGAAAGGTTGATCAAAATTGAGGAATATATTCCCAGGAGATCCACTCTGAATCCACATAAACATTCTCCATTAACTATTCGCATTTTAACTGGTTTAGTAATAATATATATAATATTTCAAACTATGTGGATATTACAAAAAAAAAATGTTTAAAAATACCACTTGAACATTGGGGACCCCCTCCCCCCTCTTTGATGCAGGTGGGAAAGATAGCACGTTATTTGGCTAAATTATAACATTTTTACACATACGAAATCTTAATATTAAAGTTGATATTGAAGTTTAGACTGCGCTCGAAATGGAAAAGTTTACGAACCGGAGCGCTCGAACATTTTCTGAGGATATTAACAAGGTTATCAAGTTTTATGTGTATATTATATACATAAGTGTGCTAGATGTTTTGTTATATCTATGGAATATCTAGCTCAGACGGTCAAATTATCTTGTCCGTGAGACGGAGCGATAACTTTACATATTTTACGAACCAGAACAGCGCTCCGGTGCGTTCCGGTCTATTTCGAGCCCTGAGTTTAGCAGAATTTTTCAAACACACGAAAGAAAATTTGCAATAATCAGCCGTATTGCAAGGTGGATAAAGTTTATTTTTCAGCTACATGCAATATATGTATACATGCAGATGCACATTTATCTGTTTACAAAAATGCCATTTTTCTTTTTAACCCAACGATTTTTCGTAAAAAACCTAGGACATTCTATGTTGTAAATCGATTCCTGAGACAGGTAATAAGCACATATAATGTGTTAACAATGTGATAGGCTATTCTATACACTGAGGAACACGGATACTGTCCCGGTAGATAAATCTTAATATACTTTATACATACATTTTTTTAATGTTGTTAAATTAAAAAGGAATATTAAGAATTTAATTTGTGTTTACAGTCTTATTAATTTATTAAATATTTAATTCATATGTGATATCTTAACAATTCCGCGGGAGAATTGTTCGCGAAAAATTCTTAACCCTCCAATAGCTCATGCGGGTCTGGTTGACCCACCCTCTCAGTCTCCTTGTTGCTTCACGCTAAGCTTCAAATAAACGATGGGGAGACTTCGGAGATAAACTGCTGTGGAGAAACCGTACCACAAAAAAATCGTGGGGTTTTTTGTGATTAAAGGAAATTAATGATCTTTTAATAATCTGCAGGAAATATTTATCACAGTCGGATTTTCTTATAGCAGTATAACCATCTCTTATATATGAGAACAAATACGTTTCCTCATACCTACCACAAAATAAACCATCATCAGTGGCCACCAAAGTGCTGGTTAGCGAAACATTTTCAAATGACATTGAGACTCATACCACTTTAATGTATATGTTACACCGAATGTGTGAAATTGCGAATTACACGAAATCGGCAATATTTTGCCTAATTCATGAATAAGACAACGGGCTTGCATTATTCATAAATTAGGTAATTTATCTGCCAAGTGCGTGAATTTGGCAGGGTATGGAATTTTTTAACTGTCAACATGACAGTAGAAAAAGTAAATTTAATATGGATGGTTTTATTAGTTATAATTGGACATAATATATTATTATTATTATTATTATTAGGTTAGGTTGGGTTAGTTTAGGTTAGGTTTTTTTAATCCTGAATTCAACTAAATGTTCATGTTGAGGTTAGCTAACAAGTGTCAACAAACTATCAAATCATACTATCACAAACAAACAATCGACCATTGGCTGAGACCCAAGCATGAATCAAATCACGAAAATACCTTTTAATAAAATTCTTCCGTTATCATATTATAGTTCTAGATATTTTTTTTGGGCATAGTAAATGGATATGAACGTCATTGTAGTTATTGATTGGTATATTTTTATAATATAATCAATGACGTTTGACACATTTGGTTAGTTTGATTAGTTGCAAAAAACACCACCGGAGCGCGACCATCTATTTTGACCAATGCATGAGCATTTAACACATATGGTTTAGTTGCAAAAAACACCACCTTAGCGCTACTATCTAATTTGCCCAATGCATGAACTAGGCAGAAAAATTACTGCCGAATTCACGCTCTCGGCAAATATTTTGCCTAATTCAGGAATAAAGCAACGGGCTTGCATTTTTCATGAAATAGGCAAAATTTTGCCGATTTTATGTGATACTCAATTTCACACATTTGGCGTAACATATATATCAAAAAGTGATGGAAGAGCGGGGCCACTAGAACCACTAATTTATATGCAAAAGATGGAGATATTTACAGACGTTTAGAATATTTAGTGTGCATACAAAATGGCATTTACGTCAAACTAAAATTACTTTCAGCGATTTTTGTAGGGAATTACAGAACGTTCTGGCCGAAGCCGGTTCGAGCCGAAATTGCCAATATACCGGTCAGAACGCTTGAAAGAATGAACTGAAACTTCCGAATTCGACTGAATCAGTGTATTGACAATAGAGGGCGACATTTACAAGAAATTATTTTTAAAATGGTGTAAAATTAAATGTGAAATGTTGTGTGACAGGCGAAAAATAAGAATAAAAAAAATTGAAACCTGTACAGTCTTTTGTTTCATTTTCAAAAAAGGAAGTTCCCACGCCCCACTCTGTATATATAAAAATAATCATAACCTTTGTAGAAAATACTTATTTATACGAATTCTCATTAATATCTTATATCCTATCACGTGAACAAGATGAAATATTACCATTTTGTATTGTACGTATTTTACTGAAGTTTGGCATTTGTACTACATACCTAACATCAATACCACTGTACGTCGTTTTTTCATTCTTAACATTTCGTATTCATATTATGAAGAATCCTCACGTATGCTGTTTACTTAAGAGAAAGAAACACTATAATTGGGCAGGAACATTAACAATGTGTCAGGCAATACAGTACCTATTATCTATCTGAATAACTCACATAGTATATCGTTATGCTGTTCATATATTCCAATAGGGTTTGATTTTTTCGCTTCTCTCACGGAGACGCACGCCATCACAAATGAAAAATATACATTGCCCACATTCAGTGCATCATAACGATATTGACGATCGCATTGGCTGAAAACCGCTGCATACTAATCGAACCACCATTGGCTGCATACCGTTTAATAAATATAATATAATAATAATACGCCGGTCAGTCTTAACCTCGAATTCTTTACGAATTGTCAGAAATTGTGTACACTTATGTATATTTAGCTAAAAGCATGTCATATATTATGGTAAATCAATTGTCTATTCCGACCAATGATAGTTATTGAATGTTTAAAGTAATATTGAAACATGAACATACCTACCTTTAATTAAGTGAAAACTTTCAAATTAAAAGCAACATACAAATTTCATGTTACACCAAGTTACAAATTAATTCCAGTTAACACCACGTAAAGTAAATAAATTATCGTCCTTGGAGTGTGCTTACTTCCAAATATGAAAAAATGTATTCTGTCTAAAGTCGACCGTCGTAATCGGTTTCGTGAAACTTTCCTGAAAGTTTTAAAACAGGACCACTCCGCAGAGGCTGCATCCTTCCGGAAACAAGCGGCGGCGGGCAGCACCCCTAGCGGACAGGTAAGTAATGACCGCACCGCTCCAGTGGTCTCGCTGACCACTCTTGGCCTCCCCCTACCGCCCGCAGACGGTCCAAACTTTGGTTTAAACAACCCACCTTACTTGTGTTGAGTAAACGCAACCCCTATACCGGAATATTTTTCATTGAGGTGGTGTCTGTTATTTATGTGTAATTATTTGTGATTAAGAACTACCACATAGGTAACTGTCGTAATTTTGGTAATAGGTAATCGTTATTAAATACAGTAGAACCTCAAGTATCCAGATTAAATTAAGGTAGTTCAGTTAACAGTAAAATAAGAGATAATTGAAAAAAAATAATGAAAATTCTATTTTTACTACCAGCCTTGTCAACAGAAATTTCGAATTATGAAAAATTAAATAATTTTCAATGAAAGCATTATAAATACATAATAATGTTTGTTTAGAAAATTATATAGCTAAATAATGTGTGTTTACAAATACGTGCAGTTATTTTGCAATGAAATAAAATAAAAACAAATTAAACATTATATTGCAAACTAGTTCTTCATAAGTAACCAATATGGAAGAAGAAGATAAAACAACTGAGCTGGCTTTATTATTTCCATTAAAAGCAGGACTTTTCGCTGTATCGTTTTTCAAACTGTGTATAAAATAGTGTTGTATACTGTCTTATAAATACAGTTTATTTACAAAACCTAAATTTTCTTTCATATTCACTCTAGTAGTTATTTCAATTATTTTTATTTCAATTCCAATATTTCAGAAACCTTATTAACGTAAGTTATTTCAAAGTCAATTTGAAGTCTTAAAATTTTCCATTTAAATAACTTGTAGGTACGTCAAAATTGCCTATACAATAATTAACGAACAAGATAATAACAAATATAACACTTGTTATCCTGTAAATTTCTGTCGCCAAAGATAGAATGTTACTCCCTATTTAATTAATTAATAATTTCGATGCTAAAAACACAGAATATCCATATTTTTTTTAGAAAATAACAGATATATCATTTCATTGTTTACATTAGTACGTATGTATACTATTTTTGTATGGTCACCCCAGCCTGAGGTGGTTTGAAAACTATAAGATTGGGACAATAGTGGTCGTGTTTGTTTAGGGATATTGTTATCATATTTAATGGAGAGTAATATGTAAATTATGCGTAAAGTTGCTGAGCTTTGATGATACAAAAGACTTGCATGTGCCGATATTATTATATCGCCAACGTCACTGTATTCACAGCTGCGAAATCTATTTACATTTTGTATTGTTTGATAAATTAATGAGCGTTATTTCAACTCGGAATTTCAACTTATGGCCTATGAGTATTTATTTAAGCTTAAGCTATGGGTATATGGTTATTTCGTTGAATTAATAACATAGGTAGTGTAGGATGAATGGTTTTCAATTTAAAGACATAACCAAGTATCAATATATAAATTGCCAAAAAAAAATTTAACGGCTTGGCAGCAGATAATATTTACAAACACAACATAATTTGACGATAGCTATACTAATACAGTCAGATTTTTCTTCGGTCTTTACTATATGCAGTTCATACTCAGGGACGTGCCAAGGATGCCAGTTCAAAATTACCCCCCCCCCCCCCCAACCCAAAAAATAACAATATATATATAGTATAGGTCAGTGGCGAAGACTCCATACTAGGCGATTATTTAAAGCCTACCTTCTTAAGAAAAATAGTTTTATTTTCATATTAACTATTTATATAATCACAAATAATAATATATTCAATATGCCCCAAAGACATTTATCGTTTAAGGCGAAGTCTTCACTGAGCCTTTTTTAAAGAGGCACCTAGCGGAAAAATACGAAGTTTGCAATTTGAGACATTTTTTTGATAATTTACAATTTCAACTGTATTAATGAATAAATATGTATCTGAAAACATTAAAAATAAAAATATTTTTTATTTAAAGTCAAGGACAAACTTACAATTGTAAAAAATGTAATAAAATGTGAATTTGTTCTATCGGTCCGCACCCTATTATAACATATATTTTATGGTCATATTTATTATTAAAATTTAGTTTATTAAGTTTTCTAAGCATCACCTAAGCGATTTTTGACAAATTCATAGTTTTAATATTTTTTATATCTATTTTAAAAAACATCGATTTTTATAAAAAATATAAATGTGTATAACTTGAAATCCTTTTTATTTATATTAATATAAATATTTTATTTATATTTATAAAAAATAATTGATTTGATATAAAAAAAAAGGATTTCAAGTTATACACATTTATATTTTTTATAAAAATCGATGTTTTTTAAAATAGATATAAAAAATATTAAAACTATGAATTTGTCAAAAATCGATTAAGTGATGCTTAGAAAACTTAATAAACTAAATTTTAATAATAAATATGACCTTAAAATATATGTAATAATAGGGTGCGGTCCGATAAAACAAATTCACATTTTATTACATTTTTTAAATTTGTAAGTTTGTCTTTGACTTAAAATAAAAAATATTTTTATTTTTAATGTTTTCAGATACATATTTATTCATTAATACAGTTGGAATTGTAAATTATCAAAAAAATGTCTCAAATTGCAAGCTTCGTATTTTTCCGCTAGGTGCCTCTTTAAAAAAGGCTCAGTGAAGACTTCGCCTTAATTGTCATAATTTTACGATCTTTTCCCATATTTCAATAAGCACCATCTATGGCATCTCTTGAAAGTTTAAAAAAATAAAACACGCCGCGTTTCACTTCACATATTGTATAGGATTATTTTTGCGTTAATCGACGGGTTTTTCAATATGAAGTTTTTTTCTCATAATTTCAAAATGTCTGGCGTCCCGCATACAAATGTGCAAGCTGTTTCGTTAGCGCTTGCGTCGCGAGAGCGCATTTATTCAAAATAATTAATAAAAAGATAATTTAAAAAAATAATTTCTATGCCATTAAATCACATAAATATGTATTGATAAAAATATAAAATAATTTATCTCGTGATTTTTATTTATTCATTAGTTCACTCGTTAGACAATTTAGATATCTGATATTGTACCTACCTAAGTCTGTGTTTTAAATATAGAAGTATTTTAAAATGTCTAGTTTTACGGGTCAAATTATAAATTGTTATGGAACATAATACATATACAACAACGGATATTTTCATACATGATAGGTAATATATTTTGAGCGTATGTTACGTTTATAAATGTTTAGGAAAATACATAAGTAATTCAAGCTAATTGCTTAGTTTTATAAACTAATTATAACAAACCAATTAAGCTTTTGAAATTTCTACGTTTTAGCGTACCTATTCATATTGGGTTATCTTCTTATTTCCCGCAAATATATCTGACATGCATGGTTACTACCACAGCCTACCTCTTTCAAAAAGTCACCCTTCGCCACTGGTATAGGTATGGGTGGTTAGTAGAGCATGGAAGTACAATTTATAAAAACATATATTTAATAACATGGAAAAAAATGCGCTGCAGGTTTACCGTCTATGAAATAAACTTATGAGACTAATTGTTTTTTCTTGAAATATTTACGAATCATTTTCTTAATTTCTGATTTTCCGCCTTATGGCAAGTGTTGCCATTCGGTAGAATGCAACGTTTGCAGGTACTTTGTAATATATTCCATCATAAAATTCAGTTGATGTAGTTGAATAACATATATTTTCAATAAAATCATTAAAAAATATTTATTTTCAGACTTTTACTGCTCCCTGAATCTTGCTGCCCGGGTGTTTTGCATCCTCACCTAACCTAACACCCCCGCTTGATGCGTTACTGTTCATACCAGAAAATAAGTTGTCTGTAAATGCAAAGAATTATTGCGGAAAATATTACAGTAACCACGGCATCCATTAATCAAATGACTAGATCTTTGAAATAGTAAAAAATAAAATAGTTACTATTATTATAAGATAAACATAGTCATGGTATAATATTAAGTTTAAAGTTTCAGTATCGCGTATGTATGGCTGGTATGGATTCTATCAATTTGTGTCGAAGAGTGACTTTTGGTAGTTGGTAGCCGAGACACTAAACACTAATATCAACGTAGAATAATGAATTAAGAAAATATATGGTGTTGGTTAGATTTTAAAATTTCCTTATCAAAAATATCTCAGAGATAAAATTTCTATTTTGCCTGCTTCTGCTAGCCGATATAATGTTATATAAAGTTTATTTTTATTAAATTAGCCTTTAAATAATCACCTAGTAAGGTGTCCTTGCCATAATCAGTAATAAACTATGAGGTTTAATAACTAAATGTTAGATCTCTTTGGATGACGATGGTTTAAGGTGTCATGAGATATATACATTTTCACGTCACCAATACAAAGTTATTATAATGTCATCTGTTAGATGGCATTGTGCTGTCTTCATATATATTAAATGATTATTTATTATTTTCGTTTAGATGATGTTGTCATCTCGTCTGTAAGTTCCTATACAAAGTAAGTTTTTTGAAATTTCGTTTTTATTTAATTCTTTCATTACCAGTGAACACAAACACGGCACCCTTTATTTATTATCTTAATAATATACACTGAAAAGAGTCAAAGCTATTAATAAAATTCGACAGGAGATAAACAACGAAATTGATAACACTCAATTACACAGGTCCGAAACTTTCAGCGGCGGGCTTTATCCGCTGGTCCATTGGACCGTTATGTTAAATAAGCGTGCATCCAAAGTAAATATAAACATGTAAGTAAGCAGTAAGCGAACCCTTGCGGCCGTCTCCGGCCGGCGAGGGTAACGGGGGATGGGGTTGTTTCCAGCTAGACCCAACAACAAATCACTCCACTCGGAACAAGTCACTTGCGGGTTGCGGCCAAAACGCCTGGGCAAGTACCTACATCATTTGTGAACAAACTTAGTTTCACTTGTTTCTACGGTGATGGCTTTGTTTCGATGGACGAAGGTAAATGCTGAGGTTGTAAATCGTCATGTACAAAACATTTTCTTCACGCAAACTTTAAGCTTGTTTTGTTCAACAGTATTCAAAAATAGACAGCTAAACAATTGTTGATATAATACAACCTGTACTCAGGCCCACCACAAGTAACTCAGCTGCCCCCGTGTGGAATCTCAACCTCATCTGCATTAAAAAATTCGAAAATTTAAATCAAATCGAAATATTTATATTTTATAAAATAAATTAAAAACATAAATGAGAACATTAATTGATATTATGTGAGTGATGCAAATTTCCTTAATTAGTTTAGTTTATATTGATTTTTTGAAAGAAGGCGAATGTGAATATATTTTAATTCAAGGCAGCGGATATTAAACCATTAATATGTAGCTAGATATATACTTTATATTAAATAATTAGACCTATAGATTGTTTAACGTTTGATTTAAATTATGAAATTTGAAAACCCACCGTTATATTAAGAAAGTTAACTAATAAAACCTTACTAAGTATAATATACTTATGTTATCTATGTTGACATAGATTTTTGAAATTGATTCAATTTAATATACATATAATATATCATATTATGATATTATAATCATTTTACTTCAATTAATACATTTTATTCGAATTATCTTTAATTTTCTGACTTCTTGTTTGTTAATGATAGTATTTTTTTATAAACTTGATTTTATCATACGGTGACTTCAGGCATATAATTGAAAATTTAAATAAAAAGTTCTATCAGGCTATCACAAATGGCAACCGCTTCCTGGTTTATTTGCCGGGAGCAGTCGCGAGATGCTGACGTCGCGACGCGGTGCAGACCGACGCCTGGACATGTTTGCCTGATACCTCACAATATGCAAATGGCCAGTCAAAACTGCCGCAGTTCATGCTTAAAATGGTGTCAGCGAGATTCACTTATCGCCTCCATCCATCCATGTGGTGAAGGGATATTATTTTTCGTCGACTATACAACAAAGTACGACGGATTGCGGCAAAACTCGTTCGGTAGGCGCACTCACGAATTAACACTTTTCGCAACAATGTATCAGCACAATATATGCATAATCGTTAAGCATCAGACTTGTAAAAGATTCTAAGTCAATTTTCAGAATATTTTATATAATTACTACCACAATTATTCAATTATCTCAAACTATTTACTCCTTTAGCAAAAAATAAAATATAACAATAAAATTGGTGAACAAAATGTATAGTTTCAATCCATACTTCGATGCGCTTGGTAGAGTTAAACACATATTTAAGAGAAAATATACAGAGGAAATTGTGTATAATATTTCCTAAAATGTAATTTCCCTACCACTCACTATAACCAGCGGCGGCTCCTCTAATACCATGCAAGTGCTACGCACTGCCTGCATCTTTGAAGACATCGCTCAACTTTTCATTGTTATTCATACGTGTATCACTCACTTCGCGAAGTACAACATGTAGCAGTATTATGAACAATACTCCGTTCGTGCGCAAAGCGATTACGATCCAAACAGATTTTCATTTTGCACAGGATTACAATGAGGTCATTATATACTACTTAAACCGTGGTCGAATGTTCCTGTAATGACGTTTTGTGTGGTATTTTTTACACACTTTTAGATCGGCGCACGAAATTAGGACTCTAGAAACAAAAACGCCAGTTTCTGTTTTACAACAATGTTGGCGAGTTAATTTTTAACAATTTCACATTTAAGATTTAATGAATTGCCAAACTTTTACGAAAATACGAACTACCGCATTTATTTCTAAACCACTCAAATACATTCAATAAACAAAAAAACACATCAGCTGTTGTTTATTTGGCTGAAGCATTGTTTGCTCAGAGCGTAAAGTCGTAAACCGTGACATTTATTTTTCTTTATTGATATTAAATCATTTGAACTGTTTAAAAACTCTTTTTAAGAAATATAATAAATAAACAAAGACATATTTAATTTACCTTCTTTGAAGTTCAACGTTTCAGTCATTTTACAGTAAGATATTATCTTAGCTTATTGACACGGCAGCCTTCGGTGATTAAGGTAATCATGGAGAGACGCTTTACGACCTTTAAGTGACTAGGACAAGTGTTCCTGATGCCGCCAAAGAGTGTGACACTGCGTACCCTTATGACACAGCCTCAAGGGTTCCGTTGTCATGGCCGGCCCTCCTTCACCCTGCAACGGTGCTACAAAAGCGACCTACGTGCAGCAGGTCTGACATGGCGGAAGGCGCAAGCGTTGAACCGAGGGAATTGGCGCGAACTTGTGCTTGCCCTATGCTCCAATGCTGGGTATAGAAGGTAAACCATTGCGCACTACCAGAAAATGCTATTCTGAAGACCACCGGCCGCCACTGACTATAACATACTGTGTTTTATAAATTATAGCACATATCTATTTTATAATATATAATATTATTATATACATAAACAGATATTTAGTGGAAGGGTCCACGACCCTTGCAAGACAACAATTATCAATGCGTAGATCAAATTTAAAATGATTATTTTCAAAGTGAAATTATGGCATGAAAGATGAACAAAATAAATGAAAATAGCATTGCTGTCATTCACATTACACACTAAAAATAAGTATTAATTACATACATTATACGTACCAACATATTATGAGGGTTCATTAAAATAATGCGGAACATTTCGCAAACCTTGAAAAAAAAATACAGAACATTTTCATCATCGATTTTGACCATTTGGTTGCTACTTGAATTAATAGTTGTGAAAATAATATTTTTACATAAGCAAAACATTTTCCTTGGCAGTAGTAAAAAAAAATAATAATAATAGGTTCAGGTACCAACTTTATAAGGGGACTTTAGGAAATATTATATTGCTATATATAAATATTAATTATATAAATATTAAGTTGCTAATACATAGTTAATAACAACAATTTATATATTATTTCGTACATCCTTATACGGATTTTCCATCTAGTAAATACATGATTTTGTATGCCTATTAGTATGTAATGGAATTCATTTTTATGAGTGTGCATTCGACAATGAATAATGACATTAGGTTTCGTTTGTACTCGAGTTGGTAAGCTAAAAGTCCCGACCAGTCATCGATCACATTATTAAATTTGACTTTGTCATCTCCTTTTCCACTGTATTGCTTTTTTCATACATGAGCATACATTCTTTTTCTCAAAACAGGCAGAATTGGCGAGAATACACTTATTTCATAAAATAAATAAGTAGTAATAATTTATTCAGTTAACATCGGGATATTACCTATTACCTATTCAACATAAATATATTTAGAATATTATAGAGAATAAATAACGCTGCTTGATTAATTTTCAAACAATTATATACCTAGTTAATTTTAATTCTAATTTATTTCAGTTTGGTACTATTCTATTTGAACCGTTTTTCACGACATGGGTTTCGCCTTTCGTTATCTTCAGGCATGGCTCCCACAAAGGGGGGGCTGACAGGGCTCTAGCGTGGGGCCCGGGCTCAGGAAGGGCCCGGTGTTTCGAATCGACCAGATAAGTGATTTAAACACACATCACAAATTCTCTCGAATAGTAAAAAAAAAAGTCGCCTGCATTTCTCTTCAATATTATTATTAATTAAAATTATGTGGTTGTACCATACAATTTTTAATTGTGTATCGATACTCGACAAGTCTATAATTCAAATATACAAAAAACATTAAATATAGGTACACATTAATTTTACCGCGTACACCAATTAAATGGTGTACGCGTTTAGAAAATGCCACTGTAGAGCGTCACACTGCCTTTATCTTTAGCAATAGGTAGGGGGGCCGTCAAAAATCCTAGCCTGGGGGCCCGCTTCAGGATGTGGGGGCCATGTCTTCAGGCATCGTGCACATTCATCATTAATAAATATTTAATATAATTTAATAAACCATTTCTTTATTCATCGACTAATTCACAATATTTGAGACTATAATATTCTATATATCGAATATCTATACATAATTTTAAAACTCCTCAGATATATACCTACTAAAAGAAAAAAACTAAAAAAAATATGACACCCAACGGAAGTTGAATCTGTAACCATTTGATTCTCGCCAATATGCTTTAACCAATTAAGATACGGGCATCCTACTTAATTACGACGAATTTAACTAGTCATTATTACATGAAATGTTTCTCAAATTACGTTAATGTTGAATATCGGTTTTTATGATTTAAATTAAGGTATCATTAAATGTCCTAATTACTGAAAGACGCCCGTATCTCACCATTTATATATTTATAGCGTCCTTCCACTTGCTAATAGTTTAATAAAACATTTCTTTAATTCATCGAATAATTAATACGATTTGAGAATGTAACATTCTATACTATTAAATATATGTTGAAAACAAAGGTGGGTATAATCTGAGGTATTTTAAAAGTATATATATTTCATATATATTTATTTGCTCACTACTTTGATTTATACAAAAATTCTTCAAAAATCATAAAAAATGTGTGTTTACACTTAGATAATTTATAATCCTCACTATTATTATTACAAAAAGATAGCACAAGAAAAATTCCAATTACCTTTACATAATATGTCTGCACTTGTAACTCCATTATTTTCGGAATCATATCAACACTCGATCAATAATAAAAAATTTACGACTGGCATGTTACTCTTTTATAAATAATAAATAAAATCGTGATGAAAATCTGGCCCCTCTCCCATATCTCGGCAGCCGGTAGGTAATATATATTCTTCATAAGGTATCAGAAGTCAGTAAACTACCCCTATCGCTCCCCCATACCATTTTTAGGTCACTTGATATTGTTTTCACTATATTAGAAACGTGCTTGCAATTTTTAGACGGAAATTTCATCGGTAAATGTCAGATCAGATGTAAAGAGGGGGGGGCGCGTGCTGTGGGTGGCATCCTTGCCCCCACCCGCCGGCACCCACTGGGAAATTTCACAGATTTTATGTATGTTTCATATATTTATATTTATTCTTACATACTTCAATATTATTTAAAACTTTTTAGTTAGTAATAAAAATAATAGTAAATTAAATACAAGTTATAGTCCAGGCGGATCATACACGTCTTTATAATATAAGATATATAATACCTATCTTATTAAACATTTTTTATGTGAACTAGCTGTTAGCTGTTCTCTGTAGCCATTGTTTATTGCGAGGGAATATGCAGTAGGTAAAAAACAGTTAATATTAAAAACAACCATGCATTGAGACAAAGTTATAAAAAAATCAGAATTTCATCATTAGGTAATTAGAGCCCGGAACCCTTGTTTCAGAAGTGCGGCGTATTGACATCTGCTGTCACATTATGTTAAGTTATTATACATTAATTGATTTTTTTCTATGGTATGTTTACATCTTCCATAAACATTGAAAACACACCTATCACTAAGGGTCATTTTACACGAACAGGTTATACGCCGTGGTTCATCTACTACCAACCACGCCATTAAACAGAAACATTGGTTTATAATATAATTAGTCTTGATATTTTATCAATCGCGGGAGGAGGCGTTCAGAAAGCGGGAGATAACTGGAATGCCTCGGGAGGCGTTAGCGAGTCGTTGTTTCATAACACAGGTTGTGTATTACGTGATCAGTCATAGTGTCTGTGTTCTCCATTCAGATTAGCCACGTGTTGACGGTCACGTGTAGTTTTCACATTGTAGAGACGGTCGACATCCACAGCATTCTACCAGCTAGATCGTAGAAAAATTGGTCCGAGTGGGATCTTTCACTTTCTGTGTTATAGCTTTTATATATAAGCTACCGATCCATCAGTCATTTTTTTTAAATAATTGGTCATAAATACACTATCTGGGGTGTTCCACGCACCTACCTATTTTCAATACAAATAATCATGTATTATTACATAGTATACATATTTTTGGTATGATAAGTTTTCTCATTATTATGTAACTGTCTGTAGTCATAAATCTAATTTTTTTAATCGTGGTTATAAATATATTATATTACTTAAATATACATATTCAGCTAAATACATTGATATTATAGTATGAAACAAATACTAACGCAAGATTAGGTGTGAGTAATGTCTGAAATCATTCGTATTATGTATACGAAAATTTTATTTCAATTGAATTCCTCATCGTCCACAAACCTCAGTGGGAAAATAAACGCTTCGAGGTATTTTCACTAGAGAAATCAGCTTTCTTTTGGTTTTTTTTTTTATTATTATTTAGAAATGAGCATCGAAATTTGAATGACACTAGTGCTTATATGTTATGAACATAATGTAGATATTTAATTTCAAAAAATGTATACCTACGTCATAATTATGTAGGTATATATTTTTCATATTGGGAATCAATATTGTACGAACATATAAAATACATTAATATGACATTAACATGACAAAGGGATCCCCATAAATGGAGAATACCTGAGTCATCTGCGCTTTGCCGATGACATAGTAATTTTCTCGCAAGACTCAGAAGACCTCCAAAGCAGAATGCAGGAACTCGCTGAAGTAAGCAACAAAGTAGGTTTGAAAATAAATGTAACAAAGACGAAAGTCATGTTCAACTGCTTTGCAGGCCAAAAAGAGATCCTCACCAATGGCACTCAGCTCGAACAGGTGAAAAGCTACATCTATCTGGGACAACAAGTATCTATAGATGGATGTATATTTGATGAAATTGTTCGCAGAGTAAAGCTAGGCTGGAGTGCTTTTGGCCGCCTGAATAATGTCTTCAAAAGTGACCTTCCACTGTGCCTAAAGCGCAAAGTGTTCAACCAGTGTGTGCTTCCCGTGATGACATATGCGTGTGAAACATGGACCCTAAGTAAAAGAGAGATCCAGAAACTTAGAGTAGCACAACGTGGTATGGAGAGGTGCATGCTGGGCATAACGCGAAAGGACAAAAAGAGGAATGAGTGGATAAGGAAGCAGACAAGGGTTTGCGATGTAATAGAGTTTATTAAAAGCCTTAAATGGAGATGGGCTGGACACATAGCTCGAAGAAGAGACAATCGTTGGACAAATCTAGTCATCCAGTGGTATCCAAGAAGTACAAAACGTCCACAAGGTAGACCTAGAGGCCGCTGGATCGATGAAATGATAAAGTTCTGCGGAAGTACGTGGCAACGCAATGCACAGGACCGAGAGAAGTGGAAGCAACTTGAAGAGGCCTTCATCCAGCAGTGGATAGATTCAGGCTGATGATGATGATGATGATGAATATGTACTACCTATACATAAGTAGAAAAGATACGCAATTGTCTTGATACATATCTTTCTGACAACGTCTAGATATCGTTAAGGCTTACCTCCCAAAAATATTCCAAATTCTTTATTTTTATCTTTCTATAGCCTACCAATTTCACAAAAAAAAAAAAAAAAAAGATACTATGGTTAAAAGACGACCTTGTTGTAATGGATTCATTATTACCGTAATAAATAAATAATAGTATTATAATATATCACCAATAGCCAATAGCTAAAAGACAATAAACTATATGACTAGAAGAAGCTATGGGACGCAATAATTAGCCTGTGGTTCATCCCTTAAAATACACTCGTAGATATTTAGGTTATTAGAAAAGTGATATCAAAACACACATTATGATAAATTACCTATTTTTTTAATGTAACCCTAATAAAACAAGTTATCTAAGCATCCTCTCAACTTGCCTTGGATACTCTCACATAACTAATGAGTAATACAATTAATTTTAAATAAGGATGGGTTTACAGTAGAATTTCTAGAATTTCATGGAAATAAAAATACATAGCTAATGATGGAGTAACCCAACTCTCGGAATCCTATTCATTGTGTGTATCGAAAATTCAAACATGCTGGCTTCTTTATGTGAAATGAGATCGTCAGTAATAATTCATACAGAACAAATTAGATAACAGAAGAAGACACATATTTTGTCTGCAGACTCTATATCAGTAATTAGTCCTATGTATATTTCTGGTCACTTTCTGAGACCCGTATGGATAACAGAGATTAAAACAATGATCAAAGACAATCATTGGACAAACCTAATCATCCAATGGTACATAATAAGAAGAAAACATGCTACAGAGAGGCCCGTTGGATCGGTTAAATAATTCGTAACGCACAATACCGAGTTCTACAGAATTAGTTTGAAGAGACCTTAATCCATTATTGGATGAATACAACTTTAAACTGTTTATGATGATGATGATCCAACCTTCATTTATAAGACGACGTAATAAAATAGTATGTTTTTTGTGTAGGCACTAAATTCCATTCTAACTTAATTATTATAGCCAGAACTTTTATTTTTATAATAATAATTAATAGTGTCTTTATGCCGGTCACTTTTTTATACAGCCTGACGCCAAAAATCTAAAACTCTTCAGTTAATCGTTCGGCGAACGGAAAAGTGAGCAAAAAAATTCACTCAGTCAGTGTGTGCTGAAGTGTTGCGCTTCTTCAGGTCCAAGCCACAAGTTTTATCCATATGATTGATGACCACCGGTGGATATGAAACCACCCTCTCACAATTCTCCTTCATCCCTCCCTCCCACGCACCCTTTCATCCCTCGCACATCTTTTTCTATATTGTAATAGTATTCAGGCATGATACAAGTGCTGAATGTATTTCTGCTGTGGGTTCCATTGAATGGTAGACAGTCAGTCAAATTGGACTGTTGTAAATATACTTCATGAAAAAATAATAACATATATTTATTATCTAATATTTTATAAAATATGAACAAATAATTTTAAATAAATAAATTCGAATACGTTTTCATTTTACAGGGTTAGATTATATTCGTATTACATGACAGTACATACTATTCCATACTACTATCAATCATAAAATTAAAATAAATTGTATTCGCGTGTATACATACAACAATTAATCACATATAAAATTCAGTTTATAATACAAATTGGATCTGTGAGGTGATCGAAGATACAAATATAATTTTAAATCTTCACGGTATATAAAAATATTGACTCACGTTTGGTTTTCATTGGTAATTTTTCATCAATAATTACCTATTTAATGAAGGTGTCCTCAAGCATTCAAAATTTCACATGAAAATTTGGACGTTAACTGAGTAGTAACGCATATTATACAGTACTCCCGTATCTTACACTTACAATAATAAATAAGCTAATGACTTGTATAAGGTAGGGCAGGGCGTAGGTGGCTGAATTGGTTAAGCACATTAGCTGGAATGCGATGGTAGTGTAAAAAACTTTTTTAAATTATAGCTCCTTATGTTAAAATTTGTGTAAAAAAATAATTTCTTACAGACAAACATTTTTTTCTAAAGTATCCTGTCCATATAACTAGCAATTAGCTTCATTGTCAATCAAACCAGAAATCACATTCTTTATTGAACATATATAATTTGGAAACACCTCAGAAATATACAAATTAAAAAAATATTGACAAATTATTTATGATTAAATGACATGGTTTACTGTTCATTTATTTTAATTCTTATTCTTTTAATTCAGTGAGGAAAAGGTCCTCGTTGGTTTGTAATATTATTTTATTTAATTAATAACATATTTTTTAATTAAATATTGTTTTTATTCAACGAATAAATCACATTGAACATACATAATTTTGAAAACACATCTCTCGGGTGTCGCGCCTACGCACATAGACCACTATGCTAAAGGAGTCATACTTAATTACGATAAATTTTAACTAATGGCTTTTAATATTCACTGAAGCGCTTAATAGCTCAATTTGGTTTTATAATATATTCTTGTCATGTTTTAATATCAAATTAAAAATAAGTAATTTTTATAAACTTCAGAAATGTATATGTTAGAAAAAGTCCTTAAAATAAACTTGTGCATCATCAAAGCAATTTGGTACAGAAAAAAAAATATTTATATCCAACTCGGTGATCCAATACTTTTTTCTATATTTTTTTTCAAATAGGTTTCTGAGGGTTTTCGAATGTGAATCAAAACATAAAGTCAAACCATCATCATTGATGTTTGGCTCTGTTTTTTCCAGGGTATTTATTGGTTAACGTATTTTTTCATTAATATTTCCCAAAATAGATAAGAAGATATCATACACAATAAAACAAAGTAAATTACCATTTTCATTACAAGCTGAGCATGAGTCTCTTCAATTGTATTATATTGAGGATAGAAATAATATGCATAATATTTCAAAATTATTTTTATCCATAAATCAACAAGATGGTGAAGGTATTTCACTAAATGCACAGACTCATACGCTAACTAAATATTATTCGCAAGAACAATAATATTATAATTAATTCGTCTGCATATGCAAATCCCCATATAAGCGCCCCACCTGTTTGCCTCAAAATGTATTCTCCAATTATCCGGTTTGCAAATCCGGAATACCGGTAAGTAATCTACGCGATGTGGGTAAACCAGACCACTAATAGAAAATAATTCCTATCGTTTTTCATTTACCTTTCTCCATAACTGAATCCGCCGCATCGCAGGTGGGCGGTTGAAATTTACCAAAACCGGGTGGATTGGGGCAACACAGAATTAATAATTTATAAAAAAGTACTGTACTACATTTATACTATATTATAATATACGTCATTGCATAATTTAAAAATACTATTTCTAGTTTTCGTAAATAGGCTATACTAACTGTAATATAATTGCTAAGTTTATCTGAGAGTCTGTCGTAAACATTCATTCTGTATTTTTTCCATTTTTAGTTCAATAAGTAAGTATTTTTTTCAATGATGTCAACATTATTTTATTTTGTTTTCTTCCTACAATTATATAATTAAAAACTCCAGTCTATGACTATCAATTATAGTTCGAAAGAAATCTTCCATTGTAATTAAATTGATTATAATTTAAACATCAGAAGACTAGAAGCCTTTGAGATGTGGTTTTATCTATATTGTATTTTTTTTCAACAGATGACGTTGCCAATAAACAGATAGGTTTCAAGACAAGAGAAAAAGAGAAGGGAACGTAGATAAGCTATATAAATCTTCCATATTTCCGCAATGAGAAACGTGATGTAACTATTCCATCTCATAATGCTAGGAAATACGGAAGGCAGCAGAAGCGAAAGTAGAAAAAGATAGGGTTGAGTATGCAACTTCTGTAAATGGCTAAATATCTAAGGCATTGTAAATATAATACAATTTCTCCATGAATAGCTATTCTATATATGAATTTATTCGCCAACTTTTAATATACTATGACGACACCAATAGAAAATAAAACTTAATTATAAATACATAATATTAATTATTTGTTTTAGAAAACATTTTTATTTTAAAATCAATCATGTTATAATCTAATAAGACTATATTTTATTTTTCTCTTTTTCTACTATTCGAAATTATAAATTCGTTACCATAGAAACCATTATTTATAATATTGTATTCAGTTATTGTTATGATATTTGAATCAAAATTTGAGACTAGCGAGATGGGTAACTAAATCAGTAATAAAATCAAGTTGTGTGTACAGAGTGTCTTTATTACAATAATAACAGACAATACGATGACACTGCTGATACGAAATATTATAATCCGACAGACCCACATTTACCTTTACCTTGCAGTAAAAAAATGTTATAGGTGTATTCATATTATAAAAAGAATAATAATCGCCGTCATGTGGCGGTTTACATTAAACAACTCATAAACCGCAATGATTTTACGGCCCAGCCGGTACAGGTGGGAGATAAGAGTAACGCGGACGGCCGTGGCTGATAATAGTCACCGTACCGTATAAAATTCACATATGAAACGGCGTTTAAGGCCCCGCTTACCCCAGCCTCCCCCGTATGTTTATGTATGGACCAGTATTTATGACTTCCGCTTGGATATGGCCCGAGTTTTGTGAAATGTGCTTTTATTGTTACGGATTTTTCCTTTGTTGGCTTTAGATGTTTTAGGAGAGTCGTTAGGGATGAGTTTGCGGAAAACGTCTGAATCAATGATATGATAATATTATATATCTATTTGCAGTTTCATTTTTGATACCCTTTCATTTTTCTGAAACCCTTAGAAAATATATAAATAAAACTTGAAAACAATAAATAAAAACGAGTTTTCAAAAAGCTTATTTTTTTTGGAGCTATGAAATCAAAAAGATAAAAAAAATAGCTTACTGCGGTCAATATATTATTTGGCTAGCCACAGTATTAATGAATTATTTGCATGCAAAATGTTTAGTCTTAATTAACGCGTAACCTGTGATTAATTAATTCCTAAATAAACGTATGCTGTTCTGTCATTTTATATTTTTTTAATGTTTTCAATTCAACAATAATATATACCCTTTTGTCCCTCTCTTGTGCCTGTCAGTCATCCTCATTGATGAATACCGGAGAAGGTGAAGTATCACTACTCAATTCTTTAAGTTTTTCAATTGAGTTTTTAAAAATACCAAAGTTTACAACGTACTGAAATAATAGTGACATCCTATAAATAGGGAATTAATTAGAAAACTATTACCTATCTGACAAAATGTATTTACACGTGATACCAACAGATTGAAATCATATTAGAACGGATAAATTGATATCGGCATACCACCACGTTTGGCGTAGCGTACCTCTTCTATATCATGTCTGCAAATTAGTAGCTATTTCAGGAGTCAGAAATAGTTGGATGGCGCATTGTAAAAAAATAGTTTGATTTGACATAGTATGTCAACATTAATTTTATTGTTCCTTTCAATTGATTTGAATGTTGTTATTGGAATTAATTATTTATTAGTGAAGAAAATGAAATCATAGTTCAAGTTTGATACACATGTGGTTGTCTGATAGAGTTATAATTTTATATGGGTTCAGATTAAATAGGCGATGATCAATTCTATTTATAATATAAAATGAATACGTGTATTAATTAAGGCTCTAAGTACCAAAAAGTAGTATTGCCTGTAATTACAAAATACCGAGTCATTGCAGTAAAATTTCATGAAGCAGACCTTTTGAAAAATGTGGTTTTACAGTGTGAAGCAATCACGGCAGCTTCTATAATTTTAGGTATTAAGAACTCGCAAGTATCAACACACCATCGTCAGCCATTTTATATTGAATGAGGTTGACCACTGTAGTGCTATTTACACCATTATAAATAAAACAGGCCAACGGACTTACAACGTCGACAGGTTTGAGGCACTTAGACCATAGTTGAAGTTATTGGCGTTAGTATGTAGAACACTTTTCTATAAAAATGTCAGCTTTTTTGTTTTTGGTACTTAGCGCCTTAATTAATACACGTATTCAAATGTCTTTCACTTATTTAAAATAGATTCAAACCTTTTTAATGACAATTTTAAAATACACATAATATATTATTCAACATAGATTTAACTATAACACTAATAATAATGTCACTAATCATAATAATCACCATGTAAGAATAAGCTTTAAATCAAAAATTTAAATTTTAGAAAGGATTGGTGTGAGCATTAATGACACAATAATAATTATATGTATTTTAACTCCTAGACCAGTGTTTCCCAACCTTATTTTGTACCATGTCCCACTTCAACGCTTCAAAAATCTCTATGTAATTCCCCCCCCCCCCCCCCCCGCATAGTTAACTAACAAATTGTGAAAAGAAAAAAAAGCTCGGAATAAAATTAGTGCGATCCTTGTGCTTGATGTGAGCTGCAAAGAGTTTGTATATGAGGTACTAATTTGGTCAATTTTAATCTTAAATCTCCAGTTTGTGATATCAAAACGTTTTTTTTCACAAACAAATCATTTACAGCGCTAAAGTTCCGCATTCAACTAAATATTATGATGGGAATGGCAACAGTAATTTTCTCGGAAAGTCATGGTTGCAATATCAAACAAATATTTTCGAAGATGCGGTTTTTCACAAAAAAAATGTACCAAATATTAATGATTTGCATATTGCCCCCCAAAACATTCAAATTGCCCCCCGGTTGGGCGTACGCCCACGTTGGGAAACACTGTCCTAGACCTATATAGTTTAACCATTTTCATTCATATTTTGGAATATCTCAGAGACATACCGATTA
The DNA here is from genome assembly GCF_057557595.1 of Rhyacophila brunnea. NCBI lineage: Eukaryota > Metazoa > Arthropoda > Insecta > Trichoptera > Rhyacophilidae > Rhyacophila > Rhyacophila brunnea. Next base: position 24,142,282 of record NW_028233350.1, read on the forward strand.
AAAAATATATTTACGATTTGTTTGTTCTGACTAGCACTCATCTGCATTTATTGCATTTCGGCCAATGTGACTACCAATTATTAGGCAATCGATGCAATAATTATTATCAAGCCAAATTTTCTTAACTATGCATCCAAAGCTTTATCTCAAATTCCGGGCGAAAATATTTTGTATTTTTGAATCAAAGTATTAATTAATAAAGAACGTCAAATTTTCTCCACATTTTAGTTTTAACATACTCGCACTTGTTAATAATTTAAAAATTTGTTTAATTTAAAAATAAAAATTTTCATTTCGTCATAAAAATCGAGTTCATACCAATATTAATAATGATTGAGTAATAACGCAAAAACATGTGATCAAGTAGTAATTTAACAAATATATAGAGATCGTATGATGTTGTTTTATTCAAGTCACATAAAATTACAAATAAATTAGCTACCATAGCATCTATGCTCATATTATTATCCTTAATTCTAATTACTCCTCTCCGTATATGTTATGTAAATAATCATTACTTAATTTTAAAAATCTTATTTACCGTATTGAAAAAATAAAATAAAATAGTAAGTGTTACGTACAGGACTTGTATTCATTGAGTATGACAATTAAGCAGAAATGTGTTCACAGAGTCAGTATACAATTTTATCATTGTCAAAAACTACACTTTCTCAGATTTATACAAAAAAGTCCATCAGCCCTGTGCCAGAATATAGTATGCGTCCTGGGGTAAAATCACGTCCCGGCCGCGCGTGGGGCTGATTGGTCATTAAGGGTGGGTCGCCGTCCGTCGGACATAGCTGCCCGCGACATCTGCACCTAATGATGCAGCCCGCTATTACTTAAACATGCATCAAATTGGAGCTACAGCATTCGCGTCAGTCGCCGACAATTTAGGGAAATCCCGGCCAGATTCTCCGTGACTGGTTGGATTAATTGTTTGGGGTATTAAAATTGGATAATGTTCATTTATTATTGCATCTGTGACGTTTAGTTTTATGCGTTTAATTAATTATTGGTACTCAAAGAAATAGCACACTAAAATATGTTATTATTTAAATAGGCATCCACTATTCTTTCATTCTTCATTCGCACTGTAACTTTGTATATTTGAAGGTAAATGTTTTTGTTTTCATATAAAGATCCGGTGCAAACTGTTTTATAGTTTAATTAATCATTATTTTTAATATTATTTTTTTCTTTAATATAATATTTAGAATGTGTCTATATAGAGACAGATTTCTTCAACGAGTTCTGTGCAATTAAATAAATGGTAAAAAATCTTAGAAGTTTATTTATGTTAATTATGTTAATCTTAGATTGTTTTAGCCCCAGACTTTTCTGTATTTTTAGCATATCATTAATGACAATTCCATTTTATATTTATACGATATCCGAGTGGGTAATGTGTCGGCCTATAATGTCGTGGGTCCCGGATTTGAATTCCGGGTCTCGCCAAAAATACATTATGTTTTTCAACGTGTGTTTGGACCCAAACTATTAACCTAATAAATTTTACAGGGGTTAACATCCATTTCTCGTAAAAAAACAAAAAGTTTGTTAATACAACCTCCACTCTGTGAAGGCACATATTATTATCTGTATTATACTTTATCTATTTCAAACAGCAAGATGTTAAAAATGATGAACATTCAAAAATCAGTGCTTTAATCAGTATCAATTAAAATAAAACACAACACTTAGTACTTATTTCACTTAGTTTAATAGTAATTAGGACCGGTTTCGTCCGCTTCAAAGATACAAAATATATAATTACACAAATAGTATCCAATTTTATTTGCTAAATTGTGTATTGAAGATAGAAAATAATTTTAATAAATTCTGAAAAATTCTCTATTCAAAAATAAATCAATTAAATTTACAAAGCTTTTCAGAAAAAACACAATAAAAGAAACGTCAATCAATCCCAAATCAAGCAGTAAGTACTTTATAAATTATTATAAAATTCTATATTTATTTTGGACCAAACTACGGTTCAGTCATGTCCAGTCAGCTCAACGTCGACGTGTTGTCGTTTGCTTTTTAATTTGTCACAAAGTTTTATTAATTGACCCAACAGCTGGTGACTCGTCTACAATAGAAATCTCCATACAATCTGTCCCTAGGTAGGGTTTGAGTTAATAAAACTATTCAATATAAACAGTCAAAAACAACCACTCAGCCAACATTTCGTTACATTTCGTAGCAGTGTTGCTATTAAAATTCAATAAATAAGACTTTTACATGATATATTATGTGTGACTGGATTTTAGACATTCACGAGGATTGCTTACTAGCCATCATCAATACACAATACAAAGTTTTTTTTAATGGCAATATATTCATATACTGTATTAGGATTTCTTTGAAGACTAGTGTAGTTTAATAAATTAAAAGGGACTGTATTGGCTAGGTCATATAAACGACGATTAACGAACAAAGAGAGGTATGAGAATCTGTGGAATAAAATGCAGAAAAGTGGGCTGACTAAACACTAAACAATGTTGGTTAGGTGAGAGCCGTATAATTAGAGTACAGCATTACAAAATAGCCACTCTGGATATATACATGTATAGAGAGTTGTTGGAGGAAGCCGTGACATACCCAGGATGTCGCTTTTATGATGATTGAAAATGTACTCAGTCAACAAAATAGAAATATATGACCAATTGTTCCTAAACGTAACTCGTCGGCTTATCTATTAATGGGCGGACATTCAATTCAAAAAAAAAAAAAAAAAATACCGCGAACATTACAAATTACAAATTTAAGACGTTCACAACATGACATTTAAAAACAAAGAAACAGTGTAAAGAAGAAATAAATATATTATGCAGTATCACAAAAACAGTATGAAAACTAAAGAAGGTACAAAAATTATTAAAAATATAAAGCATGTAAGCACACCGAACGAGCTAAGTGAACCCTATTTTAATAATTTATAAAACAACGTCCACTTATACCTACTCATTCTCACGTAGGTGGAATATATCAACTTAATGTAGGTATGTATTATATTAATTATGATAAAAAATGTAGGTATAATAGTAATGTTTCATCTGGAAGCATTTAGTATTCTCGTAGTGTATATTTTGTAGTGTATATTATGTATATTTTGTATCAAAATTACAAACTTTCTTAAATCTACTCGTATATAAAGTTTATCCATAAACTACACAGCAGCCCAACACTATCCTTTTGTTGTGAACGGAAATTTAGAACGTCCGACATTATCATTAAAAAGTCAAAATTCCTTTACACCCCAAATCACAGATGTCTCTCTTCGAAGTGTTGCAACTCGCCCGCGTAATCGAGTCGCCCAGGGCGCGCGTAATCCATTTCAGGGGGAGGCTGGCATGTCCACCGAAGGGCCATTTGTCTGGTAAAACGTGGACTTGGGGTGGAGAATCAATATCATTGACGTAGTTAACTAGGTAATAGCAGGGTTTACTATAAAAGACATTATTTGAGAATCTTCAATCAAAGGATTATTCTCAAAGTTTTCTTATACAATTCCAATATGTCGGCTCAAAAATTAATTAAGCAGATAAGAGGGAATACACTGACAATATTACGCATTGTAGGTATTTGACATTTACTTTCAGTTGTCATATTTTATGAAGTTATACAATATTCTGAGGCTCGTGTTCTCAAAGTCAATGAATGATGGTAACTATGCTAATAGTAAAAATAGTACATATTATAATTGATTTGTATTATGCATAGAATTAAGGCTCTTTAAAATGTTATTTTTAGAAGCAGATTGGTGACTTTCTCTTAGGTCGATTAAATATTAAAATTGGACTGATGACATATTTTTAAAGCTCGCTACAATTATTTATTTGAAACATCCGTAACACTATATATAACATGGGGAGTGTTCTCCGCGGTATATCTGTTCTATGGATAGTATTTGTTGGATATTAATTTTATCATTCCGATGAAATTAAAAATATATGTATCTATTTGAAATTAAAACAAGTTTCAAGTATACCGCACTAAAATAAAATAATTTCATAAGACATTTTACTTGTTAGTAACACGGCTTTTGAAAATACTGATCACTAATACCCTGGTGATACGCGAATATAGAAAAACAACGGCTACATTAGAACTGTGAAGTAAAAATGGATACTGCTTGATGTGAAAGAATTCTGTAGATTGAGGAAAATCAGCGATAAGTATTGACGAAGACAAATAAATCCATAAAATACATTATATCAGTCATTTATTTCAAGTTGTCGTGTATAAGAAACAAGTCTGCAGTTTTATTTAATTGAATAATTAGTTATACTGACAACTTTGATAATATTGTGAGGGCGTCACTGGATAAGACGAAGGGGTAGTGAAATTAATAGCTCGGTCAGCTGAATTAGCCGATGCGTGAATACGTTTGCTTTCGACTCAAAGCTCACTCGTTAATTTTCCAAACGGAATCAATGCGAAATAAAATATGGCATGACGGTATGTGACGTCGTGTGACAGGCGTGTGTAAACATCATTATTCCATTAATCTATCTGTACATCCGCCATTTAATTAAATTAATTTGTACATGTCATTTCGCTTTGAATGTATGTATTAATATAATATAAATTAAATACCTACGTTATTTTGTTGCATTCTTTTTTGCATTGATTTTGTTCTAGGTCAACTCACAAAAAAAGTGTCCAGCTATTCAATAAGTATGTTAATAAACTTTGAAACTTGCTAAGTTGTCAAATTTTATTTTGTGTCTTGATATTATTTATTATCGTATATTTGCCAGTATCACGTCAGTGGGTTTATCGGACGTGTTCAGTCTTTTCCAGATACCCGTCCCAGATTGTAGCAGGTCCGTCAGTCTCCTTTGTGACTATATAGTATAGGTGGTACTTTTCACATTTATTTTTACAATTTCGAGCAATTTTGAATCCTAAGAATAATTATAATGTTCACCGTTCACGAGGTTGAGTTAATAATATACTATGAAACAAGCTTTGCCGATTCACTACCATAACATGGAATAATCTTTTGGTATGTACCTTAAGACGAATCCTTCTCTTTCTACTACTCTTAATTGTTCAATGTATCGACATAATTTTTTCTCAATATAATGAGAAGATTTAAACGAAAAGGTATACTAGTTACTTAAGCTATTGTCATTTGCATTATTAGTCTCATTGTATTATTTAAAACTTAAAACGTATTCTGCGCATGGCGCTTTTATAAAAAAAACTGTTAGAAAATATTTCGCACAGTATCTCAACGTGTTTGGTTCCGTGTCAAGGAATTCGTACCTACGTATTGCGTTAGCCGTACTACTGTCAACCGTGAGATTTGTTTCGGAAACCGATGACCGAATAAAACCTACCGGAATACAAGGGAAAGACATTAATTTGATTCCAGTCAATATCAAAGTAATCAAATTGGAACATTACTGTCTGCAATGCTCTAAGAACGTTTTTTGATCTCAATGGTATACGGCCATCTCTTTCCGATACAACTTTCTTGACGACCGTTTGGTTTACGTAGCAACTATCTTAAATTTATATTGTAAACTTCTATCCATCTTCAGGTATCACAGTGTTTAATTAATATATTTTAATTTTTATCAATGTTAGATTGTCATTCATTATAAAGTCTAATTAATGAATATATCAGATATGATTTATTTTATCTGGAAGGTAATATAAAAAAAATACTCTTAAATTGAATTCTATGAAGTAAATCCTAAATATATGTATTATTTTTGGCACATCACTTCAACTCAAAAACCACTAAAGGTTATCCCACTTAACCAAAAATAAATCAATTTTCCAATTCAAAAAATATATCATTGAACAGTATTTTCATGATAATATTAACTCTGGAATAAAACTTTGTAGAACTTTCAATACCCATTCGTTACTCAAAAAACAAATTAATTCATTTTAAAAACTAAAATGGTGAAACCTGAATTGCTGATAATTTTATACTGAAAAGGTAGTTCGATTGATTTCATTATGCTTCAATAATTATTACTGACTGCATTTTTATTCGCTTTTTAAAGTACGAGAGCTTTCGTTCAGTCCGCTTCACAAAAGCAATTAAATAAAGCTCGACGGTTAATTGAGCTTCTAAAAGTCAACAGCGCCGAGTCGCGGTTTAATAAGTCATATTGAGTCGCGTGCCGACGAGCTTTGCCTTCATTACTCCACTTAGCGAGACTACAGTTTCAATTAAATGAACTATATTGGTGCATTCAAAACTGATTTATGAAAGAGACCTATTTTGCGAAATATTCGAGATAACTAACAATGTATTATTGTATTTTATACTTCAAAATATTATAATAATATTACCTAGTTAACATTGAGGTTAAGGCTATACCTCAGTTGAGGCATGGCCTAAAAAGATTGTGGCTAGGCAATGCGCGGATTGTGCAAATGACGCGTGCCGAACGAAATATAATTTGTCATATAAATCCAACATGCGTCCATTTAATGTTCTGTTTATTGTTCTATTAGTAACAATAATAATATATTCATTGACATGTTTTCTTTTTCAAGTAAATAGGTAACGTTTTTTAATCATTTTACACGATTTAAGAATATTTTCATCCGACACCATCACGAAACAAATTGACGTGCTCACAGCTCGACTATCGCTCTCCGATTGCCAGCGAGTCCAAACTTTCGTCGCACCTATAGTTGAAAACTATTTGCCGTTTCACTGAAGTATGCTCTTAAAAAGAATCAGACAGAGACATATGAGAGCAAAATATTATTACGCATCTATTCATTTGTATGGCGGAAAGGAATAGGCATTATTGATAACTCTCCCGAAACCGGGAGACATTATTATCTTCGGTTCCATTTTGGCGACAACTTGAGTATCACTGGATAATTATGGGATACGTGGGACACAGCTCACCAACTCATTTCAATATACCGATAATATCACATTTCATTGTCAATATTACTGTTGTACGGCGCGACGATGTATCTAACGGAACAAAGATTAATATGATATTATTATGATATGTATGATATCGTATCCGGAAATTTGTACGTAAACAGTTCACCGCAGAACACTTATTCGTGCGCCGCAGTACGTGAAACATGAATTCGTGTAACATTTAATCAAATGACGAGTTCTTCGTTGAACATTTCACCGTGGGGCGTGGAGTATATTTGTTTGTATGCTACAACATGTGGAGATGTCTTTACTAGGTTAGGTTAGATTATGTTAGGTTAGGTTAGGGTCAATCTAATTGGAACAGTACTATTTGCAAACTATCGCCGCATTTTGTAAGATACGTACAAATGTATTCCACGGTGAAATGTTCAACGACAACAAAATGTTATACGAACTCATGTTTCACGTACTGCGGCGAACGAATAAGTGTCCCACGATGAACTGCATACGTACAACTTACATGAAAGCATATGATATACTCATCGGTAAGTAAAGAAATGTGGTTTTGGGGCCTAATACTTAATTCGGATAGTTTATATTGGTGACAACACCTCAATTTGTAATTGAAATTCGTATAATGTTATTTGACAAAATTTTAATTATTATTATTAGTATTTGAATGTATTAATAGAAAACTATTTTCAAAATACTATATAATATTTTGTAAACAATACTTTTCAGTATCTTTATGTTTATTCGTTTGGTTATTTATCCCCAAACAAAATGTACTGTATTATGTAGATACGTATCTACACAGAGTTTACCACACACACTTTCATGTCTTCATTTTAGATACCTTGTCGAAATATTTCGTTGTATGTGACCGAGGCAATATGAAATGCAATGCGTTTCGAATTATTCGTTCACTAATTCAGATGGAATGTGTAATATGTGGAAAATCAGAGAGTCGTAGATATGTTAATAATCATGGCGTCACACATTCCATTGATTATGTCTAATGCCTTACTGCTTTGTTCATAACATAACAATATTACATTGCAATGTGTGATATTGTATGTTTGTCGTGATATATGTAATCAGTGCATTTCAGCTTTGTCAATAATTAGCAGTACCTAATATTGTGACAAATAACTATAATTTTCAACAATACTCATTTAAATAATATATAAAGTTATAGTCCATTTTCCGCATCTAATAAATTACTTAGATAGATAAGTGCTAAAAATCTTTAAAATCCCTGCAACTCTCACTTGCTGCCATAAATATTGATTTATTGACAGAATGTTTTATCTTTAAAATTACATTAATCTTTAACTTATATGCAGAAGCTGCAGGGCGCAACACGACATTCGAAAAACACTGTAAATATATTTTTTTACCAATTACGGCCGGCTAATATCGTGCAGTGCGAAAGCCGCTGGCCTTTCATCCGGGAGCTCCGGATTCGATTCCCAGTGAGGATACAATATATTTATGTGGTTTTCCCAAATCTGTGTTTGTGATTGTTTCACTTATATTAATAAATACACAACCGTTAAACTAAACTACTGTCATTGGACCTCCAAGTATGTTGTAGTATTAAAAAGAATATATTTATTCTTATAAATCATTGTATTATTATGTTATTAAAACTTTTAAAATATGTTTTATGTAAGCATAATTTCAAAATTTATAATATATATACCAAACAAAATTACATTGTAAGTGACTTTTTTGCTGTACATGGAATACAATTATATAAAAATTATAAAGTGGGGTACTGTTATCACCCTTGAGCGCTATTCTTGCGCAAGCATACACGAGAGTATGTATGATAATATTGCGCAAGTATTTTGACTATACTAGCAATATGAAAGTGTTCAGAGTTTCATACGGTATACTTTTGCCAGTAAATTGAACGTGTACACATAGAAAAGACTTACACAAGTCTGAACCATGCGCGTATTTTTCATTGCATTTTTCAAATATAAACTGAAAAAGTTCATGTATACTTTAGCATTCTTCAAATAGCTTCTTTTCATACTTAGTCTGGCAAAGGAAAGTTGCTAATTCTGGTATGGGCGTATCAAATATCCTAGAAAGCACATTAGCTCCCACGGGCACCGAGCTACCGATTCCTGGGATAAAGAAATCAACCATTTAAATTTGGTTTTTACTTGTGGGGTCTAATAATTGTGGCAACGTTATGAATGATAATTATCATTTTCTAAAATATTCTCTATTCCATAATGTTTAATTTTTACTTCAATTCGGCTGCTTTACTGCTGCTATTATAAATTCGTCGTCTGAGTGTTTAAAGATGAATAGAAAAGAACTTATTTATTATAATTCACAATAATGTGTCCTTTGATCTTTAAGCCTTAAGCAGGCATGTGAAAATTGCAGTCAGAGTACAGGACTGTTATAATATTGCGGTAAATTGAATTATGGGATGGCGTGTGAGAATAATAACTCGAGCTGCTTGCATTTAGCGGTGGGATATTATTAATGTGATTAGTTGTTACTTGTTCTTAGTTCGCAACAGCGGCCATTTCATATTCCCAATTAGTTGCAGGCTGCCAGTACTGAACAACACAGACGCCTAACCACCGAATAGTTTCGTTTTCTCATGTGAATACGGATTACATGTTCATGTAGTACCGTTCACCTTTGATACTCGTTGGTATAAATTATAATAAACAAATTCTCTCATAGACAAATTACGCATAGCCATATAATGCGTAGATTTTACATTAAATAGTATGATTATTCTACAAGATTTCGTCACCAGACATATTACAGAACGAGTAGTAACGAAGGCTCATAGTTACCGAATACAAATAATATATCAGTTTGCAGCCTCAATTTTATTTAACTGTCTTGAAATTTTCCAAAAAATTATCGGGAGAAAAGCTCTCTTTCTGAATTTTAATGGGTAGGTAAGGGCGGATTAATCCAGTGAGACGCTAGAGAAATATCAAAAAAATGCGAAACATGCTAATTTTTAAAAATCGTGAACAACACATTAATTCCTTACACTATTATATTTATTACATTTGTGTCATCCTCCGAGTTATTCCATATTCGAACTTACCGAATTTACTGTCAACATTTTGTTTAAACAAAATATATATTCATATTCCAATGTTTCCACGACTACTAAACTTTAAAAGAAATAATATGGTGTTTTTATCTACATATCGCCAAGCGGTTTTATTCCTGAATTAACCGCATGGTGTCCATATGCTTCACTTGCAGTGCAGTGAAAATGAAGGGAGAAGAATAAGTATTAGAAATATATTTTTAAATTATTAACTACAAAATATTTTTATGAAATAATGCACTCATACATTTTTATTGTTTAGCTACGAAATGTAATTTATAAGTAACTTTAAATGTACGACGGAAACAGATTACAGAATGTTTTTGTATACTTTTTATAAGAAAAAAAATGTGATTCTATAGTAGACCAACTGCCAAATATTTTTAATTAATTACAGTTCATATGTGTAAAATTAAATACGGTATTAAATAAATTATCACGTGTAATAAATAAATTACCTAAATATCAAAAGCAATACATCAAATTAACACTCTTTGAATAGTTTTTTTTTTAAATATTTTTCCATAGATTTTCCGCCACCTCTCACAGATACACAACACACAGACAGTGACTACGGGGGACCATTTTTTCCTCTATTTGGTTTACAACTTCGCTCGCGGTGGGCAAGAGAGTCACAGAGCCACCTCCGCAATTTGATACCCACGGCGGTAATTTATCAATTATTTGGTCCGTGTTTGAGGCAGCGCCGCGACGCCATTATCGGGCGCCGTGAAAGCCTTATTGTGTTTCACTTCATTAGCCCAAGTATTTATACGCCGTGGTCGAAGGACACGCGCGGCTCATTAAGTCAACACGAAACAGCGATCGAATCGGTACCTAATTTGAAATATAGAAAAATATTTTTTTACGATTATCGAATTATTAATTGAGTTTTTGGTATATTACTTTTTAAATCCATACTTAATTTATAATCTGATCATCATTATCGCGTACACTAATCGTTTGGTCATCTACTGAATGTAATACCTTACTTGTTCTCTCAGCTCTTATCGGCTCTTCGACTTTCGTTGCTACGACCTTGATTATCATATCAACCCAACAGATCGTGGTCGCCCATTAGGTGTTTTAATGTCCCTTGATTAATGATGATCACTTTTAATCTTCCAATATCTTATAGTACTTATCTTAGGTATTTTAGTACATTTACGTGTATTTATTATTCTAAGATTAGGTACTTACTCCGAAATATCCATCCATAACTATTTTTACCAAGTCTTGTTTTATACTGCATATCATATCATATAGAATTTTTCATATATTTTAACTCAATTATCCTAAAAAGCAGTATATATAAAAATGCTACTTTAAAAAAATATATAATATCTCTGTTCCTCGTCGTAATAAACATCTTTTTTCAATATTTATAATATTAATTTATATCACTTTATAATATATTAAATTTTTAAGGTGCACCATTATTAGTGTTGTCATAATTTAATTAAAAAAATAACGCAAAATCATTTGAATCGTGTTAATTTTGTTACAAAGAGTACAAACCATAATTCATCAAAATACGATATTATCAACTTGCTTGATATTTATTTATTAAATAATACACATATAACTATTGTATTTTAATAATTAATACAATAAAAATCCTATTGATAAGTGTTTGATTATAACAACTTTACTATGTATTATTTGAATATCTGTTTCGATTTCTCTGACAAATATTCTAGCGACGTATGATGCGCATTTTGGCAATGGCCAGTCTCATTTTAACAAGACCTCCCCGAGACAAACTTTTTACTTAGATCCGGATAAAGCCAAGCCTCATCCCTTTCTCCTGGTCAGCTTTGTTGGTGATCCCTGGCTCGTGACGTCACGCACCAACTATCTTTAACAGTGCCCAGTCTTAAACTTATGATAAAACAACTTGTGATATATTATGTCCACTTAATTCAGAGTAAAAAGGTTTTCTTGTCAGTTTGACGTAACTCCTAAAAGGTTTTAGATAATGGTGTTTTTATTAAAATACATCTTATAGATCCATAAAACATCTTAGTCAAAAATACTAAATAAATACTAGGGCTACAAAAATACAATTGCTTTTCACCCAACTAATCTTCTGTCCCCTGGATTTAAAGACATTTTGAGTATTTTAAAGACATTGGCAGACATCTGTCATAGGTTCATGTGAGTACATACATAAAACAGCAAATAAGCATAAAGATCTAAAAAGGTGACCCGTTTCCTGTTTCGGGTATATTTGCGGAAAACAGGGGACTGAAATATATGATATAATTATCTACTGAGGTATTGAGGTATACTTCATGAAAATATCCATGTATGTACATTTTTAAATTATATAACGTGGATATGTGACTTTTATATTATTTTAATTGCTTGAATATTTTAAATAATAAAATTATTACATCTTTAATTTTTATGTTTTAGTGATTCTTAATACCTGTAGGTATCTATTTACTGTTTGATTTACGTAAAATGCTTTATGTGTCTGCACATTATCAATTATGACTTTACTCGTAAATATTATACACTTCTGTGATTGGTTCTGTTCGTTGTACTTAGGCTGTGTCTGAACCGAGCTTTAAAGCGGGTTGCCACGATTCGATGTTGGTTGATGAAAATATATTATTTTCAATTTATTTCACTCAGTCTAACTTTATCGTTCAAGTTATGAGTATTGCTATGTCAGGTAACGATTGGAAAGCACGGCACTACGGGTAGGTACAGTAGCAGTAATATTGCCCGTCATATGCAAGATATCGGTTCGAGTACTAAACGTCATTAATATCGCAGTGATAATATGAATATTTTATATGGCAATTATGTCTGAAAGCTGTATCCCAATGTTATCAGGACGTGTGAATAATTCATAATGTACTTTAATCACAGCAGTCAATAAAGTGCAGTCTTGAAAATCATTGCAATATCAATAATTGAAATTTTTACCTAGCTTCGAGTGCTTGTATATTTTTTTCAATTATTAAACTAATTTTAGATTCTTCAAATATGTGTTCGAAAATTATTAAATGATTTCAATACTTTTGGACATCACTACAGCAAGTTTTCTCAGAAGGGTCCTAGAAGCGTCCAGTATTTTTTTTCGTAATTATTAATTCCTAACTCAAACATGACCTTTTTATTTTTTATGGTTCTACATATTTTTTAAATTTTGTATTCTCAAGTACAATTAATTAAAAATTCAACGAATGCATAGGTATACATTTATGTATTTATTGTATTTCTTTTTTTCTGTTTTTTTTTCAGATTTTATTTTACGGTGTTAATATTTAACTCATCTACAACTCTAAGGTAATTCAAAGTCGTTTAATATTTTTAAGAGCATTGCACATACTTTGGTATTCTTCCATTTTTTTTATTAAATTAATATAATAATATCGACAGATCAATATATTATATCGACTTCAACGTATGGTCTAGCTAGAATCAATTAGGTATTTTTATGTTATTTTAAATTTCCATGTATGCATTGATAATGAGTTGATTCATACAAATTATTTATCGCCACGTTCCCGACTATCACAAAATATTTTAGTTTCAATTCATGAAAATCATAACGTTATAAATCCACCTATTAAATTCACACGACAATGGTGTTTCCAATTATTCTATCAATAGAATATAAATTACGTTTCGACCATAATCGTTTAGGAATTCCCCTGGTAGATTTTAGTTATCAAAACAGTATATTTATTAATATCGATAGAATCAACGGTATGTTTCGACCATTTAATTAATTGTAAACAATACATCGATACGAATGATACGATACATGCGATAAATGATTGGAATGGCTGCCAATATTTCTGTGCATCGGATATTGACTAGGGTGTGCAATCCCGGAATCCCGTATTCCGGGATGCCACTTCATTTATAGATCCTTAAGCCCAGATATTTTCAGAAAATCTTTCATGTATTTTATATCTGCTACTACTTTACCATGTTAGATCCTTAGATGATCATATGGGACTCCATGGGGTGGAGTTTGTATTAACAGATTTTGTTTTTACGAGAAAATAAATATTAGCGACTTGCTCAAACTATTAGGTCCATACACTGACAATAACAATTTCTAAAATAATCTATGTTTAAACTATTATGTTGAACCGCAAAACTATAATATTTTTTTAAAAAGTGCTAGCCTCTAATAAATACAGGATAGGAACTATAATCTTATAATATATTATATAATATTATTATTTAGGAAGACTTCATCGGGTTGTTAATGTTTTACTATTTATTTATTTTAATATATTATAATCACATTTTCTATTTTTCAAACATAATAGATATCAAACACGAAGAAAACTAACCTTTGTGCAAGAGTACCTGCCCTGATTCTGATTTTCTGCTGATTAGCGACGGCAAAATATTGAGAGTATCGTCAGTTTTAAATAACTAGGGATGCACACCACGAGAGATGGCATTTTTCAAAGTGAGTAAAATGGCCGGGAGCAATATACAACTGGATGCGGAATTTCTGGACCGTTTATTATACGCCTGCATCCTGATATTGCTGCCTTACGATGGCAATTCATGGCACCTTACAATAATCAGAGCAACCGTATACTGCGCTTCAAGAACAGGTGCGGCAGAAACTGGGTATGACTTAAATAATAAAGAGCAGATAATACAGGGGACCATGGTGTCTGTATGTCCTAATCGAGGAGCGGATATGGGCTTGGAAGAATAAAAAGAAAATATCTTTTGGCAATCTATCATCATATTACCTCTATCATTCCTGGCGCCGTGACCAAAGCATCCGATGGCTATGTGTGTTTTGCGGTATACTCCGATATATGTGTTTAAGTCCCAAATAATTATGAACTTATATCTAGAAACAATTTCGCAGATTTTCCATTAGCACGGAGTTCTGACAAGACTACACGATCTCACAAAATTGTTCATAGCCACTTTCAAAAATATTTTTACGCAAATACATCAGGGTAATAAAAGCATAATTACAGGGAATATGTGAGTCAGCTATATTTGACATATATGACAATTTCATGTTACCAAAAAACCCCGATGACCTCTAAACAAAAATGTAAACATTTCCAAAAGCGAGCCTCACAGTAGATATAAAGATACATATTATGCGTCGCTAAATTTCAAAACCCGCTATAACACTTTTTTGATATAATTAAGATATACTTATATATCAATGGATTCGCAATTAAAATCACCTCCTAAATAAAGATTATAAAAAGTTGCTTCGTGGGCTCAAAACCTATTTATATAATAGGAACCCATCTTGACCAGGTCAATAGTTATCTCGGACATAAAATAAATACATATAGGCAGTTCGTGTTTAGAAGAATCACGTGGCAACGAAATTATCCATCATATCTCAACGAGATATAATTCTCATTTATAATAGCAAGCTAGACAGTAAGTAGCATAAGAATTAATGTTTCTTAATGATAGATCATTCATTGTAAACCTATATAGGTATGTATGAGTAATATATGTAGGTATGTAAAAAATTCGGAATTAAAAAAATATATCAACAGTAATTACTTATATCATTTTACATAAAAATGTGTAACGGCAAAAAATCAGGAAAAATGTCATATGTTTTCACAAATTCTGGGATCGCGATTTGGGTTTGAAATATCAATTTTGAAATCACAGGATTGAAAATTCTGAACAATTATATTAGCTTTGTATTTTAGAACAATAATATGTTAATCTCAGAATATTGCTTGTGTTGGTTGTAAATAACTAATTAATCGTAAAAGTGTGAAATACGTAGGTATATTTTATTTTAATTGTTATTTAACTATAGCTTTTAGATATTATTAAGCTATATCTATATTAATCAAATAGAAAAATATTTTTATTCAGCAATTCGCAACAGCATTTATATAGTAGGTATTCAATACTGATTCATTGTGATATAAATAATTACAAAAGCCGAATTCTTTTTAATTCATTATTTTGAAGCAGATGTTTTTTTCTTTTCAACATTAAGAAAACTGTAATATGTTATATTCTTTTCACTGTAGGGCTTAGTTATGTTACAACTTACTTTCATCAGGGCTCAAAATGGACCAGAGCGCCCGTCCGGTTCATGAAATCGGTAAAATTATCGCTCCGTTTCGTGGAAAAAAATCATTTGACCGTCTGAGCTAGATAGGCCATATAACAAAAAATCTTACACACTTATTTTTTTATAAAATATACGAAAAATGTATAACTACCTGTATATTAATTATTTCAGAAAATTGCCGAGCGCTCAGGTTTGTCAACTTTTTCATTTCGAGCTCTGACTTTCATCTTTCTATCACACTATAAATTTGGATTATAGAGCATTCTCGGGATATGGACATTTCTCTCAGGTCAATGTCACCTTTGTATTGCGTAGATCGTGCTTGTAATATTGCTGTATAGCAAAGTTGAAAAAACTAAAATTTTTAGATAAAAGTTTATTTTATTTTATTTCCTCTTTTGTATCTTTAATTTGATTTTATATTAAATTTACATTTATATATATACTCATTATTGTATAACAAATAATAGGAAATAGAAGACAGTAATAAAATATTTTTAATTCCTTTATTAGAATACTAAATACCGATATGACAAACTCTTTTGAATTTAAATTGAACTCAAAATTAACATTTTACAATTCGCTAAAATTAATTTTCATTTTCACATTATAATCTATTCTAACTCACACGCTTTGAATATATTACCAAAAATACATACACCTACTAGGCATATAAATACTAGAATCCAATACAACACAGTCAGCTTGTTGCGTCGTTATAACCGTCATAGCTCGTCCAAATATTTGAGGATTGTCTGTCCAGCCGAATGCAGAGGCACGCACGCCCGATGTTTGTTCAAGCAAATCAACACCTAATTGCACTAGTCACGATCTGAAACCATGATTGATGCCACATTCTTTGCATAATTTCCCAATGAGCATAAACTATTTTCCGATAATACTAGTTAACCGAATGCCTGATTAATTTAATGTAGTTAAACCTAAACTTTCGCACTAATTTTTCATGGTATTCTTGAACTAAATAGTTTTACAAATATAATAAATTGGATATAGTTAAGTAGAAACCAAAAATTTGGCTCTAACAACACTATACAACAATCTAGTCTACTACTGTTTATACGATTATCCGACAACTACTATAATCGGCCCTTATTTTTACTAGTTGAAAGCACTAAATCAAGCTCTATAACTCGCCGGTATTCGATTGTCAAATTCAGTAGTCAGCTTCGTACAAGTATACAACGTAGATGAGACGGGTTTATTTTGGAAAATTCTTCTTCGTACGTTCATCGCGAAGAAAGTAATGTGCCAGAGAGCAGTGGCGCACCCAGGAGGGGGGCAGGGGGCCTTGCCCCCCCCCAAAAATATGAAAATCATCAGAATGATTTAACACATTGAAATCGAAAGCCAATAAACTATACCTTGGGCTTAGACAAACAACACGGCAAAAAATGATTTGTAATTCTCCAGCACCCTTTTTAGTAAAATTTCTTAGATTTTAATTTCTAACACAAAAATTTCGAAACACTAATGTCAGGTTTTTTTAGAAACCCGTTCTCTAATGAAATTCTCGATGTCCACCCGAATTCCGGAGTGGTATAGGTCATGGCTGGGTAGGTTTGACAGGGCTCTAACCTGGGGGCCCGGGCTGTGGGGATCCTGGCGTGTCGGGTTGACCAGATAAGTGAGATAAACACACATCATAAATTAGCTTTAATAGTAAAAAAATGTCGCCTGAACAGTTTAATTTATATAATAGTCCAATATATTTTTTGATTATTATGTGTCGATACTCGACAGTTCCATTATTAAAGTAGATGTATTGAAAATCGCCAATAATTCACTGTATAAGTACCCTCAATTTGAACTAAAACACAATTTGAAAAACGTTAATGTAGTATTTCACACTGATTTTAATCTAAGCGGTGGATAGGGGGCCCGTCAAATACCCTAGCCCAGTGGTCGGCAAACTCATTAGTCAATAGAGCCAAATATCAACAGTGCAACGATTGAGATTTATTTTGAGAGCCAAATTTCTTAAACTTAAATTATTTACGTAGGTAGTAAGTTGGTACACTGCTAATTTACTTAATAAACTTTAGTTAAAGTTTTAAGTCCTAATTAAATTATAGGTAGGTACACTGAATAAAACTGAATATCATACGTAATAATGATCTTATTTATTAATAAAAATTAAATTGTAAGTCAGGTATCCATAAAATTGAATCGTGACAATGACTGACAAAGCGGCCATCCATGGACTGAAACCGTATGCGGTTTAGATCCGTGTGCCATACTAAACTTGTTCATGAAAATATATTTTCACTAAATTTGTAAGTGTAAGTGTATGGTATAAGCAGATACGATCAGATGCTTGTAATATACTTTGTGAAAATATTTATTTCCATGAATGGAAAAGATAAGCTTAGTATGGCACACGGTTCGAAACCGCATACGGTTTCTGTCCATGGATGGCCTAAAACTCAATGTGAATAATGGCCTTGCATCTCCTTGTAAAGTTTGGGTAAGTCAGGTTCGTATATTGTTGATTTAATTTTAAGCACGATTCCAGGTTCCCATCAATAAATCGATTTCTTAATTTACTCTTGATTTCCTCTGTTGGAAATCTTTTTACTAACCACAAAACTTGCAATATTAACATTGTTGACAGATTTTATTCAGTACCTAATTAAATATAGAACTTTATTTTTATTGACTCTTCTCCTCAGCTGCTTTCTTCCTTGCATCATCGACAGAATATTTAGCGCAAAATTACTTGTTTTTAGTTGTATCTTTCTAAATTTCAATGCGCTAATTTTTCCCGACACATAAATACAGGTCGGTAAGCCATTTAAGTTTTGAATAAACGCGAAGTCTCGGTCTATTCAACATTACATTTACGGTTATCCTCTTCCATTTTCTTTGCTTCTTCTTTGTAGCCATGTCAAATATGGCAGAGAGCATCTGTGGCAGAGCCGCACTCAAGGGGCCAAAGAGCCGCAGTTTGCCGACCACTGCCCTAACCTGAGGGCCCGTTTCAGGATGTGGGGGCCATGGTGTAGGTACACCGAGTGCAATAGACAAAAGACCGATAAACGAGATATTAGGCTGTGTTGTATTGAGTAGGTTGTGTATAATTTAAATGCAATAATACTTTTTTGTCCATTTTCGATTAATATGTTGGAACCTCAATATTGAAAACCCAAAAATCTACGATAAACATTCGGCGAAAAGAACGACTACACCCACTACGGTGGTGGTGTAAATCAAAACAACATTTTTTTCGGTGGAATTCGGCATAAATATTGTAGCTCTCTAGACCAGTGTTCCCCAAACTTTCGACATCTGTGTACCCCTTCTATAATTTTCGTAACACTGAGTACTCCTCGTCAACGAAAAATGCATATAAGTACTTTAATAACAATCAAAATATATTTATATATTCCTTTTGTAGTACATAAACAAAATAATAAAAAACGAAAAATAAAATTCATTCATAATAAAATATAAATAAAAGTTTGATTATAAAAAATAACATTCATTGGTTATTAATTTTAATCTGAGGTGCGGTTCCACACCCAAAAGGCTGTTCCTTTTTTTACGTAATGTCTACAAATGCTGAAAAAGCAACTTCACATAGATATGAAGTTGGAAAAGGCAAGATGTATTTCAGGAATGTCTCTGTTAAAACTGGATACATATGTTGCATTTGCAACCTAAATGATGTTTAAGTACACTCCTTATATTTATTTTGCAAGAATCCGTCTGAAGCTAATAATTCCAACAATTGCTCTTCTTCCGCATGCGATAAACCTTCTAGCATGGATATTGTATTAATGCTTGTTGCACCAGGCGTAGCCATAACCCGGTGCAGCGCATACCCCCACTAAACTCTTCCCGTAACCCAGGGGGTACGCGTACCACACTTTGGGAAACACTGCTCTAGACCAAGCGGGTAGCATAGCCGATATTATTTAAGTAATCTTTTAGCATACTAGGTACACATGTCCAGCATGGTCGCTGTTCACTTCCAATCCGCCAGTCGCTGATGACACGCTCAACGGTTATCACCACTATGCCTCCAATTTAATAAAAACTAGAAGAAACTTTACAAATATATCGCCGTGTATTGTGAAAATATGTAAAAATATTTATATGAAGAAGAAAAAGAGCCTATGGGACTAATTTACATTCTCCTCCTTGCCCCCCCCCCCCCCCCAATAATAAATCCGCCACTGCCAGAGAGAAAAGTGCCCAAGGACTGCATCACAATATTATGCCGTACTCCAATGCAACCAGGACACACAAAATGAAGCTTTTGGTCATAGGGAAAGCCATAAATCTTAAGCCATCCAAGAATATCTGCCTCACTGAACAACTGGTTGTGTCAAGTGATTTACTGTTTAATATTTAGTTAATAAACTTAGTTTGACTTTTTTTTGATTATAAATAAAACCGTAATTTTCTAGTACAAATTTCTCAAAAAAACTATTTTTACCAAATACCTGTTTTAATTTTTACCATATTTTGTATTTATGTACTATAATCCGCCGCTTTCACTAATTGGACACTTGTGTGGTTTTTGGGGTGGCGGATTACTGAGAGAGTACTGTATGTTTATCTAGCTAGAGATCAGTATCTCTCATAAATATGGGTCTGAGACTGATATCTAAAATGTGAATATTACTAGAAAAAAAACTCCATGTCGAAACTGCAACTAATTTGGAAAAGAAAATATATTACCAATGCGCACAAAATGCGTCTAGTGAAATATCCTGTTCTTCCGATTTATATATACATATTATGCATACGAGATTTTTACAAGGTTAAAGCAAGTAAATGACAAAGACTAGGCACATTGTACATGTGATGATTACGACGTATGCTGAGAGTCTCGTATATTATATTATATGAATAAATAAATGATGCCATTATCGGCAAACTCCAGATTCGACACAGACTCATCTCGGCTTATGGGCACTGGACATTTACAATTAAGGATTCCCAAATTGACTTATGCGGAAATGACTCTGTGTACCACTAAATATCGAGATGGATGGAACCAAGTCGTGGAGAAGTCGATGATATGAAAGAAGTGACATGTAAAAACAATTCATATTAATGAAGCTCTTAAACCGACTTATACAGCTAATAATAATCAACGAATTGCACTTCGCAGTTCTGGAAACCACCGTGAAAGGGAAATATTACATAAAAACAAAAAACTTATTTATCACAAAATGATCATCAGTTTTTTAATGTTCAACTGGGATTAATGAATGACTTAAGCCCACTTGTGGCGAATTATAATTTTAACAAAATCACTGAGACTGTAATATTATTATACACGTATTTTTTTTTTAATTAAAAAGAAAAACTAAAAACTAACATTATTAAATAAAGTATTGATACTATACCCTTTGCACAACATATATTTGCGAATTTTCAATTTTAACTATAACAAGCAAATTGCGATGTAAAGTAATGTAACACTAACATTATTGATGAACTTCAAATCTTATTCAATCCCAAATTTCAAATAAATAAGATTTGACGTTAATATAAGTAGGAACCTACTGAGTTTCTATTACATAAATATTTGTTGAATTGTATTGGTTAAGTTATGATTTTTTTCTCCCAAACTATTACGATAAACGTAGCACCTCAAGAAAAGCTTATGTAACTCTACTCAATGGTGGGTATTTGGTGAATAAACATAGTAAATGAATATTTAAAAACATCATATTTTCTTTCAATCTACGATGTTACCTACTAACTACTGTTAAAAATATGAGGATTTTTTAAAAATATTTTAATTAATTCTTAAAAATTACGTCTTTAAAATTACCCAACGTGACAAGATTAATATTTCGTCGATGGTGGTCAAATTTGATTATAATTTTAACAAAAATATTTGAAGCGTAGACGCTCGTACAAGGATATTTGCGCAGTGGCGCCTAGAATATCCATAAAAATTAATTAATATTTAGCTACCTACTATTATTATAAAATGCTAAAAAATAGCCTCAGATTTGGCTTTATTTTATAAAGGATTATAATATAAAAATCTTGACGTACCTACACCTAAACGAGACCTAAAAAAATATGTAATAGTTTCAATATATTTATTTGTTTACAAATAAAGTATAAAACTGACAATTTTAACTACCAGGTAGTAATAATTTTAATAATTATTATTTTCTTCCATATCATTACACTAGAAGTCATCAAACTGTAGCTCATGAGTTACATAGCCTTCGGTATGCGCAAGAAGTTCTTCTTAAAGTTGTTGACTGTGAAAATAAGACTACTAGGTATATCTTCAACACAACGTCGCTATAGGATTGGTTTCCCAAATATCCGTTTTTGTTGAAATCGACCTTTTAATGCAGAATGTTTTTTTGTATCTAATTGGACTAGAACCATCCCTTTCTTTAAATTACTTTGTAATGGTAATGAAAACATCATTCATATGCTGTAAAAATTACAACTTAAATATCTCTATGTATTTAAATATAGGATTATGAAATTTGTTTTTCGTCTCCTGAACATTTGGTCTATTCGGGAAACCAATCCTACAGCGACAACAAGTTAAAATACCGCGGGGGAAAAAATGCTTTTAAGGTTGAAGGAATCTTTTTTGTGAAGGTTACTGAGATTCATGAATAGTGAAGATATTCTACCTTTTATTATAAGACCGTTAAACAAATATTTTTCTCATTTGATATTGACACGGCCACTTGCTATACGTGATGGGATAATAATTGTAGGTACGTCTTATAGGAAGAAAATGCAAAAATGTCATGTGCTTAGTGACTTCAAAATTCAATATGGGGGTGTTCTTCCTCGACATTTTTACGCTGCTATGAGGTCAATCATTCCAAACTGTTAATGTATAATTTGTATATAAATATGAATTACTGTACTTACAGTTGGCTCTCCTGTGTCAAAAATTTGTCGACTTATACCTTAGACTAGGACTTCAAATATTAGTTTTCGTTATTTTTGTAAAACAACTTTTTAAAATGTTCTTATAAGTTTATTGGTACTTATTTCATATTAATATACGTACATCCAAGCCCGGCTTTGCCTTGACAATTGGTTTGTTAACTGGTATAATTGAAACATTTTCAAAAAGATTATTTACTGTGGAAAACTTTTCGAGTCTCCACTGGAGTCACGAGTGTTGCCAAACTTTCCGTTTTGTTTTGACACTAACTCGACAAGACGCTGTTGAAGAAAGTTGAGCGGTGTCTGCATTATGAACTTAATTGAACGCGTTAAGATCGGTTTAATGTCATTTCGCTAAGGGGCGAAGACAAAACAGACACGAACGGGTTGACTTAACAATTTGTTGCTACGTCAATCAGAAAACAATGGAACCGCAGGAGTTACTACACTGTTCGAAGGACTTTTATCTGGATGGAAGTTTTGGTGTGGCATTTTGTACGTCGTAATTTGGATTAAATTCATACAAATAGTCATCGATTTACTTATTTTCTATCACCAGAAACTTCATATTACTGTTACTAATTATATTTTAATATATACATTACACACCCATGTATAAGCAAACGTAAATTCAGTAGATATTTTCGCAGAAAGTAAAAATTTATTGAAAATTTGTATGCCCGCCTTGCCTTTCACTCTTTCACAATTTGATAAAACTTTATGTTCAACATCCCAAACTATATTTGTTTCAATTAGAAAATGTTTATGTTTGATTTGTATGTATTTAAATATTGTATGTGTTCGAAATTTTTATTCAAAAATTATACTACTGCAAACGATTCATATAATATGTGAGATATTTGGAAATCTGTTTGTCCAAGTGAAACCAATCAGAAAATAAAAATATGTTTTCTATTTCATCCCACGAATAAAGTATGCTTTATATTTTGTATGCGATATTTTTTTATGTCGTACCTTAAATAATTTGCTAAGAAATCGACCGGTGTTCTAATTTTTAAATATAAAAGTTTTTTAACTTTTAAGTATTTATAATATACGTTGCTCCATTTGGTATTTTGACGAAGAGTGTATTTGAACAAGTTAATTAAAACGGTATTAAAATATATATATTTCCAAAATTACATTTTGTGGATTTAATTCATCGATATATTTTGCAGTATGTATAATCACAATAATTTATATAACATAATAAACCATGTCTAAATATGCGAATCTGATAAAAGTCATAATATTGTGTACTTAGGTTTTTCTCTATAGTTATTATATTTTTCTTTTTTCTAGTGTTTTTCACACATAAGTACATGGAAATAAAATCAATTGCATCTAAGAAATACATACAGTAATACAAAAGATTAAATTATCAGTTTATATCATTAATATTATCTTTTACACATAGCTTAAACACAGTTTTACTATTATACTATATTGTATTAAGTATTATTTTTGGAAAATTCACTGATTACAATAATTTTTGTGTATTACTTTTATATATATTTATATGACTGTGTTGACTATAAAATTATTTTTGTTATGAAATTTAAAAAATATTTTGCAAGTAACTATAAATTATTGATTTTTATCCGAATGATAACGAAATAATTTTGAATGGGAATCATTAATTAATATGTATTTGTAGTAATGTTTAATGCATATCTGAAACAAACGCGTAAACAGATTTGCCTTTTTTAAATGTTAAACAATGACTGAAATTATTCAAAGCGCAAACACTTCCATCAAACACTCCCCATGTGTGTTCACCGCGTAATGTCCTCGGCGCGGCTTTTAAATAAAATAAAAAAGACAAACAGTCATACGGCATCCTATTTATCATACACATCACGTCTGTACTCTTTGCTCGCATACCAACAGTTGTCAGCCACACATCATAAAATCTTCAATAGGATAATATCTTGTATAAATTCAAACTAATCATAACATTTTTTAAGTAAAACTTCTTCGGCCGCGGTAGCGTAAAATCGCCCGAAGTATTGTGCGACCATCACGAAATATCATAAAGTACCAGGGCAGCATGCTATGCGGGGATATGTTCGATTTTGAGGTAATCAAACCAGAAAAATAAAAACAATTTTCAAATTTCAAATCAACTGAAGTGTATTATCATCATGTTACATCGTTTATGTATAGAGTTATATTCTCAAATACTGTGAATTATTCATTGAATAAATTAAATGGTTTATTAAATTATTGGATAGTGCAAGTACGTTATAAATAAAAATTTGGAGTGATCCGGGTGTCGGTTAGTCGGTAATTAGGGCAATATTAATGATACCTTAATTTAAAACACAAAAAAACATGTCGCTTGCCGATCGAAACATAATTTGTCTTATAAATCCAACATGCGTCCATTTAATGTTCAGTTTATTGTTCTATTGTTAACAATAATAATATATTCATTGACATGTTTTTTTCAAGTAAATAGGTAACGTTTTTACACGATTTAGTAATTAATACCCCCGTCGCCATCACGAGACAAATTGACGTGTTCACACCTCAACGTTCGCTTTTCGATTGCCAGCGAGTCCAAAATTTCGTCGCACCTATAGTTGAAAATTATTTGGCGTTTCACTGAAGTATCGTCTTAACGCAAGTAAGCATTGCACGTAAAAACTACTAGTCAAATTCATCACAATTATGTAGGATGCACATTAAAGCACATTGGCGAGAATCGAGTAGTTACAATTTCAAGTCCCGTCAGGCGTCGTGTTTTTTATGTATTATTTTTAGGTATTATT
This sequence comes from Rhyacophila brunnea, assembly GCF_057557595.1. Taxonomy (NCBI): domain Eukaryota; kingdom Metazoa; phylum Arthropoda; class Insecta; order Trichoptera; family Rhyacophilidae; genus Rhyacophila; species Rhyacophila brunnea. The sequence continues at coordinate 24,168,009 of NW_028233350.1, forward strand.
AAAAATGTGCACCATATCCTCTTCATTTATGTATCTGGATTCCAGTTAGACACATCAGCTGGCTAGATTCAAAATGTAGGTACTTACCTACTCCGTCCAACCACCGGGGCTATGAATTCTTGACGTTTCTCTCTGGCTTTCTTGATGTTAAGCGTCATTAAACATGATATACTTAAATAAATTCCTATCATTTATTTATGAATGGTTTTAACACATTACTACCTTTCTCACTGAAAATGTGCAAATATATTAATCATAAAAAGCGTCGGACTAAGTTCCTAATATATTCGCACGGTTTATGCTGAAATACTAATGTAAAACAGAGTGTAATGACGGGAATAAAATGGTGCGTTATGTCGTTTTATGTAAAGCTACCCATGTTATGTCGCTTTCGGTAATGTGTGTCTCTGTGATACGTGGCTACGGGAAGTGCTACGACGATCGTAGCAGCCACTACTGTAGACAACTCTACGGTATACGAGTCTCGTAATATTGGTGTATGTATAATTCCGATACATTTATACTTACCTAATAATTAGTAAACATACTACTACATAACTACTACATGCTACACTACTAGTATGTTTTACATATAAAATTATGGTATATTGTCAATAAAATAATGTGCTGCAAACGTCGATGACGAAATTAATATCGTAGAAGAATTATTTGAGTCTATGACATGTAACTAGGGAAAACGTAGCATTCACTACGTTTTAAGACCTGAAAAATATTCATGATCAGATCGATTCAATATACTATTAGATGAAGAGCTTTCATAGAATTTTTCATATTTTCTTTTCTTTCATTTGTTTTTTGATACTGCATATTTCGGTTTCCATTCACCAACCCGTAGTCATTCAGCGCCTGCTACATTATATTAAAGTGAATTAAGTTAAGTAAAATGATTAATGTCATTAACTAAAAATTCTTTGTAGAAAGACATTTTTTTAAATTATTAATAACCATGTCCTTGCTTTTTCGTACAAGGTGATTGTTAGTAATTTTGAACAATCACAAATACTCAGGCTTTCAGAAAATCACATTAAATACAATGTGTCCTCACTGGGATCGAGCCCAGAACTCCCGGATGGAAATTTAAAAAATAATCCAAGTCCATAAAAAAATTCTAAGTTTCATAAATTATTGGTCTGGGACTAAACAAAAATACCTAAGTATATAAAACATAAGTATGACATATTGTACTAAAAATACCTACATCAATCCGAAATCAACGATCAAAATTCATAAAAATCTTTCCGCATTTTAATATTTCCAGAATTTAACACAAAAATGTCAAAAAATAGCGTGCACGATTTTTTATTGCATCAATGTGATTTGGCGATTGTCATTCATGAGGACGGACGGCATTTTGTCACGGGGATGACATTCAGCGCCGAAAATAAAAATGTAATTTTAAAGAGGCACGAGACGTCATGATACCCTGTACGACCGGTCGACTCTAGCCACCCTATACGTTTCATATAATATCAGTAGCGTGCAAATTCAATATGAAACTATCCGTACATATTTTTATATAAACTAAAAACAATTTTGTTTCCTTGATAGTAGTTTAGGTTTCCTCAGATAGTATTTCAAGTATGATCTTTTTACTTCTGGTTTACCGTCCAGTGGAAGACGTCGAGCGTTGTGGTTTCATTTCTTAAATTATAGTAAATAATAAAATACACAACCGGGATCACATATATTGTATTTATTTTTATATATACACTATAAATATATACACATCTACATATAATTATAGATGACGGGCTAGGAGGATACTTGCTTTCTGCATACAACTATTAAGAGTCACATTTTTTAAATCTATATTTTTAATGTGTAGCGACTTATTAATGTTCTGTATTTAAGGTAGGTATATACTATAATACAATATTAAAAAACAATAGTGTGTTCAGCATACAAAACGTATTATCTATAATGTTACTTGATGGTATATTCATTCACTAGTATGGCAACAGGGTGTAGAAGCAGTATATAAAACACACTTAGAAACAATACCATAGATCCCAACAAAGAATCACACTGCCTTATACAGCAGTATGTCTGAAAAATTCAACACATTAAGATAGTCAACTAATTGCTAATAAGATCTAATGTATTTAAATCTCCCGATTAAGAAAAATTCTGAAATATAATTGTTTACTAAGCAAGGTCACATGATAAATACCCTCTACACCAAAACTCTCCGAACATTAACCCCCGTATAAAAATAAAAACTCATTAAAAAAAAATCTTTGGCCCAACAAACATGAATACAAAAATTTATTCGACAAAATAAATAAGTATTTAAAAATAAGATTGACAAATTACTCACAATGAACTTCATAAATTATTTTTTCACTCTTTTTATTCATAAATTTTTATTTTAAAAATAAAAATACTTTGTCAAATATATTTTTGAATCCATCAAGGTAACGTTATTTTCAAAGTTTTCATTTTTATACGAGAGGTTGTTGTTTAATGTAATGGCCTTACAACCAAATTAATATAATAAAATGACTTCCGGTATTGCACGCCATTGCAGTACATGCAGTGATATAATATTTTGAAAAATAAGAATGAGCCTCCAGGGTGAATATCAAATGACAGCGTTCCTGTTTGTCTCCCCAAATTCCTATAATATTAGGTGATGTATACGTGGGTTGTAAATTGGTGTACATTTTCTTTTTATATGCTGTAAAATATATGAGATATATTTCAACAATTATATTATATTTAGGAGTGTTATCATTCTTTGAAAATTATATAATTATGCCGTCACCTAAATACAAAAATATATAATATTTAATAATTGAGTCAGCATTAAATTTATTTGTTTGAATGCCATTTAACATCATTTTTAAGTCGATAGTTATTTCGGTTGCAACATCATTATCAAGACTACTTACTTTAAAACCTTAATTTTCTTTCTTGCAGGCCATTTTGAATTATTTCCGCGAATCTCAGTCATTCCATACCCTAAGGCCTAAGGCCTAAGGCATTACCATTATAAATAATGTTATTGGTCGAAGTTAAGTAGGTACATGCAAATTAAAAAATAGGATCAGCTTGACATTACTGTTTTTATGTCATGCTAAATTTAATAAAGGCGGTTTAAACAATAGGGTTTTTGTTTATTATTTTATTATTTTTTGATGATTCTTTATTGATTTCAAACCATTCTAGTAAATTCAACTTTAGTCCTTTATTACAAAAATGGATTAATCGTCATAGTCTGTGAATTTTCAATAAAACTCTTGGAAAACTATGAATTGGTTTTTCCATTTTTAAAAGATCTTAAATCTTCCACAAATTTGATTTTTATGGAATGTCCACTCTGACGTATATATGGAGATGTACAATGTCCCATGCGTTAATTTATAGATTCCACATTTATAAAATTATTGATTTTATTTTTACTGTTTTTCAAATGTACGAACTGGCCTATTCAATTCCCTTTAAAGCGGATGAAACCAGTCCTGAATAATATTTTTAAAAACTAGTAGTAAATATTATTATATTATATTTTAATTAAAAGAATGCATCTCTACCAAGAAACGACAATTTTCACCATACAACAAAGTGACTTATTCAAATAGCATTTCCACAAAGATAAATGTTTCTTGCATTTGGTTTTACGTGATAATTCGTCGTAATAAAATAAATATTTTTTTTCGTTTCTTTTAAATCCATTAATCTCTCATTGAACGTAATATGTTGAACTAATGTCCACCACTAGTGCTCATGTAAGTTTGCAAAACATGGAAATTTAATTTGGAAGAGATCTAAAAATATAAATAGCATAGTGTGATATAGAAAACTGCATGTTGAGTATAAAGCGGAGATACCATAAAATACACCAATAGAGAAGTAAGGAGATAAAAGTATTCGATGTGATCGTTGTCAACAAACTGGCGAACATCTTCGATAACTGATTAATAAATACAATCACACAGTTACTGTATGCGGTATTGCACACTTATGAACCTAAAATCCAACAAAAAATATATATAAGACATGGATGGCGCTATAAAAGGCATTCATTCAACGGTGTATCGACCCTAACAGACGGTATGATCATTACTTTTTCTAAATTGATTTCACAGTCCTGTATAGATCTGGCCCGTGTCACGAAGAAGCAGGTTAACAGATTTTTTTAAACACAAATTGAAAAAACGTCCTGTGAATTTTTCGTACCCGGGGAATTCGAACCCGAGACCCATAACTTTATAACCCTACACGTCACGTAAATACAGTTTGCTACAATTTACTTGGTTACAATTTACAATTATAATTCGACACATTCACAACGTGACATTTAATGAAAAATTTATACAAAATTACATATTATAAACATACAGTGAGAAGTTAAAACGATTTGCATTTTAATTTAAAAATAAATATTCTTGATTCTCAAAGTGTAAGATTGCCTGACTTAAATCTTTAACCCCACGCACTTGTGTGGAATACCTGACTACATTTTAATATTTCTCCACTTTGTCGAGTGATGGGTTCTTGACGTCGCATTGAATACACAATCAGTTATCGTTAGCGTATAGCGTATCCAAACTTAGCGTAACGCCATAACAAGTAACTGCCGAACAATATCACGGGAGTGTTAGCATAACTCATTTTGCCACCCCTGCACCAGTAGCAGCAATAAAATGTGACATCTATCGATATGTATACGATAAAGGGATATTGCATCAAAATAAAAGATATGAAACCTATTTATAACTAATACGTTTGATAGACATAAAAAGCAATTATAAATTATAAAAACTCTAGTATATGTTAATAATGTCACGACTGTCATTGTTTAAAGACAATACATATCATAAATATAATTAGGTAGGTACATATATTGGAATGTATGTATAACTTGTATGCTTAAAATAATAAAATTATAACCTTGTATACATTATAGTATTATATACTCACATGATTCGCTTACTTATCATGCATTATGACACTTAAATGCGATAGTATAATAATTGTACAAGCCTCAATGTGATTTCACCCAATCTCCTTCATTCCACGCTTTTGTAAAAAATATAATTCTTATTTTACTACCATTGATGGATTTAACAACAATTCATTTGCTTCCTTTAAATGCGCCTCAATCATCAGCAAAATGTATATTTTTCTCTTCTTAGATGTTTATTGTTTATTATGTGACACTTCATGGATGAATTTAAATAAAATCAGTGATATAAGTATCTTTATTTATATAAAAATGTAAGCTTTTTTATAATTATCTATTTATATTACTGGTCGCACTTTTTAGTGTACTGTAATTATTGTTGTATTGTTGCGATTGTGGATGTGAATGCTGGGGGGGGGGGGGGGGCGATTACACGGAAGCTAGTCCAGGAACTAAACTTATTGATGTTCAGCAGTCTGGTTGAAGCTGGTCCCTGATGCATGCCCTCACGTCCTAGTAGGCACTCGCACGGTACACTTGGGTGTATATGATAAATGAGGAGACACCTTATACCGGTAACACTGCTTGATATGTGGTTTGATTTACAGAGTTTGCACGGAGATTATTGCTTCCACGACGGTTACACTGTAGACGCTCGTGGTCTGCACTTAACCTTTTTAGTCACTCTTTTAGAAGTGTCTTGATGTAACTGCATTTATCAATCACGGTCGACTGATTGCCCGTAATTGTGCTAAGCGCCTGGACTTGCAACAATAATTTCGATTATAGGTAGGAGAGAAATATTGTAATGTGGGTTACCATAATTGGCCCAACTAGTTACTTATATTTTTCTCTTTTTTTCCTTTCTATTTTATGTTGTCGTCATTCTTTTTGTGAAATTTTCACTGATTACACAGTTTTGCTTTTCTCTATTCTTTATAACTGTTTGCTTTTCTAAATAATAAAAAAGAAATAAATTCTTCTAAACGTGAATTTGCGGGCCATAGTAGATAATAATATAAATCACTCTAAATATTAATGTAGATTTGGCAAATTCGAACTCGTTATCATCAAACTCTGCTACGTAAACAGTAGTTCAATTAAAAGTATGCAATTTTAAAAATAGGTATATATTATCAAATTTTTTAATAATGATAAAATCGTTATAATATTATTTTCCTTTTTTTATTCTTAAAGGGAAATAAATCAGTACGTAAACATATATTATTATTACTGTCAGTAAACTCTCGATTAGAATGATTATTTACTGCCCCTTTCGTCTGTTGTATTCTATCTTAACCTGCCGATTCAAGTAGACAGGCTGTGTTTTGAGCTCGGTTTCCCAGAGGACCACTGTCAGGCGATTGACTTACCTCAAGACGCCGCCCGGAAACGGAACAATAGATCGACGCCTCGCAGACGACGTCGCGGCGCCTCTCTCGAGCACTCGCTGCCTTATTCAGACAAGGATCCCAGCGCGCCTTCATACGTCATGATGATAATGAAAGCCTATTGTTTATTATAAATATAATATTATACTGTTAATTAATATCGTTTTTAGTATCTTTAATAATAAATTAACAAGTATTTACGATTCGTTTTAAAATACTAATGGAAATGATCATTTCTCATTCAAAATCCATGGAAATACCAGTGTAAAGGTAGGTAACTACTCATCCAAATTGTGCATATGATAAGATAAGTACACACTGGAAGCAATTACTCTGAATATATATTTTAATAAGAATAATATAAATATTTCAAAGTATTTCATAAACTATGCACAACTGTTACCATTTCTCTAATTTTATGTGGTATGTAACATGCATGCCTTAATGATAGCAGGAATACAATTATACGTAAACATATAATTTAATCGGTCCCGTAATAGTTTTTACTATTTTTAAATAGGTACCTAAATAATTTTAATTAACAATTATTTATATTGTGCTTGCATCCTTTAATTAAACGATATTATGAAATATTTATAAAAAAGCAAATTTTTTCAATATTATTAATTAATACCACTGAGTCTGCTTTAACTTTTAATGAATAATATTATTTTATGATAAACCGATATTGAGAAACTAGACCAATTTATTTGATTTAACAATGTATGTTAACTATTAATAGATAATTTAATTATGTTATTAGCACGATATTATAAGAGTAAATATATTAAATTCCACATATTAGTTTTTCTGCCGATTTAAATAATTCAATATTCGTGTGACAACTGAAATAACTTTATTTAAAAACTGAATTTAAAAATATAATAATTGATAATAATATGTACCTATTATTGATTTAATATGTATATTCAACAATGTTTATATACTCTTTATAATATGATTTGTATTCAAAGAGCCGGATTAAGACGTTTTAGGTCCCTGGAAAGGTATTGTTTGAATCCCACGTCCCATACACGGTTAATATTTTCAAAACGAAAAACTTTGTCTTTTGACAATGTGTGAGATATTACCAACATCGGTCTACTTACATTCTTTAAATATGTCATCTTTTAAATAAATTCTTGGTGCACTCAATTGGATTCGAACCACCGATTGTTCGGTTATCAGCCGAACGCACTACCTTTACGCCACAGTATGATACTGCAATCGTGACGATTATACAGTATAATATTATAGTTTAGAATTGTTCCGTTGCCTAGGCAGCGAACTTTTTATTGTCGGCCATTTGCAATTGAAGAGAAGAGAATATGAAAATATTGTAGAACCCTGAATTGTGTTTTTCAAAACAAATACCTAAATTCGATCATATATATATGTCATTTCTTTTATAATAGTCAAAAGTTCTTTGTTTACTTATTAGGTACCTGCTGCATATCACGTAAAAATATTAAAAATCTGCAGGAAACATTACTGAAATTAAAATATTAAATATAGCCCCATTTCTTGTATGCATTACTTTCCCGAGGTGAAAATTTAAATTCAAATCGTTTTCCTCTATTAATTTTTGCATAAGTAATTAAAAATTTTCATAAAAGTTTCATTAAAACGAAACCACTCGCTGTTTTTCTTTTTTATTTTACATATCGACAAATCTAACGTCTCGTAGTAAGTTGGTCGACGAGCTGGGGCGACAAAAGTGGCGACATTGTAAAACACAGGGGGTGGCAGAGTCACCCCCCTCGCGCCGGAAACTCACATTCCGCCCCCTTGACATGTTTACAACAACTGAAAAGGTATAAAAATAATTAAACCTTTTACAGAGGTAAAAGCAATTGTTTTTAAATGCTATATGCCTCTGAAAAGTTTTGTTGGGGCAGGATAAAAAGAAGTTTTACTCATTGAGAAGGAGTCCGATTGCTATTTTTCTAGTTGACTCAATTCGAAACTACAATATTTACAATTTTGACGAATAGGAAAATATGTATATTTTTAATGACAAAAAAATATTACCCTAGATGCCTTTGTTACCAAAAAGTTAAATGTTTCGATGCTTAGAGAATTATAGGGATACACTGGTACGACTACTTACAAACAAAGTTGGTAAACTGAGACGTTTGTTCTTGAAGGTGGATATGATCGCCCGCTTTACGTCAATGGAAAATGTGTTCCAGATACAGCTCGAGGTACGGCAGGCACCAGTATATGCCCGTGTACACAAGACGCACGTTACCAACACTACCTGATTCTATAGCAATCTTACAAAGGCGATCTACGTATTGCAGATCACAGAAGGTATAAATCACGGGACGAAACGATAAACAAAGGGTTATGGCTCAGTCAAGTGCTTGTTTCAATGGTATTGATAATCATTTTACATATAAAACAATTATAAACACATAGTCAGTACGTCATAGTCATATTATAATATTATTCTTCCTTCAACCTTATAATATTCCTCTTAATCGACATTGGTGCAATGAGCAGAAAATGTCCCTATCTACGATGTTGATGTATTTAAATTCAGTTAGTGATACGGGCAATACGCGAAATGTCCATTAGCAATAACCATTATTATAATATTATGTATGTCTATATCACAGAATAGATTAATAAATGTTGTTGTGTTTCCTAGTCTATATATTCAAACACCGCAATCAAAATGTATTAACTTGAAGACGATTGCTCCCATTGCAAAAGAGATATTTTGGTTGACGTGGAAATTAGTTAGGCACAGTGTAAGATTTTAAGGCAACATATGGACCGAATGCAACCTTAAATAGAGTACAGATACAAGTAAGACACCTCGAAATCATTCGTAAAAACGATTGATTGACGACATTTAAAAAATGGATTTTTTCCAAATACATGGCCAAATAAATGAGCGGAAAGAGTTCAAGTAGTCTTTCAAAAAAAGAAAAATGCGCTAAAATTGTAATCATCTAGCGCAGTTAAGTCCAACGCGTCGATCTCGTTGCATCGAGTTGAGTAATGGAAATGTAAAAATGCTTAAATTCAGTTGAAATATAATATGATTTCCTTAATATTTTGAAGACTATGTATTAACTATTCCTATTATTACATACTTAAACTTTTTCACGACGAATGGGAGATTTTTTGTAATAGTGAAATATGTAATTTATATTGTAAATTATATATGTAAACATGTAATAGTTTTTTGTAATAGTCAGTGTTGTTATTTAATTTACAACACTTCAGTGTACTAAGCCAAATTTAATACGTACTGTCGAACAACATCTTCTTGGCTACGTGTTAAAACTGTGAACTAACGAGCTCCTCCCATTTTTAACCGCACGTCCATTATAAACTAACTAGCTCCTCCCATTTAGTCGACGACAGCGCCTTCCGACTTGTGCGGAAATCTTCTTGTTGGACAGTATGTTCAATTTTAAGAATGACAATAGGAGAGTATTGCCCTCATAAGGAAAAGGGCAGCTTTTCGACAAAAATCACAAATTGAGTTAGTGTACAGATAATGCTCAACGTAAAATTCTGAACCATTTGACATAAAGTCAAAAGCGGTATAAAATTTATTTCAGTATAATAATCGACACATTGTGTTTTTGTTTTTTTTCACAAAAACGGTAGTTATCTAAACAAAAAGACATTATAACGAGTTTCATAAGAAAAAACACGGCATCGATTGAAAACATACTAGTTTTTGCTTATACCATATATCAAATGATTCATCCAAATTATTAAAAAAATAAATAAAAACAGTTGAAAAAACGTTAATGTCTCATTATCTCAAAATGTGACTTTGGCAAAAAGCTGCCTTTTTGCTTATGGGGGCAGATTTTATTTTATTTAGTAGATCACTGTCCATTTTGACTATGACTGTGTCTATTGTCTAAGCTATGGACCATTGTCTAAGCTATGGACCTAATATGTTGGGCAAGTGGCTGACATCCATTTCCCGTAAAAAAACAAAATCTGATAATACAAACCTTCACCCTGTGGAGGCCCATAATAGTCCTTATTAGTATCGGACATGGTCGAAGAAGAAGCTTAAAGTTGGACATGCCTGATCTAGCGGATAAGCCCGACGGGATAGTGGTATAAATCCGGCTAGGTTGACGATAATTTTTCATAATTTTAAAAATGTATCATTGATATCAGATTATACAATCACACTTTATGTCGTATTGTCTTTATTATATTTTTATCACCCTCCGAGCTATTTAATGTCCGATAATATGATTGATTCATTTCCATGTCTCAACTTAATTGAAAAAATATATATACTTTATTATTATACTGATAATGATACCATGGGCACGGCGAAGGCAATTCACAGTTGCATTAGTATTTTTTGCTATTATCTAAACAGGTATTGCAGTAAACAAAATCAATACTTATATGAATCTTTTTTGCCGTACAATGTAGCTAGTAGTAATGTCAATGTAGAATAATTTCAGAATTTTATGAATTATTTATGAATAATAATAAAGTTTGGGCCGATTTACCTCTCTATGCTCTCTTGCCACTAATCCACTACTGTGGTGAACAGATATTACTTATATTAATTAATATAAAAGGAAATATAATATAGTGCCCTTTTATTTACATCATATAAAATAATCAGGACCGAAGTCATCCGCTTAGGCATAGAGGGACATTGTCATGGACCCCACATCCTGAAGCGGGCCCCCAGGCTTGGATGTTTGGCGGGCCCCCCTACCTATCACTAAGGGTAAAGGCAGTGTGACGCACTGCAAAAGCGTTTTCCAAATGGCGTACGCGGTAAAATTAAAGTGTATTTTTAGCGATTTTTTGTAGTATATGTACCAAGGTATATCCATTAGAATTATGGAGTTGTCAAGTATTGGCACACAGTTAAAAATTGCATCGTAAAACCAATTTTTTTTTACTATTAGAACAAATTTGTGATCTGTGTTTATCTCACTTATCTGGTCGACTCATCACGCCGGGCCCTTTCTGATCCCGGGCCTCCAGGCTAGAACCCTGTCAGCCCCCCCTTTGTGAGGGCCATGTACATTGTCATCTGACGATGATTATGAATTTAAAGTTTTACATATGTGAGAAAAGTCTAAAATTATGACATCCTAAATATTATGCAAAGTGTTATTTCGATATCGCTGTGAAATATTTATACATTTTTTTCAAGTAATTAACACGTAGGTCTTAATATGAATATCGTATGAGGGGTATTCGTATACAAACAGGCAGTCTATAGGGAGTTGACGCAAAGCGGTACGTATTATTTGTAAGGTATGCGTTAACCACTAACTAAATAGTGGGATTTCTGCTTTTATAACGACAACGTGTACACGCCACGGCAGAGGTAGTAGCGAATGTGGAATTAAATTAGCATATTAATTGAATATTTGAACCAAAGTTACGACTATATGCACGAACGTCGCGAAACAGTGCCGCATTGAGGATGGACTATTAATAATTGAGGCGACTATTTCCAAATACCAATATGTCCACAAATCAATCAAATTAAGTAAACGACATTTCAACTTAAATTATTAATTTTACGTTAGTTTCTTTTTGCCTTCCGTGTTGTATTTTCTAATTAAAATAGTGTGCCATTTTTATTGAAGTTATACTTCTTTTAGCGAATTTGGGAAATCAGATCAGAGTGTATTTTTGGCGTGTGACATGTAACACATAATTTATTTTTTCACACGAAAAAAAAACGCACTCGATTGGATTCGAACCACCGATTGTTCGGTTATCAGCCGAACGCACTACCTTTACGCCACAGTATGATACTGCAATCGTGGCGATTATACAGTATAATATTATAGTTTAGAATTGTTCCGTTGCCTAGGCAGCGATTTTATTATTGTCGGCCATTTGAAATTCCTTACGTAAACAAACGATTAAACGTCAGACTGACAGTTGGTACTTTAAAAATAAAAACAACGAGAAACCATTATATAATTTAGTAATATAAGTTAAAGTGTATAGAAATAAACCAACGGCGTTCCAATAACCGGTCATTTTTCTTGAATGTGTAATTTAACAAGATTATTAGAGCTAGTCGAAAAATAAAATTGGACATAGGTATCCACAATTTAAGGTACTTAAATTATATTTTTTGCGTAAATACGCATTATAAAAAAGATGTTAAGATATTATACATTCTTTTTTATATGGACTTTCAAACCAAATAGTTTGTATCTGCTTTCATGTAAAGTTTTCTATGATTTTCTTATAAAAATCGCTGAAGCAACTTCCAGTTTTACGTCCTTTAGTGCGATTTTCGGATACAAAATAATATAAGAGCACTATAGCATTTCACAGTTTGTATAAAAATTAGACGTCCAAGTGGTCGTTTATAACCTAATTATCATAGTTTAAGCCCTGTATTTCTAACTCATCGCCTGGACTTGCCAATCGGAGACCGATAGTCGAAGTGTGCGCACGTCGATTTGTTTTGTCATGGCGTCGGATGAAAATATTCTTAAATCGTGTAAATATGACTAAAGAACTTTACGTATGTACTTAAAAAAGAAAACATGACAATGAATATACTATTATTATTAGTAATATAACAATAAACATATCATTAAACGGATGCATGTTGGATTTTTGGAAATAGTATAGATAGTTGGAAACAAAAAAATTTTTTTTTAAACGGTACATGTTCAAACACGCGCGTTAAAATCATTTTACTCCCTACTTCAATTATAGTTTGTCAATTTATGGCGACGGCCGTATATTGTAGCTTAACCACTGGGGAATGACAAAAGAAATAGCGTATTTCAAAAAAACACTACCTTATTCTTAGGTCAATAATTATTATAAAGCAATCATTATTCATAAGATGTTTATCACACTTGAATGGTCAAAAACATAGCTTATAATGAATATCTTTAGAATCATCTTCAAATGTGTTAATCTTGCCGATTTTTGAATAATAAAATGCCTAATTCTCGTCAAATTTGGGATCACAGAGATAATCAATATAATTTTTTATCGTAAATATTTTACTAAAATTATCTCGTCATAAATTATACTAATGGTTTTTTAAATGCGATTAAAAATTAATAAATGCAAAAAATTTTAACACCACTGCACATTCATGTACCGAAATATGACTATATTCTAAAACATTAGAGCGAGAGGTTTAAAAAAATACTATTTTATGTAACAAAAATACTTTATGCAGTCATCAAATGTTTAAAATAAATATAAAGGATAATAAGGCTTCAAAATTATATAAATAGATTATCTATAACGTTTAAGGAGTGTCCAGGAACATGGTTTAAAAATACAATAAAAACTCAATTTTGACCTACGACGAGCATGTGGGCCGTTAAGGCATCTTATGTACGACTAAACAGTATCCATTTGGCCCTTAATCCTTTTTTAAATGTCACTCTTTAATTAATGTAATCGTTGAATGTAACCAAATATCCGATTTCTCACGAAAACGTAATAAAACACAGTTGTGATTTGATCCGACCACGTTGTTATATCTCCCAGGTAAATAATAGTCGGCGCAAAGTTCTCACCGTACAATCATATTCGCAGAGTGGGAATGGCGGAAGGTGGAAGGGTTGGCACTGAAATAATACGCGCTGTCGTGAGAGACATAAGCCCCGAGTTAACACCGACGACGTTTATTCAACGATTGCTTGTACACCATTCGTGTCATTTTGCCTATCCGACTGTTAAATTTTAATATAATAACGTTATTATTCGAGGAGGCTGTGAACTTTCCCTGTGAGTTTCATTGAATTATATCAATCCAAGCGATATTCTACTCAGTGCAAATGTTTCAGTAATACATAATATCATCAGCCAGATCGATAAAATATTAACCAGGGTGGATTTATCGGTAACATGTAAATTCTACGTAAAAAAATTCACCGTGGCACAATTTGCCGTGAGTTTTCTTAACGGAAAGAGATGAACGTATACTATACTCTCTCCAAATTTATTAGATTCAATATGAACATTCATTCAATTTGCATAGCTGATTTTGGCAATATTCATGAATACAAGAAAACCTAACCTAACCTAACAAATAATCCAGTATATCCGCTATTTTCAAAAATTTGTTTACTGCTGGCTTCCTCTAAAGTGTAAACTGACAAGAACCGTGTTTTATTTAGACATGAATTTCAGTATTAAACGACGGGGGGACATGCTCGTCGAAGGTCAAAATTGAGTTTTTATTGTATATTCAAACCATGATCCTGGACACTCCTTAAACGTTGTAGATGATCTATTTATATAATTTTGAAGCCTTATTATTCTTTATAGTTATTTTAAACATTTGATGACTGCATGAAGTATTTTTGTTACATAAAATAGTATTCTTTTAAACCTCTCGCTCTAATGTTTTAGAATATAGTCATATTTCGGTACATAACTGTGCAGTGGTGTTAAGATTTTTGACATTTATTAATTTTTAAACGCATTTATAAAACCATTAGCATAATTTATTACGAGATAATTTTTGTAAAATATTCACGATAAAAAATGATATTGATAATCTCTGAGATCCCAAATTTGACAAGAATTAGGCATTTTATTATTCAAAAAATCGGCAAGAATAACACATTTCAAGATGATTCTAAAGATATTTATTATAAGCTATGTCTTTGACCATTCAAGTGTGATAAACATCTTATGAATAATGATTGCTTTATAATAATTATTGACCTAAGAATAAGGTAGTGTTTTTTTGAAATACGCCATTTCTTTTGTCATTCCCCAGTGGTTAAGCTACAACATACGGCCGTAGCCATGAATTAACAAACTATAATTGAAGTAGGGAGTAAAATGATATTAACGCGCGTATTTAAACATGTACCGTTTAAAAAAAAATTAAAAAAAATTCGGTTAAGTACATGTTCAAACACGCGCGTTAACATAATTTTACTCCCTACTTTAATTATAGTTTGTCATTTTATGGCTACGGCCGTATGTTGTAGCTTAACCACTAGGGAATGACAAAAGAAATGGCGTATTTCAAAAAAACACTACCTTATTCTTAGGTCAATAATTATTATAAAGCAATCATTATTCATAAGATTTTTATCACACTTGAATGGTCAAAGACATAGCTTATAATAAATCTCTTTAGAATCATCTTCAAATGTGTTAATCTTGCCGATTTTTTGAATAATAAAATGCCTAATTCTTGTCAAATTTGGGATCACAGAGATTATCAAAATAATTTTTTATCGTGAATATTTTACAAAAATTATCTCGTAATAAATTATACTAATGGTTTTATAAATGCGTTTAAAAATTAATAAATGTAAAAAATTTTAACACCACTGCACAGTTCTGTACCGAAATATGACTATATTCTAAAACATTGGAGCGAGAGGTTTAAAAGAATACTATTTTATGTAACAAAAATACTTCATGCAGTCATCAAATGTTTAAAATAACTATAAAGGATAATAAGGCTTCAAAATTATATAAATAGATTATCTACAACGTTTAAGGAGTGTCCAGGATCATGGTTTGAAAATACAATAAAAACTCAATTTTGACCTTCGACGAGCATGTCCCCCCTTAACATACGGCCATATATTTCCGATACAACATTTCGAAGTACGGCGAACTGCATACGCACAAATTTCCGGACACGGGATTTATGGATACTCTAAATGCGCACAGAAGTAGGACCCCGCATTGGCAAGGAGCCCTCAAATGTAAAAAAAAATGCATTTAATCAACTCTTTTAGACACATGCCACAAATCCAAATACAAAATTTATACATTGATTGACTACATGTGATTTTTATACAACATATAATCCGTTGATCAGAAACATAATACAATTGGCATCCAGCTTTGAATATTATTCAAAGATTATTTTTATTATTTTGTTAACGATCAGTTTCGCATAAAGGTCAATAATTACATTTGTTAGCTGCATATACCTCATTTGTTATTTATTCTATTGTTCACATAAAGCATTAGAAAAAACCAGTAAACTTATTATGTTGGCGTAGATTCACTTTTCTGAAAGTATATTGCTAAAAAACATTTACAGGTACCTCTAAATAAATGTCTATGAAATTGAGTTTTCCGTGACTAGGGGCCGTTGTTTTGACCCGGGGCCGGAAGTGGCTGTAGAGGCGACCGGTCGCTCGGGACACCGGAAACGCTGCGACTAAGATGGCGATTATAAATGGCGCCCTCGACGTTTGAATTTAAAATGTTATAGAGACATAAACAAAAGAATGCCGGAATGGAAATTATCCCAGAGGGCTGAAAAATTATAAAGTAGCTACTTGCCGTGAAAGTGAATATCATTATTCATGTAAATTGGATAAAACTGTACGTTCATATCGTTACAAATTGGGCTATTATCGTGTTACATACTTTACCTAAAATATAAAAACTGGTTGACTAGAATGTTATTTTTTGTTTTAAACTGTATTTAATAAATATCGCAGGAGACTACCCAAATACTTAATTCATATCCCTAGTATGATTTATTGACAAACACCAGAAGACTCCCTCTTATATACAATTTTAAAATTAACACGGGCATACTAGCAGAATAGGTCAACGAAATGAACAGGGAACTCAGAAATAAAGAGAACTGAAATACATAATATACAACCCAATAAATACCTAAGAAAAATACGGAATAAATTTAAACACGTATCAAGAATATGTTATACGTCGAATACTGAAAACTGCTCTCGGTTTATGCATTTACCCTCATTTAATATAGGTGTATTACACACACTATTGCACGTGAATAATGCGTGTTTCATTTTCGTAGGACACTCACACATTCAAAACCCTGCATCAACATGTGACGTATTGAACATAGCCTATCGGTATTATATTTATTATCTGTTCTGTGGAAATGAACGATTATTTGTAATAGTTATCTTTATTTTAATGCAAATAGAGTTCATTGCTTAAATTACATACAATATGTAGACACAACAGAATGGAACAACAATGCCGTAAAGAAGCGAATTTATATATAATTTCGAAAACTTTCACTTGTATTTATTGATCTGTTTACAACAAAATAAAGGTTATATGACCTAACCCAGAGGTAACTATCAATACTATTTATTATATTAATACTATCGACCGAGGGTACTTGATGGAGTTTGAATTTAAATTCTAATGGATTTAAGTTTTGTACTATTCCAATTTAGTCGTTTTTTGCGACCCACGATATGTATAATGATATAAATCATATAAATGTATGTATGTGGATGTATAATATATTATGTATGTGTGTATATATATTTGTGTATTTACTGTATTTGGATGTGTGTGTTTTTTTCTTAGTTTTTCGTTTGTTGTATTAGTACCTATATAAAAGTATATTTGTTCAGCTAATACAATTTTTTTAAAGCCCGACATTTTTACCAATTATGGATTATCAATAGGGACCCATTGTTATTTATTATTAGTAGGTACTTATATTATTGTTAGTTTTCATTAGTAAACTCTAATAAATTCCCAATACATTACCCAGTCATTACGATTTTACTCATATTGATTGTGTATTTTTATTTATTGGATTGAGTTATTAATGAGTAGTTATCAAATTAATTATTATTTAGGGTTTTGACTATTTATATGCATATTAAAGGTATTATTAGAAATTCGGTTTTTTTTTACAAATACCTCATCTATTCATAATTTGTTTGTTATATTATATTGTATTGTAATCCTGCGGGTCTATTCTATACACAAGCTTGCTTTCGGTCCGCTACGGCAGCTAAATAGGGTAGGAAAGTATCGACTTATTAACACTTATTGTAACAATTACAATAAGTTAACCGTCTGAACTGCCAAGACTGTTTATCTCGGTCTAAAATTTATCACAGCCACGAGAGGTGCTGTTAAAACATAGTACTTATTGTAACAATCATAACTAAATTATTGTAATTGTTACAATAAGTGTTAATAATTCGATACTTTCCTACCCTATTTAGCTGCCGTAGCAGACCGAAAGCAGCCTTGTGTATAGAATAGACCCGCTGGACTTGATAGGTAGGTGATAACGTTTTTACCTACCTACTTTATTGTATTAGTTTATTATTATACGTTTGTTAGAATTAACTTTATTCGATGTCAGTGTGTATTTATCATTAGTGACTACGCATGTGCCTGAAGATATCGAAAGGCAAAAGGTCGCAAAAAACGACGAACATGGAATAGTACAAAACTTAAATCCATGAGAACTATTCATAATAATTGAAAATAACTAATTTATGTTTCACATAAACACTGTTGGTTATAGTCACAAGTTTTTACAATAAATGAATAAATTATAAAATAATCGCTGTAATAATATGATATTATTTTTTTCAAATTTAACACTAATTTCCACTGTCAATATTTTATGAACGGGAATTCCTTTTGTAGCAATGAATTTAAAATATTATTTTTATCACAGAATACTGCGCATATAAACGGTATTTTCAATTAAATGATAATTGACAAGACAAATAAAAACTACAATAATTTATAGATGATACAATTCCTTGCCATTTTCCCATTTTCTTTTCTTGAGATACAACTATTGTTTTTTTTTTTTCAAAACTTAACACTGATAATACACCATTACCAATAACTGCTATCAATCCATCCCATGAAAACCTCACTTGGTTATTTCATATTTCTTGATCCTATCATGGAAACTTCGTTGATCAGACTAAAAATTCATAAGGCTTTTATCAATGATTTTTTTTTAAATTTGTAAACGAATGAACGATTTGAATAGGTTCCAATTTGAAACGTTTATCAACATGAATAATAATTTCAAATGTCACCGAATTAAAGTGGCGAGAATATTTATGTGGCATTGACGAAACAGCCCCGTCATTGTTTGTTCTCGGGAGCTTAAAGTAAAATTAAATTGTCAAAATGATAAATTTTGTTGGATCAACCACTGGTATTGTTACGTGTATACGGAAATTATCCATATTAAAAACAGTCGTCACCTATAAAACACTTGAAAAATTTTATAAACACGCTTCTCTACTATTTTTATACCTATGTATTTTTCATATTGAATAGAATAATAATTTACTTTTAGATACAAGAACGTCAGGGTATAATAAATCCCAGTGCCATTTGCCCAGATTCATATCACAAAATATGATAGCCACTATTCGAACTAAAAGCACGCTTAACAAGACACTCGTAAATGCTGTGCACATATATGCCTCGGAAATCTGGGCAGTAACGAGGCATTAATGCAAAATTAACAAACCCTGACAACACTTTAGAAAAAAAATATTCAGTGTATTAATGGCAACAATTGGAGGGAAACGTGCAATGCTGGTCATTAAGATATGTAGGAAGATTCCTGTGCATTTTTATTAATTAATATTAGTAAACTCAATTGACTAGGTTTTATGATGAATTTCGAGAAATTCAATTACTTGAGTCAATAGTTTAATTGGTAAAGTCTCAATTACATTGAGCTTCTTTACGAGCTGTTTGTTGGCGAATTTATAATCTGCCTGTAAAGTAGCCCAGTGTAATCATCGAACAAGCTAACAAGCAAGCTGTAAACACTCTACCGAGAAAAGTTGAAAGCCGGTCAACTTTACACGCTACACGCCGGCGTGTGGGCCTACTGCGTCTGCGCAGTAGAGTGCAGTAGCAACCTCCCGGTAAAAAAACAAACTACGTTCTGTCAAAATAGTCATTGGCTTGTGGCTTCTCAGCGAATGGAAAGTTTTGTGTGTAATCATCAAATCGCAGTAGCTAAATCACCCGCTTTCAAATTCGCCAACAAACAGATCGTAAAGAAGCTCAATGTAATTGACGCTTAAAGCACTCGCCCAGAATTCGATAGATATGTTCAATCATACCAGGTGTGAATTTTTTTTGAGTTTTTTCAAGATATGAAATTTATTATACTTTTGAGTTTAGACAGTCAGACCCTATCGGATGAGATAGTCAGACGTGTGGTGTCGCCATAAAGCTTACATGTTGTATCCACGCATGACGTTTTGCTGGTCTTTCGCTTGGGTAGTCTTTTTAATCATATTATGATATATAGTTTTAACGTTAGATAAAAGAGGGAGGGGGCGATTTCAAAAAGCACACGAACCAAACACAGCAATAACAACAGTAGGTACTGGATATAAAAACCTTGTCTAAAAAGGTGGTGCAAATGCTGGACGTCAACATCGGACTCGTAGATGAAGAGAATAAAAAAATATTGGAAAATCAGGCTTCAACCTTTATTAATGTGAAAGATAATAATATATTTGATATGCGTCATATTTTCTTATCATAAGGGACGAATTGCGTAGGCTGCATTCAGTTAAAGCGCTACCTCTCTGTAATATCAAAACCCTTGAAGGAATTTCCAGTACAAAAGCAATCCCCACATTTGCTTTTAAAGGGCAATGCATTTTCCACAAGACAAAAGGGCATTGTTGTAAATGCCACCGACTATTTATAATACTAACAGGTAAACTAATTTCAGAACCAACTTATTGTATAGTTATAATATTATGATACATTTATAAGCCATGTCGGCTTATCCTTTAATTCTACAAATTGTTATATCTAATAATATTGCATACATTTTTCCAACATGGTATTATTCAAGAGCTTATTTAACATGAAAATATAATAATGAAAGTGTGTTGAATTAACAGACGTGTAGAAAATGTACTTGCACCTTTAAAACGGTGCGATGTTTTGCCCCATATTCTCGTTTATTTTGTAAGGTAAATAGTAAATAAAGGATAGCCAATCTGCATAAAAAAATAATTTTATCTACGTAACACTATATAAATAAATTATTTATTTCGTTCAACGAATAAAAAATAAAAGAATGTTTGGGCCAATTATGGTGGCCATAATCCGATTCTTTATTTCCTAATTACCTATTATTATACTCATTGTTGCTATCCGGGCACTTTAATCAATTAACGTGTAATCATTCAACCATGATGGCATAAACAGGGAGTTACATTACGATCCATATTGCTTCAAAATCGGATACCATACAAGCGAATCACCGTCAAAACCACAGGGTGACTCATCCAGAATTTAAGGTTGCACTAAATCTGCTATGGTTTGAGCGAATATCGCATCTACCATCTATCATAAACTCATCATCTTCATTCCAATTCAAAGTGTAACCGTGAGAGTGATAATCGAACAATCACCATACTGGTGTGTGAGTGCGTGAACCCGGGATCTGCTCCAGTCATACAGTCAATCAACGTCTAGGTTAATGCCTCGACTGAATTCCATATAAACTGCCCAGTATTCAGAATCCAACCTCAAATACAGTCCACTATAAACAAATAAAAAAGAGCTTCTAAGAGATAAGCTAACGATAAGATAACATGAAGAACTATTAATTCCAGTATGAAAGACTTTGAATTTTTTTGTAACAGAATTACACCAATCAAATACAATACACTGAAAAGTCAGTTATCTTATGGAAAATTAGTGCCAGAGTGCTGCTAGTAGGCTTGTTTTCTGCGTGTGAGTTATATACCCTGAAAGCAAGAGAGCAAGAAGAAATTGATGCCTTCGAAATATGTTTTGTAAGAAGCAGGCAATCATCCAGAACTTTGAGATAAAGGAACGACTGTCAATAATATGTTTGTGATAGATTTTGACTTTTTCTGAGATATTATTTTTTCGTCTAGAACAGAATAATCTGAAAAAACTGGTGTATTTTAGTAGCTTCCAGGAAAAGCAAAACAAGATAAGACTTTCAACGCGCTGAATCAGTCAAGTGAAGGATCAAATCTGCTCTGAAAGAAGCAAAGGACTGTGTAGGGTAAAAAATCATGGCCGCACAAACGATGGCTGTATTTCAGGATGGTCACGATAACGACTGATAAAATATTATATTTTATACAGCAATTTCCAAAATAAAATTTTGACGTTGTATTTAAATATGACATATTGATTTACCTTTAAAGCCTATTACATAGCATATTTACGTAATTGCCTTTTATTATGCAATCATAAAAATTTTAAATAAAGCTTTAATTACTTCGCGTATTAAATTAACGAGCGATTAAATTATTTATGTACGGTACAAAATGATTGATGAAAATATTATTTGGACTAGTAAAAAAGCGTTGCGTAACATAATAATGTATTTTTACGAGCCTTATCGGGGGTTTAATCATTCTTTAATTACTTCAAAATAATATTTATTAGGTGTTGACTGTAAACCTCTTATAAATGGCAAAGCTTTTCCACCGGCAATAAATATTATTCTTTATAATATAATAGTGTTATAAAGTTAACATAATATATAAATATTTTGGTCCGTATTGTGACTTTGAATCACGTGTGTAAGATGCTTTACATTCAGTGATATTTTTAGATACAAATATAGAATTATTTATTAGAAGAATTACCGATATTAATAAAAAAAAGTATATAAATTGCCAAATCGCATAAATCTTTAAAACTATTCATATATTTAAAAACATATTATTTATTTTTTGTTTATTTCATAGATATTTATCCTTAGCTGAATTCTTAAATAACAATAAATTAAGAGTTGAAAGTAGAAGAGGCTGGGACGATACCATATGAAATTTTGTAATATAATATAATTACCATAGTTATACGTATTACCTATATTAAATTCCGAAAATGTTGTCTTTTAGAGTTGTTTTAGTCAATTTCACATGAGAAAAAAGGTAATGAAAAAAGTTCCGCGCAAACATAGACAAAGTGCGAGAAGATGAACATGTATGATAATTGATAATCAAATTGTTATCCACGTGTAAAAAATGAATTATGATTGTTTTAATGTATTTTCTTATCTTGATCTTGATCTTAAAGGGTCGCGATACAAAAATGTTAGACGGTTGCTTTCGTGGTAAAACAATTGATACTGTTTAAATATTGGATTTGTATAATTAACTATAATTAATCATAATGGTACAACATTTTAAAACACCATATACACAGTGCATATAATAAAAACACAATAATTGTTACCACAGTATCACAATCACTACATGAGTTTTATAAATTTACAATGGGGAAACTTCCTAAAATGACACATTTGAACTTTATGGGCAATCATTCATAATTAAAATAGGTTACTATTATTTGACTCATTTCTAGAAGTTGATGTATGGGAACCTTTTGTCCGCGTGAGCCTCAAGTGATAGCTACGGAGCCTTGCTGTCATCTACGTGGACGAAGCTTTCGTGCGGGGGAGCTTAATTTTTAATTAAAAGCTTTCAAAATATCAAAGTCATTCATAAAGCTTATTCAAGCGAGATTTTACACCGACAATGGGCGGAGGGTACTTTAATTTTAAGGGTGATAGACAGTGCGGGCTTTTCCAGTGAACGCTATTTTGCATAGACGGATAGTTTGAAAGTTTCATAGAAAACTTCTTACATATTTGATGGTAACTGTGTATATAACAAAAACTATTTTACACATTTCGCGCCATCATCATCAGCCGGGATTTATCTACTGCTGGATGAAGACCTTCATGGAACTATAATAATATAAGTTATAGATTTTCCATGTGCTTTTTCGTAGTATATATACGACATCAGAGGGGTAGCAATAAGAGCAGACGATAAGGGTCTCACAATTTTAAGGGCCTTAATTTTTAATAATGTTGTCATCTTATTATAATTTATATTTATTTATAATTTAATTATAATTTGTACGCACAGAAAATAAGATTTTTTATCGATTAATATATACCTAGTATCAAATTTATTATTTGACTATTTTAACCATGGGTATACCTGGCAGCTGAATAATAAAAGTACCTAGTATACTGAAAAGGGTTTATAATAATCTATAATCAACAATAGTCTAGGAGCGACTCAATGTTCTGGCAATGAGCACTAGACATAAATTTTCAAACAGAGAGTATTTTTGAATATTCCGAATATAATAATTCTAAAATTTACTGGTTCAAAATATATTTTCAAATTAAATAAATAACTATAGTAAATCAATTATTCTTATAGTGCGCATGAATTATCCAGGGTGAATATGAGTATTATTACGCTTGCTATTCTCGGCTAGTACCTACTTAGTCAAACCTATCAAAGATCACGGTAATGTGGGTGTATTAAAATATATATTTTCTTTCCCATAGTTTGGAATTTTGGGTTTCAAAAATGTTGGTTGCCTCGGGCCTCGAATTATCTCTGTACAACCCTGGATATATGTATATCTCAAAACATAATTGAAAAATTATTATTACAGGGAATTAGTCATAATTTTCGCGTAATTTAATTGTAATATCACTCATATCTAATATACATGCGAAAGTAAAGCGCTCGTATCATTGTAATACCAATTTAAGAGGGCAGAAGCAAGATCCACGACTACTTACGGTACTGAAACCATGATTTTTCATGTATATTATGATCTCAGATAGATAAATCACAAAATAAACTGCATATATCATAATATTATGCCGTCAAATCCGAGGCGTGCGCGCGTGGTGCCCATCAAATACCAAGTTATGAAGGAGAGAAGTGGAAGCCATGACCACTTCTCGGCTTGGCACCGTGAGCCTAGGTTTCAACAACGTATAGGAATAATGAAAATATCTACGCTTAACAAGTTTTCTTCGCTGGTTTTTATTATGCCATATTTTTTTGTTTATCGTGGTGAAATGATTCATTGCATTCTTGGATATCGCAATAAATACAGTATATTTTTATACTTTTCTTTATTTATGTAGTTCATTGACCAAAAGCTGAAATATCACAATATTATGGACTGAATCAATAAATAAACTTAATTTCTTCCAGCGACTAAATTCAATTAGAGATAGCTATAATTTATGGGTTCATTATTAGATACTAACATAATTACAAATATATAAATGCTACATAGCACCAACTTAATGAAGTAGATACCTCTGTTTAAAATAAACTCAGGTATTTTAGCATCAATTCCACACCGATGACGTTTCAGTTAGTTACGGTGGTGTGAAATCATTTCCGCTGAACCCCTTCGCTTTAACAATCAGTCAGCCATTTGGGGTTTAATTCTACAAAGAACTTTACGCTTTATTTGGCCGCGAAGCCTCAATGCTATGAAGTGTGGTGCCCATACATTAAGTACACACACACACGAAAGAATTTATCGAGAGGATTGTGTTCATTCAAATAAATATTATACTTATGTACGTTCTCGATTATATTACATACTTACTGAAATCAGAATCGTGCGATAAAATTATTATTTATCTGATTCCTCGTTATACTCGATCAAAACCAAATACCGCTTTTTCGGGACTTTCATTCTGCGTTGTTTTTGTTGGTGAGTCATGTTATTTTAGAAGATGTCCATAAATGTCCTATTTAGAAATAGAAGATGGTGAAAAATTATAAATTCTTTGTTTTGGTTCATAAATGACTTAATAAGTTTAAAAATTAGTAGATATGTTATTAAATAACATCAAAATGTTGATTGTAGCAATGAAAACTATATAGGACTTTTTTTATAATAAACGTCTGGTGGATTTTTTCAAATGATGCTAAATTGTAGTTTTTTTATAAAAATAAAACATATTCTTTTTAATTAAAAAATAAAATATATCTTCAACAATTAAAAACCTGAGAGAGAATTTCCACCAAAAGTTTTGGAGAAGTGCTTGATAATAAATCTAATTATTATAAATAATACTTGTATGACAATCTACTTATACTATATTCTTTACTCATAATATTGGACCTGGTTCAACCATGTGCCACGGATGTCTACAGACAAACGCACCTTGGCCCCTCTCTAAGACGAAGACCGCTAAATTGCCTCAAGTGGATTATGTATGAAGACTCACTAGCAAGAAGTGTGCATCTAAAAATGTGGACAAATAAAAGAGGAAAAAAGATGTTGTATTTAAAAAGTTATTTGATAGTTAACGTTATTGTCATGAGTTGAAAGATGCTATCGCGAGTTGAAACTGTAGATTTATCAATAAATATGATATTTCTTCTTATGGATTATATTCGATTTGGAATCAATAAATTAAATTTCGTGCTGTGATTTGTCTTAGAATAAATCCAAATCCCATATAAATTAGGAATCCGTTAGTGTGTGGCGCTTCGTTCATTAAGGGTTTCTGGGGTTTTAATAACCCCACAGAAGTGATCACAGCAGCTCGGGGTAAAGCTTACCCGACCAATTTATTCACGAAGCAATTATATTACCGATTAGACGTAATGATGGTTATTATGATACGCGGTTAGACGATCACGTTAACGAACGAATTATGGTTTTATATTGAACAATAAATCTTCTCGTTCATTCATGCCATTATTTGACATTATTTCATTAGTAATATAATTTATTTAAATATGAATAAAATCTTCCCTCTCTTTTGCTTCTTACAAAAAATACTTACAATATATCCAGATATATAAAAAAGAATCCTTCACATTCACTAATATTCTTGATTGAATGTGGTGAAATATTTCAAAATAAATTATAATAATTGTATACACAACTCATCAGTAATATTTAAGATCTAATAGAGAAAACTAAACTTACTTTTCTCAATATGTATATACCTCATTGCACGCAGAGCATTTTTATAAATGTAATTTCTGTGGCAAAGAAGTTCTACCATACAAGTTCCTGTTCCATTAAAGGTATAACAAACACAGAATGTAGTATACATTCTTCATTTAAAATATATTACATAGATGCAGTTTTGAAAAAAATAAGTAAATTTATAATAATTATTATTAAATAAAATGACGTTCAAAATAAACAACTGTGAATGGAGTTAGGTAAACCTTGATTTAAATTTCAAGTATGCTAAGTAGCCATTATTGACGGAACTTGTAAAACGACAGATAGCGTCATGATTAATTAATGTATCTATACAAGTTTGATACGTGTGTTGATCGCTTATTAGTTATCAGAGCTCTCACCCAGCAAACAAAAGAGGTATGTGCGAACCCCACTCGGTCAAGATTTTTTAAATATTTATTTTTTTTGTGATTTTACCGAGGATTTGACTGCGACTCGCTGTCATATCGCCTCTTCTCTTCTATAAGGGGATCCGTCGATCAGGTCCTCACTCCTATTCTGTTAAATAACTTTACAATTTTGCCTAGCTCTTCCATCTTACCCACCGCCAGAACACCTTTCAATTCGTCGACATTCTCATAGATATCCGCAATTCGCAGCTGTACTCTGTGAAGTTCATGTTCAGGGCATTGTAGTGCTATATGTACAATGTCCTCTAAAACATGGCATTCATCGCAGAGTTACGATTCGCTTCTTCCCATGAGGACATCAAATCTTTTGCCCATTGTGTGCCCTGTTCTTAGCCTCAGTATAAGCTTAAGCTCATTCCTCGTCAAAGAAGACTCTACAAACCAGGGCACTTCCCGTGGTGATGGTAGAATAGTTTTACTCCATTTCTCCTTTTCTAATGATGCCCTATGGTGGAAATCTATCCACATACTTTGGCCCATTTTCTTTATAGCCTCATTCCAGTCCAGGTTTTTTTTAATATTCTTAATGCTTTTTAAAGATATTCATGACTCACATAAATTTATTCAAGTACGTATTTTTTAACTACACTAAACGCCCACAGTGGCTATGCGTCAAGCATAATATAATGTCATGGGTCCCGGCTTCGAATCTCAGGTCTGGCAAAAATTCACATGTTGTTTTCAATATGTGTTTGAAACCAAAGTATGTATCTAATAGATCGAGCAAGCGACTAACATCAATTTCTCGTAAAACAGAAATCTATTAATTAATATTTTCGTAAGGCGGCCCAGATCCGCCAAAAAATACTAGCATGTTCAGAAAATAATATACACTCTGTCACATACTAATATCATATTATATGGAAAATAATTTTAAAGAAACAATATATAATTGATTCATCATTGAGGATAGTCTTCACTGAAATTACCGACGTTACATATAATCTCATTCCATCTGGAGCGATCATATTATGCTAATCTTGTTGCCGCAGTCGTTATTTTATTCTGTAACTCCTTCTGGAAGCCACGTGCACCTGCCACCTTCTTATTTTGATGATATCAATGATCACCTTCATCTCCAGGTATATATACGAGATGCCAGAGATTAAATCATAGCCATTTTGAATAATAAATATAAACAATTAATATTATTTTCAAACGTTTGGCTTTTGTCAATATTGTTACTCTACCATCATTCTATAAATATTTTTCTAGCTCTGAAATATTCCTACAAGAATTTCAATTTTTTTTTCAATTTCATCGATCAATTGAAAATCAATTTCAAATACTATAATGCCAGCAGAAGAGAATCAGTACCTAAGTGAGTTTTTTTAAATTTATACAATATAGTGAGTGCTTGATTTATAAAATTACGTTATTGTCATCGAGTACTTCAAAATAAATATGTCGAGGTTCTATTTTCAAACGTGCCTAGGAACATAATTTCAAGTAGAGACATCCGTTTCCGGAAAAGCCTCGACAGCGTGCGCCAGCAGAGACTTCCGTCAACAGCGGGTCGTTGAATCGGAGAGTCCTGGCAACCATACGCAACGTTGACTTTCCGTTATATTATTATGTTAACTTAAATTATTTTTAATATTATAACGTACTTATACTTTGTATGTATTCAATAATTTATATATATATGTGCAGTTGTGGAGACTTGATCCTAAGTAATTATTTAACGTTTATCTTGTACTGTAAAAGTACTTTAAAAATGAATATTTTCTTAAAATATACTTACGAATAGTGTGAATCGATTCATTATTCTATCCATATCTAATGAAATCACAGAGTTAAAAACCAGCGACACTTTTAGATACGAAATTAATAGGTCTGTAATCATAACTATTATTTACAATTTCATATCACAAATATCGTATTGCTGAAAACAAACAGTTACATTGAGAATTTGAAAATTATTGATATACCGGGTTTCCTCAAATATATAAAATACCTACCCCAGTCCCCTGGACACCTCAAGCGTACCTAAAACAGCGACAACATTATCTCTTTGGATTTGTATTCTTATTCACTGTCTAAGGTACTTAGTTCAATGACACTCCTGTTTTTAAATTAAAGTGTCCGTATCAATACATATATACAAAAATATAATTATTCAATAAATGTTCTGAAAATTTCGGATAAGCCGAAAATGGTATAGTTACATACAAATTTCGTCACGTTACTTGGCTCTACTATATACTGTACGCATATTGTTAATCTTTTTATTTGTTATAATTGCTAACCTCTTCCTAACAAGCAGTATTCAGCTCTGATACTGTGTGTTGTAGGTGTGTGGAGGAATTTTATGATTGACTTCAGATTTGTGAGTATGCCTGAGTGCTGCTTTACTTTTTATTTCTGGTTGAGCCTTCGGTCTTTATGTTAAAATAACTTCCAACTTCTGCTAGGCATATGTTTCGTGTTGAAGATGTTGTTTTCGTGTGAAGTGTTGAAGAATAATGATATGTAAAATAGAAATAAAAATCTGCAAAAATTCAATTACGCTACTATGACTAATATAGTCAATAAGCTTGGCCAGTCACAGCAATATTGGTCTAGTGGTTTTTGAGTTAGGTATACCTGAACAAACGAATGGACAGACGTACACCCATAGATAACAGACGTGTATATATATGTATATATATATATCATACACCCAAATTATATTATTAGTATGTTCGATACCTATAGAATTACAGTATGTGTATGTCTATGTTGTCGTCTGAAACCTGCCGTCATATTATAAAGGGCCAGATTTACATTTGAGAGGACCCTGGGCTAATACTTATTGGATTTACTTGGTTAATCATATTTTTTTATTATTCATGCTCAAGTTGTAAACATAACAACAGAAATGTAACGTAAGCATTCCTTGATTTTACTACGAATTATATATAATTGGCCGTATATAATATATATCTTCCGGTGGTTTAGTTTCTTTTGCAGTTCATTTCAATAATATTCTATTCTAATAATGGCACTGTAGTGAAAACTTTTTCGTGCTTGGCGCAAAGGCGGCAGCTTCCTCTACATCAAGTTGGTTTCCAATTTATTTTCAGGTTACGGGGCTCCTGCAATTCGAAGGGCCTAGGCTATTTCCTCTTTAGCCCCATGGTAAATTTGGCTTTTGTCAAATGGATCAATAATAATAATCCTGACCAAGTATCTTCATGCAAACAAAAGTTTCTCAAAATTGCTTTGTTTCTCGCATTATCAATATTGAATATTTGCACAAATCTTAATGACTCATATGATCAAAGTAAACGATAAGTACTTAACCTTTCCACGAAATTCTCTTTTATAAAGAATAGCCAAAATCAGATTTGGCCCTCAGCAAACAATTCAGAGACAGAAAATTAAAATGCAAATATTGCCGCGATATACAAGAAAAAATGTACACAGTATACTCTGTCCGTTTAATGTCACGGGGCGGCCTCTTGACGTAGCAAACCATGCGACAATGGCACGCAAATCCTAACTAACATCACAATATTCCACAACAACACAAGTGCCAGGAAAATTTTCACGGGAAACTGGCTTCAAACTCGTACTAAGGGCTTGGAAAATTGGCGTCGGTGTTGCCTGGTTAGTTGTCTCGCTGATTAATACGCCGAGATAAGCACCGCTTGCAAGTTAATGAAGTAGCGTGGATATAATGTCCGACAGCACGCTCTACTCAAGAAAATAAATACAACGGCTGGTTAAGCGTGGTTTTGTATCAAAGGGTACGAATAGGTATCAGGTTTAATTGGGCGACGCTTTAAATTGACTGTCACCTTCACGTTGTACTTTGAATAAATAATTAATCGCTCGAATAAAATAGCGTCGAGTAATCGCTTTGTAAAGATCTTTATTTTGGTGAAAAATTTAGTATTCGTGTTTTATCAGACGAATCACAGTTAACCAATTTAAGTATTATTCATACGTATTTTTTTCTAACAGAAAATAAAATTGAAATAAATTACTAATTATTAATTAAAACTCACTTATTATGTTCAATATTAAAGAGCTATTTTGTGAGTAGAAAACCACGTCAATCAACTGGACGATCAGTACATCGTATAATTTGCTTAGTTGAAAAGTCGTAAGGGATGTTTGGCATAAAACAATAAAGTAATTATCAATTACACACTTTTGAACTAACGAAATCAATATGTATCTAGATCTTAAAATTGTTGGTTCAACTTTCTCAACCAAAAAGGAAAACAAATACGAAGTTTCGTGCTGTGTTACATTATGTTACTTACATAGTAATAAGCGCATAGTTAGAATCAATCATAAACCAATGAGCTAAATAATATATAGATGGATTTTAGAAAGGCATTTATACAAAATGGATCAGAACATAACTCTGTTTTTGACCAATACAATTTCTATTAATTTCCTACTCATTGCCGTCATCGAAAATGAAGCGGTATTTATTACATAACTAATAATGTATAACCTAACCTAACAATATTTTTGAAAATAAAATCGTAATGATTCAAATTATAGTACAAATATATAGTACAAAAAGCTCTCAACATTACTGATTTGATTTGCATATGATTACCACGAAATAATGTTAATAAATTCCGCTTATTTTGCTAAAGTAGAAGTGTGTCATGGGGAGTAGGAATTGCAATAATGAATGAAAATATCAATACCGGTTTTTCGGTATTTCTTATTAAATACCGGTATTAATACCGGTATTCGTTAAAACAGAAGTATCTACTTATCAGTAAATATACCTATTACGATATCTGTAAAACATTATTTTATAGAAAAAACTTACCTACCCACATTTATTATGGTGACATTTAAAAATATGTATTAATCACAATATTGTAGAATTGGTGATTTTTACAAATAATTTCAACTAGTCCTCAGAAAGGCTAGTGCATTAAGTGTAAATAAGCGCGGCTGCAGAAAAAGCTTCTTCAATGCAACACTTTGTACAATCATCAATAATTTTATTATAGAATAATTGAACATTTATTTTGTCACTGATGTTTTTTATTTCGAAATAATATCAGTAAGTATGTTAATTTATGGAAACTATTTTATAAATAGGTATATTTAATGAATTGTGTTTTATTGTTATTTCACCTATGTTGGATTCAATTAATATTTTGCATTTTATCAGCACATAACTTATACACTCAATTGAATAGGAAATACAGTACAAACTAATGTTGTACAAAATGTTGTAATTGTGATTTTTGACGTCACAATTACCAAATAAAAGTGTTTCTATAATAAAGTAAAGTAGTAAAGCATGAGCATGAGACAAGAGCTGTAAGTTACCTGATCTTTTTCAAGCCGAACTCCGCTATCCGTCAGAAATCTCGCAACTGATAACCTATAATTTAAATTTAAAAAAGGGATTACACGGCTGAAGGCTCATGTAATCCAGGGTTTAGTATGTACATAATAAATTTCTGGGTGCCACACGACCTTACGACCGTGAAAGATAATAATTATTTAACAGTGTGGAATATGGGAACAAATAAAATAAAAGAGCGATTTATACTAGACAGAAACTATATTATCGCAAAGACAAGAATTTAAAATACATTAAATATCTGATATTAATCAGCTCGATACTGAAATTTTAAATACTTACTTTAAATACAAGCGGCTAAGTTTGAAAAGAAATAAAGGAAGAATGGTGAATCAAATAAATAATTTTAAAATACCCAAATTGGAACGATCAGTGACTCTTGACACAACGGCTGCATCGTGCTCCGTTAGGTAACGTCCATGATTAATGTTGGGCGTTGGGTATACCCAATCGGAGCACGACTGTTCTGGACGGCAGACAAAATCAAAAAGCCTTGTTTCTACAGTCACACCACGCGACCTGATATTGTCTCCGGAAATTCCAACAGCGCCAAAAGCCACAGTCAAGTCCACATGACTCGCAAAGACAGCTCGTCCAAAAACAAGTCGGTATGACCAGTTGAATTAATTAATATTGTAGGTGATGTTTATTTTAAACATAACACTTATTAAGAAAAACATTAAATTCATTGTCAAAAACGTAAACGAGTGTGGTTTCTTAATACCGAAAATTTCGGTATTTTGGATTTTTAAACTGGTATTTCGGTATTGGTAAATACTGGAATACCGGTTTTAAAATACCGGCATTGCAATCCTTAATGGGGAGGTAAAAGCTAAAGGAGGAGGACTACGAAAACATTTCCAGATAGTTGGTATTTTGTTCAGCTGACGTGCTGAGCTGGAAACTTTGTTTCAATACATAACAATAACTTTCCAACAGTGTCGCAGTTTTGTTGATTGTGTCAAGGGACGGATATCAATAGTATTAGGAAGTTTATCGTATGACTGATGTTGTTTTCAACTATTAAGTTAGGAAATCCACCATATTTTCACGTAGACTGCATTTATTGGCAGGACCTTCCTGGAAAAATCGTAAAGCGGCGCATTTTATCTACATCTACTTTTCAAAATAAAAATAATTCGGTTGGATATGGATTCGAAAATCAATCGCGTACACTACCAATACGTCATTGCCGACATCGAGATTATGCTAAATTTTACATGTATTTAAAATCACGATTTAGAATAAATATACTAAGTATTAATTTATGTTAGCATTTACAGATGACAGTTTGCATTATAATAATATGTTCACTAATATATAAAGAAAATACTAAAATAAATACAATAAATTAGAATTGCCGATATAGTTAATTGTTCATAGAAATAGGCAGTTACTAAAATAATCGATATACGTAATACTTTTTTAAATATTTTAATATCAATATAAATACAACTATGTTTATAATATATTTTGGTTTACACGTTTGTTTCATATTATTGTTCAAAACAAAAATATATGTTAATAATGTAAATACATTATTATAATTATATCAAATCGAGATTCAATATTGTGATCATACCATTATGACGTGTTCTGTGTTGTATACACACATTTTGTGAAATATTTTATATGTATCTCAGTCCGACTATCACACCGTTTTTTCTCGCTGCCGTCCTCTAATTTTTCCCGGCTATCTACCTGATTCTTCTATCCATCCACCATGCTGTAGATATCTTCACTCTCTGTTTACTTGTTCTGCCTGCGCTCCAAGACTTTTCATCCTCAACTATCGTCTTTATACCGATCCGACTAGCCCATTCCAACTGAGCTTATCGATGGAGTGTAATTTTTGACATCTGCAAACTGTTATTCACTGTCGAGTTACTTACATAATTTTTATAAGAACTCTCATAATTACATAGGTAATTCATTAATGACCCGTAACCCGTGGTGGAGAAAGCCTTTTGGGATGTGGTAAGCGATAAGGTACCAATAAAAAAGTGCGTACTTTTACAATCATACTTAGGGCAGTACTTCCCAACCATTTTTGAAAGCAGTTCGTTAGGTGCCTAGTTTTTCCATACAGCGCGGATATTTATCTATTTCATATGTTTTAATTTGTCAAGTATACTTGTAATAGGTACTCAAAAATCCATTGTTATAAAATAATGTCACTATACGTATTCTAAATAATTTGGCAATAAATGAAATTTAGATTTTCATTATTTCTGGCATTTAGTATTAGGTACATATAAGTCAGGGAAGGGGTTAAGGGCTGCCGCCTGACGCGACGCAATAGGCCATAAACGACCAGTCGATTGGGATCACTGTGCGTCGCAACGTCTGTAGTTAATATTAATACCTACTATCGACTGAAAGTAACCTACCGATCGGTCCATTTAGGCCTATTTACCTATTTAGCTACGTCGCTGGTCGCTGGGGCCAGCCGTCACCGTGGGCGGTGACCCTAAGCCCTTGGTTAGCCTACAAGCGGCCAGGTCGAGCGGAGCCGAAAAATGTATGGGGACCACCCTGAAAGCGCGGAGAGTGAGCGGTAGACAGTCTGGCCGCTCGTCGAATTTGCAGCGTTTCCAGCGGCTTATAAGCGGTGTGTCAAACAAAATTGACTGTTCCCCTCGCCCTTCGTTTGCCCGACTTCCAAAAACGTCTGCAATCGGTAGCGTTGGGAAGCCGCTGCTATATTTAATTCGGATCACAAAACATTTTGTGTTTTACGCGCGTCTTAGTTTGCTATTCATTTTTATTTGAAGGAAAATACCTACTAAACCCATAGTATTATAAATTACACTAGCATGTACCTATACTTTAAGTTTTTTTTTAAATATGTACAGGTATAAATAATCTAATCCATTTAAGTTTTGTACTATGTATTCCGTTTGAGTCGTTTTGTGCGACCCGGTTTTTGACTTACGGCATCTTCAGGTACTATGCACACTCACGAAAGGTAAATAAACATTATCAACAAATGCAGTTAATTATATCTTATATACTTAATAAAATTAATACAACAAAGTAGGTAAAAAGCTTATTACCTACCTATTGAGTCAAGATTACCTACATATTGCCTGAAGATGTTGAATGCAGAGATGCAGAATTCCTCCAACTCACATGTACTTGTACATACAAAAAATAAACCACTAATATTATGTGTCATCACTGTTATCTTCAATAATAATTGGATAGGGAAATAGATATATTGTTATTTTTATTAGGTACGTTGGTAGTATTCTTTATTGTGGGGGGACCTCAACATCAGTCAGTGAATCGGCCTTTCAAGTCTCTAAACCCGCCACTGATATAGGTAGATGGAAACTGACTAGTACAAAAAATCTATTTATGTTATGAAGACGATTTCAAAGCATGAAAAACATAAAGTTGTTTTTTGGAAGAAGGTTGGTTGGGGACCACATGTTCGGAGCACAAAAATAAGACGAAACTTTAGTAAATTGGTACCAATAAGCTGCTGTTCTATAAGTTGTGTTCTATAAGATTTTCATCAATCATTACATCATCCAGGAGTTTTTGAGTTATGGCCACGGGGCACAGAATTCCCAATAAATATATTTTTTTATGTTTTTGAACTGTGATAAATATTTCTTACTTTAACACTATCAGGCTTAATCATCGTAGTGCAAGGAAAGCACAAGGTCGCGCCATTTCCCTCGCCCCATCGCCATCATCCCCGGTCCAACCGCTTTGTGTAGGTGTATTATTAATTGAATAAAACATATTTTATTGTATGTGGTGCATATTGTTTCCAATATGTATAATGAATTATTATTAAAAATACAAAGGAATGTTATAACAGTAGGTATGCACATATACTATGGTTTCATTCGTATAGTTATATCAAAAAATACGGAAGAACGAAATGCAAAAAATACGCTCGATATTCAAATAATCTTCAAATACTAGGTAACTATGGAAGTACATAAGTAGGTACGTATTTATGTTACACTTTTTCTTTCACAGTTCAAATCGTGAATGTTTGTTCTGTTCATTAAGATATCATACGTGAAAAACGAACTCCTTTCGAGATGACATAACATCCGAGAATGATTTGATAAAGACATACTATTTAATATTATTAACTGGGTAGGTACTGAAAATACGTAGTTCTAGTTTGAAGTCATTATGTCTACTAACTGAAAACACGGCTGTCTCGACGTCACTTTTTCACATAGGTAGGTACATACATACATACATAATAGGAACGTCATCCAACATAAGAAAAAATATTATAACTACTGTTTGGTATCACAGACCACAACTTTCAACTTGCAAGTGTAGACAATAGTGTTAAAACTTGTTAATATTATAAAAATGCAATATATTCTTGAAAAGCAACAAAATACAAAGTTATTGTGAGACATGTTTTCAAATATCGGACGAAATTGGTGGTAAATTAAAAATATATGTCGTTCGTTCGCATCTCTGAATAAATTTGACCTATTCTGAGCGAAATAGAACGAAAAATAAGTAACTGCTAATAACTTAAATGTTTATGATTGGATGCGAGCTGATAACAAGGTAAAACATTTAACAGAGCAAGGTTCCAATAAATTCGGCGAATGGCTGATAACCGTTCCTCGTAGGTAACCAAGTTTCTTTGCCAGCCGAACTATTTGGCGTATTTGGTCCGCGCACTATGTACGATATAAAAAATGTCTACAGGTATAGTAGGTACGTCCAAAATACTGTGATTTTGAATGGTCTCGGAAAAAGTTTATTTTTAAGTAAATACGAATACTTACCAACTATAATTAAGTTATTGAAGGCATTATTATTATCATATTACCTCATCCAGTGTATTTTTTTAATTATGCGGAACAAACAATGAAATATTATTATTTTTTTATATTGTTCGCGACAAAATTATTGTGTTAAGGATAAAATAATAATAATACAGACTATAATAATACGCGGCACGTCGATAAATTTCTTATTTTATTGCACGGCGCGTCATATTTCTTTTCAAAACCATATGTGGTCAGTTCTATGAAACCTTTTATTATTTTATTATATTATTTAATTTTTAATAAAATAATATTTAATTAACTTATACCAGATTTCATACAATATTATAATTCACGTTTCAAAAAATGCGCTTGTGCGTTACTTAACATTTCAAAATTTTCAATTCTTATTGTTTTTTTAGTATTTCGGCATTTTTATGGTTTGGTTTGGTTTGGTATGCTGAAAATTCACTGTTTTTGTGAAATACGGGATTTTTACATACACAATAAAAAAAATCCGGCTTCTGTGTGGGAAATTATATACTTTAACCTTATTTTGTATATCACTTTTGATCTAGTGACTGTCGGGCTATGTAAATTATTTATGTTTATTTACATCATATTTTTAATATTTAACTTTGC
This sequence comes from Rhyacophila brunnea, assembly GCF_057557595.1. Classification (NCBI taxonomy): domain Eukaryota; kingdom Metazoa; phylum Arthropoda; class Insecta; order Trichoptera; family Rhyacophilidae; genus Rhyacophila; species Rhyacophila brunnea. Next base: position 24,206,021 of record NW_028233350.1, read on the forward strand.
GTGTATAATAAAATGAACACTTTATAAAATTACACTTGTTTACGTAGGCGTGTGTAGTCGAGATCTTTCAATATGCCGACATGATCTCAATAATTCTTCTTCTTGATCGTGCACTCATGGCTGAGGATCGTGACCAAATTTGAATTTCGTCATCCTTTGAGCGACCAAGACTTTTCATCCTTCTCGATCTTCAGCTTCTCTCAGGGCAGAATGGATGGTGCAATAATTCTTACTTGATAACAAATTCACAAATACTAAAAACGTTGTGGAACCGCCATCAAGTGCCGAGTTATGCCAAGTCTCAAATCAAGATAAATAAAAAAAAACATTATATAAACAGTTTTAAAGTTGCATATCAATTCTTTGCAAACATTTGTATAAAAACAATAATTCATAGATAATATTTTAAACAAATGTGCACTTTTTTGTATTTCGCCACGAATAGAAAACGTATGCAAACGCACAAAGAAACATGCGAGCGTGGACGTGTCTATGGATGTTGTTTCACTAAAAGTAACGCCGTGTGGTCTCGACGAATGTTGTTTTGGTTAAATCTCATACATTTGTATGATACGGGCTGCCCAGACTACATTTAATTGATAACAATGTGTGCAGGTGAATACGTGCGTAGACTTCCAAATGTTTGTAACGTGCATTTGTTAAGCGATATATGTTTACAAACAAAGTGGGTATTCTACAAAAAGATCATACAATACCTTCTGGTTATAATCCAAATAAGTCTGTTCAGGTTCTCAATTTCATTAAATATATTAAATAAATATTTATATTGAAAAGGTGAAGTGCCACTGGCTCAAGCCGCTGGTAAAAGACGCTCCTACGTTGGACAGGCAAAACATTTGGAGCGGATAATTAGTCTAGACTTCAACGCGAGTCGCATGAGCGTCTGTACGCTAACCGCAGCCTAAATGTTAAATAATTGTTTGCTATCGAGTCTCCGCCACTAATATTTTTAACGTGGTACATAATATTTCAATGTTTATATTATAATTTCATGAATTCCCTCGTGGTACCTACCTAATTTAGTTTCGATTTCAAAACATGAATCGCATACCCTATTCCACAATTAAACATTTTCCAAAATATAATTTCACATTCCTCCCCTACCCCTTTCGTAATTCCACCCCCCGTCGCCAAGTTTGCTTTCCATGTCGCCTTTCTACTCCAGACAATACCGGGGAACTTCTTATCTCTCGGCAGAATGCGCTGATAAAATAATGACTGGCAACTTGAAATGAAACTATGCACTCACTGGTCCGTTAAAATGTACAGTTATATCTGATTTCTATAAAGCATGAAAATTAAGTTATGAGACTGTGCAAATAAAATTGATAACAATCTTATAGTGACTTTGCATTTTACATAACGGATATATTTATCGGTTCAATAATTATTATATTATTTCTAAATAGATACACGAAAATGTATATTCACATGTTCATGAAAATGTATAATATCCAGATATTAAAGAAAATATTCTTGTATAGAGGTTGAACCTAAATATATAAAAGTGTATTTTTTATTCACTTGAATATCCAAAACTATAAAAGAAACTAGTTTTTGAATAATATAATAATTTTATTTGCCAACTCTATGGAAGACATTCAAGAGACAATCGATAAATACTCAAATATGACTAATATTGAATGCATTATAATCTTCTTCTTTGCCCATATCCGCCCCTTAACTGGAGCATATGGACACCACGCGGCGCCTCCAAGAATCCCTGTCGCTCGCCAGTCTTCTTGCTTCGTTCCAGGTCAAACCAGCATCCCGTAGCTCCGCCGTATATACTCTGTAGATTGTATTTAGCGGCCTTCCAGGACGCCGGAATCCGGTCGGCTTGAAGAACAGGCAAGCCAGGTTAAAGTTCTCTTCTGGCATCCGCAGCACGTGGCCGAGCCAGGTCCAACGTCGCCTCTTCACTTTCAGCGTGATGAGAGGCTGCTTGGTACGTTCTCTTATCTCCTCGTTGCTCCTAAAGTCATACCACCGCACACCCAGTATTCGTCGCAAACATCTGTTTTCGAAGCTCAGTATACGGTTGCTCTGAGCCTTCGTTAGGTGCCATGATTCGCTACCGTAAAGCAGCACCGTCAGAATGCAAGCGTCGAATAGGCGGCATTTGGTTTTGACCGAGTACAATCGTGAGTCCCAGACATTTCGCATCGAGTTGAATGTTGCTCCAGCCATTCCCATTCGGATAGCGAGCTCTTTCTGCAAAATGCCATCTCCCGTGATGTGTACCCCCAGGTACTTGAAGCTGTCGACGCTCTCGATGCTCTGTCCATCGCTAATCAGAGGGAAATCTGGATCAGGACAGGTGCTATTGCACAAGACGTTGGTTTTCTTCGCGTTGATTTTCAAACCAACGCGAGAGGAGTTGTTATGCAACCTGTCGATTGTCTCTTGAATGCCCTCGATTGAGTTGTCGAATAGGACAGCATCATCGGCGTATTCCAGGTCGCATAGCTTCACCGTGGGGGTGACAGGTATGCCTCGGTCGGGTGGTATTGACTTCCGTAGTATGAAGTCAAAGAGAATGATAAAGAGAAACGGTGCAAGGACACAACCCTGTCTGACTCCGGTCGTGACCCCGAACCATTCCGTGACAGTGTCTCCAATTCTGACACAGCATTCGCTATTCTCGTGCAGGCTTTTGATTATGGCAATGATCTTGGGAGGGATCCCGTATGCTCCCAGTATCATCCAGAGGGAGGGGCGGTGCGGACTGTCGAAAGCCTTCTCATAATCCACAAAACAGCAGGCCATCGGACTGTTCAACTCATGGCTCTGCTGGAGAAGACATCGAAGGTTGTGGATTTGGTCTGCACACGCTCGACCAGGTAGAAACCCGGCTTGGTTTTTCCTGAGGACGTGCATTATTGGGTCCCTTATTCTCATCAAAATGATGTTTGCCAAAATCTTTCCCGGAACACTGAGTAGCGTAATGCCTCGGTAATTGTCGCAGCTTAGAGGGTCACCTTTTTTAAGAAGTGTGATGATTTCACCGTTCACCCAGTCCCTTGGGCAGCGCTCTTCTTCCCACACCTTTGTCATCAGATGAAACATAGGGTGCAGGATTGCGCTCAAGCTGTACTTGAGGAATTCAGGATGAATCCCGTCTCCCCCCGGTGCCTTTCCGTTCTTGAGCCTTTTCACAGCCGATTTTATCTCGGTGTGCGTGGGCGGGCAATCGGAAATGTCGGTCGCTCGGGGAATGTCCAAAAGTAAAGCTTCCGCAGATATGTCAAAGGGATCCAAGGGGGGTGGGCGGTTCAGCACTCCGCAGAAATGATTCTTCCAAATCTTCTTGACGCATTCTGCGTCAGACTCTATTGCTCCACTGGGACCACGAATGGCTCCGGGAGTCGGTGGTCGCCTGCCGCAGACTTCACGGGTGATTCGGAAGAGTTTCCTGGTGTCATTTCTGCTTGCTGCCTCCTCTGCCGCTTCAATTTGCCGGTTCATAAAATTGCGCTTGTCCAACCGCACGGATCGTTTGACTACCCTGTCTTGGGTCTGGTAGTCAGTCCGGCGGTCCTCGGTTCGGTCGGGGTCTCTCTCCTCGTCTCTCAGGACTTTCAGCCTGGCTCGTTCACCAATTTCAACCCACGTTTCGTCAGACATCCACTTTGGCTGCTCACTCCTTCTGGTACCAAGGACGGTACGAGCCGACGACACAATCGCACTCTTTATGAGGCTCCAGTCCGCCTCAATGAGGTCGGATTCAGATTTGTGCCGCTCGTAGATACGATCTACACTATCTCGTACAGCAGTTTCGAAGTCGGTCCGAATTCTTCGGCGTCGGAGCTTCTCAACGTCAATTCGTTCGCACTTTGGAGGCCTCGCCTGGCGACTGAGTTTTACTCGGATGTTTCCAATAAGTAACTCATGATCGCTATGGATATCGGCGCCTCTGTAAGTACGCACGTCGAGAAGTTCCTTTCGGTGCTTCAAGCTGTATAAGAAGTGGTCAATCTGCGTCCTCGTGCGTCCATCAGGAGACGTCCACGTATATTTGTGAATGTCTTTGTGGGGAAAAACAGTGCCTCCGATTGCAAGCTCGTTCAGAGTGGCGAATTCTACGAGCCGCTCACCATTATCGTTGGGGTCACCGAGGCCGTGTCGTCCCATCACCGTGGGGCCAAGCACCGGGTCTGCTCCTACTCTCGCATTATAATCCCCCATTACAATCACGCGGTCTCTTCGGGGGATGGCGGAGACTGCCGCGTGGAGAGAATCGTAAAAAGCATCCTTTGTCTGCGCGTCGGCATCCTCAGTGGGGGCGTAGCACTGAAAGACGGTCAAGGAGCTACCAGGCGTCTTGAAGGAGGCACGTATCAGTCTCTCCGAGATTGGTTCCCATTTCACGAGGCAACGGGCCGCTCTCTTTGACATCAACACTGCCACTCCCTGGCGATGGTATTGCTCCTGACCTGAGTAGACAATAGAGTAACCCTCAATCAACTTTCTCCCGGCTCCTTTCCAGCGCACTTCGCTCAGCCCTAGGATGTCCACACCATAGGTGTGCATGATGCGTGTGGCGTGCAGGTCCTTTCCGGGGGTACGCAGGGTGCGAACATTATATGTCCCAATGCGCATACTCGAGTTGTTAGAGAGGATTACTCTACCTGTTTCATTGTCCATTTCCATGCAAGGTCGTCGTTTTACAGAGCCGGTTGTCGTCCGAGGCTGCTGTGTAGGTGTTTTTTTAATCTGTTTCGTTTAAGGAGGCAAGGTGATTAGCCCAGCGCTCCCGAGGCCTGAGCCACGAGGGCCCTGAAGGTCGGCTCGACCAGGTTTTTCTGTCGGGGATTTCCTTCCCTTAGCCAAGAAGGCCAGTTTTATGGCGCCGGTCACTCGCCCTTCGCCCCCTGCTGTTAGCTACAGCGTACGCTGCATTGCCCGGAGGTCGCCACGGGGAGGCCAGCAGATGGGACTTGCTGGCAGTTTGGCATTTCCCAACTTTTGCTATGAACACATCTACTGGCGTCAATGTGTCCACTTGGGGCACTTATAATAAACCCACTTATATAGCACCACTTATAATAAAGACATAAATATTGAAAACAACTTATTCCCTTGTGACTTTATTCAACATTTCTCTACACTCGAGAATCGTACTTTCTTACAACCACACCCAGAAGGTAACGCACTTCTCATTTTTTGTGTTCTCTGAATATGCCTACCCATGGCCCTCACATCCTGAAGCGGGCCCCCAGGCCAAGATCTTTAGCGGGTCCCTTATTTATCGCTAAGGTTAAAGGCGATGTGGGGATCTACAGGTGCATATTCTAAATGGTATTCGAGGTAACATTAAGGGTATTTTTATCGATTATTTGTACCCACCCACATTTATGTTAATGCACAATTATGGACTTGTCAAATATTGATAATAATCAAACATTGTACAACCACATATTATTAAATGTTAGTACGCTTGAAGTGAAACAGCGCCGCAGGCGACATTTTTTACTATTATTGCATGTTTGTGTTGTGTATTTATATCACTTGGTTGGTCGATCTGCCACGCCGGGCCCCCAGGCTAGAGCCCTGTCAGTCCCCACCTTGTGGGGGTCATGTGCCTACCCTTTGATCAGCGACGAAAAGAACAGGGGGTGCATATCGGTTACATGTAAATTGTACGTAAAACATTTCACCGTAGCACAATTCGCTGTGATATTCAATATGAACATTAATTCAATTTTCATGGCCGATTTTGGCAAAATTCATGAATTCAAGTATGAAAACCTAACCTTATCTAACATAACCTAATCTATCTTAACCTAACATAACAAATAATCCAGTATATCGGCTATTTTCAACAAAAAAAAATTGCCGCTGGCTTCCTGTGTTTTATTTATGCATGCATTTTATCTCAGTACTATACGACCCAAAGAGGTTGGACGGTCTTTAATATTTGACCATATATTTCCGATACAACATTTCACGGTGAAGTGTGATACGGCGAACTGCATACGTGCACATGACGGGTAATGGCACTTTCTAAAGAGAGCTTTATAGCCAAATAGAATCAGCTGAAGCTTATTCAAGTCAACTCTAAATGTTTTGGTCTCCCAGTAGTTATACTTGGTCAGAATCAAACGCAGTCAATATTTGAATTTTGATGGTAGTGTTTTTGGCATATCAGATCATAGCACCTTCCGAAGAGTCTAAGCAACCGTATTCTGAGCTTTGTAAACAGATGCTTATGGCTGAATAATAAGGAGGTAAGAGAGCGGACCATGCAACCTTTCGTCACGCTTTAGTTATTGGCTCGGTCATGTTCTACGGCTGACTTGAGTAAGTCTAAAACTGATATGAATTTTATTTAATCTACCTGGATTCTTGCATCTTGGAAGGCTGCCAAATATCATCTAAAACTTGTAGGTATATGGCAAAACTACGGGATATTGCCATGACACGGCAAGCAACAGGAAGTGTTTGTAGCGGCACCGCGTCGTAAGTATTTTTTTTTTTTTTTTTAATATTAATAACCATGCCCTTGCTTTTTCGTACAAGGTGTGTCGTAAGTATTTGCTTCATCTGATTAATTTCTTTTAACCAGATTTTATCCTTTTTTATCTAGTTTTATTATTAATATATTACATCCCCAAGAAATTTGAACAATGATGATCTGTTTATTACCAAAATCTATGATCCAGAAAATATACCAATATTTTTTTCCATAGTTATAGATTCTATCAAGGATTTTACTAGAGTCTGTATTCTATAAACTGGCGTACACGTCACACGAAAAGCATTGTGCCATCGCGTTCAACTGTTGCAAGTTTTCAATTGGAAGGAACGAGATGGATGCTGAAGTGGGGAGGAAACCGGCACGCCAGCTTATAGAAGACAGACTCTATCTTGTCATGTCATCAGATTACCCATCTCTTTACAAATAAGTTTTCATTATTATGAAAATTAATAATCAGGACAACTTCGACTAGGGTAGTTTCAAGTGTACCTACTTTTATGTACATATTATTTATCCATAATTTTCTCAAAATCATATTCAAGAAAAACCAGCAACCCTCACGGAACCCATTTAGAAATCAGTGATGTAGGTCATCATAAAAATCTTATCATTAAGCTTCAACTTAGAAAAAGAAGGAAGACAATAAGAAAATTTTACAACAACTCTTTTACTGGTATAGTATCTATACAAAAATACTATTCTCGCATTCATATCTTGTATCCAATAATAACATGTTCAATTAACCGTTTTATTAATAATCAATGAAAGAAACTTTTTAAAATAATCTGAAACAAGTCGATAAGAAAGCCTTTTTGCGCCTACTTTTATTTACCTTGTGCGCTATTTTAAATTGCTAAATAATGGCAAGTCTCTACAGAGTTTATAAATTCGTTAAGATGCGAATCATTTATATTGGAAATCCCCGGTGTTAGGGAAAAGTTTTCTTCGTCTAAGTCATCCATTGTTGTATGGTAATTTGGCTCGCTATTAGGATTACGGGGAAATGATTATAAATTCTCATCGCTTGACGAGAAATGGCAGCTGAGAAATGGTTTGCATTATTCAAGACAATTATTTAGGGCTGCGGTTATATAGATTTTAAATTAATAGATAATTCATTATCAAATAAATATGTTCTCCAGTTATGTATGTACCTTTTATAAGACACTTATATATTTACAAATCATACTTTTACGATTCGTTTAAACTTTAAGCTAATTAATGACTTTAATAATAACAGTTATTATAATTAGCGATACAATCAACATTTTTAATTCAGACTAATTAATATCAAAGTATTTCCTAAATCAAATCAATTATGGCGAATTCACTTGTGTCATCAATGGAGATTATCCTGTGATGAGATAACTTCATCTTTGTACGATAAAGTTTTCTTCCAAAGCTTTCCTTTGACGTATATGATTTCATACTTCCTCTTTCTCATAACATAACCTCAATATTTAAGTTTTTTTCCTTTTTCTTATATTATCTGTCTCAGTAAGTACTTATTCATTTCGATCTTTGACCATTCATGAGTGTTTTATTATTTTCTTATAATACTAAATTTTGTTATGTATTTATTAATATTAAATCTAAGGGCGGGGAAGGCTCTAATTGCATCCAACATCGATGCTTAGGATCATCAGCTATCTATTATCTTGGGTCAGCAATTGGTCACGCCGAGTGTCTGTCATTGGAGACAATATTGGACGTAAAAAAACAGACCACACATTGCAAATCGTCAATTATATCATTATTATAAATTACAATTTGTGTATTTAGTGATTTTTGGTGTGATCCCAACCATAATATATAAAATACATGTTATCAATTATCACACGACTCTCCAAGATGAAGTCCCGAACTGACCCTCTACTGTCCATAGAATGTAGCCTAATAATTCATTTCTGGTAACATCGAAAATGTTGATTTTTCCTTATGATAAGATAGATAAAACAGAAGTGGGATGACACTATTAGCCAGTGGTGGGATTCATCTGATTTGCACTTATTTGCAGGAAATGATGCCTAAAACTTTCAGTAAAAGTTCAGCAATTAGTAGAAGGTAGGTATGAAAAATATATTATTTAAAATCTACCCGGTACATACTAACCCTACTCACCGTATTTGCTACTTGCTTCTTACCGTATTTTCTCATCCCTTACTCTCACACTGCAAAGCTGGAGCACAGAACACTAATAATATCGGGCCACTTCTCTCGGTCCATCGTCGTGTAAGACCTGATACGCGTATATCGCTTTTGTAGTATCGTTACAGGAAGGGCATCACCGCATCATGCAAGATTCCCAATGTTTGAGTACAACAAACAAATTTGATGAAAGGGGAGTGAGGTAGTTGAAGATTAACCGGTTGTTGAACAATTGAATCCAACCATTATTATTTGCTTTCATAATAAATGGTCTTTTTTTCAGACCCAACTGATAATATTTCTATAAATCCACCACACTAACTTATCTTCGTATGTGATACTTTTTAATTCAATGTTTGCAAGTTTTTGCCGCGTAAAGTTACTACATTCTTGTATGTATTTCTTATACGCCACAAAAAGAATGGTTACGTACGTAAAATAAAAAAATACATATAAAATTCGAACGCATTCGATTACGGAATAAAAAAGAATGTAATCTCGCGTGGGAGCAACGCACACGTGACATGGCGGCTTGAGTAGGAACTACGAACTCTTCCTGCGAAGGGCTGAGGAAGCAACCTTTAATATTAATACGCTATTTAATATATTCGAATTTGGGAAAACTCCATCTGTTTTTATGAAATGGCAACATTGTTGTTCGTTTTTATTCCCACTCGATTTGGAGTTATTCGAAGTGATATCGTAAAAAACCGATTTGCGAGTCTTAAAATAAGTATTGCCGCTTGCAAGAAATGTTTTATGTCATTCATTGATGATGTATTTTAAGAAAAAAAGCATGTCGGCATATTTACCATTTTCTTTTCCTTCATGGGTATTGATAAAAAACCAAGGAATTCTGAAATCATAATTAAGTCTCTACATGGAGGAAAGTGTTGAATAAGTCCAATTAAAACAAAAATAACAAATATTAGATACATACCACCAATTTTATGTTCACTTGGACTTCGTCAGAAAATAACAAAACTTTTAAATATTGCGTAGTTTTCACAATCTGAAGATTTTTGGCGTAAAAAATCTTGCAGCGTCTATTTGTGTATTTTTAACAATCATGGACATAAATATGCGACATGATTGGGGCATATCTATTTGATTGATCATTAATTACGACAAAATAATACATGACACCGTGACCTACACACATCAAACCTTCTTATGCTAATTAATTAAATTAAATTCAAAATACTTTATAAATTTCATACAAACTTTGGTTGTTTCAATTTATATTGTAGGAAGACTTGAAATCAGTCGATGCCTGGAGTATCAACCTACTTTAAGGTATGCCTCTGTTGTTTTATACTTATTGTTCTAATGACATATGACCTCCCCTGAATTGTACTTGTGTAATAAAATTGTATGGAACATCGTCCATATCATGATTAATAAAATAATATATACTTAGTAAATACTTCAATAAACACATAACTTTAAAATTACCGATTAACAATAAGTTATTGGCATTCTCTTTTCTACGCCTAAATCCGTGGATTATAGGTCCAAAATCCACGGCCTGATTAACCTCAGATGTTGTTTTTTGTCGGTGTGGGCTTTGGATCCAGGTCACGGAATCGATGAGTCGGATGAATTGATGGCAACCTTTCCTCATAGAAAATTCCTAAATGATTCGCATTGCAAGGTAATATACCTGTCTGTCGTTGTTACTGCAATTACAAAACTTTATAACGATAAACTTTTATTATAATATACAATCTTAAGTAGTCAAAAATCGCTGAATATATAAATGTGTGAATCTATTTCAATTATAGCATTGAAAACTTCATCTCCAATATAAGTAGAAGAAAGTCCAACCTTGGCTGGATAATAATTGGTTATTTATTTTCATACTTACTTTTTTTCATAAATATTTCAACGATGTGTAAATAATCCATAATTATAATACCTAAAGCATTAAAAAAACTCGATTTAAATTCATTGATCTGTACCTATGTTACATTATTTAAAATCCCCTAAGCAACGCGATCATATATTATATATATTGGATACATACATTTATAAATATATCGACTGGTGATGTAGCCAAAGGCAAATTTGATTTGATACGTGATTCCTCTGATTTTCCATATACACTGTGTGTGATATAACGCATTTCGGTCGTAGTGGTTTAACAGTTTACAACCAAATATAACATTTTTCTTTTGCCTTTTTCTTCGCACTCTTTTCCTCATGTATATTATATGTATATTAATCTTAGTAACACAACATAATATAAAATAATAGTTTAAGGTAGTTACGAGTACTTCAAGAATATTATAAATAGAAAGTATTATTTAGTATATTATTTAAAAAGTATTTTTTACAAATTTACCTCTAGAAACTATACGGAATATGATATAATTATATACCTTTAATTTTCTTCTTTGTCGTATTTTTCATTGGTAAAAATCGAGATTGAATTCAAAAGCTCCACTCATTATACTTATCGAGCGATATTTCCATTCTGCCGTTTGCATGACTGAAAATATGAAGTCACCATCTGGTCAATATTGATCCGTGGACCTCGTATCGAATATAGGATACCTAGTTAAACAGCACTCTACGACCTACGTAACAAAGGATTGAAAATTTGTATGTAAAATATTTTTAATATTATTTCTTACTAACGTCTTAATCAAAAGTTAAACTAATTAATATATTACAAGCCTTCTTAAGAATATATTGAAATAACTATAAGTATAATATTTTATAATTCATATTATGCACCAACATAGTGTAGAAAGTGTTTTAACATAACATATAATAATATTCTAATTATTTGAGTTGAGCCGTCCGATATGATATTTATTCTGGCAACGTTAGTCAATTTATAATAAGTGCAGAACTGATATTTTCCATTCAAAGATTTTGAAGCAATATCGTTGGCCTATAAACTGAGAAAATGAATCACAGCAGTAAACTTTATAAAATTGTCCATCAACTTTCGATTGACCAAACAAAATAGCTCTCAACACTTGTATACTTACGTATCTCCATATTACCAATTTTTCATTGAAAATAAAATTGACCAATTATCTCAGAAGTATATGATGGTATTACTATATGAAAATTGGAGCGTATCCCATTTTTAAGAAGTAGTTCTCCATCGTGCTCTGTCTTCAATACCTACAAAGTATCGCACCAGAAGTTTTCAAAGACATCACCAATGTCCTCATCTTAAAGGATATCATTAAAATTATCATAAAACCTTTATTTACCGTATTGTCCCGAGTGCACCTTAACATGTTTCTTAGTATATTGAAGACTTTTCATGATCGCTACTCAAGAATGACTCTAAAAGAGAGTTGCACTACTTATCCTTCGAATCCTCTGCGGCTAGACTCACTTCCCTTGATCAATAGACAAAATTATTAAGGACTAAATTAATAATAGTGTAATTCATGTAACCATTAGTTATTGTATTTTTTCCGCCAATATAATATGCAATACATTTTATGTGCTATAATATATTAATATTCTTGAAAATTCTATAAATCATTACTAGGCAAAAATAACAAAAGGAAAACTTGAAATCTGAAAAGAAAGCTGAAAATACTCTCGACAACCTCAATATTTTTTCCATGACTAAATAAAAAAATGGCAAGAAGAAGTAATGTAATTATAATATTGATTTCTCGAGAAATCAATAAACCAATCTCGAATTCTCGAGAAAAAAATATATTGGATTCCAAGAATTCTCGATTCTCAAGAAATTTAAAAAATTAAGAAATCCCAAGCTCTAATTCGGACAAGAACTACAAATATATCTTTATATAATATCAAAGACTAGTATTTTTTATTCTTCTATATCTTCAGTTTCTTGCAACCACTTTTGTCCTCTGCAACCATCTTCAGGTTTTGAGTAATTCCAATCTCACTACGATTTGTATACCGTAATTATTATACCCTGATCAGTTGTCAAGATTGATTATGGTTCGTGTGTAGCAAAATGGCAACACTTGAAATAACGTATGTTATTATTTCCCTGCAGTTCTGGCAACATTTTTCTTATTGCATGATCACACGAACCCGTGAAAATAATCTAGACGTATTATTTTCTTCTGTATTTCTTCATCTTCTTTGTCTTGTGAGGTTACATTGTGTTTTATCGGCAGAACATAAGTCTTCCGAGAGGCGAGCGAACAGTAGTCATTTATTACAACAGTTCTACCTGCTAAGCGAAGAAAATTAACTGTTTTATCTACACCTTGTAGCAGTGGCGGAAAAATAAAAATACATTAAACATATGTAACATTTTTTTCAAATAAAAAATAAAAATACATTAAACATATGTAACATTTTTTTCAAATAAAAAATTAAAATACATTAAACATATGTAACATTTTTTTCAAATAAAAAATAAAAATACAATCAACATATGTAACATTTTTTTCAAATAAAAAATTAAAATACATTAAACATATGTAACATTTTTTTCAAATATAAAATAAAAATACATTAAACATATTATGTAACATTTTTTTCAAATAAAAAATTAAAATACATTTCTATATAAGTGGATTTCAGCTGGTCGCAAAAATATAAAGTAGTGAGTTAAATCATAATTTCACAATAAATATGTCAGATATACAATGATTTCTTTGTTATATAATATTATATTTTTTACACTATTGTACGTCATAGAAAAGAAGGCAGCACTTCTTCATTCAGCTGCTCAACAATTAAAAGAAAATGATAATCCTATGAAATTTTTTCATACCAATTCAATTGTTTATACATACGTACTAGGTATACCGCATTTGATATAGACTCCTGCGTGTTGATTAATTAAAACTACCATGTATCCAGTAGGCGTACCCGTAGGTGTACCAGTTCGGTCACGTGATAAGGAAAGATCCGAATAGGCTGGAAAGAAGAGTGATTTCTGATGGCGTTGAAGAGAGGAAGTTGCGAGGGCGTGCACCTTCAAGATGGAACTAACTGGAAAGCGACCGAATTAACAATAATTGAAGCTATTGCAGGATCGCTTTGGATGTACGAAGATTGTTGGCAACGCCTGTAAATTCAGTGGCCACCATCCTCGGTAATGAGGCATAAGATATGAAGAGAATACCCAGTAAATTTATTGTATAAACAATATTATTATACTTTACAAACCGCAACTGCCCTGCAACACGTAGCATTCGGAAGTACATGTTCACAAAGAAAAAATATTTCATTGAGTGCAAACCTTAAAGAATTAATTCTCAATTGTAAAAATGCATTATAATTAATTTCTTCTTAAATACCACCTTTACTAATTTATCGATTTTATTATTCTGCACTAAGTGGCATACTTTAATGTGGCACCTCGATACCCACAAGGTGTCAAAATCCAATAATTAGGCGTAAATCCGCTATATCCATTGTTGTATTAGATTGTCAATTATATATGCTCTTAATGAAATTAAGTAGGTAGTTAGGCTATTACTTGTATCACAATAAAATATAAAATAATTATGTCTTTCAAATATCAAGATACCTACTAATGATGTTAAATGTGCAACCTTAACATAAATTCTACTTTTACATTTATTTATAGGGCAAATTCAATCCTACTTTTTACTCATTTGTTAATCTCTTAAAAGAATATCTCAACTTAGTCAACTTTATTTTTTAAACGTCTCTATAATTCTATGCGGATCTGAGCCACCTCACGAATGGGTTTTTAGCCGATTTTTGTTCTAGAAGAAACATATTATGTAGATTAGTCAGTTGCTTTAATATATTAGGTCACATAATTTGGATCCAAACACACATTAAAATCTAACGCAATTTTTTTAAGCCTGTCGTGATGCTCGGCCATCGTGGGTTAATCAGTTAATATTCTGAAATCAGTTATTTATGTTACTAATTATCATTACTATACAATTGGATTATATTTATATCAAATACACCACTTGGCCATGAATAGTAACATAAATATCTATGAAAGCATACATTTGGCAGATTTTCAATAATACACTTTTGAAATATATTTCAATATTTTTTGATTACAAGATAAATGGCTGAAAATTAAAGTTTTAGATATCAAAATACATCATAAAATAATTGAACTTTCTATGAATTTAAATAAAATACAAGTTATGGTACTTAATTCAGAAAATACAATTAATAGTCAGGACCATTTCTATCCGTTCAGAGAGACATTGCCTACAGCTATTTGACAAGCCCTATTGTAAAATTATAGAAAACAAATTAAAAAAAAAAAAAAAAATTCTAACCTAACCTAACTTTATTTTAACAAAAACGTCAGTTAAGGCTATATATTATACGAGGGTAGAATAATCGTTCATGGTGATGATAAGCTTATCAGAAAAAACTATTAAAATAATATATACTTACATACTATAAAATACCTACATAATATTAATTAACATGTTTGATCTTTAGATAATCATATCTATTGACGTACTTGTATATCGTCCTAATATGGTTGTTAGACAAAAAAAATACTATAAATAATTTTTAACCTTTTTTACAGATTGTTAATGATCAAAAAAATATAAAACCCCTTAAGACAACGACATAATTGACGAGGTTGTACGAAACATTGTACCAATTCGCAAGTTGGCAAGCGAAAGATAACAAACAGCAAAGACAAATAAATTGATGTGCGATAAAGGTCTTAGGACAAATCTCTAACGCTTTATTAACATTACACGAGATGGTGGAAATGGCTGAATTTATCCCCTAATCTCCCCTGTCAGGCCAGTGGCGTGCATATGCATAGACGAAAAGCGATTGAAAGGTAGACAATAATACTTATATATTCACCTAATAAGTATTGTTTCAGGAAGGGAACATTTAAAAGTTTAATTTTACTTATTCAGAATGGATATTTTTAATAATATTAAAAATAAAGTCGCACTATTTACAACAAACAATATAAAAAATGTTATGCAGATAGCGAAAACATTAATTTAAAACAATTAAATATGTTGATGCTACGTTCTGATTTATTAAATATCCTATAATTAAAATTGAAGAAAGTTAATTAATGTGTACTTCTATAGGATAGCAAATAAACATAATTCAAAATAAAACAGTATTATAAATACAATTAAATAATTCATTTATTTGTGTATACATGGACGTTATTAAATTATAAATACATGGCATTCATAACATGATTCCAATGCGATTTGGTTGAATACAGTTATTGCTCTCCGAATAGGCGTTACCAATGGTAGATTATTAATGAGAACAAACTCGATTTCTTGTATATCAGGAACACGCTGAACAACACTACCAATAGCGAAGAGTTTTCTGAGAATGTTCACTCCACAAATAATTACTATTGATTTTGTTGACTGATCCATGTCTACGTAGTTTCATAAATCCCATTCTTACGTATGTATCTACATCGTATACAGATTTCTATGTTTAAATTACTTACATTTACTTAATTTTATGTTTTGACAATTCAAAATAATGCTTATACAGTGCGCCACTGTTTGACACCCTTGTATACCACAAGTGCCACCCCATCTTCAACTTAAACACCCCACAGGGGAGGTTGCTTAAGAAACACAATTAATCATTATTTTACGCCACAATCCTTTTGTCAAACTGTTCCTCCCAGCTTGCTTACCTACGTACCATAAACCCAGCTTATCGTATATTATTATATATTTTTTGATATAAAATATCTTTGATATAAAATATCAAATTTATTCTAATATCAACTTTAACAGAGGCGACATTATGAATATTCTTAAAAAGATATCTTTTTTTTATATCAGAAGAAACAAACTACAACATACCATAAGACGTATACGCTATGAAAGATAAAAATAAATCAATTATTGTACGTACTATTTATTTTATCAATTCATTTTTGAAATGCTAAACACATATTTTGTTGAGAGGTTAAAAGAAGTTTCCCAAACTAAGTAATCTACAAAAAACTGCTTTATCTTTAATAATATAATATATATCGACTGAGGATACGTGATGGAATTTTAATCTTTTTTTCTCGAACAAAAATATGAATGAGTAAAAAAAATAATTAAAGAATTATCAATCAATGAGTAAACAAAAAAAAATACTAACCACATAATATGTTCGATCCTAAGTAGATTATATGGGTATCCATAAACTGCAAGTTTTATTAATAAAGTTGTTGGTACTCGTAATTCTCCCAACTTATTAGATACTTGCACAAATACACATTAAAAACGACAATGTGTTTTGTTGACTATTCGTTTTGAAATCGCGACCTTCGCTTTCGAATCTATACAAAAGACTAACTTTACGAACTACGTATTATTTCAAGATATTTATTACAGTACACCCAGTTTTACATCAGGTCTGATTATACTCACTTTTTCAAAATCGTATTATGACATTCGTAACCCGTGGCTGGGGCAGATTTAATGTTGCTTCTTCAGCCTTTATACCTATTCATGATAGACAAATTTAATGATACATCCTGTCGTCACAAAATATTTAAAACTATGGTAAATAAATATTTGAAAACATAACTTGAAAAATTTTACCTTTCTAATAATTGTTTGTTTTCTTTAATAGAGCCCTGTCAAATTAACTTCGTCTGGGGTCATAGTTCTTGTAACACAGCTGTAGCGTATTGAGCTTATAGTTTTGGTATGAATTGCAATCTTATGTACATTGTTTGTTGTTATATAAAGGATACTCTGAGTACATGGTTTTAAATGATAATATATACGCTTGTTTCAACAATCACGGAGTTTTTATCAAACAATTAACTGCATAATATATAGAAACGTACATTATTTTCTTAAAACAAAAGAATACCTAATTTTATAAATAAGCTGTACATACCTACAAACGTATCTGAAGAATAGGATGGGGGAGCCACTGTCGAAAACTACCCAATCAAGACTCGTAACTCGTAACAAAATCATAATCGAATGAAATTTGAAAAATGGCGTCCTATGGTAGTTCGTAGTTCCATTTTTGGCCATTCTACAGATAAGTTAGGTCTGTAACCTGGTACGGTTTTTTTAAATATTCATTACGGCATCGATGCTAATGATATTTTAAAATGTGAAAAGAAAAAATCTGGTTTAATAATAAAATTGTATCCAACACTGGTACAAAATATTGAAATAAAATTACAATATTTTTCATTTAAACTGGTCCGTATATGTATTTTGTTTTGCAATTAAATGTTATTTATACGAAATATCATAAGTAAATACTAAATATTCTAAAGCCTTTCAAAAACTTCTAACATTCCAGCTAAAATGTGTAAGGAAAACAACAAACAGACCTGTGTGGAATGATGATAATGCACATAAACCGGGAATGTTGGGGTTTTCGAAAATTTCAGCAGACTAAAGACTTACATTATAATAATAATTTATCACAACAAAATTCCAGGTGTTTTGTAATTTGTTTGTACTTATAGTTCTAAAGGTATTTTTGCATGGAAAGGAATCTTATACATTATATACCTACCAACGTACGTATGTTGCCAGTATTGATGTAAATGTAAAATAACTGCGTTGAAGTACTAGTAATAGTACGTATATGTATATTATCTGTATGGAGAACCAATATTTTTTTGAAAAGATACGTATATAATTCCTAGACAACAGTTTCCTTACTATTTTACTTGTCGTTTCTATAATAGATAGGTACTTTATCTTTCGTGCAATTCGTAAAACTCATGCTCACATGGGTCTAAGACGATTCGGTGCCGGGACAACTAGGCGCCACGCGATTTAATGAAATTCGAAAATAAATAGTTATAAAGAAAATAATAAGTTCGTGAATTATATATACTTTTAAAATACAGTGCGGCGCCCAATTGTCCTGACGCCCAGTGGTCCCATTCTCTGCTCACGTACATCTCGGAAACCTGAAAAATAACCCTAAGAAATAAGCAACCCTAAACATCGCCGTATCAATATTGTTATATATAATCAATCAGTGACGGCAACAATAATTGAAAGATAAAGTAAAATGCTGATCTCTTCAGTGTAAACAAATATTTCAGCACAATGTATGCAATTAAGATTCGTAAACTGCACCGCCTAGATCATGTGATGAACGACAGTGAGCCGGTAAAGAGTGACATCGAGCAATCCAATAGGGCGCCCAAAAGACACCCCAAAAATTCGTTGACTAGTTGAAATTAGTGATGACTAGTGATGACTATCGTATGCACATATGTATCAGGAGAAAAAAGTTGTTGAAGAAAAGCTAGGGCTCAACCCGGATTGCCATTCTTCTGGTTATGGTGATAAGTGTTTATAACGTTGCGTTGCAAATGACACCATTTTTGCACAACAAACATTTATGTACAATTTGTTTTCTTGCACTCAATGGTTAGTCTAAAAAAATCTTCTTTGGTTGATAGGTATAAGTATATATTTATTATTATTTTCCATGTGATATGTGTAGTATATACAATATACAAATGATTTATTGCGTACGCCAAGAAGGGAGAGGAAACTAAACTTATTTTATTTTGGTAAAATACCATCATAATGTAACTAATACTAAGCTATCATACATGTTAATTCTTATTGCAGAAGTCTAGGTAACGTGGTTAACTCACTATGTATACATCGTACACGCCTAATACCTTAGATGCGTACTTATTCTTAAAGCTAGGACGATCTCCTCGGGGACCCAACAACTTAAGCTCCAGCTATCTTAGTCGGAATAGGGGGAATTCCCGCGAAAGGCCGCGGGGCACGGCTTCCAGTGTTGCCACTTGAGAAATTGTTATCAACAACCGCACCCGCTAACTGCCGACCAAACACCTTCGGCTCTTCGTTGGTTGTTGGTTTAGCCCAGGCATAATCATATAGCTCTGCAGGGCGAATTTATTTTGAAAGGATACGGTTAGGTTAATAAGCTTGAATATGTTTGTAATACTGTCATCAATGATTTAAGTATCTACGATTTTATACTATTATCCCAATATGCAAAAAAACTGCCAATGTTAATGCCAATTAGGAGACCATTAGATGTGTTCAACCGATTTTCTAGAATAATTCTAATTATTAGGGATCACAAAAACTGAAGTACCTGGACTACCGGATTTTCACTACAGTACCAGAAGTACTGTAGTAAAAAACATAATCTATAACTAACAAAGCTATAAGTCTGGGATAACGGTTAAACTCTAGTACTTTTCAATCTTATGATAAGGCTACGGTTATAATTATTCCAAATTCAAATTTATAAATCACACTTATTATGGACATTGCAAAATATTATTAGATACGTTTGTTATTTGACATAATGTATACATCATCAAATGCAGTCTTAGGTCAAACTTAAACTAGTTTCAAATAGGCTTATAATATCTTATTTTTGCGGGAGTCCATAATCCATAATATACATTTGTTATTTCATTTGGAAATATTGGATATTTGTAATAATGTTTTGTTTTACACTATTATATTGTATTAACAGCCGACGAAATTTGACAAAACGCCATATTCCAGCACCTGTTGGTTAACCGGAGGCTTCCTGTTGTAAGACTTTCGTCGCGAAAGCTTACGGCTGTCTTATGTTTGAATTTAGGATTTCCCCGATGTCCACAGAATAAGCCTCCCTCCGAAGTTTCCATCGGAATACCTGCGAGACATTTTCTTGGTTAAATCTTAGAGATGATGATGGTTCTAGCTACCTATATTAAGGAGTTTTCATAATACTAAACAGTAAACCACGTTATAAAATCTGACATATTATAAAGAAATTAGAATTTAGAAGTTTGGTTAGTTAAAACCACTAAAATTACGTTCACTTTTTCTTTGTTTGATATTTTATGATTGAGAATACATTATAATTATAACGTAGAATATTTGAGAAGAAAATAATTAATTAATATACATAAAGGACAAAATACTGCAACTCAATTTTAAATTTTAATATGCATAATTATATTAAACCCATTTAATTTATAAAGATTTGACTTTTATATGTGAAAATACTGCTTTAGTATCGAGTCCTGTCAGATATACGACCATATATTTTATACATATGTAAATTACATCGTTGGCCTAAAACAATCTTCCAAGAATCACTTACATTCTTATATATCCAGCGTTAGTTTTCATCCCTGACTTTCCGGGCATTTTTATCTAGCGGTATATTGAGCAATACTGATTATTATGATGCAAAAAAGTATTAATACTTATATTATATAATTTAACTGTAGAAATTTTGACTCGTACATACATGTTTCTAATACAGTACATATTTCCGCGCGTCGTAATATGAGCATCTGCGTTATTTTCCCTCCTAATGATGAGAACTTTTTCACGTTGTTGAGAAGAAAAATAGAGCCCGGCGTATTAGAGCTGCCGATGAGAACCGACAGGTGCGCAGGGTAATTTAGACAAGCGCCCCCTCGCGTGGCTCTTTAATGTCGTTCTCTATCAACCGGCTCGGTTATAATTATAAATTTTAGAAATTACGATCAGTTAAATTGTTAACATAAAAAGTTAAGGTGCTTATATATCACAATCTATTAAGATAAACGACACCACTGCGATATATTCGCATTGACTTCGATCACGATAAAAATAATATTGTTTTCAAAACTGACTTAGAGATTCGCACGGCGATACTGATCTTCCAAGGAAGAAGGCAGTAACTCGCAAAATTTGTGAAATTGAGTTATAAATGCCATCCGTTAGGTAATTTTGAAAGCTATATATTCTGTTCACTTTAAAATCAGAATTATCACTAAAATACCGTTAAAATCCTTAGTGAAAAAATGGACATCTGCTAAAATAATACAAATTTCTTAGCAAAAAGCCAGTAATTGCACCTATTTATTGCAGTTACTGCTTGTTTATTATTACTTTATTTGTATTTTAACATCCTACTAATAAAAATTATTGCAGTTTTTTATTAATTCACCGTACCTACTAAAGTTGGGAAAAAACCACATTACGTCATTTATCTCGAAAGTGTGTGAGAGTCAGTTACTGCTTTCTTCCTTAGAAGGGCAGGATTTGTGCAAATTTGTTACAATTAAATTCATATTTCTTCTTCTTCCACGGCACTACATCCCGGGGTGGGATTTGGTCTCCTCCACTCACTCCGGACTCTCGCCACACTTCTCCAGTTACCGGGTCTTCCTATATGAAGCCAGTCTACTTCTACGGCGTCAGCCCATCTCCTTCTTGGACGGCCTCTGAGTCTCTTCCGTTGGGGTAGCTACTTCGTCATGATCCTTGGCGCTCTAACTTCAGGCATTCTCTCCACATGTCCTGCCCATCGTAGTCTTTGGGACTAACAGGACATTCATATTTCTACGCTAATAATAATATTACACAAGCGTTTCTCAAAATAATTTCAACAAGAACACCGGTCTTAACGAGATATGTTACCGTGTCTGTGAGAAACTCATAATTTTATTATTGTCTCATGAAATGTTGATTTTTAAAATATAATATGTTTTTTTTACCCATAAGTAATCCACTGAAAGACGACGCTTTGCACATGCATTACATTAGTTTACTGTAAGTGCGACCGCCGCTGTTTTGGAAAACAGCGACTAATTTGAAGTGTTCAGTCTTTTTTAATAGTACTGGAAATGCATATTGAATTAACAAGTGTCTTAACATGGTCATCGTACATAGAATTTCTGTAATCTCAAAACAATTTTTCTCTATCAATATTATATCTAGCGTCATTGTATGAATTAATTAAATTTTATTTTATCAACCGGTTCGCGCAAATCGGTAAAATATTTTACTTGTTTTCATGGGCAACCCTGCATAACATTGCGTTGTAAACGTTGAAAAGATTGCGGGGAAAACTGTTCATTAAGAGGTCGTTGAGAAAAACCTAACGACCGACGGCTAAAGGAGGTATCGTTTTGCAAATTTCTATCATCGCTCATGTTTATTATGTGAGCAGGGATGCCGTGGATTAAGACGTATAAAGATTGCATTGTTTAAAATACTCCCTTTGTTGCATAATAGATTACACTGAGGATTGGAATCTTTTCCATAAATTCTTGCTTTCAATTAATGCAATTATTTTAACATACGAGGACTGTATGGTAAGTCAGGTAAAACTCTAAGAAATGAAATCACAATCGCAAATCTCACATAAGTTAATAATATAACATGTTAAGTATCATCTGTTATTTTTTTTCCGACCATGTCCGATCCTAATAAGATCATATGGGCCTCTACAGAGTAGAGGTATGTATTAACAGATTTTGTGTTTACGAGAAATGGATGTCAGCCACTTGCTCAACCTATTAGGTCCATACCCTGACTCACACACAAATTGAAAAACAATATGTGTACTTGCCAGACCCAGGATTTGAACCTGAGACCCACGGCGTTATAGTCCAACGCTTAAGCCGCGCGGCCACCGTGGGTGTTATGGTATTAGGCTACATTACTATTTTCAGGCAGATTTGTCATTTAGATTATTTTTAACAGCTATTGAAAGCAGACAACCTCTAATATTTTTGTAAATAATGTGAAAAAATGAATTTCAGGTGTTGATAAAACATTATTTTTTGCATTGAAAAACCATTGAGAAAACCAAAACAAGGATTGAAAAATATTAATGGAACTTTTTGCCATCGATTAAAATGATTCCTAAGTGGTTTACCGATTTACGTTGTTGGCATTCAAGCACAACTTACACCGAAAGTTCAGTACGCCCAATTGAGGTTTCCACACTAGAAATGATTGAGAAAATCTATGATATTGTGACGGACGACCGGCGAGTGAAAATGCACGAGATTTGTGAGGCTATAGGCATCCCATTTAAACGTGTTTAAAACATTTTTCATAATCATTTGGAAATTAGAGAGCTCTCATATGTTTATATCTTTTAAAATACTTACGTTCGAAAATAAATATTGAAAAACCTACGTGAGTAACCGAACAGTTATTAAATTGTAATACCTTCCTGCCTACTGTTTTGCTTGATAAATATTATATTTTGATTTTTTTTAAACTATATTAAACCATTGATAACGTTTAATGGTGGAAATGATTAGAAGGAGATTTATTTAACTTCGTATTTTTTTCCGATTTAAATGTGTAAACGTGTATGGAAATGGAAACTCCCATTATCAACAGTACTGATATGTGTTTCCTGAATATGCGTTTTTCACGTAGCCCAATTGACTATTTTCGCATTTTATGGATAACCCAGGGTATTAATAAATTATACCCTGTAGTGCCCTGTTGTTACATTCTCAATATTTGAATTAAAATAACTATTGTCATTTCTATTACGTCATAAAAATATGATTTCTGCTAATAAGTAACTAGTTTTCATAGTTTAGATGTTGTTAATTTTGAAATCTAAACTATTTAGTTCGGTGACTTTTTAATCTTACATAACATCAATGACGCTGCAAAAAAACAACATTGCGTCAATCTAATTTATTTGTATGTCGTAATCTGAAAAAAATAATCAAAATATAAGTAATAATATTTCATTCAAACCGCTGGAATACCGCTTCTTTTTGTCTCATTAATTACGTTTTAGGAAACGTATTATAACAGAAAATTAAACAACTTTCGATTAAATGAAATAAAAATGTAGGCTTCCTCTCCAAAACTGACGATCTGCCATTTTTCACTTTTTCAAGAATCAATATTTTCTTCTAAAGACTACTCAAAGCGAAAAATATTAAACATGTTATGCAGTGCCCATAGCATCACTATCGCAGTGACGTCCCGCGGGGGTAGGCAGATTGAGCGTCGCTTGGGGGCGGCAGTTACTCGAAGGGCGGCAAATCGAGGAGAATCATTTGGTATATATAGAAATAGCTAAAATTATTTTCTTTACGTCATGTTGTACAATGATAGTGTATATAGTAAAATGGTGTGAAAATAATAAATCTGTGTATTGATAAACGGTACAAACCAAATGTGTCAGAAATATCAACCAAATAGACCCTCAGACTCTGGTGAATTCGCTTTTTATATCCAAATTTAATTATGTATGTTTTAGTGGTACCTATGTGTAGGTATATTTTGTCACTAATGTATCCATACAACACATTTCTTAGATATTGGAGTCATGAAAGGATAATAAAAATACTGTAAGTATAAAAAAATGTGATGGCATTTTGGTGCTGCCTAGGGGCGGCATTTTGCCTAGGGACGTCACTGCACTATCGTATAGATTTCATTACATGTAGCCTACTGCTAACAAAAAATACCAGATAATGTGATAAAATAAATCCTAGATTTTCTTAAAATGTAACATATTATTATATTATGTAGAAGCCACCAGTCAAAAAAATGTATTATTTACATAACTTTCTTCATATTTGAAGCATTGTCAGTCTTCTTCCATCTTCCCAGGTCATATCAGCATTCCGTAGCTCCGCCGTATATGCTCTGCGGATGGTATTTAGCGCCCTTCCATGACGTTGGAATCCGGTTAGATCGAAGAACAGGCAAGTCAGGTTGAAATTCTATTAATGCATCCGCAGTATATGGTCGAATCAAGTTCAGCATCGCCTCTTCACTCTCGTGGTGAGAGACCGCTTGGTCGTCTGACTTATCTCCTTGTTACTCCTAAAGTTTACCACCGCACACCCAGTATCTGCCGCAAACATATAATTATGTTCTTGAAGCTCATTATATGATTACTCTGAACCTTCCTAAAGTACCGCCAGAATGCAAGTGGCAAATAGATGGCATTTGGTTTTAACCGTACCAGACATTCTGCACCGATTGTTTGAACGAGAACTAAATATAGAAAGCAAAATGTATTGTTTCACAAATAAATATATATATTTATTATGGTACACACATTTATTTTATTGTATTGAATATAGATAAGGTACAAAAAGCCCAACATGACGATTTCCAAGCAAGTCTGGTATTATTTAGAAGAATTTTTAAAAGAAATTTTAAGCTTTTAACGATCTCGAAAAACGAGAGATAGTTACCTATATCGCAATACGTCAGATGCGAATTTTGTAATGTACACCGAATATGTAAACTAAAAATATACAATCTCTCTCCATGCACAAGAAGTAAGCGAGATAAAGTTCTTGTTAAAAGTTATTAAAATTAAAGTTATTGTTCATGGTCGCTATCACCGACAGTGTTTATCACGTAGAAATAATATCGCTCCTGTTGTATCGGGTTATCTCGCTGGACTCCACTTTTGTATTTTCCGCCGAACTAACAAACTTTATTTATGAATATAATAAACGAATTCTTCTCAGAAAATCATTTATTTTACAAAATCATAAATATTTCATATACTAAAATTAGTTAAACTAATCGTACATAATATTCAAGTTATTTCATAAAGTTTTGGAGATAGTTAGTATTGGAAATGAACCCCATAATTAAAAAAAGAAATAAGGAAGTGAAAATGTGCTTTTACGATTTCAGAAGCCTTCCAAGTATAACCATGAAAAAGTTAATAATTCTAGGCGTGTAAATTAATATTCCTCTTTCTAGCGTTATGTCGATAAAATCATATTTTTTAGAAGTAAATAAATCTAACGTCAGTTTTTCTAGGTTTTCTTGTGGTATTGTGTTTTGATAATATGTTTTTTTAAAAGAGCGTAATTTTTATTTTGAACTCAGCGCGGTGAGTGCTATCCTATGGATTCATATTGTATTCAATTTCAACGTATAGGAATATGAAAATTATTGGAAATAATAATTTACATGTTTCAACTGAAAACATATATACAGAATTTTCAGCACAGTGGAGTCGAAAGATATTTTTTTAATAGTAATTATAGATATACCTATTTAGGTTATCATAGTGCATTCTGTGCCCGCGATTATTGGGAAGATCACTAATTATTCATTAATTTTGTATCTTATAATCATCATTTTTTTATATTTTTATGAATGTTTCTGATAGTTGACCTTTCTTCTTTAAGCACTACGGTGCATGGTTGCAGCATCAGTCCCATGCGGCTCCGTCTCGGGACGGAATGAGCACTTCTTTCAGACACGTTTAAAGCGTCATGGAAAGCGGCCGTGCATATCCACGGCTGTGCATATATGACGGGTGGTGGTGGGAACTTTAACGTAGTTGAAAAAAACGTACCTATCCTACGATAATATTACAAATCCGTTCGTTCGTTCGTAAAAGTTTCAGTTTAAATATTGTATATTCAACACTAAACGTACACAAGACTTATCAATGGCGAAGACTTCATACGAGGCGATTATTTAAAGCCTGACTTCGTAAGAAAAATATTTTTTAATTGCTCATTAAGGTATTTAAATAATAACTTCACATCTGTTGACTATCGGCTTGCTTAAATAGGTGAACATGTAGCTATTGCCAATAATATACGCATGCATGCTATTCCTACCACTACTATTACCAACACAATCAAGACGTCAAATAATTTTGTACATTTCACGCAAACAACACATACGTACGATTACACAGGTATTGTAAAAAAACACACACACAATGTCAAAATCAATGTCATACTATCACGTGACCTGAGGCTGTAGATAATTAAGCCTTGTAGGCCCTGCAGTCCATTACAATGATTTATTTTTTATAAAAAATACACATTCATAACGGCGCGCCGGGCCGATACCAAAACAGTGAAAACGCCCGTCTGCCGTGATAGTACAATAATTATCGACTAGTGGACAAGTTCGAATCGCGGTTGGGTATTACTTTTCTGTAATATATATTTTAGTGCACGTTGTCTTTTTTTCATGTTCTACTATAAAAGGTTAAAATATTTTTTTTCAGTGAAATAGGTAAGATAAAAAAAAATACAAATTCCTGTACTTACTGTAAATATGGAAGTCCTACTATTTTTTTTTCAATTGTCTACCACAACCTACCTATATTCAACAGGCACTCTTTGCCACTGAGATTTATTAATGTATGATCATTTTTATTGAACATACCTACATAATATTGAAAAAACTCTGAAACATACCTATTTTAAAAAGAAAGTTAAAATAATTGGAGTGAGTGTAATTTTACAATATTTGATATAAAAAATCATATTGCTATGTTTACGAGAGTCAATATTAGGTGTTATTCAATTCTTTATAAGAGTTTACGCTTATATTAAAATTTAACATTATTATCTCAACCCCATATAGTGACAGAATATTCGCTTCTGAAGCTGTGTTAAGAGTACGAAACCCACGTTTGGCAAAATCACGTGTTATTCTTTTCAATAGTACCAATGTGATTGTATTATGAATGGGGCCAAGATTCACATCATATTAATAATATATACAAATATTCATAATATAAAAATTAAATCGATGTTTTTCGCCGTCTATAACAAAACCATTGGAATAACCAAGAAAGATATTTCTTCAAAGATTAATTGATCATTCAATTTAATTCCAGTAGAAACAACTAGAAATATCCGGCTTTTCTGCCAGTAATTACTATTGTAATAATTATTGCGTTTTTATTTCAATTGAAGTAAACGGAAACTGTAAAATCACACCATTCATTTCAATGACTATGTACCTTCTTTCTTTTTGTCGACGGAACTTATAAACACAGTAATGCGTACTTTATATTTTTATGTTTGTTTATGGTTGGTTGGGAATGACAGAAAGTAGCGGGAAATTCTCGAAAAATGGCGCTAAAATGCAAATGTCCCAGGGAATCGTTAGTCGCAATCTGACTAGCATAATGGACGCTAATGTTTTTCCAGGGCATTGAGACACACTCACTTTGCATTTGTGTGGTTTGCCTATACAAATAATTGTATACCCCCACACTCTTTTTGAAGATATTTTATTACACTGTTTATTGCCCATTTGGAGGAAAATTTCTTTTTTTCCTTTTAAAAGAATCCATTATAGGCATGCATATTTCAATTAAACTAGGCATAAGATTTTATTTACGTAGATAAGTACCTACCAATACACGTCAACACAATACTAGTTTTAAATAATGACAATAATAGTGCCTTTCACATTGTCGTTAAAGCTGTTAAAACTTGCAATTTGATAAAATTGAAATTTTACAGGGTGAGTTAAATGTTTCTTCAAGTCTGTAAATAACTTATTAATCTAAGTTACAGGTAGTAAAAGGCTTGTCATCATTAAGCATTAGTAATGGTACTGGTGTGATTAGTATGTAAATAAAATGAGACATATTTTGTTTACTACATTTATTTGGTGTATATAAATGAATAGAGAATAGTTATAATAAAAAATAATTTAAATAAAATTCTCACATTGGAGGTCTTGCATCTCGACAACAATGTTTTGATAAGATAAGTGTTGTTTCTAATGACTCAATTTAAAGTAATATGTGGATGTACAGTAATTCATTTTTGACATTTTTTAACAATTGACATTTTAAAAGGTGGCCGCCAATATACCTAAACATAAAGCACACCGCCTGGAATGAGATATTTTATATATATTTGTATGGATACATATTTTTTCTAGTAGGTATGTAGTATGTACTTACTTTACATGCCTACGTACATGTATTTTTTAAATTTAAGTATCCAATGTGTCACAAAAATTCCCATTGATTAAGAAAAATTAAATTAAATTGGACTATAATTAATTCCAATGCGTGTTTTTTTTATATAAAAAAACGAAGAACACTGAATTATATTTTTTGTCTACTTTTTTGTTAATCTAGTTCTAGTGCCTTATTTATTAAGTACTGATAGTCGTAACATAAAATTGAGCTAATACTCTTATACCGTAGAAATATGCTCTGGCTTTGAATAATATTATTAATTTGTTGTGCCGTTCTTCGGCTGAAAGAGTAATACAAAAAAACCTAACCACGAATCCGATTATGGTTTCATAATATAATAATATTATACCTAATTATTATAACTACTTATGAGTTACGGCATGATATAAAATATGGAATATGTAATATTTTCATAAAGAATATATACATTGTGACAGTAAGCTGCGAAGTTAACAGCCTAATAAAGATTATTACCCATACGAAACTCTGCCTCATTCGGTTACATAATGCTCACTTATCTACGACTGTACTCTGTGATGTCCTCTTATCTAGTGTAATGTTTACGATATGAGCGGGGAAATCTGCGTTTTATTCACTCTTTGGATCTCTCTAACAGCCAAAGTTTCCTCTTCGAGAGGGGAAAACTTACTCTCGCCCTATTTATTAACTGTAGTCAGAGTAATTCTTACAATTCGTAACGATCGGTGATGGCGAAATAAGTTACATAATTGTACGCCAAGCAGTTTTGCTTACTAAACTGTAGACATATCGATTTTTTTGTATTGAAAGACTATGTATTTTATAATTAAATTACCTGTTATTCAACACAGGATTTTTCATTGAAAATACATCATTTTGGAAAACCTCAGAAACATGTCTTCGAAACAAAAACCTAGAAAAAATATTGAACCGAGTGGGATTTGGGTTCACATCATTCACTGTCGTTGTCAAATCAAATCAAATCAAATTTATTTATTTTACATATAATGAACATAACAAATTACAAATTCAAAGCGTTCACGACATGACATAAAATGTGTTAAAAAATTTTAAAATAAAAATACAGAGAAATGTGACTTAATAATACAATAAGTAATAAAATAAGAAAACGGTAGGTACTGTTCGGTTATACGGAATACAGCGGAAAACACATTTTGAAAATACCCGATATACTGGATTATTTGTTAGTTTGGGTTAGTTTAGGTTAGGTTAGGTTAGGTTAACCTAACAAATAATCCAGTTTATCGGCTATTTTCAAAATGCGTTTTCCGCTGTATTCCGTATAACCGAACAGTACCAAGAAAACTAATAAAATAAAGCAACAAAAATAAAAGTAGATGGAACCACACAGAGTGAACTATCGATAGACCATATCTCAAAAACTTATAAAACAACGTCCACCGAAATTCACTCTCACGTAAGTGGAATATATCAATATCCGAAGCGATTTCATTTAACATGGTTATTGCCCTCTCAATTGGCATCACTAATGGTAGGTTAATTATGCACCTTGGGAGAACAAACAACGGATGCCCTCGATTCATAAGGTAATTATCAGAGACACACAAGCCAACACCACAACACAACGACTGCCTTTCATCCAATACTCTATCCATTTATGAAATAACTACTCTATTTTAATGTATTTTTAAATTTACCAAGGAAAAAATGCCAAGCTTTTATTTAAAGTATTTAAATCTGGTTGGTGCCCTGGTTTATAGAATCTCCTTTGAAGAGAAATGAGCTTAATCTGATACTGAGCCTAAGAACAGGACACACAATGAGTAAAAAAAATGATGTCGTCTTGTGATGTTTTGGAAGACTTTGCACATAATATAGCAGTACAATTCCCTAAATATGAACGACACAAAGTACAGCTGCGACTTGCGGATATCGTTGAGAATGTCGACGAATTGAAAAGTTCCCTGGTGGTGGGTAAGACGGAAGAGCTTGGCAAAATTGTTAAGTTATTTAACAAAATTGGAGTGAGGACCTGATCGGCGGATCCTCCTCTAGATGAGAATAAATGAAGCCTCGGTAAAATCATTAAAAAAATCAAGATTACGATATTGCTAACATGATTATTTATGGCAGCACATAATATTAGTACTCACCCGAACAGTGCATGACCCCACTAGGTCCAGCTTTTTTCTAATATTGAACTTTTCCCCCCTAAAAATCCATATACATATATGCGGCTCTCTGGTACCTTTGTTATCCTGTTTCCTTGACAATTTGGCTCTTCTCACTCGATAAACTGCCGACCCCTGGCCTAGGTGTAGCTCGCATAGATAGCCCAAATTCTTAAATATCGACATTCACACTTAAAGCAGGATATGTATATATGGTATTTTTAAATGTTTTTTATTGATGTAATAATAAAATAATTATTAAACAATGAAGCTATTTATAAAACTTTCTATATTTTTCTAAAACAATTAATTTTTTTTTTAAATGATTAAAAAGCATACTTTTCGTTTAAATATCTGTCTCCGAAATACTTAATAACGTTGTCCCAGTAATAAAATTAACAATTATCATTACAAAATGTAAATAAAAAACGACATTCCGAGATAGTCTCACAAAAGATTTTAACTGTTTCTTTTGTACGATTGCGATTACATTGATTATTGAAGTTGGAGAACTAATGTCGTGGTTCTTTTGTTTTTCTCATTCTATCTCTCCTCCTTTGTAGAAGACTTCTCTCTCCGTTTTTCTTGTAAATCCAAAGACCAGTGGCGTGGAATTCTACTGAGCAAATATGCTTATTTATAGTATTTGCAAGGATTATACTATTGATATTTTAAATTTGGAAACATATTCAAATTGTATTTAATGGAATGTATACAACCTAGTACACATTTCTCGCTCTTATAAAGGTCTTTGTAGCGGTTTGTGAAGAGATTATGACAAATCATCGCTCGAGGATTGGTTTGTCGAATAGACCAAATGTTCAGGAGACGAAAAACAAATTTCATAATCCTATATTTAAATACATGGAGATATTTAAATTGTTATTTTTACAGCCTATGCATGATGTATTCATTACCATTACAAAGTAATTTAAAGAAAAGTATGGTTCTAGTCCATTTAGATACAAAAAAGATTCTGCATTAAAAGGTTGATTTCGACAAAAACGGATATTCGACAAACCAATCTTATAGTGACGAAATGGTGAAAGAGCTGTATACCTTTTCACATGTGAAGGTAGGACAACTTCGATGAGCAGGCCATGTCTCAAGGATGTAAGATAATCGACCAACTTAGTGGTTTGAAATTATCCGGAAAATATGAAGGTCAGCAGTCCTAGGCTGAAGTATTTGAAATATGTAATAAAAACATTGCATCATCCGCTACGAGAATGGCAAGATACAAGATCTTCCGATAGATAGAAGGAAATGGGAACATTTTCTGGGTGTTATCAAGCCCCCCCACATTCAGTTGTAGTGCCGATAATATAATAACGAAATAAATGTAATAATAATAATTAATATATCAACACATTTAAATGCTTACAGCGCTTGCTTAAATGACACCAAAAAGTTAAATTTTGCCTCGGATAATAATTACTAATACTTTACCCTTGTGGTGTATACTGCGCACAAGTCACTGGTAAGGGCCCCTTTACAAGTAGCGGCTAATCACACTTTTGTTTTCCAATCGTCTCGAACGATTATTACCTTGTTATTCGGATTTTCTCTCCCTCTCTTCTTTGGATTCATCTCATTCATTTTGTGTCTTCAGAATAAAGTTAGTTACGTTCAGTTTAGGGGGTAAGAGGTGGTTGTCTTTCTTTTACGATTTTATACAGTGACATGTACGAATTCAGGATTTTTTAAACCGAATATTTATTTATTTTCAACAATTCATCTTGTTACTTTTTTTTCCGACCATGTCCGATCCTAATAACATCATATGGGCGTCCACATAGTGGAGGTTTGTATTAACAGATTTTGTTTTTACGAGAAATGGATGTCAGCCACTTCCTCAACCTATTAAGTCCATACTCTGACTCATACACAAATTGAAAAACAATATGTGTACTTGCCAGACCCAGGATTCGAACCTGGGACCCACGACACTATAGGCCGACGATTAAGCCGCGAGGTCATCGTGGGTGTGTAAGTTATACCACATATAATATTAGTAGGTAGATATATATTATAGAAACAATATAGCTAACTAGATAATATGTTACTGCATGAATTAATTTATTTTGTACCATAGTTCAAGCTTTCATACTTCCAAAATCTTATATTATCTATTCTTCTTATATATTATATTCTCTTATATATTATATATTTGTCTTATTTCTGAAATAATAAATAAATAGAAAAGGTTAGCGTACGTTTTTATAGGTACACACATAAGCGTAGGTAATAAATAATATTTAACTAATTATATATAAATTCAATCGTTGAGACATTATTAATTGAAATGTAAACGAAATATTTTTGCCTTTGCGAAATCAGTCAGATCTAGTCCTTCCTTAATATCCTTCGCCTCATTACTGAAGATAATGATCATTTAATTTACAAGAATTGACAATAATTTTCTTCCGTCTATATTCTATAGCAATCCTGTACTGATCTTGTTATTGTTGATTCAGTCGTTTTCCCTGTGCTTTCGCTCTATCTGGAAGACGAATATTTCATCGAAATCTCTATAGTATAATATAATATTTAAATTACTATACAATTCTATGATTGAATTCGAAAAACAAATCTTTACAATCAATCATTGTTCCACCACGAAAGCGACGATAAAGCGTACATTTAGTTTATATTTAATACACCAAGAATGATTATTGTAATCATCGTGACAATTGCATTTCCTCAGTCATGTATTTTCGTTAACCGTGTATTACTGATAATTTCACAACTATTCTTCAGAGAGTGTCCGCTCCTTGGTTGGAGAATTTCAATACTAGAAAAGTGAAGACTCTGGTACAAGAGTAAAAATAGTGCATTCAGAAGGAAAGAGGTCAATATCGGATGACTGAAGAACCGACAAGAATAAGACGTCTATGAAGAAATGGATATGGCGTTATGGGGTGGGTTAGAAAAAAGCGATACAGAAGAAAAATTTATTATGTACAATAACAATATGTAGGTACTATTAGTTCGTACATCTGCACGTTAGTATTTTAGTGTTAGAACAGCGCGGTGGCAATATAAAACTTAGATTCGGTTCTGTTTATTTTTTGTTATACAACCGTTGTTAAAGCATTAACAAGTTTTAATCTAAAACAATAAATAAACAGTCATCTCACTCAAAAAATGCCACTATTACAATGAACACGAAAGCCTTAAAGTATATTACCTTTCTGTGAGAATTAATTTGGATGTTTTTACTAAAAAGGAGAAAAACTAATATTTTCTTGTTTATATTATTAATTATAATGATGGCATTGGAATAATTATATGTTGATTATTAACCAATAACTATTATTACTATGAGTTTATAATATGTATTCACTTTTCTTTACTTATATAAAACAACACAATATGTTTTCAACTATTCTGAAGGTCTAATTTTTCGTACTTTTCGGTAACTATAAATTCGATTTATTTATTCGCAAATAAAATGGTTAATCACTTTTCACAATATCGTTTTTTCCTGCGTTTAATATTTTATCACCGTATCTATTAATCGACTTTTAATCAATAGTATCGTATATAATTATTCTATATCTCGTTGATAATATATTTATTCGGTGCATTAAATAATAAAACGTATTTTTTTAATTATTTTCATAAGCAGTGATATAAATTACTAATATGAATTTATTTCAATCAATCTTTTCTTAACTTAAAATATTACAGAAACTTTTTTTTATTCAACGAATAATTAACAAGTTTTGGGAATGTAACATTCCTTTATTGAATCCTGTTCACTATTGTTGAATAAAAAATAGATTAATAAATTATTAAGTACAAATACGTTACCACTAATATTTGGAGAGATCTTTACATCGTTAGTAATAATGAATGTCATTAATACCTTGATTTAAGGCACAAATGTCGATTCCCAAAAATTAACGCAATTTGTGGAGTACTTCGAAATGTAAAATCTACTAGTTAATTTTATCGTAATTAGATATGATGCTGAATTGTTAAATTTGTGTAGTATATTTGTTTCAAAGACTTTTTCTAATCTATATATTTATTTCAAATCATGTATCAGCAATCAATTTATAAATTTTAGTAGAATAGTCGACATAGATCAGTGTTCCTACCAAGTAATATAAATTGGTAAAAAAAATCTACTTTCATATTCTA
The DNA here is from genome assembly GCF_057557595.1 of Rhyacophila brunnea. Classification (NCBI taxonomy): domain Eukaryota; kingdom Metazoa; phylum Arthropoda; class Insecta; order Trichoptera; family Rhyacophilidae; genus Rhyacophila; species Rhyacophila brunnea. The sequence goes on from NW_028233350.1 coordinate 24,241,376, forward strand.
TAGGTATTTTTTGTCCTAAAAAAACATTGTCGACCTCAAAGGTTTTCTTTATACACATTTAATACAATCGTTTCGCTAGAATATATTATTTTGTTTTCCTGTTGTCTGGCAGTGGCGTGCATTACTAAGATAAATATGGCTTATTTCGCCTTTTTAATAATATATTACACTTCATACATAATTTCAAAATACTTCAGATATATCTACTAAAAATTTTATTTTTGTTTTTGATGATTGTTTGTTTTTTAAGAACATTGTATTATAGATATCCCATGTTTGAAGTACCGAACCGCCCCAAAATTTCAATAGAATTTATTGTCGCCACATAAACACATGTCTTAAAGATTCCAACCCTCGGGGTGTACCTACGAGAAATAGGCAAAAAATGTAGTGTGACAGACATACCTAATATAAAAATATTGCAGAATTTAGCTTATCTTTTTATATTAAAGAGTAGATGAGATTCCTCCCGGACTTGTGCGGTTGTCATTATTTTATTTGAATAACACAAAAATAAAAATGTCTACGCATTTTATATACTGTGCTAGATCGGTCGTGTGCATATAGTGACGGTTTACGTCGATGTAGGATTGGTTTGTCGAATAGACCAAATGTAAAATGTTCAGTAGATGAAAAACAAATTACATTATCCTATATTTAAATTCATGGAGGTATTTAAATTGTTGTTTTTAGAGCATATGAATGCTGTTTTCATTACAAAGCAATTTAAAGAAAAGGAAGGTTCAGGTCCATTTAGATACAAAAAATCATTCTGCATTAAAAGGTCGATTTCGACAAAAACGGATTTTCGACAAACTAATCCTATTTATAGCGACGATTCGTTACCAGAAAGGCGGTAAGTATACCCGGAGGAAAAGGGAATACCTAGACGGTCGAAACATAGATGGCTGGACTACGCCACGATAGAATTAAAAATGCTCAGTCAACCAGAAAGCGTCGACGCTGGATCGTGCAGGATTGACAATATTGGTCTATCTGCCGCCAAGCTGTTGGGCCTATCGGACCGTCCGACCTGGTCGCCACAAAGGCCAAAACGTAAAGATCTCTTCACCAAGATTGTTCGGCAATTTTGTATTAGCTATTGTTGCTTACTACAATTTTTAATATTGCCTCTACGTGCTCCTTTTTATCATGAGTACTCTTAACCTAAAGTCATGTGAATTCAGTCAAAGCACAATTGAGTGCATGGCGACCTTAATATTGGGTAACTGCTCCTGAGACATTCCCGGTCATAAAAAAATATGCTTCACACCAAACGTAGGGTCCCGTGATACGCCCGATTAAGACCGGGTGTGGTTTGGCGGGACCATATTAACAATATCACAATATCTGCCGCCAGGCATCTTTAAGTTATGTACCTATGTGCATAATGCCAATTATTCATTAACAAGACGTACGATTATGTACAGAATACTCGTAATAATAAATTAGTTTATGGGCAGGTAATGGGTATTATTATCTCATTCACTCCCTCTTCATGCAGTACGCCACTGATAAGAGCTGTATGCAAAAGAGTTAGGGTTGAAATTTGCATCACAAAAAATAGCGATGTCTTTTAATTAAAGCTGCAACCAAAGGGGTAATAAGGTTTCTTAATTCAGAAAACTCAATTAAAATTATCGTCAACCCTTGAGTCTGTAGCGAAACACGATTACATTCGAAGCTTTACAACCGCTGGTTGCCAACGGCTGAGGTGACACAATTGCTAGAATTTGGCGATATGTTTAAATTTTCAATCACTATACTTAGTGAAGCAATTTTAGGACTATAAGAATAAGCCGTTTTATTTTAATTGTGTAATAAAAATAAGGGTACAATAATAATTCGATAAATGCTTCATACCAAAAGGGGGTATCCAATGAGTATTTTAGAGTAGGTATCTATTATGAACGGCCCCACGATGGCCAAGCAGTTACCGCGTCGGTTTATAATGTCGTGGGTGCCCGATGCAAATCATGGGTCTGTCAAATACACATATTGTTTTTTAATGTATATTTGGACTCAGAGTTTGAAGCTAATAGGTGAAACAAGTGCCTAACATCAAATTCTCGTGAAAACAAAAATCTGTTAATACAACCTTCACCCTGTTTAATCCCATATGATGTTATTAGGATCGGACATGGTATAAAAAATGTATGATGTATATGTAGTTATGGTGATTTAAATATATAAAATAACATACGAAGCTGTCAAAACTAAGCGTTTCTAAGTTATCATTATTTTTAAAATATAATATTATGACAATTTATACAGAGTTATATTGACCTGACTGATGTTTTCTAAATTTTTACCTCCGTGTGTCTCCTTTTTACACAATGGTATAATTTTTGTTTCGCCATGTTAATTTTTTCAAAAGTTATAAGAGATTCTAATAAAAAAAAATTACTTCATCACCGAGTGGTTGGCAACTTACACAAATACATAATTATATAAAAAAAAAAAACGTGCAGCCTCTCGTGAGTAGATATTTTAACATGTTTATAAACATTATTTACATGCGTGCGTATTTAGTTTCGTGGTAGTAGAAACCAACATAGTATCTCCTTTTTGACAGCAACATTGACAATATGCGAACGTAGACAATGGGCAAAATATATATATATATATAAAAGAACTAAATTATAAAGGACGACGGCAGGTTTGATATTTCCAGATATTTTTCTATCCGCCTAAAAATGTTTGCAAAGATTAACAAAGGACACGTCGATTTATACAAGCTTTCGTTGTTACTATTGAAAATAGTTGAAAAAAAATCAGACGTCATCTTTTTAATTTAATAGTTATATATAATAATAAAATATATGTGTTACGACGAGCAGAAGAGGTTTGCACCTGTCTTATACATATGTATGTAGCAATTTATTCGAAATAGCAACCTGGAGTGCGCTGCGACTGTTTATTGAGTACCTATACCATGGTATCCAAAAGAGCCATTCTTATATATTTTTTGGGCAATTTAAACCACTTACACAACTCTCTGTTCGATCTAAGGCCACGCACAGGCCCGACAGCTAACCACAGTCACCGGTAGTTGTCGTTCAAATGTCTGAACGTCACATACAAACAGTACTTAATACCTACATAATACCTAGTTCGAACCAACATATATCTTAGTGGCGGAGCACACTGCAAGAAGCCGTGCGACGCGCGAACGTTACGGGGGACCTAAACGGCACTTGCTTTTTACGCATCTCGCGTATCGTATGGCCATTCACAGTGTGTTTGGCTTCTTAGGCGAGCAATATTCGACATTTATAATTATCAAAACATAAATGAACAAACAATTTATATTCAATGTATTATTGTTCACATACATGTATATATATTATATACACTTCATGGCACTAAAGATAAATGACGGCAGAGCAAGTTAAGATTTCTTTTTATTTTCTAAATTCTTTCTTTAAGCACGAAGGTGCAAGGTTGCTACATCAGTCCGTGCAGTTTCGTTTCGGGACAAGAAAGTATGGCACTAAAATATTTTCATTCTGATACGTTTATAGCGTCGTGGAAGATGGCCGTGCACTGCATATACATGACGGGCGGAGATCGAGTAACTCAAACATGGTCTGACTATGCTTGAGAAAATGTACAATCCGGAATGCGTAAAGGTGGCTTTGGATTTAGTGGTTGTGTCTGTGCGTGGCCTAAATGACATTCATTTTGTACTGTCTTGTTGTACAAATGAATACCATCTTTACCTTATTATTTAGACTTACTAATTTAATATCTTTATTAAACGTACATTTCAATACATATTTACATATCTAATTTGTTTACAGGTATTTGATTAAATTAATTTTCCTACGCCACAACACCAACTGTAACAGTCGTCGCGAGCTGTCTCGATGCAGCGGTGTCCGTAAAATATTCTCGAGCCAAAGTTTAAATTTGTAACGAAGCGAATCACAAATTCGTTTGCATAAATTACACATTGGCTTTAATTGGCCACGCGAATTCGGCGACGCGACATTTGCATACAATAAAGGCATAAAGCCGCAACAGAAGCTCCAGACGAGATGTGCCCTATTCCCACATCCACCCTGCACTCCAATAGCGTAACATCTTCTTATTTGATCGTGGTATATTCGAAATATATCACAATAACTTTATTTCACATTATATCCGAGTTCTTTAGTCGAGTCCACGCAACGATACGTCTATTTCTGTCCCAAATACGTGAAATAACACCACAAATTTTCTCTAACAGTAAAAAAAAAAAAAAGTCGCCTGCGGCTCAATTTTGCTTACAAATATTAAATTTTTTGGTACTGTTCGGTTATCAGGGATACAGCGGAAAACACATTTTGAAAATAGCCAATAAACTGGATTATTTGTTAGGTTAACCTAACCAAACCTAACCTAATCTAACCTAACCCAACCTAACCTAACCCAAACTAACAAATAATCCAATATATCTGGTATTTTCAAAATGTGTTTTCTGCTGTATTCCTTATAACCGAACAGTACCAATTTTTTTAATATTATATAAATGTCGTGCGATGCAATTCTTGAGTATTGTTTATCGATTACTCAACAACTCCATAATTGAAGTGGATGTAAGTATTAAAAAAGCGCCACACCGCCTTTAACCTTAGCGATAAGTAGGGGGGCGACAAAGATTCTGCCATGGTGCAGACTGTTTACAACGGTATAAATATATACCTACTTACTATTTTTTTTAAATTCGTATATATATAAGACAATTGCCTTATGCGAGGATAATATATAATATCTCAATAGTTGAGTCAATAATATACTATCACACAAACCCTATATACACAAGACTATATCCAGGGCGTGGCACTTAATTGCGAATTACGGTAGTAGTGCTAGTTATTTATTATCTTCGAATGCTATGCAGTAATCTATTCGCAATAAATTAAAAATTTTGATCACTTATTATCATTTATTTCAATATGTAACAATCATAATTTTCTACAAACGGTTTAATTATGATATTTCATTGGAAAGGAAGTATGAGCAATAACTAGCACTACCTTCGAAGTTTATAGTTTCGTGTCACGACCTGCCTATAGATACACTTGTGAGTTGTCAGTAAAACTAGAATCATCAATTTAATTTATTAAGACATGACATTTAAAACCCCCAAATATATGGCACGCATAAGAATTGTATATAACTGAGATCGTTGTGAAAAACAAGTCCCTAGCCAGGATCCCCGTTGAATCACAACCAGGACCCAAAATGTCCCACACTATTAGAAGACATCGACACGATTTTATTTGAACGATAGATTATAATACTTGACAAAAGTGGAGTAGTTAAGAAAAGTTAAAAATAAAATATATCAATAACCTAAAGGAATATATAAATAATTACAAGATAAAAAGAACTTTTTATATACCACGTTTTTAAATTTTCTGTTGAATCATAAAAACTTGACAATTCTATGTACTTATTAATAAATACTTTTTTTGTACTTGATAGAAATACTGAATAAATATTATAGAATACCGAAATGTCATTTTGACATTTCATATTGATTTCCATAGTAACGCAGGTATATATTAATAATTTAGTTGCTAGGACCCCCTTAGAAACCAATTATAGTGAGTAGTAAATATTACTTTTAACGATTTTTTTCCGAAACATACAAAACAGAATTAACTGAAAATGAATTCAATTCTGCTTAAAGATGGCCGAAAGTATTAAAAGAATGCATTGTCGTCGTGTTCTGATATATTCTAAAAGTTTCAAATGTCTAGCTAGTCGGAAAGTTAGTTAAAAATCTTCAATCGTCCAATACAAATCTTGGACAAACAAGAAAAAAATTGTACTGGACACACAAGAAAAAGTCTTTACCGGACAAACAAGAATACGAGCTAATAAAAACGTGGTAAAAAAATAGGAAAAGCAACTAGGGGTGAAAAAAATGTTTCCAACAGTAAAATGTTATTTCTAGTATATTTGGACACATTATTTTATGAATTTTGTTTGTTACTTCGCCCTTTTTTACCTGCATCAATGTCTTAAGAGTGAGAAAACTCAAAAACTCGACCAGAAACCCAATGTAGTTGTTTATAATGTATCTATGCTTATTGCGTATTGACTGATATTAATCTCTTGATCACCTAACAGTTTAAAGCAAGTATTAAAATTATACCACTACACGTTATGTTATAAAAATCTACGTTAAAGATATCGTCAGTCACGGTACGCCACTGGCAACCTGTACACAAATCAAGAAGGCAGTGACAATTGCGAATAGGATGATTTTATTTGCAAAGTGCTCGAAAACAGACTCGCGAAAACAGGTTACTTGTAAATATTCAAGTAGATTTCTACCAGAATAATCTACCGTGACGTCACTGTTACGACCACCACTGACTCAATTCAGTTAATAGAAGTTTACGAAGTTATACTTCTTTTGGCGCGTTTGGAAAATCAGATCAGAGTGTATTTTTGGCGTGTGACATGTAACACATAATTTATTTTTTCACACGGAAAAAAACGCACTCAATTGGATTCGAAGCACCGATTGTTCGGTTATCAGCCGAACGCACTACCTTTACGCAACAGTATGATACTGCAATCGTGACGATTATACAGTATAATATTATAGTTTAGAATTGTTCCGTTGCCTAGGCAGCGAATTTATTATTGTCGGCCATTTGCAATTCCTTACGTAAACAAACTATTAAACGTCATAGTGGCAGTTGTTACTTTAAAAATAAAAACAACGATAAAAAAATATATAATTTAGCAATATAAGTTAACGTGTATAGAAATAAACCAACGGCGTTCCAATTAGCGGTCCTTTTTCTTGAGTGTGTAATTTAACAAGATAATTAAGAGCTATTCGAAGAATCTAGGTTATCACAAGTTTTGTTTTTGTTTTGTTACGCCAAAGAAGTATAACTTCTAACGCGCGTACATAAGTATACACACCGATTTTTTTTTAATCAAGATTAAAAAAAAGAATTACAAAGCTTTCTCGGTAGAATTCGAGTGTTATGAAAATAAAATGAATACCTTTAAAGGTTTGACATGTTTTAATGAGCATCCACAGTGACATAGTTGGTAACGGGTCACAGATTGCATCCCGTGACTGGAAAAAAATACTTATGTTGTTTTTAATGTTAGTTTGATCCAGAACAATATCAAAATAGATTGGGTGAAAGGCTAATAACAAATCCTTGTAAAATATGTCTATCAATAAAACATCCATCACGTGGAAACATGCGTGTTCAATAGGTCGTATTGCATCTATATTTCCTGCGATTTATCAAATGTGTATTGATTAAGATAGTTATAATAATTAACTAGGTAACAATTATTAGCAGTATTGTAGGTATCCTTTTTACTATAGGTATATAAACCATATCATAATTTTCCATTCCACTTAAGTGAGGTGATTTTCGACGATCATATTTTAAATATAATTAGGTTACCTCATTCGGTGGACTGCTCACTAGAGCAGGGGGGGGCAAACTGCGGCCCGCGGGCCGCATGTGGCCCGCCGGGTATTTTTTGCGGCCCGCCATCATTAATTGTACTTCTGATTACGAATAACTTTTTTATATATATTTTTTTTAAATATTGACAATAGATTAAAATTTGAAGAATTTGTTGTTTCGTAAATGTATTATCTCAGTACGTCTTCTTTGCGTCTCGTCTCACACTATGTAACCACTATTTTCTACGTTGAACATCGATTTCAATAGATATTGATAGTGTGCCGACAGAGCTACAACTTGAGATTATTTATTGATCTGCAGTGTGACACTGATTTAAGAGAATTGCATCGTCGTGAAGAAATCTCCGAATTTTACAATGCCCTTAATTCAGACAAATTCCACCAACTTAAAGATTATGCAAGAAAAATGTTCGTTATTTTTGGATCAACCTATATATGTGAACAAACATTTTCGATCATGAACCTCAATAAAAATTCTTTACGATCAAATATCTTCGATGCCCATTTACAAGCAGTTTTGAGAATATCAACTACAACATTAACACCTGAATTCAAAAAAAAAATGTTCAAAAATGTACAACAGTTTCATTCTTCTCATTATTTTTTTTGTAATGTTTATTTTTCGTGATAATAAATAGTGTATATCTAAAAATGGTATTTTACTTGCGGCCCGCCGCTCATTTTGAATTCTTGAATTTGGCCCTCCATCCAAAAAGTTTGCCCCCCCCCCCCTGCACTAGAGTGACGTCCCGTGGAGGTAGGCAGATTGAGCGTCGCTTGGGGGCGGCAGTTACTCGAAGGGCGGCAAATCGAGGATAATCATTTGGTATATATAGAAATAGCTACCAACTTAAACTTGGTAATAACGAAAATATCCTTCCATTAAAAATTCAGCTTACTGGTTGGAAACAAAATGTATTAACATAAAAGGTTCAATAAGACTGTATTTTTTTTTGTCGGGTTCGCGATATCTAGTTTACTTCCGTCTCCCTTCGACGTCCTTGGTGACCAGAAACGACACGTTCGCGGATGATGAAAAATACTGCATAAAAATGTGGCGGCATTTTGTCTAGGGATGTCACTGGCTCACTATATTAGTATACTCGAATTCTTTATGTTATTATGTATGCATATTTTTTAAATATTTTCTTAATAATGTCTTTTACGAACTATTATTAAACTAAGTGGAATAAGAACAACATGTTCTGTTTTATTTTAATTAGTTTACATTAACAAAATACACTTACAATAAAAAAAAATATATAATACTCGTTCACGACTACTTGGCATCCGGAACATTCTTCGTCCACAATTCTACCCGACCACAATAAAATACCCCCCCCCCCACTCTTCACACAATTCGTCCCCTCAAAAATTCTTCGCCGCATATTATGTTTAAAAAATATTTTTGATAAATGTGACATCATTTACAATGGCATTCATTATTGCGCATTGTTTAAAAAATTTAATTGTAAAAAAACGTGTATTGTATATGTATAAATAAATATGGTATAAAAGGGTGATTTGAAAGTGACTGTAAGAGTACAGACAGATTTAACCCAATCGTCGGGTAATGGCCTTTTCATTACACAAACTAAGCATTTAAAATATTACTCAATTATGTAATGCATTTGTTTTATATTTGAATATGTAATTCATATCGGTGATATTATGCTGAGAAAGTGACTAACATCCATTTCTCGTAAAAGAAAATTCTGCCCATATGATCGATTTTCTTAAGATCGGACATGGTCAAAAAAATAATTCATATCTTAGTTATGTGAAGGCGATATTCTTAGACCTGTGTTATTTAACGATTTCTTTTTTTATTTTGGGGTTCCAATAAATTTAATAATATAATAAATAAATTAAAAGTATTTAGTAAAGTATAGTTTTTCTGATAATATAATGACTTACGTAATAATAATGTAATCCGGCTTTCAGAAATAAATCGTGTTTCTATGTCAGTAATATTATTTTGTTGAACACCGGAAAAATACTCATGCGCTCAATAAATCCTGTTTTTAATATCGATACCTGATTCTCACAAAAGCCTTTTTCAATATTCCTCAATAAAGTCTGACTGTATGTGAAATGGGTGTATTACGGAGACCTGTTGTCGGAGAGGGATGCAGAAAATAATATCACCCTGGGCTGTAGACAGGAATATAGAAATAAAATTTCATTCTTGTGAAACGGTGTCCGTTTTTCTTGTTTACCGTTTCCTTGCACCGGCTTTTGAGATAGTTTTTTTTTTACTTTTGAAACTAAACAAGTCGCTAGGAGAATTTATAATACACATGAAAATATCGTTTTACCACATCTACAGGTGCGCATAAAAGTGAATTTACGTGACATTTACTACAAGAAATGAAAAATGCAATTTAATCCATTTTACTAACATTTTAAAGTATTTTAATTGGAAATGGGACAACTGGACGCCAGGACAATTGGACGCCGCACTGTTGTAGACACGTAAACAGACCGTAGACGATGAATTATTTTAAACAGTTTCTATCTACTACTTAGTAGTTTTAATTCATTTTACTCTTAATATAATGTTTTTATTGCGGATTGAGAATTACCATGCCTAAGGCTTTATATAAAAATAAAAATAAAACTATTTTTTCGTTGGAACTTAAACATATGCACAATTAAATCATTATTTACGTGTGAATATTTAAATTCTCACCAACTTTAAATCATAATATAATAATTTAAATATAAATAACAATATTAAATATTTTTTTTAAGTACTTATAAGTACCTAACGTCTATTTATTTTCGAATTGCGTGGCGTCCAGTTGTCCCGGCGCCAAATCGTTCTAGACCCATAAGATTATATGTTTTTGGATGATTTTAAATTTTAGTAAAATGTTTGTAAATTCTCAACAAACTAAAATTTAAAAACATTCCTGATTTACCACAGAATACCAACCTTACTGACCTGCCCTGAGAATTGATGTTTTTAGACTTATCAACATATTCACGCCATACACGGAATTAGTCAATACATGTATCATAATATTCAAAAAAGACTTATTATTAATTCAAAATAAATAATAAAATTATTGTTTTTTAAACTTTTTTTATTAAATTTGCGTTCATTTGAAAAATCAGGATTTAGAGAGAGGAAAGATAGGATAGCTGGGATTTAGGATTAGTTTTATCGTTAAAATGTTGATTAATAAGTACTATCGCAATCCCGAAGCAACGTTTTTATTTTTTAGAAAGTCATGTTTAAATTAATTTTAAAAAAAAACAATAAAACTATGAATTAGCTATTTAAAAAATCATGTATCTAGTACATTCGACATAACTTATACAAGTAAGTACATTTTAATTATATAACAGTTGGTTTAATAATTGTAAATCTTTAAACTCAAAAATGCTTTTAATGTTTTAAATACGTATTAATAATTTAAAAAAAAACGCTAAAATTTAAATCATCAGTAAAACATGTATTGTATTGCAACTACCGTATTCTGTCACTAGACAGTATACTACACGCCCCATTAAATAACAAAAATATACGAAATATATTCTTAAATCATGATAATAAATAATTGAAATTCTACTGGATCAAAATAATACTATATTATATAAGTAATTGAAATAAAAACAAAATAAAGTGAATTAATTGTGTGAACAAATATAATTAAAAACGATATTATTTATTTATCCTCCCATCCGCTGTATTCAAATTCATCTACAAACTACAACTACCCCTTTTCAATGGAGCAATATTTGACCGGTGGACAAATGAAAAATATGATATTGCATATGACGACGCATGCCGACGCACTCCAGCGTCGCGACGCCATGTGAATAAGACGTCCGGCGTCACGTGACGTCACGAATCGGCGTACTCGATTCACTTTCCGGTCCATTGCATCGGCATTTTCCCACTGACCTGCCAGCTTTTTTTGTTTATGTCGTTTCATTCATTACTGATTGACGCGTTTTTTACTGATAAAGTTATTGCGCATTACCTCGGAACGAATTCGTTCACTTTTTTCTGGGACATTGTACTATGACTAGGTATAATGTATTTAATAAAACCGTACAATCTCCAAAGCTTGTTATATTTTTAAACTATGATTTAATCAACAGAGAATATACAAAATTAGGGATGTAACATTCGCTATTGAAATACATAATTTGGATCACCACAGAAACATATCATTAATTATGTACCTACATAATATATAATATATATTATGATGTAGGTACATAAATATGGGTAGCGGTCGGAATATCGATGTACATCCATCGTATTCCGTCCAATATTTTTTACTGATCAACTAACCTATTTTTTTACATTACAACGTTTTTATTAGCTCGTATTCTTCTTTGTCCGGTGGTTGTTTGTCCAGTACAAATCTTGCAATCAATTTTTAACTAACCTCCCGACTAGCTAGACATTTGAAACTTTTAGAATATAGGTATCAGAACACGATGCCAATGCATTCTTTTAATACTTTTAGCCATCTTTAAGCATAATTGAATTCATTTTCAGTGAATTCTGCTTTGCATGGAAAGTTATTTCAGAAAAATCTGTAAAAAGTAAAAGACTATTATTGGTTGCTAAGGGGGTGGTTCTAGCAACTAAATTATTAATATATACGTGCGTTACTATGGAAATCAAAATGAAATGTCAAAATGACATTTCAGGATTCTATATTTGTTTGTTTTTTATTTACTTCATATCAAGTACAAGTTTGAGCATAATAATTCAACAGAAAATTTAAAAACGTTGTATATAAAAAGTTTTTTTATCTTGAAATTATTCCTAATACGTATGTTTATGGGGTGTTTCAAATTATGTTTGTTCAGTAACGAATACTTCCTACCAGTCTTAAATCTTGTGCATTATCCATTGAATAAAACAATATTGGCTATTAAAATTAAGTTTAAACTAAAAATTCGAAATAACATCATAAATACTTAGAGAATGTGATTGAGAATATTACCTACTCAAAAAATTATCAAAAAACGTGAATCTCGAATTTGGAATATTAGTTTTCCATAATTTCAAGAATTCTCATTTCTTGAGAAATCATCTATGGAATATGTTACCAATCAGACATAATGTGACATTTCTTTGTTTGAAAATACAATATGTAACATGTAGAAGAAAATTGAATGATTTTATTCTATCATTTGAATGATTATGTTGAATCAACTTTGTTAGGCAACTTTTCGATTTTGTTAGACTTGATTCCAAACGGTTTTAGTTTTGTGAATAATTTATTACACGTCCCATTTCTAATTGAATTTAAATAGAGCGGCTAATTTTTTGTATTCGTATATTTATTAGTGTTCTATTATATCCGTGGGATATTTTTCATTGCCTACATAAAATACATCAATATTTTAAATTGTTCTATAAAAAAGTGAATTCAGAAATCAATTAAAATTTGAAAATTGATTTCAGTTTTAGGGTATGTTTTGGTGACTGTACTATTTTTTAATCTATGTGCTTATGACATAATGTCATGAACTGACAAAACTTAGTAAAACTGTAAACCTTTTTCGAAATTGCCAATTTTATTGTACACTTATAATAAATTGGACAAAGTAACACAGAAATACATAAGTATAATGAAAATTTGTGTAAAGACGGTAAATAAAATGCAATGTCAGCGTATAAAAATTTATTTGGTAATATTTAAGTTAACGTTCAGTAATTTCTTATAATAATAAACAGGCACATGCCTAAAATTAAAGTAATTTTAAATAAATTCAGTAGAAAATCTAATAAATAAATAAATAGTTGTAGTAATTGTTTACATCTCGTATAGATTTAAAATCGTAATATTATAATGAAATTATTAATATCGGTTATAATTAAAAACTAAAGGATTGATCTCACTTCTACGATTGACACCCCAGTCGCGTCGAGGCTCATAGTAACTATCAAAACGCTGATACCTTTGACCACCAGGTCTTACATCCAGATGCACATAATCAGAATCTTCCCTCAATGCGCCGTTTCCTCTGAAGGGCTCTTCTATTCTTGGATCTTCATAAATAGTAATTGTCTGATGTCTTTGCTCTGGAACGGGGACGGGGACGTTATCACTGCGCCTAAAATCAGGAGCAGGGTGAGGATGATGCAGCGGCCTAGGCTCATCGTAATAGTCTCCGTGATATCCTAGAACAGGTCTTGGACGGTAAGGACCCGGACGTTCATGCTGTGCCGGTCCGTGATAATGAGGATTCTCTTGAGCGTGCGCAAACTCACGATTTCTTCCATTGAAGTTGTTGGCTTGCTGCTGCTTGGAAATATCTCTGCGGTCATCGTGATAACGACGTCTGTCATAATCTCGATGGTCTATATTTCTATTGTCGGTTCCCCCGCGTCTGTCGAACTCTCCGTTTCTCACATTGTCGTGTATCTGTTGGACTCCGTCTTCTTTCCTGACGTTGTATCGCTTTCCGCCTTCGTTTCCGAATCTGCCACGATTGTTCTGGAAGTTAGTTCGATCTGCCTCATCGGAGAAATCATCAAAGTAACTGCTGTTATTCGAAGACTCATCTTTATGATAAGAATTATGGAATCCAGCATTATGGTGACCTTTTTTATGCCCTTTCTTTAAATTAACTCCGTTTACTTTTTCTCCAGAATCATGATTATAAGCCTGTCCCCCGTACGTCTTGCTGTCATCAAATATTTTTTTATTCAAGTCCTGGTTGGAATATTGACCCCTGTCTTTTGCGCCGACGAATTGATTGCTTTTGTTGTCAGTCAAAGAATTTTGACTCTCTTTAAGTTTATCGCCATGGTGGCTTTCTTCTCCGAAAGACTGCGCATTCACGGCATTAACGACGTCTTTTTGCTCCTGATTCTCCCGCTCGCCTCCGACTATTATTGCTGAAGGAGTGACTCCGTGCCACAACAATGCACACAATAAAAACAAAACGTCTTTCGAGAAACCCTTAACGATTCGCGCCATATTCAATCAAACATAAACTGTCAACTTGGTCCACTTAAATTATTATAAAATATTCACTTCAATTTATTTATGATTTATCACTGTTCGTGTTCATCAATTTCACCGTAGACCCGCCATGGCAACTCGAGAAATAAACGCGTCTGTAAGAATTCTCCTTAATATATAGCACGTCAAACGTCTCGATTAATTTCACACTGTATTACCAACACAATGATGGGATTCACACCACATCTTGGTGAATAATAGACAACGTGATTGCGAAATTTCCAATAATCAAAAGTAGCGTGACCAAATAGTCTTTTGTGGCGGGTGAAGATAATCGAATTCGTACCTCTTGGCGGGGCCCAGAGGTCAGTTTTCGGCAGAGCGCGGGGGAGCCGATATCTTGGACACGAATCCGGTGTTGACTGAGTCAGCAGCGCAGCGTGGACGGGTGACAGGCTAACCTTGGGCGGAGTCCACTGAACCGTGCTCGCCGATGGAAACCTTCACGCCTGAATGGAGCGCTCGGAACACAGGAATTGCACATCCGTTATGCGACCATCTCTTTTCCTACCAGACAACAACTCGTGTCAGTCATTTTTGAAAACAGAAACACGTAACTTATATAATAATATTTTCAGTCGGTTAAGCATATTAGCTCAATTGTTATTTCCGTAATAAAAACACAATGACGATTGCAGCTTTTGCTATTCAATTCAGCCATGTCATAAACATAATAGTATTGAGTATATCGGTACCTAGTTAAAAAATGATTCTCAAAACAGTGGCGTTACTAGGTAGGTCCCTAATATATCTCGTAAAAGGATTCACGCCACTCCAGAATATTGTGGAATACTGGCCACATTATTAATTGAGACAAAAGAGTTTTTTCCAATACATACCTATATTGTTTAATGTAATAACAAAACACATCCACATTTAAAAAATAACAACTTTTGGGGATCCGATAAATTTTGAAAAAGTATTACAAAAAAAACGATAAAGGGATTCAAATAGGCACTAAAATAAATTTACTCAAGTAGGTAAAAAAATGTACAAATGCACAGTTGACAGACCGTACGTGCCGTTGGGATTATTTTGGGTTTTATTAGGTTTTTAAAAATATAATCACCTTTTCCGTAAGTATAAAATATGCTAATATAAACGCGACCTTCTTCATCTCACCGAACGATCAGTCGAAAACTTCTGGTATAAATGAATGTAAAATGGAATATGATTTTTGTAGAATAATAATTGTAGTGGATTTTTGTAGTATTTTTGCGGGGGGGGCGAATTTTAAGTTCCGCCACTGCTGTGGAGACAAGAAACCAAAATTCAGACAAAATCCATTTTGGTATTAGTGAACACTGAATAGTAAATTCATTTTATCGGTAGGTACTTTGTTGGTCAGGGCTGTAGCAAGGTGTTTAAGGGCAAGTGTAAACAAGAGCAGTTATAAAAAATACGGCCCTTACGTAATACAAAACTTATACATATGCACACGTGTAGGTACTACCTTTAAATATTATATTAACCTGTGTTCGGTTAGGTTAGATACTAGCTTATATATCAATTTATGTCTTCCTAAAACTGAAAAAAAAATCAAGGATACCTACGCAATTTTTTATGTGGCACAGGTAATAAACAAAAAGCATATTTTTAGATATTAAAAAACTATGTATAATAATGGGTGGCTATTATTGTCAACATTAGAGGATGCACTAGTTACTAGGGGTAGTCAACCTGGTCCCTACCGCCCACTAGTGGGCGTTCCAGCTTTCATGGTGGCCGGTAGGGGTTTTAAAAACATTTTCATAATGTTTTTATAAAATTTCCCTTGACAATTTAAATTTCAGAAAATATACTTGTATCGCCCTCGCATAAGTTAAGTTCACGTTACGTACGTGAAACAGCACGTGTGTACATCTTCAAATAAAATATAGTGAGCCTGTCTCGAAAAAAGAAATACACTCGTGCACTATTTGCCAAAAAAGCTAAGCTTTGGTAAAAGCTATAATATTGGAGAAACTATAATAATACCCTTTATGAAAGAATTTATCTCAACAGAAATGCATCAGGATATAGATACCTACCTATAATTTTAAAAAGGTTGCCCCTAAGCGATAGCACAGTAAAGCGACTAATTGAAGAAATGGCAGTTAATGTTGAAAAAAACTTAGATAAAGTATTCTTCAAAGATCTTCATTTTTCATGCAATTGGACGAGTCTACCATTGCCAATAATAATGCTTTTAATTTTATAAAGTAAAATTACTTCCCTACTGTATAAATCACCATTACTGTGAAATGGTGGGCGAATAGAAAATTTTTACTACTGACAGATACAAAAGTGGGCAGTAGGTATAAAAAGGTTGACTACCCCTGCACTAGTAGAACACAAAACTTTGTAAGTTTCCGATTCACGTGATGTTTTTATAACAAATGTCTTATGAATATGAAAAGTTTGCATCGAAAAATCTAAGAAATAAAAGTGAAAATCGTCATTTTATACCAACTATATCGCAATAATATAATAAGCTGATAAGAGTCGGAGTGTGAAATGTATGTTCAGTGCGGACCGTATAACCTGGAGAGACTGGTGGTTTTGGGTGGCCTCCAGCGACCAAGTGAAGGAGCTGACTCTATACACTCTACCCTGAGAGAAGCGGTAGATCGAGAGGGATGGAAAGTCTTGGTCGCTCGGAGTTGATCACGACCCTCAGCCATGAGGGTACGACCAAGTAGAAAGGTATAATATATATTAATTAAACGATAAGCTATTTTGATTTTTGATTCACTTACTGCACATACAGGGACGATTTCCGTAACTTATATTTAAAATATTAGTCCTTTGTCAAATTCATCAATTGTGCTATTTATGGCCTGAACAAATTACCATCACATCACGTGCTGTCACGTTTATATCTCTATCGTGACAGCACGTGACATGATGGTAATGTATTCGGACCATTAGCCTTCCTAAGTAATTGAAATAATTCCACAACATACATTTTCACATGCCAGATACGACTCAAGAGTCTATCCTTGTCCTTGAAAAATAAATCATTCTAATGAATTCCGGCATGAAAATAATAATTGAAAACCATGATACAATTCTATAGGCTTTTAGCCAAAAAATGTTTCCGTTCTTCCTAGGCAAGCTTCTTTTTATGCTTTTATTTTGAAGCTTTTACTAGCTTACCTTTCCCATGTTTTACCTTTTTGCTGGATACTATTATATGGTTCTAAGCTGCTGGTTAAGACAAAAAAAAACTTGTCAGTAGGTACCCCTTAAAATTAGTTTGAATTATCCACAGGTTCACCACCGCTGCCATATACTTACACTATTTAAAAATAAACACGGTTTGTAATCAGTAAGTATGACAGGAACTGGTAAAAAGTTAATCTCCATTATTTAATTTTTATTAATAATTTAACAAAAAAAAATGTTGGCACTCTATGGTATACCTACATACCTCCTGCAATCGATCAATGAAACTTTTGTATTTTGTATTTGAATGAACAGTTGTGTACTGAAAAAAATTGTAAATTCTTTTGTGCCTTCAAACTCATTATAAGATTACCGCTACGATTCACTTATAAATCTCAATAGAAAATCAATCACATTTTTTTTGGATAACATAAATAAGTGTATATCATTCAGGACAGCACCCTAAAGTTTTACTATTGTGTGTAAATTCGGTATATTGTTTTGTTTATGTATTATGAAAAATGTATTGAAATGTCCTTTTTACAAACACCTAAAATATAGTGCAAACTGTAAGAATTTAATCAAAGTACCTCCGAGTTGTCACTGCCATAAACGAATACAGTAATGCCCCGAAGTTATGTGACAGGTGGGTACGACGAAAATCGCTTAAGTCGAATTCACGTAAGTCGGGGTACAACTTTGTATATAAATACATATAAATTTTAATTAATTGGGACCAAGGACTAACAAAAACACTAGTTTAGAAGAAAAATATTCAATAGAATTGCAGTACTATGTAAACATGTTCGCGGATATGGCCGAGCGTACAGTGCTGGCCATACAAAAAATGCGAACTTATCGCCTGTCTTTGAAAGCAGAATGCCAGTCTCAGGTGTTTGTTTTGAATAATTTAAAATCCGGAAGAATACTGGTCCAATAATTAGACATTTAGCATATGATTGGTAAGCGTTTATGATAAACTTTCAATATATTTCTAAAAAAAAAAAGAATGTTTATTTTTGCTAAAAAATTCACTGCTTGCCGCCATACAAAACCTCCCGGTACAAAATACAAACAAATAAAAATACAAATACCCGGTACAAAATATTAAAAAAATAATGAGTCACGTAAAAAAGTTATTTTGATGTCAATGGGTTCATAAAATCTAAAAAATTCATTTTGCGACACAATGTCTTCTTTTTTTCACGCAGAATTTCTTCGTAGCAAGCTAATAAATTTTCATTCTGCTATCAAAATCCTTGATAATGTTAAGTTTACATTCTAAAGATATCGTTTTTCATTCTTTGTTAGGTGCAGAGAATCAGATTTACTTTGTTTGGATGACATAGTTTTTTTAAGGGTTTAGAAAACAAAACGCGTCTAACGCATATTACAGCAAGAGAAATAAGAAGATAGCGGGCGGCAGTATTGCCGAATGAAAAAATCAAGAACTGCGTAACCAAGAGTTCGCATATGTCAGGGTATTACTGCATATTATTATTAATTATCTCTATGGTGATATACTATAATATGTGATATATTGGTAAAAAGCAAAGTGGAGTTATAGCATTTAAGATTTTTTTCTCATTGCAAGCTTATTATTTTGCATGCAAATCATATTTTTCATGAGCATGTCGACAAGGCAAGTTCTTAAAATAATGTTTATAGTGCACATCATAATAATGTACTATGATGTACATAATATTAAAATGAAATCGATCGAAGTTTCTTGAAACTCCTAAAACACATTTTAATAATTGAGACTTCCATGTTAATATATAGCATTCTTTTCATTTAAAATTGCAGATAGTTTTCATAATTTCAGTTACTCAATCGATATGACAATATGAGTCACATATTTCTTTGAAAGTAATTATAATATAGGTAAATGGATTGATAAACGCATAAAGTTTGGTAGATGTATGTGGCAACGAACAACCAGGGACTGAGAAGGTTGGAAGAAGGCGGGGAAGGCTTCATGTACCAATTATCGATCGACCCCGGCTGATGATAGAATATGATTTGAAACTCTTCATAATTTGTACATTATTAGGTCTTTATATAATTATAATACATGCCGTCAATCATCTTGTAAACCTTGCAAATCTAAAACATATTTATTTCCATGAGACAAAAACACATTCAATAAGACTCGCACATGTATTTCTAAAGTGTCACAACTCAAAAAGGCCAAAAACTGTTTCTGAGCCATGTAGAAGAATATTTGCAAAATAAATAGTATTTCCAAATGTAATGGACACCAAGAAACATTGATCAAGTCATTTTTGAATATTTCGAGTCATGGGCCTTGAAAATCCCTATTTTTGAGATGTAACGATTTTGATCTTCGGTAAACTCACAAAGAACCGAATTATTTTGAGTTGTGACACCTTTGATTTTTATTTGTATCAGCTAAAATGACAGAATTTGAAATAAAACATTTTTTTTCATACTTCTACCAACAAAAATGTCTAAACTCTAAATGTTGCGTCTAAAAGCTCGACGTTTCACCTATATAAATGGCCAAACTCAAGATAATACAGTTTTAAGCTCCGCACACACATTCACCACGGGTTTGAAACAAGAATGACATATGCGCCATCTGCCCGGCTATTTCTGAAGGTAAATTACTACGCTTTTGTTGAATCATAGAGAAACGTTAACTCGTGCATAGTGATAACTAAAAAACACTGATTTTTGAGTTGTCACTTTTGAAATACATGCGCGAAGTATCCATTTTAAATAGAAACTCAAAATTTTAAATTTAAAAAAAAAATGCAATACAAATTGATGATTTCTCTGTATGAATATTTATAAGGTTTGGTAATATTTTTATAGAGAATGTGTGATATAAAAATATATTTTAGTTTATAATATCTTCATGGTTATCATAAATTCTTTTCTTTCGACCATGTCCGATCCTAATAGGATCATATGGGCCTCCACATAGTAGAGGTTTGTATTAACAGATTTTGTTTTTTACGAGAAATAGATATCAGCCACTTGCTCAACCTATTAGGTCCATACCCTGACACACACAAATTGAAAAACAATATGTGTACTTGCCAGCCCCAGGATTCGAACCTAGGACCCACGGCGTTATAGTCCAACGCTTAAGCCACGCGGCCACTGTGGGTGTGAGTAAGTAATTATAATAAAAAGACACTGTGATGAAAAGAATAATTTATTATCACATGTTACTATAAATTTAGAATAAAGATAACATGGTTTTTTATTCAATTAAAATAATAAGTAATTAAAAGATATAATAAGAATATGCCAAAATGTATATACATTGTACATAATAAGAAGTGAGCACGGCACTCAAAAGAAACCAAACAGTTGGGGCTCTAAAAACCAGTCAGGACAAATTCTTTATCTAAAACGTTCATGTCAATCTATCAGTCAAATGTTTTAAATAAAATTTGCTGATAATATTAAGAGAACATAGATAAAAAGACATTAAAATAAGTAATAAAATTAACATAATAGTGCTAACTTTTAATATTAATCCCAGCCCTTTTTGGTTTTTTTAATACTTATTTTCATGGTTTCTCAGAAGATACATATTTTATTGTTATAAACTCAAAGTGTAGTGTAGGTAGAATCATTTTAATAATCAATAATTAAAATTACCTTTGCTTTGTATGAAAATAACTACATAATTATGTAGGTACTATAGATTAGTTATTTTAAATATCAGTATAAAAAAAATCATAATGTACCAACACAAAATGCAAAAACACAACCAAATATTATCAAGAATATACACACGGCCCTCGACTTTCGAATGTTCTACTTTCGCACAAATCGCTATTCTGTACATTTCTTAAAATTTACATTTTTGTTGATAATGTCAAAACTCTGCACTTCCATGCAGTCGTTCTCTCTCCTCCGCTCCCCATCACCTTCACAAATATGTAAAAAGGTGGTATTTAACTATCTCTCGACAAGTTTATAAAGAAAACACCCGATTGCTAATACGCCTTGTTAACTTTATTATACCCATTGATAAATAAATATTTCCAAGTACACTTTTTGATGGTATTTTTTAGATCCCTCTACTTTCGAACGTTCAACATTCGAACACATTTTCAAGAAACAAATAACATGCTTAAGTCAAGAGCCGCGTGTACAATAAAATCTAAATGCATTTTGGCGGTGGATATTTATTTGAAATATATTTTTCTATAAATAGATAGCTTTAAGCTAATTTATTTGTTTTGCCCAGATGTCGATTACCTTTTTAAGAATTAATTTTATTTACGAAGTAAACAATGCACCTTGAAATGAACAGACTGACAAGAAAATTGACGCATATGTATTTTATTACCAAGTGCATGGTGCAATTTAACAAAAATAACATGATGTGATGTGAATAGTGATATGTAGTATGATGCAAATAAATTAATATAAATTAGATTTGTAAATCTGTGATGGAAATACATAAAAAAAACGTGAAACCAAAATGGATAAACAACTCAATGATTAGATGAGTTTGCAATAAATAGTAAATTAATCGAACCTACTTTAATCAAAGGACCAATCAAAATCCAAATATCTATAAATGTGTCAGAAATCTGTGGAAACTAGAACATTTTTAGGAACTGTTACAATGGAGTTCAACTAAATAAACTTTAGTTAAATTTAATTGTAGTCATTTCTCACCATGAAAAGTTCAGCGTTACATGCATGACTGTTCTTGTGATAGATTGATTGATTACAAAAAGAGCAATGTACTAAAAACTCATACATTGAAAAGTGATAAGGTCATAATATATTTAATAAACAAAAATATTTGTTTTGTATACAAGCATTACATAAAAAAATACTTATGAAGATTAAGTTCTAGATTTGATAACACTGTTAGGTCAAGTTCAAATGCTAACAACAGTATTTTGATAGCAAAAATTCCATAATTAATATCAAAACCTCACGCTCACAAAAATATGTAGGTATCTAATTACATACATATTAAGATGAAAAAGTTAATTATTGTTGAACCTTTTATTGCAAGCAGTATTGTCTTAAATATTTGAAATGTAATTTCAAAATTTTAATTAAACCAAAGATAGATCTCTATGTGGCGGTTATAAGTATGTAAGTTTATCCAAATTGTTACTGTTTAGTCTCATATATCCCCGTTAAACAGTGGTGGTTTCGTTGGAGCCAACGCCTGCAGTTTTGTTTGAATGACTTGAATCATGTCTTCGAGGGTCACTTCCGTCTCTTGCCGTGTGGAAACTTCTCTGATTTTGACGACCCCTCTTTGCATCTCCGACTCGCCCAAAACTATCGCAATAGGAATGCCGTTGTCTTCGCAGTGTTGTAATTGTGTAAGCATTTTCGGATTGTTTTTGTATGACTGTTCCGCCTTAAATAAATGAAAAAAATCAACGTCATGATAACTAGTGTAGGTCCTGGGTTCCCACAAAAAAAAACTTCTCACTTGCGCAAATGGCCGCTTTCCTTATACACTAAGCATAAAACAGTCATCAGTAACTCCAGCCAACAAATGTTTGACCTGCCTCTTATCCTAAATGGTACATACGACTTCACCAGCATACTTTCCCACTCAACATTGGAATAGAAGGAGTAAAAGGCTTTGAAAATTTTGTTATATATTTTTCAATCAACCCTCAAAATGTTCATCATACATCTGACAAAAAACAATATGACTTTATACCAAAAATTTATTATGCTTCATTTGGCATTTTCATCCATGGTAACATTCAAATCCTCTAACCAAAAATTAGCAATGTATCATAAGACAAGAAACTCGAATAGCACGGCAATAATACATATGTGTTGATTGATATCAAACGTCGTAAAGTCCACATATTGAAAAAAATGACTTAATATACGTTTAATAGAGTATGCAAATCTGCACATTATGGTATACTGCAAACCCCCAAAAGTCAACTGTTTACGTATAAAATCACGTTTCGAAAGATCAATATTTTTTCAAACCACATAAAGTCCACAAGCGTATTTTATCTAACCCCATAAAGTCCCTACCGGTCAATCCCTGACAAGCTAGCGCCCTATCATGGCCGCCATTGTTCTACTTTTAAGCTAAAGGTGAACGACAGCACCTATCATTTTCCTTAATTTCTAAACAATTATTACATAAAATGGATGTAGAAATACGTGATTTTTTATTTGTGCCTCAAAAGACTTGACGTTTTTTATTATTATTTTGACCATTAGGAAAATTATGACACATGTTTCAGTGGCCATTGCGACGACAGCATTCGAAAACGTATTTTACTTTAAATTTTCTACCAATTTACTATTTGTGACATAAACCACTTACCTAAGTTCGATAATAAATAAACTTGTTTTGTTTGTAAAATTGTTTTTATTGATAATGCCAATAAACATACTCCTGGATACGTGTCCCTTTGAAAATAATAAAAATGGTCGCCCGGATACATATCAAACTGCATTAAGTCCATGCAAAGTTTTTTCAAACCGCTTTAAGTCCAGCCAAGTATTTGTCAAAACTAATAAAGTCCACCTATATTTTATCAAAACTGCTCAAGTCCAATATAAAAACATTTATTATAAATGTTGCACAGAACAAATATCTTCGGGACTTCTTTGTAGCCATTATGGATGTTAGATTCAATTATCCTACAATATCTCACATGTTACAACCATTTCTCTAACAAGATATGATAAAACTGCATTTATCTCAGTTTGACATTCAGTGGAATTTACGACGTTTGATATGAGTCAACACATATGTAGTAATTAAACCAGACTTTGGAGATTACTTTCATCAAAATTTAGAATAAAAAACCATCGTGAATAATACTTACTTTTATCCCGGCATCCCAAAGCAGTTTACAAATCTTCATTCTGTGTTCCAAAAAGTTCTTTTGAGCGGACGCTACATAAACCTCAACTTCTGTTGTCCGGATAGCCAGTTCTTTATTTGCCAACTTTGCTTCTATTACTGAGAAAATTCTCTCCACTCCGATACTCACACCGACACATGGAACCTAAAATAAGATACATATTTTAATATTGATATTTTGTTCCTCAGCATATAAATTACCTTGTATTTAGTGTTATCATCATATACACATATAATTTATCAATAATGCTATAATATGTAATACATAGATATTCTATTCAATTTGAGTTTAAATTTTAATTCAACATGTGAGAGTTACTTTATCAGATATTGGCATAATAAATCAGTAATGAAAAGATTCATAATGCTATAATGAACAAAAAGTATGTAGAATATTGCAATACATCTAATGATTTCAGCGTATCTATTCTATTCACAAAGCTGCTATCGACGGCTATCAAGGGTAGTTTATCATATTTATGTATATGGTCAGTTAATTGTTACAATAAGTTAACCGTCTAAACCAATGATACTCAACCTTTTTTTTCTTCGGGCCAAATACATATATTTGTAAAGTAACGCGGGCCGCATCACTACTGGTGTGACGAAAAAAATCATGAAAACTCCCCTTTTTTACAAAACATTTTTGAGATTTTAAAAATTATGCGTGTTTTTTAAATTAATCGTCTGCAATAGCAACACTCTTATACCAGATCTGATGTGGACCATAACGACAATCCTCTTCGGGTGTCACTATCTGTGCGTCAAAGTAGAAACGAATCTCAAGATATACGAAATTCCTGATAATAAATGTGTTTCGGGCCGCACATAAAAGCTTAAAGGGCCGCACGCAGCCCGCGGGCCGCAGGTTGAGTATCGCTGGTCTAAACTGTCAAAAAGTGCTATATTTTTACAGAGCCTCTCTTAGCTGTGTTAACTTGTAGAGTGAGAGATAGTTTTGACAGTTTAAACGGCTAAGTTATTATAACAATTATAATACTCAATACAGAAATATGATAAATTACTCTCGATAGCAGCCTTGTGTATAGAATAGATGCGCAGATAGTAAAGTAATGAATCTCATCAAGAATAATATTATTTAATTACGGTAATAAGAATCTGCTAATTATTTTGACACCCACGGTGGTCGCGCGGCTTGAGCTTTGGACTATCACGCCGTGGGTCTCAGGTTCGAATCCTGGGTCTGGCAAGTACACATATTGTTTTTCAATTTGTGTGTGAGTCAGGGTATGGACCTAATAGGTTGAGCAAGTGGCTGACATCCATTTCTCGTAAAAAACAAAATCTGTTAATACAAACCTCCACTCTGTGGAGGCCCATATGATCCTATTAGGATCGGACATGGTCGGAAAATTATTGTGGAGTGAATTTTTTGAGTTGTCAGACCGGGGATTCAAAAAATTCACATGTTGTTTTGCAATTTGTGTTTGGACCCAGAGTATGGACCTACATAATAGGTTTAGTAAGTGGCCAAGATCGATTTCTCATAAACAATAAAAATCTGTTAATACAACCTCCACTCTGTGGACGCCCATAATAATCTTCTTGGGATCAAAGTTATAAAAAAAAAGTAGAGAGGTAAAAATAGTGATGTAATATTAGAGGTTGTTATTAGACACAACATCAGCACAACAAGTGTCAGGGGGGTTTCTCAACAGTTTTTTTTTTGGAGAAGAAATGGTTGTCCATGCTCAGGAACAAAACTGGACATCCACCAGAGGCGTCTAAACATTTATAAAATCAAATTAATTTTGCGAATCGTAAATGAAACATAATATATTTAATATTTTATTTTATTTTAACCTAGATATTTCACTGTTAAGTTAACCGCCTGCCATGGTTGGGCAAATGACTTAGCATTTACCCTAAAAGTGAAGTTTGTTGTATATCCCATATATTGTGGGTGGTGCTTAATGCTCCGGTGTGAGAACGGTGAAGAAACACATTGTATACCTGTTTGTTTTTGGAGTCAAACATTCCAACCAAATTGTCATATCTGCCGCCACCTGCAACTGATCCCACGCTCACTTCTTCGCCTTTAGATTGGGTCTCTCCTGTTGGTACAATAAAAAAATTCAATCAACACATCCAGTGAGTCTCTTGAGGTTTCCCTAACACATATCATTCCTATACACCTACTATCTATTCATACTAAGAAATAATGAAACATTTTTGTCATTATTTTAAATTAAAAAAAGAATCGCAATACTGCCAAGCAAGCCGCATTTAAATACAGGTATTCGGTTAAATGATTTCATAACATAAGCTAACAATATCACAGATAATTAGTTTCATAAATTGATGTTTCAAATGCGCATAGCACTTCTGTCCAATCAACAACTGGCAAATTCACATCAGCCTTACATCAAGAAATCATCAAATATATGGATTTATTATATGAAAATTGGTTGAGTGTAGATTTCGTATTGGTCACCAGCTGACAATTATTGTGTCAGGCATAACCGCTGAGAAGATAAGTAATTTGACTAGGTAGTAGAGAAAATGCTACGTTTCACATAGGTAGCATTCTTCAAAAATATATACATTATTATTATCTTTGGTTTTTGTAACAAAAAAATGCTATGCAATAACAATTACATTCATCGTAAAAAATTGAAACCTGTTCGGTAAATTAAAATTTGTAAAAAAAAGGCAAGCGGATAATGCGAACAGAAAGTTAACCGACAATAATTATATAGAAGTGAATTTTTAAGTGTATTGCAAACATTCAACATTGAGTTTTTCGCAATACATTCAGTTTTACAAAAAAAATATTCATTCTGATATGCATACCTTCATCATCTGTCCAGAGTTAGCAATAAATATAACAATCACATTAGATTTCGCAAACATATTGACACATTACTCATTTAATATCATAAAATAAGATGGAGAATCTCTGGCAAATTGTGTGCTTAAAAGATACAAGATGCCACTGAGAGTTCCGACTGGCAAGACTGGCGGTAGGACAGTAACAGGAAGTTCACTGATGAGGGACCGTGAAAAATGGAGAACATTTCAAATCATAGAGAGAAATCGAAATGTCAGATAAAACCAACCTTTCAAAACTGCTTCATAGATGACTCCAGTGTAATAGTCCAATCCGCGAGCAAGACTGAGGTCAAACAATATTTTATGTGTAAGTCCGAACAGTTCGCAATAGTTCAAAAGTAATCGCAAAGCTTCCAGACCCTCGACAGCCGCCTTGGACTTTGATAGTTTATCATCAGTGAGAAGTTTCTCAACCAGTTCCGATTTCCCATTGAGCCTAACGTATTCGCCGATAGCATCGGTCGCCACAGGCGTCAATCCTTTTTCTTCGATCATCTCTTTGCGGACATCTTCCCAAGGGGACTGAAAAAATATTGGGTAAATAAAACATCTTTAAGCCAGCCTAGTCTAGTTCTCCATCATTAATTAGATTTTTAAAAACTACGTAATTATTATATCTATGAATTCTTATCCGAGACTATTATTAACTTAGTAACTTAAGGAAGTGGTACTTGATTAATTGTATTACTTTTTTTTTAAAGTAGAGATCCGCATAATGACAATGTATGTACATTTATAAAATATAGTTGTATTTACCAAACAGTGTCTGTATAATGGCTATGAGCATGCATACAAGTAATAACAAAAACATTTTATAAAGCCTACTGTTTGATCACAATTTTATTATTACATATTATTATCATTACTTTATGTGACAAAAAAGGCATGCAAAGTAATAACAAACAGGTCAATATTACAATATCGGTACAAGAAGTCATGTGAATAAATACATAATATTATAACAGCTGAAAAAATACAAACATTA
Organism: Rhyacophila brunnea; assembly: GCF_057557595.1. NCBI lineage: Eukaryota > Metazoa > Arthropoda > Insecta > Trichoptera > Rhyacophilidae > Rhyacophila > Rhyacophila brunnea. The sequence goes on from NW_028233350.1 coordinate 24,269,689, forward strand.
TTTATTTTGCACTTCCAACACATTTTGTCACACCTCTTTGTTAAAATACAATTGGGAAAAAGTGTTGATGTGTACACTGGATCTAGTTGACATAATAAATTATTATTTGATAGTAGAATTAACTATATTTCTTTTGTACATGTAAGTACTTTAATATTTTTTACTGAATACAGGCTGAAGGTGGTTGACTGCTTCACATTAAAGAGGGCAGAGTATGTAATTTTGTACTTAGCAACCAATACGTCTATATTGTAAATAAAACTACATTCCTGATTAAATATAGTAAAGCCTGATAAATACAACAGAATAGATGATCTTATACATAAATTTATTAATCCAAATCAATTATAACCAAAACTGCATTAGGTAAGTGTATGTCTCCTGAGAGATTCTGTTTATTAACTTACTTTATCCAGTTTATCTATAGATGAACATGCCGTTCTGAAGCTGCCGGCAGAAACGCCGCAAGCTTCGAAAATTCCATCAAGTAACCGTCTGTGATTCAATTTGATAACAAAAGATCCAATATCCAGCGTATCTAAAATTTCAGCAACCACTCGGACGCATTCTGCATCAGGTATCATCGGATCGTATGTACCAGCAATGTCAAAATCCTAAATTATATAAAAATTGAAATCAATGTTTGTTTTATTTTTATAAACCATGAAATTTGCAATAAAAGGGATCAAAACTCGACAATAAATTTTAAACTTGAAAATATCTCACAAAAATTCGAAAAATTAAAAAAAATATAAGTCTCATTTTTTAAATAATTAACTTTCGTACATAATTGGTTCCTTAAAATGTCTAAGAATGTGCCAAAATAGCAATAAGCAATAGAGCGTAAAGACACGGTATAGTACCATAGATGATTTAATCTCCAAGTCATAGAAGCAATGGGTGGCTGAAAAACAACAAACTTTGTTTATGCATTTATAACACGGAACATGAGGACACTCACACATTGATAGAATTCCCGATATCTTCCTTTAGTCATGGCAGGATTGTCTCTTCTATAAACCTTGGCAATGTGGTATCGTTTTATGGAACTGACTTTGTTCATAGCGAGATATCTGGCCAGCGGAACAGTTAAATCGTATCTCAGTGACAAAATTTCTCCTCCTTGGTCCTTCAGATCATAAATCAACTTTGAATCTTCACCGTATTTTCCAGTCAGAACTTCCTATAAAATGAACGTAGCATCATTTTAGTATGCAGTTGAGTTGAGTGAAAGCACTCAGTCACACAAGTCGATGGAGCGTACTATTTTATGCAAGAATAGTTACACCACACAAAAAGTTAACCAACGGTTTGTGCAAAACATCATCAATGCAAAATTCCAAATATAAGACAGTGTATATGTAATACTACAGCAGCCTAATTTATATTGTGGTTCTTTGAACAACACAATAAAAAAGATTGTTTTGATTGGTTATTTTTAATTGTTACAGTTATTACAAGATAAAAAATCGTTATTTTTAAGAAAGGGTAAAATCATGATCGATGACAATTAATTAGACTTCGTTATAAAATTATAGATCAAACAGGATATCCAAAAATATTTGTGAATGAAAACTGCTAGTAAACATTAGAAGGTAAGTATATTCAGATAATATGTTTATATCAAAAGTATTAAACATACTTAATATTTTAAATACTTGGTTTGATTAAAAAAATCTTTACTTTCAATTCAAAAACTGGAGTATCGATGGTCTCCGCTCCGTGCCTTTTGAAAACGGCGATGATTTTGTCTAAAACTCCCATCCTCAGAGCCATCTGCTGGGGAGAATAATCTCTCGTTCCTTTGGGAGTTTTAAGAGTAAACTTTTGACTGGCCGCATCGTCGTTTCCCAGGGAAGACTTCAACTCGAGGAGTTTGGCAACTTCTTCTGCGATCTAATAAACAAAATATTTTAATAAATTGTAGACAAGCTATTGACAAACGACAGATCTAATAATTCAAAAACAAACTACAGTTAATTCAGTAAAACAATATTTACATCAAATTTAATAGAGGCACGTTAATTTTGAAATAATCAAATTCCAATAAAATCATCTGATATAATCATGATTCTTATTTCAACAACACAAGATCTAATTTTATCAGTTTTTACTTAATATATAACTGCTTAAAAAGCTATCATAATTACGTCAAATAAATGCTTTTTTGGCATAACTCAATATAAAATATAACATAAATTTAACTCCGTGTCAGCAGTTTGAGATAAACTATATACTTTGGTTAACACTTTACCTATCGCGGAATTTACACAAAATAGGTATGCCAAATAATACTGACAATGTTTATAATCAGCGAATTTTGATCGCAAAATCAAAAATAATAAACTCTTGAAGCACCCAATGAATTTCAATTAAATTTTAAATGTCTTTTGTTACTAATTTACCAAATGTAGCTCTTACTGTTATACAAATAAAATAAAACTTCAAAGATTACAAAACAAAACATATTATCATGTAAACAATGATAGTTTTACTATGATTTAAAACCCATTTCACTCGCAATCACTTTAGAATGTCATTTACGACGATTGCATTTACATTACGTCATCATCATGTTCGATCCCAAGAAGATCATAAAAGTCCCCAGGGTGAAGGTTGTATTAACATATTTTCGTTTTTACAATAAATGGATGTTAGCCACTTGATCAACTTATTTGGAATCCTATACTCAAGGTCCGAACACATGTTGAAAATATATGAATTTGCCACACCCAGGATTCGAACCCGACATTATAAGCTGACTCATTACCGCTTGGTCATTTATGCCTGCAGGGTTTGATGGATAAAATGTGTAGGTGAATGAACCGCGACAACCAAATAAAATAACTGACATCATTTATGAAAAAAATACCATACGTGTATTTATTTTGTCATAAATTCATATTTTGAGTGCATGAATTTATTTTGCAAGTTTCACATGTCCAACGACACCACATTGGTGTTTGTGTGCGACAGAACGTCACATTGACGGGAGCGGTAGGTAAAGCGTTAATGTGATATCTCATTATGTGAAAATTGTATTGAGGGCCTCACAAAGATTTTGATAATATTATACAGAGTGAAATTAATAATTTAAAAAAAATTTATAACCTGATTATACCCTGATGATGTTGACATTTGACTATTTTTATAAATATTGGTAAATTTTATCATTCGAAGCATTTTTGTGTGCTTTATTAGGCAATGCATCGGCAGATACATCATTTTGTGAGCAAGCGTTTCACATCAAAGTCAATGATTTCAGTAAAAATGTGGAAGTAGCCGCTCAGCACTGCCCGCCCATTCGATATTTGTTCAAACCGAAAAAGACCACAAACAACCCTTAATTAGATTTGTGCAACATAATATTATTATTATGACTATAAGCACCTCACCTTTTCATCAAGAAGACAATACTTTTTGAACAGACATTGAATTGCACCTGGCAATTTACCAGTGACAGGCGGAAAGTTAGATCTTTGTTCTCCAGTAAAACTGTTAATATGATTATACCAACGATTAATGTGAGCACCTTTTCTAGCTCTCATTCCCATCGTACTTAATAATTTACAAGCATCGCAATCAGCTTTAGTAGGAGCATATCCAACAAGATAGCTCTCACGCGAAAGGTATTCATCAAGCTTCGCAACTTGATCAACATTTAACATCACCTACAAATAATTATAGCAATTAGAATGATATAACAGAAAGGCAAGCGCAAAAATGTTGTGAAAGGAAATCGTATTTAACATTGAACGGATACTTTTCATGACGTCGATTCACCTTGAATTTTTTTACTATGCTTTTACCATAACGCTAGATATTTACGGAATGTCGATTGCATATTATTAAATTCATGAATTAAATTCATTCGTGACATACGCACAAAAAAATATAATGTCTATCACACGTCAAAAGAAACACATATTGATACATTATAGAGAGAGGAAATTCCATATTGCATCAGATTAAGAAAAAAAATTATCAAGTTAGTGAACCCTACCTTTTCCTTAGATGCTTTCTCTGATTTCAATTTTCTCACAATTTCTCCTTGCACCTTGATTTGCTCCTGAAGCAACTCTCGGCTGTCAGTCATTCTCGTAGAAAAACGTCTATATAAAAACCAATAATAAACTCAAATATTGTATACCCAACTCACTACGAGAGTACAAGACAAGTCAAAAAACTGACAAAGTGACAAATCCCAAATGAAAGCATGGTAACGAGTGTTGCCACTTTTTCAATTTATATTTTCCTCGAAAACAACTTACTACTAGCCAAAGTTGGGAAAAATATTTTTCCAAAACCTCTCTATCAGCCAAACTACAGCATTATAAAATATCGTTTTGGATATCACTCGTTTTTAAAGAGTTCATTTTATAAACTAATTTTGTGTTTTCTTAATATTAATGAATCATATTTCAATAAAATACGTACTATTTAATCAGTGGCGGGAGTTCTTTTGACTTTCAGGTGCCCCAAGTGGCACGTTAAATTGGCAGCCCCACACCCTCCACAATTAATGAAATTGACAAATAAACTTCACCCAATAGCTGATAATGTTGATATTATTCATAAATTATCTGCCTACACTACCTTATTGCAATGATTACACTTAGAGTAATAAATACCTTAAAATCACATATCACCGTATGCAAAACGTCTTGGTAGGATCCCAAGATTTTATAATTTATTTTTTAATAAATTTTGATGAATATAATCATTCATTCAAGTGGTGAACGTGAATTTCAATAACATGAATCATAACAAGTCTTAGGGTAGAAAAAGGCTGTTATTATATTGTCATGTAAGCAAATCGCACATTACTCGCGTCACAGGCCTTATGCAGTCACTCTACTTGGTATCTAAATGTATCAAAACATACCTACATCACCTCACTCATACCACGTAGCACTACTGTCATCACGCATGATAAAACGTTATTTTATTTTTTACAAATGTACACATTATCAAGCAGTGACGAGGGGTGGAGATAGGCTGTTAAGATGCCAGAGATGCTCCATAAATAGTGCACACTATACTTTGACAGTCATACTTATTTGTTTTCATTGAACTAAGAATACAATTTGCAGATTGTGCTGGTTAGTTTTTAAAATTCAATTAAACTAACCAGACCATAATAATTTTGGTATGCTATGGACGATCCGACAAAAATAGTGCACACTTTTTCATTCATACTTATTGGTTTTCGTTCAATTAAGAATACAGACAGATAATAATAATTATTACAGATGGTTGGTTATTTTTTTTTAAATTCTAAGCCCTCCCTAGCCAAACCATCATCGATAAAAAATATTTTATAGATAAATGAGAATTTTTTGACTATTATCTACTGTGGCTTGGATTAGGCAGGATTTAATTGAATTTTAAAAACTATACACACTGTAGCATAGTTCAATGAAAACAAATAAGTTTGACTGACAGTCTAGTGTGCACTATTTATGTGGGATTTTAACAGCCTACCTACACTGTTCATCACTATTATCGAGTCACATGATTTCACTTAAGCCGCGTTGACACGGTCCAAGTACACTTGGATCGAGTGCCATCCAAGTGCACTCGTATGAGACATCTTCATACTAATTATTCCTATCCAAGCTACTTGGACCGCGTCCTACTCATCCAAGTTAACTTGGATAGGAAAAATTAGTATGAAGCTTTCACTTGGATGGCACTCGATCCAAGTGTACTTGGATCGTACTTGGACCGTGTCAACACAGCTTTATCCATCATTGTTTTTAGTTATTTGGAACGGAACCATAGATAACATGCAGTAATTGACACAATTTTTTTGTAGATTGTCAGTTTATATTAATGATTGCTCTCATGGTCCAAGCATGGGCTCACATGACGTGATCACAATGTGTTTCTGAATCTGAATTCAATGTGATTTTGAAATAACACTCCAATTTGATTGAAACATTGCAGAAAGCCTTCACAATGATTAATGCAAAATATTGTTCTTAGTGTTACTGAATATTTTTGTGTGCAAAGAAAGGGGAGATAATTCTTAAATAATGGCAAATGAACCATAATTCACGTAAATGACAAAAACGAGTCGATTCAACCCTCTGAATTAGTAAATTTTTCAAGTTATCCAAAACTCAATCTCCTTTTGGCTCTCGTGAAAAGTAGTGATTTTAGACACAATATGTCTTTTCCTTTTGCATACGCATTTAAAATGATGGAAAAACGGTATAAACATGGACTACAATACCTATTGTTAAATCGGCAAGCAAAGCAACTAGTATACCTAATGCTACTGCATTCAGAAAATAATGCGAGAAGTGATGGATTTGACAGTTCGCATATTGTAAATAGATACATACGTAAGAATAGCCTAGTATTGGTATATAAAATTACTTATTCAGTAATGAAAATGGTAGGTAATAAAATACGTCATGTAATTATTACAAGTGTAATTTTATTTGAACAACTCGCACAAATTGTACTGTACGACTCTGTTAACATTGTAATTATATTAATTATAAATCTTAACTCGAAACGATTATTTACACTTTACAAAATTATCAGTACATATTTTCCTACAAAGGCCACATTGTGTTTTAATTCCCTAAAGATCTTATTTTATACATAGAATTATGTATGAACATGTAACAAACCAAGGTATAGACATAATTATTATGATTAAGACATACAAAAAAAACAATACAGGAATCTCTTCTTACATAAACAAATCTCAAGAATGAACACAAAATACTTGATATTGAATATCTTATCTACCTTTGTGCAAGATTCTTGTACTAATAACAAGTTTAATAACTTCAAAATCAATCCATAAAAACCTTATAATTTGTATCAACAATGGAAAAAAATTCCAAACCTCATAAATATGTACATACAATGAATCATTGTCATTTTGTGTAATTTGTTATTCTTTCATTTTTTTAATTTCAAAAATTTAATTGTCGTCTCATGATAACAAGTTGTTTTGGATTTACATTTACAAGATAGAAGATATGAGATATAAAAAGTTATAATTTTTACATACAGTAATTAATTGGTAACATACTTACATTACCACGACTTCAAATATTCAAATTTGTGATATTATTGTATTTATGATAAACGCATTTGACATTAACTAGTAGTAAATACTACTGCACAATTATGTTGTATTAATTGTGGTGATCTTGTTCCACAAAATTATTTAAATATAATATTATATAATTTACATCTTCCAAGCATTGACCTCCTCTTCAATAAAAAGTAATGAAAATGTATGCATAATAGAACATTTTACATAACAAAGCAAATCAATAATATGTAGGTAAGTGTTGCAAGGCATTAATTTTTTCACTGCAGGGCCAAAAGCTGACTGCGAGTGGCAGTGTAATGCGAGCACGTCGCACGCGATTTGACCCTTAAAGTGCATGTATTATGTATTCTCATTAAAATGTCTTTTCAAGCTGAGATACAACTTGACTGCAACTTTAATGATAAGATTGCGTGATAAATTGTTTTTTCAGTAGTAGTAGAAAATTGATGTGAATGGTGTTATTGTTATACATAGTAATTTATTATGCATAAAGAAAAATACATCTAGGAAAATTATCGTTTCAGTCAATTCAATTTCCATTTAAAATCTTGTAATCAATCAAGATGAAAATATCATTGTATGCCATTTACAACTTTAAAACTATTGGCAGTGAGAGAAACCACTGATTTGAGAATTTGTTAATTAAAAAATTCTTACTTTAATAATCATTTAAACTTAACTGACAATGAAAAAAGTTAAGATTTCTATGAACCCTTGAGTTTTTAGAAATCAAAAATATACATTAAAGCGTAACAATATTATCATTATTTGGACAATGTCGTGCATCTATAGGTCAAGTGGCAGATTCGCCAAACTGACAAGATTTGCATTTCAAATTTTGTATTTTCTTAAGATATGTACGCAACCTTCGCAAGGTTGCTTATTTAAAAACTCTCTCAAAGTAATACCATATTTTTTTCTGCTTCAATTATTTTAATTTATATCATGTAAGTTGAAAGTTTTGCTCCTATGTAGATTGTCATTCAAACCTAATTTTTGGGGATATGTCACTTACCTGTGATGAAGCATAACGTGGTCAATTTATCCATCATATTATGAATATTTATATGTATAAACATTCGTCTCATCATGATTCGTCTGGGTTTATAATTATATTAAAAATACAACAGAACTGTTAAGGGGAGTCATATTATGCATAACCAATATGCTTACACAAAATAATAATATGCTAATTTTGTACATTGGGTAATTTATTATGATAATTGCATTAGCAGAAGACAAAAAGTAACCAGCCCGTAGGCAAGAAATTACCCTCAAAGTCCATTAGCCCATTAAATCCCGGGAGGTATAAGCATGGCGGTACCCAGTGGCCCGCGAATTTCTATGAAAAAAATATACTTAGTTTTTTCTGGAAATATATTAAAAGTATATTTTACCATGTTTCCAAGAGATTGTAGGGGTGTACAATATATTATGAATTGTGGATCCGATTAAAATAATATATGATTGTCAAAAATGCTCCACACAACATAAAAAATCTTGACTATCATGTTTAAGTTTAGCTGCATGACATAAATTAAAAAATGCATTCAAGATATCAGTCATCACAAAAAGTCTTTCAAAATCATACATAAGATCCTGTATCTCATTAAAGGTTTAATAATTTATATTTATGAGGCATCTAATAACAAAAACTGTCATGATGTCAAAACTCCACAGATGGTCAAAGTCTAACAAAAAAGACATCCATATTTTACGTGCAATTTAAATAATGTATAATGGTCTATGTATTACTTCCAAAATGCTCCAAAATCACACGTAAAATTTTTTTGAAAACCTAATGCGTTTGAAAAATTGATTATTTAAAGTGATATATTAGATGTTGACACGTCACATTTTATTTTCATGGATGTATTGCAAATAGGAGATAATAAGCTAATAGAAAAATTCATATTGTTCTGGTTTGAAAATAAAGTACAGTAGAAAAAAGAAACTAAAGTTAAAACCAAGTAGTCACGCCTGACGCACAAAAATGTAATTTCACATTAATATTGAATTGTGGACATGATAGTTTTTGTTATTAGACACTTCATATAACAAATGAACACCATGGTATGATGTATAAGAACTCCTCTACCACTATTGTCTATGTCAGTCTAGGGCAGTGGTGCACAACCAGCCATGCCATTTATTGTGGCCCACCTATAAAATTAAATTTGCAAAAATTTTCCTAACATAATATTATTATAGATATATTATATCCTAATAATTATTTCAAGTAAGTTTTCATTGAAACATGATAAAATACTTTCATCCATTAATAATATATTTTAAAGTTTATTGTGCTCCGACACATATCATTGATATGCGCTGCAGTGTTCATGTTAATACATATACAGTTCTTCAGGGCTAACCCACATTAAATAAATAATAATTGTTAATAAATGATTTCATCATATTCACCGACCACTTTTTTGTCTTTTGGAGGTTGTAGGTAACCTGTGTGGTCTGCGAGCAATTAGGAAATAGACAAATCGACGCTACTGATAAAAAGGTTGTGCATCACTGGTCTAAGAATTAGAACAAATGTTTTCTATTACTTTAGTTGACTCATTAATACTTAACATTAAAATCATAACCAATAAGAAGACACTGAGAGTGCTAAAAGAAATGTCCTTTCCAACATTAAGGAGAAAAAAAAAGAAAAAGGAGAGCCCTAATGTAGTATTGGCAATAATGAATATGTTAGAACCTAACCTATTTGTAAGTAGAGGAGTTTCTGCATGAACTATACACAAAAATAAGTCTTTAATTAAGATAGTCGTCGTCTTCACTCCTAGAGGAATCTTTGTCAGCGACAGACACAGATCGGACGCTGATGGAAGTCTCTTTGAACTGACCGACAAAGTCTAAAAGTTTCTGCAAGTTCTTCTGCGTCTCGATTTGTTTGGAGAGCAGATGTTTCTTCTCAGCACTGTGTAGGTCCATGTTCTCTTTGAGTGTGTCCGTTCTCGCTTCCAGCTTGCTGAGCTCGCATGTCAGCTGCCTATTGCGCTCCTGAAGAAGTTTTTTCTGCACTAATTTTTCTGCAACAAATAAAAGCAGTTACATCATGAATAAATATTTCTCATTCTTCTGTGCAATTTATGTAAGCACATGTATAAGCATGAACAAACTTCTAGTCACAAATATGAATAATCATTGTATTACGTAACCGATAGACTTTAGGCGATAGGCTATCCACCGAAATAGGTTGTCAAATGCCATTTATTTTATTATCGTGCTACCTTACACCATAACCGTTTATTAACATGTACAAACTAGTCAAGTGTTCACCCAACTGCGTGCGAGTCTGTATACTCAGGTGCCGTCATGTTCAATTATGCTCCATTCAATTAATAGTGTTTCGATATGCTCGTATATTTGAGTCAAGTATTCCTCCTAAAAAAACACAAGTATATTTTTCTCTATGGTCACTTTTTGATAAGTTTGATGTCTATGTGATGCTTAATTTGTCAAACAAAAACGATACACGACATATTTTTTCGTATTTTGCCGCTAGATACTCCTAGTAGTAATATAATGGCAATGAAATATATTAATATCACTATTACATGTAGGTACTTATTATTTCTTATTTTTATTGATTTATATTATGGCCAGATAATCCGAATGCCGAATAAACAGTATTGAATAAATATAATCATTACATTATATTATAGGAAATCTCTTGAGAAGTACATGATTACTATTCTTAACACGCTCGGTACCGCAAACGAGAATCCTCGTTATATAAATAATTACGCTGAGTACCGCGCGCGAGGATCCTCGTTTTGTTGCGCGTTTTTAAATAAATATGTTTACTGTGACATCTATGTATTTTCAACGAAAACATTTGACATATTCTGTTAGATTATAAAATTCAGTACCGACTGGTAAAGATAAAATATCGATATCTGTTTTACCTTCTGTGATATTATTAAATAAAAATCACAATTTTATTATTGTGAGACGCCATTTTTGATCATTCTCTCGTGTGACTTTACCGAATTATGTACTGATTTTTCAGACGAAAATTACAGTAATAAGCAATAAAGGGATACAATAAGGTAAGAGAAATAATTTATCTATGATATTTTATATGTTTATTGATGGTTTCTAGCAATTAAAATTAATTTTACGTGTTTCTTCGTATACGCCATTTTACTGTCAAAATTTCCGAATGCAAAGTTTTAATGTTCTCATTATTTACCAATCCCTTGATAATGTGCCGATATATTACTTTATAAGCTTAGAATATTGAATTATTATGAATATTCTTTATAATTATATGTGTTTGAACGAGTATTTAGTTAATTCCACGTGTTTTCCCAACATTCAAAATTCGTTTACTAATGGCGATTTCTTTGTTGCTTACAGCTAATCCAAACCAACTGATTTGACTCCAGAGGACAAAAATTATATAAATAAGCAGAAAAAGGATTCAATAAGGTAAGAGAAATAATTTATTTATGATATTTTATGTTTATTGATGGTTTCTAGCAATTTAAATTAATTTTACGTGTTTCTTCGTATACGCCATTTTACTGTCAAAATTTCCGAATGCAAAGTTTTAATGTTCTCATTATTTACCAATCCCTTGATAATGTGCCGATATATTACTTTATAAGCTTAGAATATTGAATTATTATGAATATTCTTTATAATTATATGTGTTTGAACGAGTATTTAGTTAATTCCACGTGTTTTCCCAACATTCAAAATTCATTTACTAATGGCGATTTCTTTGTTGCTTACAGCTAATCCAAACCAACCGATTTGACTCCAGAGGACAAAAATTATATAAATAAGCAAAAAAAGGATTCAATAAGGTAAGAGAAATAATTTATTTATGATATTTTATATGTTTATTGATGGTTTCTAGCAATTTAAATTAATTTTACGTGTTTCTTCGTATACGCCATTTTACTGTCAAAATTTCCGAACGCAAAGTTTTAATGTTCTCATTATTTACCAATCCCTTGATAATGTGCCGATATATTACTTTATAAGCTTAGAATATTGAATTATTATGAATATTCTATATAATTATATGTGTTTGAATGAGTATTTAGTTAATTCCACGTGTTTTCCCAACATTCAAAATTCTGTTTACTAATGTGGAATTTTGTTTTGATTCCGGCCTATTTTCACGCTGAAATGGAGGCCTTTGGAACAGATGACTCAGAGCAGGATTATGCATTCGAGTTATTATATGACTCTGATTCAGATGTTCCACTGGATGCCACCACCGATGTCGCAGACATCACCGATTTCACCGCCGGCCACTCGAGCAACTTTGAGGACAACTTCAACGGTTTCATTAACCGCATTGCAGAGGTGCTAGATGAAACCAGTATGGTGTCAGGAGTCGACACGCCCGAGGACCCACTCCCTGGCCCATCTCGGACAGAAACCAGAGGTCGAGCGGGTGGACGGCGTGGAAGAGGAAGTAGGGGCAGTTGTTCCAGAGGCGGTCGTCCCAGAGGCAGCCGTGGAGTACATGCGAGATTTAGTGCCAGTGTTAGTGAACCGTGGTCAACAGAAGACTACACTCCAGCACCTGGACCATTTACTGCTGAACCAGGTGTAAAAGTCAATGTTGATGTTCATTCTGTTCAAGCGGCATGTGAACTGTTTTTTAGCGTCAATTTTTTAAATTTATTAGTGAATCAAACGAACTTATATTATAGACAAAATAGTCATAAGATTAGTGGTAATAGAAAAGACTTACTTTGGAAGGATGTTAGCGTAAGGGAGATGAAGAACTTTTTAGGATTAATATTTATGATGGGCCACATTAGGAGGTCCACGTTGAGAGAATACTGGACGACTCGTCCCTACTTTGAAACTCCCTGGTTTGGAAAAACCATGAGTCGGAATCGGTTTATGCAAATCCTCCAGATGCTTCATTTCAACGATAATCTGACGCGACCTTCCAACGCCACACGACTCTATAAAATACAAACAATCATCGACCATTTTCAGCCTCTTTGCAGCCAATATTTCACTCCACAGCAGGAACTCTCTCTCGATGAAGCAGTGGTACCTTGGCGGGGGTTACTGAACATCCGAACGTACAACCCTGACAAAATTCATAAATACGGCATACTGGTCCGCATGCTATGCGAAGCCAAGTCCGGCTATATATGCGACTTTTTAATTTATCACTGTCAGGGAAGTACGTTGGGACACACTGTAAATACGTTGTTGCATAATTACGTCGGCAAAGGATACCACTGCTACATGGATAATTATTATAATAGCGTCGGGTTGGCTGAGGAGTTGCTGGTGAAAAACATTAGAGTCTGTGGGACTATTCGCAAGAATAGAGGTCTTCCGCTTGAATTCAAACTGTTAACCGAAGACCTACGGAAGGGCGAGTCGGTTATCTGTCGAAAGGGGGATATCCTCTTGCATTTTTGGAGAGATAAGCGTATAGTTAGGATGATCTCAACTATCCATTCCGGCGACATGATAGATTTGGGCCTTAATTACAAAGATGAGCCTGTAACGAAGCCCAAATCTGTCGTGGAGTATAATAAATATATGGGAGGGGTTGATCGTGCAGACCAGTTTCTCTCATATTATAACCTTCACCGGAAGACGGTGAAGTGGACGAAGAAAATGTTTTTCTGGCTCCTAATGTGTGCCCAATTTAATGCTTTTGTGATTTTTAAAAAATGTAACCCTAGTCGTAAGTTAGCATTTAAAGGTTTTTGGTAGAATATTCAATTTATTTAATGTCTTTTGGTACCGATGTTTCATCTTCTCCGGCTCCGAGGCGTCATGTGACGCTGGATTCGCCTGCAAGATTATCTGGAGACATGTCCAGACATACCTTACAGGCGATTCTAGCGACGCAGAAAAAGGCATACCCAACAAGGCTATGCAAGGTATGTGCCAAAAATAAAAAACGGGGTGAGACTCGGTACGTTTGTAAAGAGTGTGATGTTCCTCTTCACAAAGGCATCTGCTGGCAGAAATACCATACTATTCGTAATTATTAAACTGTTTTTGATTGTTCCTGAAAGTTTTATTTAAATATTCCCACAAATAAGCCAATAAACCAAGATTATATCATTTACTAGAAAAAACCAATTTCACTCAAATTTGCCCGGGAATAGGGGTAAATTTTATTAAAACCTGCCGGGGCTGAAAGTGTTAACGTGAAATATAAACAAATAAAAGTAAATGCTTATCATGATAGTATACCATGTATTATGCATAAATCAATTCCAGCACAATCATATCGTTGGTGTTTTGTAAAAAGGGCAAATCAACCAAAATGCTATTTTACAGGAGGAGGATTTTTAACTTTTGACATTTATTTGTTTATTACCTGTAGATGATTATAAATATCTAACAAGTTTACAATAAAGCTTATAAAGAATACTGTCATTATAATAGGTATTATTATATAATATTTTAAAAGGCCCAATATGTCACATTTGCTTTTTATTTCGTAATTTTAATTAATTTAATTTTAGTCGATTATCGTTTTTAAGTACTTTCCTGTGGAGATACAAATTCGCCGTTTTTACACAACAAAGCTAGTGGGGTAGATATTGTATTTTCATTAAAATCTCGATTTCGCCAAAAATATTTGATTCGCCCTTTTTACAAAACACCGACAATATGAATTGAGTAGTTAAAAATATAATATAATATATTAATTAGATTTTCATTACATAATCTGATGATATGTGTATTTACTAAGGAAACTCTTGAATACGAAAGCGTCATCGCTTTTACGACAATTTCGTCGTTTTAAATTAGTTTCATCTACGAAAGCAAAGTTTAGTACAAATATAAATAAAGCAGTCATGATTGAATAAAATGAGGCACCAATTACAGTACACTCTCAGTAATCCGCCGCTCGATTATCCAACAACTACTATAATCTGCCGTTATTTTTACTAGCGGAAAGCACAGAATCAAACTCTATAATTCGCCGGTATTCGATTGTCAAATTCAGTGGTCCACCGCGTACAAGTATACAACGCAGATGAGACGGGATTATTTTGGAAACATCTTCTCCGTAAAACGTACATTCATACGAAGAAAGTAATGTACCAGGGAGGAAAGTGCCTAAGGACGACATCACAATTATGCCGTGCTCCAATGCAACCGGGACACACCAACTGAAGCTTTTGGTCATAGGGAAAGCCAGGAATCCAAAGCCATTCAAGAATATCTGCCTCACTGAGCAACTGGTTGTGTCAAGTAATTTACTGTTTAATATTTAGTTAATAAACTTAGTTTATAAATATGTATAATTTAGTAAATTTTTGATTATAAATAACACCGTATTTTGCTAGTACAAATTTCTAAAAATAAATTCTTAAACTATTTTTACGAAATACCTATTTTAATTTTTATCATATTTTGTATGTATGCACTATAATCCGCGGCTTTCACTAATTGGACTCGTGTCTGGTTTTTGGGGTGGCGGATTACTGAGAGAGTACTGTATAGGATCAATTCGTGGGTCGGGATGTGAAGTCAGATAAGTCACAAATTGTCATTTTGAGATATAGCAAAAACAAACTTCAAAAAATTCCCCACATTCCCCTAATTATAGTTATGTTTTTTTATGAGTAACAAATCAAAGTACATGTAATTGGCTTTCAATTATATGTCCTAGAAGTATTCTAACTATTTTGTTTCATTAAAATTTAATTGGTTTAAAAAAAAGGGAATTCACTTATCTGGATTTGCACAAAAAATGATTGACTTACCTTACTACGCACAAAGTAATATTATTATTTTTTCATGTAAATCCGACTAATATTAGCAATAAAACACACATTTTATACATAAATCTTATTGGTTTATTGAACAAAATATTATATAAATTTAAAATTAGAATTTTTATAACTTATTTTTACTTTAATGTTATTTAAGTAGTGAAAAGGCACACACACCTGAATATTATAAAGGTTCATCGTTATCATTAAACTTCAGTACGGATTTCTTCAATTGTATCAGGTTAAATATCCCTGACTGTCTCAGATGTCTCAAGTGACTCATAAAATTCTCTATAATAAGGTGAAATGTATGGAAGTAAGTCTATCAAATCTTTCGTCTTGTCTCGTCTTATATATGAAATTTGTTAAAATGCAGTCGTCTCGTCGAGAGTTCTTTTAAATTTCACTATTCCCGGTTCGTGTTTGTTGAATTAAAGCCACTTAACATCTCTCCAAACAAACTTATTCCCATATGTGTCTATACGATACAAGTAGTTAAAACAATCTGCACGAGTTATTTCAGTGACTTGAAAAGGATTTTTCTTTGCAGTCTCGCATATTGATTTGGCCCAATCATGAGGATGTTCGATCGTTCCACCAAAATGTCTTTTTCTTCTTCTCAAGTATGCGATGGTCACTATCGCACTCCATATGTGTGTGGCCAGGGACTAAATTTTTTTAATCAATTTTGTTTCAAGTCTCAGAATGTTTCACTGCTATCATGCACATTACAGCTACGTGGCTATTTTTATTTTGACCCGCACATCTATCGGAATACATGATCACATGCTTAATATTATCATGTATCCCCTTGGTTAAGTATTTGAACAGGCATGCAGCGATATCGTTAGCTTCTCTATTAGCAAGAGCTCATGGCATACAAAGCAATATCCCTGGTTATTATCACAATCGTGCACTGTCAAAATGTCGTTTGTAAAAAGCCAGGGAACTTTCAACAACTGGTGTGGGCATACATTGCTGCATGTCAAATGTTACAATTTGGCAAGAGGAATCTTGCAAGTACTCTTTATCACAACTCTTAGCTGAATATGCAAAGTCAGCTTCGTCATGATATGATGCTCTTTCAATTCCTCACGATTTTTATTCTTCATCATCGGTGGAATTCTTAATTTGTATATATGTACATAAGTTTATCGCATTTTTGGCAAGTATCCTTATTTAGCCGTTTGAATGTTAAGTTCATGCCATGGAATATTTCTGCGTATAAACGAATATTGATGGGATTACAGCTAATACTCTTCAAATATTGAGAATACATCACAGTTATTGTCAAATGTGGCGGTAAGTATTTTCTGACAGTCACATATGTGTCATTGCTATTTGCCTATCTTGTTCGCTATCTTTGTTTTTAGGGATATTTTTCCTCTTGCATCTTCTTGAATGAGTATACCGGAAGCAGTCGCACGTTTTTTTTTCAAAACATGTCCAAAAAAATTGTGACTTTCACGTAATGTTTTTAATGTACAACCTTTACAAATTGGTTTCCGTAAACAACAGTCAAGTAATATTGAACTGTTACTTGGCGAAAATGATGTTTTCCTGGTTCGCTTTGTCTGATACGACTTTTTTCCATATTCATAACTTTCATTATAGGTACCTACATTGTAACTTTCGCCAGTAATTCGTGCAACTTCTTTATCATTTCTGGAGGCTTTTGTATCATTCTTTAAGTTACGTTTTTGGTGATTATTTCTTCTGAATCGAGAACGAGGGTCATAGCTTAAAACAATGTTGTGATGTGTAATCGTGGAAGCATTATTTAAGCATGAAGGGTGTGGTTCTTCAATGTTGGTAAATTAAACTAATAATTCTTGAATATTAAAATCAGGATGTTTTATGCTACCATATTATGAATCGTCAACATACAAGTTATTGGAGTATGTGGTTGAACCTAGAAGCAAGATTATTTGTTTGGATATTGTTTACGTGTTTTTAGAGTTAAATAAATCAAATTCGATAAATTTGGTATATTTTTTATAATATACTAATAATACACACACTTATTTATATAAGTCATAATTTATTAAAATATGACTATTTTACTAACGTTCTGTTGTTATTTTTTTTTCAAAATTTCTCAAAATATCTTAAAAAATTCGTTAGATTCACCAAGAACATGATGGAGTAGGTATGACGTTTGAAGATAAGCCAACCATGAGTAGTAAGGTAAGTCACACAAAACGTTGACTTATCTGACTACACATGTGACTTAACTGTGTACACACCCCGTAAAATAAAAAATATGTTTTGACTGAAAATGCATCTCGCTAATGGTGAGACGTACGACTTATCTGACTACACAGAACGAAAGATTATTTTTTTTTTAGTATAGTGGCATTCATATCTCATTTTTGCTGTTTTGTGACTTACCTGACTACACATCCCGACCCACGAATTGTAAAATAGATAATATACCATTAGACAATAATCAAACTAATTCACTCAATTATAATGAAACACGGAAGAAAACAACTAGGTATGACAATTAACAACAAACGCGGGCTGTCAGTTGCAATCTATCAAATTTGGCAATCGGTTTTTTTCAATTTATGGTAAAGAGGCATTCGGTGTATGGCCACGGCCAAATGCTTATGTACAAAATCTCAATGAACCCAAATGTATGCCATGTGGCTTACAGCCGTATGCAGTTTTGTTGAATGAACAGGGTCTTAAACGGTGTAGTGCAACCAGTGCAACATTTGCGACAATTGTTTATGAAAACAAGAGTACAATACTAATTGTTTTAATAACTACCAAATTACAAAAATAATATGGCTTATTTTAAATCTACTGTAAAACAGTTTTGAAGTAATAAGAGAATGGAATGGATCTCTAACCTTTGACCAAGTCTTCTTTTTCGGCATTGGAGTAACGGCTGGTAGTGACAGTCATGGTGGCGGTGACAGGATCCCGAATTTCTTCGCCGCATTCAGGGCAATAGCCCAACACCCGTTTGGGTCGGCGAGGAGGGTCAGAGGGGCTGCGCGAGCGACTCGGGGAGCGAGACCTCCAACTAGAGCCGCAGCTAGAGTGGAAGAAGCTCTCGCAACTTTGGCACTTCACAAGCAGAGATGGAGCATCTGGATAAATGACATTACCACATATTAAAGGCGACTCCAGACATATACTTTAAAGATTGAGAGAAAAAACAGTAGGTTATTCTTACCGTGAGCATTCACAGTGCATAGCAAGGAATGAGGCTGCACATCGTATGATACGGTAGAATGGTGGATTTAATTTTGGAAATTTCTGTCAGTGATCTACATTCATAGCTATGTGATTCGCTTATTGCTCCCCCAACGCTGATTTAATGGTTGGAAACAATGAATAAAAAAAGAAAGAAGGAACATATTGATTCATTGCAGTATAAAAATGGGACAACCAAATTCGCCATTTTGGAAAGTGAGTATTATATATATTTAAAAAACAAATGTAAATTGACTCACTCACTCATTAATATTCAAGGGAGTTCAATACTTTTCTTCTAATTACAAAAAACAGTGCTCTGGTGGTTTTTTGCGTTTATCTCAAAACTCGATTTTTGGAATATGTGAGTTATGACTCTAGGCAACTCATATATTATTATGCTCTTCCACGATTATCAATATGACAATTTTTCAACTAAGTACATACAAATGCATTTTCTGTGTATGTGGCAATATTTAAGAGAACACCTACAACCGCATTAGCAGAATAGGATAACAATTCTGTAAAGATATGAATGTGGATTTACAATAATGACCATTATTACAATGTAGTATGTGTAGTATTTATCTAATGCACTTCACGCAATTTTCTTGGGAATGAAATTTGTATGAGCAGACTCATCTAAGAGAGCCCATTTGTTTTTTACGTGCTGCTTACACTGGTATGTGAATGCTTTCGAACGCCTAGAATGCTGTCAGTCTACTGGCAAGAGACATATCGTGAGCCTAATACTACAAAGTTCTAAGTGGTCATCCTTAAGAAGACAAACCCAAAAGAGGAATAGTATTTTAAACTGCCTCATTGTTACTTGTCACATTATCATAATGGCCGCGCGGTTTAAGCGTCGGCCTATAACATCGTGGGTCCCGGGTTCGAATCCGGGGTCTGGCAAGTACACATATTGTTTTTCAATTTGTGTATGAGTCAGAGTATGGACCTAATAGGTGAGCAAGTGGGTGACATTTATTTGTCGTAAAAACAAAATCTGTTAATACAAACCTCCACCCTGTGGATGCCCATATGATCTTATTAGGATCGGACATGGTCAACATTGTTACTTTTGTTTCGCCAAGGACAAATATTTAGGACCTTGTAGATCTCCATTCGCAATACGACAGGAACAAAAAGAAGATTTCTTTTAAATTACAGAGGCTGTCCACAATATTACATTTTCATAAAGTAATGTTTTGGGTTTGCACATGTGCATAAAAATATGTCAAACTGTTCTCAAATCAGTTTATAATTTGCAGTTGTCAACTCAGTATTTTGATAACTTTTTTTCTATCAGAATGGCAGCCAATTAGATTATAAAACATGAATTTGCACGAATTATGATTGATATTTAAGGTGTCAAGTTACCATTCTGCCTGCAGACGGAGCAGATCTTGGGGTCAGGTGACAGGACGGGCTCGATCGTGAGGCCGCTGGGCAGCGTAATGGCCGTGGAAGGCCACACACTGCAGGAGGAGGTAGGCAGCGGTGAGGGTGGAGAGGGGGGCGAGGAGGAAGAGGGGGCAGCGGTGGCGAGTTGCTGGCGCCGCATCTTCTGCGCACGAGTCTGCGGCGGCGCCACTGCTTGCTGCAGGTACGGGAAGTTGTTCTTCTTTCGCTTCTGCAATCACAATGAAATGACATCACCACAACAGAACTAAAGATTTTCAAGTTTATAACCACAGCCATTAAACATGTAACACTGGTTACAGACGCTCAGATACGCCCAAACATAGATATGTTAAAATTGTACAATAATTATTGACTTATTAAAATCTGTCCATAATTAGGTGGTCTTACAACCTTACAGTGCCGAAGGGTGGAGGTAGGCTGTTATGATCTGATATAATAGTGCACACTAAACTTTGTCAGACAAGCGAATATGTTTTCATTGAACTAAAGACTACAATGTGTAGCTGTAGATAGTGTTTGCTAGTTTTTAAAAAGCAATTAAAACCTCCTTAATCCAAGCTGTAGTAGATAATAGTTAAAAAATATTCATTTATCTACAAAATATTTTTTATCGATTATCTATGGATGCAATATTGCAAGTAATTTTAACATAGGCACACGTAGAAACTGTTTTAAACAAAATTAATTGAAATTAGCATGAATAATGAATAACAATTCAATATACTAATGCATTAGAGTTGGCACTCTCCATCATTGAATTTATAGTGATAGTGATCATTCAAAATATTCTGCGGAATGACGAAACCATAGACTAAATTTGTCACCGTACCAACATATTATGACAGTACGTGACGTGATCATAATGTAATTGCAGCTTTATTCTCCACAATCATAATTCACTGCTTAAAAACTCAATGAATTCATCCAAATGTTATCATAACAATATATTATAAATATTGTGATGTGAAAAAATATGAAATAGGAACAAAATGATAAATATTTGTGAAAACTTACCAAATCAACATGTTTCTAGAGTTGTTCGTGAATATTTTTACACTAATCATGAATATTATTTAGAAAATATACACAAACAGTTAATTCAGAAGTTACAACGTTTACAAGTACCCGCGAGTTAACTCGTCCATGGCACTGATCAGGATTATTAATGAATAATAATGGAAGAGAGAATGTCACCTGTGGTCCCTCAAAGTTCCCGTAAACAAACTCATTCTTGTTGGTGCTGGTGGTGGATCGCTTCTTTCTCTCGCTGCGTTTCTTCTCAAGGAGAAGTCGGTGGCGATGGGTGATGAGGCCCAAACTGCGCAGGAACTTCTCTTGAGTGACAGGCTCTCCCAGTGGAGGGGGCGACGTGGACTCCAGGAGGGGGGAGGCGGGAGACGGTGAGGGTGACGAGTCGCACCCGGAGCCCGAGTGTGAGGCCGTGGAACTCTTGGGTGACGGAGATCGCTTCGGCGGATCCACTCGAGTGATGTTGCTAGACCAAAATATTGAAATCTATAAAAATCTACACATTAGCTGTGGAAATGATCGACCCCAACACATTTTTAGAAGGAAAATCCCCCACCTTATCAACATGACAATAATGAACAAAATCATTTTGATGTAATTCTACCACATAAATGCCAGATTAATTAAAAATTTCAATTATTTAGTTGCATCCACAACACTTTACATGAAATAAATAACAATATTCATCGTGATAATAGTTCCTGATTTTTGACCTTCACACTACACATGGACCCCTTAAATTAAATTATCAAATTATAAAAACTAAATGCCGAGCAACCGGGCGAGCAAGGCCAAGACAGTACTTTTGCATACCTACACTAAGAACATAGTATAATATACGAAAATACTATTGCAAGCCTAGACATAATGCCGGGTACCCATTAGCGAGTAGTTACTGTGACCGTTGCAGATACGGTAACTAGTATGGACGCCAAATAATAAGTTTCCGAGCCTATAAATCATTATTTCACATCCAGAGTTGATTACAGTATCTAGAATGTTTACAGTTACGGTTCACTAATGAGTACCCGGTTTTATACCCCGTTTACACGTGCATGGATGTACTGTGCACAGTAAGAATATATATGGGGAAACATGTATTATCCTGCAGTTGGCAAGATTGCGTGCATAAATCAAACAAGTTTGGAAGCTTCCAAATTGTGATGATTTATTATTACGCTCAAGTAAGATTGTTTTCGATCTGCGCCTGCGCAGTAGAGCGATAGGGGCGAACATGCCGTTAAAAAACGAACAACTCATTTTAAGCTTAACCGACTTTCAATACAACTTGTCAGATAGTAGTATAAAATGACAACCTCGCGTCTCGCTTACTTTTGAAGAATGAGATTAGTGAGACAGTCAGCACTTTTACGTGTTAACAGTTGTCATGATAGTTAAAATAAGCACGATTGCCACAATTCCATGCATGTGTATAGGCGCTATAACATCTAGATAGGGACTATTGTCCTGACAACCAACTAGTTACATGTCATATTATAAAATAAAAATTTAAATTTTAGATTATCCGAGGTTTCACCTCACGTGTCGTTCCTCCCCTAATTAACGCGAATAATCAATAGTATACTATACTTACTGAATTTTAGTTTAATTTTAGCAATCAATAATACTAACCATATGTTCTGCTTAGTCTTGTTGAGCACATTGGTGAAATTGGCCCGGTGATCCTGCACGACATCTTGGCGAACGCCCGAGTCCTTCAATGAGAAGTTTTCAGTGGCCAGAATAAATTCGCTGTCCTCGTCCGCCTCCTCCGCCTCCTTTTTCTTACGGGATCGAACGCTCTGCTCGTCGCATTCCTCTATGCGTTTCCTGTTGCCATTCACATTGTTGTTCTCAGTTTTGATATGTATCTCACTGAGGACGGACGGTTTCAGTAAGGATATCGGCTTGTTTCTGTTAGGCGGCTGGACTTGGTGATCTTGCAACTGCTGCGCAACATACAGGTTGTCGGATTCCAAGTTCACTTGCTTGTTTCGGATCTTCAATCTCCGCTGATGCAAATCCAGTTCATGACGCAGCCGATCGATAACAGATTTCTAAAAAAAAAATCAATAGGAAACATGAAATTGATACACAACCAGATAAAAATTCTATTGAGGATTGATCTTTTAGCCAGGTGAAGGCTTCACCTTGAAGATAGTGAATGAAATACTAATGGTAAATATCTACTTTTCGCATATTTCCCATATACCCAGAGACAAGAACTAAAACATATTCTATAACTCGTGTTTAAGTTTATCCCATATTTCTCCACAGTTGAGAGTTGAACCTTGTTACAGCCTTACCCAAAAATCAACCCACTTCCCATTATACTTGTGTTCCCTGATGGTTACAATCCCAGGATAACTTGTTACTGTTGTTAACAGTGCCAAGGCCTGCCACAGCTTGGTTAAAATTCAAATAAAATTAAAATTTGTAAACATTCATGAAGTGTCAATAATTATAGATTTCAATAAAATAAAGAAAACAAACCCGGGATTTCGACATAAAACCATAAGTATTCGAAATCCTAGGATTGGTAAAAACAAAAATTTGTAATAATTAGTATGAATATGATTTTTGAAAAATCCTTAAAAATAATAAACGTTCAGCGTCATATTAAAAAGGTACGAGGGTGGGTCAATAATTCCTTAGAAAAAAGCATTAAAACAGTTTTTATTTTTGTATTTTTTTTTATTTCTCAACATAATCTCCTTGGAGCTCAATACACTTGGTTAGACGTTTCTCAATTTTTTTTAAACAGTCAGAAAAATAAGTTTTCGGAAGGTCCTCAAAATAAGCATTTGTCCGATCGATGACTTCTTCATTTGAAAAAAAACGTTGTCCACTTAGCCATTTTTTTAAGTTTGGGAAAAGGAAAAAGTCACTGGGGGCTAAATCTGGCGAATACGGTGGGTGGTCGACCAATTCGAACTTCAATTCTTCAATTTTAGCCATTGATCGTAAACATGTGTGAACACGGGCATTGTCCTGATGAAAGAGGATTTTTTTCCTGTTTAAATGAGGCCGTTTTTCTTCAATTTCGTTTTTTAGCTGGTCCAATAAAGATGCATAATAATCCCCTGTTATTGTTTTTCCTTTTTCCAAATAGTCAACGAAAATAATTCCACGTGCATCCCAAAATACAGTAGCCATAACCTTACCAGCTGATTTTACGGTTTTCGTCTTCTTTGGACATGGTTCGCCTTTCGCAATCCACTGCTTTGACTGTTCTTTCGTCTCGGGAGTATTATAGTGGTGTATCCATGTTTCATCTACAGTCACAAAGCGACGAAAAAATTCATCCGGATTGCGTTGCATGAGCGACAACAGGGCTTTAGAGGCCACCACCCTATTGCGTTTATTGTCGACTGTGAGCAAACGCGGCACCCATCTTGCAGAAACTTTTTTCATGCCCAATTTGTCATGTAAAATAGAAATGACGCTACCTTTTGAGATCCCTGTAACCTCAATTATCTCACTCAACTTTAATCTTCGGTCACTTAACACCATATCGTGGATTTTAGTGATCATTTCTGGTGTAGTCACCTCTACAGGACGTCCTGAGCGTGGTTCATCCTTTGTTGATGTACGACCACGTTTAAATTCATTTAACCAGTTATAAATAGTTGCAAGTGGATGAGCAGATATGCCGTGAACTAAATCCAACTCATTTTTTATTTCCTTTGCTGTTAACCCTTTTATATTAAAATGTTTAATAACAGCTCTAAACTCAATTTTCTCCATTTTTGTAAACAAGCAAATTTTTTTTTAAATGTACGAAAATAAAAAACAACAACCCGACCAATCTGATTGAAACTTCGCAGCATACTGAATCGGTAGTGCCGCTGCATGAAAACAAACCACTTACAGTACTAGTCGCGCCACCTGTCGGCTTTTCTAAAGACTTATTGACCCACCCTCGTACATTAAAAAAAAAAATTTAAACAATCTGAATTTCTAATCAGTTTCAACAACCTCTAAACTAAAAGCTCAAAGGCCTAAACTAACCTACCATTATTATGACGAAAGAGAATAATGTAAGTAGATACCTATGCGGCGTATAAAATAAATAAAAAACATGTTTAAAAATATTAAAATGACCCACTAGGTAATTGAAAAAAATATATAATATGTATCTAATAAATTAAATTTGATTTACCAAAATTAATCTAATAATCATACGATTACTGTGTGAGAAATTAACTTACAATTCACGTACATTTTTATACCTGATTTGTTGAGAATTTACCTATTTTCTTTCAATTATACCTACATATCAAATCTGAGAAATACGCGATTTCAGATTAAAATAATAGTAAAACTAATCCCGGGATTCCAGCGTTTTCAATACTAGGATTTCGTGTTCAAAAATCGACCGGGATCCCGGTATTTCAAATCCAGTATCGCATATTTCATCAAAAATTCATAGTAAAATACACAAAATGTAGATCGAGTGCGATGATCGCATGCACAAGTAAAATCACTAGCATTAATTGATAACATCGATTTAATTTTTATAATTGCATGAAAAAATTGAAATTAATATTGAAATTTCTTGCGATTATCGCACTAGTAACATCACTGCCATTCGAATATACGCATGCGATGATCGCAAAAGTAAAATCACCACTTTACATAATATTGTGATTCGGATTTCCAATAGTTCAATTACGAGGAACTACCTAGGTTAGCTAACACAAACCATAAGAAGTTCCCAATAAAAGAAGCATTATTAGGTATTGGTATATCGTATTTTGAATAAAAATCGAATCCTTTTTTTCGAATCACAAAAATTTCACATCAAAGCGATTCGATTCCAATGGGAATCACGTGAACTAAAAATACTACGTAAGCTCCTAATGCCAGTGTATTTAATCCATAACTTACACAAAACCATTTACAAATCATATTCAAAAACCCAAATGTATTCGAAAATATCAAACATAACATAGATAAATTTAGTTTAAGTATTTTAAAAAAAAATAAGGAAACACGTTATCAGATCAGCTGACACGCTATCTACAGTTACGATAATATGGCCAGCAGATTTTTTTTTAAAGTAGGTACCTATTATATAAATAGCTACGTAAATAAATATTGCTGAGAATTATATTAAAGAAATTCGGTTAATTTAATTTCATATAGCGCATTTTAGATCAGTAATATGAATGAAATAAATTTCGCGAAGAGAGTAAAAGTATCCACAAAATGGGGTCATAGTGAGCATTCCTTCAATGTAACGGCCGCGCGGTTGAACTTGGCCCACAATTCGAACAAAAGTTTCAAACGAAATTTGTGTAAGGCGTTAGTAAGTTAGTTGCTCCATTTTATACTATCGGCGCATACGCCGTCTACTCTAGTGTATGACCATAGAACAGATTAATAGGATGAAGAAATGTGAAACCCAGTCGCCATGGACCAAATTTTTGAAGCGAAGATATTACGTTAGGGCGATTAAAAGTAAGGAAAAGAAGCGCTGACTGTCCTCAAATATTGATTGCGCGTCTCACTTACGTGACAAAATTTAATCAGGGTTCCCAGAAGTCTTCTTTTTTTAGGTCTATGTCCGGTCCGGTAGGTATCTTTATTCATTTTTTATCGAAAAATGCGTAATATGTCTCTTTTCCCTCTATAAACATGTTATGCTCCTATTTTGTAAAATTGATTGACAAAATATTTTTTTCATTCACAATTATTTGTATATTTACATAATTTAATGTTTCCGATGAAAGACTTTTTTATTTCTCTTACTTGGAGAATATCAAAGAGAGGCATCGTCACCGTCCTATCTCTTTAGAGAATATAAATAATATAATATTATGAAAGAAATGTGGTAAGTACCTTACTATATTTCTTAATAATTGCATTATTTACTGGAGATTACTTCTTGTTTGTTAATAAAAATGATGTGATTGTAAAATTATTACATTTCGGGGTAAATTATTGAGAATTGAAAAAATCACATGTACCTATGTTATGTATTGTGAGATCACCGAGATCCAAAAGAAATTTCGTCTGTTACAACTAATATAATAAGTTTAGTCATAAAATTAAATCATTTTGTATGTAGGTACAGTTATTTTATTTTTAAATATATACTTAAGATATGTAGGTACAAAAGATCAACATGTTGATTTTCAAGCAAATCTGGTACTTATAATATTCCAACATTACTTCTTCTCGTAATAATAAGACGTGTGAAGCCGTATGCGATAACGAAAAATGATAGATTTAACACCATCCGATACCCTTGTTCTATAGGGAAACAACTCAAAATACCTTGTTCCAAGATAATGGCGTTTGAAAATTTTGAACAAATTTTCATTTCGATGTTTTCGACGAACAAGTTTTGATTTTTGAAGTAGGGTATAGTAGTAGTTAGTGTATCGCCGGCCAAGTGAAAAATTTGCAAGCTACTGTCGAACAAGATCTTGTCAACGTATCCTACGCACTTCGACTGCAACGACTTCCGGTTATCGACGAGTTGTCCACGTGTTAAAACTGTGAACTAACAAGCCCCTCATATTTAGTTAATCGCACTTCGACTCCAGTGAATTCCGGTTATTGCATAGTTCTTCTTATCGGACTAGTAGATGACTATTCAAAAATGATAGATCAGGTAGGAAACGCTAAGTTGGCAACGCTGATCCGTACCGTTTATACCACACCCGGTAGGGTAAGCCAATTCCAATTTTGTGCTCCGTGCATCGTGGCCGACTTTTTTTGAATAGGCAGTTTGCATCTCGCATCCGGCGAATCACGTTAAATCTAGAGTTTTTCGACACCATAGGCAGCTTTAAGCTTCTCATAATAAAGCTAGAAAAATAGAGAAGATTTTCTTTAAAATCAATATGCTGGTCTTACGTACTTTATCTCAATAGGAAAAATACCAGGTGGCAGTGTCACCTGTCAACAGCCTTGTCGATGCAGTCAATGCATTCAGGCAGATAGAGTACTTATGTTTTTTTTTCCTTTTTTATGTATCTTGCGCTGCTTTGCAAACAAATATAAAACTTTATACCTACATATTATAATATATCTTTGTTCTTGTAAAAACAATGTTAATAATTTATTAATTATGACATATTTTTTTGAAATGCTATTTACTAGACATTTTTTTCTTGAAATTTTGAAAAAATCTAGTATTTCATTCTGCTATCTAGCTTATTTTCTTACCATATATAGCATATTTCTGTTAATGACAGTTTGCAACATCAGACAACCAGTGACGTCCGTGGGGTAGGCAGATTGAGCGTCGCTTTGGGGCGTTAGTTACTCGAAGGGCGGCAAATCGAGGAGAATCATTAGGTATATAATTATATAGAAATTGCTACCTAAGCTTATTAATAACGGAAAATATCTTTCCATTTAAAAAATAAGCTCACTGGCTGGAAACAAAATGTATTAATTAACATAAAACGTTTAAGAGGACTGTATTTTTTGTCGGGTTCGCGTCGTCTAGTTTACTTCTGTTTACCTTGGATGTTACGTCCTTGGTGACCAGAAATGACATGTGCAAATTTGCGAATTATATTTGAATTATAGATAAGTACATGCTTATCTAATTTAAAATGTAACCAAATAATTTTGCCAGTCAATCGTGACTTTTGGAAGTTATCAGGTATATAATTAAATATATCTGAAACCGTGGATTCGCAATATTGTTTATTGAAGCAGAGATGGCATTAGATTTGGATGACATATTTACTGACTTTACAACAAAAAATGCCAGGATTTTCTTTTATTTTATTAGTTGATAAATACACTATTAATTAATAGTCCATGTATTTATGATTAAAAGTAAGATATTAAGTCATGAAAGGATAATAAAAAATAATATATTAAAAAATTAGGCGGCATTTTGGTGCTGCCTAGAGGCGGCATTTTGTCTAAGGACGTCACTGCTGACAACACTATTGAATATATCTTAGGTACATATTACAACATTACATAGTAAGTTGTCGAAAATCGTGTTCTCGATGTGGATTTCTTTCAAGCCGCTCCGTCTGACGAAATAGTTTAGTTTGATTTTCGGGAATACACCTAAAGCAGTGACGTCCCGTGGGGGTAGGCACATTGAGCGTCGCTTGGGGGCGGCAGTTACTCGAAGGGCGGCAAATCGAGGAAAATCATTTGGAATAATGAAAATATCTTTCCGTTCAAAAAATCAGCGCACTGGTTTTATCGGGTTCGCGATATCTAGTTTACTTCCGTTGCCCTTCGACATCCTTGGTGACCAGAAACGACACGTACAGATTTGCGAATAATTAGTCTGATATTTTGTTAGTAATGTATCCATACAACACATTTCTTAGATATTGGACTCATGAAAGGATGATAAAAATAATGTATAAAAATAATGTATAAAAATAATGTATAAAAAAATGAGGCGGCATTTTGGCGCTGCCTAGGAGCGGCATTTTATCTAGGGACGTCACTGACCTAAGGACTTCGGAACTATTTTCAAATATGAAAACAACAATGTACCTATATTATTCAGTGATACGTCAGTTGCGGAATTGGAGAAGTGAAAGGAATGAATTACTATTATATTATGTAGATGTATCTACAATTTATTAAGAAAATAATAACTAGGTATGTATTGTAAAATGCGTGTCCGTGTCCTTCGCCAAATTTATATACTTATACTTATAGCAGTTGCGAAGGGTAGAGGTAGGCTGTGGAAATACGACATAAATAGTGCAAACTTTGTCAGTCATACGAATTATTTGTTTTTATTGAATTAATAATATAAACTGCAGAAGTCATTGGTTAGTTTTTTTTAATTCAATTAAACTGTATGTATTATGATTTTGAATATTGCCTGTTGGTGCATGATATTGACATACGTGTCCGGAAATTTGTACGTATGCAGTGCGCCGTATCACACTTCACCGGTCGGAAATATAATAATATGGTCGTATATTAAACACCGTTCAACCTCTTTGGATCGTATAGTACTAAGATATAATTACAGGAATCCAGGGGCAAACAAATTTTGAAAATAGCCAAATAGCCGATATACTGGATTATTTAGGTTGGGTTAGGTTAGGTAAAATTGCAATGCTACACGAACGCGTATTGTTTTCATCTTTACTATACGGTCATGTCTTTCCGATAAGAAAGCTCACGGCGAACTGTGCTACGGTGAAATGTAATACGTACAATAATTATTAACATGATACCTTCATGATAAACTACATTGTCCAAGGAAGATAACGTTGTATTTAAACATGAATGGAGAAAATGGACCGTAATGATAATAATAAGAATAAGCGAACACAGCCGACGTGCATATCGGCATGGCATACCTAGTGGTCCTACGCGTAGGTAGGTAAGTCCTACTACCTATACGATTACATGCCGTTGCCTTGCAAGAAAGTACCTATGCCGACTAGCATATTATTCAATGTTTATAATAAATTGTAGCTTTATAATCGATGCAAAGTAACTTTGTACACAAGTTATCGCATAAAAACAACACTACAAAAGGGTTTCACACGCTCATTTATGTTATCAACACATTTTGTAATAAATAAAATAATATCGTAAAAGCATGCCCACATAATATCATTAAAGGTACTTAATACTAATAAAATAATAATAGTGAATAAAAATAGTAATAATACACAAAACCACTAGGTATAGTATAGTATTACGAATATTTAAATTTAGTTATGTGCCTAAAATTTTCGTTATTACCTAGGCAGAGTTGACAAGGGAATTGAAAATTAAGGACATACTTTTAAGCTGAAATAATATAATACAAAAAAACAATCAAAATAGTATAAAATTGCGTATTGTTATAATATTATAATAAATGGTGAAACAAGCGACTCGTCGTCTGTTTCGTGATATTTTTCAGATTCCCTGTCAATTTTAGGTTTAAATTTTCCAAAAGATGCTCCTAAAATGGCTCACAACTAAATCTTCTATAATGCTGTTCACTCTCACGAATCGCTTCATTGAATTAACGTTCAATCTGTTTATTCCCTTTATCGGTTGAACATTGAGCAATAAAAATGATGTAGGTATAAGTTCATCTTTTGTTTTAGCTGAACAGATATAGGTACCATGCGTTATAACTCTTCAATTTGGCGCCTTTTGATCAATTTTTCCCTTCGATAGTATACATACATTATACAACATAGTACGTTGGTACTTCATATATTTCGTAATTGAATTGAATATATTATATTTTAACGAGTATTAGGTGTTATTAAAATGAATTTTATGTGAACTTTGCCGCCCCGTAAATCCTGCCGCCTGGGTGCTTCACACCCTTAACACTTACGCTTGGCGCATCACTGACAATACCAATAGGTAAAGTATACCTATCTATCAATAATGTAATAATTAGTAACTCAATAATTTAGTAACTCTAAAAAATGTTCAATATTTCGTGATTCATTGAAATGTTTCAATTGAGACTAATTCGGAATTTTCAGTAAAATACTAAACAGAATCAGAAATAGATATTCTTGCTGCCCTAAAAAAGAAAACATGTCGAAGACATCTGGTAACCCTATTCTTAGATAGATTGCGATAACAACGACGAAACTACTTGATAAGTAGTAATGTTGCTGTGATAAAAGTGCATTATACATACATATTATAATATTATATTGACTTCGACAGTTGATCGATCGGCCTGATGCAAATAAGCATTGCAGAACTTCAATTCACAAGTTACGTGGGGGTTGTGCTACGAGGGTGGGTCAATAAGTCCTTAGAAAAGCCGACAGGTGGCGCGACTAGTACTGTAAGCGGTTTGTTTTCATGCAGCGGCACTACCGATTCAGTATGCTGCGAAGTTTCAATCAGATTGGTCGGGTTGTTGTGTGTTTCTCGTACATTTAAAAAAAAAATTTGCTTGTTTACAAAAAATGGAGAAAATTGAGTTTAGAGCTGTTATTAAACATTTTAATATAAAAGGGTTAACAGCAAAGGAAATAAAAAATGAGTTGGATTTAGTTCACGGCATATCTGCTCCTTCACTTGCAACTATTTATAACTGGTTAAATGAATTTAAACGTGGTCGTACATCAACAAAGGATGAACCACGCTCAGGACGTCCTGTAGAGGTGACTACACCAGAAATGATCAATAAAATCCACGATATGGTGTTAAGTGACCGAAAATTAAAGTTGAGTGAGATAATTGAGGTTACAGGGATCTCAAAAGGTAGCGTCATTTCTATTTTACATGACAAATTGGGCATGAAAAAAGTTTCTGCAAGATGGGTGCCGCGTTTGCTCACAGTCGACAATAAACGCAATAGGGTGGTGGCCTCTAAAGCCCTGTTGTCGCTCATGCAACGCAATCCGGATGAATTTTTTCGTCGCTTTGAGACTGTAGCTGAAACATGGATACACCACTATACTCCCGAGACGAAAGAACAGTCAAAGCAGTGGATTGCGAAAGGCGAACCATGTCCAAAGAAGGCGAAAACCGTAAAATCAGCTGGTAAGGTTATGGCTACTGTATTTTGGGATGCACGTGGAATTATTTTCGTTGACTATTTGGAAAAAGGAAAAACAATAACAGGGGATTATTATGCATCTTTATTGGACCAGCTAAAAATCGAAATTGAAGAAAAACGGCCTCATTTAAACAGGAAAAAAATCCTCTTTCATCAGGACAATGCCCGTGTTCACACATGATTACGATCAATGGCTAAAATTGAAGAATTGAAGTTCGAATTGGTCGACCACCCACCGTATTCGCCAGATTTAGCCCCCAGTGACTTTTTCCTTTTCCCAAACTTAAAAAAATGGCTAAGTGGACAACGTTTTTTTTCAAATGAAGAAGTCATCGATCGGACAAATGCTTATTTTGAGGACCTTCCGAAAACTTATTTTTCTGACGGTTTAAAAAAAATTGAGAAACGTCTAACCAAGTGTATTGAGCTCCAAGGAGATTATGTTGAGAAATAAAAAAAAAAAATACAAAAATAAAAACTGTTTTAATGCTTTTTTCTAAGGAATTATTGACCCACCCTCGTATCTTAATTATTTTCTCATCAATCACATAGGTAAGAATTTCTACAAAGTAACAATCCGTTCATATTGAACTACAATCATTGGCATTACGAATTATTACTAAACGATGATGGAGGAGGTTGTTACACCGTTCCGAGTGGACAATTATCAATACTAATTTTCCCATGATCCATTTAGGCCCACTATTCACTCTAGCATTGAGCAGGTATAGAAAATAAAACTCTGATTTTACAATATTTGAGAAGACAGATTCAGAACGCTGTCGTAGACACATTTTGAGATTATGCTTTAAAGGTACCTGCATAATATTATTATCTCACAATTAGCATACACCACGAATCAGACGTTAGCACACTCGACTCCGGAGTCCAGATCCATGGATCACGGATTCTGAATATGGTACTGGATAGATAGCAAGTACCTACCTACCCAATAACATAACACAATATTGTGACAAATCTACCCTGTGATTCCGTTCCTCAACGGACGTAATACAATTATTGAGAGTGAAAACATCAGTGGAATGCAAAAAGTCCTAGGATTTCGAGACACATTCTTTCATATCGAATGTCTAATGAAGAAATCAAAATTAAGAATATTTTGAAATATATAGGTACTTACCTACCTACGCGTTTATGTGTTATCAAAATGTTCAGATTTTTTTAAAACCATGTCAAATGAATTATCAAGAGTTTGGGTCGAAATATTGAATAATAATCTTATAAGTAATTTATTCATATTAATTTTATCATAATAATCGCTAACTAGTTGAGTAAACGCCATTTGCCTAAACATTGAATGACTTATCTGGTAATATTTGACATAGTAGGTACAGCTATTTAACAGCTCGGCAGCCATGTTTGGTTTCTTAAATAAATAATGATATCAATCAAAATTAAAACGTATAGGTACCTACTATATAGACCTACAAACTTATCTGAAGAATGGGATGGGGGAGCCACTGTCAAAAACTACCCAATGACTCGTAACTGGACAAAATCTAACATTCGAATAAAATTTTCAAAAATCGAAAGAAAACTAAAATTTCCGAAAAAAAATCTTTGAAGAATGTGTACAAAAACATGCAAATCGTCGCATGTCCGTTTGTTTAATGTCGAGCAGTATGTGTTTGTAAATATTTTTGGGAAAATA
Source organism: Rhyacophila brunnea (assembly GCF_057557595.1). Taxonomy (NCBI): domain Eukaryota; kingdom Metazoa; phylum Arthropoda; class Insecta; order Trichoptera; family Rhyacophilidae; genus Rhyacophila; species Rhyacophila brunnea. The sequence continues at coordinate 24,304,338 of NW_028233350.1, forward strand.
TATTTCACTTATTTATTGAAATTGCAAGGAATCACTTACTTCTCGGCATTACGTAAGAATATGAATATATTAATAAGTGAGTATTATAAAAGTATAAGTAAGTACATTAAATGACTCGTTTTAAAAGCAAGATTGTTTTCATACTCAGTTTATCGTAATAATCGCCGAGATATTATTAATTTTATTCAAACATGACAATATCTTTTGATTTTTTTAAAAATGGTGGCCCAATTACGCAACAAAGAAAGTCCGCCGAAGTGGTAGCACGCATTTCTGTACCATTGTTGTCATTAATTAAATCGAAATCTTTATAATAAAATTCAAAAACATTTTTAAAAACTCTATGCTTGCAATCGGAAAAAAAATCAATAATTGTCACAGCCAGAAAGTGAATATAAAAAAGTAAGTTTAGTTTAGATTTAATATACTTAGGTACCTACTACCTACCTATAATAATGTAATATTATAACAATAGCATGTTTGCCTAAAATTTTACATTCATGCATTCGTGTTGGCCGCGTATTAAGGATCATTATAAGTTACAGTTTTAAATTATTAAACGATTACGAGCATATGGATACCTAACATAAAAGCGCGGCAGCTAAAAAAATCCCACGCCATCAATCACCTATTTAATCAAAATGAAAAACTTAATAATATTATACACTTATGTAATATCGATATACCAACTCGCTTCGCATCAAAATAACCCTACCGAAAGTTACTTTAGTTGGAGATTTTTTCTAAATAAAAAAATAACACAGGTACAAAATAAAACGTGAAAATTTCAAGAAAGGTTTCATCAACTTTTTTGGTAACACCCGTTTCATAATAATTTTGATTTCCGCGTAACTTCCAATTCGGTCGCCGCTAGCGCCACTCGCCACTACGTAGCGGAAATAGATAGGTACAATGGCGTTATCAATATCCGATGGAACAAAGTACCTACCTACCTGTTGTGAAAATAAGATCACCGTAATAAAATGACATACATAATACGTACATACATACTGATATTACAAAATAATTAAAGTACAGTTAACGTTACAGTATCAATAAATTATTATAGGCGTATAGTATGGACAATTTAATAATAAAACAGCTACATACGGAAAAGTTGTCAAGAACAAATCTAAAACAATTTTATATCCAATTATATAGCTGAGATGTCAAAACAGATCGCGAATGTTTCCATTCCCATGTAGGTATTATGTAATAATGCATACATACATAATTATAATATACCTACGTACATAAAAAAATAATATAAAAAATACACAAAAGACTTAAGTTTTATTAGAAATCTATGTACCTAGTAATGTTAGTAAAATATTATTTAGTAGCAAATACCTATCTGCCTACCGTAAATGATAAAAAATAATCACAATATTCGTGTTTTACATATTAAATCAATCATTTCCTGTATGAATTAATTTGATGAAGTTCATCACAGCCGTCCAAATAAACCTGTTTCGCCCATAAAATTAAAACCATACTGTCCTCGTCATAATAATAATTGGATTATGATTCGAGCGTACGGACCAGTCGACTATCGTAAAGTTGAATAAAGTAGAAACTATGTAGGTATGGTCATACGAAACTTAATAATATTGTACCTTCAATATTTTGTTAAAATGGATGATCTCAATAATCTGAAACATCTCGCATAAAGCTGTCAGCAACCCTCTCATTCTACCCTTCCTACCAAGTTTATATTATAAGATCAATAACCACCTTGCATCAAATAATATAATGCTTGCCGCGGAGAAACTTCGTCTCTCAAAAACCAGATACAAACGTCACATTGGTTTGTGATATAATTAAGTTGAAAAGTATACAAAGAATACGACCTATTATACCACGGAATTTGTCGATAAAATTATCGAATCATTATAATTATGTATTAAATGTATGAATGCTCAAAGGATATTCTGTAGGTCTAATAATACTTTTGAAAACGCACGTCGTAACTTAATTTGAAAACAATCGTAACTTTCAGATATACACAAACATAAGTATTTATATAAAAATAGAATGACATTTCACTCACCTGCATGAACCCGATAGTGAGGATATCATTTTCAGCTTCTTTGATTTTGGACTTGATAATTGCATTCTGTAAAAAATAATGGAAATCAATCACGGATATCGTAAAAATAATACGAACATTATTCAGTATGAAAAGTACATTTTTACTTACGTTTTTATCATTCTTTAGGCGGCCGACCCAAACCTAAAAAAATACAATATACTTGGTTAAATAACAAACTAACGTTTGAAATTACGAACGCAAAATATACGACTTGTTACTTTATTCAATACGCACTGCAATACTTTTTACATACTAATAATAATTAACACACAATTTGGAGAATTTCAAAAAAATATAGAGTTTACACTGTTTACAGTGACATTAAACTGTTACGGGTCACAATTAATTACATTTACGATAGTATAATGAAAAATTAAACTTTAACGCCGAGGCCCGTAAACAAACTGGACGAAAAACTTACCTGGTGAATTCTGATCGCGTTTTTCAAGTCATTCTGTGATTTCCGAATTTCATCCTTAATTTCATTAGAAACTTCCATCATTAATTTACCTAGTTTATAAAACTCACTATTAACTAAATACGCGCAAATTTATAACACCATATTAAAAAATCGGCGAATGCAACACCCACAATGAGAACAGGCTGACTAGGGACATTTCAGAGCGCACAGTTCAGGATAAAATAGTGTTAAGAAATACGTAACAATGAAAATAAATGAGAGATAAACAATATTTTTATACTGGATTATCAGAGGAAGTTTTTGACACTAATATTATAATTGCGGGAAATACTGTAAGTTTATAAAGACTCGTTATGACTTTTTCAAAAGACGGCCGACTTCAATTTTCGCGAACACATATTATTTTCCTGCACTTGACACTAACGATAATACCCCATCAATATGAAGTTAGCTTCGTTTCGTTTCTTTTCTTTAGATCCAAAGAGAGGTGTTGCCATCTTTTTCTATGTTGATCTTGCAAAAGTGTAAAAAATATAGTATTTCATAAAAAAAAAAACTATAAAATAGGAACATGTTTGGTCTTGAATCTTTCAAAATTACAATATTTTCGGCATACTTTACATAAAGTTACAGTATTTTATATTTTTCACCGAATAAAAATAATTATTTTATTGTATCAAATAGTGCAAACTTCGTGATAATGAGAAAGCTGCCATAACGATAACTTGGTTCTTGTTAAAAAGGCTAGCGCATTATAGCCGCTGCAATCATACACGATACGGACTCGTGCAAAACAATCTATTTGTTTGGTTTTACATTTCACATCCTAATTCCTACTGTCAATAAATTCATCACATAGTATCTACAGCAAACTCTAAAAACAAAACTATCACAATTATAAGAATTTTGATTTCCATTTATAGAAGTACCTACCTACTAACACATTTTATTTGCTCTGTGTCAACCCTAACATTTGTAAGAAAAAGTAATGAATAGTCTAGGCAACTTCACTTACGTCGCTGTAGGATTTGTTTCCCGAATAGACCAAATGTCAATTTTACAGGAGACGAAAAACAAATTCCATTGTCGTATATTTTAATATCAGTAGATGTATCAATCATTCTTTCTATACTGTATGATTGCAACATTATCTAAGAATAGATTCCAAGAATAATATACTGGTATAAATCATTAAATGCACAGAAAATGCGTTTTATTTACAAGTACTCACTGTGGATATTCGGAAAATTTTTAGCGCTCTCTCAGAATAATGGATATTAGGGACAAAACAAGGACGTTCGGGATTTAAGACCGTAGCGTATTGCTGCACGGCCCACAGATTACTGAGTGGTCATAAAGTACGCGCCTCAAATGTTATATTTATTTACACGATAATTGTTAATAATTACCTCTACTATTTAAATACTTAATGATCGTAATTACCCAAGTTCGTATGTAATAATAACATGCGGCAATCGCTTTTTCGATTTTTTTTCGGATTAAGTAATAAAATAGTTTTTAAGTTTTTAACTATTTTTTTATTGAACGAATAATTCACAAGATTTAAGAATGTACCATTCTAATAATTGAACATACTTACATAATTTTTTTTAAATCACTTCTGAGAAAATATATTATAAGATATCTACTACTTCAATTACTAACCGACGTCACGGTCATTTCTCCAATATTTTATGATGGTACTTATGCCGGCGCTCCATTGGCACGCAAGTCAGACGATTTACAGTCTTCGGACTTTTTTTTCGCGTGGAGCACCCCAGGTCTGCGGACTTTTTAATCCGCAGACCAGGCTCGTTGGATTTCAAACATGTTTGATATTTTACTCGCCGAGCCGCTGAAATTCGTACGTTCACCACGTCACGTCACATTATTTATATCTATGCCGACGGACGACAGCGCCATCATTATTTTACTGTCATTCAAAGTGTTCGGACATCTCACATCGATAACAACAATGGTAGATCTACGAGTGCATTCGAAAAGTTTCTTGGAAGATTTTATTAGTTGTTTTAAAGACAACCCATCGTTGTGGAAGACGACCAGCCCACTATACAAGAATCGTGATGCCAAGTCCTTGGCGTATGCGGAACTTTTGGAGATTTTAATCAAGGTGGAGCCGCAGGCAAGGGTCGACGATGTTAAAAAGAAAATACAGACATTGAGGTCGGGTTACAGAAAGGAGAGAAATAAAGTAAGGACATCATATCGAAGCGGAGCCGGCACAGACGCAGTTTATCTACCCAAACTGTGGTACTATAAAAATTTGGAGTTCTTGAACGACCAAATGGAAGGTACGTAGGAATGCTTTAAAGCTATTTATTATACACGTGCAGATTATGAAATTGTCGTACCTAGCTCTGAAAGTGACATCGCATTAGATTAGCTACTATTAAGCAATTAAAACATACAGCTATGAATCATTTCTAGTCACAATAAAATTTCTTATTCTTTGCCGAGGTAGGTAATAAATAATAATAATATATAGGTACGAGGGAATGCTTTAAAGCTATTTATTATACACGTGCAGACTATGACATTGTCGTATCTCTGAAAGTGACATCGCATTAGATTAGCTACTATTAAGCAATTAAAACATACAGCTATGAATCATTTCTAGTCACAATAAAATTATTTATTCTTTGCTGAGGTAGGTAAGAAATAATAATATATAGGTACGATCATGGCGGTGGAAGCGCGGCTTATTGAGTCGTGGTCGGGTCCCAGGTTCAAATCCTGGGTCTGACAAGTACACATTGAATTTCAATTTGTGTATGAGTCAGAGTATGGACCTAATATGTTGAGCAAGTGGCTGACATCCATTTCTCGTAAAAACAAAATCTGTCAATACAAACCTCCACTCCGTGGAGGTCCATATTATGATCGGACATGGTCGAAAGAAGAAGAAAAGAAATGATCATAAAATCAAAAATCGCTCGAGTTAGGTTCCTTCAGAGACAATCAATAAATCGTCAATCATCAATCAAAATTAATGGTACAGTTTGGTTATGAGGAATACAGCGGAAAACACATTTTGAAAATACCCGATATACTGGATTACACCAATTATACCAATATCAATATTAACCGTATGAAGGAATGGGTACTTAGGGGAGAGATAATAAAAAACAAGTTTGAGTATTATGTTGTATTTTAACAATTTACATTTTGTTTTACAGAATCGAGCTCAATATCCAGCATGGTGGACGATTTGGAAAACATGTCTCCTGATGAGAGTTACTCCAACTCGTTAAACAACGAAGATTGTATTGAGGTAAAACATTTTAACTAAATTGTTACATTGGTTTAATTTATCTATTGCTTATCATACTTTCTTGCCATGTGTCAGCCCCGGTAGTATTAAAATATTTTTCGAAATCTCCTCGCGCTTTCTTAGCATTGGCAGTCGAGTTCCGATTAGTCGTTGCTTCCAAAGGCGCTAAGGTGTCCTGTGACCTCAGTCCGAGCTCTATTAAACCTGTCTCAGGATTTTCCCTATCAAGGTCATGAGAAGGAGTATAAGTATGTGTTGATTTGCGACGAAGAAAGTTGTGCAGCACACAGCAAGTTAATACAACTGTATTGATATTTTCAATTTTCATGTTTATTGGAGCTTGAAAAATGCGGAATCTAGCAGCTAAAATGCCAAAAACATTTTCTATAATTCGCCTGGCTCTGCATGTCCGATAATTATATATTCTTTTACTGTGATTTAATTGCCTTTGTGAATACGGCTTTATGAAATCGTTACGTAATGCAAAGGCTTCATCGCCAATATAAACAAATGGCAGTGCATCAGAATTAGCAGTAGGTTTTTTTGGTGCAGGTATTTTTAATCTGCCTTCGTCTAAACGTTTGAAAAAATCAGATTTTCTCAGTACGCCTCCATCAGAAATACGTCCATTTGTTCCAACATCAACATAAATAAATTCATAATTAGCATTTGCAATCGCCATCAAAACAATGCTGTGGAAATGTTTGTAATTATAAAAGTGGGAGCCGGCGCCTGCAGGTGGCACGATTGCAATGTGTTTCCCATCAACTGCGCCCAGGCAATTTGGAAATTGCCATTTACTATTAAATTCTTCTGCAATCGTCTCCATTTCTTCGTGCGTATCAGGGAACTGCAACAAAAAATAATCAACATTTTATTTACAGATAGAATATTCGCCTTCAACATCCACGTTGTCGACTACTCCAAGGTCGAATCTCAATAGAGCACCAGAACCCCCATTGTTCAAACGAAAAAAATCGAATGATAGCGCCAACAAAGTGTTAGAATTAATCACCGACAAACTAAGCAAGACTGAAGATGAATTTGATGTTTTTGGCAAAATGATGGCCATGAAACTACGATCGATGTCACAGGGACAAAGATTGCTGGCCGAGAAGCTGATGCATGAAGTTGCCTTTATGGGACAAAGTGACAAAATAATGCCAGCAACTACTGTTCATACTCAACCAGTTTATCGTATATTAAGCAAAAATGTACAAAAGCCGGTATAATAAATTAATGTTTTTTGTGTGAATAAATATCTTGTAAAATATTTGTTTTTTTGTTTGTTTTTTATGCCTATAAACCTTAAGGCTTAAGCGATACAACAAATGGTAAGTATTTGAGCTATGTTAGCAAACCTATATTATTATGTGGCCTCATTTAGAAATCAAATTCCATGCTTGCTTTTCAAAGAATATGACTAGTATTACAATACATTCAACAGGAATAATTAAGCAGCTTGCTTACAGCCTATATGGAGAGTCCTGGCTAGGTACAGCATTCTAATGGTCTATTGAATATTTAGCATGTCAACGATGGCCTTATTTGTGACTATATATATACCTATCTCAAATGCATCTTGTCTGCCATTCTTATGATGTTGCCGTCTATGATTTATATAGGTAAAACAATCCACTAAACGTTCACTTTATAAGACCAACCAATGTCTACTTGTTAATGATATATTTGTAAATTTGCCCAACTTTATTAGATGACGTATAATATAATACACACCTTGAAATATTCTCCTTTCAAAACGTCAAAAAATCTATTTATATATATCTATTTATATAAAAAATCTATTTATATATATCTGTATATTATTATATCTATATATTTCTATAATTGACAATTAAACTTATTACAAACCACCAAATAAATATTATATATCTACTATTGTAAGGAATAACAACACAAAATAATAGCATGTATAAATTAATTACCATTGGCTGCTAATATTAGGTAGGTACCAATATCCTAAGTATATAATATCCACCAAATAAATAGTTACTAACATACATATTAAATTAAATTAACTATCAGCGCATTCAAAAATAAATAATAGAATCGCCTTTATTTTCATAGAAATACCTAGATTAAAAGTAAAATAAAGACAAACAATGTTTGATTAATAATAATTTGAAATAATAATTATTTTTTACGTCATAGTAGTTGCCGGGTCATACTGTAGAATTCATATAACCGTTGGGATTTTGTGTCATTTATCAAAACAAAATGCAGTTATTTAGGTTAAAATACTCACTTCCACAACTCTACTGTAAGTTCAGGGCGAACTGGTGATGTATCAGCTATGAATGATCTCTTCAAATTTGATGAATTCACTATTAAAACAATAGTAACGTTAAAAACAATATCAATAAGACGAAATTTGAAAGAAGTCTCAGGACGGCCGAAAAATATGAAAGTGGGCGTGATTGTTTGAGAGCTAGACAGCGTGAATGTGGAAGCGAGATGCACGGCGTGAGCGCGGTTTGATTGGCTAAAGTCATATTCGGGAAATAAACACTCAGCCAGAGATATATTTCGACTGAAATTAACTTGGATATTCAGGTACGAATAGTTGGACATTCGGGAGAACGCCACGGAGTAATTGTAACTTAACATGGCGTATTCGGGTTTTTTAAAAAAATATCTCTGTTCCTAGATAAAAATATATTCCTTTTATAAATGATTTCGGTAGAGTTCGATAAAAGAAATTGAAGTGCATTAAAATGTCGATTTCGACAAAAATGGATATTCGGGAAACAAATCCTATAGCGACGATTAGAGGTTCGTTTCTTTCAACATGAACGAAACAAATCAAATTAAACCATAGACAATATACATACAAATTGTAGTTGACCGGAAATGGTTTGAGATTTGACGTTTGGTTCAGTGTATCATTGAAAATCAAACCGTTCTCGGACCATCAGAAATGGTTTGACATGAAACGTCAAACCAATTCGGACGATCCATAGACTAATGGCAATCTGTCAAAGTGTTTTGGCATTTCGGCATTTATATATCGTGAGGTGTTCATATTAATATGTTAGATATTTACACCATAGGAGTTCACTTGAATTATATGTATTATAGATTAATAATCAATACCTATTATTCATAAGTAACCATACGCGAACAAGACGCCGCTTTTGGTGTTATTATCTCAAAATCCAGCATTATTTTCTATGCAAGTTCGATTTAATATCATTACTATAATTATTATGTCAGACAAAGAATTTATTTTCATTTTATTTATATTTTGTAACGGAGATTCTAAACTACAAACTGTGTTAAATCAACCCGGAATGATCTTTATATTACCCAGCGAATTTAATATGTTCGATTGTCGTCTAAGTCACAATATCATACTGTCGACATGAACAAGTGGTCAATTATGAAAAGCTCTAATCAAAAGTCATTTTTAAAAACTCGTCATACCTATAAATCTTATAAATTAACTAAATGGCTACCTATTTATGAAGCATTCTTTATATTTTGTATATTTAAAATGAATGAATACGACAGTTTGTTAAATTTGTATTATTGTAGACCACGATAGGAGGTTAGAATTTCATAACAAGTTGACGTTTCAAATACCTATGTTTCTGTTTTAGAGACTAATATATTATGAATTAATTTTAAGTACTGGCAACACTAATTAGTTGTCAGAAAAGCGTTTCCGTGGACATTCTACCAAACGGTTCCAAATCAAATAAATCCAACGGTGCCATTTGATTCGTTCAGTTCAGGTTCAATGATACGAACTTTAGGACGCATTGGTTCGTCGTGTTGTTGATATAGTGTTGCCATTATTTTTGTGGTAATGTTGAATGTACATTACGTCAATTTTACCTAAATTATGAATATACTTCCATTTTCTTCAATCCAGCTTTGATGGGTAAAGTTGCCAAAATTTTGGCAACTTTACCTATTTTTATTTTCAGATATCTTTATTTTCTCAGTTCAGTATTAATCCTTATATGGTCATTATTTGACTCTAAAATATATTTTTCATACTCGTAAATAAAAAACATTCGACTTATGTCATCAGTATTTTGACATAATATTAACATTTTTACAAAAAAATATGATAATGTTGCCACAGTTGACGGTACATTTATAATAAATTAATACGACTTGAATTAATTTTAAGTACTAGCAACACTAATGATTAGTCGTCAGAAAGAAAAGCGAAAAGTTCTGCCAAACGGTCCCAAATCCAACCTGTGAATTGATTTGTTCGATTCAGTCTGAATGATACGAACCTTTCAAAGACGAAAACCATAGACTGAGACAAGTATATTAGTCTATGGACTAAGTCTATACTTGTACAGAAAACGTCACGTAGAGTTAAGTTCTGGGAGATATCATAATAATATTCGTAACTCTGAATATTGTTGTAATGGTTATCACTGTTAATAAGAATACATTTTTCTAATCGAACGTATGCACGTTTAAAATATTAAAAACTGACAGTGACAGCTAATTTGTAAAACCATCCTACTGCTGTCATAACCTACTCGTTTTATTATTTGGCGTTGATATGTCAACCAAACGAGCTGCGGAAAAGGAGCTAAATGCGGACAATTGGGAAGAAGTTGATGGACCAGAGGAACCCGGTCTGTACAAAGTTGCATCGCAAGAAATTCTTCGTTCGCGAATCATAAAAACAGCCAAGCGGCGTGTCCACAATCAGGACGACGACGAGGTTGTATTTCATTTCATGCATACTTATTATTAATTTTGAATAGGTATAGTAGTCTGAAACACTCAAATTCACAATAATTTATGTTGGCATGTTTAACTATTGCATATAGGTATTATTAAATAGTTTCAGCATTTTCCTTCAATACTACTTCGTGAGTAGGTACTCAACCTTTTAAAAATTTATATCAAGAATATGATATCAAGTTAAATAATACTTTTACTAATTAGTTTTACTTAATTATTAACAAGGCCCATCGTCATTGTCATAACCCACAATGATTATTTGTTGTAAATGTCTCAATATCTTTCTGTTTGTCTCAAGTTTGTCATTGCCTTATCCCTATGGATTTTGTATCTCTTTGTACACAGTGCAATCACTACAGTTTTGGTTTCGCAACCTTGCCCACTCCTCTTTCTCTAAAGAGAGAAAACAACATCCCGAGAGGTTGAGAGTTATCCATGCTCGAGACATGCTCACCTCGAAGGTGTCAGTTACATTTCCAAAATCCCTTGTCAATATCTTTCATTCAAAGATGTTCAAAACAATTTCATACCTTTTTGATAAGGCCCACATTTAACCTATGATATTACTTTTCAGCCAAAAAAAGGAATATTCAGCGGGTTTGGAGGTTTCAATAAAACACCATCATCCAATTCAGCGTCGCCTTTTGGATTTCTTTCAAAACCCTCCAATGGAAGTGCAAACCAGCCCGCGGTCGATCTGGGCAACAATTTCATGACAGCCGGCACCAGTGAAACAAAGAAATTGGAAATCAAAACTAAAGAACAGGATATCAGCAATTTAACTCCTAAAATAATAAACAAAACGCCACCTTTATCTATTCACTCTGACGAATATTGTGCGAATTTAAAAAACTTGAACCTCGGCGTTTGCGAATGGATCAAGTCACACATAGACAAAAATCCTTATTGTATACTAACGCCAATTTTTGATGATTACAATAAATATTTGAATGATATAAATAAAACCAAGACTGATTCACCTTCAAATCCTATGAGTACTAAAACACTCTCAGATAATGTATCTCCTGTCGTGTCAATGAATGAAAAGGCACTCAATAATCCTAATAGAACTGGCTCTATATTTGAAAGTAGCAGGGTTGGAGAGTGGAAGAGTTCAACTAGTACAAAAACGGTACATGTCGAATCACCAAATACATCAAAGGCTGATAAAACCGACAATAAGTTAGTGAATCCTACAAGCCTATTTAACCAAGGTTTCGCATCCACCCCTGTTTCTAAGGCTCCTATGTTTTCATTCGGTCAAAGCTCAAAGACTCCTACGGAGACCGTTGCGAGCAATTTCTCTTTTGGCACCGGGAAACCATTTTCTTTTGGTAATATAGCACATTCGGAAGTGAAGGCTGCCACGAAACCGGAGGACGAAAATGAAGACGATGAAGAACCACCGAAAGTCGACTTTACCCCCGTCGTAGAAGAAGGCAGCATCTTTTCAAAGCGTTGTAAAGTATTTGTGAAGAAGGATGGATCGTTCGGGGACAGAGGTGTCGGTACCATGTTTCTCAAGCCCATCAGTTCGAGCGAAAAGTATCAACTCATCGTTAGGGCTGATACTAGTCTTGGGAATCTACTCCTCAACCTTGTTTTATCGGAATCGATCCCGACCCAGAGGGTGGGGAAGAACAATGTAATGTTGATGTGCATTCCCACCCCCGACTCACCGTCTACGCCTGTTTCTGTTTTATTACGAGTTAAAACTTCTGATGAAGCCAATGAACTTTTGGATACTTTGAATAAATACAAAAAGTAAATTCATATAATAAAACTTCAAGTGAGGGTCTTAAACAGAGTCAAAGAAGTTCTCTCTGGATTCATTTGAATTATTGGATAAAGTAAATTCTAGAGCCCATGAAGGATTATAGGTATCAAATTCAATCTGAAACCCTGAGAAAGCTTAATTGGTTTAAAACCATTGCATACATATTGCGAATTTTACTGTTATAATATTATCTACATTTATTACCAGCTATGAGCATCTACATATTTTATATCTGTGAGAAAGAATGTTGTATTTTTGTGATTTTGGTGCATGCAACTCAATCCAAAAAATGGTTCCAAATGATATGCGGTTCAAATGTAAAATTTTAAATTGTTTACATACATAATGCATAATTAAGCTTTAGCACGTGCGTGTGCACTGCACTTGTGAAGTGTTTGCCCTTTTTTTATTACCATGGCAATGTTGTATATTGCGTGTTGCGTAAATGACCAAGTTCGATCCTAATCAGAGCATGTGGGCATTCACAGTGTGGACGTTGTATTAACAGACTTTTACAGCTTTGCATTTTTTCAGAGACATCCGCTCTGTGCGCATGACCAATGTGGATGCAAATCAATAGAATATGCCTGCATAATTCATTTTATGTTGTAAATTTGATTTTTATTAAGGTTTTAGATAGTGTTGTATTAATAAGTGAATCCCAACCATTTTTGTTTGGCAGACCCTCGAGACATTTTTTAAAATCTCACGATACCCCTATTTGGCTGACACACATTAAGTTCCAGATTACAAAATGGCCGTGCTAACCAGTAGACAATGACAAATGTAGCTCCTTAATATTTCAGTCTCAAATATCTATCTTAAAAACTAATAAAACAATGTCCACCTAAATACACCCTCACGTAAATGGAATATATATTAATATCCAAAGCGATTTCATTAAACATGGTTATTGGCATCACTAATGACAGGTTAGTTCTGCACCTTGGGAGAACAAACAACGGATGCCCTCGATTCCTAAGGTAATTATCAGAGACACACAAGCCAACGCCACCAAGAATGGCAGAGTTCACATTTGCCACGTATAAGTCGGAAAACTAAATAAAGATCCCTTCTAAATTTTAAGCTACAGCATGTAAGCATACCTAAGAGAAAGTCAGTCGGATAGAGCCACGGATAATATCCATACAGCCGAGAGTAAAGGAGTCTCAAAAATTTCTTTTGGACTCTCCACCATAAAGCCGTACTTCTACTGATGCGGGGCCCAAACAATAGACCCACTCTCAAGTCTGCTTCTAAGGAGTTATAGAGAATTTTTAGTACCGTGACATCCGGGAAGTACGCAAGACAAAGCCCAACATTGAAGATGTAGGTACCTATCTTTGCGTGAGTTTTTCTGAATTCTCGCGGAGTTCCTGACAGATCTCGTGAATCCTCAGGGTCACGTGGAACGCGGTTGGGAATCACTGCATCAAGTTTTTTACCTGATCCGTCAAATCCACTTCAATATTCTAAAATAACATCATACTGTTATACGATATAATTTATTGTTGATTGGTTATTAAATTTAAACATTTCATTTTAATAATGCTTGTATAGGAATTTACTATACAAAATATATTCATAAATCTTTTACTATTTCAGTTCATGGGGTGTTTTTTTTTTATTTACCCATGCTATTTATAATAATACTTATGTATATTTTCGATCAAAACAAATAAAATTCTTCTATGTCTATTATCAGCTGAATGTTTGTAAGTTACATAGTACATACGTATATCATAGGTCTTCATCTGTAATCACTCTATATTTTGTGAACACCAAAAAACTTGATAAAAAAAAAAAAAGCCATAAAAAAGCCTGTAAGGTTATAATTCTCGAAAAATTCTGTATAAAAACTATGGTCAGAGGTAAATGCACATTTAATTATCAGCGGTTGTGACAATGCAAATATTATGTTATTATTTTTCGATGCAATGGTGTATAATCCTATTCAGTGGCGTCGTAATTTGATTTTAATACTGCAATAATAATATATTGTAATTTAAATAGTGTTCACACGTTATACCCTGTTTACACGTGCATGGATTTACTGCTGACAGTACGTATTATCGTGGCCATCACAATAAAATGCACGTGTAAACATGTATTATCATGCAAGTTGCAAGATTGCATGCAGTATCAAAAAAGTTCGAAAGCTTCTGAATTTTCACACGACAGTTGGGATTTGTTTTATGCGCAGTAGAACGACAGTGGCGAACCTCCCAGTCAAAAAACAAACTACACCGCGCAGACTCATTTTGAGGTTAAGCGATTCTCATAACCTGTTAAATAGTACTATAAAATGACAACATCGCGACTCGCACTTTTATGTGTAAACAGTTATTATCGCAATAGTTTAAAATACACATTATTGCTGCAAGTAAATCCATATACGTGTACGGGCGTTATTAGTTGAAGTACATAATGTACATGCTTATAATTATTTTGAAATAAAGTTTTTGTTAATTCTGCACGTTCCAAAAGAAACATTTTATTGTAATTGTATTAATTTTTCAGTAATTATTTTAATTGTATTATATATTTGCCACTATCAGAAGGTACTTGATAATTTTTATATACGGTTTAAGATTATTTTCTTTTATAAAAATTATTGAAAATGTCGGCATAATTGGAATATAAAATTTATTTCATATTAAAATATTAGTGAAATATGTTGTTGAGTTTTTCAAGACATAAAGATAAATGACTGCTTCATCATATTCTATCTATTGTATATTATTCTATATTTTGTAGGATTTATGTGTATATCTGAATAAAATTACTTGTTATGTAAAACTTTTACTCGAAAGTATTCACTGGATATCATTTACAAACAATCCCATGTCAATAAATCATAAGAGGCATCACCATAGATGTGAAAATAGAGTTTTATTAACTATACTTTTAGTTTCTATACCTACCCAAACCTCCCATACTATTAATGGTGGTTCTGATCAGTTAGGATCAGTGTTAACTAAAACATGCCAGACGGGGTATGAAAACAAGATATTTGGCAGGAGAAATTCTAGATTTTTTGTATATATTTTCCCAGAAACTTTTCTAAAAATTTACAAAAAAATCCCATTCTATCCTATTATCTGTATGCATTCAATAGGTACCGCACTATATTATGTTGTTTTATTTCTCATGTACCGACCTACATTCATTAAGTACCAATGTGATGGTCAGAAAATTGATATGCCTGAAATTATCTAAACAAAATATCTAGCATATTTAAAACTGTTGAAAGTATCAAAAAACGCCACAGGTTGATGCCTATCAAGATATGCTAGATCTAGCAAGAAAAACGCTAAATTGGCAACGCATACTTTAATTGGACAACACAAACATAGACCCCTTCAAAACAACCCGCTCCGCACTACACTCGGTCTTAATCGAGCATAACCTACATTTGTGTGAAGCATCAGTAGTTTTTTACGCCTGGGAATGTCTCGGTAGCAGATGGCCATGTGGCTTGGCCTTTGACTGAGTTTACTGAAGGGCATAATTTAATAAAAATTGCCATGGGAGAGAAAAGCATGGCGATTTAATTTAATGCTATACCTATACAATACAAACAAAACTATGTGAAGACATCTTCATGTCCGCAATAGGACGTTGCAAATCTTTAAAATACAATATAACGTCACCGTTTTAGCAAAACCATCTATGTGTTGCTTTTATCAAAAGTGACTTAAATACCGTGTCATTCCTTATTTTTTTCTATATAGTCCAGTAAAATGATCTATGTTTTCGGTAAACTCGTTCCGAAGTTATTTCTTAAAATAAAAAACAACTATGTGTATATATTATAGTAACACATAGATGGTATTTTGATATCGAGAGTGTAATGTTTTTTTACAGTTGGCTACATATAGGTAGTTTGTTTTTATATTGTGCATTATGGTCTTGCACGACAGATTGAAAGTGCATGCTCACATAAGTTGACATGGCAAATAAAAAAACAATATAACTCGCAATTATTCAAGATTACGCGTTTGCCAAATTTTTTTTATAAATACCCTGGGTATAGGCGAGAATTAATTTACAAGTTGGGTAAACAACTACAAATGTCTCGATGACAGTAGCCAATTGAAAGCTATGACAGATAATAAGAATCTGACTGAAGATAAATAATTGGTAGTGCAACCAAAAATCAAAACGTGAGAGATTTGTGGGAAAAATGTTACATTGTGGTTGGATCTAATTCTCAAAGTTCCCTGCCATTATTGCAGATTAAATACCTCCAGGGTGTATGTGGAATCGTGCTTCCGATCCAAAATACAAATGCATGATTTTTTTAATTTAATTCTTAAACACCAAAAAATCAGTATCCACCAACCACAAAAAGATCAGTGTGCCATCTGCTGTCAAGACTTTCAGAAATGGAATACAATAGCCGCATTATTTAAAAAAAAAAAAATATGCTAGAAAGACCAAAAATGAAATGAAGGAGAGAAGGAAATGAAGAAGATTACTGGATGGTTAGTAATCACGATGGATCTCCCAAAGTGTGCTGCTATGTCCAAAAACACAAGCATCAAAAATGTATTATAAACAAAAGCTGCAACTACACAATTTCACCATATATATTCTTAATAATGATGACGTAGAGCTATATGTATGGCAAGAGGGAAATGGTGGGATATCTTCTAATGACTTTGTCTCATCTCATCGAAAGCAGGACGATACAATGAAACAATTCTAATATCGTATGGGTGTGGCTATCAAAACCGAAATAAATTATTAGCTACTGCTCTAAGTGAAATATCTAGAGAAAAAAAACATTGAGATTCAACAGCTTTTTCTAGAAAAAGGGCACACCATGATGGAGGCCGATAGTGTACATGCCACCTTGGAAAAGTATTTTAAGCTTTCAATATATTCACCGTCTGATTATATAGCACGTATGCGGCTGGCAACAACAGCGACAACAGGGCTTTAGAGGCCACCACCCTATTGCGTTTATTGTCGACTGTGAGCAAACGCGGCACCCATCTTGCAGAAATTTTTTTCATGCCCAATTTGTCATGTAAAATAGAAATGACGCTACCTTTTGAGATCCCTGTAACCTCAATTATCTCACTCAACTTTAATCTTCGGTCACTTAACACCATATCGTGGATTTTATTGATCATTTCTGGTGTAGTCACCACTACAGGACGTTCTGAGCGTGGTTCATCCTTTGTTGATGTACGACCACGTTTAAATTCATTTAACCAGTTATAAATAGTTGCAAGTGAAGGATCAGATGTGCCGTGAACTAAATCCAACTCATTTTTTATTTCCTTTGCTGTTAACCCTTTTATATTAAAATGTTTAATAACAGCTCTAAACTCAATTTTCTCCATTTTTGTAAACAAGCAAATTTTTTTTTTAAATGTACGAGAAACACACAACAACCCGACCAATCTGATTGAAACTTCGCAGCATACTGAATCGGTAGTGCCGCTGCATGAAAACAAACCGCTTACAGTACTAGTCGCGCCACCTGTCGGCTTTTCTAAGGACTTATTGACCCACCCTCGTATAATATCATCTGACTATTGCATTAATAATTAATAGGTATAATGATATTGCAATTTATCACTGACCCACTATGTATATTTTAACTATTATTTATGTAACAGTTTTTCATGAGTGCAAATTTATTATTATTCACATTTTGATTAATAAATTAGACTGTGTATTTACAAAACGATCTAAACGACTTATGTAACATCTCAAACTGTATTTTTATTAATTTTGTATTAAAAATAAAAGATTTTTGTAAACAAAATAATAATCTTAGACCATTTTCTGATTATAATGCAGTAATCTTCATAATTTTTATGCTTAAATGTAATATTATTTTTTTATTCAGTTTTATCCTTCTGCACAATTTGAGAAAGTGCACATAGCTGGTTTTGCTAACAGTGACGATAATTGGTTTCTGTGGCAACCATGTCGGACCGTCCAATGGGCCCAGCAGCTGGTTGGACCGACAAGCATCTCTTCCCTCTCGGACATTCCTAGAGGATGTGGCTTACATCCTGTAGTTCTCCGCCACATGGACATGTTGGCCGGGTAACAAGTCCAAGCTCATAGAGCTTGACAGCGAATCAACCATGGCCATTGGATCTAAATATACCTACATTGAAGAATACTATGTGAATTTTGCCAGACCCGGTATTCAAACCTGAGACCCTCAACTACCCAATGAAAACGTAACCTCTTGGCCATCGCTGAAAAATAAGTGATGCTTAATAATTTAGATCTTTTTTAATATGCTTACGACTCTATTATTTTACGAATTTCAGCATTCTGCTATGATTTACAAGTCTGAATTCGGCCTGACAGATATAATTCGCTTACGAATTATAGTATAATTGGTACTTTGGTTAAAGAAATATGTTGAATTCTATTGCATGTACCATGATTTGAAATTCTTCAGATTCATAAAATGATAGGGTGAACTTGGCAGGCCATGTCCAGCACCAGAGACACAGGTACCAAAAACAGTCATGTTGGGAAACAAGGACGAAGGAGGCCACGGATATATTGGAGGGAGGTATGAAGACCAACGAAAGAGTCTCAACGTTGAAGACAGGATTAGGGCCACACAGGATCGTGCCAGATGGAAGAGGCTAAGGCTCGAGTTGAGTTGTATAAACAAAATTTAAGTTATTTTTTTAAGTGTGAAGTTAATAAGGAATTTACAATTATTCATGAAGCGGTACAGAAATGTTTTCTAGTCAATTGTCGCAATCCAATTTTTCAAGTAAAACGCAGCCTTGTTATTTACATATTATTACCATGCAAATTATGTATTCAATAAGTATAATGGGTAAGTAATATTTACCCTTGGTTATATCAATAAAACAAAAGTATGTTTTGAAAACAAGTTATTTATTATATCTTTATCCATATTTAAATAATTTATTTTTCATTCCATATTACTAATATAAAATAATAATTACATTAACTAAATTGGTAGGTAATTATAACCATTTTGGCATTTAGCTCGCAAGACTTAAATTTGTGTACAATTACGTAATTTCTTGCTAAAAAATGTGCCACAATAAGATTAATATTATACATTACATACTTTTTCAATAATTTGAGAATATTTTAATATGACATACGATATAGGCACCAAATAATGGTGGGTTACAAATCAAAATAGAATATTAATTCTACATTGAAAGCATAAATTAATATTAAATTGAAATAATATCTATTTATATACATAAGTTTACCACAGAAAACTATTCACACCTTCCATTAAAAGGCTAGTACATAACACCGAACATTGCAATGTCCACAAAATAATTTTAATTAAAAAACAAAATTATTAATACATCCATAACATCAACAGGTTAAAGTTCCATTACGACAAAACAACATATTGAAACACATTCGAGCGCACAGCACTGGCTGCGCAATAATTCAGATGAATAGAACCAATTCCATATCGAGTATGAAAATTAAAATATAATTAGTTTACAAAAAAATAGAATTGCTTGCGTCCAATACGATATATTATTATAAAGAGCCTCACCCTGAATTGACTTATGGGGCAGTTTTATGTCAATAAATAATTCCAGTCTTATTATAAAATATATCTTTAATAATAGCGTTAACTGTCAATTCATGATGGTAAGACAATATAATAATTAAAATAAAACACAGTTAGTATGCAGTACTTATTTCACATGAGTACATAGTTTAATAATTATCAGGATTGGTTTTGTCCGCTTCAATGGGATAATAAATATATTATATTATAATAGAACAATATTATTGTAAGCTGTCGACAATGTTCCATCGAAGCAGACGAAACCAGTCCTGATTATTATTAAACTATGCAGAATAAGTACCTACTTGCTACATAATATTGTTTTATTTTAATTATAAAATATATATTAAGTATATTAAACATAAATTAGAAAAATTATTTTTCTGGATGCATGTATGAATTCAGACCTAAAGGGCCGAGTGCCATTTGTATTCGCTGCATATGAATTTCAACGCAATTCTGGAAGACATTGTGTTCGTTTGGATTGAGTTTCATTTTAATTTGATTCATGGTTTCGTGGAGCACTTTTAATTCGTAAGCATTCTGGACAGAGTCGGATAAACTCTTTACTTGCAGCATTAAAGCCGTAAGATCTGTAATCAGTTCAATGATGGAATCATTTTTAACTACTACGTGGGCCATACTCGATAAACTTTTTTCTACAATTTCAACAGACTCCAAACGGCACTTTTCTCTTACATGCGAAGGTGTCAACATGGCAGCGACACTCAGACCGGGAGCAATGTCTTGGCAGAAACTTTGAACTTCATTAAGATACTTTTGGAGATCATAGTTCATTTTGTCCAGTTCGATCACGATGGCTGCATATTTGCGCTCAAACTCGACTGGTACCTTTTGCCCGAACGATCTTCTCTTCTCTATCTCGCCGTTGAACTCTTTCAGTTTGGCGATTTTAGTCCTTTTGGCGTTAAGAATTTTGGTAATTCTAACAATGTGTTCCAGAAATCTAACGGGATAACCTCCTATAGTTGTTACCTCTTCTGATTTAATGATGCTGGTGTTGGCCCCGAGCAACGGATCGTTATAAGATTTATCCACGCCTGAGAAACTTTTATTTTGATAATGGGTTATCAATTCCTGCATTATAAATTTTGGTCTAAACTTTTGCGACATTATACTGGAAATACTGAGAGTTTCCGGAGGTTCATTCGACAGGACTTCGTAATCGGGAACGGAGTGAGTGCCGAGGCCATTTCGTTCAAATGTTATTCGGTAAGTATTGTTAGAAGTGTCAACGGCGTCGATGCTGCCAGTGAAGAGGCCATCTTGAGGTTTGCGCAGCCTAGCTGTCACTTTAGTGCCAACTATAAGTTGCATGGGAATTTCATTTGGTAAATCTTTGCAAGAGATATTGCCATTTTTACGCTGCTGCAGAAATCTTATTTTTTGACGCTTACGCTCTAAATCTTTTCTCTCTTCCGCGAAAAATGCTTGAGAGCATCTCCTCGGTTTTCCCATCATTCTTCGTATTTTTGTCCACTGAACTTGAGCCAATTTGCGATTGGCAAGCTTCGGAAAAGATTCCTTCAGACAGATAGTGAAATCATTTTCTCCATCAAACAGCGGTTTATCGAGATTACTGTAAAAATGCTCAAAGCAAACCCACTTGTGCGCTTTCGGCAGCTTGAGAAGATTTCGAAGCCTCATACCAATTCTCTGTCCCGCCTTTCTGTCAGGTGAAAGGCTGGGGGCGGATTCTGATCTGTCCGCGCTGCTGCGCCGAGATGTGTCTCTCGTCATCCGCGGGGTCTTAGTGGGAGTCTTTTGTTTCTTGGAAGCTGACAGCGTCAGCTTGCTGGGCGTCTTGATGGGGGTCGTCTTGGGCCCTCTCTTGGGCGAAGACCTCGGAGGCGGCGCGTTGACTATGTCGTCGTCGAAGAAGAGCCTGTTTTTTTTTCTTATCCTCGCTGGCATTCCGCGAGCGTTCAACTTCTGAAGCGGTTGTGTCGGAGCAGGCTTCGGAGGTAGCGTGGTGCCCACACGGTGCAGGCCGAGGGCCGCGGGTCCGAACGCCGGCGGCGCTCCGTCTTCCTCTTCTACGTCCATGTCGTCGGGTTCTTCTTTTATCTTCGTTACGTTATTTCCATTTTTCAAATTGTATTCATCTGAAAAGCCAAAAATGAAAATTCTATGAAATATTGCATAATAGAGGCAAAATACACAGATTCTGCAAAAACCCACGATCGATCATCCATTTTCTGACCGACAGTCTGCATAATGATGTTTCAAGGGAATCACAATACTGCTATCATTGTGACGTTTGAAATAATATTTGAATTTTTTCAAATTTTGAATGTTCGCGATGAAAGTTTAGATTGGAAGGGAAAAGAAAAGACCCATCGACGTTAAATTGATTTTCAAATGAATCACGAGGAAAGGAAGTTCAATAAAATGTCACAAATATGCCCTAACTTTACACTCTTATTATCATTCAAAAGATACAAAATTCAAAAACAAAACTCACATTCAAGTCGGTCCGCCATGTTGACGTAGTGACCTTAAAATTTCTTCTACCAGAGGGCGCGACGAAGCGAATGAGCGGGGGAAATTGACTTGTCAAATATTTTCTATCAACGTTTGATTCATTTTTAAATAAACTTAATGCAAAATACCAATATGCAAATAATCATCCCCCTCAGAGCATATGGAGAGTATTTTTGATGTCTAAATAACACTTAATACTTCTAAAAATAATATTATCGTACAGTAAGCTTTCAAAACGCAGAATATACCAATATCAGTCATACCAACTTTAGTACACGATTGCTAGTGTAGCCATCTACGAACAGACCATAGACAATAAACTACAATAAAGGAATTAATAGGAATATTTGAACAAATTTTGGTATATATTATCATAATATGTATTTTATAGAAACAACGGCAATAATGCTATGTATAAATTATTTAGCATCCATAATACATAATATTATTATTATAAACAGCCTAAAATTAAGTAAATATAAGAAAATGGTATAGGGTTGGTATCAAAGAGATTGGACTCCTCCCACAGAGGGAGCACACAAAATGTCAATGCGTACTCGTTTTAATGAGCCAAAGTTGTATCCTTATGAAATTAGGTACACTTTGCTGCAAATGGACCATACTCGGACATAAACCCGCCCCACTGAGTATTTTTTTTATCAATTAGCTTAAGCTTACTACCAATTTATGATAAACGTATTTTCATTATAAAAAGTTCCCGCAGTAAAAACTTTATTAGGATTCAGGGTAAGAAAGAATAATGCAAATGGAAGTATTTCATTTTTAATAGCAATACAAAAAATTACAATATTTTGAAAAATTAAACACTAATCAGTTAATAGCAAATGGGTAAATCTTGGAATAAAAAATATGGTCTTGTTCTTACATATTGTTCTATATAAAATAACATAGTATTATTGTTTGGATAAAACTGTTAAATAAAAAACACAAATAATAACACAGTTAATTACAAACAAAAAAAAATGTATATTATCTCTTTGGGTTACAATCTCTTTGGGTTAGTTACACCATCTATAACTCAAGAACGGCCGGACCGATTTTCATGATCTTTGATTTGTTGGAATACCTCCTCCCCGAATAGCAGAATAACTATTAAAACATCGGATAAAATCACGGAAAAAAATATGAAGATAATTCATTATCTCATACATTTTGTATGGAACGGCGTTTGACTGATTTCGATAAAAAAAATTGTTTGTCTCGGTCTCGAGAAGTTTCCTCGCGCATTGGAAAAATTAGAAAATCACAAAAAAATTAAATCCGTATACAACTAAATAATAATAAACTGCGTTCGGAGGAGTATATTTTTATTCATTTACGGGAGGCAATCAGCACCGAATGAGATGCAGCTAATGTTGGTCGATTGACTATTCTACCGGCGACGTACATTGGCAGCCCGCGTCATATGAATGAATATGCGCAAGATGCAATGACATATTATTATGTTCGTCATTACGGTCGTCCAGATCTATTCGCCACCTTTACGTGCAATCCGAAATGGATAGAAATTGTTCAACTGCTGCTCCCCGGACAAATATCATGTGATCGGCACGACATCACCGCACGTGTCTTCAAACAAAACATCCTGTCGCTGATGAACTACATTGTTAAGCATCGCGTCTTTGGGTATACTTGATGTTGGATGTATTCGATTGAATGGCAAAAACGAGGCTTGCCGCATGCACACATTTTAATTTGGTTAGTCGAAAGAATTCGACCAGACCAAATAGATGACATCATATGTGCCGAGATTCCTGATCCCGAAACCGATCCAGATCTGCATGATGTTGTAATTACTAACATGATTCACGGATGGCGCCATCAACCCCCCAATCAAGTGTTCCAAGCGTTATCCACGAAATTTGACGGCGGAAACTATCACTGCCAACGATGGTTATCCAATGTATCGGCGTCGATCACCCGATGATATCGGTAGAACTATCACAACGAAAGTGAAGGAAAACGATATCGTGGTCGACAACACTTGGATTGTTCCGTATTCGCCACTTCTTTCTAATACATTCCAGGTGCATTGCAACGTGGAGTAGGTATTGCAATTCAGTGAAGTCCATCAAATACATCTGCAAATATGTCAAACTCAATGTTCAAACTCCCAATACCAACAATGAAATCACGCACTATAAAGTTGGTCAATATGTGAGCTGCAATGAAGCGATTTGACGTATTTTCTCATACCCCATACATGAACGTCGTCCCACTGCTGTAGATTTGGCGGTGCATCTGAAAAATGGTCAACGAGTTTATTTCAACGCATCGAATGTTGCTCAACGTGCTGAAACATCTCCAGCGACAACATTGACCAGTTTCTTTTCGATTTGCCTAAGCGATCCGTTTGCACGAACGTTGTTCTACTCTGAGATGCCACGTTATTACACTTGGAATGCTTCATCGAAGAAATTTCAGCGTCGGAAGCAAGGCGATGCGGTTTCTAATCATCCGGATGTGCGTTCTACCGATGCTCTTGATCGCATTTACACAGTTCATCCGAAAAATGACGAATGCTTCTACATGCGGTTGTTGCTGGTGGATGTTCTTGGGCCGACATCATTTGAATCACTTCAAACTGACAATGGTGTAGCGTGTCCAACATTTCGTGCTGCATGTCAACAGCTCAATTTGCTTGAAAACGATACTCATTGGGACATGACAATCGCTGAAGCAATTGTTTCTGCATCTCCAAGTCAGATACGCACATTATATGCTATCATTATTTTGATATGTTTTCCGTCAAATCCACCTGTACTGTGGAACAAGTACAAGGATGATATGTCAGAAGACATTTTAAATCGAATTCGTGTCAGTTCAGGGAATCCCGATCTCGAGGTGAATGGGGAGATACATAACGTGGCTTTGCTTTTGATCGAAGACATATTGTGTCACCTCATGTGCGGCAGTTTGTTAGTCAAGTTAGGAATGCCAACGCCACATCGAGAATTGGAACGTGAACGTGAATATGATCGAGATGCATTGAAACAATGACATTATTAATGGACGACGCACTCAATACAGTAGCAAGCAAGTAAATTCGCGCATTCGCATGTATAGGTAGACGTCACGCAATTTCCATTATGCGATATCACGCATCGGGAATTTATAGCAATATGACCTTTATTGTAATGGCGTTAGATCAGTGTTTCTAATGTCAATGTTCATTTGAGCGAACCCGTTCGAATCGAACCATTCGGCAGACCCAACAAAAAGCATCAGGAATTTATATCAATATCACCTTTATTGTAATGGCGTTACAACAGATTATGCAATTCGGAAGACCCGACAATAAAGTGAGTGTCATTTTCTTTTCCAGATGATTCGTCCATATTAATGTCATTTCATTGAAACAATCAGTTTGAACGAATGTACCACTGTTAAACACCCAACATGTGGAAGTGTACGATACGTTAATAAAGGCAATTGATGATGGAAATGGTGGCTTATTTTTCCTCGATGTGCCCGGTGGAACTGGGAAGACATCATAAGCGTTGAAATTGCCGTTAAAACTTCAAACGACTGAAAAACCGACATGCAATATTGCAAAACACTCAGCAATGGCCAAAGTTTTGGTTTTGGTTTAGTAAAATCATCACCTGGGATGAATGCACAATGGCACACAAACGCGCATTGGAAGCACTCATTCGAACTGTGAAAGACCTGCGCAATGACTCAAGATGTTTTGGAGGCGCTATGATTCTACTATCTGGCGATTTCCGCCAAACACTACCAGTCATTCCAAGGTCGACCGTTGCCGATGACATAAACGCTTGCCTCAAATAATAGATTCTGTGGTGCTATGTGAAGAAACTTTAGCTGACGACAAACATGCGAGTTGTTAAACGATCCATCTGCCGAAGATTTCTCCAAGCAATTGCTGACTATCGGTAACGGCCGTGTTCCTGTCAAAGAATCGAACGGATTGATTTTGTTTCCGCTGAATTTTTGCAATTTCGTCTCAGCGAAGGACGACCTCATCAACAAAGTGTTCCCGAACATCATTGCTAACCACAAAAATCACAATTGGTTGAGTGAACGAGCAATTCTTGCTGCAAAGAACAGAGATGTGGATCACTTAAACTACACAATTCAAAATCGAATCGTTGGTCCACTGCATTCCTTCAAATCTATCGACTGTGTAACAAACGAAGACGAAACAACCAACTATCCAACTGAATTTTTAAACTCATTGGATCTGCCTGGCTTGCCACCGCACAATTTACAACTGAAGGTTGGCTCGGTAGTCATCATGCTTCGAAATCTGAACCAACCAAAACTGTGTGAAGGAACGCGTTTGGTGGTGAGAAAACTCATGGGCAATGTGATTCACGCAACGATAATCAAAGGGATGTTCAAAGGTGAGGAAGTTCTCATTCCAAGAATTCCGATGATCCCAACCGATATGCCATTCGAGTTTAATCGTATTCAATTTCCGATTCGTCTTGCATTTGCCATGACGATCAACAAATAACAAGGCCAATCCTTGAGTGTTTGTGGCCTGAATCTAGAAAATGAATGTTTCTCTCACGGTCAATTGTACGTAGCATGTTCACGTGTCGGCAAACCATCCGCTTTGTTCGTTGTCGCACGTGACAACAAAACTAAAAATGTCTTATATCACAAGGTTCTTTAACGAAGGGAATCGACCCGAGTGCCACGCATCCAACAAATAGTTTAACATAAAGTAGTGCAACAATACTACGCGAATCATTTCGATTCCCTTCAATAAAGCAAATGCCTTGCTGCCACGTGAATTACATTCATCTCAATGTAATAAAAAATACTTTTCATTTTGATTTGATTTTTGCACACTTATTGAACTTAATTTATTTTGAATACTTATTCATTTTAAATTAATAAAAAAATGAATTTAATTTAGCTAATAAGTTAACACAATATTCATTGATTCTGAGGCGGTACGAAGTTCGCCGGGTCAGCTAGTTGTTTATAAAATTACTTGTTTATATAAACCTATTAGACCAAAGAGATCAGACTGTGGAGAGTGAACATTTATCGTCATTTTCGTACGAACACGTACGAAGCAATACGAAACAGAAAACAAATCTGTTGGCATTACTGTAAGCTGCTACTTCACTATCGTTTGCTTTTGTGTTGTAAAAAAACATGGCGGATATTGTTAATTTATTTTACAAAGATTTCAGATGTTATTCGGCTAAAAAGTGTTTTTAATGGAAGAATACAAAGGAGTAACAGCATTTCTGAACAATATATGCATATTATTAATTATACATTGATAGTTTTTCCTAAAACATCTGTTACAATAACAAGTATGTCAAACGTCAAAATGTTTACTCTCCAATGTCATGTGCCAGGGCCGCACTCGTAATATTATTGTGAACCCAAAATATAAGATTTGTTTTTCAAAGTAAAAAATATTAGTACTTACTAGTTAATGACATTCATTATTTAGATAAATTTATAATAGTTTTCAGAGTTAAATATATTTTGCCCTGCACCAAAGCGGAGGCATTCGTATGCATCCAAAATTTAATTTAGAA
This sequence comes from Rhyacophila brunnea, assembly GCF_057557595.1. Lineage (NCBI taxonomy): Eukaryota > Metazoa > Arthropoda > Insecta > Trichoptera > Rhyacophilidae > Rhyacophila > Rhyacophila brunnea. Next base: position 24,332,272 of record NW_028233350.1, read on the forward strand.
TATTTAAATAATAAACTTTTAAACTATTTTGTTAATAGCAGCTGTATTTTCAGAGAATTAGATAATCACATGTATGATACGAGTACTTCGCCATTAACAAACCACGTCACAAATTTAATGAAACTAGTTTCAAAAAAATATTTAGAAATAAAATATCATCATTTAGCAAAAAATGCAGAGCAACCAATCAACCATATTACACAATATTTTAATAGATTAATTATACTTAGGAATCAATAGCTTTTCAAAATATTATTTTCTCAACGCTGACTTTCATACATTATATTATTTCAAATAAAAACATTTTCGTTTTAAATAATCGATTTTTTGTATGAATCGATATTATATATGCAGGGCTTCTCTGATAATATTATGTTAAATAGATAAAATATTGTAATTAACTATATAACAAATTTTCAACATACCTACCTATATTTTGTGTCTAATAGGTTTATATAAACAAGTAATTTTATACACAATATGTCAAAAACGAACCCATGTTATATTTTTATTTCATAAAATATTTTCAAAATACACATGTGTAAATAGGTAGGTAATATAATAAACTTTTTTTTGTTTGTAATTAACTGTAATTATTTGTATTTTTATTTAACAGTTTTATCTAAACAATAATGCTATATTATTTTATATAGAACAATATGTAAAAACAAGACCATATTTCTTATTCCAATATTTAACCATTTGCTATTAACTGATTTGTGTTTAATTTTTCAAAATATTGTGTTTTTTGTGTTATTAAAAATAAAATACTTACTTCCATTTGCATTATTATTTCTTACCCTGAATCCTAATAAAGTTTTTATTGCGGGAACTTTTTATAATGAAAATACGTTTATCATAAATTGGTTGTAAGCTGTTGATAAAAAAAAATACTCAGTGGGGCGTTTTTATGTCCGAGTATGGCCCATTTGCAGCAAAGTGTACCTAATTTCAGAGAAATAGAACTTTCTCTCACAAAACGAGTACACACTGACATTTTTGTGGGCTATCTCTGTGGGAGGAGTCCAATCTCTTTGTATTAGACACAAAATACAGGTATGTTGAAAATTTGATTACCTATATAGATAATTACATACAATATTTTATCTATTTTGCATATTATATTATTACTCATACAAAAAAAAAATATTATAACATTATTAAATTATTACATAAATACTCCATTAGATACTTTATATAAATACATTTTTTTTGTTTTACCTATCCTTAAAAATATATTTAAATATGAAATGAAATATAAATCTATGTAAATATTGAATGTCATAAACTACCACTAACAGTTTTTACTTTGAAAAACACATCGAATATTTTGTTTTCAAAATAATAATTATTATGAGTGGGCATTTTTCACAATAAACAACCATTTTTGACGTTTATTGTAAAAGTGGTGAATTGTTATTGTAAAAGATCTTTTATGCCAGCGCTCCATTGGCGAGCCAAAAGTCCGAGGACAATAAATCGTCCGATTTGTCTATGCCCTGCTACTGATCAATGAACGAATAAAAAAGTCGAGCTGTCAAAAGTCGAAAATTGCGATTATCGTAATGTCTTCTGATAACCCTATAATTTTGTGTTATTTATATGTAGACTTGCGTAAAATAATATAGCAGTGAAAACAACACAAGATTTACGTTTTCTTTTATGAATTTCATAAATACAAATAAAAAAATAATTGGTAAATCTCTCATTTTATAATGTGTAAATTAACAAATAAATCAATGAAAATGTTTAAAACAATTACAGATTTTTTTGCGGTCCGAATGATTGCGTATTAATGTCAAATCGCAGTTGCATTGCGATCGACGGACGAAGTCTGGCAACTCGGTGGTAAAATATCAAACATGTTTGAAATCCAACGAGCCTGGTCTGCGGATTAAAAAGTCCGCAGACCTGGGGTGCTCCACGCGAAAAAAAAGTCCGAAGACTGTAAATCGTCTGACTTGCGTGCCAATGGAGCGCCGGCATTAGGAAAAACTATCAATGTATAAATTAATAGTATGCATATATTGTTCCGAAATGCTGTTACCCCTTAGACTATAGATACATCTAGACGCCACCCGTTGCATTGCTAAATGAAGCCGCTTGCCTTGCGTTTGGTTTGTGGGCGAGCAAACGCATTCGTCTACAAATGTTCGAGACCATAGACCATTTCGCTAGTGCTCGCCCAAAGTGCTCGCACTAGACGCTCAGAATTAAAATATAATTTTCTATTTTTTTACGTTATAAAGTATTTTTAAGCGGTCAAAATGCAACCATTAGATAAAGATATCTATAATTTAAGTTATTTCAAAAAAACACTAGGTCACTGATATTAAAATATATAATAAAATACAAATAAATTATCACGAACATGTATCAACTTACCTATGAAACGTTATACCATCTTCTTGCTTATCAGTACGGCTACCACATTTTAAGACAACACACAGAACCATCTTTTCTACTTAATTAACTAAAAATATTTACCACTGACTTTATGTTTAACACAAAAATATCAATTTTAGCAACACGAGCTCGCAAGTTATCGACGCTGTGTGAAGCGTTTTGCCCCGATTTGATGGCGATATTTTTGGAAACTAGCTTACACAAATGTAGACCTTTTATCTTACTCTAGCGCGTGTCAAAGAGATCGTAAGGGTGCCGAATACTTTCTCACTCGCACTCATGCATCGTTTTTGTTCAGGCCTTGTGTTACCCCTTTGTATTCTTCCATTAATACACACTTTTTTTAGGCGAATAACATAGAATAATATAACACTCATTTATCCGGCACCCGCCATGTTTTTTTTACGACACAATAAATATAATAATTATTGTTGCTATAAACCAGGGGTAGTCAACTTTTTTATACCTACCGTCCACTTTTTTATCTCTGTTAGTAGTAAAATTTTCTAACCCCCCACCGGTTCCACAGTAATGGTGATTTATAAAGTAGGGTACCTAGTAACTTTACTTTATAAAATTTATAAAGCAGAGTTACAGCAAGAAAGCATATGGGTACCTAATAATAATTACCTACTTGCCAAATACTTTATGTCAGACTTTCCCTAAGTTTAGCAGAATAAATCTTTATAAAACAACTTACGGTACCTAGTTAAATCTATCTTTTTATTTATACTTTGCATACATAGAAGCATGAAGTCTGATGAAATTAAATTGTCACTGGGAATTTTATGAAAACATAGGTAATGAAAACGTTTTTAAAACCCCCTACCGCCCACTATGAAAGCTGGAACATCCAATAGTGTTGTAGGGTCAGGTTGACTACCCGACTACCCCTGTTATAAACAGATAAGGAATATAGCAGAGCTGATTATAGTATCCAATAGTATATAATTTATGTTGCACTATTATTATAAGATGTAAGCTGTTTGTTATGTCAAAAAAACTTTTACAAAAAAGATTTAACGATACACGTCAAATTAATCAATCGCTGATTAATGTTCTTTGAAATTATTTTGCAAAAGCTAATCCAGTTATTCTCAACGCTTTTACTACACGCGTGCACAAAGTAAATGGTATAGAGAGAAAGGTCCATTTTGTGAAAAATGTCCATATTAATTTATTTTTAATCCGTCTTATCAAATCTGACGGGTGCAACTCACTTATATTTACGACTTACTATTTATAGCTTCTCGTCACTTCAACCACAGACGTCAGCATGTTTCTGGGTACATCATCCATACCCAAATACTCCGATTTTTAAGTCTAGTCGTCGTAAAACGTCACCGCGGTCGTTCCTGGAACTAAAACTGTTGCAATACCGTCAGCGCCCAACCTGCAAAAAGCGCGTGGCGTAATACAGTAATCGCATACCTACTACCTACCGCATCATGACGTAGAGGTCAATGTATGGAGGCGCACAGTAGCTTGCAGCTATTAACTGTACCCACTAGTTATTGCGACCTGTCGCATCCTTAAGTGCTTATCGAAAGCGCGTGGTCAGTCAAAATTATTAGGTAGTCCGTTTGTCGTCCGCGCTGTCTAGAGGTACCTACTTTTATTGGATCACCCAATTTTGAAATTTCAACTTTTTTGTATTCGTTTGATTGTGCATCGTTAGTGCACGAATTGTTTTCGTACTGTCTTGTCTTTTAGACATAGGTACCTACCGCGTCAAAATATTAAAGTATATATCGGATGGTTCACATGGTTGCACCAAGTGATGAGTGTCACGGATCTTCCACTGACATGCCTAAACTAAATAATTTGATTTTTTTCGTTTCTTGAGGTGGGTCCGGACCCTAACCATTGTGGGAGCGTCTGTTTTGCTAAGTGTTTTTTTTAAACCCTGATTTGATTATAAAGTTTGGAGAAAATAGCGAAGGATTTCTTCAACTCTTTGGATTTGATCCTAGGCCATTTAGGCGACCTTTGATTCCGCCAAGGCGCCAAAGTCAAAGAGAGACGTCATAAGGTTCGTTTCATTCAACCTGAATAAAACAAATCAAATGGAACCGTTTGATTCGTTGGATTTAGGACCGTTCGGCAGAATGTCCACGGGAACGCTTTTCTGACGACTAATTAGTGTTGCCAGTTCTTAAAATTAATTCAATAACATATTAGTCTCTAAAACAGAAACACATTTATTGAAACGTCAACTTGTTATGAAATTCTAACCTATCGTCGTCTACAATAACACAAATTTAACAAACTGTCGTATTCATTTATTTTAAATGTATAAAATATAAATAATGCTTTATGAATAGGTAGCCATTTAGTTCATTTATAAGATTTATAGGTATGAGAAAAGTTTTTAAAAATAACTTTTGCCTAAAGCTTTTCCTAATTGCCCACTTGTTAGATTGTATTCATGTCGACAGTATGATATTGTGACTTAAGCCTACCGCGCATGGACGGTTACATAACCGGCCGGTAGCATTCGGACAATCGTTGGTTTGCTCGCACATGATCCAATTCATTACCGGCCAGTATGTTAGAGCGCGCATGGCGTGATATACATCGGAGTCAACGCGCGCGTACTGAAGATATGTGTCCGCACCGAAAAATTGCGCCCGCGATATGATAAGAAACGTCTAAATGGATTTTGAAGAGATTTTGTATAGATTATCAAACTGTTTTAAAACGTGGGTAAATATATTATTCATTTATAAAGAAAGAAACTGAAAAAATGGGACTGGTACGCACATGAAAAGCCAATAGGTACGCATCGATGAACTGTCAAATGTGGATCTCGTAGCGGTTTGATGTATTCTTGCTCTCCATACGACCGCGTCACTTGTGCGTGCTTGTGTGAGTATACTCTCGGCCGGCTATGATGTACCTATCATGCGCGGGCTCTCATTTAAAAGCATTGCCAATGGGGTCCCAGCCGGTTCGAATCGGTGTAAAATTTTGTGTCTGAACACAGATTTTCAACTCGGCCGTTCGCTCGATCGTCCATGCGCGGGGTTGCATTGCAATACGATGTTTACAACTCATCGATTGTTGACCGTACGATAGTAAATCGTTCATGCGCGGTAGGCCTTAGACGACAATCGAACATATTAAATTGTAAAATTCGTTAGGTACCTAATAATATAAAACCTGATCATTCCGGGTTGATTTAAGACAGTTTGTAGTTTAGAATCTCCGTTACAAAATATACGTATATAAAATGAAAATAAATTCTTGGTATGACATGATAATAATTATAAGTAAGTACCTACGTAATGATATTAAATCGAACTCTGCATATAAAATATGGCTAGATTTCGGGATAATAATACCAAATCCGGCTTCTTGTTCGCATATGGTTAGTTATGAATAATAGGTATTGATTATTAATCTATAATATACATAATTCAAGTGAACTCCTATGGTGTAAATGTTTAAAATATTAATATGAACATCTCACGATATATAAATGCTGAATAATGCCTATCATCACTGACAGATCGTCATTTTAGTCTATGGATCGTCCGAATTGGTTTGACGTTTCATGTCAAACCATAGACTATAGATTCATCTAGACGCCACCCGTTGCATTGCTATGAAGCTGCGTGCCGTGCGTTTGGTTTGTGGGCGAGCGAACGCATTAGTCTACAAATGTTCGAGACCATAGAACATTTCGCTAGTGCTCGCCAAAAGTGCTCGCACTAGACGCTCAGAATTAAAATATAATTTTCTATTTTTTTACGTTATATAGTATTTTTAAGCGGTCAAAATGCAACCATTAGGTAAAGATATCCATAATTTAAGTTATTTTAAGGAAACACTAGGTCACTGATATTAAAATATAAATAATAATATACAGATAAATTATCACGAACATGTATCAACTTACCTATGAAACGTAATACCATCTTCTTGCTTATCAGTACGGCTACCATATTTTAATACAACACACAGAACCATCTTCCTACTTAATTAACTAAAAATATTTACCACTGACTTTATGTTTAACACAAAAATAGCAATTTTAGCAACACAAGCTCGCAGGTTATCGACGCTACGTGAAGCGATTCACCACGATTTGCCGGCGATATTTTTGGAAACTAACTCACACATATGTAGACCTTTTATCTTACTCTAGCGCGTGTCGCAAAGATTATAAGGGTGCCGAATACTTTCTCACTCGCACTCATGCATCGTTTTTGTTCAGGCATTGTGTCAAACCATTTCTGATAGTCCGAGAACGGTTTGATTTTCAATGATACACTGAACCAAACGTCAAATTTCAAACCATTTCCGATCTACTTTCTACTCATACAATTTGGACGCATATTGTCTATGGTTTCGTTTGATTTGTTTCGTTCAGGTTAAAAGATACGAACCGGAGCATCATGCACAATCTAAGATTTCATTCCAAACGCCTCAATTACATTGAGCTTCTTTACGAGCTGTTTATTGGCGAATTTAAAAGTGGGCTATTCAGCTACTGCGATTTGATGATTACACACAAAACTTTCCATTCGCTGAGAAGCCACAAGCCAGCGACTATTTTGACGGAACGTAGTTCGTTTTTTTACAGGTTGGTACTGCGCTCTACTGTGCAGACGCAGTAGGCCCACACGCTGGCGCGTAGCGTGTAAAGTTGACCGGCCCTCAACTTTTCTCGGTAGAGTGTTTACAACCTGCTTATTAGCTTATTCGATGATTACACTGGGCGACTTTACAGGCAGATTGTTAATTCGCCAATAAACAGCTCGTAAAGAAGCTCAATGTAATTGAGGCTTAAGGATAAGTCGCCGAAAAGCATGACTTAACTATAGACAATCCTGAGTATAGAGTTAAGGAATCCTTAACCATAGACTACTTTTGTTATGAACACGCCCCCTTCTGTATTTCCATTTACCACTGACAGCTGCTGTCAAAATAAATTCGCATATCTATAAAACAGTCCAAACACTCAACTTCATTTAACAATGTATCTCAATATGGATATTGATAGTGTTAATTCGTTTGGCATGTACTTGCAGAATATTATTTTACTTTTATACGCCAGCCCGCAGAAATACAAAATGCCAGGTGAAGAATGACACTTGACGCTAGTGTTACCATGTTAAAAAAATATCTTGCGGTGCCTGTGGAATCACGTATAACGACTTATAACGGAAACATAAGAGTATTATAATTAAATATTAATATGTATTTATAGTCATTGCATTTATAAAATGCAGTTGTCATATTTTTGTCATCGTTTAATATTTATAAAATAATTTTTATAAGAGAATTTTTAAATATGGTATTATTTTCAATAGAAATGATCATAACTAAGGACAATGTTTCAGCATAGTGTTTTCTGCTAAGGAAATTTTAGTTAAGACAAATGTTTCTGCATTCGCTCCTAAGTATATTAGTCTATGGAGACCAGTGCTGCCATCCTTTCCTCCATTCCTATGTTGATTAAAGTACAAAAGGGTAAAATTTATAGTATTTCTGAAAAAACTATAGTACATGAACATTTCTCGTCTGGAATCTTTCAAAATTATAGTATTTTTGGCATATTTGTATAAAACTATCATTTTTCGTGGATTCAAAATTATAGTATTGTACTATATTTATATTACGGTTGGCAACACTGATGGAGACGTCCAACCTCTTTTGACAGTAGGTAATAAATACCAACTTTCAAAAGAAAATATTTTTTAACCATTCTAGTTTTCTTTAAACGTCACAGGATAGCCTTCAAACAACGCATAGAAACTAGATGATATTTTACATCTCTTTCTTCCACGTTAGTGGTTCGTATGATAAAACGAGAAAATATATGTCTTAATTGGTAAATTCGTATGGCTTTAAAGGCGGATATAAAAATATTGAAGAATGGCAGCAAGAAATGTAATCATTGTTCAGTGATGTTAAGGCACAATAAAATACGAAAGTGACGTTCAAAACCTAATAATGATTAACCAACTTTTAATATTAAGTGTGCTATTTGGATTTGCCTTGCATGATACAGAAGGTAAGTTTAATTATATCAGTTATCATCGGGTTTTTGTCTTGTCTGTGCATCGAAGTCTCCCAGGTAAACCATATGCAATCGAGGTCATTTTCCATGACAAAACTTCAAAAAAGTGTAAAAATTACTTTAGAATTTCTATTCCCCTTCAACATATTTTCATTACGATAGTTGTGTTTCGTTTATAACTTGATTTAGTCAGTTAAACTAGGTAATGTGTACACTTTCTCTATCCAATTCAGTAATAATATGTCAGGGTCGCATTCAGGAATATTGACAATTTTGTGAGTCACACCTTTCAGAAACTGTATTTGTTCTAACATTTCCTATCCGTCTCGACAGCTTGAAAGGAATATTGTTCTTTTATCACATTAACTCCTCCATGACAGTTTAATATGATCGTATTATGACTCAAATGTGTGTGTATTATTGTACACAGTGATTCAAATTGCTATACATTCCTCAAATGAAATAGGTACCTACTGACCATCATATTATTAGGCCGGTCGGTAAGTAATAATATCTTGGTTTGGTTTTTAATTGAGTTCAAAATAATATGTACCTAGGTCCATACACTATGATTCATTTAATCACAACATAATAATACAATATTATGAAATAATAGACAGTGGGGAAGTAAGTAGTTTATTTAACTTTTGGCTTGACTTCTAAAAAAATAATTAAATTATGAGTAAGTATTTATTTAACTAATCAGAATATGCAGTCAGTGCCACAAATAATACAAATTGATTTATCTGTTGTTATTTAAATTGGACCACTTTAAAGTAAATAAAAATGTCAAACAAAATGAGCCCAATGAGATAAATGTAAGGGAAAGGGTTGTATCTTGGAACTGTTTTACCTTGGGACAGTTGTTCTAGAAATTAAACCACTATAGCAGCGACAGTAGAAATTACACATTATGTTGACATCTACTGTCCGACAAGAAGATCTAGGCAATATCCGGAATTCACCAGTGCGGTACGTTGACAACTCGTCGCTAACCGGAAGGCGCTTCAATCGAAGTACGGTTAAAAATGGGAGGAGCTTGTTAGTTCACAGTTTTAACACGTAGCCAAGAAGATCTTGTTGGACAGTATGTTCTCTATTTGTTCACCAGGTCATTTAAGTTTCAGTTATTCTTTGAAGCGTCAGTCTCAATTTACTTTTGTGCTACCTTCAAAGTAAAATTTAGCTAACATTTCCGAAACGTATAAAAGCAATGTAAGCATAATTATCGATATTTTCTTATGTAGTACTGTCACAGCAAGTAAGCAATATATCCAACAATTTGTTAAAAAAATTATATCTATATTAGAAAACTTTGTCAAATGTATGCTTGGTTGCACCTTGAGACGCTATTCTGGTTTTACCTTGGGACATGTCCCAATGTACTGTAAAATTTCTAAGAAAGCAGAGGACTGTGGTTATACCTTGGGACAAAAATAACCAACTGGTTCAACAGTGAGTTGTGATGTACGCATTGATGATAGCATAAATGAATGTTAGCTAAAAGCTACCTACACTTACTGTCTATGCAGGGCTAAAAGGTTTTCTTACTCGACCAAAAGATGGGTGTACAATAATTAAAAAATTGAAAAATACCCCAGGGTACAACCCTTTCCCCTATTGCCAACAACCCTCTCGAGACTAAGTCTCTTTAGATTTTCTCTTTAGATCTTTGTTATGTCCACTGACCTATGCCATTGAATATTTTCAGGTATTATCAAAAGATGTTTCACATGCCGCTCACGGGGAGACCTTGGCACATGCAAAGATCCATTCACGCTGAACAGTACACAGGCCGATATGACGCGGGGAGTTGAAGCTGCACCATGTGCTTCCGGATGGTGTGCTAAGATGCTCGAAGGGGGGAACTCTTACAAAGATGACGGTACTAGTTTTAACAGTTACCTATGTTGAACTATCATATTATGAAGCAATAAAGTGTTAATATTTTTGTTTACGTATTGTTGACTACAATGTCTTAAGCTCCCGGTGCATATAATGTGACTTATCGTTAATCACTAATCGGTTGTTATTCAGGTAAATAGTGATTAGTGTACAACAGACGGGCCATTAGCGGCGAAAGAGTGAAACAAATCTGACAGCTGTTATACAATTATTACTTATCTTAAACAGACATTATTAAATAAATACAGTTTTTGATGTTATTTGGCAGTTTTCAACAATGCAAAATTTTTTCGAATACCGATTATCTATGCCAACACGAAAAACTAGCAGTATTAAGTAGGTATGTCTTATTATATTATTAAAAGTGTCACCATGTGCCACACTAGACTGACAATGTCAATTTATAGATCCAATTTTGATAACATACCAAATTTAAAATTATTTGCAGTTTATATTAACTGTTCATTTAATTATGTTGATTAAAAATATTTTATTAATGATCAAGCAATCGGAATTTTAAAAATATCAATAACTTCGGTTACGGAAAGCAACGTTACCTTGTTAATAAAGATTTTCACATCTGTCATTTTGATCAATGCATCGCTTTTATCCACAGAACAGATAATTAATAGAATACCGATAGGCTATATTCAATATGCCGCATCTTGATGCAGGGTTTTGAATGTGTGAGTGTCCTACGAAAATGAAGCACGCATTATGCACGTGCAATAGTGTGTGTAATACACCAACATTAAATGAGCGTAAATGCATAAACCGAGAACAGTTTTCAGTATTCAACGTAAAACGTATTATTGACACGTGTGTAAGTTTAACCCGAATTCTTCCTTAATCGAGTCGGTTACCTGCTATCGCCTTACCCGTTATGTATTTCAGTTCCCTGCTTTTATCGTTAGTTGCATTTATGTAACATCGACGTTCTATGCTTCTAAGCCTATCATATAGCAATCACAAAAAAATTAAAAGGAGTAGGTAGGTACCAGAGAATTTATTGGCACCCTGGACCTAACTATAAAATATAGTAGGTATATTCTTCTTTAAATCTCTAAATTCTTCTTTTCCATCTAGTCTAGAAAAGGTATATAGAATAATATATTTACTACTATGTATTATACATAATGAATTTTTGTTGTGGGGTACCAATATATTGTTCCCAGTCCATGCACAGTTGATTGGTCACCATCACTAACAATATTTTTGTTAACACCTTTGTCTATGGCAAGCAACTTCTTATAGTTCAACTTTGAGCTCTTGGACCTTCATGAATCATGCCATGGGACGTTAAAATTGTACTGGACAATTGTGAGCGGGAACGGATTCACAAGTTTAGTTAAAAAAAAATACTTATTCACTGTGATATTAAAAAAATTAATGCTCACTGTGATATTACATAATAATAATAATTAATTGTGCATTGAAAACGTGCGTAACCACAAATAACTGAAGTAGTACGGATTGGGTGTAAATAGTTTTTGAATTACTACTTAATATAATTATAGCCAATTAAATGTGTTACACCATTGGTTTTTTCTTTTTATCAATTCCTAAATAATGAATGCATTGCTTTATTTGGAAAATTGAAATTAAATTGTTCACTTTTTTATTGTAGGGGGTCAGTCAGTGTGTCAATTCAATTCAAATTTATTTATTTGTTACATACCATGAACATTAAAAATTATAGATTTAAGAGGTTCACAACATGACATTTAAAAACAAAGAAACATTGTAAAGAAGAAATAAATATATGCTCACAAAAACAGTATGAAAATTAAAGTAAATAGTACAAAAATTATAAAATAAAACATAAATTATAAAATTATAAAAAATATAAATTATAAAGCATGGAAGCACACCGAATGAGCTAATTTGACCCTATTTTAAGAATTTATAAAACTACGTACACCTATAAAATCTAAAAAAAAATCTACAATAATTAAAGTATAACTATAGTTTTTTGTTTTCAGTTATTCGTCATTAGTGGTCAATTTTCCATGAACCATGGGCCATATATGCCATTATGAAATGGTAATTTACCTATTCAAACTAACAAGTATTCAATTAATAACAACATAAATTAAATAATATTTTGTATTCAAATCTACATCTTCATCTAAGCAATTTACAAAGCTTGTGGATATAGCGCAGATCAGTCAACATAGATTATTTCACAAAGAGTATTTTATTTACATTGATCAAATAAGTATGTCGATATAAGAGTTGTATTTTCTGTTTTTTTTTCCGTTTTTGATATTCAAATAACATAGGTACTTATAGGATACGTAATTTCTTTTTCTTCTTTGTGGTGCTATAACCCTATGTGGGTCTTGGCCTCCTCCAACATTTGCCTCCATCTATATCCCTCCATTTTGTAGCACGTCGACCAGATCTTCGTTTGTCTTCCGGCATGCTTCCCAAATGTCAGTTTCTTTGTCATACATCACTCATCCATCCTGTGAACATGGCCTAGCTTTCTAAGGCGGCCCAATTCAATGGACTGTACGATGTGCAGGTCTCTACATAAAGCGTGCAGCTAGAAATTGTAGCTTCATCTGCACTCCAATTATATGTCATTGATAGGTCCGAAAATACCACGCAGCTAGCTCCGCTCAAATGAACCCAACATTATTTCCATACCTTTGGTCATGCGCCAGGTATCCGAGCTATATATGACAACTGGTCTTATTAGTGTTTTGTACAAGATGTATTTCATGTATCGGTTCTATACTTTGGAACGTAGCATCCTCCTTAGACCAAAGCAACATTTGTTGCCTAGAACAATTTCAAAAAGTGTAATTGTGCGCTGTGAACAATGACATTATTAATGGACGACGCACTCAATACAGTAGCTAGCAAGTAAATTCGCATGTATAGGTAGACGTCACACAATTTCCATTATGCGATATCACGCATCGGGAATTTATAGCAATATGACCTTTATTGTAATGGCGTTAGAGCAGTGTTTCTAATATCAGACAGACATTCGGCAGACCTAACAAAAAGCATCAGGAATTTATAGCAATATCACCTTTATTGTAATGGCGTTAGAACAGATTATGCCATTCGGCAGACCCGACAATAAAGTGAGTGTCATTTTTTTTTCCAGATTATTCGTCCATATTAATGTCATTGGCTGTGAAAGTATCACAAGCTCTGTCTGGTCCTCTTGATAAAACCATATATTTGGTTTTTTCCACATTAACACTGAGTCGTAGTCAGCTCGCACATCTAAACTTGTCTTGTCTGCGACACAGCCATAAATCAAACCTTGTAGTAATATAGCATTCATTTCATGTTGCATACGCCTGCGTACGTAGGAGCCTAGCGACAATGACGATCGCAACCTCTCGAAACGTCAATGTCGTCAAAAAAATGAAACGTAATTGCACAAAAATGTCATCAGATGCCGAAACAGAGTATATGTTTTGATCGCAGAAGTCTTCCGGAGTGGTCTCTCCTTATATAGTCATATATACACGGATATTTCTCAATCTCTTGGACGAAGTAAATATTGGTGCGCTCGTCTGTCATTTTGTAGGAGATACAGCAACTGGTGAGTTTGACTTGACGTTTGAATTAATATGGCCGACTTGAAGCTGTTTGCGCACGCGTAACTGCAACGCGGATGATGGGTGACATGCGGCGCGAGTCACATTAAATTTGTTTCTAGCAACACCAGATGTTTTTTTCAAATTAAAATGTCGCATTCCAGCAGTGTGCAGAGCTCCATCAGGTAACGTGTGTTTTGTGAATAATAACTACGTCACATCGACGTATTTGACATGTTGCAGTCGAGACGTGTTTGGATATGCGAGCCAGCTATGTGTGCCAATGTTTTACTCAAGGTCTACAAATACTTCTCTGGTAGTATTTTTGTTCTGGGCTATAATGTTAATGTCTTCCGCATATGCTAATATTTGATGCGATTGTCGATATATATGGGTTTATTGACATTGATGTCGGTCATTCTTACCTCCTGGCTTTTTATAATGCTATGTTGAAAAGCAATGTGGCCAGTGGACGTCCGTGTCTGAGGTCTGTTAGTGTTTCAAAAGTTGTCGATGTCACATTTTGAATTCTAACCTGATATTGCACTTTAGCTTGAGTGAGTCTAGTTAATCTCATAAGCTTTGACCTCTTCCATAGCATTCCACAGTGTCTGTCTATTAACTTTACACTATCATACGCTGCCCTAAAGTCTATGAATAGCTGGTGGGTATCAATGTAAATTCATCACATTTCTTTAGGATCTGTCGAATACTACACAATTGGTCAGTTGTCGATCATGAGTTTCGGAACCCACATTGATTATCTCCTACATTGTTTTCTGCATACTCTAAAAGGCATTGATAGAGAAGATTAGTGAATACTACAAATAATATGTTATATTATAGAGGATAATATATCATTTACTTGTAGATGATCAGTAGGCTAACTAAAAAATAGTAATACCTATTATATTTCGAATAAAGTTTAAAATTAAAATAAAATTAAGGATTCATAGAATTCTTTAGGGTGCCGTTGAAAATCAGTAGTGTGTAACGCCATCCCTGCTGTGGTGTGTAATGAAATGTCTACCTATGATAATATACTATATTGGAACAGCACATTGGCGTGAATCCAGGTACAAGACCCGTCGGGTGTCGTATTTTTTTAATACGTGAGTATATACATGAGAATTATGTATGTTCAAAATATTATATTATTTATGTTTTCTCCATATTAGATTACATCACTAATGGTATCTTGAATATCGTTTCAGATTATGGCATAGCAACCCAAAGAATGTGTCTTCAGAGGGGTCCGTCCGACAATGAAGAACGTTGCGCATACACAGCTTGGAACTACAAAAAAGTCTACATGTGTTTTTGCGCCGGAGACCTCTGCAATGCAGCCAACTCAATTATAGGCATACAAAATATATTACTAGTATCTCTATGCCTATCTGCGAGTTTTTTGCGTAACCTTTTCAATTGATTAAAGTGATAACTTGGAATTTTTGTATATTCAAATGTTGGCTGTTAAAAATTTACTAGATCTGAGACTTAATGTTATTTTTTTGGAATTCTGTTCTCAAAGTTTGTTAAGTATTATCTAAAATAGTAAAATTATTATAAGATGAATTCCAATGTATCAAAATATTTACACAATTTTAAATATATTTTTTGTAAGTACCTATACTTACTTACCATAAATAATATTGTACATATTATTAGTAGTCATTGAAATAATTATTCACATTATACTAAAAGATTGCTGATTTAAGTAAATTGTTCTTTTTTTATATTCGAAGTACATATCAATATCACATTAATTATCCTTGATATACTAAATTAACGAGATGAATGAAAATATGAGGTAATAATAATTATAATGTAGGTATAAATTTAATAATTTACTCAAAAAAGTATTATGTTTCAAATTTATATAAATAAACTCTTAACTTATAGGCAATTTGAAATTTTGATTTTTTACCAATCTTATGTGCAATATAATTTGTTTTGTGAGTTGTCTTTTCCTTTATTTTTCAATTAAATATTTTAATGAAACAAAAACGGCTTTCTCATTAACTATTCTTAGGTAGATTCCAGCCGTTGCATCAAAATTCGTCAGTTTTATAAGCATTTAGCACATAACGTGAACACTTTGTGGTTATTGTCTCACGATACACTGTCTTCCTGCATAGCGGTCATGCATTAAAGCCCATCAACATTTGTCTTTTGTCAATTGATGTCTCGTCCAATGGAGGGTGCTCCACCATACAAATGCACAGCACTCCTTACAAATTTATAAAAGAAAATATCAGTTAATGCGTGACATTGGTATTCATAATAAACATTCAAAACTCATCAGTGGCATCGTTCATTTATCGCAGCGTCTAATTATTCATGTTAATGATTGTTAAACAAAAAAATAAATAATGCAAGCTTATTTCTATGGTGTCTGACTGTATACCAAATAAACTAGGTTGCTCTGCACACGGAACATGATTTTTAGTTAAAATTATTTAAAGTCCAGAATGTGAAAATTTTTTTTTTAGATAGTTACCTACCATTATATAATATTTCTGATTGGTGTACACTAGTGTATCACACACATATCTTTACTATTTATTTATTTGGACAAGCGACAACTTTTAAAAAAGGTGTTCATTCCCCGAATATTAAAAAAATCCTAATGCATTGAATGAAAAATATTTAGGTAAGTACTTAATTACTATAAACAGTAAGTGCTTAGCATGTTTTAGACTAAAATAATATATTATTTTAAGCATATACACAATACAAGTATGGTAGTTTTTTCAATAATTTTATCTACAGTGCTTGAGTATTATTTGTTTGTTAAAATAGTACAAATATTTTCTGATATATTACAATATTTACTCTAGTGATAATGTCAAGGAAATTAGCATTTTCTAAAAACCATTTCAAATAGATTTTTCTTTCAAATGCCGTAAGTTTTTTAGTGCACCCCAAATTCCACGAATGTTAAAACCACTACCACTTACCACTGGTATTGTCTGGTGTCATCTTTAGTAGATATTTACTGTTATATCAGGTAAATTTATACTGCAGTGATATTTTAAATAAATAATTTGTTGTAATTAAATAACCAATTAATACGAGGGTGGGTCAATAATTCCTTAGAAAAAAGCATTAAAACAGTTTTTATTTTTGTATTTTTTTTTTATTTCTCAACATTATCTCCTTGGAGCTCAATACACTTGGTTAGACGTTTCTCAATTTTTTTTAAACCGTCAGAAAAATAAGTTTTCGGAAGGTCCTCAAAATAAGCATTTGTCCGATCGATGACTTCTTCATTTGAAAAAAAATGTTGTCCACTTAGCCATTTTTTTAAGTTTGGGAAAAGGAAAAAGTCACTGGGGGCTAAATCTGGCGAATACGGTGGGTGGTCGACCAATTCGAACTTCAATTCTTCAATTTTAGCCATTGATCGTAAACATGTGTGAACACGGGCATTGTCCTGATGAAAGAGGATTTTTTTCCTGTTTAAATGAGGCCGTTTTTCTTCAATTTCGTTTTTTAGCTGGTCCAATAAAGATGCATAATAATCCCCTGTTATTGTTTTTCCTTTTTCCAAATAGTCAACGAAAATAATTCCACGTGCATCCCAAAATACTGTAGCCATAACCTTACCAGCTGATTTTACGGTTTTCGCCTTCTTTGGACATGGTTCGCCTTTCGCAATCCACTGCTTTGACTGTTCTTTCGTCTCGGGAGTATAGTGGTGTATCCATGTTTCATCTACAGTCACAAAGCGACGAAAAAATTCATCCGAATTGCGTTGCATGAGCGACAACAGGGCTTTAGAGGCCACCACCCTATTGCGTTTATTGTCGACTGTGAGCAAACGCGGCACCCATCTTGCAGAAACTTTTTTCATGCCCAATTTGTCATGTAAAATAGAAATGACGCTACCTTTTGAGATCCCTGTAACCTCAATTATCTCACTCAACTTTAATCTTCGGTCACTTAACACCATATCGTGGATTTTATTGATCATTT
Organism: Rhyacophila brunnea; assembly: GCF_057557595.1. Lineage (NCBI taxonomy): Eukaryota > Metazoa > Arthropoda > Insecta > Trichoptera > Rhyacophilidae > Rhyacophila > Rhyacophila brunnea. The sequence goes on from NW_028233350.1 coordinate 24,350,152, forward strand.
CTGGTGTAGTCACCTCTACAGGACGTCCTGAGCGTGGTTCATCCTTTGTTGATGTACGACCACGTTTAAATTCATTTAACCAGTTATAAATAGTTGCAAGTGAAGGAGCAGATATGCCGTGAACTAAATCCAACTCATTTTTTATTTCCTTTGCTGTTAACCCTTTTATATTAAAATGTTTAATAACAGCTCTAAACTCAATTTTCTCCATTTTTGTAAACAAGCAAATTTTTTTTTTAAATGTACGAAAATAAAAAACAACAACCCGACCAATCTGATTGAAACTTCGCAGCATACTGAATCGGTAGTGCCGCTGCATGAAAACAAACCGCTTACAGTACTAGTCGCGCCACCTGTCGGCTTTTCTAAGGACTTATTGACCCACCCTCGTATTTGACACAGATTTGACAGCATTATTTTCATCTTTGTTATGAATGTAAACCCCGAAGATTTTATGTCAGCAAATACAAATATAACTTGTATATATTATTATATTTGTTTTACATATACCTATGATACTAGAAATGTATTTTCTACAAAAATCATCTTATATGGCTTGGTTTATGATCAAGAACATGAAAAGTATGTTGTGTTAAATTGAACGGAAAGGGCTGCACAGTATTTTTGAAACTTGTTAAAGATATGGAATGGTCACAGAAAAAAAACAATGAACTACGGATGGCTGGGTCGTTTACATAGGATGAACGAGTCATATGAGGTGAAAAGGCTTTTGTTTAGCAGTCGGATTTGAAGACTATGGGAGTTAAATATTTAGTGGAGTCCAATGCATTCTGTTATAACGTCAATTGGAAGATGTTTATACCATTGAATAATAATATAATTAATACTATGTAGGTAGCAGTGGTGAAGGGTGACTTTTTGAAAGAGGTAGGCTGTGGGAGTAACCATGCTTGTCAGATATATTTGCGGGAAATAAGAAGATAACCCAATATTACTACTGATGAATAGGTACGCTAAAACGAAGAAATTTCAAAAGCTTAATTGGTTTTATATAATTAGTTCATAAAAATAAGCAATTAGTTTAAATTACTTATGTATTTTCCTAAACATTTATAAATATAAATTACGCTCAAAATATATTACCTATCATCTTTGAAAATATCCGTTGTTGTGTATGTATTATGTTCCATAACAATTTATAATTTAACCCGTAAAACTAGACATTTTAAAATACTTCTATATTTAAAACACGGACTTAGGTAGGTACAATATCAGATATCTAAATTGTCTAATGAGTGAACTAATAAATAAATAAAAATCATGAGATAAATTATTTTATATTTTTAACAACAATCAATACATATTTATGTGATTGAATCCCATAGAAATAATTTTTTAAATTATCTTATTAATTATTTTGAATACATGTGCTCTCGCGACGTAAGCGCTAACGAAACAACTTGTACATTTGTATGCGGGACGCCAGACATTTTGAAATAATGAGAAAAAAACTTCATATTGAAAAACCCGTCGATTCACGCGAAAATAATCCTATACAATATGTGAAGCGAAACGCGGTGTGTTCTATTTTTTTTAAACTTTTGAGAGATGCCATAGATGGTGCTTATTGAAATATGGGAAAAGATCGTAAAATTATGACAATTATACAATAGATGTCTTTGGGCATATTGAATATATTATTATTTGTGATTATATAAATACGTCAACATGAAAATAAAAATTATTTTTCTTAAGAAGGTAGGCTTTAAATAATCGCCTAGTATGGAGTCTTCGCCACTGGTAAGTAGAAGGATTTAGGGTAAAAGAAATAAGACACGATAAATATTTAGATATTTATTGACTGACTCTTTAGTAGGTACAAAGTTTTAATAATTAAATACATGGTATGTTTGATACAGGTAATTTATCATAATATTATGTCACATGAATATAAGCTTCGATCAGTTGGAATTTCATAATCTCAAAAGAATTACGGATGTAAATTAACAGATTGTTTCAGAGACATGAATTTGCTTAGGTTTACATATTACATTATGTATAATGTTTCATGTATTTTTAACAGATAGAAATGAAGAACAAACTAATTTGCTTATAAAATAATGATATTTAATTATTCATAAATTGGCATATGTACATTAAAAATGGGAGACTTATGTAATACAGTAATGTATGCATAAAATCAACATTATTCTTCATGTTATCATAGTAAAATTTTATTGTAGAGACTTAAAACACTTCATACTACAGTATGCATTGAGTTTTTTCATCAAAAATATTGTTTTAATTACGATTGCAAATCAAGGATTCGTACTTAGGTACTAATTGTCATAACATAGTCATGTATTGTGCTTTATAAAACAATATAATTTAAATTAGCATTTTTCAGCAAATAATCATCATTTAACTAATTATATCTAAAAGCGCATTATAGATTCTATATATACTTAACTTTCTAGAAAAGAATCATTTTTGTGGGAGAATAAATAGTGAAAATCAATTGTATGCGATGAATTTCATAGTGCAGTAATTTTTGTGAATAAACATGATCACAAAATAATATTAAGTATAAAACTTAGTTGGCACCATATACATTTAAAAATAAGCATGACAAATTTACGTATTGTTAATAATAGATTAATAATTATATTAAATTTTTAATACATATAATAATAATTTACCTAAACTTACAAATAAAATGAGTAAAAAACATACCAAGATTAAAAATACCTAATTAGCACCCTATCAATTATTAGCAACTGATAGAACACGTTATATAATATGCTTTTAAAAATTATATTACACCTTGTTTTATAATTGGACCGCACCTTTATAACTCTGCTACATTATTTCCTAACTGAGTTAATAATATATTTAGAACGTTTGAATATCTTTAAATATTTGCTGTTGTTGTAATGGTGCTTAATTCAAATATTTTGCCAAACTAGAGCAGATACACTTAGTCGTTTGGAAGATCGTTTCAGTGGGTGAGCGGAACTTGAAGAAACTAAAACGTAGATACAAAAGAGTCAGACAAAAATATGATTTCCTTACGACTCACTGGAACGTCCTCCTAAAAGCCACAACCAATGTAGCTACACTAACACGTATAAATATTTTTTCTATTTTGATTTTATTATAATGCATTTTCTCTGACATGATGCTTAACCTTATCACTGCCAGCCAATTTTTACTAGGAGGTTTTAATAGGAACAGAATGATAAATATTTGTGAAAATTTACCAAATCAACATGTTTCTCGAGTTTATCGTGAATATTTTCACACTAAAATGATAAATATTGTTTAGAAAATATACACAAACAGTTCATTCAGGAGTTATGACGTTTACAAGAACCCGCAAGTTAACTCGTCCGTGGCCTGACGCGACATACATCCATTATTACAAAAGAGTTTGGACTATAACAAGATGGAACTTTTAGTATACTGATAGTGATCCTCCTAATAAGCTTATATTGTAAGCGTTATAATGTGATTAGATTGGTAGTCATAGAAACAATAATATGCTGTATGTTGCCATTATAAAATATTGTTTATAGCAGCCATTCTAAACTGTTTTAACATTTCAGTATTATGTAGTATGAGATAATATTATGCAATTTTTGTTTTATATTTTTTTGTTTTATGTTTGATATTTATCTAAGTACCTATTTAAAAAAATGAAGGTTAGGTTTATTTGGTCACTATCTATGCACAGTGCGAAATCTTTATGGTGATAGGCGGCGGCTTGGAGAACTACATCCCCTCCTCTCGCATTTCAGTACTTTCAATGCTTCGAAATCGAAAACCATAAACAAGATACAACACAGGCACCGCCAGGTCTCACGTTGAAGATTTCACAGTCTACAATAATCGATGCTGTCTGTCCTGTCACAGGCAGTTATTTTCATGACAATATGAATGTTTTGGTTTTGGTAGAAGTCAATAGTGGTTCATGTTATTCAAATTGTCCAATCTAAGCAGTAATTAATAAAACAAACATCCACTCAGTGGAAATGATTGCGATCTTTGACAGATGTCTTAAATATTACATTCTGTCTTAGTAATCTGTTTTTCTGCATCACTTTCTAATACTTATAGCGCCTGTCCACGTGCATGGATTTACTTGCAACAAAAGTGTGTATTTTAAACTATCATGATAATAACTGTTTACACGTAAGAGTGCTGACTGTCTCGCTAATCTCATTATTCAAGAGTAAACGAGACGTGATTTTGTCATTTTATGGTACTGTTTGACAGTCGTGAAAATTGGTTAACATCAAAATGAGTCTCTGCGCGGTGTGGCTCATTTTTTTCCAGCAGGTTCGCCATTATCGTTCTATTGGGCAGGCGCAGATATCAAACAAATCCCAACTGTCGTGTGAAAATTCAGAAGCTTCTGAACTTTTTCTAATCATGCATGCAATCTTGGAACTTGCAGGACAATATATGTTTACATGAGCATTTTTATGTTATGGCCGCGCGATCATACATACTGTCAACAGTAAATCCATGCACGTGTAAAGGGGGTATTAGGCTCCATCTTTAACAAAAATTTTTGGTTAATACTTATGCGGTCCAATTCATACTATCTACTGCCCAAAGTGTCAAGGTGTGATGCTCTGCGTATAGGAGTATTAATTTACTATAATATCGTTTTATTACTAGAATTTTCTGTAAATCATAATATAAAAGTATTGACAAAATAAACTAAGGCATTCTAGTTAGACTATGCATCATATCTAGTATGAACTAGATTAGAGGATTGAACAGATGCTGAAGAGAGGGTTTAGCTTCTGAATCACCCAAATAATGAAGATATCTATATAGTATGAAAAATGAAATTACATTATTGGCACGTTGGCTTAGCACACCATCTTTCATTTTAGGTTAAAACTAATCGTCACTTGAATGCACAATTTATTATTATTTTGCGTCGTAGTTTTGACTGAATTCAGTTTTCTCATGTTTAGGTAGAAAACTATATTGTGTTATGTAAAATTTTAATGTCAATTTGAAAATAAAATAAATTTGGTGTTTATTTGGTGGTATACCTACTTGAAATAGTTGTGCCTGAAAAATTGTCATTTAATCTTAAATAATATACTTGAGCCAATACCCTAAAATAATATTTAATTTGCAAAATTAACAGTTTATATTATGAACAACCATGGGATATTTTATTGTATACCTATATACCTCTGTATTCATATAAAAGGGGTGTGAAAAGTATATTAGTCTATGGGGGTGTGTAATAGGACAGAGACATCTATTTGTAGAATAACGAGACATTAAATTAAATACAATTTAATGAAAAATTGCAAAATTATAGCTTCAAAGGTATTTTAATACCTATCTAAAAACTATAAAAAATGGTGATTTCGTTATTGTTTTTTAATTGTAAGCTTACCTATGAATTCAAATAATATTTTTATGTTTCAAGTTCAAGACATAGATGGAACTGGCGTAGTAAAGAATCGTATGATATTCTATAAATCATCGAATGTGCTAAATTAAAAATTAATAAACATTGAAATAGATTTGCTCCACATAGTTTTATGGACAGTTTGCTGATGTTGTTTATAGCGCACTGCCCCCTCGCTGACCATACAAATTGTGAATTGACTCATGCTGAGATGCTTGAATTAACAGGGAATGTCACTAACTAATGGTCAAAATGACAGATGTCATAAATAATAATCTTTATCCTGATGTGACAATGCAACAATGTAAAATCAATGCCCTTTACATTTGTGTGTAAAGTATAGAGTCATCCATAAATTACAAGTTTCAGATAAGTAGTCATTTTGAAACGGTGAGTAAATTGTTTCAGATTCCTGCATGCAGCTGATGGGAAATATTCAATGCAATCGGTCCAAAATTATATTATACATTATTATAATATATACGTATGTAACTACACAATACTATATTTTTTTAGTAAGTAGGTACCTATAATAGATATATATTTAAAAAATTCAAAATCAAGTATAGACATAAACTGAATGAATCGTATTGTCAAATGTTATAAAAATGTAATAAACCCACCATAACATGGAATCTGGAAACTACACACGCGTTGTTCATGATTTGCAATATAAATGTTTAGCAAAAAAAAAAACATTCGTTTGCAACCTACTGGTTTTCTCTTGATGTCCCACTGAGCCAACCATCCTAATGAACATGTACACAAAAATATTAAAATTATCTCATACCAGTTTGTGATTTGCGGAATAAAAAATCAGTGTAGTCAAATGATGACATTTTTCACATCTTAGAATATAATAGTGATTCAAATAATGGTAAGTTTTAGGTGTTTAATGAAAGACGATGGATGGCTGCAAGTGTTTCCACTCATTCTGTAAAATAATCCTGAATATGGAAAAGATACCTAACAATAAATGAGTAGCATTAAGAAAACGCATGTTTTACGTCCTATACCATGGAGAGGTTTTGCGTATGCTTCCTAGGCGATTAGCATGGAGTCCATTTTCAGTCCTATGCCTCTGATTGGCAAGAAGGGCTCTCACGTGAGGAATTTCATGATGGAACAGTTCTCCGTGAGCGTTGATCCTTTCCAGGGCTTCAACTGCGTCAATTCCTTCCAGTAAGTATGGATCTGAGATGTGATTTTCTAAAACATATTAAATTAAAATAATATTATACAGTTATACTGACATCTACCCAACACATGGCACCACACGGGGATAGCTGATAGGGCTCTAGCCTGGGGGCCCGACATGGCGGGCCGACCAGTTAAGTGAGATAAACACACATCACAAGCTAGTTTTAATAGTAAACAAATATTGCTTAGAGAATAAAGAATATTACATTAAAAAATATGTGGTTTTCTACTACAATGGTTGTTGCGTGTCGATAATTAGGTAACTACTATTTTCGTTAATCAAACACAGAAAATGAAAAAAAAGTATGATGATTGTGAAATTTTCGGTCTCTGTGTGGGAAATTTCATAAATCTTATCTAAGAAAACTGGTTTGATGACATCAATTATACAGCGAGATCTTTTTGGTGTGGTTCATAGATTTCTTTTGTCGTCTGTCAACGTTATCCCTACCAACCTACCAATATATTGTGTTGACTGAAAATACGAGGTAGGGTTCTAAATATTAAGGACTTGGTTAAAATGAACAAGTAGCGACATGCATGGTCTTACATCGACCTTTGTTGATGATTATGTATTATAAATCAAAAGTTTACCCTCTCTTACCAATGACAGATAATTCAAAACTATGAGTATGTTTTCCTCATTACACAATATTTATTTTATCTTCACTTATTCTTAGCTTAAGTCCATGGAGACCGAAACAGCTCTAATATTTCAGTATTACACAATTAACCAGAGCTGGAAACGGACAGGAGTGGACCGGAGCGTAACTCCGGTTCGAAAATCATCGATCCTACTGCTCCACTTTGTGAAAAAAAAACATTAAAATCCGTGTTTTCTGTTTGTGAATTATTAGAAAAATAATTTCATTCATTTACTTATATTACATCGTTTTTTCTTAAAGTTTAATCAGAGACTTTAAGGATCGTAAAAAAAAAAATTATGACACGTTGCAAGCAATAATAAGATTTTATGCTGTTTTGCTACAAATATTTTTTGGCGATTTCAGTTTTTGTTCAATTCCAGCCTTCAGCGAACAGATTTTGTTTATTATAAGGTATTTCTCATAAAAAAACAATTTTTAACATGCTAACCAAAGCAAATGTTATTTTAGACATTATATTTATTTTTTTCACCTGTAGTGCATCGTCGTCTGATTAAATTTTAAGCAAATTTACATGTCAGGAGATTGTTACTGCATTTGTCCGTCCATGATAGGTAAATACGGAATACAAATTGAGCCCAATTTAATATCTACGGGAAATTATCGAACACTCAGGTTCATAAAATGTTATATTTCTATTAAATAGTAATTAACTAAAAAATTCTAGTAGATACCAAAAAGGTATGTAATGTGAAAGGACTGAACTTCCTCCCTACCAGCGGGGGAGTAACGGCAGAAAGTCAGCCTTATAAAATGCTTATAAAACCGTAGATTGCATGTTCGAATCTCGCAGCGAACTCTGTTTTTTTTAAATTATCAATGGCTCAATCCAAAGGAATAATCATAATAATAGGTTGGGTGAATAGAACCATTCCTCGGAAAAAGATTCGCTACAATAACCTCAACCTCAAGGTTATAGTCATGATAAAGGGGAGTGATATTATGCTAATGTGGATTTACTGCATACATCTAGCGACAAAGACGAAAGATGCAATATTAAACAAAAAGAATAAATAATAATTATATCTGGAAGATCACATCAAAAGTTGTGATTTCATAGAGCCATCTATTACCCGAATTAGGAAGCATACATCGCACGTATTATTAGAATCTATTCCAATAATATTCTACTATAAATTAACCTTAAAGTTGCCAAAATGCAACATTGCGAGGATGTTTACAGCGCTTACAGAATTACAAACTTATGGTGAAGCCTTTACTCAGCCTTTCTAAAAGAGGCACCTAGCGGAAAAATACGAAGCATGCAATTTGAGACATTTTTTTGATAATTTAAAATTCAAACTGTATTTATTAATAAATATGTATCTGAAAACATTAAAAAGAAAAATATTTTTTATTTTAAGACTAAGATAAACTTACAATTTAAGAAAAATGTTGTAAAATGTGAATTTTGTGCAGGGTCCACGTTATTATTACATATTATTTTATAGTCTTATTTATTATTAAATTTAGTTAATTATGTTTTCTATTTTTTGTGACAGAGATTTTTGACTAATTCATAGTTTTAATATTAGGTATTTATGCTCATTTTAAAAAACATCGATGTTTTAAAAATATAAATGTGTATAACTTGAAATCCTTTTTATCAAATTGGGACCATACCTAAAATAAAATTTGATATAAATAAAAAGGATTTCAAGTTATACACATTAATATATATAAAAACGATGTTTTTTAAAATGAATATTAAAAATATTAAAACGATGAAATAGTCAAAAATCTAAATCTTAAAAAATTTAAAACTTAATAAACTAAATCTTAATAATAAATATGAGCATAAAATATAATGTAATAATAAGATGTGACCCTGCAACGAATTCATATTTTATTACATTATTTTACAATTGTAAGTTTATCTTTGAATTAAAAAAAAAATCTTTTTAATGTTTTCATTTATTAATTAATACAGTTGACATTGTAAATTATCAAAAAAAAATCTCAAATTGCAAGCTTCGTGTTTTTCCGCTAGGTTGTCTGTTGGCATAAGGATCCCCCTTAATGTTTTTTTTTTTTAATTAAAAACATCGATTTTGAAGCTTTGGTGTGGTCATTCATACTGAAGATCCATACGATAAAGATAATACATTTTTGTTTTACATCATCATCATCATCTGCCGGGGACCGATCTACTATTGTATGAAGGCATCCCCATATCTCTCTCCAATTTTCTCGGTCCCTAGTTCTTTGCTTCCACGTAATCCACCGAACTTTATGAGCTCATTTATCCAACGGGGTGGGCGCTTAATACCCCTTGGGTACCACTGTATGACGGGATTTGTCCAGCGGTTGTCCACTCGCCCAGCAACATGTCCAGCCCATTGCCATTTCATCTTCTTAGCGACCTCTATCACATCGGGTATTCTTGTCGGCTTCCTTATATGATTTTGGGTGAGAATCAAAAATCGTGAACCTTCTTCCGGATAGAGCCTTCTGTGATTTCCCTATAAAAATATCTGAAAGTAGATATCTTCAGTTTGACGTTAGTCCAAATTTTGTATGCAAAAAATGTAAATGCTCTTCTCTATTTTCAGAGTTTCCTATAGTTTGGTTCTATAGTAAGGGACCCTTTTTGCCATCACTTTCATAATACGTTTTCAAAACTAATAGTGTGCTTATATACACAAAATTTATAAAAAAACCTTAATGATAAAAAACATTTTTCTCAAGTATAAACTAATAATTGTCTGAATCACATCTCAAAAGGCGTAGGTCCATATAAGCATACTTATTTATACAGATTTAGTGGGCGAAAGTAAGAAGCGACTAGCCGGTGCTTATCTAAAATTAATTTGTATTCATTTGACGTTGCGTTGAGATTTTGTTGGTAATGTTGGAAGATATCTAATCACTCTTCTTTGAATAGTCATTAGTTTACTTACTACTTCAAGCACGTCGGGCATGTGCTTTTAGAGTGAAATTACGTAAAAAAAAATATGTACAAACAAGAGATACGCGTGACTCAAGAAAGGCAGGTGGATAGATGCTTCACGTACGTAATTAATTAGACAATTCAGTACGAGGAGTTTCTGTTTGTTTATTGTGTTATTGTAAATTTGATAACATTTTGAGCGTTATTAATTTAAAATATAAATCGGAAGGTTTTACCTATCAGATAATATTATAATATAGTATTTTAAGACTTCTTCATATCCTATCTCATTAATGAGGATGGCAATCACTGAAATTATAAGCGTTTCCAACAATCTTCTTACATTTAGAACGATCCTGTGCTAATCTTGTTGATTCAGTCATTGTCCTTCTCGCAATCTCCCCCCTTTGCCACTACCAGAGATCAATCTTCTCTCCAAGTTGTTCGAATCCCTATATATATGCTATATAACCTAAGAATTGGAGAACGAGTCTCTTGCAGTTGGATGGAAAACGTTCTTTGATGCCAAGCTATTCCGATACATTTGTACGCCTGGCCGTCCATGGAACACACAGCATTCTTCATCAGCACCACATCTCAAACACGTAAATTCTCTTCTTATCGGATTCTCTGAAAGCCCAGGTTTTAGCACCGTATAAAAAGAAAGAAAATATCAGCGATTTTTTCATAATATCGTGATGATCGTAAATTCTTTACTAAGTTCCTTCTTGTATAACCAGAGTTATTGAGGCTTAAGCCGAGGAAATTAAATATCTCCCTCTCCAATTGAGAAGCCTCTTTTCCAACCATGCTACGTAGATATTTAAAAGTGCCGGCGACAGTATACACCCTTGGCAGACTCCCTTTTAAACCTTAAAACCATCGGAAATATGGTCATTAAATCTAATCATAGCTGAACTGTCCTCGTACAGCGCCATAATTAGTAGTATGATATGCACCGGTACTCCTATGTTTTTTAAAACATTCCAGGGTTGGTTCCAGTTCACGTAATCAATTGGGCATGACGCGGAATATCTCAAAATAAACCAATGGTTGTGGAAAGAGACATGAGTACTCAATGTGATAAAGGTCGCTAAGCAGATACATGCCACTCGGCGAATATACCGCTGGACGAATGCTATCATATCTTAGACTATATGTATCATATAGTAGTACCCGATGGACACTAAACTACCACAGGGACGTCTCAAAACCCCCCGGATAGACGAACTAACAAATTTGGTGGATTTATGTGGCAGCGAAGAGTTAGGGACTGAGACAAGTGGAAGGAGCTAGGGGAAGCCTTTATCAAGCAACGGATCGACACCGGCTGATGATGATAATGATGTAGTTGGATAAAATATCGCGCAAACGAACGTAAGCAGACTGAAAATAATATTATATAGAACATAGATACATTGATTGGTAATAAAATGCCAAGACATAAAATTATGAAAAAAAAACATGGTAGGTACCTACATTAAAAATAATGTTGCGAACAAAGGTTGCGTAAAAGTAATTTCCGGAACGCTTTACTGATGCATTCCAGCTGGAAAAAAACACCGCATTTGATATATGAAGAAGATTATAAATTTGATGTTATTGGTCTGAACATTATTTCTTCACGAATCCAAATATATATAAATCAATACTAAATCAAACTAGGAAACTATCACTATCATAAAATAAAGTCGTGATGCAATATTGACGCTATGAAACATTGATTGAAAGGGCTCTTGTAGTGTTTTTAAATTAATCAAATATTGCTTTGTGCAATGCCCTAGCGAATAATAAAAAATGCAATAATGTATAGAATTAATGAATGAGTAATGACCAATCAAAGCAATGAATCCGTAATTAGATTTTGTAAATATTAGTAATCTGTACACTATAGTGTATACGACATCTTAATATGTATAGCGAAAAATGGTATACATGTTTTGAGTCTAATAGTCATTAAAAGAAAAAGTGTTTATGTTATTCTCAACCAGTCTGCGAGAAAAAAATACGTTTTGAAATCCGTTTGCCATCAAGAGTAAGGCCTGAATAAAAACGAACCATAAGTGCGAGTGAAAAAGCATTCGGCACGCTTATATCTCCGCAATATGCATCAGATTAAGATCTAGGTACTGTCACCTTTTTCGCATGTTTGCCTTCCCGCCTCGTTTGTACATTAGATTGAACTGATTCATCCACAGATTTAGCAAGAGATTTAAAACGTAGATGTGATCAGGGCCTTGCTTTAACTTTAACCATTCAATTATAATTATTAGGTATACAATATCATAACATGTCAGTAATTATTAATTCGCACATATCTTTATAATTAATAAATAAATTGAAATTCTAATGGATTAAAGTTTTGTACTATTCGATTTGTGTGTGTTTGCCTAGGGGCGGCAGGTTATATGAAAGTGTGGTGAAGCCGGCTAGTATGGCGAAAAAGTATGGTGGGGCAGGCTGGTAATCAATTTGTGGCAAAATTTGAACATTAACATTATATTATATGGGTACGTTATAATGACCAAACTAAATCTTCTGTGATGCCCTGAATTTTCTTTATCGCGTCGCTATTTTTCGATAATTATCGGTTATTGTTGGCCTGCTTCATTCAGCTGTATGAGAAAGCCGATTCATTGCCCCTCTTTTAATTTAATACCTCTATGGTGTTTGCCTTTTGGTGAATATACAATGCGCCTGAAGATGCCGAAAGGCAAAACCCGGGTCGCAAAAAACGACTCAAATGGAATAGTACAAAACTTAAATCCATTAGAATTTAAATTCTTTTTCCATCATGTACCTTCGGTCGATAGTATTAATAAAATAACATTGACATAAAATTCAATTAGCTAGTAACACAGAAAAGGAAAATAATAATTATGATAAAAAAAGTATGATTTGTACAAACAGTGTACCGCACCTGTCCAATATGGACAGGTATTCACGAAAATCTTATTGTGTCGTTGTGAAAAGAGATTTTATCCCTGAACAAAATTGGATAAAACGTACATCACTGTCAGATTTCTTTAGATGGAAAAGGTAAATAAATAATGACGAGTTGTTACAATCAAAAAATCCAGAAGACTTGTAGCATGTAACGATTTTTTGATGGGCTTTATTGTGCATAAAGTGCAGCCAAGTTTCGTTATTAATGCTGGGCACTCTAATAATGATGCCAATCAAAACTACATACTTTATATGTATATAAATTGGTCAGTAACTATCACAATAGGAACTCGCATATAATGATGTAGTTAGCTTTCTCTTATTCGGATGGTTTAAAGTTTAAAGGTTCAATTTATTCACGCGTGCCTCCTTGATAATATATTTATAATATAATAATAATGGACATGACAGGAATTGTTCTATCCAGAAGATGCAATTTGAGACAAAATTGTATTGATTATTTACATTTGAAAGTGGTATAATAAATCAATATGTTTCTAAATACTGCCCACAACAAGTGCACATCACTACAGTAAAGAATTGAGTCATATGAGTTATTTGGCTAAAAAATTATTGAAAAAAAGTTTTTCTTACCATAATGGTCAGCGTATCCTTCCGAGTCACTTTTGTCATTGTGGCCATAGGGAACAAGTGGAACGGAAGGTGGCACAAATAGTCCTTCGGGCCACAGAGACTCAGCATTTGGTGAATCAACTCTGTATGGAGATGCCGGAAGAACTTGTACGTTGAATGGCTCTAAATGACCTGAAAATATTAAATCATAACCCAGTACCCAGCTTGAATGATGACTAGAAACAAATTTGGACCAGATCAGATATCTTGTCATATTATCATAATCGTAGTCCAATACAGAAGGCATTGGTTTCCAATACCGAAGGTTTTGTGATCGATTTCCGGTGAAGCCACAATATAGTTGTAGTGTTATAAAAAAAGATAGAAATATCATTTCGTATCTGACCAAGACAATATTATGTAAAGTTGAAAAATGCATAGGTACAGTTTTTTATCTGGCCCATTGCCTAAATAGTTTTTTGATTAAGGATAAACGTCTCCACAGAGCCTTCTCTATTCTTATTTTTTTTTCGAAAATGTCCAGGCTTATTTTGAGAGTTACCTAAGTTCCAAGGTTCTTATATTTTATATGATTATAAGTTAACATGGTGATTCTTGATAATGGCGTAACAATCGAAACAACTATCGATTAAACAACTAATTTGAAGAATTTAATCTATTTATTATAATACTATTATAGAATGGAATTCTACCTAGAAAATACCATCTGGATTATTATGTGGATGGAATTAATAATCAAGATTAACATGGAATACTATCACAAAGTTGTGTTACAATTAACTAAATTATACTCACTGAGGGTATCATCAGCAAACGATGGTTGAGGATGTGATGAAATAGAGTTTCCGTAAAGAGGAAATGGTATCGAAGGTTTCACCCTCGGGTATCCCTGGAATCTGACGTTATCCTTAAATACTGGCGTCGCCTCAACAAGTCCTGGAAGTTATTCAACAGTAATATTAATACCTATTGTTTAAATTGATTTTTCTATCGTAAATGTACTGGAAGTAGAGGTATCTATATCATCTATTTTCGATACAGTTTAAAAAAATATTTTGTTGACTTTACATAAGATTGAAATATTTGTCCATCCAGGGATTCCCAACCTTTTTGTACTATAGAGCACATTTTGAAATATCGGTATGACGGCGGGCACCACTTATTTTTTCAAATAAATTTATATATGGGCATAATATGTAATAAATTATACACAAAAAAATATATTATTTATATTCTCACACATACAAAGTAAACGTTATAAAGAAATTATATCAATCTTTCAAGTCAGTGTGATCTTTAGCATTATGTTTCATTGGCCAGTGCCTCACAATTAGGAGAGTATGTATGGTGGTATTTATGTTAGTAAAAAATCATAAAGATTCTCATCGGTGAGATAGTGATGATGATGGAGACGAAAGAAAGCAGACAATTTGAGCGAACTATATTGCCGTTCCGATCCGATTCGATTGGTGCGGAAATCACAATCGCAATGGCAAACGAAGAGAAGAGAAGTAAAAAATAAGAGTTAAAATTGCTGTCTCGCTCTCCCCATCCAGTGCTCTAGCAGAATAGTCAGACAACAATTAGTCATAAACAAACCAGTGTTGCCATGTCTACTGAAATTTCAGTAGATCTACTGATATTTTTTGCCAATATACTGAATTTTTGATTTTTTTTCGAAATTCAAGAAATCTACTGATATTTGTGTTTCTCCATAATTGTAAGTTTACTGATGATTATTTTAATAATAAACTTGAAATGATTTACGCACGATCTTTTTTAATGTGTTACACTTCTAAATTGACGAAGAAAGCATTGTAACTTTACCCAAGAGCGCCATTTTACCCATTAATATCATCATTGTTTACAATAAATTAATATTATTAGTTATTTTTATCCTTATTAGTCTTAAATTATATCTAATATACTACATTTTCCAAAATCTACTGATATTTTATGAAATCTACTGAATTTTTTGTCAAAATCTACTGAAATTTTAAATTTTGACTTGGCAACAATGAAACAAACATCGGTCAGCGGGCACTATGGCAAATCCCGCGGGAACAGGGTTGGAAATCCCTGCTATAAACCAATATAAGATAGGTACTTACTACCTACCATCTCATAAATATTAGATACTTATGGCAGCTATCATTCAAATTTTAAGCTTATTATAAGATATATGAGGATCAATTACTACAGGTAGATCTTTAGTAATTTTCTAACACTTATTCTTTCATATTTATGTAACTTTCATTGATGTTGTCCAACCTTTTAAAAGTTTAATAAGATTATTATCTCTTTAAAGCTATAAATTAAAGCAACAGATTCGCAGACTAAACTTTATTATAGCTACCTATCTGACTAATTATAGTTGCCTTTTGTAATAGTAATACACCAATTTTTAATTTCGATTTCGAGACACAAATAAATCAAAAGCCTGCCGATAAAACAATGAAAACTCGACGCTATTACCTAATGTTTCCAACAAGATTAATTATTATAATAAGGTACCTCACTAAATATTATGATCAAATTGATTATTTACCAACACTGACAGCTCGCCCACACACAAGTATTCTGTAAATGTAGGCAATGATTGCCATTGGTTAAACACACTTAATTGTCAGATAGATCTGTTTACTTAGTTTATTTGATTGACACATCAAAACCACTTATCATTGAAAATATGACAACGCAGTGGGTGAATCTTTAAAAAACATTAACAACAATTAAATTTGAATACGAGTTAGTGTCACAATTATCAAATATTACAATAATTTACACAACTGATAATTTGATAAAGTGGAATTCTAAATATTTTCATATTTTTAATAATAAATTATTTATTAACTTAGTCCATTAACCACCTGCTAAAATGTTAGCTCTAAGTTAAAAAGTTTTTTGTAATGTAACTGGGATATACCGATCTAACCAATGATAAAAAATCACTTGCACTTTCTGTAAACATAAAATTATTGTGTCAATTTTAGACTATATATACATGTGTATACAGGTGTCAATTCATTTCGTACCTTCGTAGGTACTATGTGTATATATATATACTATATAGTAGGTATATTACAGCTTTCTTGAGACAGTGTAAGAATTTCGTAAGTCTTGTAGTCTAGATAACGTAACGTTTTTAAAATTCTATTTTATTGTTTAATTTCAATTTTTCATGAATTTAATTTAATAATAATTTGTTATATGCCCAATGTGTCTTTTTTAAATAAATAAATTAATACACATATTCAAACGATCACGATCATCAATTGAAAACTGACAATATAAACAATTACATCCTTAGGATAAGTCCCCTCTTACCCTATAAATAGATTCAAAATGCTGTCCCAATATAATTATTATTCTCAATATTTTAGTAAATTTAATTACCATTTTATTTTATTGTCTATTATTGGCCATCTCTAAAATCTCAATTTTTTTAAATGTAGCCTAGGTAGGTACATTATTTTGTAATATCGACATCATTGAAACAATGACTTTTTAATTTTGTATCAAATAAAATTAATGAACTGTTTATACCATGATGTAAGCTTCGAAACCCAGAAAACCTGTGTCCTTCAGGCCTAAGCTTTATCCGGAACTGTCCGTGGGTAGTTCGCTGAGCGACAGCGACCGGCGCTAAATCTCCGACGCCGTGCGAAAAGCTCCGAGCGGGCGTCGCGAAGCTCACGTGAGAACTAAATCTCGGTACGTGAGGCGCTGATAATGTCACTCCGAGACCGGCCAATAGTAGGGTGATGGAAGCCAAAATCTGATTTTGGGGTGAGTAAGCTCCATGCCGAAATGTCAACTGAAAAATAAATGATTTAATTAATTGAAATATTACAAATGTGAAGTTTTATTGTTTTAATATTGAATTACCATTTTACTTATAATACGAGAAAGGACCAATAATATTGGAAAGTGATTCTCGGTGATAAGCTTTATGTTTTGAGAATCGATGTCTCCGCGGAATTTTAGAGCTATATCTGCAACTGTAGACTGATATAGGTAAATCATTATATAGTGGCACCATGGGTACGGCAAAACGATTCACAGTTGTATTGGTATTGCACCCTTACATTGAAAAAAATATTATAGTAAATGCCTACCAATATACTTGCGGACCACCTTAGAATAATGAGCAGACGTATTACTTAGCTCTTTATGGTAGATATAATCATAAACGGCTGTTTCATGTTTATGGGACAAGTGATCCGGATGCCGTTTGATTGTGCGATATGCGCGTTATTATGGCAGAACCCCATAGTTTCTTGTAGGTGATCTCTTATTAAATTAAAAAAAAATATCCACGGGCTGCATAGTTGACTTGATAAGAGGCGAAGGACGTGATGATGGACCCAGGGAAATGGCGTGGCCTTGAGCTTTCCGTATGCTCTGAGGCTAGTAACTAATTGGGTGAATTTAGTAACTGCCTGATGTAATATTTAATAAATATAGTGTCTTATTATTGTGAAGTGTGGTAACAACCTATGGGAAACAAAATTTTCCGATTACCATAATATGTGTAGTTATTTCTTATTAGGGTTCTTATTGTCAATTCTGATACAAGTGAGAGGATTTATGTTTTCTCGCCTCGATACAAAATAAATTAGTTTACCGTAGCCGTGCTATAAACAAGAATCACGACAAAAGTTTACAAATTCAATGAAACAACGTCAGTAAATTCGTACACGTGCAGTAGCGCAGAATGATTAATAGTATAAGAATATAGTAATTTTATTAATCTGTAATAATACATACAACAATCGCAATTATTTAACACGCTGTTTAAAACTCACATGTTTGTTTAGATTTACTAAGACCTAGGGATGGTTTAAAGAAATTGATTGTCAATCTTCATATTTTTTCTATAGTGTACTTTCATGCTGTGTCGATAATACTCATTAATATACCAGACTTACTTAGACGTATTATAACGAAGTTTGATTTGGTTAGCGCAGTTAGTAGTACAATGGGATATAACTTAAGTTCTCCAGTTGGGACATATCATATTATATCTGTTTGTATTTAAGTTTATGGGGCCTTAGATAAGTGGATGTCGATGAGTTCCTTCTCCTCACTCGGAAAGCGAACCATCCGTCTGATAGCGTACGACGTGGCAAATAAAATCTGACATATCAGGTGAAATAGATCCGAAAAAGGCAGGCATATACAGTCGTTCTTTATGCTTTCACGGTGGACATGGTTGCTTTATTGGCAAACCGTCCAATTTGGTCTTGCTGGTCAATTTAGGTACACATCCAAGTGTCTATGAATCATAGTAGGTATGCAAGCCTTATCCTTTGAGAATGTCATATCATGGAAAGAAAGACGCACTCATATCGGTCCAACCAGCTCTTGGACTTGACCACATTTAAAAAAATGCGACACAATAGGGTTAATGAGAAAAAGAATCTCACCTTGTAGTAGGTTCAACAGCTTTTATTTATCTTAATTTGTGTTTTATTCGCTCTTCTAGCACGAGACTTAAAGAAAGTAAAGTCAGTAAAAGCACACTTAAGTGTGTGGCAACTCAAGTCTTGGACAGTATTTTCTCTTAAGACATTCCGAGACCTAAACAACTAAAAGTGCTTCACATAACCTTTTAGGCAAGAGTTGGTTGGGTTATGGGTTATGGGGTACGGTATGGGCTGGTTGGTGTGCATTATTTTATTTTATCCAAAATATTGTAGCGTTGTCTAATGACTAACAAGTATTTTTATTAAAATCTGTGAGTTTTTAATTAATAATAATATACTATAAATTTGGCTACTGACCACATATAAAAAATGGTAACCTACATTATATTGGTAAACTTCATAAATCAGATGTGGTTATTTATGCAGTAGGTACATCTAGTTTTTTATTGCTATTGAATAGCTAAAAAAGTGTTTTTTTGTTTTGTTTTGAAAAGCTCAACCCACTCATCTTACCATTCTTAAATCAAAATAAGAACCTTGAAAAACAATTGAAGAGTGAATGTGATTTGAAAAATGAACGTAATTAATCATACCGAAAAGTAAAGCGGTAAATTTTTGAAATAACACGTAACGGATTTGACTTGGGATAACAACGCTCCGTGATAATTGTGGGCTTCTTGGTGTTGCCCAATTAGGTTTTATAAGATGCATCATGCAGCCATAAATTATGGTAATGACAAGTTAGTTTAATTTAGCAAAGATAAAATCTGCTTTCGAGGCCATTAAGTGGATCGACTTTTAGCAATCTTTGTATGCAATTGATTCCAATTTTCTGCAATCAAATTGATTGATCGACCGATGGCATTATGAATTATGCTTTCTATAACCTTTGTTTTTTCGCTCACGAATGTGGGCCTTAATAATATAGTCCAATATATATTTATGATGATACAATAAAATTGACGATGAAAAAAAATATATTCGTATATTCTAAATGAAGAATAGTAAAATGCATATCTGTGTTAATATGCAATAATTTCCTGAACGCAAAAGAGATATTTGGTTTTAAAAAATCTTGATCTAATAAATATTATTTGATTTATAGTAGTTTATCTGCGATCTTCGGTCAATTTATAATAATTTCAAAACTGGTATTTTACATTAGAAGAGGTTGAACAGCGTTGAACTTTTTATTTATTTACGTAAACCGAGAAAAAATCCGCAATTTTTAAAGTTTATAGCACTAACCATCAAATACTATTATTATTACGAAATTTTGGTTTGACCAAACGAAAGGGCTCACAAAATATAGTAAAATTATATACCTATCTTGATATAGACCAATTTTTCACCTATCGAAATTGGCCAACGTCTACAGATAATATTATATAATACAAAATTTTACGCCCACGATGGTCGAGCGGTTTCCGCCTCGGCTTACAATGTCGTTGGTCCCAGATTCGTAATCTTGGTCTGGCAAACATATTGATTTCAATTTATGTTTGAAGTCAGAGTATGCACCTAATAGGTTAAACAAAGTGGCTAAGATCAATTTCTCTTGTAAACAAAAATCTGTTAATACAAACCTCCACTCTGTGGAGGCCCATATGATCTTAAATTATAACCTAAAGATACCTCCTTTTTCAAACCTTAGAATAATATAAATTATATTATGTATAATAAGTTCTTTGTTTATATTTTACCAATCTTATATCTTGACTTGGACTGTACATATTATGTGTATGTATGGACTGTAACTTATTTATTAAGGTATTTTCGATAAATTCAGAATTTAATATAAATCCATGACAGTATATTATATTATTTAGTCGATATTAAACCATGCGTGTGAAACATGGACCCTAAGTAAAAGAGAGATCCAGAAACTTAGAGTAGTACAACGTGGTATGGAGAGGTGCATGCTGGGCATAACGCGAAAGGACAAAAAGAGGAATGACTGGATAAGGAAGCAGACAAGGGTTTGCGATGTAATAGAGTTTATTAAAAGCCTTAAATGGAGATGGGCTGGACACATAGCTCGAAGAAGAGACAATCGTTGGACAAATCTAGTCATCCAGTGGTATCCAAGAAGTACAAAACGTCCACAATGTAGACCTAGAGGCCGCTGGATCGATGAAATGATAAAGTTCTGCGGAAGTACGTGGCAACGCAATGCACAGGACCGAGAGAAGTGGAAGCAACTTGAAGAGACCTTCATCCAGCAGTGGATAGATTCAGGCTAATGATGATGATGATGAATCCAATGAGAAAAAAAATAGTCCTCATCTGTGATGATCACGCAATTAAAATATGTTGATCATTGTTATAAAATAATATAACATATTGATATGACTTATTCTAAGATCGTGATCGCAACTGATATCTCGATATCTTTGATTGTCTCTTTGATTGTTTGACACTTTGGTTGATTCCTTTTAGAATTTTTTTTCATTCATAAAATCACCAGACCAACCAACACGCAGCTCTAGATAGAAGGTCTTGTTCGATGCCTCGTGAGATGAATAATAATAACTGTTCAATAAATAATGTTATAAACAGAGAAGTGTTCATATTACATTGAGAAGTCATTACCAAAGAAGACGCTAATCTTCGATTTTTGAAATATCGACAGATTATAGTACCTTTGTATGTTCAAATCAATAATTTGACGTTTATACTGCATTATAAAATCAATCATGAAGATTGCAAATATAGAGATACCTGTGTAGCGTATCTTAGACAGAGTCCATTATTTTCAACGATGGCAACAAAATTGTTTTACGATCACATTATTTTAACCAAGCGTTAATCCTAATCGATTATGCAACTGTAAACGGAGTAAACTAGATCCATTCGATGTGCCGTTTTATATCGAGATGTCGAAGTCACGATTTAGCCATCCTCAAGTACACGGCTTCCTTGGTCAACAAAAGATTTAATCAGCGTCTCTCTTGCGCCGAGAAAACAAACATGAAAAATATTAAATGAGTCATGGTGGAAATGGCCACCATTGCAAGACTTTATTTGATTAATTTGCGATAAAGCTGGATACATTTTCGAAACAATAAAATATGATCGAACACAGATGTTTTGTACTCGCTCGCGGTCGTGTGGGTATAATTAAAATTACATAGTTTCTGGGCCTGAAGGGCACTTGATAATCTACATATCAAATAACTAACTTCGATTATTTGAAATATGCAATAGGATCTAGATAACAAAATTACGTGGAAAAATGTTACAGTTGGTACTACTGATATACAGATACTTTAGTTAAACATTTGTAGTTTATATTTCATCAGACCCTATATATTATATAATTTGAAAACACTACTGAGAAATATATAACCACTAGAAATAATCTTTTTGAAAAAAAATACGATACCCAGTAGGAAACCTGCGCCCCTGGGATTCGCGCCGATGTGTTTGACCACTGAGCTATACGTGTCCTATATAATTGCGACAATACTCAAAATTGCGTTACTTATTAGTAATCGGCTTTTGTATTTTAAATCAAAGTATTATAATAAGCTTAATTACTAACCGGTGTCAGGATCAATTTTTTATTACATCGTACTTACAAATTTGTTTATCAAACATATAATTCACAACAAGAGAATGTAACATTCTTTTATTGAACGTACATAAGTAATTAAATTTGAAAGCGCTTATTAATAATGTTAAATATAATGTGCACATATGGTAGTTGTCAAATAGTCATGTAGTTTTTCAATCTGTATTTGACAAAACATGAACCATGTGAGTTGGACGAATAGTTGATAACTAGTCTTCGCAAAATATATATTTTAAAAAATCCACTTTTTTTTGAAAATGTTAAAATATACATGTATCCTCAAACAATCCTCGGACTAATAAATTCTGATGTCCTGTATCATTAACAGTGTACTCACTACTACACAACTACAGTTAAGTAACTTGGTCACATTATGAGGGGGAAAAGAATATCATTTTCCAGTTCATTGTCCAAGGAAACATCAACGGTATGTACGAGTATACATGCATTAGAGCTGAGACACAAACTGCCACGTTTACGTCGCGTTGACACGGTCGGTTTTGGAAATGCCATTGCAATGTCTATCCGTGCCGCGTTGACGGATAGATAATACAACGCACATCTGGCCCACCAAACCGACCTATTATCAACATTGACGCGACGCGAAAGAGGCGGTTTACTGCTTCGTGTGCCCTTCAAAGTGCGAGTGAATAAATGAAAATTGAAAACGAATACATTTTAGATACCTGATAAATCCTTAAATATCTTAAAACATTACAAGGTTAATTATCAATCCAAAAAACTGTTACAAATACCTACGTTCAATGAATTCATCGTATATCATTATTATCATATTAATTTGTGATTCATTTTAGCTCTAAATGTAGTTTGTACTTGTATTTTTTATAGTTCTAATGTATTTTTTTCCAATTCAAAAATATATTTTTTTATAGAAAGTATAAGTGTGTATAACTTGAAATCCTTTTTATTTATATCGATACGTGCTTTGGTATTGTGACCACATCAAAGCTCGATTCGATATAGATTCTGATTCTAGATGTACAGATTTTTAATTAAAAAATAAATACATTAATAAATTAAACTATGTATTATTAAAAAAAGTCTTCATACATCATTCAAGAAAACTTATTGAATTACACTTTAAAGACAAAAACAATCATTATTATTCGATGAATTTTATTCTACAAAAACATTGTAAGTTTATTTTTAAAACTTTGTAATGTTTTGATAAAATAATGTTTTTTTTTTCGTTCTGTCCAACAAGCACTTCCAATATCCTAATATGGCCATCTGGTTAAAACGTTTGGGAAGCACATATTATTATATAACCCTAAGTCGATTTCTGAATCCATATATACATAAATTATGAGATGTTTTTTAGGAAACGGAACTCGATCTAGCAACATGATAAGCTCTACTTCACGGTGGACGTAATAACTTTTAGTTTGAAAAAAGTGTTCGGATGTGTAAGGAAGTCAAATTAATAATCCCATTGTCAATTGTTATCGTAAGAGAAACGGTGTTATTATGGGTATCAATGTATTTGAATTTGAACACCTGAAGAAAGAATTACCTGAGTGTCCTGTAAATAAAATTTAGGTGTAATAGTATGCATAGTGCGCTCAGAGCAATACTAATAAAGAGAGGTATTGCCCGACTATATGACGCCGTTTTCTTTCTATACGACGCACACTAGAACCTCAATTTGATTACTATTAACTTACCCACGAAACGTTATACCAGTACGACTACCATATTTAAACCATATTTTCTACTAAATTAACCAAAAACATTTACCACTAACTTTATATTTCACACAAAAATGATATATTTTCACAATACGTATTTACAATATTTGCCTTAGTGCATTCGTCAAATTTATATTAACCGGTTTCACATCCTAAAACCTTACTCATTTATTCACATATCTTACGTCTTGCTCTAACGTATATTGTGGAGATTATTCGCATGCCGAATGCCTTTTCACTCGCACTAATGCCAGCGCTCCATTGGCGAGCCAAAAGTCCGAGGACAATAAATCGTCCGATTTGTCTAGGCTCTGCTACTGATCAACGAACGAATAAAAAAGTCAAGCTGTCAAAAGTGAAAAGTTACGATTCTCGTAATGTCTTCCGATAATCCTATAATTTTGTGTTATTTATATGTAGACTTGCATAAAATAATATAGCAGTGAAAACAAGACAAGTTTTCCGATTTCTTTTATGAATTTCATAAATACAAATAAAAAAATAATTGATAAATCTCTCATTTCTAATGTGTAAATTAACAAATTAATCAATGAAAAGGTTTAAGACAATTACAGATTTTTTTCGGTCCGAATGATTGCGAATCGAATCGAAGCGAAGCGAATCGAAACAAATCGAATTTGCATAGTGATCGACTGACGAAGTCTGGCAAAAATATCAAACATGTTTGAAATCCAACGAGCCTGGTCTGCGGATTAAAAAGTCCGCAGGTCTGGGGTGCTCCACGCGAAAAAAAAGTCCGAAGACTGTAAATCGTCTGACATGCGTGCCAATGGAGCTCCGGCTTTATGATTAGTTGTTGTTCTGTGTAGGCGCATCTAAAAAATATTCTAAAATTACCTATATTGGTAATACTTAATCTCTTGACAATAATTTGAAGCAATAATCGTTTTGTTTTGTCTGTATACGTAATTTTACTTCCATTTATCCGTGTAAGTAGTTTTTGATGGTTTATTGCCATATTTTTGATATGCAGCTCAATAATCATCGAAACATGTTCTGACTTTAAAAGGCACTATAATAGTGGACTATAAAATTTGCCATTCATTAGTAATACATATCTACGTATTATAAAATTAAATATTTTCATCAGAGTTTGTACAGCACAGTTTTACAAACTTTTTTTAATCACAGCATTTTTTTTTCTAAATGTATCTACAGAAAACTCATGTAAAAATCTGATATATTCCTTTACATTTAGGTCATAGTATGCATTTGTAATGAAATACCTATGTACTTGCCTATACTTCTCAATTTAAAAAAAATGCCTTGTTTTTTTTCAAGGATAGCAATTTGAGAGAAATTGCGTGTGATAAATATAATCAGTTATTATTATTGTTTTCAGTAAAAATCTCTTTTACAAAGTGGGTATCGAATACAAATCTTTCTACAAGCTAGCTGCCGACCCAACAATATTCTTGTGTAATTCGATTCCTATTATACACGTCATTATGTACGAATAATTTATGTATATATATTTTAGTACACTTCGAATTTAAAAAATCTTGAAAATATGTATACTTGATGAAAAAAAATGATCGTGACATAAAATGGGGATTATTTTAAAATCTTATTAGCTTATGACGATGTTTACACGGAATTGTTATCACGGTACACATATTAAGAAACACTATTATAGAAGATAGTATAATAGTGTGTATATACATACAGTTACCATAATATTATCAGCAATTTACCATATTATGGCATATTTATTATGTATGTAATAATAGACGTTGTTATAAAAAGAGTACATTTCCAATAATTATTGTCTATGTACGATATAGTTTTGAATTGTATATAGGTATAAATTTTATTATCAAAATCAATTCTGGCTTTAACACTTAATATGGGAAAGAAAAAAACGTGAAAATTGTAATACAATAATATTATAACTTAATAATGCGGACAGAAATAATAATTTAAAATAACCATCCCATGGAATATAGACATGAAACATGATTGAAAAAGTAATCATGTCGATATTTACGTGCAGTTAGCAAACTTCTTAAGCGGCTACCTAAAATAATGTAATAATATATAATTAACTTCGTTTAGAAATATTATACATTACGTAGGTACGTATTGATTACAGAATAATGACTTTATTAAATGTAACCGGTACGAAGATAATGATATGATAATTCACATCAAATTTACAATTAGATTTTTCTTTACCATATAATGTGTATTATAAATAAGGGCATTGTCAACCTTTTTGGACGAGTTACTTCTCTAGCTACTTTTTGTTTTTAATGTTCATTTATTGACAGCGGATTTAACTCTCTCTCTGGATAATTGACTATGAAATTCAATAAACAAATATATTTTTATTAAAGAAATAAAAAAGACCTTCCAGTAAAAATCCGTTTTATCCGTGGGCCAGAAAAAGAACAGTCAATTCCGAAACAATTGTTTTGAAGGGATCAACGAAAAAAAAACTTTTTATTGTCAGGCGGCGACTCCTAGATGGTTATATCCAATAGACTAAATCGATCCAACTGACTTGTTAGCATGTTGATAGATTCTTGCGATTTCATCCATATTTATGTACCTATTTCATATATGATATTTTTCAGCATAGTAATATTCCTATACATACATGAAAAAGCACCGTAGGCGGATATAATACCTATATATATGTACATATATATTTTTTAAATAACTGTTATACTCAATTCGATCTAAGGTTCAAGAAAAACGATGTTATCGTATTTTTAACATTAATATGAACATAGAAATGTAATTTTAAAAAGTTGTTATATATCTACACAAGATTTAAGAATGTTAAATTCTTTTTACTTAGCCGAAACTTTTCTATAATTTTTTTTAAAATAATATGTTTGTTTGTATGTATGTTTTCTGAAGTATTTCAAAATTATGTAGAATCAATTTATTTAGAGTAATTCGTGGGTTGAATCAACTAGATTATTTTATAAGTAAAATCACAATCAACATGTCAAACTTATCCATTTGCTTCGCGATCGATCAGTTGGACACCCGTGCCATATGTAGATAGATTACCTACTAATATATTGTAGTCAATCTATGAGGAATTTAATAGATTGGCAAAAGTTCTTACGCAAATGAAATAGGTAGGTACCCAGATTAAGCGGCATCACGATTTATATCTGAAACACATATTGTGAAGGATAGTCATAAAGTTACAACATTTCCTAACAAGATTACCACAAACAAATCATCCAGAGCGTCGTGGGATATAGTGGGCCCATTGTCTCAACGGAATTAATGTTCGTTCCAATTTTAAATAATTAATAAAAAAGGATTTTCTTTTTTTGCATTATTGCAACACAATTAAACATGACAGTATTTGTTAAACATGCGACTGACAAAAATATATTTTTAAGTTATGTAGATGCCAGACTCATATTATATTGAATCAGTATTAAACTACGGTATTTAAAAAAATCTTCGCCGAGAACCTAAGAGGGAAGCCAAGTGTAGGAAGCTCAACTGGGTTGATAATGTGAAACATAGACTAATATACTTTTATGTGAAAGGGGACGCAAAGTATCAAATTTACATACATGGCTGGAGTCTTTACGGAAACTGCTCTAGATATAGGAGAAGAAATGAATAGGTCATGGCTTCATTAAAGTTGTAGCACCATTGGAAGTAAGGATGCATGCCAAACACTCATTTAAATGATTTCATACTAAAATAATTTATTATTCAAATTCATTTGAATTTTTCCATGTGTATAATGTTTAGCCATAAATGTGTAATGACCGTGTGATTTAATATTAATGCCTCACAGCTTTCCAACGATAATTTAATACTAATAATATTTATATGATTGCCAGAATTTATTTTAAATATTTAAATGGTCACAAATCATAATTTGCCTCTTTCCCAATCAAAATATGGATTCAAAGACAAGATTTTTTATAAAAAAAAACGATGATTACCCAACGAAGGAACATACTATAGGCAAATAAGGACGTGCAAATAAGTCACGTAGCATGCGAAGATTAACACCATCATACCAAAAATAACAAACATTAATCTCAACAACAGAAATGTATGAAAAATATTTTTCTTGAAATAATGTGTGGGGTTTAATAATAAACACCAAAATGTTTTACCTTTCATGTCGTAATAATGAATATATTATAAATTACAGTTGTTGTCATGAAAAAAAAATAGAATGACTGAAATTATAAGTAGGTAGGTACTTATATTTTTAACAATATCTACTTAACTATTAGGTAACAAAAGTTTCTACACATATCCACTGATAATAGTAAAATGTAACATAGCAGCTTAATCTAAAACCGTGAAGAATATAAATAGATTAGGGCGAACGGAGCAACTTTTTGTGATACGTCCATTGGACCGTATTCTATCAATAATAATTGCACACATTGTTGCTTGTACTAACAATACATCTGATTGGCTCAAAATGGCGATGATAATGACTCGTATAATTTCTTCCATTGATCCGATACTATTTTTTCCAATCAATTGCGTAATATTTAATAAGAACAAACCAGTGCCGATCACACAACATTGAAATTTTCTCTGAGAAAAAAAATAAAGCTAACCTCGAATTATTTCCATTAAGATTTACTAACAAAATTAAAAAGTTGACCTAATTATTTATATTTCAGAAGAGCTTGCTATTAACTTGGATAGATTGTAGTAATAAAATGACAAAGGCCTTTATCGTGTTTTAACAATAATTATGTATGTACTTATTTATCTATTTTGGCTTAAAATTAAATGCGGTAAGCATAAGTACAATATTATTATTCATGGGAAAATCTTTTAAATTTAGAATAGTTAATTCAGTTTTACTAATCAATTATCAAGAGGAAATATTTAGTTTAATTGTTGATAATGAATGTCTAAGGGAATAAAATTTATTTTAATGACAATAATTTAGTTTTATTTAATTCTAGTTAGGTACTAAATTTTATTGTTTGCCTTAATGATGTAATAATAACATGATTAAGTCCTCCCTTTATGTTAGAGAAAAAACATTAGAAAATATTTTAAGCTATTTTTATTTGCAAGACAATGGACATACCTACTTCTCAATGTTTTAATAGATTTTAAAATCAGTAAATTGCCATGTCAGGCCTTGTATCAAATTTCCCGAGAAAAATTCAAAACCATTTTTTTTTAAAATTAAAACTTGTGAAACTATTAAACATTATCAATGTGAATATGGCAGGCTTCGCTTTTTGATTAGA
Organism: Rhyacophila brunnea; assembly: GCF_057557595.1. NCBI lineage: Eukaryota > Metazoa > Arthropoda > Insecta > Trichoptera > Rhyacophilidae > Rhyacophila > Rhyacophila brunnea. The sequence continues at coordinate 24,379,794 of NW_028233350.1, forward strand.
TACTACAATTTACTTACAAAATATCTGATTTCAGAATAAAGGGAGAAAGTTTTTTATACGTTTAATTTTATGACTTGTGAAAAGTAATAATATTAATGTGATTGTCTTACAATGCATAATATTTTTTTGCAAACTTTAACGAAAAATAATTTTGAATATAATTATGTAACATTAATTTTTTACACGTTTCTGTATTATATCAAGTTTTTAATGACAAAATATTTAATAGGTTACTAAATAGTATACAAGACAAGTATACAAATTGATCACTTTGTCAAATCCCTATTATGTTTTCCTTCCTATCTTGGCAGAGATCGACAATTATCAGACCGTTATAGGTTTACAGTTTTCTATTACGATGAGGTTTTTTTTATTATAAATTTCAGTTTCACTCTCGTACCGCTGATACAATCGTTGTGGTTATTCTGGAAGCGTGCGAGGTTTTTGCTTTCTCAAAAGGTTCCAAAATCTCAAACAGATAATCTAAATTTTGCAAGGGTACATACACATCTATCATAAACTACAACCAGTTATATACGAAACATATACATTACTATGTCAATCTATTCTATCACGATCATTGGCTGTAGTTGGTGTGGATCTAGGCCAGCTATCGAAGAGGCTGCTTTCCAGTTTTTTTCCTAATTAAGTTTTTATATAATATTATTAAATATTATAGTAGAGGGCCTCATAATTGGTTAACATCTTGGACCTATAATACCTTAAACCACTTCTGCGTAGGAATATCTTGTAATAAACAAATCTAATTTCGTTTGCTGTAAGCTTTTAGCCCACTACTGGGTGGATATTTTACATTCTCGTCAAACCAACGGTGCAAAATAATGTTTGAGTGGTCATAGATCTAATCACTATCTTCGTGGAATGCAAGATAAATTCATTATTTGAGCAGGAACCGGTTTGGTCAACATGCTATTGTTTCTATATAATTTATAGTCATACATTTAAGCTTCCCAAAATAAGGTCGACGGGGAAATAGGGAAATAGGGAAATAGTGACGGCAACGATTCCCAACCGATGTGCCGAGGCACACCGATGAAATGTGCCGCAAGATATGTTGTGAGTGTGATCAATAAAATTCAAGCATATACTTACTCGAAGTTGGTTGAAAATTTGTTTCCGTTTATTGTATAAAAAAGACTATTTTACTAAATTGCAACCACACATTGCAATCAGCATTTTTTAACCAGACTTCAAAAGGGTTATCTTTACAATATTTTCAAACATAATTAACGGCCCACGTGCTCGTCGTAGGTCAAAATTGAGTTTTTATTGTATTTTCAAACCATGATCCTGGACACTCCTTAAACGTTGTAGATAATCTATTTAAATAATTTTGAAGCCTTATTATCCTTTATAGTTATTTTAAACATTTGATGACTGCATAAAGTATTTTTGTTACATAAAATAGTATTCTTTTAAACCTCTCGCTCTAATGTTTTAGAATATAGTCATATTTCGGTACATAACTGTGCAGTGGAACATGTACCGTTTAAAAAAAAATAAAAATAAATTCGGTTAGGTACATGTTCAAACACGCGCGTTAACATAATTTTACTCCCTACTTTAATTATAGTTTGTCAATTTATGGCTACGGCCGTATGTTGTAGCTTAACCACTAGGGAATGACAAAAGAAATGGCGTATTTCAAAAAAACCCTACCTTATTCTTAGGTCAATAATTATTATAAAACAATCATTATTCATAAGATGTTTATCACACTTTAATGGTCAAAGACATAGCTTATAATAAGTATCTTTAGAATCATCTTCAAATGTGTTGATTTTGCCGATTTTTTGAATAATAAAATGCCTAATTCTTGTCAAATTTGGGATCAAAGAGATTATCAATATAATTTTTATCGTGAATATTTTACAAAATTATCTCGTAATAAATTATACTAATGGTTTCATAAATGCGTTTAAAAATTAATAAACGTAAAAAATCTTAACACCACTGCACAGTTATGTACCGAAATATGACTATATTCTAAAACATTAGAGCGAGAGGCTTAAAAGAATACTATTTTATGTAACAAAAATACTTTATGCAGTCATCAAATTTTTAAAATAACTATAAAGGATAATAAGGCTACAAAATTATATAAATAGATTATCTACAACGTTTAAGGAGTGTCCAGGATCATGGTTTGAAAATACAATAAAAACTCAATTTTGACCTTCGACGAGCATGTCCCCCCTTAAGAGAGTTGTTCTGTTGAGAGACAAGACCAAAAATGTTATGCTATTTTAAACAAGTGCAAGTACTTATATAAATCATTCAAATAAAGAAAAATGTTAATTAATACTTTGGACGCTGAAGACGCACCTGGCGCGTAATGACCAAGCGGCCGATCGATGTAATTAACGTGCATTTTAAAGGTGGTAATTAAAAATCATTATCTAGTCAGCAGTGAATGAGTTTATTTCGAAAATATTGATAAATAGCTACGTAAATAATATTCAGAGTCGTGTAATAAATATAATGTGAATAGTGAGCTGTAACGTTAATAAGGTTGGGAAGCACTGGTATATTATAATAAATTTACCCCAAAATCAACATTTTTTATACAGAATGTTTAGTACTTAATAATATATCTATAACTCAAATATTTCAATTTATAATTTATGATTTTGTATTTTATCTGCAGATATTGTGTTCTTATAAACTCGTGAAGAGTTATTGTCATCGAACTTGTGCCTTGTATCGAGAGTAATAAATAAATCGAATTTCCGTCATACAAAAGAGATTCAGCCATTCACATAAATAATCCAACACCATTTATTACTGGGTTTTATTAAGGACATAAATAAAATTAATTCAAAATAATACGAACAAACGACGTCTTTAAACGATAAAAACTTCCACAATTTAACAATCTTGGTCACCTCTGCAATTTTATATCACCAGTGCATCGTGTGATAATAATACGTTCAACGTTGCAAAGTTTAAATATAAAAGCTTTTCGACTTCATTCGAGACTGTAAAATGATGTACTAATATGGTTTTTCATTTAAAATTCAATATAAATAATATTGATATCAAGCACACGAAAGTTGCATACGAGGGTGGTTCGATAAGTGTGGTAAATCAACAACAGTTTTTTTTCCGTTGGCATATTTTTTTCATGATGAGCTCTTTTTGCTTGATACACCCAGTCAAACTAAAGTCGAGTACTATTATACCAGTTTCATTGTACAATACCCAACTGTTAAAAATAATCATGTTCAGCGTTGATCATCTAAAAATGTATTTCCTTTTATTTAAACTGGCAACAAAAGTGGATGTCGTATCGATTTGAATCTGAATACGTGATTTTGGCCATTTTCACGGAAACAGCACACTTTTTTCGGCATTTTTTTAAAACATGGCAATACTTTCTCATATTATGATTGGTAATTGTTTTTCTTTTTGTCAATGCGAATTATTCCTAGCGTATCCCAAAAATTAGTGGTCATAAATAACCATTCTAGCAGATTTCAGTGACTTTGGCTACGGCGGCACCGGTTCGCCTCGCTGTGCTTACTAATTTGACTTGTATTATAGTGACCAAACCAAAACCAATAATAATTAGTAACTAGTTGCTTGTAATTATTCGAAATCTCGATTGAATCATCTATTCAAATGCGTTTTGAGAAACGCGGGATCCATCGTGTGTAAAGCTACTTCACATGTATCTATATACATTTAGTTAACTTGGTTAATATTTCTGCTTTATAACTCACATTTAATCTGATGTCGGCCAAAAGAATTCGTAGGATTTTCCCATAATTTCTTGATTTTTTTTTTTTTAATTCAATTTTAAAATACATATTTTGGGGATCCACTGCGGTCTGCGTCTTTACAGCTCATCCAACAACATTTAAATTCGGTAATCCGTGTATAAATGTTTTAAAATGAAACCATCGCATATAGTGGGGATGTTTGCACACGTATATTTTGCAGGGTAGCCATTTTCCCCATTTTTAATGACTGGAATAATCCTTTTTTTCCACGTCTAAAAATAATTGAACATCGTCCTCAATGAACTGCCAAATACAAACTAAACAACATGCCGAATATCACATGATATTTTTTCGTTTGAAGAATTGAATAAAATGGCGGGAAAAGATTTTTTAAGTGATCCTGTTATTAATATTTAATTTGCATTACTTATCAAACTACCCTAGTATTACTTTTCAGTTCACATCTAGAGAGAAACTTTTTACTTGTTTACTTAGATTGTTACTAGTGCAGCTTCACTAAACCACTTTGAGTATCATTTGACAAAGTACAGATTGCTTAGGTTTAGATGGTAATCACCGATAAGCGATTTCATAAAAATAGTTTTGTTCGTTAAAAAAAATAATATAACATATTAACTAGGTCCCTGGGCCCGGCTAAACGTTTTGTATACTTTGGCAAGAGGTATCTACAACACTCCTACGATAATATTTTTATTGTGAGTTATGCACATATACTTACGTGTATTATACGGTGACAATTCAACACGAGAATCAATTCACTTTCCTAACTTAAAGAGCGTACCGTTATGGTTTTGACAGTAGATACCCATTCTCTATATTTATATTTTTAAGCACGTTATATATTAATTTAATCCGTTACATTTTTATATTGGCCTAATAGTTTTTGCACGACTTATTTTTTAAATGTGTCCATGCGAATCATTCCGCGACCATTGTTAAGAATGAACTTTATAATGTTAAGTGTATTGTAATATCAGCATATCACGCACATTATGAAACTGGCTAGCCCAATCGTAATTGATAATATGTCAACATTTCATACGTCTGCAATGTATCAGAGTGAAATTTAGATCTTTACGGATGGTTTGATAATAATCTGTCAGCATTAAAACGTACCGAATGACAGACGAAATGTGCAATAAAACGAATTGAATTTAGAAATTACACCACAACTATTTAAACTAATTTACTTTTTTCATTCTCAATAAGTATTCAGGCACGTTAGTGTATACTATATACTATAATAGAATCATGTAATATTATTGGTTTAACGTAATCAGTAAAACAAATTGTTGTCTGCTTGGGTCACAATACTATGTGATAATAGTGTGAACGTACAATTTGAATTTAGATAATGTCTAGCTTGAAAATTTTGTTTTTGTTATTGAAGGAAAGAATTTAATCGAGAGAAGAGAATACCATATAATTACATGCACTGGATCCAAATACATTAATACAAACAAACTAAAATTTAGATATACCTACGTGACGTAAAATATTTAGTAAAATCTTGGGTCACTCTCATAGGTATTAGACTCGATCGGAGTAAACAACTTCTATAGGTATAGTTACAAAAAAAATACGTATTGCATTAATAATAAGTAACTAGTACTAGTAAAGATCTACCATCGTAAGTTGGCAGCCGGTCGAATTTGAAACTAAAATTGTTTATCGAGGATAAATTTGTTATAAATGCCATTTAATTTTACAACATGTTTCTCGAATTATGGATTGCATAATATTTGTACAGAAATCTACTACCAATAATAAATTATAAATTACTATTTTTTTGTTAGTTATGGTAAAATTCTCAATGTCATACTAGCGCCCTCGCTGAAACGCCAATTTATGATGGTAGATCTATAGCAGGTATTTAGGTATGGCCAATTTTTATTTATGAGTGTTTTTTCGTAAAGGTCAACGAACAGGACCATTCAAAGGGGTACATAACAGAGATTGACACGCCCCGATCCTCCTTTTGAGAAGAAACAGCCAGCTGCTAGCTTGCTAAACGTCAGGACCACGAAGGGACGCGAGAGTCTACATCTCCTTTACCCAAGCATCGCTCCGTTGATCCCTCATGATACAAAATAAATCATGTGATGGTACCAATACAAGGCCGGAGCACAGATCCAGTTCACGAAATCGTCGACACTATTGCTCCGTCTCGAGGAAAACAAAATTTAAGATCCTGATCTATGTAGGCCATCTAACACACTTATTTTCATAAAATATACATAAACTTAGATGAATATGCCAATATTTTAGGAAAATTATCGAGCGGTACGGTTCGTAAAATTTTCCATTTCATGCACTGTAGCTGTAACCAATAACAGGCGGAAACAGAAAGCATTGTTTAATCAGACAATTTATACAGTTATTAAACAATCACGTGAATATTATCGATTGGAGAGAAATACAAATTAAAAAATAAAAAAGTCACCAGAGAATAAGAATAAAAAAAATATAAATTTCTAGGCAATATAAGAAGAAGAAAAAATCTCACATAAGTATCTAGAAACTTCGGAGCAACTTGTTTTAAAAGAGGCAAAAGAACAAAACAGTGTCACTGTATTTATAGTTCTGCATAGCGTAACCACCGTATAATAGAAGTGAGATTGTGTAGTAGAAGTACAAATAGATAAGAAGCTGTATGTTTACGATGTTGCTATGCGTTACTGTTAATAAACAAATGTCAAATATTTTTACTTCACTTCTGTATATCAATCATATTTAATTTAATTTAATTGTATACATATTTATTCTAATGTGTTGCATATTACACTCGCGACATCTTACCTGAATTAGTCAGTTGAATCGCCGAGTTCAACGGCTCTTTTGGCTGAGGCCAACAAAGCGAAAACACACGACTGCTTGCCATCAAATTAGGTACATACCCATATCAAATCCAAAGAGGTAAACCGTTTTTATGTTTTTAAATCAAGGAATAATAATTGCTCTAATTATTAACTTAGTGATGCCCGGTTGACGCCAAATATTTAGTTATAACGTCTACTTGAACTTGCTAACAATTTTTCTTAAACCACTACTTTTATTCAACGAATAATTCACAATATTTGAGAATTTAACATTCCATATAAGTATTGAACATACTTAGCTCGTAAACACCTCAGATATAATCGTAATTAAGTAGGAGGCATGTAGCTAATTTTTTTAAAGCATATTAGCGAGATAACATTGGATATACGGGTTCAAATCCCGTCAGGCGTCGTATTTTTTCAAATGTGATTTTTTTCTAGTAGGTATATTATATCTGAGGTGTTTTCAAGTTTTGTTTTTCAATATATGGAATGTTACATTCTCAAATCTTGTGAATTATTCGTTGAATAAAAGAAATCGTTTCTTAATAATTGTGTTATTATTATATTTTATCGAAACATTGATGATTTTCTTTCATTCAAGCAAATCGTTTAACTTTGGAAAAATGTATATCATTATAAAGGGCTTTTGAAAGGAGTTACGTTCTAATAATAGTAGGTACTCGTAACATGTGTAGAAATTTTGTAATATAATCGGTTTAGGTTTAAAAAAAATATGTGCCCATAACGTTAAGTTCAACGTACAAATACCACACGGCGTGCAACTGTAATAACGTAATAACTATTGATTTATCAAAGCGATATGGAGTAAGTATTGAAAATTACGTTATATTTTATTGGACGTGCTATATGGTAACAAATTTATCTTGAGGTTTCGAACCCGTTAATCATAATTTGGCTGCATTGCACAAAAGCACTAAAACAATAATAACACATAATTTTTTTTATTGAAGAACGTGTTACACTTAACAGCTCGCGTTTGATCTTGTTTACAGTATGTGTGCGTATTATATTAATTAAATACTTGCCAACAATAATAATTATTTACGAATAGCACCTGCGAAAGCAGTTTATTACATTACATTGTATAGCCTTAAAGATTTTAGGTTGGCCCCAACGTTCTCTCTAATTTTTCTTTGGTGTGTGCGGATCATAAACTTATCTTAGTAGATTTTGAATAAAATTAAAATGTGTCCTAATGTGAATCAATAATTAATAAAAATAAATAATAAAAATCAGGATTTTTCCTGATGCGACATCCTCATATGGAGTCCGACTGCTGTCTTATTTTTCAGGTGGTTGAACTTGTGGTTTAATCATTCAATTAATGTAATATTATAATAAACGGAAATTTATTTGAAACATGAATAAAATATACTTAATATAATATTGTTAGTAAATAAAAAAATCAATATTTAATGAAATAATAATATACATTATTTGAAACCACCTCAAAGAAATATATTTGCTAAAAAAGTTCTTTTCGAAAAAACACCCATCAGGATTCAAATCCGCACCTCCTGGGATTTGTGTAGGTATATGTCGTCTCTGTTCTGGCAGAACACACTAACTGGAGAATACTAGTTTTGAGTAATTTGACTTTGTTATTAGTTATTAGTGTCTTCTGCCAGAACAGTGACGATGTGGTCTAACCACTAAACTATGTGTGCCATATCTAATTACGACAAAGTTAAATAATAGTTTTCACAACTATTCTCACTGAAGCGCCTCCCTGTCGTATTTAAAAAAAAATATAATAAAATTATATATTTCTCTAAGGTGTTTTCAAATTATCTATGTTCAATAAAGAATGTTACATTCTTCAATATTGAGAATTATTCATTGAATAAAAAAAATAGTGCAGTAATAATAATAATCAACAATGTTGAACTGTCCCGTGTGGGTGGCTGTTCTGGAGTACACTTGCTTAGATTTTTCTCCCTCTAACAGACATTGTTCAGCACTGCTTCACATTACTTTACGTGGGGTGAATACTTCCGTTATATAGATGAAATAAGTCAGCGTCATCGTGACTAGCAACGCAAACATCACGTTCGGCACATTATTTTGTTACGTAGGCATTTTATTTGTTTCATTCTTCTCATCTTCATTCTCCACGCTTTGTCGGCGCTCGTCAAACAGAAAGCGCATTATTTTGCCATTCTCACGTGACTATCCTACGCCCGGAGATTGATGAATTCAAATAAATAATTGCCATTTTTCTCGTTACAATGCCCGTCCGAGTCATTTACCTCGCACTAAGTTGGGTAACGGATTATTGCGATATCAGTCCGAGGTTGCATTTGCGAAAATCGCTGAGAAATGTTATTATTTTTTGTTTAAAGTAATGATGCATTTGAAACTTATCGAGCATGAATAATAATGATTGTCTGTGAAATTGTTGGTAATTAAATTTATTTTTAACGACAATAATTAACACATACCCACTTTGTCTATGACAGAGGTCCACAACGTCGCGACCCGTAAGGGACACTTTTTACTCTTTCTGCAAGGGAATCCGGACAGATACAATACAAATATTATCAGAAAAAGCACCACTACACGAATTTAAATAATTGCCGCATAATTTTGAGAATTTGAAAAAAAAGCAAATGCGGTGTTAATAAATAAATACATCAATTGATTTCGTGAGATGATCACATTACCAACGAAGAGATTTTAAGATCAGCCAATAGTTCAAGAGACAGCAATGATCAAGCAAAGAATGGCTATATACTTCGGCTCACATTTTCCGTAATAATAAATATGATTTACCCCAGCTTATAATGGAGATTTTTTTAAATTATTAATAACCATGTCCCTGTTTTACGTACAAGATAGTTGTTCGTAATTTTGATAAGAAAATCATATAAATATTTTATCCTCGCTGGGAATTGAAACTAGAGCTCCGGATGGAAGGCCAACGCCTTACGCACTTCACCACGAGAGCCGCCGGCAGAAGGAGATTCCCCAGCTACATAACCCCCATTAGTAGCTTAAGGGTGATAGTAACATTTCACTGATAATTTTATTTTAAATAATTAATACGCAGAGTCAAAAATTTCTTCAGTACCTATGTCATAAAATCGAAAAACCCTTTCTGATATTAATCATTAATTCAGTTATACACTGAAATTTCTAGGTGAATTCCTTATTAATTTGTAAAATTTCATCTTGTATTTCTGAATTCCACTAAACTAAAAATAAAAAAAAACATTAATTTTCCTCAATATCAAGGCTTTTTGCCACATTACATACATAAATGACTATATCTACCAATTTAGTATTTAGCTTAAAATCTTTCATGAATTTGTATTAATACACGAATAAACATAAGTAGGTGAATTACAATTGTAAAGCTACGTTTAATAAAAATCTTAAATATAATAATATGTACTGTCCACGGAATCAACTTTCAAAGACAGCCTTAATTTGCTGTCTCTTAGCAACGCATAATTTGGCTACTCCCACGGAACGTCACTGATTTTACTATTGTTGAATGATCTTTTTCTGTGAAATCTAAAACGATGTTATTAAAAAAATCATCAAGTTATTTAATAACATTATAATAATAACATGTATTTTAATTTGAGATATAAAAATCAGCAAATTTGCTGTCTTCAGTAGTAATTCATTATATTTATTTCAATTCGCCTCACGAGTTCCTTAACAGATTTTTTTACGATAAATTGTTATAAGTAATCTGTTCAACATATTATGCTATGCTCGTTTATCACAATCGCTATTTTTTTTATTTTGCTTAGTATTTATAACTACTCTATTAAATTTTACTTACAAAAAATTGCTATCGTAATGCTATCATTGTTTATAAAACCTTTCCATAACTGAGTTTTATGATAATTTAAATAATCATGGATTTAAATGATTTGATCTACTTGTGAAGGTGACACATTAACTACCTGGCGAAGAATCTCGTGAATAATAGACCATGTCTTGTGGTCTCTCATCAATTGACAGGTCGAAAGTATAGTGATTGGATGGCATCACTAAGGATGACAGGATAGCTGGGGTAACCAACTTTTGGGCGCTAGATAGAATAAAAGCGGGAAATTATGGACATACGCTACGAAAGACTTACCATGGATTTTTAGACCAATGACGATGCCGACAAGATATCAACTAGAAAGCTTGATCAGTGAATAAATATTTATTATATAATATATAAGGAGATTTTTTTTGTTTAGCTAATCAATAATATCAAGAATAGCTAACCTTCTCTATTTAGGTTAGAAAAATTATTACCTATAGAAGAATATGTAGAATATGAACATATCTTTTTATATATTTCTTTGACATTAACATCATATCACATGGTTTATGTGCGTATGTTTATTATCTTAGGAACAATACTATTATATAATTTAACCACATATTAAACCACAATTTCAATATAATAGATTGTTTAGATTTAATTAATTGTTGATGTTTTCGGGAGATACACATTATTTAAATGCATCGTCGAGGATCAAGGTACAAGAATGTCCTACTTCATTACGTAATCCACATACTTATTGTAATATTATGTAACTCAAGATCACTATAGAAAGTTGACAGCATTAATCTTCCAACAAAACAAGTGTTACCATTTCAAAGACCTTGTTATCATTGTGATATTTTTTTTATCATCTATCCGTGGTCGCTGGCGGATGCAGGTGTACGGTTTTATTTGACAACCTCGCAATAGTAGTGACATTTATTTCCAATGCACTTTTTAGAATGCATTTAATCCAATTTATATCTCTTGCGATTAGATTAAACCACGATAATATTTTGTTTGAACAAGAATTAGTTCGATTTTAAATCGACGCCATGCAGATGTTGATAAGATAAGGTAACGATGATTAGTTGTGACAGGTAATAGAAAATTATATTATACCTACATTCTAATCAATTAATACAAGATCAATCTACTATCTAAATATAGTCTAGATAAAAAAATGTCACACTTACTTACTTATATTTTTTTCAAGTAAGTATTTATTTGTCGTGAAAGCTCTTTATAAAACGAAACGGAAGTTTTTGAATATGTTTAAAATTGAATAGGTACATATAAAAAGTGTTTCGCTCTCGCTCTATAGTAAATATTTTATTTCTCCGTTGACATGTCGGTTAAAATCAAGAAAGTCTTTCTTGACAGCATGAGACGTACTGTTTTAATGAAACGATGAATTTAGAGAAATTTGCCGTCAATAGCAGGCACATGGAGTGAGGAATACTCATCTGCTAATAGACTGAATAGTTGACCTACCTGCGTATATCAGTGGCGAAGGGTAGAGGTAGGCTGTAAAGATTCGAAATAATTAGTGCACACTAAACTTTTTCACTCAAACGTAATTGTTTTCATTGAACTAAGACTACAATGTGTAGATAGTGTTTGTTAGTTTTTTTTTAATTCAATTAAACCCTGCCTAATCCAATGCAAAGTAGATAAAAGTTAAAAAATACTCGTTCATCTATAAAATATCTGAAATTATACCATTAAAACATACATAATTTTAGATATTTTATAGATATAAGCATATTTTTTATCGATTACGGTTTGGTTAGGCAGGGCTTAATATGGCTTTTAAAAAACTAACCAAACACCATCTGTAATATGTACTTATTCTTAATTTAACAAAAACAAGTAAGTACGACTAGGTAACAAACTTTAGTGTGCATTATTTATGCAGAATATTAACAGCCTACTTCCACAATTCTCCACTGGCGTATATGTATAATTGTATTTTCCGTGCCGGTTTCAGGTTTCCGTGACCGTTGCACCCCAAAGTCACCCAATTTCCCGTAAATACAATGTTTATATAGTACATAATATGTACATACGTGGGTATAAAATTCTCTTCTTTTATATGGTAGTATTGTAGATATATCCAAGCCATTGAGCATATCGTCGAGACATGCGTTACGTATACCATGCGGAGCTTTCTGTAATCCAGTAGCTGATAATAACATGATGACATTTTATTGAAGCTCTACCTCTCTCTCCACTAAAAACCATTTCTGACTAAGTGCAATATCTTCTACAGTCTGTAGTCATATGATAAAATTAAATTAAATGTTTACGAGTCATGTGAACCTTCAGTCATGTGCCTTAAGGGGGAACGTGCGCCGCGTAGGTCAAAATGGAGATTTAATGCTATTTTCAAAGCATGATCCTGGATATTCCTTAAACGTTGTAGATAATCTATTTACATAATTTTAAGCCTTATTATCCTAGTATCTGAGTAAGATCATGTTAACGCCCGTGTTTGAACATGTACCGTTTTTAAAAAAATATTTTTTTTTCGGTTAGGTACATGTTCAAACACGCGTGTTAACATGATCTTACTCCCTACTTCATTTATCGTTTGTCAATTTATGTGCTAAGGCCGTATGTTGTAGCTTAATCACTGGGGAATGCCAATAGAAATGGCGTATTTCAAAAAAATACTACCTTATTTTTAGGTCAATAATTATTATAAAGCAAACATTATTCGTAGAATGTTTATCACATTTGGATGGTCAAAGACATAGATTATAATCAGTATCTTTTTAAAATGCGTAAATATTGCCCATTTTTTTAATAATAAAATGCCTAATTCTTGTCAAATTTGAGATCACAGAGATTATCAATATATTTTTTTATTGTAATAATAATGTCGACATAAATTTTACTAATAGTTTTATAAATGCTTTTAAAAATCAATAAATATAAAAAATCTTAACACCACTTCACATGGACATACTGAAATATGACCATATTCTAAAACATTAGAGCGAGAGGTTTAAAATAATGCTATTTTATGTAATAAAAATACTTTATGCAGTCATTAAATGTTTAAAATAAATATAAAGGATAATACGGCTTCAAAATGATGTAAATAAATTATCTACAACGTTTAAGGAATGTCCATTTGAAAATAGCATAAAAGCTCCATTTTGACGTACGCTGAGCATGTGGGCCGTTAATAGACATGAGTTAAGTACATACACTATTTATTGAAAAAAGAAAATGCTAATTTAACGTAGCTGAAGGGTTTGAATCCACAACTTATGGAATACGATGAAAGCTCACTAGCGATTACCTACTCAACAGCGTTGTCGTGAAATAATATTACTTTATGATTGATTGTTGATTGATACCCATGATTTAATACAACTTAAGTTAATAACTTTGTCAGATTTTAGAAAACTATCAATAGGTATATATATTATGCAAAAAGACCCATAAAATCTTCAATCTTAAATCTAGTAATCCAGTTAAATAATTTATTATATTATTCGTTCATCTTAGAATAATTATCACTTTATTCTTGGCTTTGTTTTTTTTTTTTTTTTTTTTTTTAAATAATCCTGGAATAATGTGATATATCTAAATAAGCCTTTAAAATATACTATCAAAGCATATTAAAAGCAATAACAACAATTTTATACCTCTAAGGCAATTATTAATTTGATGACATAGACGACATTTTAGTATTTTCTGTCTGAAATAGTGTTACTAAACAATTCGTCAGCTGAATGCAGAACTATTATAACTCACATTTGAAATATTTTGCAGAAGAGTTTTTTGAAACAGCCTGCTTCAGTTATTTATTATTTATATGGACATGTGTATGCACCATTTTTTTCATCAATAATCCTACTAAAATATGATGCATCCATTTATCCATAAAGACAATAAATAAATTCAGTAAGTTGTTTCAAAAAACTCTCTCCTCAAAAATAGAATAGTTCTGCATTCAGCTGACGAATTGTTTCTACAACTAATTCATAAATAAAAAAGTGTTTATTTTTGTTTTCAATCGTATCAAAACAAACTTTCGGCTTATTTAAGTTTGATATTTTAATATTAAATAATAGTTTCATTGAAATTTATTAGAATTTAACAATTTGAAAAAAGAAATAATGGGTATAAAATTAATTAACTATTAATGTGTGAAATTTAGTGGTGTGAAACAACACTACAAAGGTATAAGAAGAGATTATTACCTTGAATTAAAAACTGATATAAGAATAGCTATATGTACACTGTTTGTTTTAATTGAATTAAACTCACCACAAGTTATACATAAAGAAAAATTGAATTTATTGTATTGTATAATATAATAGCTACGATTTAGATTAAGGTCAGACTATTGATCTACTTTTGATTATAATAAAAATAAACCCTAAACAGGTTATGTTTGAATGTTACAGAATGCTTAATATAAATGATAAATTCTTAATTAGTTTTTATAAACTACTATTAAAGTTATTACTGCAATTAAACAGATGATATTATAAAAAGCATGCAGTTAGAACGTGTTTTTGTAAATAGCTAAATTTATAAGTCTCAAAACGTTTAACAATTAATTAGTTGTTATCACCAATGTCAGTAAAACGTTTAAAAAAATTCAACGTTTTAGTTCATATTTTTACTAAATGTTTTTTTAATTTAATAATCGTTCATTTTTTGGTGTATTATAATGATTAGTCAGTTAATTACATTACAATTAAGTATAATTATTTAAATAATTAAATAATGATACAATAAGAGTTATGTTACCGGGATAATTTTATATACAGATGTGAAAAATATTTTTCTGACGAATTGACCGCCTCCGTCTTCGTGAAAAACCACTACTGTGTGCCTATTCTATACTCATCGACCGCTAAAGTGATAAAGTGATAGATATTATCAAACTTAGGGTAGGTTTGTATCACAGTATTAGCACTTATTGTAACAATTACAATCAGTCGGTTGTAATTGTTGCAATAAATGCTATATTTTAACAGCAGCAAGAAAGGTGCTGTTAAAATGTAGCGCGTTTTGCAACAATTACAACCAACGTATTGTAATTGTTACAATAAGTGCTAATACTTTAATACAAACCTACCCTAAGTTTGATAATTTTTATCACTTTATCACTTTAGCGGTCGATAAGTACAGAATAGACCCACTGGTAGGTATAATATATGTGATGTGGATAGGTGGTGGAAAATGTGTGACTTTTTAATATATCTTTCAAAAATAAATAACATGGATTGTTTACCTCTGTTAATTAAGTTTAGGAACTAACTGTTATTTCATTAGTTACCGCAACGTACTAAGCAAATTTTGCTAAAATTGTATGTAAAATTAAACAGTCATTATAGACATTGTGGTTAAATGACCAGCAAAATATCTGGCAGTAACTGCCTGTTTCCTGTTAACAATGACTATGGAATAGACAACTACGATACTATATTTAATAAATAATACACAATTAAAATAGAATATTATTTGCAAATATTCTTACTTATGTTTATGATTTTAAAATATAGTAAATCTTAGTTTTACCATTGCAGATAAGTAATTATGAATGTAATTATTAAAACTAAAGAAATTAAATTTGAGCTGCATTTAATGTCAGATTTAAATAAAATGTTTAAAAAGTTAACAAAAAACAACATCATTAAGCACCACTAATGAATCGTTTATCATTAGACTTCACATGCTAATTATTAACTAATGAGTAATGATTAATCATATTAAATACGTATTATAATTACGTGTTTTTTTTAAATTACTTATTTTAAAATACGTAAGAGAGTTTTAATTATTAGTAATATGTATTATAGTTTTTCTATTTAATTATATAAAATAATACATTCTAATTGATAATTATATATTATTGATATAATGAGAACGATTTACTCATATACTCCGTGTAAGTATGTTAATGATAAAAAATAACCTCTACATATGCATATACCACGAGTATTTAATCTACCTACGTTAATAGTGTTAACTTTTTTGATGGTATTGTTGATGGATAGCCATATAATAGTAATGAAATAAAATACACAGTACTCAATCGATATATTCTAATAACAATCACGTTCGGTTCGCCTCGCTTATAATATAAACATACCACACACTTTGTATACAGTAAAAAATTATGATCTAGTGTCATTTATAATCTATAATATAAAAAACAATATTTGTTTGTTTGTTTGTTCGTGTTATATGCGCTGCCATACCGTTCATCCGATTGCGATAAAACTTTGTCAACTTATTGCTTGCACTTGCGCAAAGAGTATAAGCTATATCTTATATATAAAAATGAATGTCTGTTTGTCTGTGTGTCTGCCCGTATGCGTTCCTATACCATTCATCCGATTGCGATGAAATTTTGGTAAGTGGTTGTATGCACACCCGCGAAGGTTTCTGAATTAGAAAAATCATCATCTTCTTCTTCATTCTATCTTCTTTTATTCGTATGGTCCCTATACCATTCATCCGATTGCAATGAAACCTTCGTCAGTTGTTGTGGTAACACCCGAAAAGGTTTCTGAATTAGTATAACCATCTTCTTCTTCTTCTATTCGTATGCGTTCCTATATCATTCATCCGATCGCAATGAAACTTTGGTGAGTTGTCGAGCGCACCCCCGCGAAGATTTCTGAATTAAAAAATCATATTCTTCTATTAGTATGGGTTCCTATACCATTCATCCGATTGCGACGAAACTTTTGTCAGTTGTTGTGCGCACACCTGTGAAGGTTTCTAAATCAGTATTATACAAAATACAAAGTTTACTGTTTGTTTGTTCCATCCAATTTTGATTTTTTTCTACATATTAATACTATTAATGACGTTTGCATATTTTAGATTCGATTTTAATTTAGTGTCCTTTTGTTTGTCCTTTACTCCTATTAGAATTATTTTCATATTGCCATATTGTATTACACAGATATTTTAATATCAAAAAGATAATAACTTATTGTTATTTTTTAAATATCTGAGATAAATGTATCCACGAAGCGACCCTGTGCGAAGCCGGGTACTTCAGCTAGTTTTATATAAATATAACTGGACTATTTCTTTTCATTTTTTAGGGCGCAGAAAAAGAATATTTAAACAATAAAGGTGACGTGAAACGAAAAAGTTTGAAAACTATTGGGCTAGGATGAAATTTGTTATCATAAAAGTATGCAGGTATGTGATTTTCCATCAGACTTACTTGATAATGTGCTTTTAAATTAATCCAAAGGTATTTATTATCAAAGGAAGATAACATTTTGTAAATGCAGTGTCAGTGGCAAGAAGACATAAAATAATTGATAGTATTATTAAATAAACCTTCAGAATACTTTCGCCATGGTACGGTCAAAGAGAATAATAAATTCTTGAGATAAACAAAATCCCGACGGATAAAAGCTCCACGGCATGTTCTCCTTTTCAAGGGTAATCGTGTTGTGAGACGCTCATAAATAATTTGTATAAAAGACGATAAAATCTTTAGTTAGTATTTTTTTAACGAAATCGTTTGACAACTTTGCGTGTCTGTGCGGAGACATAAAACAAAGGTTAAATGAGTTTTATTTACCAGGACGTTACCTTGAGAAAACTAATAAAATATGAAAAATTAATTCGTTAAAATGTTTACCATTTTTCAAAATAATAGTTAGTCATAGTTATAAAAAAATGAAACAGATATACCTGTTCGTGCATTAACATTCTTTATGTAAAACTTCGTATGTTAAAATATGAACTTCACAGAATTTCTTCTATCAAATAGATACAATAATTGTACATAAATTGTCACGATGCTAATTTCTCCCTGATGAATTATAGTACGTTGTATTCTCTAAGTTAAAACTATATCAAAATCGTTAATAATAATATTATTCTCTACATTTTACACATTAAAGATTACTTATCTAATTACATTACATGATGGATATAATTATAAGTAGGTAATCAAATGAAACTTTTTAAAAATATTTTTGTCTGTCAAAACACTTTTAAGTATTTCTTCAGTAAATTGTATTTAATTGCATGTTTCGTAATTCCAACATTAGATAGAATTATCTAATAGCATGGGTGGCTCTGGTAGTGCAGTGCGTAAGGCGATGGCCTACCATCCGGGAGCTCTGAGTTCGATCCCGGTATGTGATTTTCTCAAAGCCTGGGTGTTGATTGTTAAAAATTTCTAACAATCACCATGCACGGAAAAGAAAGGATGTGGTTAATAATAATTTTTAAAAAAATAGCATGATACGCCCCTTGAAGTACATAATAATAAAGTTATTTTTAAACAATAATATAGTATTGATTATTCAACCAAAAAAATTCAATGCGTAATTCAATATCGTTCAATAATTGATAAAAATGAAAGACAAGCCCTGACAGCTGCTAACTATTGAAGATACAATAATATTTTATTTGATGTGTAAAATAGGCCTTGATCATTTCACTGTAGTTCAACATCGAAAACGATCATGTTTTTATTTCTAATGTTATCAATCAATGTTTTTACATACAAAATTAATATGATGAACTAACCTACGCCACAAGAACTGTCACTTCATCCCAATGAAAATAATATACATTGACTTGTGAGATATGGCTTGTTTCTACAATAAAACATATTAACTACAACTAAAATAATACATATTTTATTGAATTGTTTATGCGTCAGCGTCCTCAATCATTCTCACTGCTCTAAACATCTACAATTGTAGGAAAATAACTATCTGGCTATATTATTAATTGTACTAAATACAATGTTTTCTTAAAAAAGCTTTCATATTATGTACAAATAATATTTTAGGTTTTTATATAATATAATAAATTTTGATATTAGTAAGTACTTATTTATGTACGTATTTAGCACCATGTCTCCCACAGTATATCAATATTAAACTAAAACAAAATAAATAGGCAGTAAATAATTTTTAAAAGCCTCTGAAACAAAACTATTTCAAAAATGTGTTTTTATAATCCATTTAGCCATTTTTTGTAAATAATTGTGGTTTCTAGGGATTTTAAAAATGTTACATTTTTAATAAAAATAACTATGTATTTATTATTACAAAAGCAACTCTTCAAAAAATGATATTACTTTTATGATACAAATAATTATGTAGATTTATAAATAACACAGTAACCCTTAGTTATGGTCAGTTTATTTAAAATCAAATACAAAAATTAAGCTACGTCTAGGACGACAATGATGTAGAAATATGTTTTTACATATATTTTCTATTTATTTATTTATTACTACATATATTTGATACAAGTGAATATCATTTGATCTAATTTTATGCGAGATAATCAGGCAAAGGGGCGTATCAGTGTTGAAAAACTGCAAAGTTATAAAGCACGAGTTAAAAAAAATGTATTGTAAATCAGTGATCGCGAAACTTTATGCGTACGTGCTAAAAATATATTGGGTGGCGTGAATGGGTAGTGGAAATCCATCCAGGAATCGGGAGAATTTTTAGCCTTTTTTTCGGAGAATGAAGGATATTCTTTTCAAATATATTTTTTCCATCCAAGCGGTTTTCCAAAATAGTTTCTTGTTCAAAATTAGAATTTTGAAGACGAGAGCTTTTTTAGCTTTTCTTTGCAACAATATTTTTCTCCATGAATAGCTTTTCCTCAAAAACAGTATTATTGATTATACATACCTAATATAACTAATTATTGTTGTTAAAGAAACTAGTAATATGATACAAAATAACTGACAATAATTGTGTATTTGCATATTATGACACAATTAGTCTGATATTATACTGATGTTTCAAAGTATGTCTTTGAATTATTCAAATCTCATCGTTTGCAGATGAATGGTTATTTTTTAAGTCACGGAACCAATGCTTAAACAAAACATTTAGCACCTGAATAAAACTGGATTTTCAATGACATATTTGTTCACAACGTAAGTAATGAAGAATACTTTTATTCCTCATTACGCATGCTTATTAATTATATTGATGATAAGTATGCGTAATTTCTCAAGTTGGCATTGAAATACTGTGTACCTAATTAACAATATCCTTTTGAGCATTTCTTCTCATGAATAGTCACTAATGATATGCAATGATGATTACTTTTAGATTTCAAGTACATAAGAGAAAAATTTAATTATAAAAAAACATATGAATAATTATTATTATAAACTATCTCGCGTACCTAATTCATTAAGAGTTAATGTAGGTTAATGTCGAATGAATTTAATGTTAAAACATTGTTTTACGTACATATTTAATTTATTTTATTAATAATTTATAGTTTTTGTTAATCATTCTCCTTGATGATGACAGCGGTTTCGGACATATTCAGAAAGATCGATTAATAACTCTACACAATTCTTGATTGCTTTTAGCAGGCACCTTTGTTTGCCGAAAGCTTCTACCTTGTCTTAGGGTGAATGGTTATTACTCTCTATCTTCACACAGTTCAATCCGTTGTTGAAGTTAATGGCCTCTTCAAACAACATTCGGTTTTAATCAGGCCTATCAAGGAACCGTGCGTTAAATGTGAAGCATCAGTATTTTTTATGACTGGGAATGTCTCAGGTGCAGTTATCTAATAATGAGGTCGCAATACACTCAAGTGTAATTTTACTGGATTAAAACTATGTAATTTGTAATTTTACGAGGTAAAATAAAAAAAAACTGTGATAAATAACAAAACTGTCAAACAATCTACGTGATGGTAAAGGTATAACGCCGCAAATTTTTTTAATGCAACAAATTTTGTGGTGACCAAGTGTAGGATTGGCTAAACAGCTAGTTGGACCGACTTCAGCAACTGTTATCTTTCCGTACACATTTAAGTCTTTAAGACATTCCTGGAAAATTTAGTTGTCATCTTGTATTCCTTTGCCACATGAAGATGTTGAACTGGTAAAAAGACCTAATCTTATAGAGCCTGCCAGCAAAGCTACAATATCATACAGAAGGACGGTGTAAGATGAACGTCATCGACGTCCGCCTCCGCGCGTTTGATGAGTATCCAACCCATCAGCTTATGTTTCACGAGGTTTAATCTAATATCTGGTTTATTTTATAAGAAAACCTCTTTAGATGTTTGGTTTCTGGAGACATGCCCTGCTCTTCCACTTTCACATGACGTAACAATACAGTGCAGAGCACTCCCAAATACAGTATATGGCAGTAGGTATCTCCATTTATTTTGTTTGTATCATCTCCACATAGACATACAGTCTCAGACAGCTTTATAACACATTATAAACGTTTAGGGTCTCGGAATTCACATTTATAATATTCAGAAAAACCCAGATATAGCTGTTTGCAAAATAATTAAATTATTCAAAATTAAGGTTTGGTTTTAACATCGGTAACCTATGTTTTTGTATTTTTCTTGACTACCCGGAATATTATTCTTTAACTATTTATTTTAAAACATCAACATATACTATTAACTTATTCCCAAACATTTTATTATGAGTAAGTACGTGCAACATGAGAAAAAAATGTGACCTTAAATGGCTGGATGAATGTATTAATTTATAAAATTAAAATCAGTTTTATTGAATTGATTTAAAACGTGATGATGTTTGACAGTCAATGGTGTGAACTCACCACAATGGTCCATGGCACAATTCTAATAATATTACTAAGGAATAGAAAAAGGCCATAATTTTATACGAAGATTAATATGTTTACTTTGATTCACATTGAAAGAAAAAAAATGAGTTCATTGGTGAGAATATAATAACGATTCCGTTCGATTACCTGTTATCATTTTGAAAAGACGTGAGTGAGCGTGTAAGCTAACAAAATTATTATTTAATATGTGTATGAATATCAATAAAATTACTCGTTAACTTGTTATAATAACATTAACCATTCCCATGGTCTGCCCATGAGAAAATATACGCTCAATTTGTACCATGATCCATATTTTTATTCAAAAATTCTAGCTGACGCAAAGAATTATTCATGATTGTTTGATTAAAAATTACTAGTTAAAAAAAAGTAAAACTTTACTCTAAAACATTAACCAGCCGATTACATTATTTAGCTGTCATCAATCAAAATTATTTTTATTCTGCATCCACACATATTTTTGAAATATTATATAGTAAATACAAATATAGTTTTATCATTATCAATCACTGTATTCGTTGAAGTTATGCAGTACGTTAATTAAGTTAGTATATAATTGGTAGTGTTACATTTTAAGACAGCTATATAATTACACAATCTACAGATGATTTAAAAATTGATGATTTTTACACGATTATTAATATTATGTATTATGAAAAATGATCTGTGATTGTTTAAATACATTTATTTCATACGCAAAAAGATAGATTATATTGCTAGCTTACTAGTTATCATCATCGACACGACGTATTCACAACGTTTAAAGTCCGTAGCTTTCTCGCCGTATGTCGTGTTAATACGGCTCCCAAATCCCTTATCAGCATCAACCGTTTATAGACGTCTAGTTTCATCTTAACAAGTCCAAGTACTCACTACTCTACAACACTCTACTACAGGAAATATAGACCTAATGAAGATTTTGTAAATAGAATTTTGGTCATTTATTTTTATAATGTTAATTATATTTTTGCAACTAGGTACGTATGCATATAGAAAATATATTATTTAAAAAAAAACCTCCTAGAAGAAGTACGACGAAGTGGACTAGAACTCACATTCTTCACATTTCGAATGGGTGCTCTAGCTTTTAAGCTATCTCTTAATTATAATAACCACGTTATTACTTACTTGAAATTCCACCAATTAAATGGCGATCAGCTTTGTAATCAATAATTATAGTAAATAATAACATTACCTACTACTAACTTAATTGCAGACAACGATCAATGTTAGCCAATTTTTTATTAGGAGTAAATTTAGGTACATAAGATTTAAGAATTTTAGATTCTTAATTATCTAAATTACACCAAAAATATCAGAAATATAGATGATTTTTTTTCTAAATGATATATTTTTGAGGTTTTTTTTCAACATTATTAAGGTATTTTTTTAAAAATAAAGAATCTAACATTATTAAGTTCATATTGAATAAAAACATTGTTTATGCAAATTATAAAATATTGCGATATTAGTACAATCCATCAATTCTTAGATACATCTTTAACTCATTAGCATTGTATTCAGATAATTAAAGAAACTATCGTATATAATATAATATTGTGAAATAAATGCCATATAGATTGTAACGATTAATTTACAATGTGAAAAACCGAAGAGTTTTTGCGCTTTGACGAAAAGGGGAAGAAAACAGCTCAGTTATTTTTATATTATAAAAAATACTATTTCATAGTTTGTTGTACATTCATCTGTAAAAAATGAAGAGGCTTACTTGTTAACATTTTAATTTACAAAAACCAGTTTCCAGTAAATAATTGTTTCTGACTTTTTGGAAAACTTCAAGATGGCACGAGAAAAAAATAATGAATCACACTTATCTCGACATGTTTAAAACATCATTAAACATGACATTGTGTAGCAAACAAGTTGTTAAATCTGAAAACCTTGAAATCCGATATGATATACAATGTTGAAATTTTGGTCAGTTCGAAGGTAGGTAAAGATAAAGAAGAGCTTCCTTCATATGGACTGACCAAACCAAGAATACCACAGGTTTCCCACTGACACAGGCCCTGTGTGGAGGAATTGAGCAAAGTCACGGAGAAAGCAGTCAGACAGCCAACTTATCTGTGTCCCAATGAATAAGAATAATCCTTAGATAAATTTATAGCTGTTCTGATATATTTGATTTAAGTTCTTTAATAAAAAGTGCGGTCATTTTGGCCATGGTTTAGTTGTTAAGATATATGAATATGCAATATGTCTTTAATAAGTAGATGGGTACTTCGATACAAGTAAATTTTATCTCAGTGAAAATTTAATTATATATTAGTAAGTCAACGTTAATTTTATTGTAGGAATACAAACCAATAATTTCATAAGACAGTTATTAAACTATACTATAACTTTATGTATAGTTGCAATAATCAGTAGGTACCCATACTTTATGTCATATTTGGAATAGCAGTTTGTTACTCGTTGGGTCGAGTACCTTTTTGAGATGCACGTCTGCACGTGGGATTTGCATATTTTATAGATACTATTAACACGCACGATTGGCGTACTAAAGAGGGGTTTTAAATTTAATATTATAATCATTATCTACTTCCATTTGTTGTTCGTTCTTCCAAGGTGTCGAATACTCATAAATCTACCATTGGTGATACCAATTTGGAAGGCAATTGCTGTGTTCAACCAGATTGCTACATATACATATGCCACTAGCATGATGGTGAGTTTAGGTGAACGTTGCTTTATTGATTCTTAAAATAGGGTATATTTAGCTAATTTAATCTACTTTCTTTACTTCATCGAGCTTCGTATATTTTTTTACGTTTATAAGTATCACTATTTTCATTATGTTCGTGATAGGTTTAATTTTATGTGTTGTGCAATATCCAATTCATTGTCTCTACAATCCGATGTGTATCATATCTGCTTCACAAAAAGGATTTCCAAAAATTTTTTTTACAAGGAATGAATGTTGGCCACTTGCTCAAACAATCAGGCCCATGTTCTGAGTCCAAACATACATTTAAAAGAAAATGTGTGTATTTGTCAGATTTTGTATGCGAGTCCTAGATCCATGACTTCATAATCAGATACTTGACAATGTGATCACCACTGGTCCATCGTAGGTGAAGAAATGTACACAGTATAAATAAATAAATGAAAATGAAAAAATATTTCCCTATTCGGCCATACTGTCAGGCATTGATAGGTACCTAAGGCATGTAAAAAATGCAACTTTACGATGTCCTATAAAATAGCAAAACTGTTCTGTTTACGTCTAATTAGCCCTCTAGATACAATCATGATAAATTTGATGTTTCGCACCCACGGGGGGCTAAGTTGGTAGATCGGCCGTCCCTGATACTGTAGGTCGCGGATTCGATCTTGCGTTTATCAGATGCAATAATCCAATAGTTTGGGCGAATGGCTCACATAAAAATATGTTTACCTAACATCCACTTTATAGAGGCCTATATGCTTCCCGTAAGAGTGAACATTCTAATTTACTTAATCTTTTACGTTAAATATGTTCCTCGGTATCGACGCTACTGAACAAGTCCAACTTGATACTTGAGCTTGCCGTGGGCCTGAGTAAATCCACTTCACGAGATCATCACGATCGTGACCTGAAGCGAGTCTCTGCAGAGCAAACTAAATAACCATTAAATCCGTAACAAAACTCCCATTACGGTCTGAGCTGGTGTCAACTTTATGTGTGTACATGGAATGTGTAGAGCATTATTATATTGTTGACGATTGCTGATAACAGAAACGAATCTAGGATTTTTTCTGCCAACTACAGATTTTTTTCAACTAGAACAATTTATTACTTTAAGAAGTCTTATTTGCTAATTAATACACATTGCTGTCAACTGGTATACAAGGTGATTAGCAACTATATGATTTTTTTTTACATATTAGTATGTATACGTTAGTCACAAAAACACATATTAACTAGAATTGACAATTTCGAAGAAATAAATATCGTATTTTTGGATTAAAATATGCCCGTGAATTAATAAATACACTTGGTTCAATATATTTGATAATCTATATTATAATGTGATAATATTGCGTATTTTTAATAAAAATATATCCAACAAGAACATTTTAAACTTTATCAATTAAACTGATCTAAATACTAGTAATATATTATAATATTCTTATTTGGAATCTAGAATTCACTCACTGTTATTTATGTACAAATTGCTGTAGACTTTTGTCTGCAATACATTGACATATTTATTATCAGTTTCTACATAGTTATAACGGTTATAGCGGTAACGTGTCAGCTAATAATTTTGTAGGTCCCGGATTCGAATCCGGCGTCTGGCGAATTCACATGTTGTTTTTCAATGTTTGTACCCAGAATATATACTTAATAGTCTGAGAACTGTTTATACACCCCATCCGTGGAAGTCCTTATTATGATCCACTTAGGATTAACTAATGTGAAAAATAGTTGTACCTACTGATACCGAGAAGAAATGGGTGGGAGAACTCACATGTATGCTGGCAGCGTTCTTCACGAGTATCACCTTGATTGAGGGTTGTGTGGACATCAGGACATATAATTCAAGATAAAACACGTCTTTGATTTGACAATTTCCCTGCGCAGGGACGTTTAATTACATTAACTTTCCAGACATTGGTTGGGTTACATTATTAATTACACTTAAAGGAGTCTTAGATTTAGCTATGGCACAGTCACTATGTGGGAGCACTATGTGGGAGCACGTGTTTGAACACATTGGCCAAACGGGCGCGAAAACGTTTTGTCGGGGACGCGACGCGTGGTTTTGAGGTGGTTATAGGGATTATTAATAACACAATAACGGGGAAAGAGATTCACTTTTTCACTCACTAGGGAATTGATTAACTTTCGTTGGGTTTTTGCGCGAGTCACCGATTGGTATTACAACGATTACGGGTTATTGACGATTGATTTAAAAATGGTTAGAAACACGGTTGATTATACGGTTCCCGCGGGCGGCGCTACGCGCCGACGTAACACTGGTTTTGTGTTGTCACTTCATTGTAGGGTAAATCTCAACTAACTTTATTATTTTAAAAGCATCTTTAATTTTTAGCGGGCCCATCCTACTCAGGAGAGGGGCAGAGGGGCGCGGGTTATTCGAGAAATGAATGTCTGCCTCGGCGGTCAGTATTCAAGGTCGCCTGAAATTTCTTAGAAAAATGATCAGGTACTCGGCCCGCTTTCGCCTGTCGAAGTGCGTTGCGATGATATTTCGTAAATCAGGGGAGGCAAATCCTAATTCAAGGGCGTATGATTAGGTTGTGGATATGTGATTTGAAACTGCGGACCAGGGGTTTTTTTCCCATCTGGTGACACTACTTACAAAATAATTTTTATAATTGTTTCTGCAATCCAATGTGGAGCTTTGGCGCCACATGGGGAGGGCTCGTAATAATATCAATGTTACTAAGATACAAAAAAAAATAATGTTATGTTATTCGGACGCCATCGTAGAAAAATGATTCCGAAAAAGATTTTTTCAACAAAATGTCGCATTCAAGAAAAAAATATAAATTAGATTTTGAAATATTTATCTATTCATATGGTAGCATCTGCCACTCTTTATATGTTTTACAATATAATTTTAGAACTGTGTAATATTTTTATCAAAGAATTTTATAAATACTATTTGGTAAGGATATATTAATTTTGCCAAAAACCTACATACGTAGCTGATTTTTTTATAATTATCACGAATAATAAACAGTGGGTTGATGTAAAGACAATAATCACATATCCATATTTAGAAGCGGGTGACCTTACCATATATATATTTTATTACGTACCTACTAAAAATAAAAATAAAGTAATTTAGATTAAGCCGGAACTAGAAAAAGATATAATATAATAAAATATAACATATTATGCAACTTACATAAACTGGTTACTTTTGTTGTGATGCTTCACTTTTTACACGAAGTTTTTATTAGTAATACCATTCAAAAGTGTCTTGCGGTTAATTATTAACTCCGGTATTTTTTTCTTTAAATTAAACGAGAAAGTAAAAGCACATTTGTTTTATTTCTAACACTTTTAATTAAGCTGATAATCTTGATATACAAGTTATGTAAATATGTAAGAAAACGTTACATCCAACACTCTTCATACTCTACTTATGTTTTAAAACAATAAAAAATTAAACTACGGAAGCGTTCAAATAATCATTAAAAAAAAGATTATTCATAAACTTCGTGTAAAAATTCTATTGATATTATAATTATTATACTTATCTGAGAAATGCCCATAAAATTGAATTTCAAGGTTTATGAGATAATATCCTAAATAGTATGTGACTACTGCCTATAGAGTAGATAATAAGTATTGAATTAATGAATTAGGTGTGAGGTCATACAATCATTTATATATATAGTTAAGTCACGATCTTCCTTTTAATATTTAAAAAAATACAAGTTTTTAAAAACAAGGGACTAAAAGGATAATAAAATGGATGCAAATAGATTTTTTGACTAATTGAATCTAACTATTGTGAGGCTTTTGACGCAAAAATCATATTATATACATAATTATTTGAAAACATCTCATGCATATTATTATTCAATAGAAAAAAATCGATTTTTTAGAATGACAAAAAATACACCTGACGGGACATGAACCTGTAACCACTGGATTCGCGCCAGTGTGATTTTCCAATTAAGCTACGGGCATCTTACTTAATTACGACAATTTCAAGTAGTAGTTCTTTCATGAAATATAATAATATGTAGTTTATTATAATCATATATATTTTTAATTTAATTTCGATTGTAAAAAATAAATTAGTAGTTACACATATTCAAAATAAGTATTTCATGTCTTATGCACCGGGTCGAGGGTCCCAGGTGTGTTAAATTAAATTTCTTATAATATCGTCGATTTTTTCACATCAATACATACCTACTTTGTAATTCGACTGCCTTGTTTTTTTTCATTAGTAACCACTGTGACGTCCCATGGGGGTTGGCAGGTCATGCATTGCACATGGGCGGCATATTATAAGGGGCGGCAAATGAAATAATGAATATAAATATTACAACTTTTAAAAGCAGTGGCAGTTTCCAATGATGTGGTCACTTCATTAGAAAGTATCGTAATCTTAGTTTAAAATATCATAACTATTGATGTATTGTAATACATATTGTAATGGCTATTTATCCCACAGGCAACATTTTCGTAAGGGTACCTCAAAACCTGTCAACGCCACAGATCTCCACATACCTAAAACCACCACCGTTTGAAAGTACATTTCGTGGAAATTCTCTCATTCGCAGTAGATGGTGGGTACGTCAATTTGTAGATTTTTTCAATATTTGTATGTTTAAGATAGCCGAAAACAAACCATAAAATATGTAAGTAGGTAGGTACCTAACGAAATTGCAGACAATTTGTAACTTAAAATGAAACCGGAAGTCTTCTTAAGGGCGGCACTTTGTCTAAGGATGTCACTGAGTAACTCGGTATTTTCTTTACATTATAATAAGGCAACACGTGGAAGTGGATATCTAACCGTTTGCACTCTGGTAGCTTTTTCTAATAATTATTAGATATTAAACTAAAAAGTCACTAAATTTATAGTAGCATATTGGTTTAGATTTTGGACAGTGTCATTATCTACTACTAAATTCTACTAGGTTTCAGGATTGATCGTTTTTAGATAGTTTCAGAGCTTACGGAGAAAAATTATGTCACGTCATAATAGGCAAAAAAACGAGATTGTTAAAGCATAGGTTACAGTTTGTAACTTTACAGAAGAGTAATTGGGAATAACAACTTGACTGCTTTACTTAAAATCTTTTTCATTAACT
Source organism: Rhyacophila brunnea (assembly GCF_057557595.1). Classification (NCBI taxonomy): domain Eukaryota; kingdom Metazoa; phylum Arthropoda; class Insecta; order Trichoptera; family Rhyacophilidae; genus Rhyacophila; species Rhyacophila brunnea. The sequence goes on from NW_028233350.1 coordinate 24,409,594, forward strand.
ACCCTACCAAAGACTAGTTCATCACGATATAACATTTGGTGATGTATTTTTGGGATGCTGAAGGTGACATTTTAAACTAAGTATAGGTCAATGTCGTCTATATATCCGTATTGATGTAGCGTCGTTACTAATATTAAAACATAAATAAAATAGGATACAAGATCGGCTCAATTTATTTTAGAGGGTCGTTACTGAACTTTTAAAATGTCTATATTTGTTAAATATGTTAAATTTTGTAAGTTTAACAGATGTATTGCATAATATTGATATTTTAAATAATTGAATGACATTTATTTAATGGAATCTTGTTAATATATTAATGAATATGTGTGTAAATATAATATTTAAAAACAAAACAACTTGTATCTGCTTCCTTGTTTAACGTGAAATATTATGGAGGTATTGTTGTATAGTATTTTAGAGACGTTTAGTATTATATTGTATATAATATTCGAATAAGCATGACCGCTTAAAAGGCCGGCCACACGCTCATGCTTCACTACAGTATTGCCTGCGCAAACCGGTTTGCGCAGGCAAACCCGTGCGTGTGGACGGCAAAACTGTACACCGCGCAAACCAAAAAGTGCGGCCTGCGTAAAATTCAACTTGCTTGAAATTTTAACTGCGCAAACCGTATTTAACAAGACGCGCTCAGTTCGTCGACGGTAACGGTCTTTTTTCATTCATACTTATTTGTTTTCGTTAAATTAAGAATACCTAATATTACACATATTATTGTTGGTACGTTCTTTAAATTCATTAAACTCTGCCTAAACAAAATCACAATAGATAAAAAAAAATATTATATCTATAAAATATTCATATTTATGTATGATTTAATTGCAAAATTTTAGATATTTTATAGATAAACTAATATTTTTTGACTATTATCTATTATGGCTTAGTTTTCGCAGGGTTTAATTGAATTTTAAAAATCACCATAAAAAAAACCATCTATCTGTAAATTGTAGTCTTATGTCAATGAAAACAAATACGTATGACTGACCAAGTTCAATGTGCACCATTTATGACGGATCTTAACAGCGTACCTCCACCCTTCGCCACTAGTCAGTGACGTCCCTAGACAAAATGCCGACCCTGGGCAGCGCCAAAATCTCGCCCCGTTTTTTCTACAGTATTTTGTGCCATCCGTGCACGGTGTCGTTTCTTGTCACCATGGACGTCGAAGGACAGCGGAAGTAAACTAGACATCACAAAATCGACAAAAAATACAGTCATTAATCAATACATTTTGTTTACAGCCAGTGAGCTGAATTTATTAATGGAAAGATATTTTCGTTATTACAAAGTTTAAGTAGCTATTTCTATATATACGAAATGATTCTCCTCGATTTGCCGCCCTTCGAGAAACTGTTGCACCAAGCAACGCTCTATCTGCTTAGCTCCATGGGACGTCACTATTCTTATTCTAATAATTGTTGAATATTTCTAATGCGGTGGTATTTAGTTATTCATGGTGGGGTTTACTGGCTTAAGAAAGATACTTTTAAAAATTTGCCGAGAAAAATCAATGGAATACATATTTCTTTTTATTTAGATTTTTTATGTAAATCTTACGATTTTCAGTTTCTTATTAATTATTTTGATTTATTAATAAAGCAATAATATGATCCACCGCTGTATATTCGAAAATTAATATGTCGATTATTTATTTTAATAGTTTCTCTACTAAGTCTATCCATTGTAGGGATAAATTTTATGATTTTTAATTTTAAAACAATGTATTTTTATATTATTTTATTGACAAGCTCTTATAGTTCATAAAATATTTACTTGATTGATAATATTATAATACAAAACAAAACATAGTGATCAACCAAACACTGTGATACCCAAATTATAAAGTAGGTACCTACCTATGTGACACAAAATTACCAAGATCTTATCACCGAAGCTAAGGTTCTGTAGACGACGTTTGTAAATAAATCAATATTTTTTTGTTTATATACAATTACTTTTATTTATAATTTTAATTATACGATATTTTAACAATCGTATGTTTCAAAATATTTTCGGCGCCTTTGCCAAATTCCTATACCTACTTACATCACAATTTCGTCTCGTGTTAATTTATTGACATTTTTATTATTTTTCGTCTGAAATTTCAAGCAAGTTTAATTTTACGCAGCCGCACTTCTTGGTTTGCGCGGTGTATAGTTTTGCCGGCCACACGCTCATGCTTCACCACGGTGTTGCCTGCGCAAACCGGTTTGCGCAGGCAAAACCGTGCGTGTGGCCGGCAAAACTGTACACCGCGCAAGCCAAGAAGTGCGGCCTGCGTAAAATTCAACTTGCTTGAAATTTTAACTGCGCAAACTCGGTTTCTCGGGCCCCCAGGCCAAGATCATTGGCGTTATATATAGCGTTCCCCTAGGTATTCCACAACCATATAAGTATTTCAAACTTTTAACAATCTCAAAGTAAACTTGTAAACTTTTTTTACAATTAGAGCAAATTTTTGATGCGTGTATATAGTATAGTACGCGGACCAAAATTACAGTAGGTACGTGGTCCCAAAAATTATAGTATTTTGTCCAAAAATAAAATAGTAGTTAGCTACCTACTCATTATTTTCGGTTGAAAATGTATAGGTTTTTTGTCTGTCACAAAAAAGCAGGAAACGGGGAATTCCCTCTATTACGAAATTATAGTACTTCGCACCAAATTATGATACGAAAATATCGTAATTTTGGTATTTTTGGTGTATTTTTTATTGTAGAAATGAAATCTTTTTGAAAAAAAAACTTTTATCCCATATTCAAAAGTATAGTATTTTGGCCTTTTTTTCCACGACTGGCAATCGTCGCGAACAGTCATACTCGCGCTCGATACTAGTAAGTAATTCCGATACAATTCCGCCACTTTTCTTCGCCACTGTATTCCACCACCTTGCTCCGCCACCCTCGCCGATTCGATTTTAATGCGATCCTGCGACCTTCGTTGAAACGATTTCGCCATTTTCGCCGTTTCAACCTGCCACCTATAGACCGTTATTATCGCTCATCCGGAGGATTCCTGACGAACTTTTGCCGTCACTAATAGTCTTTTTTTAAGATAGTTATCGACGGTCGAATGATTTAGAACTCTTCTAAAGCCTTCATAGCGGGGAACAGACCCGTAGCACAACGCCAATAATCACATTCAGTTATTGTTACCGGTATTTGTGCATCAGTTCGTCAAAGCAAGCCAAGATGAGCAGGATCCCCTCGCTCACTGGTTTGCTGAACCAATCGCGAACCGGACGAAAAAAATACAGCCCTGTTAAACCGTTTATGATAATTAATAGGTACATTTTGTTTCCAACCAGTGAGCTGATTTTTTTAATGGAAAGATATTTCCGTTATTAGGGGGGCAGGGGGCCCTGGCACCCCCCAAACATGAAAATTATCAGAATGATTGAAATTGAAAGCCGATAAACTATACCTTTGGGCTTAGACAAATAAAAACACGGCAAAAAAATGATTTGTAATTCTCCAGCACCCTTTTTAGAAAAAATTCTTAGATTTTAATATCTAACACAAAAATTTCGAAACACTAATGTCAGGTTTTTTTAGAAACCCAATCCCTAATAGAACTGTAAAATTTTTTTTGGTATCCACCCGAATTCCGGAGTGGTGTAGGTTATGGCTGGGGAGGGCTGACAGGGCTCTAGCCTGGGGGCCCGGGCTGTGGGGGGCCCGGCGTGTCGGGTAGACCAGATAAGTGAGATAAACACACATCATAAATTAGCTTTAATAGTAAAAAAAGTCGCCTGTGGCGCTATTATACTTCATGGTCATGAACAATTTCAATTATATAATTGTGCTATATATTTTTTGATTATTTTGTGTCGATACTCGACAGCTCCAAGTAAAGTAGTAAGTACCCTTAATTTGAACTAAAACACAATTTGAAAAACGTTAATGTAGTGTTTCACACTGCCTTTAATCTTAGCGGTAGGTTAGGGGCCCACCAAATATCCTAGCCTGACGGCCCGTTTCAGGATGTGCGGACCATGGTGTAGGTACACCGAGAGCAATAGACAAAAGGCATATTCTCTCAGCCGGCACAATTTTCATTTGACTAGCATCAAGTAGAGTAGTTTGCGTGCCAAAGTCATTAAGAAACCTCGATAGTAATTGCAAGGTATCCATGAAGGCATCTAGGAAAAAAAAAAAAAAAAAAAAATAGACAAAAGGCCGATAAACGAAAAATTAGGCTGTTAAGAAGAAAAAGAGCCTATGGGACTAATTTACATTCTCTTCCTTGGCCCCCGCCCCAATCTTAAATCCTGGGTGCGCTACTGTCCGTTATTACTAAGTTTAGGTAGGTACCTATTCCTATATATATTTATTGATTCTCTTCGATTTGCCGCCCTTCGAGTAACTGCCGCCCCCAAGCGACGCTCAATCTGCCTACCCCCACGGGACGTCACTGCCATTAGTATATATTTTATTAAATTAAACAAAAAATGCTGATTTATACGCGAGTATATGTTTCTTCTCAATAGCAATTGTTTGGTCCATTTGGATCTGGAGGATTTATTTCTCTTTTATTAACCAGTAAACAGTAGAAAAACGATTATGAAAAAAACAAATCGTCACTTGACACGACATTATTGCGATTCCGAAACACAGTATTTTCACGACGACGACTTCTGTTGTAAACGCAATGAGGTTTGCGCGGTTTTACCTGTGCCGTGTGGCCACGCGAGAGTGTTCCGTCTTTTTTGCACAGGCAAGACCGCGCAGGCAAGTCGCTGCCGTGTAGCCGGCGCATAAGAGGCTACAATGAGAGGGAAAATATAACATGACAGCGCTATAATAACATCATTATTACAAGTTGTAATAAATACAAAAAATACCGAATCATCTCATCCAAATAAAGTAAGCCAAATTACAATGCATGTTACATAATGGTTTATAAAATTAACAATAGTTAGGTACAAGATGTCATGATAAACTTTCGTATTAGATGAAAATAGGAAGATAATATTATTATGTCAAGTGAATCTATTATGTCTTATGTCACATTAATATTCCCAGATGTATTTTTATTATAACATGAAACGATGATACTGGTAAATACAAAGAATCGTTTTGACATAGATTTACAAATTTCACGGCTGATTCTCATCACGTTGTGTCACAAATCTCATAAATAGCACCGGATTTTATTCATTCACAGACAGCTTAGGCACGTCTGCCCGCATCCCACGTTTTCTTTTAATCGGAGCAGGTTACCTCACATCGGAAATACAATTTTATTAAAACGTTTTATTACATTTTTGGAAGATTTTCACGGTTAGCTGCTCATGCTCGGAGATTTATCGTTATCACGTCTACTGAATGCGGTTAGGGTTAATGCTAATGCGATGATGCCGTATTATGCAATCATAATATCATAGTTGACTCCAGATTTATCTGGGTTTTGTTTACCGGATGGCAGATTAATATTTATGACAATAATTTGAACGTTTAAATTTGCAATACGTGGTGGAATAAAATCTGTTTAGGTATTTAAATTAATTTTTGTATTTATAGTAGGGATATAAAGCGAAAGTGAATCAAAATATACGCTAGTTCTCCACAGTAAATAAACTAATGATAATATCAACCCCAACGTTGGCGCCAATGTTTTTGACACTTAGGAATCATTTATTTATTTCGGTCCCTTGCAACAAATTGTCACAAAAAACTTATTATTTTGGTCCACAATGACTTACGGAAAAAAAACCCTCTCAAAGAAAACTATCATGTACCCTGTATTACCGTAAGGATCAGAATACTGTGAACTCAGCAAATGGTATGAAATAAATATGTATATCTTTGAATATTGAGTAAAATCTTTAAGGCTTTTAAATAAAATGGCATTTGGAAATCGAGGTATAATAGGGAGCTGTACAAAATGCAGAGACTGCGCTGGGTCAGCTATGTGCACAGATTGCCGGAAGGGTTACCAGTAAAGCGAACTACGTACATATCTCCTGTGAGGAAGAGAAAACCTAGATGGTCGAAACTGAGATGGCTGGTCTGCGCCACGAGGATTTAAGAATGCTCGACAACTGGATAATCTTGGTGGTAGTTCGTCTAGGATGGTAAAAGTTTTTTAAGGTGGTCAATACCTGCCAAGAACTGCAGACTTGAAGGGGGTGTGAGAAAATTCAATAGTATAAATTTTATGATACAGGATATTTTTTCCCCTATAAATTCGACTACATGATATTAAAAGTGTAAACTTTTTTGGTTTATTTTTGGTTATATTATGTTTAAAAAAATATAGTACCTATGACTTTTTGCTCCTCAACTATTTAGCCTACCTAGGTACTGTATATGGATATATGTGTGTGACCGTGGCATATGTATACATACATATATAGTACCTAGGTACTTATATTATAATAACCATTCATTTTTATTTCAGTTTGTTTAAACGGATATAATATAATATCTAGTATTGCTGTATTGTATTAATAAACAAAATAATAACATATAATTTTGTAAAAATACTTCCAGTTTAATTTATTTATCCCGGTATCCCACGCTAGATCATGACAGGTTAATAAACCGTATAAGGGTGGGCGATATTTTTATAATAATAGGCCATTGCCAAACAAGGTCATGTTACATTGCCCAAAATCCTAATAAGGGTCGAAACATATTAAAGATTATCCAATAATTAAATGGTTTGTTAATAAGCACCACTGTTATTACTTATTATAATATTACTAGCTGACCCGGCAAACCTTGTTCTGCCATATAAATTATTTCAAGTGAATATTTTGGTTGTTAAATAAAAAATAACGAATGTATCGTAAGTGTGTGGGGATGGGATCTATGACAGAAAGAGGAATAGAGCGCTGTAGACAATGACCGCCGATAAAAACAAAAAAACATCAACCATTAATTTTCTCAATTCAAAATGAGTAATGATGTTCATAATGAATGAATTACCTGTGACGATCTCGTTGTTTAATGTTTATGCAATATCCGTCTTGTCCCTTCCAGAAAATGAGCGGATATTGGAGAGCGTTCTATGAACGGCGTGTGTCAGCGATGAACTCCAGATTATTGTTTCTTCTTCGAATCACGCCAAATGTGCAGTCGCCAACCATGATTCCAGCAATGTCGTCAACAACAGTTGAATTGAATCGACGTACGTGCTCTCCAGCTGGTGTTTTATCAGGATTGATGACAATAGCGTGATAGTCACTTTGCAATTCGTACATGTGTGCTTTGAAGAATTTCAATAATTCATTGTGCTCATTCAATAGGGCGTCCAGTTCGCCGACGATGCGCCTGGCATTAGGCGAATTGAGGCTATTGTAGCCGCAACGTGCATCCACATGATTGATGTCCTCACCGCCGCCCATGAAGTAGATTTGTAAAAATGTATGTGGTTCGTTTGGCATTGGCAGCAATGAGCCTACTTTGTGGTATACTTGGCCTTTGATTTTGAACGTAGTATGGAATTGTTGACCATTAGCCGCAGTATTGTGAACTATTTCTGTTGCTCCGGACGAAGTCATTTGGAAGCATGAATTGAATGTGCGAATGGACTTCAGGAACAGGTTTGAATCTGGAACCGTGCCGATTAGCAAGCCGTTCAATAGTTCTGGTGGTATCTCAATTTCTGGTAGTTGCACTTTTCCTGATGCGCAACACATCCCGGCTGATTCATGTTTGAATTTGAGCGCATGACAATGGGGACATTCTTTGTCCATAGCACCAATCAGCACTTTCGGATGAGCGGAATATTCAATATCTGGGGCTCGATTTCCAAACTATCATATCCTATCGTCCAAACTATATGTCTAAATACATGCCGCCCGCTCGAGCGTGTATTGGCTGACGTCACAATTACGTCATGTCGTGTGGTGCCACACGAGACGATAGTTAGGAAATCGGGCTGCTGGCTCGTACTCGAATGCGAGACGAAGGAGCGAAGCGGATGTAAATGTTCGATGTACTTGTTGGCGTTGTCGGTCATTTGCTCTGCATGTGTTAACTACGAACCGGCACGCTTGGCTCCGTTCCAATTGTCGTTGTTGATTTCGTTCAGCTCGTGCCTCTTGTGATTGAGATGCACGCAATTGCGACATGCTTACACGCACGTTTTTGTTATCTTGTTGGATTTGTTCGTCTGTTCTTTCTGCTCTTCTATTTTGCATGTTTGTTGCTTTATTCGTTCGACGCCCAAATGGCCCCCCTTGCGTCTTGCTGGCATTGTGCACTGTAATACAAGCACATAAAAATATATAAATTAAAATAAATCGTATAAAATTTTGCACGCACTGCGTTGTGATATGTCAAAATGACGCGACGCTTCTCTTGAATTCTTTTCGGACGTAGCGCCATCTGTCATTCAACAACATAAATAATTTACGACGGTTAAATTTGTTCATACAAAAATAATAAAATCGCGATTAAAAAATGGGAGGGTGGGGGTAGGAGGGTGAAAATTTGGGGTTTTAGGTATTTTTTTATGTTAAATAATAAAAAAAAATACAAAAAAAAATTGTCAAAAATTAAAAAGAAAATTTTTCTGGATAGAGATACCCTAATCACCTAGCGGTATGAAATATACTTGTTGACCTATTCTCATATCTAACAAATATACATAAAAAAAATCATAAAAATCGGTCGAACCATTTCGGAGGAGTTCGACCACAAACATCGTGACACGAGATTTTTATATATATAGAGATTAGTTGTCAACGATATCAGCAATGATCACTGCTATTAATCAGTAGATGTAATTTAATATACATACTTAGGTACATTAAAAATCCAATCATAATAAATCGTACGAGTACATTCAACAATCTTATTTTTTTATTTTATTAACATTTTGCAATTTTAAATAATATGTCTTTATCGATTAATTATGTTCGTAGTTACTCATTCTTTTAATACAAGGCCCGTTTCAGACGGGACACTGGTGTCGTGCTCGATATAAAAAAGGAGGCCTTTGTATTATGTTTATGAACGCCCCAGAGCTAATGAGTCAACGCGTGTCCGGTACACTTTTCCGTCGGCCGCTACATTCTCAAGCCGCCGATACACTTGTTTTTATTACCGCAGCCAGTTTTATGTTCTAATTTATAACGCGAAATTATGCGTTGACTCATTAGCTCTGGGGCGTTCATAAACATAATACAAAGGTCCCTTTATTCGACTACATAGGCCTCCTTATTATATACGAGCGCAACACCGGTGTCCCGTCTGAAACAGTGGTAACATCGATAGTATTTATATAGACTAATCTATCATATATATCAAACTATATGCCAAAAGTCAATAAATGCATTTGAAATGCCAATACTATTATTGTCTAAAATGTTAGATGCAAATTTAATATTGCCAAAATGTATTCATTATGACCATTAGGTCATTGAGAGATAAACAACCGCTCACAAAGATATTTTTGGTGGTCGATGACCACTTTCTAAATACATTTTACAGTGCGATGATATAGTATTATGTGATATAAGTTTGTTAATTAATTATAATAATTTATATTTATTGAATTTTTGTTATTTACAACTTTCACACTAATAAACATTTTCTTTAAATCCACCGTATGCTCCATTCCAAACCATTATGTTATATATTTTGCAGCCAACCATAGAGTGCAAATTATCATGTTTATTATTCGATGAATAAACTATTATTATTATTAAAAGTCTATTCATCCATTAATAGTTGTTCAACTACCAAGTTTATTTTTTGTTATGCGGATACATAATCAATTAATAGACATAACTGTGTTATTGCATTTACATGTATGTACACCGTATTACATTTTAAGGATGTATATATTTAGATAATATTAATTTAGTTATCAACGTGAATTTAGTAGGAATTTAATAGTTTTATGTCATATTATAACAAACACAATATGCAAGAAACGATTAGTTAATCGAGAGGTTAGTTTTGAACTGCTTGATTTAAAGATTTGATATCGACTGATTAATATGATGCTCAAATGACGAGTATTTACTTATCGTCTGAGCTCGTTAATTATTATAGTTATGATGATAGATGTTACTATAAGTTCAAGCCCTTCTGATCAACACTCGCGTTCAAATCTTCATTAATATGTACATTTTAAACCTACGTAGAACTACATGCATATATATATTATGTATATTTGGATCTAAAGCTACTCTCAAAATGTGTAATCAATGAGTAATAAACTAGTCCTGAAAGTTAAGATCAGTATATAAGCATGTATTATTATTATTTATCAATCAAAAGATACTACCAATTATCTTTAAATTAACAGTTGAATTGTTATTCAGAATTCATTTTGCGACATGAAAGTTTTTAAGATTATTACTTACATAGTATTACACGGTTGCGTTATTTAAAATTCATACTATTAAGAAACTATTAATCATTTAGTCAGACACCTATATATTTTTCTAATACATATGTTTCTGAGGTTCCGAATTATGTATAGTATTTAAACAAGCATCGAGACAGTAGAATAGTCATTCAATACAATGGATTTATAATATTGAGTCAGGTCTGAAAAGCTATTAAATGATAAAGCTAGTTGTTTTTCTTATGTTTGGAACGTTATTAAACCTAACACAAATGATAAAGAAGACGAAAATGACATTAATTATTATTTAATTTGGGATTATAATGAAAGATTCATTGTTGTACTGCAATAATATTTATTTAAAAAATTAATGATGATTTATATAATAATCAGCTAATAGGTCAAAAATGAAATGCCGAAAGTTCATAGTTTACAGACATTTTACCTTGTAAAATTACCGAAGAGTTGTAACTATTCAAAAAACATTATTAATAACAAAGCTGTACTAAAAAAATGACAGCTGCATTTCTAAAGAAAGCGAAATGAATCGAGTGTCTGGGCGTGTATTGTATTGTATAGTCGAATTTTTCTGACATGAACTGTTTTTCTAATCAAAAAATCTTGTACTCATTTTAAAAGTAAGCCTATAGTACCCATGTACATATTTTTTTTAATTGGCTCTACAATTCGATGTAAATCTACGCGGCCTCACGAAAAAGGTTTCTTAACAGATTTTTGTTTTATGATAAATTCGTGTTTGCCACTTGCTCAGCTCTTTAGATACATACTCTGCATCTAAACACACGCGAAAAACAACATGTGAATTTTGTCGGATACGGAATTCGAGCTCACGACAGAAACGGACATGTCACTGCTCGGCCATCGTGGGGCCGATCACTTAAATACTGATAGGTACCGGTTGATCATATTTTATGAAACCTAGTCTAAAAACTTGATAATATATAATCTTAACTTGCAGTATCTAATGCTTATAAATAATATTATATATACATTAATATTGTGTTAATTAACTGTTAATTCTTGATGGAGCGGAAGAAAATAATTACCAACTATCGCTCCTGAACGGAACACGCCATGAGCCTACACGAGTGGAGTTTATAATAATTAACATATCCTTGGACCCATGCACTGAATCAAATAACATGCATTTATATGCCCAATTGTGGGATCGAGCCCATGACCTATAGCTTCAGAGACGGCCGCTCTACCTACTGGGAAACCTAAGGGAGTGTATTAATTAAAATAAAATATTATATTATCTTATCTTATTTCACATATTTTTAGCACGATCAGAAGCGGTTTCGTCCGCTAAAATAGGAAATTCTCTACTGACACAAAAATTCATTTTAACATGTATTTTAATACCAACAATTAAAAGATTATAATATATGTTTATTGATGACATGAACTCACTTTTTAAATAATATTATGTTCGAATTATCTGATTTTTTTTCTCTTGCTGTTTTAAAATTAAAATTCGATTTGAAATCTTACACATCTAAAGCTTTTTACAAAAGGCGAAACCTGGCCTTCATGTGTATCTTCACAGTCGTTAAAATCGTTAATATAATTTTTATAATGCATTAATATATAAATTATTAATGGTAGAGGAAATTCTATACGAATATCACTATCATTTACAAGTATTAATACCAATTAATATCGCCAAGCCGCTATATGAATAATCAATAAACAGTTGCATTGATCCGACAAAACTATTCATTATTGAATTTGCATAATTTATGTTTATTTTACTGTTTTTATGGTCATAAAAGATGTCCTGGGCCGCCACATCACCAATAAAACAGTGCTGAAGTTAGGAAATAAGTATTAAGGATAGTAATTAAGTAAAAGAATGTTAAATTCTTCGAGAATGTTGTCCGTGATACGAAGAATGTTCGTCTACAACTCATAACAGGTAAAGATATAGTAGAATAGTATGCAAAAGTATATTCTTTTCATAATTTTTCTCATTACATATTTTAATATGTTGGAGAAATAATATTATTTTAATCACATAACAGATTATTACGATGGAAATGGAAAGCTAGTTGCTATAATATATCAAGATTTTGAAGCGTAACTTAGTATTGTTTATGATTCAATGATGGTTAGGCCATAAAATATTTGAAATGAAAAACCTCAAGAATGTCCGTAAACATTGAATGCGCATTAGGTTACGTGACAAACTTTACTGCTACATACGTAACTACCAAAGTTTAAGATTATCCCATATTTCTCCATACTGTAACATTAAAATTTGTTACTACCACACGCAGAAGGTAACGTACTGTCTATTATTTACGTGATAAAATCTATTAGGTATATATGGTAACTCTAAAATTCTTCTAGTATTGATTTGTATCGCATGTCCTTGACAACTTTCTAAGAAATCGGGAATATACGAGGGTGGGTCAATAATTCCTTAGAAAAAAGCATTAAAACAGTTTTTTTTTTGTATTTTTTTTTTATTTCTCAACATAATCTCCTTGGAGCTCAATACACTTGGTTAGACGTTTCTAAATTTTTTTTAAACCGTCAGAAAAATAAGTTTTCGGAAGGTCCTCAAAATAAGCATTTGTCCGATCGATGACTTCTTCATTTGAAAAAAAAACGTTGTCCACTTAGCCATTTTTTTAAGTTTGGGAAAAGGAAAAAGTCACTGGGGGCTAAATCTGGCGAATACGGTGGGTGGTCGACCAATTCGAACTTCAATTCTTCAATTTTAGCCATTGATCGTAAACATGTGTGAACACGGGCATTGTCCTGATGAAAGAGGATTTTTTTCCTGTTTAAATGAGGCCGTTTTTCTTCAATTTCGTTTTTTAGCTGGTCCAATAAAGATGCATAATAATCCCCTGTTATTGTTTTTCCTTTTTCCAAATAGTCAACGAAAAAAATTCCACGTGCATCCCAAAATACAGTAGCCATAACCTTACCAGCTGATTTTACGGTTTTCGCCTTCTTTGGACATGGTTCGCCTTTCGCAATCCACTGCTTTGACTGTTCTTTCGTCTCGGGAGTATAGTGGTGTATCCATGTTTCATCTACAGTCACAAAGCGACGAAAAAATTCATCCGGATTGCGTTGCATGAGCGACAACAGGGCTTTAGAGGCCACCACCCTATTGCGTTTATTGTCGACTGTGAGCAAACGCGGCTCCTATCTTGCAGAAATTTTTTTCATGCCCAATTTGTCATGTAAAATAGAAATGACGCTACCTTTTGAGATCCCTGTAACCTCAATTATCTCACTCAACTTTAATCTTCGGTCACTTAACACCGTATCGTGGATTTTATTGATCATTTCTGGTGTAGTCACCTCTACAGGACGTCCTGAGCGTGGTTCATCCTTTGTTGATGTACGACCACGTTTAAATTCATTTAACCAGTTATAAATAGTTGCAAGTGAAGGAGCAGATATGCCGTGAACTAAATCCAACTCATTTTTTATTTCCTTTGCTGTTAACCCTTTTATATTAAAATGTTTAATAACAGCTCTAAACTCAATTTTCTCCATTTTTGTAAACAAGCAAATTTTTTTTTTAAATGTACGAAAATAAAAAACAACAACCCGACCAATCTGATTGAAACTTCGCAGCATACTGAATCGGTAGTGCCGCTGCATGAAAACAAACCGCTTACAGTACTAGTCGCGCCACCTGTCGGCTTTTCTAAGGACTTATTGACCCACCCTCGTATGTTTATTTATTGTGTAGATAGGCAGAAGAGACTTATGATTTATGATGCCAATTAAGTAAGTGATAAGTATTTTCAACCAAATTACATCTAATGTCAATATATCTACTTACATGAAAGCGAGTTTCGATATTGAGTCGGTGTAAAATAGAGTTTGTTAGTTTAGTCTATATACTCGTACTAATATTTGTATTATACTATTGAATATCTAAGGCCATGTTAGGAACGACGTGAATAAATATTTGTAATGTCCATCAAATTTGACAATATAGGTTAATATATAATTGTATACAAATTAAATATATCTTTCCAGATATATTGTGTGGTGGTCTTAAAAAATCAATAAAGCAAAATTACCCATTACAAATTATATAAAACAGATATCAATGAGCATAGTTCATCTCACGCAAATAAATTTTCTATTAATAATGAATTGACAAACCAGCTAAGCGAAATTTGATAACGACCCGTTGATCGTGATTTATATCTACAAATAATAAATTTAATATACCAATGATTTTAAAAAACCGGATTTACATATATCTGTTGCGTTCAACCAACTTTTATCTCGTGACTTTGAAAAGGTGACCTGTTGGCTGTAAGTTGACCAGGTGAATGATTCGCAACTACTGCTACCTTCACGCTACCTGTTCGAATAATTTACATTGAAGAAAAGACGATTTCTCGATCAAAATAATTACTAGGAAAGCTATACAATACGATCATTAAAATAGCATAACAAAATAATTTATAAGTAGTTAATTCTTAAATGAGAAAACTTCAAGTTATACAAATTTCTATATTTATAAATAAAAATAAAAAAACATTAAAACTACGAATTAGTCAAAAATCTTTTCAATACATTAGAAAAAAACAAAATTTTATTAATAAACATGACCAAAAAATAATATGTCATAATAAATAGGATCCTTTAACGAACCCAAATTTAATATTTTTTTAAACTGTAAGTTTATTGTTATTTTTAATGTTTTTAGATAAGTACCTACGTATTTATTAATTAGAATACTTTAAAATGTAAATTAATAAAAAAATAATTACAAGATAAAAATAACTTTTTATATACTTACAACGTTTTTAAATTCTGTTGAACCATATAAACTTGTCTTGACTAGCCTGCTGAAACGATCAAAAAAAAATTGTACTTGACATGTCATATTGATTTCCATAGTAACGTACGTATATATTAATACTTTAGTTGCTAGGACCCCAGACCCCTAGCAACCGATAATGGTGTCGAAATAACTTTTCATACAAAACAGAATTAACTGAAAATGAATTCAATTCTACTTAAATATGGCCAAAAGTATTAAAAGAATGCATTGGCATCGTGTTCTGATATATTCCAAAAGTTTCAAATGCTAGTCGGGAAGTTAGTTAAAAATCGATTGCAAGATTTGTACCGGACAAAGAACCACCGGACAAATAATAATACGAGCTAGGAAAAACGTTGTCAAAAGTGAAGCTGTCCGGTAGGTGGACTATTCATCTTAATAGTACCACCAGCATTTCCAAAATCTTTTAATATAAAATAAAATATTTATGTACGCTGTTTTGATGTCTAGAAAATAATCAAAATAGATAAATTACAATTATTATGATAATAAATTGAGAACGTCTGGATTCAGTTAAATTGAGATAAATCTTAAATTATTTATATTGAACTAGTTCCTTTACTATTTAGAATTTCTATTAAAAAAGTTTTTAATATATCGCGATGGTCATTACGGCTACTTATACATACATCTAGCTAGGAAATACTAATGTGACTAGCTACACTATCTTATTGGACGAAATCGTTAACAATATCGTACAATATATGATATACCTACTTCGCGTACTGCAATTCTCTGTTAAACTTGTTCGATATATTATTTTAATAGGTTTGTTCCTGCCGTAAATCACAGAATTTAGTACTTATAAGAGTATTTGATATATTATTTTTATGCGCATGCGCGTATTGAAAACAATTTACTCATACCCTGATAACTACTAAATTAAACTTTCTGCACCTGAGAGGAAAATTGAGTTCTTTGAAAAGTTCCCAAACGGTGCAAAAATATAATTCTGTAATAATTTTCTTTATCATTTGTTTATTAAGGCTATACCTCAGTTGAGGCATGGTCTAAAAAGATCGTGGCTAGGCGATGCGCGGATTGTGCAAATGACGCGTGCCGAACGAAATATAATTTGTCATATAAATCCAACATGCGTCCATTTAATGTTCTGTTTATTGTTCTATTAGTAACAATAATAATATTTTCATTGACATGTTTTTTTTGTCAAGTAAATGGGTAATGTTTTTAGTCATCTTTACACGATTTAAGAATTAATACCCCCGTTGCCATCACGAAACAAATTGACGTGTTCACAGCTCGACTTTCGCTCTCCGATTGCCAGCGAGTCCAAAATTTCGTCGCACCTATATAGTTGAAAATTATATGCCGTTTCACTGAAGTATGCTCTTAAGCAATGTGGCTATAATTATATATAATTAAATTGTTAAAGTATAACATACGCATTTCAAATTATGTACTTTAAAATGAAATAACTGATAATGTTACTCTTTTCAAATAATTCAGTTTATCTCCCGAGTACAGATTTAATTTATTGATTACTATAGTGAAACTGTTCAAGTATGATTGTGGATAGATACGATTTCTTCCCATGACAGAGTTAATGTGATTATTATAATATATGGTTGCTATCGTCGACTGTGATTACATATCGCATATTGTATTGCTTTGCCTTGCCCTCTCAATATGTCTGGTTTCGTGCCAAAATTATCAAACGTCACAATAATGCGATACGTTTGTAATGTTTTATACAAAACAGTGTAAAAATCAATATGTTTAAATTGTAATATCGTCACTTTTCTACTATAGCATCTGATTGACAATATTCAAAATTATCTGAAAGAAGTTAAAACCTCCCGATTCTTTCCAGCCGTTTGACCAGCGTTTGGAGCAGTGAGAAAAGAATCAAACCATGAATATAGGATACCATCAGAAATTACCATAACTCCTTTAATGCCAACCATCAGCAAATCGTTCACAACCCAGAAACCATATCTGAAACAAACCTAATCCAATAATAGTATATTTTTTGAGAATTTATTTTTTATCAATTTGATAAAAAAAGTTGTTTTTATTTCTGTAATGTTTTTAATCAGGAATTTTTATCATAATACGTTTATATACCTATGTATCTTCAACCAAGGCCCACCCATTCTATGAAAAAATACCACTAATACTACTTTAATAATAACAGATTTTGATTTTTAAAGTACTACTTGAAAAAAAACCTTCATTTGCTTGACTTTATTGCGTTTATGAAAAATCTTTCACATTATCTTAAATCGAACATCCTAGCATCATGAATACTTTTAAATTTCTTTTCAACCGATACCTACTAACTATCACAGGCTTATTCTAAAGAACATGGTTAATCGATACCATTAAGAGAATAAACATGAGTTAATAAAATTTGAAAGTTATCACATGATATAATCAATTTCGCGATGGGCAAGGTGATAACAAACGAGATTTAGTATAAAATACACATCAATTTTTATTACATATAATTAGATACCTATTTAACACTTATATAAATTTTTACACTGAATGTGTTATTATCATAAAGATGGATGAGTCAACTACTGATCGATTAATTTTTAGAAGAATTTAGCTTTCATGAGCCCCATGTAAGAGTCGCCTATAAGACATATTACAAGATTTATATTTGACCTTAGACATAAGAATTAAAATTAATTATTTTTCCACGATATTCAATTTAAACGACGTATATTATATATGACTAGAATAATAGTCATATATTATGTCATAAACCACCCCACGCTGTGGGAGTTATCTTAGCCATTTTAACCACTTTTTATTGGTTGTTAATCATTCGGTCAAATTCTATTCAGCGTGACAAAATAAGGACGAATAAGGACGAAAAATTATACACACCTACCTAACCTTACCTATCTAGTTTCCCGCCGCTTCAACATCCATCTCGTTCCCTCCCATTGATAACTTGCAACAGTTGAACGCGATAGCACAATGCTTTCCGTGTGATGTGTACGCCAGTTTATAGAATACAGACTCTACCATTCTGTATATTCAAATCTAAACATCATAAGTACTCAGATTCGCTCAACCAATATAAATCTTAATGGCCTGCAGTAAAGTAAATTAATACGGTTTCCATGTAAGTAGGTATTATTCTTGAATAGTCTCAGTGTGATGGTGAAAGATTATACCGTTGCATTCGGTAAAGCGTCAATGACACTGAGTTACTTTACAAGTTGTTTGTTGGCGAATATAAAAGCGGGCGATTCAGCTAATGCGATTGTGATGATGACACACAAAACTTTCCATTCGCTGAGAAGCCACAAGCCAGCGACTATTTTGACAGAACGTAGTTGCAGATCATAGACAATAGAGCGTCATTGTTCTGGCAGAAGACACTAATTCGAAAAAATGACATATTGAGTTAGTTATACCAAAATGTTCCTTATTTCAAACTTTACCGTCTGGAAACCTTCTTAATAAATAAACAGTCTTTATTTTAAAGTCATCCTTTTTAAGATTACTTAACACAATCGCTGCGTAACTTTTAATTACTTTTTAATTACCGTATTTAAATAACATGTTAATTGGATCGATCGGCCGCTTAACGGGGACACGGCAGCCGTGTCATCCGCGTCGAATGAGTTAATAAACTCACATGATAGACCATTTCAAACATTTTAACAACTTCAAAGTCAAATTACTCAAAACTAGTATTCTCCAGTTAGTGTGTTCTGCCAGAATAGAGACGAGATAATATATGTAAAAAAGCATAGATAATATACACAAGCTAGCGAGTTGAAATCATAATATTGTGTTGTTGTTTACTTTTATCGGGCTCTAGCGCTATGAAGTGGAACGTAAATGAACGTAAAATGCTTGCCGAATAATGTTTCCATTTTAAAACGTCAAAACGGTAAATGTCAAAATGAGTAGTTCGTTTTTTTACCGGGAGGTCGCTACCATCGTTCTACTGCGCAGACGCAGTAGGCCCATACGCCGGCGTGTAGCGTGTTAAGTTGACCGGCTTTCAATTTTTCTCGGTAGATTGTTTACAGTCTGCTTGTTAGCTTGTTCGATGATGACACTGGGCGACTTAACGGGCAGATTGTAAATTCGCCAACAAGCAGCTCGTAAAGTAGCTCAATGTCATTGACACTTAAGACAATTAAACGTGGATAAATCGGTTGTTTTTGTGTTAGTCACAGTGACTTACTTGAACATGGAAACTATCCACGATTATATCTTGAAACTGTCTAATAAAATCTACAGCTCCATGATAGCAGACTTCCCAACTAGTCGATTAATATTTACAATCCAGCCATCCCTACCGAATTTTCGAGACTACAAACAATATTGCTCTTAAAGCCTCATAAGTCTCTCTTTTTTTCTTTTTTTCCAACATTAGTGTACTAAAGAGAGGCCATTTAGTTATCTTTCCATCTGCATAGTTACTAATTTTATTAGCAGTGCTAACTCCGTCAACTTGAAAAAAACACTGTAAAACATCTATTTCCTCCTTTTATGTTTTCTTCTTACCTCAAATTCACGACGAACGGCTATAAGCCCTTCGTTAATAAGTAAAAAACCTGAGTACTAAAGATGACAATGACAAAAAGCTATTTGGCTTTAGTGCCTCATATTGTACATATATAATAAAATGTATATTATTTGTTGTTTTAATTATGGTGTTTTAACCGAAATATCGATATTATCATTTAACTACTGAAAAAGTCTATCTTTATGCAACAGTTTTGGGTCAGATAAAGCGTTATCATCTTTTTCTGGTGACGTTTTCTGTTGAAACTTTTGCAACCAAATTGCACTACCTCTCACTGTTATATGATTGGACAGCTCTCTTACATACCGAGCGCTGAAGCAATTTCCCAGGTTTCTTACCTAAATTAAATTTGTTCCACCCACGTCTTTTCTGCGCTATATATTTCCATGCATGATGCGCTGTAATAAATTATAATATTTATTGCGTAACTGTGCACAGCGCCGGTCATATCAAATCCAAGGTCCGATTGGGACGTAGATTTTATATTCCCCTCTAAAACTGTTGTTAAGTATTTTATTTCTTAGTAATACTAATACTATATAAAATACACAACTTTGAAAAACGTCAGAAACATATTATATACATATTATAAAAAGAACTACTAGAAAACAAGTTGCATTGAGTGGGACTCGAAATTACATCTTTCACTTTCGGTGTGAGATCTCTAGCCTTTAAGCTATCAATCCGTTTATGATTCAGGCGACCGTTTATTGTAATCAATGAAGAAAAATAAAGTTCTTTTATTATAGAAAATACATCATTTTGAAAATCCTCAAACCTACGTAGAAGGAAAATTTTAGAACAATAATTTAACCGAATGGGACTCGAACATAAATATTAGAAAATATGTATATTTCTGCGGCTTTTCAAAATTATATATTTTCTATAATAAATAATCTGATTTCATCATCAGTTTTATATACCTATCAATAATAGTAAAGTTAACTTGATTAAAATCTACATTATTTTTATATTATAACAATTTACTAAACATTTTGATAATATAACAAAACTTCTTACCTAATCAATAAATATATATTTGTTACTCTTTATTAGAATTATTTGTTTTTTTAGAAAATATTGCTTCCCACCAACATTAGTATCGATTAATTAAAGGGTAAAATTTTGAAACAGTAAGTATAGTTATAGTATAGATTTATACAACCATAACCTGTGATGCAAAATTGGTCATTTTCAATTTGTTTTTTGAAGTTAAGCCTCAGATACATGTTGGAGACATAATTTTACAATCAGATTTTACGCCTTGAATTTTAATTTTACTATAAAATATACCATTAAAATTAAAAACTAACTCTTCTGTTCTCGTTTCTTTCGTTGTTTTTGTTTTTATTGCTATACGCGAAGTCCCCTAGGGCGCGATGTCCGATTTGGTCTAATCGGTAAAATCATCCTAAATCCAAGTTTAAGTACGTATGTAATATGTAGTGAGAAAATATCAGATAAAAATATTAATTATCTAAATAATGCAGACACACCTTAAAATCCCTTTCCACAAATCTTATGATGGTATTTTCTTTCAGAGCCCATGTTTCAACTCCATATTAAAACTAAGACAAATTACATACCTAATGCTAATGTCACCTACCGTTTTATCGCTCCTAGATTAATGTTTCGCCATTAAAATTTTGATGTAAACATCGGTATTCCGTTTATCTTGTACAGAGAATCTTTACAAATCATACAAAAAAAACATTGAAAGTCTAAAATATTTGGAAAAAATTTATTACCGTTATTTATTGCACGCAATTAATCAGGTATTTTGTTATTAACAAGAAAACCTTTTCAGATAAAATCATTTTAAAACAGGATGTGCATGTAGAATACTCAATTAAGACTTGGATTGAAATAGTACATCGTTAACATGACAATTCGATACGAGTATTGCCATATATTATTTCCTAGCTCGTGCAAGGTTTTTGGGATTCTAACCTTGAAATTTGAATAAACAGCGATTGCTCTATTTTTTTTACCAATAATATTGAAAATTTAGAGCATTTAATTCCGAATGTAAAACACGGGTACACTGCTATTATTATAATATAAAAAATATACTTGAATTTTTTATCGATGTATCTTTATAGGGAAATGTTTAGATGATATTATTATATTGTATCTATTATAGTGTTTATTTTAAAAATAACTTTCAAATATTGTGAAGGAAATACAGTATTTAATTAACCACTATAGAATATGTTTAATATCTCCGAACCAATTAGCTGACTTGGAATGTACTAAAAAATAACTTAACCGAAAAACATATGAAAATTCAATCTGACTTGCTTTTCCCTCCACCACCCGCCACGTCTCCACACCAGTTATGCAGGCGTATACCGTGGCGTAACGAACGATAGGCGCTGTTCAAATTTGTGCCGAAAGTGTCCCAGGAACAACTTCCCAAGACCTTGGTTGGCGTGCACTAGAGTGTGCGTGATCCTTACTTCCATATAATGTATTACGGTCAATTCAATCTGACTGAAAAATATTAATAGATATAGTTTTGTATTAATTTTTTCACATATCAATCTTCATTAGTTCAGTCTAATGTTAAATTTTATAATGCCGATACATTTTAATAATATTACACATTTCATTTGTTAACCTATTTTTGGGCTTTTTCATATCGTATTTTTAATATATATAAAATTAATTTAATGTACTAAATTAATTAAATCTCATTGTCTAAAACCGATAGCAAACATTATAACGCAATTCGACAAGCATTTCATGTAACGAGTACTGGTTAAAATTGTCATGATACTCATGATTCAATAAGATTCCCGTTGCTTAATTGGAAAAATATACTGGCGCGAATCCAGCAGATACAAGTCTTGTCGGGTGTCGTATTTTTTCTACAAAATGATTTTTTCTAGTGTGCATGAGATGTTTTCAAATTATGTATATTGAAAGTTTCTTCATATTTCGGAAAATGTAGTGCCTCTCATTAAGCTTTATACGAAGGTCATTATATTATCGCAGTGAACGTCTTTAAGTGCATGTTAGGCGGATGTGTACGTACAATGTGGATAAAGTTTATTTAATGCAGGCAATTAAAGAAACTATCAATTCATCTCAATTATTTACTTAAATCTTTTCAAAGTGTTAAATTGATATTGCCAAATAAAAAATAATTACGAAGGAAGCGTGTTTAAAAAGCATACCGTCCCAATAACAGTAGTTAGTAGCAATATAGAAAAAAAATCACCTTGAGTTTGATGAAAAATAAGTGATTTGAGAGTACAAGTATTTAGTAATTTTGCACTTAAATTTTATCGAAAGCATTTACTTACAAAAATAAATGTTATCTGCTAACAGCAAATATATAACTCAAAATAGTCTTACCAATGTAAATAATGTCGACATAATATTTATAAATGTCGATCAATTGATAGATATATAATTTTAAAATAATATGCCGAATAAATCATACTAAGATGGCCATAAAAACATTAATAGAGATTTTTTACTTTTTTAATTATTCTCGCTATTAAAAAATATTATAAATATTTATAAAGCTCAATAAATAATAAATATAATATATCGACTATATTATATATTTGAAACATTTTTTAAAGTATAACACGTGTAAATTATCTAAAAGAAACCATTTCATCTATAATAATTATTATCTAAAAGATTTTTGCTCTAATGATTATTTTTGCAATTTAAAATCGCATAATTATACAAATTCTTTGCGGATTTATTATTTTTTAAACTATTCTATTCATTATTTTCATCATTATGAAACCATGGACAAATTTTTGTTTCTGTTTTATCTATCTATAACTTCATCAATTTGCTCTAAAATTCAATAGGCTTAATAAATTGTCTATTGTTGTTTTTATTTAATAAAACGCAATTTTTTGTAGTACTTATTTCACTTTTAATCAAAAGATTAGGACCGGTTTCGTCCGCCTCAGAGGGACATTTTCAACTCCCTCTGAGGCGGACGAAACCGGTCCTAATCCCTTGATTAAAAGTGGAATAAGTACTACAAAAAAATTACGTTTTATTAAATAAAAACAACAATACAATGCAGTTCCACCATGAATTGACAGTTAACAAAATAAAAGAAATTAAATTGTCTATATTTATCTATGTAGTTGAAAAGGATATCTTTTTGTCGACTTATTGACACTTTATTCATAACATCCATATCCCAAAATTAGCTAGTAGGTTTGAAAAAATATTTTTAGAGCATTTTTTACTAAAATCGAAAACAACTGCTTTATTTATTGGCCATTTATTGGAAAAGGTTACATGAGTTGTAATTTTCTATTATTTTACAATACTGCTTACAAAAAATATTAATACGAGTGTTATGCATATTTTCATGATTTTTTAAAAACCTATTTATATAAATATCTATTAACATGGTCCTACTAATCGAACATATCTAGCCGTAATTATTTATACTCTGACTGAATTTAATACTTACAATTTTAATAAAGAACATTATCAGATCTTACTACATCATTTTAATGCTATGATATAAATTATAAGCAGAAATTTCTTCAAATCCTTAGAGTCATGTATTCCTTAAGCACCTAATATTGAGTTATTGTTATAGGGCAGTCTATAAAAATACCACCATATGAATACACATTACATTAAATTACAATAAATTAACAAATAAAAACGGATACTATTGATGTACATTATTACCATAAACTAAACGGTGATTTTGTAAAAGAGTGCCTAATATTTTACGATTTTTGTACGTTATTTACGACTAAGATTTATGTTATTTCTGGCGAGTAAATCTTTTATTCATTAGGTAGGTATGTACACTTACAATATCATAATTATTTTAGGGAAACGTATTTAGTTTCGTATATTGGTGGATATATTCCTAGTAACGGCTCGATGAGAGTGCTCAATAATAATATACACTATTTAAAAAAAACCTACTATTTAAAAGATTGGACAATGTGTCATGGCGTATGGTATTCACTTGTCACTATGTCACTTATTTAATGAAAGTATGTTATCAATAGAATAAGAAAGTCTCACTTCTTAATTCAATGCCACATTTGCCCTTATTCACCTTGCATATATATAATATAACATATTATGTTTGATGGCACGTATTGGAATTTCTATACGTGAGGTTGTAGGTTCATATTTTAAACTATCGGGTTTTTTTTATTATATTTCAATCAATAGGTACTTAACTTTATTGATAAGCCAATAATTGCTACGGAGATATAGCTTATAAACGTATATTAAGATTATTGACAACTATGCTATGATTTACAGTGTATTGTTACGATAAAAACTTTTACGTGTAATCGTCGTGAGGAAAAATATATGTTAAAATTTAAAAACCTAATTATTGGTAAGTATAAGTAACAATTTCTTAGATGAAAATGCAATATAAATTACATACGTACTTATTCGAAAATACATCTTTATATACTATCTCAGGAACATCCTTTATTAGAAAAAAATCTCGAATAAAATTCAGACTACGTGGGACTTAAACTCACACTATGTAATGTTCAGGTGAGTGCTTCTATCTATCAAGTTATCGACGCTTCCATGACGTATATAAATTATTGCGAATAACGAATGCAACCAAAGACTACCCGCTTTGTTTTGTGAATCAAAATAATGATATTACTTACATATTTTTTTCATTACTGCCATCAGCGGGGCTTAACTACTTAACACTTATCATCAAAAAATAGCTAAATGTGATAAATATATCACATTATTTATCCCTTTATATATTCAGTCAGTTAATTATTACAATACGTTAACCGTCTAAACTGTCAAAAAGTGCTATCTTTTCATAGTTCCTTTCTTGGGTGTGTTAAATTTTAGAGCGAGATAGAGTACCTACATCAATTACATATTGAGAATTGAGATGTGACTATTTTGAAAAATAATTACCTCACGGCCGCCGCCTTAATTTATAGATCCCCGCGAGCTGTCAAATATCGACAGACTAGTGGAAACATAATATTATTTACTTTACAATGCTGCAATGACATGACTAATGAAATTGTAGGTTATGTTATGTTTGACGTTTCAATACAAATTTCGAGCATTTCGAATAGGTACGCCGTCACGAACATACCCGAATTTGACTGAATAGAAACGTACCAACTTAAATTTTCGCCATATTACGAATTTACCAATTATTGTAGATAATCATAGGTAGCCGTTGATAACCGCCTTGTGTATCGACTTGCTTCCGTGCTAATTTGGACCAATAAATATAACAGAAACGTGCTAAACTGCCTACTGTTAAAAATAACTGTCCAAGAGTTATTCAAATTTTAGTTATGATGTCTTTTCAATTGCTAATATATTTGTATTCAATACAAAATATGCTAATCATACAAATCTAACATTCTTAAATATATATAGTATTATTTGAAAATACGACGAGACGTAATTTTGAATTCAATGGGCGCTATCAAATTGGACATTTGAAGAAACTCAAAATAAATTACTTTAAAACGATATAATTGAATATTTCTGTGACAAAACATATTAGATAAAGCCAATCACATCAAGTTTCACCAATTGTGTACCTACTTTGTATTTTTTTCCTTTACCAATTGCAAACCTGCCATCGAAACTATCGTTTTACGTTCTATTCATTTATATTTCTTTAAAAAGTAATACAAAATCAACAACATGTTTATATTACATATAAAAATATTTAATAGTAGGTACTTGTATTACAAAAAAAAATGTTTTCAATTTAATGTAATTTCGATATATATATTGCGTAAGCTTCGGAAATTAACAATACAAATCAATCAAATTTATCTCGCAAAATCATCTCCGTAATGATGATTTTTAAATGATTTTATCTTTGATAAGTATTGCTGATATAATCATCACGAACTTTCCGCAGATATAATAGAATGCCTTTCATCCCAATTCAATCCACTTTTCAATTATTACAATAGATATATAAATATATTATTCTTAATACCGGTCCATAATTTTTTTGATGGAATATTTTTATACAAAACTATCGTGGTTTCAGCTAATACAATATCAGACAGATAACTTGATAAATATTATTATCGTCTGGATCGAAAGTTCGTGTCAGTTTAAACTTTAAATAACGGATAGAGATAATGTAACCTATACCCGAATCATTCTTTTAAATAAGACTACTGTATATTTCATAATAGATATACTTATATAGTCTATACTCTACCCAGGGGTAGTCAACCAGGTCCCTGCCGGCCACTAGTGGGCGTTCAAGCTTTCATGGTGGGCGGTAGGGGTTTTAAAAAAAAATCATTATGCTTTCATAAAATTCCCCGTGACAATTTAAATTACAGAAAATATACCATTTGTATCGCCCTCGCATAAGTTTAGTTCAAGTTACGTAAGTGAAATTATAAATAAAATGTTTAAATAAAAAGATGGATTTAACTACAGTAAGTTATTTTACAAAAAAATATTCTGCCTAAGCGAAAGTCTGACATAAAGTATTTTGGTAAGTGATTATTATTATACGCTTTAACTTGCGGTAACTCTGCTTTATAAATTTTATAAAGTGAAGTTACGTCTATACTTTATAAACCTCCATTACTGTGGAACCGGTGGGCGGTTAGAAAATTTTACTACTAACAGAGATACAAAAGTGGGTGGTAGGTATAAAAAGGTTGACCACCCCTGCTCTACACTAATAAATCAAATTTAAGTGTTATGTCAGTCAGCGTTTTAACTATTTGCATTAAGTTGTATTAACACATTTTTGTTTTTACGAGAAATGAGTGTTAGCCACTTGCTTAACCCATTAGGGGCATACTTTGGTCCAAATATATATTGAAAAATAACATTTTCCAGACCCGGGATTTGAACCTGGACCCACGCCAATATAAACGGACACAGTAACAGCTCGGCCATCGTGGGGGCAACCATTAAACCCAAGAACAAATATGGTTTTTTGTATATCCTTTATAACCCAAAAACTATTAATTTGATATAACTGAAACCTCCACAGATTATATATTATGCTATTGCAATCAATTTAGTGGAGTTTCATCATAATATGTTTAAAGCATCCGATGTTACAAGATAAAACTTCTCAAAAATAACGCGCTTGCAACAATTCGTCAGGAGAATGTAAAATGGTCACATAACAGCGGTAGCGTAGTGAAGTGAGGTGCAGGTTGAAGGGCACATACTAATATCCAACTGCTATAATATAAATAGGTGGATAAATTACATTCAAATCGAAATCTATCTATTACTTCATTCTTCCTGTATATATATATCTAGATATGCTTTTTATTTCCGTATCTTAATAGAAAGAAGTGGCGGACTAACGCTCATTCTAGAATATATGTCTATCAAGATATAAGTGGAATAAAGACATGTAAACCGACATATTATTACGCCTTAGTAAGTACCTATGTGAGTAAAAAATTTCTCTACCTACTAAATCAATATGAGGTAAGTATCTAATAGGTATTATTACTAATTCTATTTTGGCAAGTACACTTCGTTTTCAATAGTATTGTATTTCCTACATGATAATAATTATATGAGTATCGTTTCGTTATAATTGAAAAAAATATCAATAAAGTATTAAACCATGTTGTTAGTTGATATATTTGAATTAGCGAACGCATTGGGACAAGGAATCAAGAACACAACAGGCGTCAGCTTCATGATCAGGGAATAATAATTACAAGATAAAAAGAACTTTTTATATAAAACGTTTTTAAATTCTGTTGAACCATATAAACTTGACTTGACTAGCTTAAACGCTCAAAAAAATATGTACTTAACATATCATATTGATTTCCATAGTAACGCACGTATATATAAATCATTTAGTTGCTAGGACCCCAGACCCCCAGCAACCAATAATGGTGTCGAAATAACTTTTCATACAAAACAGAATTAACTGAAAATGAATTCAATTCTACTCAAAGATGGCTAAAAGTATTAAAAAAATGCATTGGCATCGTGTTTTGATAATATTCTAAAAGTTTCAAATGTTTAGCTAGTCGGGAAGTTGGTTAAAAATCGATTGCAATATTTGTACCGGACAAAGAACGACCGGACAAATAAGAATACGAGCTAAGAAAAACGTTGTAAAAATGCGTTGAAGATTGATTGGCTTATTCATGTCTTTTCTGTATTAAGATGGGAAAACTCAACATAAGTTTTGCGCTCCGAAACAAACCAAGAAAGCCCTTACTATATTGGTGATAAGAATGGTAGTTAGTCAGTCTCCCAAACCATTAAACCATACTTGTTAATCTGAAAGATACACAAACATTCTTTGCGTTGATGTTATTAGCCTAAAACTATCATTATTAATTAATTGAATTATCGCGTATTATCAGCCGACTGATATTTAAATTTAATGTATGAAAAGTTATTAATTTAACTTAAGTAACTGTAAGTTCTATAGTTACCAATTAAACTATATTGACATCTTTCTAGATCTGCTACCAAATTTTTAATAGGTACACACAGGTATTTTAGTGAGTTCTTTTTTATTTTTATTATAGTCAAAGCGTTTATATAGTATGTAATTTGAAATTCTCTTGAATGGACCATGAATCTATATTTGTGTATTTGATTGAAAAATATATATGAAGCCTTTCTTCTCAATCACAACTTTTTTTTATATGTCGCTAAATCTATAAATAAATGCGCGGTCCAATTAATCATACGCGCACTGAGCATGGCAATGGACAGCGCATCGTTTATTATTATATTTCATCCGTAATGGATTGTTATTTCGATGTGGCTGATTTGCATTTTAATACCACATATGGATAACGAGAACAAACCATTCACAGACAATGTTGTGCAGTTGCTGGGAAAATAATATTACACATTCAAAGTGATGGCGATTATACATGACGCCATTAGAAATATGTTAATTTGTGCTCGGAAGAACTATAAAGCTTAAATTCTAAGTTAAAAGCCTCGTAGATTCTGTGATAATATGACTGGTTACGTTAAGTACATGGTGTTATTTATGAATTATAACGAATATCGGTAGATCTTTGATTTTTCTATATTAATTCTTCAGATAATAAAAACAATATGTTAAGTAAATGGCATTGATCATGTTTTTGGTCTGGGATATTTCTTCATAATTATGTCGTTTAGATCGGTTATGCGACTTTATGATTAAAATTATCTCATATAGTCATTTTGTATAGCATTTTTTGATTACTGAATAATATAATATAATATACGCAACAATATATTATATATATATATGCGGTGACTATGCGGCGTTTATCATATATGCCAGTCTTTTATTTTAGGTCTTTAGGACGATGTTGTTTATATTCATTTTATTTTCAAAAACCCACATTTGCTCTTTCCCATAGAATTCTAAGTACCGCTAGTTAATTTCGACACAATTAGAAGGACACGCATATCGCATAGCGTAGAAGTTGGAGCACATGGGTACGGATCCCAGAAGGCGCGGGTTCGAATCCCGCTGTGTGGTGTTGACGAACATACATCGCATTTAAATAACTTAAAAATAATAATAGATGATGCAATCTATTTTTTATCTTATGAATGTTTTTCAGACTTGCTCTAATTTTCTTCTAAAAAATACATTAATTGTTTTCATCTAGGTATATTAATACACATTTAACAGTATCCACATAATATAATATTTTTAGCACCTTCTTCTTCTTATGATATCTTTAATTGGAGGTAAGCTACCATCAGGGCGATCTCTGCTTTATCGTCTACTAATTTGAAGAGTTCGTTCTCACATCAAAACTCATCTCGCCTACAACGTGTCGAATACGTCGATGTGACGTCATCGTTATACACAAAACACACGCTGCCAAATAGATCTCCGCAGATTGGTTGAATGCGACTGTTGAAAAAAACATCTGCTGTTGCAATCGACAAGTCACACGCTTCTCGGGCTGCGAGTCGAAAACGCCAGGACGCATACAAACACCTAGAATTGGTCATTCCTAGTCAGGCTCGCCGATCGCCGCATTCAAATATCTATACGTTTCGAAAGTTACGTGCGACTGTCGCTAGATAGATCTGCGCGGTCTTCATATGCAACACCGGATCGACGTTCTTGGAAGGTTTGATTTATGGCTGTGCGGCAGACGAGGCGAATTTAAATGTGAGAACCGGCTAAGGGTTGGATTAGGTTAGGATTAGTACAATATAGGCACGTGAATGAAAAAAAAATGAGAATATCATAATAGTTAAATCATTGTAAATTGTGTACATACCTCCTTTTAGCCAATCTTGGAAATATTCCCATTTAGTAGTATTTTACAACGTTTTTATTAGGTCGTATTCTTATTTGTCCGGTGGTTGTTTGTCCGGTACAAATCTTGCAATCGATTTTTAATTAACTTCCCGACCAGCTAAACATTTGAAACTTTTAGAATATATCAGAACACGATGCCAATGCATTTTTAATACTTTTAGCCATCTTTAAGTAGAATTAAATTCATTTTCAGTTAATTCTGTTTTGTATGAAAAGTTATTTCGGAAAAAATCCGTAATCCAATCCACTATTATTGGTTGCTAGGAAATTATTAATATATACGTGCGTTACTATGGAAATCAATATGAGTGCCAAAATGACATTTCAGTATTATTTCTATCAAATACAATTTTTTTTGATCGTTTAAGCTAGTCAAGTCAAGTTTATGTGATTCAACAGAAAATTTAAAAACGTTTTATATAAAAAGTTCTTTTTATCTTGTAATTATTATAATATTTATTTCAAAGATACGATTAACCTCACTTTTCTGGTGTATAGATACTTACATATGCCTACGTACCTAGTTAAGATAAGGACGAGCGTTGACTGGATGACAGAAAAACAGCACGCGTGTTTACAGTGTAGGTACATAAAGAGGATTCTGACAGAAAGGGCCATTTGTTTGAAATGTGAAAGTACATGTGCTGAGGCTAAACATATGTGGGTAATAATAAAATTGTTAAAAACGTCATAATTCTCTTTAAATATGACTCTAACAAAAACTTAGCACTGGGGCGAATATAAGCGAATCGTGCAAGAAATTTGATAAAAATAATGAGGAGCATGACAGAAAAAGAAGAATGGTTATTTTTACAATACAGCAGCAAGTAAAAATGCGAACAAAGAATGACAATGCAATATGAATTGACTGCCAGCTGAATATTACGTAGGTACCGTAGATATAATTTCAAAAGCAAAATTGAAAATCATCTATTAGATTCACACCTACCTTTTACGGAAGCAAACATTGTTGATAAGTAAAAGGATTTCAAGTGGTAACATTGTATTGCATTACTATAGAAAACCAGAGTATTATAATAGTTATATCATAAAACAGTCATAAAAGCGGTCGTTTTCATCTAAAATCAGTGATTGCGATGACTTTTATAATACATAAGTTAGCGAAGCACTAATATTGCCAGACATTTCGTCACCTCCCTTAATATGCAAAATATTATAATTGCAATTCAATATACCTGGTATCGCTTGTGTGGCGCGAACAAAATATTTATGACAAATACTTAACCATAACTATGTCAGTAAGTACTTGCTGTGTTTCTATTTTGGCACAGAACCGCAAAATTGTAAATTAATAAACGCCAATAGATTAATCATCAGCATGGTGTGGTATTTTTCGTCGTAAAGGACTAGTTGAAAATATTTTTTTGTCGTTTCTCTATCGAAACTGTGTGACCAAGGTTGTATTTTGACACAATGACCTAAGTATTAACGAGCATTACATTATTACAAATCACACCAAATAACTGATGTGATTATGGTCTACGTGAATAATGCCAGTTCTGATTGCACAATTATCTATTATCAAACTTAGCCGAAATACTTGCAGTAAGTGAATAAGTATATTTTTAGTTTTAACTCTTTATATCTATTTTCTTACTTGGTAGATAGTGATACATACTTTTTGTACCAACCATTTCGACAATGAACATGTTAGTTTTTTTTTTAAATTGTGAATTTAAAAATGTTGTATCGTCGTCGTCCCAAAAAAGGTAAATCTAGACCTTCATTCGTTGTGATCTATTTGTTAACATGACGCACACCGAACGACGGAGATAATTTTATAAGTAAGTATAATAAAGAATTTCTTCCATGCAAGTAAAAATTCTACTTCGGACACACATAACCAACTTAAAAGCCTTTTAATTTTAACTATGTATCAATGTTTAAATAATCAATAAAAAATGTAATATTTTTAATGCCAAAGAATATTGTTTCTGGTGTATCATTGCCACAATACATAAACCTTCAATACTAATCGTGGATTACAATTTTTTTTATGAATAATCGTTATCTGGATATATAATAACCTAAAAATGTATTTCACGCCATACATTTTTTTAGGACGTCAAAATCTTACCAATATTCAACTTCCTACCTTGGATATGATCACAAATACATTTAAATTATATGCCTGCATAAAATTAAATATCAACAATAAATTTAAATAAACAAAAATTTTGGTGGATTGCAAGTTTTATAGAAACGAGTTTTTTATTATTTAAAAAAAGTGTATTACGTAAGTACCATAAAATAAATATTTAGTTTATCCATATATTTAAATGCTGTATAATTTTCTGTTTTAGATTTAATTTGATATGATAGTAAGTCTAAGACGAGAATACTGCCACGTAAAATCACTGGGGATTTTTAAGTCAAGTTATTAATGGTTTAATTTCTGCCAAATGTCAGGTCCCTACCTGTGATGACCATCCCAATGTCAACAATAAAATATATTTCAGTCCTTGATTAATAATGCTCAATACAATGGCACCAATATTGCAACGCTTGGACAAGCGAGAAAACTTCGCATATAGCTTTGAAATTTCATGTGCAGATAAGAGTCTGATAGTATGTAACTATAATGTTACTTAAATTAATATATTATATGGGTCTCATAGCCACCAATACTGTATATCCATATTATATTAATTGCATTAATTTGGTTATTTAGAATTACTCATATCGATATAATAATAATTGTAGTAGGCACAGAACACGTCAGTTTGTGTTCCTCGATGTAATAACAATAATATGTAATAAACAGTCAACTCTCAGCAAATATTTACAAAATGAAATTTAGTTCAATGTTGAATTAGATTATAAAAGTCACTATTTTTACGATGTCCTCTATTCTGAAACATATTCAAAATCTAAATAAAAAGAAATTATTACACCAAAAATTCACTGATATTAAAATAATATAATAAATAATAATTGCGAATATCTCAAAATATGACCCCTGGAATAAATTTCTGCGGCTCAGCAAGATTTTATTATAATAATACGTCGAAGACTGAATCTGATTATATATAATATAAGTAGTAGGAGCGGAATGCAGAAACATTTGTCATAACTAAAATTTCCTTAGCAGAAAACACTATGCAGAAACATTGTCCTTAGTTACGATCATTTCTATTGAAAATAATACCATATTTAAAAATTCTCTTTCCTATAGTTTAGGTAAATTATTTTATAATTGTTAAACGTTGACAAAAATATGACAACTGCATTTTATAAATGCAATAACTATAAATACATATTAATATTTAATTATAATACTCTTATGTTTCCGTAATAATTCATTATACGTGATTCCACTGGCACCGCTAGATATTTTTTTAACATGGTAATACTCGCGTCAAGTGTCATTCTATCATCTGGCATCTTGTATTTCTGCGGGCTGGCGTATAAAAGTAAAATAATATTCTGCAAGTACATGCCAAACGAATTAACACTATCAATATCCATATTGAGATGCATTGTTAAATGAATTTAAGTGTATGGACTGTTTTATAGACACGCGAATTTATTTTGACAGCAGCTGTCAGTGGTAAATGGTAATGCATAAGGGGACGTGTTCATAACAAAAGTAGTATATGGTTAAGGATTCTTTAACTCTATACTCAGTATAGTCTATAGTTAAGTCATGCTTTTCGGCAACTTAGGGCTATAAGTACCCATATAAATGCGGCCCAGAAAGTTTTTGATATTTAATTCGGGCCCCGTGAAAAGATGGGCTTCTCATCACCGTCGTATACTGTCTTTAAGAGAAATACATTGAACATTATATATTATGTTATATAAATATTATGCCAATGTTTATTAAAGACCATCGAGTATTCACCGAAATATTTTATAGAAGTTTAAAATTTTAATTATTATTTTTCTACGTGGTTTTGCATCAATAAATTTTAATATACTTAACATGTATGTCATAATATTAACATAATATGCAGGATATACTTATATTATGTATATAAGTAGCATTTTATTATACGTACGAAACAAGTTTCATTAAATTGTCCACTGTAGAAAAAATATAATATAACGTTAAATACCGCAGAGATGGTATCTATATTTTTTTTTACATATATGACAAAGTTCTCATATGTTACTAGTATAACAAGTCCGTTTTATACATCCACGATTGTCTGTAAAAAAGCTGAAATTTTCATGGTCACCGGGAAAAGGATCCAATTATAATTCAACCAGAGCTTCTCATGCCCATAACTTTACTGGTTAATGCGTCGAATGTGCTATTATTCATTTGTGTTATGACCAGAGCTTGAAATTGAAGATAAGTACATTCGATATGTCCAATGGAACGTTACATTTTTCTCGTAATACATTTTTGCTAATAATGCCGTGTCAAATACATGACAGATAAAGATAGATGTGCATTATTTAGAATATTTCAACAAAATTGGTACCGATTATTAAAATTTCGTTGACGTTGCATTAATTTTATATCTGCAAACTAAAGTTTATACTATAATATAGTGGTAAAAAGTACCTGAAGGAAGGCGGCTCTCGTGGTGCAGTCCATAAGACCATAAGACCTGGGAGTTCCGTGTTTGATTCCCGGTGAGGTCACAATATATTTATGTGATTTTCTCAAAGTTTGTGATTGTTTCACTTCAATTACTAAATACACTACTGTCATTAGGCCTTTTTCTCTTATAGTGTTAAAAGGACATAATATTATATACTTTTTTTTAATAAGAAATTATAAATTATAGAAGACGGCTTAAATCATAGGACTTGAATTTCAATTTTGTTATTATTATATTATTTATTTTTTATTTATATTTATATAATATAATATTATTATATTATACATTATTTATTTATATTATACTGTTAAAATTATAGGATAAATAATTACCGACAGCATCAGAGCATGCCATGATATGACTGATTCTGACGACGTGCGTATTTTTTTACAAAACATATTATTTATATGTATATATATTTTGGATGTGTGAATTACCTACTCCAAATTCATTGAAGTCTGCCTTGCCAGAGTTTTCATAGTATTAGTGTATACGATATAATATCGTCTGGGTAAGAAAACTACAATCAATTATTTATAATACGTACCTATAAACAGATGCCATTGACGATATGAAAATTGAATAATGTTCGTAGATAAAATATTATTTTAATATAAGTTAATAATAAAATAAAAATCATTTTTTTAATTTAGACTTTACATAACCCCCAATATAGTATTATACTCTTCGCCACTGCCATATTCTCTTGGTGAAGAAGGAAATATAATTTTAAAAAGTAAACGTAGGTATTGCATAAAGCTATAAACAACATTTTTTCTTCGTATGCCGAAACTAAAAAGTGTAAGAGAACCAAAACTGACATATACTCTTAGCGTATTCAGTCGCCTGAATATATATTTGAACAGTGACCTCCCGTCGCAACTAAGCGATCGGTGTTAAAATAATATGTGCTGCCAGTACTCACATATACATACTAAATAAGCACCAAGTTACCCCAGGAGAGTAGCATTATGTTAGATCAGGGACCGGCAAACCGCGGCTCGCGAGCCACATGCGGCTCTTTGGATATTAGTGTGCGGCTCTTTGCCAAATTTCCATTGCAAAAGTCGACAATAATTTTTCAAAGTGTTATGGACCTCCAAACTTGTAGGTCTTGCCACCAAAATTGGAGATTTATACTTAGAGAAAGAAAAATGCATTTTAAGTTCACAACACAAGTGGAGCGTTCTAAAATATCTACATAAGGTAGATACCACTATTTTTAATACATGTAATAGCTTCCGAACTCATATTCGAGTCTACATAAAACGTATGTAAACAATCATTTTCAAAAATGAACAATATAAATAGCATTTAGAGAAGCCTAAAAATCGATAAGAATTTGGAGTCGCGCCTGAAATTAAAAACTAAAAGTTACATACCAAACATACAGAAACTCTGCAAAGAAATGCATAGCAGGTCATTGCTCACATTATTTTTAAGGAATGCGAGAAAATTGTAAGTATGTAATTCATATTCAGTAAAAATTATAAGTATTTATAATTTCAACAATAAAAACATATATTTACTTTAGTTTTATTCGGGAAATCTTCTTCGCCTAATAAGTAAACAATTATAAAAAGTAATTAATTCATTTAAATAAATCATATTTATAAAAATATACGTACGGCTCTCGATTTTTTTTTGACCGTTGTGCCACTCATATTTGGCTCCTTTGGTCCAAGAGTTTGCCGACCCCTGTGTTAGATGAACAAGAGGTGACTCCTTAGCATAACGCGTAAGTCGTATCTAAGTACACCCGATCCTCTTTTTGCACGGTTTAAAAAAAGTACAGATTATTTTTTATTTAAACTATTTTTTTTTGCTTTAATACGGTTTTAAAAAAACTAAAAAGAATACAAATACGTATTTATGTACATATTTATCAAACAATTGCGTTGTAATGGACCGCACACCACTGGTGCATACATAGTAATATGTTGTCACCAGATGTCGCCCGGACATACATACGTAAATACAATGCGCCACTAGTCAGTCACTTCGGATTCGATACGAGAGACCCGCCGCGTGCTTCGGCGTTCATTAAATATTTCCAACGATGAGAGTTATTTTTCGCCAGTGAAAACCAGCAGTAAGCGGACATATTTATTGACAAGTAGCGACACTGAGTGAATGTATTTCTCTATGCTAAATGTAATTGAAATCTAAAACTATGTATTTTATGTATACATCTTTTAAATAAATTCGATTTATTTTTGAGTTCAAGAATTTCGTATTTTGAGTTGATTTTATGTAATGGAACCTATCTACCATTTTTGTATGGGCACCTTATCTTTTTTTACACGGTTTTGTTTTGTATGGTAGTCTTTGGAATGTATCCCCCGTGCAAAAGGAGGATCGGTGTAGTAGAATTGATTAAATTTGTGAATAGTATAATGATCTATGCAAGGCTTTCGATCAATTCTGACTGTTGATCTAAAAAATATTATATCACTCGTAGAGTAACAGTTGGGGTGGGTTCTCCACTTCTCCACTCATTGTCCCCATTTGGTATATCCTCGTTAATCGCTCAAGCATTCTGAGACATGCTATCCAATAATCATAGCTTAGGTCTCCCAGCACTCCACCGACGAGACAGCTTCACATCAAAAACTTTCCGATTTAAAGAAAATGTTAAATGAATTATTATTATTCTGATGTTTTAGGTATAGTTGATCTGTTGTCGATTATTGCCTGCGATCAATGAAAGTCATATTAAAGTCCCACTTCACGCACTGATTTTCATCTCTATTCGATATAGGTACTTACTGTAAAGAATGTGGTTTGGCCGGATAGGTAATTATGATGCGCTTGGTGCAATTATTATCAAAACACTTGTACCTACTGCGAATTATATAGTAAGTCAGTCTTGTTATTCAGAACTACTCTACGCATCGCCGCTTTAAGAGGCTCGTTTCAAGCTATTTTGCATACCTTATCATGTTGCACTATACAAACAGGCAGATGCAACCGATCTAAACGATATCTCGTTCGATTTTAAGTTTCTCACGACAACGTAACACGCTATTGGCTATACTGTAAGAAGCTAGAACGTTTGTGAAATTAGAATTCTTCCAAAGACGTTGAAGAGCCCTTGTAGTCTAATGCATAAGACACTGGCTTCTTCGTCAGATTCCTGATGAGGTCACAGTACATTAACAATGTGACTTTCTTAAAGTCTGAATGTTTTTGTGATCATTTCACCGCTACCACTATAATACGTGGTGAGTTAAGGAGCTTGAAGACTGATTTTTGACGCACCGTGTTAAAAAATTAATAAAAACATAATTTTAATTAATAAAAATACCAATGAACCTCTTTCTTATAATTACAACAGGTGTAACTAAAAACATTAATCTATTATTGAATATGACAATGATGACATATTATAATAGTAGATGTTTTTTTTAGTTCAAGTTCGTATTTGTTTGAGTAGTTATATTATAGGCCTCTTTGATGTTAGTTGCAAGCATTTTTTATTACTAGTTAGTTATGCTTTTGCTATAATTTAATAATTGTATGACTGGTTTGACCTATTTTGAGAGTATCCTTTTTTATATATGTATTTTTTTATTTGAAACAAACTGTAACATTTTGATTACAAAAATATGTTTAAATAATTATAAGATAAAAACAACTTTTTATATACCAGGTTTTTAAATTTTCTGTTGAATCATATAAACTTGACAATCCTATGTATTAATGAATACTTTTTTTTGTACTTGATAGAAATACTGAATAAATATAGAATACTGAAATGTCATTTTGACATTTCATATTGATTTCCATACTAACGTACGTATATATTAATAATTTAGTTGCTAGGACCCCCTTAGCAACCAATAATAGTGTTTTCATTTTTACGATTTTTTCCGAAATAACTTTCCATGCAAAACAGAATTAACTGAAAATGAATTCAATTCTGCTTAAAGATGGCTAAAAGTATTAAAAGAATGCATTGGCACCGTGTTCTGGTATATTCTAAAAGTTTCCTTGTCTAGCTAGTCGGGAAGTTAGTTATAAATCGATTGCAAGATTTGTACTGGATAAACAACCACCGGACAAACAAAAATACGAGCTAAGAAAAACGTTGTAAAATAAAAAATAGAATAGTGAAAAATCATTGCAATCAGCAAAGTTTCCAAATATAAATTATAATATAGTTAGCCTAACAAGATAGAAAGTAAGAAGAACATAAGTATAAAGAAATTACATAAGAAAAATGAGGAAGAATATAAAATAATTATAGACAAAAAAGTAACATTTTTTTAAATATATATCTAAGTATATACATATTATATGTGTGTTAAGAATTATTGAAATTTATACATAATATGACTGATCTAAGATAGAACAGAAAAAGAGAATAATAAGAAAGGAAAAAAAACATACATTTAAAATTCGATTAAGGTCCAAATGTATTTATAGATAGTTTGATCAAATACATCCACATAACATCAAGACCTTATTCGGAATGTTAAGTTCCTGCATTGTAAGGTCTAATTGCACCAAAACATGTATTCTTATATTATGTATATGCTTAATAGTATTTTAACCATTTACATTACCTACTGGTAATCTCCCACGCTTTTATGTTACACTCAAATATATTTATAATGAATGATTTTAAACTGACAGGTGTGGGCATTAAATTTCTTCGATTATATCAGTTCCTAAAATTCTTTTTTCTGTTACATGCATAAATGTTCAATTCATTTGCTGATATTTTTTATTCTTAGATTAAACAAGATATTTCTTCGTTCACTTTCATTTGAATATTATAACTTGGTATTTTTTTAAGCGTGCGAAAAGAAATTCGTGCTCGCGAACAATGCTCGGCTCCACTATTCGGATTTAAAATAATATCTAGTAATACGAGTCACGATAGGTCAATAAAACTCGTGAGGAATTATTATGCAAATTTTTAATTCGTTTAAAATAAAACTTATATCGTCAAACAAATGTACATTTTTTACATAATAATATATTATTCTATTTTTCATATATTACGATTTTAATGATTATTGCATTGCATTTATTTCGGTAATTAATATCGAGGATAAAATTACATAGTCTATAAAAGTCTTTAATGCATAATATAATTTACATAAATTATGTGGCATTAATTATTTTTCAACTATAATGCTTATTTTACTACGGTAATTAAATTTTCTAGGAAAACTTACAAGTTCAAACCGACTTAACAAATAATAACATTGACAAAGTGAGAATATTTTATTAATAGATATTATAATATTAAAAATAATTGTACGCATTCACTTTAAACGTGGGTGCATTAAGTATAACTTTTTCTTTAATAATATCAACTAGTTTAACAATTTAAGACATTAAAAAATACTATTGTATTGGAAACCATAAAAACGATTATTTTTTGACACATTGGTTTTCGTAAGCCAAAAAACTGTTGTGGCTTATATGTATGGTTGTATTGGCGTATGTGATTCAAAGAAAATAAAGCAGTGGAATATCGTATATTATACACTGGAGAGACCAAGTGAAGAGGTCGGCTAAACTATCTATCCACCAAAACGCTAGAAACCGTTTTCGCAAAAACGTTGGAATTTTGAAGAAACTGAAGTTTGTGCTTAAATTGTAGATAACTAACTGGAATTTTGAATATGTTTCACAAACAACTCATTATAATATAATATGTTAAATTTGAAGCATTTCTGATAATCATAATATAGCGAAAGCAAGACGAAACTTCGTTAAAAATAAAAAGGGAAAAAAACATCGATAAGGCATCAACCCTCGCAACAGTCTTCGGTTCGGTTTGGTGCTGAAACACCTCCGGAAAAAAACGTACAAGTTGCAATACACCACGATGTGTTCCGTGGTCTGTATCTCACTCGAAAATTTGAGAATTTTTCCATCCCCTTTTTCAATGCCCACATCGGACTCAGTTTATATACGCTATATTTGCATGGAAGCCTAAACACAGGAAGCTCGATCAGTAGATCCACAATTAAGAGGGAGCACATCACCAGGGATGCTAATATTAATGAACTATTTACAGATAATCTTAATTGTTTATTTGATGTTCATAGTAAGTACATCACTACTTAAATAAGTTTTTAAGTAGTCGATACGAAATTTAAAAAATATATTATATACTTATATGTTATATTTACATACATACATATGTAAGAAATTAAATTGAAAGGAATTGGTAAGTAGGTAGTTATTGGATTTTTTAGCTCTTGCCTTACAAGAATGGTTCACGCCCTTGTGTACATTACGCATTTCGATATTGTGGGCGACCCTGCCTTATTCTGGGGCAATGCTACGAGAACTATCTGCGCGCTTCAGGCCCGGCATAGTAACACGCGCAAGCGCGGCGTTGGACTAAGGTATATAGCGTGACCTTATGCTTGACCTATGCCCCGATGTTGTAGCGTAACAGGCTGAAGTAAGTAAATATATGTCCACAATAATGACAAAGAGAGACGTCGGTGTACAGTGAGTCGCTGTCTCTTCTTTATTACGAAAACGTAAACAAAACGAACGACAATAATAAACGACAAAAAATAATAGATTTATAAGGTGCGTGAAGATCCCTGGCACTGATTAATGTAAATATCCAATGATAAAAATCACTCAAAATGACCCATCAACTTTTACTGTGTTAGGTAGCATGTAAAAAAATACAAAGTGAATTTTATGGCATTTAATTAATCTGCGTAAACAAATTGGCATACTTACGTATTTTTTAGTGAATATTTTTTTATATTTATGACAGGTTTGAAAATTCCCTTTCGTAATAATATTTAACCTTTGCGAAAAGCCTATACTGAGTACTAAAATTACTATAAACACCTAATAACAGTGGCGAAGGGTAGAGGTAGGCTGTTAAATTCCATCATAAATAGTGCACACAAAACTTTGTCAGTCATACGTATTTGTTTTCATTGAAATGAGACTACAATAATTTACAGATGGTGTTGGCTAGTTTTTAAAATTCAGTTAAACTCTGCGAATATCAAGCCATGATATACCTATAGTCAAGAAATACTCGCCTAGCTA
This sequence comes from Rhyacophila brunnea, assembly GCF_057557595.1. Lineage (NCBI taxonomy): Eukaryota > Metazoa > Arthropoda > Insecta > Trichoptera > Rhyacophilidae > Rhyacophila > Rhyacophila brunnea. The sequence goes on from NW_028233350.1 coordinate 24,452,190, forward strand.
TTAAATATCTAAAATTATACAATTAAATCATACTCGTACATAACTGGATATTTTAGGTATATACAGAAGAATATTTTAAATATATTATTGTTTGGAATAGCCAGACCTTATTGAATTTAAAAAATGAACCAACAATATATGACGTGTAATATTATAGTAGTAATATTTAGTAACGAAAATAAATAAGTATGAATGAAAAAGTGTGCACAATTTTCTCGTATCGCCCAAAGTATACCAAAACTATTATGGTTTGGTTAGGCAGAGCTTAATTGATTTTTAACAACCAACTAACACCATCTGTAAATTGTCGTTTTAGTTCAATAAAAACAAATACCCACGAATTATGAGATAGTAATAGAGTTCTATTGCAAGGTTTTTACACAATGTTGGAACTTTCTGATGCAGTAAGCGCCTCATACTTTTAAAGAAAACCGCCACTTAAGTTTCATAATAATAATAATAATAAGATTTGTGATAAAACATCTGAGGCCCGATTTATTCCTAAAATATTGATTATTGAATAATGTATTATGCTATAACTGGGCTCACAGAAATTGCTTTCCGAAAAAATCATAGTAGATACATAATAATTATAATGTAATAAACGAACGTACTTCCGGTAAGATTGCACTCTCATATTTATACATAACCTGTATTTTATTTTAAGGAAAGAAATAAATATTCGCTCGACATTTTCGTTCGGGCATAGTGCTCACCTCCAGCGTTCGCGTACATGTCAAGGAAGGTCACCCAATCGGCGTAATTCACTGCATCTTTCTTCTTGTCGCTTTTAGAAAATTGCTCTGAGTTCTGCCGAACGTTTAAGAAGCATCGGAATGCGAATTTATTGCGCGCCAATGTCTACCTACTCATTCGCCGGGAGAATCGCGAGAGGTATTCTACTACAGTCTATCTATTTACTTAAGTATACAAATCCTAATATCGCGTTTACACGCGCACGGATTTACTGCTGACAGTACGTATTATTGCGGCCATAATAAGAAAATTACAAGATAAAAAGAACTTTTTATATATAACGTTTTTAAATTTTCTGTTCAATTATTATGCTCAATATGCTCAAACTTGTACTTGATATTAAGTAAATAAAAAACAAACGAACAAACAAATATAGAATACTGAAATGTCATTTTGACATTTCATTTTGATTTCCATAGTAACGCACGTATATATTAATAATTTAGTTGCTAGGACCACTCCCTTAGCAACCACTAATACTTTTTAATTTTTTACGGATTTTTCTGAAATAACTTTCCATACAAAACAGAATTAACAAAAAATGAATTCAGTTCTCCTTAAAGATGGCTAAAAGTATTAAAAGAATGCATTGGCATTGTGTTCTGATATATTCTAAAAGTTTCAAATGTCTATCTAGTCGGGAACTTAGCTAAAAATCGATAGCAAGATTTGTACTGGACAAACAACCACCGGACAAACAATATTACGAGATAAAAACGTTGTAATAAAAAACGTTGTAAAATGCACTTGTAAACCTGTATTATCATAAAAGTTTTTCATGCATGAATCAAAAAAGTTCGGAAGCTTCTGAATTTTCACTCGACAGTTGGTTTGTTCAATATATGTGTCGGCGCACTACAAAGTGAAACAAACTACACCGCGTAGAGACTCATGTGTGAGGTTAATCAATGTTCACTACCTGTCAAATAGTACTATAAAATGACAGCATCGCGTCTCGCTTACTCTTGAAGAATGAGATTGGCGAGGCAGTCAGCACTTTAACGTGTAAACAGTTATTATCTCGATAGTTTAAAATCAACACTATTGCTGCAAGTAAATCCATGCACGTGTACAGGCACTATTCATATACAATTAGAATGTCGAGAACTAAGAAACTATTGGACGAATATTTATAAAACTTCCAAAATCTTAAAGGCTACATTGTTAGTCAGTTAACTTTGAGTAGACTTTCATTTCAATATCTCAAACGAAATTTCTTCAAAACAACGTAGGTACTTCTTAAAAAATATCAAGAAATAATTGTATAGAATAAAAAAAATATTTATATTGAATAATATACCAAGTGATAGATACATTTTATAAATGATTATCATGAATTAGCACCAACTATTAGTAAATGTTTTTTCTTGAGCAGAAAAAAATAATACGTCCATTATTTCAGATTGATAAATGACGTGAAATATGCGTGCCTGCTAAAACTATAAAAATAAATATAGTAGTGTAAGTGGGGGGTGGATTGGATTATACATAATATGAGGGACGCAGTATGTAGTGTACACAAAAGGTTATATTGTCAGCCCTGAAAGTGGTCGTGGCACCCACTCATCTAGGTTTCGCATGGATAAAATGAAAAGCGCTTTCGTAAGCGTAATTCGTCTACCTGAAACGATAGTCTACACTCTACACATTTAATCATGGTACCAGCCCCGGAAAAGCTCGCGGATCCCACTTCGCACCCTCCTAACATGGTATTTGAAAAATATGGCTTGCGCGCACTCACTTTCATACACGTACTATTATGATAATATAGTTTCCTTTTCAATAATTTCAAAAAAACAAATCGACGACTAAGTCTAATAGGTATCAAAGTATTTTATAATTATAATTTTCTACAAACGTAGGATTATATCGATCTTTTAATTAGTAAAATCTAAAAAGATGTTGACACCCACTTATATGTATGAAAACCCCCTTCAATACCGATAATAATTTATAATTACATGTAAAAAATGATTTTAAAAGATACTGAGGTTGCCTTTCGTCAGTTATATGACAAATAATTTTGAGTCCATCACGTTATATCACAACGCGTCAAAATACTGTTTATTGATCTGACATAAATACAATTTCACATTGTATACATATCTACTAATAAGACAGTATAGAATTATGTATAACTACGAATCATAACAACGCTTAGTTGTTTTATTATAATGCGAATTAAATTATAAAATGTATATTTTTATAATATTAATATAGGTAATACAGCCACTAAAACGTTTAACCAATTTAATTTTGGTACAAGGCAACACTGAGCACGTTTTTATGTTGATAATAATTGAAACTAGTTCGAAAATTTAACATTTAATTTGCAAAAAAAAAAAAACTTGTTGAATATCTGCGTAATTGATATGTCAGGCTATTCTGTTATCTAGGGCAGTAATACCCAACCTTTTTGAGGTCAAGACTCAAGAGCATATTTTAGCGGGCGGCAAAAGCTCTTTCAACAATGACTAGCTTTAATCTAATTGATCACTTAATTTACTAGAATAATACTGGTATTTATAATGTTCAAATTTATAATAATTATACATATATGCATAACTAATTAATTAATCAACTAATAACTTTTATACAGCAGGAATCGCAGATGATTGTAAAAACTTAAAAAGGTGAAGGTTGTAGATATTATGTTAAATCAATTGATGTTCTATTTTTTAAGTTTGTCAGAGTGCACAATATCATACGAGCGGCTTACGCGTCGGGTTATAATATCGTGGGTCCCAGATTCGAATCATGGATCTGGCAAATAAATACCCATATTGTTTTTCAAGTTGTGTTTGGAGTCCGAGTATGGACCTAATAGGTTGAGCGAGTGGCTAACGTCTATTTCTCGTAAAACCAAAAATCTTTTAATACAAACCTTCACTCTATGAACGCCCATGTGATCATATTAGACTCGGAGATAGTTAAAAGAAAGAAAAAAATATTTATATTCACGTGATATCATTTCACGCATATACTATAAGAAAAATTATTGCATAAGCGAGAACAGACTTAATCTTGTATATACTCGTATATCATAATATTTTCCACGTCTGCTGTATCAGCTTTTAATCTGTCATATTATTTTATTGTCAAAAGTCATAAATTTTGCACTGAAGGTTGTTCGATAGTATTGTAATGATCATTCAATAATATAATATATCAATTTATTGCTCAAACTAGTAATATTAACCTACTCTTATTTAACAACTGGATATCAATGTAACTACTCCATTTAAATCTTGTTATGGCAGTACTAGGTTAATTATTGTTGTTTGTGAATTATACATCTATTTTTGATGATGGCTCTTAAGGCAAGTTGATAAACCTGTGTCAAAAAATAATATCATAGTATTAAATGTGTATTTATTTTAGGTTTATCCATATAGAAACACTCATTAAATTATTATAATACTATCAACTCAATCGACTAAATAAATATTATTGTAATTACCTACGTATGATTTGTCTATTAGTAGATTATATACATATATTATATACAGTAATATATATATATATATATATGTGTGTGTGTGACTGTAATTATTGAATATTGGATTTAAATAAAAATAAATAAGGGGTTAGGTATTTGTATTATCTAAACTCTCCATATCGGATATGTCGGTATATGGTCGGATATGTCAATGGTCGGATTTGAGACTTGGAGCCCATAAAATTCAAATACCAACGTACTTCGTAAAAATAACAACGTATCTTCCATATCCAATTTTTATTGAACATAGTTAATATTAGTGTTTTATTTTTTGTGAGGTAAATAATATGCTCATTTGATGTTAGTTGCAGGGACTTTGTTATGCTTTGGGTACTATTTTATATTCAATTTGTGAGAAATACGCATTTTTTTAAATTTCGGTATAATAGTTGAATAATCGTATTACTGATTTTGAGGCCCACTTAAATCTTTTGAGGAATCGATTGCGCCATCTGCGTCAAACAAAATCGCTACTCAATAAAGTAGATATGGCATATCAAACATAGAACTTAAGTGAAATGTTATCAGATGATTATAATGTGAATAAAAAAAAAACGAAATGGCATTTTGCAGCTTTCAAACAGTTCTGTAATAACCTTCAAAATCAACTCTCAAATTAAACTATTTGCTGGGTCACGAGTTTCAAAATGATTAGATAAATACATACTTTAAAGTCTATTATTATATACGTTTGGTTGAATTTATGGTTGACACAATTAAATTTCAAAATGAATTTTGCATTGGGACCCAAAATGTCGATCCTTTTAATCTAGAGCAGCTAATCATTAAATGCAGATTTATGAGTTTTGACATTACCAAGTTAGTGTAAAGTTACAGTACCTAAATGCATTTACTGTGGCATATTATTAGATTTTTGATGCCACAATAATAATGCAATAGTCCACTCAAAGACCTATATCCCGCATCAGGAGCGGTTGTAAAAATATACAGCGACTGCAATAATTGTATTTGAATATTTTGGCCCACGGTGGCCGAGTGGCTTACGCGTCGGTTTATAATGTCGTGGGTCCCGGGTTCGAATCATGGGTCTGGCAAATATACATATTGTTTTTCAATTTGTATTTTGAGTCGGAATATGGACCTAATAGGTTGATCAAGTAGCTAACATCAATTTTTCGTCAAACCTCAACTCTGTGGAGGTCCATATAATAATATGATGTTAATAGAATCGGATATGGCCAAAAGAAAAATACTTTGGTAAAAGGCATAACATTATTGTCATCTATATTTTGACCGCTTCCTAAGATTTTTTTCACATAACATAGATTTTCTATTGTATTAATAAATATACATTTTTTTATAAATTCATTTTATCAACATTATTTTATAAATAATATGTAGGGACGTTTCGTTACCTTTAAAAAAATCTTTACGACAGTTTAATTGAAAAAACTTTTATTGTCAAACATCGTAAAATGCTTATACATTTATTTAATCTATATTAATTTATTTTTATGGCGAAGATTAAGTAAAATAGAGTGTAAAAAGATACAAAGCGACTTACTGTTCATTTTATAAAATATCAAATTGTTTTCCGTATATCCTTTTAACCTACAAACATCTGAAAGATAAAGTTTTTGATGGTTTTAAAATTATGTTAGCTGTTTCAAGCTTAGTGTCGGTTTGAATATTAGTTTATAAGCCGATTTAGATATTCTATACAAATAATTAATAGGTATATTTTATATATATTTTTTTAATATGATATTATTGTGTAAGGGTGTGTAAATCTAAATAAGTTTCCATATCATTATCATAGTTATCAGTTGGGGTCGATCCACTTCTGAATGAAGGCTTCCCAATAACTACTCCACTTTTCCCGGTCCCCAAGTCTTCGGAGGCGTGTATTTTTCGCCGATAATGATTTATTTTTAGCCGTTTAATGCACTCTGGGTACTACTAATCAATGTGACCGCATTTGTCGACCAGTTCTCCAAGAGACATTACAGGCTCGTTAATAAAATATCTTGACGACTTCTGTCACATAGTGTACTCTTATCTACGTACTTATCTCTGGATTTATTTTGTGATCTTTATATGTTATGCCTAACATGGACATACATACGAATAATGCTTAATATATAATATAACTAGGTTACAGTATTTATTCACCATTTTTAGCGGAAAGGATTTTGATAACACGTTTATAATAGTATAACTCTTTAAATCATTAATATCCATTGTTTTATTTTAGATTATCTTAATTTTGTAGCTATTTTTATCTTTAATCAAATAATTTGTCGAAATTAATATCCAATTTATATGATTAAAATATACTATGTCAGCATGACACTCGGTAACCATTTTGTTAAAAATCTTCCCAAGCTATGCTAAAAGCTATAAAATTTTGCGTTCGCCGTTTTGGTATTTAAGTCATAAATAATATCGAATAATCAGTGAGAAAATTTATATTGCATTTCTTATTTCACTCAATTTAATCGTGAGAAGTGCTTTTGTATTCAAAATTATGCACTGGCTAACGTATTAGCACCCATTATGTTACAGTTACTGTCAAATTTAATGTTATCACTGTGGAAATAGTTATTTTATCAAAATATTATAAAAATGACTTCTAATCATTCTTACCATAATAATATGTATAAAATAAAAAATAAAACATTTTGTTCAAAAAGAAACGACAGTACAAAACAAAACCACAATACCTAATAAAATCACACAACTAGACGGATTCGGCAAGGCATCCATACACCCAATAGCTTCCCGTTTGACCTGTTGTATAGCTGAAACTCGTATAAGGCATACATTCTCTGTATTCTGTATCATACTCACAAGCACCTCTGAAATGCCCATACTGGATTCAGTTCAGATACAAGCTATATTTGCGAGGAAACTTAATGTCAGGAAGCTCTTCCAGCGAATCCATAATTAGACTGGAGTTTCTCCTGCCTGATGCAAGCCAAACATATTGACAGGAACCCTCCTGATTGCTATCGGTCTGAAGTAGACTGTCCTGGAATCAAGAAAGGATTCTCCGAGAGAAGACGTTTTTTTGTGGATACGTTATGTCAGCATTGAGTTTTTTTTTCTTTATTCCCTTAACGTAGTCATGGTTTGCCTTATCTTTGGTAACTATATAGAGCTACTCAGTAGATGCCTCGAACTATACGTAAGAGGCACTTTTTATTTGTATAGCCAATTAAAAGATAATGTGTAATGTTAAAATTAATTAAAATTAAATTTATATTTATAATTACAAACAAATAAATAAAACGATATTAGATAATAGATTATTATAAAACTACGATATATCAATGAGGTATTATTCTTTACTGTACTACCCTCATTTTCCATATGTATCTATTTTACAATTGGTAAGGTTACTAACTTTTTCGAGACAATTACGGGACAAGTATAAAACAAATTTGGTATTGACGTCGATTCCTCATTAAAAAAAATCCACCAGAATCCATTCTAGTCTAATTTAAAAATAAACTTTCCTTTCCAATATTTAATGTGCCACGTGTTGTTCTGACATTTATATTAAGATTAAATCAAATCGGTGGCCTATAAAAGTAAATCTGGGATCAGGAACTGGCACATTTCAGGCCAAATCTAGACTGTTTTGGCAATCCTAACGTTGGTTAGTCAGAAGATATGAAATACCAACGTTACAATCATAGTCATTAGAAATATACTGACAGTAAATATTTATATAATATATTCGTCTGACACACGTTCTTATACTCAGTGAAAAATATATATCCATGAACAGAAATCATAAGTTTAGTATCGTACACAGTACAAAACAACTTGTGGTTTCATTCTATGGATGGTTTTTAAGTCAAAGTTATGGCTATTTTTATTTTTATAACTTTTCGGTTTTTTTCTTTGAAGTTTATATTTATTACAAAGTTTTTCTTAGCTCGTATTCTTATTTGTCCGGTAAAAATCTTGCAATCGATTTTTAACTAACTTCCCGACTAGCTAGACATTTGAAACTTTTAGAATATATCAGAACACGATGCCAATGCATTTTTTAAATACTTTTAGCCATATTTAAGTAGAATTTAATTCATTTTCAGTTAATTCTGTTTTGTATGAAAAGTTATTTTGATACCATCATTGGTTGCTAGGGGGTCCTAGCAACTAAATTATTAATATATACGTGCGTTACTATGGAAATCAATATAAAATGACATTTCATTATTCAGTATTTCTATCAAGTAGAAATTTTTTTGATCGTTTAAGCTAGTCAAGTCAAGTTTATATGATTCAACGGAAAATTTCAAAAACGTTGTATATAAAAAGCTCTTTTTATCTTGTAATTATTATGCAGTTTAAGTAGTACTTACCTAATATTATATTTGTATGCTCATTTTTTCTAGAAATGGTAGAACGACTTATCTAAGCAGACAGAAGTTTTACCATATAACTTTATAATATTATTAAAAATATATAAATGTAGGTACTTACTATGTTTTATACTCAAATTTATACTAGTGAAAGTAACAGGTAGATTAAAACAAAATATTTATTTCGCATTATGCTAACGTTCAATAAAGTTGCCACACCATCTACCTGATTTCTTACCATAAACTAAAATATTGCATTCGATTAATATGCATTTTAATTTATTGCTTAAATAAATAGTAGTAATTGGACATTTTATATCATATTAAATGTGTATGTAGTTAAATCGTATAGAATGTATATTATGCGCCGTGTTTTAACTAACGTGTATTCATGTATTTAGAGACATATTTTTATTTTAAAATTAATAAATAGCATTATTCTAATATATTTACTTATACGATTTTTAGCAAAAAAAACAGCTTTGTCTGCTACATATTATTAATTAACTAGTTAAACAAATTTACGGTAACAAAATAATCACTATTGTAATACGTTACATATTATGCAGTTACATACAATGCATGCACAACTTTACTGCTAATACTAATTTGGCATATTGTTTTTTTTTTGCATTGTATTTGAGACCGTCTGGTTATTAGGCAAGTGTGTTACCGCCAAACCACAAGACATATTATATTAATGATTGATAACAGCAAATAACTGACGTAGGTACCTACTTATTTTGATTTGAACAAAGTTCCTCAGGAATGTCTAGCATAAGCATGCTCGTTTGTAAAAATCGATGAACGATAAATAAATAATCAATAGTCATAAATATAAATTTAATGGGAAACGTTCATCAATATTATGTAAAACTAATTAATTTTCGCGAGCTTCAGACATAGAGATCTGAAGTATGCGGCAAAAATAAAACCACAAAGAAATCGCAAGTGTTATAATAAACAACATAAAGGTAAAAGTGAAAGATTGTGGAACGTTAAACCGCAGATTTTTCACAATGAAACAAACATCACACTAAACTGCACCATTGGATGGTTTACAACAGGTAGATGCTTCATAAATTTTAACAAATTTAAACCCTTAATGAATTCACGTAATACAAAGTCCATACTAATATTAAATTTAGTGATAATTTTTATGATTTTGCCGAGGCTTTCTTTGACTACGATTCGTTATGATATCGTCTCTTCTCGTCTAAAAGAGGATTCGCCGATCAAGCCCTCCCTCCCTCCAAATCTGTTAAAGAACTTTACAATTATTCTACCGAGCTCTTCCGTTCCACCCACCGCCAGGGCACATTCCAATTCATTGGCATTCTTAAAGATATCCGAAATTCGCAGCTGTATTCTCTGTCGTTCATATTTAGGGGATTGTATTGCAATATTATGTAAAATGTCTTCCAAAACACTACATTCATTGCAGAGTTGCGAATCGCTTCTTCCCATGAGGATATCAAATCTTTTACCCATTGTGTGCCTCAGTATCAGTTTAAGCTCATTTCTATTCTAATGAGACTCCACAAATGATATAACATGTATGTATATCACTGTTAAATTTAAACATGAAATTTAATAATATCCCCTTTAGTGACACTTTTCTAATGTCATATCGATTAAGATCGAAAATGGTATTACATTCAATAATCTGAATTTGTTTAAAATAGATTTTCTAAAAAAATTGCATTATCCTAAAATTGAATGACAAATGCGATAAAGTATAAACTATTAATACTATTCTAGTCTGAAATTGAACCAATAGTCAATAATTAAGCATTATATAATATTATGAATAATAACAACGCCAACAGAATAATTTTCACGAGCAAACAAGCAAAAATTGCTTCAACTTTAAAATTGAAGGATATCAATTTTGGCAGAAATAAATACTGAGTTATAAAATCATATTCTAACATAACAGTCGATAATGAGGGATTTGAATATAGTAGGTATGTATTACTTTAAGGCAATGTAAACATATTATAATACATTCAATTGTAACGAGAAAGACTATAGTTGTATTGATTTACACGAATTTAATAAAAACACCATTCTTCGTTTTCGTGTTTCCCACTGTTGCGGATTATGACTTATTACTTATATATCTCCAACAATACCATTGTGTAGGCGACCTCCTTCTTTCGTTACGACCCTCAATGTTTCCACAACGATGAAATTATCCAAGTTATTGTTGCTCCTTCTGCCTATTGGGCCAAAGAACTTCAAAAATTTCTGGAGACATTTTTTGGTACCTTGTCTTTTTATGCTCATTTCTTCAGAGCAAACCATCATGAATTTTAAATCCATGATATGCTTACTTACCCAGTATCAGTAAGTTTTTATTTATTTTTCTGCACAAACTTCTTTTTATATACCCACTGATATAACACTGTATTTTTTTTTTTTTTAATTATTAGTAACCATGTCCTTGCTTTTTCGTACAAGGTGGTTGTTAGTAATTTTGAACAATCACAAACACCCAGGCTTTGAGAAAAACACATAAATGTTTTTGTCATGACCGGGAATCGAACCCAGAACTCTCGGGTGGAAGGCCAGCGCCTTACCCACTGCACCACGAGAGCCGCCCTATACTTTTGATATCGTATATTGAATTAAGATCACTATCCATACGACAGAATTATTATATATCGACTAAGTATCCAAACTAAAGTAAACTATTTCTAATAATCAATATTTTTATTTAATTGAGATCGATTTGTTTTAATTTTTATATAGTAGCGTTCACGTATGGTTTTTTCTTCGATTGAAAGTGTGTTTCCCATGCGAACCTAAGAATAATCAAATTTAAGATATGTTATTTTGATGACTGCCCGCGATGTGCTACTAATTATTGTATTATATAAAAATTACGTGAAATATTCTAATATCATTTTTCCCGCCAAAATAGTCACACACTAATAGACACAAGGATTTTTTTACTATTAAAAATGGATTTAAATGTGGATTGTAAATTTTTATCAATTAATATTATTAAGCTTTACTATCATAAAATAATTTAGCCTCTAAGTTATGATAACTAATTCAAAATCTACACACATTAATTATAATATCTCTACGATAATAAAAATTCACACTATACTTGAAAAGTTATCATTTGAATTCTTTCATTTTGACTTGACTTATAAAATTATATGGATATTAGAACTATAGTGTATTTTTACAAGTCTGCCATGGTTTGATCATGGGATGAGATAATTGTCTTAGCTATAGATCGTATCTATGACATAGATTACGATAGTAAGATGTTAAGCCAAGTATCTAGGTTATTACCATTGGCCAACAATACTCTTAGATAAAAGTCATGTTTATCATCATCTCCACTATCCGATGGAGCACGAAGACCTACACAGTGTACTTTTTATGAGGGTTTAGTGGTTAGTCAATCGATCGGCCCATTGGCCGAAACACGTAAATTGATTAAAAAAAACTTTACCCAGCCACGGAATCCAAACCACACAGTATGAATAAGATCATTCTAATCTATATTATTAATTATACGTTGGTACTATTATTATTTCAACAATATTATGAAGTATTTTTAAGACGGTGATGTATTTTAGTTCATTCATTATAATACTTTGCTTAATGTTTTCAATGAAAATTATAGACAATGTGAATATGGAGTATTTTTCGAAAAACAAATGATTAAGTAACTACACCAATTTGTTATCAGATAGAAAAAAAACGTAATATTTAAAAACCTCGATGAATTAATACATACACATTAGAAAAAAAATCTAAAAAAAATAGATCCGAGTGGATGCGAGATACTGACGTATTTCACCTTCACGGGGTAGTGTAGAACGTAATAAGTAAAACGTAGTTATAAGAAATAATTCGTTTGAATCATAGACGGATCGATAGATTAGAGTCGAAAGCACTCACCCGGAAAGTGAAAGACGTGATTGAGTCCTACTTGGTCATTTTTTTTACATTTTTTTTCTAATAATAGGTATGTATGGTTCTAAGATGTTTCGAAATTATTTTTTTTTTATGATAAAGAATCTTTCTTTCTTTACATTCTTCAAAATAATAATTCCATTACAAGAAAATTGAGTACTTAGATTTATCCTAACCTAAAACAGGATTATATTTTTTTTATTTAGAGCGGGCAAAGCAGTTTTTTGTCAAGCTTGAATTTTTATTTTGTGGAACAAATTTTATAACTAAAATACACAAAATATCGCAATCGCCAATATTGCTAAAAATATTTAACTAATTATTATTTACATAAATATCAAAATTTTAATCTATTAGTTTAATCAGTATATATTTTAATATTTTCAAATACTTGGCTAATCATTATAATTTGGCTTTAATTCCAGTGAACCAAAGAAATGATTGAAAACCTACGAGGTTTAAAAGAATACTATTTTATGTAATAAAAATACTTTATGCAGTCATCAAATGTTTAAAATAAATATAAAGGATAATAAGGCTTCAAAATTATATAAATAGATTATCTACAACGTTTAAGGAATGTCCAGGGTTATGCTCTGAAAATACCATAAAAGCTCCAATTTGACCTACGCTGAGCATGTGGGCCATTAAGAAGTTTTGAAATATGGGTGACAAGAAATCTGTTTTCATTAGTTTTAAGAATTTGAGATAAATAATATAGTAGATATTAATTCATATTAACAATGACTATTCCTTTATAAATTACCACAAATAAAAGTGTACAATATGTACAACATCCAAATGCTAGTAACCCTGTATAGTATATATAATATATTGGAATAACATATACATGCAATTCTTCATAACATAAAAAGTCTACCTTATTATGTTTTGTCTAAAAAAACCATTTTTCATAATACCCAATAAACTACATTTCATCATTCTATTCTGTGATAAATCTTAATTTTCAATTAAAAAAATGAGTGATGAAATGTTGGTGATTTATGTTAAATGAATAAATTAATTAACCTTTATAAACTTTCTTTTTATAAACATCCTTTATTACCGTGATGATTTTATCGCCCGGGGAAATAGTGTTTTAAAAAACTGCAAATTAAACGCAAACATTAAATTTGATAAGAATCATTCAAATTTAAACTAACGTACACCTTTTCAGAGTGAAAATTAAATTGTCATATATTTAATAGCTACATAATTTCATGACAATAACACAAGTGTCATATTATTTAATAAACTTAGGTACCTATACTAAACATGTTATGAAAAAAATTATGTATTCCTTATTTACTAATTAAGTATGTACCTTTTATATAAATATCTTTGGTGTAAAAGTGATTCAAATAATGCTTTGTAGAGTGGGTATGTGAACAATATTATTTAGCTATTTTTTTTAATACAAGTGGTTTCGTAAATTTACCACCCTTTTATATGGGAGAAGGTTGGATTTCAGATAAACTTAAAACTTTAAATTATTAAATACAATCATCACTGTATTTTTTCTCCAAAATAAAATCAGTATTTTTTTTTATCAAATCGATTTTATAAAAATTAAGATGTAATATAAAATGATACTTAAAGTAAATAAATGTAGAATTTCCAGTCATGTAAAATTACATTATTCGGATCTATTTTTCCAAAAAAAATGGTTTACGAAAATTAAGATGTAGGTAACTTTATAATTATTACTACCATACTATAATAAAGTATCACGTCATAATAGATAATTAATATTGATTTTAATAATATTATCAATATTTTTATATAATTATATATAACGTTATTCAAATATTATTCTTTAATTATCTGGTATTGTACGTAATAATCTTATTTTATCTTAGTATATTATATTTTAAAAATCACTCACCATTTTCAAAAATTACTCTCAACCTGGCTGGAACCCGCTAGTCCAATTATTAAGTCTCTCACAAAATAGTATTATTTTCAAATACCAATTATGAACGACCCTTTCTTCTTAAAAATAAAAACTATAACAGAATCTTATTCAAATATAACTCGCTAGCAATAAATAAATAATCTTTTTAAAATTAGAATCGGAATATAAAAAAGTAGCGCGAAATTTTCGTTCAAAGTTCAAATTAGAATATCAAAACAAAACACAACAGGCAGCGACCGTCAGCGGAGAGTGCACGAAATAAAATAACTCCTAAAATGAAAACGGAACCGGCGCGACAATAGCGGATACATCATGTCCTCGAGACAGCAAGTTGGGAATCATACTGGTGATGTTAGAGGCGGCGGCCATTATTTGGAGCGGACAGAATGGTCTTCCCTCACCGTTCTCTTGGGCCTGCTTTACCATGCTTACGATTGAATATTACGTTACATCGCCATAAAACTCTCACTGTTTATCCGCGGGCGAGTCTCACACAATATCTCTCATTTAAATTTAATGAAAACAAGCGTTAACCGGATTAACTGATTAACAGAACATAAATATTTGAAGTGTTCATTAAGATCTGTTGGTTAGAATAATTAGCGATCAGTCATGGAAATCCGAATTTGTCAAAAATGTAATGTGGTAGAAACTTATCTAAGTATAATATTTTTATTTCGAGAGTGTGAAGTGGAAACTGATACAATGGACTAAAAACAACTCTCATCTATGACGATGACTGATAAACGGTGGTTAAATCGTGGCTCAACCGAACACATTTAAAGAGTATATATATATCGATGTTTTCATATTAATTTAACCCGGTAAACAAGTAAATGTCAACTATTCTCTCTCAACTATTTCTCTATGGTTTACGAGGTTTATCTGATTTCTGAAGTCTAGCATTGGCCTAATATAAAACCTCTCAAGATAACATAAAAAACAAAAATATCCAAACTCATAACACAGCAAAATATGTTGATTGATAGATATTGGGTATTTTAAATAAAATAATTGTAATAAAATATATTCCAAGACCTATTTAATAAAATTGTTTCCGTATGTATAATTAATATAATTATATAGACAAACCACATCAACCAGAGGTACCCAAGAGTGACAAAGAGACTTCTAGATCGATGAGATAATAATTTTTTGCGCAAGAGGCAACCTGCAAAGCGAGGCCCTCATCCATCAGTGTATCGAGTGTGGTTAAGATGATGATAATGAAGAAGCAATGGTACCAAATAACGCAATAAATGTCTAAATCCTCCATCAATTATCCTGTTATCGACAAAGATAGGAAGAAAAGAACTCGTACATAATAATATGTGTAACTTTAAATGAGAAAATCAAGGATTGCTAGATCGCAGTACACAACAATACAAAGAATTCCACGAATCGTGGCACAGTGAAGATAAAGTACCCTTGCTTGAGGGTATGTAGTCGGGAAGTAGCTTGAAGCTGCCTAACCCAATCCACCGTCTTTTTTCGCGCTAACGTGCGCATATTAGTTTTAATAACAACATATGAGGCAAAGACATTGAATGAAATAACAGAACGTTTGGGTTGCAACATGACGTCATAATGAAAAGCAAAATATATTTAATTTCCCCGAATCCGTTGTTTTAACAAAGCGAAAACAAAGCCTCCCACATAAACCCTTCCATATCAGTAAATACTTGAATATTCATATTATGTAAGGTTTTTCAACGAATATTTTCATCATTACTACTACAATATTGTCGGGTATTTTTTTCAACATTATTTCGTGGCTTTATGGTAATAATAATTGCTATATTTCTAAGCAAAATGACCAGAAAGAAAAAAATATGTTAGGCAAACATTTTATGTATCATGCATTATTTCATCAATATAAAAAAGCAATCGACCAATTTGCAACATAATTTTGTAACGAAAAAGTTTAAATTTTGAAGGTTTTCAACACAATGCGACAGTTTGTCACACCAATTTAGTGAACTTTAAATTTGTGAATTGTTTTACATATTTCACAATAAAACTATACGTGCTCCATTGATGCAAATTGCACAAATTTTACAATCTATCTAATATTGCTGAAAAAAGCGTATTACCTAATACGGTCCATAATGATTATATCAAAGACGTTTAAACACGCCTTCTCAAGAACGAAGCCGAAGATAATGAAATTAATATGAAAAAATACTATCAATAAACATCTTTACAGATTCATATGTAGACAACTTCACACTATTATCACCCGCATTTGTCAAAAACTTTAAATTATTTAAAAACGTTTATCTACTCCATAAATTATTATAATTTGCTACATTCATAAACGCTGTCATATCTGTGTTCGGTCTTAAAAAATAATAATTAAATTAAAAACAATATTATAACGCGGATCCCTTACATGATGTACTTGAAACATGGTGGGCAAATCAAATGGTGATCATAAATCATAATAATTCGACGTGAATTATTCTCATATGTTACTTACACATAATGCTAGCAAGCGTGTGTGGCATTTCTTTTAAATTGTTCGGCATCATAACGTATCACTTACATATCTCATATCGCCTTCCATAACACGCAGGTAGATACATCTCGAATAGAGAAAAGAGAATAGATCCATTTACCTGTTTTCAATGGCGTGCATATGCCACATACGAGTAGCTTACGTTTATTTAAACAGATTCCAATATTAAAATCATCACAAACCTTGTACGAGAAAATCCGAATCCATATAGATAAGACAATGTATTTTATACTGACTCCACTCTAAAAATCTCTAGGAATTTACTATAGAAATTTATTGCACTGGTGGAAGACACCCGACCTTCTAACTACGCAGAGAGCTTGTGATCTATTCGACTTTTTTCGTTTCTCTGGATTCGAGAATTCTCGAAATTAACAATATTAGTTTTCTCGAGAATTTGATATATTACCTATTATAGATTTATAGATATTACCACGCCCGCTGTTTATAGCTTCTTGGCGCTTCAACAGCAAACCTACACATTCCCATGTTCATTACCCATACCCAGACACTCATGTCCATAAGTAGTGGTTATCGAATACGGATGACCCATAGTCCAAATATTAAAGCAAATATCGGATGCCCCAGATGGTTACACCAATTCATGAGTTCCAATAACACAGGTCTTGTGATATAATGCCAAAAGTTGAAGGACCAACTCGTTGAGAAACCTGGTTCAACAACCAAACCATTCGGGTCACGATTCACAGTCATGAGGTCCTGACGAAGAAAAGGTAAAAATATTCCATTCACATTAAAAAAAATCGTTCCTGGGAGGTCCGAACACGAACCCCCACCCCTTTCTTATGTGTGCGCTAGACCAATATTATAATCACAAACAAAATGCACTCACATTTTTATTGCTCTTGAAAAATACTACAAATTTCACGTTGATGTTATACATTCTAATGTACAAAAAAATTTACACTTAATCGCCATGTTTATAGTTTGACATGTTGGTTATAAATTTACGTCTTAACATCGTCTAATAAAGATAACTATACATTATGGTAGATAGGTACTACAGACCTACAAACTTATCTGAAGAATGGGATGGGGGAGCCACTATCGAAAACTACCCAATCAAGACTCGTAACTGGACAAAATCTGACATTCGACTGACATTTTCAAAATGGCGTCCTATAGTAGTTGCTAGTTCCATTTTTGGCCATTCTTCAGATAAGTTTGTAGGTCAGTACATAATATTATGTTGCCAATTTCAAAAATGTATTCCAAATAACCCCTCGATTTCAATGACGCCTTTTTTGACCGGTAATAATTTATTTTAACAATCATATATAAAATATTATGTGCTACGCCGGTTATTAACATATAGGTACTTAATATTTTCCTTGCACTCTATACATATATACGCCACTGCGCAAACTATTTGCGAAAGCAGTAAAAAGTTCTGATAAGTGTGACACATAACAAACAAGTCTAGTTTTTATTTTCACTTGGCTTTTGTTTCCCATCATAACAAGAAAATTGCGCAACGCGACCTTCCCAATTTCGTGAGACAAAATTTAACCAATACACGTTCCTAGGCGACAGTATAACATAACTAACTTTACTGTATCCGTGTATTTTTTTTGCAAACATGCACACCGTCTCAAGAACAATTCAAACTTTTCACTATTATTTTTGCATACATTATTCGAAATAATGCAATCCATTTTCCAAATAGGTAACCATTGATTGTATTAAGCAACCTAATTATCCACTACCAAAGTTAGGCATGTTTTTATTACATTATTACCAAGCATTGCTAAGTTTAAATAAATTTATTTTACATTGTAACTATCTAAATATATTCGAAATATATTGATATCTTGTAATATTACAAGATATTTTTTCTCATATTAAATTTGTTCTATCGTCACGTTTTTAATTGGTTGTAACTTATTGAATTGAACTGAATTCAAGTTATTTACCCTTTATAAGTTGTAAGGGGTAAATAACTTGAATTTCCATCTGTTATCACAGAATGATGTGTAGTATTGGACTATATTCAATAGACATTGCCATATTGTATTAATAGGGTCTTTGCTAACTGGAATTATACTCAACTTGCTACGATATATTGAAGTATATAAGTACCAATAACGTATAAGTATAAATACATATATATGTGTGTGTGTGTGTATGTGTGTGTATGTTAGATCCCAATGTGAGTCTTATCTGCCTTTAGAAATCGTCTCCTTTCCTCTATGTTTACCGTCTTCTCCTTCTACTGTCTTAGCATCAGGGATGCTGTATGTCTTTTACACACCAACCACCGCAGTCACAGTCTTCAAACACAAATGTTTCCTTCAGGTACGTCGAAGTGGAACCTCTTTTGTGGTTGGATGTTTTCCACCTTTGAGAGATGGCCTGACCAACGGAATCACCCTACACTGACGTATCAATCTTGAAACATAAATATATCGCGCTTACAACAAATTAGAACTGGGGTGAAGCCACTTTGATGCAAAGAAGACACGGTTGCGGGCATAATAAAGTATCCATTTATTATAACCACCGAATTATTATTGTTACAATGTAAATAAAAATAGATGATTATAATATGACGTACTAAAACAAAAGAAAAAACCACACTACCAACTATGTAAATGCCCCATTATAATATTATATTTTAAAAAAAAAATTTACCCATCGTTTTTTTTACATTTCATTTACTTATGTACAAGAAAGCGATTAGTTATTTATTATATTAATGATTGCAAGATTTGTTAGTATAATATATATTACAATATTTTTAACGATTATGAATGCTTAATAATATTCACTGCCACAAAAAAACCTTTCTTTTGTCGCGTGTTGCCAATCAACAAAAATTGTCTAGTGTATGACCAGCGACGATGACCGTGAAAGCATAACAAAAAATAGCTTACTGTATTACTAAACTCAAGTTAATTAAATTAATCGGTGTGGAAAATTTCAATAATTGCCGTTGACAAGAAAGACACAATAACATTGGTCTTAATTGCAGTACTAATGATAATATATAGCTTCGAGTTTGAACAAGTATAATGTTATCGTTGTGTGATCTTGATGTGTTTTATCGTTGTGTATGGTACATAACCAATAAACTAGGTTATAAAATAAATATATGCCTTAATATAATATGTGCTTCTTAAGCTTAGTTCGTCGAAGACCAAACCCACGTACAGTTCGCTTGGCGCCGTGGATTACCGATATGTGTGTCGAGCTAGTGACCACGATTCAATTTAAGGTACTTTGGTGTCGCGGTTACTAACGATGGTAATATCTGAACTTTAGATATGGGAGAACATATCGGAGTATGCGTATAACCAAAGCGGTTGCCGCTGTATTCTGAACGGACCAAATACTGGTGTTTTCCAAGCTACCTTTGCTGAGTATGTGAGTGATATGAATATATAATCTTAGGAGTATACTGATATGATCTCGTCCTAAACACTTGAGATCGTGCATCGATCCTCGATCAAATCCGATCACGAAAAAGCGCTGCAAATAACTGGGATGTGTGTAATTAAGATGACACACAAGAGTACGATACTCCCCACTCGTGTCGCACAGGCACCCGAATTCTGTCATCGTGTCTGACCCTCCATCACCCTGCTGTAATGATAGGTGAGTGATTTACACGCTGCAAGTCTGACTGGCAATTATCTTAGATATTAGGTATGGCGCTGGACCAAGAAGAATTGCAAGACTTTGTGCTTGGGTTTTGTGTAAGGACGAAAGTCATCTGGTTATTCTGAAAATTGCCCATGAGTCCAAAAGAAAGATGCTGATATTATCAAATTGATTGATATTGTCACGTTTAATGGAAACGTAGAAGCAACACTGGTAGGACCCTGTTTTAGATAGAGGATAAAATGTGAATGTTGTTTTTGTTTATAACGTGTATATAAAATCAAGGATTTTTGCACACATTTATTCGTCTTCGTTCGTATTTGCTCAAGTGAAAATAAAATTCTACTTTCTTGTACGAATCATAAACTCTACGCGATAGTTCAGTTAAAATTAATTAAATCATTACAACATTGTGAAGTGATTTAATTAGATGGATCAAGCTATTTTGCAAATTATTTAATATATTATTACGAGCACATTGTTTCTCTAATTAGTATGCGTAGACAATAATATATAAACAGTTCTTTCGCATTGCACAATAACCAAAGTAAGGAAAAGTATTTTATTATTCTTTTACGTGCAACACCACCATTTTTATGTCATTGTCACAGATGAGTTTTTTCAATCCAAATTGGTTCATAATTACATCTCTCAAAGCAGAAGACGTAAGTTACTTAAAAGAATTCCTGAAAAGAAGTAGGTACTGGGCTATGTAGACGATTTGGTAGTATACGGGGAAAATGAAGCGCATTTCATGACAAAGAACCCTAGTAGACACTTGGCCACATGGCAGCCTTTAAAAGAGATTGACGGCCAACATGAATGACTAGAGAGAGAGAGACAACTCGAGATACCAGGGAGATGGTCATGCAGTTGGCTATGAACCTGAATGTAAGTAAGTACAATAAAAATTACCACACATCATTTTTATAAAATGAGAATTTTAAAATACCTACTTCACTTTAGATAGTTTCTCATAAATTTTTCATAAAAATATTTTATAAGTATTCACATTTTTTTTAAATCATTTATTATTACGTAAAACTCTCGAATAATAGTTAAACTAATTAAGTTAACAACCGCTACTCGTAAAAATAATTATGTAAATTAAATATCTGTACATTGTAACATGTGTCCTCATGGGCATTATGTTGATCTAGTAATTCTATTCCATCAGACTAATTATCTTGTGTTAAATCTAAAAGCACTGCGCGTAGATGTGCTAAATTCTGCTTTAGCAGTAGATGAGATTGCTAGAATAGACTTAATGAAGTGTATAATATACATGTATCATATTATGATGAAATTTATTTGTATTTCATTGTAGGGTGCAATATGCTATCTAGAAATTTATTGGTCATACGCATTTAATGTTAGGTACTTACAGCTAAAAATTCCCGCATACATAATATGCTAAATTTCGTTTTAGCAGTAAATGAGATCCCTGTAGTCTTTGCGAAAAAATGGTACTTATGCCATTTTTTCTTAACCTATTATCTTATAAAATTTACTGCCAAATTAATTCAAGCTAATAAAACAATAGATGCGTAATTTTTAATAATAATTGACAATGAGTGCGCTTTGCAAAAAGTCACGAGTATTTTGGAGTAAAAATTATTAAATAATATTATTACGATTTATGTGAGATTCGCTTCTATTCGCAATAGTTTTAATTCAAAAAACTCTCACGTAGCACGAGAACGAAAACACTTGTCCGACTTTTACTTTTAATATTATTATCTGAGTGTGATTGGTGGAATCGCAAGCTGGACTTGGCAATGTCTGCAAACCTGCGCGTTAAAATCAGTTCTTCGTAACCTTTTTTATATTTATTGTTTTTTGGTACAGTTCGGTTATGAGGAATACAGCGGAAAACACATTTTGAAAATACCCGATATACCTACTGGATTATTTGTTAGTTTGGGTTAGTTTAGGTTAGGTTAGGTTTGGTTAGGTTAACCTAACAAATAATTCAGTATATCGGCTATTTTCAAAATGTGTTTTCCGCTGTATTCCTCATAACCGAACTGTAACCTATCGGTACCTACACACGAAAATTCAAAGCTAAGGGTTTTCTCGCTTGACCAAGCGTTGAAATAAGTTTACGTGACGGAATATTAGTGTATCAAGTACATACACAAAATATACTTTATAGTTGACATTGGACTTGTGGCCGTCTTTGGATTGCATCATAGCGATTTGAAAATTTTTCATGACAAGTCGTTTGATCTGAGGAGTGATGGTTGGAGCGGTTAGATGGAGTGGTCAAGGATTCGTGAGCAATCCACTTCTCAGATTTGGAGAAGGATAACGGTAGATAGACCAGAATGAGTAAGTACAATGACTTGAGGATACCAGGGGCAACCCAGGGCTGTTGTACCACTAGTGATGTGAGTTACATACTATATGCCAAATGGTTGTAGTGGCATCTAATTATAATTAAATACAAAAGAAAAACCTACTGATATCATTCTATACTCTCTCATTTAATTTTCTTTTATAATCAATGATGAGGTGTGTTGCATCACCATAGCATAGAGTAAAAAGGAGAATAGATAAAATATACGTTCTATGTATCCACCAGTATAAGTGGTCCGCTGAGTGAGGGCGCCACATGCTAACATTTTATATATAATTCAATATTTGTTATACTATGAAGAGCTTAGTTCTAAATTCGGACACCTGACGATTTATGATGGTATATCTTTAGTAGAAATGCGATCATTATAATATATTGAAGTTTAGTAGGTAGGTACATACGTACACAGTTACTATAATACTAAATTGAATACATAGGAAAGGAATATAATAATCATTCAAGACGTCTACTTTGCCGTTTTTCGCTCATAAACATCGGGTTTAATATTTCTGCTTTTCAAATATTTGAGAGATGTTTACTTAATTTTTCTTTCAAGAGACTCGTAAGGAAATAGTTGCGTACAGTCCAGAAGAAATCACACACAATGACAAATATTTACTTTTCAAATGCCGTGAATAAGTATTATCAAATATTGTGATCATCATTATTTGACGCAATAATTATTCTATTAATTAAATATTTGAGATGTCTCAACGTATTGTTTGCAATCAACCTATTTGTGTCCGTTTACACGAAATACACAACAACACAGCCTGAAATCTGGCCCGTTTATAAGAAGAATACGACACCGATAATGAACATGAAATGAATCAAGCCGTGTCAGTATTGTCAATCTCTTTTTCATCATTCTCTTTCAATCATAAAGCATCGCGAAACGCAACTATTATATAGATAATAAGAATAAAGATTGTGGTACAATAATTTGTAACAGTTAACACGCCCATATTGTGAATAAAACGTATTTTTAAAAAATGGTGCATTTAGTGACGTTGGGGCGCAACGCACTGGTTGATTTTGAGGCCCCCTCCGAAGAAAAATAACAATAGATTTTTCCCAATAAATCCATACATTCAAACGACTTAATATCGTTATATTGTATAATTTATACAATCATAATTTAATCACATTTAGGTACCTTATTAAATTCATTCAAATGTAGTATTTAGTTTAATAACTATCGTGAATTTATATTAAAACACGATAGGTATAACTTAATTAGATTAATTTCAATAACAATGGCACCCTAACCAAAATCTTTCAAAATATATAGATATTATATGTATTAACTTCCTTTAATGACATAGGGTTGGACGTTAGCGCCAAAGACTCGAAAAAATAACGTCCACGGAATCCACTATCGTAGGATTGTAGTCATGGCCCCCACACCCTGAAGTGGGCCCCCAGGCTAGGATGCTTGGTGGGCCCCCTACTTATCGCTAAGGGTAAAGGCAGTGTGGCGTGCGGCGTGCTGCAGTAACGTTTTCTATAATATAATCTACGCGGTAAAATTAATGTGCATTTTTAGCGATTTTTCGTATTTTTAATATGTACATCACTTATGGAGTTGTCGAGTATCGGCACACAGTTAAAAATTGCAACGAACAACCAAATATTTTTAATTATTTATATCATTGAAGTAAAATAGCGCGAAGTAAATATTTTTTTTACTACCGGGCCCCCAGGCTACAGCCCTGTCAGCCCCTCCCCTTGTAGGGGACATAATTGTAATTATACTTATAATATTCGCAATTTCTACCTTCATTTGCTGTATCATATCATCTGCCTACTCTCACGGGACGTCTCTGATTTTAACATTGTTGACTTTTATTCTGTAAAATATCCATCAATGTCATTAAAAAAAATATATGTACCATATTTTTTATAATTCTAAGTACTGATTTGAACTGCTATGTCATTTGTATAATACTGATTTTTAAGCTTTTTAAATTTAATATTCTCACGAAGCGTGTGCAAAAACCGCCATTGTAAAAAACCAAACGGGACCAGTGTATAAACATAATGTAGGTATACTTACCTCATTAACTTAGTCTTTAACGTAGTTCACGACTATAAAACTCAATTTTTGTTTACAAGATGTTTATTTTTAAATTTAAGGGGTAGAATAGCGTTAAGATTTTAACTTCAATTTAAATTTTAACCTATGACCCTCAAATCAAATGCCAAAAAGTTGCCCACCGGAAATAGTAAGTACCTGATGCAAATGATGTATTTATTTTTATTAAATAACATCTTTTAACTGCTGCTTCGTAATCGTAGTTCAATCGATTACAAAGTCTTTGATCGATGGATCATTATTATTTGCTGCACTTTTACTTTTCGGGCTTTTATATTATTATTTGTGTTGCCTTCATAAATCACGGAAGCGCCACATTATTGGCAACACTTGAAATGATTCCCTTTCATTATTAAACGAAAACGTTTTCAATAAGAATACCCACTTATATTTTTATTTTATTATTGTTCAATTCACGAGATATCCGCTCTGACTCCGAATCGATTCAATTCACTTCTTAATTGGTCATGGAGGGCTTCGAAACTCTTCCATCTAAGTGGCTCTATGTTAAAAAGGCTGCTAACCACATATTCTGGGAATTTTCTTGAAAATTGTATCAAAAGAGATCTATTCAAGTCGGTCCAACCAGCTGTTGGACATATCGGGTTGTCTGGCGTGGTTTCCAAAAGAATTACCATTTATACTTTTAAACAAATTTCAGTAGTGTCATAGTATACGCTGTCATTCAAGGCCATCTATAGTCAAGTCGCAACATCGAATGACGAGTTCCGATGGTAATGCTAGTTATTGCTTAATAGTTATCTCGTTCGACGCGGACGACACGGCTGCCGTCAATGCAATGCG
Organism: Rhyacophila brunnea; assembly: GCF_057557595.1. Lineage (NCBI taxonomy): Eukaryota > Metazoa > Arthropoda > Insecta > Trichoptera > Rhyacophilidae > Rhyacophila > Rhyacophila brunnea. The sequence continues at coordinate 24,478,030 of NW_028233350.1, forward strand.
GTTTCATATTAATTAACGTATTACCATTTTTTTAATATGAGACAATCATAATTTTCTACAAATAGTTTTCCATATTGCATTCGATCATAATTAACACTACGATCGAAATTTACGGTTCGTACCACGGCCTGAATAATATTATAATAGGCCATGAATGCAATGACATTAATATGGACGAAGCATCTAGACAAAAAAATGACACTCACTTTTTTGTCGGGTCTGCCGAATGGCATAATCTGTTCTAACGCCATTACAATAAAGGTGATATTGCTGTAAATTCCTGATGCTCTTTGTCGGGTCTGCCGAATGGTTCGGTTCGAACGGGTTCGCTCAAATGAACATTGACACTAGAAACACTGTTCTAACGCCATTACAATAAAGTTGATATTGCTATAAATTTCCGATGCGTGATATCGCATAATGGAAATTGCTTGACGTCTACCTATACATGTGCGAATGTGGCTTTGCTAGCTACTGTACTGAGTGAGTAGTCCATTAATAATGTCATTGCATGAATGTCATACAACTCGAATGATTTTCCTTCTCTGTTGTCTTTTCTTTCTCTGTGCCTGAGATTATAAAAAAATACTCTGTGCTCTTCTCCAATGCGCTTTTTAAATTTAAAAAAAAACTCCAGTAAAAGCGCACTCGGGTGCATGGTAACCTAAGGTTTGAATAGTTTGCAAAAATCTGCGAACGCCTCTGGTCCCAACTCAGCAAATATTCATTAGAATGTTTTCTTGTTCAAGTGCAAACATATATAGTTTTTGAGTAATATAACAATTCAGTGGCGCACCCAGGGGGGGAGCCAAGAGGCCCTGGCACCCCCCAAAAAAGAAAATTATCAGAATGATTTTAAACATTGAAATTGAAAGCCAATAAACTATACCTTTGAGCTTAGACAAATAAAAACACGGCAAAAAAATGATTTGTAATAATTCTCCAGCACCCTTTTTAGAAAAATTTCTTAGATTTTAATTTCTAACACAAAAATTTCGAAACACTAATGTCAGGTTTTTTTAGAAACCCAATCCCTAATGGAACTATCAAAAAATTCTCGGTGTCCACCCGAATTCCGGAGTGGTGTATGTCATGGCTGGGGAGGGCTGACAGGGCTCTAGTCTGGGGGCCCGGCGTGTCGGGTTGACCAGATAAGTGAGATAAACACACATCATAAATTAGCTTTAATAGTAAAAAAAGTCGCCTGCGGCGCTATTATACTTAATGGCCATAAACATTTTCAATTACTTATATAATTGTGCAATATATTTTTTGCTTATTATGTGTCAATACTCGACAGTTCGATTATTAAAGTAGATGTATTAAAAATCGCCAATAATTCACTGTATAAGTACCCTTAATTTGAACTAAAACACAATTTGAAAAACGTTAATGTAGTGTTTCACACTACCTTTAATCTTAGCGGTAGGTAGGGGGCCACCAATTATCCTAGCCTAAGGGCCCGCTTCAGGATGTGGGGACCATGGTGAAGGTACACCGAGTGCAATAGACAAAAGACCGATAAACGATAAATTAGGCTGTGAAGAAGAAAAAGAGCCTATAGGACTAATTTACATTCTCCTCCTTGGGCCCCCCCTAATATTAAATCCTGGATGCGCCACTGTTACAATTACAATCAAACTCGTGGAAAAAATTATGTGTAAGTATTGTTCAACCGTTCAACGTCTGTGCTCACCAAGCGTCACTGACGGAAATGGGAGAAGCTTTGAGAATTTCTCTGCAAGAGTAAATAGTCCTAGAATATTGTTAATACTAAAGTTAATAAAAAAAAACAAAATAACCGTATTAATAATTAAAATTACAAGATAAAAAGAACTTTTTATATACAACGTTTTTAAATTCTGTTGAACCATATAAACTTGACTTGACTTGACTAGCTTAAACGATCAAAAAAAATTGTACTTAACATGTCATATTTATTTCCATAGTAACGCACGTATATATTAATAATTTAGTTGCTAGGACCCCAGACCCCTAGCAATCAATAATGGTGTCGAAATAACTTTTCAAACAAAACAGAATTAACTGAAAATGAATTCAATTCTACTTAAAGATGGCTAAAAGTATTAAAAAATGCATTGGCATCATGTTCTGATATATTCTAAAAGTTTCAAATGTCTAGCTAGTCGGGAAATTAGTTAAAAATCAATTGCAAGATTTGTACCGGACAAATAAGAATACGAGCTAAGAAAAACGTTGTAAAATGATTATGTGTAAAAACACTAAAAATTATCTCTTTTAATTTTTTGATGTTTCAACGCTAACTTGTGTTATTTGGATATTAGATAAATTAACAAAATATAAGATATATTTATGTGTATATATATATTTACAATTAATACAAATATACTTATTTATATTTCGAAATAATCATTCTTTTTGTTTTATTCATAAGACGTTTGTTATGAAAAATTATGTCTCAAAACCTTACGATTATTTTTGTATCACTCGTGTTTCTTCTTAATGTATTTTAGTTAGGTACGTTATTACTGATTAATGTACGAGTACATAATATTGTCCATTTTCCAATAAACGATGATGAAAAACGCTATAACTCTAAATGTTATTTTTTTATCAGTACCGACCTACATAAAAGTAAACTGGGTACTGTTCGGTTATACCGGAGGCAGCGGAAAACGCATTTTGAAAATAGTCGATAAACTGGATTATTTGTTAGTTTGGGTTAGTTTAGGTTCGGTTAGGTTGGCTTAGGTTAGGTTAGGTTAGGTTAGGTTTGGTTAGGTTAACCTAACAAATAATCCAGTTTATCGGCTATTTTCAAAATGCGTTTTCCGCTGCCTCCGGTATAACCGAACAGTACCGTAAACTGTTCAATTAATGTCTAGCATTATAAGGAATTAAGTTAATGGTAAATCACATATTATAGAATTTATATAATAAGTAGAGTATTACTCATTTTTATTACAAACCGCAAACAACAGTTCTTATAATTTAATATTCTAGTATTTCTACCGTACTTACTAGTTCAAAACACTTTAACTATTTATATATATTTTTTGGACGTCTGTACTTATTTTGAAATATTTAAATACTTATATGTTTATTTCATTATACTTATATTTCATTATATTTAATTTTATTCTGTTCATTAAAATTAAAGAAACTTTAACCGCGTCGTCCGCGTCTATATATCTTTAGGTTAATATTATAAAATTAGTTATGTAATAGTATACTTAAGTAATCAAGGTTTAATCTTCGTTATCATTGTGTGAAAAATAATGCTAAAAGTAATTTAATGTCGATATATATTATATTTAGTATAAATATTTCGTGACGATCTCAAAACGTCCGCACGAGTCTGCAAAAAGATTTCAAAAAGTAGGTCTCGACGATTGGAAATACTCTCCTATGCCACAGAGTGCCCTAGACTATTATTATTGATAATACGAACGTCATCATCAAAACATTATTGTTACTAAACAATATAAGGCCTTAGAAGGTAAGAAATGTATTAGAGAAACAGCATGCTTTATTTATGATACCTATCATGCGCCAGTTAGACAGACGCTGCAAAAATAGAGCATTTCATTAATTTTCAACAGCCTTCTCTACGGTGAAACCTAAATAGGTTCTCTATTTGAAATGTTCACATTGATGTTTCAACTGTCGCTCGCAGATAAATATTCGATAATATTATATAAACCTTATGTTTGGTAATATTTTTAAATAATGAGCAATAGTTTTAGTTTAGAATTTAGTGTGGATTTTAAGACGACCCAATAAAAGAAGGAAACTTATAGCAACCACCAAAAAAGCTGCATGCATTTTTTCCGCAATGAAAACTAAGATTTACTCCAATTCTTAATACAGGGAAGTGCAGACAGCAGCAGAAGCGTACCTACGTAGAAGGATAGTATATTGGCTAGAAAACTTCTGTAACTGGCCCAATTTCCAAGGCGTTGGTGACCTGTTACAACTGCCCCAAGATAGGATGTGTACTGCAAGAGTTGATCTCCAACCTTCGATAGAAGACGGAACCACAATCAAAAGAATTTAGTAGGCAAATATTTGCGGTAGTGTACTAAGGAGGGTTGTATTCCTCGAATGTTGTGAGAGAAATAGTATTTGGACTGTTTCAAAGATTTCAGTTATCCACAAAAATCTTCTATCCAACGGTGAATGAAGTTTATACATTTTTTAAGATGTATTTTTATTTTTATAAAACCTCTTATCCACGTAGAATGCAAGTATAGTATACAATACCAAACACTAATTGGGTAGTAAAAAGCTCACGATTGAATACAAAACGTATATTTTTTTAAATACATATTCAAGAGAACTGATGGGAAAATCTGCTTGTGATTATGCTCGTAGTTTTGAGTAGGTATCGTTAAATGAAAAATTGACTTATTAATTACTATTGTGGCAGCAAAGATGACAACACCGGCGACAGGCGGAAAAAGAGTAGAAACAATAGCAACCAAAATCAACAACCAGATACAAGACCGATCGCAACGAACACGAAATGAATAATTACTGTTCGTTGTTATTACTATTAGGAATATACAATCAAATATAAAGAAATTGAGCATTAAAACAATTATTCTAAGCTACGAATACAATGTTCCACAACATGATAGGTGCTACATTATTAATTCCTATTAAACAAGAGTTACTTGAGTGTATGCCGTTGAGAATAAAAAAATCGATTTTTGTTTAGGGTGCCGTTGATAAATCCTAATACACAAAAATCGTAATGAACTGTTGGTAAACCCTTCACTGGTATTATGATATTCTATCGAGTTTTCTATAAATAATGAACAATGATTAACTTTGTGACATTATTCAGTGGACAAAATAGTCATAGAATACATCAGTATATCTTATATACCTAAGTAATATTAATTTTTATAAAATAATGTTAAGATGATCGAAAGTCACTTTTAACCTTTGGATTTTAACATACTTTTTATGAAAAATAACTAATGAACTAAATTTTAATCAAATACTTTAGTTTGCGTAACCAAATAAATTCAACTTGAACATGAAAATAGTTATACGGGGTTATATCAAATAGTTTAAACTAACTTCTAAACACAATTCGCGTCAAAATTGCCGTCCTTTTATGCTTGTAATTAAGTGGGGAGTTGGTTATCCTGAAGATATCATTACGTAACATATGGTTCAGGATCGAACCATCGCAAAAGTAGACCAACAATTTTGATAAACAACAGATTACTCATGGCACTGTTCAATAATGTTGCTTGAGAATGTGTTAATTGGTTTTAATAAATCCTCGCTCACATTCGTTAATTGAGTGGAATTTAAATATATTCTTTAGAGATTTCATTGGTGAATAATTATTATTTTATTGATTCAATCGTGATGAACCAAAAACTTACCACAATGCTTTACCCCGCATTAGTCAAAGAGTATGTAGGTACGCACGAAAAAAACTCTAATAAATATCAACACATAATATTATGTAGTAACATACTATTGTACGTTAGATGCAACAAGGTATCTACAGTGCCATAAATTTATCAGTAAAATTGATGAGGGAGTCACAGTCGAAAACTACCCAATCAAGACTCGCAACTGAACAGAATCTGACAAGGGAATGACTTATTCAATATGGCATCATTGTAATTCCATTTTTGTCCGCATGCGTGTTAGGCGTAATGCCCAGGGATTGGAAAAAATCGCACGAAGAACAATTACTAGTTATCGTTGATAAATCTCATCATTTGTGCCCGAGAGATTTAACGGCTGACGAAGAACCCGCTGATCGATAAAATAATCAGGTTTGGTGTAAGTATATGGTATAACGATATGCAGTTCAATAAATCTATTTCGCTTGTGCACATGTTTTGTTTGGATACACTGTTGTTAGGTTTAAGACTGTTTCCAGCAAAAGCCTTTCATTTTTCTATCGACATCTCGCAATAACGTCTGCAAAGCATGCCATACGTATTCAATTATATTGTTATGAAGACAACAATAACACAAAAAAACGCCATTAAATGTCGACAACAGCTTCAAAAATAATATGTCTACCCTATCACAATGCGAGAAATCGTATGCCTGAGTTGTATTATCAAATCGATTCAAGCTCATTCACAATAATAATACTTAACAGTAAAACGTAAAAAAGAAAATGAAAATATTGAAAAATGCATAATATTACAGCCATGCATGTAGGTACTTACTCGTATCTTAAAAGAGTTTGCACATATTCTAATAATAAGAGTATTACTTTATCTTACTAAATTGAAATTATACATAATTAATAACGCAAAAATGCTAACAAGGATAATAAGCCTTAATCTGGTTGAACGGAATGACCTATGCACATTTCTCGTAAAAAAAACTCTGGTGAGGCCTTCAACATCCTGACAGCGACAGCCCAATAATCATAAAAAAATAATATACAAACTTAGGTATATGAAACAGGTCCGCCATGTTCAACTTCAAGTAAGCTGTGATCCTCTGTTAATTATCAAAACTGGCAGGAATATACCGAACCTTACCATTCTCATTATTCAACTTGAACAAACGTATTATATTTTGTTATGCCTTTATTTCGTCAAACTAATTTTTGACCTGAAAAGAGCATATTGCGCGACGGTAATAAAAACTACGTCTCAGTTGAAAGCGCGGGGATTCACACCACTTTCTCTCACTCTTGCGGCAGGCCGTGAGTGATTCGATTTGAATCAAGCGTTACGACAAGGTCATGTAGGCTTCATCGTGGATAATTTGAAAACGACTTTCACGTAAGCTGGTTAAGAAAATAAAAATAGAAATGATTAAATATTCCCCTTAAAAACCCATTAGGTAACTAACATACGTACCTATCTGCCGCAAGTTTGTCATCGCTGACTTTAGTATTACGAGGGTGGGTCAATAATTCCTTAGAAAAAAGCATTAAAACAGTTTTGATTTTTGTATTTTTTTTTTATTTCTCAACATAATCTCCTTGGAGCTCAATACACTTGGTTAGACGTTTCTCAATTTTTTTTAAACCGTCAGAAAAATAAGTTTTCGGAAGGTCCTCAAAATAAGCATTTGTCCGATCGATGACTTCTTCATTTGAAAAAAAACGTTGTCCACTTAGCCATTTTTTTAAGTTTGGGAAAAGGAAAAAGTCACTGGGGGCTAAATCTGGCGAATACGGTAGGTGGTCGACCAATTCGAACTTCAATTCTTCAATTTTAGCCATTGATCGTAAACATGTGTGAACACGGGCATTGTCCTGATGAAAGAGGATTTTTTTCCTGTTTAAATGAGGCCGTTTTTCTTCAATTTTGTTTTTTAGCTGGTCCAATAAAGATGCATAATAATCCCCTGTTATTGTTCTTCCTTTTTCCAAATAGTCAACGAAAATAATTTCACGTGCATCCCAAAATACAGTAACCATAACCTTACCAGCTGATTTTACGGTTTTCGCCTTCTTTGGACATGGTTTGCCTTCGCAATCCACTGCTTTGACTGTTCTTTCGTCTCGGGAGTATAGTGGTGTATCCATGTTTCATCTACAGTCACAAAGCGACGAAAAAATTTATCCGGATTGCGTTACATGAGCGACAACAGGGCTTTAGAGGCCACCACCCTATTGCGTTTATTGTCGACTGTGAGCAAACGCGGCACCCATCTTGCAGAAATATTTTTCATGCCCAATTTGTCATGTAAAATAGAAATGACGCTACCTTTTGAGATCCCTGTAACCTCAATTATCTCACTCAACTTTAATCTTCGGTAACTTAACACCATATCGTGGATTTTATTGATCATTTCTGGTGTAGTCACCTCTACAGGACGTCCTGAGCGTGGTTCATCCTTTGTTGATGTACGACCACGTTTAAATTCATTTAACCAGTTATAAATAGTTGCAAGTGAAGGAGCAGATATGCCGTGAACTAAATCCAACTCATTTTTTATTTCCTTTGCTGTTAACCCTTTTATATTAAAATGTTTAATAACAGCTCTAAACTCAATTTTCTCCATTTTCCATTTTTCCATTTTCCACAAGCAAAATTTTTTTTTAAATGTACGAGAAACACACAACAACCCGACCAATCTGATTGAAACTTCGCAGCATACTGAATCGGTAGTGCCGCTGCATGAAAACAAACCGCTTACAGTACTAGTCGCGCCACCTGTCGGCTTTTCTAAGGACTTATTGACCCACCCTCGTATCTATCAATGCTATTATCATCCGCGTTCAATTTATTTATGTGATCCATTTCTTCTGGAATAATGGAAGATAACATTAAAACTCCTATAACACGTCGGTATTTTTTTAATAACTTGTGCATTTGTCAAGAATAAATTATATAAACCTCGTTGTTTGCTTAATTAAATTATATTGACAAATAAATTTCACGTTAATTTTAAAGATCAAAACGAATTTTGCAAGATTATTTATTATACTCGTATCACTTTTCATTTCAGTAAAGTTTTTTGCATTGTCATTTCATCTTCTTTCGCCAGTATTTAATTTAGAACGGAATGTGCACTGGTATTATACGATTGTCATTCTTTCATAATAGCTTATTCCAAAGGGGTAAAAACAAACAATTCAAAAATAAAATCGATATTAAACGTTTCTTTATCGCAAGTGTAAAACTGTTTTGACTGTTCATAAATTGATAGGTGCATAATAAGTAGGTATGCTCTACCCCTTAATCCATGTCCACTTCTAAATCATATGTGGAGCAATGGAATAGGTACCACGCCGTGCCACCATTATCAAAACGCCCTGCATCACACGGATCGATAATCAATAAGTTCAATAAGAAAGTTGAGGGCTACATTCCAGCTAAATTTCAACACCCCCCCCCCCCCACCTCGGATCTAATCTCGATTCGCCCACTAGTAGAATTGGGTATTTCCCGAGAAAATTTCAATCTCGAGATTCGGGATTTCCGGAAATTATGAAATTTGGAATTCTCGAGATTCGGGATTTTGAGAAAAGAATTCTCGAGATATCAAGAAAATTTTAAAAAATCTGTAAAAATCCTAAAATCAGTGTAAAAACAGACCAATTTCAAAAAAAATATGATTTTTTTTTAGTAGTAAAAAGACAAATAAATACTCGTAGAAGTACTTAATAAAAACAAAATAATTCAAAATATTAAATACTTATAAAATAGAATTTCAAAAAATACATACTGTCAATGGCTGCATCTGACAATCGCGCACCTACGCTTTTGAGACACAAAACTCCCTGATGTTGAAAATTTTGAAAAACGCTCATTTTGAGTCGACGTTGGCTTAATTATTGTGTTGAACTAAAATCACACGATCGCACACTCGTACACACTCGAAATCAATTTTTGTTAATTTATTTCAATTTAAAAAATCGTTTCCGGAAAAATCCGGGATTTCCCGAAATGTTAAAAATTTTAATTCTCGAGATTCGGGATGGAAAATCTGGAAAATTCCCGAAACCCAACTCTACCGACTAGTACCCATGTAAAATGTCTTGAGCACTCGATAGGAAATTCAAGAAACGGTGACAAAAAACATGGATAGTGTTACCTACTTAAGGAAATTTACTGATAATTATTGTGCAAAATATTTTGTTCTACCGATAATTTGCGGTAGAGCTTAATTACTAGTTTTTTTTACCAAAAGCATGAATGACCTTCGATAACTTAATAAGCATCGAGAAATTTAGTCGTGACTTGCGAATTTAGAATAATCAATAATAATTAACATTTTCGAATGAATGCGATAATTAGAACAGAACTCCACCAAGGACACATCAGTTTTCCATGTTAATTTATTTATATACCGGCAGTATTGCATTATTTTTGAGATTATCTAGCCATAAAATTTTATAGTAATATAGCGAATATTAAGTGCTTCTAATTTGAATCAGTTTTGATGGTTTGAAACATTGCGTATCTTTAATAATAATTGTAAATAAGTAGCTACTTAACGATGACTTAAAACTACTTACTTATTCTAATTATATGTACAAGAAGAGATTAAGTAGGTATTAATAATTGTAGTAAAATGTTATGTGGTAAAGCATAAAACACATATCAGCATTAGCTTAGCATAATCGCCAAATAAAGGAAGAGAGCTTTTGAAGAAGCTAATACACAAGATTTAAGAATGTAACGTTCTATATATTGGATATAAATAATTTGATAAATCATGTATGTACACACTAGAAAAAATCATTTTATAGAAAAAATACGACACCCGACGGGACTTGAACCTGTATCTGCTGGGTTCGCGCCAATATGCTTTTCCAATTCGCATTTCGATAAGCATTGCGTGTAATAACTACTAATTCAAATCGTCGTAATTAACTAAGATGCCTGTAGCTTCATCGGAAAAGCATACTGGCGCGAATCCAGCAGATACAAGTTAAAGTTCCGTCGGGTGTCGTATTTTTTTTCTTCTACAAAATGATTTTTTCTAGTGTGTATATTATGCATGAGATATTTTCAAATTAAGCTATTCTTTGGTAGATAATTTACTGTGGTGATATCGATATTAAAATACACTCATTTATGTATGATAATATAAAGTATTTATAAGAATAAAAACTAAAGTACGCGCAGTAACAATACATATTATTATTTGGGGCGGTTCGAACCTTTACAATATATTTTGTAATCAAGTAAAAACATGGCGGTGGTGATCGACAAAATTATTCATCCAACAACTAATAATTATGTATTGTGATATAATATTATGTAGGTACCTCCTATTCAAAGTACTTAAGTAGATACATACTAGTCTTTGAAAAATTTCATTCATAACGTACCGACCGACAGGTAAATAAAATTATAATGTGCCAGTATGCATTTAAAATTTACATAATTTCACTAATTAACCAGGTTACATTTATTAAATTTTTATGGTGGTTCGGTGCCAGAACCCCTTCTTGATTACGCACATGAACAAAATATACGTCTAGCTAAAATAGTGTTGCAAATTAATTCTCAAAGAGACGCGCTGAGGCGTAGCCATAGTTATTTTGTGGGGCACATTACATTCATTTTGTACCTACATAATTCGAAAGTGAAATGGTAAACAATTGTTTTTTTTTTGTTTTCTTTACATTTTTTTATGTAACTTCCCCAATTATTTTTGTGCTGTACCTACTTCTTATGTCTACATTTTATTTTCATATTAATTAATGCGAATTACTTATTTGGTGTCGAATAAATACCTAATCTTGTAATGAATTATGACAAGGTGTGAGAGTAACCTACAATAACTACTGAACACTACAATTAATTTTGCTAATGTGATGAAACTGTAAGTACTTGAAGAAAGAAGATACACAGGTAACGACAATCAGCGCAAATATTTTTTTTTATATAAATTATAGCAATAGTAATTACCTAACTATCAGAATGAAATTTAATTTAATATGTCAATCATGTTGATTCTTTGCAAATTGAAAATTTGTAACGGCTTCACTAAGAATTTTCGTAATGGGAAAAATTGTCTTCAAAACTTTTCAATGAATATAATATGTAGTTCCATAAATGTAAATATTTTTCTACCCCATTATATAAAAATATACTTAAGCAAAAATCTACAACGTTTGTTCGTCTCGCTCAAAAAGCCCTTGCGCCTATTTCCCATATTATACCGAGAGACTTGCCATTCGATACATGCTGTGGCGAAAATTTATATTCTATCCAATTTTGGGGGTGGTCCGGTGCTTGGTTTCCAGATTGAAATGTAAAAAAACATGTATCGATACAATTTTCGAGGTAATGGAACTTAAACGTTGCATTATTGTCGTTTATTCTGTGCGTTTTGTAAATGGATGATGGATGCTTTGGCGGGAGCGGAGTCCCACTACCCAGTGGCGCACCCAGAGGGGCGGGCAAGGGGCACTGGCACCCCCCAAAAATGAAAATTATCAGAATGATTTTAAACATTGAAATCGAAAGCCAATAATCTATACATTTGGGCTTAGACAAATAAAAACACGGCAAAAAAATGATTTGTAATAATTCTCCAGCACCCTTTTTAGAAAAATTTCTTAGATTTTAATTTCTAACACAAAAATTTCGAAACACTAATGTCAGGTTTTTTTAGAAACCCAATCCCTAATGGAACTATCAAAAAATTCTCGGTGTCCACCCGAATTCCGGAGTGGTGTATGTCATGGCTGGGGAGGGCTGACAGGGCTCTAGTCTGGGGGCCCGGCGTGTCGGGTTGACCAGATAAGTGAGATAAACACACATCATAAATTAGCTTTAATAGTAAAAAAAGTCGCCTGCGGCGCTATTATACTTAATGGCCATAAACATTTTCAATTACTTATATAATTGTGCAATATATTTTTTGCTTATTATGTGTCAATACTCGACAGTTCGATTATTAAAGTAGATGTATTAAAAATCGCCAATAATTCACTGTATAAGTACCCTTAATTTGAACTAAAACACAATTTGAAAAACGTTAATGTAGTGTTTCACACTACCTATAATCTTAGCGGTAGGTAGGGGGCCACCAAATATCCTAGCCTGAGGGCCCGCTTCAGGATGTGGGGACCATGGTGAAGGTACACCGAGTGCAATAGACAAAAGACCGATAAACGAGAAATTAGGCTGTGAAGAAGAAAAAGAGCCTATAGGACTAATTTACATTCTCCTCCTTGGGCCCCCCCTAATATTAAATCCTGGGTACGCCATTGCCACTACCTACTCACAAAAGTAATAATATATTATTTTAATAGTGAAAATTATAATTTAAAATTTTATCTTCAGTGTCGACCTCAAAAAATCATCGTGGATGCCATCGCCCCGCTGCTCCCTGTGGTCTAGTGCTAGTGGACCACAGCGCGCCGGGTTGGCTCTCCGCCATTTCTCCTGGCGAGTTCATCAATGTGATAACATCTTCTCGTACATGCAATAGCTTTGAATCACGTGAATAAATTAAATTATGTCACTGTTTTACTTAGAAACAGTCGACAACCAGTAAACTGCGCGTAAAATGCGAGAAAAGCAATTAGTCAGTTTAATCCCTAGTAGTAATGGGAAAATAATAAATATTATATTAATCTTATTTTTTAGTACCCCCAGCGCTCGAAATGGAAAAGTTTACGAACCGGAGCGCTCGACAAATTTTCTGAAGATATTTACATAGTCATCAAATCGTATGTGTATTTTATAAAAATATGTGTCAGATTTTCTATTCTATGGCCTATCTAGCACAGACGGTCAACATATTTTTTCCACGAGACGGAGTGATAATTTTACAAATTTCACGACCCGGAACGGCGCTCCGGTGCGTTCCGTTCCATTTCGAGCCCTGAGTACCCCATGACTTCGATTTGACTATCGATATATCTACCTATAACTAGATAGAATAAGGGTTGTGGGATTATGATGTTTAAAAACTGAGACATAGCCAGTGACGTCCCGTGGGGGAGTTAATTCATTTGGTATACATAGAAATACCTATCTAAATTTAGTACTTAATAACAAAAATATCTTTCCGTTAGAAGAAAAGCGACACGGATCGCCCTTAATTCCTCAAAAAAAAAAAACATTAATGTACCTATCGCAAAAAAAATATATAAAAAAGTACTGTATTACCTAACAACGTCAAAAAATCCCTACTTTTGGGTAGGTATAAGTATATTTTGTTAGTAATGCACCCATACAACACATTTTTTAGATATTGGAAAGATGAAAGGATGATAAAAAAGTAAGTATAAAAAAATGGGGCGGCATTTTGTCTAGGGACGTCACTGGACATAGCACTATTTATTTAGCACTACACTACTGGTGTTTGCACCTTGAGGAAATTAGGTGGTGATTGTTAACTTATAATATAAAATAAATTTTATGTAAATAGGCGCATAATGATATATCGATACACATTAAGAAATAGAGACATGATATAATAAGTATACCCAAACTATGCAAGCCAATAAGGTAAATAATAAATAAATTCCACGGCTTTGTAGGTATAGTTTAAAATCTTTATAACATACCGTGCTTTGTAAGTACCTACCTAACGAATTATTACGGTTACTAAGGCTGTGAAGATTCTTGTCACGAATTTTCTGGCACGTTCACGTCTAAAAGCTACCACTTAAATTTCAACACTCCAGAGGAAAAGAATTTGTTTCAAAAACACAATGACATAGCTCGGGAGCGATTCTATATTGGTACGTTTCATACAAATAGGATAATCTTATCATTCGTATTAATCAATTGAATCACTGCATATTCTTTAATCTGAACACTACATACTTATCTACGTAAAAAGGTACCTATGTGCATCTGAACAATCTTAATTTACAAGACTTTCACGCGGAACATATGTATAAAATATTCGGTAGGTATTTACTTCATACTACATAATATAGTACTTACATTAAAAACGAAACAATGATGCGGTTCGTCGATTGTATATGGCCGTATACGTCCGAATACCCGGTCTTCGGTTGCCATGCATTTATCACGACTCTCTATACGCACGCACACTATCGACCGACCGCATTATTGTTTCGTTTTTACTGTACATATCATTAGGTATGTAACGGTGGCGTGTGGTCTACAGATGCGGAGCATCCATAGAAATGATCGATGAAATATGTACCTACTTACTCTGAAGGTATTTATCGTGCAATTGCATGGTAAATTCTACTCATTTTTACTCCATCTAAATGTTCTATATTAGTATTACATAAATATTTTTAGGATATAGTAAAGCTATCGATCTGCAATAACTCAATCCATTCTACTTCTTTGGCCGTCCTCAAGATTCAATTAGTTTTAGAATAGGTACCTACGAAATAGAGAATATGTAGCAATTAATAGTAACAGAATCCCCACACGCAAAAGTCACCGCACGCCACTGCTATATACCTAACTATTTTTATAATATGTTACTACTTATATTAATATGATAAGTCAAAGGGGCGTGATTGACATTTTACAAGTTTACAGGATAGCAATTTGGAAAAGGAATTTTATAGTTTTAGTCATGAAAAATAATAATCACATTATTTCTCATTGATAATAATATTATGTACCTAGGTGGGTCTGCTAAAAATAGTTGTAACATCGTCACAGAATAACGGAATTTTTGGAACGCTGAAAATAAATTAATAACCTAACCTCACAACACAAATAACCAATTTTCGCCATAATATACCTATCAAAACTATCGCCATTTTGGTTTAGCAAACTCGATTGTTAGTTTACCTAGCTAGATACTACATTAGTAGTACTTACTAGTACGTTAGTAACCCAACCTTGTCGTGTCAAATGGATCGTAAATTTTATAAATATATTTTTTTTAAATGTTTAATTTTTTCATAAAGTTAAGTTAATAGAGGTGAGTCGGGTAAGTGTAACTTTGGGGTAAGTGTAGCTACTAAGATATCTCAGTATCTACTACAAATTGGGTGATGCCATCTATGGAAAGGTGATAGCAAAGTCACCGATTTATAAAAATAATCAGAAATGGTGTCGATACCATGTTTTTTGATGTGACTACATGGATTATTCTCCAGACGACATTTTGAAGTCGACGAGTGAGATGGTAGCTGTTACTAAACGATTTTTTAAAACTCAGAAATCTGCACATTGTGGTTGTAAAATTTGGTGCGTACCTATGTGTGTTTTGATACCCTGCTCACGTGTTGTTATCGTTTTACTTATTGATAAGCATTTTAAAGCTTTAATCGAGTAGACACACTTTCCCCACGAAAGTAAACGCGTGGGGTAAGTGTGCCTTTGTTTTGTGTCACACTTCCCCCATATAGTTTCTATGAATTCGCATAGTCATTATTTTAACTAGTGATGGGACACGACCCTTTATTTATATCGATCAAAAAATGTTCGAAATTTAAATAAAATGTTTATAATTTTATTGTTATAGTTTTACGTTAGCTAAGTAGGTAGGTACTCGGAAGAGTGCATGTGTTTCAATTTAAAACACAAGTTTTGAAAATAAGTGATTATCTAACGTGTGATAATAATTAATGTACTTACCATTTTTTCTACAAATATAAACGAAAGACAGATAAAGGAGTTTACGACCAAGGAAAATTACAAAAACAGTTGAATGTGTAAAAAAAACGGGATATGTCATATGGATATGTATAATCATGTTTACGAAAGAAGAGAGGACAGTTTTAGCAGAAGTACAATATTACCTAAAGAGATTGAAACATATTTTGCAGACAATTTGCATACGTTGGAAAAGCATGTCTCACAAAATAGTAGTCCTCGAATCAATTGGACAGTATATTAAAGAAAATAGTATTAACACACTGTTTAAAAACGAAGTACCCGGACACAATTGGTTTGTAGGTTTTATTAAAAGAAATAAGTTATTATTTAAAGATGATGGTTACTGAAAGCCTAACGGCTAAAATTATTAAACATGGAACATGCTTTATCCATTGATTCTCTGAATGCTGGTTGTCCAAATTCGAAGGAAAATAAAATAAATTGCGGGGCGCGGGTCACACGCTATTCCCGAAGCGCCGTTCGCGGTCGACTGAACCCACTCCAGCCGCGCCGCGCTACTTTCGTGACTTTATTTTTCGTGTTCGTTACCGTTGCCTGTGCAATGTTTTCGTAACGAATCCGGCCGGGTGGTCGAGACAAAAGCATGTTCCATGTTAAAAACGGCAAGCCGTAGAATATGTTTGAAAAAAGTTTGCGATCCTTTTGTAAACAATTGGTACTATAACTTGTCTTATTAAACAGTAAAATCATCAACCTGAATTTAAAGGATTGTCCACAATGGATATATAATGTTGACTGTCAACTTGACATAACAAGTTTTTCCAATGATCCTTCAAAAAGTAAACTCGAGTAAGACTCAATATCCATTAAATGAAATATTACCTTTCTATGCATATAATACATTATGGTTTTGAAGTACTTTTGGAATAAAGGTGAATTTAGTTACACTTACCCCAATATTGGGGTAAGTGTAACAAACTGACTAGTGATCAAAAAATATTAAAATGTCGTATTATAGTAAGATATACAGTGGGTTAATTATATACATATTAATTGTAATGATTTTGTAGATCCTACGGTAAAGTTTTCAACTGTTTAAAACACACCTATTCATCATAAATCACGTTGAAATTCATCTCATTGAATTATATGTCACACTTACCCCGACTCACCTTATCTACGAGGGTGGGTCAATAATTCCTTAGAAAAAAGCATTAAAACAGTTTTTATTTTTGTATTTTTTTTTTATTTCTCAACATAATCTCCTTGGAGCTCAATACACTTGGTTAGACGTTTCTCAATATTTTTTAAACCGTCAGAAAAATAAGTTTTCGGAAGGTCCTCAAAATAACCATTTGTCCGATCGATGACTTCTTCATTTGAAAAAAAACGTTGTCCACTTAGCCATTTTTTTAAGTTTGGGAAAAGGAAAAAGTCACTGGGGGCTAAATCTGGCGAATACGGTGGGTGGTCGACCAATTCGAACTTCAATTCTTCAATTTTAGCCATTGATCGTAAACATGTGTGAACACGGGCATTGTCCTGATGAAAGAGGATTTTTTTCCTGTTTAAATGAGGCCGTTATTCTTCAATTTCGTTTTTTAGCTGGTCCAATAAAGATGCATAATAATCCCCTGTTATTGTTTTTCCTTTTTCCAAATAGTCAACGAAAATAATTCCACGTGCATCCCAAAATACAGTAGCCATAACCTTACCAGCTGATTTTACGGCTTTCGCCTTCTTTGGACATGGTTCGCCTTTCGCAATCCACTGCTTTGACTGTTCTTTCGTCTCGGGAGTATAGTGGTGTATCCATGTTTCATCTACAGTCACAAAGCGACGAAAAAATTCATCCGGATTGCGTTGCATGAGCGACAACAGGGCTTTAGAGGCCACCACCCTATTGCGTTTATTGTCGACTGTGAGCAAACGCGGCACCCATCTTGCAGAAACTTTTTTCATGCCCAATTTGTCATGTAAAATAGAAATGACGCTACCTTTTGAGATCCCTGTAACCTCAATTATCTCACTCAACTTTAATCTTCGGTCACTTAACACCATATCGTGGATTTTATTGATCATTTCTGGTGTAGTCACCTCTACAGGACGTCCTGAGCGTGGTTCATCCTTTTTTGATGTACGACCACGTTTAAATACATTTAACCAGTTATAAATAGTTGCAAGTGAAGGAGCAGATATGCCGTGAACTAAATCCAACTCATTTTTTATTTCCTTTGCTGTTAACCCTTTTATATTAAAATGTTTAATAACAGCTCTAAACTCAATTTTCTCCATTTTTGTAAACAAGGAAATTTTTTTTTTAAATGTACCAAAATAAAAAAACAACAACCCGACCAATCTGATTGAAACTTCGCAGCATACTGAATCGGTAGTGCCGCTGCATGAAAACAAACCGCTTACAGTACTAGTCGCGCCACCTGTCGGCTTTTCTAAGGACTTATTGACCCACCCTCGTATTACAATCAATAATGAACTTTTATGATAAATCAAACATGTTTGAAATTCAACAGAATTTAAGCCTGCGGATTTGGGGTACCTACTTCACGAGGGAAAAAGTATGACGACTTTGTCTCCTTATGCCGGGTCCACACCGAAAACAAGTCGCGCGACAACTCGTTAAATTTTACGATAAGCATGATAATTATCGTAAAATTTCTTAAGCAATTATGATAATTATCGTAAAATTTAACGAGTTGTCGCGCGACTTGTTGCCGGTGTGGACCAGGCATTACGCTTACACAGTATTTTAGATGCTGTTGGATACGCCATACACCTCGACTGTTATACGTTTGTGTCCCTTTTAAAGAACGCTACGGTTGACTGACTTGCGTGGCAATGGAGCAGGAGCATTACTTCAATAGTATCCCGAATATCGTATAAGATTTAAATGTTGGCAATATAAATGATTTTCACTGCAGATTGACAACACCGAACTGAGCTGTCAATTAGACGCGTAAACAAATTACTGGTGCATCGTAAAACGATATTCAAGTGCCTTGTATTTCAATATTATTTATAAAAAGTGTCTTATATTCAACATGTCTCAATTATTATGTTTAGTTGTGTTTCTTACATTTGTCACTAGCGGTAATAACGATTTTTAATTATAATTAAACTAAATATATATGAAAATTGAATTATACGTTAGGAAGGCGTGGCTGTTATGATGATCTCAGACACTCGTCTTATTTGTAAATAAATAATACATATTTTTTTTGACATGTCGTTAGTATATTGTATGTTCATCAATATTGTCGGTTTATACGTCTGTTTTCATAGTGATAACATACTATATTATCTTTATTTCAGGGTTCAGCTTGATGTGTTACCAATGTTCACCGGCTGTACCAGGTTGCAATAGTCCGTTCAACTGGCGTGGTATGGGATATTTGGGAACTGTTTGTCCTGAAGAAGATGACCGTTGTGTGAAAATCATAGAAAGAAAAGGATGTGAGTTTGTAACCAATTCAATAACTACATTATGTAAACAACTTAAGAACTCATTTATTATTTACTCTATAATATCAGTGAGTCATTAATTCATAATATTCGAGCATTGTCACACTGAAACAATCAATGAATATTTTATTGGGTGGCTCATTACTAATTTTTATATGTAGGTACCTTCAATAAATGAAAGATCCGAGTCAGTTCTATAAGTCTTTAAATAGATATATACTCTTAATTTAAATTCATAGTCGTATTGGTAGTAAGTTGTCTGTTATATGCACCGAATGAAAACCATCTTCAACTTCCGTAAGGAATTCAAGATTCTAGATATGGTGAAAAATGTAATATTGCAGACATCCTTCTTCCTTGATAAATATTATGTATGCAAATTGTAACCGCCAATGAATTTTCACTGCCAGCCAAATTTTACCAGGATACCTCTAGGCCAGCTATATTTGTTAAAATAAATCACGTGAAAAATATGAAATACGCATAGAATTATTAAAAATTGTGAAATCTTATCAAATTGACATGTTCTTTTTACTTTTTCGTTAACATTTTCACACTAAAATAATAAATATTGTTTTGAAAATATACATAAATATCTTTGAAAAAGTAATTTTAATTATACACTGGTAGTTATCTAAGGAATTGTACATTTCGAAACAAGGTTCCAGACATAATGCCACATTACATTGCTTACATGTGTACTTCAATTGCCCACATCATTATTTGTTTTTGCACCAGACGAAGAGGAATGGCTTTTCAGAGAGAACGGTCCACTATCCAAATGAAATATGGGCCTATCATTATAGGTAGTCAATGTAGTGCAGTCTACAGTATTATTTTCAATGATATGGACATCATACTCTAAAAACTCAGCTATTTCAAATCCTACATCACTCATCGTCAGATTCAGTAGTTTTGGTCAATACATTCCTCTTTGCAATTAAAATCTTGCATTGTAAACTGTTGCATTCAGACGGAGTAACAACACTGCTTCTACTGGTAATGTTTTGAACATAGTGGAATGTGTTATAATACTAATAACCAGAGTTATAAGTATAATATATGCTCTTAAATTACCTAACCATGTATTATAATTGCAAAGATATGAATATAACTATAAAATTACAAATCAAATTCATATAAAAAAAACAATGTTGATCGATTGAATACTTGCCCGTGTTCAGATTCCTGTATCATACATTTGCTGATAAGCAAACAAATGTTGGTACACCCCTAGCGGCACACAACGAATGTCAAATAATGCAACACTTACTATAATTTCACATTTCATTCAATATATCGATATTTGACGTAATGGTAAAAAGTTTGACTACCAGTTAATAGATGGTAGTACACAATAATTGTATACGATAAAAGTCAATAAATATTTGACGGCTTGCTATGACGTCTCGACAATACCTAGTGAATTAATTCACTTATGGCCTGAGAGTTAAATACAATCCATTTTAAAGTTAAATCCGATACCTTCTTGATGCTAGCTTTATTTGAATTTTACAAATTTATCTTTCCATGATTACTTTTACGACAATTAACCCTTAACACTCGAGTGCCGCCATATCGGCGGCATTAGAAGTTTCCCGTATTACTCGAGTGCCGCCGTAGCGGCGGCACCGCCTATATAGTCATTTTTTGTAATATTTTCAGAAATTTTTATAATGCGATTTCAATCAAGTTAGAATGAATAATAATAGGTTATTACATTTATCTGAGAAAGAAGTCGGCAAAAGAATACTGCGTGCCTAATTTCAACATAGTATTTTTATCGGAATCTTCTCTTTTTTTATTCGTAGGTCGTCGCTTGCAAGCAATGTTTTTTTGTCACATAAATTTTATTTATTGAACGTTCCCAGACTAGAGTGAAGTGTTTGTCACGCATGATTTTGAAGTGTGTTTATATTTTTTATTGGTTCTCGCTTGCGCAGGGGCGTCTCGTATAGTTTACAGTTTTATATTTGAATACTATTTTTGATGACAATACTTACTAGTATATTATGCCGATTCGGAACCTATATAATGTGAAATACTCTAATGAGTCAAATGAAAATTATTACGTATCGATTTATTATTTTTTGAGAAATCTTTTGATAATGTGTACCGCACTGGGAATGAGTTGTTATGAGCCCGAAACTAATTTAGGAAATTTACGAGACAGCCGCTTATATTACAAGTGTATTTGAAGGCAATTCATTTGTATCATATTTACAGTCATAATGGACGATTTACACTCTATAGCCAGTTCTCTACATACCGCTATTTCATTACGATTCTGTGATAAGCCAGGATTACATATTGGAGATTGCTTTGTGAAATACCACACAATGAAGAATTATAAATAAACTAAAAATAAGTACAGTATATTCATTATAAATTTATTTTACAGAATAAAAAAAAAAAAATTTTTTTTACATTTTTTTCACCAATTAAATGTTTTATATTGAAATTATGCTTTGTGCGGGAAAAAGTCTCGAGTGGGTGGTATGTACCTATAAAAAAATTTCGAGTGGAAAAGGTTAAATCCAATGCATATTTTATTCGTATTCAGGAAGTGTACAAAAAAGTATTCTGCAGTATAATGACATGTATCGTCATCTAGAAATGCCAAAAATTGCTGCATTACACATTGCACTTTTGTAAATATGCAATTCTCAAATTCCACTACCTGCGGTTAATTAAGTCTTTAAAATTTTTAGCCGAAGAGATGATAACAAGAAACTGTCTGAGCAATTTATCACCCGTACGCACCGATGTTCCTGCAGACCATTATGAAGGTTGCAGACCAGCTTCTATGGACATAAGATTATCACATTACGTAAACAATTCCATAAAAGAATATGACGTCAACAGGTGCAGTTTAATTTATTAATATATTTAATATCTTTTACCATTATATTATATCAACATTCTTCAGCATCATGAATAACAAAATCTGTGATTTTTGACCACCTTCATTTTTCTCTATTTTACGGCAAACTCCCTCTGCTACCGCGCAAAGTTCCGGAATCCTTTTACCTTCCAGCACATCATTGAAGACCCATTTGCCTATTTGGACATAACAATGTACTTTTGTATGTCAACATTCTTAAATTTCCAAGTTTCAGGGTGTTTCATTTTTTTTTTATTTCACTATTATATTATATTTACTTAAAGTTTCAGCGAACCACATCTATTGTAGTTATATATATACAGCTTTGTCTTTGGTGTCTCATATGAAACAATGTTTGTAAATAAAATAAATTACCTTTCAGGCAACACTATGACTCGACGACATGGTGTTTCTGCTTCCTGGATCACCGGTGCAATGATAGCAACGCTATAGCCGCATCAGTCACATTGATTTTGATAACCACAGGGTACCTCATAAGAAACTTTTTTTATTAGTACATAGTTCTAAATGGCGTACATTCTATTAAATGGCATTGAAGAATAATGATCTGTAGCAGTCAAGCACTCGGAATTTTTATATGGAAATTGAAATTAAATTAGGTTTTTATTTTATATGTAGCAAGCAATTTGCTCACGCGGAGTTCACTTCGACCTGTTTATTATTAGATTCTTGGGATAAAGGTATTTAGGTAGTGAAAGTGTTTTTATAAAAAAAATTATATTTTCAAATGCTGGCGGCCAACTGTACCCCAGACTGACGCCGTGTGCGTGCAAGATATATAATAATTGAAAGCACCACGTTAAACAATGCTGCATGACACATTTAGATGATAACTGTTATCCGGCTGTTGTCATTTATTAAAATTACACACAGAAACCTCATTGCCCAGGTTTTCACTGGGCATGTCCCCATTTTATTTCATCCTTTTTAAGTAGTTGTTAAGTTGTTATCATGTCGTATTTACCATATACTTTGAAAGCTTCCATAGAAATTTGCCTATTATCGTGATA
Source organism: Rhyacophila brunnea (assembly GCF_057557595.1). NCBI lineage: Eukaryota > Metazoa > Arthropoda > Insecta > Trichoptera > Rhyacophilidae > Rhyacophila > Rhyacophila brunnea. The sequence goes on from NW_028233350.1 coordinate 24,501,384, forward strand.
ACATTTTTGTTAGTAATATTAGTTTTGTGAATATTGACTGACCTAATTAATGTACATTGTAGACAATCACACATATCGGACAGATATACATATTGCATACACTATGTCCCACTGTATAAAAAACGTACTATCAAATTATAAATTTTATTACTTAAGTAAACATACATGGTTTTTTATATATGATCTTAAATTAAATATACCTAAAGGGATGATTGTTTCACACAGTATTTTATAATAATAAGGACATTGCAGTTTATTTAAATTCATACAAAGTACCATGCATTGTATGTATTATGTAATATTTAACTTAATGATCATTCCATCACTTTAAGATTATATTTTATCAAAAATGTGTTATTTTTATTGGAAATCTTTGAATCTCATTTGTAAATGTTTGAATCAAACAAGTTTATCATTTTTTTTTTCTTTTATGGTGTTAACTGTCAATTCTTGGTGGAAATACATTGTATTAAAAAAAAAAGTGTGTAGTACTAATTCCACTTATTTAATATTAGTTAATAATTTGTCAGTATAAATATCTGTATTCTTTACCAGTTGTCAATGTCCCTTTGAAGTGGACAAAACTGGTCCTGATTAATATTAAAGTAAGTGAAATTAGTACTACATTATTGTGTTTTATTTCAATTAAGTTTGTCATTATTACTGTATAAGGACTGCGGAGTCATTTTTTTAAAAATCTGTCACCAAATCAGTCCATAACTCTGATTAAAAAAAAATATCTGACTCAAGACATTTTTTTATTATAACTAGTATTTTAAAAGTACCTACACTTATGTTACCAATCCCGACATACCTGTTTAGTCAATTTTTGTTGATTCGGAACTCTGCCCAAAATGCCATAAAATGCAACTCCTGACTCCGCAACCCTGTATGTATGTACTTTGATAATTAATGTGTACCTGATTCAGCAATTTTATCGAATATTGTAACACACAATTATATTCTTAATTTTTATAGTGTCATATTTCAAGTGCTAATTCAAGCAAAAAATAGTTACAAGTCTTTTAATGTAGCAAATAGTGACACAAGAAATAAATATTGAAAATTAGTTCCCAAGAAATTGATTACAATCCATACTTTTTAATGAAATTTTTGCATTCCTAGTAATAATTATAATATATTAACTATAGATTGATTACTTTCTTCGCAATCTAGAAGTGCCTTTGTAAAATCAACTTCCCAGGATATAATATGAAAGATAATATCCACCATGGCAACATGGTTTCCACACCATGTACATTGACTGTAATTAGATAGCTATTTTATTTTTATTGATTTATGACATATGTATGTGAAAAAAAACTTTTCCGTCCAATTATTACTTTTAAATGTTTTTACAATAAATTTTTTAATAAAACTATGATTTGTTTTGTTTTATTTTTAACGAAGACATTTCTCAGAACCTTCTCAATTTGTGATAATAGCCCATTTACACATGCATGGATTTTAATGGCGGCAGTACGTATTGTCGCGGTTTAAATATTAAAATGCAAATATAAACATGTATTATCGTGGATGTTGCAAGACTGCATGCATGGGATCTAAAAAGTTTAACGGCTTCTGAATTTCCACACGATAGTTGTAACTTGCATAATGTATGCGCATTAGAATGATAGTAGCGAACCTGTCAAATATCACCATACAATGAGAACGCGTCTCGCTCATGCTTGAATAATGAGATTGGTGAGACATTACGAAACAGTTATTATGTATCGTGATAGTTAAATTTACACTATTGGTGCCAGTAAATCCATGCATGTGTACAGGCACTATTTATAATGCTAATACTTTTGGAAGGTTTGGATTGCTCACTCTGAACACATACACTCGCAGTGTTTTCCAACGTGGGCAATTTGAATGTTTTGGGGGGCAGTGCGCAAATCATTTACGCATTTTCGAAAGTATTTTTTTGATATTGCAACCCTGACTTTCCGAGAAAAAGATTGCAGCACTTTTATGTTTCTACTTTTCCTTATTATTTTTAGTAAAAGATGGCAACACTAGCGCAAATGTCAAATGGTCAAATTGTTGAGGATACAGTTACTTTATATGTTTGTGGATATCTTCGAAAAATTAAATATGTAAATAAACAACTGAAAGGAGCAAAGAAGACCCTTATTGATGCGAAATCCAAGATATTTTGGCTTCATTGGACTTCAGCAATTTGTATAAAAAAATGCTCCAGGCAAAAACTTTAAACAATTTTATTGGCTAAATAAGTGTGAGGTGACTGATTCAGCTGTACATGTTATTGCGGATCACTTGGGTAAAATGGCTAATGACTTGGATAACTCGACCGATGTTGCTAGATATAACTGGTGTGGCCACGCATTATCAAGAAGAGCTCTTTGAATTGCAAAATGATGAATCTTTTAAAACACTATTCAACAAAAAATACAATGGTGTGGCTTTGTGTCGAGACGGAAACAAAATACCCAATTATGACAAATTTAGCAAGAAAATTACTGTTGACATTCCCATCACCATATTTAGTTGGATACACTCGTCTTTAGCGCTGTAAATGGTTTGTTATTGAAAAAAATTAAACGTTTTGATATCACAAACCATGGAGATTTAATATTAAAATTGACCAAATTAGTACCTTGCATAAAAACTCTGCAGCTCACTCAAGCACAAGGATTGCACTAATTTTCTTCCGAGTTGTACATGTAAAATAATATACATATTTACTTACGACAGAGTATTGGTTATGTGCATTTTTTACTTGAAGCAATTCATTTTTTTCAGAATTTGTTAGGTAACTATAAAAATTTGATAGGGAGATTTTTGAAGCGTTGAAGTGGGGCATGGCACAAATAAGGTTGGGAAACACTGCCATACAGTAAATTCTAGATTATCCGGATGCAGATTATCTTTGCCTGCAGGTCTATTCTAACATATCACTTAACATCCAAAAAGAGCTAATTGTGATAAATATATTATCACTTTACGTATACTGGCGGTTAATTATGTAAAAACGTTAACTGTCAAAAGGTGATATGTATCTTTTAACTGCGCCTCAGAGTATGTCAATTTTACATATTGAGATGTTTCGAAAAATAATTACGTCAACATCTCCGTGTCAAGTTAGGCCCTCCTCCCACGGCGCAACTGAAATCTGACAGAACTGGTTTGTGAAGGAACTCATAAACTGGCCAATGTGATGCTTCGCACACGGCGCTACTGAAACCACTTGAAATAATAATCACATAACCTCAAACTGAACCATTAGCTGTTTTGTACCAATACCGACAACACGCACGCTGCTGTGTTTACTCGAATACAATTAGGTTATTTCAATTTTGCTTATCTTGTACTTTTGATGTTTTGGGTTGTTAATGATTTTATAGCATGACACATGTTCGCAGTGCGACCAATTTTGATAAGAAAATATGATTTTTCACCGAATCTAATGATGTTGGTACCACTGTTTTACGGTGACTGGAAACTTCAGAGACCGCGCGACTAGCATGTCGCGTCTCTTCGCGACCATTTTGAAGCTGAGAGATTCCAGTCTCGCCGTCAGCGAGCCGCCATTGAAATACATTAGCTAGATACTGGCTGGAATTTTAGTTTCAGTTCCGTCAGACTGCAGTTGCGCCGTGGGAGGATGGCCTTAGTGTAAAGAATAACTGTTAAGAATAGACCTACTGAAATGAATGTGGTTTCATACTGATATTCGAAAATCATTAACATTCTCAAAACTAAATAAATTCACCCATTGAAGACGGAAAAACAATGCACTATCCTGGTGACACATGCCTGTTATCAACAGGCTTACCCTGATCTCTGTAAACAATTGAATAAAACACCTGATCTGATTCCCTACTCAACTACGGAAATGTTTTATTCTTAAGGTAAAGTCCTTCGTCCGGTATATGGAAGTAACATGCCGGACGAAGATGAAAAGCAAACGTTAAGGTCAATCACGGGAGTTCCTTCAAAAGCTGGCTTAGGTTGAAGAGTGGTAGAAGAACCCCGTGGCGAGCAGTGAGCGTCTTTTGGTCAAAGCGAACAGACCTGAATCACTGTAACTCTGTGAAAACCCGAAAATAAACTTTTGTAAAACTAACCATGAAAATATAAGACCACGTACGAACAAGAAAGACTTTTTATTTAATTTTTGTGAATCCGGGGTTCTATCAACACCCGAGCTAGTCACTGAACCCGGGATATCTCACTGGGTGATTAAGTTTTGTAACTTTACTAAAATTGCTACAACTTTTTCATTACATAATATTATTTAATTTCAATATTTTTTTTAAAATCATGTAGTAAAATCATTACTATTTGTAATTTTTTGTAAGGTATGTAACTGAATTTGTGGGGTTTTCGGAAATATGCGACAAGCAGCAAATTGACACCGATTATCCAGAATCTTAAACAAAGAAATCGGTGCAGATAGGAATGTGTTATAGTATTTAAAAAATTAATGGTTCAATTTATTCATGTTTTTCATTCCATTCCATCCACTCTTCTTTTTCCCATCATTAGGATGGATATAACGCAGCATACCTTAGCAAAGCGCATTTTTAATACATATTGAGTAAAACTCATTCTATAGCTTTACCGTTATATCGTAACTACTGACGTCTTAGCAGCAATTTGCAGAACTACAAATCTCCTGCTCTTTCAGGTACACCCCGATCCCCGCTTTTTACCATTAAACTACATACATATGAAATCGCAACCAACAAATTAATAGTTTACAGCAGTTTAATACTCTCAATAAATACAGTTGTTTTTATAGAAAATAGTTTATTTATACTGATTAGATTGTAGAATGAAATCAGTTCAAAACAGTAACTGATAAAAGATAATAAATACATACTAACACCATTTGTACCGACTGACTATTAAAAATATGTTTTTAATTTATTTTATGAAACACTCACTCTTTATTGTTTTCATATAATGATAGAAATATCACAGTAAATTTGTGAAAGAAAAACATCAAAAAATACATTTTTATATGACTTAAAAACACATATATAAAAATATATTAGTGACGATGATAATGACAACTTAATAACGCTTCCATATTATGATATTTCAGTTGACTCGTAATTAAATGCTTGGATGGATGTAATATTTCATTTTAATAGGCGAATCTCATATCTTCACTGTAACCGAGTTTATTTAAATTAGGTTGGCAGGCGAAGTTAATCATGGGGGGAGGTCCACACATCAGAACGAGGACATCGGCCGCCGGCGGAAATAGATGATCTTTCAGCATCACTTCGTTCACATGACCTCCGCTGTATGCCCAATCTGAAACATTCACAAACAAAATTATGCACCTTTCAGAAACTAACAAAATAAAGTTACAAATAATGCAGTATTTTTATATATTATTCCGATTTAGTTTTTGAATTGGATCACTTAGTTAAGTCTCGGCATTAATTATGAAATATTATCAACCAAATACTCTGGCTGCAGTGAAAATGCATTATATTCTTTCGACTATATTTTGTCATATTTCTTGGATAATTTGTTTGATTTCTTTGTGAATATCGTGGATCCGTTGTTGAATCGTCGTTGTCATATTTGCATATATGTATCCAGTTTCTTTATGTAACAGCAAAGAAAAAAGTCTGACGCTTTACGCAAAATTCGCAATCATAGCACAAGTTATGTGGGATGTTCCGGTGAAACGCATATATGCAGGCCTTCTTCAACAATTTCTGGGAAAAAAAACTTTTGCAGCATCTATCGCTATTCACAAGAACCGCATTACCATTGTCATCTTTGAACAAAAACAGTCTAGCTCTGTTTTGCTCGTGGTTAAATTTTCAAAGAAATTCGATTTTTTTTTGATAACCACAACACATGTTGCATTATCAAATTCTCCATAATAAATTGCCAGTGTCCGAACTAAAGAACAGTAAAATCACAACCAACTGCAATGCTACCAATGAAAATGGCAAGTAAACAAAACAAAATCGGAAAGGTTACTACGAAACACTCTGTATAATAAATACTTCTTATACAGGTACTCAACAGAAATAACAAAATTGCTCACTAAACACTTATTTTGTCATATCTGAAATGTTTAACTTTAAACCTGAATATTGTTAGTAAATAATCTCTTGCTATCTATGTGAACAATTTTAGTCATACTATTGCATGAGTTTTCAAAGATAAATAAGAATGTTGATATTAATTATTATGTGTTTATTCTCTGCAATTATTTTATTAATTAAAATATATTATTGAATACAGGAAAAATAAATAACATGCTAACTAAGTAATCCACATCATTTTAAACAATCAGAAGAGGTTTTATCTGTTCAGATGACCGAGAGGTAAAATTATAAATTTATTATTATATAATATGTATTAAGTTATCAATAAAAAAAACATCTTCATACTACCGAAAGGAAAGATGTCATAGAATTCTTCATGCCGAAGACCAGATAAACTATGGAAGAGCTATTATAACGACTTGATGAGAGTTATTGAAGAAGACATTAATATGAAGTTTATGACAATTTTATTGAATACATCCCCGAATGACCATGTTGTTGGTATTGTACTGATGATAATTGATTAAAGAATATAGATAATTAGAAATGTAGAAACATCCAGTACACGGATTCAAGATCAACAACAAACAGGCTTACAGGTCTGAAAAGATTAAAGACTGGTTCGGCGAATTCAAAAAGTCCAAATCAGACATCGAATACTAACCAGCCGGGGGGGAATCCAGTGTGTACCAAAGTTCAAACTGCGATGGAAATTCACTTTGCACATCTTCCAATTCTTTTCTGACTAAAATATCATTCTGCGTCTGGTTTGCAAAAATCAGTTTCATCTGTGTGTTGTCCGTCTTGTCTTTGCAAATGTGTCTGATTAATTGAAGCATTGGCGTGATGCCAGTTCCGCCTGAAAATCAATAAATTATGGCATTGGCATTCAACATTAAAATAATACATAAAATATTATGCACACACACACTATTTCCGTATTCGATTTAAAAAAAAAACCACATGTAAGGAAAAGATGAAAACTTTTCGACCAAAAAAGTTGAAATCAAAAACAAAAAAAAATTGAGAATGGTCAAAAATCAATTCAGGAACCCAGGGTTACTGTGCTAATAAGATAAGGAATTTAGAGTTCAAAGAAAAAATTTACCATTTCCACTTTGAAATGTTAGATACGTCATATATACCCACAGTTTTTTTTATCTTAACAAGACTTTTAACGAGGAATGGTTATTATCCATTCACCCAACGAGTCCTTGCTTTGAATCAAACATTCATTGAAATAAATCATATATGAATTTTTCTGATGTGGGCTTCTAATCCATGGCTTCAGATAGAGTTCTGGCCACCATGAGCGGATGAAATATCAAGTATCCTGGTATTTATTATGTAATTATGTATGTATATAATATTATATCTTTTGAATTAAAATATATTTGCCAAATAATATTAAATCCTGTAATAAAATTGCAGATTATGTCATAGTAACTATTGTTTGTCATAAAGTAACGTTGTAGCTTTCATAGAAAATAAGATAAAAGAAAAAATCTTTAACCTTGACAGCTAATGCGTCTGTTGGCGTATAATCATAATATTATATTAATAGATCGTTATTTTAGTCCATTGGTTAACTAACACTAACTGAGCATACCTGCTATCATGTTGAGTTTTTTTGCCACAATTTTGGTTGGCGGATCCTTACGCAATTTCTTAATAGTGAAAGTGCCATTTCCTAAGTACATCAAGCGACCCGATGGGCCTCTCACATCGATTGTATCACCAATCTTCATGCTTTCCAGATGTTGTGACATCTTGCCACCCTCTGGAAATCTGGGATGCACATTTTTGAAATATACCTATAATAAAGAGTGACATATTTTGTTTTCATGTTCATAAAATTATCAATTTGATGAGGAATAATTCTGAATAAATTAATATAATTTACCTTGACAACCAAGTCAACAAATCCTTGATCTTCGTCAGAAGAAACTGGAGTATATGAGCGGATAATTAGGTCATCGCCAATTTTGGCCGATAAATGAATGTGCTGGCCAATTGGAAGTCCTGTGCGCGAAATATAAATATAAATTTTCAGTACGTTTTCACAGATGGTATGTAGTAATTTTAGAAGCAGATATTGCATGATATGACGTCAGGCGATATTAACATAATAGAAGTCTATTATAATGTTACGAAATTAATTTATGTTAATTTTAACATTAATTCAAAGAATCGTGGTACTTTCATACGTTACATGCACACAGAAATTAAATGAAAGAAAATTCAATACCAGGATAAATATATATTTGAAACAATTTTGTCATATGAACCAAATTTATTACTGCATAAGTCAGATCGAAAAATTAAATAGCTACATAAGTCCCGGTTAAAATGATCGATTAATTGATTGTTATGACTTAAATTTTAACGTTGGTAATTCGGTTATTCGTCGGTGTCTGTCTGTACATTCTGTTCACTTAAAAAATCAATTTAGTTATTGACTTATGACCTATATAATGAAATATATAACTGTTTAGGTAGGTAATTCATACTCATAGTACACATACATAATATAAGCACTCATTTATGATCGTGACTCGAGAATAAAAATTGTCTCAGCTCAAAAAATTACAAAATGTATGAGTTATAAACTGTCATGTAAAATGACATATACCTTCCACAGAGTTTATTAGCCATACACCAGACCAAACCAGAAGCTAATGCGTGAATTGATGCATTGCCGGTTATATGACTAGTTCTGTGATGGTTTTTGTGATTTTATTTTCTTTTTGTACAATTTTTTTTTTTTTTGTATTATTATTGCCATATTATAATATACCTATAAATTATTAATATATGGCCGGTATGATATAGTAGGTACCTAAATAAAAAGAATAAGTAATTATGGTGTATTTTTCATACCTAGTATGTGTTGGTCAGACGGTAATCCGAACCTATACCGTCTTGTATCATGGCTAATTTCTTCTTTTTCAATAAGTGGCAAGGCATACTTCACCGTGGAGTCTTTCAATGTGATTTGCTTCTTTTTTTTACAAGATCGGAACCATGGTAGTAAGAATGACGCCATGATGACAGTGGCGATCACACAACCGAGCCCCACGGCCAATTGCACATTCTAAAATGAAGACAATAAAGTAAAAAAACTCACAATAAAATGAAATAATCAGTCTTATCATAGTAAATCAAAATCAAAGGATAAGATATCTCACATATTATATACATGATTATTAACATGTACACAGTAATATTATAATGGCGAACCTGTGTCACTAAGTGACAAGTAGACAATTTTTATGCGACACATGGGCAAAGTTTGAATTCTGTTTTGCAACCGTTTGGTTTTTTTTTTTACATAAAAGTTACTTCATTTAACAACACTCACTTAATTGATTAATGTGTTTTATCGATAGGTATGAAAAAAGAAATACAGCCGAACATGGTTATTACTATCACGATGTAATGAGGAAACATTCATTGACATTTTAGTTTATGATTTTCTTCATACGTTTAGTCACTTTTATAACGAGTTACTTTTCGGGTATACCGAGCAAAACTGTTAATGTGTTGATTGTTTAAAAACAATATTTTCGACCCTAAGCAATAAAATCCGACCGGTCAGTTAACTAGACCGATGCCGCCAGGATCGGATTACGTTTATGACACTAATTAAGTGTCTATGTATCTAATTGGTGCCGACAACATTGAAAAAGTATCCACGCATATGGTTGAAATTGCATGTAAAAAATCTAAGCTTTGTGAAGTCAGTAGGTACCTACCAGCGCCGGCGGCTCAGCACTTCATTACAATAAACAACTTCTTTTGTAGTGTATGAATGCAATGCTTGTTTTGCGGATTTTTACGATGGTTTTCAGATGTTTTATGTTCTATGCTTAAATAGAATGTGGCGCGAAAAATGTTATATAACGATACAACGAGTAATGCTTATAACGAGCAAATTCAGTCGGCCCCATCTTCCTCGTAATAACCAAGTTCGACTGTATATAGATACAGTTACTGTTACAGTGCAGTCAGGAACAGAGAAATTTAGAAACATTATCGACTATTAGCTTAATTTATAGTCATCAATTCTTAATTATTTTTGGATATTAGCCAATCAACAAAGAATAATTTAATAAGAGTATAAATGTACAATTTCGAAAGAGAAACGTTGTGATAACTGATAGATGGTATTAAGTGTGTGAAAATAAATTGCACACTATTTGTAGCTGCTCTCCACCATCTGTTTTTCGAAGACTATTCGTCAACGGGACATTATTATAAACTATGCTTATCATTGAAATAAATTTTTATGACAACAGCTAATCATAATAAATACAATCATAATTACAATCCTAAACTAAAACAAAAGAATGATTACAGTATGTCCTAGCATCATCTGAAAAACATGTAGTAACCATCCCTGCACCATATTGGCTTTTAAACAGAGCATATAGCACTTCACAAAGTATTAACAGGGTTTTTACAGGAAACGGTTGTTTGCGATTCACTCAACACCAGTGGCGAAGGGTGGAGGTTGCAAATCAAATAATTATGTCTGACAAAGTTTAGCGTGCACTATTTATGTCGAATCTAACAGCCTACCTCCACGCTTTGCCACTGCCCTACACATTGGGTCATTGTATTATACAGAGATTACCTAACTTATTTGGCACATATTTTGAAGAAAAAAAAACAGAAGTGCAGTGACATATTTGCATTCAGCACCTCTCTTGCTGCTGTTAAAATATAGCACTTATTACCCAATAAGTTCCTGAGATATTCCCAGTCATAAAAAAATGTAGACATAAAATGTAGGGTCCCGTGATACGCCTGATTTAAGACCGGGTGTGGTGTGGGGTAGGTTAGTTAGCCATTACTTAAATGTATGTTACACAATAAATGAATAGTTTTCAAATAATTCTTCAGCTTTCAAACCATTGCACGTGTGACATGAAGTAAGAGGTAAAAATTATTAATCGCACCAATTTCATTTTTCACATAGCGGTTATAATTTTTTTCATGTGATTTTTTTAATTCTAAAATAACAGGATGTCCTGCACTTTTTCTTTAAATTGAATATTGTCAAATAGTTCTCCATTCTCCACATATTATAATATACCTGATCTACATCTGTTACAAAGTGACAGGTATATTATTTATAGGTTTGGTAGCAAAAAGGTCAGCTGCCAAGGTATGTGTAAGGAAAATCAAATCATGATTTTATCTAAATCGTCTAAAGAAATACACATTCTACAAATTTATTATCGTTATGGGAAATTGATTTAAAATAAATTGTTTGTTCCCAATCATTTATGGTGAATTGAGTAATGGTAAGATTGGTTGTACTTTGGGTATCAGATAGCATATTTTCACGGAACCTACTCTCAAACAGGGGTGGTTTTAGGTAGACGGAGATCTGAAGTACCAACAAGTTTGAAGGCACTTTTGTGAAATTTTTCAATTACAATGTCAGTACCTACTTTCTATCGAAGCGACCACATCGTCTGCTACGAGGGTGGGTCAATAATTCCTTAGAAAAAAGCATTAAAACAGTTTTTATTTTTGTATTTTTTTTTTATTTCTCAACATAATCTCCTTGGAGCTCAATACACTTGGTTAGACGTTTCTCAATTTTTTTTAAACCGTCAGAAAAATAAGTTTTCGGAAGGTCCTCAAAATAAGCATTTGTCCGATCGATGACTTCTTCATTTGAAAAAAAACGTTGTCCACTTAGCCATTTTTTTAAGTTTGGGAAAAGGAAAAAGTCACTGGGGGCTAAATCTGGCGAATACGGTGGGTGGTCGACCAATTCGAACTTCAATTCTTCAATTTTAGCCATTGATCGTAAACATGTGTGAACACGGGCATTGTCCTGATGAAAGAGGATTTTTTTCCTGTTTAAATGAGGCCGTTTTTCTTCAATTTTGTTTTTTAGCTGGTCCAATAAAGATGCATAATAATCCCCTGTTATTGTTTTTCCTTTTTCCAAATAGTCAACGAAAATAATTCCACGTGCATCCCAAAATACAGTAGCCATAACCTTACCAGCTGATTTTACGGTTTTCGCCTTCTTTGGACATGGTTCGCCTTTCGCAATCCACTGCTTTGACTGTTCTTTCGTCTCGGGAGTATAGTGGTGTATCCATGTTTCATCTACAGTCACAAAGCGACGAAAAAATTCATCCGGATTGCGTTGCATGAGCGACAACAGGGCTTTAGAGGCCACCACCCTATTGCGTTTATTGTCGACTGTGAGCAAACGCGGCACCCATCTTGCAGAAATTTTTTTCATGCCCAATTTGTCATGTAAAATAGAAATGACGCTACCTTTTGAGATCCCTGTAACCTCAATTATCTCACTCAACTTTAATCTTCGGTCACTTAACACCGTATCGTGGATTTTATTGATCATTTCTGGTGTAGTCACCTCTACAGGACGTCCTGAGCGTGGTTCATCCTTTGTTGATGTACGACCACGTTTAAATTCATTTAACCAGTTATAAATAGTTGCAAGTGAAGGAGCAGATATGCCGTGAACTAAATCCAACTCATTTTTTATTTCCTTTGCTGTTAACCCTTTTATATTAAAATGTTTAATAACAGCTCTAAACTCAATTTTCTCCATTTTCCATTTTTCCATTTTCCACAAGCAAATTTTTTTTTAAATGTACGAGAAACACACAACAACCCGACCAATCTGATTGAAACTTCGCAGCATACTGAATCGGTAGTGCCGCTGCATGAAAACAAACCGCTTACAGTACTAGTCGCGCCACCTGTCAGCTTTTCTAAGGACTTATTGACCCACCCTCGTATCAAAAGTCGAAACATTCATTCCTTCATTTGCCGCCCACAAGTAATGCATGAGTTGCCTACACTCACAGGACGTCACTGAGTAGAGCCACGTCGAGTAATACATTAGCTTTCTATTCGCAAGTGGAGATTCATAAATCAACCGTACCAATATCACTATGGCTATAAAATTAACCAGTATACATCGTAGTGCAATTTTAGAGCTGACTTGACAGTATTAATAGTACTAAGCATATTTTGGTCTGGCACAATAGACTACAAAATTCTGGTGTGATGCACCATGATTTATATTGTATGATTGGCTTTATATTACACTTTGTATGATGTTTTAACACAGCTGCTATCAAGTAAAAAAATAAACCAGTTGGAAACACTTTAAGGATCATTAATACACTCTGAAAATTTTGATATTTCGTGAGTGATGCGCAGAATTTGTTGTTTTTACATTTATCTTCATTGTGTAAATATTTTTTTCTTGGCAAATAATGTTTGTAATACAAATAAATTATTGTCCTATGGTAGAAGTTCATTTAACTTAGCATTCGTATCACAAGATTAGTACTAAGTCTTATTAATATTGTGTATATTTTCCATTTACTTACTTATATTATTTTAAAAATTAGCTCCATTGTGGAGTAGTGCCAGATTGCCGTCTCTTAACACATTGATCGCCAACTAGTTTTACATAAAATAGTTAAAAAATGATTATTTGTTTTTAAGGTATTATTTGATAGGTTATGAAAGAATATAATGTTTTTTTCATTTTGATGATTTTTCTACGTAAATATTGGTTTTTATGATGTGCCGGCCACATGTGTCCGTCGCGGCGCCAACAAGTTAATTTATTCTATTGCGCCGTGCCGGCCATTTCGCCGGTCACCTGTCCATATGTGTTGACGAGAGCATGGTGCCATTTCGCGGTCGAATTATATTTAGATTTAGAGAGTATAATAAACAGAAAAGGCACAAATACGGAATAAAAGTTTTCAAATTGGGTAGTATAATACCTGGATACACATAAACTGGAAATATACGTATACATACCTTATAATCATTTTTGTTATTCTATTTTTTTATTATTTACATATTTTTTATAACTTACATTTTTATAATCTATTTAATTTTTATTTTTATATCAATAAAAACACATTTACAATTTAAAAGGAAAACTTTTTTTTTCATTATGTACATTCTTTACATTAGTGAGCCTATATTTTGTGACTGGGAAGTAGAGGTGGGAAAACTGGTCGATTTTGAAGACTAAGTATACTTACTACCAGTATAAAAAAATACTTGGTATCTAAACTTGTTCCAAAATACTTACTAGTATTTGAAATATCAGCTTTAATAGAATCGTTAAAAATACGTCGGCTTTTTGAAATGTCCCATTTTCGAGACAGGTACAGCTAGAACTGTGGCGCTAGTCACTCATGTTTCAGTAGTTATCCATTTATACAATCACGCATATAATTTGAATTCAGTTTATGTTTACAAATTACAATTATAACACTAAAAAATCGAGAAACTTGACGTGACGAAACCAGATAAACGCGTAGTCAGTTAACGTTATCAGAACTCCGTTATTCCGGCTTGCGACTGACGTCAATTCGATGTAAATGTCTTACTCAACTAAAACTAAAATTAAAACCCGTCGCATACTAAACAAACGCGAGTCGCGACGCCGAAGCGATGATTTCATACGTGGCAAAACTACGAACTAGCTAGCGGTCGGCGAGATCTCATACCATGTGTCGAACTCCTGGACTCGATAAAGTTTCATACTCAACTAAAACCAAAAACCAAAAACTCTTTTAAACCTAAAACCCTAAGGCGAACTCAAAAGTATCCTATAAAACGAACACGTGACCATTTCTGTCCTTCACTATACCAACTTTACAACAGAGGAGAAAGGGAGAACAATGACAGTTGAGTATAATATCACGGCTAGACATACGTGTATCATGATATCTCGCTCGCGCGCATTTAATATCAATAGCGCTGAATAGCGAGTCACGGCGCATATATTAGCGAATGCGTTCGAATTCGAACATCTAATACGTTTCAAGTTTCTTGAAACAAGTTTATTGGGCAACAAATACTTAGTATGGGTATTTTCATCCGAAACTTAAGTACACAAACTTGTGACAGTATTTCCAACTCACCTCTACTGGGAAGACATATTTTCAGGCCAAGTGGCAGTAATATACAGAAGGGCCATGCCGGTCACCGCGTATCGAAAAATGCACTGCGAGCGTGCCCGCCGGCGCTGTAGAACAACTCTAAGGCAGGTCTTCTTTGCCGGTCACCGGTGACCCCCATGGCCCCCTGAACGTAATCCAATGCCGGTCACCGGTGACCCCCATGGCGATCAATGTGTTAAGCAATGGGCACGGGTTAGAATCTTGTGTCTGATAAACATCATAATATCTTGCTTTATTATTTCTTTATTTTTTCAATACTGTGATATAAGTTCTACCTATAATAGGTATAATAATTACCATAGTAAAATTGAATAAAATCTGTTGAAAGTAATAAGTGGAAATTTAGTAGCCAGTGACACTCTGTACTTACTAAAAGATTATTTTTACCACATTTTTATTAACTCGTATTCTTGTTAGTCCGGTACAGATTTTTTCTTGTGTCCACTAAAATTTTTTTCTTGTTTGTCCAAATTTGTATGGGACAATTATTGAAGATTTTTAACTAACTTCTCGACATTTGAAACTTTTATAATATGTCAGAACACGACGACAATGCATTCTTTTAATACTTTTGGCCATCTTTAAGCAGAATTGAATTCATTTTCAGTTAATTCTGTTTTGTATGTTTCGGAAAAAAATCATTAAAAGTAATATTTACTACTCACTATTAATTGTTGGTCGCTAAGCAACTAAATTATTAATATATACGTGTGTTACTATGGAAATCAATATGAAATGTAAAAATGACGTTTCAGTATTCTATAATATTTATTCAGTAAATATTTATATCAAGTACAAAAAAATATTTATTGATACGTAGAATTGTCAAGTTTATATGATTCAACAGAAAATTGAAAAGCGTGGTAAGTATACAAAAAGTTCTTTTTATCTTGTAATTATTAAGAAATTATGATACCTACTTACAAGTTGTTAAAAGTCATGTCTACTGGAGTATTTATAACGTAAGCATTATGTTATCAAGATTATGGTAAACAGATAGCATTCTGAATACAATACTTTTAAGATGTTACATAACAATAGGTAATTATAAAACTTATAAAGAAATCCAACATCACAAATTTCCCACTAAATAATATTAAAGTTTCAATTTAAAAAAACATGACAATATAACTAATAACATTGGACAAGCTTAAAAATATAGATAGGTAGGTACCTAGATGTATGTAAGTTATCAATAATGTCAAGATGACATTGGACTGATAGTGCAATAACAAAATAATAATATAAACAAATTGTGAGAAGGTAACCTACTAAAAAACACATTGGAAATATATTACAAATCTACTTACAGTGTAATCTTTTTGAGAATCCATGATGATAATAATTACGTATTAATATATACAAATTGCAAAACTTATACCTATTACAAAGGCTTCACTGAAATAAAGAAAACACGATCACCACCCGCCGCACACTACAAAGTCTTAAGTAGAATCTCAAATCGAAACTCTCGTTCACTGACATTCCGAAACTGTGTTGCCATCTTCTATCAAGCAATTATAGTACATTTCAGAGGAAGTGGTTAAAAGTTATAGTGGATATTTCCATAAAATTTATAGTACAAATTATATCAGGCGTATTTTTGCATGCAGCGAACTGAAAATTTTCTTTTCGGAACCAGATTCGACATCAGTATTCTTTTGTAGTAGACTACGCCCTCATCCGCATCCGAAGGGATAAAACGTGGTAAAATACCGGTAGGATAAACAATCCCACCTATATACGTATTAAAAATATATTATAAAATAACAGTCGTTAATACAACTGAATTTTTGTTCCTTAATATACCTAGCTGTTATCTTTCCTTCTCTTCTAAATTCCCTTTCCAAGTAAAATTCGCTGTATGTAGTTCATTAATAACTAGGTATGATGCAATATATAAAACTAAATAAGTTCAGCTTTCAAAATAGTCACTACATGGCAACTAAATTGCTTTAATTCAAATTACGTTAAACTGTACTTTTAGCCTATTACCAAAATTTGGATAATTGGAAAGGCTTTTCCGAATTCTCGCTGTGCCCCAGGGTCTCCCGCGCACCCAGGGGGGGGGGGCAAGGGGCCCTGGCACCCCCCAAACATTGAAATTGAAAGCCAATTAACTATACCTTTGGGCTTAGACAAATAAAAACGCTGGCAAAAAAATGATTTGTAATTCTCCAGCACCCTTTTTAGAACAATTTCTTAGATTTTAATTTCTAACACAAAAATTTCGAAACACTAATGTCAGGTTTTTTTAGAAACTCAATCCCTAATGGAACTGTCAAAAAATTCTCGGTGTCCACCCGAATTCCGGAGTGGTGTAGGTCATGGCTGGGGATGGCTGACAGGGCTCTAGCCTGGGGACCCGGGCTGTGGGGGGGCCGGCGTGTCGGGTTGACCAGATAAGTGAGATAAACACACATCATAAATTAGCTTTAATAGTAAAAAAAGTCGCCTGCGCCGCTATTATACTTCATGGCCATGAACATTTTCAATTACTTATATGATTGTGCAATATATTTTTTGATTATTATGTGTCGATATTCGACAGCTCCATTATTAAAGTGGATGTATTGAAAATCGCCAATAATTCACTGTATAAGTACCCTAAATTTGAAAACACAATTTGAAAAACGTTGATGTAGTGTTTCACACTGCCTTTAAACTAGTAGGGGGCCCGCCAAATACCCTAGCCTGAGGGCCCGTTTCAGGATGTGGGGACCATGATGTAGGTACACCGAGTGCAATAGACAACGAGAAATTAGGCTGTGAAGAAGAAAAAGAGCCTATGGGACGAATTTACATTCTCCTCCTTGGGCCCCCCCCAATATTAAATCCTGGGTGCGCCACTGAATACCTATAATATATAGTATAAACACACGTACATGTTCTGTTTTGTCCGGTTACCGTGTACATACTAGGTAATTATATTATATTTCGATCAGAGATAGTACGAGTAAATTATAGTACAGATACTATAATTATAGTACAGTTGGCTGTTCTGTTCCGAAGTTCCGATTTCATTGGAAATCCGACACAATTTACAAACGTTGCCAGATCACACTTTTAATACATGTAATTTTGACGCTACCGGAATACGGCGTCATCACCCCATCAGGACAAAAATTATTTGACTGATTCTGATTTAGTTTTTTCGTTGATTAACATTTTTCCGGGTACCTACCACTTTGGTAACTTTGGAGAAACGGCACCATATTGAAAAAAATACAACTAAAAACGGTTTCGGATATCATTGACTACACACCTGCAGAAGTTTTATTTCATATTATATACTTAAAGATCGTAAAATTCTACGCAAAAGTTTTCATTTTTTTCGATTTGTACTGCTAAAATAAAGCAAACAACCGAGAACGTACGATAACTGTCTACTGAGCCATGCGCAAAAAATAATAATTATTTAGGTACTAGGTATAATGTTCGCTTCGAAACAGTGTTGCCATATTTTGAAAGTGGAAATATAGTACAGTGCCTTCAAAATTATAGTATTTCGGCAAAAAATATAGTACGCGTTAGGTACCAATAATTTTCTGCATTTTCAAAAAATTAAGCGTGGGGTAGTTAACGTCTTGTTTTTTTTAGACAAAATATCCATGAAGGGTAATTATTAACGTCTTGTTTTTTAGACAAAATTGAAAAGTCAGTGGTTTCCAAACTTTATGTTACTACGCCTCCCTTAAAAAAGATCTAATCTAGGCGCCTCCCCCCTTATTTCATTAAATAATACAGACACCTTTTTAAATAGTCGACAAAGTACCTACTTACGAATACAAAAATTAAATAAAAAAACGAGGTTTTACTACTTACATTACATTAATTTTCGACGAATGTGCTTGTTTATTAGCACAATCAATTTTTACTAGTCAATTTAAATTCATCTACGTTCATTGACAAATGAATTCTATCATGGACCCCACATCCCGAGGCGGACCCCTCGGGTCAGGATTTTTCAACCACATATTTAAAATATCTAATATTTTCGAAACAAACAACGCCGCACGCGACTTTTTTTTGCTATTAATAAAAATATATGAAAAGTGCATGAGCAAACTAACCAAGAACTCTGGCGTAGAAATCATATAAAAATAATGGAGACATGGCGAATTTTTTTTTTGTCATTTTGATTTCCTAAGCTCCAATTTTGTATGAATGCCTTCACTTTGTCGTTTTAAATCAGTGAATGAATTAGTGGTCCTTGGATTTATTCATTCATTCAATTTTTTTTAAATTTCAACCAAATAGACAAGTTTAACAACAAAATTATCGTGAATAAACAAATTTGCCTCAAATTTCAATATTATGATTAATTTGACCCTTTTATTTCATTTTTTTACGAGATAGGATTATAAAATTAGTCTCCATATTTGCAGAAAGGTTTGGAAACAACCTTTTATAGGACTGTTTTTTTGTGTAGTTTATAACTAGCGGCTGTCTTATAAACTATGCATTTGCAAACTGCAAACCTGTGGCTTCATTAAGTGCTCGGCCGTAGTCATTTGGCGGGCGCGTCGCGGCGGCGTCTTGCGAAACTCAAACGTATAACAGTGTGTATTATGCCCCAAAAAAGACACTGTCTACGAACATTTTACACACGGTTATACGTTTGAGCTTTGCAAGACGCCGCCGCCGCGCCGCCCTCGCGCGATTACTACGTTCTTGCACTAATTGTGTTAAACTTTTTGAGCCTTCCTTTGCAACACTCTGCGCCTCCCATTTTGGAACTAGCTGTGTTAAGTAATTAACGTCACCTTTTTTTAGACATGGGGATTATTTATTTATTTTGCTTTTCACGGATTATTTTGGCGTTGTTTTCCTTCTATTGGCAACTTTTTTCCGATTACTCAAAATTATAGTATTTTGGGCGTACTATACCTGTTTTATATCGTACATAGTACGCAGACGAAAATTATAGTACAAATACTATAATTATAGTACGGTTGGCAACACTGCTTCGAAATGACATTTCACGATCGGTGCGAGTCGTTGGATCAAACTGAATCTGCGAGTCTACCACGATCGCTCGTACCGAGAACGGACATAGAGTAATCGTCGACCTAACTTCACTGATCGTTGACTGGGTCGTGTACGATCAACTGGAGAGTCTGCCACTCTAATTTGAGCTTACAAGCTCAAATTTATGTCAACCGATGTCATACATTCTCATTTCTGTAGAGCAGGCTATTCGATTTTCTTTTCAATTAAAAATGAACACTTGTGACGCCCATTGGACACGAGGATATATTTTGCGTAGGGTTAAAATAGAATTAAAAAGAACAAATAATATAAAAACGGTGTTTTTAAACAACTAAACAAAATAATAACAAAACAAACGTCATACGTAAATAAAAGTAAGTAATATAACTTAAAAATAAACTGAAAATTAATGTTAAATTTTGTCGAGTATCGCAAAAAAAGAATCTACGTCGTTTACTCTACTTGGCCTGTCTGCACGTATTATGAAAAAATTGTCGATAACTGTCAAATAATATTATCATCATGCCCGTGATTCCGCCAATTATGACGATTTCTGGCACGTGGTGTGGGATTTAAAAAAATATTATTAAAAATCTATCGCTTAATAGCGAATTAGTTACAAAAGTTACCTGTATGTACGAAATAATGTCTTGTTATCACAAAGTAAACAATTTCGTCAAAACTGAGAGCTATATTATAAGAATATACGTACATACAGCATATGCTGGACGAACGCCCACCATCTTTCCTGCACGAAAGTTAATAGGATAAGTACAAAACTAAAGTCAGATCTTATATTGTGTACTTATCCTTTGTTAATAAGCTACGAGATGAGATGATGTTTTCAGGCACTGTTTCCCGCTTAGCCATTAAAATTAAAATTATTTTTTTAATAAAATAAAGGCACACGCACATGACGCACCTGGCAACTTCGCATTACAATATTATTATTTTTGTGACAGGTGTACAAAAAAAGTGTCGCTCATCCGTAGATTGATAAAAATTCAAAATATTCCTTTCACTATCATCACTCTAATACGATTAGATATTTGCAACATTTAAAATTAAATATTATGTTGGAGAATGTTTCAAATTAATTTTACAGCAATAATAAATTATGAAAATAAATTTTAATTGTCATCGGATTTTACTGTTTTGTTTCAACGATGAAATCGATTAAAGTATATTTATTAATCAGCCGCTGTTTTGTAGGTACGTAAGTAGCTATATAATTTTTGGGCCAATTTTATTTAACGTGCCATGGGGTTTTTTATAACAATTATAACAACTTTTAGATCATTTTATTTCGCTATTCGCCTTTTCTAATTATTTACTATAGTAGTCACAACCGCCACAACATAGCTTGTCTCTTCGCGAATATCATTGTCACTTCCCTTCATGAATTATTCGATGACATTAATTATGGACGTAAAAAATAATATGATACGTTATTTGAAAGCACCTATAGTATTTTATTATTTATCGATGTTCTCATAGTGAACGAGAAACAGAACATTTATTTCGGCAAGTAGGTATCTAACATGCTATAAAAATTTTGACTATAATTTGTGTCATTTAAAAAATGATCTAAACCTAAACCCATACATAACTAATCATCGCCATAGCGGCGCTTTGGCTCAGTATCTTCGATATTGGGTATACCCAATGACATTAATAATATGGACGAAGCATCTGGTAAAAAAATGACACTCACTTTTTTGTCGGGTCTGCCGAATGGCATAATCTGTTCTAACGCCATTACAATAAAGGTGATATTACTATAAATTCCCGATGCTTTTTGTCGGTCTGCCGAATGGTTCGGTGCGAACGGCTTCGCTCAAATGAACATTGACACTAGAAACACTGTTCTAACGCAATTACAATAAAGGTGATATTGCTATAAATTCCCAATTCGTGATATCCCATAATGGAAATTGCGTGACGTCTACCTATATATGTGCGAATGTCGCTATGCGCGAATTTACTTGCTAGCTACTGTATTGAGTGCGTTGTCCATTAATAATGTCTTTGGGTATGCCTACCTACTTCTAGCCATAATTATATATTTTAGAAGTCTACTGTAGATGTTATATTATAAAGAAATAATATAAAACGCCATAAATTGACAAAACAGGTTTGAATCCTGGGTCTGACAAGTACACATTGTTGTTCAATTTGTGTATGAGTCACCCCCGTTTCAGACGGGACACCGGTGTCGCGCTCGTTTATAATAAGGAGGCCATTGTATTCGAATAAATGAGCCTTTGTATTATGTTTATGAACGCCCAGAGCTAATGAGTCAACGCATAATTTCGCGTTATAAATTAGAGCATAAAACTGGCTGCGGTAATAAAAACATGTGTATCGGCGGCTTGAGAATGTAGCGGCCGACGGAAAAGTGTACCGGACACGCTTTGACTCATTAGTGCGGGGCGTTCATAAACATAATACAAAGGCCCCTTTGTTTGAATACAAAGCGCGAGTGGAGAACTACAAGGTTCTAAGTGTTTGTCCTTGACGAAACAAAAGTAACAATGTGGTAGCTTAGAATACTATTTCATTGTTGAGTTTGGTTTTTCAAGGACGAACACTTAGAACCTTGTAGTATTAGGCTCGCGAAAGGGCTCCTTATTATATACGAGCGCGACACCGGTGTTCCGTCTGAAACGGGCCTCAGAGTATGGACCTAATAGGTTGAGCAAGTGGCTGACATTCATTTCTCGTAAAAACAAAATCTGTGTATACAAACGTCCACCGTGTGGAGGCCCATATGATCTTATTAGGATCGGACAAGGTCGGAATAAAAAAAAATGTACTTAATCGATTCTAGGTATATAGGTACCTACTATGCATCAAATATTATTCTGAGCCTAATAAAACAGAACAAACAAAAACGTGGTTTATTTACGTCAAACGTATACATAATAATATCCTTAATTATTTATTTAACTCAAGCTGTGATCGCAAATAAGATACGTACCTATTTGACATTAGGGTGCCATAGAAAAATTAAACGTCAAATATTTGAGTTGAAATCAAATCGGATTGATGTACATTTCAATTTGATTTGATCATAATAATTTTGTACCTAGACTCAGCAACAAAAAATACACTCGGTACCTACATAGGTACACGGATTAGCGAAGTTTCGTCAAATTTAATTTTAAAAAAGGTATAGTAATATTCAAAGGCAGGTATGTAATAAAGTACCAATACCTATAATTATGTATCTGGGGGATACAGAGGTTAATTCGATCACAACGCGAATATAATTTATGCATTAAATTAAAATTATACGCTATTTTTTATCGCAGATTAATCTAAATTAATTCCTAACATACATATAGTTAAGTTTGTGTCAAATAAACATGTATCGTCATTTGAAATTACATAATTTCGTTTCCCGGATAGGTAACTGGCGAAATCTTCAAACGGTTTAAATTTATTTTCGTTGTATTCTACAAATTCATTATAAGTAGGTACATTGTTTCTTTTACATATTATCAACAAGTAAGACTGCGTGCATAGTGTCGATTAACCAGTGTATTGTATAAAATCGTATTACAATAATAAAACATACATAATATTTCATTATTGTGGAGTGAAAGGAATTTTGAACGAAATTAGTCTGACGTAATGTCACATAATAAATTATGACTTTAGTGAATGAAAGTATACATACATCGTACAAATAACAAGAGATTATGTTTACTTACCGGAATCATTATAGTGAATTTCTTCAATGCTATCAGTTAAGAAAGAATGTACATAAAAAAAAACAGTCTTCAAAAAGTTAAAGTTGCGCTCAGTACAGTGCACAATTTTGATCAACCCCCTCACTTCTCTTCTCCCCTCAAATCAAGCAGAATCGTTTGACAGGTTTGACCATAGACTAATATACTTTTGACTTTTCCATACATCATAGACAATAAAACAAAATACATCAATTTTGAAAAAATCACAGGTTATTGATAGGTACCTAGCGGAGTACCTACCTAACCAAAGAGACCTTTATACGGGTCTCCATAAAGTGGAAGTACCTATGAGAAGTAGCTTTAGCCATTCGCTCAACATTAATTCACTATTTGGAAAGATGTTTTTTATACTAGATGGAGAACTATTCTCATTTATTTCACGAACCGGAGCTGTTCTCCGGTTTATTTCAACCATTACGCCCAATCCATTAGGTCTTTTCACGGTGTCATGATTTTTTTCACAGTCATTGTCAAATCGTAGACTAGAATTAATCTTAAATGAGATATATTATTTTACTGGCAGCCCCATTTCAGAGCAAAATCTCGCCTTTATTAGACTATTTAATTGTCTATTCCTTCTATAATATTGTCGTGTGTCAAAAGATGGTTGTTTTGCGTTTTCTAAATTGAAAGTTTTTGTTAAATCTAATCATATGTGTAGCAGCACTATCGAGTTAAATACATTATTAACGGGCCGATTTTTACTTTTTTGTGAAATTTATCAATTTATAGTTAATAAAGCTTCGGTCGAAAATGTAGCTATATAGGATTTTAGTATTATGCTTTTACATGACCTTGGCGTCATCAGCTGTCAGTTTCCTTCAGCGCCAATTTCGAATAATATTGGTATTTTATTATTACGTTTGGCAATGTGCTTCTAAGATAGAATTTTAGGAATATACCAATAATGAGAACTATCGAAGGAAGTGTTCTCACTGAGAAGAAAGCGACTCAACATGTCTCGCATTATGTATCGCCCCATCATGTCGCGGGACAGGTAATTTAAAAATTATCAAAAATCAATTTTTGACCCATTGTAACCAAGGTAAATTGTAATAACCAAATATCAACCAATTAATCACATACCCAAATGCTGCAGATATTTTGTAAAATCATGAATTGATAACCAGAATCTAATACAAATTGCATACAATTAGAAGGTAACCAGACAAAATAGAACATGAAGAAACACTGGCAATCTGTCTTAAAAAACAGGTGAGCAAGTTCGCTTTTTTGTATGCCCGGCCCTATACGCCCTTTCGCTTTGGCACAGAATCAGAAATCTATATAACATATAGAGATACGACCCTTACGATATTCCTGAAAGGTCATAGTTCTATTTATCGCTGTTCTGTTTTGTCATTGCTCTTTTTATTCAATTCATGTTTTGTTATATCATATTCTGTTTATCCATGGAACCCAATTAGAAACCTTCAATAGGTAACAGAAATCCTCAATGTTGTGTACAATATGCGTAAGTATGATAATCCATTTATGAGGAAAATTTTCTTCCAACGCAGAACATATTGGCATCCACATAGTTGAGGCTTAGCAGGACTTATTTAAAACAAGGAACGGTTAACAATACGATTAACTCATTTAAACCTTTTTCTACATTGATAATGTATGGTGTATATAGTGACTTATTATCTCACAATCAGAGGAAGCATTTATTATGTAAAATTTTACAGTAAAAATTAAAGTTGGAATTTATTCCAACAAAAACACCATCTATTGCAGTGTTGTGTGGTCTGTAAATGCAGAGCATTTCCAGACATAATCGATAAAATACCATTTAAAAATATGCAGAAATTTATTGTCCAATTTTACTTAAGGTTTTATACTATTAATAATACTTATATTTTAAAACATAACAAAGTTGCCGCTCCGCAAAACCATAGACCATACTACTACATTGGCCACCCGCCAAGATTCAATTGGTTACAAAGCCTTAGGTAGATAATATGTTGCGAATAATAACAGCATCCCTACATGCAAAAGTCACAATACGTGTCTGATGTGTAGGCAAATACCAAATAATAATAGGTCGGTTTAATAATTTTATGTTTCCTATTGTACTAATATGCTTTCAGGAGGTGACGGTAGATGGTACCAGTTTGGCTCTACACTCCTCCGTTGGAGAGTCAACGGGCCGAATCATAAGTATTATGCATTCCAATGGATTCCCATCACAAACATTGTGCAGGTACTTCCTCTTCAATATTTCCGACGACAATGTCGCTTTTTGCGATCGGTAGTGCTGCCATATTTAAAAAATTATTTTCCAACATCATTAAATAGTTTTTAATAGACGTACAATGACAAAATAATAAAACCTGCACAATATAAATTGAATAATAAAATTATAAATTATTCACAGATAATATACACTGTAAATAATTGAATGGTTGCATTGTCATTGAATAAATGCACAAACCATGGACAGAGTGATACTTCATT
Organism: Rhyacophila brunnea; assembly: GCF_057557595.1. Lineage (NCBI taxonomy): Eukaryota > Metazoa > Arthropoda > Insecta > Trichoptera > Rhyacophilidae > Rhyacophila > Rhyacophila brunnea. Next base: position 24,527,631 of record NW_028233350.1, read on the forward strand.
GATTTTTAATTTAAATCCATTAGAATTTAAATTCAAATTCCATCAAGTACCTTCGGTCGATAGTATTAATTTCATTTGCCCCATTTCAATGACAACACTATGTCAAACACGCTCATTCTGGCTTTAATCATTACTTTTAAATATTATCATCGACAACCAATATTTTCACTTTGATAGAATGAGTTTGCATCGATTATCTGTACTCTATACAATTTTGCATTACTAAATTCTCTTTTTCTGTGTGTGATATTATAGTTCATTACTTTAACAGCTGTCACTTAAGTTTCACTATTCGGCCATTAAGTGTTCTGATACTATCACTAAGTTGACAATTTCGACTGCTTATAACCGAGATTTGGGCCAATAATGTAGTGCTTAAGGGGGTACATGCTCAGCATAGGTCAAAATTGAGCTTTTTTTCTATTTTCAAAGCATGATCCTGGACATTAGTAGATAATCTGTTTATATAATTTTGAAGCCTTATTATCTTTTATATTTATTTTAAACATTTGATGACTGCATAACATATTTTTATTACATAAAATAGTATTCTTTCAAACCTCTCGCTCTAATGTTGTAGAATGATTTGGATCTCATTTTTTTGTTGCAGAATCTTATGAGTGCATGCATTTCGCATAAAACCTATCCTGATACTAAATTTTGTAAAAATTAGCCAGTAGTGAATTGATGCAATTAATGTTTGTGAACAATTCGCCCAACCCATCGGGTTCATGCTCTGTCAAACATAACTTGAAAACAATATGCCCGAAGGCCAATTTTTGAACGAAGCGCTATCACATGGAGTAGAAAACCTAGTATCCAGCTTTAAATGAAGTATAGCGCTACGATCAGTGTCCAATAATGCAACAAAATTGTCAGGTGTACATTTATGATCGAGTAAGAGTTTGCATTATATTTTTGTCTATGCTCACATGACAGCTAGATTTACCGCGCGAAAAGTGTTATATTTGAACAAATACTTCTGTCACCACTTACCTTAGTTTCGATGCTTAATGCCGATAATCTAGTTGAAGGTGGCATTAAATCTTTCAACCTAAAAATTAACATATCTGCCAATGGTTTTGATAACCGGAATCGTTACACAAAAATAAAAAAAAACGCATCGTCGGTCATTTTGACCGGTTACCAAATCTTGGCAGCGAAATTACTGCATCAATCACTTCCATTTTGGGGACGTAAAATATGGTAATGAAATCATATTTAATCAGTACTTATCCGTTAACGTTGCATTATTGAACGTTAAAGTACGTAGCTAATTAATGCAAAGAGCCTGATTACGTCTCCAATATTCAATACAAGAATTGCACAGTTCTTCCGATGTGTTTTACAAACCTAATATTAATAAAACATGTATGTTTCTGTATTACAAAATCGCAATAAATACTTAAATGAGAATTTAAACACAAAATAACACTTTCAACGGTAATATGAAAAAGACAAAAAATAATAAATAAAGAGCCTTTCGACGTTACGATTTAATCTGTTTTCAATCTGATATCTGTCAAAATTCAACTGCAGTTGGCGCCTCTAGTGTCGATGCGTGTGAAGCTGAATTCATACTGTAGTTTTAGTCGCGGTGGTCAAAATCGAGCTATTCTCATACATTCCTTCACTTTTTTATGCTATTCTCATTGGATACTTCGAAAACGCTTCGTTCAAAAATTGGGGTCCAGGAGTAGGATCGACCTGGATCGAATTGAGACGAGTGCTCTACTCATCAGTAGGGTGAAATTTTAATGATATAATAATATTTGTAGGCAAGCACCTGCAGTCAGTGATCTTACAAATGATGGATGGGGGACTGATCTTTTGGAAACAGAAGCGTCGACCGGTTCGGACGCACCCATTTCTGAAGAGGATCGAAGGCTCACGGCTGCACTCGTTCAATTTGTACAGCAAAATGGCAGGCATCCTACTGTGCATGATTTGACTCACATAGCTAAGGTAATTCATTGAGCACATTTTCAAAATTATTGTTTTGGTTATTTAAATATATTATGTACTGTACGGGATTCAAAAATGGGAATATATTTTGTAAATCAAGTACAGAATTTTGCTTATGCGGATGACATGGCTATCATTGACAGATCCAGATATGCTCTAATAGAACCTTTTACTGCTGTGTAAAGCTAGGATTTCCTAAGAAAGCGGTACCGTTATGTAGCGGCCTTAATTTCACGGTGATTGACGTCACTGAAACGTTGTCTATGCAAACCAGATGGCGTTGGTTTCCTAGAGAGCGTTGGTTGTGAGCGTATCATCAAAAACCGGTGCCGCCATTTGCATGATGGCCGTCATAGCGGGAACAAACAGTCATGGAACGTTTTTTTCCGTGTAGCGGTGACCGTTTTAAAATAAAAAATGAGTGTAGTGACTGCAAATATAATTTGGACCATCGAAAATGACAAAATATTAATTGATTTTATAAGGAATATTAAGCTTTATATGATGTAAATAGCAAAGACATAACTTTTCTTCTAACATAATGGCTTTTTGTGTCTATTATATGATTTTGAAGTTGTCATCTTTTATGTGATTCAGTACGTAATCAAACAATACTGGTGTTAAGCGAAAGTATTGTTTTCTGAAATTTTCCTCGTTGCAATGCAGGCTGCAACGCACTAAAATTAGAAATGCACCCTCTGTAGCACGATTTTAAAATCTCTCGCTGTCCTCCAAACGACAGTTTTCATCTTCCGATGACTCCTCATTTTCCAAATATAGTAATAATGCTATGTCTAGATCGCCCATTCTCCACCGCAATATGCTCACTGACCGTTGTCCGTCTTTTTTATGTTTACATCTCTGGTTATCGTTCTTACAACTGTTTTCTTACGCCCGCCGCATCACGCCATGTTACCGCCGCTACATAACAGCACCGCTTTCTAAGGAAACCCTAGCTTAAGCATCTACAAAAAACTATGAATATACCTATTCTGATCAACCAAGCACATAATCCTTCTGATCTCTAAACCAATAACTGTCTGTTTGAGTATGTCGATAGCTTTGTATCCTTCGGCTGACTACTAACTAACAAAAATGCATTAGTGAAGAAATTAAACTGAAAGTCGACAGCAAACGAGTGCTATTTTGGTCTACAAAATCAGCTTACGTCTAGGATCTTCTCCCATCATACAAAGATTCTGATGTACAAGACGTTGATTCGAGTGTTGGACTATCACCGAGGCCGATGAACTGCGCTCGAGCTCTACAAGCCAATGGGCAAGCCTTGTAGCAAAAATGGGCAGTGCCCAACCGCCGAGGGGCATCCTGGATACCAAACCTACCAAACCGGACTGTCGGAAGTATACTGTGCTGCTCCTTAAATTAGAAATACCGATGTTACAGGCCATCCATAAAAATGGATTATGTTTCTTTTGCAGGAAGAACAAGTAGAGTTGAGAACTTCTATTATCGAAGTGTCCAACGAACCGCCATTACCTTCTTTGCCGCCACTGCCTTTATTGAAACGAGCACCGAACTCTGATTGGTATCCAATGAGATCAACCCTACAATACAACCCAAAGACTTACTTGATTAAGGTATTTAATATTTAGTTGTAAATTGCATAGGATAGTGTCATCAAAGTTGTGATTTTTTAGCATGTATACCAATTTATTAGGTTGGACTAATGCATCATTTCTGTATGAATTCATTAATGACGATTATGTCATATGTATGTTAACTAATGATTATTTATTTTTACCAGAATATAGAGGATACGGAAGGAGTTCTGGAGACTGAGGAATGTGAAATCGAAGTAACCAATGCGGCTGCGGCTGCGGCAGCATCCTTTGTGCACACCAAACAACATCACAATAAAAAGAGCTTACCTCACAAGAAACGAATCTCTCGCAAGTTAAAGAAGCCTCACAATAATCTAAGTCAAATGACAAATGGACAGAGCCAGTTTCCCATTGACGTGCAAGAAACTGTCGAAATCATACAGGATGCTAGTCATCATGAGGTGTTGGATGTCACTGAGCACCATTCTCTCCAGACAGCGCATATTGTCGACACCACAACACATGAGGTGAATTTCTGATAATATAATATACATATTCATTTTTTCAATACTTGAACTTCAAATCTCCATAAAAAAAATTGTGGGATAGATCTTATTATATCTTATTGTTACATTCACTCGATCTGCTTACTTGATAAAATTAATATAATTATTCCATGTACATATTTATGACTGCGACAGTACATATTATTCATCAAACAGTAATCAAGTGTTTAACATCAAGAAAACATTCTCTATACCTACAGAGCTTAAATTGTAAAAAAGTGAAGTTGGAATAAATGGTTACAAAAACTATTGATTGAATTGAAAACTTCACAATGCTATAAACTGCAAGCATTTCCACACAATTTTAGATTCATTCAAGCAGTCAATTCCATAATAGTATTAAATGTGCAGATGGCTAAGGTAAACCCTAGGACGTGAATTTGAATTTGTTATGAATGGAACGGTAACCATCGTTATCTGTTTGAACAATAAAATCACAAATATAGCATGTCTGTCAAACTTACGTAATAAGAAATCATCAAAACAGGCTGCCAAAAATGAGATTTTAATAGGCCAGTGGCAAAGGTTGCCTGTTGAAAGAAGTTAGGCTGTGTTAGGTAACTGAAAAAAAGTCCTACAACAGGCATATTTATGGGAGTTGAACATGAATTTTGTCTCATTTTCAGTATTTTACTGATACATTTACTGAACATAAAATATTATATTTTACTATTTTATAAAAGATATCTCACTAAAAAGAGAAAACATGCAATAAAATAGATATTTTACAACAAAAAAAAAATGATGCCGAACCGGTAATCGAACTTGTGCCAAAAAATTGTGGGTTTCCGTTGGTTGGACATCTTGTCCGGTAGGCCGCCTAGAGTTTCCCTACTGTATGCAAAATAACATAGCCAATGCACAAAGGTAGGTAGGCGTTCACTTGAAAGATTTACCCGTTTCATGTAATGAAATAGACAGCCCTCAGACCTCAAGGACAAACATCAGTCATACAAAAAAAACTTTGGATTATAATATCAAGTCTTTGTTTGCTTGTTTTAGTAGTAGATGTGTACGTGAATCCTAAATTCAATACTTAGAGACAGATGGCTCTGTTACTTAGAGAATATATATGTATAGGTTATTTAAATTTATACTTCTTAAGAATTTCTAAAGGCTTTAAATAATCGCCTAGTATGGAGTCTTCGCCACTGCAAGACGCCAACCTACAGAATATTAATTTTGCTATAGTTACATGACATTATGTAATTACCACTAAGTATTGTAATACAAAAAGTTAACATAACTCCCTCTAATCAGGGTTGAAACTCTTTGATAGGTACGTGTGTGCAGGTAACCCTCGTGACCCCATTTTTTTAGCCCACACTTATTTTGACATGTGCCATGTGCCAAAAATCATCATAAGTACAGACAGGCCAAGTGGTGTCCATTTTTTTTGTAATGCGGAAAAAAATTAATGTTATTTTTTCAGTTTATTGCAGTTATATTACTTTTATTTTATGTATGATATATATTTTGTTTAGTATATTTAAAAAAAAAAACGGTGCGTGTACTTATGTACGCGCGTTAAAAGTTATACTTCTTTGGCATAACAAAACAAAAACAAAACTTTATTTTTAAAGTAACAACTGTCACTGACGTTTAATCGTTTGTTTACGTAAGGAATTACAAATGGCCAACAATAATAAATTAGCAGGTACTTCCATACTGTTGTAACGGTGTGCGCGCGCAGCTCTTAATTTCACTCTCGCCCCAAAAGAAGTATAACTTCAAAAATGCATTTTCATTTATTATAAATTGTTTTGTATTTCAAATCCCCCGTTGATCGCGACATTTCACCTATCGCGACCATGTCCAAAACGTATGCCCCGCAACCAAGAATACGCACTTTTTATCTATATAAATAGATAATATAATTTATTGCAGGAGCGTGCTTTGTTTATTTGTCAACTCTGCGGAGATTTCTATGGAGGTGATCAAATGCAATTTTATCATCATCTCAAAGAACATTATGAGCCCCACAACACAACGATAATAATTGAAAATTCCATGGGCACATTACAGCATCACTCGGTGATGGATAAGGTAAGTTTTTTTCTATTTATTTCATTCAGGTTGAGGATTTACGTGGTTTTATAATTCTTTCCCATGCCAACTGAATTTCCACCCTGTGCCATAGATTCTGCCATTCACGGATATTCTATTAGATTGACATTTGTTTACTCGGTCAGACATTTACACGAAAGTGTTGTTTTCAATTAATTGATGAAGTACATATCGTCGTTGCGCCTGCAAAATCCGACAAACATTTTTTTTGCGTTTTTACATTTTTACGCTATGTGATAGAACGAGACGCGACGGACGGGCCTGTAAAACCCGTTTTCTAATATCAACGCTAGTTTAGAAAAAATGCAAAATAAGCTATGTATTTTCACTTAAAAATGGCTTGCAAAATACGCTATGAATATTCCGGTCACATATCGCATTTTAAAGTAAAAAAAGTTACTATTAATTGCGCCTGTTAATGACACATGACGGAGTTTGCACTGACCTTTACTTCAGAATGCGCCTTTTACTACCAGCGCTAGTGCACATAGCGGATTATTTACGTTTGTCGACAAATAATATTTAAACAATAAAAAAGTGTAAAATTACATTACATTGCACAATCATTTGTGTTTACTTAAAGAAGAGTATTAATTTTAAAAGCCCAGTAACTAGATAGGTTATACAACTGTTTATTATAATCTAATGTAACTTTCTTGATGTGCAATAATAAAATTGTTTAATTATTTATCCATCGTATTCTGGATATTTTTATTTCCCCTTCACTCGATAATTATTACTTATTTATATGTCAAATTTTAGCTGGGAAGATAAAGGTTTGTTCAAATTATGCAATTATCATTTTTTACCCGGGGCAAAATCTGCTATATCTAAAATACGCGTTAATTTAAATCCGCTATGTGCTGCCTCAACCACAAAACGGATTTAAAGACCCAAATAAAACAAGCTATGTGCCTTTTACCCACAAAAAACAATTATTACGACTAAAGTGTTAAATATTGTATTATAAAATATCATTTATACTGAATCCGAAGTAATTATCTAATTTTCAATTTATTTGCTTTATAAAAAACGTGAGGCATTGTTGAGTAAATCAGTTTTTTCCTTCTCCTGAAAAGTTGTGTTTTATTACATAGTGGATTTTGCAAGCGCGACGACGATATTATTTTGTACTGAGTTAAGTCAATTTATTAATTTGTATGCATTTTTTATCTTTTTTTATTTTGTGTTAATATACAGAAATATGTAATGTAATAATTTATTATTGAAATATGTATATATACTTTTAGATGTGTGTAAGTAACGCTCCTTTACCTGAAGCCCTGGTGGAGCTCTCACTGGAAGCCACAGTACCTGACAAGTCATTATACGATACGCAAGGGAAACTCTCCACTTACGATACCGAAAACAAAATATTATTTAATACCACCGATAAAGCATCCCTGTTTGTCAATGACAAAATGACCATCTATCAACAGCCACAGAAGCAAACTCAGCAGCGCAAGTTTTATGCCACTCTGGAAAAACCTCTGTTCGCTTGTATACATTGTCCTAAAACATTCCGACGCCAAAAACAATATGAATTGCATGCTCGTGAAGCACATTCAAAGGTATGTAACATTATTATTGTATATATTATAGTATACATACTGTATATTTGTTAATTTTTGATAAGGTTAACCCATTGGTGTCCGACTTTCCGAAACATAAATTGGTCATTGGATCCAAGTTTATTTTTGTATATAGAACATTGAAATGACTTCCAATAATCAAACATCAATAACTCAAAATATATAACTTGAAATCAATTGATTTTTGGAACATATTATATAAAAAAGGATGGCCTATTATAATTTCAGAGTTATAAAAATAATAAAACACCTAAAAATGGAGATAGGGAGGCTCAAAGTTCAATAAATAATAACTTTTGTTTTTTTTTCTTAAACTTCCCGCGATGTTTTCAAGTATTTTTTAAAATTGGTTGAAAACTTCACTCATCGTTGATTTGTAGAGTATAGGAAGCTCTTTTAAAAAATATTAGATCAACAATTTAAACAATAGATGTTACATAGTCACAAAAAAATCACAAATATATTCAGTACGAATTCACGCAGCGACACTTTCATGCATTTAAAAAATCAATAATATATTTATTTGGTAACAAACTTCGCTAACCAAAGAAATCTTCTTAAACTTATTTAATTCATAATTTTTTTCGATGGATGCCTATGGACGTCCCAAAAAATTAATGAAAAGGTGTCTTCTCAGGCACGAGAATTTTTCATGCTTGGTGCAAAAGACAAAAAAATGCCGCACGAGAAATTCTCGTGTTTGGTCGGCTATGGGTTAAAGGAGTATGAGTACATGCAGTTAAAATTTTCGATCCACTTACCTATGTATAGCGTCTTATTAAAATGTGAATAAAAATAATTAAGCTCTTGTTGGGTACATAGTTTTAATAATCTATGTATTTCTCTGGAGGCCTATGAAAATGGGAGAGTAAATTTTTTTTTGTGAACTTTGTTAGCAAGTGCAACGAAAGGCTAGTTAGTCCTTTTGTCTATACCAGTGGGGTAAGTGAGTTTATACGTGGGCGTACACCAAAGTAGATTCACTAGATTTCTCAATTAAGTCGCAAATGAATATTATATATTATGTTATATTGGGGATATGCAACCATTTGTTATCTGGTGTTTCCGTTGAATTAATAAGTCAATAAAAATTGTAGGTAGATGAAATGAGTGAATTCAGCGAACCGGAGGACTTGATGGAAGGAATCCACGTTGTGGTTGAACCGGAGAATGAAGAGTATCTACAAGAAGAAATCTCCTCACATCATTCAAACACGTTGCTAATGCAAGGAACTATAACGGGACAAGAACAATATATTTTGCCCCATCTTACCATTGACAATGGACACGTGAACCAAGAACATTTGAATAACAAAGAATGGTGATAATATATTATTATCTTTTTTTATGTATAATAATATACTTGGTATATATTGTTATTAAATTTGACACTCTACACTGAAAATTGTACATGTTACTAGAAAGAAAATAATAAATTAAATGATGGTGTCATTCATTTGAACTGCATTTTCATAGAAAAAATACAGACTGCTATGATACTCATTTATAAGATTGTAATATTTGCAGTTTTACTTTAATATCGTCGGTCCCTATTAAAAAAGTCGGATCTGAAATTTTGTCATTTTCGGATTATTTCATAAAAGTTATTTAAACACTAAACATTTATACCACAATCACAGTTTTTTTTGTTTGTTTGAAAAATTTCGAGATACTCAAGTTAAAAATGACGGAACTACCGAGAGTGTCCGAATAACAACGTCGGTTCTTACCAACCGACATTGTTGGCTGGGCGTGGGTAAGCAAGATGCGTTGGATCTGATAGTTGCTGCTATGTTCACGGACAGACGGATGTTTTTATAAACGTTTAGAAAAGTTTCTATAACCCGTATTTTTATTCATTATGGCAATAGGTCACAAAGGATATTTGATTGCTCGTACTGAAAAATAGCATTTTGCAGATCCGACTTCTTTAATAGGGACCGACGATATGTATGGGGTTTCGCTGTCCCAAGTCAAATAATGGACACGGTGTTACAAATAGCCCTGTACCCATAACGAAGATAAAAAATATCTAGCGTTGCATGCAGGTGTCGTATAATTATAGATATGTATTATATTTGAAAGCATTTTTTTAATCAGGTATATGAAGCAGGCCCTCGGCAAAGATCCCGGGGAGTTGGGAGATACTAATTCCAATTCAATTTCCGACGGAGAATGCGACGCGAGGATTCCTGACAATGAGGGAGAGGAAGATTCGGAAGACGACAATGTAGGAGAGATATCTTGCCCACTGTGTGGAGGTTCGCTGCCCAGCCGGAAACAGTACGCTGAACACGCCCAGCAATGCCACCAACATTTGAATGGTATGTTGTCAATGAATTTCATTACAACCTGCAGTGCGCATACTTAAGTCATGCAAAGTTTGGATATGTGATGTACATATATTATATTTTGTTACACTGAGTCTGTCATATCTTAACTTTCAATGATATATTGAATCTTAGTAATATCATGTCATATTAAGTTTTTTTTGGTTTGGTTTAGTATAGTTAGAGTATTTAGCTCTTTCAGTATTACAACTATACCATAAGGTTTGATAGTTCGAGTGAGTAATATGAAAAGGCGCTGTATGGGGCTAAGTAAGACAAGCCGATACAAGAAAAAAGATATACACATTTAGTGATAGTGACCATAGACAATATACATATTAGGTAAATAATCTATTCTATAATATTGATTTTTTAATATTTGGTGAGCAATTTAAAGCTGATAGGTAAGTAATTTGTAACAATATGAAAGAACCTACCATCAACTATCCGGTGAAAAAAATACAACATAAAGTTTACTTATATTCTATTGTAATATACATTAAAAAAATCACAGATTATGCAATTATATGGATATGATGGAATATTTAGATGTAATTCATTAGTAGATAATGTCATTTGTGATGAAAGTATGATTAGTTTTGAAGTGATATTCCATAACCGCAGTAATATATTCCAGAGGAAGTCCAGAGAATGATGGAGGTGGAGGCGGAAGCTCACGATGCAATTGCGGGGGAGGAAAATGGACGACTCGACGAAGAGGAGAGGGTGGAAGAGATGGAAGAAGAAATGCATTCAGACAAATCAAATGAAAATAGCTCCGCGCAAAAGAAGAAAAACGTTCTCACTTGCCCGGAATGCGAGAGAACATTCCGTCACAGGAATTCGTTGATTTATCACATGCTTTCGCATAATGGAACGAGAACCTTTATCTGTGGTACTTGCAAAAAGAGCTTTTTCACCTCTGGAGCCCTAAAGGTGATTAATGTTACACTATATCTTTAACCCTTACACTGCGTATGGCATGTAAACATGCCATAGACTTTATCTCGTATTTTCGACCAAACTAGAAGAGACACTTGTGGATAATATGCTTTAAAAATTAGTTCAAACCTTTAGGTAGACATATCAGGCAACAGATCATAAAAATGTCAAGTAAAACACAAGGAAATATATTTTTGAAAAGAACACTTGTTATTCAGTCATTTGAATCGCGCGCCATTGCGAAGACGGGTGTACTCGATGCGTCACCAGGGTTATCAAAACAAAACATTGGTCATGCATCGAAAAGTGTGCATCGATAATATTTTTATTTACCTTTTAATTAATTATTACGATTACGTTAGTGTTATGTATTTTTTCTTAGTGATTTGTGGTCTCGATAGAAACATTTTGACAATTTGTTTTTAGTATTTTTTATCATTATAAATATATGTGAAATAATTATTTCACCCGCCAAAATGTCACTACCACATTTTACGACTTACAAAATGCATAAGATAACCCACTGGATTATTCCACAAGTGTGATTTTGATTTAGTAATATATCTGTCATAGACCGTAACCAACTCTGGCAGCATGTACCCAGCCCTGTGTATAACAAATACAAACGCGGCGGAGCGCTCGCTAGTATGTGTTAAAAATCGTGTAAGGTCAGTTGGGGCAAGATCGGCATACAAATTGAAGAGTGTGACTTTAAATTAATTTTACGGAATTATTAATTGAGATTTTTAATATATTTTAGATATGTTGAATAAAACATACTACAGTATAACCCCTATTTTACGTTTTTTAAGGGACTGTAAAAAAAACCTAATTGGAGGGAAAATGTAAAAGGGGGGTATTGAAAAAAGAACATTTAAATTTTATGTTTCTAAAAAAATAACGTTTTATTAAAAAACAACATTCAATTAAAATTTTTATTGAATTTTTTTAATTTTTTTATTAAAAAATCATTTATATTAGTTTGTTGCATTTTTGTTATGTAATTCTCACCTTACGCCGTTCGAATGTCACGACCCAATCATTGTCAAGCGCGCGTAACTCGCATATTTTGAATATTTCCGACGTAAATCGCGGGAAAGAAAAACGTAAATGCGGGTATTAAATGTACTGAAATACATCGGGACTGAAAAAATTACACGCAATTGCCGGCAAAACGTGAATTCCGGGCACGTAAAAACGAGGTTATACTGTATTTAATAAAAGTAGTGTTTGTTACAAAAGTATCGTATGGCTTAAATGGCATTATTTTGACAAAAAACGTAAAAATGACCCTTATTACGATCTTACCCCTTCACCAGGGGTTAGTTCGTCAGGAAGAATTATTTTCATTATAACACGCTTGAGAACCACACGGGTTTAGATCGTCAAAATATGGTTATTGGTAGAGAAAAGTATCATACCAAAAGTATAAATACATGGAATAAAATATCATTTATGATCACATTTCACAACGATGGGGTTACTTCGGCATATTAAATGTATGCCGATGTAACCCCATCACAAATGTTTAGGCACAGTAGACGGATCTAGTATTAAAAGATTGTTTAAAATATAATGTTTATTATTCTCATCATATACTATGTAGAAAATTAATAAAGAAAGCAAAGTACATACATATAAAAATATTATTTTCGATAAATGAATAAGTAAATGGAATTTTTATTGAATATTGAATTGTTGAAGATTAAAATTAAACATAATTTCACCTCTCCTTAAAATTAAAGGTTGCGGAAGAGTACAAATTATGTCTTCATTGAGAACATCAGAAATGTCGTCAATAACTGGAAATATAAAAACTGTTTGCTTTTTCGAGACCATATTTTTTATATAAAATCTTTCTCCTGGTAAACCCACGGGTTTGTCTTCTTTGTTGAAACTCAAAATTTTACCAACAAAGTGTTTGTGGTCTTTTTGGTTTCAAACTTGACTAAAATCCAGTCTTCAATATTTTTTTTCTCTTGAGGATCATTTACAACTTGTACTACAATTGCATCATCTATTTCTAAAGGGTCATTAAAATTCTCTTCATCGGTGTCTGGCAATAAGTCAGATATATTTCCAGTATCAGATGATGCTGAAGTGAAGTATTCGTCATCTTCAGAGCTTGACGTTGATATAGTTTTTTTTCGCTTGGCAAAGGCTGTAAACAAATCACTCTTTGGAATGCCATTTTTAAATGGAGTTTTTATTTTATTTATTTGAACATATTGCCCAACTAACTCCATAACTTCCTTCCTCGATAATCCAAAACCATTTCGCTCCATTACGTGTAGATTTTCTGCCAAATTCCATTCTAGATCAAGGGATAAAGCAGTTGTTTTGCCCATCGATGAGGATTTATGCCCATGTGTTCCATTGACGTGGTCCATGAGTGTCATTCGTGGAATTTTAAATAGTTTGGATGCTTGATATCCACTTATTATTTTTGATAACACTTCATCAACAGCATGATTCAATTGCTCTTTTATGGAAGACGTGGCTCTGTTAGACTTTCTTTTGTAGGTTCGAGGCATAATCACGGCTTTTTTATCTGTATTATTATTAGGTTTTTAAAACTGAGTTTTTATTGGTAAAAATAAATATATTTCATCTAAGTAGGTATACTCGTACGAACTAACCCCATATTTAAAAAAATACGGGTATAGATCGTCATACATGTGACGAACTTATCTGCTGTTAACCAAGCTAGTGGGGTTAGTCCGTCAGCAGTCAATAATAATTGAAGGCACATGTAAAAATAAAAAATAAAAGCTAAAATAGAAAGCGGTATAGGTAAATTAGGTACATACCAAAAATCAGTTGATTTGGGCATTGGATTATCGAGATATTTTACGATTTGATGATCTAACCCCATTTACAACATAAAAGCTGAATCACGACAAAACTTCTCTCCTCTGCCACGTAAGCTAGACTGCAGCTAACTTCATTGCAAATGTGGAGGACGTTGAGTATGAATGTTGGTAACATGGATACGAAGCGGCACTCACATACATCGCTGCAATAAGAAAATAAAGGCACTGGACGAACTAGACCCTTTGACGATCTTGCCCCGACTCACCTTATGTGATATTGGACGGCCCGCCATATTGACGCGCGGCCAACGCTTGGATATTTTTTAGCGTCTTCATTTTCTTCGATTTTTTTTTAGTGAGAATGTCACGAATATAGTTTATTTCTTGGTGTATTTGGAATAACTGAACGATCTAGTAATCTATTTTTTAATTTTAAAATCGATCTGTTTTAGCTGTACCCGTGACCGTTTTAACAGATCAGTTGACTGAAAATAAATTCCCGCGAAAATGGCTCGCGTCGAAAGTGTTAATAGACCATTTTTAAACTCATGGAAATACATTTTCCATGTGTTGTATATATGGCATTTTATCATGTTTCATTGAAAATCTAATCTAGATTAGTATAATATACACTAGGATTTTTGTCTACATCTTTTATTTAGTCGATGGATTCTAATAAATGAAATTGCCGGTTGTGTACTGTACTCCTAATTTTTACATAATACTCGTAGTCGATTTAGCAATGTCTGCCATGTACACAAAACGTACATTCATATTTCTGCTGGTAAAATAATTAAGTTAGTAATCGACAAAGTTGTATTGACTAGGTTGACTGTGAATTTTTATAATATTAATTATTTTGGAAAATTTTCAATTCAATGAAAGAAAAAAACTCAACTGTGTTTTATATCTTTATAAACATGCAAAGATACGTATTATTGAGCATTACTGACAGATGGAACATTTTGTATTGTAAACAATTTATAAATAATTCTGTAGATATGTGAAAAGCAAAGGGAGATAATTCTAAAAAACTGACAAAATTGTATAAAAGAGAAAAAGAATGAGTTGACTCGAAGCTCCTAAATTAGAAATAGAATTAAAGATAAATTAGAGACATAGAAGTTTGCATGCAAAGTGGTCCAAATCTCTTTTGGCTCTCCTGAAAAGTGATGATTATAAAACTGCCTTTTCATTTTTCACACAGAAATAACTTATCTGGCGATGTACATAACTCATAATTGCCAAAAGATGTGCATAGCAGGTATTGTAGAAATCAGTGACAATATACATATGTACAGTGGATTTAATATTGTCAGTTATTTAATTGTACCTCAATTGATACCTAATTTATTCGTTTCAGGTGCACGAAAGATTACATAATGGTGACAAACCGTACCGGTGTGAAAGTTGCGGTCGGATGTTTCGGCAGTGGGGAGATCTCAAATATCACTTCATTTCGATTCACTCCAACCAGGTATAATAGAATCATCCTCTCTATAATATTCTAACATTTTTCATTAAAATCATCGCATATTGTTATTTTGGTATTTGATGTGTTATTTCAGAAGCAACATCAGTGTGAATATTGTGGCAAAGATTTTGCCCGAAAGTACTCTTTGATAGTGCACCGAAGAATTCACACGGGCGAAAAGAATTACCGATGCGATTTCTGTGATAAATCATTCAGAGCCAGCTCGTATTTGCAGAATCATAGAAGAATACACACAGGTAGAGAAATGTTTCACTATTTTAATTTACTTTTCTTAATTTGTCAACAGTGTTGTATAAGCATATTCAGGTAATATTTATTGGATATTTTATGATATTAACCCTTTTACTCCCACGGGGCCGATATTTCGGCCCACCATACCTATGCGAAAACTCCATCTGGGCCGATCCATCGGCCGAAAGTTTGGAACCAAATTTACGATTTATTCCAAATTTTTTCCCGACATATTTCGTCTCGTGTAGACGAATCATTATATTCACTGTTTGTTGAGTGTGAGTAACATTTATTTTAGTGTCGGATTTATTTATAATTATGTCACCCTATTAACTCACAAGTCATAATTGCTCTGCTGTCGAACTTGAGACCAAAGAGGGTCATAAAAATAATAAAACATTATTTTTATGACACATTTTAAATTCTGATATTTCTTTTAGTTGTTTTATGATTCATATATCACATTACAAAATGAAGTTTGTAATTTTTGAACTAACAATGGATGCCACTGTACTTTTGGTAAGATGGTGAAAAAATACATGAATATAAATATTATTATAAATGATTTAGTGCTTTGAGACTTATTTTTTGAAATTACTTCATTCCATATCACTCATATCAGTTAGTCGTCGATACTGTATCGAATTCTCTTGCGATTTCGTGAATTGAATAATATTCTTGAATACCTTGGACACTATACGATTTTTTTTGATTACTTTATAAAAATTCTATTTCATAGATAAATAATAATTTGTTTATTTTTTTTTCTGTTACTACATAAGGATAGATTATATTATAAAATTTGATAAATCAATTATAAATAAAAAAATGTTGTCACACTTGTTTTGTTGTTCAAACATAGTTTTATCCGTTCATTTCTAAATAAATATTGATACATTATTTTTTTCTTTTGTTTTATTGATGTAAACTATCAATATTATTACTTATTATTGCTTTATACATCATTGAGAACACACAAAAAAAGTTTCAAATTTTTAAAACATGTGTAGAATTAGTTATTTAAAAAAAACTAAATCTACGATTTTTTGTCAAAAAACGCTTGGGAGTTATCGCATATGCTAGGCTAAATCAGCTGGGAGTAAAAGAGTTAACATAACATAATTTTTATCTTGAATGAGCATGAATAATATATTAATCATCTAGAGGGAGGCAGGGCTTGTTGTTACAAAAAAAGAAAAGTTAAATATCTGAAATCCGTTTATCTTAAGACACATCATATCAATTATTACTAATTCTACATACATTTAGCTATTACAATACGGTTTATTTGTATCCATACATATCTTACAAAAATTACAATAGCATTAAAAACAAAAAATGAAAATTGTAACAATGTGCCCCAGCCGGGGGCAAGTTGTTACAGGGTAGGGGCACATTGTTACCAACTAAAACAATAATTGAAAATATATGTAAAAGTAAGTTTTTTGCTAGTGATTTTCTTTGTATTTATATTTAGTCACTAAAATCATAATTCTGACACATGAAATTAACTTTATCCCCATGAATACAGGAAATGTGAGCCCAATTTTTGCATGTTGTGCATTGGATCCACTCTTGCCCAGGTTTAAAGCAAGTATAATTCTCCAAACAGAAGCATTCTTCATTCTCTGAGTCCGAAGAAGATAACACCACTTTCTTTTTCAGTTTCTTAGTTCCTTGGGCCATGAAATATTTTGCTACATTTTCTTATGTATGTTGCAAGCTTGTTTTCTTGATCGACAGAAAATATCTGGCGAGGTTTTGCGTAACCCCACTAACTTGGAAGTGGTCTGACGGTTATCTTTATGTTTTATATAACATTGTAAGGTCATATAGTTTACTTTGTATGCTTGGGCAGCTTTTTTTCTAAGAGATGTTCTGTTTTCAATTACTTCTTTAGCCGTTCTGTTGTAGGTTTCCTGGGAAATTTTACCTCTATCGGTTTTGTTTTTGTTTGTCCTCACCATTGTAAGATTGTAATCTAGATGGCATAAGTACCTACCTATTGGAAATAAAGAAGATACGAGGGTGGGTCAATAAGTCCTTAGAAAAGCCGACAGGTGGCGCGACTAGTACTGTAAGCGGTTTGTTTTCATGCAGCGGCACTACCGATTCAGTATGCTGCGAAGTTTCAATCAGATTGGTCGGGTTGTTGTGTGTTTCTCGTACATTTAAAAAAAAAATTTGCTTGTGGAAAATGTAAAAATGGAAAATGGAGAAAATTGAGTTTAGAGCTGTTATTAAACATTTTAATATAAAAGGGTTAACAGCAAAGGAAATAAAAAATGAGTTGGATTTAGTTCACGGCATATCTGCTCCTTCACTTGCAACTATTTATAACTGGTTAAATGAATTTAAACGTGGTCGTACATCAACAAAGGATGAACCACGCTCAGGACGTCCTGTAGAGGTGACTACACCAGAAATGATCAATAAAATCCACGATATGGTGTTAAGTGACCGAAGATTAAAGTTGAGTGAGATAATTGAGGTTACAGGGATCTCAAAAGGTAGCGTCATTTCTATTTTACATGACAAATTGGGCATGAAAAAAATTTCTGCAAGATGGGTGCCGCGTTTGCTCACAGTCGACAATAAACGCAATAGGGTGGTGGCCTCTAAAGCCCTGTTGTCGCTCATGCAACGCAATCCGGATGAATTTTTTCGTCGCTTTGTGACTGTAGATGAAACATGGATACACCACTATACTCCCGAGACGAAAGAACAGTCAAAGCAGTGGATTGCGAAAGACGAACCATGTCCAAAGAAGGCGAAAACCGTAAAATCAGCTGGTAAGGTTATGGCTACTGTATTTTGGGATGCACGTGGAATTATTTTCGTTGACTATTTGGAAAAAGGAAAAACAATAACAGGGGATTATTATGCATCTTTATTGGACCAGCTAAAAAACAAAATTGAAGAAAAACGGCCTCATTTAAACAGGAAAAAAATCCTCTTTCATCAGGACAATGCCCGTGTTCACACATGTTTACGATCAATGGCTAAAATTGAAGAATTGAAGTTCGAATTGGTTGACCACCCACCGTATTCGCCAGATTTAGCCCCCAGTGACTTTTTCCTTTTCCCAAACTTAAAAAAATGGCTAAGTGGACAACGTTTTTTTTCAAATGAAGAAGTCATCAATCGGACAAATGCTTATTTTGAGGACCTTCCGAAAACTTATTTTTCTGACGGTTTAAAAAAAATTGAGAAACGTCTAACCAAGTGTATTGAGCTCCAAGGAGATTATGTTGAGAAATAAAAAAAAAATACAAAAATAAAAACTGTTTTAATGCTTTTTTCTAAGGAATTATTGACCCACCCTCGTAACAAAGAATTTGTAGTGAAGTGGTAGTGAGTGGAGTTAATTCATACAGTAACAACCTACCCCCACCTCACTGTAACAACTAGCCCCTTTGACCCAAATAAAATTGAAATTGTTATAATATTAACACGGGAATTGTATTTACTTCGGTAAATATACAAAATATGAGCATAAATATATAGATTTTTAATAGCATACTTTAAAAAAACTTACCTCTTATAGTTTGGTAACAATCAAACTTCAAATTCGGCCAACAAAAGTTGCTTTGAGACACGAAATTCACTTAAAATGGTTTTATTTCAACTGCATACAATTAATGCAGGCGACCTTTCGTCAGCGACTGCGGACAGGATGTTTACGTCTCCTGTACGTTACGTACGCCACAGGACCTTATAACGCGAAAGTTATCTAGGATGTAACGACATGCCCCCGCAACAACTAGCCCTGCCTCCCCCTACATATATTTATTGTTGAATGTTTGTGTTAAAAACTGTTCAAAAATGTATTTAACAGTTCAATTGGTTACTGAACAGAGCTGTTGACGGAACCGTACCCTGGAACCAGAAGAACTACATGATAAATTTTAGAATCCTCCACGTATATTCGTACAAATGTACATTATGTAAATGTAATTTTTGACTAATAATAATTGAAAATAGTGTTTTAATAGGGCCCACGTGCTATGTAAAGGTGAAAAATTAAGTATATGGTGTGGTTCCATTTTCTCCAAAATTATGAGCCAATTATTGCAAACTCCAATGGAAATTTAACTGTACAGTAAAACCTCGTTAATACGAATTCCATGGGACCGAAAATCAAAAAAAAATTCGAATTACGAATTATGAAATGTATGGGTGAAAAATATTGAAATTAAAAAAAAAAATTGATTTTCATCAATATTGTAAACGATCATAGATGCGCCTACCAAATTTCCGGTTCCGTGTATGTTAATGGGTCATAAAATGTCAGGATTATTTTTATTACCTTCATAAAATAAGTAATTTTTGATGTTTTAAGAAAAGTCTGTCACAATTTTCAATGACTGGCTCATGAAATAGTGTACTTTATTATGTTTTATTGAATATTTTTATATGCCAGGACTCTGAAATAATTTCGAATTACGAAATTCGAATTAAAGGTATGGTTTTATATGAAAATAATGTTCAAGGGACTTTTTTTTATTAACGAGGTTCTACTGTATAAGGTTATTTAATAATAAAATTAAAGGCATTGATAAAAGAATAATTTGATAAAGTCCTATAACCACGGCTTTATTCTCAATTTAAAACAATAATTACAATAATAGTCTTTTATATATTTTAGATGATCGAAAAATGTTAATTTTTTGGATGACATAAACTTCAAAGAGATTAATAGTATCTAGTATATTATGGTAATTTTATCAATTGAAAATCTACCTCATTTATGTATTTATTATTTTAATTTTATTTCTGTTGCATTTTCAGGAGAAAAACCTCATCCGTGTTCCGTTTGCGGGAAACGATTCAGAATGAAAGGCGACATGAAACGACATTTGAGCACGCACACAAAGGAAAAGCTTAAATACCTTGACGATGATAAATCTTCAGAGGTCGAAGAGAAAGCGGCGCCTCCCAAACGAGGGAAGAACAAATTGATCGCCCTGAGCGAAGTCACCCCCAAAAAAGAAATGAAAATCGAAAAACAAGAGAAACAAGATGAAAGTGATAAAGAGGATTCTGGCGTGAGCCGGGACGGAAAAGACGGACAGACCTTGAGTGAAGAAGGGATATCATCCAACGAATCCTCTATACCTGTCCAAGGCGAGACGAGAATGGTCTCCACTTTCCCATCAGATAATAATCCCATGTATATGTGGCCCGTCTTCACCTAGCATGAAGATAACCCTGTCATTTCTAAGTAAAACACATGCCTCGGTATAGGAAAACATTACATTTAACATAATTTCATCTAACTTGCATGTATTTACGGATGAACTTTTTGCAAATATGTAATACAGTCAATCCTCTCTCTGATCAATAATAATCATGCTGGATTATCGTCAGACTTGCGGATTAAATGGATCTGAGATCTGCAGCTGTGTATTATAATGTCTAGTTTATATTTTGCTCATCTACTTAAGTATTCATTATTTTTGTAAATTGAACTATCGCTGTGTTCATACCTTGCTTATTTTATGTATATAAAAATGCTACGTAGATGATACTATCTCAATATATAAATCTTTTGAAATATCTTTTACCGAACAGGGAATTTGAACAGTCCATTTCAACCATAAATGTAGATTACACTTCCATTTAAATGGTTTTGAAACAAAGTTTTTTTTGTTCACACTATGATTTAATTTTACAATAATCATTAAGTTATATAATACTAGTTATTTTTACTGAGTGGTATTTACAATATGTGACAATGCCCAAATTGTATGTAAACTTTGAGATGATTGAAGTTTTTGTTAGAATGTCGAGTTAATTTTCAATACATCTTTTTAAAACATGTCAACAGTTGCAACCAGAGTTCAGAGACGCGGGCAGGAGGAGCAGTTGTCCCGGGCCTCACGTTTTCGGCATTCTGAATTTTGCTTTTTTTGGGCCTCAATTCTGCAATTTGTTCGCAATGCATAACAAATATCAATTAATGCATAGTGCAAATTATGACTCTAGAATTATTTTAATCTACTGAAGAGGATTAAAACCCACAATGAACAATGAGTCAAAAGTGACTAATTTCACATTCGATTCAAAAATAATCATTAAATTTGCTGGTGCAATATTGTGAAAAGCTCTTAAATCTAAATAATATTAAATACCATAACAATAAATAGCATTTTATATTTTCTTCCTGTTAGTTTAAAATTTTAAAGGGAGCATCACAGATACTGGTTGCTCCAGGCCTCATGTTTTCTCTGAAAGGACCTGATTGCAACATTGCCAAAAGATTATAATATAATCAAATTTTTATATGACAATAAAAATGTTATAGGCATAGGGAAATCAGTATACAGTGGCATCATAGGTGATTTGCGGGTGTATTGGATGTGTTTGCTGCAATGCGTTTCAATGCTAACAAAAGATACTACAGTAAAACCTCGTTAGAAAGAACACTGATAATTCAAAATTCGAAATTTTCGTGATAAAAAAGTCCCTTGAACACTATTTTAATATAAAACCATACCTTTAATTCGAATTTCGGAATGTTTTCAGAGTCCTGGCATATAAAAATATTCAATAAAACATAATAAAGTACACTATTTCATGAGCCAGTCATTGAAAATTGTGACAGACTTTTCTTAAAACATCAAAAATTACTTATTTTATGAAGGTAATAAAAATAATCCTGACATTTTATGGCCCATTGACACACACAGCGGTATGCCATCAGAGGTACAACTGCACTCCATTCAAAGGAAAAACAATAACTCACTTGTTTCAGGGCTGTAGGTATTAATTGTTGATGGTTTATTGGATTTTCACACAGTTTTACTAGAGAACCAATGCCAAACAATTGTGTTGACAAATTGGAAAAATAAAAAATATTTTGTGTTTTTCTATAATTCTACCTACTTGGTAACTTCGATTTATGGATTAACGACACATGGTATTTGCACAGATTTTAATTTGAAAGAATTGTATCGGAAATTTGGTAGGCACATCTATGATAGGAAACAAAATTAATGAAAATCAAAAAAAATATTTTTTTTTCAAAATTTTAATATTTTCCCCCGATACATTTCGTGATTCAAATTTTTTTTCGATTTTCGATCCCATGGAATACGTATTAACGAGGTTTTACTGTACGGCCCATGGTGCCACTGTATATTGATTTACCTATAACCAAGAAGCGTTAATTTTTTATTGAACTAGTTATGGTCTACTTCTTGGTTGAAAATCACTGTGAATTTCCAACTTACGGTTCCTGCTGAACTGAATGTGTTTATTTCTGTGAAACATAATAGTCATTAACCAACTGTAATTTTTTGTTTGATAAAAATCCTCGTAGTTTGTATAATTAAGAAAACTTTGAAATCAGAATTCTTCATAGAACACCAAAAGCAATTTTCTGGAAACATTATTTCAACATGCTTTTTTTAATAAAAATGTGTACATATTTATTAAGCCAGGTCCACATTTGTTCCCCCACCTCACTCGGTTACCAGATTTCGTTTCCTAGGTCTGTTACTTCATTCCGTTACTCATTATTAGGTTCGGCTCCTCCGGTGAGATGCCTGTAAAGTAGCTCCCTCCAAAGAAAGTAACGCGTCACCTCTTGAACAAGTTTGGACATGTCGTTATTCATTACTGCTGACATTTTTCAGTGTGATAACAGTCTAGAGAAAATTGAAACGCGATGAAGTCATGGTGCCGAGTGTGGGATAGAGGGTGAATTTGGTGATGTTACCAAACCTCGTTGCCACAAAATACTGTAACGAGTGCCTGTCACTTGATTAACTAATAAATGTGGACCTGGCTTTAGGTTGCTTATACATTAAGAATTACTTAAATAATTTGTCTACCAAAATGAGTTAGTAAAAATTAGCAACTGTAGATCTACTAATAAGTGAATACTGCAATTGATTAAAGTTATTATAAAGAAATATATATTTTTTCGGTATTTGAAAACCATGAAATGCTTGGTGGGCAACAGGTTTGATTCCTGCCACCTGAATAACAATGTTCATTATTATTTTAACCTAGGGCACATACAGTAAAGTAATAGCGAATGACCAATTTTTTTTTAACCAACATCCAAAGTCTAAACTGGTGCTCCGTAGCCTCCAATTATCCATGAAATACTTCTGTAATTCTCCGTTTGTGATGGCATACTGTCCCTTCCGATGATTATATGGATTAAATAAACTTAAATAGCACTATTTACGACTAACAAAATTCACCACTCTAAATTCTCAAGAAATTCACAAACTACAATTGGAAGCACAGGTGTTTTGAATAATGAAACATGATTTCATTTCTATTTTTTTCATACTGATAATATTTATGTACTTCTAATATTCCACGACAGAAACAATATATACATATTTAACTTGTGTTGCAAAATTCATATTTAGAAAGATAGCGTGTGGTTATGAGAGCCAATAAAATTATAAAACATCAAGTGCACTTTGTTATCCAAAAGATATATAATTGGAGATATCTGAAAATACTGTTTGATTCATAGGAATTTAGCGCTGTGGGAGAAAAGTTATTGAGGAATAAAATATTATACATAACTATTACTATATTATTATTATCTTGAATGAACAAAAAGATTTTCGAAATCTGACACGAGTTTACAGCACCTGCTGTTCCATACAATGTAAAGCCCTATTTTCAAACCAATGTGCGATTATGTCTTTTTTTTTTTTCATTATTAAAGTTTTAGTGAATAGTATATAGTCTTGTAATAAAACATATTGTTCGAGATCATAAGTTCACAGTAGTGTAATTTAGTCTTAACCAAAAAGCTTGTAAGAAACATGTGGTATGTATTTCAACCGGTGGACAGACAAATTTGAATTGCTAACTTGAAAATATGTTTCAATTGATTACTAATAATTTAATTTATAAGCAATAATTGTCGCTCGAAAAAATGATAAGAGGGACTTTTTAAAAAAAAATTAATTGTATGTTTTATTCATAAAATAATATACTTAAAGTGCATAACATTTTTATTGAAAACTACATGCATGTTTAAGAATGGAGCATTTTTTTTTTACTGAAAATACATTTATCATATGTCGATGTGATCCAGGATAGATGGATATGGACCGAGTCCCGCTCGAATCTCGGTTTGAGATTTTCTTTAAAGTGCATGTTTCTAAGGCTGTCTGAACTTGAGCATGATATTTAAAAAAAAAAACATAAATGCTTTTAAGTACTTCAGAAGATGTATGATTTCTATACCATAATAAATTGATAATTTCATCTCTTGATACAGTTTTCAAATAGTGTTTGATTGATAGTTTGCCGACCACTGATTTGAAGCTTGGGAAATAAATTATACAACTTTACTAAACTATGAATTCCAATTATTACCCGTGTACTGAGACTGATTTTGTATTTGTACAGATAATATAATGAATTGAATAAATTGCTATACTTTTTAAAATTATCTTTGTTTCGATGAGTTTTAAAAATTGATGTACCTGATACACATTTTTTTCCAATGAAAAGGGGACACCACCAAAGATGTTGAAAACCTCCTTCTATAGAGAGCTCAAATATATACAATTGAAGCAAAAAAAGCACTTTTGGTCCACATATGAAATTAGCTACAAGTGACTTCACATTGCAGGTTCATTTGCAGAGAAGTTCACACTACTGCCGATATTTATTTGCCAATTTGCAGGGAGTGTAAAAAGATAATCTGCCACGTAGATAAAGGTGCTTTTAAATGAGCAGTTTTGTTATCCAATCTTTCTCCGTTTCCATCGAGCTGTCAGTTACACTGACGTGTAAATGCAAAACTGAAGTGGCCGACTGAAACCAAAAGGGAGACGAGACAGGGTGGATTTTCCATCAGTTATCGTATACATTTTTGAGTTGCCACTTAAATTGATGTGTAAATTACCATGTTGCTGTATTTTTCATACTACTTTTCTAATTTCGACTGAAATATTATAATTTCTTTAAATATAGGGGTCTACTGCATTGTACCAACCAATATGTTTAAAAGTATTTATAGAAATAATATTCATTTTTATTGGATAAAAAATATGAAAAAATATGTTTCCCAACTGAACTGTCAATTGAGACTAAATGGACAACTAAACTGATCGTCTAAATACAAATAATTTAATAATTTCAAAACTGAATAGAACTGACGTTGAAAAGGACCTCAAGCAATCAACTTTGGCATTATTATTTAAATGAGAAATCATGTAAAATTTGTGTAAAACTTTTTATAACTGCACTCGAGTAAGTAATCACAATGAACATAAAAAATGGCCGCCGTTGTGAAATAAAATTTAAAAATGTGCTTGGTTAGAGATTTCGTGTCAGAAGTAGAGGTGAGTTGGAAATACTGTCACAAGTTTGTGTACTTAACCCGGCGCCCGCTTCTGTCACGAAAGTAGTACGCGAAATTGCGCAAAACCACGGGGCTACAGCGCTTCTGTCGCCAATGTTGTACGCAAAAATGCGCCGGTCGATTATGTAGAATATACATGACGCATGATTTTGAAATCTCTACCATAATTTGCCTTATTTCATTACCAACGGTGACATATATATAATATTGTCAAATAAATTATGTTACAGTACTAAAACTTCGATGTTTGACATGCCTTCGACAGGCCGTCAATCTACGCTCATTTAATTTTGGCTTGAAACATCGCGCCACTTTACTGCGTTTGCGCAGTATGCGTAATATCACTGTTGTGAGAGGACTGTGCAAGGAATCGCTCTTGTCGTTTTTCCGTACAAAATATTACGTATTTTACGCGATCTATTGTATTGTGTGAATACTATTATAATATCGAGGGTATACTGACAGAACGCATTAAGTCATTAAAACAAGTTCTGAGATAATCGCATTAAGACCTAAAATTTTTTTTCAAAGCTTTCTCCCGCGTAGAATGTTTTATGATTTATATATTTTTTTTTCTACATTATAAAGAATAACCTTTTTGGCATACAAAACAAAAGATTTGATGTTGATAAGTTGTATGGATATTTTTTTAAAAATGTAATTGTAATGTGACCGCTGACATAATGCATTCTGTCAGTAACTATTCGCTAACTTCGACGTATTATTAGATAAATGATAACAATGCAATGATTAGATTGGTATAATATAAATTAAAATAATACTTTGAATGAAAATAATATCATTTATGTTAAACATTGTTTATTTAAAATTAGAAAAATATAGAAAAAATACAATGAAAATAATAATAAATCACAATAATTTTTAAACAGATTTTTTTGAAATTAAATTATTCACCGTAAACTACAATAACATTTCTCTGAAGGGTATGCAGATTAGATAGTATGTCACATATTACGACTAGTCTTAATTCTGATTGACATTATTTGCATTTCCTTGCACTTTACACCCATACATGAAAACAATTAGATTAGTATCAGTATTAATATTTAAAAAAAAAATGTTGATTATTATGCATCGTTTTCGGCATTGGAATCATTTATATCGGGCTCCGGAAGTAAGTCTGGATGGCTGTTATTCTCGGCAGATAACTATTGAAACCACCAATGAAAAATGTCCGGTATTACACTTTTTTCACACAAATCCTTTTTTTTGGCACAACTTATTTTTAATGGATTTTTATATTATAATTGTGGAATGTTTTCGATTTCTACAAAACAAATTTGGTTGATACGCGAAGCATTTCTAATTTTTAAAACGTTTATTGTTTCGTACACATCACTAAAATTATATTTATATTGAATGGTAAATGGTTTTTCCTTTTTATATTTAAGACATTTCATTTTTAGCCAATTTACGCCAAGTTTTTATTTTTTATTACCTAACTGATTCGATAAAAATTTGAGGTTATAAAAGTCAGTATATTTTAGCTCGCTTGCTTTGTATGGTTTCTTTTTCGAAATGAAACGAGACATTCAAACATCATTTAACCAGTCATTGGCACAATAAATCGACGCAAACTTTTGCCTGTTTTCTATGGCACTATGCATAGAATCGCATTCCATAGATTCAAGAAAAGAGCAGATACTTGCAAATTTCTATTATGGCCTCCGCATGTATCGGAGAAGAAAGATATTTCAGTTACACTCGATGGAAGCTGCTTGAGATACCACATGAGACAACTTCCTATTTTGCAACTCCCTTGCTTTCCATTTATTTCGGTCCAAGCCAAACAAAATCCTTTATTCGGCATTGGACCTTCGTAAATAGTTAAGTTAAACATATTTAATTTTCTTTTATAATAGAGCAGTGAAACCTCTGTGGATGGTATATGTAACACACTCTGAAGATCGTATGTTACAGTCATGAATAAGGAATCATTATTGGACATATCCTTATCCTTTTCTATTTCAGAATGACATTCATTTTTCCTATTCAAATGACTCTGAAAATCCTCTTCCATTATGATGTTGTCTTCGGGCCAACTTACTTTGTATTTATTACAAAATGTGCACTGGTCCTTTTTTGGTTTGAAAAACGAACACTCTACGATAGGTTATCTGTGTCACTGGTAATACGCCTTTTTCTGTGCAATAGTCTTTACACAGGCTATACATTTTGCAAATTGTTAATTTACTGTCTAAATATTACCTTATATATATATATATATATATGTCCTTTCTCGTGTAGTGACTCTCCATAAACGGGAAGGATTCTATGTGAGACTTTATATGGATTAAATTCTCATTGCTTGTTTTGTGAATAGGGGGATGTTTACCTCTACGATCGTGTAACGTAAACTGTACTCCCACGTCTTCTTGTCCTTTAAATGCGTGAATTACTGATCTATTTAAAATGTGTAAAGTACTCTAAAAAAAATTTTCACACTCTGACTTTTTGTCCACTCTTGAAAAAGAAATAACTCTTTAGTTTTGTCTGGATTTCCTTTTTTCATTCCTTGGTTTTCTATCAACGGGAATTTTAATCTCAACATTTTTTAGAATGTAATCTTTTTTGCGATCATAAGAACAACTCCAACACATCTTTAATATATTATGTTTTGCTCTTTGAGACGAAGCCATTCTAATAAATTCTTCAAATGGTTCAATGTATTGTTTCACTAATCACTAAAGACAGATGAATTAAAATTGCAAAGGTATGGGCTATGCCCTATAGTGAAATCAATTGACAAAATTTGTACTGACAGAATGCATTATGTCATACTTAATGCATATGCCATGTTACAAATCCTGTATTTTGTACACACAGAACGCATTATAGGTCATATAATGCTTTCTGTCAGTATAAAAAAATAACAATATGACTTAATGCAGTTTCTATTTTCTTACCAGTATATCCTATGACTAAGTGCGTTTTACCAGAACGTAGAGCGTAAAATTCTAAGAATTTTGGCATTTAAAACAGAAAAACAGCAAAAACTCACTTAATGCGTTCTGCAAGTATACCCTCGATATTTATAAATATTTTGTCTGTGTTATTGTTTATGTGTTTTTAACTATTCCATTCATGTGTATTAAACTGTTATAAGGTGTTTTGACTATATTTTTTTGGACTATTTTACCTTTGTTATCGTGTGAGTGTTTGGTTGAAAACTTTTTTCAAACTTCAATGTGGCTGGTTTAAGTGAGGAATTGGACTCCGATTACGAAATATCTGAAGAAGAATTGGAACCATCTGACCTCAGTGATGTAGATATATCAGAAGAGCCAATTGAACACTTGAGAACATGGACATCCGGACCCCATGTCCCGATCGTGTATGAGTTTGATGATTTTCAATCCGGCATAGCAAACAGCGATTTGACTGAGACTTCGCCTGAGTGTCTTTTTTTTGAACATTTTTTAAACCGTGATATAATGTTGAAGGTAGTCCAACAAACAAACATTTTTTTTCACTATCAATATAATACTCAAGAACTTGGACCAAAATCACGTTCTCATAATTGGATCGATACAACTGTATCAGAATTATATGCATTTTTTGCGGTGTCAATGCTCATGACACGAAACAAACATTTGTCACTAGAAGAACACTGGAGTACGGATTGTTTTTTAAGTGCACCCATTTTCGGTCAGACAATGCCTAGAGACCGATATGAGTTATTGCTCCAAATGCTCCATTTTTCCGATCCAACAAGTGTTACCTCAGATAGACTAAATAAAATTAGGTTACTTTTAGAGCATACACGCAAAATTTTCAAAGACACGATGATTCCGCATCAAAATCTCTGTATCGATGAGAGCATTATTGTTTTTAAAGGGAGACTTATTTTTAAACAATTTATTCCATCGAAGCGTCATCGTTTCGGTATCAAAATGTTCGTGCTGTGTGACGTTATGACGGGTTATATTTTAGATTTTATTATTTATTGTGGTGACGGGACAGACATAGTGGATAGCCAAAATTTTGGAATTTCCGGAGCTGTTGTGACAACGCTGCTGACCGAGTATCTGGGCAAAGGGCATTCGTTGTGGTGCGATAACTGGTACACCGGTCCACAGTTATTCAAACACCTCCATGAAAATAAAACCAATGCTTGTGGGACTGTACGTAAGAATCGCAAAGAAATGCCATGCTTCAAAAAGCTGAAAAAGGGGGAGACAGAGGCAAAGTCAAAAAGCCCACTGTTGGCTCTCAAATGGTGTGACAGAAGAGATGTCCACATGCTTACAACCATGCACGATGACTCCTTCGGTCCAACCGGTAAAACTAATTTTAGAACCGGAGAACCCATTATGAAGCCAAAGTGCATCTTAGAGTATAATAAAAATATGGGGACTGTCGACAAGGCCGACATGATGCTCAGCAGCTTGTCGTGCATGAGGAAATCTGTGAAATGGTACAAAAAAGTAGCATTTCACATGATTGACCTCTATTTATTAAATTCATTCTATATGTATAAATCTGTTACTGGTAGTAAAAAAACTTTAGGAGAATTTCAGTTAGTCGTGATAAAACAATTAGTTGCTAAGTACGCTGTGAAAATCACGAAAACTCCACAACCCAGACCATCGACTAGTGAAAATCCATTGAGGTTGTTACCTAGAACTTTAACAGATCATTTGCCGGAACACATTCCGCCCACGGCAAATAATAAAAAGCCCAGAAGACGCTGTCATGTGTGCGGAAATTCAAAAATTAATAAAAAAAAAACATCTCTATCTAGATATATGTGTTGTATTTGCAATGTGGCTTTATGTCTCAGTCCGTGTTATAAAATCTACCACTCTTCAAAACAATTTTAAATGTGAAAAGTAAAAATAAATATGTAACTCAGTAATAATATTTAATAGCTGTTTAAGTGTCTGCCTAAAAGTTTGTTTAGTCTAAAATTATTGTGCTATATTTACGACCCTACTCAGGGAAAAAACATTATGTGTGATTTTATTACCATTTGTGAAGTGTTTCTATACTCGCGTCAAGCACGAGCGTGACGAATAACAAAATACAAGCCTTGCAGTGCTCCATATACATAAAACAAAATGGCGGAAATCTTCTAAATGGTGAGTCTTTGTATAGAATTAATTTCTTCGGATATTTTTGACATTATGACTGATTTATTACGGTTGTTTAATGTTATAAAATAATCTGAACATGTCTAGGCGCCTAAAGAGCCATAAAACTCATTTTTTATTACCATTTTTATTATGAAACACAGAAGTTAAATTAAACAAAAACCGTCACCGCGGAGAGTGAATTCGTCATACTACAATAGCCCGCGAGTGCCAGGTTAAGTTTCGGATGAAAATACCCATACTAAGTATTTGTTGCCCAATAAACTTGTTTCAAGAAACTTGAAACGCATTAGATGTTCGAATTCGAACGCATTCGCTAATATATGCGCCGTGACTCGCTATTCAGCGCTATTGATATTAAATGCGCGCGAGCGAGATATCATGATACACGTATGTCTAGCCGTGATATTATACTCAACTGTCATTGTTCTCCCTTTCTCCTCTGTTGTAAAGTTGGTATAGTGAAGGACAGAAATGGTCACGTGTTCGTTTTATAGGATACTTTTGAGTTCGCCTTAGGGTTTTAGGTTTAAAAGAGTTTTTGGTTTTTGGTTTTAGTTGAGTATGAAACTTTATCGAGTCCAGGGGTTCGACACATGGTATGAGATCTCGCCGACCGCTAGCTAGTTCGTAGTTTTGCCACGTATGAAATCATCGCTTCGGCGTCGCGACTCGCGTATGCTTAGTATGCGACGGGTTTTAATTTTAGTTTTAGTTGAGTAAGACATTTACATCGAATTGACGTCAGTCGTAAGCCGGAATAACGGAGTTCTGATAACGTTAACTGACTACGCGTTTATCTGGTTTCGTCACGTCAAGTTTCTCGATTTTTTAGTGTTATAATTGTAATTTGTAAACATAAACTGAATTCAAATTATATGCGTGATTGTATAAATGGATAACTACTGAAACATGAGTGACTAGCGCCACAGTTCTAGCTGTACCTGTCTCGAAAATGGGACATTTCAAAAAGCCGACGTATTTTTAACGATTCTATTAAAGCTGATATTTCAAATACTAGTAAGTATTTTGGAACAAGTTTAGATACCAAGTATTTTTTTATACTGGTAGTAAGTATACTTAGTCTTCAAAATCGACCAGTTTTCCCACCTCTACTTCCCAGTCACAAAATATAGGCTCACTAATGTAAAGAATGTACATAATGAAAAAAAAAGTTTTCCTTTTAAATTGTAAATGTGTTTTTATTGATATAAAAATAAAAATTAAATAGATTATAAAAATGTAAGTTATAAAAAATATGTAAATAATAAAAAAATAGAATAACAAAAATGATTATAAGGTATGTATACGTATATTTCCAGTTTATGTCGCCTAAAATATCAGTGAGATGTTCATCCCACGTATTTTGTTCGAGACCAGCCAACCTAATACGTAGTCCTTTTTTAATCTCCTGATTTCGTCTTTCAGTGGGGTTTTCTCGTGGCATCCAAATAGAAGTATTCCATTGTAATGAATCCCATCGTTCAAGTGCTGCAATCCATGCTGGGTGATTGAACTGAGTTCCATTATCGCATAATATTGCCCTTGGGCTACCATAACGTAGGATGATATTATCGTGAACTAAGGGTATAATATTATCTACTACCGCTGACCGCATCGGAAAGGCTTCCGTCCATCGCGATAATAGATCCAAGACAACTAGTATGAATCGATTTCTTTTTCGGTAGTAGTAGGGTAGGGTAAGGAAGTAGGGTAAGGTCCCATGATGTCGTGAGCTAGAATTTCCCACAGCCTTTTTGCTTCTACATGAGACGTCTGAGCGGCTTTAGGCTGTAGTGCGCCACGCTTCCGGGTAGCGCAAATACTACATGCCCGGACATAAGCTTCAACTTCACCTCGTCTCTTATGCCAAGCGAACCCCTCACGAATCGCGTAGTCGGTTTCTAATGCACCTGGATGCCCATTTTCATCATGGAATGTTTTTATTACCTCCTTTGTTAAGGAGGCGGGCACTTTAAGTTGTAGGTTCTGTCCGCTGCCTATTCATACCAACGACCCGTTTCTAATAGCTAACCCTGCAAGCCCTCTGCTCGAACCTTCGATTGAGTTAAGTCTATGTATCAATCCTCTCGTTATCGGGTCAGTTCTCTGGCGTTCGATAACCCTTTGCCTTAGTGGTACTGTGGTTAGTAACATGGCCGTTACTGGCTTTAATCTGCGCGTAGGGGCGGCCATTTGTTCATTTTCCTCATCAGTGTTCTTAGCATCATCGGCGGGTTCTTGGGGAAATCGCGAAAGATGATCCGCCAGGTGATTTTCAGATCCAGGGCAATGTTGTGTGTCAAAACAGAACTCGCTCAAGAGTATATCCCCACCTAGCAAGTTTGCCTTTTTGATGTTTTGCAGTAAAGCCAAGTTAGAGCTTGGTTATCAGTAATAAGGGTGAATTTTCTATCTTCGAGGAATCCCCTGTATTTAGTGATTCGCCAGACGGCTGCCAAGGTTTCCAGCTCATTACTATGATATCGGCTTTCGGCATCATTAACCCGTGTGCTTGCATAAGCAATAACATCTCGGCCTTCGCCGTCTTTCTTTTGGAAAAGTACAGCTGCAATACCATGGCCTAAAGCGTTGGTTTGCAGGCAAAAAGGTCGCTCGAAATCTGGTCGCGCCAGTCGCAGAGGTTATTTTAATGCCTTTTTTTATTAAATGGAAGGCTTCTGTCGCCTCATCCGTCCATCGAAACCGAACTGTGGTACGAAGTAAGCGCGTTAATGGAACGGCCATTTCCGCAAAACGATGTATGTATTCTCGAAGCCAATTACATAACCCTAGGAAACTACGCATCTTCTTTTGGGTGGTTGGTTGAGCTGCTGCCTCTACCTCCTGAAGGTGATGTAGCTGGGTTTCGTTGCCAGTGGCAGTGATAAGGTGGCCCAGATAATCAACCTTTCGACACTTCGCCGGTGCAACTCGTAGGTCGTGATATTGTAACCTTTCAAAGACTAATCTCAAATGATTAGCATAGTCCTCCCATGTTTTACTGTATATGATGATGTCATCTAAATATACCATGCAGATTTTATTGATCAGACCCACAAGTACCTCTTGGGACATCAGTTTTTGAAAATGGGTGACTCCATTTTTCAAACCGAAAAATAAAACACGAAATTGATAGCTGCTGCCATCAGCGGTGGCAAAGGCAGTCAAAGGCTTCGTGTTCTTATGCAGCAGGACCTGCCAGTAACCGCTAACAAGGTCCAGGCTAGTAAATATGGTTGCCGTGCCGAGGTCCTTCAGTGTGTCTAATATTAGTGGAAGAGTCGCTGCTTCTTCCACTGTTTTGCTGTTAAGCTTACGAAAATCGATACAAAATCGAGACGATCCATCTTTCTTTGCCACTAAGACTATAGGAGAACTATAACTGGAGGTGCTCGGCTCGATCACACCATCAGCGAGCATTTGCTCAACGTCTTCCTGTATTTGTTTTCGTTCAGCCTCAGAGTGCTTATATGGCATCAACCTAAAAGGTACCTAATCTTTTAGAAAGATTTTAAGCTCGCTGGTTCTACTTGGAGGACCTGAATCGGCGAATCTGTCTTCAAAGTCCTTCATGACCTTGGTCAAAGAGATTCGTGCCGCTTCAAGAATTCCAGGATTTAATTCAGCCAACGTTATAGGTCCGCATGGTTGATGTGGTTGATTTGACAATGGATGGTCTGCCTCTTCTTGTCACCGAAGTGCATACAGCGTCTCTTCATGTCGATGACAGCTTCTTGTTGACTTAAGAAATCCAAGCCTAGTAGTAAATCGACGCTTAAACTGTCAAATGCGAGAGCATTCAGTTCTACCGGGCTATCACGCAAGTATCCACTAATAAGTACTTCGCCTCCGGTGCGTAGGGTTTCACCATTCGCTGTGACAAGGTCTTATGACGTTCCTTTAGCCTTATAAGGTGGACACACTAAGTCCCTTCTGACTAAGGTCCGTGTAACTCCGGTGTCAATAACGGCCTCGTAACTTTCTGTTACTCCATCAATACGTAGAGGTAATCTAAGGAGAGGTTTCACATTGACATGTGAGTTCACCCCCCCCCCCCCCCAGACAAGTATGCTCCCGCAGAGGTCACGTCATCAGACACTACACCATTAGTTTCATTAAGTTCAACACTGTTCACTTCGCCCACTGTATCTATATTATTTTTAAACTAAACACTATTGGGGATGGGATCTATGACAGAAAGAGGAATAGAGCGCTGTAGACGATGACCGCCGATAAAAACAAAAAAACATCAACCATTCATTTTCTCAAAATGAGTAATGATGTTCATAATGAATGAATTACCTGTGACAGGATCTCGTTGTTTAATGTTTATGCAATATCCGTCTTGTCCCTTCCAGAAAATTAGCGGATATTGGAGAGCGTCGTATGAACGGTGTGTGTCAGCGATGAACTCCAGATTATTGTTTCTTCTTCGAATCACGATTTCTCGCGTCGATGTGCGGTCGCCAACCATGATTCCAGCAATGTCATCAACAACAGTCGCATTGAATCGACGTACGTGCTCTCCAGCTGGTGTTTTATCAGGATTGATGAAAATAGCGTGATTGTCACTTTGCAATTCGTGCATGTGTGCTTTGAAGAATTTCAATAATTCATTGTGCTCATTCAACAGGGCGTCCAGTTCGCCGACGATGCGCCTGGCATTAGGCGAATTGAGACTATTGTAGCCGCAACGTGCATCCACATGATTGACGTCCTCACCGCCCATGAAGTAGATTTGTAAAAATTTATGTGGTTCGTTTGGCATTGGCAGCAATGAGCCTACTTTGTGGTATACTTGGCCTTTGATTTTGAACGTAGAATGGAATTGTTGACCATTTGCCGCAGTATTGTGAACTATTTCTGTTGCTCCGAACGAAGTCATTTGGAAGCATGAATTGAATGTGCGAATGGACTTCAGGAACAGGTTTGAATCTGGAACCGTGCCGATGAGCAAGCCGTTCAATGGTTCTGGTGGTATCTCAATTTCTGGTAGTTGCACTTTTCCTGATGCGCAACACATCCCGGCTGACTCATGTTTGAATTTGAGCGCATGACAATGGGGACATTCTTTGTCCATAGCACCAATCAGCACTTTCGGATGAGCGGAATATTCAATATCTGGCTCGTACTCGAATGCGAGACGAAGGGACGAAGCGGATGTAAATGTTCGATGTACTTGTTGGCGTTGTCGATCATTTTCTCTGCGTGTGTTAACTACGAATGCGCGCGCTTGGCTCCGTTCCAATTGTCGTTGTTGATTTCGTTCAGCTCGTGCCTCTTGTGATTGAGATGCACGCAATTTCGACATGCTTACACGCACGTTTTTGTTATCTTGTTGGATTTGTTCGTCTGTTCTTTCTGCTCTACTATTTCGCATGTTTGTTGCTTTATTCGTTCGACGGCCCAAATGGCCCCCCTTGCGTCTTGCTGGCATTGTGCACTGTAATACACGCACATAAAAATAGATAAATAAAATAAATCGTACAAAATTTTGCACGCATTGCGTTGTGGTATGCCGAATGAAATGTCAAAATGACGCGACGCTTCTCTTGAATTCTTCTCGGACGTAGCGCCATCTGTCATTCAACAACATAAATATTTTCGTTCTGTTTGAAATACGAACGACGGTTAAATTTGTTCATACAAAAATAATAAAATCGCGATTAAAAAATGGGAGGGTGGGGGTAGGAGGGTGAAAATTTGGGGTTATAGGTATTTTTTTATGCCAAATAATAAAAAAAATACAAAAAAAAAATTGTCAAAAAAATAAAAGAAAATTTTTCTGGATAGAGATACTCTAATCACCTAGCGGTATGAAATATACTTGTTGACCTATTCTCATACCTAACAAATATACATAAAAAAATTCATAAAAATCGGTCGAGCCATTTCGGAGGAGTTCGACCACAAACATCGTGACACGAGATTTTTATATATATAGAGATATATATAGAGATTACACATTCATAATTATTTTTCACACTCTTAGAAGCTAGACATATTTAGGGTGGCGCAGTTTCTCGAGAAATGCGAGAAGTACTATGAAGCTGCCAGAAGTCCTTCACTGAACTGGACGCGGCTCGCAATGCGCCAGCTCCGAGGTGAAGCCAAGACTTGGAGTTTAAAAGTGGATCCCGAAGATGATTGGGAGTCCATCAAAAGCCGGATGGCCCGGTTCTTTGAATCCTACACGAGACGGCGGGCACAGGAAGGCGAACTCAAGACTCGAAGACAAAAACTTGATGAAGACGTGTTTCCGTTCCTGCTGAATAAGAAAGCGCTCGCTAAAATGTTGATGCCAACAACCAGTGGAGTGGAACTTGCAGAGATCTTCTTCGATCTTCTCAACCCTCACGACCAGCTTCGAGTTGGCCAGAGTGGTTGGAAATACTTGGAAGGGCTGCTGGAGGTGTGTGTAACCGAGAGGCACAAGGGCTGACGGTTCTGTCCAGTTCAGTGTGATGTCGTGAGCGATCCGAGCCTTCAATTTCATCTCATCCTGTGATCTCGACGACCCGGATCGCAACGATCGACATCAGTTCTGTTCGGTACAGTTCGGTCAGTGAAACGTGCTTCGAGGAGACCGCCAGATCGCCGCGCCCAAGGAACCGGGCTACAGCTAATTATTTTCACTCACTTTACTTTAATTTCTATTCGTCATACCCACTCATTAACTTTTATTTCTTACCTACTTGCTTTGATTTGGATCTGTCAGCTCTTGCCTGCACTACATCATATTTTATAATTTTACTCACGATAGATAAATTTCGCTCTTTTCAATCAGAACCTTACTATAAATATTTTACAAAAGTTTCTGAATATTTTACTTTTTCCTACTAGCTAAATTAAATCTTAACTACATTATACCTTAGAATTTTATATCCGTGTTAAATATTTCCCGCACTTTTTAAGCAGAACTTTACTACAAATAATTTACATAACATTTTTGAATATTCTTGCTATTTCCTGTTAGTTAAATATTGGCTACATTATACATTAAAAAAAATTATTTTTTTTTACCCGTGCTAGATATTTTCCATTCTTCAAGCATAACTTTACTATAAATATTTTACATAAAATTTTTGATTACTTCTACTATTTCCTGTATGTTAAATATTGGCTACATTATAGATTAGAATTTTTTTACCCGTGTTAGATATTTTCCATTCTTCAAACATAACTTTACTATAAATATTTTACATTAAATTGTTGAATATTGTTACTATTTCCTGCTAGTTAAATATTGGCTACATTATATTAAAAAAAAAATTATACGTGATAGATATTTTCCATTCTTTCAATCAGTACTTTACCAGAAATACTTTTACATAAGTTTTTCTACTTCCTTTTCGTTAAATTTTGATTTGATAGCTCTTGCACAATAATGGCACCCCCAAGCAATTTAACTCTCGAAACAGCAATCCTGATTATTCTGCAACTTCTGTCCAGTATAAGGCCCTCAGCTCAACAGGAAAACGACCCTGAGATCAAACTGTTCTTAGAAACCTTCAAAACTGCAGCCACCAAACTCTCATCTTCCAAAACCCCCGCAAGTCATCTTCAGCGACCACGACAAGATGCCAAACTAGGAGCACCTCACGGACCAGCCACCCCCCCCCCCCCCCCAACCAGATCCCGGCTTCGCAACGAACCATCGCCCTAGACGACGACTCCAGCTCTGACTCTTCACCACCAGCTTCCAGCCATCAGGAAACAATCCTCACTGACAAGACCCGCCAACCATCGGGAAAGCACACCCTCGACACAATAAGGGAGGACGAAACACCTACCCATATTAACCACTCTACACTAAAGACCCAGGAATTCACGCCAGTGCTCAAAAAGAAACAACGAGCGAGGGCTCATAACTTGACAAGAGCAGCTCTTCGAGCTCCACTCAAAGCTCGCCCAAGTCACAGCCCTCGCCCAAAGGATCCAGGAGCCCTGCCACCCTCCAACAACCGCAGCCGCTAACCCCCGTCACCGCTAGACCAAACCCACCCTCTCCCGCGTTCTCCAGCACCAGCTCCAGCTCTAGATCACCTCCCCCAATCCCTTCACCGGCGACAACCAGCAAAACGACCAAGATCCCGCCCATTATAATACATGACAAAACCGCATACCGGACATTACTATTAATCGGCGGAATCTCCGATGTCACATCAGTCGACCAGAGAGACCGAATGAAGTTAACATTCCCGACAATCACCGGATATCGCATGGCACAGGCCTACCTCCAAAAGCGAAACGCCCAATACCACACATACCTGCTCCCGGAACAGAAAACTTACAAAATTGTACTCCGAGGATTAGCGCACGAATTTTCCGAAGCGGAGATACTAGAGGAACTCTCGACGAACCTCGACTACCCCGTCCTGAAAGTACAAAGGATGCGCAAAGGTCAAGACAGGACCCCCATGCCCCTGGTCCTGCTGGATTTGGAGAAGACGGAAAGAGGCAAAGAACTGTACAATCTTCAATCGATCTGGAGTATCCGCATCCAGGTTGAGCCGCTCAGAAACAAACCCTCCGCCGAGCAATGCCACAATTGCCAAGGATTCGGCCACTCGGCCATGAACTGCCATGCCTCCCCGAGATGCGTAAGGTGCTGTGAAAACCACATCACCGCCTCCTGCTCGCACACTTGTCAGATGGGACCGGCTACGTGCGCAAACTGCCAAGGACTACACCCCGCGAACTTCAAGGGATGCAGATGCCGTCCCGGTAATCAAGGATTCGCCAAACGCCAGCCCCCGCAACCTCTGATGAGCTTGCCGGTGCATCGACCCAACGCCTGGGCCTCATGAGGATCTGCACCCCAGAGAACCAGCGCCCCCCGAACCCAGGAACCCCTCGGCATGAAGCAGATGCCGACGCAACCCGCCAAAAAGGTCGCTGAACCTCACCCCTCCTTCACCACCCTCCCTCAGGATCATCCACAGGCACTCATTGTTGCTGTCCCAAAGGATGAAGGCCCTGACGGAGGATGTTCACTCCACTCTAGAGATAATTTGCCCCATCCTATATGGCCGGTAAAATAAAACCCACATCACTTCAGACCGCGTTCTGGAACACACGAGGTTCACTCCTCAACGACAAATACGAAGTCTGACTTAGTATACGCGTCGTCGAGCCGTTCTGACGTGTTTTTGCATCGTTATTATTTCGCTTTCGTTATTTTCAATTTTGACCCTGCTATTCACAAGTTTTTGATCCCTATTCACAAACTTTTGTGTGTTTTCCCCTTGGACTTTCCCGGGAAATGTGCCTTTTTCC
Source organism: Rhyacophila brunnea (assembly GCF_057557595.1). Lineage (NCBI taxonomy): Eukaryota > Metazoa > Arthropoda > Insecta > Trichoptera > Rhyacophilidae > Rhyacophila > Rhyacophila brunnea. The sequence goes on from NW_028233350.1 coordinate 24,567,941, forward strand.
TTGCCAACCAGCAATGAACTCGTGAACAATCATATTTCTGAAATTTATTGCTCCCGTGTAATTGTAAATCATTAATTTAATTAGTTTAATTATCATTACAAATAAATATATGTAATTAGCGTTGTTGTTGTTAAATTTGGTGTTTTAAAATAAGTATTTCTATTCCTTCATTTAATAATAGTTACCTAATTATTCTAATAATATAATATTTATTGTGTGATAAATTGTTTTTGCTGGAACTATTTTTGACATTGTTTTAGTGTAGGTACTGCTATATATTATATGCAGGGACGACCAGTGCATCGATCGAAAGACTATATGTTAGTGTATTAAGACCCTCAACTTATAAATTATTACTGATTATTTTTGATTCTGCTATCTTACCCAAATGCCTAACATGGAGCGTACTCCACCGCCTTGGGAAGGTCCTGATCCTCACAACACACCATCCCTTGCAGCATCCACATCTGTCCACGCCCCATTAACGACTATACGATCGTCAAAAAACCAGACGCGCTCGCCTAAGTCACCTGGGAAGAAATCATCATCAAAGGCCACATCTCCGGACACTATCACCGAACCCGAAGCCAAAAAACCAAAATCCAAGAACCACCAACCAGCCCCTCGGCATGCTGACAACGATACTTCTTCATCGTCCTCCGGCAGCGAATACGAGGAAACTGGGGAATACACTGCCGTCGACACGGACTTATATGAATCCGTCTATCAATACGTGTCCACATATTATATGAATGAAGTAATTGCGACCTTCCGCGGCAAGCAAGCAGGAGCCAAGGAACGCATCAATAACGCCCTATTGAGCCTCTCAGAAGCACAAGGCAGGTAGAACATGACCATGGCAAAACTAGAAAAAAAGATCATCGCCCAAGAAGCCAATATTAAACACCTAGAGGGGCTACTAAAGGACAGGACAATTGGCCTCAATATGCAAAATAAGGCTATCAAAGACCTGCACACGCAGACCAAAACCCTTAAGACGCTTCATTCACAAAAACCGGCAGCACCAGCAAACTTCCACACCACCATCGCCACAATGATGCCAGCGCCCACATCGTGGGCCACAGCCCTCGGCAGAAGAAGCCGCCCTCCCACTGCAACCTCCACAATACTCGCTCCACCTCCGGCCACCGTCAACAGCCATTTCGTGTCCCTGCGTTTAGCCCCCAGACCGGGCGTCCTATTTTTCTCGACCGGCTCTGGGGAAAAAAACATCGGAAGCCACAAAGGACCTCCTGAAGAAGGCATTTGATCCCAGATCAATCGGGGTCCAAATTACAGGGATCCGAAAGTGAGAAACGGAGGAATTATTGTTCACCCCCGCTCTGAAGTCGAGGCCACGGCCCTCGTTAAGGCCATGGAGACCTCGGAGGCTGCCCTAAGAGCTGAGCTCGCCGGGAAAAAGCAGCCTCGGGTTATTATTTTGAATCTCCTTTCAACCCTCACAGAACCCCAGCTCCGGGAAGCCATCTACACCTCCACCAAGGAGCAGACTGGTCTGCCGGAATCGGCGTACAGGGATGTTCGACTCAGCTACAAAGCCGGCCCGAAGACCGGCAGATGTCACTTCGTGGCTTTTGTCCCTGGTGCAATTTGGTCTGCCCTTTTGGGGGAGGACAGGCTGTATATGGGATGGGAATCCTTCCCATTGCAGGACTTTGTGGGGGTAGTGAAGTTCAACATGTGCCACCTTTACGGCCATATGGCAAAGGGATGCAATTCAAAGACACCCACATGCAGCCACTGCACTGCTTCCGGCCACGATCGCGCAGACTGCCTTCAAAAGGAGATCCCACCCAAGTGCGTAGCCTGCTACAAGCACAAACAGCCGCATGACCATCCCACCAATAGCCTCGAGTGCCCTGCAAGACTCCACGCCGAGCTGCGCAAAAGGGCTATGGTGGACTACACTGCCGCGCCGCCGGCTCTGTGGAGTTGATTGAGGTTATGCAGGCCGCCGGCATGTCGCTGGCGCTGGTGCAGGAACCGTACCACTGGGGTTCTGAAAAGGGCCCCAGGCTTGCTGAAAAGGGACTTAGGTGCGCGGGCCTTGTTGTCAGCGCCAGTTGTACACAGCCAAAGGCCTGTATATTCGCTTTTGACCCTCACCTTGGCGTGCTGTCGCTCTCGCATCTGTCGACTGAGCTGGTCGCGTGTGCAGACATCAGCTTACCCGGAGGAGGCAGCGTGGTGGTTATTTCCGCCTATTTCAGAAAGCACGCAAGGTCCATCAACGTGCGCGCCAACTCAAGCAACCACCCAATGGGGCTTAAAAGTAAGAGCGCTTAAGATTGCCTATGTCGCCATTTATATGGGGATCGCCGCCTACGCTGCTAGTGCGTGGTGCTTGCGTATCCCGAAAAGTGTCAAACTTAGAAGTACTCTTTTAAGTGGACAGCGCAGCGCGCTGCTTTCCATAACCAAGGCGTACCGAACAACTTCTACGGCCGCACTCCCGGTCCTGGCCGGCATTCTTCCACTAGATCTGCACATACAGGTCAGCGGCGCGTCAACGATGCTTTTCAAAGGCGAGGAGGCCGTTGTTGGTGACTTTCACCTAGCCCCGCCTCCTCGGCTTGTTGCTGAAAAAGTAACCTCATCGAAGCGGACAATACGTCTCATGACGCTTGACGCGGCGTGGAAGACCTGGCAGGGCATTCCATCCCTTCCGCTCTCTGAGTATTCCTTACCCAGGGCAGCGACTCGGGTGTCACTCCATATCACCCGCGCGACTGAACAGTGGAGAGGTTTTACCCCGATCGCGGCCAACTGGTCGCTGACACGGCTTAGTGGACTGCAAAAGGGAGTGACAGCGCTAGCAGTTGGGTTCCGTCCGAAGGGTAACCAGTCCCTTGTTCGGTGATTCGGCGTTGGTACATACCGGCTCCGCTGCGCACGACCTTTCTTCTGAGTCTGGTTGTCCGCTACAGTTTAAGACTGGTGCGGATCAGACAGATTCAGTTCAACAGTCTCACGCACTCGGTTGACCGAAGTTCGTTGACGACGTTCACTTTCACGAAGGGATGTTGAACTTTCATCAATTCCCTTCCTTAGACATGCCCAATGTGCTGAGGTCGCCGCCGTCGACGCCGTCTGGCGGCGATGCCAGGCCCTCAGAGAGATCACGATCTAGCCCGAACCTGACAGAGACTGGGAGAACTTTGCGCGCAGCGATCGTGGGAATGGAGAAGAAGACAGGAACTTCCGAGGTCCAACCCAAGCCACCATCCAAGCCCGTCACTATTCCCACCTCAACTGGAACAACGAAACCAGCCAAGTCTACAACAAAGATTACTACCAGGCAGACAAGGAAGACAGTGGAGAAGGATCTCACTTCGCCTGAGATGGCTGCTAAGAAGACCGCTCAGACCCAGACGACACAACTGATCCAGGACGTTACCCCGACACAGCTTGTTTCTCAGCCTGAATACGTCGTCATTGTCGTCAGGATTGATGACCATATTCACGGACATCATTGACCTGGCCGCCGAGTTGACAAAAAAATGCCAGTCACAGGAAACCACGTTCCTGAAGAAGAAAATAGCGCTAATCCAAAAGAGCGCTATGATCAACCCTCCCTCAACAACCGGACCTACCTCATTCAGCTGTGCTTCGGTTGCAGCATCGGGTTCTTCCCATGCTGTACTCGAGCTACTTCCGAGCGGCACTCTTGAAGGTACAAACTTGTGACTCGCGTCGCTCAGCCATGACGGGACTTACGTCACGTGGGGTGAACTCATATGTTAGTTTTTGAAGACGAAAATTTTGATACCACATACCACATGAAGTTTTCGCGTGGTTAATGGAAATGCTAGAAAACAAAGCTTTTAGAATTTTCAATTGTTGCTTGAACAAGTACCGAATAACGAGCTCACAGCGGAAGCGAGTGCGGCCTCTGGATGCAAAAGCTTTGAAATGGTTTAGGGCGCGAGATTTTGCGCGACGGCCAATAAAACGCGAATTTTATAATGAAACCATTACGCAAAATTTTACACCCCTGAACGCTGATCCCAGGGGATGAATTCGCCAGAATCGAATAAAAACCTCGGGAATCTTCATCCGATATTCAGTTTAATTTTCAATCCAACGCAGACTCCATGTCGGAGCTCGTTGCAAATTCTCCATACAAAATCTCATCTCTTTGCAAGTTTGAACGGGCAGCGTGGACCACCCACCTCCCACTTCCTTATTTGGGGATAAATACCTAAAGTTGGACTTGTCGTTTTCGATCAGAAAATAATTTCCAATACCTAAATGGGACTTAGCACGACCCGCGAAAATTTTTGAGATAAAATACCTACCGGGTACTTAAACATTTTTGGACGCGAAGTTTAGTTTTCGTACAGTGGTTCTTCAAGAGGCCCCGAAATTTTTCAAACTTTTATTTTTTTTCAATCATCTGTTTCTAAAGTTCATCCGTGGCGACCCCGTGTATTCGTTAGAAATAATTGTGTAATTTTGATATTATTTCCGATTGTGAACTTTTGTGATTTTGACATTTGATGCGAAGCCGTGTAATAATATAATAATTAATTTTGTGAACTATATAAACTTTTCTGACTATACTTAAATTAAAATTGTGAATCAATGTGACTGTGAACAATATATGGACCTGTTTAACTTTTCATCGAATTTTATTTCGGAGACCTATGTGGTCGCCACCTTCCACGAGACCTTGGCCTGCGACTCCTTAATGATGGACCTCCACTTCCAACCCTCAGAGCTAGTCGAGGAATTCGGAGGCACCTCATTATCCTACTGACGTAAATGTATTTTTTTAAATTATATTGTGGAATTTTGCAGTGCAGCCATATACGGTACAAGATCTTCTTGGCTAAGTGTTAAAATAGTGAACTAACAAGCTCTTCCCATTTTTAACTGCACTTCGATTATAGCGCCTTCCGGTTAGCGACGAGTTTTCCACGTGTTAAAACTGTGAACTAACAAGCTCCTCCTATTTAGTCGACGACAGCGACTTCCGGCTATTGCCTAAATCCTCTTGTTGGACAGTAGTTTGAAAATTAACGCACAAACTTCCAGTCAAATTTAATGTGGATAATTTTCTGTTGTAATAAAACAAGATTTCTCCACAATGACGGCAAAACTGCTTGTAGGTCGAAACAACTCATAATAAACAGACCTATCTTAGCCAACGTAGAATCTTTTTTTTCCTTCCTGCACAATGAGACTTGCTTTGCTTGCAATGCTTTTGAAAATCAGCCTGGATAGTTTCTTTATCGCTGGTATTTTTATATTTCTCACAGAAGGAACACTGATCCTTTTTAGGAAAAAAAAATAATATGAAATTCTGTAAGAAAAATGTTTCTGAAAAAAGAATAGTGTTAAAATTCTTCATTATTTGTTTCACTTAATTTAACATCATGTCTATGAAAATCTGCCTTAGAATTTTCCACACTAAAATATTCGAGTTGTCTGGTTACATAAATAATGAGACTCAATTTTTGGAATCGAATTGATAAAATTGTGAATATTTTTTTTATGTTCTAGGATTTTTTTGCAGGTGTGGACTTATTGTTCTCACTGTGCGATGTTTCTGCTAAAAAAAATTTTTTTCGCTAATTTCTCAAAATTTCTAAAAAAAAATAATTCTGCAGAAACAATTTTTCTCATCATTAAGTCCTTAAAACATCAATTTTATTCTCAGGGCAGCTATTTGTACGTTTGGCTTTCTGTGGTAAATCAGGAATGTTTTTAAATTTCAGTTTGAGAATTGACAAACATTTTACTAAAATTTTAAAATATCCAAATACATAATCTGATTCACCACAAAAAACCAAGCATACAAATAGCAAATCTCAAAATAAATTCACGTTATACACATGGATATTTTTTAGTTTACGTAACATCGGAAACCCTGTTAATTATTTTCGTCAAGATTATGCTGCTTCATAACGGTCAGTGGCGCACCCAGGATTTAATATTGGGGGGGGGCCAAGGAGGAGAATGTAAATTAGTCCCATAGGCTCTTTTTCTTCTTCACAGCCTAATTTCTCGTTTATCGGCCTTTTGTCTATTGCACTCGGTGTACCTACACCATGGTCCCCACATCCTGAAACGGGCCCTCAGGCTAGGATATTTGGCGGGCCCCCTACCTACCGCTAAGATTAAAGGCAGTGTGAAAGACTACATTAACGTTTTTCAAATTGTGTTTTAGTTCAAATGAAAGGTACTCATGCAGTGAATTATTGGCGATTTTTAATACATCTACTTTAATAATGGAGCTGTCGATGATGTGTATTTATCTCACTTATCTGGTCAACCCGACACGCCGGGCCCCCAGGCTAGAGCCCTATCAGCCCTCCCCAGCCATGACCTACACCACTCCGGAATTCGGGTGGACACCGAGAATTTTTTGACAGTTCCATTAGGGATTGGGTTTCTAAAAAAACCAGACATTAGTGTTTCAAAAATTTTTGTGTTAGAAATTAAAATCTAAGAAATTTTTCTAAAAAGGGTGCTGGAGAATAATTACAAATCATTTTTTTTTGCCGTGTTTTTATTTGTCTAAGCCCAAGGTATAGTTTATTGCCTTTCAATGTTTAAAATCATTCTGATCATTTTCATTTTTGGGGGGTGCCAGGGCTCTTTGCCCCCCCCCCCCCCCCCCCCGGGTGCGCCACTGATAACGGTCACCGATTAAATATAATATCAGAGGACAGGGCAATTACAATATGAATTATTATTTATTTGAGTGTGTAAAAATTCTTGTATGTAAAAACTGAACAACCGGTTATTTTATAATGGGTAAGAAATAATATATTAGTACTTTTTTTTTTAACTGGCTCAACAATCCGGTGTGGAACTTGGCGCCAAAAAATTGATTACTGTCTTTAAAAAAATAGCAGAACGAACACTGATTGCTATTTTCAAATCCTACAGGAAAAATGCTCTGCCATTATAGACATAGGGTAACGGAATGGAACGAAATGTGCCCAAGAATTTAAATTCAATAATATTTTTTGACTATTTGTAGTTTTATTTTTAAGTGTATGGTTTTTTCAATCTAATAGAGCTCCTTTAAGTGATAAAAAGTATCTCATTCATGTTTAATAAGCTTAGTTTCGTGGTCACGGAATGGAAAATTATTATGCTCAATTTCATAATAAAAATGATATAAATATTAATCAGTTACTAATTAAGCAATAGAACAAGGAATCTGCTAGCTATATAAAAATGGTTAATTTGAGTGAAAAAATAATATTACCCAAATTTCAAACATGTACAAACTTTGGCGAAAATCCCCATATACATGTTCCAATCAGTGGCGGCCGGTGATTTTTTGGATTGTAATTTTTGAGGGTGCGCTGGAAACAAGGCCTGAACAAAAACGATGCATGAGTGCGAGTGAGAAAGTATTCGGCACCCTTATAATCTCTGCGACACATGCTAGAGTAAGATAAAAGGTCTACATATGTTTGAGTTAGTTTCCAAAAATATCGCCGACAAATCTTGGTAAATCGCTTCACGTAGCGTCGTAGCTCGTGTTGCTAAATTGCTATTTTTTGTCAGTGGTCAATATTTTTAGTTAATTAAGTAGGAAAGATGGTTCTGTGTGTTGTATTAAAATATGGTAGCCGTACTGATAAGCAAGAAGATGGTATTACGTTTCATAGGTAAGTTGATACATGTTCGTGATAATTTATTTGTATATTATTATATATTTTAATATCAGTGACCTAGTGTTTCTTTAAAATAACTTAAATTATGGATATCTTTACCCATTAGGGTTGCATTTTGACCGCTTAAAAATACTATATAACGTAAAAAAATAGAAAATTATATTTTAATTCTGAGCGTCTAGTGCGAGCACTTCGGGCGAGCACTAGCAAAATGGTCTATGGTCTCGAACATTTGTAGACGAATGCGTTCGCTCGCCCACAAACCAAACGCACGGCACGCAGCTTCATTTAGCGATGCAACGGGTGGCGTCTAGATGTATCTATAGTCTATGGCTGGAAACTTACCTTATTGAAAATTGAAATCAATTTGGCGTTCTTTTTGATTTGACAAAACGTTATTGACATTTGGGAATTACCTGTATATTTTATATTTTTAATAAAATATGTTGCAAGTTACTTAAATCTTTATTGGATTAGTTTTAAGAAACGATTGTATCTCTTATAGTAGATAAAAAGTTTTATAATGGCTTTAGTTAATACTAAGCTTTGGGTTCATTTTAAGTAAACTTAAATATATTGCCGGAGCGGATCGCAAACGATTTCAGTGAAGATGACGTATACAGTGCATAGTACCTGTATTATCGCCGATTGGCAATATGGGCACATCGGTTTATGATTTGTATTACAATAAGTAAGCGATAATATTAAAAACCTATGAAGAAAAAATATGATTTTTGAACGATGTTTCATAGCAATGCAAGTAGTGCAGTGCGCTTGTATGGTGTTAGACCAGCCGCCGCTGGATCCAAAGTACTTTCGTGTAGCGGAGGTACTCAGCATCGGGCTACTGATGCATTTTATTTTTAATAAACTCAGCTTACTTCTCATGTTCCGAATTTATCACTTATATGTAATACATAATTCATGTTAGAACTTCATCCAATTATTATCTTTCATATTGTTTTAGTTATTCATCTGATCTGTGTTCGGGGATACAGATTAAAAAAATTCTATTTAATGCTGGCCGAATTCTTTTATTTTAAATAATTACATATTAAAAATGACATTTGTTCCCAGTACATATTCGCATATGTATTACACTTAAAAAGTTTTTCCTTTATAAACATGAATAACTGAAAAAAGTATTTTAGAGATTTATCAACATATACATATATCAATGATTAACTTACAAACCTGTTGAAAAAATCAGTTAAGATGCAATAGGTATATATTTTTTGAGAAATAAAAATATTAATCAAGAAGTACGTTCATTTGGAATGTAGAAAATTACAAAATCTTAATTAAGCACTCAATGCTTGCATTTGATAAAAATTAACATACAAAGACATGACTAAACTAGGAATATTAGGATAGTATCTTTTAACATAATTAATAATTTAATATTGCCATAAACTAATCGCTAATAATCCATTATTACAGGCAACAAAAGAGTTTAATACATTAAGGCGTTTATAAAATCTTTACACAACAAGCGAGTGTAGTGAGGGAGGAGAAATTAATCACCTCACATGTTTTGAAACTGTCCGTCTTTGTCTAGCATTAAAATATTGGGGTTCTCCTTCTCAAATTCGGTGGGGGCTCGATTGCGGTCCCGGTCAGCCCACTCCCCTGCCCCTGACCCCCACTCTCCTAAGGCTTCACCCATCACATCAGGCTGACACTTGGCTGTCAACTGCTCCGTCTGCAATACACATTTACCATGATTAGTGCTATCTCGACATTTCGCAGTAATACAGCGCCAAATTGAATTATTGTTTCATGCGTGCATGCGTAGGCATGACTAAGCATGTAATATTCTCCATTTTTTCATAAAAAAAAATTTATTATTAATACTTTGGACGATGAAGACGCACATGCGCGTAATGACCAGGCGGCCGATGGATGTAATTAACGTGCATTTTAACGGTGCTAATTAAAAAGTCATTATCTACTCAGCAGCGAATGCGTCAATGGACGGCAAACATACTTCCCACCAAAGTCGATGCACTAACACAGAGGTGGACAACCTATTTGGGCCATTTTATCCATTTCCTAATTTTTCATGGGCCGCAGTGGGTAAAAGTGTTGAAAAATATTGAAGTATTAAACAAGACATACATTTTACCATTTTAAATTTAATAGTTACATATCAGCTATTCCAATCTCTCCACTCTGGATTACGTTCATATATATTTGCATGACAGAACTTCGTATATAGAAAATTAGAGTTTTGCTGTATTCAATGAAAAATTCGGTAGGCACTCATTATTTTGGGCCACATACAGCGCCCGTGGGCCGCGGTTTGTGCATCACTGCGCTAACACAACCACCTACGGTTGACATATGCTGCAGATTGCATTTCACATATTACTTGCATGGACATATCGAGGGTATACTGACAGAAAGCATTATCTCATTAAAACAAGTTCTGACATAATCGCATAAAAGACTTTAATTTTTTTTTCAAAGATATAGATTTTTTTATGATTTAAAAACATTTTTTCTACATTATAAAGACTAACCTTTATGGCAAACACAATATACGACATGTTACAAGTCCTGTATTTTGTATACGTAGAACGCATTAGGTCATTATCATGCTTTCTATCAGAATAAAAAAATAACAATATGATTTAATAATGTTTCTATTTTCTTACCATTATATCCTATGGCTTTGTGCGTTTTACCAGGACGTAGAACGTAAAATTGTATACATTTTGGCATTTAAAACAGAAAAACAGCAAAAACTGAAATAATGCGTTCTGTCAGTATACCCTCGATATGCACATACAGTGTCTGCGCAAAGTCTAAGGATGTTATGAACAGAATGATGTTTAAAATAAAATTTTCCGACCTGTTACCTCTCTATCTTTCTGAGCGAACTTCTCGAACATGTTTGCGTAAATTTTCTTCTCCTGATCTTTCTGTTGCTTGATACTCGTCTTGCATAAAGTTATTTGGTTTGCTGCAGCCTGTCCAAGAAAAATACATCTTTTTGAAATCTCATCCCATTATTGATGCAATAATAATTTAGACTAATAATTCATGTATATTATACTGCCCAATTATTCATACCAATTGCCGGCCACAGACGGACAGTTCTCGTAACAGGTTGAACATGCCAGTTAATACGTAATGGCGGCCATACAGTTATCTTTGTTAGATAATCTGCTGCGCCCATAGACGGACACTTTTCGACCTGCCAGATGTGTGCCAGGTTCAAACTGCCAGCGACCCCCTACTCCCGTGTTTTTGTAAAACTGTTGGAATTTCAACTAGCCTAAAGTACTCGTTTGACGTTAGATGTTGGTAACGTAAAGTAGAATATACCACGCGATATAACTGCGGCTGGTGTTGCTTGTTATAAAATACAAATTCATTTATTATGAAAAATGTAATAATATTATGTACGCGGAGATCGCAAATATTATATTTTATTTACTTTTACGAGAGTAAAACAAAGTAATAGTTATTTATACATATTATTTTATACAATATAATATAAATGTTAAAATTTTAGAGAGCATTATAAATATTAAGTTATTGTGAAAATATAGACTAATAACTCAGTACTCAAATTTTATTTATTGTATGTAGTGAATATTAAAAATTATTAATTTAAGACGTTCACAACATAAATTAATATACCTAATTGTGAATGACAATGTCGCTAAATCTAAATAAAATTTAAGTATATATTTTAATAATATCATAGTAATTAATTATTATACTGATGATTGATGTAAATATAATTTTGTGGCATGTTTAAATTTATTGTATATAAAATCAATACCTTTATAAATATTACCGTTTTCTTACTTAATTAATACTGTCCATTAAAGGGAATAATTTAATCAAAAGAAAAGATTATATTTTATATTTACACGAATGTGTATAATATTGTTTCTGTGAATCGATAAAATACACAATCCACTAGCGAAATCATGATTTATTTTACCAACGTCATAGGTGTGTATTTTATGTCAATTTGTTTCTAATAAAAACAATTATAACCATAATAAATTCAAAGTAAAATTATTCGTGCATCAATATCGTTCAAGTATACTCTACCTAAAACTAATTGAAACAATACCCCTGTGTAATATCTCCGCGAACCTAACCTCCATAGTTTTTGACACTTGCTCTGACACAGACAATAACTGTACGTATATGGGCACGTCTGTTGACAGTTCGACAGATTTAAATGGGGTAGTTAAACTGATCTGTGGTGTGGCCACTAACGTACAGTTATTGTCTGTGCCATGTTCAACCTATTACGAAAACTGTACGTATATGGCCAGCTAATGACTTAAAAACTACACAGTGTATGTATTGTTAAAATGCAAGCTTATTGACGACTGACATTAACAACAACTCTATTGCAGACTAAAAGTAAATTATCAGTCATTTATGTATTAGTGTTTTTCGCAAAACACGTTCTCAATAAATTTGATTATAAATATTACCTTATTTTCCGGTTCAAGATCTATAACCTTTTGGAATTCGACAATAGCTTTTTCACAGTTTCCGATTGCTTGAAGCGCTTGTCCTTTTCTGAATAATCCTTTGACATTATTTGGATCGATTTCCAGAGCAGAGATCGCGTTATCTTTGGCTTCTATAGGATGAACCGGTTTAATTTTTAAATAGCATAATGAGAGATTCAAATGTGCCGACAGGAGCAATTCACTGCGAGTTTTTAATCCATCTCCTTGGAAACCTGATAAAAAAATAATGTGTAAACTTATTATCCTTTCAATATCACTCCGGTAGTTAAAACATTTTGTTTATCACTAGTGGTAACATGATGTTACACAAATAAAGATACCAAAATAAACATTAATATAATAAACAGTTGATTATATTACCGAAATCTGAACCTAAGAAGGAGACAGTTTTTTTGTACATCTTAATTGCTAAAGGATACTTTGTGGATTTGAAATATTCCGTTCCTTTGTCTTTAAATATTTTTGCTTGCTCCAGCCTCTCTTCGTTGTCCAGCGACCAGCTGTCTTTTGCCTTCTCGAAGCTCTTTAATGTGACAGTATATTCGACAACTGCATCTGCAGGCACGCCCAAGTCTTTATTTCCTTCCGATTTGAAGGCGTACTTGGGCTGAATGACGAGGCGAGATTTTTCTCCGCTGCAGAATTTTTCTAAAGCTCGTTCGACGCCATCGCAAACTCCGTGTTCGCTTCCTTCTCCGAGGTGAAAGGAAACGGTTCGGGTTTCAAAGGGTGTGGCACTTTCGGTTCCGGATAGTTTACCGACCAGCTCGACTGAAATATGTATAAGATCATTTAGTTTTGAGACCAGTAAAAATAGTGTTGCACTCAATTGATTAATTGATAAAAATTACTTAAATAAAATAAAACACCATTGACATATTGACACCTCCTATGTACAGTAAAACCTTGTTAATAAGAATTTCACAGGAACGAAAGTCGAAAAAAAATCGAATTACGAAATATAAAATGTATGGGGAATTTTTTTCTTGATTTTCATTAATTTCGTTTACGATCATAGACGTGCCTACCAAATTTCCGATACAATTCTTTCAAATTAAAATCTGTACAAATACTATGCGTCATTAATCCATTAATTGAAGTTACCAAGTATTTAGGTAGGTAGGTATTTACCACCGTAAGCTAGAATTATAGAGAAATTCAAAATATTTTTTATTTTCCCAATTATTTGTCAACACAATTGTTTGGCATTGGTTCTCTAGTAAAACTATATGAAAATCCAATAAACAATTAAATACCTACAGTCCTGAAACATGTGAGATATTGTTTTTACTATGAGTGGAGTGCAGTTGTGCCATTGATGACATACCGCTGTGTGTCTAATGGGTCATAAAATGTCAGGATTATTTTTATTACGAGGGTGGGTCAATAATTCCTTAGAAAAAAGCATTAAAACAGTTTTTATTTTTGTATTTTTTTTTTATTTCTCAACATAATCTCCTTGGAGTTTCAATACACTTGGTTACACGTTTCTCAATTTTTTTTAAACCGTCAGAAAAATAAGTTTTCGGAAGGTCCTAAAAATAAGCATTTGTCCGATCGATGACTTCTTCATTTGAAAAAAAACGTTGTCCACTTAGCCATTTTTTTAAGTTTGGGCAAAGGAAAAAGTCACTGTGGGCTAAATCTGGCGAATACGGTGGGTGGTCGACCAATTCGAACTTCAATTCTTCAATTTTAGCCATTGATCGTAAACATGTGTGAACACGGGCATTGTCCTGATGAAAGAGGATTTTTTTCCTGTTTAAATGAGGCCGTTTTTCTTCAATTTTGTTTTTTAGCTGGTCCAATAAAGATGCATAATAATCCCCTGTTATTGTTTTTCCTTTTTCCAAATAGTCAACGAAAATAATTCCACGTGCATCCCAAAATACAGTAGCCATAACCTTACCAGCTGATTTTACGGTTTTCGCCTTCTTTGGACATGGTTCGCCTTTCGCAATCCACTGCTTTGACTGTTCTTTCGTCTCGGGAGTATAGTGGTGTATCCATGTTTCATCTACAGTCACAAAGCGACGAAAAAATTCATCCAGATTGCGTTGCATGAGCGACAACAGGGCTTTAGAGGCCACCACCCTATTGCGTTTATTGTCGACTGTGAGCAAACGCGGCACCCATCTTGCAGAAATTTTTTTCATGCCCAATTTGTCATGTAAAATAGAAATGACGCTACCTTTTGAGATCCCTGTAACCTCAATTATCTCACTCAACTTTAATCTTCGGTCACTTAACACCATATCGTGGATTTTATTGATCATTTCTGGTGTAGTCACCTCTACAGGACGTCCTGAGCGTGGTTCATCCTTTGTTGATGTACGAACACGTTTAAATTCATTTAACCAGTTATAAATAGTTGCAAGTGAAGGAGCAGATGTGCCGTGAACTAAATCCAACTCATTTTTTATTTCCTTTGCTGTTAACCCTTTTATATTAAAATGTTTAATAACAGCTCTAAACTCAATTTTCTCCATTTTCCATTTTTCCATTTTCCTTTGTACGAGAATGTACGAGAAACACACAACAACCCGACCAATCTGATTGAAACTTCGCAGCATACTGAATCGGTAGTGCCGCTGCATGAAAACAAACCGCTTACAGTACTAGTCGCGCCACCTGTCGGCTTTTCTAAGGACTTATTGACCCACCCTCGTACCTTCATAAAATAAGTAACTTTTGATGTTTTAAGAAAAGTTTGTCACAATTTTCAATGACTGGCGGCTCATGAAATAGTGTACTTTATTACGATTTATTGAATATTTTTGTATGTCCTGACTCTGAAATTATTTAGAATTACGAAATTCGAATTAAAGGCATAGCTTTATATGAAAATAATCAAGGGACTTTTCGAAAATTTCGAATTATCCGTGTTCTTATTAAAGAGGTTTTACTGTATAAGGTTGGAACTGGAAAATGGTAACTTTTCAGTGGAGCCATTTTAATGTTTGGAATCATAATTTCTTGGTTATACCAATAAAATATTGTTTCTTTCAGATCATTATTTTATTACATATATATTTTTTATGAAATTTCAGTTACAACTGTTTTTTTCATTACGTTTTGAGAAAAGTAAATAGTCATATGTACTTCTTATGTCATTTTACGTGGTTACATAATATGACTCTACACAGTTACATATATCTTTTCAAGTAAAAAGTCGTAAGTGGTAGAACATACTATATTCGCGACATTGGGATATTTTCAATATTCTGAAAGTAAATCACTAATAGAATGGGGATTTGATGAAGACGTTCTTGATGTTAATTTACTTTTATAATATTTTTAAGTAGGAGGTGTAGGCTGGGCACTGTATTACGGCATAAAGCGGATGTCGCTGAATGACGAGTAAAAAATATTGTCAGTGTCGCCATTATTGCAGGGGAAAATCCCCGATTGAAATAATTTTTGAACTACCTAATCTAATAATTGTATACCTTTTTATTAACAGTCATTTAATAATGGGTATGATTAATTCGATTCTAGGAACTATAAAAATAATTAAGATACATATTGTGTTAAATATAATTTCTACAACATACCATCAACAAAAGCGCCATCATTGGGATGTTCAAAACCTGTGCCAGGCACGATGACATAGCGAATGATTCCATTGTTTTTCTTTGAACTGAGATCTTCTCCTTGCCAACTTATCATTTCAATCTGAAATAGAAAAATATTTCAAATACCAGAATTCACCTTCAAAGACACACTGCTATTGCCCTATTGACCTTATGCTATGTTTCTTACTTTGTTGGATGAAGACGTTTTAGAAACTAAAACAAAGGCACATGGATACACGGCAGCCAACTAAACGCAATAAAATAGAAATAAACTGTTTACGCGCAACCGATGCATCGTCAACGTGAATGATTGATTTCACAGTTGAATCGACTAAAAGTAGAAAAGACATCGACATCACATTCAATTTAACTTGCAAGTTGATCAACTTTGCTGAAATGTGGTTCCCAACATGACATTAGAGACGTTATTTCAAATTGTAACTCATCCGGAAGATGTACATGTGAGAAAGACCTCTTTCATAAATAATTACCAAAACAATAAAACTCAACGGTGGGTGCTTAGACTGTTTATAACTTTAGATTAATTATTATGTTAATGTAAAAAAACTAATTTATCTCTATAATAATTAAGTCTATGATATGACATTAATTTCCTATTTAAATCCCACTTGGTTGATTTTTAACACTATCACTTTGATTTATACACTCCCAAGCGTCTTCAATTTGAATCGAGCAAATTTATAAAGGATTGACATTTTCAGAGATATAATATCATTGTCAAAATCGTGTTTCATATCCGATACCGTGCAATCTTAAGACATTTTTCTTGATCCAGGACTTCATTGTCTAAAATAATATTATGACAAAACCATTTTACATTGCACGTAAACCCTGCTTTTGGCAGCTCATTGAACTTGAAAAATTGTATGCATATAGTCTCTGAAAAAAAGCCACTGAAACTAAGGATACATGATCTGCACTATATTTATAAATATAAGTATAAATAAAAAAAGGTAAAATAAATACTTCAAATTGCAAAGTTGCATTGGGAGGAATTTTAGGGGGGCTTCCTCTGCTTCCATAGGCGTATTCGGAGGCGCACGTCAGCATACAGACTTCCCCCTTCATCATGGTTGCAACACCTAAATCCCATGCTTTGATTACTGAACCTGAAATACACAAATTTAAAAGTGTTAGGATATAATAATAACAATACAATTTAATGTTGCCTTTATGCCTGTGCCAGCAGCTGTATTCCAACATAACACTTAACAACAAAATCAATAAAAAACAATGATAAAAATGCTATGACACATTCAAGGTATGAAATGTAATGTTTCTTAAGAGCGTACATAAGTGAAATGGCAAATAATTTTCAACAGTATGTGGGACGTAATTTCGGCCGCATTGCCAGTCGGAGAGCGATAGTCGACCTGTTAGCACATCAATTTGTTTTGTGATGGCGTCGGAGAAATATATTCTTAAATCGTGTAAAGATTACTAAAAAACGTTCCGCATGTACTTGAAAAAGAAAACATGTCAACATTAACAGAACGCATGTTGAATTTTTATGATTTTTTTATTTGTTCGGCTTGCGTCATTTGCACAATCTGCGCATCGCCTAGTCACGATCTTTTTAGACCATGCCTCAGCTGAGGTATAGCCTTAACCGGTTCTATGCCTTCAGCTCTATGAGGCCGTGATTGATAGGCCGCACATACAAATTTCGCTGGTTACCGTCTGACTTTAGACTCAAATTACTAGCCAATGTCAATTGATTTGCATAATCTAAAAATTAAACACACAGTACTTAACATCTGTTTGAATAATCATGAAATACTAAGCCACAAATTATCGATATTACAGCGATTTTAGTAAGAGCTTCGCTCTGCATTCAACATGTCTTTAAAAATCTCCGGCCTGTCAGATACTGCCATAGTAATAACCTGAGGCATAGAAAAGATTAGCAGCGTCCCCAACAGGCGTATTAACTAGA
Organism: Rhyacophila brunnea; assembly: GCF_057557595.1. NCBI lineage: Eukaryota > Metazoa > Arthropoda > Insecta > Trichoptera > Rhyacophilidae > Rhyacophila > Rhyacophila brunnea. The sequence goes on from NW_028233350.1 coordinate 24,585,639, forward strand.
TATACTTAGATAGAGAACAACAATAATTATAACTTGAGAGGTTATAAGTCACAAACTGATTGTTTATGTTCATCAACCTAAGTTTCTCGTGTCGTGGGACTTAGGCTATATTTAAAATTTAGACAACTTTATGTAACTGAGCTTCTATTTATGTTGAGGCCTGTTATTATTACGCCATGAGTTTAAACATTCCAGTCAACATCACTGTGACAAATAGGTAAATTGATAGGTATTGGATTAAATTAATATACCTACGCATGTCTTATAGTTGAGAGTTAAAGTACGTATTAGTATGGAATATTAATCACAATTCAAAAATATTCCTAGCAATAGGTTGCTTTTTTATAAGAAAATGCAAATCATTCACAAGGAAATAAATGGCACATGTTGTATATTATAGTAATACTAAAATTTTGGTATCGACTAGTACTAAAAGATCTAATAATTTAAATTACTAAGTACAAATAAACTATAATTATATTACGAAAAACTCTTACCTTTTCCCAAGTTAAATTCGAAAGGTTCATTTCTATCTTTACTGGAATCAAATTTCGTCCCATCTAAAAGAGTTCCAGTGTAATGAACTGTGACTTTACACCCTGCGCTAGGCAGTTCTTCACCTGTACCATTCTTTATAATCCTTTTCAAGACTCCCTTGTCCCCGGCGGGAGAAATGTCGGTTTCAGTTGTATTATCTGACATTTTGTGGATGTTTGAAATTACGAATAAAACAAACTGTCAGCACTAAATCTATGAATTATTATGAATCAAACTCAAGACGAAAGACTCGGAAGACTTATCGGAGAAACCGCAAATCTATTTATCTGTCGACAAATACCACATTTACCAGATTATTTCAAAAGCAATAACAGGATGTCAAAAATATTCAATCGAAGATGAAATCGAAAATTCTAGTATTTTCTTTTTCTTTCAACAATTAATTGTCTATGAGCTCGGGCACATGTATGTATCTTCGAAGTGTTACCAGATAAAATCATAGATGGATAAAATTATTAAAATTCAGCGATTTTTAATTGTTTTTGGGAAAATAGAATACAATAATATTGACAAGAAATGTATGAATATCAAATTTTTTATTTGGAATAAGTAGCCTTTAAACTGTGCATTTTGTCATAGTATTTGATGCCCAATAAAAACATCGGTGAAATTAAAAAATTTGGTAAGGTGGTCGTGGTAATGCTTCAAATACACTCTATGACGATCGGTCATATATATGTCGAAAAACCCGTTTCTAATGTTGGCGTCCTGTGTCACAGGGTGTAAATACGATGTCATAGCTGTCATACAATATGTATAAATGTCGGAATGGCATAGATTTGATCATAGACACTAAAACGCTCTTAGCATATATGTGCCCGATCGTCATAAAGTCTATTTGAACCTTAAGTGCGATATATAATTCAATGAGATGAATTTCAACCTGGTTCATGATGAATTGGCGTATTTTAAACAGTTGGAAACTTTACCGTAGGCTCTACAAAAGCATTACAATTAATATGTACAGAAGGAACCCACTGTATATCTTACTATAATACGACATTTTTAAGTTTTTTGATCACTAGTCAGTTTGTTACACTTACCCCAATATTGGGATAAGCGTAACTAAATTCATATTTATTCCAAAAGTACTTCAAAACCATAATGTATTACATACATAGAAAGGTAATATTTCATTTAATGGATACTATTTAGTCTTGAGTTAAAGCTACAGTATAGAATTTCAACAAAAATGATCTTTTGGGGTAAGTGTGTCATACTAATGTATGAAGCGCTAGTGATGTCCCGAAACAAAAACGACGTATTTTTTATTAATTAACATAGGTAGTTGACGGAAATCCGATGACACTAACGAGCTTACTTTTTGAAGGATCATGGGAAAAACTTGTTATGTCAAGTTGACAGTCAACATTATAATAATATATCCTTTGCGGACAATCTTTTAAATTCATGTTGATGATTGTACTGTTTAATAAGACAAGTTATATTACCAATTGATTACAAAAGGATCGCAAACTTTTTTGCGAACATATTCTACGGCTTGAGGTTTTTAGCATGTAACATGCTTTAGTCTTGACCACCTGGGCAGATTCGTTACAAAAACATCGCACAGACAGCGGTAATGAAAACAAAAAAATAAAGTCACGAAAGCAGAGCGGCGCGGGCCGGAGTGGCTTCAGTCAGCCGCGAACGACGCTTCGGGAATGACGTGTGACCCGCGCCCCGCAATTAATTTTATTTTCCTTCGAATTTGGACAACCAACATACAGAGAATCAGTGGGCAAAGCATGTTCCATGTTTAATAATTTTAGCCGTCAGGGTTTAAGTAACCATCATATTTAAATGATAACTTATTTCTTTTAATAAAACCTATAAACCAATTGTGTCCGGGTACTTCGTTTTTAAACGGTGTGTTAATATTATTTTCTTTAATATACTGTCCAATTAATTCGAGGACTACTATTTTGTGAGACATGCTTTTCCAACGTATGCAAATTTTCTTCCAAAGATGTTTCAATCTCTTTGGGTAATATTGTACTTCTGCTAAACTGTCTTTTCTTCTTTTGAAAACATGAGCAATAATAATTGTAGATCGTGGATCCCGTATTTTCTCGCAGCTTCATATCCTGTCAATAGATTGTTTTTTTACACATTTAACTGTTTTTTGTAATTTTCCTTGATCGTTTCATCAGAACGTCACCGAACGATTCCTTCAGTGTTGTGTTCAAAACAAAAGGTCGCATCCAGGGCAAATCTAATTACATTCTGGAGGTGGAATCCTCCTTGTATCATCAGATGGTGGAAGTTGGCGGCCTGAACGTTGGTTTCCAGCGGGTTCGAGTGCAGCCATGCTCTAGTGTGTGCATTGCACGAAATGCCTGGGGTATGGGCATACTGGTCATACTTGCAAGGAAGCCTTTGCGTGTCGGGGATGTGGTGGGACCACAAAATTGCGGAATGTCCCAAAAAGGGAAAGTTGACATGCGTCAACTGCGTCCGGAAAAATAGGCGGCTCCATCACTGACGGCTTCGACGGGTCACAGCCCTCTATCGCGCGCATGCATATTGCACCGCCAACAAGAAGCCAAGTCTATTTCCGCAACTGACTTTGGAAACCAATAATGGCTATACACCTAAAAGTTGCACAAGCGAATCTTGCACGGTGCGAGGTCGCCACAGTCTCTTTCATCAGGTATATGGAATCTAATAACGTGGACCTGGCTTAAAAAACCAGGAACCGTACACTAGCAACACGGGTCAAATCCGTTCGTCGCTTTTTTCAGGTATCATTTTTCAGAAGCCGAGCAGTCTGTATCAAGTGAAGGCAGTTATTCTTGTGCGTCGAATGTCATCTCTAACCCACTGCATTTTACTTTCCGAGTTTAGCTCATATAGTTGCGCTGTTGTAGAACTCGACTACTTAGGAGAAACGCTACTGGTCGGATCACTGTACTGCGCGCCGTCGGTGCACATCGATGAATCGCTGACCGGCATGAGCAGGCTAATGAACACTTTAAAAGGTCACAGGCTGTTACTCGGAGGCGACGTAAACGCAGAAAGCATCTGGTGGGGCAGTCGACGTACTGATAGCAGAGGCACAGCCGTGTCAGATTTTTAGCACAGCACGACCTAAACGTATTAAACGAGGGTTCTGTCCCAACGTTTGAAACGATCAGAGGAACTCGTAAGCTGGAAAGCTATATTGATATTACTGCGTGTTCCAACGCTATGCTCACGAGAGTTGAAAATTGGAGAGTATGTTGTGATGCAACGTTAGGATCCGACCACAATGCGATTGTTTTTTCATTACAGGCCGCAGATACCTACGCTGCAAACAAAACTTCAAATGTCGATCAACAGCGACCAGGTTTGTTTAAGACGTCCAAGGCTAACTGGATAGATTTTGGGCTTGCACTTATTTCCCAGATTCAGGATCGCGGTATCACTGTAGATAGTTTGGATAGCGTCACAGACGCAAATGAGCTCGAAGACATTGTCAAAGAATGGTCATTGGCGAACGAGTCGGCATGCAAGAGCACGATGGTGCGCTCTTCGGGCGAAGGATTCCAAAGAAAAAGCAATCCATGGTGGAGTCTGAAATTGGATACACTGAAGACGGCTTTTAGAGTAGCAAGGACAAAATTTCGCAATTCAGGCGTGGTTTGACAGCCGTTCACTCGACAGATTTTTGAAGCCGCAAAGAATAAGTATGAAACTGCGATTGCGGAAGCGAAATTAGAAAGCTGGAAGAGCCATTGCTCGGCTCAGGGAGAAGAGAATGTATGGTCTAGTCTTCAGAGATTGTTCAAAAGTAAGGCGTTCAAACCGCCTGAAACTCTGACAATCAACGGTCGCATGACCTCTTCGGCTCTCGAATCTGCAGAGGCTCTTCTTGCGTATTTTTTTCCAGACGACAATATTGCAAACGAAACGGAGCAACAGACATTGTTCCGAAATGCCGCCTCGATTCCTTCAAAGGAAGATGACGACGAGAACTTCACTCTCGAGGAGGTCGAAAGAAGAATGAGGCTGTTCAATCCAGCTAAAGCTCCGGGACACGACAGCTTCACGTCGGATATCTGTCTCAATTCATTCTTAACTGTTCCTAGCATAGTTGTGCTTATAATGCTTGTTTGCGAATTGGTCATTTTCCAAAAATCTGGAAGGTAGCTAGAGTCGTGGTCATTACCAAACCGGGAAAGGACGACTACGCTAACGTCTCGTCATATCGGCCCATCGGATTGCCCGTGTTCGGTAAAGTACTTGAAATATTATTTATTTATCGAGTTTCCTGGAAACTTCAGACTAAACATCTGCTCAGCGAATACCAGTACGGTTTCACCCCTCAAAAGAGTACTGAAAATGCGTTTCATGTAGCAATTGATAGAATCAGGGGGGCTAACCGCGATGGTCAGCTCGTAGCGGCGGTATCTCTTGATATCAAAGGCGCGTTTGACAACGCATGGTGGCCATATCTTATTCAACAGTTGAAATCTAAAAATTGTTCCGCTAACATTTTCAGGCTCATCAAAAACTATCTATCCTACCGAGAAGTCTTCGTCGAATATGCTGGAGCATCTGCTACCAAAGAGACATCAAAGGGATGCATACAAGGTTCGTCTTGCGGCCCTGTACTGTGGAACATAGTTCTCGACGATCTTCTCTCTATGCCGTTTCATGAAGGTGTACACGCACAGGCCTCTGCTGATGGTGTATTGCTGATTATGGAATCCAAAGAACTTGGTTCTCTAGAAACCATGACTAACAGCGTGTTGGAGAGCGTCGAGGCCTGGGGAAGGAAGGTCAAACTGTCTTTCTCCGCGGAGAAAACGAAGGTCTTATTCTTTACTAGGAGGCGCGTCTCTCCGCCTTCGCTGGTGATGAATGAGCAACCTCTATCTTTTTCTAGGGATTTTAAGCCTTTAGGGGTAGTAATCGATGACAAACTAAATTGGTCAAAGCACGCGGACAGCATCTGCAAAAGAGCAGCGGTGACTTCGCTCAAACTAGCAAGAATGGTCAAACACACATGGGGTGTATCTTCTGAAGCTCTTCGAATTCTCTACACTTGTGCTATTGAGCCTATGATCACGTATGCGGCCAGCATATGGCATGAAGCTGTCAAACGGAAAAACATAGCGGCGGTGAGATAGCGACTCGTAAGTACCGCCTTGCCAGCTATTGTACGGTAATGCAGGCCGAACTCTATGCCATCCAATTCGCTCTGGAGTTGGCAGGCTCAGATCCAATCCAACGAAAGCTCATCAAAAACCATAGTATCTGTATTTATTCGGACTCCAAAAGCTCAATCCAAGCAATTGGAGATCCCTTGTCTACTAATCCGATTGTCTTTTCTATTCACAGCGAGTCCGCAATACTGAGACGATGCCACCCCGAGGTGCACTTCAAGTGGATAAGGGGACACACCGAGATAGAAGGAAATGAAAGAGCCGACAAATTGGCTCGGCATGGTGCCTCTCAACCCAAGACCGCGATAGCTTATGACAAATTTCCTCTGAGCTACGCAAAAATTACAATTTCAGATATGGCGAAAAACGAATGGAACTCAAGATACCTAAACTCTCCGACAGGGGAGTTGACCCGAAAGTTTTTACCTTCAATTTCAGCAGCACGAGACGTCAGGGTGCATAAGGGGCTGTGTTTTGAGATGACTCAGATTCTTACAGGTCACGGAGTCATGCGAGCATACCTGCACCGGTTTAAAATAACATCTGATGGAAAGTGTCCATGCGACGACGGAAGCGACCAGGATGTCCTACATTTACTCCTAGATTGTCAAATCTTTAGCAAGGAGCGGCACAACAAGAACTTTTTATTACAGATGGCAGATGCGGACATTCGAGACCTTCCGGGGACCATAGCAAACGAGGCCGGAATAAATGCACTTTTTAATTTCTGTATTGATGTAATAAAAAGAATAAAAATAATAAATGGTGACATGTAATGCTGATTCATGCCTTTCAGATCCAGTGACTGCAATCATATAAGATAGGATACGTATATGTTCAGAATATCAGTCCTATGCGACATTTCTTTTACCACGGAAAAAAACTCGACTACAAATCGCAGTCCTCAGTTCCCAATGAATACGACAAAATATTCATCAGAATCACCTCCGCCTTGCGCTACTAAGAATTTTTCAGGGTTTTGCAAGGCGGTTTCATAGGCCCTGGCCGAATTCAAATTAGCAATACCCGATGCGGGTAGAAGAATAGTTTTCAATTAAGGCATATTTTCTCAGCCGGCACAATTTTCATTTGATTAGCATCAAGTAGAGTAGTTTGCGTGCCAAAGTCCTTAAGAAACCTCGATAGTAAATGCGAGGTATCTATAAAGGAATCTAGAAAAAAAAGCTCCTTTATCTGTCTTTCGTTTATCTTTACATGTGAAAAAATGCACATTAAATTATCATTAGCACTTATTTTAAAAACTTATGTATTAAATTAAAACACATGCACTCTTTCGAGTACCTACTGATACACCCCTGTTACAGGCGGGCTTCTCCCGGTGTAAAATAATCATTTAGTAGCTCAAGTCGAAACGTAACCCTGACCTCTAGAAACGGCTTCATAAAACATCTAATCTGATTCCTTGCTCAACCACGTAAGTATTTTATTTAATTTAAAAAGTATAAATGATGATGGATGAAAGCGATAATTTTAAGACTAAATATAAGTATTTAAATATAATAAATTTTGCCGCGCTTGTCGGCAACGTCCAAATTTCGACGCGCCTGCGCCAGGGTCAGGCTCGTGATTCGCCGAATCAAAGATCACGCGATAAAATTTGGCCAATCACGAGAGTCCTTTTTGCTGGAATGGCGTGGGTACGCGAAGTTTGAAAAAGAAAAAAGTAATTAGTAAGCGTCCCCTTTCCGATAGGATAGGACCTGCGAAACTTATTGTTAAAACAAAATATGTAAACGTTTAAAGAAAATGTAAAATATAAGAAGACCACGTTACGAGCACGAAAGACCGTGTTTTATTTATACTCCAACCGTTTGAATTTCGTATTTTTGTGAATCCGGGGTTCGATGGACGCCTGAGCTAGCCGCTGGAACCCCGGGGATCTCAATGGCGCCTTGGCAACGTGAAGCTCGAAGAATCGCATGGATTCTTCCGAACCCGCGAAATAAAATTTACGCCCGCGAACGCTAAATAAAAGTTTATGATCCAGGAGCCGGAACAACCAAGAAATGGTTAACTAAAAAGTGGACTCCGACGTGACCCTTATCAAAGAAGAAGTGCTGTCTCCAACATCAAACCGGGAGAGCCCTCCTCTGGTGTTCGAAGACAGTCCACATACGGAGCTGACCGCGCATAGCGTCGTGCTGGAGACCGTAGCACCAGCGCGTCTCCAGTACGACGAACGGCTGCACAAATCCCACCTATGGAGACCAGACACATCATCGACGGTATCCAGCGAGGAGGGCTCATAGAGGCCACGGCCCACTCACGACGAAAAACGGCGAGCAAAATGCCGATTTTCCTAGGGTATCACTAACATGTCGTGTACCCTAGTCGACCACGGGATGTTCGGTGAGGAGAGAAAAAGGAAACGCGAGGCCAGGGAGCCTCACAAGAGGGCTGAAAAGGCGCGCAAGCTGAGATGAATCGAATCTGTGCGGGCGCAGGCTCGACCACGAGGAGATGAAGCAGGACCAGTCGCCAACCCTCGAGTAAAGGGTGAACGCCGAGTTGCTGTTAGAAGTGAAATGTGTAGATTATACGAATAAAACATCCGGAAATTCTTCTAATTACGGATATAAAGTTAATTAAGGACCAACTTTCTGAGCCTTGTAATCTTAAGTTCATTAGTACGAAAAATGTACATTCTAGTTTTAAAAATAACACTTCGCAAAGTGACGCCAATTCTTTCCGTTCAAATAAAGTAAATATGAATGAATTCGAAAACATTAACATTGAAAATCGCAAACAATTTTATAAACGGGAAAGAGGATATTCTACAGTAGCGCGAAACCTGTTTCAAAGTTACGCCGTGTTAATAATTTCAATTCAAAGAGAAACGAAGAAAATAGTATACGACCGTCACTATTATTTCTTTACAAATTACCAATCGTAAATTTAACACAGCGAAAACGGAACGGGAATAATACGGCATCACTCGACGAAGTGTATATTATAGTTGATAAGTGAAATTTTAATAATAAGTTAAAATTAGGTATAAGAGGATGAAAGTAGAGATTGTATGCTTGTGATAAAAAAAAAAAAAAATGTTAATAATAAAACGTGAGAGGCACCGCAAATCGGCGCGCCTTTGGAATCGGATGACATGAGACTTAACGCGATAACGCCGGGATCGGGCGCGTAAAACGAAACAATTTTTTTTAAAATAAAATGGGTTTCACTAAAAATAAAGTTAATTACACAGTTTTAAGTGTACTGATTCAGAAATAAATATAATGAGAGGGTGGAATATTTCAATTTTTAATATCAATGTGATTTATACAGTCAATACAATGTTGCAAAATAATTATGGGTATTAGGGTAAAATATTAAAAATGATAGTAAGTACCATAAGTACAATGGGAAGATTTTATATAAAATTAGTAGCTATTTAATGTATGGGGTAGGAGTAATTATTAAAGTAAATTCGAATAAATTTAAAGTACAGGAAGTCTAATGAACGAATAAATTACTAAAGAAAGAAAAAGAATAAATACAGATGAAGACAATTTGGAAGCACAAAGGGAGCCACCTCTCGAAGTAAGCGCATCCAAAGGCAGCGTAGCCGAAAATTCATGATACCAAAGCTTGATGGTGTGGAGAGTGCGCACTCTCCTTTCTCGCGCAGGTTCATGGAGAGACTAGGGACGTGACGCCTGAAAGATATCGTGAAACAACAAGAGGTACCTCCGAAGTGTAACCATCTTAAAAAAAAAAAAAGGGAAAAGGATACTTATTGTGAAAATCCATCCTAGTACCTGTGGGAAAGCCGTGCCGCCGTCAACGAGCCTGGCCGTTGTACCGCTATACGATGCCTTGCCAGCAGTAATAGGAACAGATGGAGACACAGTACCTGTCCATCTAAGAGGTGATACTCCAGAGACCAGCAGATCAGTGGAAAACTTTCCACAGAAAGATATCCGCTGCTCGGAACGAGCCTGGCTCAATAGTAACGCCACTACCACGCCCTGGTTGCAAAGGCAGACGACGCCAAACGAGGTACGCTCCTATTGCACCAGTGGGTCTATTCTATACTTATCGAACACTAAATTGATAAATAGTATCAAACTTAGGGTAGGTTTGTATCAAAATATTAGCACTTATTGTAACAATTACACGAAGCCGGTTTTTATTGTTGCAATAAGTGCGATATTTTAACAGCAGCAAGATAGGTGCTGTTAAAATATAGCACTTATTGCAACAATAAAAACCGGCTTCGTGTAATTGTTACAATAAGTGCTAATATTTTGATACAAACCTACCCTAAGTTTGATAATATTTTTCACTTTATCACTTTAGCGGTCGATAAGCATAGAATAGACCCACAGAAGAAGAAAAACGTAACACGAAATAATAATTCCGAACGAGGGCCAAACGTCTACAAATGTAGCCTCTCGGAATACAAAAAAAACTGGACAGCCCAAGAGTCGAAGACTGCAGCTCCACGACCCCTCCGCTGACCAGTATAAAAGAACGAGAAGAATAACAAAAACATTACGAAAACAAAATAAACGCACGACATTACAGGAGAAAAATAAAATAATAATAAATTATGACAAATGATAATAAGAAAGGAAAATAAATCAAACTCTGACTTATTCAGGAGCATTGCTTTGAGCAGGAAAATAGTAATTAAAATAAATATAGAAACAATACGTAAAGTTAGTTGTTTTTTTTTTTTTTTTGTTAGAATAGTTAGATTGTAGTTGATTTTTTTTATATAAACTGTTATCATGCCATGTATTTAACGGATGAACAAGGAATTGGATGGGTGGCCGATGAGATCAGGGCGTACCTTTCGACTTTAATCCAGATGGGGCGAATGATACACCCCTGTTACAGGCGGGCTTCTCCCGGTGTAAAATAATCATTTAGTAGCTCAAGTCGAAACGTAACCCTGACCTCTAGAAACGGCTTCATAAAACATCTAATCTGATTCCTTGCTCAACCACGTAAGTATTTTATTTAATTTAAAAAGTATAAATGATGATGGATGAAAGCGATAATTTTAAGACTAAATATAAGTATTTAAATATAATAAATTTTGCCGCGCTTGTCGGCAACGTCCAAATTTCGACGCGCCTGCGCCAGGGTCAGGCTCGTGATTCGCCGAATCAAAGATCACGCGATAAAATTTGGCCAATCACGAGAGTCCTTTTTGCTGGAATGGCGTGGGTACGCGAAGTTTGAAAAAGAAAAAAGTAATTAGTAAGCGTCCCCTTTCCGATAGGATAGGACCTGCGAAACTTATTGTTAAAACAAAATATGTAAACGTTTAAAGAAAATGTAAAATATAAGAAGACCACGTTACGAGCACGAAAGACCGTGTTTTATTTATACTCCAACCGTTTGAATTTCTTTTTTTTGTGAATCCGGGGTTCGATGGACTCCTGAGCTAGCCGCTGGAACCCCGGGGATCTCACTACCTACCTACTTAGCTAACATAAAACTATAATAATAAAATTATAAACATTTTATTTCAATTACGATAAATTTTTCGATCGGTATAAATAATGCATCGTGTCCCATCACTAGTTAAAATAATGACTATGCGAATTCATAGAAAATATATGGGGGAAGTGTGACATAACACAAAGGCACACTTACCCCACGCGTCTAATTTCGTGGGGAAAGTGTGTATACTCGATTAAAGCTTTAAAATGCTTATCAATAAGTAAAACGATAACAAAACGTGAAGCAGGGTATCAAAACACATAAACTCGCCAAATTTTACAACCAAAATGTGAAGATTTCCGTGTTTTAAAAAATATTTTAGTAACAGCTACCATCTCACTCGTCGACTTCAAAATGTCGTCTGGAGAATAATCCATGTAGTCACCTCAAAAAACATGGTATCGACACCATTTCTGATTATTTTTATAAATCAGTGACTTTGCTATCACCTTTCCATAGAAGGCATCATCCAATTTGTAGTAGATACTGAGATATCTTAGTAGCTACACTTACCCCGATTCACCTTACATGTTAAAAAAACAAGCGCGCAGGTAAAGAGACTTGCATCGAACAGCTGTTATTATAATAACAATCAAATCGTCCTAACACGTATGCGCTGTGATGTGGCCACGTGACAGGGACAGCTTTCCTGAGAGAAACTCGTACCTAAATAGCACCTTGTCAATACCGGAACCAAAACAGGCTGATGATGTCATGATACAGAGAATTGGGGCTTCTATAATATAAATATGTTGAGCAATATTAATTGCTAGATATTATTATAATACTGTTATAAGACATAATAAAGTTTTGAATGATTTGAAGTGAGTATTATTTTTGACAGATATTGAGGATTTCCCTGGCATGATAAAATACAAGAATTGTTAAATTTGTAACGCCTCACTATCCTTAACCAAATACATACAATATGTGTATACAAGTTGAAGAATGACAAAGGTAGAGTGTGGTAGATCACTGCATTTTGATACTGTATAGCAGTAGCAAAGGGTGGATGTAGGCTGTTAAGATCTGCCATGAACTAAGACTACAATTTACAGATGGTATTGGTTAATTTTTAAAAATCAATTAAACCCTGCCTAAACCAAATCATAATAGTTTTGGTATATTTTGGGCGATTTATGTATTTTGACATTAATAATTGTTCATTTAGGTACCTACATTGTTAACAACATTAAGAGTGAGCTGAACAGTATAAGGTCATTCATAGTTTAGTCAGAAAGTAACCTCAGCGTTGAAAGGACGTCATTTTAATTCTGTCTAACCTCAAAAACCTCTAACCATCGGGGATTTATTTTAAGAAACGCAATAATTATTAATTACAATTCTCAGTCGAATGAATAATCATTATTATTATTATTATTACCTTCAAACATAACATGTATGCGACGTAACCTGATGCCGGCCGAAGGAATACAGGGCTGTCAAAATAATATCAATCTAATGGTGCGTTTTAAAGAGTTACAAATTTAAAGTTAAAAATAGCTTACTGTACAGACGGAATAATTACATATTTCCAAGCATCAAACAACATTCATCTAAAATAAGTAGGAAAAGACTAGCTGATTATGTTATGCTATTTTTGTATTGTTCTTATATTTTTGCTTATCAAAATATTTCACATATTATCTGATGATGTGTATTTTGAGTACTTATATCGTAATATGTATCTTGTATCATTAAAATTGCTATTAAGTTGATAATATAACATAGGAAAATCTGTAAATCATTAAAATGTTAATTTCGTTATAGTTTTTAATTAAACCTGTGCAATTACATATTAGATTTAAACACTGTTGTACTGTGTGACTTTTATAATATCAGATAGCCTTACGCGAGATGTTGGCAGAAGATTAAATAAAACACAGCTCATTGGATAACCGAATGGTAAGCAACTGTATATATTATATATTTCCGGCAAATTGCACACAATTAAAAACAACTTCTCATAAAAATATGTAAGACGTCTTCGACAGCCCTGGCATGCTTCAATACTGTCGGTACCTTTGTTATATTCTCAGCGATCCGCTAGCTTTGAATAAAAAAAATAATCTGTGGGTGACTCCACGTTAATAATCATTTTTTATAAGTAAGGTAAGTCGGGGCAAGATCGTCAATGGGTCTAGTTCGTCCAGTGCCTTTATTTTCTTATTGCAGCGATGTGGATGAGTGCCGCTTCGTATCCGTGTTACCAACATTCATACTCAACGTCCTCCACATTTGCAAAGAAGTTAGCTTCAGTCTAGCTTACGTGGCAGAGGAGAGAAGTTTTGTCGTGATTCAACTTTTACAATGTAAATGGGGTTAGATCGTCAAATCGTAAAATATCTCGATAATCCAATGCCCAAATCAACTGATTTTTGGTATGTACCTAATTTGCTTATACCGTTTTCTATTTTAGCTTTTATTTTATATTTTTACATGTGCCTTCAATTATTTTTGACTGCTGACGGACTAACCCCACTAGCTTGGTTAACAGCAGATAAGTTCGTCACATGCATGACGATCTATACCCGTATTTTTTAAATATGGGGTTAGTTCGTACGAGTATACCTACTTAGATGAAATATATTTATTTTTACCAATAAAAACTCAGTTTTAAAAACCTAATAACAATGTCTGGTTTGTTACAGATAAAAAAGCCGTGATTATGCCTCGAACCTACAAAAGAAAGTCTAACAGAGCCACGTCTTCCATAAAAGAGCAATTGAATCATGCTGTTGATGAAGTGTTATCAAAAATAATAAGTGGATATCAAGCATCCAAACTATTTAAAATTCCACGAATGACACTCATGGACCACGTCAATGGAACATATGGGCATAAATCCTCATCGATGGGCAAGCCAACTGCTTTATCCCTTACTCTAGAACGGAAATTGGCAGAAAATCTACACGTAATGGAGCGAAATGGTTTTAAATTATCGAGGAAGGAAGTTATGGAGTTAGTTGGGCATTATGTTCAAATAAATAAAATAGAAACTCCATTTAAAAATGGCATTCCAAAGAGTGATTGGCTTCAGCCTTTGCCAAGCGAATAAACTATATTCAACATCAAGCTCTGAAGATGACGAATACTTCACGTCAGCATCATCTGATACTGGAAATATATCTGACTTGTTGCCAGACACCGATGAAGAGAATTTTAATGACCCTTTAGAAAATAAATAGAGGATGCAATTGTAGTTCGTAGTACAAGTTGTAAATGATCCTCAAGAAAAAAAAATATTGAAGACTGGATTTTAATCAAGTTTGAAACCAAAAAGACCATCAAACACTTTGTTGGTAAAATTTTGAGTTTCAACAAAAAAGACAAACGCGTGGTTAAGTTTACCAGGAGAAAGATTTTATTAAAAAATATGGTCTCAAAAAAACAAACAATTTTTATATTTCCAGTTATTGACGACATTTCTGATGTTCTCAATGAAGACATAATTTGTACTCTTCCGCAACCTTTAATTTTATGAAGAGGTGAAATTATGTTTAATTTTAATCTTCAACAATTCAATATTCAATAAAAATTCCATTTACTTATTCATTTATCGAAAATAATATTTTTATATGTAAGTACTTTGCTTTCTTAATTAATTTTCTACGTAGTATATGATGAGAATAATAAACATTATATTTTAAACAATCTCTTAATACTAGATCCGTTTACTATGCCTAAACATTTGTGATGGGGTTACATCGGCATACATTTAATATGCCGAAGTAACCCCATGGTTGTGAAATAAAATGATAAATGATATTTTATTCTGTGTATTTATACTTTTGGTACGATACTTTTCTCTACCAATAACCATATTTTGACGATCTAAACCCGTGTGGTTCTCAAGTGTATTATAATGAAAATAATTCTTCCTGACGAACTAACCCCTGGTGAAGGGGTAAGATCGTAATAAGGGTCATTTTTACGTTTTTTGTCAAAATAATGCCATTTAAGCCATACGATACTTTTGTAACAAACACTACTGTTTTATTCAACAAATCTAAAATATATTAAAAATCTCAATTACTAATTCCGTAAAATTAATTTAAAGTCACACTCTTCAATTTGTATGCCGATCTTGTCCCGACTGACCTTATAAATTATTTCTTGCATTGCCTTTAAAAGTATATTAGTCTATGGGCTTTACTTACCAACAAAATACAATAATTATTGTACTTACCAACTAAAAGTAATGTTGCGTTACTTGTTTGTAAAAGTGTCAGACTAAATTTAAACCAATCGGGTAAGTAATAAAAAGTCACTTTCTTTTTATAATAAACTATATTCCACGTTTTTTTAAATATGTAATAGAATTAAACAATATGTACCTATTTTTTTAATAACTATGTAATAGGTCTTACACATTCAAAATAAATACTATTCATTAATAATGTTTTTTGGATAGCACATGAAATAAAAATGTAGGTAGATATGTATTTTAACATCCTTCGTATGTTTAGTTCTCGGACAATTTAAGGTTAAAACGTTATTAATGTGTTATTAAGTTTATATCATATCGTGGCTATCCATCATATTCGTTGCAATGCTTCCCACCAAACAGCTGATTAACAAATTGAATTTAGTAACATTTACGTATATTAGAAGATATCATTTTTTGGTCACCCCATACTTTATTCATTTCGACAGTGTTTATGATTTAAATTTAATTAAGAGAACATTATTTACTTTAGACCAAAGCATTGTCCGCGACCTTTGAATATTACCAGTAGAGCAACAATTCCGGACCACATGTAAAAAAATCATATTTTCAATTCTCAAGGGCAATTCTGTAGAGCGTCCCCTTAATAATAATATTTTTTATAAAGGCAAAATTATTTACGAGCATAACAAATGTACTCAATTTCGGGGATTAAGCAAAAAAAACCAAGTAAACTGTGTATATCCCACAGCTCTCTATATATTGGCCGTGAGACACTTCGTCAGATGCATGCACTTGAGACACACGCGTAATCCTTAAAGGCCTCTAAGAGATTTGACTCACACAGCATCAATAACAATAAGTAAGCCATTTAAAGAGTAAGTAGGTAATAAAGTAATTTAGGCAGGCGATTTTATTACTATTAGCGTAAGACAGTTGTTGATTATTTTTTACGACGTGACGTTTTTGAAAAAGCTTTCACATGCTATTTTGGCTGTTTGTCTCAACTACTAATAATTTTAACCGGTTAACCATGAAAAATTACCCAGTATTTAGTTAGTTTAGAAACCCGCAGTTAACCGGTTTGGGAGCACTACAAAGAATCAAACAAGAATGTTTGCTTTATTTTAGCAGTATACAAATCGAAAAAGCGAGAAGACATCTACATGGTAATTTGTCTTTCTATTCTATACAAAAGGCTGCTTTCGTCCACTAAAACTAGGGTATGTTTGTATCAAATTATTAGCACGTATTGTAACAGTTACAATTAGTTGGTATTAATTGTTGCAATAAATGCTATATTTTAACGGCATGCCCCTTGGCTGTATTAAAATTTAGAGCATGAGCGATAAAGGGACAGTTTCGACTGATTAAATGGCTAACTGATTGTTACAATTATAATATTTCAATACAAAATGTATGTAATAAATACATACATTACATATAACATACATTATCACGTTAGCGGTCGATAGTCGCCTTTTGTATAGAATAGACCCGCTGGGAATTAAAATTCTATGATTTATTTCATGCTAAAAAACAATACCCCCCCTCAATTTATGTTATCCCTTTCATACAAATTTTTTTGTCGGTCCCTTCAAAAATGTAAAATCAGGGTTTCACTGTAATATAATAATTATTATTACGGAACAAATTTTTTTTTCATAAAATTTAAAATTAAAACAAAACAATCTTTATATTAAAATATATATTTATATCAAAATACAGTATAATAAAAATAAACCTTAATAACAATTAATATTATTATGTATTTCCCTCCACAAAATATTTATTAATATTAGATTATTTACATGGTTGATTAATGAAATATAATTAATAGTAATGCAATGAGCAGTTATTGGGTGGAGTTAATAATTATATCATTATTGTCAATAAAGAGCCTTATGGTACTAAAATATAATACAACATATAAATGCGATATTGATTAATAATTATAATCCCTGATATGAAAATAAAATCAGCAGATTGGTCCATTTTTTAGCAGGTAGGTATACTATGGTCAAGTGTAGATTTAGAGGTGAATTAAAAATGCTATGTTTTTGTTGTTTGCTGACGACTTGAAACTCTTCATGGAAGTTGTCACCTTGGACGATTGTCGTCAACTCTAACTTGATATAGATAATATATTAGATTGGGGCAGGCGTAACAAACTGGACTTCAATATTGATAAATGCAATGTTTTATCGTTTACTAAAGCCTCACGAGTATTGTTTTTCCAGTACTCGATGCATGGCAGAGTTCTCTCGCGAATATCATCTGTAAGAGATCTTGGAATTACGTTTTACGGTAAACTGACGTTAAGTGGTCATATAGATACCATTTGTAAAAAGGCGCTAAAGATGTTGGGCTTTGTCTTGCGTACTTCCCGGGTCTTTTCGGATGTTACGGTACTAAAAATTCTCTTTAACTCCTTAGTTAGAAGCAGACTTCAGAGTGGGTCTGTCGTTTGGGCCCCGCATCAGTTGAAGTACGCCCTTATGGTGGAGAGTCCAAAAGAAATTTTTAAGACTCCTTTACTTTCGGCTGTATGGATATTATCCGTGGCTCTATCCGACTGATTTTCTCTTAGGGATGCTTACATACTGTAGCTTAAAATTTAGAAGGGATCTTTATTTAGCTACATATTTTTTCAGACTTATACGCGGCGTAAATGTGAACTCTGCCATTCTTGGTGGTGTTGGCTTGTGTGTCTCTGATAATTACCTTAGGAATCGAGGGCCTCCGTTGTTTGTTCTCCCACGGTGCAGAACTAACCTGCCATTAGTAATGCCAATTGGGAGGGCAATAACCATGTTTAATGAAATCGCTTCGGATATTGATATATTCCACTTACGTGAGGGTGAATTTAGGTGGACGTTGTTTTTTAAATTCTTAAAATAGGGTCTGCTTAACTCATCCGGTGTATTTCCTTGTACCTATATACTTAATATTTTTTGTATTTACACATTTATACTGTAGAATAACTTAATACTGATCTATCTCTTGTGTTATGTACATAAAACTGTTTTAATAATATTTCTTTGTTTCTAAATGTCATGTTGTGAAAGTCTTAAACTTATAATTTGTAATGTCCACAATATGTAAAATAAATAAATTGAAATTGAAATTCAAGGTCTATTTCTAACACTTTAAGACACATTTACAATTTCAAAATTTTAAATTAATCTCGGGGAATAAAATTTTATAAGTTTGCCATTATATGGATGCCATAACACATATGACGTCACATTCGTGACGTCACTAAACAATTGATTACATTTGCACTCATGCAAGCAAAGGAGCAGTGTTTAGCTTATAAAGTATTTGGGAATCTCATGCATACGGCCCTAAGTTACTAGAAAAGATTTATAGTACGAATACCTACTCACTACAACTCCCCTTATCTTTCCTGAATATCTCAATGTCCACCGCTTACATCCTTCCACACTATGACATATTGGCCTCAATATAGAAGTGGCACGGTTGTAAGAATATAGTAATATGTCTATAGACCAGTGATGTACAACCTTTTTTGTTTGGCAGAACACTTAAAACATTTTATAGTCTCAGGTAGCCTCTGCCTAACTGCTGCTATTTATTAATTGAAATGGTGTCTATTTAATCTCCAAAGAACCAGGTTGGAAAGCACTGATGGTACTTTATGGAAATTCAATTAACATACATAGTATGTACAGTAGAACCTCGATTATTCGGACAAATTGGAGATGAAGATAGTTTGGTCAACGATAAATCCAGATAATTGAAAAAATTATAAAACATCCATTTTATGTCCAGCCCTTCTAATAGTAATTTTTTAAAATTCACTTTTTTTACTCATACGAAAATGGTGATCAAAAATAAATCTGAATAGAATAAGGTTCTACAGTATATAAACTAGGGCTTCGAACTGAACCAAAATCTGGAAAAACTGTTATTTTTGTCAGAACGAAAACCGGAACCGAACATGTCCAAACACGCGCGTTAAAATGATCTTACTCACCACTTCAGTTGTCGTAACACATCTCGACAAATTCTCATAATTTATATATTATTTTAAAAATTTATGGCACCGGGCTATCATACACATGCCATAAAATGTTCTAAATTATGGTAGATTTTTTAATACAAATAAAAACATTTAAAAATTAAGAGCTGAACCGAAAACCGGAAAAACTGTTATTTTTTTTCAGAACGAAAACCGGAATCGAACTGATATAAATATTTTTTTACTTGAGCCGAAATGAAAAAAAATAACGGTTCAAAGCCCTGATAGTAACATAATATCAGTATTAAATTTGTTAGTTTTATACATTTGATAGGTAGGCATACATAGTCTGATAATGCTGAAAGGCAAAAGCCAGACTAAAAAACTGATCTCAATGGAAAATTATAAAAAATTTATACATACATAATAATAAGTTAGTAGATATTAATGTTAGTATATTATAGTACATTGTACTAATACATTTGAAAACCAGTAGCCTGAAAGAACTTCAACATGTTTTGTTTTAAAAATTCATAATATACATATTGAGCCAATCATTTCATTTACATATTATTTGATTTTATTGTTTTCCTTAAATTTGTTATATTATCTAACAGAATTTGTTCTATATAAAAATGCAATGCTTCAATTCAGTGGATATGCTTAGTTCCTTGTTCACAAGTTATACTTTTCATAAAGTAAGACAAGTCGTTACTATCAATTGCTAATTAACGTTACTACTTTTGAACTTACAAATATATTATAAAAATTCGACGCTTTTTTGTCTTACCACAATCAACACAATCACTGCTGAAGTTTTAATTACATTTTAATTACCACATTTAAACAACACGTTAATTATATCGAATGGCCAACTGCTCCAAACCGCGGTGTTATCACTAAATGAGTTAATTAGAATTACATTTTTCTTAAAAGACAAATGTTTAAGTGATATGACCATAAAATAGAATTAATGATTCCAGCAACAAAGACTACATTAACAGGCTTGTTACAATCACTGTCGGCACTTTCTTTATTGAGACTTCATTAAATTTTGATAAATAATCTCTAGAGACTTCTGTCCGGCTAGAACACCATTCCATTCCATGGAGTTCCACAGTGTTCCCATAAATAAAAAATAAAACAGAACGGCAACAATTAATAGTCTCGGAATGTCAAGATACGTGGTCTCCGCCATACCCACAGTGCACAAAAGAAGAAGAAAGATACTCAATGCATATATGAGATATTTTCGTCCTGAGTACTTCAACGTAGAAATGGCACCGTGACACACATCTATAGCACTTACCAAAGTGTCAACATAATCTTTTGGGTATGTATTATCGGTATTGCGAGAAAAAGATTTGTTAATACTTAAAACGGAGGACACAGCATCATGATCCGAATATGAAAAAGAGCGGTTAGGAACTTTTTCACCTATTGGCAGGCTATAATTGATGACATCAGCCTGTAAAATGAAAAGGGCATAATTGTTATGATTGTTTTTAAAACATGCTTTCATTGAATTTCAATATCTATGTAAAAATTTAGATCAGACATTTCAAAAACGTTAATGACATCGTGGAGCCGTCCATCACAGCAATGTTGTACTTGTGATTAAAATTGTTCCCATTTAAAAAAAGAAAAAAAGAAATTTAGAAATATTTTTAATTGACATACCTGCCAAAAAATTTGAAAATTCCACAATATAAATTGATTAATAATAAATCAATAGTTTAATTAAGCCGCGTTGACACGGTCCAAGTACGATCCAAGTAGACTTGGATAGGAATAATTAGTATGAAGATGTCTCATCCAAGTGACAGCTTCATACTATTTATTCCTATCCAAGTGACAGCTCCATACTATTTATTCCTATCCAAGTTAACTTGGATGAGTAGGACGCGGTCCAAGTAGCTTTGATAGGAATAATTAGTATGAAGATATCACATACGAGTGCACTTGGATGGCACTTAGTCCAAGTGTACTTGGATCGAGTGCCATCCAAGTTAACTTGGATAGGAATAAATAGTATGAAGCTGTTACTTTGATGAGATATCTTCATACTAATTATTCCTATCCAAGTCTACTTGGATCGTACTTGGACCGTGTCAACGCGGCTTTAATAATTTAATGGTAACTTTATCAATGTTTTAATTATAAATGCATAAGATATTATTCTAAAACATAATTTCTATTCATAAGAAGGATAGTGTCAAGTTGGATTTAAAGACTTTGGGCATCCTAAACTGGAAGAGAGTGGCTTTAGAAAGGGGTTTCTTGTTTGCATACGATGACTTATGAATAATAAGTATTGATTTTAAAGCTATTATAGCATATCTAATTCAATGGAACTCCTACTGTGTGTTTTAATCACATGATCTCATATATTTTCGTTTTTAGTGATTAGAAAGAAAGCTACAAATGATAAGTAATTGACAATGTTTTTGTGGGTTGTCGGTTTTGCAGTTTTGTGGGTCTAGCACATGAGGTCACGTGATGTGATAATAATGTGTTTCTGTCTTTAGTCTGTTTATTCAAATATCAGTTGACTAGTGATTAAACTGACTTCTCAAATCCTTATGTGTTCAAAGTTTTCAGAAGTAACAATGAAAACGTAATTGTTTATATTATAGTCTTAGTTTTACTGTAATTTTTTTTTCTACTAACCGAGTAGTCCTTCCCTGAATGATAGAGTATGTAGTCAATTCTTTTTCCTTTAGGGTATTTGCGGCCTTCGTTCGGATCAGTATAGCTGTTACCATCTCTCTCATTTGTCCCTAACTCACACATATGTTTTAAACCAATATTGTTCGAAATTAAGGCAGCTGCACAGGAATCCATTAATCGAGCCGTTTGACAGATTATTCTACAAAAGAAACAGAGAAAAAGAGACATTTAATATTTTAATTAATAGACATAAGATTTACATGAGGTCACGGTCACGGATGGGTATGGAGAAAGATGATGATAATTATACCTGTAAGCTAAATCATGCGGCTGTATGTTCAAATCTCCTGCCAACACGATAAGATCAGCGCTTGATGATGTCAATTTAATAAATTGTGCCGTGTTGAATGCCTGTAATACTCTATGGGCAAGATATATATCATCAGCACTATATTCAGCATGTAACTGAAACATAAAACATTAAAAGTATATCAAATTAGGAATACATATTTCATAAGGAAAAATGTAGGGTGAAATAATTAATGTAGTTTTTAAAAACACAAACTGACACAAGATTGCACAAGAAATATTATAAAAGACACCCGAAGAGCAATTTTTCTTTTAAAACGTTTCTTTCTATTTCGAGAACGAATGTGACGTAATATGATGCTGTCTATTATGCAGTTAACCTATTTGATAGCATCGTTAACGATAATCTAATTTTCTTGAATTATTTAATTTTGTTGATGTATTCAATAGACTAAGTCGCGATAATTTAAAATTATTGTATGTGTAAACATGCCACCACTCGATCCCGCTTTTGAATTCAAAATTCCGGTGTCCTCACAACGTAATGTCCTGGTTAGAATGTTGAACTGCGGCAAGAGTTGTTGGCAGATTCTCTGGACCATTTCCCATAAATTCACAATTCAAACATTTCATAGTTGTCAAAAATTGCAAATATTACTGACATGTTCACAAATGTATCGTAAAAGTATGTTTATCACTCCGAGGACAAAAAGTAAACATTTTTGATGCGAAGGACAAAATATTTTCAGTCAGTCGAGACACAATTTTGGAACCCAACTGTAGAGAAAAATAAAACTCTTTCTTTTTTTCTTCATATTTCTTAAAGAATCCGAACATGAAATTGAAGAAAAATATCACTTAAGTATTTAATTAGTTGCATTATGGTAAAATATAGAAGGGTTTTCTAATTGCATCACACTTCTTGTCATTAGTAAATAATTGTTTTTGCCTAGTCTATGTTATCTCACCAATGATAGTCCAGCAGCTTACACCGGTTTATAATGTCGTGGGACCCAGGTTCGAATACAAAATATTACAGAAAATAAACTATTTCACTCACATGTGCCGAGTAAACGTTAATGTTTAAATCATTATGCTTGATCCTGCAGAGACCGACGCCTTTTCCACCGAACCAGTCTCCATGATGTATCATGTGAACATATCCATTCAGAGGCCACGCATGGAAGAAGGCTTCCTCAATCAGCCATTTTGACAGTATGCAGACTCCCGATCCCATGACACCACTATATAATAAAAGAAAAAATCAGCTCTAAATATTCTGCTGGTAAAACCATCAACTTCAATACTAACATCACAATGTTAACAATTTAAATTTAATTACAAACTCTATACTGGCACTGGAAATAGAAAACATTTCAATGGATATATTATGTCTTAGCATGCAAAGAACGGTAAGAACCTGTGATTAGTTAGAATTTATTTCATTAGACAAAATAACAAGATTTAAGCAACTATAAATAATATTGTGCATTTTGAATTTCGACATTTGCATCACCAATGTATTTCGGGTTATTTTGTGACTAATGCTAACAAAAAAAAGATCGCTAGACCTATATGCTAAATGAATCTCAGTATAATTTGGAAGATATTCTGCCTGAAAAAAAATGTCCAAAAGATTAATACCGTGTACAACTATACACTGTAGTGAGGTATCTGGTAGTCTTCTTATCTCAAGAATTAATTGTTATTTGTAAATTACGGTTATTGTACAAAATGTTTGTCTAGTCATCGAAGGCCCTAGAATCTAGTGATGGAGAATGGGATTGTATAGTTTGTCAATACATATTACTATATTTTCTGGTATGGAAGAAACACCTACAAAAAGTTACATGTAAATGAAATAACATGTGTGCTTATTAAGATAATATATCTAGCGTTAGGGATCTTATGGTGAAATGGGTACTTTATGGGGTTTGATTGTTTAGAATGTTATCTTTAGTGACTCAAAAGTATGTCATAAAAGGTTATTCCGTGACGAAGTTAATTTTTTTTTTTGGCACAATAGTTGAATGAAAAATATAAAATGATAAAACATCTTTGAATAAACCCATTTTTCAAATTGCTATCATGTGATGTTGCAAATTGTTATTAATACCTATTTATTTGTCTTAGCAAAGCCGATATTGATATATTGAAATGAATCCTCGAGAATTAAAAAGGGGTTTATACCAAAATGTTGAAAAAAATTCCATAGAGATAGAGCCTAAATGTATGAAATTGAAGCAAAAAAAGGATCACCAGTCAATGTATGAAATTAGGTACAAGTTTAGTCATCTCGCAACTTTTGCAAACAGCACAGGAAATAGGTAAACCTTTTCAGAAGTTTATTTCCATAGAAAAGATGCCGTTATATGCCTATACGAAGAATTGTTATTAATATATAATATTGCTTTCATTGAACTGAATTTCGCATTTCGGCACTTTCGAGATTTATATATACTTATATGTATATAGGCATCTGCCGAAAATTAAACCCTTATTGCGGAAACTTTTCATAATGAAAATACTCTTAAAAATGAAACTTGAAAATACTAAATTGGTTTGAAATTTCATTGTAATAGATTTTTGGTTGGCAAAAATGCACCAGACTCAAATTTTTAGGCCCTCTCTGTTAGCACCATCTAATCTCTTTGTTTCATATTGATTTGCATAGTGACGCACGTATATAACAATCTAGTTGCAAATAATATGACCGACAGGAATGCAATCAACTTAGAGAAGCCTTCATCTAATAGTGGGTTAATGATGATAATGGCGTTATAAAAAGATAGGGTATATTATAATAACACCGATTTTGATAAATAGCAATTCATATGACCAAGCGGAGTAAACTTAGGTCGGGATAACCTTCATACAGCAGTGGATTGATCCTGGTTGATGATGATGATGATGAAGATATGAATAGGTAGATATAACATCAGCAATTTTGATAAATATAAAAATTCATATGACTAACAGGAATACAATTAACTTAGAGAGGCCTTCGTCCAGCAGTGGATTGATTCAGGCTCGTGATGATAATGGCATTATAAACAGATAGGTAGATATATAATATTACCGATTTTGATAAATATAACAATTCATGTGACAGAAAGGAGTAGAATTAAGTTGAGGAGGCCTTTATCCAGCAGTGGATTGGTCCAGATCGATAATGATATGGACGATAAAAATAGGTAGATATTATACAATATCACAAATTTTGATAACTATAACAATTTGTATAACCAATAGGAGTAGCATCAGGTTGCGGAGCCCATAATGGATTGATATAAATATGTAGATATTATAATATTATAATATCACCCGTTGTTATAATACGATGTCTTTCACTAATGTCAGATTGTTTAAGTTTAAAATAACGATATCAATTTGTTTCATTATTTGCAATGGCAATTTTGTCTTCAATAGATTCAAATTTGGCATAAATTATGACTATTGCAATCTATGGAAATTGGTAGCCTCAAATATATTTAGGTAATTATTCAATAAAAAAAATTGTGTGTTAAGGTAAAGGCACTAATGGTTGACAGTGCACTAATGGTTGACATTTTCGGAATATATTGTTTCAAATAAGAACGCCTGTGCATGTATTGATTCGAAAATAGCTTTAAAATATGCACAATGCCACCTGTGATGAACCAGTGAAAACTCATTTCTTCGTAAGCCAAACCGTTAAAGTGACGAATAGTATTGCAAAGTATGTGTCAGCGTGAGCACGTGTGTTGAAATTTCTTACCGAAAAAATTAAGAACACAGTACTTTTCCAGGTAAGCAATTATTACTTAATATGTTTTCACTTCTGTTTTTTGGTATCTTACATGTGATAGTATATAATAGAGTGTAGATTTGAAGGGTTTTCGTGATAATACATTTAAATTTATGCCTGAAATGGATGGGTGTCAATTATTGAACCACAAAAATAAAGAAAACCTAATAGTTGACAGGGTATGTCAATTATTAGTGATGACATTAAAGTTGCATTAAGAGTCATTTTTCAATAATTTCAGCATATATTTTCATTCTGTTTTGATTCCTATAAGAAATAATATTTTTCGTCCATCCTATCCAATAGTAGACATGTGTCAACTACTAGGTAAATTTAATGTGTCAACTACTAGGTAAATTAAATAATAGGTATGTAAATTTTTGGTTCCACAGAAGACGGAGAAACTGCCTCAAGAAAAATGCCGCCTATAAAAGGACAAATGTTTCGATACTCGGAAGCAGATATGGAGGCAGCTATACAGGATGTTAGGCAAGGCATTCCAACTGCAACAGCTTCAAAAAAACATGGTGTGCCTAGAATTACACTTTTATATAAAGTTAAAGGTAAAACTCCTATAAAGCGTCAAATGGGAAGAAGTTCATACGTATCCGAAGAAATAGAAGCAATGTTGGTAACATGGGTAAAAAATGTTGCAAAAGCTGGCTTTCCTATCACAAAAATTCAGCTGCAAGACAGCGTAAAGAAAATAGTGGATGATTTAAAATTTGAGACCCCCTTTACTAATGGTAGACCTGGTAAGCGATGGTATCAAAGCTTTTTAAAACGTCATCCGGACCTTATTACTCGAGTCTCTCAAAATTTGACATCTACCAGAGCCTCGGTAACAAACCTTCAATTGAGAAATTGGTTTGCAGAGGTAATTACTTATTTAACAGAAAACAATGTTGATAATATTTTTGAAGACCCCCGCCGCCTATTTAATGTGGATGAAACTGCGTTTTTGCTAAACCCCAAGGGTAACAAAGTACTGGCAGCTAAAGGAGAAAAGTCGGTTTATCAACAAGTTAACTCAGATGAAAAAGAATGCCTTACTGTACTCCTCGGGGGAAACGCTGCTGGCGATGTTATACATCCCATGGTGATCTTTAAGTATGAACGAATACCGAGAGATTTGTGTCTCTCAGTGCCTGGGTCTTGGGGCATTGGACGTTCTGATAGTGGCTGGATGACAGGTGAAACATTTTATGAATACATCTGCAATATATTTAATACATGGTTGGAAGAAAATAAGATTCCTAAGCCAGTCATTCTGTTTATGGACGGGCATACATCTCACTTGACCTTCCATGTGAGTAAGTTCTGTTCTGAAAATGGGATTATTTTGATTGCACTATATCCCAATGCCACACATTTACTACAACCAATGGATGTAGCTGTTTTCCGGAGCCTGAAAGGAACATGGAAAAGTGCAGTGCATCAGTGGCGTATAGATAACATTGACTCACCAACTTTGAGAAAAATACACTTTTGTCCTTTGTTAAAAAGGGTAATAGAAGACACATTGGTACCATCAATTTTGCAGAACGGTTTTCGTAAATGTGGTCTATTGCCATGGAATCCTGATGCAGTTTGTTGTGATGACAATGGAGACACAATGATCAATACAGATTATTTCGCACACAAGACATTGATCAAAGAACTGGAAGAAGGAATTAACTTTATGGAAAAATATGTTGACAAAGATAAAATTATGGCTTTTAATAGTCGTGATGGGTGGCTGGGAATGAACCAAGATTTGTCTTTATTTCAATTATATAAAAAAACTAAATCTCTATTAAAACAGAAAAAAGATGAAATAGCAGGGAAAACAGCGATTGATCAATCTTTACCAGCTACTGCAAATGAGTGTATTTTAGAAGATATAGCCCATGAAAACACCATACCTGATGCCATTAATGAAAACACCATGCCTGATCCCATTAATGAAGACCAGACAGAAAATACATTACCCGATCCTAAAACTCTTAGTAAGCAAAATGAACATAACGATCCTAAAGTTCCATTAACAAGTCAAGCGACTTCACAAGCAACTCCTGCTAGACCTTCAACTTCTAACGTGTTAATTCCAAGCCCATTCAAAAGAGCTTTGTTTTGGCCTGAGCCTAAACAAAATATTAACAAAAGGAAAAAACAGAAAATTCCCTCAGTCATTTCATCCACTCATTGGCAAAAATACCACGAAGACAAAGAAAATAAGAAATCTGCGATTGAAGAAGAAAGGAAAAGGAAGGCAGAGGAAAGAAGAAAGAAAAAACATCTCAATGAAGAAATTAAAAACCAAAAGCTTATCAATAAGCAGAATACAACTTAAAAGACTATGAAAAAGAAAACTAACAAGATTGAATATGGTAGTGATACAAGTACTGACGAAGAGTGGATAGATTCGGGAGATAGTATTGATGATATAGACTCCGATAAAGATGCAGAAAGTGATAATATAGAGCTAGAGGAAAATAATACCGAGTATAAAAACTTACAACAAGGTGATTACATACTCGTTAAATTCCCTGGTAAAAAGAAATATCACAAATATGTCTGCATTGTCCAAAAGATATTTAATGAAAATGATCTGGAGGTCATGGCAATACAAAAACAATTTTCAAGGAAAGTGAATCAGATATAAGTGTTATCAATGTAACACAGATAGCTAGAGCCCTGTCCCCGCCAAATATGATTATAACTGGTGACAGGATTAAATATAAATTTGAGTCACCGATTGAGGTTGACGGTTAATGAATACGGAGGTAGCAGAAAAGGCAAGGAGAAAATATTTA
This sequence comes from Rhyacophila brunnea, assembly GCF_057557595.1. Classification (NCBI taxonomy): domain Eukaryota; kingdom Metazoa; phylum Arthropoda; class Insecta; order Trichoptera; family Rhyacophilidae; genus Rhyacophila; species Rhyacophila brunnea. The sequence continues at coordinate 24,614,533 of NW_028233350.1, forward strand.
CATGAAAATTATACCAAAATATTCCGTGTCAACTATTAGTGTCTTAAGGTGTCAATTATTAGTGATTCATCTTTTTTGCCATGTCAAGCATTGGTGATAAAAGATAGGATCCAAAAATGTTTAATTGAAAAGGGTATTTGATTATTGCTTATTTCTTCTCATTATAATATAATAAGTAAGGGTTTTGTGCAGTGATTAAGATATCGGATTTTTAAATATATGAATAAATATGTGTTCTATATAAAAAAAAACAGATTTTTTTTCTTAATGTGTCAACCATTAGTGCCTTTACCTTAATAGCTTATTAATACACTATTTTTTTTATCATTTCAAATAAAGAAGAATTTAAAAAAAATCGAATTTCGAATATTCCTTACCGTAAGTCTATGGAAAAACCCAGTGAAGGCGCTATCAAACAATATGTACACAGTGAATTGTACCAAGATTATAGTTTTCCCACTGGAAAAAAATGATGTTCGCCATAATCGGTTCCATTTGTCAATAAAAGATAAGAAGGTCTTAAGCGACGAAAACGTCATTCCGTTGAATGTGAATAGTAATATGGCGGATCGAATACAGTATGTACGAAAATGTGGATTTTAAATGTCACGTTTCTGTGAAATCATCATATATTTCTCAAATTTGTTCAATTCAGTCGGTAGATAATTTGGTAGCGCACATATCGAAGTGAAGATGTAAAAATCAATAAATTGTCGATAAAATGAGCAGTTAGTGCGTTTTCCAAAATGTCTTAGGATAGGTAATAATAGTATTTGATTATTAAAACATGATATTAGACAATTGAATGTTGTAATACTTTTTATAATACCCCATAGAATTTCAAAAAATTGTGTTATTATTTCGTGATGTCACATGGAGTGTGCTAATATAAATTTATTCTCTTTTCTCACAAAAACCTTAAAGCAATTTGTTATTTTCGTTGACAACTCATATATTAAAAGCTATAATAAACACTTCAATGATTTAGTAACATGTTTGTAACAATATTAAGAATAATGTTTCTTCACTTTTTAGGAGGTCTGTCCGAGGGAAAACAGCCTTTTTATTTATTATATTATAATGATGCTATTATACTGACCTATAAAAATAATGGGAATATGGTAAAACATTGATGACTTGATTTTTTATAAGGTTGAAATCTCCCTCATCCCATACTTCTTGTAAGCATACAATATCATGAAGTCCTTTGGATAAGTATGCAGCAATGGCAGTCATTCTCTCATTTCTGTCCTTGGATACATAAGGAATACCCCTAAAAATGAGTAAAACTTTAACATTCACAATAAATCACACTTTTATTTATTTGAAAGGCTGTTTGTTCAAGTGGAATTTAGACCTTTAAACTACCTACTAAATTTAAGATCTAATTTAAATCACTGCAGCCAACAAAGTAGTACCTATTAAAGTAGAAATCTTAGATTATGAAAAAATGTGGTACCTAGTGTATAGGTATAGATTTTTATTTAAGCAATGCTTACAATATTATTTTTATCCCCAAAATAATTATTGAAGGCTACTAAGATGTTGGATGGTTCCATACTTTTAGGAAGGTAAACACTTTAATTATTAGACAAAATTAATCTGGAAAGGCTCCACCGATTGCGTTGCACATAAGATCTAAAGTTGTAATTGAGAGACCGCATTAAATATATAAGTGGTAGATATATAACTAACCAGCAATTTAGTGTGATAACATTAACTTCGTATTCATTTTGTTGCATTTTGCAACTGTCAAAAACGTCGACACTCGGCTGTTGTTGAAATAAAGAAGTACTCGCAATAATGTTGACGACAAAAACGAAAAAACATTCCCACATTGTTTTACCAAAATACTATGATGATCATAATGATTAGATAATCTTTACTATGATCCTTAAATTGTCATCCATAATAATTATTCAAAGAGAGACCGCGGGCGCGGTCAATTTGAGATTTGTGAATTTCTACCCTTTCTTTGTGCAGGTTCGTTCTACTGAACTTGAATCGAACAAATCCAACGAATTCAATAAGTATCTTATCTATGGAATTCAACCAACGGTTGGATCTCGGACCATTTGGCAGAATTTCCACTTCCACGGGAAGTCGGGAACGCGATTTTTAACGACTATTTAGTGTTGCCAGTACTTAAAATTAATTCAACAACCTATTTGTCTCTGAAACAGCGACACATTTACGGAGATGTCAACTTGTTATGAAATTCTAACTTCCTTAGCTCGACGTCTACAATAACACAAATTTAACTGTCGTATTAATTTATTTTAAATGTACAAGGAATATATAGCCATTTAGCTCATTTTTAAGACTTATAAGTACCTATGACAAAGGTTTTTAAAAAATACTTTGCCCAAAGCTTTTCATAATCGCTCACTTGTTGATTGTTTTCGTGTCGATAATGATATTATGATAATATTGTGACTTGCGACAATCAAACATAAATTGATAAAATTTGTTAGATAATATAAAACCTGATCATTCCGGGATGATTTAACATAGTTTGTAGTTTAGAATTTCCGTTACAAAACATAAATAAAATGAAAATAAATTGTTGGTCTGGGTAATGATATTAAATCGAACTTTTTGCATAGAAAATATGGCTAGAATTTTGGGATAATAACAATGACATTATTAATGGACGACGCACTCAATACAGTAGCTAACAAGTAAATTTGCGCATTCGCATGTATAGGTAGACGTCACGCAATATCATTATGCGATATCACGCATTGGGGTTAGAGCAGTGTTTCTAATGTCAATGTTCATTTGAGCAAACCCGTTCGAACCGAACCATTCGGCAGACCCAACAAAAAGCATCTGGAATTTATAGCAATATCACCTTTATTGTAACGGCGTTATAACAGATTATGCCATTCGGCAGACCCGACAATAAAGTGAGTGTCATTTTCTTTTCCAGATGATTCGTCCATATTAATGTCATTGGATTATAAGACCAAAAGCGGTTTTTTGTTCGCGTATGGTTACTTATGAATAATATCTAGGTATTGATTATTAAGCTATAATATACCTACATAATTCAAGTGGACTCCTATGGTGTAAGGTATAAGTGTCTAAAATATTAATATGAACATCTCACGATATATAAATGTCGAATAAAGCTTATCATCTAAATTTCAAATTTCGGCAAATCTCAAACCGTTTCCGGTTTACTTTCTACCCATACAATTTGTACATATATTGTCTATGGTATAATTTGATTTGTTTCAATGGAACCTCAGTGAAAACATTTTTACCAATATGTCTAGTTGTCAAAATTCAGTTAACAATGTTTTACAATGAGTGACGAATGGTTCTTATTTTGTGAAACAAACTAGGTATTTTATGCAGTGCTCGAAATAGAAAATCTTACGAACCGGAGCGCTGAATAATCATTCAAAAATATCAAATTATGTTAAATATTTTTCGGATATCATAAGCGCGATATGCCTAATAATCAGGGTTTCATTTATACTTAAAGAGGCTCTGCGCTAATACACATTACTCCCCCACCCCAATACAACATTAAAATGTTGGTTTTTTTTAAATGGATAACTACTCATTTTTGCAAAATCACTTATTTTTCGTCAATTTTCTTAGAATTGGGCTCTTATCTTCAAAATTCTAGAAGCTCGTACATTTGTGTATTCCTTCGCTGTAAGGTTCTTTTGTGATTTCAAATTATTTTTCAGGTTCCGGAGACCTACTAATTTAAGGTCCTGGACTTGTAGCCCCTTTAGCCCTTTTTGTAAATACATCTGAAGTCCGAACTGCCTATATTATATTATAGTAGGACTAATCATTAATAAATAATATATATAATTTGTCAGCGCCGCAGGCAAATTTTTCCCAATGAATCAGATCTTACAACTTTAAAAACTACATACCTACAAGCAATATTATCTCAATAACATGAAACGGAACGCAATTTTCAAAGAAGCCACGAGCCGGAACGGTATCTTTTAGAATTTCACGAACAGGAACGGCGCTCCGGTGCGTTCCGGTCTATTTCAAGCCATGATTTTATGTGATTTCATTTATTTATTTGTGAAATAATTTAATATAAGTAATAGGTATGTGCAAACTACTTTCCAAATATGTTTAAGTTTTTTTTGTAGGTGGATTTTTTGGTACCTAGGTTTTGGTTTGGGTAAATATATTTTAGAAATCACAAGGTAAAATAATATTTCATTCAAAAAAATTATAAATAAAATAATTAAAATTTTAATAAGTACTCAAAAAATATTATAATATTTCCTAAATTCATTTCGCAACTGGTAGCACTCTGCGTGACAACTGTTTGTTGATGATTGGATGAAATTTTTGATCACTTGAAAAAATTGCCGAACCGTGTGTGGGGCAAAGGTATGACGATTTATGTATTTCTCGAATATATTTTTATTTAAAACTATTATATGGTGTCTGAATTTAAAGGTGGAATTTTGAAACTTTATAGTATTCTGAAAATTGTAAAGAAAAGCCCTCTGTTATTTATTTTCTTAAAGTACTAAAAAATCTCATTTTCTACGAAAATTGGTTCTTATGTCCATTCCGGCTTAATTTGGTTTATTCTATTCTCCTAATGTTTTTAAAATGGTATACAAAGAGATATTAATTGTATTCATGGGGTTCACTTTTCGCCGGTATCGTACTTACTTTCGAAAGCTTAATTGAATTAAAGCATGTACTTACGTACGTACATGCAGGATGTGGATTATATTTTTAAATTATTTGTTTCATCACTCAAAATAATCTCGCTTCACTTGTTTTCAATTAAAGTCATTTGAATCGCGGTGGTGTTTATGGAGCTTCTCTCCAATATAATTATTTTGATGGCTCTCGTTTGAAGTGGTTAATAATTTTGTGTGTCAAATATTTTATCAATTTTGCTGTGGTGGCTTTTAATTAGTCACTAGTGCATTGAAGGTATACCTATAAGTTGAAATACTCACACGTTGTAGGAATAATTTAATTTGTATTTTAAATTTGAATCAACAATTTTTATTTGTACCTAACCACATTTATAAAATATGCGACAGACATACAGTATTTTTTCAAATTATGTATGTACCTATAAGCAATCAAGATTATCTCTTTGTTGAATGACAAAATTGAAGCACCTATAACCATATCCTTTACAATGAGTAGGGAAATTTAGTTGCTAATTGTGGCATAAAGTTACTGATGACACCATCGTTTACCCTTTACTGGTTACCCCTATGAAAACCGATTTGTCAAATCGTGCGAAGCATAACTGTAAAGTGAATAATTCAATAACCCCAGTCGCCGAGTCAACTTCATTTCGAATGTTTAGTGGTGCCCGTTTCTGGATAAACTGTATCTTTTTCATCTGGATTGGTGTCTTAACTGTTTATATTTATATTATTAGTTTGATTGTAAAACAATTCTCTTTCAGATGAAGTCCAATTACCTTTTCTTATTGGGAATTTACGGCATTTTACTATGGACCGTTTTCGACAGCAGAGTAGTCATTGCGCAAGATGACGATGATGATTTTGATGATGGTGTTGTTTCCGAAGTAAGTAAAACAAATAAGTATGTATTAGAAATGTACGTCATTGGGTATGAGTCAATACCTGTCATGACTAATAGTAATTAATTTAACTATGAGAAATTGTTAGAAGATGGTAATTTAATAATTACCACAAATAGTGCAAATTGATTTATCCTTCCCTTTGTATGTATTGAAACGTGACAAAACAATGACATCAATTATTATTGTTAGTAATATGGGGGAATAGGACAAATTCAGTAATTTTTATATATAAATATATCTTGATCATAGAGCGTTTACTTGGAATGAATTTTTTGCCTATCGCTGTGTTTAGTTTGGTGTTAACCAATAATTATTCCTCTTTTTTTACTCATCGATTTACCTTCGTCCAACAAGCAACCTTCTTCACTGCTATAATCTTTACAGATAGTGGAAATGAATGATTAAAATACGAAAAAATCGTCTATGTAGATTACTCGATTATTGTAAATCAGTTTACCGTGATGTAATAAAATAAATGTTGTAAATGTTCAGAAGATTGATAAAACCAAATAAAATATACTAGTAAATCAATCCTAGAATATCCTAAAATCATTTTTTATCAGAACTCGTTGATTTACCACATTGGATACGCTTTTAGGTAAATTCGCATAGGTTTGATGTGTACATAAATTCTGACATTTCGTAAGGAAATCGGGGCAGTTCATTGATTGGTTTATTGGTATTAGACAGTTTGCAGCCAATGAGGTTTTATTTTGCTAAGGTGCATAAGGTGAGTCCAAATTGAAAGTCGACTGTTCAATCTTCATTTGTAAGGGCGTCTCAGTAAAGATGGCTACACACATAACTACATGCGTGATCAATCTTTTTGTACAAGCATGTTTGAGTGTCTGTACTATATTTTGCGCATGCATTTTGATTGTACAAGTTGCTTGAAGATTGATCCAATTATTTTCACCTGCAAGCTATGTTTGCAAGCATAACTACGTGTGTATAAAAGTTTAAGCGAACATCATTCGCGAGCGAGTGTTCAGTAGTGAAGAATGCGTCATGACAGCGAAAAGGGAAGCGAGAATCATTGACAAGTTTATTCAAATGTACCAACGTGAACCATGTGTCTGGCATATTCAATCCAAAGAGTATCGTATTAAGACGAAGAAGGATGTGGCATATAAATTAATTCATTGATCATTTTTTACACCACATTCCACGTTTCTTTTGAAAACCTGGACTAAAGCAGCCAAAGCGAGCGCATCTTCGTCGTCTGAGCTCAACATAGTCCAAGCACAACCTGGCGCTGTTCAAGCATACTTGTGGTGTGTGTAGGTACTAGGGATTCTGTGTGTGCTTATACAAAAAGATTGATCATGCATGCAGTTTTGTGTTTAGCCCCCTTAAGAAATTTGCGACTTTTGCTATTATGTTATTTTTAGTGAAATATGTTGTATACATAGCATGTGGTACATTTCAGTGTCTGTTTTGTATATCATGCTGAGATAAAAATGAGTCATCATGGGTGAAGCTCTATGAGTGTTGGTAGTAATTTTGTGACTAGATATCTTTTATCACATCAGTATACAAATACATTTTTGAATCTCATTGTCTTTAACAAATAGATATATTATGTATTTGTACATTTTGACTTTCCTATGTAAGGTTAGAGCAGGCATGTAATACTAAATGTGCTTTTTTTTACAAAATATTTATTATATATATTTTGTATTTGCTGAAAGGTATATACCTAAGTATGATGAAGAATAATGGATTATTACAGAAGTGATGCTTTATTTCTTTGTGACCCAGATTGATACTTATTGTAACTTTAATAATCAAATTTAGGAATTAGGAGGGGCAGAGACTGAAGCCATAGATTACACAAGTCCAGTAGCAACTCCTTCTAAATACTACTTTGCTGAACATTTCGATGACCCCGACAAGTTTAAGCTGAAGTGGATTTTGTCACAAGCCAAGAAAGATGGCGCCGATGAACAGATCGCCAAATATGATGGCGAGTGGCAGGTACCCCATTCTTCTAACTTAATTTTCCCTCGTGTAAATAAAATCATTACTTATTTGTTTGTTCGTTTTGACAAATATTTTCATTTAAACTTGATCTTGATGTAGACACCTGAATCTCATTTGGAGTGTTTTATTTCTTTATTGAAACTTATGTCACATTTATCATAAATAAATAATAAACGTTTATTTGTGCAGGTGGAACAGCCTCAAAGACCGATATTGAAAGGTGACATGGGACTGGTTTTGAAATCAAAGGTTAAACATGCCGCCATTGCGGCTCGTCTCAATAGACCGTTTGTTTTCACGGATAAACCATTTATTGTACAATATGAAGTTACAATGCAGGTATGTATTTTAACCCGTTGAACTCTAAGCTCCTCATCTAATGAGCACAGCTACTTTGAATCCTGGTCCTGAATTAATTTTCAATCAATCTGTAACTAGATATTTTGTTTTTATATTATGGTGTCACACCGCTGCAAACACATGTTATGTGAGAGCATGATACGAGTATTCCATTCCTCTTAAGTCACAGACTGCTATACCAGACAATAGGGTAATGACGATAGTTGGTCAGGCTGGTGAATTAGGCAACGACCATACGTGTATACAGCTTATAGTGTTCAAAAGGTTCAGAACTGTTATTTATTAGTTTGTCGAGTTTAGTCAGGGGAAAGGAGAGTTGATTAATTCACAGGATAACTTGTAAAATAGGAAGACAAATTTAATAAGCAACGATTTATAGAATATATTATGTATTATCAATAATTAAACTGCCTAGTATTTAACTACACTCGTATTTCCACGTCTCCGTTAAATTTATCCCAATTTTTTTTATTTCATTTTGCAAGTATTTTTCTATTTTTTTATATTTCTATTTATATTTGCAAGCATAATGTAATAACTCTGTTTTATGACTTACAGGAGGGGCAAGAGTGTGGAGGATCATACATTAAGCTTTTGTCTTCGGGAAAGGAATCCACAGATCTTAAACAGTTCAACGATAAGACTCCATATACGATTATGTTCGGGCCGGACAAATGCGGCAACGATCATAAATTACATTTCATATTTAGACATAGAAATCCCAAAAATGGAACACTTGAAGAAAAGCATTGTAAAAAGCCTAAGTATGTAAAACTATTCAAACCATTATACGAGCTGTATTCATTAAAGTTGCTGTAAATATTATCAAATGTATTTCTCCATAGTAGTGATTAATTGGTCTTTTATTGCAGTGATCGTTTAGAGGAGCCGTTCAAAGATAAAAGGCCACATCTTTACACTCTTATCATCAAGCCGGACAACAGCTTCTCCGTCTTGTTGGATAATAAGGAAGTCAACTCCGGATCTCTTCTGGAAGATTTCACTCCATCAGTCAATCCGCCGGAAGAAATCGATGATCCTAATGATTTCAAACCTTCCAATTGGGACGACAGAGAAAGGGTATAATATATATTTCAAATTCAATACCTCAATTTATTTATATCTATGTTCACGATTACATTATAATATTTGAAGATTGAGCACATTTTTCTCTAATTCATGTATGTAATTGTGGCAAGCATTTGTAAGGTTTTTGCATAAAATATTATTAGAGTTATGAATCATCAGTTCTGGGGTATAAATATTGAATGTGCGACATTCTCCTCTAAGTTGGAATAACGAATTGTCAATATTTTTGTTTCAAAAATATTTTCAAAGTTATCTTGATATTGTTTAGATTGCCGATCCGACTGCAGTCAAGCCTTTGGACTGGGACGAGACTGCGCCTCCTCAGTTGCCTGACCCTCAAGCTGTCAAACCGGACGGTTGGTTAGATGATGAATTAGAAATGATTCCAGGTAACTTTAGCAATATTCATGCACACTTACTTCCTTGGACCTAACAGCACATATTATTTGTCATCATTGATACAGTGGCATATTTTATGGTCATGGTACGTGAAACAAATGAAAACAATTTTTTTTATCAACTGTTAGTCAGATTTCATGACTTGTGGTTATTTTTAATAGATCCGACTGGAGAGAAACCTTCCGACTGGGATGTGGATATGGACGGAGAGTGGGAAGCGCCTTTAGTTGAAAATCCAAACTGTGCAAACGCTCCAGGATGCGGAAGATGGAGTGCTCCGTTGATAACGAATCCCAATTATAAGGTTCGGATTTTATCTTACAACCGTCCTGTACTCTAGTAATTATTGTTTCATAATGATTGATATTAAATATTTCATTCAAAAACAGAATGTCAACGATTTCTTCCCAACTTGTAGTGTTGGCACTATTGGGCTGAGATGTTTAGTCTCAATTTTTGAAGCATTTTTTTTTGTTTTATTTTCCAGGGAGTATGGAGAGCATCTCTTGTGAGCAATCCCCAATATCAAGGGAAATGGTTACCCAAGAAAATTCCCAATCCTTATTTCTTCAAGGACGAGAAACCATTCAAGATGACAACTATTGTGAGCTTTTCATATGATAATTGAACTAATAACGGAGAATAAAAAATGATTAAATGCAATTACACCCATCATCTGTTTTATGATTATTAGGCTGCCGTGGGAATCGAGCTCTGGTCGATGTCGCAGGGCCTCCTATTCGACAATATTGTCATCACCGATGATGAAGACGCCGCCCTCTCGTGGGCCCAGCAGACCTTCCATCTCAAAGTCAACAAGTTGGACCAAGATTCCGTATGTGTTATATCTTTCTTATATTCAGGGCTGAGGAGTCATTTAAATTGATAAAGATTAGGCTGTCGTTCCCTAAAAATGTCTTTTAAAACGGAACCTCTGGATTTGTGACGGCACTGACTCTGTCAAGAGTGGTTTCACGATAAATCACGACTCTGCATCTCTAACGCTGCACACAATCTTTAATACCTAACAAAACACTACAATATATCATAATACTCCTTTGTAACAGTGTTCAATTTGACTTAATTATAATCATGCATAGAATAAAATAAGTTTATTCATAGATAATTTATGATGTAGTACCAATTATATTTTCTTTGCGGATGAAGCTAAATTGTATACATATTTTTAATAGGTGTCTCTGTGGGGTCGAATCATGAAATCACTCAACTACAAGCCGGGCTGGTGGGCTTTATATTTTGTATATTGCTCCATTCCGGTTTCAATTTACATCTGGTATCTCCATAAAAGAGTGAAAGAGGTTAAAACAACCAATAAAATCATCCAAATCATTTTGTTGGCCACTTAGTTCAAACCGATCTGCACACATAGCGTTCGTCTTTATGTAATTTCTTTTTTGCTATTATATCCGTACCCGCATATCTACTGATAAATAATCCCATCCTGTGTTTTGTATTGTGTGAGTATCGCTAGTACAATTTTGTATTATATTTGATTTAATAGGATAGCGTTTGGGGTTGGATAGTCAAAACGACCGATCAAAACCCTTGGCTTTGGGCTGTATACGTTTTGGTCATTGCTCTGCTTACTGGACTTACAATCTTCATGTGCTGCGTACCCTCAACGGTAATCTTTAAACGATTAGTTTCTTACTTGTACATATTATATTACAACATTCTGTTAACTTGTAAATCATACACATATAATATTATATCCATTATTTATTGGAGGTTTTTATTTGCTAAACTGTATTAATTGATTTTTCCTAAATTGAATCCCATATAATAAATAACATGACAATTTGAAACAATTTATCAAAAGTCACAGTATATTGTATAGTATGCAATAATTATCTAGTAGTATCAACTTTTTAGTAGTTTGTTTGCTAGATTTTAAGTTATATGAACACAAAAGTAATGTATTTCGAGTGGTATTTTTTCAATCTAAGGTTTCAATTTATTATTTTATATTTATATTATACACTGACGTTTGATGTATTATTTGGTGTCCAGGAAACGGAGGAACTAGCGAAAGACGCTGAAGCTAAGAAAAATGATTCCGTAACGGAAGATCAGCCGCACAATCAGTTGGATGAAGAAGAATCGAATGCTGAAAATGATGATAACGAAGAAGGGTCACAGGATGAGGAAGATAATTCTCAATCGGCCAACACGAAGCAAGGACTTGAACCGGACGATCAAGAACCTTTGTTGCAGGTAATGTCTATAATATTTTAGGTTTAAATATAATATCTGTATCCCAAATGTCAATCTTTTGAATTAATTTGAAATTCAAACATGCCATCAAAATTATTCAGAACTATTTATATAACATTGTCGGTAAAGTAGATATTTTTTTTAGCAGGGTGAGCCTTCAGTTGAAAATGAAAATGAAGGGGCCGGCGATATGCCCCGTAAAAGAAAAATTCGTAAAGAGTAAGTTTATCACAGACGAGGTTACTGTCCCGCCCTAGTCGTTTCGCAATGGACCGTCTGAAACCTTTCCAAGGAAGAATGATGCGAAATATTTATTATTTATTCTTCTTATTTCCACAATGAGACTTTGAATAGCCATCTCTTTTATTGACTATATTTTTTGTACTTTGCTTGTGACATGTTTTCAATGCATCGACAGAATTTATAACCGGTAAACTCGAGTAAGATTTATTGTCTTCTGTTTAAGTATGGCTGTAGTATAATCTTGTTCTTCTTTCCAAACATGCATACCGATCCCCATCCACGGTGATGTTTTCTTTCTGCAAGTGTGCGTTACTATTCAATATTCAAGTATAATTGTTTTCTTTGACGTGGTGTGTGTGTTCAACAGTGAGTAAGATGTAAAATGTAGCACATTGCAGAAGGAAAACAATACGCGAGTATGCTTCCGATCAAGAGATTTTTGAGAATCTCTTCAAATGCAGCAGCAAACAGTGCATAATGGAAAAATACGTAATGCTGTATTATAATAATACTGTCATTGAGGTGTTAAGATTAACGAGAGCAGCTTCTACTCAAGATTATTATAGAACATACATGGTAGTTTTGTTAGTTATTTTCTGCTTGTGCTAAATATAATTTCAATATCAAAAACAGTTAATACCCTGCTTTAAATTGAACTAAAGCAATATTTACGAAAATTAAGTTCTTTCTTCATCAAATTTCATCAATCTATGGTTATCCATAGTGAAAAAGCAATTGATGGATAAAAAAATGATTCTAAAAAATGACCAATTTAAGCAAGGAAGATGTAACAATATTGTAAAGTAATCGGCTGAGATTCCACTAAAATGTATTGTGTTCTACATTGTTTGCCTTTGATTGGTTTGTAAACTTTAAGCACCGTCAGTTATCCTCGATAAGTTATTTGTGTTTGCTGCTTGCGCTATGTATTTCACCGAGCACATTTTATCACAGTTACCAAATAAATAAATTTATTAATGTGCTGTCGCTGTCAACTTGTGAAACTTTACCTTGGCACGGTTTCTAGTTTCATTAGTTTTTACTTATTCGCCTGAACAACCTTCCTTATGGTTTTATTCACCATTCAAATTGAACAGAACTGAAAAGCTGTGGTATTTTTTGTTTTACACGGTTTTATTTTTTTGAAACTTCATTAACTTCAGTTAAAAATGTAGTATTAATAATAACTTTAAGCAAGTAGTAGGCAATATTGAACATTAGCTTGTTATTTTGTACTTTTCTATTAAGAAGAAAAAGTCTCGTGACCGCATTCAATGTATTATTTTATTTGTACGCAGCACGGCTTGTAATATTCTTTGATTATACTTTTTGTGTGTCGAAAACAACGTTAAAGAATATATTTTTAAGATCATGAGAAGAGTTAACATTTCATGATAATGTAATATTTCAGTACTTTTTCTAACTACGTAGTTAAGTTAGCCCAGATTTTAAAAGAATTAGGTTTTCTTTCGACTGTAGCATATAATTTGTATAAATACAAAAACAAATTTAATATATGATATGATATAGTTAGTTGCTTAAATTGTATTAAATTATTGTTGACTGATAACAAAATACATATTATTACATGTACCTACTCCAGGTGATAAAATTAAGTGTTCCGCATTATAGACATTTGCATCAGAATAATAAATTCAGATAAAATTGTATATAAATATTAACATGGAACCTGAACAACATTATATAGAGCATTGATGTTGTTGAAATAAAATTAATATGAACAGATATTTGGTTACAGTGTACAAATTTTTTGAATGTGTGAATTAAATAAACATTTTTAATGTTCTTTTGTGTATTATTTGTCCGATTTCAATCTCTATTCAATTGGGTAATTCTGCACACTTATAACATAATACCCCATTTACACATGCACGATTTACTGCTGACAGTACGTATTGTCGCGGCCATAACAAAAAAATGTATTATTGTGTAAGTTGCAAGATGCTCAAAAAAGTTCAGAAGCTTCTGAATTTTCACGTGACAATAAGAACTTGTGAGATATCTGCGCCTGTGCAGTAGAACGATGGTGGCGAACTAACTTTACAACCTGTCAAATAGCACTATACAATGACAACATCCCGTCTCGCTTGAAGAATGAGGTTGGCGAGACAATCAGTACTTTCACGTGTAAACGATTATTATTGCGATAGTTTAAAATACACACTATTGGCGCCAATAAATACGTGCACGTGTACTATTAGCATAATATTAAGATTCATTAAACTTTGAACCACTTGACTATCAAATTACAATCGCAAATTATTAATGGTCTCAAACCTTGTTGATGCGTAAGAATAAGGGTTTTAATTGAAAATACATCTGTTATAGTAATAATATTGAATTTCCAACAAAATATTTTATTATGTGAATCAGATTTATCAATCTCGACAAATTAGTATTTGATCTGGAAATATGACATGAATAGCAACATCATTCATGAAAAGGTAATAGTTATGAATAAAAAAAAAACTACCACTTTCATTCCTAAGCAGGTATAGGTAAATCGTTTTACAGTGGCACCATGGGTACGACATATGCGGCTTGCAGTTATATTGTTTGCTAGCATTGAAACAGGCATTGTCGCAAGTAATTCAATACACGCGCGAATCGCCTATGGTGCCACTGTAGAATGATTTACCTATATGAAGTGATGACATATTGGGTTTTTTTTTTATGGATTAAATATGCTATAAAAAAATGTGATTTTTGCCAAATGCGGAAATTAAACTTACAACTGCAGCCCCTGCCCCGCGGGACATGAAGAAGTTAAGGAACCATCTAACTGTACCGACTCAAAGAGCTGCATCCTTACGCAATAGTTATTTCATATTAAAATGAAAACCAGTATGAAAAATTGCTCGTCAAACTGGTCTGTAATGTCTTCATAAATAAACATCTTAACTAGTCTAATGCTGTGAAGAAACAATTATTATTATAGTGAGACCGGGCATGGGCAATAACCTGGGATAACCCCAGTGAGATAATGGAACAATATTTTTTAAATAAAACTATTTCAAGTCATAGACATCTAATTACACCTCACCTCTTCACTCTAATGCCTGACAAGCGACATCGTACTGAAAAATGTGTGATAGTAATACTTGTGAATGTTGAGGGGTAATTTGAGAGGGTGTTTGTGCACTTGTGTATACAATTTGATTGGTTTACAGATGAATACCGTCTTCAATGTCGCAATAAAGCAATTAATATGACCGACATGAATACAATCAACTTAGAGAGGCCTTCATCTAGCAGTCTATTGATCCAGGTTGATGATAATGGCGTTATAAAAAGACAGGGTACATAATAACACTGATTTTCACAATTATAACAATTCATATGACCAAGTGGAGTAGAATTAGGTTGGGATAACCTTCATCCAGAAGTGGATTGATCCTGGTTGACGATAATGACTCTATGAATAGGTAATATAATATCACCAATTTTGATAAATATAGCAACAGACAGGAATACAAGTAACTTAGAGTGGCCTTCATCCAGCAGTGGATTGATTCAAGCTCATGATGATAATGGCATTATAAATAGGTATATAAAATCACCGATTTTGATAAATATATGACAGAAAAGAGTAGAATCAGGTAGGGGAGGATTTAATCAAGCGGTGGATTGGTCCAGGTCGATGATAAGGACAATAAAAATAGGCAGATATTATATTATAACTAGCTGACCCGGCAAACGTTCTGCCATATAAATTATTTCTAGTGAATATTTTGGTTGTTAAATAAAAAATAACGAATGTATCGTGTGTGGAGATGGGATCTATGACAGAAAGAGGAATGGAGCGCTGTAGACGATGACCGCCGATAAAAACAAAAAAACACTAACCATTCATTTTCTCAATTCAAAATGAGTAATGATGTTCATAATGAATGAATTACCTGTGACAGGATCTCGTTTAATGTTTATGCAATATCCGTCTTGTCCCTTCCAGAAAAATAAGCGGATATTGGAGAGCGTCGTATGAACGGTGTGTGTCAGCGATGAACTCCAGATTATTGTTTCTTCTTCGAATCACGATTTCTCGCGTCGATGTGCGGTCGCCAACCATGATTCCAGCAATGTTGTCAACAACAGGTGCATTGAATCAACGCACGTGCTCTCCAGCTGGTATTTTATCAGGATTGATGACAATAGCGTGATTGTCACTTTGCAATTCGTGCATGTGTGCTTTGAAGAATTTCAATAATTCATTGTGCTCATTTAATAGGGCGCCCAGTTCGCCGACGATGCGCCTGGCATTAGGCGAATTGAGGTTATTGTAGCCGCAACGTGCATCCACATGATTGATGTCCTCACCGCCCATGAAGTAGATTTGTAAAAAATTATGTGGTTCGTTTGGCATTGGCAGCAATGAGCCTACTTTGTGGTATACTTGGCCTTTGATTTTGAACGTAGAATGGAATTGTTGACCATTTGCCGCAGTATTGTGAACTATTTCTGTTGCTCCGAACGAAGTCATTTGAGCATGAATTGAATGTGCGAATGGACTTCAGGAACAGGTTTGAATCTGGAACCGTGCCGATAAGCAAGCCGTTCAATGGTTCTGGTGGTATCTCAATTTCTGGTAGTTGCACTTTTCCTGATGCGCAACACATCCCGGCTGACTATGTTTGAATTTGAGCGCATGACAATGTGGACATTCTTTGTCTATAGCACCAATCAGCACTTTCGGATGAGCGGAATATTCAATATCTGGCTCTTACTCGAATGCGAGACGAAGGAACGAAGCGGATGTAAATGCTCGATGTACTTGTTGGCGTTGTCAGTCATTTGCTCTGCGTGTGTTAACTACAAACCGGCGCGCTTGGCTCCGTTCCAATTGTCGTTGATTTCGTTCAGCTCGTGCCTCTTGTGATTGAGATGCACGCAATTGCGACATGCTCACACGCACGTTTTTGTTATCTTGTTGGATCTGTTCATCTGTTCTTTCTGCTCTACTATTTTGCATGTTTGTTGCTTTATTCGTTCGATGGCCCAAATGGCCCCCCTTGCGTCTTGCTAGCATTGTGCACTGTAATACACACACACAAAAATAGATAAATTAAAATAAATCGTACAAAATTTTGCACGCACTGCGTTGTGATATGCCAAATGAAATGTCAAAATGATGCGACGCTTCTCTTAAATTCTTTTCGGACATAGCGCCATCTGTCATTCAACAACATAAATAATTTCGTTCTGTTTGAAATACGAACGACGGTTAAATTTGTTCATACAAAAATAATATAATCGCGATTAAAAAATGGGAGGGTGGGGGTAGGAGGGTGAAAATTTGGGGTTATAAGTATTTTTTGATGCCAAATAATAAAAAAAATACAAAAAAAAAAATGTCAAAAAAATAAAAGAAATTTTTTTCTGGATAGAGATACCCTAATCACCTAGCGGTATGAAATATACTTGTTGATCTATTCTCATACCTAACAAATATACATAAAAAAATTCATAAAAATCGGTCGAGCCATTTCGGAGGAGTGCGACCACAAACATCGTGACACGAGATTTTTATATATATAGAGATATCACAAATTCATATCAGGTTGCAGAACCCTTCATCCCGTAGTGGTAGTGGATTATAATATCATCCGTTGTTATAATATTATTATGTCTTCCACATTTGTTTCATTCTTTGCAATGGCAACTTTGTCTACAGTAGATTCAAATTTGACATAAATTATGGCTATTATAATCTATGGAAACTATTGGTAGCTTCAAATCTCTATAGGTAATTATTCAATAGAAAATAGTGTGTGAATAGCTGTGAAGTATTAAAAAAAATCAAATCTGGAATATCAATTATTTTATCTATGGAATTAAACCTGTGAAGGCGCTGTGTCAGACGATATGTATGTAGTGAACTGTACCAAGATTATGGTTTTCTCACCGGAAAAAAATTAACTGCGCCAATGCGTACATACGATATTTGAATTAAAATAATCGATTCCATTTGTCAATAAAGGATTAGAAGGTCTTAAGCGACGAAAACGTCATTCTGTTGGATGTGAATAGTAATATGGCGAATCGAATACGGTATGTAAGAAAATGTAGGTTTTAAACATCACGTTTCTGTAAAATCATCGGATATTTTTCAAATGTGTCCAATTCGATCTGTAGACAATTTGGGGATGAGCAAATCGAAGTGAAAATATTAACAAAGTGTCCCTTAAAAAAGAAATTGGTGTTTTCCAAAATGTCTTAGGATAATATGTAATAGTATTAGATTGTTTGTATTCTTTTGAAAGATTGACAAACATTACACTGCAGTTTTGTCAACTAGTCAATAAAATGTCGATGTATCAACCTACTGTGTAATGTGTAATTACTTTACATGGAGAATATATATTTTCAAGCGGGTATAAATCCAACCTATATTAAAGGACCGTGACATGTGAAAATTGAATGAAACAAAAAGAAATACAAAAGATTATTTAATATAGTAACTTAATGATAGTCCATACTTAAGAAGCTCATAAAACTCAATATTGTGAGATAAAAGAATGTGATAAAAAAATAATTGTCAGGTTTAAAAAACTAAGATTTCAACATGTTATTAATTATTATGTATCTCATGATAAATGATCGGAAGGGTATTTTTAAATATGGTATAAATCAGGTTACATTATTTTATAACTAATATTGCTTATTCATTGTATCTTGTTGGCATCTTTACCACTTTTTGATGGTGAATGTCAAAACAATCTTCATAGTAAAGCAGAAGGTACCTACACAAGTCACAATCATAATGAAAACCTGACAATGCATTAAAAATATTTTAATGATAAACGACAAAAAAATCCATACCATTTCAATGAGATACATATCAATAAATTTTACCATTGAATTATAAATCATCCCAGAGGAATACTATCTACCGAAAACATATTATGCAGTCTATCTAATCAGGAATTTGATAATGAAATACAAAAATCACTAAACTTTCAGAGCCATTTATGTATAACGGATAACATATTATAATAGGGGGAAAAATTAGATAACACGTGCGTTATGCGATTCATATCTTTGGAATCTGACAGTAAATTCTGTTATATCATCATGGGCATATCTTGTTACACTGCTATAGAGAACACATTTAAAAAATGAAAATCTGTTTTTATTGACAATATGATAACATCCATTCTGAACACATCCACACTGAAAACGCAATAAAGATAATTTATTAAATTAAATTAGTATACCATGTGGCTGGCATATTAATAGTAGTAATAGATAGGTTATTTACACATATTGTGAACTTATTAAATTATATAAAAATAAATGAAAGCTTAATATAGGTTTTTATAATTTGATACACAGATCATTTGGAAAAATATCTAGATGAGATATATTATAGAGTATATGAGAACAAATTAAAGATTCTAAGCAGGCTCATACACACGAAGTTGACTCGACCGCAACTTTAACTATGTAATGTGATTGACATTCACAAAACATAATAATGTAATTTAATGCACAACTAAATTAGTAACGATGTGCCATGGGCTTTAGGCATGTGAATAAATATTTTAAACATGCAACTCATTAATGGCGGATGATTGTGACATCTTTCTTGTCCAAGAGATTTAAAAATACTCAATATTGTTATCAATTAATGAACCCAACAGTACTGGTTCTTCGTTTTGACATTTTGCTAGATGATAGTTAGCCTATGACAGTTGAGTTGATATTGAATAAATTGTGTCTGTGTGCAGGATTGGGAAAGCGATTTGGTTGGTTTTTGTGAGTTGAGATTAAGTTGATGTCGTTTCAATTTTCTGTGTGCAGGATCACCTTTGACATATTATAAAATTCGAAGTATACGCTATAAGGTGTTATAAGGAAAGCTATTATATTTTCACATAAATGCACATTTATTTTATTGACAGCCGAGTCTACCTAATCAATTTATTATTTATCTAAATTAAATCAATACATCTAATTTTATTTCAAAAACCAATAAGTCACATATGGACAAAATCTAACAAAGCTATGTACAATTTCACATATGTAAAAAATGTTTATAAACCTAATAAATTACAGAATTGTTTAGAGTGAATAAAATGTATTTAATAATTATAAATAATTTTCAAGTATAGGTGCGATGAAATTTTGGACTCGCTGGCAATCGGAGAGCGAAAGTCGACTGTGAACACGTCAATTTGTTTCGTGATGGCGACAAGGGTATTAATTCTTAAATCGTGTAAAGATGACTAAAAAACGTTACCCATTTACTTGAACAAGAAAACATGTCAATGAATATGTTATTATTGTTACTAATAGAACAATAACCAGAACATTAAATGGACGCATGTTGAATTTTTATGACATTATATTTCGTTCGGCTCGCGTCATTTGGACAATCCGCGCATCGCCTAATCACGATCTTTTTAGACCATGCCTCAACTGAGGTATAGCCTTAATATATTCATTGCAAAAAGGGGTTTATCAGTAAACAGGTATTTTGTTATAATTTGAAAATAAAATACGATGAATAAAAGAAACTAACGTTAAAACCACCAAGAAGGTTTGATACACAAAACCTCGTTTACTAGGTACTGACATTGAAATATTGAATTGTGAACCTATCGGTTTTTGTAATAAGACGTCTCGTATTATTATTCCTTACACCAGCATTTCCCAAACTTTTTGATCATGGCATATTTTTTTTCATCGAATTGATTATTGTTTTTGACATATTATAAAAAACTTGCTTGTTAATAAATTTACTAAAAATAAATAAAAATAACACAGTTTAAGAAAATAATTTTCGAGTAAGTTTAATAATGATGAGTCACATATTAAATAAAATATGAGACCTTTTAATAACCAAAAATTTCATTTAACCCAGTTCATAGCTGTTAGAGAACATGATTTCAGTTTTTTTTTGTTCTGAAGATTCAAAACCTAAGAATATTTGATTATCGATAATTTGAGATTGGTTTATTGTTTTTCTGAACAAAAATTATTTAGGGTATTTTGCGAGCAAATTTTTGTGAATATCATAAAAATAAAATATTTCTGTCAACAAGAATCAACTTTACTTATAATTTATCGAGAATTATCAAGTCAAGAAATCTCAATTACAATAACTACCTACCCATAGTGTAAACTAAATATTGTAATAGTGAATTATTGGATCGTTGAATTTATTGAATTCTTGAGGTTTTTTCTTCTTCTCCTGGGTTCTTGAGTTTCTCGAGCTTTTAGAGTTTTTCCCATCAGTGTTCCGAGCAAGTTTGGAAAATGCTGCTTTACATTATTTCTCCGAGGAAACTAATACATTAATCAACCAACTTCGCAATGTTTTGTTTACATAAATAGTATAAAATCATTTTTGGCAGATAATTTTTAGGCTGTCGTAACATACCGAGAAATAAAAAAGTGGTTTTTTAATAAATTTTATCACATTTTTTGCTTTGATACAAAGGCTTATTAACAACTCTTACTATTACCATCGTCGACGGGATGGTCATTGTCTTCGATATCTTTAGCGGGTGTTCCCGTATTGCCGGTTGACCCGTAAGTACTTCGAATGAAGACTTCAGTGTTGCTAGGAGAGATAATGTCATCAATATATGTAGGGCTGTTGATGGATGTATTGGCGCTAGAGTGTGACGGGCCAATGTCACCGCTGACAAGTCTGGAACTCTCATCATCCCCTCTCGCCAGATTATACATTGATTTTCCTCTGATTCTTCTACTTAATGAACTACCTGCAAACATACCATGGGAATGAGAATAAAGTGGTTTTACTAGTATGTACAAATATATTTATTAATTACTACAAGTAGATTCCTGATTATTCAGCATTCCGGATTATGTCAAAATGAAAAAAAAATGTGCAATATTGATTTTAAGAATGTTTCATAGCCAAAAGTGTATATTTATTTTTCATTGAAGCTTACAGGTCTGTAAACTGGGAAGTGTATCAACTTTTGGCAGACAAAAAATAAACTAACTATTTCTTATATTCAATGAATAGTTCATGAGATTTTAAGAATGTACCGTTCTAATTATACAAGAGACGCAAGTTCGATTCCAGCCGAGTGTCTTACTTTTTTCAAAAAGATTTTTTCTATTGGTTAAGTATAATATATTTTCTCAGAAGTGTTTTCAAAATTATCTATGTTCAAATATAAACAATGTAATCTTCAGATCGGTTGAAAATAAAACCAGCATTACCAGAAACTTGAGCTTAGGGTTCAAAGGGTTAATAACTTGTTTCTGACCGTTCCAAGTATCATTCTTTCTCCATTGTCTGATCCTCCTGCAATTCCGTTTGGGTTAGATAATCAGGACTCATAATATACTTTGACTTTCACTGGCTGGGTGAAAATAATGATATTTTGTGAGTTTGCAACGCAACCGTAATCTACTCCCATGTTTGAATTCAGTCATTAATTTGAGATGCAGTGATGCGCTACATGATCATGCTTTTGAAAGGCTTTATTGTAAGAAGAATTTTTTCACTATTTTTTTTTTGCCTAGAGTATGGATGTTGGAAGTTTTTATGGAACTTATCCATTTAAGATTGGGAAATCATGAAAAGTTATTAAACATAACTATGAAGTCGAATGTCACTTCTGGAAAATGTTACCGGTATTCCTTAATTTTCTAGTTTTATACATTAAAAAGAACCAGTTGGAATGATTGAAAAAGTAAAAAATTCTATTTACTACAAGTCAAATGTGGCAAACGCAAATGTAACAAACTGTCTCATCATTGATACTTACTAACGACACCCAAGTGCTCCGATATATCGTTTGTGACATCTGAGACATCGAGCATTGCGAGGAAAGCACCAAAACACGACGGCGTGTCTTCCATTGATATGACATAGGGTTTATATGAAAAGCTATAATGATGCGCAATTGCTGCTATGAACATTTCAATGCAGATAAGGAAATCCTGCAAAAAAAAAAGATAGATATATATTATATAATAAATAGTAACAGTAGACAGAATGTAAAAATATTCTACTATAACAGGCTGTTTTGATTTATATTATTAATTACAATATTTATGATTTTTAAAGCAAATTACTTAAACCTAATGGAAATTAAAAAACATGTGTAAATTGGATTATTTATGACCTTTAAATCTTGGCATTATGTTGTGTAATACAACTTACTAGTAGTTGGAATGCATGAGATGCCAACAAAAAGACATACATAAGTATCAACATTTTAATACCAATTTTATAATTAAAATTCTAGTGCATAGCATCACGCCATTCATAAACAAATAAATAAGTATAGATAATATACCTGCAACTCTGAAGAAATGGTTTTGATAGTTTCTTGGTCATTAGTATCAAATATAGATGATATTACTTTATAATATACTAAAACATTTATAATAAATCCTTGGCTGAAAAATAAGATTACAATATTTAAAAAAAATCATATTTTTAAGTCTTCAAAATGATAGAAACTAGGGTCATAAAAATATAATTAAGTATGTACTTTATTATATAACAATATACCACAAGCATGATTCAATTTAATTTATTATAAATTAATTATTATAACGTGTTTCCACGTCTCTCACGCGAATTATGTGAATGAATTGAAATGTTAAAATAATAAGTATATTACATATTTAAAGACAGTATTGATTCAGAATCCAAACAAGAATACTTACAAAAACGAAAAGAAAACCACAGCCTTGATACAAAGAAATTTGCCAATCGGTTGCATTGGTCTTAATTCCACTCTATTTGCTTTGTAAAAAAGAACTAAGCAGTACATAGCCACAAATTGTGAGAAGTTGTTCATTGCGACCATGTATGGAAATGCTACGTTTGCTTTGAAAGTTCCCTCTCCATATACTCCGCTTAATTCAAATATTACAGAGAGAATTGTTGTCAGCGGTCTCACAACTGTATACTGTAAAATACCATGTTTACACATGTGCACGAATTCCCTGAAAATAAAATGATCTATGGTAAACGCTACAAAGGTTAAAAAATAGCATAGAGAATAATTATAGACGTATTGTGAACAGGAAACCTATACTTAATTTTGCAATAAAAGACATTAAAGGAATGTAGTGACATCTCCATAGATTATAGAATTATTAATAAAATAGGCAATGTGAATGAATAAATAACTTTTTTTTGTTTTTGTTAGTTCATTAATAAAGTGTTTTCATACTTTAAATTGTTTTAAATTCCCAGTTGATCATGAAATTTTGCTTATTGCGAACATGTCTAAACTGTATACCCGTGATCAACGGGGGGGTTACTTGCACGCCGATGACGTCACAGATAATATTCCAGATTGTTCGGGTGAAAAGGAGAAGTTTATCGAGAAGCATTTTATTTAGGTTGCTTTAGTTTATACACATATTTATTTTTATAATTTAAACAGTAAAATATAATATTTTTATGTTCAGTAAATAATATTTGTAACAAAACTACTTTTTTGGGTGATCCCTGGCCTACTTCCCTCTAACAGGCATTCTTTACTACTGGATTATTGACACATACTGTGTAACTAAACATTTATTGACACCTTCGGAATTATTTTTAACAACAAAAAGTAATACGACGACGTGAGATCTACAATTAGAATATTGAAGTATGTTGTATAAAAATATGGCACTTTTTTCATTCAAAAATATGTAGGAGTTGAAGGATTATAAAAAAAAGTACCTGCCCATTTCCCACGGCGCTAGGCAACATAGTGGAAATATGTGATAGACTTGTGGTTTTGTCTCGAGAGATGCTTCCAAATCTGTATCTTGATTCAGGTAATTCAGTAGGTACTTCATGAAATTGTATATGACATAAGCTTCGTAGCACTCTCTGAGCGAGTCCATGTATATCGACTGCTCAGGGAACTGGAGTCCCAGCCATGCGTTAACAGCATAAATCGGCACCATCCACAAGATTCTTGAAAGGTACAGAAAGTTAGCAATAGTCAGGTAAATCTGCACTAGTGTCAATTTTATAGTGGGCAATAAGAGGTGACAGCAAACACACGCTAGTAAAATATTCAAATTATTTAAAAAAAATATAAACAGGTAAAAATATTGATCAATGTTCAAACGTCTATTACTGTGTTTACAGATTGCATAAATAATAATATAGATTTTACATCATTTTGAAATACCTCAGCAAACATACTTATTTGAAAATATTCTAGAGCAAAATGGGAACCTCACATCTTATCAATGTCCGGGTGAATGCTCTATCCCCTGAGCTGCTGGCCAGACTACGATTCATACGAAGTAAATTTCATATATGTGTCGCTGAGTTTCAAAACCTGCTATAACACTTTTTTGAAATAATTAAGATATATATATTGTTGGATTCGTTATTAAAATCTCTACATAAAAATTTTATTGCCTCTTTCAAAAGCCGCTATGATTAACTGTCATTTATGAAACAAAATCAATGGTCAATCAACATTCAAAAACCATTATAGTTCAAAAAGTTTTTGTTGATTTAGTTGAACATAATGAAAAAGTGTTATAGCGGTTTTGAAACTCACCGACACATATGCCTTATTGAGGTATTATTCTTCACCAAGTTAATGCACCTGACTTTGTAATTAGATTGAGGTACCAAATTAGTTACTACAACTAGGCTTATGATGTCTTTATACTTGGGAACAATTCTATTATTGCATAATTAAATAAACTATTTTTTTTATTCAACGAATAAGACACAAGATTTGTGAATGTAACATTCTATATATATTGAATATACATAATTTGAAAACATCTCATGCATATACACACTAGAAAAAATCATTTTCTAGAAAAAAATATGACATCCGACGGGACTTGAACCTGTTTCTGCTGAATTCACACCAGTATGCTTTTCCAATTAAGCTACGGGCATCCTAGGTAATTACGACGACTTTAACTAGTAGTTGTTACATGAAATGCTTATCGCATCGCGTTATAATGTTGGCTATCGGTTCTAGTATTACTAACCGTCGTCGCGGATTACTCCATTATTTAATTTATATAACGTTAAGTACGTTATACTTTACTACTTACTATTACTTGCTAATAATTTATAAACTATTTTTTTAATTCAACGAATAAGACACAAGATTTGAGAATGCTATATTCTTCTGAGGTATTTGAAAATTATACAGTATTTTCAATAAGACTTCAAAATTCTTAAATTTTGTGTCTATTCAATGTTGTATTGTATATAATAATAATAATTATGTAGTGATATAAATTATAGCTAGATACTCATAAATAACAGTCCGAATTCCACAAGATTTGTATAACAAAGAAATATTGCAAAAAATAAAGGAAAGATTCGATTAATAAAAATGTATTCTCAGCAATTTGTAAGTATGTTAACAAGAAATCAACTGACCCAGGGACCCTATTTGTTTTTATAGAAAAATTAATGCATTTCATTTATATTGATAATAATATTTTTATGTGTAATTAAAATACAGACAGTTTTATAATGTGGCTATATTGCTGTCTTTATACTTAACCTGCAATTTAAAAAGTTATATTTTGTTTGTATTATAAACGAGTAATTATAATAATTCAGCTCATCTCGTAAGCAACACAGAATATTTTGTACTATATGAGTCTCTACAGATAGTTAAATAATGAGTAAAAGAATAGAGAGTAAAAACTAATAGTAATCATTAGATACTTAGTAGTAATCAGTAGTAGATATCATGTAAAAACTTACCTCATTCAATTATGCTTAGAGTTGGGTTTCAGGAATTTCCCGACAGGAATTCTCGAGAAATTTTCGAGATTTTCCATCCCGAATCTCGAGAATTGAAATTTTTAACATTTCGGGAAATCCCGGATCTCGAGAATCTTTTCTCGGGATTTCTTTATTATCAAATATTAATTGAAAAAACGATTTTCTATATGAAAAAAGTGGACAGAAAACACAAAACATTCAAAGACTGATCGGGGCATTTAACACAATTAAGCCAATGTCGACTCAAAATGAGAGCAATTTTTGCAACATCATTGAATTTTGTGTCTCAAAAGCGTACGCGGTTGTCAGAGGCAGCGATTGACAGTCTGTGTTTTTTGAAATTCTATTTTAACAAGTAATGTTTTGAATTATTTTTGTTTTCCTACATCTATTTTGTTTGTCTTCTTACATAAATAAAAAAAAATCATATTTTTTCGAATTTGTCTGTTTTTACACTGAGTTAAGGATTTTTACAGTTTTTTTCTGGAAATCCCGAATCTCGAGATTGAGATTTTCTCGGGAAATACCGAACTCTAATTATGCTAGGCATTATTTTACGGTATGTGTCATAATGTATTATTTTAATTACATAAGTACATCGAGATTATTTTAGTGAAACTTGTTGATATGACAATATCATGATTTTTCATTTATCACAATGGCATGCAAGTGCACAGCGAGAGCATGTGATCATTTACTAACATTGATAATAAAATTGGAAAACATTTGGTTTATATGAATTATTATTTGTTATCAGAAAAAAATTAACAACTAGACGGTGAATTAGGAACTATTAGTATTCAATTTAATGAGCTGTACCCTGTCTTTTAATCTCAGATCAAGTTAAATAAACAGATAGAGTGGTTCTTTACAAAAATATTACGAAATAGTTTGTCAGGGAATTAACGCCAATTCCGAGATTAAGCATGTAGTATTCTAGTTCTGGTTCGATGGAGGATAGGTATTGCAGATGAAAGACGGTAATAGTTGTTCGTGATGATGGATGAGGCGAGAATTTATTTACTGCTTCAAATAACTCAAGGGCACAATCGATGCAATATAATAAATATAACGATAATTCAGTGCGATGTGTCTTTAACGGAAACTTGTACTGTAACTTCAATTGGTTTATTCTCCAGACTTTCTTTTAAGAACAAAAAAAGAGAATATTTTTAATTTAAAAGGGACACATTATGTACATAATTAAATATTCAAAATGGGATGATTCTGAACTATGTAATGTTTTATAATACAGTGAAACCCCGATTCTATGGATTTAAAGGGACCCCTAAAAAACGTTAAGTGTGGATATAAATTTAAAAAAAAAACTCGTTTTTCTCCTTTCGACGTCTTGAATTATTTTCAGTTTCTCGGCTAGAGTTCTAGTTTTATTCATGGGGGGCATTTTAGTTGCGACTTAGTGAAAAATTCATGATACTAGATGCGAGGCAAGCCTGAGCGCCGACTGACCTGTGCAAACAAAGCGACGCGACTGAAAGGTCTGTATGTATCATAAGCAATTCTACGAAAGCGAAATGAAAAATATTCAAAAAAACGGTCAATCAGGATAATATTTCAATGTGTGATTTACACAAAAACCTATCTACAAAAAGTCGATTTTTCAGGAGAGGCAAAACAAACTTTTTTTTGTTTCAAGAGGATTTTTATAAAACTAAGAATGATAGAAAGATGAAGTTTTCAACATCTTAAAGTAATTTCATTTCTTTTTTATATAAATTAAAAAAACAAAATGTAATTTTGATGATCTATATTGAAAAAATACTGTTTTAAAAAAGTCGACCCATTTACGTTTTTGTGTTACCAATAAATTTTCGCAATAATAATAATAATAATTTTTTTTGCAGTTTGTTACCTAATACAAAAATGTATCAACAAATTGGCAAGTTTTAATGAGTGGAGAAAATAAGTTTTTTCAAGATTAGACTTTTTAGCAAAACTGGTATGAATGTATGAAGTATGAATAATAAAGTTTTTTTTTATGCATCAGAATGATTTTTTTCCCTTTCCATACAGTGAAAAGTTTTTATAGATTCATCATACGTGATGTTCATTATTTAGAAAAAATGGGATATCATCCTATGTTTTTGAGTTAGGAGTTATTGTCTTTTTATTTTTATGTAGTATTTCTTGAGAAAAAAACTATGTAAAATGAAAAAGAAACAGTTTGACAGTTGAAAAACAAGGCGATACGTTTGTGTGTTTCCAGACTGTCAGAAAAATTCCATAAACACAAAAATGTATCAGCTGATATGTTTTTGTGTTAATTTTTTTCGTTTAAATTATGTGATAAGTTTTAGATTATTTCCTTATTCATAGTAATATAATATGGAGATACGTCTTTGTGTTACAGATAGAACCGATTATAGTGAACAATTCTGCATACTCAACTAAAAAAGGTTTTTTTTGTAGATACGTTTTTGTGTTAATCACACATCGATTTGTGACGGGACCATAAAATTTAGACGATAGATCGAGGAAAACGACAAATCGGGGAACGGTTAATGCAGGATTATTTAACATTGTTTTTATGGGTGTTTGGCGGGACTTTCAAAAATGAACGATCGGTGCGGGAAAACGATTTAAGCGAGAACGGTAGATCGGGGTTCCACTATATTATGGTAAATTAAGTATTATTAATTAAAAGTAAATTGGATAAATAACCTTCGTTATGCTGACGACACAGTGTTTACTGATTAAAGTAAATACCATAAGTACTACGTACAGATTTCGTATGAATATGCAAAAAAATCTTTTTATGGTTGTCAGTAAACAAAAAGTCGGAGATGTATGCCTGAACATTGGGTGCAGGACTGTAATTTGCCGGCTAGACGACAGCGACTTACCTGCGCGGTATAGTTTGTGCAAAAAATACGGGTGTTCGCAGGCCGCGCTTTTCAGTTTGCACGAGCTACAGTTTTACCGTCCATACACACGGGCTTTCCGATACAAACTGGTTTGCGCAGATAAGCTTGTGGTGAAGCATGACCGTTTAGCCGGCGCTTAAAGAGGGTGAAAAATGAATAAAACTTCAGTTCCTGACTACATGGACACTGGACACCATGCCATGAGATTAAGATCAGAATTGAAATGGAAAGAATCACTTTTGAAAAAATGAGACATCTCTTCTACAATCGAAACATAGATTTGGGCAAAAGATGTTATTACTTACAATGAATTATAAACAATCATGTCGGAGAAAGTATATAAATACATACTTGAAATTCAGTGAAAAAATTCGCTAATAAATTAAAGAATAATTTATCCATTTCAATGAAGTGAGAATGTTCAAGATATTGCATTGTTTTATAAGATGCAGTGTAGAGTCCAAGAAATTCATTATGAATATTGAGAGTTAAATACCTTATAATTGGCTTCTGCAAACTCGGCTTTGTGTAGTGCACCATGTGTTGAGTTATTTGCCAGATTGAAATAGGTATCGCCAATAAAACAAAGCCGCCGCCGACGAGAGATCCTTGGTCTCTCTTCTTGAAGCCATTGTGTATAGAGTTTACAATTAAAATTGGGACTACGATAACAATAACTAAAGCGTAAACGGTGACACAAAGCGGCCGTATCCAAGCCTTCCATTGGCGCAGAAATGATGAAAAACATTCACTACACATCTTCTACCTACATGACTTTTACTTCAATGTTTTTATCAAAATGTCAGAACTCAGAAGACGTCATTTGTGATTCATGTCATGAGTAAATACTTGTGGGGAATGTTTATCAGCTGTTATTATTTTGATGCGTCCACACCACACCACACTTTTCAATACGAATAAAGCTGCGCTCACGAAATATAAATCGATTAGCACCAGTGTAATATTTTTTAAAAATAGAAAAGCTTTATTCATAAATCAACCTTGTGTGTTTTACTCAAAACTGTGTAAATGGTTTTGTTGCTATTTTCTATAAAATATATAATCGATTTTAGACTGGCAGCACTGTTTAATCTGTCATTAGGGCTGCCAGAAGCCATATATTATTTCCCTAGTAATTATTATAGGTGGGAATTTATTGTTCCATTCATTAAATTTATTTTAACTAGGTATTCACTCTCAACTTTTTGAAAAATCAGATATTTGAGGTGACAGCAAGATGTGTGAAATAAAACAGTATGTAGGTAAAAATATAATTTATTGAATCCTATAAAAATATTTTGGTTCAATTGGAGGAAAGAAATTTCAGAGTAGAGCTTTTGATTTCTCGATAACTGTTCCTAATCTGATAAATGTGCCGCAGATGCCCTCATGAGTTTTTATAACTTTCTTTTTAGACCAAACCCAACTCAACTAACCTTAGTGTGTGATAATGATGCATCAAAATGTATGAAAGTTTTAAATTAACAAATTGGATCGAAAAGCATCTGCGCCGACAGAAAAAGGTACCTACCCAAGGCCTGAACAAAAACGATGCATGAGTGCGAGTGAGAAAGTATTCGGCACCCTTATAATCTCTGCGACATGCGCTAGAGTAAGATAAAAGGTCTACATATGTTTAGGTAGTTTCCAAAAGTATCGCTGACAAATTCTTCACGTAGCGTCGTAGCTCGTGTTGCTAAATTGCTATTTTTTGTGTTAAACATAAAGTCAGTGGTAAATATTTTTAGTTAATTAAGTAGGAAAGATGGTTTTGTGTGTTGTATTAAAATATGGTAGCCGTACTGATAAGCAAGAAGATGGTATTACGTTTCATAGGTAAGTTGATACATGTTCGTGATAATTTATTTGTATATTATTATATATTTTAATATCAGTGACCTAGTGTTTCTTTAAAATAACTTAAATTATGGATATCTTTACCTAATGGCTGCATTTTGACCGCTTAAAAATACTATATAACGTAAAAAAATAGGAAATTATATTTTAATTCTGAGCGTCTAGTGCGAGCACTACCGAAATGGTCTATGGTCTCGAAAATTTGTAGACGAATGCGTTCGCTCGCTCACAAACCAAACGCATGGCACGCAGCTTCATTTAGCAATGCAACGGGTGGCGTCTAGATGTATCTATAGTCTATGTACCTACCTATTTAATATAATTGTCTACATGGAATAAACTGTTTTTGCAAAAAAAAAATAATATAAAAGCTCATGCGGGCATCTGCGGCATAATTAAACCGCGTTGACACGATCCGAGTACAATCGTACGAGACAGCGTCATATTAATTACTCCTATCCGAGCTACTCGGACCGCATCCTACTCTTCTGAGCTAGCTCGGATAGGAGTAATTAGTAGGAAGTTGTCTCGTAGGAGTGCGCTCGGTTCGAGTGTACTCGGATCGTGTCAACGCGGCTTTACCGAAAATTTTAGTTCACTTGTTTTTAGAAACATCTGAAAGTACCTATTTCCGTCTTGATTTGAAAAATATCCTGTAATTTTCTTTTTCTCTATATTATTTTCTTATATAGCCATTGATTAATTAGGTATAGGCCATGTTTTTGTGTTTAATGTGTTATATTCAAAAGTTATGTACCTACCTATGTGAATTGGCATAATATTTTTCATACTCACGATATGAATTTCAGAAATAATGTACTTTAATAGTGTGATTCATATCACATAGTATTTGTAAGTATATCAGATTATTAAAGCTAATTTAAAAAATTCTCTAGAAATCGACATTATTACAAAATTACCCCTTGCCAATTTTTTCCATTTTTTAGATCTTCTGGAATTTATGTAACAAACATAATTCCCGATGGTTGATTGAAATCGACATTTATTATGCAAAAAAATGCAACGAGTTCAATAATAATAATTAGTTTGAAGAGCCACATGTCAAAAATCATAATGCAAATTCACAAATCATGCAAATATACATGTTTCATTGATAATGAGAAGGTATTCAATAATGCATCCTAAACTTCTCAAATTAAATGAGAAAGGCATCAATGCAAGACATTCATTTGATAGCTAACCTATATTGGAAACAGACAGCAAATAGTAAGATAGAAAACAAAATCAGTGGAGTTAAAAATTCGACACGGTGTACGACAGGGGTGTATATTACCACGTCTGCTTTTTAACCTTACAAGGTGAATCGGCAGGGAAAACCTATTAACAATAATATACAGTACGCCGAAGACGCATTGCTGAAAGATTTGCATCAATTCGTAGAAAGGGTCAATGAGATCAGCAATTCTTAGTTTAAAAATGAACCTCAAGAAAACAAAATTATTTTTAGTATCAAAATAGCGACACTAAACGCCAACATGAGTTTTGTTTTCAATAGTGAACCAATTGAATGTGCGACCCATTATAAATATTTAGGAACATGGGTCAATGAGAAAACGGACCAGTCTCAGGAAATAAAAACTAGAATTGAGACTGTAAGGAGAGCCTTTCTCAAAATGAGACGCCTCTTAGCAATCGAGACCTTAACCTAGGTCTGAGACTGTGTACGGTTTATTGTTATGTTCTCTTAATTCAAAGGTATGGAAGTATGGACGATAACCAATAGATATTACGGAGAGTTGAAGCTTTCGAGATGTGGCTGTATAGACACATCCTCAAAATTCCTTGGATTGACCGGGTGACAAATGTTTAAGTTCTCTATCGAATTGGAAAGGACCGAGAAGTTCTGCGTAGTATGAAAACCACAATACCTCGGCCACATTATGAGAGGACAAAAGTACAGCATTCCTCGACTTGTCATCCAAGGTAAGATCAATGGTAAACATCCTGTATCGTATACCGACTCTTAGTGAAAACAGTCACAAAAAATATTTAGGCTCCCTTATTTATTTCACATTGGTAACGGTTCAACTATTCATATTCTAAATGGGTTAAAAAATCAACAGTGCTAAATAAGTTTATTTTTTTTATTTTTGTAAAAAACATAATATCTTTTTAATCAATTATTATTATACTTAAACATTCATATTATGTTTCAATAATGAAGCTAAGAAAACACAATGGATATTGCTTTTTTAAGTTTGTTTGCTACTTCGTAATTGAATCGTCAAGACCGAACCTACTCTGAGGGCTTTTGTAGTTCAAGTAAATTCTGAAAACTATTTTTGATGTTTACAGCATTCATTCAAGTATTTTATGATATATTCTCATCTTTAGGCATGACATTGGACAATACAGATAACATCGCAACACCAGCAAGTGCGAATTCGTTGTATCGCAATGTATTTTTAATATCTTTTTTGTTCCACACTTATTTTGGCATGTACCACATGCCAGGAAAAGTTACGAGTGAAATCATACACATACAATCATATTATTTGACAGTTATTGACAAATTTTACATAGCATCCCTCGTAGATTTTTTTTTATAACGCAAAACCAAATTAATGATAATTATATCAGTTTATTGCAAAGAAATACATATAATTTTTATTTTATGTATGACGTTTATTTTGTGAGAAATTTTGTTAAGTTTATTAATAATGTAGTCTCGATAATGGTGTTATAACCGAAATAGCTATTATCAAAAAATACCTGTTGAATGTTTACATATTTAAAAACGTTGATCGCGAAATTACGCTTATCATGATATGTCCAAAATGTATCCATTGCGATCAACTGTAAAATGCTGTAATGTGTTTTGAAATACCTCATAGAGTTAAACATCAGTTTTACCCATTGATTGGATTTAGTATAAACTATTCATGTTATTCATTAGACTTATTAATGGTGGCTACATCATGGTTAGACTGAGATAAACCTGGTGGCGACCGACAGTTACTTCACACTGAGTTGATCATTTTTCAGATGTTTAGTTCCACTTTTGTGAAGATATTGAAATGATTTTGTAATTTATAACCTATTCACGATTTTTGACGATTCAATTATGAATTATTGATAGGAGATAAATTTTGAATTTGAAAAAAAAATGACTAAACATTTTTGAGAAAGGAGGTTAACTAATATGTACACAAATATTGACTAAAAACGTTAATTATTAAGAATTAATATTTATTTTGATCAGAGAACTTGTTTCTTTTTGCTTTTTAGTATATTAGATATGAAAAATTCCCCAGCTTTATATGATGATCGCACTAAAGGCCCGCTAGCTGTGTATAAAAATCCTAGTTTAGATCCCATTTCTTCCCAGTACTTGAATTTTTCTGGTGTCACATACTCCACCACTTTTAGATGGCGTTTAGTCGGTTGCATATATTGACCTAATGTTACACAGTCAACACCTACTGCTCTCAAATCTGTGAAAAATGTATCGGGTATAAATAATAATATAAGATATAATATAAGAATATTGATTGATTTTATAAAAGATATTTTGAACTCCAAATGCTACGAGTTTGGATATTTTATTGATATTTAAAAAAATATATTATATATATTTATTATATTATAAAAAATATATTTAGAACTGAACATAGATAAAACTTTTATACGAATTGAAAAGTAGTCTTTTAATAAAAAGGTCAATATATAACACGGTTCACCTTTCATGGTTTGCTCAACTTCTTCATCTGTTTCTCCCAGTCCAAGCATTATTGATGATTTAGTGATTAAATCTGGATTTATTTCTTTTGCTGTTTGCAATACTTTCATTGTCTGTTTGTATCTGGAAATAAATGAATAATTAGACAACTACCCAATAATGCATAACTATTAGATGCTAATTATTAACAGACATGCAAGTAAGCATTGGGTTAAAAAAGATTCTGATTACATATGTATGTGAAATTATAATTTAATTGTAACAATCCATGATTCTGAACAGAATACCGTCTTCATTACAATTATTTTGAATGGAGATTCTATACTCCATTTGAAGTAAATGGTTTTGGCACAAAATACATACCCCGCTCTCATATCTCGCACAAATGGAGTAAGATGTTCAACTGTTTCAATATTATGTGCAAAAACATCAAGTCCACTTAAAGCTATTCGCTTAATACATTCTTCATTGGCTCTGAAGTCTGGAACTAGACATTCTACGAGAATGGCATCATTTCTAAAAATGTGTTAACAAAGATAAGATTATCCATCCAAGATATTAAGTTGAAGTTTATATAAAATATTGATTTATATACTGAAGGTTTTCATCATACGTATTGTATGCACCTATATTATGTGTACCTACTTACTGTAATTTAATTTCTCTCACAGTTTCTGCAAAATGCTCAGAGCCACCGTCGGGCATATCTAAAAACCATAATGCATAATTATACCACGTTAAGCATTACATATTATATCAAAAACAAATGAATTATTACGAATGCCATGTCTGTTAAAGCTTCAACTTAAATATGAAAAAATATTCATTAATTTTTCATTGGCACAGTGCGATTTCGATATTCTGTGCAACATTATGGTGATCTGAGAAATTAAAAATCTCCTCTCATTTTTTAGAATACATTTCAATGCTCTATCCTACTGCTTACTGTAAATATACCACATAAGCGTGAAATTCAATAGTTTTGACAGTAAATATGACGTAGTTAGAGCTACGCTGAACGAGAGAAAACAATGCAATAGGCTTCATGTATGAGCAGTCGGAAATAATAATGGAAACAATAATTAATTTTACCCTATGTAATTCGTGCGCAGTAGAAGAAATTGCAATCTGCGCAATTTCAAGGATAAGTCACAAAGAAAAAACTTTAAAGCAAATTATCTCATTTTGGAAAAAAATATTGCTGAATTTAGAATTGCATGCCATCCAATGAAATTTGAAAGTTCAACGTCAAGATTAACTAATGATAATATTATTATCTTACCGTCTCGGTCTACTGATGTAAGTACTACATAATTTAGGCCCCATTCAGCAATAGCACGAGCTGTATTCTTTGGTTCATTCGGGTCAGGGGGAGGCGGCGCTCGTGCAGTCTTTACAGAACAAAACCTGCATCCCCTGGTGCAAGTATCACCCAATAACTGCATAAATTAATAAGGGTCCAAAAAATACATAATTAATACTAATTATAATAATGTTCAATGAGATGTAGGTGTAGATACTTAAAATTTTGTAATTTTCTTCCCGCTACAATAATATAGGTAATCAATGTAGTTTGTATCTGTAGAAGGTTTGGGCAGTATTAAAATATTTACTTGTTTGCAATAGTAATGACATTGAGAATTTGTTTGTAAGATAAGAGGGCAAAAGTCTTTTTCTTTATCAGAATGTAAATACTTATTTCTCAATGGAGTATAAAATTTAATGAATAAAATAAAGTTTAATATCAATTACAGTCGAACTTGGATTTGGATTACGAGGAAAATGGGACCGACTGAATTTGCTCGTTATATCAGAGAATAGGTATTTTTAAATGAGCGGTCACATAACAAAAAAAGTAGAAAATAAAAATTCTCGAAACAAGCATGGCCTTCATAAACTACAAAAGGAGTTGTTTATTGTAATGAAAGCTGGTAGGTACCTATGGACTTCACAAACCTTGGATGTTTTACTTATTTCAACCATATGCGTGGATACTTTTCCATTATTGTCGGCGAAAACAACAATTTGGTAGGTAGGTACTTATAAACTTAACTAGTGTCATAAACGTAATCCGTCCCCGGCGACATCCTGTCCGATCGGATTTTATTGCTTAGGGTCGAAATGCTTTTAAACGATCGACACATTAACAGTATTTTAGTTTGGTATATCCGATAAGTTGCTCGTTATAACAGTGAATAAATGTATGGAGAAAATCATAAACCAAAATGTCAACGAATGTTTCCTCATTACATCCGAGATCTCGCTATGTCCGAGATCGTAATAATCGAGTTCGACTGTAATACATTTCATATTAAACAAATAAAAATATACAAGGAACAGTGGAAGCAATAAAAATGACATTATTTAAAATGGTTGCTTTATTATTATTATTCGATCATGTCCGAT
This sequence comes from Rhyacophila brunnea, assembly GCF_057557595.1. NCBI lineage: Eukaryota > Metazoa > Arthropoda > Insecta > Trichoptera > Rhyacophilidae > Rhyacophila > Rhyacophila brunnea. Next base: position 24,651,993 of record NW_028233350.1, read on the forward strand.
CCTAATAAGGTCATATGGGTCTCCCACAGAGTGGAGGTTTGTATTAAGGCTATACCTCAGCTGAGGCATGGTCTAAAAAGATAGTGACTAGGCGATGCGCGGATTGCGGGTCGCGGGTGCAAATGACGCAAACTGAATGAAATATAATTTGTCATAAAAGTTCAACATGCGTCCTTTTTATGTTATGTTTATTATTATATTCGTAATAATAATAGTATATTCATTAACATGTTTTCTTTTTCAAGCACATGCGGAAAGTTTTTTTAGTCATCTTTACACGATTTAAGAATATATTCATCCGACTCCATCACAAAAGAAATTGACGTGTGAACAGGTCGACTATCCCTCTCCGAATGGCAACGCGGTCAAAATTTCATTCCACATAGTGTTGAAAATTATTTGCCGTTTCACTTATGTACGCTCTTAACAGATTTTTGTTTTTACAAGAAATGGATGTCAGCCACTTGCTCAACCTATTAGGTCCAAATTGAAAAACAAGCTTAGTAGAAAGTTAATAAAGGTGTTCAAGATCAAATGCTGAAGTACTAAAGTGTGACTTCTATATCAAGTTTTCTACGACACCACTGTCATTTCAGGAACTAAATCCTTCCCCCCGCATTTACTTTCTCGCTACTACAATCTCCGCACCCATATTTCAGTGTGCGCTCGAAATTGTGTGGATTTTTTTAAACATTAAGATGCCTAAACCTTTGCGGAAGCAGACGAACAGCATTATTTTGAACTTAGAGAGGAGGAGAAACAATTTTTAAGCTGGAAAATAAATGTTTTAATTCCTCCCAATAGTAACAGAGAAAGAGTATCTGCTATGACAAGTCAACATGTAAAGAGCATGTGACGTATCAGTGTTAGTGCATGCAGCGCTGTGATATAGAATACATGATACAGAAGTTGGAATTTGTAATTGACCAATGTAAATAAAAAACAGAAAATACTTACATATAAATGAAATTAACTAACATCAGTAAGTAAGTGAAACTGTTCCGGCACTAGGTAAGTACTGGTTTAAATTATATAACTTAACCTTAAATATGATGGTAAATTTAATAATACTTTTTAGTGTAGCATTGCACATTCAATCAAGTAAATTTTAGAGGATTTTCAACATTGTGATGTTGCAAATATTTTAATTACTAAAATTACCATAATGGTTGCCGTTGCTGTTCCATGTTTTCCTCCACCCCAACATTCTCCAATATTGGGACATCTAGCCTCCTCGCACACAGTATTCAGTTTCAAGGTACGCAGCTGTTCTTTTAATTTACTGAAATTTGACCCTTTAATAGAAATTATTTATAACATTACAATCAACAGAATACAGAGGAATATATTATACAAGGAAAAAATATTTTGATTGGGAAGATTATCATACCTGTAGGTATAGTCGTCTTCAACCAAGGAGGAAGCCTTAACCTCTCATTTTCACCCTTTTCTCTTTTCAGTTTACCACCATATTCCTTCCAATCTTTCGGAGGGTCTTCGGAAAGAAAATCTTTAAAGTCAGGTCCATTTTCAAGTTTTGTGTGTAATTGTGTTGAGGTTATTTTTAAAGCATGACTTGAACGAGAGTCCTAGGGGAAAAAACATACTTGTACCATTACTGATGTCATAATCAAATGAAAATATATTCCAAAATATGTATTTACGATTCAAATATATGAACATACAATAGCTTTGAGGTAGCCAACATTTCGAACACATCTACGGAACATGTCAAACACAATTAGTATTGAAAACAAATCAAATATCGAAACGTAATTTAAACCCACTATACATAATGTCACTGCAAGAGCAAGTAGAAAAATGTGACAGATACGTCAACGTAGGGTTGCAAGTTGCAAGAGCACAGAAATTTCACTTAATGCCAGCTATTTTATAGATATTTTCCCAATTCATTAAATAATTTAAAGGTATTTTCACGTAAATACTTCTAATGTTCTTGAATTAATTATTATTCGAATTTGACTTTGAAGTCCTTGAGATAGGGTTTGCTCTTTCTTCTTCGCGTGAGGATATATTCTACTAATTTATTTTCCTCTTTCTTGTCGTTGATCATTTCTCCCTTTTTATTTACTGGTCATACCCGCACGTCTATTTTTATGTAGGGAGTTTGGGACCCCTTTGTCTTCAACGCATAATAAAATTTGCGAGAACATGACTCAGATCCTTACCGGAAGGATACCTTCACTCGGGAGGCACTATCAAAGATTCCTCCGAGCTCAGAGTCCCGGAAGGCTCTCGAACTCACATTATGGCCGGGGTACTCCCAAGGGGCGACGTCCTGTGGGAAAGGAGTTCTCCATCGGAGATACGGGCTCCACCAGGATCCGTACTCTAAGCGGAGGTGACCGCATCTGGACGACCAACAACATTGGGGGCCGCCTAAGAGACTTTCGGGGAGTCTGGATGGTGTAGTGTACCACCCCCAACATTGGTAAAAATAATAGCCGAAGCCCGCATACCTTTTGTGCGGACACCACCATTGGTAAGTCCTTCTTTACTTTTACGGAAAGAATAATTTCAAACGCAACAATCAGTAGAGGTCACTCTCGAGATCGAGGACTTAAAGAACTCTGGCGTTTTAGAAGAAGCGGGTCCAACCCCCAGTTTTCTCTCAACCCTGTTTCTGATCAAGAAACAAGACGGGACCCTATGCCCTGTTTTCAACTGAAAGCGTTTGAATGTGTTCCTATAGCTAAAGCCATTCAAACTAATTCACCATTACGAGGTTCCAGCCGTCTTACAAAGAGAAGACTGGCTAGTAATCATAGATCTAAGCCGGGCATACCTCCAGGTACCCATGACCTCTCAACCTCGTCGATTCGTTCGACTAACCTACCAAGGGGAGCTCCTACAATTCACGCGTCTCCCGTTTGTGCTGTCAGCCGCTCCGATTATGTTTGCATCCCTGACCAATTGGGTCGCCGAACGCCTACGAAAGAATGGCTGAGAATATTCACTTACCAGACGACTTCTTAGTAGCCAACCAATCCGAGAAACAGTCTCAGTTCAGGCGTAATACAGGATAACCTTCATACAGTCTTTAGGGTGGTTAATAAATATTAAAAGACCCTGTCTGAACCCAAGCCAACAATGAGGGTTCCTGGACATCATGTGGGACACACACAACAAGCGGAGGTTTCTGTCGCCGGAGAAGTGTGTAGCACTCCGTCACCATCTGCTAATGCAGGTACAAAAAGGCAGTTGGTCCCTCAGACAGGCACATATCCAATCCCTTCTGGGGCGACTCAACTTCACATCCTACCTCCACGAAGAAGGTTGTATTGCCGATGGCTACAACGCTCCAGTCATCAATATGGCCGAGGTCCCATCCTCGCCAATTGATGACAATCCCACCACAGGCCCAACAGGACATCATGTGGTGGCCCTAGGCGATAGGATCCTTAGATTTGACACAACGTAGGTACAAAAAGGCAGTTGGTCCCTCAGGCAGGCACAATGTTCAATCCTTTCTGGGGCGACTTAACTTCGCATCCTACCTTCACGAGGAATGTTGCATTGCCGACGGCTACAAAGCTCCAGTCATCAATATTGTCGAGGTCCCATTCTCGCCAATAGGCGACAATCCCACCACAGGCCTAACAGGACATCATGTGGTGGCTCCGAGGTGATAGGCTCTTCAGAGTTCAATCACTTCCTGACAACAGAGTACGCAGCCGACACAGGCTAGGGAGCCCAACTGAATGAACATCACCTATCAGGTACGTGGGAAAAAGACCAGTTAGCATGGCATGGCATTCCAACTGGAAGGAAATGTTTGCAATTCAATCCGGGTACAATCAATCATAGGATCAGATCTGCTTCTGCAGACAGACAACAAAACAGTGGTGGCATACCGTCGCTATAGGATTTGTTTCCCGAATATCCATTTTTGTCGAAATCGACATTTTAATGCAGTTCAATTTCTTTTATCGAACTCTACCGAAATCATTTATAAAAACAATATATTTTTATCTAGGAACAGAGATATTTTTTTGAAAAACCCGAATACGCCATGTTAAGTTGCAATTACTCCGTGTTGTTCTCCCGAATGTCCAACTATTCGTACCTGAATATCCAAGTTAATTTCGGTCGAAATAAATCTCGGCTGAGTTTTTATTTCCCGAATATGACTTTTAGCCAATCAAATCGCGCTGACGCCGTGCATCTCGCTCCCACATTCACGCTGTCCAGCTCAAAAACAATCACGCCCACTTTCATATTTTTCGGCCGTCCGGAGTGCTCTTTCAAATTTCGTCTTATTGATATTGTTTTTAAAGTTACTATTGTTTTAATAGTGAATTCATCAAATTTGAAGAGATCATTTATAGCTGATACATCACCAGTTCGCCCTGAACTTATAGTAAAGTTTTGGAAGTGAGTATTTTAACCTAAATAACTGCATTTTGTTTTGATAAATGACACAAAATCCCAACGGTTATATGAATTCCACAGTATGACCCGGCAACTACTATGACGTAAAAAATAATTATTATTTTAAATTATTATTAACCAAACATTGTTTGTCTTTATTTAACTTTTAATCTAGGCATTTCTATGAAAATAAAGGCGATGCTATTATTTATTTTTGAATGCGCTGATAGTTAATTTAATTTAATATGTATGTTAGTAACTATTTATTTGGTGAATATTATATACTTAGGATATTGGTACCTACCTAATATTAGCAGCCAATGGTAATTAATTTATAGATGCTATTATTTTGTGTTGTCATTCCAATAGTAAATATATTATATTTATTTGGTGGTTTGTAATAAGTTTAATTGTTAATTAAAGAAATATATAGATATAATAATATACATAGATTTTTTTTTTTTTTGGAAAAAGTATTAATATAAAATTGTTAGCAAGTACGAGTAAGTACCATCATAAAATATTGGAGAAATCCGTGACGTCGGTTAGTAATTGAAGTAGTAGATACCTACTTTTATTTAATAAACAAAAACCGATCGCCGATAGTCGCTTGATTTTGAAGAATACTGATGAGCAGGTATTAAAAGGCCAATAGTTAAAGTTTGTCGTCATAATTATGTCACCTCGTAGCATAGTGGATAATTCGTGGACTGGGTCGTAAACCCAGGAGATGCAGGACGATTCCTGCCGGGTGTCTTACTGTTTTCAAAAAGATTTTTTCTATTGGTTATAATATATTTTCTCAGAAGTGATTTTCAAAATTATGTATGTTCAATAATTAGAGTGGTACATTCTTAAATCTTGTGAATTATTCGTTGAATAAAAAAAAAAGATTATTAAAAACTATTTTATTACTTATTACGAAAAAAACCGAAAAAAGCGAATGCCGCATGTTATTATTACCTACGAACTTGGGTTATTACGATCATTAGATATTTAAATAGTAAAAGTAATCATTAACAATTATCGTGTAAATAAATATAACATTTGAGGTGCGTACTTTTTGACCACTCAGTAATCCGTGGGCCGTGCAGCAACACACTACGGTCTTAAGTCCCGAACGTCCATGTTTTGTCCCGAATATCCATTATTCTGAGAGAGCGCTAATAATTTCCCGAATATCCACAACGAGTACTTGTAAATAAAACGCATTTTCTGTGCATTTACTGATTTATACCAGTATATTATTCTTGGAATCTATTCTTAGATAATGTTGCAATCATACAGTGTAGAAAGAATGATTGATACATCTAGTGATATTTCAATATACGACAATGAAATTTGTTTTTCGTCTCCTGAAAAATTGACATTTGGTCTATTCGGGAAACAAATCCTATAGCGACGATACATCAACAACGAGGGCGGCACAAAATCTGTCACCCTCCTAAACCTATGCCGACAGATACTAGTATTTACCAGTCGAGCCAACATCACGTTTACTGCACAATACTTCCGCAGAAATTACAACTGCGTGGCAGATCATCTCTCCGCAGATAACTCATTCCCGAATGGCACCTCATCAACACCGCAACCACCCCCCTGTTTCAAAGGTGGTGTGTTCCCGAGGTGGATTTATTCGCAAGCGAAACAGCACATGTCGTTGCAACGTATGTGTCACGAGACGTTACAGACAGTGGCGCGCTGTTTCACGACGCCTTCAGCCGAGTATAGAACTTCAGACTGGCGTGGATATTTCCCCCACCAAACTTACTTTCATGAGTCCTAGCGCACCTGAACTTAGCAAAAGGGAAGTACTTACTAGTGGCACTGAGCTGGAAACAATGCTTTTGGGGAGTGGACTTACGAAAAAGGGTGATGGTACCTCCTTATACAATATCTCACCTACATACGACACTAGTAGGTATGGAGACCAACCGTCCACCTCCAAGGACCCAGGACCTATCCCTTTAACTATGGATAATTTCGGGTGGGGTGAAATAACATCCAATTGAATGGTGGAAGAAATGGCACTCCTTACTTCCAGATGGCGGCTTTCGACTCTAAAAATTTACAAACCAGCTTGGAACAAATGGAAGACAATAACATGGTGTAACATGAACCTAGTGGATCATAATAGCCCTCAACGAATGGAATTGGCCAGATACCTAAGTTACTTGCACAACATGGAGGGTTTGTCGTACAACACTATCCTGGTGCATAGGTCAGCCATAGCCACATTTTGCAAACCGATTATCATTGTAGATATCAGTATCAACGTGGTAGTATAACACAATATGTTACAGGCAATTTCGGTATATAAAAAGAAATCTGTCAAACCACCGGTTTGGGATCCAAGACGAGTGGTAGATCATCTTAGGAAAACAAAACCGGTGGAGTACAACCTATTCGAAACGTCTCGCAGGACAGCTACCTACTCGGCTGCTTCTCGCATCGGGACGAAGGGTACATGACATCACACTACTCAGTGATAGTAGACAATGGATTGGTGGATAAAGGTGACCACATAATAGTGTGGCCAATGTTTGGCGCAAAGACAGATACCGCCAAGCATCATCAATCGGAATGGAAGCTAAGCGCTTCCACGTGTCAAATGTAATCGACCCAGTATTCTGGTTACGGAAACTCGTCTGCATGTCAAACCCAAAGAGAGAGGAAGGTGGGGATATTTCGGAATTATTTATATCTTTAAGAGGACCACCAGGATAGTTATAGGGAATTGGATAAGGTCAGTACTGTTGGAAGCAGGGGTACAAGAACCACCAGGCAGTGTTCGCTCAGTGGTGGCTTCCTTAAACTGTAAATATACTCAATAGATGATATATTAAAGAGAGGTAACTGGCGTAGTGAGTCGACATTTCACGACAACTGCCAGAGAACGATGGACACACCACCAACAGAAGGGGAAAAGAACCCATTAACTTCTCTATTCAACCATATACATCAACCACATACATACAGAAAGTCACGATGGTCTATACCTCGTCAATGAATCATTGTCACATACAAGAATTTGGCATACCCATCACCAGGTGATAACAAACAGATATCTCAAGGACATCTCAAGTCAAATTCGAATAATCAAAGGAGTTTTACCTACCAATAAAACTCTTATTATTCATGTTGACTTTTAAGTCCAGGTAACTTCTACCTGGTTCCTTGAGCCATATCATAATGAAGACAAAGGGGTCCCAAACTCCCTACATAAAAAATAGACGCGCGGGTATGACCAGTAAATAAAAAGGGAGGAATGACCAACGACAAGAAAAAGGAAAATAAATTAGTAGAATATAACCTCACGCGAAGTAGAAAGAGTAAACCCTATATCAAGGACTTCAAAGTCAACATGAATAATACGAGGTTTATTGGTAGGTAAAACTCCTTTCATTATTCCACGAAACACCAATATTAATAAAATTTACAATATTATGATAATACAGTTTTCACATAAATTAATATGTTGGACGTGCTAGTGATTTTGGTGTCCTTGAGGAGCACACTGATCTTATTGAACTAGTAAATTATTAAAAAAGAGATACTTACATACTATAGATTATAGAATACAGAATTGGCGTTTTGTCGCACTTGTCCGTTTAAGATGGCCGAGACAAAAAAATAATTGAGACTCGACATTGAAGGGAGGCATCGAAAGTTTACTTAAGGACCTCCGCATACGACAGCCGGCCGGTGCAAAGCAACGCAATGTTCCATAAACGGCCCGGCGGTGGGTTAAGGGTAACATGTACCATTTAAAAAAAAAGATTTTTTTCGGTTAGGTACATGTTCAAACACGCGCGTTAACATTATCTTACTCCCTACTTCATTTATCATTTGTCAGGGTTCGAAATGGATTGGAACGCACCGGAGCGCCGTTCCGGTTCGTAACATCCCCAAAATTATCGCTCCGTCTCGTGGAAATATTAATTTGACCGTCTGAGCGACATATGCTATATAATAAAAAAAATCTAACACACTTATTTTTTAAATACATATACAATTAGATAATAATATATAGATATTTTTGTAAAATTATCGAGCGATCCGGTTCATAAAATTTTACATTTCGAGCGCTGTCATTTGTCAATTTATGGTTACGGCCGTATGTTGTAGCTTAACCACTGGGAAATGCTAATAGAAATGGCGTATTTCAAAAAAATACTACCTTATTCTTAGGTCAATAAATTATTATAAAGCAAACATTATTCGTAGGATGTTTAACACATTTGAATGATCAAAGACATAGCTTATAATCAGTACCTTTAAAATTATCTTCAAATGTGTTAATCGTGCCCATTTTTGAATAATAAAATGCCTAATTCTTGTCAAATTTGGGATCAAAAAGATTATAAAATATATTTTTTTATCGTAAATATGTCACTATATAATGTTAACATTAATTTCGCTAATGGTTTTGTAAATGCGTTTAAAAATTAGTAAATTTAAAAAATCTTAACACCACTGCACATGGATGTACTGAAATATGACTATATTCTAAACATTAGAGCGAGAGGTTTAAAAAAATACTATTTTATCTAATAAAAATACTTTATGCAGTCATAAAATGTTTAAAATAAATTTAAAGGATGGCTTCAAAATTATATAAATAGATTATCTACAACGTTTAAGGAATGTCCAGGGTTATGCTCTGAAAATACCATAAAATCTCCATTTTGACCTACACTGAGCATGTGGGCCGTTAACTACCAGGTTGCGACGGACAGTGATCCGTTCTAGAGCATTCTGTACCGTATTTAATGCCAGCGCTCCATTGGCAAGCCAAAAGTCAAAAGCCAAAAGACAAAAGTTACGATTATCGTAATGTCTTCCGATAATGCTATAATTTTGTGTTATTATTTAGATAAACTTGCATAAAATAATATAACAGAGAAAAGAACACAAGTTTTACGTTTTTTTTATGAATGTCATAAATACAAATAAAAGTAATTGATAAATCTCTCATCTTCTAATGAGTAAATTAACAAATTAATCAATGAAAATGCTTAAAACAATTACAGATTTTTTCGGTCCGAATGATTGCATATGAATGTCAAATCGATTTTGCATAGTGATCGACGGACGAAGTCTAGCAATTCGGAGAGTAAAATATCAAACATGTTTGAAATCCAACGAGCAGGTGTGGTTCGACGGCCGCTCACTCGACAGATGTTTGAAGCCGCAAAGAATAAGTACGAAATTGCGATGGCGGAAGCGAAATTAGAAAGCTGGAAAAGCCATTGCTCGGCTTAGGGAAAAGATAATGTATGGTATAGTCTTCAGAGAATGCTCAAAAGTAAGGCGTTCAAACTGCCTGAAACTCTGACAATCAACGGTCGCATGACCTCTTTAGCTCTCGAATCTGCAGAGGCTCTTCTTGCGTATTTTTTTCCAGACGACAATATTGCAAACGAAACGGAGCAACAGACATTGTTCCGAAATGCCGCCTCGATTCCTTCAAAGGAAGATGACGACGAGAACTTCACTCTCGAGGAGGTCGAAAGAACAATGAGGCTGTTCAATTCAGCTAAAGCTCCGGGACACGACAGCTTCACGGCGGATATCTGTCTCAATTCATTCTTAACTGTTCCTAGCATAGTTGTCGCTCTTTTATTATAATGCTTGTTTGCGAATTGGTCATTTTCCAAAAACCTGGAAGGTAGCTAGAGTGGTGGTCATTCCCAAACCGGGAAAGGACGATTACGCTAACGTCTCGTCATATCGGCCCATCGAATTGCTGCCCGTGTTCGGCAAAGTACTCGAAAAATTATTTATTAATCGAGTTTCCTGGAACCTTCGGACTAAACACCTGCTCAGCGAATACCAGTACGGTTTCAACCCTCAAAAGAGTACTGAAGACACGCTTCATGCAGCAATTGATCGAATCAGGGGGGCTAACCGCGATAGTCAGCTCGTAGTGGCGGTATCTCTAGATATCTAAGTTGCGTTTGACAACGCACGGTGGCCATATCTTCATCAGTTAAAATGTAAAAAATTGTCCCGCTAACATTTTCAGGCTCATCAAAAACTATCTATCCGACCGAGAAGTCTTCGTCGAATATGCTGGAGCATCTGCTACCAAAGAGACATCAAAGGGATGCATACAGGGTTCGTTTTGCGGCCCTATCCTGTGGGACATAGTTCTCGACAATCTTCTCTCTATGCCGTTTCCTGAAGGTGTATTGCTAATTGTGGAATCCAAAGAACTTGGTTCTCTAGAAACCATGACTAACAGCGTGTTGGAGAGCGTCGAGGCCTGGGGAAGGAAGGTCAAACTGTCTTTCTCCGCGGGGAAAACGAATGCCTTGTTCTTTACTAGGAGGTCTCTCCGCCTCTCCACCTTCGCTGGTGATGAATGGGCAACCTCTATCTTTTTCTAGGGATTTTAAGCTTTTAGGGGTAGTAATCGATGACAAACTAAATTGGTCGAAGGACGCGGACAGCATCTGCAAAAGAGCAGCGGTGACTTCGCTCAAACTAGCAAGAATGGCCAAACCCACATGGGTTGTATCTTCTGAAGCTCTTCGAATTCTCTACACTTGTGCTATTGAGCCTATGATCACGTATGCGGCCAGCATAATATGGTATGAAGCTCCCAAACGGAAAAACATAGCAAAAAAACTCAATAAGGTTCAGCGAGCACTAGCGATACGAATATGCAGAGCTTACCGCACGGCTTCGCTAAATTCAACGAAAGATCTAGCAGGACTTATGCCTCTAGATTTACGTTTAAAACAAATCGCTCTCACTTACAGAGAAGGACAAAGAGGGCCTTGCAGGTTTTCTGCCAGACGATAGGCTTTACGAAAAACCGGTGGACTATAGAAGGCTGCCACACCCGGCTAAACTATTTTCTGAAGTGGTTTCTTATCCTGCAACGTTGGAAAGCAACGAATGCAATAACATGCCGATTTTCACGGATGGGAGCAAAATTGACGGCGGTACTGGTGCAGGGTTTGTGGCATACATTAATGGCGGTGAGATAGCGGATCGTAAGTACCGCCTTGCCAGCTATTGTACGGTAATACAGGCCGAATTCTATGCCATCCAATGCGCTCTGGAGTCGGCAGGCTCAGATCCAATCCAATGAAAGCTCATCAAAAACCATGGTATTTGTATTTATTCGGACTCCAAAAGCTCAATCCAAGCGATTGTAGATCCTTTGTCTACTAATCCGATTATCTTTTCTATTCACAGCAAGTCCGCAATACTGAGACGGCGCCACCCCGAGGTGCACTTCAAGTGGATAAGGGGACACACCGGGATAGAAGGAAATGAAAGAGCCGACAAATTGGCTCGGCATGGTGCCTCTAAATCCAAGACCGCGATAACTTATGACAAATTTCCTCTGAGCTACGCGAAAATTACAATTTCAGATATGGTTACAAACGAATGGAACTCACGATACCTAAACTCTCCGACAGGGGAGTTGACCCGAAAGTTTTTACCTTCAATTTCGGCAGCACGAGACGTCAGGGTGCATAAGGGGATGTGTTTTGAGATGACTCAGATTCTTACAGGTCACGGAGTCATGTGAGAATACCTGCACCGGTTTAAAATAACATCTGATGGAAAGTGTCCATGCGACGACGGAAGCGACCAGGATGTCCTACATTTACTCCTAGATTGTCAAATCTTTAGCAAGGAGCGGCACAACCTGAACTTTTTATTACAGATGGCAGATGCGGACATTCGAGACCTTCCGGGGACCATAGCAAACGACGCCGGAAGAGATGCACTTTTTAATTTCTGTATTGATGTAATAAAAAGAATAGAAATAATAAATAGTGACATGTAATGATGATTCATGCCTTTCAGATCCAGTGACTGCAGTCATATAAGATAGGATAAGTATATGCTCAGAATATCAGTCCTATGCGACATTTCTTTTACTACGGGAAAAACTTGGCTACAAATCGCAGTCCTCAGTTCCCAATGAATACGACAAAATATTCACCAGAATCACCACCGCCTTGCGCTACAAAGAATTTTCCAGGGTGTTTGCAAGGCTGTTTCATAGGCCCTGGCCGAATTCAAATTAGCAATACCCGATGCGGGTAGAAGAATAGTTTTCAATAAGGCATATTCTCTCAGCCGGCACAATTTTTATTTGATTAGCATCAAGTAGAGTAGTTTGCGTGCCAAAGCTCTTAAAGAAACCTCGATAGTAAATGCGAGGTATCCATAAAGGTATCTAGAAAAAAAGTGGCATGGGCTAGATCAGTGGTTTCCAAACTTTATGTTACTACGCCTCCCTTTTAAAAAATCTAATCTTGGCGCCTGCCCCCCCTTTATTTCATTATTATTTAATGAAATTAAAATTTAACGAAAAGACACCTTTTTAAATAGTCAACAATGTACTAATACATAAATGGAAAAAAATATATTAAAATAAACAATTTTACTACTTATATTATATTCATTTTTAAAATAATTTGTTTTTCATGCAATGAATGTGCTTATTTATTAGCAGAATCAATTTCAATAGTAGTCAATCCAAATTCATCATCGTTCATTGACAAATGAATTCTATCATGGGCCCCACATCCTGAAGCGGGCACCCAGACCAAAATCTTTGGCGGACCCACCTACCTATTGCTGAGGTTAAGGGCAGTGTGGTGCTCTAATGTAGTGTTTCCTAAATTATACACGGGAGTTATCATTTAAGTATAACAATCATCAAATAGGTATCACGTCAACGTAACGCACAACCACATATTTAAAATATTTAATAGCCTTGAAACAAAGCAGCGCCTTTTACTTTTTTTACTATTAATAAAATAATGTGAAAAGTGCATTAGCAAACTAACCAAGACTACACTCAGTAAATAGATTTTTGTTTGCTTCAATATATCTGGCGCAGAAATCATTTAAAAGTGGAAACATGGCGAACTTATTTTTTTTTGTAATTGTGATTTCCAAAGCTCCGATTTTTTTATGAATGCCTTCACTTTGTCTTTTTAAATCAGTGAATGCATTAGTGGTCCTTACATTGATTTATTCACTCATTTTTTTTTTAATTTCAACCAAATAGACAAGTTTAACAACAAAATTATCGTTCCTTAACAAGTTTGCCTCAAATTTCAACATTATGATTTGACCCTTTTATTTATTTTTTCACGAGATAGCCAGCGCGCTTCACAATAGTATTGAAGTGAGGTATTATAAAATTAGTCGCCATATTTTCAGACAGGTTTGCAAACAACCTTTTATAGGACTGTTTTTTTATGTAGTTTATAACTAGCGGCCGTTTGATAAACTATGCATTTGCAAACTGCAAACATGTGGCTATATTAATTGTGTTAAAATTTTCGCGCCTCCCTTTGGAACACTCCACGCCTCCCAGTTTGGAAATGGCTGGGTTAGATTATAGAAGTGACGTTACCCCGGTCCTGGTAAAACCACAAGGGCGTTATATTCTCAACCGGCCCAGCCCTTAGACCAGGTTGAGAACCCCTGCTTTAGGCTAGCTCAGCGTAAGATAGGAGGGGGTAGTCAAATAAAAGTTCTTATCGACACTTGCGAACACACCACAACAATATTGGTATATATTGATTTGAAATCGCCACCTAATAATAGGATGACGTCAGAATCCTTTAGATACTTTATTTATTTTAATCCAAATTCGTTCCGCACCCACGTGAGCGAAACTTTAGAAAACAGCTGATAGCTGTCATTCGGTTTATATTATACCGAATTGTGTTTCCGAGATAAAGATCGCGGATTTATTTTAAACTAAAAATCTTCAGTAGTATTGTTTTAATTATTTATTAAATTATTTCTTCATAAATAAATTTATTATAATTAATGTTTATTAAACGTCTTACCACTATATTTTATTTCTAAATAATTAACTATATTTATTATCGTATAAAACTATCTGTATTTAATTTTATATTTATTTTTATTTATAGGTATGGCTGCACACTTATTATATTATCGAGGCACCGACTATAAAGGTTGGGAAACCATGTTCCTTTTACGTTTATATTCGCAAGTACTTGATACTAAGTACTTAGTGACGTATTCACTTACGAGTGAATAATTTCCCGCCGCTGCGTTTATATCAACGACGCAGATTGTGATGACGTAGGTCGCTATGACAAGCTACATGTACTTCGCGAGAAAAGCTCCCGATGGAGTTTTCAAAATAACGCGAATATCTGTCAAATCTCCGAGAGGAGCTGCGCAGGTTAGAGAACTTATCTCTAGAAGTGAGGGCCAAAGACTGAATTTGTATGGAAAAACACGGACTTTTATACCCGTCAGACGGAACTTCCCGAAAAACTGACGTCAGGGATTCGAAAAACCCCCTCCCTAATCTTAGGTTTTCATTAATTATCTGAAGAACCGTTAATAATTCTGATTAAGAAATTATGTAAGCTCGTAGGGGTTCTGATACTTGCCATCATAATATAGATTTTAATAACTTAAAGTTTAGAAAAAGGTGAGGAAAAGCCGTACATGACTTTTCGGAGCGTGCTTACACGCGAAAAGTGGACCAATAAGGTTGTTTTTGCCTCCTTCCATCAGACCAGGAGTAAAACCCTCGGACCAATTACGGAAAAGCGGTTTATTTTCCTGCTTTCCCGGAATATTACGAGTGTCTAATTAAGTCAAAAACAAGCGGCCTACAGGTATTCACAGGTAGGGAAAATTTCATAATCATCGCAAATCCCTTCTGGTACTTTTAACGCAGATCAGGTAAATATTTTCTGATTAGAATATCAGGATAACAATAATATAAAAAGACAGATCGTCGGTTTAAAACGGTGCATAATATTAGCATATACAAATATTTCGTGTCGGAATCGACCGCGCCAATATTTTACGATTGTGAGAATGAATCGAAATTTAATCTTGCGTCGCTTTTTATAGTCAGTACCTTCCGTGTCATTTTCGCTCCTTCAAGGAGGAAGCATGACTTTAATTTATACGAATACATTTATGAGGCACTATAAGGTCAAGATAAAAATTCAGATCTAAATAATATTCCCACGACAAGTACGGGTTTTCGAGGTTCAAAGATCACCTGTTTTAGGGCATCTTTTTACAAATTAAGAACGAAATGTAAGGCTTAGTTGACAGATCTAAGAAATAATTTTTATTTGTAAATTAAGCCTCAAGACTTACATTATTAGATTCGCAATTTTCGTAATTTTCTTATCTACTTTTTTACATAAGTACGTACTAAATTCATACGTACTTTATTACGATCAATAATACTAATCTATCATTTACATTTGGTGTGTACGGCCGATACTAGCCGAGACGAGACGAGCCGATACTAGCCGAGACGATCTAATGATAATATCTTATCATTAGATTTTAATTACAACATTATTTGATATCATCTCCTATATATTATTATCCTACAGCTTTTCCGGATTTTGGCGAGCGATAGTGTGCCTTATTCGTCATGTCCGATGGGTTCAAAAAAATAATCGGTTCTCGGATCGTTTAAAATGGGTTTTTCATAGTTGACACCCGCATAATTGGTTACCATTTGAATTCGGTGATTTTTGTTCATTTCCCAATACATTTTCGAACGACAGGCGACTTTATTGACAACTGATTATGTCGGGAATTTATTTTTTCACAATGTTTGCAACACTCAAACCAACTCACCAAAGATGGCCGCTTTAAATTTAAAATGCGTTTTAACCGATATATACAATCAATTTTCACAAAATAATCATAATATGATTAACCGATAAACATATTAGAACTGATTTATCTATATTTTTATGAATTGAGTTCTTTGTTTTAAGTTAAGTTTCTACACCTCTGACGGAAAGAAAGTCTTTTGACACTATGTATTTACACGTTATGTATACTAAACTACATTATTTGAATTTACTCACCACATATTTACTTATTAGATGCATTCGAGTGGCTATAATTCAAATCGAGCACAATTTTATAAAACTCAACACAGTCACAAAAAAAACACTTTTAAAAACTACCATCCGACATCATTACCAAGTTGTAGCTGAGATTATTTACGTCTTATAATGTCTTATTAAAGATGTACAGCACTATATAATAACTCACATTTATAGCAAGTACCCATAGATAACTTAATTATTCAAATAAACAATAACATTTATAGGAATTCCAATGAAAACTATTTATTTCGTTTCAACGCGGGCGCACGTATTGATGTTTTAACGATTACCAAGGAAAAATATTTCAAAAATTGATCTTCTACTTTTTTTTGAATGAATTTTTTTTGAACCAGTGAAACTTATATATATTCAATTAAAATAATAAAATATTTAAAAGGTATTCACAATAATTAGTGTTATAATATACATATTATTTAAATCATCATCAACCAGGATCAATCCACTGCTGGATGAAGGGTTCCGCAACCTGATTCTACTACTAGCGTTAAACAAATTTGTGATATTATGCCTATTTCTATCATCGTTATCAACATCGACCTGAACCAATCCACTACTGGACAAAGGTTTCCCTAGCCTGATTCTACTCCATTATGTCATTTGAATTGTTGTATTTATCAAAATTGGTGGCATTATATTTATCTACATATTCATATCGTTATCATCATCATCATCAACTAGGATCAATCCACTGCTGGATGAAGGGTTCCGCAACTTGATTATACTACTAGCGGTTAAACAAATTTGTGATATTATGCCTATTTCTATCATCGTTATCAACATTGACCTGAACTAATCCACTGCTGGATAAAGGCCTCAGTAGCCTGATTCTATTCCGTTCTGTCATTTGAATTGCTGTATTTATCAAAATCTGTAATATAATTTTTTTCTACATATTCATATCGTTATCATCATCATCATTAACCAGGATCAATCCACTGCTGGATGAAGGGTTCCGCCACCTGATTCTACTACTAGTGGTTAAACGAATTTGTGATATTATACCTATTTCGATCATCCTTATCAACATCGACGTTAACCAATCCACTGCTGGATAAAGGCCTATCTAGCCTGATTCTATTCTTTTCTGTGATTGGAATTGTTGTATTTATCAAAATCGGTGATATTATATTTATCTACATATTCATATCGTCGTCATCGTCATTATCGACCTGAACCAATCCACTGCTGGACAAAGGCCTCCCTAGCCTGATTCTACTCCTTTATGTCATTTGAATTACTGTATTTATCAAAATCGGTGCCATTATATTTATCTACATATTCATATCGTTATCATCATCATCATCAACCAGGATCAATCCACTGCTGGATGAAGGGTTCCGCAACCTGATTCTACTACTAGCGGTTAAACGAATTTGTGATATTATACCTATTTCTATCAACCTTATCAACATCGACCTGAACTAATCCACTGCTGGATAAAGGCCTCCCTAGCCTGATTCTACTCCGTTCTGTCATTTGAATTGCTGTATTTATCAAAATCTGTAATATAATGTTTTTCTACATATTCATATCGTTATCAGCATCGTCATAAACCAGTATCAATCCACTGCTGGATGAAGGGTTCCGCCACCTGATTCTACTACTAGCAGTTAAACGAATTTGTGATATTATACCCATTTCTATCATCCTTATCATCATCGACCTGAACCAATCCACTGCTGGACAAAGGCCTCCCTAGCCTGATTCTACTCCTTTATGTCATTTGAATTGCTGTATTTATCAAAATTGGTGGCATTATATTTATCTACATATTCATATCGTTATCATCATCATCATCATCAACTAGGATCAATCCACTGCTGGATGAAGGGTTCCGCAACCTGATTCTACTACTAGCGGTTAAACGAATTTGTGATATTACACCTATTTCTATCATCCTTATCAACATTGACCTGAACTAATCCACTGCTGGATAAAGGCCTCAGTAGCCTGATTCTATTCCGTTCTGTCATTTGAATTGCTGTATTTATCAAAATCTGTAATATAATTTTTTTCTACATATTCATATCGTTATCAGCATCATCATTAACCAGCATCAATTCACTGCTGGATGAAGGGTTCCGCCACCTGATTCTACTACTAGCAGTTAAACGAATTTTTGATATTATACCCATTTCTATCATCCTTATCATCATCGACCTGAACCAATCCACTGCTGGACAATGGCCTCCCTAGCCTGATTCTACTCCATTATGTCATTTGAATTGCTGTATTTATCAAAATCAGTGGCATTATATTTATCTACATATTCATATCGTTATCATCATCATCATCAACTAGGATCAATCCACTGCTGGATGAAGGGTTCCGCAACCTGATTCTACTACTAGCGGTTAAACGAATTTGTGATATTACACCTATTTCTATCACCCTTATCAACATCGACCTGAACTAATCCACTGCTGGATAAAGGCCTCCCTAGCCTGATTCTACTCCTTTATGTCATTTGAATTGCTGTATTTATCAAAATCTGTAATATTATGTTTTTCTACATAATTATATCGTTATCATCATCATCATTAACCAGGATCAATCCACTGCTGTATGAAGGTTTCCGCCAACTGATTCTACTACTAGCGGTTAAACGAATTTGTGATATTATACCCATTTCTATCATCCTTATCAACATCGACGTTAACCAATCCACTGCTGGATAAAGGCCTCCCTAGCCTGATTCTACTCCTTTCTGTCATTTAAATTGCTGTATTTATCAAAATCGGTGATATTATATCTATCTACATATTCATATCGTTATCATCATCATCAACTAGGATCAAATCCACTGCTGGATGAAGGGTTCCGCAACCTGATTCTACTACTAGCGGTTTAACGAATTTGTGATATTATACCTATTTCTATAATCCTTATCAACATCGACATGAACCAATCCACTCCTGGATAAAGGCCTCCTTAGCCTGATTCTATTCCTTTCTGTCATTTGAATTGCCATATTTATCATTGACATTATTATCCACCTATCTATATATAATGCCATTATTATTACGAGCCTCAATAAATCCACTGCTGGATGAAGGCCTCTCTACGTTGATTGTATTCTCGACAGTATTGAATTTCTATATTTATTAAAAATGCTAATGTTATTTATCTACATATTCATATCGTCATCACAATCATTATCATCATCAACCAGGATCAATCCACTGCTGGGTAAAGGGTTCCGCAACCTGATTCTACTACTAGCGGTTAAACGATTGCTATATTTATCAAAATTGTTGATATTGTGTTTACCCATTCATAATATCGTCATTATCATCATCAACCAAGATCAATCCACTGCTGGATGAAGGTTATCCCAACCTAATTCTACTCTACTTGGTCATATAAATTGCTATATTTTTAAAATTTGTGATTTTATATACCTACCCATTTATATCGTCATTACTTATCGTCATCAACCTGTATCAATCCACTGCTGGATGAAGGCCTCTTTAAGCTGATTCCACATGTTTAGGTCTTATAAATTCCTATTTTTATCAGAATTGTTCTATTCCTCTCAGATATAATATGTATTGCTTCATTATTTATCGACATTTGTCTCGATATGAATGTCCCGCACCGGGAAACTATATTGTTTAAGGTTAATTTTTAATTCAAATTTTGATTTTACAATATTATTCTGTGGCTGCAAGTATTTATTTTTTATAGAAAATGAAACAAAATAATGTTTAAATTTATTTTGTACACTGCTAACCTTATTCTATTATCTCAATGGCAGCCGAAGGAGATTATTGCCACGTTATATTGGATCGTTTAATTTTTTATTTATTTAACAGATTTAATACTGGCAGCGACCACCGAATGGTAAGGTGTAAAGTACGATTTAACATCAAACGTGAGAGATCCAAACTGATGCAGAAGCCCAGAGTCTGCAGAGGTTTGAGAAGCAGAGTCGAATTCCAACAAGAGCTGGAGAACAGGCTAGCGGCTTTCCAGGCTAAAAATGACCCCATCTCCCTACAAAACACCGAAACAATAACAAAAATCATTATAGAATCTTCGGAAGAGACAGTTGCTGCTGTGGTTGAACGAGTAAGCAAACTTTCAAAGGAAACGTTGGATCTTATGAAGCTGCGTAGGAGTACGAAAAGCGAGCAACAAATTGCAAATGATCTCGAGTACTCCACGCTGTGCAAAATTCTACGTAAAAACGTACGAGATGATCTTCGTAAGTTCAATATGAACCTTGTAGAATCAATTGTTGCGTCAGGAAGGAGCTTACATAAGAACAAGCAGCATCTGTCAATAGGGAGACGGCAGATCACGACACTAAAAGCGCGAGATGGAAGTATCGTGCGTAACTGGGATCATCTACTGGACACTGTTGTAGAGTTTTACAGCGTTCTATACAAAGATGACACTGACATCAATTCAGATCTTCCGGTGAACGGAGAATATGGAGATCCTCTTCCCGAGGTTACTACCACAGAGGTGGAATATGCTATAATGTGCATGAAGAGTGGAAAAGCCCCGGGAGAAGATGGGCTGACTATCGATGTTCTCAAACGGGCCGGGAGGACGGTGAGCGAAGTGCTCGCACGTCTGTTCACGTCTTGTCTGCACGAAGAGAACATCCCAGAGTCATGGAAAAATGCCTCCATTATTATTCTCCATAAGAAAGGAGACACTGAAGATCTGAAAAACTATCGACCAATTAGTCTACTGCCAATTCTGTATAAGGTTTTCACGAAAATACTCTCAAACCGTCTCGAAACAATTCTAGACGAGAACCAAACAAGAGAGCAAGCCGGATTCAGAAGAGGCTACAGTACTATGGATCATATACAGGTCGTCAGAGAAATCATAGAGCGCTACCAGGAATACAAACTGCCATTATATCTTGGTTTTATAGACTATGAAAAGGCGTTTGATTCCATCAAAAATTCTCAATTATAGACGCCCTTAGCAACCAAGGAATTTCCAGACGCTACATAAACATATTAAACAGTATATACAGTAATGCCACAGCATGCGTGAAAATCCACAAACGGTCGTGTAAATTCCCCATTAACAAAGGTGTCCGGCAAGGTGATACCATTTCACCTAAACTATTCACCGCTACTCTTGAGGACTTATTTAGGAAACTTTATAGGGAGGAAAAATGTGTTCCAATTAACGGAGAGCACCTCAGTCACCTGCGCTTTGCAGATGATATTGTTATACTCTCACAAGACCCGAAAGACCTCCAAGGTAGAATGCAAGAACTCGCGGATGTCAGTCAAACGGTCGGTCTAAAGATTAATGTCTCAAAGACAAAAGTGATGAGGAACTGTTTTTCGGACCCTGCAATTATCTGTATTTCTGGCACCCAACTCGAGCAAGTCAGCAGCTACATCTATCTCGGACAGCAGCTGGTGTCCATAGACGGAAGCATGCACGATGAAATTGCTCGAAGAACAAAGCTGGGATGG
Organism: Rhyacophila brunnea; assembly: GCF_057557595.1. Taxonomy (NCBI): domain Eukaryota; kingdom Metazoa; phylum Arthropoda; class Insecta; order Trichoptera; family Rhyacophilidae; genus Rhyacophila; species Rhyacophila brunnea. The sequence goes on from NW_028233350.1 coordinate 24,673,756, forward strand.
AGTGCTTTCGGACGTATGAATAGTATCTTCAAGAGTGACCTACCATTATGTCTTAAGCGTAGGGTGTTCAACCAATGTGTGCTACCCGTGCTCACGTATGGCTGCGAGACGTGGACCCTCATTACGAGAGATGTCCAAAAGCTAAGAGTCACACAGCGAGGCATGGAGAGGTGCATGTTGGGCATCACACGAAAGGACCGTAAGAGAAACGAATGGGTTAGGAAGCAGACAAGAGTACGCGATGTAATAGACGTTGCCAAACAGCTGAAATGGAGATGGGCGGGGCACATTCCTCGCCGAAAAGACGGCCGCTGGACAAATGCCGTCATCCAATGCTATCCAAGGGGTACGAAACGGCCACAGGGTCGCCCCAAAAGCCGCTGGATTGACGAACTGGTAAAGTTCGGCGGAAATACGTGGCAGCGAATGACACAGGACTGAGAGAGTTGGAGAAAGCTTGGGGAGGCCTTCATCCAGCAGTGGATTGACCCCGGCTGATGATGATGAATATTGGATCGTTATTTATGATAATCACATAATATATTGCTTTATATTCGAATGATATAGATGTATAATTATTTATCATATTTAACTGCACATATATTGTATTAAAATTAAAATGTCAGTGGTAGCAATCGGCGATTGCCAGCTGTTCTGCTAGGCATAGCAGCCTAAGGCGGTGTTAGACGATATTGTGAAGGGCAGACTCCTGAGTAGACTACGCATATGAGTCCACATTTATATTGGCAATGACGATTTGCAAATCGTAAAAATGACAAATCAGCGAAATGTCAAACTGTCTGACGTGAATAAAGAACCCATCCCGAAGGGAAAACTATGGCGCCATCTATGCATACTTCACAATTATATTAAAATCCAACATCGCCAAGCCGTCTGCAAGACCTAGCGGGACAGACTAGCGACCGGCAGCTGGCTCAGTTAGTATTATTTAATTATTCAAGATATGAATTATTTTCGTTCAGATGAGCGTCTCGCTCTATCGTACGGGTACATTTATTAAAGAGATCTCTCTTTCTTTCTTACAGCTCTTACGTCAGATAAGATCGCGAGCGAAATTTCAAATTTTTACGTAAGCAAAATTTGATTCTATATAATACAAAAAAGATTAGTTATAAATTAACTTTAGTTTACAGCGTTTAGCTAATGATATCGCATAAGTCGTTTACATGTTATTGTTTATTTTTAACCTTAAATTCTAGACCATTTAATTACTTACATTTTGACCATTTGGTCTGCAAGAAATCATCCATAGTTCACTCTGAGTGGCTGTAAGTCGCTCAGAATGAATTATGGGACTTTTCACATGTTTCTTTTAGCTTTGTCTCGAGGTAGGCCGCGTAATTCAATATGGAATCGACATCCGCGATCGTACCAAAATAGTTGTGATCGCTGAAGGCGCGCATTTTTTGGTCGTGTCAGAAGTCTAGAGCAGCGTTTTTCAATCTTTAGTTATTAGTTAATGACACATTTTTAAAGTAGTTAAGATTTCACGACACGCCAAAATTGTTAAATTATAGTTTTAGTTACCTATTATAGTTTTCAAAAAAATGCCTCACTGGTTGGAAAAAAATGCTCTAATAGTAACGATTAATGAAAGTTTACAATGCTAAAAGCCTTCTTTAAAAAGTTGATGAGTATCCTGATTTAGATAATGGTAATATTATGTCAGTCGACCATCAATAAAATTCTAGGCTAAAATCAAATTATTTTGCAATTATAATGAATACTTGGTTTTTTTGTTGCAAAATTTAGATTTTTTAGAAAAAAGTCTTTTATATTTTCCTACTTTAAAAAAGTTTATCAATACTATAATACTAAATTAATGTAGGCAAAAACTCACACACAAATTTAATGATTTATAAAAATACTCACTCATATTTAAATATAATATTAGGCCTTTATTACAACAATAATTCCGATCCCTCCTTAGATGCATAAATTTCAACTCCTGACTCCTCTGTTTTGGCAGAGCTTCAGTACACGGGTATTTATAGAGGACACTTCATTTATTTCATTAAAAAAGCTATATGACAGTAGACGAAGTCAAGATTATTTTTTATTTTCTAAACTTTTTATTTAAGCACCGAGGTGTACGGTTGCTACACCAGTCCCGTGTAGCTTTGTTTCGGGACAAGGCAGTGTGGCACTAAAATCTTTTAATTCTGACACGTTTATAGCATCGTGGAAGGCGGTCGTGCACAAATCGCGGCTACATATACACGACTGGTGGAGATGGGGTAACTCAAATAATGCCCATGACCTTGTGGCCATCCTGATATTAATATTTTTTTAAGATGGCGTAGGTATATGAGTGTAGTTCACAGGGCGTCTATTTTTCAATATACTAGAAAGGAACCCTCGCGCTATTTTGTTGATATTTGCTTAATTTTATTCTTGTTCCACACACTCACCTAAAAAGAAGATTGTATATTATTATCCTCATCATTTTTTGTAGGCGCAGAGGTAAAAAAGTAGGAATACCTACTTGTTGGCCATTTGCACAATTCTGTTTAAGTGGTAGGAACCATCGGTCAAAATGAAAAAAATACGAACCGGAACGTTCGATATTTTTCAGTAGGTAGTAAGCACATATCAATATATTTATTGAATTTTATGTAAGTACCTACTTACTTAGAATTATATAAAAACAAGTGTGTTAGATATTTTTTATATGGTGCTCCGAAGATTAAATCGATTAACTGTATTTAAACGCGAGGGATGCATAATGTTATTAGAGCTGCAGCATTATTAGTGAAAATTTTTAATAATTCATGAGTCGGAACTGAACATTAAATTTTTTCAGGAGACGGAGCGATAATCTCGGAGAGTTCATGATCCAGATCTGCGCTCCGGCGTGGTCTACTCCATTTATAACTAAGTTGTGTGTAGATTTTATTAATTAAAAACAAACATCTGCATTTTTCTGTCGGCAAACTGTAATTCAGAACATACCTACCGCCATATCAGTAGCGCACGATGTTTGCGTCTACGCGAAGTGGGTGAAGTGGTGCAGTGCAAAACGAAAGTCCCGGAGCGCTGATTAATTTTCCTGATATCCGATGACAATTTGAACACAAAGACAGAACCAGTCTAAAGAAAACGAAACCATAAGAAACATTTGGTAATTAAATCATATGCAGTATAAAGAGTTTTAGAAGAACGTCAGTCAGAAATTTGCCATACATAGTCAATGAATCGACGCAAAATATGAAATGTAAATGAGATCAACGTGAAGCTATAAATTAGACCATATTGATTTTTAGGCATTTTATAGGCATAAAATAGGCATTTTTTTGTATATTGTAGATTTTTTTCACATTTAAAATAAACGAGTTTCACAAGAAGAAAAGTGTCGAATCGATTGGATTTATATTAAGTATGTGGTTGCATGTTTTAGTGGACTGTAATTTTTGTATGATTATCATGGTGGATGTGGATGCTGGGGGGTGGTTATAACGGAGTAGTACAGGCATTAACCTTATAGATGTTATCTGTGAAAACTGGTTTCCAGTGCATGCCCTCGCGTCCTAGTAGGCACTCGTACGGTACTTGGGTTTATATGATAAATGAAGAGACACATTGTGTTGGTAACACGGCTTGACAGGTGGTTTGATTTACCGAGCTTGCATGGTAACTCTAATAGAATTATTGTTCCCACGACGGTTATACTGTACACGCTCGTGGTCTGCACTTGACTTTTTCAGTCACTATGTATGCGCTTTGAATTACTCCATACTGTAATAAGCCTAGACGCTCTCGTTATCTTGACGTAGCTCAGGTAGCTCGTTATTTATTAAAAACGTTCGACCGATGACTCGTACCTGTGTTCTGCCTGGAGTTATTTTGATTATAGGTGGGAGTAAAATATTGGGATGAAGGCGACCTTAATTGGTTCAACCAGTATGTATTTATACCTAAATATTGCGAGTAAAATATGTTAGGAAACGTTCCGTTTAAAAGAAAAAGTCGCTGAGTACCTACCATCTTCACCATACTCATGGATGCGGGATAATGGATGTATTTCGATTATATATTATTAAAGAAAAGATTCATGCATTAGAAATACTTTTTGCCTCTCCGCCTTTTTGAGGGTGGCAGGCAATCACATGAAGTGAGCCGCGGGCGGTGAGTGGATAAAAGCTCGCGGCGGACGATATGCTAATATATCCATTTGAATCACTTAACCAAATATTTAAATAGCTTTCCAAGTTCCAATTCGCACAGAGATGATTTCTATCGTACACCGTGGCAGCGAATTATATAATACATTGCGATTGTCCTTGCATTGGTAACTTCATCTGTACCCGATAATCATCACCTACCCACTTAGATGATAACCAAAGCTAATTTTAATAATATTGGCAACGATATAACTTGGAATAACTATTCTAGTAAGTATATAAGTACGTATTCATTCACCGGCTTGCATAACATGTGTGCGGATCAATAAACAACACTTTTAAAGTACATTTAATAATAATAAGGTATATTCATGAGTTTAAAAATAGGATTTACTTTAGTGCTAAAGGGATCGCCCAGGACCCGAATTGGCAGGGACTCCAATATTAATTGTATCCAAACTAAGCCCTACAGCACACGGGTGACCTTTGTCACGGTGACAGTTTCGTCGCTGTGTCAAAATACATCGCAGTATATGGAGGTGCGCGCACGAAGTGACGTGACAGAAGGGTGACTTTTTAGTTCCTCCACCTGGCGACTTTTGAGTTACGAAATTGTCACTGTGTCTGTACTTTTATATGGAGCCCGCGCACGGGCGACAAATTGTCGCTCAGCGACGCGTCCGCAGCTCAGTTCAACACACGACGCTGCGATGGGAGGACATACAAATAGCCTGGGTGTTTATGATTGTTCAAAATGACCAACAACCACCTTGTACAAAAAGCAACTAGACATGGTTATTAATAATTTAAAAAATAAATATTTTGCAGTACCTATTTGCCAACAGGATTTTTGAGTTTTATAATAATTTTTTCCAGCTTTTTTCCCCCTTGGTTTTGCACTTTATTCTGAAATATAAATAGAATTATTTGTTTTTTTTGTAGGTACCTAACTGGTATTTTATTGAATTGACCATTTTATTTTATTCATATTTAAAGCATTAACTTTGTGGCTAAACTTTTTTTACTTACTTTGTTAAGTACCGTTTATTTGTTACAAAGTGAAAATTTTTCATCTATGTACGAATTCAGTGGGTACTCACCTACTGTTACAGTTGTTTTTTTATTTGTATTTTTATAATTCGCCTTTAATATACATAAATGAAAAAATGATAGTAGGTTTCACCATTCTTTTATGTTTTGTTTAATAAAAAGACAGGATAGGTTCGGAGGTCCTCGTATAAAGTGTAAAACTTTCCCTTGAGTAGCCTCTCATTACTAATGGGATGTACCCAATAACGTCTCTTTCATGTATTTTTTCTATATCTGATTATAAGAGCACAAATCACTGCTGCGACTTCGAAATACATTGCTAGAATGAATGCGTAACGGGTGACAGTTTAGTCACCCGTGCGCGCGCTCGATTGGAAGACAGTGACAGCGACTAAACTGTCACCGTGACAAAAGTCACCCGTGCGCTCCTGGGCTAAATTAATAACCAAGAGAAATAATCTTTTTCCAAATTACTGTGATTAAAACGACCAACATTGATTTTTTCTTAAATTTTAATTCAACTTCAATGCAGAGTAGATACTCAATAGTTAATTTACCTGATACATAAAGAATTTATGTGGATAGTAAATTAGTTGGTACGCGCATTAATACTTAATCAACGTAAAACTATAATAACTTATACGAGTATAGCAAACATTTCTGCCGTAAAACCGCCAGTAAAAACAACAACATCTAACAGTAATATTTATATTTTTTTTGTATGTTTTGTGATAATTTTTGTACGGTGTTATGTATTTTTTAGACAGCCTGTATAACGCTCACTTGGGTATTAGATTTTACCTGTTATGAGTGTTCAACTAACATGTAGACGTTTTAATATATTTGCTGATAATTTTGAGACTTTACGAGTATATAACACTCTTTAGTTTTAAAACGTTAAAACTATTACACTTTTACTTATTATATCAGTGCTTGCCAGCCGGTGTGCCGCAAGATATTGTTACAAATAATGGTAACAGCGAATGGAAAAATACTAACATAATACCTATAGGTAGAATGTAGATACTAAACTTCAAACACTTTTCGGTTTTATATCGATGGATCAGGGAAGATAGAGGAACAAATAAAAATAAAACTGAGGGAAAGCTTTACTTTAAAGTAAAACCCTGCGATTTCTCTTTTTCCATTGTCCAGATTTGAGAATTAAAAGAAATATTGCATTCTGGAGATAATTTTACTGAAGAATAATGTCTCCACCGAAAACTTTCATTTTAGATAATCAGTACGTATTAAAAGCTTTCATGTGATGACAAAATTCCAAAGCTCGAATCGATATAAATAAAAAAGAGTTCAAGTTATACACATTTTTAAAATTGATACTTTTTATATAAAAAATGCATTACAACGGTGAATTAGCACAAAAATTCTCCTATAGCGTTAAAGAAAGAAGCACAAAATAATATGAATTCATTCAACGAACGCACATTTCATAACAGGTTTTTAACGGTATTTTTTTTAAATTAAAAAAAAACCTTAATATTTTTAGATATGTAGATATTGATTATCAATAAATGTATTAAACTGAGGTTTTCACATTTTGTCGCTAGAAGTATTTTAGTCTTAATGTCTAATGCGAGGACAATATTGTTATGAAAAAAATCGTTTTAAATCAACGTCAAAACTTTTTTAAGGTTTCATTCCATTTTTTTTTGTTCACAATTAAAGTCGAGAGCTTTTTAAGCTTTCAAATTTTTCCCCCTTCATTAAATTTTCCGCCCGAATTCAAAAGGTTTATTATCAAAAATATTCAATGTAGTGGTAATTTTATTTTAATTTTCGAGAACCCATCTTATTTACGTTTTCTCGAGAAATGAGAATCAACAGTTCTTCGAGCATGAATTGATATAAGCATTGCCAGGTGGCAACATTCGATCGTTAGGTAAATCAAAAAAGACGAGTAAAGTAAAAAAGACTTGTCTGCTAATGACAATTGAATAGAATATACCACTACTTTATAAGTTTGATGCGTTATCATTGACCGCTGTGCACCGTGGCTAATTGAGACGTTGAGAGGGAGGAAGTTCTACGCACAAACCGTAAATGGGTCAACAAAATACTAATAATAATATGTTGATTATTTTAATCTGCGAGTATGTATAGCGTAGGGATATATGAAATCTTTAGATACAACGTATATGTATGTGTGATGTCCTCCTTTTACTTTACACATCCCCTATGTCGAAGATATGAAAATAGTTATTATGATAGCATAATAACCTTTAAAATCCTGATAAAGAAACATCCATAATCTAGTAGTGGATATTAAGAAAACATGAATGAGTTCGTTTATAATAATCCAAAGAAAGTATTATTTTTTATGTTACCACTGACGTCACTCGTAACTCTGCGGCGGATATTATTTGTCATGCTGCTGTTTATAGCAGATCGTTGGAGCGGAGCTCGGAGCAGGAGCACGGAGCATGGTGTGTAAAACTCCCACCTCCGCTCCCGTTATGTATATGCAGCCACGTCACGCGGCCGGCTAACGTGTGCCAGATCAAAGAATGTAAGCCCTCATTTTGACCCGAGCAGAGCCGCACGGGACTGGTGATGCAACCTTGCACCGAAGTGCGAATGCATGATGTTAATTTATATGGCAACTATCAGAGTGACTTTAATTTGAAGAGTCGCAAGGGGAGTCGAGAGGAGCACGGAGCAGTGGAGCAATGGGGGTTTAAAAAACTACTTATTTTTTAACATTTTTATACATAATATGACACCTATTAAAACTTTGTACCCGGAGCGGAGTAGATTTTGGAGCAGAGCTGGAGCAAGTATTAGCTCCCGGAGCGGAGCAACTCAAAAAAAAGGTCCGCTCCAACCCTCTGGTTTATAGTGTCATTAACCTGTATTTTTGAATTATTTATTTTTATGGAAATATTGAATATGTTAAGATTATAATTATAATTTTATTTTTATTTTTATATTTCTATTTATTATTTTAATATATTGTGTAAGGATCTTCTTTTTACTCTTAGATTACTTATATATATATCTATATTGATTTCTAAATTTGTATTTAACAACGTTTTTCTTAGCTCGTATTCTTATTTGTCCGGTGGTTCTTTGTCCGGTACAAATCTTGCAATCGATTTTTAACTAACTTCCCGACTAGCTAGACATTTGAAACTTTTAGAATATATCAGAACACGATGCCAATGCATTTTTTAATACTTTTAGCCATCTTTAAGTAGAATTGAATTCATTTTTAGCTAATTCTGTTTTGTATGAAAAGTTATTTCGACACCATTATTAGTTGCTAGGGGGGTCTGGGGTCTCTGGGGTATCAATATGACATGTCAAGTACAATTTTTTTGATCGTTCATGCTTTTTGAGTCAAGTTTATATGGTACAACAGAATTTAAAAACATTGTATATAAAAAGTTCCTTTTATCTTGTAATTATTTATTACAGATTGCAATCCCGGGATAACGCATTCAGTATTTTTTTAAATCTAGAAAGTCGACAAAAATAAATGAAATAATGTACAAGATTTTTTGTACCGATATACTATGAAGCATAACACTTTTTGGATTGATGGTTCAGTTTATATGGAGTTTTGTAATTATTAATAAGCTATCTGTACTTTAATAATGGTATATTTTAGATTTCCTTTAAATTGGCATCTTTGATAGAGCGAATAAAAACTACTTATTCGATCTTGCGCGCTTAACCTTTGTTATTAAAGGTTATATTCCTCTCACCTCCCGTGTAAATGAGCACGAAAATCTTCTGTGAAGATCTTCACCAAGCAATAAATATCAACCCTCTTTTCCTTTGAACCCTTTGAGGGCTACAATAGCTTTTATGAGAGAGCCTCCCTCACTTTCTTCGTCCTTACGGAATTATTTTCGATTTCTCGAGTACTGTTTGGTAATGGCCCTCCCCAATGAAAAGTTTAATAGAGACGTTTTAAGAAATAATTATTTAAGCCGGAAAAGCGAATGTTTTTATTTGGAGTATCAACAGTATTATTGGCGCGTTAAGCCGGATTAAATACGGATTTAAAAATAAAGCAAAGGTTACAGAAAAAAATATACGATAACGTGATGTTGATACATCGGATTCTGGGTAATGAATTTTCTGTAAAAAAATGACATTATTAAAATTCTAAATATTAGCACCAATATTAGATTACGTTTAGCAATTAGCAAGAAATTTGTAAGGTTGTAGGAAAATTATTTGTCATAATATTCGTTTAATTGAATTTAATATTATTTAAAAATGAATATTCTACTAGACTTGTCAAAAACGTATCAGTTTTGGAAAATTATCACAGAATCAGTATCATATATCTATGCTGGTAGCTTTAAGAAATTTCCGTTAACATTGTTGTAGGGATAGTTTTTTTTGAGACATTATAATAATGTTTGTATAGTTTTTCATGAACAATTATGCACATATATATATAATGAAATGGAGCAATGAGTGGAATTGGCTTGTAGAATATTTATCCAGCAGTGGATTCACTCACGCTGATGACATTATATTATGTATATATTATATACTATATATGTAAATAAAAAGTTTTTAGAATTAGGTAATTATTATAGATAAGACACAAGTCGAGTAGTAAAATATTCATACTTTATTAAGCATGTATGCAGTAATACGATTTTAGCTTAATTGTAAAGAATTTATTGAAGATTCTATTATGTAAGGGTATAATTATTTAACATAAAACATTTATATTACGTGTATTGTAATAAAACGGTAGAGATTGTCTAGTCATTAGTAAAATAATTTTATTACGTTAATTCGGATAAATATATAATTAATACAGTTGTTTTATTGTATAAATGCAACCATTATGTTCATTAGCTAATTCGATTAAACGTCTGACTTAATTCGAAAGTTGGAACGCGCGCCGCCAGCTTCGACGGTAATATGGAAGTCGGGGTAGACTCCGTGTTCGTAGCGATGCTACGGCGTAGCTCGAACGACAACACTACCACTCGTTGTGGGCTTTTTTCGTTGTTCTGTCCAAGTTGGATCTGTTGTCATTTTGGGCGATGTGCGATGCTTGGATGTTTGCCTACTTACGCCGGAGTAAGTATCTCACCAATCGTGACTTCAAAACGAGATATATTTATATATACGTACTTTTATAAGACGCGACATCTGAACTTCCAAATCCCCAGAGCTTGCAATGATATAGCCGTTGTTTTGTTTTATTTAAAATATAAAATATTTAACATTGAGAGATCACAAACATAAACTTTAAAAACTTAATGCAATATGAGAGACAACTGATGATATATTTTTCATATAAAACCAATATGAAGCAATCAAATAGGAATGTACTTGCATTAAATTCAGATGGGATTAATTATAGTTTTAGTAATTAACTTCACATAAATTTTTTTTTTCTACAACTTTGTGAAATTAGATTTTTTGAACTTTTTAGTCTGGTATATTTGGTCGTCAGGGCCAAATAAATATTTTTTAAATTTGAAAATAGGAATAGAAGCATGGTGGCTTGTTTGCAGCCACCATGTTCATTTAAATTTTATGATTCGAATGTGATACGTGTTTGACATATTATCTGCGATTGTTAATCTAATTATATTCTGTACAAACATCGCATGACCTAGAAATGTCGGGGGACAAAGAATTATCTATTGATTCCACTCGGCTTGCCCGCCATATTGGAAAAATGGTGGCCAAAAATGGTTTTTAGGTTATATTTCATTATAGAAATTTTATTTCGAGACCAGATAAAGATTGTTAATTTCTTCACGAAGAGGTATCATCTATATTTTTAAGTTTAACTGAATTACTTTGATTAATTATACGTCAGTCATGGTGTATATTGGGCGCGTCTTTAGCGTCCAATGTATTAAGAGCATACTTCATTGAAACGGCAAATAATTTTCAGCAATAGGTGGGACATAATTTCACAAGCGTTGCCAATCGGAGAGCGATAGTCAACCTGTGAGCACGTCAATTTGTTTTTTGATGGCATCGGAGATGTAAAGATGACTAAAAAACGTTACGTATTTACTCGAAAAACAAAACATGTCAATGAATGTATTATTATTATTACTTGACTAACAATAAACATAACATTAAATGGACGCATGTTGAATTTTTATGACAAATTATTTTTTGTTCGTCACGCGTCGTTTGCATAATCTGTGCGTCGCGTAGTCACGATCGTTTTAGACCATGCCTCAGCTGAAGGATAGCCTTAATGGATATTAATACTCACCCGGATAGGTTTTTGAAAGTTACCTTTTTCAATTATATAATTTATGTACATACATTTACTAAAATACTTATAATAATCTTTATATTAAGTACCAGGCAGGATTTGGTAGGATCTCACAAAAAACTTCAATATATATTACATTTTGATGTATTTTATTTCCTTCACCGTTCATATCACATGGAGCTTAAATAATTATATGAAAGTGAAGCTAAAATGTTACTAAGGCTGATGATTAATTTGTAACAAGAGTGAGGGATTAAACTGCTTGAATATTGTAAACTGATTGTACTGTACATATATTCGATAAATATCGTTCTCTGTCAGACTTTGTATGATTCCTGAATCCGCCCTAAGCCGCATCGTCATAATAAACTGATGCCGACCTTGGGCTTCGTCCCACAGAAGTATAAATACGTATATTACTTACATAATAATACAAGTATTATAATAAGAATATTTTCATATGGGTTATTATATGAAATATAATAAAAAATATATTATATGAAATATAAAATAAATAAAAATGGATATTTTGAATTTTACCTACTACTAACAGTTTACTCCTACAAATGTAAGTATATCAGTGTTGTGTTTTGGTGTACGTAAAAACTTTGGTTGTTCCGTGCCGCGCTGTTTTTGCTGGCAGTTACAATAGTATTGCGAGATGTAGAAACTTTCAGAATTCAAATTCGGCTTGAATCTTAAACAGTGTAATGTCTCTTAGTTTCTCGAATCAACTGAATTTATTTGCTGAGCAAATAGTCTTGCGCCGAAATAAAAGTCTAGCGAGTTTCAATAAAGCTCTGGCGAAATACTGAAAAGAATTTAAATAATACGAACGTACGTGTACCTACCTACCTACCTTCGTGCAGAGAGCTTTACAGTTTACACCATTTGGCGTCAGGTACTTATGGTAAATGTTAATTAAACAGTTGTTTATTTAAATGAATCAATAAAAAAACACCATTCACCCCATTTTTTTTATAATATTAAATACCGAAAGAAAAATATGACTTGATATTTTTGGAAAGTTAATAGCTTCTTTCCCCGGTCAAAAGATAGTCGGTTAACATTATATACCATAAATTGTATCTCAATACTAATAAAGAATTAAAATAACTCCATATTTTGTAAATATATATGGTTTTAGAATATATTTTTTTGTGTATTAATAAATATTCAAATATAGTTCAATTTTGGGGATGAAATGTGTCGGTAGAAAATATTGTCGTCAGTGAATGTTCTAAGTCCATTATGTTTAATAGCATAAATATTAAAAGAAGAAGAGGAAGAAATTATTCTGTAAAGATCAAATCAAGTATTTGACAGAATCGTAATTTTTGTGAGGGACAATACTGGGAAACATAATACGGACTTCTCATGAACCGGTTAAGAATCATAATATGTAATTAAATGAATCAAATATTTTAATACAATACAAATGTAAACATGATATAAAAGATATAATTAAGTGAAATTGTAAATCGACATAACAATTAATAAAAGATGTTTAAATGAAAAGCCTTGTAAAATTTTTTCCCCACAATTTTTGATGCAATATGTATAAGATTATTTTTATACTTGAAAAAATGTTCAGCATTGATAAAATATAAATAAGTAAGTAAGTATATTAATATAATTTAATGAAAATTGAATGAAAATGTTTAAAGTAGTACTATTTGTGAAATATTACACCTATATTTGCAAAAAGAATTTTTCTACCATGTCTTTGTGGGGTTTAGCATATTTTTTTCTAAATTTATTAAATACATAATATATTCTAAATTGAATTACAATTTTTGAGGAAATAGACAATATGGTTAGGTTTATTTGTAGAAGTATCGTTTATATTCCATATTCAAACTTTTAGAAGGTGTTACCTGTGTAAAAATATTGTAGTAAGCATGCATTCAATATCTTATTTCAAAAGGTATGCATTGCCTATAAACGAGTCTCTTCAGAGTCGTCACCAATCGTCACGGACCGCCAGCCGAAAACATTCCTTTCAATTATAAAACGGATAATTGAAGCCTTTTCAATTTTATGCCGCCGTGTAATTGGAATTTTATTGCGTTTTTCTGCTTTGACGTGAAAGTCCGCGGACCGTGGGCGGCTGGGACTGCGTTGGGCGGGTCGCGCCGCCTATCGGTTCATTTGCCGCCCCCTGACGGTTACTTTTATCAGCCGGACCGTTTAATTGACAGACGAGGTATTTATTGTTTGTCAATTTCGACATATCGTTGAATACCTTTAACGATGGTACACATCGACTACCTCATGGAATAACACACTAACTCTGAATTATCAACTTTTCAGGAGAGCAAAAAAACCATTCAAAAAAATGTGTAGCAAAAGCCGTTTATTATGTGCAAATATTATTTAAATTATAATTTATATCTTTAAATAGAGTATCATTTAAGCATACAATCAACTTGTGCAAGACAATAATTTGGGAAATATTACCCTAAATGTGTTTTTCCACGTTAAGTTTGACAACTAAAATATTACATCTAGATTTGGTGTGATTTTTCCCGTTTATATATTTTTAGAGGGTGTATATATCTATACTTGGTGTGTTTTTCCACGTAATTATTTTTTTTTTCATAAAAAAAGTACCATGTAACTTGAGATGGTGTTTTTTTTCATGCTAATTCTGAAAGATAATCTTAAATATCTCGACTTAGAGAGATTTTTGTTTTGACTTTTACGGGGAATGACATACTATGTGCTCTTAGTGTTTTCTCTCTCGATGATATTTGATTAAACCAAAAATATGTTTAGATATTCTGATGGAATATGAAGAGATTTTTTAATTAAACAATATTTTATCGCAATAAACTGTATTTTAACCATTCAGTCAGTTTGAGGAAATTGTTTTACAGAACATAATATTATGGTAAAATTATTGCAAAGTTCCCTAATGAATATTCCACTCAACATAATAATGATTGGTAGTATAAATTAAGAAATGATAGGATAGTTTGTTACCTATATATTTTACGTAAATTACGTTGCAGCATTATAAACGTTATGTAAATTAAACTTTTTTTAAATTAAGTATAGGAAAACTATCATATAATATACAACTGTATTCTTAAAATTAGATTTAAAATATGTAAAAATAGTACTTATAAGACTTCTATACTTCTATGCAGCTACTTATTTCTATCGCACCTCACTTAGCTGTTTGTAGATGCCAAAGGTAACAATTAATAGCCATCCTATCATGAACAGTGAGATTATAGATGGCATATTATTTTCTCTTATAATGAAAGACTCATACTTCACTTTGTGACACAGTTAAAACTTTTGTAAATCAAAACATGCTGTAACAGTTGTAATGTGATTTTCTTTTGCACGATTTATATCACCCTGTTTCATCTCTCTCGAACGTTCTGTAAATAATAAATGTTGCTGATAATCACTTTATTTTTTATTAAATATTTAATTTACTCAATTATTGTTTCCGTTCCTGTTCAGACGAAGAAATACGAGAAAAATATGCCTTTATATTGGCGTTCAGTAGCAATTGGAAATTGATATTATTTTGATCCAAATCATATGCTATATTGGGGAAACATTTTCACCATATTCAAATTCTCGTCTTAATATTCTTTTTGGCTATTTTTTCTAACATAGTGGGATTCTTTTCTTATGAAATATATTATTAACATGTTCAATTATACTATTTTTTTTTGCTTCCTTGAGTGCATGAGAACAGTTGTTGTACCTGCCTTGACTATACAATAGCAATTCTGACTCTTCCTTTTTTTAAAAGCACTCACCACCCACATATTTGAAATTGAAAGTGTTTGTAAAAACATAGTTTTACATACTTTTATTATTTCGTTATTGCATGACAAACCATAAATAAGTGCTTTTAAACGTCTTAAAGAAGCTGGTAGTTTTTGGGTTTTCTTTTGCACTGACTTGTCATATCGTAAGATGTAATCCCATTGTTTCTCATGATTGCCAATAATACAAAATGAATCAAAACTAACTTGACGTTCGGATTCACTCATTTTTTGGGCACATATTTGAATTGGCAAGAATTTTTACATAGTGCTTTCATGGTATTCAAATATTCTTATATTCATTCACATATTCTTCACCTGAATTGAATGCTTTTTTGGCTTTCTTCCTTTTACACAAGTCTTAAATTACAGCTCTCTTCTTTTTCTCGATTCAAGTGTGTCAATTTATAGTGAAAATACTTTGTACAGATGCACTAAGTAGGTACAACGTCATGTCTGATGACGTGATGTCTACAAGTGCATTTATGTTTCAAGGTGGCAAAATACCTACTGACAGAAGTATACTGTTATTTATTATGCTCTAAAATAGAGCGATATATTTCATTCTGTGTAAGATCTGCTGGAGATTTCGTAATTTCTTCGATCAAATCATCAATCATTCCCAAATCTCCTCCAAATTTTTGCGTCATAATGGCACACTGGAAGAACAACTAAAACCCGACAATCCAGGATCACTAGGACTATTCGGAGTCTTCAGATGGGGATAAAATCAACCTGGACTATCCAATTTTCACCCAAACATGCAATAAACCTTTTAGACTTTTTTTACTACCATATTTATCATAAAAGTATAGTAAAAAGGTCAACACATGTGCAAAAATGGGCAAGTTTTACCTTATTTACTTATCACAAGTCGTCATGGAATCAATACAAGAAGAATAATTATTGTAGGTTGTAAATTGGAAACTAATGGTGCAAATATGCATTTATACGATGCTTACTAATGATAGGAAGACGTTATAGTTTATATTACGAAACACAGAATATTATAAACATTGAAAATCCTGTAGGAGCCAATAGTGACAGAATATTTAAGGTTGAATCATTTATAATTATAACCTAAAAATGTGTTGTCTGAAATAGGAGATTTATTTTTTTATTGTTTCCATCCTTTATTTTATTAGTCTCTTGAGCTTATTGTAATATTCGCCGAGATCTAGTTGGCGACATATTAATTAAATGAAATAGTTCATAACTAAAATCCATTAGAATTTAAATTCAAATTCCAATAGTACCTACCATAGGCCGATAGTATTAATAATAATATTAAAATTAGTCATTTGTACACAATAACAAAAATAATACAATTTTACTGTCACAAAAGCAATTTGTGATAATGAAAGTAGGTGCGATTCATTACAAAGGATAATGATTTTTCAATACAGTGTTGTTATATGTTGATAAAGGCGAGATTTGAAGGTGAAAGTTGAATTAGTGTCATATTCCACGGTGAAATCATAGTTAAATGATACACTAAAATGATTTGTCTAGGGAGCATGTATATTTTTTCCGAGTAATAACACACCAACTACAAGTGGATTATTATTCCATGTAATTTAAGATTTTACAAACAATGTTATATAATCATAACTCTACTTACGAGTATTATTTTAAACAGTATTTTGGGTGTTTTTCGAGAAAAAAATCCAAAAAAAAATTGGCTGGTGTGGTATTTTTTTCTATGCAACAATAGCTCAAAAAACATAAAACACACTATTTCGAATTGGTGTGTTATTACATGAGGCAGTCGAGTCATCATTGTGTATGCATATAAATTATGGGTGTTATAGTTTAAAGAATTCTTCAATTAATAATAATTTAAACATATACAAAAGCATACATAGTTTTTGAAGTTTATGCAAGATATAATATTCCTTTATTTTTTCAAAATCAGGTACTTATACTTGAGTAAATGAAAAATAAATGACAGAACTTAAAAATAGATTTTTAATAATAATATGTTAATGGCAATACTATATTCATAAAACGAAGAGAATAAAATTAACTGAGACGTTTGTCAAAAAGTTTGAAACTTTGTTTTTTGCGAAATCATTACTATACTGATAATCAAAAAACATTTTCAAAAACTTTTCATATAAATAGTTACTGACATGTTTTTGTAAGCGAACGAAACCGATCCTGATCTGATCGTTATTATTAAATGATTTGAATTAATCAAGCACCTATTGTGTTTAATTTTATAGGGTCTACAATTCAATGTGCACTTTGGTCGTTTTATAAAGATGTTTTCTATTAGATTTTTTACGAGAAATAGATGCTAGTCACTTCTTCATTATGTGCTAATACTTACTATCATATGTCAAAACATACATTATGTACGTTTGCCAGATCCGAAATTGAAAACCAAAATCCACAACTTCAAAAGCGGATAAGTCACCCGGCGTCTATCGCGGGCGTTACTTATTGTAAAAAGAGTCTTATTATTCTGTCATTTCACTTATTGAATTTGCAGAAGTATGTGCATTTTTTGGTACAATATTTTGGAGATATATTTATTAATCACAATGTAGAGATTTAAGGTTAGTTGTATAAAGAGGGTAGACTATTTCTTAGAGAAATAAAACAGATTGTCGTTTGAGTTTTTCTGAAAAAATAAATTAGGTATTGTTATTATGATGTACAGAAAACAGTATCAAAAAAGAAAATATGATTAAGGCGGATTTTACAGCAAATAAAGGATGCATTGAATTTTGATAAGATAATCCTGGCTGATTGGAAAATATGAATTTTTAGAGTAAACATATTCAAAAATATTACAGAGCAGATGATTGATATAAGAAAATTCGTTGGATACTAATGATATGAATACTTGAAAGCTTATGATCCAATAACACAAACACCGCGTTGAATATTTCATTATGTGTTTCATTGTTTCAGCAAGCGGGTGGGACGAAGAAGGAATTCAAATTCAATTGCCGGAATCGTAATCTTGCCAAATATGGCGGCAGGATGAACCTTAAATTATCATGTAGCTGGTAGCGCGCGGCGAAAATAAAATGAACTGAAAGAACACAATAAGGGTAGTACACGGATGAGACAAGGCTTGGCACACATCGGAAAAACCAGCCTTTCATTAAAAACCCGAATGACTAATTTGATATTTACCAGTTAACTGTAGAAAAATAGAATTCTTACTTTTCAAAACATAGACGTATAATCAAGAATCGGAGAATTAAATGAATACAAGACTTGTATTACACATTTTAAATATTTTACAGAAGTGTTCTTTGCAACATCCTATTTAAGTGATTTACTATTTATATAGACACATTTATGCATCATTATTATTGACAATAGTTCTACTAAAATATGATGTATACATTGATCTATCTATACAGATAATAAATAATTTAAGTAGGTTGTTTCAAAGGACTCCCTTCTAAAGTATTTCAAATGTGAGTTAAAATAGTTCTGCATTTAGCTGACAGATATATAGTTAAAAAATACACTTATGAACAGTTTCTCCCTATATTGTAAACGCCTTATAATACGGCGTTGATAATTAAACAACACAGGTCTTTTACCATTGCAAATTAATACTGAACTTCCCATTCGTCGTGAAAATGATAATTTTTGGTCTTATTTTGAGCACTCATTTCATGTGTTGTCATTGCAAAACTATTCCACTGTACAAAAAGTAAATTAAACTATGCATTGGTTTAAAATTCACAGATTCACATTTTTTTTCTCTTGCTCCTGCGGCATGCAGTTAGTAATTCAATACGAACCAAGTGATACGACGAGGTGACGTGGGCTTTCTTATGGTTAATTTGAATGCAACTTTCACAAAAGCTGGTCAAGGACATAAGGTCAACGAGAGCCACATTCTGGATTTTCGTATATATATAAAGAACCACACTATAGTCACGTTCTCACGTAGTATTAAATACACAAATTCAAATTTAACAACAAGTATAAAAAAATAAAAAATGAGAAAGAAAACACAAAATAATGGGGAATGAAAATACCTATACTTTTATCAAGATATATTGGGAGCCGCACTTAACCCAACGAAGAGCCGCATTTGCTCACGACTGGAATAGTTTTTAAAAATTTTAATGAAATCATATTATATTATTATAACATAACTGAACGTGCATGCTTTTAAAATTTTCATGATTCTATTCCTAAGCGGCTATGGTGCAATCTACCAAAAACCATCCTGCGATTGACTGATTGATCGCGATTGGCGCGCTGGACATATCTGTTTTATATAAACAAGGTCTATAGATATAAGTTTGGTCAATATTGAAATAAGTAAAAAAATAAATTTAAATATTATTCTTTTTTATTGCAGAGATTCAATGCGCGGCAGGCCCAAGAAAGCAAGCGCCCAGCATTTCATTTGCGAAATGTCCATGTTCCTGGCGTACCTCCACCTGATGTTTAAGCCTCCGATCGCAGTCGCGGGTCGTGCCCCCTCTCCCAGCCTCTCCTCTATTCATTTAATACAGACTATGAAATTGGTTTTATCCAATTCGTCTGAATCTTAAAAGCTATTTGCCGGGAGTCCCCTGGGAGAAGTCGCGTCGTATCAGATATTGTTCCGCGCATCCTTCGCGCGCCTGCTAGGGTTGCCAACATGCAACTCACGTAATGATATTAATAATAATGCATATTTTTATTATGGTCTTTTGGAAATAAAGGCATATATTCACATATTCCATAATAAATACTTCATATATCAGTTAGGATCGATCCACTGCTGGGTAAAGGTCTCTCCTAACTCCTACAATTATTCTTCTTGATCTCTATTATTTGTCTATCCAGTGGGCTTAGGGCACTTTTTTTATCCAGGGCGAGCATTTATCCAGACGTTGTACATTAGCTCATTGCCATTTAATATATTTAGCGGCGTCTATCACATCGTGCACGCTTGTTTACCTCTTTATCTATTAGTTTATTTTGTGGCCATTTCGCGTTATGCCTAACATGCACCTATTCATGCCAAATTGTGCTACTCGTAATTTTTGGATTTCTCTTACATTAAGGATCCATTTTTTGCATGCATACGTGAGCACTGGTAGCACACATTGGTTAAACACTTTACGCTTAAGACACAGTGGTAGGTCACATTTGAAGATACTATTCAGATGCCCAAATACGCTTCATGCCAATTTGGTTGGACGAGCAATCTTTTCATATATACCTACCACCGTCGACTGACATCTGTTTTCTGCGATAAACATAGGTGTTCACCCGTTAGATTTGAGTGCCGTTAATGAAGGTCACTTTTTATTCAGTAAATCAGTTTATCATTGATAGTTAGTTATCATGAAAAGTTAGCGGTTACCAGTCATTTGGTGCCGTCTTCTATCGAAGGTTGGCGACGAACTTGCGTACACTTTTCTATTATGCTCTAGCTGGAATTACGCTTCTACTGTTTTCTACCTTTCATGGTATTATGATTTGGAGTAAATCATATTTCTCATTGTGAAAAATCTGATCCAAGTATGCAGTGTTTTTTGCTTGGTAGTTCTCTTGTCATATTGACTGGTCTTAAAACCTCCGCATTAATAGTGTGATCAGTTCAAGATATTTTCATAATATGGAGATACAGCCACATCTCGTAAGCATCTAATATTTTTATTGTAAGTCCAGGTTTTGATTTTGTAGACATCCTGTAAGAAGAGATGTTTCATTTTGTCAAAAGTGCTTCTTGCCATATCAATTATATGGGCATACATATTTGGGCTTTAATCTATTGTTAGTAAACGATGTATTTTACACGCCTCACCCTCTTTTCAAGCTGTATCTCAATGTGAAAGCGGGCCGGCTACCCAGAATTGAATACATGAGGTCTCCAAATATCATCATTATCATTATTGAACCAGTGACTTCATAGACCTGTAGGCTAAACCAATGTATATGCAGACAAAGTTTAAATAAAATATCTAATTCTTCTATGAATGTTTTAACTATTGACTATGTTTCACACTGTTGAAGATCGATTTTAAATATCCATTTTATGTCTCTCCAACTATCCCTACGCTATGTCGTCTACATATAAGGTATTGAGAAGATCGCAATGTCTTCTACTTGGCTTTACCATCGTGTAGCTGACCCTTCGCGTTGACCCTTAGTTTATTTTATAAATACTACAAACGTTAAGTCATAATCTAGAATAAAATTAAATAAAAGACATTTATTTATTTATTATTTATAAGCGGACAAGCGGCACGTGCAGGGCTCGAAATGGAACGGAACGCACCGGAGCACCAGCCCGGCTAGTGAAATTTGTAAAATTATCGCTCCGTCTCGTGGAAAAAATATGTTGACCGTCTGAGCTAGATAGGCCATAGAATAGAAAATCTGACACACTTATTTTTATAAAATACACATACGATTTGATGACTATGTAAATATCTTTAGAAAATTTGTCGAGCGCTCCGGTTCGTAAACTATTCCATTTCGAGCGCTGGGCACGTGTACATTAGAATGACAGTTATTTATATTTTTTCAGATATGAATGAGAGATACATACAAAAATAACAATACTGTAAACAGTAAAACATATATACAGTGGGTACTGTACTAATAAAATATTCCAATACAATAAAATATAATATGTTGAAAAAAAAGAAAAATAATAAAAAAGCTTACTTACTGCAAAGCTTGAGTGCCTGAGAAACGAAATATTAAAAAATGATACTGATATGTATACTCAACCATTTTATTTCATGCATCATTAAGAATGAGCCTTGTCATACCGTTGCGTAAAACAATGAAGATAACAATATACCTGTAGGATACCATGATACAGTTATTGAATTATTGTATTTAATGGATGTTATTTTCTGGGAATGATTTTTACTTGTGATATACTTACTGACTGTTACAGATAGCAGAAAAATATGTACCAAATGCGATGTCATAAAGTGAGAATTTGTTATTTTACTTTGACATATTGTGAGATAACATTTTTGATAATTTGTATATAGTTTATAGCAGAAACAATTTCACAATAGAAAGATGACGTTGATATTTTTTTGTTAAAAGTTGTAAGTTATCGATAGTACAATGGTTTCAAAATTGAAAAGAGCACCCCTAGCAAGAGTAAAGTTCTCGCCTGCAACTTTTATCGTGGCAATTATATTTCCGTTATTTTGCTTTTGACTTATAAATACAACCGCTAAGGCAATCAAAATGTTAAAGTTGGTCTTAGCCGGTTTGCTCGGTTTGTTCGAATTATTTTTATTCAGTATAGGAATAGCATTAAAACGTTTTATATTTTACTCAACATGAATTACTTGCACATTGGATAAAACCATGTAATCTATGAAAATATACCATCATCATTAATAATGCAACCAAATGTGGGTCTTGGGAAATGACCTGCCCAATGGACTTTCAGACATGCGACGATGAAATGATCATTGTACAATGCACGCAGTTCGTAGTTATACATTCATCTACATTAACATTAACTATCTTCGTCGCACAAGTCTTACAAGACCTTTCTCAATATCTTTCTTTCAAAGATATCCAGCATCTTCATATTTTTAATAGTGTTCAGCATGCCACTCGATATGTGAAGACGAGACTGATGAATGTTTTGTAGACATTTTTTTTTCTTTGAGAGGAGTCTTCATCTAAAGTGTCTCTATAAGCCGTAGCAGAATTTGTTTGCTAGTGTAATTCTACTGCTAACTTCTTGACCGATATCATTTTGAGGAGTAATAAGTGTTTTCAAATACATTTTATATGAACTCTTTCACTTTCTTAATTTTGTATCCATTGATCATGAACTCGAGAGAGCATTACTTGCAGGCGTGCTGCATAGTTGCTGATTTAATGAAATATATGGTGAACTCCTTCGTGGTCCACAATTTTTCATTAAAACAATCTGAAGAATCAAAAAGGCTCGTATTGTTTGCTGCATATAAAAAATTACACTTAATATGATGAATTGAAACTCGCTACAACATCAACAAAAGGTTCCATCTTAAGCACGCTTTGGTAATTACCCATAATCAATGAGTTTGAAAACCCATTTCGTTAAAAGGAAATATTATGTACAATATATAAAATTAATATTTATACGAAATTTTGGCCCCACCTAATCTTATTGCGATTACGATACATAAACTATAACCTCAAATTACATCAATATCGACATAAATGTAGAGCAGTCGTAAGTAAATTATTGTTTGCGATCGCTACCGATTGACTTGGTAACATGGCTTATTTCAGTGATAGTGAGTAAAAGAAGCGAAAGATGGGAAAAGACATAGTGACACGCTTAGCTTTCACCACATAGCACCAGAAAATATATCAAAACCACGTGAAGCGTCTTCTTGTGACTTTTAATCATACAATTTAAAGTTCATACTTAATAATGAATATTTTTATAGAGGACGTAAAATATATCAATATCTCGTATGGTATAATGGACGATGCAATGTATTATACTCTCTCTCTCTCTACCATGTCCGATCCTGATAGGATCATATGGGCCTCCACAGAGTGGAGGTTTGTATTGACAGATTTTGTTTTTTACGAGAAATGGATGTCAGCCACTTGCTCAACCTATTAGGTCCATACCCTGACACACACAAATTGAAAAACAATATGTGTACTTGCCAGACCCAGGATTCGAACCTGGAACCCACGGCTTTATAGTCCAACGCTTATGCCGCGCGGCTACCGTGGGTGTATTATACATGGCACAAAAAAGATAGAAAGCCGATTTCAGGAGAAATAATATGAAAACGTAAGCAGTAGGTGTATATGTTTTCAGCGGATAGTGTAGTATAGAATAGCAAAGCTTTATAATATTTGTATCATCTGAGGGAATAACTTACACATGGAGTTTGGTCCTCTGAAGTTCATTGGGCTATAGGTTATGCATGTACCTGCTAAGCAGGTCTTAGAACTTCTTTACTGGGCGAAAGTTTTGCTGTAAAAAATAAACTTGTATAAAGTATGGTTTTGCTTTAAGCCAGTAAGTATATGCTTAGTTATTTGATAGGCCGAGGCTTTTCATCCAACTTATCAAAGTTTTTATTTACTTTACAATTTGAAAACGTAGTCGAAACTTTCTCCTCGGAGGAGGTCGGTTCCCATTCTTAAAATTGCAAAAGTTGTTCCAATCAAAACAAGTTTATAAAAAGTCCAGCCCTCAAAACATACATTTTTACTGACCGGAAAAAAATGAACAATAAATTCAGGAAGAAAAAAAATTCTCCTTATTTGTGGGTTAATTTTTACAATCCTTATTACACTTTATTATACACAAGTTTCATTTTCATATTCTCACCGATATCATACGTAATTTTGCTGTCTTCAAAATACCCTATTGCAAAATGAATGTCAAATTTCATATCGCTGTCTGTCATGCAATTATTCTATTTAATAGTGACATTAAGATTAAGTATATATTATATTATTTAATCTTTGAAGGTGTTTGGCACATGAAATTTTGTTCTTAGAATTATTAAAATTCTGTTTTTGAATCTATTGTTTTCACATCTTCTATTTCGTCTCTGAATACTTTTTAATAACTTAATGTTTTTTTATATTATAATGTTCTTTTTCCGTATTGTATGTTATGGCGTATTGACCAAACAACATTATTCTATGATATTTTACGGAAGGAAAGATTAAAAAAGATTAACGTCTTTATCTTCTTACAATACAACTTACGAGGGGTGGTCATTAACCATTCGAAAGATTTTTCCGAGTGACCAATTTGATAGTTAACCCTAAAAATTTAAGAAATAAGGCATATTACTATTATATTTGGAACAATAAGTACTCTCACAAAATTAAGTATCAAATGATGGATCAAATAAATGGATCTGGTATACCGCCATATTTATAGTTTACTTACCCACAATTTAAAAAGTTGTATTTAGAAAAAAAAATATTGTAGATTCTCGGTCTACAAAATTATAATATTTTCACGACATGTTGCATTAAATTATATTAAAACTTACTATTTTACATTTTAAGCGAAATTAAAATAATACCTACTAGATACCACAGTTGACAATACTGGGGACATTATTAGTACTCCGTAGGAATTTTGACAATTCTTATTGGGAAGTAAAATATTATTTTTGGTATGATAATTTATATCAATGACATTAAATCTGCTAACGGTCCAGAAAATATTATTTTTTATATAATATATTATTATTTTGTTGTTTTATTTATTTGTTTTATACGAACGGAATGGCGCGGCGGAGCGGTTGCTGCTCATACATTCCGAGTCATGAAAATGCCTTAAGGTCGCCGCCGACGGGGTGGAACAACACCATTTTGAATATTGCTTCTTTTATTTCACTTTGTAACGAAATTATAGAGAAGTTTAATTAATTTGATCGCATTTGTTCCCTCATGGGGGCCAGCAGGGTTACCAATTACAAAACTTCGCTGTAGACTCGTTGCGAAACGTGCAATAAAATTCTCAAGTACGCCGCTTTGATTTTTCGCATTTGGATACGTTCGCAATTTTCATTTTGTTTGTGATTTTTTGGACCTAACTAACATTTTCAAATCATCTATTGTGAAGTTGACAACAACTATTTTACTTTGGATTATTCTCATATTTAGCGTAGCATTCCATACAAAACGGAGTAACAGTAAAACGCCGTAAAATGTTATAAGTATTACATATTATAAACAATATATTATGTACATGATTGAAAAATAAAAATTACAAGTTTAACACATTTACAACTTATGACATGCAATATATAAAGAATGCAATGAAAACAATGATGTAACGAAATAATTGTAACGTTCAATATACAAACTTGATAGAGCTACCTACAATGTTTTAGGTATAAATTTTATACTCACAGTAAATATCATATCTTTCAGAGTTAACACAATCTTTGAAACTAATAATTACAGCAATTTGAAATTCCTAAAACTAAAAAGCCGGAAGTCCATAGAAACCAAGCGGATGGAAGATCTTTTTTTCGAAAGTGGTCTCTTTGGACATACGATCCATTGGATACAGATATACAAGGAAGTACACAAAGTTAATATCCTCATATAAGTGTTTACAAAACAGCTAAATTCACTTTCATGCAAATACTATAATATATCTATCAATATTCGAAGAGAAATATTGGTTGAATATAACAATTTGTCTTACCAATAGCTATTTCTAATGGCAGGTTAGATCTGGGGTCATTGAAACAAAATCTATAGATACCATTAATTTCTCAAATAAATTCAAGACTATACAAATCAACACAAGTAAGTTCTCATGTACACCATGCATAAGTCGGAAAAAAATATGTAACGAAGCCAAGTAAAGAATTTTTAAATGTAAGCATGCCCAAGAAAAAGTCTATTCGATAATAGCAAGAGTAGTGTCCATACAGCCTCATATGAAGAACAAAAATCTTCTGAGTTTTCTCAACAATAAGGCCCCAAACAATCGATTCACTTGCTTCTAATTTCTAATAAGAAATTCTAAAGAATATGTTTACCATGTCAATCGATTACGTTAACGTATTATTCACTGTCAATAATTAATTCTAAGCTAGAATGCGACTTTTTTTTCTTTTGACCATTTCAGATCCTAATGAGATCATATTGTAGGCCTCCATAAAGTTGTATTAACTCATTTTTGTTTTTACGAGTTATGAATGTTAGCCAGTTGCTCAACTTATTAGGTCCAATACTCTGACTGCAAACATAAGTTGAAAAACAATACCTGTGTGTATTTTCCAGACCCAGGATTTGAACCTGAGACCCACGACATTATAAGCTCACGGGAAATACAATATAATATTATTATGACCGCCGTATATTTAAGAAAGATTTTAAACCAAATCTTATAAACGGTTATCTTTTATTTTAAAACTATTGGTAGGTATACATACTCTTTTGAGAATGTCTTTATCAAGCAGTATTGTAAAGTTATATGTACATAAGAAATTAAAATGTACACCGTTAACCGGTAGACAAAAGATTTAATCATATTTCTAATTTTTGAAAATCAATATTTTGTATTCAAGTATGCGTACCTCAGTGGCGAAGGGTGGAGGTAGGCTGTTAAGATCCAACATAAATAGTGTACATAATTTTTTTCAGTCATTAGTCTTTGTTTTTATTGAACCAAGACTACAATTATTTACAAATGGTGTTGATTAGATTTAAAAAATTAATTAAACCCTGCCTAACCAAACCATAACAATTTTGGTATGCTATGAGCGATCCGACAAAATAGTGCACACTTTTTCATAAATACTTATTTGTTTTCATTGAATTAAAAATGCATATTACATGACGTTGGTTAGTTTTTTTTTGAAATTCATTAAGTCTTGCCTATAGCAAACCACAATAGTAAAAAAATATTAGTACTATCTGTAAAATATCCAAAATATAATTATATTATAAAATTAAATAAATTCATTCAATAAATTTTAAATATTTTGTAGATGGACGAATATTTTTTGACTATTATCTATTTTGGCTAGGTTTTCACAGGGTTTAATTGAATTTTAGAAACTAATCAGCACCATCTGTAAATTGTAGTCTTGGGTCAATGAAAACAAATACGTATGAATGACAGAATTTAGTGTGCACTATTTATGTAGGATTTTAACAGCCTACGTCCACCCTTTGCCATAGGTCTACCTATATTATACAGTAACAAAATATTAATTTGTATTTTAAATTTTTGAAACTTACTTAAAAGTAGTTTTCATTAGATTAATAAATTAAAATATTTACACCACAAATATTTTTTTGGTATTCCACTGGTTTATGTTTTCGTTTATATTAATTTATGATATTTTATATTTCAAATATTGACAAAACAGTGGGTTAAACAGAATGTATCGATAGTTTTACGTTCAACTGAAGAAAAAAAACATTTCATTTCTCATTATTCCGTTCCAAAGGCACAATTTGCTGTATTTCAACGTATTTAGAAATCTTTTTCCCAATTCCTTTTAATCCCAAAATAAGGCGGAACATGGCAATAATTAATTTATTCAAAGAAAACTTTTTCAATTTTATATATTTTTTTCTTAATTTGTATTTTTTCTATAATCACTATATTTCGTATAATGGATGGTATTATTAAAGTATGTGTGAATTAGGGATGACATAAAATTTATCTTTCTCAATGTAGGTACCACTTTTAAGAAATAGAAATGCTTACATACATGAATATTATAAACTGGAAAAAATACCAGGTGACAGTTCGACAATGTCTTTGTCAACATTATTGGATGTGACTTTGTTCTGTAACAAAAAATATTTTAATTAACCACCACAACATACTTCTTTATACCTTTCTGTTAATCTAATATAAATTAATTGTAAATTTGTACTATTTAATACTTTTTATATCCTCAATATGCTCGGACTGCACTGTAAGCATATGTCAAACTATAACACATACAAACAAAAAGTTATTAGGATATTCTAGATACTCTATGAGTTTCGTGTGAATGAAATGTGAATGAAATTTTTGTGTTATTGTGGAACGACCTTGAGGGGAAAAAAGTATTTTAAAAGAAAATTACTGGAACTGATTTTATTCATTTGAAATGTCTTTTGTCTAAAGTTAATGGTTCGTCTCAGAAAGAGAACCCTAATATATTAAAATAACTGATATAAAATGAATACTAAACGTATAAATTAAATAGATTCATTAACATAAGAAAAATAGTTAGGTATATAACTTAAAATAATATAATATGTAGCATTTGTTATATTGTGAATATTAACGAAAAAAATTATCACAACATAAGATATATCTGATAAGAGATAAATGCTTGTTTTCTGTTGAAAGATTAATAACTGATTATTGCATTTTATTGGCCATCTATAAAAATATTATTTTACGAAAAAAACTTAAATAATATAAATATTATATATATTTCAGTTAGACTATGGCTCCAATTTGTTGTATATTCAGAGCATAAAAAGAGTTTTATTAAAAACAATTTTATTCCATATATCAGATATTATAAAATTTTAATTTTACTGAATTGCTTTTGGAATCATATATTTAAATAAAGTATATTAAAATAGAAAACGCTTTCTCATTTTTTGTTCAGTAAAATTCAAAATGTTGTATAATATTCAATGTACGAGTATTATTATGTATATCATTATTATATCATAATCAACAATATTATGGTTCTTAATACATTCTAAAGTCTTTTTTGTCTAGCCTAAAAGTTCACATAATTTAGTTACGGGGAGTTAGACTTTATATGACAGTATATTAACGCGTAAAGTTCAATGTATATGTAACTGTGTAAAGCTCACGTCTTCAAGAAGGTCGATAAAAAATCTCAAGCGTCTCATAAACAAAAGTTTACTCTCAAAAGTTTCCCGTCAAGTTCTCAATTTGCAGCTGAATGAGTCTATTATTTTACTGAAATAGGACTAGAGTAGTGCAGTCGTGAAAGTAGTTTGAAAAGCTCACGACATGTGGCCACATTAGCGCCATAATAAAACTCGTTACGAGACTTTGAAAGCTTTTATTTTTCGGATCGCTTTCAGCGGTTGTCTCTCGACCGCACAACTTAATGCTCTTCTTTCAAGTTCAAGTGCAAAAGTTTCACAAGATTCACTTTAATCTTTCTTGTCCTGTTAAAACATTATTATTATAAATCTATATTATTAATAGTCCCAACAAGTGGTTAAAGTTTAGAAGAACAATTTTGCGAATTAATTATTTTTTTGATTCAAAATTAGTTTAACCAATTCTACTATATAAGCAATTTTAATTAACATCAGGTTGGGTTTTATTTACAAGTGCGATATTTTTCAACCAGCTACTTCAAATTAGATCAAACTATTTCAGTTTGAAATAAATAGTAAGTTGATTAAATAATCGATTTGACCAACCGAAAATAATTATCTTATTCTTATTGTGCCATCCCCTAGCGGAGGTCGACCACCATCAAGGCGATCTTATCTTTGTCGTCTGCTACCCGTAACAGTTCGGTGGAGCTGCACTCGTACCAATCACGGAGGTTTTTAAGCCACGAAATGCGGCGCCGTCCTCTGCTACGCTTTCCATTGATCTTTCCTTGAATGACAAGTTGGGGAATGTTGTATTTTTGTCCTCTCATAATGTGGCCGAGGTATTGTAGTTTCCTGGTTTTGATACTACGTAGAACTTCTCGGTCCTTCCCCGAAATAATTAAAAAATAATTATAATTGATAGTTAAAAATATTAATATTTTTTACATACATCATATTTCAAATACTTTAGATACATAACAATGAGAAAAAAAATGATTATATATGACTTACTTTACTAATTATGTTATCGATGCGATAATTAATAACGTCAAAAATTTATTCCAATTACGCTAATCTAATTTTGACCACCATCTTTTATAACGTTCCTTATCAATTATAAAATACTGAATATCTTTTCAAGATATTCAGCTTTTACTTGTATTTTAAAATTGTAATTCACGATCATTTATAAAATAAGCTTTCAACTTAGTATTTGCTAAATATAAAGATTGCTTTATGACGCAACATGTTTATACTGTGATATACTTATAGTTTATACTGTAAATATAGGTATATAAATTAACGTTTGAATTTATGAAATGTTAGAGTTTGTCACGTTGCAAATAAACCTAATCCAAAACTAGGTATAGGGATGGTCTAAATTATAAAATGATAAAGACAAGACTCTTCTTCTTGGTCGTGCACTCATGGCCGAGGATCGTGACCACATTTAAATTTCGCCATCCTTTGAGCGACCAAGACTTTCCATCCTTCTCGATCTTTCGCTTCTCTCAGGGCAGAATAGATGGTGCCCCCAGTCAGCTCTTTCACTTGGTCGCTCCATCGCGCAGACGCTCTTCCTCTGCTTTGCCTTCCTTGGAGGCTACCCAAAACTACCAGTCTTTCCAGGTTGTCCGGTCCGCGCCTGACAATATGTCCAAAAACTGCAGAATTCTTCTCAGACATATCGTCGAGAGCCGTTCCTTTATCTTCAGTCTCTGGATGATTGACTGCAGACGTCTGAAGCAGGTTTTGTTATGGGCAAGGGAACTCGAGAACAAATTCTGAACATCAGACAACTAATTGAAAAATGCAGAGAGTTTAATACCCCTATGATGTTATGCTTTATTGACTATCTGAAGGCATTCAACTGCGTAAGATGAAACCGTATGTGGAAGGTACTTCTAGAAATGGCAGTTACATCACCTTACCTGTATTATCAAAAACTTATATAACAATAACCACACAAAAGTAAGAGTAAAAAGTGCATTTTCTGAGAGTTTCCGAACCGAGAAGGGAGTTCGTCAGGGATGTGTTTTATCTCCCCAGTTATTCAATATATATCGAAAGCATATAATGCGAAGAGCCCTAGATCATTGGCATGGCGGAATAACGATAATTGGTGGCCAGAAAATAAACAACTTAAGATTCGCAGATGATACCACATTAATCGCTGCTGATGGAAAAGAACTCACAGAGCTGCTACACCGGGTAGAGGAAGAGAGTCGCAAATACGGCCTCCTTATTAATAGGAATAAGACCAAGTTAATGGTTGTTGATCGGGCCAACCTTCTACCAACACCAAGTACACTCCGAAACCTCGAAACAGTCGACGAGTTTGTATATCTGGGATTGACCATCAGCGGAAAGGGCGGATGCGAAGCAGAAATAAGAAGGCGCACACAGATTGAAAAGACGCTTGCTGCATAAGAAAGGCTTTCGATTACTTTACTTGACCACTTTAACTTTGGTTTCTCTGATGGACGGATTTTTTGCTAATGAGTTTACCTTGACGTATGCCAATCGGAGGGCATCCAAATAAACTGTAAATGAAGACTCGCAGAGTGTTACCAGCGTAGACCCAATCAGAGTCATTGCATGCTAATTAGTAAATTCTGCTGTTATCTGAAATATAACTCATTTTATAAATTAAAAAATGATATTTTTGAAAAAATTAAGTGACTTTGAGAAACAAAAATGTACTGGATTTGCAATCAGCATTGTTCTGATAATAATATATTCACATATTTAAAAAAATGAAGACGATTTCAGCTCAAAAATTGATTTATTTCATTTATTGTAATAAGTGAGAACATATTAATAATTTATATTTAAAAGATTGACATTTCTATCTACAGTATACATTGACTGTCATTTAAGGTCCTTGGTGAATTAATCCTTCCAATATGTTACTATTCAAACTCAGGGCTCGTATACGAGTATACGAATATACCCCTTCTGCTTGGCAGACTATCTCATTTAGGTCCTATGGGGAACCAAAATTGAAAAATAAAAGCGTTTGAATTGTTCCAGAATGACTGCTGCAGGCTCGTTTCGCAGTGGAACGACGCTACTCGTATGTTTGCATAACTGCTTCACTAAACGTAAATAGATCATAGACAATGAGTATTAAAGGTTAATCTTAAAGATAAAAACACAGTTAAAATGTAGACATGGATAAATAAAAATTGTATTTTTGATAATTGTTATATCACAATGGTTTTAATACCTACAACGTTTTTGACGATTCTACGATGTTTAAGTAATGTCTGTTGACAGGTATTTTGGGCGATACGTGTGTTATAGAATGATCATTTTTATTTTGGATCAAATTGGGGATAAGTTTATCATCATGATGAGGGGTGGAAGTAAGCTGCTAAGATTCGACTTATATAGCGCACACTAAAATTTTTCAGTCCAACTTATTTGTTTTTATTAAACTAATAATACAATTTGCAGATAGTGCTGGTTAGTTTTTTAAATTCAATTAAATCCTGCCTAAACTAAATCATAACAGTTAAGGTATGCTATGGAAATACTTATTTGATTTAATTAAATTAAGAATACGTATTTACAGCTGATGGTGTTGGTTAGTTTTTTTAAATTAATTAAGCCTTGCTTATACCAAATCATAATCAGTAAAAAAAGAATTTTCTATCTCTAAAATATCTAGTATTATGGATGATTTAATAGAATAGTTTTAAATATTTTATAGATACACAAATAATTTTTGACTATTCTATACTGTGGCTTGGATTGAGCAAGGTTTAATTGAATTAAAAAAAAAACTAACAAACACTATCTACATAATATTGTAGTATTAGTTCAATGAAATCAAATTTGTTTGACTGACAAATTAAAGTATGCACCATTTATGTCAGATATGTCGTTATTAAAAAACAAAAAACTAAATAAAAGCTTTATAACCTGAAACGGCTGTAACTCAAATTATCAAAAGCATTATAACGGAGATTCATTACGTAAACACCAGGTGAATTAATATTATGATAGACTATTAGATATTATCTTAATACACTACGAAAATATAATAGATACAAAAATATAATAATTAACGGCCCACGTGCTCGTCGTAGGTCAAAATTGAGTTTTTACCTGTACCTAACCGAATTTTTTTTTATTTTTTTTTAAACGGTACATGTTCAAACACGCGCGTTAATATAATTTTACTCCCTACTTCAATTATAGTTTGTCAATTTATGGCTACGGCCGTATGTTGTAGCTTAACCACTGGGGAATGACAAAAGAAATGGCGTATTTAAAAAAAAAACACTACCTTATTTTTAGGTCAATAATTATTATAAAGCAATCATTATTCCTAAGATCTTTATCACACTTGAATGGTCAAAGACATAGCTTATAATAAATATCTTTAGAATTATCTTAAAATGTGTTAATCTTGCCGATTTTTTGAATAATAAAATGCCAATTCTTGTCAAATTTGGGGTCACAGAGATTATCAATATAATTTTTTATCGTGAATATTTTACAAAAATTATCTCATAATAAATTATACTAATGGTTTTATAAATGCGTTTAAAAATTAATAAATGTAAAAAATCTTAACACCACTGCACAGTTATGTACCGAAATATGACTATATTCTAAAACATTAGAGCAAAAGGTTTAAAAAAATACTATTTTATGTAACAAAAATACTTTATGCAGTCATAAAATGTTTAAAATAACTATGTAGGATAATAAGGCTTCAAAATTATATAAATAGATTATCTACAACGTTTAAGGAGTGTCCAGGATCATGGTTTGAAAATACAATAAAAACTCAATTTTGACCTTCGACGAGCATGTCCCCCCTTAAAGTTATCTTAGGTTCCGTTGTTTTTTTTAACCATACATAAATAAGTATGAAGTATTTTATATCACTAATAGGATACTAAACATAACATAGTGATTTATATTTGTATGCAATATTCATTTAAAAGAATCTTTTTCATATTCAAAATATAGAACGTTGAAGCGATGTTTTACTACGTGTACATTCAAATAATACTATTTACCACTTTTTTTAAGCTCGTATTCTTGTTTGTCCGGTGGTTGTTTATCCAGTATAAATCTTGCTATCGATTTTTAACTAACTTCCCGACTAGCTAGGCATTTGAAACTTTTAGAAAATATCAGAACACGATGCCAATGCATTCTTTTAATATTTTTAGCCATCTTTAAGTAGAATTGAATTCATTTTCAATTAATTCTGTTTTGTATGAAAAGTTATTTCGGAAGAAATCCGTAATCCAATTCACTATTATTGGTTGCTAAGGGGGTGGTCCTAGCAACTAAATTATTAATATATCCGTGCGTTACTATGGAAATCAAAATGACATTTCAGTATTCTATATTTGTTTGTTTGTTTGTTTGTTTGTTTGTTTGTTTGTTTGTTTGTTTGTTTGTTTGTTTGTTTGTTTGTTTGTTTGTTGCAAAATAGCAAAAAAATGATTCGTTGACCATTTTATTGCATCATTTGTCCTAAATTATTAATACATAGAATTGTCAAGTTTATATGATTCAACAGAAAATTTAAAAACGTGGTGTATAAAAAGTTCTTTTTATTTTGTAATTATTTTACTAGTTTGATGATCGTAATAGAGTTTAATAGAAATCGCAATATAAATCTAATATTCTTGAAAATCTTTACTGTTCAGCATTTAATATCTATTCACTGTTTGTTATTCAAACAAAAGAATTAAAATATATAATTAACTGCTACTTTAGAGGTAATATATTCAT
Source organism: Rhyacophila brunnea (assembly GCF_057557595.1). Taxonomy (NCBI): domain Eukaryota; kingdom Metazoa; phylum Arthropoda; class Insecta; order Trichoptera; family Rhyacophilidae; genus Rhyacophila; species Rhyacophila brunnea. The sequence continues at coordinate 24,709,011 of NW_028233350.1, forward strand.
AGAAAACAGTTAGAAGAAACTAACGATAGGTTAGGATAGTATAATAAAATTGAGTTTCGTAAAAAAATGGATAAGTATAAAATATTCGACAAGTATGTAAATTGCAATATAAAAAATCGCGGTACGTACAAAATATATTTAAATGCGATAAACTTATCGCCGGGGGCTACTTCTGTGAGCGATACGAAGACCGAAGACTTTATTTCCTTGGGGATAGGGTGAAAAGTTGCAGCCTTTAGATTCATGCCACAAAAATATTCTTGGTAAAAAATTCAAATTCGAAACGGGTGTGTTTTAGAAAATTTACTTAAAAGAGTGATATTAAACTATATAATTTTCATAGTAAATAGCAAGAAGTTAATATAAGAATAAATATAATTAAAATAATCATAACGTTATATATTAAAAGCTCTAAATTTGTATAGGTATCTCCAAAAATATCTTGAATTTCATGTTCCTTACTGTTTGGGATCATGCCTACTTTTCCTTTCCTCCTTCCTTCTTTTTAACACTGCAACACGCCTAGAGGTCTAATGAAAGTAGTGTAGTTTAACAGTAGTAATGTACATTTAGTAATATAAGTGAAAGAATCACAAACACCCAGGCTTTGAGTAAATCATATAAATATATTGTGTCCTCACCGGCATCGAACCCGGAGCTACGGATGAAAGGCCAGCGCCTTACTCACTGCACCACGAGAGCAGCATCATTACTAAGTATAATCACCAATGACAAAAACACGCTTTACACTGCATTTCCATACTGTTTGTAGGTGGTGTCCCAGAGATCACAAAATTAATGGCTTACCCTACCGTGTTTGGTATAACAGACTTCGTATCTCGTGTATGGAGAACTATGGGATAATCTTTAATAAAATAAATAAATAAAAAAGCCTTTTTATTTCTTACAAACAAAAGTAAATGATAGTTAATTGACTATATCTAATGAATATATAATATATAACCTATGAATATATATATATATATATATTAAGATTTTTTTTATTTTGTATATAATACTATTAGATAATGTTTATAAATTAGACAGTGATATGTAATTAGTTTGTTTGGTTTGTAAGAACCCCTCTTCGGGTGAAGGCCTCCTCCAAAGAGTCCCACTGGACTGGTTTTTGGCTATTTGTAGCCAATTTGGGCCCGCTGTTTTTATGATGTCGTCTTGCCATCTCGCATGGGGTCTTCCTCTATAGCGTTTCCCTTTTGGGCCGTTCCATGAAATAATTATTTATGTCCATCTCTCATCTTGTAGTCGCGCTACATGACCCACCCATTTCCATTTAAGTTTTTGAGCATGGATTAGAGCGTCTGTGGCTTTTAAAATATTTTTTTTTTTTGTGTGTCTTATTAATGATAATCTTTTATAAAGATAATGTTTGATAATCTTTAACATACGTCAAAAAATATTCCCGGGTAATATACAACGCGCATTCAATATTTGAGGACTGTTGGTGTGCTTTGTGTTCTTCAGTTTAGGTCATAAAATTATAAAAACATATTAACACATTTTGTACATGGCAGCAAAGAACTAGGAGCCGAGACATGTGGAGGGAGCTAGGGGAGGCCGTCATCCAACAGTGGATCGACCTCAGCTGATGATGGTGATGATATACACGTCATATTGAACGTCTGTGCATATAAAAAAGTTAAGTACTTTTTGTAAATAATAAGTAATTCATAACTGAAAGAAGTTGAAAAAACAATGGTATCACTTTTTGGTGAAGCTGAATTATAAAAAAAATAAACGGCGAATGTTTAAATTATTGTTCCAGTTTATAAGTTATTTAACTATTGAGCGCTCGTACAGATAACTAAACCTGATTAGGGGGTTACCAGATCAAAAGTCTGCCCACATTTAGTTTGCCATCCTTTCCCGAAACCTTGTAACGTAAATAAGAAATAAATAAAGGATAATAGACTTCCGGAGTTAGCGGGCAAACAAAATAAATGGACGTTATCAGCGCTTCGCCGAATGAGCTTAATTTCGCGCTTCTTTTTTTCTAACAATGCTCTATTTCCGGCAGGGTCATTTATTCTCACTCTCGGCAAATACCGAAATTGGTATTTTCCGATGTACGCCATGAGATAATTTTGTTTCGTCCCTTGAGCGTTTACCCTGCAGTTACAGTGACTAAGGAAATAATACTATAATAGCCGTATCATATACGTACCCATTCTTTTACATTTACTTTTAAATAGAATATGACCTTTTTTAATGGAAGATGTTACATACACTATAATTTATACGCTCATCCGCAAGGAATATACGGTACGTAGGTATATTATGAGTTGTACCGTTATACATCTAAAAAAAGGATTGAAATATACTGTGTTGATGTAGCATAGAATTTATATGTTTCTTATGTAGATTAACAATTACTTAGGAATTATTAATTTCTGGCCTATTTTGCTGTTGTAATAAAAAAACTAAATAGGTAGTACTTACTTAATTCATGCTAATATTATCCTACTCTATATTTTAATGAACAATAAAACTTATTTTCTGAATTATTTCATGGAATATAATATATCTTATCTCTGCAGGCCGAGACCTAAAATTTTCAAATATAAGAAAAATATAACCATTTCTGTAATAAAATATATTTACTTTGATTGATAATGAGTATTTTTTTTAAAACTTATAGTAAATTTATAAATATTATAAAAAACTCGTAAAATAGAACATACTTTTTTCATAAAAATAGCAAGCGATTTTTTAGGTCAAGGATAACATAAAAACAACACTAAGTAATATTCTTAATAAAAAACAAAATAATTTGCGTGTCTTTATGTAAGAGAAATGTAAAAATAATGGCGGGTTTCGTATGCTGAGAGATTATCAGTTGAATTAATAAACAAAAAATAATAAACTATATTATAATCTAAGTATGAAGGAGGTAGATACGACATACTGTGTTAATATTTAGTTATGATTTATTTTCGCCATAGATTTGGATTGATACAACTAAAATATTTTTAATAATATTTTTATTAGGGGTCGTCCATACATGATGTCAGACGATTTAAGTTATTTTTGACTCCTCCCCCCACCGAAACAACAAACTTCGTAACAAAGTACAAAATAGTTTACCCCCTGTCTAATTTACGTCATATTTTGAACTCTCCCATTCGTTTAATTTCGTTAACAATAATTAATTTTAGTATAATATTATCGCTGAATATTTGAGGTGTTTGGAAACAAAAACGGCAGTTTTTAAAAATTGATAAAAACAAAAATGGAATTGTTCACCAGCTACCACCAGAATAATGCCGTTTTTGTTTCTATCGATTTTTAAAAACTTCCGCCTTTGTTTCCAGACACCTCATTTGTATTCTCAGAAAAAAATCATATTTTATACATCCCTCTTTTATAGTAGGTTGATAACCGATGCTTGCTGGTAACCTGCTTTAGCATCAAATTTCTAAAAAAATGAAAATCAGACGATGATTCGAAAAATATATAATTACCTACTATTTTTGGAAATAGATATTTTACAAAAGAATCATGTGTTTTTACCACGTTTTTATTAGCTCGTATTCTTGTTTGTCCAGTACATTTTTTTTCTTGTTTGTCCAGTACAAATCTTGCAATCGATTTTTAACTAACTTCCCGACTAGCTAGACATTTGAAACTTTTAGAATATATCAGAACATAATGACAATAGATTCTTTTAATACTTTTAGCCATCTTTAAGCAGACTTGAATTCATTTTCAGTTAATTCTGTTTTGTATGGAAAGTTATTTCGGAAAAAAAATTCGTAAAAAGTAAAACACTATTATTGGTGCTAAGGGGGGCCTAGCAATTAAATTATTAATATATACGTGCGTTACTTTGGAAATCAATATGAAATGTCAAAATGACATTTCTGTATTCTATAATACTCGTATTTATTCAGTATTTCTATCAAGTACAATAAAAAGTTTTTATTAATACATAGAATTGTCAAGTTTATATGATTCAACAGAAAATTTAAAAACGTGGTATTTAAAAAGTTCTTTTTATCTTGTAATTATTTATTAATTAGATGTTTGATACACAAGCGGTGCCTTCAAAATGCTACGATTACCCAGAGCTTAGCCTTAATGAAAATCCAATTAAACAGAATGATTTATTAAAAATAAATGCCATCGGAGAGTCTAACATTAACGAGGTCACAATTAAAATGTGTTCATGATAGAAACTTCGACCTAACACAAATCTTTATCACGCCATACTGTATTGTTAGAGCAAGAATCATTCGTTGTATACGATTGACTGGATCAGATAAGTTGTATCCTCGTAGATATTTGCCACACAACAGACGGCACAAGATAGTTGGCTAATGGTCGCTGTAACTTGCTTTACTTGGAAAGATTAATGGGCGATAGAGTTCCGATCGATCGTCCGAATTACATTAAGACAAAAACCCGAGTCCAGCCCTGCACCCCTCCCTTCTTAGCTCTTCAGGCTGTGTCCTTTTGTTAGTAATTACTAGTAAAAATGCCTTAACATGTTATTTTTAAGGGTTAACAATAAAATATATTCTCTCTGAAAAAGTCTTTCTTTAAATTGAAATATATTATGGACTGTCCTTTAAAATCAATTATAGATGTTTTGTATCAGTTTCAGCTGGCTAATCTTTAATTTCATTATTTCTATAAATTATGGTTTTTAGTTACCTATTTTGTAAAATAAATTTTAAGGAATCCTTTCAGTAGTATAAATACTTCTTAATACTGTTTTCCCGCTGATTGTCAGTAAAATATGTTTAAACGGTCAGTAAAATTTCAAAACCAGAACATAAATTAATTTTGCGAATAAATGCTAACAATTACTCACTTGTGCACTTGTAGGGCTAGAATTACGAATGTACAATTTTATTATTAATACATCTGTTAAGTGTCAAGTAGGTACCTACACGAGTAGTGTGATTCCGCCTTAATTCAATGAGGTCAGTGATTTATTTTCAGCCATTTAACGCTGGTTAATTTTGAGCAACGAATATTCGCTATGAATCAGGTATAACAAAATTACAATTAAATTATATTTTTATCCTAGAACACGAGATATAAGAATGTAATATTATTAATTAAAAATATATGATTTTAACACTTTTACAAGGTTATAAGAATTTTAACTATCAATCGTGGACAACTAAAATTTGGAAAAATCCCTATGTATATGATTAATATTGTTATCACAAAATATGGTTGCTATTATCGATGGTATTTGAAAACAATCAGATGCGTAGTTGTGATATATGAATTTCATGGTCCTATCATTGTTACCTATTAATTGTGTTAAACCTTAAATTGTAATACCTGTTAAATAATATTTCACGCGTATTTTTTGACATGTCGTCAGTTGAAAGTCTTAAAATATTGTCGCTATATGCGAAAGTGTGGCCAAAAAGCTAGAAATGTCGATTCAAAGAAAATTGCAGCAACTTGGCCTCTCGTACGGTTCTTTATGGCGAATTTTGCATAAAAAACTTCATAAGATCCAACTCACCCAAGAACTAAAGCTAACGGACCATGAGCAGCGTAGCAAATTCACCGATCGAGTCTTGTAAGAGCAGGCAACCGATGATGATTTTTCAAGGAAGAAATCTTCAGTGATAAAGCACATTTTCACATCAAATGCACTTAAGAGCCGAAGTGCTGTGTGAAGGTCGAAATGAATTATCGGTATCTTTGAGAGCTTAAAATAATCTGTAAAATTTGTAAGAAAAACGTATTTGTCACTAATGACACATTGTCTTTATAATATTAGAAATTAACATTTTATGACCACTTAAAATATAAAACCATAAAACAGTATTGTTGTAAACGTAGTTGTGTAAACATTGAGAATAAAGCCATATTTAGTAAAATTGTGTCAAATTCTTGTAGCAGAGCACGCGGCTCATTTAGGTGTTGGTATCATTACTTTAAAATGACACCAACACCGTTCAAAAATGATTTCATCGTAGCCGCAATACCAAAATAATCTGTCCTACCTCTCCGTCGTTATATCAATTTTTCAAGTTGCTATTTTGTCAACACACGAATTATATCTTCAACTTAATTAAATGTAAGAGATTATAGTCAAATACATTCAGTAACTTATTTTGGAGGTTCCGTATTTAACTTGATATAATATAATATAGTTTATGAAAATTTAATATTATATTATTATCTGAAGGTCCACTCTCGTATATTAAATAAATGCAAATAATAAAATTAATGTATATTATAAAATATGATTTGATAATGGAACGTGATTTTACATGTCTGAAAAAATATCCAATTGCCGACAGACTGCCAATAAGTTTAATTAGATATCCCGGCTAAAAAGGAAATAAAGTGTCTTACGAAGAAAAATTCCAATATAATGAAAATTTGTTATTTTCTAATGAAAAAATACATTTTTCTCATCACAGCATAAATAGCCATACCTACTACTAAAACGAAAGTATAGCTTTCGTACAGCTAGGTTTCTTGCTGATACTCTGAACCTTTTTTATTGGCCAATATTATATGATTTTGAGGAGAAAATTTCGCCAACGCCTCGGCATTTTCCTTCGCAGACATTAGTTTTTGTGGCAATATCTCACTAATAAAAACACTCCCTTACACGTATTACGCGAAATGGTATGATTTATGAAACTTAATAATAAGCTTACGTACGCACTAGTAAAATATTTCATTATTTTTTCCACTACTTGAACGCTGTTTGCAAAGTGATTCATAGCAAGTTTGTGGACGAATGTTACTGTCCTATTAAATTATTTATCACAGTAGATAAGTTTATTTCCATAAAAAATGGTAAATGTAAAAAATATCAAAGAATATATTATAATATTATGCCTTTTTTAATATTATATCATTTGATGATATCATTTTCTAACAATTATTTTTTTATTATATTAAAAATGTAACAACCTATGTTAATGTTAAATGGACCACCAGAAGATCTGGAGTTGGAATCTCAAGAAATCATGTTGTTTGAAGACCATAAAATTTAGTCGAACTTGTGTAGGTTAAATAAAATTATTCTTTTCATAATAATGCAAGCAATACGCCCACGATGGCCGCGCGGCTTAAGCGTTGGACTATAACGCCGTGGGTCCCAGGTTCGAATCCTGGGTCTGGCAAATACACATATTGTTTTTCAATTTGTGTGTGTCAGGGTATGGACCTAAGAGGTTGAGCAAGTGGCTGACATCCATTTCTCGTAAAAAAACAAAAATCTGTCAATATAAACCTCTACTCTGTGGAGGCCCATATGATCCTATTAGGATCGGACATGTTCGAAAGAAAAGAAAAGAATAATGCAAGACGTTGTAGTGATGATAGGTCAAATATATTAGAGCCGATGAATAAATGCAGTCAAACAGTGGTACAGAAGAGGCACCAAAAGACCACAGGGCAATCCTTAAATCTATTGAAAGTTTAGCGGATGTAGGTACATGGCAGCAAAAAATGAGGAGCCTTTAGAAGAGGCATTTTTCCAGCAGTAAATCGATGTTGCGATCGAATTGTTGTTTCATATATTATTATGTAGTGACTAAATCACGTTATTTTTTTGGGGAGGTTTTTTTATATTATATTGCAAGAAGACGCAATATTCAAAGCAGTGCTGTTGAATGCTGAATGTAATGCTGAAGGACTCTGACTTTTAAAATTTTTGAAACCACCGTAGAGGTTGAAAATAGAATTTGAAAAATTCAGGCCTCAGTTAAATTTTCACCTGCGCTTACCAGTGTTAATTTACTTTTCCCAGATATAGAGCGCTTTGTCGCTCTGTGCAATGCATATGTCGAAATATAAACTGATTTTCACACGCTGACGTACCTATATAAATTTAAATGTTATTTTTGACTTTTAAGTAAACAAAAGCAAACTTGCCAGAAAAATCGTATCGTAACAGAAAAATTATGTTAACCTAAAAAACATACATGATAACAATAATGCGTATATTTGGTAACAAATAGTTTGGGTTAACACCAATTTAAGTAAGGTATCGAATTTATCTCGATAAATTTTCAAATAGTTTAAAAATAATGTTTTAGTGTTATTATTGTTTTGAACCTGTATTTGTATCTCGGATTTAATACAAACCTAATAGTTTACACATAAATTAAAATAATTTGGAATTGTAATTTCCTTGTAAAAATGCACATGGTATTTTTGGTTTACAAATTTGGAAAATGAAATTATTGACCGATGTCAATATCGATTCATAATAACCTGTACTTAGAAGAGTATTCAGAATTTTTCTTATATGTTTTAACAATTCAGAATGCAACATTTTTAAAATTTTGTATAATCATGAATAAAAATAAATAAAAATTAAAAATTATTAGCAAGTAACATTATAAAAAAAGTATTAGTAAGTAATAGTCAAAAATTCAATTTGCAGGCCATTTGAGGTCATTTTTAAAATAATACTTATTAATAATTATCATTAGTGGGGGTTAATCCAATGCTGGATGAATGCCTCCCCTAGCTCCGCCCAGTCTTCTCAATCCCTAGTTCTTCGCTGCCACGTACATCCACTAAACTTAATGAATATTCATCTATCCAAGGGGTTGTAGGGCATCTCTGTGAGCGTTAAGTGCCTCTTAGATACCACTGTGTGACGGATTTTGTCCAGCCATTTAATAATACTTTCATTAACACTTGAGATGTGTGTTCGAATTTAACCCAGAATGCTCGAGAGACGCCGGTTTATGACACCACGGGTTACGAATTCGATTTTGTGGGTGTTTTAAGATTTAAATCTTAAATGTATGATATTTTTTTAATACATGTTTAACCCGGTACAAGAACTTGATGGATTGGGCAAATAGTAAACAACCATTTCTCATCTGTAATACTTTGGACACCCACATAGTCTTCTTAGGAGCGAACATAGTTAAAAAATTACTTTTTGTTTATATTTCTTAGGTTTTTCCAAGTTACAAAATAATTGCCTCAATTTTGCTAACATTAAAATACATTATTGGTATTAAAGCTCCATTTGCATGGTGAGATATCATAGTAAAATTATTATGTAATAAACAAACAATTTCATAACCTTAAATTAAAGTAAGACAAGCAATAAACATGATTGTAATATTTAATTTCGTTTTCCTGCATCTTTATGCATTTTTGGCAGAGTTCAACAGTGTTTTAGAATTAAAAGCCTAAGAGTTGCCGATGCGTTTGAGATTTGTTATACTGTCAAATATATACCTAAATACTATGGCACAACACATTTTGGACGCAACGCAATTTTTCTATGATAATTTTATTAGACATCTCCCTTCAATTTCTTACGTGAGAAACATTTCCATTGTGAACAAAAGCGCATAAACCAACAAAGTGATATAGTATTACTTTTTTGTATATAAATTATACTAATTATGCTTCACTTCTTGAGAAACGGCCTAGATGTGAACTGCAAAGTGCAGTATGCAGTGTTGTGTGCACATAAGTTGCATTTAAATATGCAAGAAGGCTTTAATAACGTCGTGCGGTCTAGAATGCGCGAGTTAAGAAAATATACCACCTAAGGCAGGGATTGTGAAAGAAAATTATCCTCAGTTTAGTGGATAAAGTAACTAGTTAAAAGAGCTTATAATTTATATTCCTTAAAGTAAAATAAACCACGCAATACTATTATATGCTATACTTATTAAATTATTTGAAGAACAAGCGTTAAATATAAATTTATAAAAATTGTGTTAAATAAAGGAAGTTACTTAAATAAAAATATAAATCAAAGATTAATCTCAGAAGAGAGAAGACAAAAATGAAAACTAAATATTCTGTAAATGAGAGAAAATGAGTATTTACTTCAACGTTGTTAACCGTCAATTTGTTCAATACGTAAGGCCCTAGCATTCTATACCAAAGGTTACGGATTCAAAGTTGCGAGGCTCAGGGCAACTGGTATTGTATTATTGAGTCCATGCCTCTTCATATTTGAAAACTATGAGAAAATATATTATCGGCCTCTTGTTAGTAGTGAAGGATTAAAACAATTAACATACTATATAGCAGAGCATTGAAGCGGAGCTCGGAGCAGGAGCACGGAGCAGTGGAGCAATATGGTTTTACCCGGATCAGGAGTAGAGCCGGTGCACCGAAGATTTGTAGGACTCCACCGCTCCGGATGTATTTTTTATTATTAAATTTTCGTCCTAAAATTTAATGAAAATATTATTTTTGACACTTTGCAACACTGAAATTAATTGAAATGTGGCAACAATGCCGACTGATAAATAACCTCACTTTGACGATTTTCTGACGGAAATTTTGTTTAATATAATTAATAATGAATAGGACGAATAATATACATTATGTCGAGAATACATTATTTTTTACTATTTGTATACATATAATACATATTAAAACTTTTTATCCGGAGCGGAGCTGGAGCAAGTATTATGTCTCGGAGCGGAGCAACTCAAAAAAGGGTTCTCTCCTATATAGTACAACATCCACATCATTCAATGACGATTAATGTCGAAGTTTTTTGGTTAAATATATAATTTTAAATATACTATGCATATAATATGTACATTTTTTACATAAGCATATTATGTTTAGTAATTTTCATTACCTACCAAAGTATACATTTATGTTTGAATTATCTACTAGGTAGCCCTTAGTAAGACCGTATATTATTTTATTTGTAACACTTTATAATAGGCCTTAATGATTATATGCGTATTTTTTTGTAAAAAAAACTTTTTTGAATGTTTTTGAATACCAATAATATAACGTCACAAACATAATATTGAACACATTTTGTTTAACGGTGTGTGAGTACTACCCACGAGAACACAATATTTTTGTTTTGAATTTTCAATTTTTTTTAAAAGAGCTAATTATTAAATTTAATCAAGAAAACTACACCGCACGTTTAAAAAAAAAACTAGATCACATATAATTAGAAACGCAAACATAACCTATCATGAATTCACATTCACAGTCCAAAAGGAAATAAACAATTTATAAAGCGAGATATTCAGAACTTTGTAAATATATGTAGTTCATCAGCAATATGACGTCTCAATATTTATTCAGAGTATTTGATTCGATGGAGATACAGAACGAATGATAGAAAATGTACAGCATTTAAGAGAGGGGGCAAAAAAAAGAATTTTAAATGAATAATTGATTGTTTTTGTTGAAATAAACTCAATCTATGGTGTTGAAAACCTCTGCCACGTTATACTCATGGGCCATGGAGTATTATGTCTGGCCAGATCTGATATTGGCGCTGCCTTTCTAGCCCTTTACCACATTTACGAGCCAGACCTTATATGAATATCCGCCTTACAGGTAAGCAGAAATTTTATGTCATTTTTTTTGTTGATAACGCATTTTCTTCTTTCGTTTATTGCAATTTATGTAAGAAAACGCATGGAAATGCATTTCAATATAAAAGTTTTCCCTGTAAGATATAAACGTACTTTCGAAAGAAAATTTCGGAATATAATATTTTTTATTGGTTATGAAACATAACTATTTTTATTAATAATTCTAATTCATTGAGTTAATTACGTTGACAGCTATTTCGGGCTATATACCCATCTTCGAATTCGTAGACTATAACTTTCCGAAAATGGGTTTATAGCCCGAAATAGCTGTCAAAGTAAATAACTCAATAACGAATAATTAGCCAAAATAACTTTCTTTCGAAACCATTATTATGGAGTTCTATCACGTAAACGTCAGTTCAATTAATAATATTTCAATATATTATTATAATATAATATTGAATTATTTTACTTTTCAAAAATAAAGATTTAAATATAGCGAAAGTAATTATTTATATTTTAGGATTTTTTGGATATAATATGTAGAAATATAAAAATAAATTACTACCTACTTCAGATAATTTAATTTATTTTCATCTATGTGTACCTATATTACAAATGTGAAAATATCATTTGCCTTAAACATATGCGAATGTCATTTGGAATTCGTGGTCACTTATAGTTTTACGATTTTTGAATCATTAATAGCTATTGCAGTATCTATTCATTAATTTAGAATTTCAATTATTCAAATACTAAAGGTGACAATCAAATCCGCATTATTAAATGTTATTTATTGTAAAAATGTGATAAACACTTAATTATTATTGTTTGGGTCATTATTTTAATGTAGAAGTGAGTAAATATAATAGTTTAAAAAAAAGTTAGTGCACCTGTCCGCGCGGACAATTATCATAGTAAGTTTGGTAGAAGTCTTTCAATTATTATAATATTATCAAATATATACCTAAATTTCTAAATAATATTTTACTCTCATTCAATTATAAAAAAAAAAACTATATAGATTTAGAGAGCGTCTGATTTTGGCGTATTATGCTTTCTATCGGTACGTTTTCGAAACCCCGTGACGGCATCAACGATAATATATCACTTAAAATTAAATGTTGACAAAAAAGTGACACTTATATATTACATTTTTACTGTAGGTTCCATTAATAGACTACGTTAAAAATATTTTAACTTTATTGGTTGAAAATTGTAGTTGATCAAGTAAATGTATATCTCCATAGAATTCTCCCCCTCTATCGATTTTATAAAATGGCATCGAAAAAAGTGCTAATAAAACGCACCTCACATACTGCTTAGCATTGCAATGGAAAGCGGCAGTGGAAAACCCACGAATACCTGAATAAATTCATCCGGGAAAGAAACAAAGATGACAGTAAAACACCACTGTACAACTCAATAATGGCCAATTTATCTCGACAACAACACTGCGGTAAATAAGTATGGAATATCCCGTCGTGAGAGAGAATCTAACACGCTGACTAAAGAATAAAAGGACTGACTTATTCTCACGAAATAAAATTTACAATACAATGTTATATTACGTTTATTACGTATTAGGACCTAAGAATTATAAATAATACATGGCAGATGTCTATGAATTATTTTAATTATTTTTTTTACTCTATATCATATTAAATGGACTCAAATTGAAAATAAACTTAATTAAAATAAGTTAATTTAATACTCCCACGATGGTCGTGCGGCCTATAGTGTCGTGGGTTCCAGGTTCGAATCCTGGGTCTGCCAAGTACACATATAGTTTTATTTAAATTATGAGTCTGAGTATTGAGTTAATAGATTGAGCAAGTGGCTGACATCCATTTCTCGTAAAAAAAACAAAAATCCATTAAAATAAATCTTCACTCTGTGGAGGCCCATATGATCTTATCAGGATCGGACATGGTCGAAAAATAATAATAATTAAAGTATGTAGGTACCTGCATTGTACAGCATTGTCATTCTTCACAAAAAAGGTGACAGAGAAGACCTAGCAAATTATCGTCCAATAAGTCTACTCCCTATTCTCTACAAGACGTTCACAAAAATTCTCTCAAACCGTCTGCAAAATGTACTAGACGAGAACCAACCGAGAGAACAAGCCGGATTTAGAGGAGGATACAGCACTATGGACCATATCCAAGTCGTCAGAGAAATCATAGAGCGGTACCAGGAATACAAACTGCCACTATGCATGGGTTTTATAGACTATGAGAAGGCGTTTGATTCGATAAAGAAATGTTCAATACTCGACGCACTCAGAAAACAAGGAATCCCTGGACGCTATATAAATATTTTCAATAATATATACAGTAGCGCAACAGCATCTGTAAATCTCCATAAACCATCGCGCAGATTTCCTATCAGCAAAGGAGTCCGACAAGGTGATACAATCTCACCTAAACTATTTACAGCTACCCTTGAAGACTTATTCAGGCAACTTGACTGGAATGACAAAGGGATCCCCATAAATGGAGAATACCTGAGTCATCTGCGCTTTGCCGATGACATAGTAATTTTCTCGCAAGACTCAGAAGACCTCCAAAGCAGAATGCAGGAACTCGCTGAAGTAAGCAACAAAGTAGGTTTGAAAATAAATGTAACAAAGACGAAAGTCATGTTCAACTGCTTTGCAGGCCAAAAAGAGATCCTCATCAATGGCACTCAGCTCGAACAGGTGAAAAGCTACATCTATCTGGGACAACAAGTATCTATAGATGGATGTATATTTGATGAAATTGTTCGCAGAGTAAAGCTAGGCTGGAGTGCTTTTGGCCGCCTAAATAATGTCTTCAAAAGTGACCTTCCACTGTGCCTAAAGCGCAAAGTGTTCAACCAGTGTGTGCTTCCCGTGATGACATATGCGTGTGAAACATGGGCCCTAAGTAAAAGAGAGATCCAGAAACTTAGAGTAGCACAACGTGGTATGGAGAGGTGCATGCTGGGCATAACGCGAAAGGACAAAAAGAGGAATGAGTGGATAAGGAAGCAGACAAGGGTTTGCGATGTAATAAAGTTTATTAAAAGCCTTAAATGGAGATGGGCTGGACACATAGCTCGAAGAAGAGACAATCGTTGGACAAATCTAGTCATCCAGTGGTATCCAAGAAGTACAAAACGTCCACAAGGTAGACCTAGAGGCCGCTGGATCGATGAAATGATAAAGTTCTGCGGAAGTACGTGGCAACGCAATGCACAGGACCGAGAGAAGTGGAAGCAACTTGAAGAGGCCTTCATCCAGCAGTGGATAGATTCAGGCTGATGATGATGATGATGAACTACACAAAGTAACCAGGTAGCAATCTGTTATATTTATAAAGATATTTATCATCATTCCGTATTCACTACATATAAAAAATGTTTAACATGTGGTTTGCTTAGAGAGTGAGCTATATATAACAATATTAACAACCAACCGTTTTCCACATTATATATATCAGTCTTTTTATACAGCCCATACATTATAAAATGAAATATAAATTTATTTGTAAATATCTTTACTCATACTTCAAAAAGTTTACCACGTGAGCGAAACGCATATTATATAGAATTTTTTTATTTTAAATGATGGATACCAAGATAAAGAAATTTCGTAAATTACCAAGTTTATTCTAAAAGAGATTTTTGCGTTTACTAATATTGTAAACCATTTACCGTAGTTGGTAGAAGGCATGTCTCTGAAGTACTAGTCGGGAGTTCAATCTTGGTCCGACAAAAATGTCATGTTTTTTTTTCAACATATCTTTGATCCAGAGTAAGGGTAAAATATGTTGGGTAAATATCTAAGAAACATTCCACGTAAAAAGTATGTTTAGTTAAGCTTCATTCTGTGCACCCCATATGCTTCGCTTATAAGTGAACATGATAATTTTATATATAGTAAATGGAATGAGGAGGTGGGGGGGGGAAAGGTTCGGAATAAATTAAATGCAAGATATTGAATTAATGATATTATTCTTGACACTTCGGAAGCTTGTATATAATATATTATAATATTATGATATTATATTTTGCAATATACCAGTCCTTTTACAGTTTAGTCAACGCATAAAATCGTAAATCCATTGATTGGGCGACGCATTCTTTTTTCAAATGTCTCAGCTTTTCAATGGGCCTAAGCTTTTAGGACAACAAACTAGTAAGAATACAAGATGGCGCGGGAGGCGGAAGGCAATCAGGCGAGTGGATTGGCTGCGCGGCGAGATCCGCTCCTTTTGTTGACATTACAACCTGTCATACCCAGTTGCCGGCGATGTCACTGCCAAAGAAAACCTTACAAAATGTTACGAAAAGGGTTTTAGCCTCCTCGGCATATGTATTTTATTGACATGGGCGTCCCGTGATTTGGAATATCGTTACAACTCTAAATAGACACCTCATTGTTTTCTAAGTAAAGTTGTGTTCGATAGTTTAATTATAATTAGGCTTAGGATTTTTAGGTGCTAAAAAATGAATAAAAGGTACCTAAAATATGTAGATATAATTGGAAAATATGTTATTAAAATTTCATAAATATGTGCTAAAAATTTAAATAAGTAGGTACCTATTACAATAAATCATATATATTTCAACAGTTTAATTTATTATTTATTCACAAACAGAAAACGCTTTAATACAATAAATAATAAAATAATGCTTCAAATTTTCGAAAGTGAATCTTTGACGATTTGTTCATAGAAAATTTTTATACACGGAAAAACTCCTTTCCACTTCTACAGATGTTTTTACTGCTTATGTAAATGAAACTATTTCTGTAGTAGGAAAAATTGAAACATCTGAGGAATCTGATAGATTTTCCAAAACAGCTTTAATATTCTGCAGCGTTTGAAGTCCAGTATTTTTTTTATTTAAAACACTATTTAATTGATCCAGGAACATTGAAATTTTGTGTATGTGAAAATATGTGCTCAAACCTAGAATATGTAAAAATATGTAATTATTCAAAAATATTTAAAAATAGGGCTTAAATGTTTCAAAATTGTTTGAAACAGACAGATATTTTTGATATTTTTTTGTGGGGCCACTCAAAAAAAATATATTTAAATACCTAAGAATCCTAAGCCTAGTTATAAGTATGTTATACATTTTTTTACATTTATTATAAAATATATTATTATATAAGTGACATTCAAAGTATAACAAATAATCACAAATTCACAATTTTCTGCTGCATGACTCTATAGAGCCTGGTAGAAAACAGCATTAATTGAGCTTTTTCTCTAAAAAATTGACCTTCATAATTGACTCATAAATACGGCTGAAATTTTAATGTCCAGTATTTTGTTAATATCTATCTTTAGAAGTGTTATGTAACGCGTGGTTATAATCCAAATTATATACGATTGATCAAAATATAGTACATAATTCGTCCTGAAGAGAGATAAAAATTAGTGCACACATTATTGATAACCAATGGTAATGGAATTCAAAAGACTCGTTTATTCCATTTTTTCCCAATTACCTAATTAAAGTCAGAGACGTGCTGGTGATATTTTAAATTAATATAAATCAAGTATTACTATAAATTGGTTAGCGTTTTTTTTCGCTCGTACTATCAGCGTCAACATAATATAATACAAGGTGGTTGCATTTTTATCTAATCCATATTTTATTAAAAATATGACAAACTTATATAAATTAGTAATGGTAGTATTAATAAAAAAAAGATATTGCATGATAATTTACAGAAGAATACGTAAGATTATATAAGTATGCAGGTGAATGTAACAGGAATCTCGAATGAAGTTACATAGAAAAAAAATATAAAAAAATCCTTGCGAAAATTTAGAAAAATACGTTGCATGTTATTTTACCCATTTTTTGTTAGCCTCTGGAGCTTGGAGTCGTGTTCATACATCGCCATGACGCAAGTTTGTGTATTATCAAGATTGGCAAGTCGATTTCCTCTCACCGCGTTCAGGTGAACCTCCCGCCGACCCTGCACTCTGACGCACACACATAATGTTTATTTACAGAAAAATGAAAAAACAGACCCGTATTGAAACAGTTACAATAATTTAAATGGTAAATTTGTCACATTATGGAAATATATATTGAGAAATATGTTGTTTCCTCGGGTCGCGGGTTCGAATACAGCTATAACGTTAATTCATCATAATATTTTCAATACACGTTTTTATAGTCAGTGCATATTATTTGAATGAATGGTTTATAAAATATTTTTAAGTTTTAAGTTACAGTTTTTTAAGATATACTTACACACTATCCAGTCATTGGCTAAGAATGCCACACTATACTACATTTTAATAGAATTGTTTATTATCTATACTTTTATTTACTGCAAAATATTTTGGAAAATAGTTTTCTTTGAAATGTTGTTCATGGCACCTTATTTTATTACTTATATCTAAGGTCCACATGCAACGCTTCACCAGCTATCTATGCAAAAAATATGGAAGTGTATTAAATTTATATTAAGTAATACGAAAGTCTGAATTAGGCTAACTTAAAGGCAACATTTCTGAATTTGGTCGTAAGTCTCTAGACAGGAAATCACGTAAGTACATAGTATATTTTACAGATGATTTACCATAATTTTAAACAAATCCAAATAACTTCAATATGAATATATAAAACTAAATCGGATGGCATTATCATAACATAATATAATATACGTTAGTTTACATAGTATATTATATGTACCTACTGATTAACAAAATTTATTCATTATACACAATATGCCCATCTGAATAATAATATTTTTTATGTTGTGAAAATATTATAACTGCGTCAAAATAAAATGTGAAGATCATTCAAACATGTATCTAATATTATTATATTTGTTTCATTTTCGGTTTTCAATCGATTCGAATCTGTAAAATTGGTTTGTCTAAATATATAAAAATATGTTATATATATACAACACCTATGCGCTAAGAACATAAATATAATATGACGTAGATTAATACAATTTTATTATATATGACGTCATAGAGAAAACATATCGCACATTGAGATCTATAGGGTCATTTTATAAATTCTTAAAATAGGGTCTGCTTAACTCAGCCGGTGTACTTCCTTGTACCTATCTAATTAATATTTTTTTATATTTACACATTTCTACTGTTTAATAACATACTATCTATCTCTATATTGATCAATCTCTTTTTTATGTAATACTGTTTTATATGTCTTTGTTTCTAAATTTCATGTTGTGAACGTCTTAAACTTATAATTTGTAATGTCCACAATATGTTAAAAATAAATAAATTGAAATTGAAATAACTACAGATATCATGAGTACATGAACAATTTGAGTTTGAATGTTAAATAATTAACTACAATTTAATTAATTTCAGTAGACTGCTGAAAAATACGGCGGTTCTAGCATAATTAATATTTTACCAAAGATGAAACATTTTTTAGGCAAAAGGGCCTCATGTAAGATAATGCCTCTATATAGCTCTGTATTAAAATTTTAAGTATAAAATAACCATGGACACAATTGTGTAGGAGGCCACTGCTTCCAAGTAGCAGTTAATGCCATATAGCATTAAAAATTGTTTTTTTTTTTATCGAACTACATTCATAAGTCATTTTTGGTTTTTTTTTGCAGTTATGATCCTATAGATCTCAGTGTGCGATATATTTTATTAGACAAGCATTAATTGTATAATTTTAATAATAGATAATAAGGAGTCAATCGCTCTATATGTAGAGTCATTTGGATTTATTAATTATAATAATTAAAAGATGAAATAAAGTAAAAATTCCATGAAAGTTTCAATGGGTAAAATTAAAAAATGGAAAATAATTAAATTTGGTTCGATCCTGAAGAACGCCCAGCCCATAAGTACACGCACCCCATTTACCCCTTGCGGAGTCCATCCATCCATCCCGCGAGGTTAGGCCCGACGCGCACTTATTCTCTCCGCGGTATGTTTAATTCATAGGTGCGAAAGCTACGGCCGAAAGACGGACGGAGGTGGGGTGCGGGGCCAGGGAAGAGAGACGCGGATCATATTGAATCCGAGATCTTATTTAAGCGAAATGAAAAGTCACTCGACATGTTTACATGATCGAAGGAAGCGGATATAGACAGGTGGGACGGATAAGGTGACAAAATGAAAAGTTCTGAATATATATGTTGGAGTTATTATTAGTATTATTACAATATCATACATATAGCATTTAATTTTACTGTATGAAATATTACAATGTGAATTCCTGTCCAACAATGAAATAAATATTAAATATATAATGTTGGAGACTTTCACGGTTGTTAGACAATATTCCAATATTCGATCTGGTATATCTATCCGTCAAAACTGACACAGTTATAATATCACCCCTTTTACTCCCTTACAGATGCTCTTGAGAATGTCTCGGCAATGAGCCCAAAACGCCGAAGAAAGAAGAAGAAAAAACACGCTGTGACAACCCAAAAATCTATTTCGATAATCATCATCAGCTTGAATCTATCCACTGCGGGATGAAGGCATCTTCAAGCTGCTTCCAATTCTCTCAGTCCTGTGCATTGCGTTGCCACGTACTTCCGCAGAAATTTATCATTTCATCGATCCAGCGGCCTCTAGGTCTACCTTGCGGACGGTTTGTACTTCTTGGATACCACTGGGTGACTAGATATGTCCAACGATTGTCTAATGAAATACATTAAATAACAAAATAATATCACATACAATTCCGTTCATTTACATCAATCTAGATACGAGTACAATATTTTAATGACATAATGTTAAACAAAAAAATATTTATATATTATAATTATCTTCTTCTTATTATGCCATCCCCTAGCGGAGGTCGGCCACCATCAAGGCGATCTTATCTTTGTCGTCTACTACCCAGAACAGTTCAGTGAAGCTGCACTCGTACCAATCACGGATGTTCTTAAGCCACGAAATGCGGCGCCGTCCTCTGCTACGCTTCCCATTGATTTTTCCTTGAATGAAAAGTTGGGGAATGCTGTATTTTTGTCCTATCATAATGTGGCCGAGGTACTGGTTTTGATTATAATAAATTATGGATGATACAAAAATACATTGGATGGTTTTAGAAAAAGTAGTTATTATTGTAAATTATAGGAATTTTATTGATAGTGTGAATGCAGGGAACTTATGTCAACGGTTGATTATGACTAGTTATGTAATGTACTAGCTAAATACCAACGTTGGTCTAATATATAATGTTTTTTTAATGTGTATATTATGATCTAGTGCAAGGATACAATGGGTTAAGCGATTGGCCAACAACTATTCCTCGTACATAATATGTTAATAACGATGTCTACTTAGGATGGAATATGGTAATATAATATAAAAACATAAATGCAAAATTGTTTTTGGTTCTCTTCATATTTGTCATCAATTCTATTTATATATTTCAATTATCTTCACGAAATATTATTAAATTTATCTCTATGATACTATCTCGACGTAGTTGTAGATTTTAGCCATATAAATGACGTTTATTTTTGTTCATAATTCCTAGATTTTGTCATAACATAAATGTTAAAATAACAAATACTTATTAATAAATGGAATAAAATAATCTCAGTTACATTATTGGTGGTGTGATGTGGGTGACCTACAGCAGAATATTTAGCGACCTTTTTCAGGTCATTTAAACTTAAAACCAAAAAACTATCCCAAGAAAAACAGTTCAGACTATTGAGTTCTATATGAAATGTTAGACGTCTGTACTTTTGAATTATTTATGTAATGCTTTTGTCAAAATAAAGTTTCGTAAGGTTCATGATTTATCTGGAAATTTAAAAACATGTATTACTAGGCAAGGGATCATAGCATAAAATTATCATTATTTGAAACTACAGTACCACTTTGTAATGGAAAGCACGTCTCGACATTATAAAATAAGTATTTAAATTATAATTATATTTGACTTGCATATTCTTAAAAAAACATTGTATATTTCATTTATTCAATACAATAACAATTACCTAAAGGCTGGATAGTTTTTTTTGTTGTTTATATTGGTTTTGTATTCAAAATATTTTCGGCATATTTTTCACCATGTGCTCAATTTCAAAGTATTAAAATTTTACTTTGTAAATCTTGAAGGCTTTATTTGGGGGATGTTTCTAAAGTTTTCTTTCGTGAAATTTTATAGTAAAAAAATCACTAATATTTTTTGCTTAAAGTAGTAAAAGGGTTTTCACTATTTTCATGTCGAGAATGTTTCCCACTAAAACCGGTTAAAAAACCTACTTAACTTTGTAGAAAAATCAGGAATCTCTAGTCATCTTCTCTATTTTTCACCCATGGATTCCTAGCGGCTTGTAAAATTGCGTGATGTTTATCCAATGATTATTCTATGCAGTGCAATGATCCATGGATAATAATTCTTTGCAAATTAAGTATACCAACCACTCGGTGAAGGTCAATACGCTCCCGCCCAGGAGTTTTTTTTTTATTACTTAGGAGTTCTGTAAGTTATTCTTCTTCTTCGGCCATTTCCGACCCTTAGCAGAAGCATACGTACACCACACGGCGCCTCCAAGAATCTCTGTCACTCGCCAGTATCCTTGCATCGTTCCAGGTCAAACCAGAATCCCGTAACTCCACCGTATACACTCTATAGATAGTATTTAGCGGCCTTCCAGGACGCATGAATCCGATTGGCTTGAAGAGCAAGCAAGTTAGGTTGAAATTTTCTTCTGGCATCCGCAGCATGTGGCCGACCCAGGTCCAACGACGTTCTTTCACTTTCAACGTGATGAGAGGCTGCTTGGTGCGTTCTTTTATCTCCTTCGCACACCCAGTATCCGTCGCAAACATGTTTTCGAAGCTCAGTATACGGTTGTTCTGAGCGTTCGTAAGGTGCTATGATTAGTCAGAATAAAAGCATCGAATAGGCAGCATTTGGTTTTGACCGAGTACAATCGTGAGTCCCAGACACTCAGCATCGAGTTGAATGTTGCTCCATTCGGATAGCGAGCTCTTATAGTTATAGCTGTTTTAAAACATTTATGCCAATGTTTATTATTTGTTTTGCAATTGTTTGGTGGCGAACGAATTTATAAAACTTATAATATAATACAATAAGAAAAATAGCTGTACAAAATTACAGTGTAATAATAATAAAATAACGCATAAATATATTTTCCAATGCTTTTATTTGTGGTAGGTAGATTTACTGAATTATATTCCTGCTTGAATAATCATCGAGTGTTTAATATATCCATTACGCAATTCCATTCGATTGATATTATTCTCGACAGTGAATTTTCACACTGAATACATTTACATAATAATATTTGACACTGTTTAGTTGTTTTTGCTCGAAACTATATTGATGTTCTGAATTGCTAAAATAAAAAGTAGTGCAAATTAAATGAGTGATCATCCAACAATAATTTGAATTTAATTTTGCGCTATTTTATATTTTAAAATATACTACTGTTTAAAAGCTATGTTGATTATTATATAAATTACAATAGTAATTATAGTGCAGTACATATTTTTCAAATTAATAATTTAATATACTTTCATATATTCCAAATATATTATTTAAGTATTATTCATTATTATCAGTTGTATAAAATATTATTACATAGTGTCTGCTACATTACTAATGACATATTTTAGATTATATCATTACTATAACATGTTGCGTTGTTTTATTTACAAAATGGTTTTATTTTTGAGCTACTCATGGTTGAGTTGAGTTGAAAAAAAAGACTCCGCATCGGTAACAAAAACTGCCCGTTGGATAGAGGTATACTGTTAGATGACACGAAAAGAATAACAATAAAACGCTTGCAGTATGCATAGTACCAAGTAATGCGCGGTTATTTTGTTCGTTTCGCATATTCGGGTTAATTCGAAAATTTCAGAATAAACTTAATATATATTATAAACCAAAAAACTGATATTTCTTGTTTCTTCGACGCTCAGCATTTAAATATATGCTAATATGAATGTTAGACGATTACAGACCCAAAAAATGGTTTATTAATAGTCACTAGTTTCGCACGATGTAATTTCATTATTCATAATTTAATTTAATAAAACGAAAATTTATATCCTACTTATTCCACTTTCGTCAGCATCAGAGGGATATTTTCAACTCAATTCTAAATTAAATTTATAATAAAATGCATTTCCACCATGAATTTTAACACAATAAAATAAATTTTATTACTTACGGATGATAAATAAACTATAATAAAATTCACACTATTTGTAAGAATTACCTCGTACGTAGGTATTATTTTTAGAAAATTATCGTATTTAAATTATTTTGACGAGTAAATGTATGTACTTAAACGTTAATGATTCGCTTAATAAAGGGTTTTAGTCTCATGATAACCATTTGCAGTAACTACTACATATTTACAGTAATCGAGAATCATTGAAATCAATAGGCATTTAAGAATAATCCTATGGGCCCTGAGTTCGATTCTCGGTGAAGACACAATATTATATTTATGTGATTTTCTCAAAGCGTGTTTGTGATTTTGTTTACTCTTATATTACTAAATACACTATTATCATTGGGACTCATAACCTATTGTAGTGTTAAAAAAAGAAAATAATAAATATGTGCGTAATACATGTAGGTAAATATATTGATCCTGCCAAATAATCGTAATCCATTGCAATTATTATTCCGTGACCACTTATCAAAATTGTCCAGGTAATCCTTAATCGTGAGGTGAGTCCGCGTGCAGTGTCATTACGCAGTCATGTACCGTATCAGGGACAGACAGACGGGCGGCAAATGGGCCATAGGCCTCAAATGAGCGCCACTGTAGGGTTGGTGATCATTATGCCTCCTAACCCTATTATTAGCGATGCTTACCTCCGTTTAGGGGATGAGTAGGGTCAGACTTTAAATTGACTCACTGAAATAAACATAATATTATACATTATGCTTGACATTAAAAATAATTATTTACACTACTGTATAACGTTTGTGTATCTAAGCATGTCTTAACGTTTCTGATAATTTCATTGTTCACACGTATCTAGAAAATATTACATATCTATTTAATGAAGAGTATTGCCGATTGACTTCTTACTTCTGGATTGACACTCGCGAGCCACTGAAAACGACCCAACAAGATGGAGAAAAAAAACTGAAATACTGGATTAATGAAAAATTATATTTTTTTGTTTATGTCACTGTTATTAAATAGGTATTAAATGCCTTGTAAGGTATTATTCATACTTTTCTTTAAATGTTGACAAATGAAAGAATTTTGTTGCAGAACAACACGATCTTCATTTGGTTAGTTGTTGTACAGTATGCGATTTGACAATGTTTTATATTAGTACAATTGTTATGGACAAGGTTTATTACGTGTTCCCATATTAAATCAAAAGTGACGTCACGTGTGTCCGACGTCTCGGTGATTTATCGAGATAGTCGCGCAAATTCAACGGCACGCCGCCAATTCGACCCTTGAACAATATTTACGGAATACAATTTTTAAGCATCTCTATATTCTAGCGAACTATGAGTGTTCATTTGTATCGTTTATATACATCATATAATTAATACCATTTTCTATATTTTGCGTTAGCTTTTATTATAATAGTGGTGAAACTTTATGAAAAGTTACAAAGTATGAATAATGAAATAACGAAAATACATATTTTCAAAACACCTCCGATATATTATCAAATAAAGAAATCTTTTTTGAAAAAATATGACGACCGATGGTACATGAATAATATGTAACCACTGAATTCGCGCCAATGTGGTTTACCAATTAAGCTATGGGTATCCTACTTAATTACGAAGAATTTAACCGGCAGCATGAAATGCTTATCAATGTTGGCTATCCGTTTTGTATTCTAAATCAAGGTATCATTTAAATGCCCTAATTTTTTAGTTGTTATATATCTGAGATGTTTTCAAATGATGTATATTGAATATATAATAGAATGTTACATTCTCAAATAGTGTTAATTATTCGTTGAATTGAATGCATAAAATTACTTTTGAGGTATTTGTTTTACACTTTATATTATATATTATCAACTCCATGCATTATTAATCTTTCATAGTGTTAAATATAGCTGTATAAAAATAATGTTTTATTATAATAAACATTTAGATATGTGTAATTTGATCCTAATTATAGCGGCACTGAATATTTTTGAAATAAAAAATTCAGTTATATTATATAAACGCTGAATTCTTTTTGGGTACAAATTTATATTCCTATCAATCGCGGAATATTGGGATAAAAAATTCTGTCAGGGTTTGAATCTAGGATGAAGAGTCACGCGTGACAAATACTGAAATTTAGGATAGCGGAAGTCAGACGAAAAGTTGGTTAGTTTCGTATAATATAATAACGAGTGTCGAGTTAGATTTGAACACATCGGAAGTCCAAAACTGGAAGAAAGCGAGAAATACATGGATACATAATTCATTGTATTGCCAGTGTATTAATAAAATTGTGCCGATTTGGTCAAATGAAAAAATCTATTATGTTTTGGAAATTAAAATTGTTATTTATTGTAGGAGGTAAATTTTGATGAATATTTGATTTGTATGCAAATTGTTATGGATTTGACCACGATTTTCCGCCATTTCACCCACTAAAGTTAACCGTCCTGTGGCAGTCTGCCGTTTGAACGCGCTAGCCGTGGCGCGACGTCCAGACCTTGATCACACGCATACAAATATACATACATAAAACGTTATACCTTCGTAGTTATTATCAAAACTATAAATATTAATATTATCGTTCAAAAAGAATACTAATTCTGATTATTCTATGATCTAAAGGTATACGTATATTTGATGGTGTCACGTTATTGTAGTAGTTTGAGTTTATTTCAAATATTAAAAAATAGAATACAATTATTATTAAAATACAATCGCATTATTATTGTAAACGCAAATAAAATTATTAAATTACTTGTTTTACTTAATTCCTTACACTCAGAATGTTGATTGTCATTTACAAATCTTCGAAGAATGGTGTCAGATTCTTCTGGAAGTGTAGGCGACTCATTTAGGTGACGGTATTGTTACTTTAAAAATGACACTAACATCGTTTCAACGTGATTTTGTCGTAGCCGTAATGGCAGAAGAATCATTTATTCATCTACCTACAAACGAATGTCCATGTCCATTAGGTATTTACTACCATTTATAAATAGTATACATACAACTAGGGGTGGATTTATCAATACTCTGAGTGCGAGAAAAGCCAACCCACGTTCACAAGGGGTCAACATTAAAAATATTCAATTGAAATAATCAAAAACTACATAGAAACATAATAAATAATTACAAGATAAAAAGTACTTTTTATTTACAACATTTTTAAATTTTCTGTTGAATCATATAAACTTGACTCGACTAGCTTAAACGATAAAAAAAAATGTACTTGATAGAAATAGTACTGAAATGTCAGTTTGACATGTCATATTGATTTCCATAGTAACCCACGTATATATTAATAATTTAGTTGCTAAGACCACCCGCTTAGCAACCAATAATGGTGTCGAAATAACTTTTCATACAAAACAGAATTAACTGAAAATGAATTCAGTCCTACTTAAAGATGGCTAAAAGTATTAAAAAAATGTATTGGCATCGTGTTCTGATATATTCTAAAAGTTTGAAATGTCTAGCTAGTCGGGAAGTTAGTTAAAAATCGATTGCAAGATTTGTACCGGACAAAGAACCACCGGACAAATAAGAATACGAGCTAAGAAAAACGTTGTAAAATACTGTTATTTTATGGATAAGGTTATTGGACGTAGTACGTAAATTACCTTTGTCAAAAAATGACATTAATTTAGCTGTAAAAGTAATATGTCTCAAAATTCTTTAAATTTCGAAAAGATTCTTTTAGTATTGCGAAAGATGTATATTACATTGTTTAGAGTTTATAGATAAGACAAAGTGCAAAAATATATTCAATGATAATGAAGCTTTCGGAACTCTTTAAAAAAGAAAACCGAAAATGATTGTAGAAATAATTAACATATTAATCTGTAACAGTGTCCTCTATGAAGCACCTTCACACGAGATGAGAAAGGAATCAATAATTGAACAATTTCATGTAATTTTACCTGTAATACAAAAACAAATTAAACCATTCAAAATAAATGAGAAGGTACCTACATACCTGCACAGGGGATATTTTTTGCATCAATAATACAAGAAATTCACATTTAAGAAATTAATAATTATTCTGAACTATGTACATAGCTAAATTTTTATAAAATAAATTTATATTTTTTCTTTAAGGGTCGCAGATTGGCACTTAGAGTAACTCAAAATAGTGGATAATCTACCACAGGGTAAAACTACCACAATATTGAAATTACCTTTTATGTGTCTATTATTTTATGTGTTTTCCATTCACGGTAAATTCTAAAAAACATTTGTATTTATAGATTTATGGGTTTTCACCGTGTGTACTTGTTCCTTCTATTCTCGACGTTTCGGGCTCGTTGCAGAGGCCATCCTCAAGAGATAACAAACAACCGCGAAAGTCTCAAACATTATAATGGTCATTTGTAGAAAAAGATTTTGTATACCTTTATACGAATTCGTGGTGAGATTTTTAATAACTTTTAACAGTTTTTACACAATGTTAATTTTTGTTTGAACTATTTTTTATTTCGATATTGAATAGGTATTCATAATTTTGAATACATCACAAACGTAATATGATAACATCGGATGCATAGTTAAAAGTTAATTTAGTTAAAGTAACGGCTGCTTAATTGTCTAAACACATTAGGTAACATTTGATGTGTGCTGGTTCTCGGGTCTGTTAAAAAATGTATTTCTGATGTGTTATAAAAATAATATATGTTCAATGTTCATTTGTTTACAGACTGACTTATCTTGGTCTGGACTTGGCATACAACACAAGTTTGTATTTTCTCCTTTAAGTATATATGGTATATGGCTAATTTGGCGTATTCAACTATTTTTGGTAACATCTGCGGACTTGTTTTCATTTTTATTTCTCATATTATTATATATGTTGAAAGTTTAAAAGTTTAAAATACATACAACTTTAAAATTAGTGTGTGTGTCCCTATTTGTTTTTATAAAATGAAGATTTTAGTATAATTTATCTGTGTTTATAAATATTTAATTAATCTAAAAAATGAAATATTTTGTTCATATTATTTTTTACGCATATTTGTGAAAGGTAATTCTCTAACGCTCTGACTACGTTTTAGGGTTCACGATAACTATGCTGGAAAATGTTTAGTAACAACTGGAAAATGCCTCTCCATGCAAATTGGACCCATTTGAATATTTTAACACCCCATGGAAAATGGCTGTTACTAAACTGGCCGTTCACCTATTATTGCTGAATATTTTTTCAAATACAATACAAAAAAGCGCGATAACGAGTTGGGTAATTTTTCAAAGTTCGTGCTCTATTGTGTGGTAGGGCTTTGCATTGTTTTTTTTCTTTTTTGAAAAAAGACTAACGAACAAAAATCCAAAGCGCTGGAATTGTACTATTTGAATAAAAGTTTATTTATTCTGAGAAAATTGAGTTTAGTGACTTTGTCGAACCTGTTGGAATTTTAAAAATCTAAATGAGCACGGAAATTGTTGCCGTATTAGTGTTATATTTTATGATGACTGATATCAATTATTTTTAAATTGTTAGGTATATATTATTATGTTTATATTGATCTATCACCTAACATAAAATTAGCAACAATTAATTCAAACGCGCCATTTCCCTATTTTAAACAATGAATATTATTATTTTTCCGGACGCAATAATATGGTTATTCATACAAAAGATACAGTACTATGTCTACTATTAAGGAAACTACATGGACCTTACACTATAGGTTAACTTACTTGACTGTTTTGTGAAAAAAATGTTTTTCGCCAATTCGCATAACCCAGTAAGGTATATAGCATGAAGCCTGTATTTGATCTAGTACCCTAATACGTACCATTGACTCATGGATTTGGAAGCAGGCTTTCCAATAATAATAAATACTGTGTATATATAATATTTAAACATAATGTTAATATTATGATCAATAACTACAAAATAAATTATCTTGCAGAATTCATTTAAAAGTTGACTGAAAATTGAATTACCATTTATGTAAATAAAAGAATAAACATGCAGCATTATTAAAATAAAATATGTATTTTTTGAAATTATTATCATGAAAACCATTTCTATATAATTATAGATGTTTAGTGTAGAATTTTTTTGTTGATATGTATTTGTAGTTATGTGTGTGATATTGCATGTGACTAAAAATTTGACGATAGTTTTTTCAATTTAAGAGTAGACAAAAGTTATTTCACTATTTGACGTGATCTTTTTTACCTAAAAATTTACGTGGCACATAAGCATTGGTAATCCCTTCCGCATATGACATTTGATTCTAAGGGTTATTATATTTTGATTTCAGTGATCTACAATCCGCTTATTAGGGAGAAACTCCCAACCCTAAGATTTTTTACCCTTCATCCATAAAAAGGGATGAAAAATCCGTTTCAATTTATATTACATTTTCAACTGTATGAAGGTAGAAAATAATATTATTTTCTTCGGTACCTACTAGGATTTCAGCTCATCATCAACATGTCAAAACTTTAATATCAGAGTTAATGATAATTTAAAAATTATTAGGTACATATCTAATAATTAAGTTTAAATAGTAAAAAAAATACTTGGAAATAATAATTTTAATACTTTTGGTAATGAAATGAAGTTTATCAGCCATATTTTGTAGCCAATATAATATTTTAGATATTTTGAAGATGCTATTGACTGAATAATTATGATAAGTAACTACTTAATTATAAGAATTGAAATCTTTTCCATAGGAAATCCTAGAATAGAAAGGTGACTGATTGTATGCTTCTTTACCTGTTTGTTGTGGAGGTGGTGGTCACATAATAATGACCATTGATTAGCATACATATTTAAATGCAAACTTCGTGATTTGGGCAACATTTTGTTTGCCTGGAGTGATTTTTATTTAATTGAACAAAATAATAGTTACACACAAATTATAATAAAACTGATACTTTTTACATAGTGACAGTCAAAATTATAAATCCGTAATAATATTATGTATTGGCTCGGATGAGAATGTCCACGCCACAGTGAAAAATTGACCCGAGTAACATCCGTAACAAAATAAAACTACTAGATACATTGTATGTACATAGGTATTAAAAAAGATAGGAATAGTTTACTGTTGTAAAGTATGATGACACAATGAGTCAGTTCCACATTATAATTAATTTTAGATGCTACAATATAAATAATTCCTTTGCTACAAAAGATTTTGCAGAGAAATACTAATTATGATGCAATTCAGAAAAATCAGCAAAGTAAAATATTTCAGATGGTGGCAGTATTAAAATATGGTGAATAATATGAAAATGGTGATTTAAAAAAGAGTAATACTTAGTTATTCATTCATAATTTGAAAATACCTCAGTTATGATATGTATGTACCATTACTAGAAAAAAAACCTTTGAAAAAATACGACGTCCAACAGCCAATGTGCTTTACTAATCGAGCCATCTGTGACATATCTTATTACGATATAAGTAAATAGTAGTTTTTACATTTCTGTAGCGCTTCACATTTATCGTATTTTAGATCAAAATATTAATTAGGTACTTTAGTAATTACTAAGTAGTATTAGTTAGGATCTCTCCAAAATTTAGTTATAACTTATAGCGTACTTGCACTTGCTAATGATTTTAATAAATTATTTTTGTATTTAACGAATAACTCACAAGATTCGTTTTTCGCATATTCAGTGCAATTTTCAACTAATTTCATTTGGTAAAGGATCATTTCGCTATTTCTTTATGTTTCTTCCATATGGCTGATGTATATTGTTGTTATGATGAAAAATCATGTAAGTATATATATTATATGAACGATGCATAGTAATCTGATGGATTTTGTGTTGGATTTTTTAGAGAGTTTTATATACGAGTACCTAGTATTGAAAAATAATGATGTAGCAAAACCGGACGATTTTCAATTAAAAACAATCAACTACAGCCAATATTTGTGAATGGGCAATGCGTAAAAAATATAACCGTTATTGATGTAAACGATGCGAGACGGCGTTCGCAGTGGCGTAAAATTGGCAACTCCGCGCGCTGCATTTCATCCGTCATAACATCGGCGTTTATCGCGCGCTAACTGCGGTTGTTGCTAATTAAAATGTCAAAGAGGGAAAAATTAATTAAACGCGGGTGGCGGTGGCGGCGTCAAAGGTTATGAAACCGCGGGAAAAATACAGACGAGTTCCGCTTCCGGACGAGAGATGGCGGGAGCTCGGTCTCGCGAGTGAACATCGGCGGTGGGCCGCGAGATGGATACGTCTCATTTTGAACACGACGCCATTTTGCGTTGATGAAAAGTTTTCAGAGAGGAAAAATGTTTTGCCGTAGCTTTTGTTTTTGTATTCATCTGTTTTAAGGATATTTTGAGCATTTTTTGCATTATACTGCTCCACAATTTTCTTAACGTCTTTTTACTAGCACTGTGCACAGTTTTGGTAAACTATTAAGGGAATATTGCCACTAATTACGTGTATGATTTATAAGACGCGATCCCATGAATTTTATTTGTGATGAAATGAAACTTCAGATGTATGTAATAGTCTCGTGTGGTAGTTAGGAGGCAAAAGAAAAAAACTCATTACAATCGCCCCTTAGTCATAATAAAAATAAAAACAATTTTTAAAAATGTACTCCCCATTGCACAATACACAACTACCGATTTTTAGTAACCAAAAGTTTCATGGGACTGAATTGAGTATTTAGCATTTAAACGAATGATTACCAAAGTGTGGACATTTTGATAATCAAGGTATCGGTAGAGATCATTAGAAAACAGTGGAGTAATAAAACAGCGCTAGGTTGCTAAAAAAAGCAAAAATACAAATCAATACCTCATACGCATGTCAGAAGTACTGTTTTTAAGATAGAATTATTTCAATATTAATCGCATGAATAATTTTACGCTCTTGGAGTCATGGAGCATTTTGCATTTAAAATAACAAACATTGCATTAAAATAGTTTTTTCTGGTATTTACGTATTCAAGTACAATATTTCACTGTATGTATTTGTTTATATTTTTTAATAAACACATTTTTTCAATGTATAATTTTTGAATGATTTTGGCAAGGGGAGGTATCACGGGGAAATTTATGATTTAGAACGGTGGGTAGCTCCAAAAAGTTTTATTGAGTTATTGTAACAGGACCATAAAATATACTGCAGTTTGATTAAAAACTTTAGATAGAAAATAGCATTACAAGGAAAAGACAATAATAATATTTTACAAAATATGTATTATTGTTTGCCTTGCATAACTACCTAACATAGCTTGGTAAATTCTGTATTAATTAAAAAAATACCGTAACCTCAGGTTATGTAAAGGCAACACTGATGAATGCGCAAAAACCCAGTCCTCATATAAGACGATGACTTGTGTATTTATTATATAAGTATTTAAATTTAATTTTTATCTTATTACAACGTTTTTATTAGGTCGTATTATTATTTGTCCGGTGGTTGTTTATCCAGTACAAATCTTTCAATCGATTTTTAACTAACTTCCCGACTAGCTATATATTTAGACTTTTAGAATTGAATTCATTTTCAGTTAATTATGTTTTGTATGAAAAGTTATTATTCGACACCATTTTGGTTGCTAGGGGTCTGGGGTCCTAGCAACTAAATTATTAATATATACGTGCGTTACTATGGAAATCAATATGACATGTCAAACTGACATTTCAGTATTATTTCTATCAAGTACATTTTTTTTGATCGTTTAAGCTAGTTAACAACAGAAAATTTGAAAACGTTGTAAATAAAAAGTTATTTTTATCCTGTAATTATTTTCAGCACATTCTCTGATCATAATAGTACATATCGATGCATTTAATTATGGTTATTATTAGTTCAATATCATGCTATTATAATTTCTTTCGTTTTTGTCCCTTCACGGAGTTACCATTTGAAAACTTGTTTTTATTTTTTATTTTACTATGATTTGTTTTTAAAAAGTGGATCGGAATTAAAAACACAAAACTAACCAATTACCATAGATAAGAGTATATAACGTCTATTGCCAACTATACAATTAAAAATAATCAAAACAGTTTCAAATACACATTAATGAATAAAAAGCATTTTGTTAGTCCAGACCGCCATATACGACAGTCGCATTTGGTATTATTATGAAACACTATTAATTTTAACAAGGATATAATAGAAACTGTAAGCCCAGGGCAGATTCAAGGGAAGCGGTTTTAATTAACGGAAGGAGAGCCAGCCCCGCATATTGATCTATACTGGTGTTAGTATCATAACTCACGAATTCTTTACTATTTTTCCTTTAATAATTCACATGTAGAATAAAGTTTAAAATTGCTTGACAAGGTTTACATGTTACTTATTATGTTTAAACCGATCTCGATTTTAATCACAACATTGGTCATATTTCTCTGAAAATGCTTGATAGACCTAAGACAGCTAAATAACGTATTAAATATAATTTGTATGAGTTATCGACAGGTCGATAGCTCAAATGATAATGGATATGTTTTCTACGCTGTCTTAAAAATTATGTATTTTTAATTTGAGTTCTCGCCATCGAGTATGGTCAGGAGTTAAAGGATACACTGTATCGCTTGGTTCCACAATGATTTGATAACAGCCACAAGATTGGTTATCCACATAACTCAACAACGCGGCCAAATAATTAAATCGAATATAATAATTAGATTTCTTAGTTTTGCAATCGTATGTTGAGCTTTACAAATATGATTGAAGCGGAAACTTTATGACTTTACAAGTAACACGGAGACATACAGG
This sequence comes from Rhyacophila brunnea, assembly GCF_057557595.1. Lineage (NCBI taxonomy): Eukaryota > Metazoa > Arthropoda > Insecta > Trichoptera > Rhyacophilidae > Rhyacophila > Rhyacophila brunnea. The sequence goes on from NW_028233350.1 coordinate 24,743,162, forward strand.
TTCTCGTCATATTATCTAAGATGAAGATACGACGTTGGACCTAGTTTGGCAACGTGCTACGGTTTCTTCAAGATAGTGGTAACATATCCTGTTTGCTTCAAACCAATCGGACGCTAAATGATGTCAACATGGTATAATGGAGCTATGTGATGCTAGTATAACTTAAGAAGACTCAAGGCGATTGATTATCGATATAAATTTTATCGAATTAATTAAAGATTTGAGACAATATGGTGAATACACTGATTTTACTGTTGTAATTAATTGTTTTCATGTCAATATATCTTTTATTTTGTCCACAGAAAACTGCTGTGAAAAGAATAAATAAATAAATAATTATATTTTAAAATATTATAAGGGTATTAAGTCCACTGAAATATTAAATGAGAGATGTCATGACATATTGACTACGGAGTATTTGAGCTGTAATGTATTCATATCAATATAACGCATGTATGGCAGTAAGCTCTGAATAGCGTTTGTTCTTCTTTGTGTTGCGGGCTGGCTACAGTCTAATAGGCAATCGGAATAATACGCAACAATAGAAGGGTGTTAAATATTATCAACCCCCATATGTAAATACGCTGCGTGGTGGAACACAAGAGTGGCCTATTTCTGTTGTTAATGAAGAAAATTCGGGAAGCCCCGTTAAATTGATAACGATTGCGAGTGTTTTGGGATATTGCTTTATTAATGAAAGAGTTAAATCAAATTAAAATCGTTATTTGTACCATACTTGGCTTGTCGTATTTTTGCTTCTTTAACATAATATGTACTTATATAATATTATGTAAATAATGGCATCACGATTGATGAAGTATCCGCTTATAAAGTCGTGGGTTTCGGATATGAATCCCGGAACTGGAAAATTCACATGTATTTTTTCGATTTTGAATGCATAGTATGGACCATATTTGCTAAACAAATAGTTTATATCAATTTATACGTAAAAAATGTTATGGAATCTCTTCATGAGGCGGCCAACATAAATATCGGATTGTAGAACCAATAAAAGTATAATATAGACGGAACATTAGAGAGTGGATGTTATATTAACATAAGTACCCATTTTTACGGGAAATGTCTTGTGGCATAACAACTGTTGCTCTGATCTGAAAAATCCTATCAAAAATCTTGAACCGTGTGGGATTCAAATTGACAACTTTCGCTTGCTGGGAGAGTCTGCTTCGTAAATTTACTATTGGATGGTTGGATGAAGTATGTGGGATGCGTTTGACCTGCATGGCAGACTGATGAGACCAAGAAGAGTGGAGGGGAAGAAGAAAAAGAAGAGAAGAAAGTCAAGGATCGATTTTGGTTAAAGTGCAATCAGAATACGGAGATATTTTTTAGAGATCAAGAAACTATGACCAAAGTTACAGCCAATGATTGATAATGGATATAAAATAATATGGGTATCTAGTTGAAACAAAGTGTAACTCTATTTTCCTATAAATTATTACACTATTTAGATGAACTTCAATATAGTGTATCAATTATTACTAGACGTTGAAAATATCCAAAATGTTGAAAGCAGGGAACACGAAATTAATGGGAACTGGCTTTGGTATATCACGCTACAAAAAACAATATAGAAAATACGTGTTAAAGAATAAATGTAATGTTCAATAGTTAGGTACGTCTATACTATAATAATACGCATTAAAGTTTGTTACGTAGATGTAACTTGAATTCAATATTGAGGGCAGACGGCATACTTTATTATATTTGGGATTTACGGCCTGGCCGTCATAAAGTACCTTGCTTCAAAACCTTGATCTATTGCGAGATTTTATATTTCTATTTGTTAATTTGTCTGTGATTGAAAGTAAGCTGGTCTATTAGATTCAAGAACAAAGAAGGATGTGACGAGTGCACCAGTGGCGTGAAATTTGCATCGGTTTATTGTTGCCAGTGCTTTTAGGGATGACTTCGTAGGATCCATTAATCTCCAACTCGCCATAGCATAAAAAAAGAGGAATTATTTATTAATCAAAATTTAAGTAGAAATCATTAAATGTAATATATTAGTCGTGCTTGTCGAATGATAATTGTATTATCTATATTAAAAAATAGGTACCAAATGTTCTTAAAATCAGAGTAAAATTTTACGCCAGTTATTAATAATTTGAAAACGTTATTAAATACAGAACAATGTCTTCATTCGCAACGAATTTTAACCATGTCATTAATATTCATTGTTATTCAAATGTGAAACAAATTTGGTACGCAGTTTAATCTACTTGCGGTGAGTTGTGGACCTACCCCGTAGCGGATTTTGAAGACAAACTTCGGCGATACAGAGAGACAATTGAAAATCAACCGTTGGCTAACATCTTAGTAATAGTATGAAGACATATTACGATGTTTAAACAGGATATTATCTGAAACATTGGATACAACTGTATAAATACATACATTTTAAAGATAAAGTATGTATTTCGAAGCAATGTAAGCTCTATATGATTAGAATGACCAGATAAAATCTGATGCGTTGAAGGAATTCACTCGTAGCTTTATTTTAGAAATTGCATACAAAAAAAAAATTAGCCTCACGGAATAAATAGTATTTTATCTGGTAGACAGAAACGGAGTTTACATCACAATTTTATAATTTAGAAATATAACAAAATGCTTCGTTAGGTAGTGCTTTTGACGGAGTTATCCAAACCGGAATTATATTATGATGACCTGCCGAAGAATTCAACTATCTATTTAAAATTAATTTTAATAATGAATAATAATCATTTGCACATTTATTTATCACGTAACTTTACGTTGACATATATTTTTTGTGGGAAATTGTTGATTTTAATGTCTTTTTTTTTTGAAAACAAAAAATATAAACTACACAAGAGTAGAAAGAATATAATATTTGCCACAGTAAACGATTTTTACTATCTATGGTTAAGGTAGGTATATTGAACTGAAAAAATATGTATGCGATGTTAGGAAAAAGTAAATTTCCAATTAATATAAATAACAATATAATCGATCGAATATATATATACACTAATTATAAAGGTAAAAATAATTGAAGTACGTAACGTAATACCTATTAAATATATCAGAATTTTTATAGATATATTGGTAAAGAAAAAAATATTTTTCTGTTCATAAACCCAAATTTTAATTCATATTTTGATTCTCATCAATATTGATACTTTGTGGCAACTCATGCGGTCATTATATAAGTATATACGTAATCTAAATTAAGATTCGATATACCTACATGATTAGTATAGATTCTATTGACAACTAGAAAGTAGAGGGTAGATACTGAGAATGTAACAATACTCTAACTAAAATCTAACTAGTGGAGTCCTGGTTGAAGTAATATTAACCGAGCAATTAAATCATAATTGCAAAGTCGTGAATCCTTGAGGCGAGTTGTGTGATAGACTACTCTCAATCCCACCCCGAAAGTATGAAAACACAGAATTAATCATGAGAATTGAGTTATGTTAGGTGTATTATTTATACTATAGGAGTTTTTTTAAAAACAATATATTTACTACATTTATAATAAGGACCAACAGAAAGTGGTTTTTATTTTACTAAGTATTTTTTAAATATTAATATTTGATTCACCAATTTTACATAAAAAACAAGATTTTAGTCAAATTGTGATGAAAATACTTAGTAAAAAAAATATATATATGGATGTAGAAAAAGCTGGTGTTTCATTGCCAATAGGGTATACCGAGAGTCTCGAAGTCTTTCTTTTACTTCGTCTAGATACCGGAACATGGTCTCCAGTGTGTCGTCGTTTCGCAAGATTTGTTGACTAATTCGTGAGTTTTATCATGTGAAGTAATTTGATATTTAATAATTTCATGGTATCAAGCTTATCGGAGACACTGTAAGTTTGTGATTAAACCGGCACGACGCCGAAAATAAAAATTAGTTTTATCTCTTGTTAGTCCTCCGTGGTCTTCTCTTCTATGGAGACAATTTTATTACAGGTCAATTTAAGCTTAGTTAAAGCACACTTAGGCGCGTGGTGACTTCAGTCTTGGGTAACTGCACATGAGAATTTCCCAGGCGTTAAAAACTGCTGATGCTTCATACCAAATGTAGGTTCTCGTTATACGCTCAGTTAGATATAGTGTGGTGCGGAGTTGTTGGTTTGGTGAGTCCATGTTTGTGTTTTTTATATTAAAAAAAACATGATTTCATTTTTATTTCAGTATGTAAACAATATTAGATTATAATCAATAATAAGAGATATTGAATTATTTTATTATATTTCTATATTAAACACCTTTTCGATGGATCTGCCAAAAACTCTGATATATCTGCAATAACGATAAAATGGTATTTTGTTATCTAAGGACCTGATAAATTGATTTAATTAAAATACTCTCACATCGCGTGAGTTATTCCATATTGCAGGACGAGCGGCCAAGCAGGGCAAGTGCATTGTCAGTTTATTTCACAGTTGGGTTAGCGTCGGAAAGTTTGTGCCTACCGTCGGACGCCAGAAGTCGACAGAGGCGTCGTTGGTGGACTGCTGTGCACTTGTGCGGTAATTTCAGCGTCGCAGGATGTGAAAGGACTTCACGCCGCAAAGTTGTCCGGCGGAATCGAATCGCTTTCGAATTAAGCTTAAAAGCTTAACACTTTAATTGTTTACCACGAGTTTATCAAATTTCAATTAATTCACTTTGAATGTCTCGATCGTTACCCATATGTCACCTCATTTTGTGTGGGAAAATGGCTTTTTAATAATTGTCATCAATTATCATAAATGTATACTTCTACTTTTAGTTTCACTTCAATAAGCACTATTTGTTATATTTTGATTAATAAGATACGTCTTCGCTAGATAATATTTATATTTTAGAATACTAGAAATATTTTCTGCCATATTTACTAACGTCGCATATATTATACATTTGGATTCAATGTTCAATCTCGATTAACTCCAAAAATTAATTATGCATTTTATTCTTTTTGGTGATGCACACTTATTTTCCTACATCATATGGCGGGTAATAACTATGTTTAATCAAATCGCTTCGGATATTGATATATTCCACTTACGTAAGATGAAGTTGTTTTATAAGTTTCTAAGATAGGGTCTATCTACCTGGTTCACTCGGTATGCTTTCATGTATTTTTATTTTATTGTTGTTAACACTTATTTTTTATGTCATGTCGTGAACACTTTGAATTTATAATTTGTCATGTTCATTATATGTAAAATAAACAATTACAATTTAATTTGAATATGAATACATTAATAGATACCATTCAGTTTATTTCATTGAATTAAACATTATATTGAGTTGTATAGTATCAAAAGTAGAACTGTCGCAAATATATCGAAATTTAACTAAGTATGTCAAATTATTCTTATGACTATAATGTACGACTAGCAATATAATATTCGGATCAAAATCATATCTATGTGGTGTAAAATTGTGATGGAACATAGGGCTTGGTATCAGAAATAGAACTGTTCAATACTTTGGAAACAAAAGTAGAACTGTTGAATTTGAATTGAATTTCTAATTTCTAGATGTAGAAACATATTTCATGCTATTATAACACTAAAAAACCCAAAAAAACTTTTTTAGTCATTTTCTCGAAATTATGAATAACGCACAGATCTACCTACGACTCCATGCTATTTAAATCAATATATTATATTAAAAATAACTTTTATTCCAGTATTTATTCTCGGACGATGTACATTCTTAGAACCCCCGTTTGATCTGGGATTACAGGTAATATATTACACAACATAAATATCATCATGTAAAATACACTTAATATAATAATAACTGAAAAAATGTAAAATTTATTATTTTTTATGATCGCTTCAATAAACCTTGGCGTTCATAATAAAATATCACCCCTATAAAATTATGTTATAAAACTTTATATAAATAAGTAGATATTTAAGATAAACGTATGGTTCCTAATGATAATCAAACTTTGATATAAAATATGGATTCGATCATATTTATTTTATTATCTTCGGTGCGTATGCAAAATAATGTTCCATAATAGTAAAAGTCAATGTACCATTCACCCATCACCCCAGTTTTTCCAATATCCAGTCCCTGTCCCTATAATATACCGAGCAACTTACAATTCATAAAGTTCTGTCATAAATAAGAGCCCGAACTTTATCAGTTTGACAGTGGGCAAAATTATACGCGCTATAGATCGAACACACCTGAAGTTTGACGTATATGAATAACAAAAATCCACGAACTTCAAAATTTATGTGTAATATTTTGAAGAGAAAGTAACTTCCGACTAAGAACAGGTCAATGCTGAAATAATAGTATAGTAATAAAGAATATAGATAATATGTATTTGAGTGTATATGGATAGTATCGGCTGGCGACGTCGCTATAATAATGACCTCTATATGCTACTTGATGAGACTGACGTCGTTAGATTTACCAACACCTAGTGCGTGTGATGGGTCGGCGTTGTAAAACATACAGATGATCAAAATACGACAAAGCACCTCACGTTTAAAGTAAGTAGAGAACGAAATTCAATATAATATGTAGTATATAATAATGACACATTTACTGTACTTCTGCGTTAGGTAGTTATATTTTTTAAGTTTGAGATCGGTTTCATCAGTTTCCGGTAATTTTCAACAGGAAAGTGTCTTATACTATCTTATAGTATAGTCGAGATTATACGCGTGGTGAACTCCCGGTGTATGGAGCATGAAATGATGATATATGTATGAAATTTGGCAGGAATGTACCCGTCAACTTCCAAAATTGTTTAAAACTTAGACTAAATGATAATTAGATAAACAGCTGACGAGAAAATATAAAATCAGACATAAATCTAGAATTCACGAATTTTTACCTGGCCTGTTAAAATGAATACATACCTACCATTTAACTGTCAATAGTTTTATACCTCGTGCTTAAACAATTAAAAAATATATATTAATATTACCCATGTTTTAATGATTTTTTAAAAATCTATTTATATAAATACATAATTAACGACAATCAGTCTAAGCGGGCGAAAGTGGGCCTAGTCGTTACTTAATTATCTGAATAAAGTAGGTACATACTATCTAGTTTATATTATGGTTTTTATTTTTTATTAATACATAATTTTAATAATATCTTGTCTGTAAATTTGTTATGTGATTACAGAGATATTAACTTTTTTATGTCAAAAAGTTCAGAACCATTTATTTTCTAATCACCAAATATGAACTTAAGGTTATTTATTTTAAGATGACAGTAATGACGTTATGCTTTTAAACTTAAAACAAAGGCGCTGATGTTTTGTTAATCTTTAATCTTTGAGTTTAAAAGCATAATAGAAAAGCGCTGAGTAAGGAACCACTGGTTTCGGTCGTTGTATAGGTGTGACAAGCGGCAATTTCACGGGTCACCGGTGCGCCATATTTCTTTGATATTTTATATCTCCCTAACCCGCCAGCCAATGGCGTCTCACGGCTTAAAAATCTGGATAACTTTCCCGGTAAAAAATAATAAAATAGAACGAAATAAAATCGGTGGGAAATTGTATCGGTGCAAAAATGGCGGCGGGGTTGCCAGGTTGGAAAATGAATATTCATGGTGGGATTGAAAAATTGCCATCGGATCACGGTGACAAATATTGCGGCGCATCACGGCTGGGGAATGAAATTATAAATGGATGCAATTTAATGAAATAATTTGGGATTTAACTGTTTTATTGCGAGGTTTTTTGATTGGGATTTCGTTTGAATTTTTAATGGATTAACCGGCACAACGATTTAAGCTGGTAATGAAAATGTTTTTTGAAAAAAAAATATATATACATATTATTAATGTGATTACATCGTGGTACGTTAGTTTGATTATATTTAAATATAACTATAATCCAAATGAATAAATAACAAAAAATAAATTATTATCTCAAAAGGTTTTTAGGTAGTTAACAATGTTTTCAATGATAAATTATGAGCATGCTGATATTGTTCACGTTATAAAAATCTCAGAAAATAATACGATACATTATTTGTTAGCTGAAGCAAAATGGCGATACGACTGAAAAAAAATAAAGTTTGTCGAATGTGTCAAATTAATCTTAACGTATTTATTATGCGTAAGTGATAAAAAGAACGAATCGAATTATTAGTAATAATATACTCTGAGTTCTAAATTTAAAACAGAAACATAGATATTCACAGTCAAAGTTGTCCCAAAATTTGCACTCCTCAAAAATAATGCTTTTTCTGTTCATCAAATAGTAAATATATTAATATATATGCGTAACCGTTATCATTATCATTATTTGGAGCGTAACAACCTGGAATGGGTCCTGGGTTCCTCAAAAAATTCTCCCCATTTGAGTCTTTATTTCTTCAGCACTTCAAGTTTACTGCAGTTTAGTCAGTGATCTTTCGGCTTGCTTCATCTGTGCCCAATCTGATTATACAACAACACTGTTTTTGGTGCTTTATATTTTTTAATACTATGATCGTGCCCTTGACAATATAGTTTCCCAATCTTTATTAATTGAACTGAGTTTTAATTTTTGTACACACCGTAGAGTTATAATTTCATCCAATTGTTGACATGAAGATATAGAAAAAAATGTTTGTTTGAAAATGTATTGTCTAGAATTCCGAGGCATATGATCAACAAGATTAACAAGTGTCTTAAATTTTTTAGTTCACCGATAAAGTAGAAAGAATTTACAATGATTTGGTTGGTTTAATCATCGAGTAACAAAACCCGCTCCGGAGAATTCTTTTTCTTCAGAAAAACACAGAAATCAGTAAGTTGATGCTTCATACTTACTAGGTATGTCAATATATATAATTTTATTTTCTCATAATATTGATTGACATAAAACGATGATAATAAATACGCCAATTTGCAAAAAAAAAATATGTATTTAATAAAAAAATAGGAATTTAAAAATGTCCAAATCGGTTTTGCAAAATTTACAGAGCGGATTTGCGACTTGAGAACTTAATTGACCGAAGTAGCATTAATAATACTGCACCAGGTTAACACATTTTGTTACACATCTGATAATAATTATGATTCTTTTAATGTGTTTTAATGTCGGTGGTTAAATATATTTTTTCTTTAATTTATCCAATTAAATACGCATTTACGTATTCGAAAGAATTAAAAATGATGATTCGTAAGATTTTTCAAAATGCTCACTCATATATTATTATATAATAATTATAGTCTCATTTTTCAAATATATTATATCCAGTTTAGTTATTAAAAATATAACTTTATTCATTCGTAATAACTTATTTTTAGTCGTACCCTCATGGCTGAATATAGTGGCCACCTTCATCGATATATTATGATTTAAAAAAACTTTGATGAATAGCAGAAAATCATTCCAGGATTTTCTCAACAGATTATTATAAGAGTGCCCATATAGCATTGTAAAAAAAAATAAAACGTACTATCTTACATTCATAAATTTTGTGTAAGTGTATCGACGTGCCCTAGAAAAACCATGATAAGTCTGAAAATAGCGTTTTAAGTTTTATTAGCTTTTTATAATATCATATTTTTTGTGCATGTCCTGTAAAAATTTCAGGTCTCTAGCATAAAAATTGACAAAGTTAGGTTTTCGACAATGGTGCTCTATATCTACATATCGCATCGACCAAATTTGTGTTCACATAAATATCCGAGGAGTATAGTCATATATCAATAAAAAAAGTGTACTGCGTTTTATTTTACGAGTAAGAAGGTTGTTATACTTGCTATAACAGTCTTTAACGGAGATCCTAATATACGGCATGGTTTATATTGACGTATCACATTAGTTTTGAAAAATATATTGGTTTATCTTCGGAAAATATTGGAATTTGCAGTAGGTAAATGCAGTTTTAGTTAAAAAGCTACTCACTAGTCACCAGTACTAGTGTTTTATTATCAAAATATTATATTATTGAATATAAAACAAACAAAATAGAAAAGAATTATTTTGTACTAATATAGGTAGGTACTTTTACTATACTAGGACACAGTAATAATGTTTAAATATTAATTTTGATTCATCAGCCAATTTCAATCCACCGCAAAATAAAGACCTCCACAAGCTTTCTTCGACTATTTTCGGTTAATTACTCTTCTACTTAGATACCCAAAAAACAATGTTGTAGGTAATGTTTAAGTTTAAAATTGTTATATTATTTGATATAAAACAAATATCCAATAGAAAACGATATGGATATATCATTATAATAATTCACTGTTTAAATTATTTAGATGAGTAAAAAAAGTATGTAAATTATAAATAAACTTAATTTAAATAAATACCCAGCAGAAAACGACATATTTTAATTAAATATTATTACCTATCACTAGAAAACATTTTTTTTGCAATTAAAAACGTACCCACTTAAAATATCCCCCGCAGATTGGAGGTTTATATAAACAGGTTTTGTTCTTTCGAGAAATGGATGTCAGCCACTTGCTAAACCTATTAGGTATATTATTGGCGAAGGGTGGAGGTAGACTATTAAAATCGGCCATAAATAGTGCACACTAAACTTTGTCAGTCATATATATTTATTTCCATTTAACTAATACTACACTTTACAAATGGTGTTGGTTAGTTTTTAAAATTCAATTAAACCCTGCGAAACCAAACCATAATAGATAATAGTCAAAAAATATTTGTATATCTATAAAATATCTAAAATTATGTCATTAAATCATACATAATTTTGGATATTTTATAGATAGAATAATATTTATTATCTATTATAGTTTGATTTAGGCAGGGCTTAATGAATCTAAAAATATTCAATAACAATATGTGTAATATGTATTTCTAATTCAACGAAAACAAATAAGTTTGAATGAAACATTGTGCACAATTTTGTCAGATCGCCCAAAATATACAAAAACTATTACGATTTGGTTTAGACAGGATTGAATTGATTTTTAAAAACTAATTAATACCATCTGTACATTGTAGTCTCAGTTTAATAAAAACAAATACGCATGACTTATAAAGTTTAATGTGCACTATTTATGTCAGATTATAACAGCCTACCTCCACCCTTCGCCACTGAGGTACATACTCCAAGCACAAATTGAAAAACAATATATATCTATTTTTAAGACCCATGATTCGAACTCGGAACCCACGATGCTATAGGCCGATGTTTATACCTAAAATCTTATGTTTTAACTTCAAAACATTATTTTATTTTCGGTACAGCATGACACATTTTTATTAAATTAGTCTTGTAGATAGATAATAACAACCATGCAGTATTTTCATGTTTAAATTACAAAATATTTTATTATTTAAAAGAAAGGACTTATCTAGCTAGCAAATACAAGAGAGTTTATTTTATTATTCTTTTAGTAAAATTCTTACTAATTACGGAATAATATTTATGACTTAAGAAAGTGAAAAAAATCATTTTTATTATTACAAATGGTGAGAATTTCCGAAAGGCTTACTAATTGATTTGTACACATTGGGACCAACTTAAAATCATTGTAAAACTTAAATACGTCCGACGTGTTAATTTTATGTTTGCAATAATATAAAAGGGTATATATTATTTTTACTTTGTACATTAAATATTTCTCGAAAACGAGCTCTGTGGATTATAAATTATTATTACATGTCGGTCACCTAAAAGAAAAGATTAGCCGGGTTTTTTGAAATCTTATTTTATCTATTATTTTCAATAGAATTTTACCGAAAAACGTGTAATATAATAGTCAGTTTATGAATCATTTATTGTTGTCTAGAATCTAGGTAAATAATATGTATGAGATGGGATTAACATGTAGTATCCCCGGTAGGTAAAATATAAAACAAAATATCAATTGGTTTTGAAAAATCTAGTACCAACTCTCATATATACATACCTCGTATTAATTTATTGAATATGATTGTTTTAAAATATGAAAACTAGCAAAAATAGTAATTATTATTTTATCTAAGTTAAATCGGTCGGAGTTATACAATTTTTAGATCGATCAAAATAAGTTAAATAAAGTGATATGAATGACAACGGATATTAAACGATGTTTTGTTGATAAATAAAAAAAACTCTACGTAATCGATTGGATTAGATAACATAATGTATCATTTAAAGAAAATACTACTTGAAAGCCAACCGTTTAGAAAAATGCAGATTTGTACCACGATTATTTAAATTTTAAACTAAATATTACAATGTTGGGGAAGTACATATTTATTTTATCTTTCCAAATAAATTATTGCAATCATGACACCTCGTATTAATTAACATAACTGAGTTCAATTAAGACGTACTTATACTGATGTTTCATGATTTATGTTGACAATTAAATATAATTCAACTATGTTTACTAATCGATAATTAAACTCATATCAACAATAAACATTAGAAAAACACAACGATAGTTAATATGATCACTGGATAAATATTTATAAGCTTATAATCACAATTTTACAAGATCAATTACCTACAGAAAGATATTATGTTGCAAAAATTGAATTGAAAAAAGAGAATAGAAGGTAGGTACTGAAAAGGTTATCACTTATCACTCTTGTTACATAAGAACTACATAATGTTGTATCAATGTTATTTTAGATAGGTAATTACCTAATCGTGATTATAGAATGTGTATGTAATACAAGCCTAGTATAAATTTTATATGAATTTAACTTCTGCTGAACATTTTAATAATGCGATCTCATTTGATAACGAAAGTGAATTCAGCTGTCTTTAAATAATAATTATTAGGTTATAAATAACACTTTCCTCAAGTTTATTAGTATTAAAATTTTTGAAACTAATAAACCTACTTAAATATATTTTTTCCAACATTTCGATGCTTTGGTAGGTACATTTGTGCCAAATTGTTAGGTATAATATTATATTCCACTAGTTATTTAATATTTTTGTATTTTTGTATTGAACAATAATAATTATGTGTGTTCTAAAGTGATATTTACTAATTTAATTCACTCAGTATATCCTTTATGTAAACTATTAACGAACTTACAATGATTTATTTAATGAAATATATTATCTCTCTGGTTTCGATAATTGTACTGAATATTAATTAAATTCAAATTGTTCTAGCGATATACATGACCATTAACATTATATTGTTTTTTTCTATCTATTCTATATTTTTAATGAAAAATTTGTTACGAAGTAGGTATAAAAAATAGATATTTTATTGATGGTGTAGTAAGTAGTGTTATGTACTAATTTCTTCATAACTTCTTTATTATTCCATTATAAACATTTTTCCTGAACGTTTATTATTTCGTAATGTACATATTCTGATTATTTATAAAAATATCAATAATAATTTGCAAAAAAACATAAAAAGTCATACTTAAATACATTTAAATTATAAAAACTCCGTATAACAATATATATATATCAATATGTCCCTATATCCCTTGTTAAGATTTTATAGACACGCTGTACTATTTCGAGTTAAATATTGCGCAATGTCAATTTTTCCGTAAAAGAGCGTTATAACTATAGTTGTAATTAATAAAATTGTATAGAGTAAGAAAAATGCGACGTAAAATAAGGTTTCTATCTCAGAATATGAATGTGTTATGCGGAGTCAGTAATCTATTTCGTCCGCGCAAAAGCATGTTGAATCGAGTCGAAATATAAAGTGCGTAATATTATTCCAAATAAAAACGATTTTTGGACATTATCTCAGCTGTTAATTAATTAATCACCATTAAATTTTAATAGGAATATAGACCATAAAATGGTCTATCTGATTTACTTAAATAAGATAAGAAAAAACTTACTCATTTTATATGATGAATTTAATAGCGTAAATATTTTAGTTTTTTCGCTCTCCTGAACATTTATGATTTTAGACTTATCATGGTTTTTCCTGGGGCCGTCGATATTTAGTAACGAGTATAAACAACTTTAATTAATTGTTTATAATCAAGTGCAAGAACGTCATAACTAAAAATTGGATTGTTCCTGATGCCAGATATAATTCATCATTTAAGTAATTTAACTTAAATATAAATTTAACTTACAAAATTGACAATATTTTCTTAGCGGAATATGAAACACATGTTAGATAGTGTAATTAATAGCATTTATTTACTATGACGATGGACCGGTAAGTAATTGGATAAAAACACTCATCCGCTTAGTGAAAGATGCGAGTTCGTTGTCGTGTTCTTCAAAATTATTTATTTTGAATGTTTATAACAATGTTTACCTGTAATTATTATTTATTAGTATTTTCGAAATGTGTTATTATATTTAAGTAAGATAAAAAATTTCATTAATGTTTGTTGCCTGTGTAGGTAATTGGTATGCTTAGTTGCAAAAGATTAAATAAATTAAACTGTATTCTTAATTCAATTTACTTTTTTTATTCGATTAACAAAGATAATTCGATATTTAAATACATTCGTCGCTTTTGGCGCTAAAATTGTACCTACCTATAGCAAAATAATTTCTATTGGTTTTCATGCAAAAAGCCTGACAGGACAAAAGTTACTCGTATCTGAATGTGGAAGACAACAACAATAGTTTTCATTAACGTAGCCGGACGCTCGTTTGATCGCGTCAGTGACTAGATGTGGAGATCGATTCACTTTATAATTCAATTCATATACAAATCCACATTGATTTGTGATCTATATCTGTAAAGAAAACGCAGATAAAATCAATTCATACTATTGGAAACATTTATATGTAAGTTACTATTTAATTATAAAGACAGAAAATATTTAAATTAGATGATTTAGATATAGTTTTAAAACACAATGTGAATCACTGCGTGAAACAGAACAAACAGCACCCGCCCGCAAAAGCTTGCATTTTATGTTGCCATAATATTCCGCATCGCGTTCCCAATAATAAATTACATAAGTAACGATGTCTATGGTGATTGCTATTTATCACACACGCGTGCAATTCAGCACCGCAAACTGGCAACACTAGTATGCTGTGCCTATATTGTATCGTATGGGAAATATCCATGCCTTTATCAACATAGTTGCTAGTAACACCTGCTCCTGTTATATAGGAAATATTATGAAACATGAATAATAAAAATGTAGCATATTATACCTTAATTAATTTAAATATCATAAAGTACGTTAAAACATTATAATATTAGTGTAAACGTATTTGGGCGGTGAACTGAACTGCAATAATGCTACACTGAGTGGTATATTTATGTGATTTGTGTCATTGGCCTAATGCGTAGAGTGGATGCTATCTTTTACGAAATCATGAGTGTATGCGAGTTCCAATAGGTGGCTGGTCAAAAAATACACGTTGTTTTTTAGTATGCATTTGACCCAGTTCAAGAACCCAATGCATTGAGCGAATGACTAAGGCCCTCCTCCCACGGAGCAACTGAAATCCGACGGAACTGAAACTAAAATTCCAACCAGTATCTAGTTAATGTTTTTCAATGGCGGCTCGCTGAGGCGACACTGGAATCTCTCAGTTTCAAAATGGTCGTAAAGAGACGTGACATGCTAGTCGCACGGTCTCTCAAGTTTCCGGTCACCGTAAAACAGTGGTACCTATTTCAATAGATTCGGTGAAAAATCATATTTTCTTACCAAAATTAATTGGTAGCACTGTGTAACAAGTGTCATGCTATAAAAATCATTCAACCCAAGATGTCAAAAGTACAAGATAACCTAATTCTATTCGAGCAGCGTGCGTGTTGTAGGTTTTTGTAAAAAACAGCTGATGGTCCAGTTTGACAGTTTGAAGTTATCTAATTATTATTTCAAGTCGGTCTCAGTAGCGCCGTGTGCGAAACATCACACTGGTCAGTTTATGAATTCCATCTCCAACCAGTTCCGTCAGATTTCAGTTGCGCCGTGGGAGGAGGGCCTAACACCTATTGGTTTCTCGTAAAAACTCTGATAATACAACCATTACTCTGTGGATACCCATATACGTACATCATTTATTTTCACCTCAGGTTTTAATAAGGGTTGGTGGAAAAATGTGGAAAGAAGCAAAACGATAAAGAAAATGTAGAGAGACCTCTTAACATCAATGTTAAGATATTAATCATTAAAAACAAGTATTTTGAAACTTTCAGTATTATTTATAGCAGTAAGATAGTGATCTTGCTTCTCTTTTCACTTGAGAATGATATCTCTAACTAGATCGAAATATCGTAAAACCAAGAAATATTATACGAGTCGATAACCCAAGTAACCGAGAATACAAACAAGAACATATCGGTGATTATAACTATTCTGAAATCCAGTTTACGTTGGATTATATCTATTGGAGTTTAGTTCCAAATGTATTGCATGCTACGTACCATATTCGTACATTAGAGTCCATACAATCGGTATTTACCTTTTTTATGGGCAGCCAATTAATAAAATCATCATCATAATCATTAGCACTGCAACCCAATCTGCCCTACCCACAGGAGTGCTTTGTCCCTTACCACACAGTTCAACCACGCTGGCATTCTGAGCATTTTGGAGTTTCACAAAGGGGGCTTTTGGGTGGTTAGGTCACTTTCATTTTGCCAAGGTTTTACTTTTGCGTGTGAGATGACAGTGCAATTACTGTAGAATGCGTATAGTTCGTAGTTGTACCTTCTTCACCACGTGACATCTTCATCACAAACGGCTTCGAAAACCTTTCTCAATATCTTCCATTAAAAGTCATATATATATATATAATATATATAGGTCCAGTACTTTGAATCATACACGGGTCTGATGAGACTATATTTCCGATACAACATTTCACGGTAAAGTGTGATATGGTGAACTGAATACGTACAAGTTCCCAGACACGCTTGTGGATAGCTTTATTTTAGTTCAATTTGAGAGTAGTTTTGATCTGAAATGTCTCTGTATACCAGAGTATTTTATTTTTGGCTGAGATCGTCTTGAAGAGTACCTAACCTCAGATTTATCTAAGTTAATAAATAATAAAATAAATAGTAAAATTGAAACATTCTTAATTGAGAGTTTATGGTTAAATAAGTAACATAGGAAAACCGCTGACTATACGCGATGTAAAGTTGCATGCGTGTGCGTGTGGCGTGGCGGATCGAAGGGGTGTAGATTTTAGTGGATAATATGTGAACGGGCAAAGAAGCGTGAAATTGGTTTTGATTTCGCTTGATTCAATGAATAATTAATAACGTGAATGGGCGGGCGTTCGCCTGATAAATGCGACCGTTCGGCGGCGGCCATTTTGGCGGTTTTGGTGGGAAACAATGTTGCAGCTTTCATCTGTCACTGGTAGGGTCTCTAACAATGGGACAAATGTCTCAGCCGTGAAATGTGTAATCACTATGCAGTGCGTATGCATACTTTACAATAGAAGACGTTGCATATTTACACACGCTATATCTAACTAGGTCTAACTACATCCTGTGCGTAATAGGTAGTTATTTATTTTATATCATTTTAGTGATTCTTAAAATCAAGGCCCAAAAAACTAAGGAAAAGGATTAGTAGAGGGAGTCAGAAGACAAGTGGGAAAGAGCGCTAGGTTACTAAAATTTAGCAAATAATATAGATGGATGCCTCAGGTTTTTCAGTGTTTTGAAATAATTTATGCATGTAAAATAACATACATGAGATTTATCAGTTTACAAATTTTATGTATAATTTTAAGTATTTTTAGGTGGTATATGTGTAAGTATATCAATAAAAAATGAACTTAAATCGTTTTCACCAGATGTATTATGTATAGTGTATTAATGTGTTATAAATATATATATATAAGAAAAAAGTATCATTAATTAAACTTTTAATTTCAATGTGACATATTTGACTCACTGTATAAAAGGGCATTGATGAAATTTAATATATTATGCTAAATGAGGAAGCGGTAGTCAAAATAGTTTAGAAAAATTTTAGATCATGGAAATTTAAGTCTCTGCTTATACCCAAGTTTCAAAATAAATCTTCTCACCGTAACGGTAGATATAATGAAGCTTATTACAACGTTTTTCTTAGTTCGTATTCTTATTTGTCCGGTGGTTGTTTGTCCGGTGGTTGTTTGTCCGGTACAAATCTTGCAATCGATTTTTAACTAAATTCCCGACTATCTAGACATTTGAAACTTTTATAATATATCAGAACACGATGCCAATGCATTTTTTAATACTTTTAGCCATCTTTAAGTAGAATTATTTAATTTTCAGTTAATTCTGTTTTGTATGAAAAGTTATTTCGGAAGAAATCCGTAAAAAGTAAAACTATTATTGGTTGCTAAGTGGGTCCTAGCAACTTAATTATTAATATTAATATATACGTGCGTCACTATGGAAATCAATTTGGTTTTATTTTATGGTAATATTATTTTTGTGAATTATTGAGTAATTTTTTACTGGGTCTAAATAAACTTTTATATAACGTGCTTTTACTTATGCGATGATCGCAATTGAATTGAATATATACATTTAAATGAGACTATTTTTATTTGTGCGATGATCGCATGCGGTCGATGTACCGAACGCCTTGAACAAATCTCTCTACCTATTTGCTATGCAATAATCGCATAAGCAAAATCATCACTTAACGATTTTTAATTCAATTATTCTGGCAATTTTTCGTAAATAATCAATTTTCTATATAATATAACTATTCAATTTGAAAAAAGGGCTTCAGTTATTAGTATCAATAGAGGTGTATGTATGGCAAATGAATATAGAAAATGTTGATCGATGATTATAACTACTATGATTTAAAAGTTTTATAAATTATATAAATTGGGAGATGTAAATGCACCATAATTTTATTGTTTGACTGTACGCTGCGATAGATGAATGCAGCCAGTAGTGCAACCTCAGCAATAAAGCTCGGGAACCACCCTTTGGAAAGCGCCCTCCCCCTACTCACTGCGTAACTCGCGCGACCCACGGTTTCGCTTGGCATACTATGACTTTATCACAGCGGCTTCAAACATCACAAATCAGCAGTTTAAATTTTTTTTTTTTTTTTAAATTTTAGTGTAGTCAAATAAAAAACCTACCCTAATTTTCAGTATTAATCAACATTTAGCTATTTTAACGATTTTATTAACATCGTAATATAAATTAGTGTACGCGGCGGCTCTTGTAGTGTCCGGGAGCTCTGGATTCGATCCAGGTGAGGACACAATATATTTATGTGATCTTTTCAAAGCTTGGGTGTTTGTGATTGTTTAAATTATTAACAATCAATTTTTACGAAAAAGCAACAACATGGTTATTAATAATTATATATATATATATATATATATATATAAATTAGTGTAAGTGCAAATAAACTTTTTTCTGACCCCAATGGAAAACTATGGTATTATATGTAGAGTTATGCAGGAGGGCATTCAGAATGGCTGCCAAGGATCAGCACCGTCCTAGGATATTATAAAATAAATAATTTTGTGATACCATACTTTGAAGATAAGTAAATACTTATTTACGTATTTTGTGTGGCGATAGTACTTTGGGAGATTACTAATTTTTTATATAATTTGTACATGAAACATTTTGGAAATAACACAAATGAATCAATTCAACAACACAAACTATTTCCGATTGAATTTCTCTGTTTACTCACATAAAAATTATACAAATTATGTAATTATATTATAAGATTACAGCAGGCAATGAAGCCACATAATGGTAGTGCAGTGAAACGATCACAAAAGAACCTGGCTTTGAGAAAATCACATAAATATATTGTGACCTCACCGGCAATCGAACCCGGACCCCCCGAGTGGAAGACCGATGCCTTAAGTACTATACTACGAGAGGAACCGCCGCTATAGTCACAATTGCTATAGTAAGTTCCATCTTAAAACTTTTGTTGCATGTTATTGGCGACTATGAATGAATCTTATAATGTCTTCAGTCATCGTTTTGATAAGTCGTAATGTTATAACATACTGTTTATCTCTAAACATTGAAATATTATATACCTGATTCAAAACCTTTTTATGGCGTGTATAAACTATCTTGTAATATTTATGATAAAATAAAAACAAAATATTTTTCATTTGGAAATCTAGTGCAGTGCATCTAACTAGGGATTCCAATCCCGGGATCCCGGGATCCCAAGCTATTTTCGATACCTATGAATCCCGGAATTGATAAACATATTCCCGAAACTTTCGGGATTGATTTTTTTTATCAATTTTTATGGAAAATAAAATAAAAACGAAAATATAACAAAAAGTACTTTTAATAACAAATAACTACATTAGAAAAAAACTGAGTTTGAATGAAGTTTGATTTATACCCATGTGTAAGTGACCGATTCATTTTATTTTTTCATATAAATTAATAAAAATGAGAAAGATTGGAAAAAAACAATGCTTCGCACTATTGACACAGTAATTCCACCATGATCTCATACGTTTTACGGCTGTTTCATATTTGGCTGACTAATTAGATTTTGAAGTAGAAAGGCCATAAGTACACCATGATTTGCTTTACTAATCTCGCTAACCCATTCATTAAATCTTTACTATTAGAAACAGCAATCTCATATTAAATTCACATTATTAGATATTTATATTACAATATTATTTACTCCATTAAACATGTGTATTTCCAAGATTGAACGTATACAATATTAACAATATATGTCTTAAATAGTATAAATTATACTAGATTTATTTTTGGCTGATTTTATCAATGTTATTTGTAAATATAAAAAAAATATATTAACAATGGAAAAAAATGCCAATCCCGGGATTGTCAAATTATAATCCCGAAATACCGGGATCAGAATTTTGGCTCGGGATTGGATTCCCTAATCTTAACTATGGACGAGCTATTTAAAATCGAAAAATAACTGTAATAAGTGTAAATATCTAAACTAGCTGATAGATTCTTAATAATCTACCCTTAGTATTATTTAACCACAGTTGATAACACACTATCGTGCAAACAACCAATTCCCATGCACTGTCACAATTCATTGAAGTGTCCAAGTATATGCACCTAAATAGGAATTGCACAAAAGCGCAAAAAGGTAAGAAGAGTTTTTTTATGGTCATAGAATTGCAACATTGGGTCACTCAAATGATATATTATCACAAATGAATATTCATCATAGTTTGACGAACACCTCTACTTCTGCATGCGAATTATCATAGTGCAGACTTGCATTTAATCTGGAAAATCTGTTGGGTGAGCACAATTTAGGATTGTCGAAATTCAATGAAATTGATTGTATCATATTTGACGGTAGGCATATTTCATAATATGCCTATCATAATGGTCATTCATTAAATGAATCGAGCTGTTACATATTATATTATTTTTTGATTTATTAAATTTTATGAAAACGACGTATTAATGAAATGGGTTATGTTATTATAAAAAAAATCATTAAAACTATAATTTATTCAATTTTTTTTTCTACACGTTCGATAAACTGAAACTAAAATGTACAAACGTTTATTTTATATTTTTACATTGTATTTAGATACGTACCTATTAAGCAATTACAGCAAATTCACTATTGAAAAATGTATTTAATTGCATATTTTGTAATTCAGTCACTAGATGTTGCTAGTAGAATAACAAACCACCTTAGGTGTACTCGATGAATTTGAATATATGCGTGAGTTCTTATGAATGAATTAATTTAAAAGTATTAATATGTATAATGATTTCAATAATTTAAATATACCTTTTTGGGGATGATAAGGTGTGTAGGGATAAAGTCGTAGTAGCTTGTATGTTTCGAGAAAAGAAATGTTAATTTCAGATTTGTTTATCGATTCAAAAATAAATAAATACAATGATAAAGATTACAGCGTATTGTTATAATCGCGGGTGAGGGTGCGGTTGCAGGATGTACTGATGAGACTGATTATATTAATGAACTGACTGGTGATGTTGTGCCGAGATGTTAATATAGCCGAGAGACTGTATTGAGTGACCGGACTCGAGATGAGTAGTGAACCGATTGATGGACTCAAGTTGAGTGACGAGTTATGGATCGCCCTTGCTATTTATATAAATGCAGTCCATATATTCCAAGAGACATTGTCGCAATTAAACAAATCATAATTTATATGCTATTGATCTAGACTTAAGAAAATGCTGGCAATCACTACAGTCACTGTGTTTTGTTTTAACAACAAAACATACATATTAAAGTGTGTCACTCTTGTAGTGCTGATTGGTATGATTGCTACACCCTGAAT
The DNA here is from genome assembly GCF_057557595.1 of Rhyacophila brunnea. NCBI lineage: Eukaryota > Metazoa > Arthropoda > Insecta > Trichoptera > Rhyacophilidae > Rhyacophila > Rhyacophila brunnea. The sequence goes on from NW_028233350.1 coordinate 24,765,294, forward strand.
GGATTGATGGTAGAATAACTAACAAATTTATTTGAATACATACATTATGAATTGATTAATATTATGAATGAGTTTATAGTGTGTGGTAAAATGTTTGCAGCTGGATGCTACAAGCAATTTTGGCGAGATCAATTGTTAGCCATTATCATAGACTTGGGGAGAAATATTCAAATAGTTTCAAGATGCCTTTTGTATATAAGTAATAAATAAAACAATGCCATGTTATTGTTAGAATATAAATACTAATTTCAGTTATTGCTATCTTAGTTAATTTAGGTTCATGGCTTACTATCCAACCAGCTTACAGGAATCGCTATCTGAACCATTCGATTTCTACGTAGGCACTCTTGCATTGTCCCTCTACATCCTCTTGACGCAGTCTACCCATATTCTCTGAGGGCGGCTCGGGGGCGGAGTGACTTCTGAAATCCCTTCATAAACTTTATGGAAAGCTCAAAATCTACTGCATCTACCAGCATAGCAGGCCAATATGAGTATTCGTGCCCTCAACATATTATGAACTACCTACATTGAGTTGAAATTGCTCGAAAAGCTTAGGTAGAAGAGTTTCACGAACCGGTTCAAGTTATTCTTCAGAGAAATCTATTTTGTGTTATGATATAGATATTCTATGTATACTTATTGCATTATTTATCAACAGTTTTCATAATCTATCAATTAGTTTTAAAAGTTTGGTTAATTAGTGTGTCAAGAAAATTATTGGCTTTTGACAATAAACTACCAAAAAAATATATTTCATCATTATTTATTTTGATGATTATAACTAGACTAGCCATAATTTTGCAGTTAAGTACATGCATCGTTCACATTCTATGATGCCTGTTGCGATAGCGATAGAGAATAACGTATCTGGAAATTTTTACTTAAACAGTTCACCGCAGGACACTTATTCGTGCGCCGCAGTACGTGAAACATGAGTTCGTATATCATTTAATCAAATGACGAGTTCTTCGTTGAACATTTCTCCGTGGAGTATATTTGTACGTATGTTACAACATGTGGCAAATTTTATGAGATATCTGTACTAGGTTAGGTTAGGTTTGTTTAGATTAGATTAGGGTTAATCTCATTGGAACGATTTGCCAACTATCTCCGCATTTTGTAAGATACGTACAAATGTATTCCACGGTGAAATGTTCAACGAGGAACTCGTCATTTGATAAAATGTTATACGAACTCATGTTTCACGTACTGCGGCGCACGAATAAGTGTCCCACAATGAACTGCATACGTACAACTTACATGTAACCAGGGAATAAAAGATTCGTCTGCGCCTAAGCGTTTTAAACCACAGGTGTATTTTTTATGAAGAATATATTATTGTCCACAGCTTCTTATGTCATATTATTCTCAATTATTGCTTCCCACTAAAAATATGACACTTCTGTAATATTGTTTTGCCACAAAATGGCTAGATATAATATCATAAATGTGCTATACACTTTTATTAAGAAAAGTGATTGTACGGAATTTAAGTATTTACGTATAAATAAATATTAACTTGAATATTAAAAAATACTACAGGGGCAATCTAATAAAAGTGGTCAATTTTGCAATAATAAATATTAACAATTAGTAGCTGATTAACGTGAAGGGCACTATGATTGTAATGTGATGAGGTTTCACATTTTTTTATGGGAGCTTTAATAATAATGTCACATTACTTTTATGCCATAATTTAATTTGATAAAACGTACAAATTTAGCGTTTCCCGTAATGAATTAATTTTATTTACCTGTAAAATTCACAATCCGCAATTAAAATGGCGGACATCACGGAATAGTCGACCGAGTGACCGCAGTTTAATCATGACCAAGCGTGGAGGGAGGCTTCAAATAGCCACGTAATTACCTAATGGTCCCCGACTGCCGCCCCTCTCGCATTGCACGTCCCTGGACCAGAAGTTATCTCCATGTAACCGAGCAGTTCCCTTCAATGAGGGCATACATTATTGCTTTAACAATTACGCCACGTCAAAGTAGCGGCATGCGGGAAAATATGACAAAAATGACGAGATTATTCATTATAATAATACTGATCAAGGTACAAAATGTTCGGAACATGCGGGGCGTGATATCTACGTACATTTGAACCATTTTGTATTTTTTTGACATTTTTGAGGTTTATGCGTGTAATACATACTAAATAATTAATATTTTAAGGTTTTTTTTATTTTTTATTTTTACATGGGGTATTAAAACTTTCTTATATTTTACAACGTTTTTATTAGGTCGTATTCTTATTTGTCCGGTGGTTGTTTATCCAGTACAAATCTTACAATCGATTTTAACGAACTAACTTCTCGACTAGCTAGACATTTAGACTTTTAGCTATCTTTAAGTAAAATTGAATTCATTTTCAGTTAATTCTGTTTTGTATGAAAAGTTATTTCGGAAGAAATCCGTAATCCAATCCACTATTATTGGTTGCTAGGGATCTGGGGTCCTAGCAACTAAATTATTAATATATACGTGCGTTACTATGGAAATCAATATGAAATGTCAAAATGATATTTCAGTGTTATTGCTATCAAGTACAAATTTTTTGATCGTTTGAGCTAGTCAAGTCAAGTTATATGATTCAACAGAAAATTTAAAAACGATGTATATAAAAAGTTTTTTTTATCTTGGAATTATTTATATAATATTATACATACATATCATCGATTTTTTTATATGTAAAATATATAAAAAAATGAATAAATATAATTTTTTTTTCAGCTAAGAATTTCACGTTCTTAATAGTATTAATATCGGTATAATACATTAAATGTGTCGCTGAGTTTCAAAACCCGCTATAACACTTTTTTGAAATAATTAAGATATATATATATCGTTGGATTCGTTATTAAAATCTCTACATGAAAATTTTATCACCTCTTTCAAAAGCCGGTACGATTAACTGTCATTTATGAAACAAAATCAATGTGTCTATCAAATCCCGCTATAACACTACTGAAACATTCAAAAACCTTTTTAGTTCAAAAAGTTTTTGTTGATTTTCTCAACATAATGAAAAAGTGTTATAGGGGGTTTTGAAACTCAGCGACACAAATTGTGCAGGAGAAAAAATTAAAAAAAAGTACAATTGTTGAGGATAAAACTGTATAGTCAATTAGTAGTACTCGAATGGCACAAAACATGTTAAAGATGGACGTAAACTGAAAAAAAAAAATAACCGAGAGCATTGGTTAAATTATTATTAGTTAAGTTGTATGCAGACAACTGTCTATGTATATTATGTATTATTAACGCTAATGAAACCTTTAAAATGGTCGAAGAAGTTATTATTATACATTGTTATACATTGTCATTGTTTTCCTCATTATGATGATCCAAGGTTACTTACTGCTTTTAATTATTTTTTTTGGCTGGCAATTTTCAAAATGTGTTTTCCGCTGTACCTATTCCTGATAACCGAACAGTACCGTACATTTTTGTGCAACTGTATATTTAAATTAGGTACTTTAGTTGTTGTGACGGGAAAGCAACACAGCAGGAGGGATTTGCTTAATGGACAATCAAAACGTTTATTAATTACCTTTATAAAATAAAAATCCCCAATTAAGGGGTAATTTGTTTTGGGATAATACTGTTACCGTGAATAGTTATAGTTTTATTTTTTGAATACATAAAGTTAGATAGTATAAAAACCTGCAATTTGGTTTATCATGATCATTAATTGGGAATAATCCATTGCTGGATGAAGGCCTTTTTTGACTCCTTATACTCCCAGGGTATTATTAGGTTCGTGTACATCAATTACTTCAAATCATAGGTACAATTTTTAAAAAGTAATATTGGATTAACAGTAAGTAACTGAATCAATATAGTAACATAATATAGTCGAATTCTTATCGTAATGTTGAAAAAGACATTAGGTACAGTCTAAAAATAAATGTATACGGAGTTTCAAAATGATACATGTAGGTATATTTTTAACAAGGGAATTACACCGTAATAATTCATTACGCGCTAATATTTTAAGCGAATAGGTTCTGTTTTTCCAAGACGCAAGAAAAAAGCAATCTTGCTAGAGTAATATTTCTACCTTTATTTTCCAATCGCAACTATTTTATACCTTCTGGACCTTGACCGTCGGATCCTTTTACGTCTTTCAAAGAAACGGTTTGACCGAAATAGTGACACCAAACGTCGTCGAAGAATTTAATATTAAATGTGTGCGGCTTGGAGACCTATAAAATTTGTGAAATAATTAATTATTATGTTAATTTATATGTTCATTTTGGTCACATACTCACATTAATTTCAGAAAACCCATCATAAGTGAAATCATCAAGTGTCGACACGGAAGAGCGAAATCGCCTATAAGTTGCCTCTTTTAAAAAGATTCTTAATCTCTGACAAATCAGTGCTGCCACTTTCCGATTGATTTAACCAAGTATCATTAAATACCCCGTGATACAGTTCAGCTATTTAAGTTTCGGCTATTCAGATTTACTTTTGCCGTCATTGGATGCTGCTACCTCCGTACATTTCACCACATTCATTTAATATTTCTTAACTCGACCGGGAGTAGGGAAGGGTTCATAATAAATAACTCATAGCGTAAGTTAACTGTTATATTATTCACTAAGTATCTTACAGTCACATATTACAATAACTTAATTTAAATATAATGGGTTTATCTTATAACATTATCCTTTAATCCCAACTTAAACATTTGCTCGCGTCCTTAGACGTCATCCCACTTGAATGAATTTCTCCTACTACTATTTTTTTGATTTTATTTCTCCCGTTTGGTTCCTGTCGATTTCGACCTTGAAGAGCCAACAGGCTGACCGAACACATCGTACGAGGTCTCTCATCTTATACGGATCGACCTGCATGTCACGCCACGTCTTTAACCCTTTAAGGTCGACTGATTTTAATATTTTCATTATATTTGAATGGTAGCTAGCAGGATGGTTACTTACTTATTCAAGACCAGCTGACTAATATACTGGGGAACGATGATCCGGTCTTTTCGTACCCTAGAGGGGCCGTTTGCTGAAGGCAGACAGTTCTGTCGGTATTAATGCGTACAGGAAACTCTGAAATAATGGGAACTGAAATACCTAACAGATAAGGAAAAGCAGGCAATCGATCTCGAGTAAGGAAGAATACGGAATAAATTTAAACACGTGTCAAGAATACGTCATACGTCGAATACTGATAATTGCTCTCGGTTTATGCATTGATCATTTATTATTGGTAATATAATAATAAAAATGTACTATATTGGAATATAGTCTCTCGGAATTCTATTTATTAATCTGTTCTGTGGATGCGTACCTAGCCCCCCTTTGATTGTAAATCTTCCAGTATTCCAATGCACATGGTCGATGCACCGCAGTTTTCACACGCTCATAATATGTAATTTTGTATGAGTATTTTGATTCTGTATCTACATACAGATTCATACTAGAATGCTTTATTTTATACTCCACCGTGGGAGAATTTAAGCAAATAACTTTTAAAGTATACAGTAAAAAACATAAACCGAAAAATATATGTAGATTTCAAACATTGTGGGTGGTATAGTAATTAATTAGTTGCCTGGATTCCTTGATGCCGAAGATATGAAAATAATATTTTTGATAAACTTTATGACTAAGCACATAAAACATTTACGTCTCATATTATCTGATGGACTATGATATTGTATGAATCGTGGTCATCCCAAATGGGCCGTTTGCTTTCCGTGCACGTCCGGGCCGGCACAGCTACGTTCCGTAGTTACGGGAAAATTTTTGTATAAAGAAGAAATGGAAACGATAAAGACATATAAGACATTAGGGCCTTCATATCAGTAAAGGTTACATATTGTCATACATATAAAGTGGCCGCATTTGAACCCTTTCGCCCGGATTATTTATGCAATTTTTACCGGGCAATTTTCGGTTGAACTAAACGATGGTTGGCGGGAAACAATTTTGTTTTATTTCATTGTCGGAAGTGAAGCAAATTTATCAAACGTGAATAGACTAGCTAAGTTTTAAAATACAAGAATAATTTTAAGTATGTTTACAACCGACAAATAAAATGATTATTATCATAATTCATTATCACGTATTTCGGTAGCGTATAGGCGACAGCATAGTATCCTCACTTACATAACCACAGTCTCCAACAAAAAATTATATTTTTTTACAGCAGTTATCACCAAAGACGTACCAGTAGAGTTTCAACCAGTGCTGGCGCATTTTACTCGACTGGGTAGATGTCAGAAGGTACCCCAGGAAATATGTACAGGACGGAGGCATCAACAAGAAGCTAAGCAGTTTAGAATTTTCTGCATTCAATATCCATTAAAACAGACAGCTTATATCAAGTTCAACAGATATTGTCAACAATTATGCAATAATATTCACCAAAGTACAAGAAACATGCGCTGTTTGTTGTTAAATTATGAGTGTTAATTATTATATATTTTGTTTTATTTGAACTAATAATATTGTTCATCAAACATGGTTGCAGCTGCATATACATGAGGGGTGGAGATGGGGTAATTCAAATCATTATTCATCTAACATATATCCTGGATATCAGACCGGATAGTAGGAGGTTGATGGTAGATGGACGGTGTCAATGGAGATGCTGAAGTGGCCAGCGGAGATACCTGGAGAACACTGGCCCAGGATAGGGGGAGAATGATGAAGTTCTTGGAGGAGGCTAGGACCCGCTTTGAGTGGTTGGACCACATGACGATGATGATGATAACATATATCGTGCTCCGGAAAAACTACGTAAGTCGAAAATATTACCACTTCAGAATAGATATTCTTAAAAATAAACAATTATACTTATTTAATAATTCTAAATACAAAACTAAATTAAATACAATATTATTGGGAATTTAGTAAAAGGAAATGTGTAAAACAATCCTAAGATGATTATACTTAACGAATAAACAGTTATATTTTACTTATTTCAATTTCAATTTATTTATTTTACATATTGTGGACATTACAAATTATAAGTTTAAGACGTTCACAACATGACATTTAGAAACAAAGAAATATTATTAAAACAGTTTTATGTACATAACACAAGAGATAGATCAGTATTAAGTTATTCTACAGTATAAATGTGTAAATACAAAAAATATTAAGTATATAGGTACCAGGAAGTACACCGGATGAGTTAAGAAGACCCTATTTTAAGAATTTAAAAAACAACGTCCACCTAAATTCACCTCACGTAAGTGGAATATATCAATATCTGAAGCGATTTCATTAAACATGGTTATTGCCCTCCTAATTGGCATTACTAATGGCAGGTTAGTTCTGCACCGTGGGAGAACAAACAACGGACTTATGCAGTATTTCAAATCGATGACTTCCATAATATTACCCGCATGCATAATGAAAAGTTTTATCTAAGTACCTACTAGTTTTTAAAGCTTATTTCGACCAACGTTGACTTAGTAAAATAATATTAAATTGCTACGCTATACATAATATTGTATTCGCGCTTTGTCCGCAACGATATGACCATATTAGTTTAAAGTGCCTAAATAATAACGTATTGAACATAATTTAACATTAATGAAGGTTTGCCAATTGTAATTCGCGTTTATTTGATTTGGCTGTTTTCATAAAGCTTCTTATCCATCCACCATAAGACCTTATTGCGCAGACCTTCCCATATTGAATTCCAAATTACGGGTAATGTAAACCATTCGGATTCGTAAAAAAGGTTGCTGCCTAAATGGCAATTGTTTTCATCTCCCTGGGCGATAAGATGTGAAAAAGTTTTGGCACCAACGCTACCTATTTGGAAAATACATACGTACTTATTGTAGAAATAATGTTTTTCAAACTGTACATTTAAACACATTCGTATAAATACTTATATATAATATCATATAACCTAAACATCATTTATACTGGTGATTATTTATCTACCCAAAGTTTATGCACACAGAATAAATTATTCAATCCGAAGAAAATATCTGTAATATAAAAATCTTTACTTGCTGCATAATAAATGATCCACCTCGCTACTAAGTTTAGAATCTACATATTTCTAGCTGGTGCAATTGACTTCCGATTTTATCGCGCCTCGTTGCTTCCACTAAGGGCCCCTGCATTTTCCTCGGCACAATCCATCTGCCCAAACACTCTGTGATTTCATTATAACAGTGATTTCACAGTGTATATGCTCTAATCCTCTAATGTGATGATAACCTATGATTCACTGCGATGTGTGGCACAAGTATTTACCATCTGCAGATGGCGTAATGACCCTTATTATTGGGGTCGTTACTTACTATTTATTTATGTTTTCTGCGCCACGATATCAAATGATAAAACTAGAATTATGTAATTTTAATAACTCATTCGCTGCGGATCTGTTAATTACTAATTAATTGCCACATTTCAATCACATGCTAATTATATCGAATGGACATCGAATGGGCAACGCAATAGTTGCGTTGGATGCGCGTAATGAGTTAAAGATTTATTTTGACTGGATGAACATCAGTACCTTAGATAGAGTATTGACCATTTTTTAAATATGTAGTTTAAGCGTCACATAGGTAGTAAAATCTTTTTTGAAGCACAACGAAAATCTTATTTTTACTTATATAATAATTTTAATATTAAATTAATTAAATTAATAAAATATATTTTTTCAAAATATGTAGACGAGGTATTCACTGTAATATAATAATATTGAGAATGACTGAGGGAACCAAAATACTTTCAGAAGGAAAATGTTTAAGTCACAGGTTAACGAAGAAAAACGAGGCGGTCAACGAAACTACATGTACCTACTTGTTGTGTTATAGATATTGATGAGTCAAATTACGCGACCTTCCATTTCAGCAGTTTTTTTCCAGAATATGATCTGGAAAATGTATCGGTAATACTCTTTTTATTATGAAGATTATGAAGTGGGACTATCTTTATGAAGAAAACCTTTGTAACAAATTTGAATATTTCACTATAATGCCCCGTCACGACGCGTCGGTTCTCATTTCAAGATCAAGTTAAATATAATAATGCCATAAAACAGCATTATAGAAAATATTTAATTTATTGAAAATTGAGCCTAGATACTCGTACATACTACTCAAACAGATACATACCTACTTACATACAAAAAAAAAAACACAAATTTTATTATAATTGTGTGATCACTATCATTTTCAATAATATTTATGTTTATTTACAGGAAATGATTCTAGGAATGAGATACATTGATATTGTCACTAAGTATATTGGTGGTAAGGTGGTATTTTTTTTATCGTGGGGAGCCTCAAAATTAATCAAAGCTTTGGAAGTCCCTAAATCCTCCACTAAAAAGCTATATTTTGGTACATAAGATTGATATCTATGATACAGCACTTTTCAAATTATTTCTTTGTCAGCACGTGTAATTAATTTTATTGATATTTCATATTATATAGTAAAATGTATTCTGTAAACATTCTATTAGAGATTGCAATTGAATATTTGAGAAAATGCAATACTTTAGAACGTATTTGTTATTTGTGTAGAATTTACCATTCTCTTAAATTTATATTTCACAATATCTTTTCAAATTTTCTTTAGAATAGATTTAAAATGTAGTTATCATCTTTATATTTAAATACATATTGATATTGTAGAGGTAAAATATGTAGTGTTTTCACTTTCAATTCTTACTAATATACCACAAAACTACATAATTTTATAATTTCGAAAGAATAAAAAAATATTTTTAGTTAGGTAACAAAAATAGTGTACATTTTTCGTAGGGGTTTTAAAGTTTAGTGATAGCATCTTGTTAATAACAAACATAAACAGAATTTATTGTGGTCGGGTTTACAGCGCCGGAAATAAATTATTGTAAAATGGTCTCCAATAACGAAAGAACCTCAAAAGTTATGTCTGCCAAAGTGTTGTGATAGTTTTCGCAAAAAGTCTAGTGCTTAGTGCAAATTGTCGCCGCCTCAAAGAAAGCTGCCTCATGACGATTTTTCCATTTCCGTGGACACATTTTTCGTTTACCACACCACCCCCCCACTTCTCAGTTTTCCGAGACTGCTTTTCAAAGAAAATCACCAAGACAAGTATTCTCAGGGGATCGCTTTGTGGGATGCGTACAGGAGCTTGGTGTAATGGAGTGAAAAATTGTTATAAAATTTACCAGTCTACAGATATAACTGGCGATATGTTATATTTATTTATAGAATGAATGAATCCACACTGGGATAAAATATAATTATATCGCATTATTTCCGACAAAATCTATTTGTAATATATTTATTTTGTATCATAATAAACACAGTTGACGTAGCTGCATATAACTATGCTAACTGAATAAAATTATGTGTTTATAGATAAAGTAAGCAATATTTTTGGAAAAAATATTACTATTAAATAATAAGAGTATGTATAAAATTTTCTAAACAATATACAAGTTATCAAAATATGATAACTATTTTTTATTATTATCGAATTAGTTTTTACTATCAGTGAACGAATAATATAATTGATTGATTATTTATTCTGAATATATATAAAAGATATCGTAAAGCTGATGAATTGACACTTGGGTGAAAGTGTCACTCGGTAGGTGGATAACTGGTGGATAAATGCAGTCATACATTGGTATCCAAGAGACACTAAATGATGACAGACCCACCCTATAATATTCTGAATTAATGTACTCATTGAGTTCAGCTGAAATATGTGACATGTTGGACCTTCATTTGGACCTACGTTAAAGTTCCCACCACCACTCGTCATATATGCACAGCCGTGGATATGCACGGCCGCTTTCCATGACGCTTTAAACGTGTCTGAAAGAAGTGATTTTAAGTGCTCATTCCGTTCCGAGACGGAGCCGCACGGGACTGATGCTGCAACCATGCACCGTAAAAATATCTAAGCTTTTACGACGATTGGGAAGGTTTCTTCTCGCAGAGGTTTGACCGCAATACAATGAATCATAAAAGTAATTACGCATATTTAGTACACGTAAACCAATTATTCATCTAGCGGTGAATAGACTACGATGGATTATGATGATCTTCATAAATTTCATATGATGGGTAATTTAAAAAAAAAATGAGAACAGTATACTTAAATAATATATTATACAAAAGGATAAACCATTTTCTATTGATTGGTTTTGTTACAATAATTACCATTAATATATTATATATTACGATCAGTATTGTAAGTGTATAGAGATGTTTTTTTTTTTTTTTAAATAAAATGGTTGATTAAAAAATATAAACTTTGGAGAAAATTCGCCGTTGACTTAGCCAGACTGTACGTAGTCATCCACCTTCCCCCTATCCTATAATATCAAAAGATGTGAACCTGAGTGGTTATCTGTTGATTATCTTCCCCTCTAGTGCGCAAGCTAATAAAACTTTTCAAGAACTATTACTTACCGGCCCATCATAGCGCTTGCAGCTCAAATAAAATGCGACCGTGTGAGGCGGAGCTATCAAAGGTGCATTAAATATGCATTGGAATATTGCGAAGATTTTACGCCAGATAATATTTAACTGGGGCTCGTGAATTTTCACATTTATTATTATTTTATCTTCTTTGTATACTTCCATATTAAAAAAAAAACTTTATTCCCATCATCGATTTTTTAATATTATGTGGTAGGTACATTTTCCAAAAAACCATGTCACTTTATTTTACAGAGTAAGTAAATACACGGTACTATTTGAATTTCAATTCCGATCAATTCTTTATTCTAGCCATCAAATTAAAATAGACTCGTGTAGTCGATGTAGTCGATAAAGGTAGTAAAATCGACCCTCAGTCGATAATATTAATAATAATATAATTAACTGGATATTTTGATACATATAATTTTATTATATCACATAAAAAATAAAAATTCTTACACATTCAAGATGATAATTCCCTTGTGTTTTATCGGCCAAATCAACAACATAATTTTAGAATTAAAATTATCTGCTTAATCCAATAATTAAGAACAGATAAAAATTCAAGAAAGAAAAATACTTACCCATTTTGTTTTGATTTGATTGCCAGTTCATTTTGAATGTGTTTTCCTGAAAATATTTATTAGAAATCCGCAAAACATGTTTTAAAATAATGGGGTTATAGAGTTTTTATAGAAATAGAATTATTGATTTTACTGCACAAGTCCTTATGTTTTAAGTATTTTACAATCAAAGTATTGTATACATTTTAAAATTATTCTTTATTTTGCCGTTTAATTTTTTCGCGATACCCGAAGTTACATACGACAATGCCTATGGGGCCTAATATAATACCCTGTCTGGATAATTAAAAACCAAAGAATACGTCATGATATACTTTCGTAAAATTACATTGATTTTAGGATTTTGCCTTTCGTTATCGTTAAACTATATGGATTCAAGAAATATAATAAAGCTAAAATGAGAACGATTTGTTGTCTGTACACATATTACTACTATCACAAATTAGTTAGTATAATGCATTATTCATAATATTATCATTAAAATTATTTAAATTTAAATTATTAAGTGCTATCTGTCTAAAAATGGGTTCCAGTAATTCACTAATATTTTTATCTAAAAAATGAATGATTGCAAAATCAATATTTTTTAAATATTGTTATGCAGTTAAATTTGAGATTTATTATTGATTTATGACAGTTGACGATCGAAATCATAAGGGTTGAATCCTGGATTGATTAGTATAACTAGGGATTTAACTAGAAATAATTTCAATAGAAAAATCGTATAGAGTCAAAATATGAAATAATTAACATTCGAATATGATTGGTAATTCGAAAAAAGAATTGAAGATCTTGGCATAAAAACAGCAAATGTCACAAAACACTTTTTTTTCAGGAGAGGGTAAAAACATAATATCTTGGTTGTCAAAATTTTTTTTATTAATTTGACAATGAGAAATTATAGAGAAACTATATATGCACTATATGAATGTAAAAAAAATATTAAATTTATTTCGGTTAAATAGATATTTAAAAAATAATGAGTGTGACATTTGCTGTTTTTACACAATTTTTGGACATTTGTTGTTTTTATTGCAAAATTGAAAAGATCGAAATATAAATAGTATGACTAAAACTATAATTTTATTAAATAAAATAAAGAATATATATTTATGTTATTTTTTGATCATAGTACAACTTTTAATAAGGTTTGGACATATTATTTACCTATTAACAAACGACTTCAATGTTTCTAAAAAATCAAGAATTAAATATTTGAAAAAATGTTTTAATCATGTGCGGGTTAATACTGATTAGCTTCATATTATTATTATTGATTTAATTTAATAAAACACATTTTTTAGTATCTACTTATTCCACTTTTAATAAATAAATCTGGACCGGTTTCGTCAGCCTCTGTTTTTCTGCCAACTGTTTTCAACAGTTGAAAATGTCCCTCTAAGGTGGACGAAACCTATCCAGATTTATTTATTAAAAGTGAAATAAGTACTAAAAAATGTGTTTTATTAAATTAAATCATTAAAACAATGGATTTCTACCATGAATTGATAGTTAACACGAAAAAAGAAAACCGATTAGCCTCGTCTGACACCTTCACTATCAGCAAATTAAACGATAAATTTATTGGGTTTTGTAAATATTTAGCTAATTTTAAAATATTTTTTTATTTAGCTCCTTTCAATGGAACTAATCCACCATATGTTGTTTTAAATGCAATCGTGACTTGCATTTGATTTTTATTTACTAGGTACATTGAATCTATCCCACAGCCTAGAGAGAAACTGAAATGTTCGCAAAGCACTTCTCCCTTACTAGCCTGGTCTATTTTGTACATTATAACTACCCTACAAATTTTTACAGAAAAATGTCAAAGTGTTAACCTATATTTCATATTAAAAAAATCTTTTTCTCCGGTCTCTTTAGATTTTATAATGAAGGGCCCAGAATTTCCCTAATTGCATCCAACTGAACAATATTGGAAGTCACCGTTATTTGGTAAAAACGTTGCATAGTTTTGTTAATTTTTCTCTTTCGAGACGTTTCAGATGTCTATGCTAGTAATATTTATGATAAAATATAAAAACAATCATTACAAAACGTTATAAAAAGCAATAATTAAACGAATCAAGGATAATTTGACAGCTCAGACACTAAATTGTATGGAATGTATACTAACATTACTAACGCCGCCTGGTGATAAAAGTGTAGAACTACTGGACCTTTGCTGTTTTTACACAAAAATGTCTGGACTATTGCGGTTTTTAGAAAAGTAGCATATTTTTGAGAGCAGATTTGAGGGACTTATGATTTTTTAAAAAAATGTATCTTTGCACAGTTGTATGTAATCATACACAGGGAATATAGAAATGCAATAAAATGAAAATTGAAAAAAGTGGACATTTGATGTTTTTATGCCAAGATCTTCAATTTTATCTTCGGGAATTATTTTTTAATGGTTCTGTGCCTTTGGGCTTTAGCCTCTATTGACTTTTATAACGGATGAAATTAAATTTAAAATATTTGTTCCAATGTGTAAAATATGTACGATGTTGCAGGAGCACTGGCCTGAAATGACTAACGAAAAAGTTGCAAGAGTCAATCCTTCAAGCAAAAGTTCCCGAGCCTGCGCCAAACTCTAAATATGCTCAATCACCGCGTTACAAGCACAAAAGTGAGTAAATGTGCGCGACTTGCGAGAACGCAAAGTAAAATCAAATGTCTGACAAGTAGACGAGCGCTGAATGCTAATTAATACAAAATACGTGTTTTTGAATTGGGCATATATTTACTCGAATCATTATCGTTTGAGAGTTCTCATTTTCTACGGAAATACACAAGTGCACGAATGCCACAAAATAACTGTGTTTTTGCAAATGATAAAAATTTAGTCAAAGTAAACATTTAAAAAATCTAAAACAAATAACATACAGACAAAAAAAATGTGTTTTATTAAAATTATTCAATTCTTATTTATGAACTATTTATCAATACGAAGGACAAACTTATCTTAAACTCCCAGCGCTCACAAGTATGACATAAAGGTAACAAAGCCCTGGTTATCCTGTTTTCCTTCTGATGCCATTAAACGTGAGGTAGTTTGTAGTCCTGCATATTTTTTACTGTATTTAAAGTTAAAACAAGATGGTGCTATTCGAAATGATAAATTATTTGGCAGATATGTAGTTATGTTCAAATAATAATATGTACCTAAGTATCTATCTAAAAGTATAGATTTTTTTAAATTTTGTCGAAAGTATTTCTGAAATAGGATACCTAAACGTATGCTTTTATAGGTTATCAATAATTTGGATTCATTTTAAGTCTCAATGATGTTCGATGATAATAAATACGTTATTATCAAAACCTACCTAACTCCACGAATAAAATTGTTGACAAATGGTAAAAACCGCTGTGTGCACAATTAATATAAATAATAAGATACGTTCAAAATAATACTTAATACCATTCCTGCCGAAATGTAGAAAAAATCTTCAAAAAAGTATTTAGTGTTTGAAAATGCATTAAGATAGGTTTTGAAACTTAACATTTTAGATTTGAGTTTATTTTGCAAGTGAACCATATTATGGATATATATATTTTGAAGACGAATCAGTTCTTGTAACCTGGACCGTTTCTCATGTTATCGATTGTATGGATGTGTCGTATGTAAAAATTAACCATATTGAACTTGGGCTGGTGGTGAAACTAAATACGATATTTAACAAGCGTTATCTCTATATTTAGAATGGTTACGAAAGCGAATGAATATATTTTCTCAACTAGATATTCAAATAGAGAGCAGTTTTCCATCGAAATTTGAAAAACGTAAAAGTGGTCGTTATGTAGGTTTTGATACGAAGGTACTGAAATGTTCAATATCCTGGTTTCGATCTACGACTATCTAACAATATCTGAGTTCAGTTGAAAACCGATTTTGCATACTGATATAGCATACGCGATCTAGTGTTGGTTTATATGAATTGGTTGGATGTGGTTACGAAAAACGGAAACGGAAATTTAAAATGATTTTTTTATGACCAGACAATACCACAAATCTCGCTCACTTGTTAAAGATTTTGAACGTCTTATTGAAGCAAACACCGTGTCAAGAAAAACCGCGGATAAAACAAAAAAAAACCATGCGCAAAAGTCGACATATGTTTTATTTTAATTTGCCCAACATTTTTTCAGTGTGCATCAGTTTTATAGGTTCGTGAGTGTAGGGGTGGCCCAAGGCATATGCCGACTGCTTATTGTATTCGACATCAACTCACGGCAGCGTTAGTTGGGAGGTGTCGGTTGTACCGCGAATCATCGGTCTCGAGGGAATGCGGTGCGGCTTCCAGGCACGCTCCAGCCCTGCCAGGCGCGCGGCGTGCATACCAAGCAGAATGCTACGCACCGAAAGAGTATCATCCTTGGGGGACGAGGCATTTTTGTATCGCGTGACGTGTGTAGCGCCCAAGTTTTCCAGCTCTAAAATGGCGGACTTGTTGAAGCGTGATACGCCCGCTTTAACCTTAAACTTTGCTGACTTTTTGAAGTGCCACCGAGTAGATTCGTCGAAACTTTAGTTTCCGTATCTCAATAAATTAACCAAGGCTTCGACAATAAAATAAACAATGAAAAACCTATTCCACTTCTATTTTTAAACTAAAGTATTGATGTAATCGATGTAATTTATATCTTGGAATTTAGTATTATTTTTACTAGTTATGAATATTAAACCTTTAATTAATAAATATTTACTAGATTTCACTGTAATAGAATTTTATTTTAATACAATAAATATAATACAATAGAGTAGTTTAACGATGTGTCCATTTTACGTACACTTTTGGATACCAGACTACAGAGATAATATAATATTTTAATTGAGTATATTGTGCTATCCAAACAGGTAGATATGTATGTATTACATATTTATTAATCTATTATCACCATTTGTCATTGCAGTGACATTATGCAGTGGTGCTACAACTGTGATCTAGGTTTAATATAAGACTAGCTTCAATGTAAGCTATTGAACGATATGCAAGACTGTGTTGACTGTTTAGTCCATATAATATAATATGGTTGCATTTATTATTACCTAATGGTAATTGAAAACTAATAATATAATATTATATCTGTTTGGATGTAACATATTTTTGCATAAAAAGGGTTCACAGTGGGAGAGTTTTATATTAGAATATATATTATATATACTTACCAGAAAATAATATTTTGAAAAATATACTACCAATAAAATATATAAAAAGAACTTTATAAAGAATGACCTGAAAATTACTTTTATTCAATCGATGGATTTGGAAGCTATAAATCGTACCCTTACATTTCTCCCAGCGGATGGGCTTAGTTTATTGAACTACCCAAAAAAAGGTCATAATATTTCACGTCTTTTTTTGTTACGGTGTCTTCTCAAATCATAAATTTCCAAAGAGAGTCAATTATTAGATGTAAAGCAACCGTAAATAAATATACAATTTTTATAACTTGGGAATAAAATGATTTTAATAAAAGTATCATTATAAGTAGGTATAATATACCTACTTGCATATTATGCTGAAATTTTAATTCGTTACTTGCATAAAGGCAATCATTTTAATATTTGTTTAAAATTTACTTCCTTCATACGTTTTCTTATATCGTATGTTGTTAGGACGCAAACTAATGAGTTAATCTAAGTCGTATAACATAGTATTAGAAGTATTAAATACCTACTTACAATGATTAAAAACAGAAAAAATCTTTGTAAAAATTATGTGTATTTAAAAAAGTTTTTCCTAGTAAGAGAATGTACATAAAATAGTATCTACTAAAATGACACATAATTGAGAAACGAAACATGATGTTATAGTCAAATTAGTATTATGAATGATCGTCATAATACAATAATACTGCTAAAATAGTTGTTTTAATTACAGCTTTCTCTATATTTTCATATAATTTTCTAGCCATGTATGGATACAATGGGGGTTTCCAGGAAAAAACAAAATAATGCAAAGTGTATTACTTTCTGCGTGTGGTTGTAGAGGGGTACTATTTTAGAATTTGGATAGACATGAGTAAACACGTGTTAAAAAATAATATTATATTGTATTCAATATTTACATCTGTTCCATAATATGCATTAAAGTTTGTCACATAAACGTAAAGCATATTCAATATTGTAACAATTTTGGTATGTACATTCAGGGGGTCTGTATTTATTGGATTTAACGGCTTACCCCTCATTAAGTCATAACCAAAAACAGTCAGCAAAGTTTTGATCTACGGTAACTAGTTTTCGCATTCTTATTAATCTATTATATGTGTTTTAAAGTTGATTTCTTCACCATCTTCACCTCGTCAACATTCTTTCATTACCCGTTTTACCTGGCATACCGCCAAAACAATTATTTAATTTTAGAGGTTTTCTGAACATCGGAGAGTAGTGTTTCAGAAAAATGGTAAAATAGGACGCAGGTACACAGAAGATAGATAGTCCAGCTCCTATAGAATCGATGCGTTGGTTCAGTGTTTTGTCCATTATAATATCTTCAGCAGCGGTCGTCATAACAGATTTAAAAATATATTCAGCATTTGTGATTCCATTTTTCTGTAATGTTCAAAATTTCATTTAAACTTACTGAGGGGACTTGGAATACTTGATGTACTCAATTGGTACACAATATCATATAAATTCAAATATTGTACTTATTCAGTCAAATTAAATATACGTTTGTAATACATATTTACTTAAAATTAACTAATTTAGAGTTTATCTACTATATTCATTATCTAAAATCCTAGATTATCTAATTTTCTACAGTTGTTATCAAAGTATTATTAAAGTTGTGGTAATGGTATGATAACTTAAATAGTTATCGAATAAAACCTATTTGTAGAAATTTATATATTATCTACCTTACATTATATATTTAATAATTATCAATTAATACAATCTTAATATCTAGTCAAAAATTATATTAAAATTAGAGAAATTCTAAAAAGTGTATTTTAGAATTTTTTTTTCAGTTTATTGTGTAGGTAGCGCAAAAAATGTTCATTCTATATTGTAATAGGTATTTACTACAGTTTATGATTGTCGATTCCTCAAAATTGTTGTCAATTTATTAACTTATACGGGCTCACTCGTATTCTTTCTCGATTTTTAGTTGAGAAGTCCAAAGTTTTCAATGATTTCAACAATATTGGCGAATATAACGTTAAAATGAGTTTTAATAAAATAGCAATATAATGTACGCCTATTGATTGTATTAGTTTTTGGATGAAAATATACTTATGTATATTTGTTGGTATTTTTATATATGCCATAAAATATTGTATAACATACCGGTTACTAGAATATTATTTAAAGCATGAAATAGTCGGGGCGGAACGTTTCTCTGGCCATCTCATGATACCCGAGAAGGGCATAAAAACTACAAATGTTTTCCTTTGAAAATGGTGCGAAAAATGGATACAAATAATACGCTATGGATATATCAATTTCACGTCTAAAGAATTCGTTTCTTTAGGTCAGGTAAACGATTGGTACGTGTGGTCGGTATAAATATTTTCCAGGCATTTTCCATTTTGTTTTGCGTCAAATTTCTTACGTGAAACGACTGTATGGCGTCTATTTTTATATGACCGATAGTTTAAATATAGCCTTGTAATCAGATACCTTTATTGTATGGATTATATTTCGTTCCAAAACGTTAGGTTGTCTTACGATAAAGATTATACATCAATCAGTGATAGAGTGTCATCATATCCATTATATTATGCGGGAGGTACTATTTTATATCCAAAACATACCTGAGTAGCATTTTGAAAGCTCCCATTACGTAATTTAGAACATTGGTTTGGAACATTTTTATCAGAATTATTTGTTATTTCAGTAGTATTCATTTTTTTAAACTCAATATTTAGCAGTTGCTTATCAATATACCGTGCTAGTATTTTTTGTAATTATTCCTGTTTTCTTAATATTATTTTTAACAATAACATATGTACGTATATTAAAATTACAAGGAGGTAACACTAAATACATACATGAAAATCAGTGTATTTTGAAAAGTAAATAATACTACTTATACATAATATACGTAATTATATAAAATAAGTATTCCACTCATTTTCGGCAAATCGAATTCGAGACACACTGGTTTTTACATTGAGGACACTTACTAGTACACAACATATTTTGTCACGATAGGTATTCCAAATTTGAAATACTTTTTTTCATTTTACTAAATATAATAGATATTAAAAACAAATGCAATTAGCTTTTCTGTCACAATCGCATTACTCACTAGCATGAAATGGGCAACCTAAATATATATTATTAATTTATGCGTACTGGTATGGAAAAAATAATTTTAAATTTAATAACGTATTTATAAATTAGTTATTGATACTGTTACACGATAGAAATATTCCATTTTTCTATCGTTTTTGTAACGTACCTATTCACTAAATTAATTTCTATTTTTCATCAGGTATCAAATAGTAAGATCCATACCACACCAGATTTGCTCCAATAAGAAACAGTACGGAACAGTAAGTATTATAGTATTTTTATTTGAGACCGTTATAAAAAAAGATTTATCAAATGGTTATTAGGTACTGTGACCCTAAGCCTTAAAGTTACATTCGAATGGATGACAAAGGAGCAAGTAAGATTTCTTAGCCGGGCTTAGTAGTATTTAAAGATAGGAATTACCACATGGTCACCATGTTTTTAGTTAAACATAAAAATTACATTAGAATAAAAAATGAAGTTTAGTGATAATGAAATATGGTAGCGATTGTAAGTGTGTTAAAATTGGACGGTTGTATATAGCCATATTTATTTAAAAAAACATAGCCATTTAACCAAGTGGTTTTAAAAAATCCTACTTGATAAACACAATATTTTTGGGAATATTCTTTTAATATTGACAGATAATATACGTAAATTTATATTAATGTTTAAAAAAAATATTATGGAAGGTAAGTATATCAGAATTTTTTAATACATTTAATAGATACAAAATCTTACACGGTCTTTGAAAGAAGGTTCGTTCTAAACACTGGCTGATATGGATTTAAAAAAATAAAGCTTTGGTCAAAGAAAGGTTCAAAGAATTTGTGAAACCTCCGCGTTGATTGTACTGGCAACACGTATTACAGCAATTTTCAATTGTACTGAATGTCGCAATTGTCGTGCAAGTATTTTTATTTTGTCTCGATTGATTTTCGTTTATTTTTCGTATGTGACAATTTGATTTCAACTGCTCTTCGCGAAATGATTACAACATACATATACAGCAGCTCACCATTTTTTATATTAAGATATATTATAACATGTTCAAATTCAATAAATTGTCATTAAAAAGGTGTAAATAATTTATTGAAATATGTTTTAATGTGGTAATTATATTTTGCCACGTGTGAATAATGAGAGAAGTGGACTGTTCACCAACTACAAAATTTGTCAGTGAATCATACGGATGGATCGATTTCACATGTTGTTTTTTCAATGTTTATTTGGATCCAGAGTGTCGATTCAATCAATGGGTTGAGCAAATTGATAACACCCATCAATCTTAAATAATATATGTTAAAATAACTAAAATAAAATAAAATAACGCCATCAACACACATTTATTCTAACGGAATAGTAATTAAGGTTCTAACATTTATTTCTACTCTCATTAAATTTTATGTTAAATGTGTCGATAGCTATTTTTGTTTTGATCACATAATTTTGTCAAAAGCATTGAGGAACTAAACAAGTGTAACCATTTTGTCTAGGTAATTAATTATTTTACAGTGCTAATATTTAGCTAAATAGTACTATTATTTTCCACTAATTTTATATTAACATAATTTAAGAAAATGGAGCAATCCTTAAGCAGTCTATAAAGCATCTTTCATGAGTGGAAGAGAAGAAAATTTTGTTTTGAGGATGAGCTTAAAAAGCTCATGAGCTGGATTCTGATTGAAAATTTGTATTCCTAAAATAGTGTTTGATTTAAGTTTCCTATAGCATGTCACCCATTAATATATATTTTTTAGTTTTTGGCACTTAGCTTGTTACCTTTGTCATAGAGCGTGGTTATTAAAATTTGTCCTTGTTGTCCAATGTTAGTACTTAAATCAATATTTTAGTGGACAAAACCCTTTCCCGGTAAGCAAAAAATATGTGTTTGAATCCTATTCAGCCCAAGATTTTTGTTTCTAATTAAGAAGGAATGTTTTTGATGTTTTTTAAAGTTTTTAATTTTTATAGTTTTTATGATATTTCGCTGTGTATGGATCCAAATGAAAGCTAATATTTTTATATAATATGCTGTAAAAATTTATAAGCAATTCAACAAAAAAAATCTTTGACCAATGAAAATATCTCGTATTGAATAAATACTTTTATTTAACATGTAAATATTTGTAATGGTTTTACGTTTAAAATATCGCAACAAATTTAGTAGCAGCGTTAGAAGTGGTTGAAAGTTGTAAGTTTTCATTGCAAGATATTGTGTATACACATTAAACGAGAAACTTTGTACGGGAAAGCTGCTTGGAGTAGTAAGGGAATCTCCGAAGTGGATCGTTCCGACTGGATAACCCAATAATTAATATCTGAATCGGCCGCAGAGAAGCAGAAAGTGGTTACGTAGCTAAGTGCTCTTCCCAAAGTTATCCTGATACAGTTAATATTTTGGGAAAGTCAATTAAGTCAAAAAATAATACTTATTAAACGAGATTGAAGTTTAAAATATCTAATCATTTGGTTTATTGAACTTTTAATAGATAAAATCTTCACCACTTGAGCCATTGTTCATGGTCGTGAAATAATAATTTCATCTGGCCTTTGGTATCAAATACATAATGATAATTTAATTAAAAAAACACACTATTATTACTCCTCATTTCAATATTTCTGATATGGTAATCGTAGAAGACAGTGGCATAGATTGCACTGAAAAATCAAGCATAGATATTTTGAAGATGTAATTCTAACATAACAAAACGGTGAAATTTTAATAAATATTGAAAACGATAATTGCTGCCCCAATTCATAGTTTTATTTTATGAATGTATATAGTATTATTATATTTGTTATTATAATAATCTCAATATATTAAAATTAATTAATAACCATAAAGATTCTTTACAATGACTGTCTATTATTAAATTTAATGTACCCATAGTCAATATTCATCTGCAAGGCGGCTCTCGTGGTGCAGTGGGTAAGGCGCTGGCCTTCCACCCGAGAGTTCTGGGTTCGATTCCCGGTCGTGACAAAAACATTTATGTGTTTTTCTCAAAGCCTGGGTGTTTGTGATTGTTCAAAATAACTAACAACCACCTTGTACGAAAAAGCAAGGATATGGTTATTAATAATTCAAAAAAAAAAAAAAAAAAAATTCATCTGCACATTTTCTCTCTTTTATACATTCGTACATATAAAACCAATCTAGGTTACAATTATTGTCCAGTGGCTTGACTCTGCAGAACCTTGAATCTTCATAGTGATCGAGTGGATCTGTTTCGTTCTTTTGCCTCTTTCAAAATCAGTTGCTCCAAAATCTTTGACTAGTTGTATCTGAACGACTGCTTTTTTATTGTATTTTTCTTTTATTATAATAATTATTGCTTGTCTTATATTTTCTCTATTTTTCTTATGATTACTACTAATGCGATTTTTTTTAACCATTTTCAATAACTCTCCAATAATTATATTCATTACAGCTGCACCCAATATTTGATTTATTATGCTTTCTGTGTCCACCTCTTACGACCTAAATAAATAAATAAAATACTTAATAATATTTTAAAATTTAATAAAAAATATTTATTTTTTTGAAATTTCAGACCTTCCTTTAATTTCATGTAGGTACTTCCTATGTGCATATCGTAAAATAACCAACAATATTATTTATAGAACGAGCATATTTTTAATATTTTCAATTCGGGTGTCTCTTATTAGTGTACAGCCCAGGGCTTAAAATTGACCGGAGTGCACCGGAGCGCCATTCCGATTCATGAAATCCCCAAAATTATCACTTGTCTCGTGGAAATATTATTATATTATATGACAGTTTGAGCTAAATAGGTGAAATCACAAAAACAAAAAAAAATCGAACACATTTATTTTTATAAAATAATCATAATATAATTACTAGCTATGTTAATTTTTTAGGAAAATTATCGAGCGCTCCGGTTCATAAAATTTAATATTTCGAGTGCTGGTAGGGCCCTACTACTGCATGCACTGAGAGTACTAGTAAATCCGCAATATATATATATTATGTATTGACTTAAATAAATTGACACATTATAATAAGAGAGGTTTTTATATTATAAATTATAAATCAATTCAAAAAATTAATTTATAAATCATCTCATCAAAATATGTATGCATGTGTCATTCTCTAATTTTGATATTTTTGGTAGTAATCAACGCAGATTCGCAAAGAAAGCAAAAGTGAGGTAAACGACTGCCGTCTAACATCGAACTTAACCGCCAACTATGCACATTCATCTAAATTGGATTCAACATTGCAAAGAACAGACGTTCAATTAGAAAATGAATGAACGTTGGTTAACCGGGAGCTAGTACGTACATATGATATGGATTAGTACTGAGAAATATGTGGATAATCAATCATTCTTTGTCGTAAAAACATAAAAGAAATATTTTTTATTGGTTGCAAACAATAATGTATTAATAAATTAAGTACCTATCTAGTTATATTTGATTCATTCAGATATTGGATTTATAGATAGACACAGCTAATATCTCTATATATATAAAAATCTCGTGTCACGATGTTTGTGGTCGAACTCCTCCGAAAGGGCTCGAACGATTTTTATGAATTTTTTTATGTATATTTGTTAGGTATGAGAATAGGTCAACAAGTATATTTCATACCGCTAGGTGATTAGGGTATCTCTATCCAGAAAATTTTTCTTTTATTTTTAATATATATTGATACATTCGTTATTTTTTATTTAACAACCAAAATATTCACTATAAGCAGCGCTCGAAATGGAAAAATTTACAAACCGGAGCGCTCGACAGTTTTCTGAAGATTTTTACATAGTAAAGTTATCAAAGTTTATGTGTTTTTTTCATAAAAATAAGTGTTAGATTTTCTATTATATGGCCTATCCAGCTCAGACGGTCAAATTATCTATTCCACGAGACGGAGCGAAAATTTTACCGATTTCACGCATAGGAACGGCGCTCCGGTGCGTTCCGGTTCATTTCAAGCCCTGACTAGAAATAATTTATATGGCAGAACAACGTTTGCCAGGTCAGCTAGTTAATAAATAAAACATTGTAGACTCAAAAAAATACATGGATGAAACATTGTAAAATGATAATTATTAACAAATTGTTTCAAATTATAAGTTTAGTATTTTTCTGCCAAATGCCTATAGCAGACAGAGAATTTTCCTTAAATAGATTTAAAATAAACCAAATATAGAATTAATAGTACCTATATTAAGAATAGTGAAGACAGAATTCAAGTACTTTTTACAAACTAAAGTTTTGTGACGAATTAGGCATTGGAGACATTTTTTTAAAACCAAGTAAACAATTCGAAATATCGGTAGTAATGATAAAGTTTACTCAGACCAGAAAAAGCTTGATTAAAGTAAACATTCAGTAGAAAATTTAGCAATAATAACCATCGTCAAATTTAATATTTTTGCACTCAAAATGGAGCTTTTATTCTATTTTCAAAGCATGATCCTGGACATACCTTAAATTTTGTAGATAATCGATTTATATAATTTTGAAGCCTTATTATCCTTTATATTTATTTTAAACATTTGATGACTGCATAAAGTATTTTTATTACATAAAATAGTATTCTTTTAAACCTCTTGCTCTAATGTTTTAAAATATAGTCATATTTCAGTACATAAATGTGCAGTGGTGTTAAGATTTTTTACATTTATTAATTTTTAAACGCATTCATAAAATTATAAGTATAATTTATATTGACATTATTACAGTGAAATATTTACGATAAAAAATTATATTGATAATCTCTGTGATCCCAAATTTGACAAGAATTAAGCATTTTATTTTCCAAAAAATGGGCAAGATTTACACATTTGAAGATAATTATAAAGATACTCATTATAAGCTATGTCTTTGATCATTCATCTGTAATAAAAATCATACGAATAATGATTGCTTTATAATAATTATTGACCTAAGAATAAGGTAGTGTTTTTTTGAAATACGCCATTTCTTTTGGCATTCCCCAGTGGTTAAGCTACAACAAACGGCCGTAGCCATAAATTGACAAACTATAATTGATTTACGGAGTAAAATGATGTTAACGCGCGTGTTTGAACATGTACCGTTTAAGAAAAATCGGTTAGGTACAACTGTGTTAATCTTACCCATTTTTTGAATAATAAAATGCCTAATTCTTGTCAAATTTGGGATTACAGAGATTATCAATATAATTTTTTATCGTAAATATTTCACTATAGTAATGTCGATATAAATTATGCTGATGGTTTTATAAATGCGTTTAAAAATTAATAAATGTAAAAAAATCTTAACACCACTGCACAGTTATGTACTGAAATATGACTATATTCTAAAACATTAGAGCGAGAGGTTTAAAAGAATACTATTTTATGTAATAAAAATACTTTATGCAGTCATCAAATGTTTAAAATAAATATGAAGGATAATAAGGCTTCAAAATTAAATAAATATATTATCTACAACGTTTAAGGTATGCCCAGGAGCATGCTTTGAAAATAGTACAAAAGCTCCATTTTGACCTACGCTGAGCATGTCCCCCCTTAAGATTAGAGACATTGTTTTAAAACGAGTGAAATGTAAACAGTTATACTTTACGAGCTATCTGAATATTTTATGTTACACCATATCTATTGCAAAATAAAAACAGAATAAATTAGTTTATTTGAGGAGTAAAGTAAATACTTTTAATAACCCAAGAGTAGAAATAAACAGAAACTTTCAGACTAGAGTGTCTAGACCAATATCAAATACATAATGGATTTCACAATAATACTTGCAAATATCAATTACTTTACTGTGTTAGTTTAAATTATTGTGGAATAATAAATTTTATTATTATAAAGTGTAAAATAAAATTATCGTTCTTGGAAATGTTTCCACTAGTAATGGTTATAATCTAGCACTTGAAATATTGTTTTGACTACCTTTGCATACCGCAATTATTTTAGATCCTTATCTTATATAGCAGGGGTTGTTATTTTTCTCATACTATTAGCCGTCGAAATCTATTGTTTTTTTATAATATTAAACAAAAGATATTGATTTAAATTTTTGTTTATTAATGCGTGGATATATTTGTCGCATTTAATTTAATATGTTAATATTGATTCGAAATACTAATTTATTAATTCATAATATTATACTAGTAAATATCACTTAAAGTGATTTTATTGGGTGGTATAATGAACAATAAAGCACCAAAAATATTGAATAATTTAGTTTATTGACTAAAAGAGTTCAAATACATTTGAAATATGATACTGAAGGCGAGCGTTAAAATAGTCGTATTGTGCAAATGGATAAACGAGTATATTATCAGCGAGTTACATATTGATACCAAATATCATAATGCCTAAACCCCCCATCAAAAATCCTCCAATCGACAGAGTTGGGAATATAATGATATTGTTGTAATTGTAAATGAGTCAAGGCTAGACCAGGATGCACAGCGAAACAAAGAAAAAGAAAGTTACCGTTATCTGTTTCTGGGCGGACGAAGGGTCGAGAGTAGGTACGGTACGGTCAGTCGGTAACCTACCCTTGAGCCTCAAACGTCGCATCTAAAAATACAATTTGCCACCTTTTCGCGCCAAAGCGTGCGTTTACAAAATAATGTTGCTAATAATTAATTATTGTTACTTCAGTTACTTGTCAAGCGAAATATACTGACGTAATAAATACTTAATATCCATGAATCAGTGTTTTTAATAAGTGGAAAAGTGTAAGTCAATACCCTATGTAAACCCATACTCTTCAATATTTAAGGTAAATGTTTGGTTTGTCTACGACGTACTACATTCTTTTAATCACATAGCCCGCACAGAGGATTATAATATGAAAAAAATATGGTATGTTGCCAGGATGAAGATCAGAGTCAACGACAAAGACCTCCTCCAAGGGTCTAGATTAAATTAAGAAAGCCTTGCCAGTTGCCATGGAGAAGGTTAGTCTACGGCAAATCATGCGGGTCACACATCTTAATCATGCAAACATGAAAATGAAGAAAATTAATCCTCTTCAATGATTACAATGAAACGATTTTATTTTGTTATTGTAATGTATAAGAAAAGAAAAAATAATAAGTACATTGACAGTTTTTGATAAAATAAGCATTTTAGTTTAATATAAAGCTTAAACTCAGGTGAAGTTAAATGAGTCGACAATATCTCTTATAATATATGTACTGCGTTTGTATAAATTGGAAGGACAATGCATGAATCCTCACTCGCTCATCGAGTCCATCACGAGATGCAATACTATTATCACGAGTCCTTCACTCGAATCAAGATTTCAGTTCATAAATATAATAAATCTCTTGATCCCATCGATCTCATTAGTACTTCATTACCCGCGATTATAATCTAACCTTGTCATCATTAAAGTATTGTTATATTGTATTCTTGTATCGATTACAAAACTCTCCTCCAAACACACACGCAACAACGACCATCTATCTCCTCCACCTCATCTACTGCCAAAGTATGTATTAAATTGACGTAGTAGATATGAAATTAAAACCGTTTTTTGTGATTATTTTGTAAGTAAAAAAAGTCGCCTGAGTGGATTTTGTGACTCAACTACTGAAATAAACAGTATATTTTTTTTATGGAATTTTAGACAATCCCGAGAATCATCATATCGTGTTATGAGTTATTGTTTATAATAACGGAAAATTCGTTTTTCGTCTCTATCAGTCATTGTAAATATCACACACCGTGTTCAATTAATCTATGATCCGGACATGCGCATTAGTTTCCTAGTACCTCCTTAGTTTTATTATGTGAAAACCGTGCTTACAATACTTGTAAGTTACTTAAGTTTACAGTAATACTTTAAAAATTAATTCTTTTTACGAGTGGCTGTCTTTAATTAATATTAGTATTTTTTTTAATTAAGTTGATGAAATCCGGTCTACCTTTTCCATTCACGATAAATGTTATACGTGTATTTATTCGAATATTGACACGATGTTTTTAAAAAAATCCTAGTAACACATCCATACCACCTTTAATGCTACCATATAAACTTTAAGTTTGGCCTCTTCTGTTGGATGGAATGTTAGAATGAAACAGCAAACTCCTCACAAATATGTAGTTGCCGCATCAGGAACTCGAATTACGCGTCCATTTATGTCTCGAGGGTAGCTTTAATTGAGAGTGTTTAGTCGCCGTTGGTCGCTGATATCTCTTCAAAGGAACCGTTTTCCAACTATGGATATTGTTTACAGTATAATTAAATTTCACAACAGTTCAATGTTCAAGTTTCCTTATTAATTGAACTGCCGCTTAAGTGGGAGAACTTTATTACAATAGGTTAAAAGCAAAGTTTTTGTTAAATCTACAGTTTTAACAACTTTAAACTCTGAAATATCACAAGCGTAATAATTAACTTACGTTTATGAATACGAATAATATTAAAATGAAAGAGGTGAAAACCTTATTTTTTATTAAAAGTAATTTACGTAGGAATACATATTAAATTATATTTTAAACTATCTGGAACCGCACCGCATAGTTCACAGGTCTGAAAAAGTGTCTTTAAATGGATTTCTCCATTCTAGTATAATAATAAACAGTAGTACGTAGTAAAAAATGAAGAATACGCTACTGTTGGTACCATGGAGGAAAAGCATAATAATTATATTAACATAATTAATCATCTCGTTTTATTATCACTAGCTGGCCATGAATGTTGTTTATTGAATCTCTAGGATTAGTTGTTATCGTAGACTATTCCGAGGATGGGTTTATAGCCCGAAAACTCTGAAAAAATAAATGGGTCTAGGATGATTTGGCACCGGACAACTGGACGCCACGGAATTCGAAAATAAATAGACGTTAGGTACTTATAGGTACTTTAAAAAAATATATCCAATATTATTATTTATATTTAAATGATTATATTATGATTTAATAGTTGGTTGAGAATGTAAATATGCAGACGTAAACAATGATTGAATCGTGCATATAAAGCCTTAGGCATGGTAATTCTCAATCCACGATAAAAAATACATTATGTTAAGAGTAAAATGAATTCAAACTACTAAGTAGTAGATAGAAACTGATTAAAATACCTCGTCTACGTTCTGTATACGTGTCTACGACAGTGCGGCGTCCAATTGTCCGGAGACCATTCGTCCCATTCCCATTTAATTTGGGTTAATAAAAGAATCTTCCCTTTTAACTCAATTATTTGATAGGTAAAAAAATGTATATAAGAATGCAAAAAAGACGTAAAAGTGTTGTAAAACTTGAAATTACAATTGCCGAATTCCCTATCGATTCCACTAACGCAGTCTAGATTGCATCAATATATTATAATAAGAGTGTTTGTAAACCAAAGCAAGAGTGCAGTCTCGTCTCCGGGCGTTAAATCAAACTAATTAAGCAATGAGTAAATGTCTATCCCGGCAGACATAAGGGACCGTTCAAATCGCGCCAATTAGTAGTCGCGCTGGGTGTGATTTTTCTTCCCGGTTTACATGCCTCGATAGTTCAAGTGCGAACGCTGTACCTTGAGTTTATTTTTGTCAGATCACGTAATTGGTGAAAATTTTAAATGCTTTCCCAATCAAAATAATGGCTTATTGAAAAATTTTAAGTGCACAATTTAATTGATTTTATGAAAATATTAGAACAAAGTAATTCAATTACGAGGTACAGTTCGCCCAATGCCGCGGCAATTACCGTTATTCGTAAATAATCATAAACTCATTACCCACACATTCGTTACAAGTATAATGTAACCGTTAGAGTGATACTAGTTGTCTGAGTGTGGGAACACGGAACCAGCCGCCCAACGCATCCGTCATATCAACATCAAAGGTAAGTGCCTGGGTTGAATCCCTGTATAACCACCCTTCCCCATCTCCAAAGCATCCCTTTTCTACAGTCAACTATAAAGCGCCGCCACTTTTTAAAAGTTGTTACAATTTAACATCTGTACAGATTTATTTAATGACGTATTCAATAATTTTATGTTAAACACATTGACTGCTGACTAGATAATTAGTTTTTAATTACAAATTTATAAAGCATGCTAATTATATCGAATGGCCACCTGATCGTTATGCGCTAGGTGCATCTTTAGCGTCCAATAAATTTTTCAATTTTCGACGATTTTCTTTTACATATTTTATCTTGTTTATATAAGTTATTCTGCAGCATCGGAGAATGGGTTAATTAATTTAATATAAATAATATTATTGAAAACCGAGCCGATATATCATTGGCTGCGTACCATCTAGTACCTACCAACCAATACGACGACCAATGAACGGCCCCGATTACCTGCGAACTATCAGAATCTGTGTATGCATAAAAGCCAAGAGAGTTTAAGTTCTTATGGAATTAAGTTTTGTACTATTCCATTTGAGTACTCAAATAAAAGAGTAAAAAACTTTAATATAAATTCAAATTCCATCAAGTACCCTCGGTTGATAGTATTAATATTAAGAGATTTTAGTTGAAAGCCTTTCCTATATGGTAAGTAAATGGATACATTATAATATTGTTACCTACTCCATTACATGGCAGACATATTGTATTGTGTAGATAATTATTGAAAATACGCCGATCATTTATGATGTTGGAATCCATACGACTATGATACAAATGCACTGTTGTATTCTCGGGCGGCATGCAGAGTAAACGTGTCATGAAAACGTCTTGTACCGTGGTACATGAAATCGAGTGTTTATGATGCGGTTGTACTCCCAAAATTTGAAAGAGACACTGATTTTTCAAATTAAAAAGTCAAGACCCTTGATAAGCTGCCACATCTGACAGCCATATAGTAAGATAGATAGTATGCACGCGTAAAATCCGGACATTGAATCTAATACAATAAAATAGTAGTCTTCATGTGAATCTAATAATAAATAATGATAAGCTAATGTTTTGTAGTCATTTAGTGAAGGAAATCATAACATCTGCACATGCTATTTTTTATTATTAGTTTTTTTATACGGAAAATGGTGAAGTAAAACATGACATAAAAAAATATGAAAAATATGGTCAATATTGTAATAAAATATTCATTGGCTTGTTTACATAGTTCAAGTAGACAAGTGAGTAAAGTTATGATTGAGAAAGGAAATCACTCAAAACTTATGAAACAATTTCCAATATTCCACTTATCGTATGCTAAAATGCATGCTGAGCAAGATTATCAATATCGCATACCGAAACTTAATCCGCAAAGTGAATAATTTTCCAATCTTCTAGGATATTACATAGAATTAGGGAAATCTACTTAATGATATTGGAACAACCACTATAAAAATAGGATTTGTATTTGACATAAATTAATATGTAGCTAGGCACAGTAAATATTTGAAGAAGAATTATATTAATAATTTGATTATGGAACACAAAAGAAAATCAAAGACGATGCGATTTTAATAACCCGATTAATGCCAATAATAATAATCATACAACACTAATTATTGATGTAGCAAATACTCAGATGAGTCGAGGATGATTATATTATGTACCTACATAAATGGGAAAATATTAATTAATTATATATAAAAGTATTATTTGTCAGTTTATAAAATAAATGTATATTCAAGAAGAAGAAGAATGAGACATAAATAAAATATGTTTATGATCAGGGTTATATTGGCTTGGTGGAATACTGGGGGAAATTTTGGTATGAGTCGGCATACTTGCATACATATATTTTTTTTATGGAATTATTTATTGCAAATCTTGAATTATGCATTTATAGATTGTTACTGTGATATAATATACATTTAAAACTCGTCGTCCTGTAGTGTTGTGTTTATTAAATTTTATCGCTTTCTATGCCGTTCAATCGTAATAAATACTGTTGATATAAAAAAAAGCAGGCCGTTAATTGGTGTTTGTTTGTGATATATGGATATAAAAATGTTTAGATTAATAGTATACTCAAGATTATTATTTAAAAAATTACCAAAACACAAAAGTTAGGAAATGGTATAATATTCATCATCTTATCTATTTTTAATAGACTAATTGATAAAAATCTCTCCTTTCTACCACATTGTGGTATTGGCACATTATAATATTAGGTGCATTATTTTTGTTTAGATTTTCCTTAGATTTCTTTTCGATTCATTTTTTTTTGTATTTTTTTTATTATTTGGCATCAGAAAATACCTATAACCCCAAATTTTTTCCCTCCTACCCCCACCCTCCCATTTTTTAATTGCGATATTATTATTTTTGTATGAACAAATTTAACCGTCGTTCGTATTTCAAACAGAACAAAATTATTTATGTTGTTGAATGACAGATGGCGCTACGTCCGAGAAGAATTCAAGAAAAGCGTCGCGTCATTTTGACATTTCATTCGGCATATCACAACACAGTGCGTGCAAAATTTTGTACGATTTATTTTAATTTATCTATTTTTGTGTGCGTGTATTACAGTGCACAATGCCAGCAAGACGCAAGGGGGCCATTTGGGCCGTCGAACGAATAAAGCCACAAACATGCGAAATAGTAGAGCAGAAAGAACAGACGAACAAATCCAACAAGATAACAAAAACGTGCGTGTGAGCATGTCGCAATTGCGTGCATCTCAATCACAAGAGGCACGAGCTGAACGAAATCAACAACGACAATTAGAACGGAGCCAAACGCGCCGGTTTGTAGTTAACACACGCAGAGATGACCAAATGACCGACAACGCCAACAAGTACATCGAACATTTACATTCGCTTCGTTCCTTCGTCTCGCATTCGAGTACGAGCCAGATATTGAATATTCCGCTCATCCGAAAGTGCTGATTGGTGCTATGGACAAAGAATATCCCCATTGTCATGCGCTCAAATTCAAACATGAGTCAGCCGGGATGTGTTGCGCATCAAGAAAAGTGCAACTACTAGAAATTGAGATACCACCAGAACCATTGAACGGCTTGCTCATCGGCACGGTTCCAGATTCAAACCTGTTCCTGAAGTCCATTCGCACATTCAATTCATGTTTCCAAATGACTTCGTTCGGAGCAACAGAAATAGTTCATAATACTCCGGCAAATGGTTAACAATTCCATTCTACGTTCAAAATCAAAGGCCAGGTATACCACAAAGTAGGCTTATTGCTGCCAATGCCAAACGAACCACATATTTTTTTACAAATCTACTTCATGGGCGGTGAGGACATCAATCGTGTGGATGCACGTTGCGGCTACAATAACCTTAATTCGCCTAATGCCAGGCGTATCGTCGGCGAACTGGACGCCCTATTGAATAAGCACAATGAATTATTGAAATTCTTCAAAGCACACATGCCCGAATTGCAAAGTGACAATCACGCTATTGTCATCAATCCTGATAAAACATCAGCTGGAGAGCACGTGCGTCGATTCAATGCACCTGTTTTTTACGACATTACTGGAATCATGGTTGGCGACCGCACATCGACGCGAGAATTCGTGATTCTAAGAAGAAACAATAATCTGGAGTTCATCGCTGACACACACCGTTCATACGACGCTCTCCAATATCCGCTAATTTTCTGGTAGGGACAAGACGGATATTGCATAAAAATTAAACAACGAGATCCTGTCACAGGTAATTCATTCATTATGAACATCATTACTCATTTTGAATTGAGAAAATGAATGGTTGGTGTTTTTTTGTTTTTATCGGCGGTCATCGTCTACAGCGCTCCATTCCTCTTTCTGTCATAGATCCCATCCCCACACACTTACGATACATTCGTTATTTTTTTTATTTAACAACCAAAATATTCACTAGAAATAATTTATATGGCAGAACAACGTTTGCTGGGTCAGCTAGTAATATATAATATATTAATAATTTCTGTATTTAAAAAATAAATCAACATTGATCCAAAGAAGAAGCCGTCATAATCCTTCGTAGTCCTGTGCGTAAAAGCGTTGGCATTTTGGGGCTCCGGGTTCGATTCGGGTGAGGTCACAATATATTTATTTTGTTTTCTCAAAGCCTGCTTATTTGTGATTCTATTACTAATTACAACAATGTTTCACTGCAATACTATCATTGACCTTCATGGCCGGTTATAATGTTAAATGTCAAACTTTTTACTTTATATATCACGATTCCGTATTTACAAATAGCTTAATTGTATAATATATAGTTCAGTGACGAAGACTCTATACTAGACGATTATTTGAAGCCTACCTTCTAAGAAAAATATTTTTTAATTGCATATTGACTTATTTATATAATCTTAATGTGTTTAATCGAATATTAATAAATATGGACTGGTTTTAAAAATAAAAAGAACATTTATCTAATGATTTTTGATTTGTATAAATGTTTTGAAAAAATACGTAATTTAAATTGATCGCTTAATTTTATGTCGTCAGTGAGTTTTTGAAGTTTCATTAAATTAGTGTGTACCTATTCATTAGTAGTAATATCGTATTATCTTCCTATTTCTCGTAAGTATACCTAATTAATGTGTTCTTTTTATCAGATCTCCACAGCCTACCTGTTTCCAAAAGTCACCCTTCGCCACTGATATAGTTAGGATTGATTCAATTACTGATAATTAAGTAAGTTGAAAACATTAATATTATCTGACACTTTTACAGTAGATACTAACAGTTTAGGACGTTAATACTTGAATAACATAATTGAAAACAAGATTTAACAAAATTCTTCGATTAACTGTTGGTTCTAAAAATTAATCATATCTTTTTTTCTTATGGTGCGGTCCTTTATGGAAGGTGAGCGACCAAATTGCAGAAAATCGCCCTTTCCTATACCAGTCGTATCACATCACCATTACCTTGGATATTAATTAAGCCACGTAAAGTGATTGCGTAGTTAAGAGATTCTTCTCCTCTGCTGACATCTATATTTCAGCAGTAGTAAGTAATACTTTTAATTGAAATAAATATGGCTGAAGTATACCTACATTCTTCCTGCGCGTTATTAATAGTACCTTTAAATTTTATTGACTGATCTTAAAACCTCCTCATTGGTAATGTATAATACTTACCATACAATAATAAAAGATAATACTATATTATATTGTACCACAAAAAAAAATATTTTCACGTATATTATACTGTAGTAATGGCATATTTCATACATAATACGCCAATCGGTAAGATTCAGACTATATGATGTTATGAGATCAGTTTTATTTTTATGTTAAAGTATTTTCAATTACGTGTGAAAATTAATTAACGCGAAATTCTTTTGGCTGTAAATTATACTATTATAACTAGACTTTGGTATAAAAACAAAATAACTAACTACGGCCTTAACAAGATAATTAGTTTATTTGTAAAAAAGAATTATACATTTAATTTTTCGCTCAATTTACTGCATGATAATATGGTTGTATAAATTTAATAAATGGCAATTTTAGCAATAAGATACGCCTATAACAGCTTAATAAAAATAAAAAATACAGTTTAAAATAGAGGCATATGACAAGAAAAAACAGTGTTTCTATAATATAATATGCAACAATATAGAATTTTATTTTAGGCAGACAATGGTACGATAATGTGTCTTGAATGTAATGCATAAGAACATCAGGTACCTATATACCTAGTAGTTTACATGAAACAATACTCTCTTGTAGTGTCAACGTGTGTATGTGGAGGTAATTGGCGCACCATGCACTTGTCGGCGAGTCATATTCTGCTTATTTATACCTCTCAGGGGAGATGGGGGTGAAAAATAAAAGGGCGTAGGCAGAAGGAGTTTTAAATAAAATACTGTTGTTTCTTGGCAACAAATAAACTAGCATTTCGTATAATTTAAAAAAAATTGAACGTTTATTAAAATCTGATAAAATTTATATTTCTAAAAGAAAATTTCTTCGATGTCTTTATTAGTTTTAAGATTATGTGTAATAATTTTCATTTCGATAATTCTTCAAGTGAGAATTTTCTGTTCCAAAGCAAGCTCGTTTTTTTATAATCTTGATGCTATTACATCACTACTTACGTTCGTAAAAAATGTATGCCTTGTGTACGTTTGCTATACGTATGTGAATGTAGGTCATGGCCCCTACAAAGGGAGTTGGCTGACAGGGCCTGAGGGCCCGGGCTCAGGAAGGGCCCGGCGTGACGAGTCGACCAGATAAGTGAGATAAACATAGATCACAAATTTGCTCTAATAGTAAAAAAAAGTCACCTGCGGCGCTATTTTACTACATTGATATTAATGATTAAAAATATTTGGTTGTACGATGCAACCTTTAACTGTATTTTAATGGATGTACATATTAAAAATACAGAAAATCGCTAATAATACACTTTAATTTTACCACGTAGACCATTTGGAAAATGCTACTGCAGCGCGTCACACTGCCTTTATCCTTAGCGATAGGTAGGGGGCACCGCCATTTCACGATATTATGTGAGAAACTTAATTATTTAGCTAGATATCTACTTAAGTAAAATACACACATGTTTTGAAACCCATTCAAATTTTTAGAACCTGCTCAAACAACACATTAATTGAATATGTACTATAATAACGTTTCACATTGTGAATCATTAATAATATCAATAATACATTAAAATGTGTATAGTACAATTTTGGTTGCGTGTGTACTATATTAGGCACGTGCAAATTAACAAATAGAATCAACTTGAATAAAGTTTTTTTTATAATAATTGGATAATTTAAAAAAAAAAAATAGACAGCACGCTATTTTGACCGTATTTTAAAATTTCTCGTAAAAATCATACAGGTTTACGACCATTTGCCGCAAAAACTGCCATTTTTTCTTCGGGGAGTGCACTACAAAATAAAGCGGGTTGTATATGGCGGCAGTTGTAGTATTTCATCGAAACCCAAAATGAAAATGTCCTCTTTTTAAAAGAAAAGCGCAAAATTTAACACTTACAGCTTTATGGCGGCAGGAAGAGAGTGCCTTCAGATTACAAGGGAAACGAATAACCCAAATAAACAAAATTATAAGAAAAAAATATCTTTTAAGAGTTTGAACGGGTGGATCATAACACTAAAGTTATGAACACAATTTATATTTTAAATAGATTTTTACTTTGCTTTAAAAGGCGGCGAAACAAATTATATAATGAACATCTACTAATCATACATTGTGAATTATATCCATTCAAGTAAATGCAATAGTTTTTATCAACTATGTGAAGAAGCAAATTAAAAAAGCAATAGTCATTTGAGCTTATTTTGAAAGCCAATTTATATTGATTAACTAACATTTTACAGAAAAATCCTTGACTAATATATATTAACAAAATAAACTGTGCTTCCTCTAATTTATCTGTATTTAAAAAAAATGTTGCAATATGATGCAAACAATTAAGAGTGTTAATACTATCGACTGAAGGTACTTGATGGAATTTGAATTTAAATTCTAATGGAATAGTACAGATCTTGATCTGTACTATTCCATTTAAGTAGTTTTTTGCGATCCGGGCTTCGCCTTTCGGCATCTTCAGGCGCCATGTACACTCACCAAAGGTAAACACACACTGACAACGAACTCTTTTTAATCTAGCTTATAAAATAAATCAATATTCATCATCTCATTCATTTCATTCATTTCATTCATTTATACATAGACTTGTAACTGTGCCCTTAAGTGAAACAAATTTTCAAAACGAACTTTTAACGATTAAACAAATTGCCATTAACAACGGTCATGAGGAGTCTCTTATAGACAAACTTTTAATAAAAAAGAAAATAAAATTAGTATCTAAATTATTGTATACAGGTATAGAACCTACCATACCGGTCATTGCTAATCATTGGTTTAGATTAAGTTATATAGGTTCACAGCTTGACTGTATCCCTCTCGAAATTTAGTAGTTTTCAGAGCCTGTGTCAGTGGTAGGTGGTAGTCATGGCACCCCAGATTGGTCCTTTGATGAGGAGGAAACTCTTCCTCGTCTTCTCCGATATTAGACTTAAAAGTCATTGGTACGGTAGGAGAAAGACTGTATCGAATTTAGAGTTTGCCGATCATGTTGTCATTCCTACATTTCTATGTATTTAATACGTGATAGAAGTTAGTGATAAAAAGATAACTAGTATAATATTTTATATTAAAAATAACAAGACGTTATAAATACCAGGGCAAAGATTTTTTTTTATAATTTTACAATCAGAGGTAGCAATTCGGAGGGCAATAAGTGTTTATTATTATAATTGAAGTTTTTTAATATTGTGATAAAAATTTATTATTTTTACGATTATTTGACAAACAAAATTCTTTACAGTTTTCGGATAAAATTTTTGTGAAAGCTATACAAAGTTTTATTATTTTTATAATGTTACACCTATTATTAATTCAAACTTTCACTCGTACTGGCGGTGTAATCGCCGTCGTAAAATTAAAGCATTTTTTGTTGGCGTGGGAGGCTAAGGCACGTAGAAAGTGAAACTTATTATTTTTTGGGGATGTTGTTGGAAAATTACATTTCCAATTCATGATACAAAAAAACTTCTTTGCGGATAGAACTTTTTTTGTAATGTATAGGCAAAAGTGAAGATAATTTTTCATTTAATTTAACATTATTATTAGGTACATTAAATTACACAGAGCAAAATATATACGATAAACAAATTGCATTTCCATAAGTAATATAAAATATGAATACATTTCAAATAAGTAAAAATGAAAAAAAGCTGTTTTAATCTTTCCAATTTGAAGGTTAGGCTTATTCATCGTATTTTGCGATTATTATTAAAAAATATATATATGTAATAAAATAGCGGAATATCTTATATTCTCACAATAAAAAAGACTATTTTTTTACTACTAACTAATGTCCTAAATATTATATGGTCATTTGATGGAAAAGATTTTTAGCAATGAAACATCTAATAGATCACATTGTTTATTATTAGTACATTTTTTGGAAAGCATGCATATTGATCATTAAAATTGATAATTAGTTAGATGGAGGGTTTAGAATGATTTGGTGTCTACAATTGGACACTGCCGAGTAAACGATGTTCACTAGATGCTGGGAAAACTGGGCGACGATCGTTTGCAAGCGAAATATATGGGTAAAAATCAAACAAGTCTAATATTATTATATGTAGCAATACTCAAGCATTACAAGTGTGATATACTTTAATATCAATTTTTTGTTGTCAAAACAAAACAAAGTAGCGAAAGCGATTGTCAGCATTTCTTCAATCAAAACCTAGATCAATAGTATATAATATCATTTTTTTTAGGCCAATCAAAACAGATCAATAGTATATAATATCATTTATTTTTATTTAGGCCAAAAGCCTTAAATGGAGATGGGCTGGACACATAGCTCGAATAAGAGACAATCGTTGGACAAATCTAGTCATCCAGCGGTATCCAAGAAGTACAAAACGTCCACAAGGTAGACCTAGAGGCCGCTGGATCGATGAAATGATAAAGTTCTGCGGAAGTACGTGGCAACGCAATGCACAGGACCGAGAGAAGTGGAAGCAACATGAAGAGGCCTTCATCCAGCAGTGGATAGATTCAGGCTGATGATGATCATTTATTTAATTGAAAAAATGTTTCTTGTAATGTATGGACTGTATTTGTATAAATAGCAAGGACAATCCATAACTCGTCACTCATCACGATTCCGGTCACTCGACATAGTCAACCGTCATTCACTCGAGTCCAGTCTCGCGGTCCGATTAATCTCTCGATAATATCAATCTCATCAGTACATCCGTACACGTGATTATAACATTTCTCTGTCATCTTTATCATTATATTAATAATTTATTATTGTATCGCTTATGATACACTCTCTCCTTGAAACTTCCAAGCGACTATGACTTTAGCTCCACATACCTCATCATCCCTTCATAAAGTATCTACTTGTAGTAAAGCTATGTTTATTATTCATTATAATTACAATTCTACCAATATTCCTAAAAATTCATACAATTGGGACATTATATTGCAAAGGCCTTCAACATATCGACTAAATGGAATAATTGCGCTATGGTCGAGATTGCATGGAATTCTTGGTAAATATTTTAAAATTGATCAGTTTCTATCGTTTGATCATTTTTAAAAGTACAATATATAAAATCTTGTAATACTACAGAAAACGTAATTTTCATAATGAAAACGTAAAATATATTCAACGCAAAATAGATGTAAATAGTTTGTATCAAAATTATGCACACAATCAATAGAAATGAGTGCAATATCGTGCACTATTGACGTTTTTTAATCAATAAACTTTTGGTTTGTTAATTAAAGGCTGTCACAATGAAATGAGCCTGCTGAGGTGCGGAAAGTGCTTCAAACACGTCTAGGTAGACCCAATTACAGCGCACTCTTGCTACCACTTGCTCCTGGAGGACCCCACACAACACGAACCATTGCGCGAGCTTTAAGCTTCCGTTCCACGAGCTTTGTGAGGCATAACGCGAAACGTGAAAGTTTTTTGATAAAGAAAAAACAATATCAAATTTATGTTGTATTTGTACCAAAAATAACGAGATAATTATTTATAAAGTTAAATGGATGCGTACTAATGCAAAGTATATTAATATTATTCTACTAT
Organism: Rhyacophila brunnea; assembly: GCF_057557595.1. Taxonomy (NCBI): domain Eukaryota; kingdom Metazoa; phylum Arthropoda; class Insecta; order Trichoptera; family Rhyacophilidae; genus Rhyacophila; species Rhyacophila brunnea. Next base: position 24,807,042 of record NW_028233350.1, read on the forward strand.
AATATTGTGAGACTAGTTGGTTAGTACTGCTTCATATTAGAGCGAAAATGATGCTATATTTTGGTTATAATAATTATTATAATTTGTAAGAGTTTTCTCACTTACTTCACATGCAAAAAATTATAGAACACTATATTAATTGGATATGAAAATGTGTCTTCTAGTATTCAGTAGAAATAATATATTTCGAAATTTGAATTTCTGATCTGAAAAGTATGTTAAGTATATATAATTTTAAATATAACGTAAAATATCCCTTATAAAATAAAGGTAATGCATAGAAACTACGTGTCTAATAAAAGTGATATTTAAATTTATTTTGAGATCCTATTAAATAAAGTCTTAAATAAACAAAAAAAATATTTACTAGTGTATGGATGGAACACTTAGTTAACAAGGTGCTATTTAATCATCATTTATTATTAACGAGAAGATGGCGTGATATAATAAGCTTAAATAAGTTAATACAAGGTTTTGGAAAACTTCAAAAACATACATATAGAAAACACTAGAAACACCTAGAAAAAACGATGGACCGAGTGAAATTAGAAATCACATCTTTCACTATTTGAATGAATGCACCTTTTTAAAGTCTTAATACAAGTATGTTGGTATTAAAAATAAATACTCAACCATCATTATTTATCGTGCGAAAGAGTTGCTTTAAGCAAGCGGTTAAAATTCACAGCGAAAGCTCGAAAAGATGCAGGTAGCGTGGTTTTTTCAGCGCCGAAAGCTTCTACAAGAGGCTCGCCTTGGCTTTCGAGGCCGAGTTTTTCCTCTTTCCGTCTAATGACGATGCATTTTGATTATGCAGCTTTGCTCATTACTGTGCGGCCTCGTATCTGGCGATAAGACGGCTTTACCTGCACCTTCAATGCAATCAAAAGTGCACTTTAAATTCAGTTGAAATGGTATCACATTAAATACGATGTCATTTAAAATTAATTTTAACATATTCAGTGCTCTGTGGATGATATATATATATATATTTATATGTATTTAAAAAAATAGATTAACATAACATACTCTCCGTGTAAGTATTACTTTTGAATTAACTGTAACATAAGTAATCTTTTTTTTTAAATTAACGAATAAATCACAAGATTTAAGAATGTAATATTTTTTATTCGACCTAATATTATATTATATTTAGGAAACAAAAAAAAATCGAAAAAAACATAGTCATGGGCGGGAATTGAAAATACAATGGCGAAATTTGATGGATTTTTTTTAATATGTGTATTTCTGAGATGTTTCCGTATTTTATAATGATATTCATAGTCAGCAGAAACTTCATCTCGTCAGTATTGCAAAACGGGCCGCACAAAATTGTGTTTTTGCTAATTACTTTTCAAATGCAAATTACCACGTTAATTACAAAATTAATTAAAAGGGCCCGTAAGCATTGTGTTAAGTATCTAAATTAATGCATAAAAAACATTATTATCTGAAATGAACTATGAATTTAAACGGTTAATGATTTAAGATTTTACATTGTCAGTCTATAAATAGTAGGTATGCATAATATTATAATTTTATTATAAACACCATATATTATAATTAAAATAACATGCATACGATATAGTTATTTATGTTGGCCGCTATTTCGGGCAATCTTCAAAACAAATATAAGAACGATCGCAAACTTTCATTTTGAGTTTTATGTTTTATAAAAAAAAATACTAAAAAAAACTTAAAAACCAATATAATTGAATACTACCACTTAACTTCAGTTCAAATAATGATTAAATAATATATGGGAAAATGGTAAATAAAACCTACAACATGATGCAGACAATTTTTTCGACATTATAAAAAAAAATCAGCCAAATTGATAACAAATACAAACTCATTTACGAATATGTACATTATAATGCGTTATTTGGAAATTATTTTACTATTTTAAAAATTTGAAGTGATAGTGATAATATTTTATGCAGACCTAAGGTTTTTTTTAAGGCAAACGAAATAAAAACTAAAAGACAGGGGGCCGCAGATTTATCTATTAGAAAGTACGCACGCTGCCGATCACGTTTTGCGGTGAAGGATGTTATTATTTTTATAATATAGTAGATTGTAGATGCAAATAAATAAATTATATATTTATAGTACATGTAAAATTGTTAGAATTATATTTGATCTTAGTTATATAGAAAATAGCCATGCCGAAAATTTCTAATATAAATGCGAACTACATTATATATTTCAATATATAATATCGGGTATTTGATTGTTTTTGCTAATAATCGTTGATAAAACTATTTGTATGCAAAGTGCCAGGTGTCTTTTTCTGTGTTGTCTGAGAAAACCGTATATTAAATTTTGTAAATATAATATAATACCCTCACAAAAACAGTAATTTAACATGCCTAGCAATAATATTATAGTTTCGTATATGTATGTATGTAGTTTACTATGGCTGGTACTTATACGTAGGTATTTGAAAACGGAGAGAAAATAAAAAGATATTACTTTTAACTAGGGATCCCGAGCTATTTTCAATACCTATGAATCCCGGGATTGATAAACATAATCCCGAAACTTTCGGGATTGATTTTTTTTATAAATTTTTATGGAAAATAAAATAAAAACGAAAATATAACAGAAAAAATACTTTTAATAACAAATAACTGCATTAGAAATAAACTGAGTTTGAATGAAGTTTGATTAATATCCATGTGTAAGTTGCCGATTCATTTTATTTTTTCACATAAATTAATAAAAATGAGAAAGATTGGAAAAAACAATGCTTCGCACTATTAACAAAGTAATTTCACCATGATCTCATACGTTTTACGGCAGTTTCATATTTGGCTGACTAATTAGATTTATGAAGCGGAAAGGCCATAAGTACACCATGATTTGCTTTACTATTTTAAATCTAGCTAACCCATTCATTAAGCCTTTACTATCAGTAACAGCAATCTCATATTAAATTCACATTATTATTTATATTGCAATATTATTTACTCCATTAAACTTATGTATTTCCAAGATTGAACGTATACAATATTAACAATAAATGTCTTAAATAGTATAAATTATACTAGATTTATTTTTGACCGATTTTATCAATGTTATTTGTAAATATAAAATTTTTATATTAACAATGGAAAAATGCCAATCCCGGGACCAGTCCCGGGATCCCGGGATTGTCAAATTGTAATCCCGAAATCCCGGGATCAGAATTTTGGCTCGGGATTGGATTCCCTACTTTTAACTACTACGTCTTAAAAGTAAGTAGAAGTAATCTTGTAAATTAGAGCTCATATTATATAGTATTTATATAATTTATTTATTCGGAAAATTACTCGATATAACTTATTTGAATATAGACGTATTGAAGTTTTTAGAAAGTTTTATAGTCTGATGGATTGCAATTTTTCGTCATTTTGTATTTTTGGCGCACCGCTTTACAATTATTTTTACATGCGGAGTGCAGATTCGCAAGTTAGTTGGATGGGCGGGAGTAGAAATTGAATTTGGCTGTCTGCGAACGCCGCAGATTCCCACAGACGCTTTTACTTCTAATTAAAGTTTAAGCCTGAAGACTCGCTGGAAACTATTAGATCCCCGCAAACGACTACCGATACTTATTTCGTCGATCGTGTCGGGTGGCCAAGGAAAATGTATATTTCAATTTTATTGTTCCATTCGAAATTAACCGGTTAATCAAATAACTGAGATGGAAACACTGATATCCAATAATCAGAGTATTTTGACATACTACTAACAAGTACACATATTGTTTTTCAATTTATGTATGAGTCAGTGTATGGACCTAAATAGGTTGAGCATGTAGCTGACATCCATTTCTCGTAAAAACAAAATCTGTTAATACAAATATCCACTCTGTGGAGGACCATATGATTCTATTAGGAACGGACATGGTCGAAAGAAAGAAAAAAAAGAAGATACTAAAGTATTAGATCAGATAGACGTAACCATTATATTGTATACAATGGAGAAAACGGTCGTAAAATTTTTATAAATCTTTTGCATCATCGTTATAAAATTAATATTGAAGATTTTATTTTGATAACGGGATGAGTCTGAATCTAACAAAAAACTAGCCTAATCCAATCCAATTCAACCTAAGCTAACATAACCTAACATAATATTTGAATTTAAACATGACATCATTTTGACTGTAATACTGATTTTTTAAATTTTGATCAACATATAATTAAATATATAAATAAATATATGTTATATATTTCCATACATCAAGATTTTCTTTGCCACCTAGTATTCAGTGTGGCGTAATGCAAATGATCCTTCCTATTGATACTGAAGTGCGAGAAGTACTGAAACGATTCACACAGCTTTGATTTTAAGTTCTTGGAAAATACTCAGGTAGCTACTAGACTATACGATTTTGAATGAATTCAATTACTATCATATTTTTTAATTACATATATTTTTAATTGTCTTATAAATATATCAGAATATTGTAATTGTTTAAAATACAATAAAATTAAGTTCAGACTATATAATAATAATTATAGGACTTTCTATTTTAAAATATAAAATAATGATCTTTAATTTAAAATAAAATAAATGTATTATAATAATTATTATTTATATCATGATTATTATGAATCTTGTATAAAACATACTTAAACAAAAATAGGTGACAAAAATATTAATTATTTTAAATGTCCTTGGTTCGCAAATTCATTGTATTAGTCAAAATAAACAAAATGAACAAATTGTTACAACTTATAAAAACAATTTTATTATTCTCTTATCATACCATCCTCACTGTAACGGAAGTCAGCCACTATCGGGGCGATATTTACCCTATCATCTGATATCCAGAACGGTGCGATGGAGCTGCAGTCATACCGATTACAGACGTTATTAAGGCACGAGATATGTACCGTCCTTTCCAATATTTACCATTAATCTTACCTTAGGTGACAAGTTGGGAAATGTTTTAGTTTTGTTCTCTCAGGCCAAAGTGCTGAGTAGTATTCGGTCCTAAAAGAACTTCTCGGTCCTTCCTCATTTGATTGAGAAGTCAAAGTTTGTCACCCATTCAGTACAAGGAATTTTGAGGATACATCTTCTGTTTAACGTCTATACCATCATGATACCACCATGCTATAGAAAAGGATTGAGATAAAATAACAGTTAATCATATGTTTTATCAGATGTCGGTCAAGGTCTTGATTGCTAAGGAGGCGTTGAGTTGCGATATCAATTTTAATTATAATTTTTCGATCGTTTCGGTTCGTCATTAATAACAGTGTTGATGTTTTGTTTTGTTATTCTTGATACCGATAATAATTTATAATAGGTTCATTTTCATTAGAAATCATCGGCATATCGTTTATTGTTAATAGGTTTTCAATTAACTACAATACCTAACAAATTCTCATTGTTTTAAAAAGAAATTTTAAGTATAGGTTAAATAACAGAGGTGACAGTTCACACCCCAGTCGTGCACCACGACAAATTTCTATAATTCTACGATAATTTTATTGAATACTTAAAAAAACAGTATTTGTACTTGAATACCTACTCATATAATTTTGGGAATTATAGCAAATAAGTTTGTTTATATGAAATTTTAAACTAATCGTGGCACACATTTTTTCTTGGCAATATAGCACCTATGCCTTTAGAGCATACTTCAGTGAAACGGCAAATAATTTTCAACTATAGGTGCGACGAAATTTTGAACTCGCTGGCAATCGGATCAAATGTGAACACGTCAATTTGTTTCGTGATGGCGACGGGGGTAATCATTCTTAAATCGTGTAAAGATGACTAAAAAACGTTACCCATTTACTTGAAAAAGAAAACATGTCAATGAATATATTATTATTGTTACTAATATAACAATAAACAGAACATTAAATGGACGCATGTTGAATTTTTATGACAAATATTTCGTTCGTCACGCGTCATTTACACAATCCGCGCATCGCCTAGTCACGATCTTTTTAGACCGTGCCCCAGCTGAAGTATAGCCTTAAGCGAACGAAACATATCATGAGAATTATTAAATTATATGAGTTAAGAACGATATAGCTTATATTTTGTCTTTGGCTAAGAATTAACAGTGGTTGCCAGCATTTAAGTGATATACAGATATCTACGCATGGCCGCTTTATTGTTTGATTTATTGTTTCATTTAAGAAATCTCGGGATATACGTATAAGCTACATAATTTGGAACAATTTCAAACACGTACATATTAGAAAAATCCTAGATATTTTCGACTGAATTAGAATTAAACTTATGTCCATCCAAATTATTCTAACAATCAGATTTTTGGATTCAGTTATTTTACCATAAGCTAATAAATTAAAGATATAGGTATATCGAAACAATAAAAAATAATTTTCATGTATATTATTAGCAAACAAAAATATTTTTTAAAATGTGCACTGATGTTAAATGAACTTGATTTATTTGATAATATGTATTTGAAAATCTTATAACATTGATGAAATAATACGCTTTATTATTTTATAGCTGCAGTGTGTATACGTAAGTTAATTATGCGCCTATAATAATCTACTGCCGATAATTTGATATCAAATTACGTTAAATTCCCGAAAGCCAACAGATTAATAAAACCCCCGTCGATTATCAAATGAAAATCCGTCTTGACAGTTTCCCTGAACACCCCTGCGAGAGAAGGACGGGAAGAAGGGCAGAGCGAGAGAGACGCAGCTATCTAACATCTGCCGGAGATTGACTTCCTTTCAAAGACTCAAATGAGTTCCTTTGACAACTTAGATCTCTACTTACCGTTAGCTCAGGGTGATGAATCGCTTCAACGTCGTTATATGGCCTGATATCAAGATGGAGACACCAGTATTGGCCTGGAAAACATTCTCGCTAAGGTTGTATAACGAAATTCAATCGTTTAAATTTATTAAAAAAATGGTTATTTCAAAACATCAATTATCTACTGACTTATGCGACCTACGGAATAAAAATCTAGAAATATGATAACGTTCAATTTACAGTTATTTGATCATTATTGAATTATGTTTAAACCTAAAATAATATATATATTAAAAAAAGGTCACAACAAATAATATTAAACAATCTAGTAATATAGATAAATTAATACTTGCGTAACAAATGTAAGAATTATCTTTATGAGCTGATTTTCTACATCATTATTAGGTACATGTATAAGACATATATATATATATATATATATATATATATATATAAATATACCTACCTATTATTTCATTGTAAAATGTAAAGGTTTGGGGACGAAGCCTGTAGTTTTAAGTTAAATAGGGAATTTTTACGAGTCTTAAAGATATTATTCATACATAAAAATTTGCTTTTTCTAGTAATTTTGGCTATTATTTGGCCGTCGTACGCTAGTTCTGGCTTGTTTTTGTGAGGCGCTTAAAATGTTGGTATCATTGAAGTATACATACAATGCATATAACGATACATTCCAAATAGAGAATTTTATGTACTAAATTTCATTTAAAGTCATTTAATTAATCAGTACTTAGGTTTCTAAAAATAATAAGAAAATTAAATAATTTTGAAATTTTAATAACGTATAGGTACTGAAGTATAATTAAAAAAAAGAGTATGCTGAATTTAAGTTTGTATGTTATTTATAATATGTTTAAAATTAAAATTTGAATGAAAATCGTGTTAATAAGTTGTATCCACAATATGGAATATGTTTTAATTAATCACAATATTTTTTTTAGTAGGTAGTACACATATTATATTGCATTCAGAAGACATAATTATCCTTTGATCGTATTTTATTCCATCTATAGTATATTTTTTGTCCGAAATACCCATATAAGTAGTTCACCCTATCACGTTCCAATATGTGAGAACAGGGCAAGCGCAAGGTCGCGCCATTAACCGTGTCTTCCGCAATGTGAGACCTGTTATCAGTATTATGAATACTATTAATTAACAATACATATGTTGATCAAATGGCGTAATAATTATTGTAATAAAGCACATCCCTGAATATTCGCGAAAGCTTCGAAGCTTTTGAACACTTTGGGTCGTGCTTCTTTAAGCTTGCGCCGTAGCTTGAATGGAATGCTTTATTGAAAAAGATACAAGCTTTTATCCGTTAGTTGCGGCTGCGACATTCGCAATCTTTATTTGTTTCTGTGATTGCGAGTATTCTCTCAAATCACCTGGTGAATAGGATATTAAATTTTATGGATTTTTCGGGAAATACATTACAATATAATACTATAGGTATTAAAAAATAAAACATTTTTTTTATGTACTTAAAAATCTTTTTATAATATCTTTCCGTAAATGCCCGTAAACGTAAACGAATAAAAGTATGCCCTTAATAATAATGTAACTGAAATTTTAGTTACAATAGAATCTTATCTTGAAGGTATTGTAAAATAGTTAGTAGGGAACTACTGGAAGAACTCGAGGATGCTATCAATAAGATGGGTCTTAATTGGAAAAATTTATCCTGGATATGGTAAATGTGTATAATAGTGACGCAGAACGGGAAGAAATGGAGTAGATAAAGCCGTATGTTACGTTTCAGTACATATTTCAAAATTATTGTAAAGAATATACTTATATAACAGTACAGTACATATTTGGGTTGATCACCATTGCAAAAAATATTTATGAATAAAAAAAAAATGGCAGCAAGCGGTTAGCATCTTGCTTAATTACATACTAACTCTAATTTACCTGTTTAAATTGTCTATCTAAACCAAATCCATGTGCATTGCTGTATGCATTGACACCGACACTGTTCTGCGGGTTTCCGGTCTACCCGTCGAGCTGGTGACCTGGTTCAAATACTTAGGTGCTACAGTTGCCGACTTGACTTTTTTTTACTTTAGATAGTCCTCGGTTATGTGGCACCGGAGCCTGAAGCTCTTATCCCCTTCATCTGTAAGTGTCAGTCTTTCTAATAAACTTAGAATCCGCATTGAGATCAAGGCTGTATTTTGTGAGGATCAAAAATAGTTTGATCAACGAGTGCGTATTATATATGCTACTATATTATGTCTGGTATACATGGCATCTTACTAAGCTTCAAAGGTCTCGACTTTTGAGCTTTGAGAATCGATGTCTCCGTAAATCTTAGGGGTACATTCGTATGACCACGTTACAGAAACTCCAGTTTGTGAGCGAACACTGCAATCTTTGGTAAATGAAATAATCACGAAGATTCGCTTGACATGGTTGGACATATGCTCCAGATGCCGCCAGAGAATGTAACTTTCCGTATCCTTCTGCCACAACCTCAACGGTTCAGTCACGAACTCTCCCTCATCCTAAAGTGGTGCTACAAAAGCGATATACACATGGTAGGAGACGCGAGACGTAGTTACGGACCGAGGGAAGTCGCGACCTTGTGCTTGGCCTAAGCCCCAACACTAGGGGGTGAAGTAAGTAAATATTAAATAAGTAGTAATGGTGAAAACATATTACAGTGATGTAAATAATTATTGTTATCTCAGTTTGGCCCTGAAAAATACATCTCAGAATACAAGTGCGATTGTTACAAATGAATCTGAAATCCCAAATTATTTAATCATTTTTTTGTTTTGACCATGTCCGATCTATTAAGATCATATGGGCTTCCACAGAGTGGATGTTTGTATTAAAAGATTTAGTTTTTAGGAGAAATGTATGTCAGCCACTTGATTAAGCTATTAAGTCCATACTCTGACTCATACATAAATTGAAGAACAATATGTGTACTTGCCAGACCCATAATTCGAACCTGGGACCCACGATGCTATAGGCCGACGCTTGAGCGCTTAATGGATAGCCATATAAAATCGTTTTCTAGGTTTTATAATATATAAAAAGCTATATCTGGCGAAGAAGATTTTTTTGACAACATGTTTTTAAATTTACTAATTTTATATATTCTAAAATAAATAAAAGTTAATAGTATATGATACGTATCAATTATTATGTTTCATAAACCCCACGTATTAGATGAGTTTATTGTGCTGAAAAAAAAACAATTATACATGAAATCAGAATATCACTAATTTTGCAATTCGAATTAATATATTTGGCGGATTAATAATAATGTAAAAGATTTGTTTTGAATATATCGCAATGTTATAATTTATAATGTATTTTATTTTGAATAATATACCTTCCAACATAGCGCCAGTATTATTCGCAACGCCGGCCATTCCGAAATTTAAATTCAGTATTTCGTTCGTTTTAAATGGAATATTTTTAATCACGTCACACGCTCGCTAAATTCTGCCTGCATCTTTGCATAATTTTGCGAATATATGGTATTTTATGTTTGCCAAATTTACTATCTCTTTGTATATAGTGAAATACTAATTTTAAACGTGATTATGTAACTATATTGCGTGATTTAATATAGCGTTCCAATCACTATTTTTAAAACTTCGTTGTTTCAAGTTTCAAGTAACAAAAATGCCTGTGCAACCAAAGAGATTTCAACGGTAAAACATGGAACAATAAATGGAATATAAAAGAATTTTATAGAATACATATTTCCCGCTCTTCACTGTCATAATGCATCCACGAAAAATATCTTTGATCGAGGTATTATTTATGGACTCCACAAGTTGAGCTGATTCAGACTGAAAACGATGAGAAGAATGCCTGGTGGTGTCATTGGTAATATTGGGCGTGAGGAACTACCGGAAAAAACTTCCTGGCTATAGGCTTCCATGCAAATATATTATACGTTTCAACCGAAAATGTGTTAAAATGATGCATACGTGAGGCTTGAAATAGTCCTTACTTTGCAAGTGTGGTTAGAATTAGACCACGGATTACACCATAGAGTCCAAAAATATGTAAATATGCCCTTTTTGGAAGAGTTTTATTAATATGTACACAGGTGAACCAATAGCTGTTATGTGGGTTGATGCTGTGTTGGTTCTTCAAATGTTTTCCATTTCTTTTCACATTTTTTCGGCTAATAGTTAATTTTAATCATTTATTGGAGATATTTTTTTACAGAAACAATGAATAAATGCGTCGAATAATTAATCAACTAAAATTCTTTATATTTATTTTCACTTTATAACTTTATCGCAATTATTATATTTTATTTGTTATTTTCGGCTATACCCATTTGAATATATATTTTTCAAATAACACAGAGACATTTATTAGAAAGAGAATCATAGAAAAAGTGTAAACGAAATAGCAATCAAATTTCGTATCGTTTCACTGTCCAGATGAAGGTTCTTATACAATTAAGTTATTATTTATTTATGAACGATAGTTTATTACAAACGATGTCAATACACCTTAGCATATTATTATTGTAAAATTCTCATAGATTCCTTAGAATTTTTCTAAATGTGTATTCCTTTCATCTGTAATAAGCTGTCGTTCTTAAATAAATAATACCTCTCTGACGTATTTAAGAAATTATAGTTAAACATAGCTGCAAAATAAAGAACTCAAATATCGTAGAATTAACAAAAATAACTGTGTTAACGTAAACGCTAGTTCAATTAACAAAATAGATAATAATTACTTAAATATTAGCATTTCTGAAAGTGCATCCTCTTAGCATTATGATACGTTGTAAAATATAATATATTATTATATTGTAACCAGTAAAATGAGTAAGTTGCATTTATTATGGGGAGAGAGAGACTATGACAATAACTTTACGGCGCGAGTTAAAACGGAATGAAACGAAGTTAGTGCAGCGCTAAAACTCCCCGGGCTGTCCAAATAAAAACGCTTGCCGCTACTCGGAATAACACCATCTCTTGTTTATTATGCAATGCTAACAAATTTCTGTAGTAGGTATTAAATTTAATCAACTTCGCAGCAATTTCCATTGCGTGAAATTATCATGGAGCGAAAATTTATGGACTGACTAAGGCGAAAGGTTATTTTATTTCATAAGGCGGGAGTGAAATGATATTTTGAATATTGTTGGACCAAGAGCATATTATACCACTCAGAGCCTGGGTGTTTTTTTTATTTTATGATTTTCTATAATAAACTGATACATTTTCCGGAAAACTGTTGAATTGAAATAAAATTCTTGAGTAAATTATGAATATAAAAAGTACAGGTGGGAAGTTTGCAATTGTTCGCTCATATATTTTTATGTAAATAATTGAAAGAGATAATTTTAAACAACAATAATACATTATAATATATATATATTAAATTACAGTTTTCAAATTCGTTGCCCTTACAAATTATTGTCATAATTTAAAAAAACCTCGAAAAATCTTAGATTTTTCGGACTATTTAATTAATTCAAACACTCATCACTTTCTTGCTAATAACTAAGCTACATGTATTTACAATAACATCTTGTAATATACTGTATTCAGTCTTAATTAAATACATTGGTTATTTTATAAACATGTTTAAATAAAATATTCATTTAAATAATATGAAGTTACATGTTGAAAATTGTTGCGTGTTTTATTATTACGTATTAATTAATAAATATGTATCTGAAAACATTTAGGCATGATTTTAATATTGAAGCTCGATAAATAAAAAGGATTTCAAGTTATACACATTTATATTTTGTATAAAAATAATATTATTATTAAAACTATGAGTTTTTCAAAAATCTTCATATTATAGAAAACTTCATAAACTAAATTTTAATAATAAATATGACTATAAAATTTTATGTAACAATAAGATGGGATCTTTTAACTAATTCACATTTATTTTTATATATATATATTTTTAAAATTGTAAGTTTATCTTTTTTAGATATATAATATTATTAATTAATACTGTTTAAAATATCATTTGTCAAAAAAATATCTCAAATTGCAAGCTTCGTATTTTTCCGCTAGGTGCCTCTGATAGGTAGAGGATTCGCCTTAAATACGATTACAATATTAATATAAATATAAAATGGAAAACTAATACACACAATATTCGTTAGTTTATTAGTTTTTGAATGTATGGATGATAAATTAATGTAAATTCAACAGGCGAGCATCTAATAGTTACGAATATAATTGAAATAATAATGATGTGACATATTTTTATATTAGGTAATTTCATATATGCATTAATAATTATTAAAAGCCATCACATCCGATTATCAGAAATATGTCTACAAATCGATCAATGCCGGAAACTAATTCTCAATATATTATTTGATTCTAAATAAACCAAGAAGCAGACTTTGTCTAAATCTGTAGAACCTAATATTATGTATATTCATTTGTATACAGTGCTGGGAAATAGGCATTATTTCAGTGTTCATTATATATGTAAAGTGATGATTGTCTCGTGCGTGGTGGTTATATGTGAACAGCTCTAGGCTGTTATGGTGAGGGATGGGTTAAGGGTGCAAGGGAGGAAAGGCGTAAGAGGAAGTCTGAAGAAGGGTGCATGGAAACTGAAGTATTCAAATCTACACGTTTGTGTTATGATTAACTTTAATTTAGAGGTGTCATTTAGATTTTATATAATGTTGATTAAACTGCCTATAATGACAGTTTCTGTATTCTCGTAACTAAATAAAAAAAACATGAAAAATAATTATGGATAATTTAAAAAAATAAAAGTATTATCATTTTAACATCTCAGATAAACATGTTCAATGTGTCTTATCAATTAAAAATATAGATACACAATTATTTATTTTAGTTGTATAATGGTATAATATGATACTTGTTCTTTAGAATCCTCTACAATTATTTAAAGTTAAAAGCAAATTTCTTGTATTTATTACATCATTGGACATCGTAATAAATCTAATCGTCACATTTACTCCTATATCCTTGATCTACAAATGTCACACTACCTCCTCATTACAGGTGATGTCATTTCATAAGTGATGCTAGGTAAAACTTTCTTAAAAATAGGTATTTTTAATGCATGATACGTGTTATGATTTACGATATTTGACAATGATTTATTACGTTCATGCTATTTTGTATAAAATCAGAAAAAATGCCTCAAATCGGAAATATTTTTTTTGACTATACATATATTTTTTAGTACATATTGGAGGATATGGATATCATGCATCAGCTGCAAGAATTATTGTCTTCTTACGTCTTGAAATAAAACTTGATAAGAGCGACAAGAATTATGTTGGCTTTATGAAAAGGCAGGTTAGGTTGAAAGTCTTTTGAGGTATATGTAGAGCATATGATCGACTCAAGTCCAATATCGCATCTTTATCTTCTATGTGTCTTCTTATCTATTTGATACTTTGAAAATCATACCAGACATCCAGTATTTACCATCAACATCTACCTCAGTATACAATTTTGATATGTTTATAAAAAAATATTTAAAAATAAAATTTTTGAAAATGAGGAATATTTTTCGTTATAGATACAATAAACAAGGCATATTAGCGAAGTTTTGTTATTTAGTCAATGTTTCGCAAACAAGTTTTGGGGAACGCCGAACAAAACGGAAATGCTCGTCGAGAGGCCCGCGGCATCCGTGCAACTTAGGTTTTCAGTCATCCTGACTGATAGATACACCGTTGAATAAAGCACACTGCAGGTAAAGTGAGAAAATCAACATAAAATATTTCCAAATTTAAAACATTTGTACAGCACGGTCACATATGTGAATATTGCAACAAATCAAATATAAACATTGGTAATTTGAGTGATAATTCTGATAAATTCAGTTTGCAAAAGTTTCCATTGGCCAATGACCATACAAATAAGAACGATACTCATTCGGTAAGTTCCATCATATAGTTTAGAGTACTGAAAAGTAACAAAGGAATCAGAAAATGAGCTGAATACTTCTGAAAAAAAAAACAGTCTCCATAAGTCGATATAACGTAAAATATTATGTGCAATCGTGAATTTTAAATATTATTATAAAACAATGAGATTTCCACACGCCATAACTCGATCGAATGATGTAGGTGTGCAGGATAGTGTGTGTATAATTATTATTGTAAATCTCTGATAAGCGAAAAAAAATTCGGCTTGGCTCGGTTGGTTGTATGATTGCCACGATTATTGTGCTTGGCAGTGGAAACTACGGAACCCACAAATATCCGTATTCTATGATAAAATAATGTAACTATAATCTATTTGCGTTGCAATCTTTCAATTAGCATTAGCGATATTCTGCTGATCTTAGCAAAAATCGCAATAGTATGAAAGTTCTCTGTACGAAAAATACAGATTTATTCCCTATTATTCTGAATAATATTGTGTGGGCTATTATATTTTGCAAAAGAATATAATATCTCCAGCTCACCTACGACAACTGCCAATTATAGTTCCAGAATTTTACAGACTCATTGTTTTTATAAAGAATTTATTTAGAAAAGTTTTGTGGACTTTAACCGAAAATGAAATTGATATTTTTAATAATACACTTAACCGATTGAAATAATCAAATTACATATAAGTGTAAATTACACTTGTAGTTTATAAAACAAATTTTAGTAACACACACACGGTGAGCTAGTGGCAGAACATCCGTCTCTAAATTCATGTGTGGTGAGTTGAAAATTTGCGTCTATCAAATTAAATTGTTGTTTTTTCTATCTTGTGTTGATTGAATCTCTGTCAAACATAACTCTATTGATGGAAGTCGTTAAAAATAATCTTATCAAAGCCCTTATACTCCGATTAAAAACAAACACGATATTAATTAACTTTACCCATGTTGCATAAAATATTATATTCCACCCGGAAGTCACAGTATCTGGTAAGAACTCTATGATGATAAGTCGCTAACTTGTCGGGTAAATTCAATTGCTCTTACTGCTAGTTCGGTTTTGTTGTTTGCGCAATCGGTTGGCTCGCTTTTCATGGTTGTGCAAGTAACTCTGTTTCTTGGTATTCGTATCAAAGAGAATCTATGTATTATACAAGATATTATGATAAAATATAAATTTAAGAAGAACTTAAAAAATATACATTTATGAATATTTTATAAATTATATTGTGGAACAATTTGTAAAATTCAAGGCACTTATTCTACTTCACCTATTAGTAATCAACAAAAAATAGTTCGACCATTTTTGGACTGGGTTTTGGCTACAACGTGATCAAAATAACAACAAATATTGACAATTTTTTACAATACACAATGGTATTGATTTTAATTAATAGATTCAGTTTTCACCTCTCCTTCTATAAGTTGATTTATTATCCTTCAACCTACAAAGTCCTGCAGTTGGCAGCTTCTCGTCGGGCACTATTGAGAAGGCTGCGTAGTCGCATATCTCGCTCCATTCCACCATTCTTTCAACTGTAGATGACTCACTTATAAACATATATAATTTATTTGGTTTATGTGCAATAGCAGATGTATATATCAAATCAACGGATATAATATCGAGTTGGTTAATAACTTTAGATAGGTACACATTTCTGAAGTGGTATATCGCCAAAAAGCTTGTTCATTTGATGCGAATGGTTAGAGCAGCATTCAACTGAATATCTGCGACTCCGATTTATATTGGGTTATAATTAAAGACGCCTATTCGACGAGTGATTTATGACGATACTGTATTACAATATCAAGATGTACAGCCTTATGAATTAGTAAAACATTGTCAGATGCGAAGAGATAATAAAGCGGGATATGTAGCTTTTTGTCGTTTTAGGTGAATATGCATCATTGGACCTAGCTTGGTTATGTACTAGATCACTCAAAAGAAACTTAACATGGTTTGTATTTACTAAATATTATTCACCAATTAATTATAATCGGAACAAGTATATTATATTGGAGGTATGGTATGAGAAAGCTCAAGAAGATTAGCGAGTGGCAGTTATTTTTGGAGGCACTTAAGAAACAATATTGTCATGAAATATAAATACTTAATGATGCAATAATATTATGCACCCATTTAATGAGTGTACATATGTGACAGGTAGTGAAATTAAATGAAGTGTAGAATATGTCATAGTCATTAAACGACAAATTTGTGAAAGTATTATAATATATTATAACAAAATTATGTTCTATATAGAAATGATGACATAAATTATATCAAATCCTACAGGGTGATTTTTTTTAAAGTTGATAGCTATTTAACTTGTAAAAGCATAATCACGACTAATTTCAATTTTCAATTTTCAATTTTCAATTTTCAATTTTCAATTTTCAATTTATTTATTTTTACATATTGTGGACATTACAAATTATAAGTTTAAGACGTTCACAACATGACATAAAAAAGAGATAGATAATATGTTATTAAACAGTAGAAATATGTACATACAAAAATATTAATTATATAGGTACATGGAAATACACCGGATGAGTTAAGCAGACCCTATTTTAAAAATTTATAAAATAACGTCCACCTATACTCATCCTCACGTAGGTGGAATATATCAACACCCGAAGCAATTTCGTTGAACATAGTTATCGCCCTCCCAATTGGCATTACCAGTGGCAGGTTGGTTCTGCACCTTGGGAGAATAAACAACTGATGTTCTCTATTTCTAAGATAGTTATCAGGGACACACAGGTCAACACTGCCCAGAATGGCAGAGTTCTCATTTATACCTCGTATAAGTCGAAAAAAATACATAGCTAAATAAAGATTTCTTCTAAATTGCAAACTGCAGTATGTAAGCATGCCTAAGAGAAAGTCAGTTGGATAAAGCCACGGATAGTATCCGTACAACCTCAAATAAAGGAGTCTCAAGAATTTCTTCTGAACCCTCTCCACCATTAGGCCATACTTCAACTGATGCGGTGCCCAAACAATAGACCCACTCTCAAGTCTGCTTCGAACTAAAGAATTAAATAAAAGTTTTAATACCGTAACATCCGAAAAGACCCGGGAAGTACGCATGACGAAGCCCAACATTTTAAGCGCCTTGTTACAAATGGTAACTATATGGCTAATAAATGTCAGTTTACTCTCAAACGTAATGCCAAGATCCCTTACAGATGATATTCGTGACAGAACTCTGCCATGCATCGAGTATTGGAAAAACAACACTTTTGAGGCTCTGGTAAACGACAAAAGATTGCATTTATCAATATTGAATTCTAGTTTGTTACGCCTGCCCCAATCTAATATATTATCTATATCAAGTTGGAGCTGACGACAATCGTCCAAGGTGACAACTTCCAAAAAGAGTTTCAAGTCATCAGCGAACAACAAAAACATAGCATTTTTTATTACCAATGCTATGTCATTTATAAAAATCGTGAACAGCAACGGCCCTAAGTTTGAGCCCTGAGGGACACCAGAAAATGTGTTAAAGGTCTGTGACTGATAAAGGCCGTACGATACGTATTGTTGACGGTTCCTAAAATAACTCCCGAATAGCTTCAAAAATCGATCAGACAATCCAATAAGTTGGAGTTTTTCCATCAGGACATCATGATCGACTTTGTCAAATGCTTTCGAGAAGTCATTGTAAGAACAGTCAACCTGGTGACCTCTATCCAGGGCCGATGACACATAATTGGTAAATACCATCAGGTTAGTTTCCGTTGATCGGCCTGCTCTAAATCCATGCTGTTCATTTATTATAAATGACTCAATTTTTGGAGAAATCATGTTGTGCATGATCATCTCAAGAACTTTTGCTGGTGCAGAGAGAACAGCTACCGGCCTGTAATTTTCCACTGATGACTCTGTACCACTCTTATGGATTGGAGTAACCTTCGACATCTTCCACGTTTCCGGAAAGATACCTGTCTCCATTGTAAGATTATAAATATATGCAAGTGGGCCTTTGACAAAATCAACACACCCCTTTAAAAAAAATGTAGGGACGTTATCAGGTCCCAAAGAGTGAGTATTTTTTAGTTTTTTAATAAATTTTAGCACATCACTCTCATCAACTGGAAAAATATCAATGGACTGGGCACCGCATGATGGCTGTCTTGACGCAGAGGCAACATCCAAATAAGGAATACTACTTGCGTAGACAGACCTGAAGTGACCAGCAAATGCTTCTGCCACTCCATGTCCGGTCACCTTTTCGCCTTTCCAACTCATCGAATCGGCATACCCGCCATCCCTTCTTAATGATTTAATATAATCCCAAAACGATTTGGGATTTTCACGAATGCAATCTTCTACCGATTCCATATATGTTCGATAGGCCACTCGAACAGCTTGCCTCACTCTCAAGCGATAAAGGCTAAACATTTCATAGTCGCGTTGACCATGCTCAGCCTTCCAAGCTTTGTGATAGCAATGCTTGATCTGAATGTCCCCAATAATCTCTCGAGAAAACCACCTCGGGTATCGCCTTCCACCACGACATGGCGACTTCCTTGAAAAACATTCATCAAACACATTATATACAGTATTATAAAAGAATTGTACCGCCTCATTTACATCACAAATCCCGAGCAACTCACTCCAATCTACTTCACTCATTAATGAGTAAAGTAGCTCGAAGTTTCCACCTTCAAACTTCCATCCCCTGCACCGATCGGTTTCATGTGAGGGTATGTCAGTTCGCAGCGGGCGAATCGACCGAAACCTGAGCACAAAAACCAAAGTAGGATGATAGTCATCCTCCCGTACAAGAGGGGACATGCATCGGGAAACTGACAAATTGATGTTGCTGAATACCCTATCCAGAAGCCCATTACTAGAGTTAGAAATATCATTGTACTGAGAAAATCCAAAAACAGCGCACATAAATTCCAGGTCACTATTGACCCTTTCACCGTTGCGCGCTGAAGTTAAATTAAAGTCTCCCAACACAATAATACTTCTGTCTCCAATCAAGTTGACACTAGATAGCATATTCTCAGCAAAACATTTATACACCTCCACGTCACTGGCTGGAGGAAAATATACAACACAAACGTAAATAGTGACTCCATCACAGGTTAGTTTCACCCAAAGGTCCTCATTTGGAGTCTCTAAAGCATGGACACGTTCGGCCTTCAACCCCTCCATGCTTCTAACCCCCAAAAGACAGCCTCCACCCTGCCTGTGGCCTGCGCCGGAATCTCGATCCCTCCTAAAGACTAAATACTCACTTCCAAAATATTCGCGATTAAAAACACTGTCATTAAGCCATGTTTCAGTTAACCCTATGACATCATAGTCGTCAGCCAAAACATTTCTCAAAAAATCGACAGCTTTTGTCTTTAAGCCACGTACATTTTGGTAGTAGAACAATAATTGCCTTGGGCAATTATTATTTTCATTGTTAAGTCAGCTGGTTGGCAGCCGTGGTGTTTCAATTTTTGACACCCATTCTTTAATGAATGAGTAACGTGGCCAATTATCGGGCTTTAGAATCAACGTACTCAGTTTAACAGGGATCCCTATCTTAAAAGATGCGTAGTCCCCTTTTGACTTTAGCTTTGCAATTGTAAATTCGGCGTTACAATTTGCAAGTTTTTTTAAATAATTAGACATATCCGCAGCAGACGTCTCTGGGTGAAATGGGTAGAAGTGGTAGTTTTTAACTACATCGCTCCCCTTCACTCCTCCGCCTAAGATGCCACGGACAGCCGCTGGTCGCTTCTTCTTCACTACTGTAGACCATTTTCTGTCTTCAGTAGATTGTTCAACAGTCGAAATGTCTATGACGTCACGCTCTGGATTAGAAGTACTTTCCCGCGTTTTTGGGATCTCGGTCGTAGACTTTTTATTGGTGTTATCCAAAACCTTCTGTGACCTGGTTATTCGGGACGTCATCGTATTAGATAGAGTCGCAGTTGTTGTTGTTGATTTCTGTTTGACACTCGATTCCTTAATTGGCGCATTACCGCTAATTACCAATTTGGATTTTGGCTTGCTCGGTAAAGCGGCGAGCGGTGCATCGCGCGGGGCCAGAGGGGGGCACACCATTTGACAGGTACACGTTTTATTCAACCGTTCTTCTAATTTTTCAACTTTTTTTAGCAATAACTCCACAATCACTAAGACACGATTTGGTGCAGCAGACACGAGATCTTCACCATTGCACTGAACTGCTTTGTTTACAGTCGACATTTCTAAATTTAAATGAATTAAATTCAGTCAATTTTAAGGATAAGAGGAGAGCACACAAAAACAGTCGTCTCACGTCGGCGGTTATTTTACCAATATCTCATGTATAAGTAACTGTAAAACATGGTAAATAATTTATAATATTGTTGTGCTGTACACCAACAAACATGATAACATTTTTTAAACGTGGCATTGAAAACCGAGCAAAATGTATATTAGATATTATTTTATTTTTAGCCCAGATCATAAATTCATATCTGACTTTCGTTATGATAAGTAAAATTAAAAAAATAGTTTTTTAATTTTACTTTACAAAACAGCCTGTGTGTAGCGCGAGTGTGTAAACGCGTGGTGACAAATTTGCCAGTCGCGGCTGGAAAATGTATTCATTGCCAGAGAACATCTGTAATGCGAAATGTATTCAATGAGAGAAGCCCATTCCACATTGTCTGTTACGATACTTGGCTGACTCCAAGCGCAGACTGGCTGGAGTCGAACTGCTTGTGATATTATTATTCGTCATGTTAATGAACTTTTTCGCTTCTCCGGACAATTAGCATACTGGAATTCGGCGGAGTATCTTTTCAATTCTGTGATGCTTCATATGCCATTGTATTTTTTGAATTTTTTTTCAGGTTCAATTCTATATCGAGATTACAACATGATTATTTATGTTATTTTTTTATCGCCTCTTCTGCCTTTTGCAAAGCCTCTTATCAATTTTATACGCCATTTTCCCCATCAAAAACGATTGTAATTATTCTGAAATTTTATATTTTTTGCCATCACAGAAAGACAGCCTTGAATCTTTTATATAGACGAAAAATAGTGCCTAAAATATTTATTTTTATTTTCTTTGATGATGTGAATCGTTTGAGTATCATAAACTATGTTTATTATTTTGTCAATATACACATATCTTTAAGAATTATATTATCAACCAAATGTTAATAATAATAATAAAAATAATATGACCCTGCTGGGTATACAATCTGCTACTTTACATGGGTTTAATTTAATATGAAAAAGTGTTTGATTCCAAAAAGATACTCGTATTCTCAATTATTGATGAATTTATGCATCAATAAATCTTGACAAGCTATATAAGTATTTTCAATAATTCGATAGCAATACAAAAGCATCCATAAACATTCACAAGCCACCGTGCAAATTTTCTATCAGATAAGACGTTCGGCTAGGTATCAATCTCACCCACACTATTTATAGCTTCCCTTCAAGACTTATTCATTAAACATTACTGGAATTCAAATGAATTCCATGATAAAATCTGAGTTATTTGTGATTTGTCCACGATATAGGCCTCTCACAGAAAATCTTCAAAATATAATGTAGGTAGTAAGATGGCAGTCACATTGAATTTATTTTCTGAACGAAAAGAGATCTTCATTATTAGTATAAACAAATGTGAAGAACTATAGTAATTTGGAGTAAATATAGATTGATGTATTTTTGATGCAATTGTTTGCAGACCAAAACTAAGCTATAGAAAACAAGCTACAAAAAAATAACAAGATAAATCACCTTACCTAAAACTCGTATAACTTCAGAGTTGGTAAATATCTTAACAGATTTTTACAACTATTAGTAAATAATCACCTACTACAGCACTTATAAGGTTCACATATTTTCTATATCCAAAAATATATTAGTTGAAAAAACTTCACACAAATCTCTTCAAACGTGCTTGAATTAATTCTATAAATGGTAAGAAAGTTACAGTTTTTTAGGCACTAAATAAAAAAGTTAATTAAAAATATTTAAAATCCTGTCCTTAGAAACTCTCACATGAGACGAGGTGCTGGATGTGGCGATGTTCTGATGCTAAATCATGATAGGATCACTTAAGTACGTACTTTAAACGGTAAAATAAACATTAGCCCATAAAAATCGATTCCAATTCCAGAGACGAAGTAGTTCATATTATTCGGGGCAGTCAGCTATATAAAATTTGCATAAATACATACTGATGTGTAATATTTTTGAGCTTACAAGTGCGTATTCCCTTATTTTGCATAGGTGAAGAAGGTCGTGCGGTTGGAAGCATGAAATCGACGTACTGAAATAACTTATTATTAATACAGGCTCCAAGGCTCACCCACGGGGTTATAATACATCGCTATTCGGAGCAACTAAGCCTCCCAGAACTGCCTACGGGGGATTATGGGTAGCAATCATCACTCAATAGAGATTAATCAAATAATAAATACAAAGCTTTTATCAATATTTTTTAATTTCACAAATACAACATATATGGAAATTAATTGAACTATTTATATTGTTGATAATCTTATATAACTTAACATTTTTCAAAAATAAAATATCTAAAATGTGCAGGGGTTTTTTGCGCTGTTCCAGTAGTAAAGTTATTATTTTGAAGTTTATGACAGATGATCAAAACAATTAATTAATATATACTCTCTGTCATTTGCATTAGACACTGAAAAACAGTTATTAATTAAATTTAATTATACGAAGGTACATTGTGGTGGTTCCTCAAAATAATGAAAAAAAAATTCAAAGTACCTACTAAAAGATTAATTGGATGGTTTTAGAAGATATTTTGGCCAATTGGATGACTTATATAATTATTAATTGTGGAAATAATGCTTTTACAGACTGAAATCGCATTTGGTGCTATTTAGCCTTCTATCGTTCTAAAACCGATTCGCCACACATTGGGTTGACCTCAGAGTCATTTGCCTTCATTTAAAAGTGCTTTAGTAGAGTATTTGCCTTACTGACCTAACTCTTTCTCCAAAACTCCTCTTCTGTGTGCGCGATGTACATAAATAATATTTTGACGCGTTATAAATAAATTTTGACTTCCCTGTCGAACCAAAAAGATGCGTTCTTAACTAATGTTTCTTCCCGCATACGCGTTGTGCAAACACAATATTGTAATTTATACTATTTCAATAAACCAGTTCACTATAAATTGGAAGACTCCAACCTTCGTACTGGATTAGCCAGTTCCTCACCGGCCATGGCAAGTTCGCCGCCAGACTCCACGAGTTTGGCTTGATAGTAGATGGGCCGGGTTGTACCTGCGGGCATGACCACCAAGATGTTGAACACATCCTCTGGAATTTCCCGCTTATGGAACTCAGCGGAGCTGCCAAGGCCCGTCCTCACACGGGCCCAATTGGACATGGAGATCTGACAGCAACCGAGGCCAACTTTGCGGCATTCGAGAAATTTGCAGCGTCGTATGGGAAGCGGGATAGTCCCGACTCCTCTGTAGACTCATCCATTCCAATTCGTGACACTCAGTATGCGGGTACACAGGGCGCTTAACGTCAGCGGACAGCAAAGCCAGTCCAAAAACAAAAAAAAATCTTTTTTAAGTTTCTTTTTTAAGCACTACGGTGCATGGTTGCAGCATCAGTCCCGTGCGGCTCCGTCTCGGGACGGAATGAGCACTTAAGATCACTTCTTTCAGACACGTTTAAAGCGTCATGAAAAGCGGCCATGCATATCCACGACTGTGCATATATGACGGGAGGTGGTGGGAACTTTAACTATGTCATTCTTAATCTAACTTGTCCTCACCAAAAACTCTTTCCCACAAATCGACGTCTTTTCCCATCGGAGATCAGACGAAATGAGTGGTTTGTTAATACCTACGCAAACATTAAAAATGATAATTTAGGCAACTTTTCGTCTTATTTTACTTGAGGTGTGTTCATACAGTTTATAATAATCAACAAGACTTTAGAAGTTTTCATACATTATAGCACAGACTTTCCACCTATATGATAATAAATCCTTAAATAGTAGGTATATACGTAAAGTTCAAAAATATTCAAATATGAAAGATATGTATATAAATTGTAATTTTAGCAACGAAAAACAAAGTATTGGCATATTCGATATAGGGTGGTTGCCAGGTATTGCTCGATAATGTCACCTACATGAACGTGATGTAAATACCAATTGTATGAACATTTTCGATGGAAGAATGGCCTGAATATATTATTATATTTTGTGATAAAATCAAATAAACGAAAAATACGTCATAGTTTATTTATTTAGAAAAAAGACTATTACAGCGATTGGCCAATGCGCCATAATACATAATAAATACAAATTAAAAAAATAACTTAATTACAAATATCAACCAATATAACAAGAAAGTATGTGCTTATGTAGATATTAGAGTAAAATGATAAATACAGTTATACATTTAACCTATTTAACACGTCCATAAACATGTTAATAAAAAATAAATCAACCTTTATGGAGCCATCAAATAAGTTAATCGCACGATACACAGCATCATGAAACATCACATCCTAATTAAAATGATTAATATAAAGTCACACTAATAGAAATATTATCATTTACAAATATAATATGTGCTCTAATGACGTGAAATCATAGATATTAGGTAGCATAAATATTGAACGGAGATCATATCTAGTTTTACTAAACTCTAATTAATACTATAAACGTTCATCTTTACCTGCATGTCATATTATAATCAACACCAATTATTGTTTTTGGTCACGATCAATCGATGCAACTAAATATTTTCTGTTACCTGGATGGTTGGGATAGTTTTCACTTACTAAAACTCATAGATGCTTATGTGGCAAATTACAGAATATCAAACGCATCTTCTGATAGTGTGTAATATGTCGATTATAAAAAAAGATCTTCTCAAAAGAACAAATTAAACATGATAAGAATCATGCAAATTGTAGTATACGCCGATCGATGCATTAGGATGATGGCTTCTGAAACAACCAACGTTCGTTACTCGATGGTATATTATGCTCACACAACGAGTTTAGGGACGTGGCGGGTGATTGTGACAAAAAACATCAAATGTAGAGGCATTCTTTATTTTCACTCATGGCAATATTTAATTCATTACAATATTACAACAGACTGTAGCGTAGTGAAATAATATTAATGTGTTAGTAGAACAAAATCAATCACTAGAACATTCAGGCTTTGAGAAAATCCTATGAATATATTTTGAACTCATAACCTGTACCCCCTTAATGAGAAACCAGTGTCTTACGGATTGAAATACGAGAACCGCCTGTCATATTATCGGCTATAAGATCACTAATAATCAAGGCTTTAAGGCCACCTGGTACAGTTCATTGTTTATTTTATTACTTTGTAGCACACTGAATTTATACTTTGATACTTTATTTATATAAGCGTTTTTTTTGTTTTTTTTAACGGCATGATGTTAAGGTATCACGATTATAATGTGTAATATTTGATTCATGTAAATAAATAAGTTTGAAATGATCTCATACTTGGACTGTAAATTGAACATACTTTTGAATTTTTATAACAAATAAATGGAAAGAAAACTTCATGTGATGATTACCTTTACACTACAGAGTCAATAATGTTATTATGGATATAGGCTGCCTAAAATTACCATACATACAACACATTTATACACCCACAACAAACTGTTAGATTATGCCGCGCTATTCCACGGGCGTGTAGCATTTAACGCGAATATTATATGTGTAAATTCGCCCCGGATAGATGCGGCCCTGTAATTGTGCTCGTGTAAAAGTGTTAGCGCCCGGCCCGAAGTTATCTTCGCAAAGTCGAAACTAGCAATAAAATGAATTTGCATATGAATAGAGGATTATAAGCTATGAGCTTAGCGCGGACCGAATTGGGGCGGCTCGCCAAATAATACTGCCGAGTCCGACTCTGTTCAAGCGAGTGCAGGGAAGAACTCAGTGCAAGCAAACTTTCAATATATATTTTCTTAATATTGTTCTATGATATTAAAAAAATACTACAATATTCACAGTGACATAATACCCATAGAAAAAAGCATATTGATATGATTTTACTTTTAATCTTTCATCGCCAAATCTTAAGAGGTACACTGGTACGACCGCATTATAAATATTCAAGTTTGTTAGCTGACGTGTCAAGACTTTATGACGGATGTGAGCAGTTTGAGGGGCTTCACATGTCTTCGCGAGAGTGCGATATTTGTGGTAAAACGGGACGGGTACGTCGACATGGCCAATCCTTCTCACCCTGCAGCCATGCCACAAAAGCGATGATTCGTTGCAGGATTCAGATGGGAAGAGACACGGTACATGTTGCGAGAAAAAACAACTAGCGTAATCATGTACTTGTCTGGATTCCTTGATTGGACACATTACACATTCTTCAGCATAATATACATACATATAATAGACGATACTTTTATTATACTGTAATGTACAGATTGTAAAGAAAAAAAAACCATTCACACATTAAAGAGTTTATTTACTGAATAAAACATTAAAAATATATAGAAAAATAATTGAAGGAAACACATTAGATTATGTAAACAAAATATATTGTAATAATTTAATTATTCTTAAGTATATAAATTTGGTTAAGACCTAGCGCTAAGTAGAATCATGGAAGTAATATTATTTCTATTGTCAAATTATAAAAAAAATGTTTGATTGATTTTTTAAAATATCCGAGATATAGTAGATATTAAAAATATGTTGAATGAGTCACATATGAATCGATAGCCTAACGGATAAGAATGCTCAGTGTAAATCCGATACGGTTCAGCTTTTTCTAGAAATTTCTAATATGTATATTTTTATATTTGTCAAAATAATGTATTTACAATATATTATTGTACTTAATTATTTATGTAATTTAATATGGATCAAAATTAATTTAATCAGTTGACAATTCTTATTAAGCGGATGAAATCGTTTTTGATTGTTATTAATTATTATGGGTTATGTACCAACTATTGTAAAATTGTGTTTTATTTAATTTAATATAATATACGAGTGTATGGACATTAAAACATGACTGGCATGTCAAGACTTTGCACAAAGTTTCCCTTTATACACGAATCCAATTCAATGTCAATCGAGTATATGAGCCTTTTCTCAGCCATCATTAAAACTTTGGTAGTTTAGTTGAATGACTTACATGCAAAATTGGGCTATGGGGCCCTTTACTTATGTCGTTTCGAGGGTCACATGTAATCTAAGTAACATCTGCTCTAATATCGATTATTTGAAACAATACTTACAAAGGAATTAGAGTCATAACTTCTTACTATCACAGAAATAATACTCTTCCGTATATTCCATATATATATGTATATTATATATATGTACACAGGAAAGGTATTTTGCTTCATACCAGTAAAATGATGTGTTTTGGTATAGGACTAAAAGGGTCTATTGGTACTCCCCAACTAAAATGTAACGAACTGATATAATCAAATGTATAATTATTATCTTTTCTACATATTATGAGATTATGAAAAAGTGTACCGAAGTCATATAAGTAGTACTATAATAATATACCTACATAGATGTTAATTAATGATCACAATAAGTTTTCTCTGACACTATTTTGTGCTTAAGAAAGTACCTTAGGTATATTGTATAGACGAATCATTATTAGCATCAATTGCTATCTGTCAGATGAAGACCAATTTTCCAATTTCTTAATAAAAATAAAAAAAATATATTAATACCGATATTTCTAAATGTAAGAAAACTCCATACGTTTCGAATAGCGAGACGTGACATGGAAAAGTGCATGTTGAGTAGAAAGAATATAAACAAACCTATATATGAGGAAGCAGAGAAAACTACATGATGTGATACTTGTCGCCAAGTAGATGCAATGGCAATGAGCTGGACATGTCTCTCAGCTAGTGGACAACATCTGTACAAATGCAGTAATGTATACTACACAAATAAAGGCCACAGGGAACGCCCTAAAATCTGCTGGATTTACGAACTCATAACGCTCGATAGATGTACATGTCAGCGAAGAACCAAGAAAAGTGGAAATAGCTGGAGGGTGTCTTACTCTAGCAGTGGTTTGAATTTTCCTGATGCCAAAATTTCTAATGATACCAAATCATTACGTATCATGCTATTGTATTAAAGCATTTTTGAACGTACATTTGAAAACTAAAGCTTTACACTTAAAAAGAATATTTATATTATTATAATAGCAGGTAAAGTTATAGTATACATAGTAAAATTAAAAAAAATATTAAATAAACCATTGACGTATGCTAGAACACAATATGATAAGTACCATATAAATCTCAATATCAAAGTTAAAATGTTAGCAGCGACATGAAAAACAAAATTTGATATATTCCTCCTCATTGAAATGTGAATAGAGTTAATTTTTAATTACATACATAGGTACACATAATAACTCGTTGCGCGGATCTGCATGCTTCTCGCGTACGGACATCCTAGAGCTAAGCAAAGTATACTGGAAAGACACTGAGTTAAAATTGTTCGGGATTACCCTATTGTATACCCTGGTCAGGAGCAATACCATTGCCAGGGAGTAATAGTATTAATGTAAAAGAGAGCTGTCTGCCATCTCTTGAAATATGAACTGATCTTAGAGAGACTGATACGTGGGTAGTTCTTTGACCGTCATTCAGTGTTAGGCCCTACTGATGATATCAACGTGCAGATAAAGAACACCTTCTACAATTATCTTTTCCATCCTTCGAAGAGGCCGCATGATCGTAATGAGGGACTATAATTCAATACTAGGAGTGGACCCGGTTCTTGCACCAGTGGTAATTGGAAGAAACAGCCTAAGTGACTTTAACAACAATGGTGAGCAGCTCGTAGAATTCGATACCTTGAACGAGCTCATCATCGGAGGCGTTTCCCCCCACATATAATATATCTCCATGTATACGTTGACGTGTCCTGATGAACAGACTAGGACTCAGATTGACCACTTCCTTTATAGCTTGAATTTGAGCCGATTTAACTAAAACCATATTATGTTATTATTATGTAGTAGATTGCTTTTGTATAAAATATTTATTTTCGAAAAAAATACTTCAAACTTACAGTTTACAGAAAGATTTAAATGAACTGGAAGCTTGAAAAATAAATAGCTGTAATTTTTTGCTAGAAAAATCTACTGTAAATTACGATTTCCCATAAGTCGACGCGGGACATTTTGTATCAGAGGTTGCAGGTCCCACGTCCGCCGTGGTCAAGTGGCTTGGCCTGGCCAGATAATGCATCAGCTCGAGGGGATGCGACTCCCTCCGAGACAGGACAAAATAAATAATAGAGCCTCCGGAATCGACTTGGCCTCCGTACACTACCCGGCGTCGGTAATAACTCGCGAAAATTGCAAAATTGCACGAAGCCTTGGCGGGAAAGCTCTCTATTTAAAAGTTTTTTTTTCTTGTTCAGTTTGCCACCTTAGTGACGTTCCAATCACATGTTGAGCTCACGTTAGGAAATTTCCGATGATTCTAAAAGAGGTATATTTTTAATAAGCTAACAACTCATAAATACACCTCTATCTCATAGTGTGGGTGAACACAATATTTACTATAGTCAACATAATGCATACCTACTTACTATTTATTTTTTCAAATATACGCAGACATCCTGACAAATAGGTAAACATGAGTGCTCAACACATTCGATCTTACAAACGTTAAGTGTCAATTTACTCAAAAATTCTTTCCATGGGAAATCGATTACGATTCCTATTCCTTGGACGATTTGTCTGTTTTTGATAAAATAACTTTGTATGTAATATTATTTTAATTGCCAAACTTATTAACCTAATAAATTGTTCATGTGGAATTTGATAGTTTTATTAAATCTACTGAATCTGTCAAGTTTGATGTAAGACTCTAGTACAGCAAGGTCTATTAATAGTCGATCTAAAAAAACAGTGTTCGAATTACCGTCTTACCTTCTAATACCGTCAAAAGGTATCATCCCCTAAGGGTCTAATAACATAGAACTCTAAAGATGCCGAAATCATTATCGAGCTGACTCGTAAAAATATGCGCAGGGTTGACTACGAGACATAGAAATATCTAGCACCTAAGAAATTCTATAGTTATCCTTTAACAACTTGTAAAATCATCGAAATTTGGTGGAATCATTGAGCCATTAATGAATATAGTTTTTTTTTCACACATTAATTTTAGAAGAATACCTTATTAGATTAGGTAATGATTAATTATAAAAGCAACCTGTAATTCTAATACCAATATCGTATTATTTGTATATAACTTATAGCCAGTATTTTAGCATGTCAACATGAAACCATAAAGTAATAATTATTCTCATTTTTTAATTATCTGCATTCAACAATTTGTCTTACAGGATTAAAATTTCTAATTGTTAACTGTTGTAGTTTAAGCATACTATGTTAAAGCCATGCGATATATTTAGTACTATTTAGTTAATAACAAGATTTTATAAAAAAATGCAACATGTAGTATTGAGATTTTGTTGTCAAGTCTGTCATACAAAATTTCCTTCAGAATGGCACTGTTTTCATATTATAAATATTATTATTTATTATCCCAGCCGGTCGCAAAATATTGTGAGTTTTGCTCTTGGAAGAAGTATTTTATTACTTACCAATTGAATTAGTATTATATGAATACCTTTTTCGAATATTTTTTTGATTACTCAAAAATATTAAGATAAAATGTTTTAGTATCGCTGTGCCTAGATTTTCGTAGCATTCTATTTTGGCCATCAAGTGCTAAAGTAGTTTTCCGAAACACATATTGCAAAAGAAATTGGATCATTATTCCCGGAGAGACACTTTTAATTTTTGAACTGTTTTTTCTTTTTCCTAAAGTTGTCGAAGACGGTCGCAAAGAAATTGGGATCAACTCTGCAGGTTGTAAATAAAATAACCCCACTCATATTATTGTGATACTACATATGAGTTAGAGCTGTAAAATAAAAATAATAATTTTAAACGCTTTTTTAAAAGAGTTATTTTGGAAATATTATAACCAGATTATGTCACTCCGTTAATAAAATTACATTCTTTCATATTTATACTTTTGACCGAAGGTACTTGATAGAATTTGAATTTAAATTGTGATGAATTTAAGTTTTATACTATTCCATTTGAGTCGTTTTTTGCGACCCGGTGTTCGCCTTTCGGCATATTCAGGTACTATGTGCAATCAATAAAAGGTAAATACACACTGACAATGAATACAATTAATTCTTACTTATATAATAAATTAATACTATAAAGTAGGTTACAACTTTATAATCTACCTATTAAGTTAAGGATCACAATAGAAAATCTATGAAACAAATCATAAACAGTTGAAGTGTTTGTAAAAAACCACTATAAACATAATATATATTATTATTATAACACAATATTGGTTATGTTTACAACACGTACTGTTTACTTGGTTGTATTGAACGATTAACTAAATGACACTATGCGCATGCGCATCTACCTTCGAGACCGAAATGAATATAATCATAATAATAAATTGTGTTGCATCTGCGCGCCCAACTTTGTCACACTCCAAAAATACACTCTGATCTGTTTTCCGAAATGCGCCATAGAAGTATAACTTCAAAAATCTAAGAAAAATAAGACATACAGGCGGGAATCGAACCAACATCCATCGGGTTCGTGCCAGTGTATTTTTTGTGGAAAGTTAGAATCGCTGGCAAAGAATTATGAGGGAAGAATTGTGTGCGAAAATTGCTAGACGTATACAATATCAGATTCCGTATTATGAAAAATGATTTTTTATCGTTTTGTAATATTGTTATAAAAATACTATGGATATGATTTAAAAAGAAATTGTTTCTTTCAGTAGACGATATACATACTAAAACCAACTTACAGATGGCCGTTTTTAAATAGGATTATAAAAATGAAGTAAAAAAAACATTGAAACGTAAAAAGAGTAGGCTTTTGTAAAGCTGTAACAGTTTTCTTTTATTTTATTGCATCCAATCATTCCAAATCGTACGGAAAAGTTTTCCCTTTTGAAAAGTTTTCCCGTATGTGTGTATTTATATATATCTTCTAGTAAAAAGCTTTGAAAACAGCGAAAATATCTTGAAAATATATCTTTCGTTCACCTTAAAGGAATAGTTCTGTGCTTTGAATTGAAAACAATTGCGAGATAATGCTGGTGCACATAGGCATAACATATATAAAACTTAGGGAGATAGATAGATAATATGTGTTGATAAGAGTAAGAGTGTATACTGTATATCTCCTATACGCATTTATACAGTTTAATAATAAATATTTATATAATATATAAATAAGATAATAATAATATATATAAATAAGAAACATTACAAAAGATGCTAACCAGCTGCTAAAAATCAGGAACTGGAAAAGACGTGCGGAGGACCGTTCCGCCTGGAGGATGGCGGTGGAGGAGGCCAGGGCTCGACTTGAGCTGTAGCGCCATCGAAGAAGAAGAAAAATTAAGAAATATAAAATAATAATTGATGGGGTGAGAATTGAACGACAAACATAATATATAAGTAAAAAAAAATTAAGAGCATATTTCACACCACGACGTACAGTTTGAAAATATACACGTTATTGTTCGTTAAATTGTACATCAAAAATGGTACATAATGTCATATTATATTGAATGGTCGTAAAAATGAATTTGTCCAAATTATTAACACATGACACAAAGCAATGCGACCGGATGACACATCTTCGTCCAGCATTTCGCCGAGCGGTAATTTATATGCATTTTAAAACATCCATATCTTGAGCTGAGAATTCATTCGGAGAAAAAAAACTATTATATAGTACTGATAATATGATGAGCGAGTTAATTATATTTATTACTAACTAAGTAGTTAAATAAATGTGTTTCAATAATGAATAATAATATTATGAATATTGAAATGATACGCAGTCATACAACAGCCTACAGTGATCAATCTAACAATAAAACTGGAAAACTCAGTTGAGGTTCTAATTCCATGCATATTTGGATTGAATAAAATCGCAGGGTTTCGACGATGTATCCTAGTGTTTCTTTAAAATAACTTAAATTATGGATATCTTTACCTAATGGTTGCATTTTGACCGCTTAAAAATACTATATAACGTAAAAAAATAGAAAATTATATTTTAATTCTGAGCGTCTAGTGCGAGCACTTTGGGCGAGCACTAGCGAAATGGTCTATGGTCTCGAACATTTGTAGGCGAATGCGTTCGCTCGCCCACAAACCAAACGCACGGCACGTAGCTTCATTTAGCAATGAAACGGGTGGCGTCTAGATGTATCTATAGTCTATGGTTTCGACTGTTTTGAGATACTTTTTCACATAAAAAACATCTGATAAATTAAACAAATTTTAATCTTTTGAAATATGGTTTTATTTCTGTGAATGAATGGTAAATACTTTTTTCAATTTTTAGTTTAATTATCAAATATATATAATGTTCATAGGGTTTTAACGATATACCTAATATAATATTAATATGAATTGTAAATACCTATGACCGTAATATTTTCTCCTTTGCACACAGTTAAAATACATCTGCTAATGTGGTGGCACAGGTTTTTTTTTTAAATTTTGCTTTCGTTTCATCTCTAGTCTTACGCTGGAAAAAGAAATCATTATTATATGTATTACTGGCAAAAAAGAATTAATATCAGCAATATTTTTTCAGTTATTTCCTCATATACTTAATTGAAAATAAATAGGTCAGTAAAAGTATTCAGCTAAGGAAAGTTAATATACATCGGTGTAAGTAAAGATTATAATTATATTACTTTTAAAATGTTGATCGAATTGCTTGAGATTTTTTTTTGATTCGCGGTTTTACAGATAGTCTTAATGGCAGCTGTCTAAAAATGTCGCTCATTAAAAAAAGGTAAAAATCAAAGCTAAGCGTGACGCGACATCTGAAAAGGGAACCCCAACATAGTCGAAGAATAGGACAAGCGCGACATCTTTCATTTCCCGAACGAACTTTCCAAAGCGTGTCCAAGGGGGGTAAAAAAGAATTGGCATCATTAAAACTGATTCTATCCCCGTCAACATTTTTTATAAGAAATATAATGGTATGATGCCTAAAATATATCTTAAGTACTATTGAAAAATAATTTTATGAAGTCCATTATCCCTGATACGCAAATTAAATAATATGAAATTAATCACATTCAAATGCAGTGGTTCCCAATTATTTTGAAATTGTAACCCAATTTCTGGGACACCAAAGTTTTTATCGTAGGGAAAAGTTTTAATATTCATTATAATAATACACTTGTCATTATACTCAAATAAGAATGAATTAATTTCTCTAAGTACCTATTTATTTTATTTTATTCAAATTATTATAAATGGGATCACGAATATTTCTTCAAAACGACATGATACAATTATTGATTACTATGATAAAAAGACTTTTCTACGGGTTACAGATATGGTTGTGATGAAAATTTCTCTTAAACTAACATTAAGCTCTATAAAACCATCATCATACCATAGGTTGGAATGCTCGGCTTTATTAAAAATATGGGACGGAACTGGGTATCTTTGATTTAGAAATATTAAGCAGCCTTTTTGTAGCCAGATGTGGTAAAGATGGTAGGTGAAGAGAAAGTTACAACTAAGAACTAAACGTCTTGTACAATGATTTTCCATTCGTCACAAAAAATGAATATGCACGTACGTGAAAGTAGGGCTAGCAATATTTCAAAGCTGAAAAACATCTAACAACCCAAGTAGGGATTCCAATCCCGGGATCCCAAGATTCCGAGCTATTTTCGATACCTATGAATCCCGGGATTGGTAAGCGTAGTCCCGAAACTTTCGAGATTGATTTTTTATCAATTTTTATGAAAAATAAAAGAAAAACGAAAATATAACAGACAAAATACTTTTAATAACAAATAACCACATTGGAAATAAACTGAGTTTGAATGAAGTTTGATTTATTACCCATGTGTAAGTTGCCAATTCATTTTTTTTTCACATAAATTAATAAAAATGAGAAAGATTGGAAAAAAACAATGCTTTGCACTTTTAACAAAGTAATTCCACCATGATCTCATAAGTTTTACGGCAGTTTCAAATTTTGGCTGACTAATCAGAGTTATGAAGCGGAAAGGCTGTGGATTTGCTTTACTATTTTAAATCTTGCTAAGCCATTCATTAAGTCTTTACTATCAGAAACAGCAATCTCATATACTTAATATATGCAAACACTAAACACAATATTGATTTTACGATATTTTATAAATGAAAATAGTTTGGATTTGTACATAGTTTAACATAAATTAAAAATTCCACATAATATGTACGATGCAGGAAACATCCGTAAAGTGAATTTAAGAAATAGAATAAATAAATCAAGAAATATTTAGTTAGAGTAGGACGTTTCAGCCATTTACACCTAAGCAGTCTTCTTTTTGTAGAAAGTAAACCATTGCGCACTACCAGAAAATGCTATTCTGGAGATTACTTCGGGCATATTATTCAGAATAATGTTTTAATTACATAATTAAATCTTTAATTTTTTTCAACACAATATGTTATTTTTTATTTTAATTGAAATTGTATTTTATTTGTTATCTTTCCACAAATAAATAAACTGTTTTCCTTTCACATTATTATTTATATTACAATAAGTATTATTTACTCCACTAAACCTATGTATTTCTATAAATTATTAATATAAATTAATTATACTAGATTTTTTGACCGATTTTATCAATGTTATTTGTATATATATATATATATATGTTGACGATCAGTTACGAACGAGCCAAGTTAATGAGATAAACTGCAATTTGGTCGCTTACTTTCGATTTAAGACTGCATTAAATATAAAAGGGAAAAGACTTATTCTACAAGCCCTTCTAATATTTATTTACAAAGAAAAATAGTACAAAATATAGATAGATAAAAGAAGTGTTATCATAATATGGTAGTGTTAATGTTACCAAATGGTAAAATAAACCGTACTCTTAAGAATTTTTGTCTCCAATAGAAATACATTTATTTTATCTGATGGATCAATAGGTGACATAAAAAATATTATTAGATAGGAATACATACCTAATTCTTCAATTTATTTCAGAGGTCTGAATAAATGGAATGGAACCAATTTTTACCTCTCAGAGCGCTCAATGGGAGGTGGTTGAATAATCACCCATTTCACGGCTGTTCTCCATCCGATTCTGAGGCATCTCTCTTTTTAAGTCCCCCGATAATGGAAATTATTGGTTAAAAGCCTATCTGATTCATCGAATGTCAAACTTGACGTACTACCCGCCCGCCGCGCCATCTTGCGGAAAAAAACGCACCTATCAGGAAATTGATGATCCGAGGCTGTACTGAGAAA
The DNA here is from genome assembly GCF_057557595.1 of Rhyacophila brunnea. Classification (NCBI taxonomy): domain Eukaryota; kingdom Metazoa; phylum Arthropoda; class Insecta; order Trichoptera; family Rhyacophilidae; genus Rhyacophila; species Rhyacophila brunnea. The sequence goes on from NW_028233350.1 coordinate 24,844,084, forward strand.
ACAGGATACTATATAAATACATTAAAGTGAATCCAAGAATTTTTGTGTTATTTTGTTACATCTCAGATTAAGGGATATAATATATTATAGTGTATAATTATAGTGTATAATATATTAATAATATATTTATTAATTGAATAGTAAAACGGTTTTTTATATTCATAGTTTCTGTAGAGAATTAATTAATGTACTCGCAGTTAAGAAATAAGTTTGTCCCTGAATTATAGGTTCTACCATATAATCATATATTAATCATATATTAATCATATATATTGGTCAACTTTTCGCTGTCAAACAATGTTTATATTGTACATTAATTTTAATGATAACCTCCCAACAATGTTGAAGAAAAAAAGTTGCTTTGTCTAATGAATACATTAGCTGCCAGTTTTCCTACCGAAAATGTATTTATTGGAAATCTCACGTATTTTTAATCTGAAATTTATTTTCCAGGGCTGCACTATGATAACAATACCTCACATTGGTGTTTTATAGATTAAATAATTATTCAGAATAGTTTTTGAAAATGACATGTTAAATGATATATCTACTAATAATTTATCTATGGCTACCAATTAAGCAACACTAAAACATTTTGAATTCCTCATTAAAATGTTGTAATACAATAAATTTATAAGAGTTTCTGTACGTATAGTCCAAATTCTTTCATACCAAATTATTTTGAATTATATTAGTTTCTCAATCAACCTTCTGTATAAATACTTCAGAATAAAAGAAAAAGGAAGACCTACCCATATAATTATATATCTTTAGTTTTTTTGTCGAATTATAGATTGTATGTATTATTTATATAATATTTATGTATACACTAAAGTTGTAATACAAGAGTTCCTTACGTCTTTTTGGTGATGTGAGACCTCTTGGTGAGAATCTGCCATCTTGGGAGTCTACAAAATTTCCTTGTCAACATTTCCGTCATTTTAATCAGCATTTATACATTTCTTATTATTAAATGCGACATTAAAATATACTGATGAATTACAAATTCTGCATTACCCAGCATTATTGGTAAACAATTTCTTAAAATAAACATCCATTTATACAGACATAGTATTATCTCAGATAGGTGTAGTTATTCATCTGCTAGAGTATTTATTTTTGGTCACAAAAGTAGTTTACAAAAGTTTAAAGTCTGGCGAAAACATCACATATTATCTTTCAGTGTATGTTTGAGCCAAGAGTAGGGAATCCAATCCCGAGCCAAAATTCTGATCCCGGGATTTCGGGATTACAATTTGACAATCCCGGGATCCCAGGACTGGTCCCGGGATTGGCATTTTTTCCATTGTTAATACAAAAATGTTATATTTACACATAACATTGATAAAATCCGTCAAAAATAAATCTAGTATAATTTATAATATATAATACATTTATTGTTAATATTGTATATCTACGTTCAATCTTGCAAATACTTAAGTTTAATGGAATAAATAATATTAAATATATATGTATAAATAATAATGTGAATTTAATACGAGATTTCTGTTTCTGATAGTAAAGACTTAATGAATGGATTAGTGAAATTTTAGTAAAGCAAATAATCATGGCGTACCTACTTATGGCCTTTCGGCTTCATAAATCTAATTAGCCAGCCAAATATGAAATTGCCGTAAAACGTATGAGATCATGGTGGAATTACTTTGTTAAAAGTGCGAAGCATTGTTTTTTTCCAATCTTTCTCATTTTTAATAATGTATGTGAAAAAATAAAATGAATCGGCAACTTACACATGGGTATAAATCAAACTTCATTCAAACTCTGTTTATTTCTAATGTAGTTATTTTTTATTAAAAGTATTTTTTCTGTTATATTTTCGCTTTTATTTTATGTTCCATAAAAATTGAAAAAAAAATCAATCCCGAAATCCCGGGATTATGTTTATCAATCCCGGGATTCATAGGTATCGAAAATAGCTCGGGATCCCGGGATTGGAATCCCTAGCCAAGAGTATGGACCTAATAGGTTAAAAAAATGCTAACATCCATTTCTCATAAAAAAAAAAAAAAAAACTGTTAATACCACCTCCACTCTGTGTAGGGCATAGGCCAATATGTATATTCAATTATATGATCTTCTTAGGATTGAACATGTTAAAAATTGATACCTTCTACCCTATTCCAATGTGAACGAGAATAATAATATTTTATCGACAATACATATTATATTACTTCAGATACGACGATATGAAGATTTTTTGTCAGCACTTATGTATATATCGTAAATGTAATGATAAACAAATATTTATCGAACATTTAATCATCAAATAATGAGGTAATAATGCAACAAAAAATAAGTGATCTGATGAGGTTAATAATTGTTGTTCAACAAATACATACGATATTAAGCCGATTGCAGATGTTAATTTATCCTCATCATCTGCCTTGATCGTTCCACTACTGGATGAAGGCCTCCCCTAGATCCCTGCATAAAGAGAGCAATATTATAATAGGCAATAACTGAAACTGAATGTGGATACAAAACTAGTATCTTGAAACGTATTCTGTGATACAAAACATTTCGTGGTATTCTCAAACGGGGGGATAAGATTCACTTGTCGATCTGGCAGAGCATTCCGCCTTCTCGCGTGCGAATTGATTGCCTTATCGCAGAAAGTTACTGTGGTCGCGTTGCGCATTCCATCAACCTAAATCCGGGATTACCTTGATTTACTGAATTCCGCGTGATTCGTGTGTCTGATATAATGAGACTGGAAGCCAATCAGCCTCTATTTTTTGTATGGGCGGTTTTCTTTGGTGCTTTGTTAGCGTGTTTCTATCGGCGCACTGATGTTGACATTTGAATAGAAATACAAAGATGTATTGTACACATTTTACCACATATATAATATATTACGTTGTAATTATTACATGATTTACTATAGAGTAAAGCATAATATGAAAACTATAAACCAACATTGAAATTCAGTTTCTGTACAGATGATTACAGTACTGTACAGAGTTATTAATTTTACTTGATCTAGGTAACTTAAACTTAAACTTAAATTTAGCAATCTCAGTATATAATCCGCTAATCAAGTAAATTAAAGTATTAATAACACATTACCTAATTCTAATACATTATATACTTAAAATAATTATAGTTATATTATAATGTGTGGGGTTAGTATTGGTGGTTGATTTGTAAAATACGTGAAAACACTTTTGATATTAAATTTATTTAAGTGGATTATATTAAATGTTAATTCGGACTTGTTGGTGACTGTGTAATATGCGTGTACTTATTAATTACCAAGGCCCGAAAAGAACTCGTTGAATCATGGTTGCTACAGAACCCCTCTCGTAGTGAAATGCTTAGTGAAATTAATAAGGGCAGCTATATTTTACATAATATTATGTATATAAGTATAAATAAGAAAGTTTATCCGTATGAATTGTGGAACCAATTTGAGACGACACTGATATTTTATTTGTGTGTTAAAAAAATAATAACAATAGTGTTCCTTATTAGGACATACAAACATAATATGTTTATTTTTATCGTGTGTGTGTATTTATTTTGTATATAATTTATATTACACCTACATACGAATTTTCGATGAGCCTTTGATGAGAGCCTTTGATAAAATACAAACGAAAGAACCACTATCTATTCGATTTCTAAGGAGTGAGATCATTACCGTTTGCAGGACAAGCGCCCCAAATGATGTCTGCAATTGACACATTTCATCGCTTGGTATGGATATACTTATATATAATATAATATATTTATATATATATATATTATAATGGTTATATCAGTGTGAGTTTTCCTTCCGCTTATTTGCATTTTTTCCCTTAAATGTAAATAAAAACGTTTCTCTTTCGGAGTTTCCGTATAAATTGGAGCACCTTACTAACTTCAAAAAGAAATTCGAATGGATATTTATATTTGGAAACCACTCCGCATAAATCTTTTTTGAAATCTTGTCTTTTTTGTCACTTCTGCGAAGAAAATTATAATAAAGGTAATATAGTAGCTAAAGGTTTTGAATCTTAATTTAAATTTATGATTTCGAATAAGATTTGAACACGACAGTACTTACTGAAAATTTAAAATATCTGACTTTCATACTAATACATTATAAATATTATCATCACATGATACTATCACCTTAAACAAGTTTCAACATAATGCTGAAAACACATCGCACACATTACAATACACACACGTTATACACAAATCGCAGACAGTTGCAGTATAGAATGTCTACATCTCTGGTCATGGCCCCGACAAGGGGGGGGGGGCTGCCAGGGCTTTCGAGTCGAGTCGACCAGGTAAGTGAGATAAACACATATCACAAATTTGCTTTAATAGTAAAAAGTCGCCTGCGGCGCTATTTCCCTTCCAATAATATTATCAGGTATTTAAAATTATGTGGTAGTACGATACAAATTTTAATTGTGTATTTATACTCGATAATTCCATAATTAAATGGATGTATATATACAAAAAACACTAAATTAATATACACATTAATTTTACCGCGTACACCATTAGGAAAATGCTACTGTAGAGCGTCACCCTGCCTTTATCCTTAGCGATGAGTAGGGGGACCCGCCAAAGATCCTAGCCCGGGGCCTGCTTCAGGATGTGGGGGCCATGTATCTGGTACGATTTGGATACGGGAATATTAGGAGGGACATGCGGAGCTCTCACAACCACAGAAAATACGGCGCAGTCCCCATGTTTGAACCGTCCCTGCGGGTCTGTTCTATACAAAAGCCTGCTATCGGTGCACTACGGCAGCTAAATAGGGTAGGAAATTATTGAATTATGAACACTTATTGTAACAATTACAATAAGTTAGCCGTCTGAACTGTCAAAACTGTCTATCTCGGTCGAAAATTTATCACAGCCATGAGAGGTACTGTTAACACATAGTACTTATTATAACAGTTATAACTAAATTATTTTAATTGTTACAATAAGTGTTAATAATTCGATAATTCCTTACCCTATTTAGCTGCCGTAGCAGATTGAAAGCAGCCTTGTGTATAGAATACACGCGCTGAAATTTATACCTAGACTACGAATTTTTGTGATTTGTTGGAACATTTGGCTGTTGTAATGTGCGCAAGTCTAAACGTGTTTAAACATAATATGACATTTCAATGGGCTGGATTTATCATTCGGGAAGTGTATTACTTAGGGATAAAATCAGTCACACAGTGGTACCCAATTGGTAACAAATTACTACATGACTAATCTAAAATCTACTTGACTGACAATCTCATAAATACGTATATGAAAGTGAAAAACTAGGAATAGAGAAAAGCAAATGGGGAGGATTTTATCTAGCAGTAAATTTACCCCTATCGTTAATGTTACTAATATAATATTCTCCTACCAGCGATCACCCATAATATGCTCCGTTTATATTACGAAAAAAGGATAGTTCACTATCGTGTATAACATCGATATCTATAAAAACGTTACATAAATAAGTATAGCGAAATAAAAATAATAGTATTACGTAGATAAAGAAGATTCTTGACGATAAATGTAAGAATTACATCGATTCGACGAGGAGCGTCGGCGAGACGTGTGGAAGAAAATATGGCTCGATAACTGCATTCCGGCAGTCATTTTATGCATATATATATGAGGTTTCAATCGATCTGAGCATATACGTTTTACACGACGAATAAGTATATAATATTGATCTGTATTATTAATAATTATTCATTTTCAATGTGCGTGCTTCTTAATCCATGCCATACTATATATTATTGCAAGTGCTTTACCCTTGAAAAGTTTATTTTGAGATATCGAGAATCAAAATTAAAATCTACTAAGTCGATAAGTACCGAAAATTTGTTCTACAAACCGTATAACTTTCATTAATGTTGTCCGGTAGTTTTTGACTTATGAACAAACAACGGACATAAGCTGTAATATTATTATTGATAATTAAAGATAAAGAATATTATTTACATTGTGGATTAATTGGAATAATTAACAAGTATAACTATCTAGAATCTATAAAAATAGTTCCGCTTTTGTTCAAAATATAATAAAAAAATCCACATAGTTTATCCACATTTTTAGTCACCTAGAATTATTAATGTAGATATAAAGAGATTTTTCTTTATAGTTAACTTGTAGTTTAAAACTTTTAGGCTTGTATGTCGTACGAGAATCTGTAAAGTAACACTATCTATTCCTTTGGGAATGACTGCATATTATTCGTCTCTTTTTCATCATAAAATTACGCAGGCAGGCCAATTTTTTCCACACAGAGAATGTACCTCTCTTGACGCTTTCGAATATCTATTCACCTATCTCATGAATGGATATACGCCTATTCGTATTTCCAATCCGATGAAGAGGTGTAATAACAGTATTTGAAGACACACGAATGTATTTTATGAACACTGGCGCTCTTACTGTAGCAATAAGAACGATACAGTAAATGAAATTTCATCTTTATTTAATTTATCACAGTAATTTTTTTCAATTTATTAACTGTGACTGATTTTCCGGTATCGGTTCATATTTCTAATGGTTTTATTGTTTCTCTTCCATATTCTTATTTTATTCTTAACCGTTGGACATGAGGTTATGGCTACTTGCAAGAAACTATTCATCTATTTATAAATTTCCTAAATCTCTCTCTGTGAGAATATGTGTTTTATCAAGATTCCTCTATAAAGTAAGTAAAAATAATATAGTACAAAATATCACAATTTAAACAAATAAAATAAAAAGATTGATAAAAAACCATAAAATGCGATGTATGTTCAATAAATCCACGACGTCGGTTAGCAATCGAAGTAATAGGTACCTATTTTGATTTAAGAAACAAAAATCGATTGCCAAAGCAGCTTGATTTCGGAAGAGCGCTGATGAGTAGGTATTAAAATTGACCCATAGTTAAAATTTGTCGCAATTAGCATGTCACTGCGTAGTATAGTGGTAATGCACGGATGGAGCGTAACCCCGGGAGATGCAGAATTCGATTCCCCACTTACTTTTTTCAAAGAAGATTTTTTCCATTGGTTATAATATTATATTCTCTCAGAAAGTGTTTTTCAAAATTATGTATGTTCATTACAGGTTTACAATCTAAAAAATCTGACATGATAATAATACAGTCTGGTAACAAACTATTTAAATAAGTTATTTATTCTTTCAAATATATTATTAAACTTTATGACTTAAATACACATAAAATGATTCATACTGGTAAAAACCCGGACATATAATATATTCGTACTATTTTACCCTTTGTGTATCCTCCTTGAGCCTATAACGTCTCCTAAGAGGTAAATTGCCCCAAACTTATGTATCACTGATTTAAATAACGTTCCACAACAATTTTATTGTATATATGCGGAAAAAATCAATAACTATTTAACGAAATATATAAAATTAATTTATGGACTATGGAATATGTCGATATACTCAGTTAAAGTAAAAATAATGATTTATTATCTCAAGCTTTGTATATGAAGTTTACGGATAATCTATAAAAATGTATTTCAAATTAAGTTAGTAAGTTAGTAGTAAGTTAAATTCAAAATTAGTAATAAGCACAGTATTATTAATATGAAAAACGATCCAAGAACCGACGTGACGTCGATTCGCCTTCTTGAGTTGAAATTTTCTGACTACATGTTTTCCTGGAAGGTCTGATTAATTTGGTTCATAGTTTCGAGTAATTTCTCTTTTTTTTCTAACATAAATATTTCCAAAAAATATTATCCAACATTTGTACTGAATTGTTTAACACATTCATAGTTGTTTATTATCATATTCAAAATGGCATTTGCTACTAATACAATACGCCGAAGAACGAATGAGAAATAATACAAGGTGACAACTGTCATAATATGATATAATATATAAAGTTTTTTCCAGTTAGTGAATATTATGAAAGAAAATAGGTTAGGTATGTAGAATAAAAATATGGGAAAAAATTTGCGTATAATAAATAAATGCAACCATAAAACACGAAAATTATCTGACACCAGACCATTAAATTAATGTTGCCGTTTTAAAGAAATTTTAATTAGATTTTATTTTTAACATTTTTTTTATCTCTAACCATATGTGTTTAGATTTGTGGTTTTGTATTCATACAATTTTGTGTATTGTTATGAGCCAATAAAAAACATGTTTCTATTATTATCAATTCGATAAGAACCTTGTCGGCATGTCACTGGGCATGAACTTGAAGAATCCACTTTGAAACTTAAAAGGACCCAAACAGAAAACAGTCTAAGGAAATAACGACATAAAGCACTCAAGTGCGAAGATAAAAGTGGGCCGTAGTACAAAGGACAAGGCAGGCAGGCGTTTGAGACGGAGCCTCCTAGCCCCATCTATCTGTGGATTATGGAGTGAAATATAGTCGAGTCTTATGATTAGATTTGTGCTCGGGCCACAGGGCAGTCGAGATTCAATGACCCCTGAAAACTGGATTCGCGTATCTAATGGATACTGCTGCTGATCTTTATGCCGGGAGTTTTGAACCCCGGTTTGATCCCTTCGCCGGATGCCTATCGATAGACTGCCCTCAAATTATTAAACTTTGATAATAATGTTATGTAGCTACTACTGTTTCACGGTGTCTTACAGTTGTGTAGGGAGTTGTAAATTTATATTGGGTAGGTGCCACAACCCTTAATCAAAATAGTGTGAACGACAATATTGCGTCAATCAAAATATATATAATAATTATTATGTATATATTATATTCATTAAGATTTGATAACTGCAGTATCTGGAAATACTAGAAAGCAGTTTTATGGCATTACAGTTATTAAGGTGAATACATCACCTACCAGAAGCACCTACTGGTAAAATACGAAGCTTGCAATTTGATGTAAATTATCATTTTTTTTTCTCAAATTGCAATCTTCGTATTTTTACGCTATGTGCCTCTCGTAGGTCGAGTATTCTACATATAAAATAAAAATAAATTTAAACTTAACTTGTTTAATATAAAACTAACATAATTCAAGAAAACTTCACGGTACCATCAAATAGGTTAGTCGCACGATATACACTATATACAGCATCATGAAACATCACTTTCGTTCTGCGATGGCATATCATGAAGACTGTAGTGCTATGTCCGATATTGGTGGAAATATGGAAATATGTTTATGGGGTGCACAAAATTGTGCTTTGGTTAATTGATTTTCAAATGCAAAAAACATGTTAATTACAAAATTAATTAAAAGGGCCTTTAATTAAAGAAGAAAAAGAAATGCTTTCAAATAACAATCACTTTTTTTGGGTGGAGATGTATTGCATTGATACTATTGATTGATAGTGTATATCCAGAAAAAAACATGTCGAAAAATTCTTTTCATTATCATTATCATATAAAGAAAGCCACACTCAAGATATAAATCACGTAGTTTGGCAATGTCCTCGATGAGTCCTTGAAATTTTCAGAAGTCAAAATTATCAATTACTAATTTATATTGAAATGTTTATAGCTCAGTCAAACATCAAAACTTTTTGTATATCCAAATGTTTCTGAGAGAATGTAACCTGAAAAAATTAAATATAATAACACATGGTTGAAGCTAACCTATTGTAATAATATAATAATATTATGTACCTACCCATAATGATTTATATGTATTTTTTTTTTACATATTTATAATCATTAATCTTGTACCTATACATCGAATGTGACACCAGTGTATAAATATATAGCTAAATAAACCTCAGCCGACACTTCGTAGCTTTAAAATAATAAGAAATATGTTTCATTAGGAAAGGATCCACATGTCTAAAAACGAAAAAATCTATTTCGGTCCAACTTTATTTTGTGGATGGACTTGTGAGAACTCCATGGTAATATTATTAATAATAATTCAATACTACGTCTGACTACCTATAGGCATAGTAATTGGGTATAATTTAAAAGAGAAATTGTTAGCCACAGTGGACACTACCATCTGTCTATCGCGGGCGCTTGAATAGGCATAGTTAGTAAAGTAACTATTTTCGCTCCTAAATAAAGCGTGTAGGCCTGTATTTAATAAGATTATTTAATGATTAATTATTTATATAAAAAAACTTGGTCATATATTTAATGACATACGAAAAGTATCTCCATTCTTGTTAATTATTAGATTGGCATATATAATTTGGTACCCTAATCCCATCATCATTTTTTGTTCGACCGTTACTAAAAAAAATGTCTATTTAGACAAAAAGTTTTATTTACACAAATATAAATTAATTACGTTACCAAATGGCTAGAATGTATTCTAAAATCTTTGTCATACTTTTCAAAATACAGAAAGGAATCACTACAATATGCACGTATAATTTAATTAATAATTTATTTTTCATTGCGTAATACTAATGACAGAAAAGTTATTTTAATTTGTTTTGTTCACTGAAAATGAGTTCAAAATAATATTTGTAGAATTAGAACTGCGCAGAAGATCTTTGCGCAATTTTTAGAAAATGTAAAATCAAATAATATCAGATATCCCCACGTACAGGAACGAAAGATATTTAATCTTTCAAAATGCAAAATTAATATAAAATGATCAAATTTAATATAACACACTTGGTAAGAAGAGATACCAGCAGCCAGGAGAGAATATTGATCTCTGATGGCGTCTAAGGCCTTGATAAGATAGCACGATTTGTCTCGCGCGTAAATACTGGCGCGCATTCCAAGACCATGTGACTTCATTGAACCATCCACACGTAATCGCCGCGTGTCACTTCTCGCACTCGGTCGAGGTACAGCTGACCTCATTGAGCTGTCCATATGCACAAGCGGCGTATCGCGGCGGGCCACGCGTCATCTGGACAAGCTCTAAGGAAGAAGGTTACGAGGGCTTGCGCTTTCTGTATGGAGCAGAACTATCAAGAAAACGACTGAAACAACAATCACGGAAGCAACACAATCAGCGCAAGATCACTCCTGATGGAAGGAGATTGTTGGAAACGTATGTAAATTCATTGTTCAACATCGTCATTAATGAGGTAACGGATATGAAGAGAAAGAGTCGCTTATATTATTTAAATATAAATATATATATATATATATATATATATATAAGTATACTATACATATAAGCAGTGACGTCTCGTGGGGATAGGCAGATTGTATTTTAGTGGTATATGTTTTGTTAGTAAGTAATGTATCCATATAATACATTTCTTAGATATTGGAGTCATGAAAGGACGATAAAAATACCGTATAAAAAACTGGGGCTGCATTTTGGCGCTGCCTAGGAACAGATTTTTTTCTACTGACGTCATTGCATATTAGGATGAATAAAACAATGCCAATAGTTTGGTTCTTATATTTGATTTTACTGTAAAGTACTTACTATACGGCATAATGAACCGTCATAAGTATTTGAATTATATAAATATAATATTATATTATGTAAATTTTTCATGCATTTTTTACGGGTTTTAGATTATATTCGTACACTAAATTTAACAACCAAAAGCTACTAAAGATGATAACACCAATCAACTATTTGAATAACCTCATATCTCATCAAATTTGATTCGAAAGCTCTCAGTCTACCAAACTCAATTTAGTCACCGATCCGAGCAAAAGTTAAAACAACGATATTTTCAGAATGTTTCTGAAAAAATCGTAATGGGAAAGTATAGCGTAAGCTCAGACTGAAAAAAATTGAAAGTCGTTTTCGATCGCTTTTGAACTTGTATTTATTTTATCGGCAATAAATAAACTTCCCGAAATCCCCAGCTTATTTTTGTCGTCCAAACATTATCCCGTCGATAAAGTCACAACTTACGAAGTTTCCCTTGTAAATAAGGAAAATAACACAAAAGATAGGTGGAATTTATTATTATTTTAATGGAAGAATATCTACTACCATATAGCATATTGGACTTTCGTTAGAATGTTAGGTGATTGATTATTTTATTTTATATTTTGAATAATATAATTTTATTATTATAAAAAGTAAAACTATTCAATAATTTTAAATGTGGTAGCTTTTACCACATTTAAATGACAATAATGAAAAAATGTGAGCGAAGTTTACAAAACAAACTAAAAGTATCGATGTTGATAGGCATAATAATTATTAACCAACGTCACAGGGTCGATTCCCTGTTGGATAATAGCGTTTTCCAATCTTCTATCTTTTCGATGCCACATATTTATTTCAAAATTTATGACGTGATATTGTATGAATGCATTTCTCCAGCGGTCTTCTACTTATTGAATGACAAATGTCTATTTACTGGCTCATTGTCATTTAATACATAATGTTACTTCTATAATATCGAATATTATCTCTCTATCCATCGATTTCTGTTGTGCTATTTAAGTATTGTGTAAAATACATTTCCATACAATATTACGCCACTCTCCATTTTTTGATTTCTATTACATTGAAGGTGTATTTTAATAGTATACAAAATGTTGGAAAAACGGTTTACACAATGGCTATGAAAATAGTTTAATAATAGTATTATTATTTCCAATGAATACCATGACTATCTTTTAAAGATACCAAAAAGTTTACATATTTTAAAACTATTTTAAAATTTATCTGAAAAACTTAGGACTAAAAATAAATTTTTATATTAATAATTAAAAAAAAATGTAATTTAAATGGAAAAACTACAAATGTAAATTCAAAACAGTGATACTTCATGTTAAAGATGCTGTTTTAAGTTTGTAAGTAAAATGTAATTGTATCGCAAAAGATTGGAATCTGCAAAGAATATTGAAAATATCCCGTAATTAAACACTTGACATAAATTGAATTGAGCTGCAGTAATGAGACAAAGAAATCGCATAGCAATATTTAATGAAGTTGATGTAAATTCGATTTTATTGCTTCAGTAGAGTTCTTGTCCACTTTGACTATATAATATAATGTACTGCATTCGCTGCCGATATCTAGTGGAAGACAAGTAATACGAAAATACAAGTATTTAAAATAATATCTACCTATTGAAAAAAATGCGGTAAATATCTAATAAAATTATTTGAACAAGTAATGCGATAACCTACATTTTTGAGCCAAAATTCAAAATAGAGAAAGAATATAAAATTGATTTGTTAGTTTTTATTTGAAATAGTCAATATTATTATTTAAGATAAACAAATATTTGCTAAAAGTTTTTCACGATTTCGCAAGAGCAAATTACTTCATTTGGAATAAACAAAAGTACGTGCAAACTGCTCTTTTTTTTAACGTAGATGCACTAAATTACCTTTATACTTCTACTACGCTCATAGTATAACACGCAATATTTAACAATGTGTATTCGATATTTTTAAAACAATATTTTTTATACGCATTGCGACTATGTTATGCATTTTTTATAATAAAGTTGAAAATTGAGACGTCTAAAATAGTAAATCCGGAAAAAACTGCATCCCCTGCCTCCTGCACATCAGAGAATAATAATTGATATGTTACTTTTTATAAGGTAAAATATTTTCATTTAAGACTTTATCTTCATATTTTAAATAGTGAAGTAAAAATGTATCTTCATATTATATAACATTCTTTTTAACGCTACATCAGGCCATGAGGTCTTATGACTTCAGTGTAGTGAAACAGTAGTGTCGTTAGTAATAGAAGTGAAATAATCATGAATACCCTGACTTGGAGTTAGTCACATATATATTGTGACCTCACCGGGATCGAATCTGGAGACCAGGACGAAAAACCAGCGCTTTACGCACTGGTCTACGAGGGCCAATAATCATCAGCTTATACCTATATATCCACTGCTGGATTACGGCCTCTTCAAGCGGAATCTATTCTTAATCGTAATATGCGTAGATACGCTACGTAATTCCACACAAAATTAAGTATGTCATAGAAAATTACTACTTAGCATACCATTGTTTGTTTCTTTTTCCCATTATTTTGTTTTTATCTGTACATATTATGCCCAGCATGTACAATCCTATAATTAAGTATATGAATCTCTCTCTTACTAAGGATCATGTGCATATGTTCAGATTCAAATGCATATGTGATTAAGAGTAATATGCACCGCTTTTAATAGTTTAAGATTTTGACACGATTAGAGGTAACTCTTGAAGACATTATAACGTCGCTTAAGAAACAACACTGCGGAAGTCAATTAATAAAAATTTTCAGGGGAAACAAAAAACGTCTCAAAAAATTGAAAATTGATAACTTTTAACTTATTTTTTTTTGTGTTTAGTTAAAAAAAGCATTGTTTTAACTAAACACAAAAAAAATAAGTTAAACGGTATCAATTTTTAATTTTTTGAGACGTTTTTTGTTTCCCATGAAAATTTTAATTAATTGACTTCCGCGGTGTTGTTTCTTAAGCGAAGGAGGTGGCCAAATACACTATAACCTAGCATAGTTTACAGAACTAAAATGATTTGAATCATCATCATCGGAACTCCAACCCAGTGTGGGTCTTGGCCGCCTCCAGGAAACGTCTCCACTCCCCTCTGTTTGCCGCAAGCTCCCTCCACCGCCTTAGTATCAGGGATGCTATGTCTCTTTCTATACAGTCCAGCCACCGCAGTCTAGGTCTTTCGACCCTCCTTTTCCCTCCTGGTCTGTTGAAGAGAAGCCTATTTGGTGGTTGGGTGTCTTTCATCCTTGAGACATGGCCTGCCCAACGAAGTCGCCCCACTTTCACGTGTGAGACTACATGGGGATCTTCATGAAATGATTTGAATAATTCGTTATATTTAATATACACCTAACTTTAGAAACTAGTTGTTTCAGATATGTTCTGTATGCTGTCTCATTAGGCCCCCATAGACGGACAGTTCTCGTAGCAGTTTGAACATGGCACAGACAATAACTGTTCAATAACTGTACGTTAGTGGACACACCACAGATCAGTTTAACTACCCCATTTAAATCTGTCGAACTGTCAACAGACGTGCCCATATACGTACAGTTATTGTCCGTGGCAGAGCAAGTGTCAAAAACTATGGAGGTTATGTTCGCGGAGATAATACACAGGGGTATTGTTTAAATTAGTTTTAGGTAGGGTATACTTGAACGATGATACACGAATAATTTGACATAAATACACACCTATGACGTTGGTAAAATGAATCATGATTTCGCTAGTGGATTGTGTATTTTATCGATTCACCGAAACAATATTATACACATTCGTGTAAATATAAAATATAATCTTTTCTTTTGAATAAATTATTCCCTTTAATGGACAGTATTAATTAAGTAAGAAAACGGTAATATTTATAAAGGTATTGATTTTATATACAATAAGCCACAAAATTATATTTACATCAATCATCAGTATAATAATTAATTACTATGATATTATTAAAATATATACTTAGATTTTATTTAGATTTAGCGACATTGTCATTCACAATTAGGTATATTAATTTATGTTGTGAACGTCTTAAATTAATAATTTGTAATATTCACTACATACAATAAATAAAATTAGTCTATATTTTCACAATAACTTAATATTTATAATGCTCTCTAAATTTTTAACATTTATATTATATTGTATAAAATAATATGTTTACATAAATAACTATTACTTTGTTTTACTCTCGTAAAAATAAATAAAATATAATATTTGCGATCTCCGCGTACATAATATTATTATATTTTTAATAATAAATGAATTTGTATTTTATAACAAGCAACACCAGCCGTAGTTGTATCGTGCGGTATATTCTACTTTACGTTACCGCCATCTAATGTCAGTCGAGAACTTTCGGCTAGTTGAAATTCCAACAGTTTTACAAAAACACGGGAGTGGGGGGTCGCTGGCAGTTTGAACATGGCACATATCTGAAAGGTCGAAAAGTGTCCGTCTATGGGCGCCGCAGATTATCTACCAAAGATAACTGTATAGTTATTAACTGGCATGTTCAACCTGTTACGAGAACTGTCCGTCTGTGGCCGGCAATTGTGCGTACGGGTAAGGTAGATTTGCTTAACATTGTGTATGCCTTAAAATCCCCGACTTGCTTATGTATTTGAATTACTAGATGTCATCGACTGAGTGTGCCGATATGTTGACCGAAATTAAAGAGTTTCTGAAGTCGATCAACGTCCACCTGTACTGGTCAGCTATTTTGACTTGTATTGTACAATCACTAGGGAGATATTTCAGTTCTCAAATAGTTTGCTGCGTGCAAGAAGATCCCGTCTCGCCAAATCTTAACCATATTAGATTCCATCAGAATAGGCGGCCATAGACGGACAGTTCTCGTAACAGGTTGAACATGGCACAGACAATAACTGTTCAATAACTGTACGTTAGTGGCCACACCACAGATCAGTTTAACTACCCCATTTAAATCTGTCAAACTGTCAACAGACGTGCCCATATACGTACAGTTATTGTCTGTGGCAGAGCAAGTGTCAAAAACTATGGAGGTTAAGTTCACGGAGATATTACACAGGGGTATTGTTTCAATAAGTTTTAGGTAGGGTATACTTGAACGATGATACACGAATAATTTTATTTTGAATTTATTATGGTTATAATTGTTTTTATTAGAAACAAATTGACATAAAATACACACTTATGACGTTGGTAAAATAAATCATGATTTCGCTAGTGGATTGTGTATTTTATCGATTCACCGAAACAATATTATACACATTCGTGTAAATATAAAATATAATCTTTTCTTTTGAATAAATTATTCCCTTTAATGGACAGTATTAATTTAGTAAGAAAACGGTAATATTTATAAAGGCATTGATTTTATATACAAAAAATTTAAACATGCCACAAAATTATATTTACATCAATCATCAGTATAATAATTAATTACTATAATATTATTAAAATATATACTTAAATTTTATTTAGATTTAGCGACGTCATTCACAATTAGGTATATTAATTTATGTTGTGAACGTTTTAAATTAATAATTTGTAATATTCACTACATACAATAAATAAAATTTGAGTACTGAGTTATTAGTCTATATTTTCACAATAACTTAATATTTATAATGCTCTCTAAAATTTTAACATTTATATTATATTGTATAAAATAATATGTTTACATAAATAACTATAACTTTGTTTTACTCTCGTAAAAATAAATAAAATATAATATTTGCGATCTCCGCGTACATAATATTATTATATTTTTAATAATAAATGAATTTGTATTTTATAACAAGCAACACCAGCCGTAGTTGTATCGCGCGGTATATTCTACTTTACGTTACCGACATCTAATGTCACTCGAGAACTTTCGGCTAGTTGAAATTCCAACAGTTTTACAAAAACATGGGAGTGGGGGGTCGCTGGCAGTTTGAACATGCCACATATCTGACAGGTCGAAAAGTGTCCGTCTATGGGCGCAGCAGATTATCTACCAACGATAACTGTATGGCCGCCAGTACGTATTAACTGGCATGTTCAACCTCTTACGAAAACTGTACGTATATGGCCGCCTAATAGGGACCACTTACACTCTAGCGTAACCAACGTCTTGCCATGTTGCTCTTGGGACACATTCAGTTGGTAAATCTTTAAAGGGTGCAAAACCTTCATTTCTATATATACCCGCATAATCGATGACAAGTGTTGCTATGACAAATACAAAAGCAATGTTTTAATATATCAGTTGAAAAAAACATACTATTACTGTGTAACTATTTAACGGCCCACATGCTCAGCGTACGTCAAAATAGAGCTTTTATGCTATTTTCAAAGCATGATACTGGACATTCCTTAAACGTTGTAGATAATTTATTTACATAATTTTGAAGCCTTATTATCATTAATATTTATTTTAAACATTTGATGACTGCATAAAGTATTTTTATTACATAAAATAGTATTCTTTTAAACCTCTCGCTCAAATGTTTCAGAATATAGTCATATTTCAGTTCGTCCATATGAAGTGGTGTTAAGATTTTTTATATTTATTAATTTTTAAAACCATTTATAAAACTATTAGTAAAATTTATGTTGACATTATTATAGTGAAATATTTACAATAAAAAATTATATTGATAATCTCTGTGATCCCAAATTTGACAAGAATTAGGCATTTTATTATTTAAAAAAATGGGCAAGATTTACACATTTAAAGATTGTTTTAAAGATACTGATTATAAGCTATGTATTTGACTATTCAAATGTGATAAACATTCTACGAATAATGTTTGCTTTATAATAATTATTGACCTAAGAATAAGGTAGTATTTTTTTGAAATACGCCATTTCTATTGGCATTTACCAGTGGCTAAGCTACAACATACGGCCATAGCCATAAATTGATAAACTTAAAATAAAATAGGGAGTAAGATCATGTTAACGCGCATGTTTATATAATAGATAGGCCTGAAAATCACTTATTTTTGTGTAGACATACAATGAGAAAATAATTCAAGAACTCGAAACTTTCGCGAATAAATCGAAATAAAGCCGCAATTGTTAAAAGATTATTGATTTTTCCGCTCAAAGGAAATCAATAAACTTTCAATAAAATATTCAATAAAAAACCAAAAATAAAAAAAATATTTAGGAAATCTTCATGCAATTTTCACTCAAGGTTTTCTACATTATTAGTAATCATGGTATTTTTTCACTAAAATTAGCTTTATCGTCCTGTGAATTGAAAAAAGGATTATCAGGTAGGTCTGTGCAGTTTACAATAAATA
Source organism: Rhyacophila brunnea (assembly GCF_057557595.1). NCBI lineage: Eukaryota > Metazoa > Arthropoda > Insecta > Trichoptera > Rhyacophilidae > Rhyacophila > Rhyacophila brunnea. The sequence continues at coordinate 24,862,713 of NW_028233350.1, forward strand.
TTTTCATTCCTCACTCGTCTGTATGCTGCAAGCTCATTAGCCGAAATGTCCCTTCCTACACAGTTTTCTCTCCCGATTCGCGGTTCCCCCAGTTTTTGACGATGAGCGAGATGTGCATATAAGGTGGTTGTATATGTTCCATTCTTGAGACATGGCCTAGTCACCGGAGTAGTCCCATTTTTACGTATGTGATAGCAGGTGATTGCTCTATAGTGCGCATAATCTGTGGTTGTTCCATTCTTGTCACATGCCATCTTCGTCACAAGTGGTCCTAAAGAGCTTTCTGAATTCTTTTCAAAGTCATTTACCTTATTCTTATCTTTCATAACTTTCATAACCATGATTTAAAAGCCACCGTGAAAAGAATATATAGATGTAAACGACCATTAAAATTCACATAGTAAATGGTTTTACTTATAAATATATTTTTTAAATGATGATAATAATTGAAAATAAAAAAAAATCCCGGATACATGTAATATCATTCAAACATTTATATCGTAATAAGTTCATAATAACAGTTCATACTAACTAAATTGCAAGGAACGCTAAAAATGGTGTTAAAATAAATATATTTAGAAATACATGACTATATTGATAAAAATTATAATATATATTATATACTTAATATTAATTTATCGTATACCATTATTCAAAAATAAATTGTTGGAAATAAAGTTTATTCCATTAATAGGTGCAACCAAACTTAATAAAAAACTTATACATACAAAAGAAATGTAAATAAGTTGATAAAATGTGTCTTATCAAGCCTACGCCAGTGTGCAATGCGAATGACAGTCAATATTATATTCATTTGTTTTGAAAAGATTCTATTTAATGAGTTAATTGAAATAGATAATTTAAAAATAGAGATTTAACATTACAAAAAATGTTATATAACTATTATATTATTATAAAAGTACGAGTATTAACATAATATTATATATTATGAAAATCAAATTAGGATTCAAAAACATGCATTGATGCTGAACAATATATTACATTATTATTAGAAGTAATCATAATTATTGAAACTGAAGAGGGATTTTATGATTTATATGCATTTAGGTAAATAATATATCTCTCTATAGGCTGGATTTATTCCAGGAACGTCATCGTCCCCCAGTGTAAATAAAGAAGAAAATCACTCCAGAGCATCACAAGAACACCTCTCCTTTATCAATTCTCACGATGAAAGAAAGGAGCCCGCACATCCTTTCTTCAATTTTGATTAAATTCTTTTTGGGATTCATTCGCGCTATAAAAGGTTAATATTCTCGTTTTTTAATACGCTCAGTTGGCAGCCTTAGAAAGAAAAGTGAGTGGGGGGAGAAATAATTCGAAAAAAGTACTTATCGGTTCGATATATGCGGGTTATTTAAATAGACGTTTTATATATATTTTTGAATCGAAAACAGGGAAGGATTTCACTTTATATACACGAATCCAATTAAATTTATTCACCAAAATGATCGGCAAATTTTTACATCAATTATTGTTTTCTTTCCTTATTTTTACATGCATCTACGTACATCAAACATATGTATGTTATCAAATTGTCTCGATTTTAGAATGTTATATATATAATTAGAAATTGTACTTGAGGTTATGCGAAAATGTAGTAAAATTAATTCAGTATCCCGTGGCTTGAATGAATGATAAGCGTCCCAAGATGAGTTCAAAATAATACAAAAAAAAAACTAAATGTAAAATGAGCGAGCGAAGCAAAGGCAATATCAAAAGGTTCAGGCTATTTTACCACGTTTTTATTAGCTCGTATTCTTGTTTGTTCGGTACGGATTTTTTCTTAGTACAATTTTTTTCTTGTTTGTGCAAGATTTGTATTGGAAGATTGAAGATTTTTAACTAACTTCCCGACTAGCTAGACATTTGAAACTTTTAGAATATATCAGAACACGACGACAATACATTCTTTTAATACTTTTAGCCATTTTTAAGCAGAATTAAATTCATTTTCAGTTAATTCTGTTTGTATGTTTCGGAAAAACATCATTAAAAGTAATATTTACTACTCAATATTATTGGTTGCTAAGGGGGTCCTGGCAACTAATTTATTAATATATACGTGCGTTACTATGGAAATCAATATGAAATGTCAAAATGACATTTCAGTATTCTATAATATTTATTCAGTATTTCTATCAAGTACAAAAAAAGTATTTATTAATACATAGAATTGTCAAGTTTATATGATTTAACAGAAAATTTAAAAACGTGGTATATAAAAAGCTCTTTTTATCTTGTAATTATTTTTAATAAGCGTCTAGTCTGGTATTATAATAATATAATCATAGTTAGCATGTTATTCTAATATTGTATTCAAGTTCATTTTGGTATAGAGAATGCGCAATTATGTACAAATGCTAAATATATAAAAAATATATTTTAATTTCAAACAAAACTGTTATATATCTAATTATTTCTTCCTGAACTCGCTATTATTTGTATTTGCAAAAGATTTTTCTGATTTTTATATTCCTGTTACAGCTGTATATTGTATTTCAAGGTAAATATTGTTTTAATGACCAAAAGCAACCGAAGTAAAAAATATTAATGTGACATATTTTTGAAACAGTTCATTCCATTTCGATAATTATATTAAATACCTTTTTCTGTCGGCGCAGATACTTTTTTGAAGTTTAATATTTTCATACATTTCGATGCATCATTATAACACACTAAGATTAGGTTAGGTTAAAATAGATTTGGGTAGATTGGGTTAAGTTAGGTTGGGTTTAGTCTAAAAAGAAAGTTATAAAAGGTCATGCGGTCTTCTGCGGCACTATTGCCTTCACATCGATAATATATTCGACTACAGAATATTAGATTGTTGAGGAATCGTTATTAAATATTTTACAAAGCCATGCCACTTTTCGCATACGTAGGACATAGACACATGTAATCGCTAAAATGGAATGCGACCTAAAACATGTTTTTGTTGCATTAAAAAAATCTGTGGGAAACATGGACTTCAAAATCAATAATGCTAAAACAGTCGACAAAATCCTGTGATGTGGGATATACTTGATTACGGCTTCGAAACAAGCAAGGAATTTGTAGACATTATAATATATTCATTAGTATAAAAGTCAAATGAAAAAATCGGTGTTATGTACGCGCGTTAGAAGTTATACTTCTTTGGCGTAACAAAACAAAAACAAAACTTGTGATAACCTAGATTCTTCGACTAGCTCTTAATTATCTTGTTAAATTACACACTCAAGAAAAAATAACAGCTTATTGAAACGCCGTTGGTGTATTTATGTATACTTTAACTTATATTACTAAATTATATAATTATTTATCGTTGTTTTTATTTTTAAAGTAACAACTGCCACTATGACGTTTAATAGTTTGTTTACGTAAGGAATTGCAAATGGTCGACATTAATAAATTCGTTTCCTAGGCAACGGAACAATTCTAAAATATAATATTGTACTGTATAATCGTCACGATTAGAGTATCATACTGTGTCGTAAAGGCAGTGCGTTCGGCTGATAACGGAACAATCGGTGGTTCGAATCCAATCGAGTGCGTTTATTTTTGTGTGAAAAAATAAATTATGTGTTACATGTCACACGCCAAAAATATGCTCTGATCCGATTTCTCAAACGCGCCTTAAGAAGTATAGCTTCAAAAATCCTGGTAATAAAATCGTGATATAATAGACTAGTAACTAATACAGTTTAAATGCTATCTACTGCCTAGAAAATTAAACAATCATCTTTTAGGTTATTTAAACAGCACTGGACAGTAATAAAGTCGGGTGAGAATGTGCTGACTGTTTTTGAAAGAGAATTCTTGTGAACAATGTATATAATATATATTATAGGCAAACTCATATCAATGAAATTTGACATATTAATTGTATCATATATATACACTAAACTACAATTATAAAATCATACGTCATACCTATCTTAATTGGGTTATTTCAGTAGACACAGATACGTCTAGCACATTATATATAACTGAGTCATCCATGTATCTGTTTTAAAACCTAAAAGGGCCAAGTGTACGATGGTGCCAGCACCGATATTAGGGGCAATGCTATCCAAGATTGGCACTTGACAGCGGAAGATCATCGTGATTGGAGTTTACTACCATAAATTTACTATTTAATGCAATTCATATTTTAAAAGGGCACTGTAAATGTAAAACAATAGGAATTTGGGGTATCTTTGGGAGCTTGATCTGAACAGTGTGTAGAATCAAATTGCATTATATTTTTATCATAAAAATTTTAAAATTTGCATAATATTGATGAAATATTGTATTTAAATTACATTATAATATTGTATTATTGTAAGCGTCGTCGTTTGAAATTGAGAATACAGTCATATTTTGGTAGTTCGTGGTTATAGTATCTTTTAAAACAATTACTTTGTAATTACGTGTATTGCACTTACCTTTAATTTTATTTGTAAGTAATACGCTATAATAAAATATATTCGGTAAAACTTTATATTTGAGTCTGCAATTGCGTCATAATTTTACATAAAACATTTTGCCTTATATAGTATATACTACATACATATTATATAAATTTGCCATGCTATACAAAATTTATGATGGTTAAATATATTATTATTATTTTTATCTCAAGACGTATTCTTTAGAATGTGAGAAAAAACAGGGCAGAATTTATGTCTACAACATAATATTATTATCTCCTACACTCAATAGATTATTGAGACTTAGATCTCAAAGATACTCAAAATTCTTCAAGTTCAACCTCTACAGGACATGTAGGATATACATGAATATAACAAAGTACATACATGTTCAATATATTTATAATTTGACATGGTAGATAATATTATTAAAAGTAATACAACGCAAATAATGAAAAATAATGCAAATATAAAAAAGCAGTTTGATAAGAAAAATATAATATACCTACAAAATAAAAAAGGACTAAAATTAGGCTTTATTTTAGAAAATTATATATAAGGCATTTCAGTAAACTCATCTTCACTCAAGTGGAATATATCAATACCCGATGCGAGATCTGCGTCCCAATTGGAACCAATAATAGCATTTTAGTTGTGCATGTTAAAATAATGAACACTACTTGATACTTTTGAATTGTTATATAGCAGTTATCAATGAGAGACAGAGCAATAATAGCAAGAGTAGTAGAGTATTAATACCCCGAAAAAAATACATAGCAAAATATAGGCATAAGCATACTTAAGAGAAAGTCAGTACCTATACAAGTTTAGGAGACTCGAACCTGCTATCGGTTGTGGATCCAAAGATGATGATAATGACGTTCGTTATGAAGTCGATATTCTTTGAAAATACAGATAAAATATGTTTCACTTGAGTACAAACGCATTATTAACTCGAATGTGTTGTGTATTCACGAGCGAAAATTTTATAATAATCGCTCGAGTTTTCCATGCCTGCAAATACATTCATGCCTAAGTACGCATTTAATAATTTATTTCGCCTCTTCTCGCTTTTCCATTACCCAACACTGAAGTGTGTAAGAGGGGTTTTTTTTCTATCAAATACAATGAGAGGTAGGCAACGAAAGGAGAAAACTCTCAACCTGAAAAATAATAGGAAAGGGATAACGATATCGGGTAGGCAGCTTTGTCCTTGTTCTGGGTAAATAATAACAATAAAAACGCATCGCTTGGAAGCCGAGATGAGATTCAAGAAGAATTTTCATAAATATCGTGACATAAAAATAAAACGTCAACCGCCTATGGCTTTATGAAAAATAATTTTCCGATGCAGAAATTTATAAAATAATTTATTGAAATGCCCATAACACCGAGGTATTTCTTAATAACTGAAATCCTCCATACAACGGTAAAACGTTCGGATGTAAATTTAAATGTTATTTTGGAGTTATTCATAAACAATTACTAGATAAAAAAAACTTTTTATATACACGTTTTTAAATTTTCTGTTCAATTATTATGCTCAAACTTGTACTTGATATGAAGTAAATAAAAAACAAACAAACAAACAAATATAGAATACTGAAATGTCATTTTGATATCCATAGTAACGCACGTATATATTAATAATTTAGTTGCAAGGACCACCCACTTAGCAACCAATAATAGTGGATTGGATTACGGATTCATTCCGAAATAACTTTTCATACAAAACAAAATTAACTGAAAATGAATTCAATTCTGCTTAAAGATGGCTAAAGGTATTAAAAGAATGCATTGGCATCGTGTTCTGATATATTATAAAAGTTTCAAATGTCTAGCTAGTCGGGAAGTTAGTTAAAAATCGATTGCAAGATTTGTACTGGATAAACAACCACCGGACAAATAAGAATACTAGCTAATAAAAACGTTGTCAAAGCGTTGTAATAAAATACTGATGTATTTCTAATGAAATTTTACAACGATATGCACTGGAGTATTTATTATCTATAACTACTATTATAGTAGTGAAATACTACAGTTTATTCGGTGTTTAAAACTTATTATTTTTAAATTTGATATTTATACATAAACTTCAGACGGTTCTATCAGTTTCCGGTGTCATGGTTTTTTTATTTTACCGAATTCTCTCTAATTTTCCAAGTTAGTGCTCTATTAATTTTTTATGGCCTGGTTAGGTGAGGCTGAAATCTTTGGGTTTAATTATCTCAGAACTATGATTTTTCACATACTACAGTTTCTAGGGCGGTCAATTTCATACATACGTTCTTTTAAACAAATTATTATTTGTATATTGGATTTGTAGCACGTACTTGTACATATAGTTTTTTTTATGATGTTGTATAAAATTTATAGTGCAGGTTAAAGGTTGGTCAATCATGGTGAACAGATCTACCAGAGCCACCTGCAATATCTCTCTGTGATGGCCATTTTCACTCTGTCGGACCATATGGGCTTTTACAAAATAGGGGCTATATTGATATGCATTCTTTTACGAGGATCGGTGAAACCATTTTCCTAAGTCATATTTCAATTGAAAAAATGACTATTTTGCCACCCTGCCACTACTACACTGTAGACATATTTTAAACTTATATTGAACTATAATACTAAACCTAAATTGTTAACCTATCTGTATGGTCATGTACTATTGTTGGAACTTTTCAATCAATTCCCGTCAAGTATTGAAGTCGATAGTAATATTAAAATATTTATTTTCATGCTTAAATAGTAGCTTAAACCGTTTTTCTATACCTCTTGTAGATTACAAAATAAGCTAAATTAGTGTTTGTGTTTGTAATGTCACCATTACCCAAAAATATAAATTATGTAAAAGATTTTTTAATTTAAGATGTATCAATTGGGAATAATAATAATTAAAATATTAATTGTTCGGTAGGTACCTACCGGTTAAATAATTATCGCAGGGTAATATTTTTGTTTACGACTATATTAAAAATACGTGCAAAATTTTTTCTAGTGATTTGAAATTTGTGTATTTAGGACGTCATGATTGTTATATATTTTTGTAAACTTAAAAACACCAAAAATTAAAAAAAAAGCATAAAACAAATTTCCGAGTCGATTAAAAGAGGACGCGAAAAGTTCTGCGTGATGAATTTTAATTTCAATTATAGAAATAATTAAGTTACTCCAAACGAAAGTTTGAATGGAAATTCTTTGTTTTATACGAATAAATTATTACCTTAATTTGAGCAATTAAAAAAAGGAAAGGACATTGAGAGTTTTTTCATTTGAAATAATTAGAATTTGCTTTATCGTCAAATAATTTGGAGAACGCATAATCATTGCCATCTTAATTAAAATGCTGAATCAAGATTTTATAATGAAAATGGAAGTAAAATTTGGGAAGCGGAATTAGAATAAGTATTAAATACCATGGATTTAAAAAAACAAGATGGCCGTTGTTCTTCTTAAGAGATTTGTATGTGTGAAATATTGTAACGGGCTACTTAATGCAGAACTAATCTAACTAGCAAATTGCTAATTTTTCAAGAGAATTTATAGTGTAAGTTTTGTTTATTATTTTTGAGAATAACTAAGTATATTATTTAAAAAAAAAAGTTGTACACTTTTTCTTCTTCTTCTTTCACCACGTCGGATCCTAATAAGATTATTTAGGCATCTACGAAGAGGAGGTTTGTATTAACAGATTTTGTTTTACGAGAAATAGATGTCAGCCACTTGCTAAACCTATTAGCTCCATACTCTGACTGACACACAGATTGAAAAACAATATGTGTACTTGTCAGACCCAGGATTAGAACCTGGGACCCACAACGCCATTGGTCGACGCTGAAGCCGTGCGGCCACTGTGGGTGCAAATTTAATGTGTACGGGTTTTTGTTTGGTTTTTGTTTTTACGTAAAATGGATGTCAGCCACTTGTTCAATCTATTTGTTCCATACTCTGACTTAAAAACAAATTGAAAAACGATTTGCCAAAAGTATTTGCCAGACCCATGATTCTAACCTGGGACCCACGGCATTACAGGCCGACGTTTAAGCAGCTTGGTTATTAAAGTATTGAGATTGGATCTCTTGTCTGGCGAAAATACATGTTGTTTTTAAATGTTTGTTTAGACCCAGAGTATAAACTAAATAATGTGGTTAATATCAATTTCTCATAAAAGATCTGCTAATAGAATCTCTGTTGATGTTCATATTATGATCCTCTTAGGATTAAAAATAGGGTGATGTAATTTAATGTAAATTCAATACAGGTTAAAATTATTGTTCTTGTTGTATTAATTCATTAAAGTAGTGACTGGATTTATTTTTAGATTTTTCTTAAGTTATTAAAACGCTGAAGCTTCTTTAGTTTAGTTAATGTTAAAAGTTAAAACAAACGCGTCATGTTAATGATTTTTCACTGTGTTGTTTTATTTTGTCGTCAGGTGATAAATGTTGATATTGGTTTTATAATTATTATATAGTTTTGCATAGGCTAGTTTAAGTTATTAATTTTTAAACAATAATCTCAACATGAAAACATTGCACATACTTACCTAGTAATTTTATAATAATTATTACGTTTCCACATATAAGTGAGAGGAAACGTTTCCTTGAGGCGTTCATTACCCTTATTGGGTTATAGTAGGCACCGATAATTATTATGGTACTATTAGTAATAATCATGTACTCAACCTATGAGATACATTCATTGAACAATAACATGTGAATTTGTGATCTAAGCTGGCTTATAACCAATTACTTTGGTTACTTATAAGTTATGTTACTACAACCATTTTAAACGTTTAAACCTCCAACATTCAATTACAATGTTTTTGGTCAAAATTCGATGGATGTATTATTTCATATATTTATTTATGTAATTATTAACTATCGCAAACCCTTGTCTGCTTCCTTATTTACTCATTCCTCTTTTTGTCCTTTCGTGTTATGCCCAGCATGTACCTCTCCATACCAGTAGCGTACCCGGGAGGGGGGGAAGGGAAAGGGGCCCTGGCACCGCCCAAACCTGAAAATTATCAGAATGATTTTAAACATTGAAATTGAAAGCCAATCAACTATACCTTGGGCTTAGACAAATAAAAATACGGCAAAAAATAAATGCACCAATACTTTTTTTGTCCGTTTTCAATTAATATTTTGGAACCTCAATATTAAAAAACCAAAAATCGACGATAAACATTCGGCGAAAAGAACTACTACACCCACCACTGTGGTGGTGTAAATCAAAAGAACATTTTTTTTCAGTTGAATTCGGCATAAATATTGTAGCTCCCTAGACCAAGCGGGTAGTAGCACAGCCGATAATATTTGAGTAATGTTTTAGTATACGAGGCGCACATGTCCAGCATGGTCGCTGTTAGTCACTTCCAATCCGCCAGTCGCTGATGACACGCTCAACGGTTACCGCCGTTATGCCTCCAATTTAATAAAAACCATGAAAAACTGTACAAATATACCGCCGAGTATATGAAAATATGTAAAATAATTATATGAAGAAGAAAAAGAGCCTATGGGACTAATTTACATTCTCCTCCTCGCCCGCCCAATATTAAATCCTGAGTGCGCCATTGCTCCATACCACGTTGTGTTACTCTATGTTTCTGGATCTCTCTTTTACTTATGATCTATATTTCACACGCATATGTGATTACAAAAAGCACACATTGGTTGAAAACTTTGCGCTTTAGGCACAGTGGAAGGTCACTTTTGAAGAGGTCATTATTCAGGCGGCCAAAAGCACCCCAGCCTAGCTTTACTCTGCGAACAATTTCATCAAATATACATCCATCTATAGACACTTGTTGTCCCAGATGGATGTAGTTTTTTACCTGTTCGAGCTGAGTGCCATTGATGAGGATCTTTTTTTGGTCCGCAAAGCAGTTGAACATGACTTCGTCTTGTTACATTTATTTTCAAGCTTACTTTGTTGCTTACTTCAACGAGTTCCTGCATTATGCTTTGGATATCTTCTGAGTCTTGCGAAAAAATTACTATGTCATCGGCAAAGCGCAGATGTCTCAAGTATTCTCCATTTATGGGGATCCCTTTGTCATTCCAGTCAAGTTGCCTAAATAAGTGTTCAAGGGTAGCTGTACACAGTTTAGGTGAGATTGTATCACTCTGTCGTGTAAATTAAGAGTTCATTAAAAGCCTAACATGGAGATGGGTTAGACACAGCTCGGAGAAGACACAATCGTTGGACAAATTTAGTCATCCAGTGGTATCCAAGAGGTACAACACGTCCGCAAGGTAGACATAGAGGCCGCTGAATCGATGAAATGATAATGTTCTCCGGAAGTACGTGGCAACGCAACGCAGAAGACCGAAAGAAGTGGAATCAGCTCGGAGAGGCCTTCAACCACAGTGGATAGATTCAGGCAAATGCTGATGATGATTATTAACTATATGAAGTATGTTCATAATAAATCAATAATCTATAAATATTTAATCTAAAATTTACACCCACGATGGCCGCGTGACTTAAACGCCGGCCTATAGAGTCGATGGTCCCAGGTTCGAATCCTGGGTCTGGCAAGTACATATATTGTTTTTCAATTTGTGTATGAGTCAGAGTATGGACCTAATAGGTTCAGCAAGTGGCTGACATCCATTTCTCGTAAAAATAAAATCTGTTAATACAAACCTCCACTCTGTGGAGGCCCATATGATCCTATTAGGATCGGACATGGTCGAAAGAAGATAAATATATGTTTATTTAATTATATTATACATTATCAATAATGTAGTCATATTGATAACAATCATATCGCTACAAGCAAGTTGTCTCGGGCGCGTTTCAATTTCAATTGGAATCCCATATCTAAACAAGGATTCAAACGCAGGAATATCCTGATATATTATTATATCCCCAAATTTCGTATCCTTATTTCGGAACAGAGAAAGCGAAAGATCATAATCAAAGGACATAACTTATGCTTATCTTAAGTTATGGCTCTCCCAAGATATTTCAGCGGAACACGGGAACACTTTTAAAGTATTATAATGTATAAAGCAACATTCTGTGACCGGGAAAAAAACCTGCTGTGCAAGAAAAACGGGAAATTCCCACTTATAAATAATTTAGCATGCAGATTTATGAATTTGAGCTATGCAGAAATATTGCGCTGAGTGTCATTTTTCGCGCCCATATTAACTGAGTAGCTATACCTGAAAGGATTTTTCCGGAAAATAACCAGATAATCATATTGTATTCTAAATTACATAATAGTATTATGAAGATATATATACAGTAATATTGAGTACCTAATTTTATTTGTCAATAATTAATAGTAAATAATATAATATAGCAACCAAATAATTACATGGAACGTAATGTTTACATAGCCATGAAAAGATTCAAAAAACATTACATAACGTATATTTATGTTTTTAATAAATAAAAGTGTTTTTCAGTACATGAAATACTTTCTGTGATTAATAATTAATTAGTAATGTCTATTAACTATTATAACTAAATTATATAAGATTACTAGCTGACCCGGCAAACGTTGTGCTGCCATATAAATTATTTCTAGTGAATATTTTTGTTGTTAAATAAAAAATAACGAATGTATCGTAAGTGTGTGGGGATGGGATCTATGACAGAAAGAGGAATGGAGCGCTGTAGACGATGACCTCCAATAAAAACAAAAAAACACCAACCATTCATTTTCTCAATTCAAAATGAGTAATGATGTTCATAATGAATGAATTACCTGTGACAGGATCTCGTTGTTTAATGTTTATGCAATATCCGGTTTGTCCCTACCAGAAAATTAGCGGATATTGGAGAGTGTCGTATGAACGGTGTGTGTCAGCGATGAACTCCAGATTATTGTTTTTTCTTAGAATCACGAATTCTCGCGTCGATGTGCGGTCGCCAACCATGATTCCAGCAATGTCGTGAAAAACTGGTGCATTGAATCGACGCACGTGCTCTCCAGCTGATGTTTTATCAGGATTGATGACAATAGCGTGATTGTCACTTTGCGATTCGTGCATGTGTGCTTTGAAGAATTTCAATAATTCATTGTGCTCATTCAATAGGGCGTCCAGTTCGCCGACGATACGCCTGGCATTAGGCGAATTGAGGTTATTGTAGCCGCAACGTACATCCACATGATTGATGTCCTCACCGCCCATGAAGTAGATTTGTAAAAAAATATGTGGTTCGTTTGGCATTGGCAGCAATGAGCCTACTTTGTGGTATACCTGGCCTTTGATTTTGAACGTAGAATGGAATTGTTGACCATTTGCCGGAGTATTATGAACTATTTCTGTTGCTCCGAACGAAGTCATTTGGAAGCATGAATTGAATGTGCGAATGGACTTCAGGAACAGGTTTGAATTTGGAACCGTGCCGATGAGCAAGCCGTTCAATGGATCTGGTGGTTGCACTTTTCCTGATGTGCAACACATCCCGGCTGACTCATGTTTGAATTTGAGAGCATGACATTGGAGACATTCTGCACCAATCAGCACTTTCGGATGTGAATATGTGTTGAGTGTGATATGTGAGTAAGAATTACAAGTCACTTCATACGATGATTCTAGAACTAACCCTTATAATAAATATAATTATTATAGTAAAAAGTCTTCACCTAGGTCATTTTAAATACCTACTTATCAATTTTTATGAATACAAATTATTAATTTCTTAAAATTACTCAGACGCTATCACCAGCCGGGAACAATCCAATAATACTGGATGAGGGCTTCTCTGTGCTCCTTGTGCAGAATTGAATCCTTTTGGATTTACAAGATACGTAAATAGTTTTATGTTAAGGATTAAATAATATATACCTACTATTTTTTTTTAGTAATACGTTCTAATTGAGATTTATGGTATTACACATTAATTGAAAACTCACAATAATTGTGACATTCCATATCATTACTTTGCATAGAAAAATTGCACAATAAATTCTATTGATTAAACGAAATAAATGATATTGTATGAATAGTCACATGCATTACACCAGACGGGTTGGTTTCACAAAGAAATTTCACGGCTCGTTTCGCTTAGGTTATAGTGCGACGCCAATTAGGATACCGGGAGGGCGCTACAATGTACCTAATGGCAGGGTGACGGTTGCTAAAACTTTAATGTTTCACGATAGGTAGAGTATTTAATATAATTAAATTCATTTATTTTGGTTGAGACACTGCATTAATGTTATACAACAGTAAGGAAAAAAATGCAAGATATTTAACTCATTGGCTACTGTGATGTTTTTCAAAATTCCAGCGAGCAATGTTACCTTGCAATAAGTAATTCTTGTTGATAAAAAAATATGGTAATATTTTTAAATACCCTTTCTTTTTATTGATTGTGCAACATCAAATGATAATTAGACTCACGCAGCGAGCGTGCGGGAGACTAATAACAACAACTCGCGGTACGTTGAATTGAATAGAGAATTACCCGTTTGTCTAAAAACTTCCCAATTCAAGGTATATACATTTAAACTTCACGGAACAGATTGATAAATGTAAATGTAAAAGCCATCGCCGTGGGTCAATATTTTGAAGCAGGGTATTTTATGATAGTCAAGCCGAGTACATCGAAGCGCGACGACGGCCTTCAATATTGGATGCACGCTATATTTACGCAATAAACTTTAATACAATATATTATTATCATACAGACGTAACTATTGAAAATAACAATTATTATTCTTTAACATGCGTTTAAGGTTATCCCATTTTTTTTTCACTCAACATCTGTGACCCATTATTCCACACCCAGTAGGGTATGTTTGTTCTCATTATTTTGTGTTCCTTGCAAAATTCCCCTTTTTCACATAATATTTGTAATATTATTATGCTGTTTGTACAAATATGTGTTATATATTCATTTTTTCTTTGTTCGTCATCAAAAGTTTCTTCGAAGGTAATTTTATTAGTTTTGTCAGCGGTAATAAACAAAGTTGAAATCCCTAAAAAATCCCAGGAGTATAATTCCGATTGTTATCTTGCTTAGATAATTGCCAATAACCACAGATTATTTACAAATGATTAAGTTTTTATTTACGTTTTAATTGTATTACATTCAGAATAATACACAATAATAATAGTGGGTATGTCGTAAAATTGATGAATAGTAATGGTGCATTAAGTTCACGTAATTAATTGAATCGTTTTAATGTTAATTAGACTTTTAAGACCACGTAAGTACATACACAGATTTCACCATTTATAAATAACTTTAATTTCCAATAAATAAACCATCTAACCTATAAAATAAGTATTACAAAGCAATTAAATGTGCAAAAGAATAATAATAAAACCGGTTTTGATAACAGGGCAGTACAAAGTTCCCAAAATAATTTACTATTCTAAGGCCCGTTGCAGACGGCACACCGGTGTCGCGCTCGATATAATATAGGAGGCCATTGTATTCGAATAAACGGGCCTTTGTATTATGTTTATGAACTCCCCACAGCTAATGAGTCAACGCATAATTTCGCGTTATAAATTAGAACATAAAACTGGCTGCGGTAATAAAAACAAGTGTATCGGCGGCTTGATAATGTAGCGGCCGACGGAAAAGTGTACCAGAGACGAGTTGACTCATTAGCTCTGAGGCATTCATAAACATAATACAAAGGCCCCTTTATTCGAATACAAAGGCCTCCTTATTATATACGAGCGCGACACCGGTGTCCCGTCTGAAACGGGCCTAAGGATTGTGAGGTCAGCAACGATCGTAGAAAGTATTTCTTTCTCGTATTAAGAAAAACGATATATCGTTGTTTAGAATTAAAAATTTTAATACCATAAACATTGTATTTATTTATATCGAAATATTGGTAATAAAAATGCTGTTTTCGTTTCAAGGTTGACCATAATATAAATCTTCACATAGTGGGCTTAGGTACATTAAATAACATCACCAAGTAAGTGTAAGTCAGAAATTTCAGGATAAACTGAATACTTTAATATCGTTTTTGTACAACAATAATTTGAGAACACCCCAGATATATAACTATTAGAAAAAAAAAATACGTCGCCTGGCGAGATTCGAACCTGCGCCTACTGGATTCACGCCATTGTTCTTTCCCAATTATTGAGTCACGTGTTTCCTATATAATTACGACGGAATAAACTAGTAGTATATACATCTGAAGCGTTTAATAAATTGGGTTAATTCTGGCAATCAGCTTTTTTTGTGGTTTGAATCAGGGTACCGATACTACGTACTAGCCTTAATTAATAGCTGATGTCAGTATCTCTCCAAATTTTAGTTTTAACATAGGTATTTGCACTAGCTTATATTTAAATACACCAATTTTAAGATTTGTGAATGTTACATTCTTTATTAAACATACATGCTATTTTGAAAATACCTCACATATTAGAAAAAAATCAGCCATCCAATAAGTCAGCCAATTTCAGTATATTAGTGATTTTATAAAGGCATACTTGCTAAAAATTAAAAAAAAAACTGCAAGTTTAAAGTCTGGGCTAAGTAAATAACGTAAAATTATAAAAAACACAATATAAAAATATTGCAACCCTTGCTCGCGGGGGTAAGGGTTTATAGTTTTGACTGGGGTCAGGGGTTGGAGGTTCGACGTTCGGCCGGAGTCGGGTGATTTGCGTGGGTGCCCCGTTTGTTGTGGCTGTAAAAGGGAGGGGGTGGAATGAATGTTCGGAGGTATTAACTTACTATACACCTTTATAGGAAATATATTATGTGATGAGGAAGGTTGACATAGGTTAAGTTGATGATTTTGAGGTGACATCGATTTATAAAACTTACGGAAAATTCATTCACCGATTTATATCATTATTGTGGTAGTAAACTCTTTAATATATGAACTCTCGTAAACATTGAAACCGTTTCCACTGGATTTGCGCCGATGTGCTTTAGTTAGTGAATAAAATATATCTAAAGGTTAAATTTATATAAAACTGCTTAGCATTTCAACATATTGCAGCAAAATGTATTTAATTGTGTGGAAAATTCTATGTCGGTAATGTAAATTTAAAGGTCAGGTTAAGTCATGTGTTTGACATTAAAAACTATCTACTTACCTACTTTATTAATAATTGACTTTTGATTATAATACAATGGTTAAATACTATGTAGGTGCTTAAATGTGCATCAATTTAAATCATTTTTTTTAAATGCCAGGTTATAAATAATAAGATGTTATCATTAATTAGTTTATATTGAAATACAAATCAATTCATCAAAACTGTGTTTATTACCAAATACATATTGAAATGATTTTTTATTAGGTACTTTAAAGAGCTAAAAATGAGTCAGTTCCTAAATACCGCGATGCCCATGTTAATTTTTTACCCCAAAGTAATTAATCATATTATAAAAACCTGTCGACGCATACGTTATTCATATCAGATTCATGTGTCTATAAATAATCCCCATGAATAAAAAAGTGTATCACTAAATAACATACATTTAATAATATTGTATTAAAGTGTTCAGTACGTAAGTGACAGAGTCGAAAACGAGTTTAAACGACTTATTGGCGCACCGTAAATATTGCCCAAAATAACTGTGGCAGGACAGTAAAAGGGTATTTTTGTTATAATTGTATCGTATTGTAGATAATAATATCATGAATTTATTAAAAAAAACAGTAAGTTCAATGTTTTATATTTGTGGTGAATGACATTTTTGTGTATTTAATAATATGTTCCTAAATGATTGATTCTAACTTTAGCATCTTTCTCCATCCTATTATATTTTCAAACCAAAACAAAATGCCCTTTTTCATTTGCCTATGAATGGTTCTATTAAATTAATGTATTAATTTAATTATAACCGAAGTATATATACTATTAATAATGACTTCAAAAGTGTTTTGAAAAATCTACATTTGAGTTATTTATATTGATATCTATAAACAGATAACCAAAATATAACCAAAAATATTAGAAAATTCAGGTGGAAATATTGAAATAAAATTCGTTTATATCGTAAATACAGTTTTTTTTTGTTTTATTGCAAATTTTGGAAATTGTGTTATAATATGATCGCTGTCGACTGTGTCGTCGACTGTGTCGACTGTGTCGCTGTGTCGCCAGGTAGGGTATTCAACCATAATGTATATATAAAATGTTTATATATTTCGTTTATAAACTTAAGTTTTATAAAAGTATTTAATTAAGAAATAGATAGGTACGATAAAAATGAATGTTTTATTTTTCCCTGGCTTTTCTGTTTTGTCACTGTTCTGTTTCTTCATGTACTGTTTATTCATGTTCTGTTATGTCCGGTTACCTTACTACTGATATTATAACCACGACTACAAACATCTGTTAATATAACACTTTGTGGAAGTCCGTATGCTCGGCATATAAGAGTGACAACGATAAAAAGAGTGTAGAGAAATAATAATATTCTTGAGATCTTAGTTAACGAATATTATTATTCGTACGCCTTTGAGTGTGACGTCCAGAGAAAAACTAACGAGGCCCGTTCCTGATTGGCCGGGCCACGTGGCATTAGGAAACAAATCATTCACGCCGTCACACACACGTGCCGCTAATGCTGGGTTATTATTATCATTAGCATTGTAAAAGTTTGTAATTACGTACGTTAAACATGCACACGCTTACAGTGTGAAATGCACGAAGCCCTGGTGGACAGGAATGAAATCAGATGCGTGTCGGCTTACAACATCGGTTTGATATTACCAATCCGTGCGTAGGCCAGGCCGTAGAGACCGTACAGGATCGACATAATATGCGTATAGTTGTGCTACGAATTTTGCTACGTTTTAAAGGAAAGTAAACTAAATTGTTTTGTTACTTCTTAGAAGATAATTAATATATTTCTATATTTTGGATAATGTGATTGAGATAAACAAAAATAGGCGATAAATGTACATTCTACAAAAGTAAATAATAGGTAATTGTAATAATAAACATACTTAACTTCAAAACACCTCAGATAATATATCCACTAGAAAAAATCACATTTGAAAAAAATACGATGCTCGATGGGTTCGAACCAGTATATCCATTGGTATCGCTTCAATGTGCTTTAACCAATTCTACGGGCCTAGTAGATCATACATGAAATGGTTATCAAATTGCGTTATTAATGACTATCGGTTTATGTGTTTTCAAGTTATGTATGTTCAATATATGGAATGTTACATTTTCAAATATTGTGAATTATTCGTTGAATAAAAGAAATGGTTTATTAATAATTTTTAGCAAGTTCATGTAGACGTTATAACTAAATATTTGGCAAGAGCCGGACGTCGGTTAAGCGTCAATTACATTGAGCTTCTTTACCTTCTTGGCGAATTTATAATCTGCTTGCAAAGTTGCCCAGTGTAATCATCGAACAAGATAACAAGCAGGTTGTAAACACTCTACCGAGAAAAGTTGAAAGCCGGTCAACTTTACACGCTACACGCCGGCGTGTGGGCCTACTGCGTCTGCGCAGTAGAGCGCAGTAGCAACCTCCCGGTAAAAAAACGAACTACGTTCTGTCAAAATAGTCGCTGGCTTGTGGCTACTCAGCGAATGGAAAGTTTTGTGTGTAATCATCAAATCGCAGTAGCTGAATCGCCCGCTTTTAAATTCGCCAACAAACAGCTCGTAAAGAAACTCAATGTAATTGACGCTTTAGTAATTAAGGTAATAAATATTCCTTGGTTTAAAAAATTTTAAGTCGTATTTTAAAATACCTAGTTTTATTTTAAATTTATTTTTATGAATTACAAAATTAAACTAACTGTTAGAGTTATGGATAAAATATAATTCCATCATTGGTGGTTCCTAGGTACTTAATAATTACAATAAATATTGAAATAAACTTTCGTTTAAACGTATAATAACTAAACTAAAGTTTTCACAAAACTACCAGTAATAATTATTAGTTGTCAGCACTATTCGATTGCAGACATTTTTGATGAGAAAAGTCTGGCACGGTTTTCACTCGCGTCAGATTGACGTTAATAGCTGCGATCAAATGGTTCTAGCTTGTGGCAAAGCGGGGGTTCGCGAGAGGGCGTATTCCCTCGCGGGGTCTAATCCGTCAGGTGACAAGGGGGGCCTCCTAATTGGGGATGAGCCCCCAAGCCTCGGGGAATCAATTACATTTTAATAACCGTATGTGGATTTGTCAGTCTGCTCGAAAAACAATATTCTCTCGGGAATTGAAGCAAAAGATGATGGAAATAATATCGTCTGCGAAATAGATTAGAGAAAAAATCGATGTCCCATAGCAAGGCAGTTTTTGCCGATAAATCACTAGACTTGTTAGTGCTGAAACGTGTTTTTGAAATTGAATAACCTTATCCATTGAAATCTGATTTAATTTTAATGGAATAAAATTGATTTAGATATTCAAATGAACTTGATATTTACAAAAATAGATAAGTAGATCTTATACTATTTGAAACCAAAGTGCTTATGTCTTATTTTTATAACTTTGTTTTAACTTTAAATTTAAATTAAACTCTACATGTTAAGTTTTATTGATATTCTAGTTAAAAACTGAAAAAAACACAAAAATGTTTTTTCTATTATACCTACGGAATTTGAAGTTTTTGTACTAATTCTCATTTCACTTTAAATCTTGATTTTTTTATAGTTAATTTATTAAAATTTAATGATAACTACCTAGGAACTAAATATGTTTCAATATCGAGTGGTACTATTATCAACTCAAACCTTGCATTTTGTGTTGTTTTGATATACACCTGTAATCGCGATAATGAGAATTTTCAAAAAGATTATTCAAATACTAAAACAATAACATATTATGTTTTGGAAGAATAATTATAGTTTTAAATAATTAAATGACGAAGAAGTAGAATAAGAACACATTTATATCGCTTTTATTTTGGTTTGAGTTTCATTTTTACACTATTAGTATTGGAGGTCAATGACCCAATTTTCCCCACAGATGTAATAGCCGCCCGCTTTAAAAATAAAACGGAATCCTCAAGATTTTTTTCAGGTGACTATTTATTATGGCCTCGGAAAATTAGTCGTTTTGTTAGGGCACTGCAATATTGTGGACATATTATTATGCAGGCTTCAAGTTAAGAGTATGCTTATACGCTTAGACTAGCAATCGTATAAATCATGCCCTGTGTATATTATAGTTCATTCACTGGGCGCAAAATAGTTGCAGTTATTTCTGCAAGCTATACTAGCTCGGGTGTAATTGACACAATAAGGGTCCGTTCTTTTGAAACAGGTCGAAGGGGTGCGTTTAATTTGGGAATAGTTGGGAGGGGTATAAAGACGGCTACAGTCTCGGATGGACCTCGTTATCGCAAGCCACATATGGAAGTGAGAGGGTGCAATTGTTGCCTGTCAGATTCAGGGATATTGAAGTGTAGCAGTTGAAATGATGTCTGTTAGCTTTACAGCATAACATATTATTAATAGTTACATGTAGTTAGTGGGTGTTCAACTGTATAGCGAATATTACAATTACACTCATGACAATCAAAATAAAAGTATTTTTCTCATTCTTTCTTAATCCACGTCTGCCTCTTAGTTGGAGCCTTTGGATAGCACATGGCACCTCCAAGAACCCTTGTTACTTACATTTTCCTAAGTCTTCCAGCATCCCGTAGCTCTACTATATACAGTTACACTATGTGGTATTTAACGGCATTCTAAGACACCAGAATCCAGTTGGCATGAAATTCTTTTGAGGTATCCGTAGCATGTGGTCAAGTTAGGCCCCTTTTAGGCACCGTCCAGCGTAAACGCGTTCGACGGAGTGTTGAGCGGCGCGCGCAACTCAAACGTATTAGCCGTGTATGAAAATTTTCATAGTATACAAAGTATTTTTTTAGTTATACGTTTATAAGGTTATATGTTTGAGTTGCGCTCGCCCCTCAACGCTCCGCCGATCACGCTTACTCTGGACGAGCGCTTAACCTGATGGATTGGTGAACTCATTTATTTCGGTATAATTATGTCACTGCAAAATACTAGGGATTAAGAAAAGTTGAAGTTGGTACGATAGCCTTCATCCGATAACAGAACAACCTGCGACTGATGATACTTGGATTAAGGAAATGCTTAATAATCATTCCTCGTAATTAAATCATTGTAATTTAACGATAAAATATTGGAAAAGTTCTTAAAATTAGAAAAAACAATTTATGTAGTTTGATTTGATGTGATTTTTTGTGACACAGTTTTAATACAGTGATATTAATGTATAATTGCCAAAAGCTTTTAACGATTGATATGGGAGTACATAATTGTTTTCAAGGATCACTGGATGCGTAATATTCGTGTTTTAATTCCACATAAACTAAAAAGGTTGAACATCAATTCAGTGGGTGATGCAGTCAGACCACTGTAAGATTTATTACGCAGACCAATCGAGAAAATAACAGAGTGGTGGAACGTTATCTATCGCCTTAGCGGTTGACCAAAGTGTAAACCTCACGCACTGGCCCGTGCTGGTTCAAAGATGCGCTTTAAACTATGCGTAAAGGTCATTAATTATCGCTGGTGACAAAAGAACATTGTTTTTTAGTAAAGAGTAAAAAAATTAAGGTATTAGATAAATTGGTTGCTTTAGAATCATTTTAACATTTTCAGCAAACTAAATGATACTTTTTTTGATTATTCACGTAAAGCTTTATTAGTGAAAATAATTTAAATTTAATTTAGTTTAATTCAATTTTTTAAAACTCAATTGAAGTAATATTATTAATGTCATTGCAGATGATTTGATGGAAAGGTAAAATAACTAATGAATTGAGAAGAGATATTAGACATTCATAAATATTAGCAATTTTTTTGACCATTACGCTACCTAATGAAAAGGCGTTGGTTTATCAATAACCACAACCTGTTTCAAATCGTTCAATTCAACTGTCATATATGGTACATTATTTCATTCAAAACTTTTCTTTCTGCTTTGTAATGGTCGCGAATTACTACAGCTTGGAACTGTACGGTGTTGAACTGTGTTGTGCTCTATCAATAAAATTTCCTTTCAAATTATATTTAATTAGGTACCCCATATTATAAGATTGTTGATATAAACGCATTTTTTGCATTCTACAAAAAACCATTTTAGTTAAAAAGTTTTTTTATATTCATATTATCTGAATTTTCTGCCAAGTTGTTATAATTATAATATTAATTCATGCTGTAATATGAATTTAAGTTATTCAAATAATATTATTATATGGTGCCTTTATATTGTTCTTTAAATGCTATATTGTAATGTTTAAAGTATGCATGTATCATAATAGCTATGAAAAATTAGTACTTAGGTACCTAATACATTTTTTTTGTATTGAAAATGTTAAATTTGAAAACTATAATTTCTTCTAAAAACAATTAGTAAAGGCAAATTCTTTTCATGAATACCCCAAGAAAACCCACGTACGTAGGTATATACGTTAGTGATGCAGTAGTGGCAAAGCCGGCGGTTTCCCAAGGTCCTCTCCATCCATCTGGCTGCGGTCAGCGACTTGTTTACTGCCTCCAGAGGGTCTGCCGGCCACCCTTTCACCCCTAAACCAAACGTTCATATAAATTAACTACGCACAAACGCCATATTGTTTTTAACTTGAGCGAAACCCTCTTCAAAGTTTGCGCCGAGTGTGAGCCGAGTGCGTAGGTGCGCAAAAAGCTTCCAGCTTTATATGTGATGATAAGTATGTAAATTTACATTCAAAGTTTTTAATTAAATTCAATTGAATTTGGAAAACTACCGCCAAAGGGTCATTTAGAAATTAATTAATGGAGGTAGCCATTCGAGAACAATATTGTCTATATTTTGACTAATGAAGTAGATTTGTATCGTATCCATTGTTTGTTTTTATTATTTGTAATATTATTCATATCATTCATAATAAAACAGTTATCTTAGCCTTAATTTAACATAATATTTTATACAATAACATCTGAACGAAGCTATTATTTGAGTTGAAATATAAAATTTGATTCAGTATGGTTCAACGAAAGATGTAAACACAAAGTAGGTACTATGATAGCTTTACATTATATAGGTATTCAATAAAAAGTAATCAAGATGATAATTTTTATTAAGCAAAAACTAAATTCTTGTAGAATAAAGATCCGTAATTTTCAATCCTCGAATATAACCAAATGTCACCTGTTCAATGTTAGTATTGAATATTGCTGTTTAATCGTAGCAAGTGATGGCACCTTATAAAGATTGAGAACAATATTATGCTAAAACTTGCTATGTAGTGGCATATATTTGAGAAAGAATTCTGATCAGAAATGAGAAGATTTCTGACCATGCTACTTTTTATCACATCCTAGATGAAGACGAGAAAACCAACCTGTAACGGTTATATGCTACAGATACTTCGAAATAGTCTAAATCGTGTTTACCTTTCTAAAAAATAAGTCGGATTCTGGTATAGTAGAAGAGCGATAAATACTTTCCGCAAAAAACACAAGAATGCAAATTATTCGTATTTTTGGAATCACCTCTTAGTGTCCATAATATTATGTTGACCTATAACTATACTTTTTATAAATGTATCTACTTTTGTTAAAATTGACTTATGGCACAGTAACTATATTCGCTTTGTGGCGGATTTCAGCCTAACTAATAAAGAAATAAATTATTCCGTCTCTATCTATGTGTATAGTATTTAAGCAAAGGCAAACTGCCTATCTGAATAGTCTTGATAATGGTGTTACAACCGAAATAGCTATCGACAAACCTTTTTAAAAAACCTGTAGAATTTAATATTAATTATATTTTCATTTCTTTTAAAATGGAATTCTGCCAAGTAAATGCTAACTCAATTAATAAAAAAATAAATAATCACAGTGAGCACAAAATAAATTATATATAGTTCAGACTAAAATGCGGATGCATTCGTGGCGCAAGACGTAAGCAACACTAGTATACATTACACTCACCTGCGGTTGGTTTGTAATAGTGTCAAATTTTTGTCTAAAATTACTTTTTTAGACGATTTTACGCTATTGCTGCAAAAGGGGGGACATGCTCGTCGAAGGTCAAAATTGAGTTTTTATTGTATATTCAAACCATGATCCTGGACACTCCTTAAACGTTATAGATGATCTATTTATATAATTTTGAAGCCTTATTATCCTTTATAGTTATTTTAAACATTTGATGACTGCATAAAGTATTTTTGTTACATAAAATAGTATTCTTTTAAACCTCTCGCTCTAATGTTTTAGAATATAGTCATATTTCGGTACATAACTGTGCAGTGGTGTTAAGATTTTTTACATTTATTAATTTTTAAACGCATTTATAAAACCATTAGCATAATTTATTACGAGATAATTTTTGTAAAATATTCACGATAAAAAATTATATTGATAATCTCTGTGATCCCAAATTTGACAAGAATTAGGCATTTTATTATTAAAAAAATCGGCAAGATTAACACATTTGAAGATGAATCTAAAGATATTTATTATAAGCTATGTCTTTGACCATTCAAGTGTGATAAACATCTTATGAATAATGATTGCTTTATAATAATTATTGACCTAAGAATAAGGTAGTGTTTTTTTGAAATACGCCATTTCTTTTGTCATTCCCCAGTGGTTAAGCTACAACATACGGCCGTAGCCATAAATTGACAAACTATAATTGAAGTAGGGAGTAAAATGATATTGACGCGCGTGTTTGAACATGTACCGTTTAAAAAAAAATAAAAAATAAATTCGGTTAAGTACATGTTCAAACACGCGCGTTAACATAATTTTACTCCCTACTTTAATTATAGTTTGTCATTTTATGGCTACGGCCGTATGTTGTAGCTTAACCACTAGGGAATGACAAAAGAAATGGCGTATTTCAAAAAAACACTACATTATTCTTAGGTCAATAATTATTATAAAGCAATCATTATTCATAAGATTTTTATCACACTTTAATGGTCAAAGACATAGCTTATAATAAATATCTTTAGATTCATCTTCAAATGTGTTAATCTTGCCGATTTTTTGAATAATAAAATGCCTAATTCTTGTCAAATTTGGGATCACAGAGATTATCAAAATATTTTTTTATCGTGAATAATTTACAAAAATTATCTCGTAATAAATTATACTAATGGTTTTATAAATGCGTTTAAAAATTAATAAATGTAAAAAATCTTAACACCACTGCACAGTTCTGTACCGAAATATGACTATATTCTAAAACATTAGAGCGAGAGGTTTAAAAGAATACTATTTTATGTAACAAAAATACTTTATGCAGTCATCAAATGTTTAAAATAACTATAAAGGATAATAAGGCTTCAAAATTATATAAATAGATCATCTACAACGTTTAAGGAGTGTCCAGGATCATGGTTTGAAAATACAATAAAAACTCAATTTTGACCTTCGACGAGCATGTCCCCCCTTGCAAATATATACAAAGAATAAGAAAACATTTAAGTATAGTCTTTGGTTAAACATTTGCTTATTGCAATTGTTTGAAACATTAAGAAAATAAATATTAAAAAATGCTAAGTAGATGAATTTGGGGAATCTTAAATATTCAAGCATCACCTACTTGTTTTATTTCACTTTCCATCGTTTTCGTTGTTGGATTTGTTGAGAATAAGCTAGCTGTTAATCTGATGAGAATTGTGGTTTGTGGTGCCATATGTTCGCAGGATTTCGGTTTTAGAAAAGGTTGACAGAAAGCAAAACATACTCTTGCCTTGCGACTGTTACGCACTAGTTTTAAAACGTTTCATTTTTTGTAACACTACTGCGTTCTAATGCCTGAGGGCTTGGGATAATATTATTATACGCTGAAAAGTGAACATACACATTGTATTTTCATTAAAGGCGGACGTGCTCAGCGTGGGTCAAAATGGAGCTTTTTTCTATTTTCAAAACATGATCCTGGACATACCTTCAACGTTTTAGATAATCTATTTATATAATTTTGAAGCCTTATTATCCTTTATATTTATTTTAAACATTTGATGACTGCATAAAGTATTTTAATTACGTAAAATAGTATTCTTTTAAACCTCTCGCTCTAATGTTTTAGAATATAGTCATATTTCAGTACATAAATGTGCAGTGGTGTTAAGATTTTTTACATTTATTAATTTTTAACACATTTATAAAACCATCGGTATAATTTATATCGACATTATATAGTGAAATATTTACGATAAAAAATTATATTGATAATCTATGTGATCCCAAATTTGACAAGAATTAGGCATTTTATTATTCAAAAAATGGGCAAGATTAACACATTTGAAGATAATTCTAAAGATACTAATTATAAGCAATGTCTTTGACTATTCAAGTGTGATAAACACCCTACGAATAATTGTTACTTTATAATAGTTATTGACCTAAGAATAAGGTGGTGTTTTTTTGAAATACGCCATTTCTTTTGGCATTCCCCAGTGGTTAAGCTACAACATACGGCCATATTAACGTGACATGAATGGGTAGTGGGTACACAATGAAAAAAAATGATGGCGACACATTTTCGTTGGTGACTGTCATCTTATTT
Source organism: Rhyacophila brunnea (assembly GCF_057557595.1). Lineage (NCBI taxonomy): Eukaryota > Metazoa > Arthropoda > Insecta > Trichoptera > Rhyacophilidae > Rhyacophila > Rhyacophila brunnea. The sequence continues at coordinate 24,889,616 of NW_028233350.1, forward strand.
TGACTTATTGTATTCATATGATAGTATACAGTCTTTTTGTGACCATTTAATAATAATTTAAATAATGTTGATTTAGTGTATTTTACAGCATACATCCGTACAATTAATAGTGAACGCGGACATAGGCCGTAATTGTTATATTTCTATATGAATGCTTTGGTTCCGGTCAGTGACGTGCCTAAGCAAAATGCGCGGTCTTAAGCAGAATTAGAATGTTATGCCGTTTCACATTATAATATAATCACATTTATATTTTGGCGACCTTAATCTGAAAAAATACACCAAATACATATCCGATCCTAATAGGATAATATGAGCATCCGTGGTGTGGAGGTTTGTGTTAAAAGATTTTGTTTTTACGAGAAATGGATGTCAGCCACTTGCTCAATCTATTAGGTCCATACCCTGACTCATACACAAATTGAAAAACAATATGTGTACTTGTCAGACCCAGGATTCGAACATGGGACGCACGGCGTTATAGACCAACGCTTAAGCCGCGCGGCCATCTATTGATAATAAGAGTATTTTTTCGAATACAATAAACCACCACTACAATGTGTTTTACAATTCAATAACACGCTTTAATTACTTTATAAACAACGATGTCTTTTTAATGGAGCGATGCCATCGTCTGCTTTGTGAAAAACCTCTACTGCTCTCAAAAGTTGTCATTTTTGTATTCATTCCATTATTCGCTGCTCGATATAGTGTGCCACTCCTATGCAACACATGACCTGCCTACCTCAATGGAATGTCACTGGTTCCAGTACAAGTCATATTATAAGTGGTAAATGTATGTAGGAATTAATATATAAAATATTTTCCTTCATAATTAGTTAAATATCATAAGTTATTAATTGAATTGGCATTTACGTGGTAGAACTCCATTATAATTGAGTTATTTTGGCAATATAAGATGCGCATTTAATATTATCCAGAATTCACCGATTGAGTAAATTTATGTTTTTTTTTTTTTTTTTTAATAAAATTTTCAAAAGTTACTATTGATTTTAAATTTGCTACTAATGAATCTGCAATGCAACATGACTGCTATTAACCATGAGTCTTATGGGCCAGTTACATTATCATCACGTCGGTAGCCTAGTTGGTAGAGAGGCCGACTATATTTAAATACGAAGCCATAAGGTAATCCATTCTGTAGGTAAACATCTATAGTTTAAGGGTAGATGTTTATCGATAGAACCAAAGTGACTGAGTATAAGGAATGCATCCGGGAAATTAAGTGAATACATTAATATATTGGGGATATTTTTTATGTCGATAGAGGTCGCTAAGGACATGAAATTGCAAGGGATGAACATGTCGCTCGACGAGTCGACAACGGCGAGACAAATGTCGCCGTACAGTAGTACCCAAGGCGCATTAAACGTCCACAGGGACTCCCTAAAACCCGCTGGATAGATGAGTTCAAAAATTTCGGTGGATGTACGTGGCAGCAAAGAACTAGAGACCATGAAGAGTGGAGAGAGCTAGGAGAGGCCTTCATCCAGCAGTGGATCAACCCCGGCTGATGATGATTTTTTAAATCAGACCCCCTATTATGAGCCATACCATTTTTATTTGTGTGCACCTAATTATTACTAATTTATTAAAAGAAATTTAAAGGGAGGGGGTTGATTGGGATGATTTGATTTCTTAATATTCCTGGAATTCGATAGATTAGTGTAAATTATAAATTAATTATATGCAAATGAATGTATTTTGAAAATATTTTTTCTACGATCAATTAAAATATATAAGTAATATTATAATTTACAACATTTAATAACGTTTGGAAAATAATTCTTAGTGGTATTGGAATGTTTCCCCAATTACAAAAACTCAGCAAAATTTCATAAAGCTAACTACCTACTTGCTCTGCAAAACGTTTTAAGTCAGCGGTATTTGAAGGAGCCCGCATTAGTTAAATTGAAGATTTTCGTTCGTGAGCGCTGCATGTAGCATGTAAATCCATCAAGTACATTAAATTTTATTTCATTTAATTTAAAAAAAAAACATTTTCATTATAAATGCAATATAAATAAGGTAAGTATATTACTGTTTTATATCTAAAGAAGAATATATTATATTATGGGTATTCGTAATATTCAGGTTATCTTGATATAATTTTAATGTAGTTAGATGTCGTTTTTACGTTCACTGTCAAGAAAACGGAAATATATGACAACACTACGATATTATATATATTAATTGAAATATTTTTGCCAGCTAGTGATATACAAGCAGCAATGATTGCCAGTTTTTATTAAAAAAAAAGATTGGAATTGTGGAATTAGCCGAGCAATCCGTGATACTTGAATATTTGATACGTTAAAAATGGCAGCTCACATGTTTCTGATTGTCTAAAGTAAGTAGATTTACCGAAAGAGTCCAAAATTTTACACTTCTGGTACGACTAATTTGAGTTGATTATTTATATGTTAATTTATAACGAAAACTTGTAACTATATTTTTGACAGTACCGAGGCCTGTCACGGACTGATTAAACTATGGCCGCTACATAATTATCATAGAGCAAGCAGTGTAAATAAAATATATTAAACATTACCATACAGTAAATTAAAATTCATCATAGGTATAGTATGTGAACATAATATTAACGTGATGTTATGAGTAGGTAATATGGGTGACATACTTACATTTTTTCAAAATGAGATTTTTTTCGAGTCAGAATTAAAATAAATGAATTAAAGAATAGAAGCGTTCATAAGCAAATAACCAGCTTTCAGTAGCGCTCCTCTTTGGGCACAAATTGCCAGGCGTTGCGTGAACGAAAGTCTTGTAAGTTCGCAATGTTCGCATGCACGGCGGGTTCTGGGTTCAGGGTTGAGGGTGAGGCCTAGCTGCACCCCGCGATGACTTCAAGGCGGGTTCTTTCAAGTATCCATAATTTCTGGCATGCGGTCGCAACTGAAACCTTTATCCGCTTCAAACTTGCTGCGTTTCTGAGAGTTTTGCTTCATGTATGAGACTAAGCGATACAAAATGCACAGGGATATACTCGTATTTATACACAGCTGAAGATTTTGTGTGGAAAATCAGTTTTTATCCGCTCAATTTATTACAATGATTGATTGAATGAATTGAATTGATGAATGAATTATTGATGACAACAATATATCACGACATTAAGAGACTACACGAATGAAATACAGAAAAAAACATCATATAATATAATATGCATCTTTAAAAAGAGATAATTTATATTAATGTAAATATACACTATTTTATATATATATTTATTTAGTTATTTATCCAATTTTCAGAGATTATTTATAGATAATTCGATTGCTAAACTATTAATTATTGCACATGCCCGAACTATTTCGGTATAAAATATTACTCCGCAAGACGCCTGTCCAATCGTGTGTCAGTTTCATCACACGTAAACGCCTTGCTAAGTGACATGACGTTTCACGTGCTGGATAGTCATTTAATAGAAAAATAAATCAATCCCATGAATATTAATTATCGTAGCATGAACATAGTAACATTTAACCAAAATATTAATATATGTATTTAGTTGACAAAAAACACACACAATTGAGTATGTAATATATGTTATACAATTAATACAGGAGATCAATATATAGATGCACTGATGATTTTAATCGGACGATTATTTAGTATGCCAGTTTCTGTGTATTTGTACGACTAACTGTTAGTTACATTCAGTTTATCAGCCAACAACGTAGCACTGAGCCAATACATATTCCGACTATATGCTGATTATGTAAATGTGAAAAAACAATATTATGAAGGTAAAAAAAGCTGACCTAAGGTTAGTCTTGTACTAACTAGTAGTTAGTAGTGTTAGTATGTAAAAGCACATCTCAAAGAAAATGATATTGTCAGTGTGTATTTGATTTTTGGTCAGTGCACATAGTGCCTGAAGATGCCAAAAGGCGAAACCTGGGTCATAAAAAACGACTCACATGGAACAGTACAAAACTTAAATACGTTAGAATTTAAATTCAAATTCCATCAAGTACATTCGGTCGATAGTATTAATATTGAATGATATATTTGATTGAACATAATATTAGATTTCATTTGAAAGTTGTGACGGTTGAGACGTTTTTCGCATCACACATATTTATAAGCGAATCTCTGATTGGTTGATATTTTGAACTGGACGTATCCATTGTCATAAAATTCAGGTAAAAACTCTTATTTTCTTTTTCAATATTATGACCATGCTGTTTATTTAACATAATTTATGTTCAATACCTATAAACAAAATACCCAACGTTCTCCAGAGTCTAAAGTCTATCTTTATTGATAAACTGACTACTTCGTCTATGATTTTAGTTTTGTTTATATAGATATCAACTCATTTTATATATATCTACTAAATTGATTGATTGTCGGTGGGTGTATGATTAATAGAGCAACAGCTTCATGGTTTATTGATTGCTTATATACTATTCGGCGAATTATTATGAATAGAGACACGTGTGGCATCCCTGACTGGAATCGTTTATTGAGTCGAGTGAAATATTTTTGACGATGCTTAAGATTTCGGTGATCTTATTTGAATAAGTCATGCGTTAGTAATTTACTATGAAATTAGTATAATTGTTAAAGAATCAATAAGAGGTAAGAGATATCTCTTTATAAGTACTTAGATATCATTTAACAATGCTCTTTGCTGTCTAGTTTTACTGACAAAAAATCATTGTTAACCTAACCCCATTTGCACAATTTAATCTTATTTTAATATACAAATAAAAATACTGTATGTTTTTGTCACATGCAGCTAGATACGTTAAGCCAATACAAATAAAATAAGTAGCATAAATTCATTAAATAATAAAAAAAAACTAATTGGAGCAGTATTACCAACTGTTGTTGACAAACATATGCACGACAGGGTACGAAAACAAGCCATTTGACAGGAAAAAACGCTAGATTTTGTGAAGATACCACTTTTTGTCTATCGAAAAAAGTGCAAATATTGACAAAAAATAATTTATTTATCTAACAACCTACGATAGTAATAGTTAGGTAGGTAGTACTATAGAGTGGAATCCCCGATAATCATCAATCCGATGCCACATACCGAAGCACACATTAAATTATAATACCTGATAATATTATATCACTATAACGCCAATAATGGTCCCATTGTTTCATTGTGTTGTTTTATCTCTCACGTACTGACCTACCTTCATTAAAATACTTATCTGATGGTCAGAAATTTGATGTGCAAGAAAATAAATAAATTAAATATCTAGCTTATTTTTAGCACATTTAAAGCTGTCGAAGGCATCAAAAAACGCTAACAAAAACGCCATAAGCTAGACGCATTTTTGTAAGCTTGATGCTTTTGAAAAATGCTAGACCTAGCAAGAACAACGCTAAGTTGGCAACACTGAAGGATATTATATTGCAGCCAAATTACGAGGGTTGGGTTGATTATTGTGCAAATGTATTAATATTATGTACTATTACATAGATCACTAGTGAAGATCTGACCCTATCTTTATTTTGCATAGTTGTTAAGAGTTATGTGAATGGATAGTACCTACTTGAGTCGGTAACATAATTTGTTAGTAATTTAAAAATATCACAAAATAAGTCAACCACATTTTTAATAAATGTCTTAAAGTATTAAATACTTTCATATACATAAGTACAATATTAAAGGCAAAAAACCTGAACGTAGACGAGAGGGTTAATGTGGTTTCACGGTTTCGTAATTTTACCTTGAAAGTTGGCCTACCGCTCCAGACATTTTTACAAAATGAAAAAGCAGTTTGGAGCCGACTACAAAACTACACTACTGCCAACTTGTTAATCGCATTGCAAAAATGGCGGTTTGCAAGTTTCGTTATGCGGTTACAGTAAAAAAATCCCGCTGCGAGTTTTCAAAGTTTACCTGGTTTTTAAAGGGCGACGTTAAACCTTTGAGTTTTCCAATCATATAATGGAGCTTTATGCGATTCGAAATTTGATTTCTCATATCCATATACTGGAAACTTTGTTGCGTTCAATATTTTTTTCATTGCGAAGCTTTCAAAATATTTTATTTTCCTCAACCTGCTTAATATTTTATAGAAGGGAATTTTAAACATTCGCAGCGTTCAGTATCTAATAGTAGATTTATATTGCATTGAGCCAAAGGATGTTATTCTTTAAAATATAATTTATTACGTAATTATCATTAATAGGCCAATTACTTCTGGTAAAAAATAAGCACTTAAATGTATCAAATTGATTATGAAAACTATTTATAAACTCATTAGGTATTAGTGAAGTAATAAGGTACATTAGGTATCTATTTTTAGTATATTATAATCAATGACATTATTAATAGACGAAGCACTCAATACAGTAGCTAGCAAGTAAATTCGCGCATTCGCATGTATAGGTAGGCGTCACGCAATTTCCAGTATGCGATATCACGTATCGGGAATTTATAGCAATATGACCTTTATTGTAATGGCGTTAGAGCAGTGTTTCTAATGTCAATGTTCATTTGAGCGAACCCGTTTGAACCGAACCATTCGGCAGACCCAACAAAAAGCATCAGGAATTTATAGCAATATCACCTTTATTGTAATGGCGTTAGAACAGATTATGCCATTCGGCAGACCCGACAATAAAGTGAGTGTCATTTTTTTCCCCAGATGATTCGTCCATATTAATGTCATTAATTAGAATAAACGAACAAAATGATTGGAATATATTTAATGTAGGACTAATATTAGTATTTAAATAAAAAAGTGATATAACATAAAACATAAGTAAGTATATACCTAATTATATATTATTTTACCAAGATGATTTATTTTTCTAAGTTTTCTTCTTGTTATAGACTATTATGTATATTTTTTAGTGTTTTACAAAAATACGGATCTGAGCTATTCTTTCATCTTTTGTGTGGTTTTCTTAGAGATGATAAAACCAATGAGTCCTTCCGTTTATCACGGCATTATAATATGTGCAACTTTTATATCGAGTCTTCTACATTCCCACGGTTGTTTTACGGCTTAAAACTGTTCCCCCACTACTATTTTCCCCGTGCCCATAATTCATTATGTGTTAGATATCGCGTGAAGTTTTATTAACATTAAAATGCCTAAAACTTTTCAGAAGCAAACAAATAGCACTATTTTCAATGTAAATATATACTTGCTTATAATTAGTATCTTTAGAATTATCTTCAAATGTGTTAATCTTGCCGATTTTTTGAATAATAAAATGCCTAATTCTTGTCAAATTTGGGATCACAGAGATTATCAATATAATTTTTTATCGTAAATATTTAACTAAAATTATCTCGTCATAAATTATACTAATAGTTTTATAAATGCGTTTAAAAATTAATAAATGTAAAAAATCTTAACACCATTGCACAGTTATGTACCGAAATATGACTATATTCTAAAACATTAGAGCGAGAGGTTAAAAGAATACTATTTTATGTAATAAAAATACTTTATGCAGTCATCAAATGTTTAAAATAAATATAAAGGATAATAAGGCTTCAAAATTATACAAATAGATTATCTACAACGTTTAAGGTATGTCCAGGATCATGCTTTGAAAATAGAAAAAAGCTCCATTTTAACCCACGCTGAGCACGTCCGCCCTTAATAAATAGTTAGTATTAATAGTAATTCCTATCAATAGTGCTAGAGATAGAGTATTGCTATGACAAGTCAATACGCAAAGAGCACGTGAGGTAATAATATCAGTGCGTAAGACTTGATATTGAAGTTATAAGTTTGTGTGTAATAGATACAAATTTCTTGAATATGTTCGTCTCTTGTATGATTTCTGAGAATTTTACTTGGGATCCACCTGATTACCTTCATTTCTAGTCTTCGCCATATTAATACATTAGGTTTTAGTTTGTGTCTGCTTTGTATTAAATATCACGTGTCATATTGGCTTGAGGCAAATTTATAAATTTTCATTAAGTACGTTATGTATATGTTTTTAATCATAATTTTGCATCGTTCTGACTCCATGCAAAATATCGGAAACTATGTGAATACTTAAGTTTCTAAGAATTATGTAATGGGCATTATATAATTATTAAAAAGTTGAAACGTTTTACCGATATCGTAAAAAAAAAATAATGTACAGTAAGTATTTTGCTACAATTGATTTCAATTAAGATTCCCTTTAAGCGATTGATGGATTAACTAAGAAAGCGTTTCTAATTATTGATAGAAACTAAAGATAAATAAAAACGGGCTGTTTAGATAAGTCGAGCACTTAGAAACTGTGTCAATATGGCGTTAATGGCTCTATAGCTTTGTTAATCTTTTGTTAGGGGATGGATTGGTAAAGATCACGCACTGCTGTGAAAACGAACCACGCACCTTTTTCTCTGTAAACATTTTTCCTTTGCAAACACTCGCTAGACCTCCATAAACGTTTGTACAACGTGATAAAAATACAAGGCACACACTAGGTATTTTTTTCCAACTAAGTAAATAATAGTTAGTCAAAAGTGTTAGTTGACTGAAAAATAATATCTTTCTTTATTCGTTTTTTTTTCAAGTAGATACTTATTATTCTTCATTGCTGAGAGTCCTAGCTTCTATTGACCGGAAGAGGTCCGTTATACTCAACGATCCTTTGCCATTTTTTAACTTCTCAACTATGAGAGCCATTAATATGATATTGTAAAAAAATCTAATTACTTAAAATAAAAATTAAATATCTACTAAGTATCTTTAAGCTAATAGTATTAATTTGATTTACCTATTGACTAATTTTGGAAATTAATCTGAAAAATGGAATAACTAAATTTTCCTCAATGATAGATATTACGTATTGATATTAGGTATTGACTTTTTTTCCCAACCAAAAGAAATTCAATTCACAATTGGTTTATATAATAATATGTAATATTATGTAGTTATTCGATAATATATTATAACCATAATTATACTTAAAAATAAATTGGTTATTATTTTATAAAATATATACGGTGAGTATTAGTGTATGAGTGTATTAAGTAAAATACAATATATTTAAATATAAATCGCAACGAATTTATACGATCTTATTAATTTCTTATTAGCAAATCGTAGCGAGTTTTATTTTTGAAAAGATTCGCATTACACGTAAATAATAGTAGTGTATCTTATGAATTTTATTCATAAAAGCAAACGTATCCTTGAAATAAAATACTATATAATATTATGTACATATTATGTATATATCTTTGTAACTAATTGGAAAGTTTAATCAACAACGATTATTATTAGATAATAATTATCTTGTCTGGGATCTTTAGGAGATAATATTAATTACATTGTAATAATTTGGCTTCATATAAGTAAATAATAATATAATGATGTATGTAGGCTATATCGTGTCTACAATCCGAATTTCCTTAAGCCAGCTCAGAGTGTATGGATGCATAAAACATCCGCGCAAATTATCTCACCCGAAAACATGTACAGGAAAAGGGAAATCCTATGATCACGTTGCTAAGATAGTAATACATTTTACAGATTTAGATAACCAGTTTGACTCCTAATCATCAATCTACCAGTCAATTCTTGACTGGCCATGGTGGATTCGCTGCCAAGCTTGGACTTGTCACCCGACCAACGTTTCCAAGTGGTGAAGAACTACAGGATGCAAACCACATCCTCTGAGAATGTGATTCGAAAGGGATGAGATCGTCCGATCTGGTATATAGAGATAGCTAGATACATACCTAAACTTAGTAATACCGAAATTATTTGTCAATTAAAAAAATCAGCTCACTTTTTGAGTATCTCTGAATTTCGTATAACTTCGCGTTGTTTTTAGATCTGCTTTCACATTTTTTATCTATATGCATGGCCAACACAATAATATGTTATACTTACTGAAAAGAGCTAAATTATAATAAAAAAAATGTCGAGAACTTGTTCGAAGACGATAAGTTCTTTGAAATAAATCAATAACAATTACCTATCTAATACCAATTTTTTTACCTGACTTCTTACGTACCAAAGTTATGTATTGATAAATAATAAAACAATCATGACAACGTATGAAAATGATTGAAGAATGTGCTACTAAATAAATTTTGTCGGGAAAGATTTATAATTTTATGACAACCCTAAAATTCATTCTAATATAATATTGCATAAGCCAGAGAATCGGTTGTATAACAATGACACATATTATTATTGTACTTATTAGAGTACTTTGAAACATTAAATTTACTTACATATGATTAGTGTAAACACCAGTCCGTAGTTGAGAGGTTGTTTAAATCGTCACAGTATTTATAAAACTATAGTAATTATTAAAAAAACTACATGCTTATTCATGTTTATCAAATAGACACTATAATTGTGTTTTATTGATAGCTCTGCTATTCTGTTGTGTTATTTATTTGCTTTATGTGATAATTTAATGTGCTCGGTGCAATGACATTAATATGGACGAAGCATCTGGAAAAAAATGACACTCACTTTTTTGTTGGGTCTGCCGAATGGCATAATATGTTATTACAATAAAGGTAATATTGCTATAAAGTCCCGATGATTTTTGTCGGGTCTGCCGAATGGTTCGGTTCGAACGGGTTTGCTCAAATGAACATTGATACTCGAAACACTGTTCTAATGCCATTACAATAAAGGTGATATTGCTATAAATTCCCGATGCGTGATATCGCATAATGGAAATTGCGTGACGTCTACCTATACATGTGCGAATATAGCTATGCGCGAATTTACTTGCTAGCTACTATATTGAGTGCATTGTTCATTAAGGCCATGCATTAGTTGATGCACGGTCTAAAAAGATCGTTGCTAGGCGATGCGCGGATTGCGGGTCGCGGGTGCAAATGACGCCTCAAACGAAATATTATTTGTCATTTAAATTCAACATACGTCCATTTTATGTTCTGTTTATTGTTCTATTAGTAACAATAATAATATATTCATTGACATGTTTTTTTTTTTAAGTAAATGGGTAACGTTTTTAGTCATCTTTACACGATTTTAGAAGTAATTGACCCGTCGCCATCACGCAGCAAAGTGACGTGTTTCTGGCTCGACATTCTCTCACTGAATGGCAGCGAGTCCAAAATTTCGTCGCGCCTACAGTTGAAAATTATTTGGCGTTTCACTGATGCGTCACCTTAATAATATCATTGGCTCGGTGAACTAAGTATTTATTTGCAAAATAGGTATAAGTACATAATTAATATTATTAACATTTGATATAATCAAATATTCATGCATAGATATAATAGGTATTTACGTTAAGTAGTTACCAGCTAATATATATTAATTAATAAATACTTATGAAAATTATTTTGTTTTCATGTACAATAATAGCATAGTGAAAAATGTTATGAAAATAATAAATCTGTGTATTGTTAAATGGTACAAACCAATAATTGTGTCAGAAATATCAACGAAATAGCGCCTCAGACTCTGGTGATTAGGGTGTGTCTTATATTATATTATTTATTCGCTTTTTATCTAAATTCAATGTTGTATGTTTTAGTGGTATAGGTACATTTTATTAGTAATATATCCATATAGCACATTTTTTAGATATTGGATAAAAAATACTGTATAAAAAAATTGGGGCGGTATTTTGGCGCTGTGTAGGGGCGGCATTTTGATTAGGGACGTCACTGAGTCTCAGTAAACTCAGTCAAAGTACGCGTGGCGACCTCAACCTTGGAAATCTGTTCCTGAGGTATTCCCAGCCGTAAACAACTGTTGATGCTTCATAGCCAAACATAAGACCTCGTGATACGTTTGATTAAGACCGAGTGTAGTGCGAGACGAGTTGCTTTGGAGGGAAATATTAGGTAATTGCATCGTGTAATATATTACTTTGATGACTTAGAATTAGCTTAAAATGATAGTGACAGAGATATGGAATTTCTTATACTACCGAGGTAGAGTATGGCAGAATGGTCACAATTAAATACGTATATCGCAGCTCGAATTCAACGCCTATACTGTTAACACATTTTTTAGTTTGTATTTGAATCCAGAGCATATTATTCAAAAACCAATAAGTCACGGATATTTTAAAAATCATCAATCAATCTTCATATTTTGTATGAAATTTCAAACAATATATTATTATAATGATCTATAACTTCTAAAACGTGCTAAAATCACACGAAAAAAATGTTTAAACACTTACCTATGGACTGAAACCGATAATTTAAAAACATGTTATTTTAATAAAATGTCCAATTTTATTTATATTTATACGAAAAAAAAGGTTTATCAGTTAATAAAAATGGCCATATTGTTAATATTTTTAAAATAAAATACGATGGAAAAATAAACTAGTATTAAATTTAAAATAACCTGTTACGGATGACATAAAAATGTCTATCAAAATATGCTTCAGATTTGAATGAATAGCTAACAATAATTATTTATGTGTAATTTAGATTTCGTTTTTCCGCCAATTTTTACTTACAAATAATATATAGAGATTTATAAGATGTAAATTTAAGGTAACGTATCGATGCATTCATTTTTTAAATCTATTCTTGCCAAAACACATAAGTATAGATATAAACTTTGTGATTTCGCAAAGTAATGTGAAACAAGGTTCAAACCATTGTATGATACAAACAATAAAAAACTGGGGATATTGCAGAATGAATGCAATATATCTTTGGATTACAGTCTATGTAAGGGTCGTTACGAAGTTTTATTAAATTTTTTAAAAGAATATTTGACTACTTTTATATAAGTAGGTAATTAAATGTGTATAATATTATAAACACATCGGTCTTGAGTTATTCACTATCTCACCGCCGTGATCGTAGCGGACAGGTTTTCCCGCAAGTAAGTGGATATTATTGGGATAAGCGGAGTTAAAGTGTGAGACCCCGCTCACAGATGGCGCTAGGTGTTCCGCTCTGAGAGAGATCGCAAAGCTTCCCAAACAGCCCAATAATGTGCTTTCCTTGTTCGCCTTCCGCACAAATTGGTACGCGGCTCGCCCAAACTTCCGCCAAATTTTGCGAATTCCTATGAGTTATTGTATGTACTGAAAAATGTAATGTATAATATATTATAACACGGGGTACCTAATAATATTATAATGTATCGCCTTTAACGAGCAATTTTAATTATTAAACGTCTCCAGAAAAGTTGCTGTGGTTACAGTAAAAAAAACTGATCATATATTTAGATAGAATAAGTATATTAAATCTGGCGAATTAAATATTTGGTCTAAACTCATTAATATTAAGAAAACTATTATTAATAATCAGATTATAATCTGAATTTATGTCGTGAACGAAACTATTGGGATGAATTGATTATTGAAAGTTATAATATTACTAATTGACCTCAGGTCTACGATACACAATTTAATCTATAATATTCGTATAAAAACGCAATTTGTGTTCATTATTAAATATTTGATTTATTTTAAAAGAAACTTCTTAAAAATAACGCACTTGTATGAATCATTTATTTATGCATGTGTATTCATGAGTCTTGCTCTTCTTTCAGTATTTCGCGCGGAAAAAGTCGTGGGCAATTGCTACTAACTTTATACTCAGGTAATTTTTTAGGTCGGTATGAATAATTATTGTTCTGTTATTCTGAAATAATGCAAAGAAGTAATTCAATAATTGTCCACCATCTTGGTACCTATATAATAAACTTCTAGTGACAAGCAGTGGCAGCCGGTGGTCTTCAGAATTGCATTTTCTGGTAGTGCGCAATGGTTTACCTTCTATAAAGAGAAAATACCTTAGTTTAAAATGGCTGAAACGTCTAACTTCTTTAAAAGGTAAATTAAATATGTCTTTATTAAATTTATTCTATTTCTCAAAATGTTTTAAATTAGAAAAACACTTAAAGGATGTTACCTGTATTGTACATATTGTGTGGATTTTTTTAAAATTCAATCAATATTGTATTTAGTGTTTACATAATATTTTATAATATGAGATTGCTGTTTCTGATAATAAACGGTTAATAAATATGGAGAGTTATTTAATATAATTATAATAATAAGTGAGCCAAGTATGAAATCGTCGTAAAACGTATGAGGTCATGGTAGATACGAGTAACTTTGTTAAAAGTGAAAATCAGTATTTTATTTTTGAAATCCTTCTCATTTTTATTAATTTATGTGAAATTATAAAATAAACTAACATCACCTGGGTAATATTTATATTGTAAATCAACCTTTATTCAAACTCAGTTTATTTCTAATGTATTTATATGTTATTAAAAGTATTTTTTTCTTATATGATCGATCTCTATATTTTCAGCTACGACGTATTACTCATGTATTGTCATTGTGTTTTTTTTATTATATTGAATGTATTTGAAGGACTTAGAAACAAATACGGCAGTTTCTATTTTCGTAATATGTTGAGTGTTGCACTTGCATGGTATTAGAGTAGCCAGCACTGGTAGCAAGCGATTAACTTCAAAATTATATATAATACAAAATACATGTATCAGCTAAAACTCAATCGATTCACATGATAATCATATTTATCTGCCATCTTAGTATTTGCAAAATATCATGTTTAATTTCAGTTTTCACCGCCATTAAATATATGTTTAAACTGAAAATAAATGAAATCAGACGATAATCATAGAAACGTTGAAATTTTTTACACCATCGTGGTATTTGAATTAGTTTTTTTTTTAATTTAATTTGTTTTAATAGTCAATAAAATCAGACGATAATATAATATTAACACTATAATTTTTGTCGCCATCTTGTTTTATCTGTCAAATTTGCATAGATAGCAGATGCCCATTTCTGGCATCAATTATTGGATGGGTAAAATAAAGTTATAAGATACAGTTTGTGTATGTAGATAAAATAATTATATAAACTCATTGAATTGTAACTGAAATTTAAATCTACGTAGGTATTTTAAAAGCCGGAGACACTGGCATTTTAAATAAGTGCGTAAAAAGTCGATTAACGTTAATCGGATTAAATTAAAAGTGTTAAGAGTGGCCATAGGGTTAAGTGTTATACCATGTTTTGTTTGAATGAAGTAAATTAAAAAAAACAAAACGATTTTGCCTTTTAAACGATCAGATTAAATAATCACTAAATAGATAAACTAATATATATACAAACCTACGTATATTATTGTGTGGATATACTTCGTAGCTTGACTTTACCAAGTATGACAATATCAACATATTATTAAGTTTATTTAATGCATATGAATGATACCGCCATACGCCATCGATGTAAAATTTTAAAAACTCACTTGCAATATAAAATTGAGTGACGAATTTGTAATGTCAATTAATTCATTCATACACGAATCGTTAAAATTTTTAAAGTTAACTTACCGTATAATTGAGTATTTTTTTGTTATTTTGAAATTATTTGATAAACTTGGAATCGACATTTATGACCAGCATAATAATGTATGGAATTGATAATTGGGGAATTGAGAATTGAAGGAATACAAGTAAACCAAGTTACGTATATCAAATCCATGGTTTGATTGTTTGATATGTGATAATAAATTCTACGTAATTATTTTCAACATTCAGGCAATGATATTTTATTCTCAATAATTGATACATTACCATTAACTATTCAAAAAAATATGAACGTAGTGATTAATGGAAGATATTCAGACCAAAACATTAAAATTATACGTTCCTACAAAAAAATTACTTTATACACCATCTATGAAATGTAATAATATATTCTAATTTTAGGAATAAAATACTTATACTTATAACAGAGTACATAGTTTAGATACATATTTAAATCATGTTTCACTCATCAAAAGTTATGGGGTGACTTAAAGACTGTTCTTATCTATTTTTTTTTATTATTTTATGACATATCTACTAATTTAATCTCCGGTAAATCAATAATTGTCCCATAGGTGGTGTGATAGACTTTCATACAAAATGTCAATAATTCTATATAGATATTTCACTGAATCAATCTAATTAATTAGCGACGTATATCTATAATATTATAATAGATATCGCTAGCTATTGTAGTGATTAAACATTTACATATTTATCACTTAATAATAGTATATGAAAATATTATGTTTAATATGCGTAAATAAAAAAATATTTTTAACGTAAACACCTGATAATCATTTAGTAATAAGTTTTCGCCACCGATGTATAATATGATCGAAGCTTCCTGACGAAAGTTGTTTATCTTTATAAAGCTTATAAGGTGAAAAAATATTGCTATTATAACTGAGGGAAGTTTTCTTAATGTGTGTTGAAAGCTCTCGCGTCAAATAATCAGTGGCGTATCTATACAAAACAATTTTATTATTACACATAAACAATAATGCATTATAATAATGATTTTTTTTATTGAAATAAGATACCTATCCAATATGTTCACATGGTTACAGGGAATATTCAATAAACCCGATACTTATGTATTATGATTTACAAATTTATATTATCATACTTATCACTATTAAGTATTTATCCAAATTTATTTATTTAAATGATTAAATATTTCAACTAACAAGATTAACACGTTTATAAAATATTTAAAAAAATAAGTTGGTCTAACCCATGAAGAAAATGTGTTACATTTTACACCATACCGACCAGATGCTTAGAAATTGGTCCTATCTTTCGAATAAGATATAGGTAGGTAATAATATGGAGATTAGTACTATAAATCCTATGTGGGTCTTGAGCAATTTAAAATAATGCCTCTACTATCCTGTCTGCCGTAAGTTCCCTCCGTTGTCATAGCTTCAAGGATACTGTGTCTTTTTTAATACTATTCAATCAATTCATAACCTTTTTGACTGCCCCTTTCTCTTCCGGTCCAATAGTTTAGTTTAGACTGTAACTAGGATGATTATTATAAATAGATAACTGATACAAATAATTTTTGTTTGGTTTATTTTGCTGCCAATCTATGCATAAAAATTTGGCGCAGATTATTATTTTATCGATACATCTTATTACTTATTGTATATTTTAATGTAAATGCTTTGATTCCGGTTCAAGCATCGATATATTATGTATTAATTATTAAAATAATAGTAGGTACCTATATATTTGTAACAAACGTTTTGTATGTTATGTAGTCTCCATCTATAAGGTTTTATTCACATCATTCAATTACTTATAGCCATTTGAAACATTTAATATTAAGGGTGGGGTGTATTTACCGATCGAATGATCTCTTTCAATGTCAATGGGTACAGCTATTGGTTGTATATTCATCACGACCTAACATTTTCGTATTGTTTTCATATTTTACACTGTTTACATAATACGTACACTATAGTGTACCAAAAGAAACATATATTTTTTAAATTTTCTACGCCCGTGGTAGTATTAACGGTTTAGTTAGGAGCAAAGTGTACGGAAGTTACGCAGTTCTGTCCGAGGCATGCTTTTCTAGGACATAACAAAAAGTTTGATGCGAGTTAACGATGTGTCAGGCCACGTGAAAGACTTAATAACGAAGAAAGACATTTTCCCCGCTCTCACTTTCAGTAACCTCTCAGTGAGATATATATTTAGAAAGTGTTAAGTTTCCGCTAGAAAACTGAAGACAGTTAACAATTTATACTTTGAAAATCGATGGAACATTTATGGAAAATCCTAAAGCTGTGCGCGCTTTTTATATACTATTTATAAGTAATATTTATAATCTTAAGTTAGTTTCAATATCCGTCAATAATTTATACATATTATATAAAATAATGTAGACAACAGTTAGTACACAGTATGACAGCGGTCACAAAGTTGATGAAATGAAAATGGATCAGGTGTGGTACCCAAGGGGTTTAAAGCTATAAGATCACATGTAAGCCAGTTGTATTCAAAAACTTATAAAGTTTGGCAGACGTACACGACAGTCAAGAACTTTAGAATAAAAAAGGTGGGACGAGTTATAGAAGGCCTTTATCCAACGGTGAATCAATCCTTATTGATAATATTGATATTGGTACTTGATAATATATTATTATTCTCATAAATAAATAATCGTTTAAGTTTTCATGTCATTGTAAGTAGGCTTTTTGGATGCTCTCAACATAATGTTGAAGTGTGTATATTGTTTATTACACTACAGTATACGCCTGAGATGATGTAGTTACTGATAGAAAGAAAGCGATATAATAAGGTATATTGACGACTAGAATATTGTATACGATATATTTGTTATTTAAAATTGAAACTACAATATTCATAACACTAGTTTGAATCTAAAATATCGTCATAAACTTTAAAATAACTTAATTGCCTATTCCTAATACTTAATAAAAATATACATTAAAAGAATTTTGAAATGCCCAGAGAATATACTTAATGTCTGAATATGTATTTAATTTTAATTTAAAAAAATGAGTAGATATTATAATGACTGTACGTTTTAATTATTAAGCTTAGTTATCACAGGATTTGGCAGTATTTATAAGTAACATAACGTCGTTTCCATTGCAAAATTGTATATCTGCAAAATATGCGCTTTTGACATTTTTGTATAATTAAAACCGCAAAAATCACCTTTACACACATGCAAAATAACACAATTTACAAAAATTGCATTATCGATTAAATTATGAAAACCTTTTTTGAATTGATTCAAGTGCCATACATTTTGTAAACTGTTTTTATGCTCCCCTGAATACTTGAGATTTTGCAGATATTCAATTTTGCAATGGAAACGACGATAAGTACTTAATTGTATATAATATATATAAATAATTTGTATTAAATTAATTGTATTATTAAGGGATTTTATGTAAAACGTCTGATTTTAAGAGAATATTCACTGTACCTGTACATTTTTAAAAATTTGAAACTCTACTTGAGACAATTAATACTCCTCAGTTAAAAACAAACAACACCGTTCTAAAGAAAGTCATGTTAAATATTAAACGGATTTATTTACTAACATTTTCTTCTTTCTGCGTTTTATTTCTTCAATTTGAGAGAGTATACAAACGATAATAATAATACTGGTTTGAATTTTTTTCCCTTTTTATATGTTGAAATTGTTATTTACAGTCTTTTATATAAAATAGGCGGTGAAAATTATTCGAGTGTATTTTTTTCTTCGATGAAAATAATGGCTGTTCAAGAACAAAAGACGTAAAATTTTTCTTTTATTTTTGGCACGTCGTTATGTGAAAAGTTTGGATTCAAGAGCTTTGACACTCAATTAATGCGCCGTATGAAAAATAAACATTTAAAATCGAATTGCACAATTATATAGATAGGTTACATCAATATCATAATAAAATTTAGTAAGTGTAGTTTTGTAAATTACCATAATATAAAAATGTACTTACTAACTCATTTATTTAATTGCTATGAATAATATTAAATCACTAATTGTATTATCTACCATTTTACAATACTGAAAGCCCAACACTAGATGAACGACATACTGAGTAGGCTTTCTAGGAGACGGATTTTGGTTGAAAAGAATCCATTCAATTACTATGAGTATGTATCTTTCCAACAAATATCGTCAAAATTTTCGTACTGTACTGGGAAAAGTATTCATGAAGTAGTATAAAAAATAGACAAAAATGAATTCATTCACAAAAATTGATTCTGCCGATTCGACATTATGCTTTCAATACGTGGACATAACGAATCGAAGAAAAGCTCGCTTGATTGGGGATGGGAAATCCCCGCGCTCTTTTGTGACCGGTCCAATCATAATTGTGTGTGCTCTTCTAATTTCCTATTTCACCAGACGGTCAATCGCTGCTATACTACAACCCTCAATACATGACTATCAGCTCAATATTATCATTAACTATAATAAATTTTCTATGGATTTATTTTACTTTTTAAAAATAATCAGTGTTATGTTTTCTAAGGCATTCTCAATATTATAATACTTAAAACACAAAAATATACCATAAAAAATATATAGAAAAAATCATTAAAACACGGTTTGGCCGTGTGGTTTTTTTTTCTTTCAATTAATTTATCTTTGAAAATTTTACCTACAATCCAGATGTTTCAATTATACGTTGTTATATCATCTTTAAAATTATTATGACATACAATTCAATAACAATCGTCTGTTTTAACAGTTGTTTGAAATAGTATTGAGTCATAGCATTAAAAATATGTTGACCATAAAGGTTGACGAACATAAGATATCACCAATAAAAACGCAAATATAAGGCTCAATTATGGCAGAATCTTCAAAAATAAATAGGCAAAAAATGAATTGACCTGAATAGAGAAATAAAAACTATCGAGCAAGTTATTGAGACCTGTGTTATAAATGGCTTTTCTGTGAGACTTTCTGCCATCCACCAAGCTAATGAAGATACGCTGACATGGTCTGGAGCTCTACCAGTGCCTCTTTTGTGATAAATATTTTTTGGCCATGTGGTGATGTTAACTGTGATTTTGTTTCTGATACTTTTATGTTATGGTCTACACCTGCCGCTATGTGAGAGAATGAATGACTAGCAATAAAGAGTAAAAGTATCTGTATATATCAAGAATTCCATGTTATTATGAAATATTTTTTCCAGTTTTCGCGACAATATGAATTGTTGAATAAACGTCATTAATATAATTATCCAAATGATTACAACATATTCGAACGTCTTGTTCTTAGATAGGAGTTAGGAGTAGTTAAGAGCTATTTATTAAAACAAATGTAGTTAATGTATCAATGACAACACTCATCTTTGTACAGTTGATGTAAATACTAGCCATAGACTAGTTGGTGTTGATACAAAGGATTTACTATTTCAAACAGTTTGTTCTCGCAGTTCAACAGTCAAACGGTCAGATCGAATGTTCAATTCCCAATAATATACATGCTTCTCAAACAGTTCATCGAAAGAGAACCTACATAATGTTCATTAAATTCTTCAACATTGAAGTGCCAATTGGAAGATACACAATATTTTATCAGTTTAACAGTTAGTGTAAGTAAGAATAAAAACTTATTTGTGCATTAGAGTGGGTTTATGTAGTAAAACTTCATTATAATGGTTTTGAAACAAAGTATTTTTCGTTATAACAAAATTTGAACGAGAACGAACATATATTTAAACCCTCTCGCTCTATCAATATTGTTAGTTATCTTCGACAGTTTTGATGACAAGTTTATAGTCGGAAACAGCTGTCAGTATAAATATATAAAATATCGTAGAATTAACGAGTTTTAATTTGATTCAAAGCGTTTTTAAGTAACATTTTTTGTAAAGATGAAGAACAAGAATACAGAAGCGGGCAAAGTAAAAGAAACAAAAAAGCTTTGCGTATGTTCTGTAGTGGACAAAAGCTAGGCTGCAATGACAAACACATTTTTGTGAAAAAGTAGAAAGTAGTAAGTAGATTGTCTAATTTGGGCGTAGAGGTGTTTTTTACTTAGTAGTGACTAAAAGTCAAACAAATAAATTTTAATTCATATATAGTTACTAGTAGAGTTGGGTTTTCTCGGGAATCCTCGAGAAATTTTCGAGATTTTCAATCCCAAATCCCGAGGATTGAAATTTTTAACATTTCGAGAAATCCCGGATCTCGAGAATCTTTTTCGGGATTTCTTTATTATCAAATATTTAATTAAAAAAAACGATTTTCCATATGAAAAAAGTGGACAGAAAACACAAAACGTTCGAAGACTGATCGGGGCATTTAACACAATTAAGCCAACGTCAACTGAAAATGAGCTTAATTTTTGCAACATCAGGGAATTTTGTGTCTTAAAAGCGTACGCGATTATCAGACGCCACAATTGACAGTCTGTGTTTTTTGAAATTATATTTTAATAAGTAATGTTTTGAATTATCTTTGTTTTCTTACTTCTACTTTGTTTGTCTTCTTACATAAATAAAAAAAAACATATTTTTTTGGAATTTGTCTGTTTTTACACTGATTTTAGGATTTTTACAGGTTTTTTTTTTAATTTCCCGATATCTCGAGAATTCCCGAGAATTCATTTCTGGAAATCCAGAATCTCGAGAATTCAAAATTTCATCATTTCGGGAAATCCCGAATCTCGAGATTGAGATTTTCTCGGGAAATACCCAACTCTAGTTACTGGCCATCAGAAATGTAAAAAATATTGTTTGTTTTCATAATATTTCTAGATGCTTACTGTGAAAAAAGTACGTGAGTGATTTAATTTTCTTTGTATAAACCGAATTCATTATTTTATAGTCAGTATAAAGATTGCACTTAGCTGTGAATGATTGAATAATATGTTATTATTTTTATTTTTAATGAATACAAATAATTAAAATTTCAATTTATTGTATAGTAAACAGAAAAAAAACTTATTTAGCAATTAAATGATATTAACGTAGATTTTTTTACAACATGATTTCTGGCGACAAGATAATCAGAAAATATTTTCCGTATAATATAATCTATTAAAGATATAAATAATAAGTAAATTACTATGTTATATTAATATATTATTATTTAGATTATCATAGGGTGATATCATATGAGTATTTTTATGTAAATTATAGTATTTTTGGAATGTGGTTTGTTTAAGCTTCGAATGATCTTCCAAGTTTAAAAAAAAATGCGGTCATGCCATGGAAATTGAAACATTTAATAACATACGAAACGGTAGGCATAATAAAATTAATCGAATTGGCAACCGTTGGCAGTGCCCATACAAAAGTCTAGGCGGAAAAGTAGAACGCTAAACATTAGCACCGTTTGTAGTACTGGAACCGTCCGTCCGCGGACGTGTCCGTCAAATTCAATAAAAAATCTTGCAAATGAATTTACTAGCGGCGCGGCATACAATGTTTGAACGAGATCCCCGTATGTACTCACAGCCTACTGCTAGCAACTTTGAATACAGCTCTTCTTCCGTAATGGTAAGATGCTTTTGTTTCACACATCATGAAAATCATCATTACCAATGAAGACGTATTTAATTTATTAAATTACCTTTTTAAATAACGAACGTCTACAAGATTAAATTAAAAAATATTATTTTTATTAAAATACATAATATCAAAAACGTTAGAAACCTACTTAGAAAAATTGAACCGAGTAGTATTTGATACTCACATCTTTTACTTTCCGGGTGAGCGCTTTTTTATTATTATTAAAATCCGATCTATCTGTCATTGTTAGAAATATCGATATAATAATATTATTAATGTGTTTTTATATCAGATATCAGGAGTTATTGATGTCAGTTATGATCTTTCTACTATTACCAATAAATTATCCATAACATTGTTTTGTTTTAAATTCTGAATGTATTATGTAATATAATCCAATCTATGTAATATAATATAATCCAATCCAATCGAATAGGTATACATAAATTTTTAAGTGAATGAACTACATCGCATTTTCACTTTTTGGATGAGTGCTTTTTTCGATTAAGCTACTGTGGTTCTTAAAAAAATACAAATAACTAACTTTCTCTTAATATTATTTAAAAAAAAAAACACGTAGACTATTTTTGTGAGACGTGGATAAATTCGGATTATGCATGATGCTTAGATTAAAGTTTTTTTATTAAATACCTACTTACTTTATCTAAAATCTAATGTTTTATTAGAATCTACAACACTGATTAATTTATCAGCGTTTAAATAAATTATGCGATAACTGAAAGAACATGTGTGATCGATATAGGTACCCATAAAAATATGTATACGATTAAAAAAGTATTATTATTGCAGAATGTGAATGGAACCGATTAAATGAAAAAAATACCAACTTTGACCATTTTCGGGTAATCTATGACTGCGAACAACCATCGACCTCAATGTTTTATTTAAAATCGAAAATAAAACATGATCTTCGTAATGATTTGACCAAGACATCTGAAAGATTCTCTTATACAGCGCGACGTCTATTATCTTTGAAATGTATTCAAAATTCCACAAAAAACATATATTAGAATAGACGAAAAATGTCTCACTAAATTTTAAACATATAATATATATTTTTGGATATAAAGTAAGTACATATATTTAGAAAATATATGATAAGTATTTAATTTTTTTTGATCTTGAAGCGATACAAAAACGATTTAGTAAGCACGTCAATTTTAAAGCTTACTGTTACGATTTATTTCGACCACTGCAACTTTTATGGTACCATCTTTGGAAAGTCGACGTTCTATATCTGATCAATATTTTCTTTTTAAAATTATCAATGGTTTTGTTGACTCGCCAAACCTACTCGAAAGGGTGGGTTTCCATTGTCCATCAAGATTTACGCGAAACCAAACTTTGTACCATATCAGTCGTAGCGGTTCTAATTATGCACAAAACTCTTTTATTCGGCGCTCTTGTTTAAATTATAATATGTATTTCTCCACCGTTGATCCTTTTAATAATTCACTTGTTTCATTAAATTTTGTATAAATAGATATATACAAAGGACAAAACTGAGTAAAATGGTCAATATTAATAAAATATGTAATGGGTATAGTTCAAGTTTTGTTAAATTCACTAGGTTTATGTTTATATTGACAACCAAAAACGAATGCAGAATAAACGAATCAACCCCTTTGAATCTTCAACGCCACTTTGTTGACCTTACCAGACATTTGTATGTTCAATAATTATTATTTATAAAAACAACGTGTCAGATTTAACACATCTTTAGACGAATGCATCTACGTAACATTTATGTATTCGATTTTCAGGATAAAATACAGCTATACTAATACTTTATTATGACAAAACCATATAAGAGATGGCAAGTGTGAGCTGGTTGGATAAATATTTTGAATTAATGGTATTAAAAAAACGTACGATTCCTACTATATAAACGTAGCTTTCACACAATTGAATATTTACAATGTAACCAAATATTTTACTATACATATTGTAGTACGAAATCTCAAAAAGGTGTAAAAAGTATATTATTTCTGATAAAATAATGATAAATATGGTATAGTAGAATCATGGCCCCCACATCTCTGGCGGACCCCCCTACCCATATAAAATATAGAGTTAATACAGTGGGACGCTTTACAGCACCGTTTCATAAATAATGTGGTTTCAGGTAAAATTAAGGATATTAGGCGTATTTTTAGCATTTTTTTTGTATTGTTGAATAGTTCCACTTGAATTATGGAGTTGTCAAATATCGACACACACTAATCAAAAATTGCATCACACAAATAAACATTTTGAAATGTTAAGATTACAAATAAAATAGGGCTGCAGGCTATTTTTTTCCCAATTAGGGAAAATGTGTGCTTATCTCACTTATCAGGTATACCCATCATGTCGCCTTCCCCGAGCCCTGTTAGCCCCCCCTTGTGGGTGCCATGAGTATAATGCTATACTAATTATAGTATGGTTGACAACATTGCAAGTAAATATTATTATAATATTATTAATATGCATTCTAATATTTTGACATAGTATTTTCTTGAAAAGAAAAACCGACCCAATAATGTAAAATAGTCATATACATTGAGGCTCATATAGCGGTTAGATTAGGTATGAGTTGTGATGAATAAATCACAATTTTGTTTTTTTAAGTAAGTACGCAGTAGGTAGTTAGATTTTTACAAAATGACGGACCTACATTACAGTGAATACAGTTGAAGTTTCTTAAGGGGGGACATGCTCAGCGTACGTCAAAATGGAGCTTTTATGCTATTTTCAAAGCATGATCCTGGACATTCCTTAAACGTTGTAGATAATCTATTTACATAATTTTGAAGCCTTATTATCCTTTATATTTATTTTAAACATTTGATGACTGCATAAAGTATTTTTATTACATAAAATAGTATTATTTTAAACCTATTGCTCTAATGTTTTTGAATATAGTCATATTTCATATGGTCATATGTAATAAAAATACTTTATGCAGCCATCAAATGCTTAAAATAAATATAAAGGATAATAAGGCTTCAAAATTATATAAATAGATTATCTACAACGTTTAAGGAATGTCCAGGATCATGTTCTGAAAATATTATAAAAGCTCTATTTTGACGTACGTTGAGCATGTGGGCCGTTAAATGCGGCCTTATTAGGTTACAGTTTACTTAATGCGGTTTTAAAACTAAAAAAAAATTACAACTACCAAATTCGTTTATACCATTATGTTTACAAACTCAATTTATATGTCAATTAAAATATATATTTTTTTGATTCTTATGATGTTAGAGGTATTGTTTCCGCCAATATATAGACCAGTTATTTAATCGCTGATAAAAAACTACAATTAATAGTAATCTATATTAATCCCAAAATTAATAAATAACAGTTGCTTTTCCTGCAATAAATCACCTACACAAGGAAGACTTGTGAAACAGTTATCACGCAAGGTTCGTTGCCCGTGATGTGTCCGATAATAGATGTCGGTAGTAATCGCGTGAAAGACGTCGGACATGATTGATTTGCAATAATCGATTGACAAATCGTCAGCTGTCAGTTGGGAAAATCTCAAGCAAGGCAGAGTCACGCCACTTGCATCCATCAGTACACAAACTACCCTTCGACTATTTGACCGATACACGATGACGGAGACTATGACAGGAATACTGATGAAGGGGATCTACAGAGTGATTTTGAAACAAAAAAAACATAATATAATATTATAATATTATACAACTAATTATTATTTAGTATAGTTTTATCGTGAAATAAACGAAATAATCATTTCAACGGACAATTATTAATGATAGATAATTCACTCTATTAAAATATTTTATGTCCCACTAACTACGTTTTACAAGTTGATATGGCCCATATCGAGTTTTGCGCTACCAATGAAAATGTTAGTATACTTTTATTTTAACTTTATAGATATTCAATATTTATAAATAACCCATTGTTATAATATTGTAATAAATCGATTTAAAATCTGATCAAAAATGCATCGTTACTACAAAATTCATTTGTTGAAGTTCATGTTTTTTTTTTATATATACAGGTTAGTTTTGTAAATATATAAGTAACCTACCTAAATTAAATTGGAGAACATATACGATAGTAATATTTAAATAATAAATACATGAACTCAGCATTGAGCAATCCAATGCATCATATAATTTCTCTCGCGTAGCGTAATATAAAATATATATTAATATGTGTATATATATATACCTATCTGGTTTGTGTGATTCTCTTAAAACCTGTGTATTTGTGACGGTTTCACTTATATTCCCAACCACAGGGGATCTCGTAGTCCAGTGTAGAAGGCGCAGGCCTTTAACCCGCCCGGGCTCCAGGTTCGATTCCCGGTGAGGTCACAAATATATGTATGTGACTTTGTCAAATTCTGGGTGTTTGTAATTGTTTCACTTATATTACTAACTATACCTACTACTATTATTAGGACTCATGGCGTATTGTAGTGTTAAAAAGAATAAATATATATATATATATATATTTAAAAATAAATAAAAATATATTTCACATGGGTTATACTTATAATATTACTTGATGAGTTGTTTGTTGTTGATTATTAAACATATTATACGGAGGTTAGGTTAGTTAAGAGTATTGTAAAAATCAGACACCATGTATAAATCATCTGCCGAATGGCGTACTAATGTTCTGAATATTTATTAGAATTGACAGGTTACGGATGTTAACATTGTCAACAGACGCGCACGCACGTCGCATGTCGCATGGTGCGTGATTCATATTTGGACAAATCACTGACGCACCGCTGATCGACGGACAATTCATGCCTGGAGATATTTGAAGTAATTGAAAAAATATTCCCAATTGATTTATTTAACATCAGTCTGTTGGAAGATAGTAGCAAGCAATATTAAGGATAATATAAATAATATGATTAAGCCAAGGCTTACCATACATCCCGGTTTGACCGGATTCTCCCGGTTTCACACATTGGTCCCGGCGTCCCGGCCGGTTTGGCATTTTTTTCCGGCTGTTGGTCTACGTATGCATGATTGTCAATAATAAATTGTTATGATTGGCCGTAGTAGCGTACAATATGTGATGAGATAGCGGGAAAGGGTGCAATAAAAGTTCATTCCAGCAAGAAGTACGATTGGTACAATAAATAAATAAAATAATTTAAATTTCTGCTGCAGCAGACCTTCTGCATTCTTCTTTTGTACCTACATACTTTTAATAGGTAGGTAATTAAACAATTTTGGTCGTTAAATTTATTTTTTTGCTCTATACCCCGTTCCTGTCCCGGTTTAAAGTTTCATAATTATGGTAAGCCTAATTAAGCCTACTTCAGGAAATACATACGCGGATTAGTTGAGACTACAGTCTGTATGTATATTTTTAGGTCATGGTTTTATCTATTTTTGATGAACACATAGTGTGACTATTATAATAATAAGGGATATTTACTACAATCTGGTGATAAAATTTCCGAATATGTAAATAGAGACATACCTATGTGGTCAATGCTAAAATATAATGTTTCAATGTGCATTTATCAATTTAGGGTTAACCAGATTACTTCATATATGATTTATTACTTTAAATAATTTTATCCTATAATATCCTATAAGTTTGTTTTAGAGCGTGTTCAGAATACATTTATTCGACATCTTTATTTCAATGTATATAACTATTTTCCTTTTGACAATTTCACGAACGAGTATTTTCCGACTAGCTTTCTTCGTGAAGCTTGTAGGTCACTCATGCTCTTAAAGCATTTTCCCTGCTCTTAGGTGGTATAATTTCCAATCATGATATTCTGGAAACTCTGAATTCATATGCGCCTGTCAATTACATGCATGATCGCAGCGCAGCCATGACCTCTTTTGGATGAAAACTATTTGCTTGTGTCAGATTTACTTGTATTTTTTGCTATAAAATAAATTTTGGACTACTTTATTTACTTGTTCTTTCATTCTAAATGTCATGTTATGAACGTCTTGAATTAATATTTTTTTATAATTTCAACATATTTTTTTATTAAATAAAATATGTACCTAAGTATTACACGTGAAAACTATTTTAATTATTGGGATTTCTGTTAAATATATTGTGCACTAATTGCTACCCAATTAAAAATACCACTAACATATAGAATATGGCAATAATCGGAAGAAAAAATATTCTATAACACTGAGGTTTGAAGTCCCGGATTATATTATACCTACTTAGAATAAAATACCATCAATCGGAAAAAAAACTAATGTTAGTAAAATTTCAAACATTGGGGTACATATTTAATTGGAAAAATACCACTTTGGGGAGAGATTTTGTTGGAAGTCAAGATTTATCACAAAAATCCCTCCAATGAAACTTAAAAACAGACAAACAGAAGCTTAAAAACAAAAATTTAAAAATATTAATAATTGGAGTGAATTGTTTGTAGTCGTTGACACTTTGTGAAAAATATTCATCATGGGCGAGGCAAATTTTTTCCGGTTTTTACATTGATAAAGCTTTGAATGGGAAATTTTCGTGCATTTTATTCAATACAAAAAGCATTTTTTACTTATGCACCTAAATACCTAACTATGAAATTATTATTTGGTAGTAATGCATGTTACCTACACGATAACTTACAAAAATGCCACCGTATCAAACATTGTAAAGTTTTGGTAATTCACCAATTAATTGATTAACAATAACAATATTAAAATTTTATTTTTTACTTTATTTCAAAATGTATATTATATAATATTTTTTATTTTAAAATTGGACAGTCACCATATAATAGTATAGGTACTTGAATTATACTATTATAGGTTTGTAATCAAATACAGTGAACAGTTTGGTATACAATATTCACTGAATTGTATATTTTACTAAAACCTAAAACAAATCAGAACGATTTAAATATTCCGTATTTTTTTACAGTTTATACCTAAGAAAATCAAATTATAGGCTTGTTAAACATTAAATAAATAGAAACTCCAATAAACTGCTTAAATCGATCGCATTGTAATGTGTAGACATTGAATGAATAAGTTATTACAAATACTGTATATTATATCAGTAATAAATAACCATTTGTATAAAGTAAATAACTCTAAGTACATGAATCTATGCAATGTTAAGGTTTATGAAAGTTAATAATAGTACAAATTAATACTATCGACTGGGTAAAGAAGCAAGGATAGGTAAGTATAGAAAATTACTTTTTTTACCACTACCACAGGTGAATATGCACATTTCCTGAAAATGTTGATAAGCGAAACTCAAGTGCCTCAAAACGAATCTAATAATATAATAGTATATTACCTATATTCATAATTATAATCGACATGAATATTTACGAGATACGATATTATAACAATATCTCTATCAGAATGGCTTATAATAATTGCAAATAGTTGCATGATAATTTATTATATTACTGTATGTAATTAGAAGCATTCGTGAAATTTGGAATTATTTTGGACTCGAGATATTTAAATATAAGTAACTATATTTAATTATTAACAGAAACTTCTTCAAGATGTATTGTAATCTTTATTGGAAATATTCTGTGATCACAATTATTATAAATACCGATTCAATGAGCAATGGTTAAGTTTTTTTTTTAATTTTTTTTTGACTTTTGATTTATTTATTTAGTTTGTATTTTAAAAGCTTAATTTATTATTTATATTAGTTCATAATAAATTGGTATGTTTGGATTTAGAAAATTGTTCCATTGGATGGAGAGATTTGGTGACAACTCGTTGTAAAAAGTTTGGTCAAATATTTTCAGAATATAATAAAGTTCATATTCTGCTTTGAGTGGACAATATAATATATTATATTATTTTTTTTAACAAATTTAATATGTTTTATTACTTACAGATTGAAAATAAAATGATATTGAATGTGGATTGGTTGCCAGTCTCTGTTACATATAATAGTCTTCATGTGGTATATTTTCTCCATTCTTCTCTCAAGACATTTCACCAATTTCTTTGCGGCCCTTGATACTTGTATATCTCCCGTGAGATACAACTCCGTTTTTTGTGGAATCAACAATATTTTTTCGATTATTTTCCCTCCGCGGGAGGCGAAAGTAATTTATTTTCAATCTTTTGCCCAAGAAACCGTCTGAAAGAATCCATCTCCATTCACTGATTTGTGTTTGCTGCCACAGTACGAATGTTATTTAATTATAACTTACCATTCTGATCGGGCTCGAATATAAATAATAAAATAAGTATTTTATTTAAGTATTGTGGTTAAATATTTTAAAACAATATTATATAAACATCGTCTAACGCAATACAATCCAGATATATTTATAAATAGTAATTAATAGGTTTATTCACTAAAAAGATATTAATTAAAACAAAATACAATGGAAATTCTAATTGATTAAGGTTTTGTGTTATGCCATTTTAGTCGTTTTTTGTAACCCGGGTCTCGCCTTTCGGCTTCTTCTGGCTCTGTGTACACTTACCAAAAGGCAAATACACAATGGCAACGAATACTATCAACTCTAACTTATATAACAATTTGATAAGGTTTTTACCTAGGTACTTTATTGTATTTATTTGAAAAAAAACCCTAGGTGTCCCTTAGTTTGAAAATTATATCCTCCAATATCTTATAAAAAAGCGATTGTATTATTTATTTAAATTTATATGTTTATTTATCTCAAACACTGGGCACTGACCTGAGTGGTTTTCATCCATTCTGATGGCACAATGGAGGTTTCCAAGAGTACAACTATTTCGTAACCTTGGGGATAGATTTAGAGAATTAATATCATTAAAATTGTTTTGAGAATTAATAGTACTTATTGTAAGAGGGATTAAAATATTACTATGGGTGGCGCAACATGACATGGAAATATGCATGTTGGGTAAAACGCAGTAAGACTGCTGGACAAATGCAGTCTTCCAGTGGTATGCGCTAAACGATCATAGTATACATGGATGCCTCCTAACCCACTAGATTGAAAAATTTATAAAGTTTGTGTAGATGTACGTCTGAGCAAAGAACTATGAATCGAGAAGAGTAGAAAGAGCCAGGAGAGACCTTCATCCAGAAGTCATACAGATTAATGTAATTATAGCTTCGTAGCTGTAATTTATTGTAAATAATTATTTTGTGTGTGAAAACAAATCCATTTTCAGTATAGTGAAGTTTACGATATTTCATTTTCATGTTGTGTTGATGTTAAATCAAAATAATAGACAAAATATCCGCCCTCAAAAACGCCACAGTATTATCTTCTTACGTTGAAAATCCGTTAAGGAAAATTTAAATACCTCGGATCCATTTGCAATTTTCAGGAGGCGGTCTAATTCTTCAGATAATTTAAACGTGTCATACATAATATATGCCATTAGTATCGGAGACGGCAAGTAGTATACAGCTACTTGTACATCTGGTTTGGGGAAGACGGGCGCAATAATGGAGTACTTACCCCCATTATTGTATGAATACGTCAGATGACACTGAGAGATGGCACGGTACTGAAAGCAGTATCATCATAGGATACATTAAATATAGTGAAGTAAATGGTACTAGAGTGGATTTTAATGTGAAATTATAATTCTTAGTATACTATTTCGTAATACTGTAATATTGTTTATACACTATTTACTATGTAAGTATTATCTACATAGGGTTATGTAACAAAAAAAAACTTAGAGGTAAATCATTGAAAACTTAAATTTAATATTATATTTTCCATATAATTATTGTAACTGCTATTTTTTGACAACATTTTATATTTGGAATCTCACATGTTAAATTAATTTATTTAGTATTTAAATACATTGTTATATCTCTATCATACATTTTTAACCAGCGTTTATTTATAGATAAAAGTCAGCATACAAACTACTAGAGATTACTTTTATTGAATTACGTAAGCAGTTAACTAGCTTTTGGGTGGTCTAACAAAAATAAGCAAGAACTAGTATGTGTTGAATCGAGGAGAGAGCTTATTTACTGACACAATAATAAAAGAATCTCTCTTCTTGGTCGTACACTCATCCTTTGAGCGACCCAGACTTTCCATCCTTCTTGATCTTCCGCTTCTCTCAGGGCAGAATGGATATCTATCCAAGAAATACGAAGCATTTGGCGCCAACACTTTATCTCAAAGGCATCAATTTCCATCCGTTCCATTGCCATCAGGGTCCACGACTTGACTTTGTATAGAAATATCGAGAAGACTAATGTTTTTTTTGTGGCAATCGAAATTTCCCGACCCTTCCATATTCCAATGATTAAAATAACAGGAATGAAGCTATTACGGAGGGTACTGGTATTCTGGTATTGCTGACTATATTGAAAAGACTGCCATGGACCGAGATGTTATGATCGAGTGCCGAGTGATAAGTGAGGAGTGACTGTTTACATCATCTTCCTTCTTTATATATACAACTGAATATGCAATACATTATAAGAGTCATTGCTGCTCATCGCAACTTCGATTTGTTTTGATAACAAAACATGAAAACCGAAGTGTGTCATACCTGTAATGCTGACGTGGTATGATTGCTACAATAGAAATCAATGTATTCGATGAGAAAAATCAGGGAAAATACAATACAATGATAAATGGTGGTTATAAGCCTAATGCCGTATCCACACTCTTGCTGAGATTACCAGAGCAAAGCTGAGCACGAGAGTGTAGAGATGCGCTTGGCCTATATCGTCTCCCAAAATGTGGCAGAATATCTCTCTCCGAGTGTGGATAAGGTATAAGAAGTTAGCTGTAGCATGTTTATTGTTAAGTATTATTTTTATAAGTAGGTGAAAATTATTTTAAAGAAGTATAAACTAAATTTTCTACTTTCTTACAAGGCTGGTTAATTCCAGGGAGGTAATTTGTAGCTGCTGTAGTAATAGCAATCGATTAATAGATTTTAAAACAAATCTCCAATTGTAACTGATTTAAACTCTCGACTTATCCATGCATAACCAATTTATTGAAACTATTAAATTTATTTCTTGAATAAAGATCATTCTTCATTAAATCTTTTATGATTACCGGTACGGTCCTACACCGTATCCCAATAATAAATAAATGCTGACTTAGAACCCTGTCCTAAGCCATATTAGTAGATACAGCAAGTTTTAATTCAATTATTTTATTAACATATTGACAACTCGAATATCAGTATAGTTTAAATGAAGCTGAATATTTGTATCTGTATATGTTTTCACTAAACACTTTTATATAAATTAAATAAATTACACTCATTGTTTTTTTTTTAAATTTAATGGATACGAATTTAAAAGGCTTTGGTTGCAATCTACTATGAATATATAGCAGTACTTTATACCAGTGAGTATTTTTGAGATACTTGCATCGATATTAAAATATCAAGTAATGATATTATCAATTGATGATCCACTTAAGATTAAAAAAGGTCGGCATGTTTGTAATGTAATCTGAAGGAAATTTTATATATAACAATAATTATTGAATTGATAACGACGTTTTCAATAATACTGAATCATATCACTTACAAGTTACAACCCTTTCGTAAAGCAGATACAATACACAGGTGTGTAAGCACTGAGGGGGTAACAGGTACCCCCGCGAGTTGGGCGTAGGGAGATGTTTAAGGGGCACATTAGCAGAAAAGCTCTTTGGGAAAATCGTCGCCTGCTTAAGATTTGAAACGGAAACGGCGTGCTAAATAGATGGGCGCCGCGACGCTTCTCCCGGCATCTATCTGATAACACCGCACAGTATCGTGGAGTAGATAAACTTAATTATAGTAACCGTAAATTCTTTTTTTATGATAAGTGCACGATTATTTTTTTTGAATCGTACAAAACACTATAAAAATTATCGCTGACTATTTTTTTGTAAGTTTACAATGCCATGATATAATCTTATTATAATCAATGGCACCTACCTAACCAAAACGTCAATTCTTTTCAAGGTAATTTTACTGAATAGTTATTTTTTAATTTACATATTTGATAGTAGTTATTATTTGAAAATATACTTTTATTTTACATTTCTTGTCTGTTGTGAATTATCAAGAGATTCTGTGTTTATTTATATAAATAATTATCACTTACAATTACAATACCTATTATTTAATATGATATAAATGTTTTGTTCCCCTATGAAGCTTTATAGAGTATAACAGCTAAAAGTAAGAAATTATTAACGTGACTGCTTATGAATAAAAGGTCACGGTATTTGATTTTATGGTATCTAATTATTGTGCTTGTAATGAAA
The DNA here is from genome assembly GCF_057557595.1 of Rhyacophila brunnea. Classification (NCBI taxonomy): domain Eukaryota; kingdom Metazoa; phylum Arthropoda; class Insecta; order Trichoptera; family Rhyacophilidae; genus Rhyacophila; species Rhyacophila brunnea. The sequence continues at coordinate 24,924,643 of NW_028233350.1, forward strand.
GGTAGATAAATACGCTTTCTTTAATAGTTTAAGGTGTGACCGGCTTTTCACAGATGATTGACTGCACCATTATATTTTAAGACAAATTAATGAAAAAAATATTTATGGCTTATAATATAGAAAATGTTAGTACCTAGGTACGTAAGTACAAGAAGTATAGTAGGTAACTATAAAATATTTTTTCGATATGAGCTATTTATTAAAAAATTAGAATTACTTACTTATTACATGGTTTATTCAATTATTGATTAAAATATTCTTTTGGAATTTCATTGTTTCTGTATATTTCAAAATTCGAGGCATTATTAAGCATGCAAATTTGGTACGTCACTTTTATGATGAGAATAAATTCATGAAAAAAATGCTGAATTCTTAAGCAGATTTAACAATGACAATCCAGACATACTTTAAAAAATGGGAAAAATTCAAGTATCTGTCTGAGAACGAAAGAATATTTAAATTTTAATGAGTCAATTTATACAAAATTAAATGGGTAGCTCAGCGCAGTAGTCAGTTAACCGCTGTGAAAGATATTTGCATACATTTCTCCATCCCAAGATTGTGAGGAACCCATTGCCGCCCCGACTCGGTTCTTTACCGCCCCGACTCATACTTATCGCCATTCCACCCCTTCACTAATGCCTTGTAATGGATTCCAAGGTGGGTATTGTGACAGAGCCGCGACAGGTGTGGCGTGGCATACACATATTTTATTGAACGATTATTTTCAATTATATCACTGTTGAAAATCAAATAGTGATTTTGACAAGTACTTTTTGATAGAAATCAGATGTAAAAGCGTAAATGATGATTTTATATACCTATATTTAATAAAATAATATATTTTGTTATAGATGTTTTTAAAATAAAAATTTAAGTGACTAGGTAACTATTTTTCAATCGTATACAAACCCATAACAACTGTCCAATTTAATAAGTCAAAAATTGTAGATTTTTTTCACATACTATTAACATTTAGTATTTACCATTACGAAAGAGAAATTTCAATTCATTAATAATATTATTTTACATAAGACTTATATTGAGCAAAAATGTATTAAAATGCAGTTGATTGAAATTACAAACGAGAGAAATAAAAGATTTTTTTTTATAGATGAATGATTTTCAGAGTGGGTACATTTAAAAATGGCGCTAAAATATGTAGAATATTTTTTACTACGCTGAAAACGTCTTATTTTCTATTTTAGTGGTAAATGATTATAAAAATATTTAACATGGTAAATTAGCGATGTAGTATTTTAATTATGGACAACGTGAGTATTTATAAATAATCCATTTTATTCATTACAGATACACTGTAGTATTATTAGATTCTTCATTATTGATTTTTTTAATAGTTTCTATTTTCTGGTTTTATCCGGGCAGCTATCATTTTATAGAACTTAGCTTTCCCGTTTGAATATAGTCTATAATAGTGGATAGGTATCTTAACGAACTTGTTTTACGAGAATGATTGTTAGCTATTGGGCCCATACATAATATATTTAAGTGAAAAAAATAACGTGCATATCTTGAAAATATCAAACAAAAAATATTTATACCAATAAAATGTAGGTAAAATAGGAATTAAACTATTGTTTTTTGTTATTGTATTGTTCTAAAAACCCGATTTTGAGTAACCTCAGAAACATATAGAAAAACAGTTGTACCAATGGGACTCAAACTCACGTCTTTCTCTTTCAGGGTGAGTGCATTACCCTCTAAGCTGTCGATTCATCCACAATTCATACGAAGTATATCATATATTTACGTTTAAACTGGTGTACTCTAAATTCCACCAATCGGGAGATTTTAACAATCTTGTGCATATTCAATATTGAATAAAAAATTAACAAAATTCAGAAATATATGGTTGAAAGTATGTTTTCTAATAAGTAAATATGTTTCTGAGGTTTCGAATTATGTATAAAATAGGCATATTGATTTTAGGGCTGAAGCCGCAAAAGTCAATATGTTCCGTGTCTTTTACCGCAATGCATTTTCTCTAGCCAAGAATGGCAGTTTTAAATTGAAAAGGTCAGTCGATTTGGTAGGATTTCGAGAGAGGACATTTCAAGAGGAAATATTATAGGGTGGCATAAAAAAAATCTTTGATAATGTATCTGTCGAATATTACTATAAAATAATCTTAAATATTCCTTTTAAAAATATGAAATGAATATTGATAAAAACATAATTGAAGTAATAAAATGTAATAATAATTAACTAATATACACTTGGTACTTAGTATAAATTAAAAAAAACGTTGTTGCGATAAGTATAGATTTCAAAATATTAACAATTGACATATAAACGAACATTTATTGAAAAAGGAATATCGAGTATTACGGGCCATTTTTGCGAAAATGAGTTATTTGATGAATCATTTAGAATGCCAAAATCAGCGCCCTAAAAGTGCGCCAAAATGGATAGTTATGATTAGGGATTGCAATACCGATTGAAAATAACAATACCGGTATTTCGGTATTTCCATTTGAATACAGGTATTCTTGAAAAATATAAAAAATAGAAAGCAATAAATATAGGTATACAAATCTCTTTAGAATATTAATATTTTCTCGCAAAAATATCTAAATACATAAGTACCTACATATTTGTATGTAATAATATAAAAATAGGTAAAGATAGGTAAAGGCAAGATATGATAGAGATACTGATGTTTACAAATACCTTAAACTATTGGCACTTTCTTCTTCGAATGGTATTTCAATAAATTTATTTTACGAAGTGTTCTTGGATGTACCCCACTAGTTATTCTACCCAATATCTATCCCATAAGAAGTAAAACTAAACACAATATTGCTCAATTTTTTGTTAAAAAAAAAAATATATATTTATCTATTATTCTATAAGCCACTATTGAGAAGATAAACATCAAACTATTAGGCACATCAAGTACATTATAGTAGACTTACTATTTATTATAATATAAATTCAATATTCGCCGCTAGGGCCGAGGTTTCTAATGATTATACAAACAAACAGTAGGTATGTATTTGAGCGCAATTTCAGATACATCTAAAAATAGACCTGACAAAACAAGATCCGTGGGCGACTTGTGAAAATATTTGGATAAAATTAAAATCAGGGTGATAGGTACCTACTTATATTGTAATAATGTATTTGCACATGTTCTTACTAGTCACCAAGGTCGATGGCCAAAGAAAATAATCCAGGACAAAAAAATGTGTCAGTAGTGCTATACCTTTTATATTAATTAATACATTTTATATCCACTTTCAATAACGAATGTATCAGTATTGTCTGATTTTTAAAACCAGTATTTCTGTATCGAAAAATACTGAGATACCGGTTTTGAAATACCGGTTTTGCAATCCCTAGTTATGATGAAACTGATAAAATTATTATTTGCTCTCCCGTTATACCTATTACAAATTATTACTTTATCCGTTTGGCTTAGACACCTCTTTATAATATTATAGGTATATAATATAATATGTCCATAATTCAAAATTATAGATTATAAATTCATTGGTATAATATTGTAAGTATATTTTGAATTTTGAAATACTTATTATTTTTTCGTTAAACATCTGTAGTTTATCACAGTTTAACAGTTATTTTGGATTAAGATTAATATCAATAATCTAAACAAAAAAAAACATTTATGCAATTCAAACACATAAAAAATGGTATAAATAAATTAACTGAACTACGAGTATTACAAATAAAGAATAAACAGAAAGAAAAGAAAAGTATGGAAGAAAGAGATAAAAAGTTTCATGTTAGAGAATTTACTGGCTTACTTTATTTAGCCATCGGTCAACAATCATTTGGCGAGTGGAAACTGATGCACTTTACTTGGACAGGGCGGACAGGTGACGTGGGGTGAATTGGCTCGAGTTTTCGTTTTGGGCGGGGGCGGCCGAAGAGATAACAAGGCCCGCCCTTGTGGCGTGATGAAGCTGCGAGGGCGGCCGTGTGTGACGCGCGTGCCTCGCCTGGCGATTCCGCGTCCGATACTCTCTCTGTCCACCGGCGAAGGGCGGCAAGTTGCCACTCCAGCACTGCGCAATTAAGTTTCTTAGAATAAGCACTATTTTTAAGTTGAGTTGGAGAAAAAATTATATATAGAAAAAACAACTTATCGGAAAGTTAAAATTACTGTGGCAAACTTTAAAAATATCAGAATAAAAATACTGTATTCGTAGAAAGTTATTTTAAATTATAATATAACGATTTAAAGAAGTAAATGAAAAAATATTAATATAACTTGGTTAAACTCCGTTATAATGGTTTTGAAACAAAGTTATTTTTTTAAAGTAGAATTAACAAAAATAACTTTGTTTCAAAACCATTAAATGAAAATACTAAGAAGAGTGCAAATTGAGAAATTATTGTAATATTATTTTAGAAGGACGTTCGTTTATAAACTCATAAAATAACCTGTGTTTCTTTCGTTAGACTGCATATTACTTAACTTAGCTGATTGTTGTCTTTATATTTTATTAAGCACCTTTGTACCTATTTTTGTATAAATACTTTCTTCTTAAACGCGCTTAACGTTGTGCTGAATTTAGTATTGTCCATACTATGCAACTTAACTTAATAAACTGAAATATTAGTATGAATATATAAATCAATGGCGGGTAACTAACTCAGTCCTTCAAATGATATTTTTTTTTACTTTATGCTTTTTAAACATTATTATTATAATTGAATAACTCTTTTCTCTAATATAATTAAAAAATTATTAATATTTAATTTTATCCTATAAGTTCAGTACCTATATCAATGTATCATTTTCGCTATAACTATTAAGGCCATACCTCAGTTGAGACACAGTCTAAAAAGACCGTCGCTTGGCGATGCGCGGATTGCGGGTCGCGGGTGCAAATGAGGCATGTCAAACCAAATATAATTTGTCTTATAAATCCAACATGTGTCCATTTAATGTTCTGTTTATTGTTTTATCAGCAACAATAATAATATATTCATTGACATGTTTTCATAAGTAAATGGGTAACGTTTTAAATCATCTTTACACGATTCAAAAATTATTACGGCCGTCGCTATCACGAAGCAAAATTACGTGTGTCCAGCTCTACATTCTCTCTCCGAATGGGAGCGAGTGCAAAATTTCGTCGCGCCTATGGTTGAAAATTATTTGCCGTTTCACTGATGAATCACCTTAAGTTATTCGCGAAATTAACCACTAGACGTTGACTATATTCTACATTTCCTACGGCGGAAGGGTAGAGAGGCGTGCGGTGGGGTCAAACGAAAATTATTGTGGTTTGTTTTGGTCATAAGAATTCTGTCTCTGGCAATAAATTAAAAGTTTTTTTTTATTTTTAATAGATATACTTAATTATTTTCTGTCCATCTGTTATGAGTGGGTTGTGGCACGGTGATAATATGTGAAGCACAATGAGTTTATTGTACGTAAGAACAATAAAATTTCTAATGAAAACGCCACTGCGTTGTACGTTTTTTGGGCACATAAATAGAAATATTTTCCGGTCCGCTTGCCGCTCGCCTTTTGGAGCACAGTGTACCCAACACACGGAGTCTATACTCTATTGGACAAACTGCACTGCCACGCCACGGTCACTGCATACTGCCCCAATACACTGCGAATAGAATACAGGGTGCTTAATACAATATTTACATTTATTCTTGATGAAATAGGAAATAAAAACTTTAGATATTCACATTTATGGTTAAGTACATTATAACTTGTATGATAACTAATTAGCCGAGAGTAACAGACCGATTCACAAATGTCAGAAACTAATGGAATTTGTATTAATTGGTGACATAGTCAAAGTGGTTATTTTAAAAAAAATATCTTTTGTTTAATGTGCAAAATTTATTTGAAAATAATGATGATAATATAATGTAAATAAATTTAATAATAATGATTACTGATTAAATTGTAGAATTTATATTTATTGAAATATTATTACTTTTAATAATATTTCAATAATTATAAATTGGTACTAAACTATTTCACCTTTAGTCATTCTAAATAATTATGGTCAATTTTCTTTCGTACAATTATTATGGTTATATAAAGTACGTGCTAAGCAAATAATTTATTGACACATAAAATGATAAACAGACTTATAAAATAATAGCGATTGGTTTGGTTATCTTATCAATTGTATAATAACTAAACTAGTTAAAACCCATTTTTAGCGTTATTGAAATAATCCAGGGGAAGGTAAAATACAAATCACATTCTCTAGACAAAAAAATCATTAAATTTATTGATTAAAATATATGTTTTCACTTCAATTGCTTTAATTGGTAAGCTGCTATAAACATCTCTAAAACATCGAAACAGATTCAACCCGACACAATTTTGAATTAAGCCATTTAAATATCCTATTACTTTCACTAAACATCTAATAAATATAATTCTTGCTTCGTGGAGATTTATAATTTAATATGTTAAAGATATATAAAAATACGTCATTTAGTAGACAGCTCTTAAATAATTATGGGGTATATTATCGATGTTCTCTCGAAGTTCGTTATGGCAATGGGAATAATAAATTAATAATAAAATTAATATTTTTTAATAAAACATTTCTTTTATTCAACGAATAATTCACAAGATATTGAAAATATAACATTTCATATATTGAACTTACATAACCTGAAAATTCCTCAGATATATACCCACTAAGAAAAATTATGTTTGAAAAAAATACTATGCTCGACGGGATTTGAACCCGTATAACCACTGGCATTGCGCCAACTGTACATTAACCAATTATGCTACGAGCCTCCTATCTTATCCTATCGAGCATTCTAGTGGGTATATACCTGAGGTGTTGTTTATGATCTTCTTAGGATTGGACATGGTGCTGGAATAAAAGAATGAAAAAAAAAAACAAAACATCAAGTATTTTATGGATTGAATGATTTAACAAATTTGCTTGTTTCATAAAATAAAAGCGTAAAACCTTCGTCTGTATTATTTGTGAGTTACTTAACTAGTAGTGTAGTTGTTCCGAGTTTTAGTATAGCTACATTTTGTAAGTGCTCCGTTATTTCCTTGCCTATGTGCGATTATTTTCAAAAGGCTTACGTACTATAAAAATAAACAGAGTTTGGTGCCCTAGTAGAGCGGGGAGCGAGGTTTTGCTATCTGAACGACTAACCCTGGCTTACCTGACCTATGCGCTTCAATGGCTCTCTATTGCATCCAATTTCATAGCGAGCTTAAAATTTAAGCTCAAAATTTGATTTTTGAAGAACTTTTATGTATACAGTTACGAAAATTTCAGCTTATCGTAACACTGGTAAATTTAATATTAGTACGATTTATTACGATTATTTACGAACTTATTGAGTACATAATAATATACTATTATATTATTAATTTTTTATTAGGAAAGTACTTAACGTAAATATTTTATGGTATTCTAAGTATTTTAGTGTTAAATAGTGTTAATATCGCTCATTAAAGGTTCATGTTCCATGTGAAGGTCAAAAATAGCGAATCGTTGATGGCTAACTATGTAGATTTTGTAGGAAAAATGTATATATCCTGTACAGAGGTAACCTGTATTCAATTACATTGTTTCATATATATTTCTTTTGATGATACATTTAGGTGGTCGTTGTTTTATAAATCCTAAAAATAGTGCCTACTTGGATTATTCAGTGTAGGTATTCCCGTGTACTTTTTATAATGTTTTTGTTTACTTTTCTGGGTGTGTTTTTTTTTTTAAATACTGTTACATATTTAATTATTTTTCACTCTCATGTCAAGTTGCGAGTATCTTGAATTCATAATAAATCATTTTGAATTTGGATTTAGTATAATGATTCTCTGTATTTGTCATCTTATAAATTACCATTTTATGATCACATACAATAATAGAGTTAATTGATTAATTTATTATTTGTTTAATTAAATAAAACAGAATTTTATAGTACCTACTTATTCTACTGTTTTAATAAATTTTGGACGAGCTTCTTCTTCCTTAAAGGGAAATTATCAACTAAATAAAAATATTAAAACACGCATTTATCAAAAAAATCATTAAAGTAATAAAATACCTACCAATAATTGCAACCAACGTCCATAATAATCAATAACTATTAAAATATAATTACAGTGAATAGATATTAATAATTCTTGATACGTATAACATTAAGGAAATTGCACGAACAATTCTAAAAATTAATGAAACATATAATAAAATAAAATGAAACAAAAAGTATTTACAAAAAACAAGGGGGACATGCTAGTCGAAGGTCAAAATTGAGTTTTTATTGTATTTTCAAACCATGATCCTGGACACTCCTTAAAGTTGTAGATAATCTATTTATATAATTTTGAAGCCTTATTATCCTTTATAGTTATTTTAAACATTTGATGACTGCATAAAGTATTTTTGTTACATAAAATAGTATTCTTTTAAACCTCTCGCTCTAATGTTTTAGAATATAGTCATATTTCGGTACATAACTGTGCAGTGGTGTTAAGATTTTTCACATTTATTAATTTTTAAACGCATTTATAAAATTATTAGTATAATTTATTATGAGATAATTTTTGCAAAAAATTCACGATAAAAAAATTATATTGATAATCTCTGTGATCCCAAATTTGACAAGAATTAGGCATTTTATTATTCAAAAAATCGGCAAGATTAACACATTTGAAGATGATTCTAAAGATACTTATTATAAGCTATGTCTTTGACCATTCAAGTGTGATAAACATCTTATGAATAATGATTGCTTTATAATAATTATTAACCTAAGAATAAGGTAGTGTTTTTTTGAAATACGCCATTTCTTTTGTCATTCCCTAGTAGTTAAGCTACAACATACGGCCGTAGCCATAAATTGACAAACTATAATTAAAGTAGGAAGTAAAAGTATGTTAACGCGCGTGTTTGAACATGTACCTAACCGATTTTTTTTTAAACGGTACATGTTCAAATACGCGCGTCAATATCATTTTACTCCCTACTTCAATTATAGTTTGTCAATTTATGGCTACGGCTGTATGTTGTAGCTTAACCACTGGGGAATGACAAAAGAAATGGCGTATTTCAAAAAAACACTACCTTATAATATATATATAACATAGCTTATAATGAGTATCTTTAGAATCATCTTCAAATGTGTTCATCTTGCCAATTTTTTGAATAATAAAATGCCTAATTCTTGTCAAATTTGGGATCACAGAGATTATCAATATAATTTTTTATCGTGAATATTTTACAAAAATTATCTCGTAATAAATTATACTAATGATTTCATAAATGCGTTTAAAAATTAATAAATGTGAAAAATCTTAACACCACTGCACAGTTATGTACCGAAATATGACTATATTCTAAAACATTAGAGCGAGAGGTTTAAAAGAATACTATTTTATGTAACAAAAATACTTTATGCAGTCATCAATTGTTTAAAATAACTATAAAAGATAATAAAGCTTCAAAATTATATAAATATATTATCTACAACGTTTAAGGAGTGTCCAGGATCATGGTTTGAAAATACAATAAAAACTCAATTTTGACCTACGACGAGCACGTGGGCCGTTAATCAATATTTAATAACAGATTCAAATTTTAATTATTATTGGAAATATATATTACTTATACAATTTATGGATAACAAAATAGAAGAAAAATAAGTCAAAATTAAAACACAATAAATGTAACATAAGATCCACGGAAACGACACCAAATTCATCGATAAATAATTTATGGATACTTAAACAAATAAAAAAAGATATCAAAATTTAAAAAACAAATAAAACAAAAATATTAAATAGGATATAACAACGGAGACGACACAAAATTCAATTGATCGTTTAGTAAAATAGAATTAGGTAAAAAATTATATCATAAATCTCTAGAATTTCTTGTTTATCTAATTTTACTAATTTTTCATTTAAATGCATAATTTTAAAATTATTAATAATATTAAATGAATGATTATTTACATACCAAAAGATGAAGACTCATTGCCATTCTTGGCACAGGCTAAAAATGTTCTTTAATTTTAACGTTGAAAGATCGCCCTGTTTGCCCTACATATTTAGCATCATAAGAATCACAATTCAAAAGATAAATGCCACTTTGATAATGTTAATCAATTTTATCTTTAGTATTTACTTATTATTTCTGCACGTTATTCAATAAACTCTCATTTTGGAAAGCTCGTACACCATAGCTTAAAAGTAAGATTTTTTATCTGAATCTCAATTTCTCTAGGATAAAGATGATGGTGTATCTCTGAATTAAATAATAATATATTGAATCTAAAGTCACGTTTGATACTGGTCCGATTTCCACTAGATTTACCTACGCAATACATTGTTTAGAATAAAAATCATCTGTAAATATTCAAATCTACCTTATATAAATATCTGATTAAAAAAATAGAATATATAATATGGCGTTTGAAAAATAATATAAATATATTATACCCGTAATAGAGGTGAAAGCAACATACTACTCGCATAGTTTTCAACCATTGTGCTTTGATTAATTCTGCTGATATAAGCATTTCAATATATGATAGAGAAAAAACTGATTTTATCAGACATTCATACAAACGTAGAACTAACGCATTCATTTTTTCTGATCGCGGACTTTTTCATTGTATTCCGCGGCTTTTTTTCCAACCGTTGCAAACCAATCAGTCGAGAGGACTGGTCTGGCAAATGATGATGCGTCCCCTGTTCAAAAGGCGTACCCACTATTTATTTTAAGAGTATTAAGTAGAGTTCGTAAGTCTGTTAATGTATTAATGTTATAATTTCTACATTTAATCATGCTGTATCTAAAACTATATAATCAAAACTTTTTCAAATGAAACTGGCAGTATATAATAAACCAGCTACGAAGCAATTTTGATTGAATATAAAATAGATTAATTATTCAAACTAACGAATTGCATCTAAGGTTAGATTTGAGGTGAAGAAATGGTAAATAAATTTGATTTAATATTAAAATATACACGTGAATTTTACCGATACATGCATAAATAAATGTGAATTTTAATGTTGTTGTTTTATACTTAAAAACAAACCATAACCTAACGTAACCCTTTTGGTAGATAGGTACCTAGTTACTAAAACGGTTGTGTGAGTGTAAGTTATATCTTATAACTAAGTTAAATGTAATATTTTAATATTAATATTATCGACCGAAGGTACTTGATGGAATTTGCATTTAAATTCTAATAGATTTAAGCTCTGTATTATTCCATTTGAGTCGTTTTTTGCGAACTAGGTTTCGCCTTTCAACATCTTCAGGCGTTATGTATACTCACCAAAGGAAAACACACTGATGTAAAAAAAACATCTTAGACAACGACAGAAATAAGGTGCTTATGGTAGATAAAGAATTTCAGGAGACACCTTTAACGAGTTTATATACAAACAAATTGATTTGATTATGTGTTTAACGGTTGCCTGGTAGAAAAAAACGCCAATGAAGCAAATGCAAACCCTTCGCTCGTTGTGTTCGACTCACCCCTCTAATCAAACTCACCCCTCACCCTCGGTGACCGCGTGTGCAATCTTAAAAAAGCAAAAATAACATCCCATTGCGGAATACAAATGGACCAAAACGTCGACTCAAAATCACCAATTTGTATTACAGAGTCACGACCGTCGCGCTTTAAGGAACAATGTCACGTGACATGGCAAAATATTTGATTGAATAATGAACGTTGTTTCGGTTTTATTTGGCATTAGATTTGATAAAACTTTACATATACAATTTTGAAATCAAGACATCTTATTTGTTTGTCAAAGTATCTCAGGTATTTTATCAGACACATGAATCACATAGAATAGGGTTTTTAATGTTTGACATTAATTTGGTTATCACCATTTCTGAGAAACACGCTAATGAGGCACTTAGTTACTTAGGTGAATTTGATTGATCTGTATTATCACTACGGAAGCCGATTATAGATTAATTTATTATAAACTACCAGACAACTAGACGAATAAAATGTAAACGAAACTGAAGTAGGTAACGGCTGTTTCATTAAACAAAACTACATAAATGATTTAATTAAACAAACAGCTTTTATTACAATAATGTCAAGTTTATGTAGGTATTTGGAAGAAACATTTTAATACAAAAAATATTTTCCTTTATAGTACTTTTATAATAAGAATATTTAAAATCAATATTTGATTCCAATATATAATAATATATATATATTTCATATTGCTACAAAAACGAGGAAAATAAATTAGCTGTCTTCGAGCGCAAAATACTCCGAAAAATCTTTGGACCCGCGTTGGAAAATGGGAACTACAGAATAAAAATGAACCACGAGTTGGAAGAGCTGATTGAACAGCAAACGATCATAAGATACTGTAGGTCCCAAAGACTACGATGAGCGGGATATGTGAAGAGAACGCCTGAAGTTCATGGATCACCAAGGATCATGACGAAGTTGCTACCCCAACGGAAGAGAACCAGAGGCAGTCCAAGAAGGAAATGGGCTGACGCCGTAGAAGTGGACTGGCTTCATATAGGAAGACCCAGTAACTGGAGAAGTGTGGCGAGAGACCGGAGTGAGTGGAGAGCGGTTGTGGAGTAGGCCAAATCCCACCCCGGGATGTAGCGCCGTGGAAGAAGAAGAAAATATTGCTACAAGAAATAAGTTTATAGTGGCGGTCATGCGGTTCACGAGTTATAAGTTAATAATATTATTATGTACCTGCCTCGTATAGAGGAAATAATTATTGTTAGTGCATAATACTGATCAAGTTTATGACATAACGATCGTAAATATAGATATCGGATTCTTGTAGTTAACACATCCTATTTAGGTGATCTGGGTTTACATGTTACATAATATTTTATGAAAAATATAGTATAATATTTACCAAAATGGTGGTAAATATTAAATAATATATAATAAAATTATGAATTATAAAATAATAATTTATTATTTTAATCTTTAGAATGTTATAAAATTGTCTATAACTAATATATTAATTAGGTAAGTACCTAATTATTTATAATATTATTATTCAAAATACATTTGTTGGAAATACATCATTAGTAATAATAAGCTTAATTTAAATTTAAAAAATGGTACTCGTTATTAAGGCCATGCATTAGTTGAGGCACGGTCTAAAAAGATCGTTGCTAGGCGATGCGCGGATTGCGGGTCGCGGGTGCAAATGACGCCTGTCAAACGAAATACTATTTGTCATATAAATCCAACATACGTCCATTTTATGTTTTGTTTATCGGAAAGTCCACCGAGGATGCGATTCGCTTTGTGATCGATTCTGTGGAGAGCTCTGGCAAGGACCTCGTTGCCGGGATTTTTCTCGACATAGCGGGCGCGTTTGATACTGCGTGGTGGCCCTTGGTTCTGGCAAAGCTTAGGCTGAAACAGATCCCCGGGGACCTCTTTGCCTTAGTTCAAAGCTACTTCAGCAATAGGGAGATAACCTACGACTCCGGCCCCAGCCTGATTCACAGGAGGACCACCATGGGGTGTCCTCAGGGCTCCGTCCTGGGACCCCTTCTGTGGAACATTCTGTTTGACGACGTTCTGTCCCTGCCACTGCCTCCGGGCTGCACGCTCGTTGCGTACGCCGACGACTTGCTCCTGCTTGTTGGGGCGACCAGCCGACCGGCACTTGAGCGTGCAGCCACGGACGCCTTGGGCAGAATCCTTAATTGGGGGTTGCTGAACAAGCTGACCTTTGCCCCGAGCAAAACGGAAGCTGTCCTCCTCAGGGGTAGTTCTCGGGTCAACATAACTCGACGGCCGCCCACGGTTCGTTTTGGCCAGACCTCAGTGCGTTTCTCCGAAAGGGTTACGTATCTGGGAGTAATTCTTGATGACAAGCTGTCTTTCGTTCACCACGCCAAGACGGCCGTCTCTAAGGCCAATTCGGCCTATCAGAGAATGGCCCGAATGGCGGGCAGCAATTGGGGACTTAAGCCTAGAGCCCTTAAGGTTGCATACGGCGCAATTTTCATGGGAATTGCCGGTTACGCCTCCAGCATTTGGCATTCTCGAGTAAACTCCTTAACTCTCGTGAGACGCGCACTATTAAGCGGGCAGCGACTTGCGCTGATCTCGCTTACCAAAGCCTACCGCACAACTTCTACTGACGCGCTTGCCGTACTCGCGGGGGTGCTACCCCTCGATCTGCACGTCCAAGTCAGAGGATCGATCACCCTCCTCTTGAGGGGGATCAGCACAATACTCGCCGGTGTCCATCTGACACCACCGCAGAGATCCGAGGACGTTCCTTACAGGAAGACTGTAAGTGACATTGTGTACAAGACCGCATTTGCGGCATGGCAGGCGAGGTGGACCGCCTCCCCCAAGGGGCGGCACACTTACCGTTTTTTTCCAGACGTATTCTGCAGGCACCAAACTAGAAGACTCCAACCTTCGCACTGGATTAGCCAGTTCCTCACCGGCCATGGCAACTTCGCCGCCAGACTCCACGAGTTTGGCTTGATAGTAGATGGGCCGGGTTGTACCTGCGGGCATGACCACCAAGATGTTGAACACATCCTCTGGGATTGCCCGCTTATGGAATTCGAACGAGCGGAGCTGTTTGCCAGGGTCCGTCCTCACACGGGCCCAATTGGTCATGGAGATCTGGTAGCAACCGAGGCCAACTTTGCGGCATTTGAGAAATTTGCAGCGTCGTATGGGGAGCGGGATAGTCCCGACTCTTCTGTAGACTCATCCATTTCAATTCGTGACACTCAGTATGCGGGTACACAAAGCGCTTAACGTCAGCGGACAGCAGAGCCAGTCCAAAAACAAACATTTTCTTTCTTAACTTTCTTCTTTCAGCACTACGGTGCATGGTTGCAGCATCAGTCCCGTGCGGTTCCGTCTCGGGACGGAATGAGCACTTAAAATCACTTCTTTCAGACACGTTTAAAGCGTCATAGAAAGCGGCCGTGCATATCCACGGTTGTGCATATATGACGGGTGGTGGTGGGCACTTTAACGTATGTTCTATTAGTAACAATAATAATATATTCATTGACATGTTTTCTTTTTAAAGTAAATGGGTAACGTTTTTAGTCATCTTTACACGATTTAAGAATTAATTGACCCGTCGCCATCACGCAGCAAAGTGACGTGTTTCTAGCTCGACATTCTCTCACTGAATGGCAGCGAGTCCAAAATTTCGTCGCGCCTACAGTTGAAAATTATTTGGCGTTTCACTGATGCGTCACCTTCGGAATTAGAAAGCGACATCACATGGTATAATGGAGAATGCTGGAGTATTATTACGTTGTATTACATTGCACTTTTAACTTTACTGATACGCCTCTTTCCCTGATTACCTCGCATAAAATTAGACCAATGATGTTCACCTATATTCATATAATAATATATAGTAATAAGAAAATAAATAGATAATATATGTAAAAAAATGTTTTTAGAATACATTCATCATTTTCATTTTAGAGCCGGAGTGCAAAGTTATGAAGCATATACTGTACGGATTGTCCTTGAGTCTGAAACTAAGTGGTAAGAGGTTTCTCGAAAATATTACGTTCGAATTATATCAAATCCACGATTTGCGCAATGAATTTTCATTGCAGTGGATACAGTTACATCCCTACTTAAAACTGGTGCATATTCAGTCTTCAACAAAAAATTATATTATCAAAATAATTATTCGTTCATTTTACTGCATTATAGTGTACGGTGTTAAATAAATAAAATATTGTATTTACAAGTTTTAAAAATTAAAAAACTAGCACTGAATAAAAAATATATATAATATAATTTGTTACCCCAAAAAATCTCTGCAATACACACAATTAAATGATTTGCAAAAGGGAATTCCTAATTTAATCTGAGTGTGACACTAATCCTAAATAGAAACGTGATTTTAAAACTATTGTGAATGTGCATATTTTTGGTCTATAAAACTCGTTATCATTTAAAGTGCAGGAAGCCGGATAAACATACATGCATAAAATTATTAGGTTTAAACATTAATATCAGTTTATGTAAATAAAAGGTAGGGGCGTAATCTCTACAACGAGTGAAGTGGGCCCATTGTATGCAACCCTTGACTATTGAAACGTACAGTGAAGTACTAAACATTTCTATAGGATGAGATAAAATCCAATTAATATTACATCTAGGACATCTGACGTTGTCAAAAATTTCTCGGATAAAATATTTAAACAAGTAATACACATTCCCTTTTCTTTTATAGTGTTAACTATCAATTATTAGTAGAAATACTGGATATACTTTGTATTAAAAAAATAAAATACAACAATGTGGTAATAAGTAGAAGAAATACTGCATATTAACAATACATCTGGTAAACTAGGCGAGTTATTTATTCTATTGGTTAATGCCTGTTATCAGCATTTTCAGTTATGTAATATCGGATAGCAATACTATTTAAAAAAAATATATTTTATTGAACGAATAATTCACAGGACTTGAGAATGTAACATTCCATATATTGAACAAACATAACTAATATATACCTACTAGAAAAAAATCGTAGCTTGGTTAAATGATATTGGCGCGAAACCAGTGGATATACCGGATCAAATTTCATCGGGCGTCGTATTTTTTCAAATGTGATTTTTTCTAGTGGTAATATATAACTAAAATTTTGTTTTAAAAATGGTATCTGCTTAGGTAGATAAAGTAAGGTTAGGTGAGAGGTAAATTACAATATCGAGTGCAGACTTAGTACATCAATATCTTTCATACATTTGATATTCTGTAAGAAATGTGAAACGTTTGATGTCAATGTTAAAATAGATTAACATTGCATACTGATTAAATGCAGGATTCATAAATAGCTATAACTCTAGAACGGAGACCATGGAAATACATGTATGCATCGCAATAAATCTTTTTTACGAAAATATTTATTATTTACCACCTTAAAAAAATTACATGTGGATCATCCGGTGTACTTCCTTGTACCTATCTAATTCATCTACTGATATATCTCTTTTTTTATGTAATACTGTTATATTTATATATCTTTGTTTCTAAATGTCATGTTGTGAACGTCTTAAACTTATAATTTGTAATGTCCACAATATGTTAAAAAAATAAATGAATTGAATTGAATTGAATTGAATTGAATTGAATAATAAAATATAATTTAAATACATATACTATCGTGTGAAAAATAAAAAAAAACGCTGAAACTAATTTCAAAATCGTTTAAGATTCATTTTAGAATCTGCAATTTTTACGTCACTGGTTGTAATAGGACTCATAGGGTGTCCTAGCTCAAATCGGTCATATGGATTATTATTTAAGCCTCATATGCAATGTCTACATGTGCATATGAATTTTAATCCGTGAGATTATAACCATGTGAAGGATCCAGAGATTGAAAGAAACATGAAATTATGCCTGTTTCTTATCAGTATTTTTTACTAAATAAAACTTTAAATGCACGTAGTGATACTAACAGTAAATCCTCTAAAATGACATCAATTTTGAGGTAGTTTTTACATTATATCAAAATATATAGATTAGCATACCATGGTGTGGAAAGATGCATGACGTAAAGAATACTTTGTTATATTATGAAAACAAACAAAAATATGCAAGTTTTGTATACAAGAAGAAAAAAAGTCCAAAAAGTAAGCCCAGAGGTTTCTAGATTGACTAAATAGTTCAGCTCGGTGAATTGAATTCAGCTTGGAGGGGCATTTATATAGCAGTAGATTGATCCAGGTTGATGATGATTATGTTGATACGTTCAATTACGCATGTATGATAGCATGAGCTTTGTAAAAATGGTTGGCAATATCATAATACGGAGACAATAATTATTTATGATTTATTGAAGATTAAATTGAAATAATCTAAATGCTGCAATATTTACATTTAAATGAAACAATTTATTATTTATTGGATAAGCCTGTGTGTAATTTATCAAAATAACTACAATGTTAATACAATGTGACATTACAAGGAAAATAAAACCGGAATCCATTTAATGACAGTTATGTAAAAAATAATTCGGAAATCCCTGAATATAAGCATATAGATATTCCAGATACCCAAGCATTAATAACTACGATTATTGTTCGCAGAAAAAAATACTTATTATCTGACAGATAATTTATTGAATGTGGGATTTACATAATATATCTAATAATTGAAACAGCAATTAGGTTTTACTGTGTCTAAATAACCTTTCTAGGCAGTCTATACGCACTTAGGCTTTGGAAGTTATATTCTGGTGAAATGCGACGCTGATTGTTTATGTATGGATGTATTCCGGCTTAGTCGTGACACTTGATGGGAAAGTTGACACATGTTTACACCAACTGTGTGTACAGACATCGCCTACTTTAGAGTTGGTTCAGTTTAAGATCATAGGCAAATAGAATTATATATATATAACAAGAAAAGTAATAAATTGTGGAAGAATTAGATATAATAATCATAAGTAAAATGTATTATATTTATCTTGCACCCATTGAAGTCTCTATGTTACTGATAATAAAACTGATGAAACGAAACAAAGGAAGATAGATTGTTGATATAATATTTGCGTTTTAAAATAATAAGCGCGTTGTGAAAAAATGATTTATTAAATGTACCTACCTAGTAATATAATAGTGAGCTGATTTTATATTTATGAAAATGATTATTAAATAATTACAAGATAAAAATAACTTTTTATGTAAAACGTTTTTAAATTTTCTGTTATATCATTATGCTCAATATGCTCAAACTTGTACTTGCTATGAAGTAAATAAAAAACAAACAGACAAACAAATATAGAATACTGAAATGCCATTTTGATTTCCACAGTAACGCATGTATATATTAATATTTTAGTTGCTAGGACCACCCACTTAGCAACCAATAATAGTGGATTGGATTACGGATTTCTTCCGAAATAACTTTTCATACAAAACATAATTAACTGAAAATTAATTCAATTCTACTTGATATATTCTAAATGTTTCAAATGTCTATCTAGTCGGGAAGTTAGTTAAAAATCGATTGCAAGATTTGTAGTGGATAAACAACCATCGGACAAATAAGAATACGAGCTAATAAAAACATTTAAAATTAAGAAGTGTCCATCAATAGAATATAACCAATATCTTAAACACTATGAAATATATATTAAACTAGAGATCTAGAGACACTGAAATAATATACAAATATACACAATTTAGTAAAATACCTTTTTGATTTAGTTTATCTACATTTTTTACGTTAAGTTCACGCCCTTCTACTCAGGCGTTCAATTTTTTATGAATATCCAATCAGTTACTTTAGATACTTACGTCAGTAAAATATTGAAGTGAGTCCATACGATCGACAATGATTGGACGTAGGCGTGCACCTCTTTGCCCTAGCTTCACTTCACCACTCTACCCTTGATTATCAAATACTTATTTTGAGTAAAATACCATCTTGACACCAATAATTAATAATTGACAACGATAAAAAGTAGAGCGTTGGAGCGGAGTTCGGAGCATGAGCACGGAGCAGTAGAGCAATGGGGTTTTACCTGGAGCACTGAAAAATTGTAGTGCTCCACTGCTCCGGATGTTTTTTTATTATTAAATTTTCGTCCAATACTCCGATGAAAATATTATATTTGACACTTTGCAACACTGGAATTATTTGAAATACGGCAACACTATCAAGTGATAAATAACCTCACTTTTTTGACAGAAGAGGCAGATAATGAAAGACGATTTGCTGACGGAAATTTTGTTTAATAGAATTAATAATAAAAAGTACGAATAATAAACCTTGTTTCAAAACTACTTATTTTTAAAAATTTAAGCATTTGTATACATATAACACGTATGAAAATTATTAACCCGTAGCGGAGCAGACACTGGAGCGGAGCTGGAGTAAGTATTAGGTCCCGAAGCGAAGCAACTCAAAAAAGGGTCTGCTCCAACGCTGTGATAAAAAGGTTTATTATGATATTTTGCTCTATTTTAAATATTAATATTATGTTGGTTTTTTTCATAACAAACACACTATCAATGATGTAAGATTTTCTTCGTAGAAAACCGTACACACATACAACCAAACTTCACCCTTATTCTTAAAGCGGCTCCTCAACTGTTTTCGTATGTATAAATGCAAGTTTAGGGAAGATTTATATGTGGGGGATCCCTCGAAAAGTTTTTTTCCTCAGCTAGATCCTCGCGGGAAGAAAGCCTCGTGGAAATGTAAATTTGCCACATCCTTACATGCTCGTTAAACAAATTTTGTAAACACTCTCTGACGAGGATTGGGGAGGGAGATGATATGCATACAATGTTTATGCTCAAACCAGTACCTCCTAACACGGTGTAAAGCTTTATTCGTATAAGACTGACTTTGAGTGAACGTATAATGAAATTGCTCATTAATTTCATTAAATAAAATGAAGGAATATGTGGAACTATAAATATATATATATGTTTAACTTAGTGGAATTTAACTTAGAAGTATTTAGCTATCTTACTTATTTGTTAATACTACATCAAATTACAAAAAAATATATGAATACGTATTTTATAATAAATGAGAAAATCTGTTGATGCAACCTCCACTTCGTAGAGGCTCATATTATAATATTCTTAGGATTGAACATCGTAATGTAATGCATTATAATAAATTATAAAATATTGTTTTTTGTAATAAATAAAATGTAAGGACTTAGTTTCCTAATTTCTTAAATAAATAAAGATATTACATATATTTAAAAAAAAAAAAAATTTAATTACGGTAATACTAATGTAAAATAAAACATATTGTATATCAATCAGGGATGAGCAACCCTGGGTCGGAATCATTTTTGCAACCCGGCAATACTATATTGAAGAATGAATAGAATTTTGTTATTTTGTATGTATAATAGGAAGTTAAGATAGTTGTCATGCAAAATATAATATATATGAAATACATGCGCTCCATAAAACAGTTTTTAATATTTTATTTAGCCCTTATGAAAAGAAAAATTGCTCATTATTATAATATATAATAATATATTTTGGCATTTTTTTTTTAGAATAGTTCACAATTGTGGTAAAAAGTATATAAATTGCGTGTATTTTTCAATGTAGTCATTAGACGGTTCAGTAAACAAAAACGTTTTCATCGAAATGTTTCAAAAGTGGCCGATGAAATGTGAAAAAATGACGAAAAATTGTGCGCAAAAATCATCACATCGCATTCAATTCGCCGTACAATTGGTTCGATAAAAAACGAGATCGGAGAGGACTTTGCATTGGGCGTGACAATGAAACTGACAAATTTGGCGTTGATTGTTCCTTTCAAAACAAATTGGCGTCGGCCACCGGGGAAATCGGCGGTGCGTCCAAAAGGACTGCGGAAATATACGACCATTTGGGTTTGTGACGATATTAAGATATTTATTATAATATTCATTTGTTTAGACATTATAAACAAACTAAATAACAAGTCAACATACACATCTCATCGTATAAGAGACAAACGAATAGCATAAAGGTTCTCAAAGTTTAATCGAATGTCAGTTATGGCGGGACTTGTATATCAGTTTATAAATAAAAACAAGCTTTTCGTAAGTTATTGTGATGAAATAATTAACAGCATATAATTATTATTTTTTTATGAAATAAATACTATTATTATTAATTGGCTCTTTCAATTTATCAATTTAGTAAAAATATAAGATTATACAAACTAACGTTTAATAAAGGTATTTTAATTAAAAAAATGTCTATCTATCTATACCAATAACCATATTGAGAAATAAAAATATTTCGGTAAATTTTATTCCAAATATTCAAAGATTTTTTATAAATTAATCCCTGATAATTATTATATTATTTAATTCATTCGAAGTACTTCTTTAAAGTCGAAGAATTTAATTTCGAAGTCTTTATAATATAATTTTAGACACTGTTGATTTTTTTTTTTATAATAAATAACCATGCCCTTGCTTTTTTCATACAAGGTGGTTGGGTGGGTTAGTGGCATTGATGTGCGGCTAATTAGGTGCCTCCATTTTTATCTTTAATTTTCTTTATGGCCAGGATTAAATATTTTGTGTATTGTTCTTGTGTTGTTCTATTGCTTAGTACTTCGTGAGGCTTTTGGAGGTCAATTTCATGATTATGCTGTCTAAATCGAGTCCTAAGAGTCCATCGCTCCCTTTCTAGTATAGGGCAGTCATTGATGATATGCCACACAGTTTGAGATGTGTTGCCGTCACATGGACAACAGTCATCATCCCTCAATTTAAATCTTTTTAGATAAGCTCGCACCGCTCCGTGGCCTGTTAGTATCTGTGTGAATTTGTGTGATATTTTTAAGTTTCTGGCAAGAGTGATGGCACGGTTTATATTTGGAATAAATTTCTGCGTTATTGATCCTGTGGCGGATGTTGTGTATCTGTGGTTGCATAGCTCTATTGTGTCTTCGTTTAGTTTGATTGTACTTAAATTTGATCAACCTCAATAATAATTCCTACATAAATATATCTATAATATTATTATCTGTGTCAAACTGCCGACGGAATTCTCATCAATGGTCCCAATGGTCCAAATATGGGATGCTCATAAAACTATTTTCGTTAGTGATCTATGTTGATTTTTCACAGATGGATTCATCAGAGAAAGTTATTAAAAAAGAAAAACTTAATTCAGGGAATAGTAGGGAATATTTTTTTAAAATTGAATCGATATTTATAATAATTATGTTACAATAATTTAAATCATTATAAAGATACAATATTTGATTTAATTTAATAAAACGCATTTTTTGGTACTTTTTTAACTTTTAAATCAAACCAATAATACGTTTTGAAACATTAAAAATGATTAACACAATATACACCATCCTCATATATAATTGATTTTTGACGTAAATAGGAATTTATAAGCTTATTAAAGCCTAAAATACATAAATATATATCGAAAAAGGGACGTAATATTTTGTCAATTGCTTTTGTTTAAAAATAAATAAATTTATAAGATATTTCTGAAATAATCGTTGCCACTATTTAGTTAGTAGTGTTAGTACTATTTTTTTAAATTTAATACCTATGTAAAAACTATGAAACGAAGGTCGTTTGTAGGCCACATAGAATTGTCTCCGTCTAATAAACTTGAATCCAAGTAGAAACATCTCCAGGTGGGTCAAACGAAGGGACGCTCGGTCCCAAAAGTGGGACCTTAGAAGCCTCTGTGGATCGGCGGGCAGATTTATGCCCCCATGTTGCCTGATTTACAACCCTACCAACCAATACTAACATGACTGATTTTAAATTGTATGTGTATCGACCCACGGAGTGGACACTGTGTTAGTTTGCATAACGAATACTGGTAGTATGAGAGAGAGAGGGGGAGAGAGAGATTAAGGGTATATAGTATTGTATGATAACTATAAATAATATTATAATATATATAGCAGATTTATATTATAGATTTTTATTTGAATTAAACATATTACTTATATGAAAATCAAAAGCATAGTGAGTAAGCAATGGTGACGTATGATTATTATTTTAAAACAATCATATAAAAGATTGTATGCATCAAAATCATTTAAAAATTTGATTTTAATTTGAGCAACAAATGAAATGTCAATGAAAAAAAAGGTCATGATACTTTTCTACGATGTGTGACTTAACTGATATCTAATATATAAAAATTAATATTTGTGTGTTTGTTTGTTCGTATTGAATGCGCAGCCATACCGTTCATCCGATTGCAATAAAACTTTGTAAACTTATTGCTTGCACTTGCGCGAAGAGTATAGGCTATACTAATATATAAAAATGAATGTCTGTCTGTCTGTATGTCTGTCTGTCTGTGTGTCTGTCCCGTATGCGTTCCTATACCATTCATCCGATTGCGATGAAATTTTGGTAAGTGGTTGTATGCACACCCATGAAGGTTTTTGAATTAGAAAAATCATCATTTTCTTCTTCTTCTTCATTCTATCTTCTTTTATTCGTATGGTACCTATACCATTCATCCGATTGCGATGAAACCTTCGTCAGTTGTTGTGGTAACACCCGCAAAGGTTTCTGAAATAGTACAACCATCTTCTTCTTCTTCTTCTTCTTCATTCTATCTTCTTTTATTCGTATGGTCCCTATACCATTCATCCGATTGCAATGAAACCTTCGTCAGTTTTTGTGGTAACACCCGCAATGGTTTTTGAATTAGTACAACCGTCTTCTTCTTCTATTCTATATTCTTCTATTCGTATGCGTTTCTATTCCATTCATACGATTGCAATAACAATTTCGTCAGTAATTGTGCCAACACCCGCGAAGGTTTCTGAATTAGTACAACCATCTTCTTCTTCTATTCTATCTTCTTCTATTCGTATGCGTTCTTATACCATTCATCCGATTGCAATGAAACTTTGGTGAGTTGTCGTGCGCACGCCTGCGAAGGTTTCTGAATTAGTACAACCATCATCTTCTTCTTCTATTCGAATGCGTACCTACACCATTCATCCGATTGCAATGAAACTTTGGTGAGTTGTCGTGCGCATGCCCACGAAGATTTCTGAATTAGAAAATCATCTTCTACTTCTATTCGTATGCGTTCCTATACCATTCATCCGATTGCAATGACATTTTGATCAAGTGTTGTGCCCTTGCCCGCAAAGGTTTCCGAATTAGTACAATCATCTTTTTCTTCTTCTATTTGTATGCGTTCTTATGCCATTCATCCGATTGTGATGAAATTTTGACCAGTTGTTGTGCGCACGCCCGCAAAGGTTTCTGAATTAGTACAACCATCTTTTTCTTCTTCTATTTGTATGCGTTCTTATGCCATTCATCCGATTGTGATGAAATTTTGACCAGTTGTTGTGCGCACGCCCGCGAAGGTTTTTGAATTAGTACAACCATCTTCTTCTTCTTCTATTCGTATGCGTTCCTATACCATTAATCCGATTGCAATGAAACTTTGGTGAGTTGTCATGCGCATGCTCACAAAGATTTCTCAATTAGAAAATCATCTTCTTCTACTATTCATATGCGTACCTATACCATTCATCCGATTGCGATGAAACTTTTGTCAGTTGTTGTGCGCACACCTGCGAAGGTTTCTAAATTATTATTATATAAAATACAAAGTTTGTTGTTTGTTTGTTCCATCTAATTTTGTTTTTTTTTTTACTACATATTAATAACATTAATAACGTTTTCATATTTTGGATTCGATTTTAATTTAGTGTTCTTATGTTTGACCTTTACTCCTATTAGAATTATTTTCATATTGCCATATTGTATTACACAGATATTTTAATATTAAAAAATAATTACCTTTTATTATTTTTCAAATATCTAAGATAAATATAACCACGAAGCGACCCTGTGCGAAGCCGGGTACTTCAGCTAGTCTAATATATAAAAATTAATATTTGTGTGTTTGTTTGTTCGTATTTAATGCGCAGCCATACCGTTCATCCGATTGCGATAAAACTTTGTAAACTTATTGCTTGCACTTGCGGGAAGAGTATAGGCTATACTAATATATAAAAATGAATGTCTGTCTGTCTGTATGTCTGTCTGTCTGTGTGTCTGTCCCGTATGCGTTCCTATACCATTCATCCGATTGCAATGAAATTTTGGTAAGTGGTTGTATGCATACCCATAAAGGTTTCTGAATTAGAAAAATCATCATCTTCTTCTTCTTCTTCATTATATTTTCTTTTATTCGTATGGTTCCTATACCATTCATCCGATTGCGATGAAACCTTCATCAGTTGTTGTGGTAACACCCGCAATGGTTTTTGAATTAGTACAACCATCTTCTTCTTCTTCTTCTTCTTCTTCTATTCTATATTCTTCTATTCGTATGCGTTCCTATTCCATTCATCCGATTGCAATAAAATTTTCGTCAGTAATTGTGCCAACACCCGCAAAGGTTTCTGAATTAGTACAACTATCTTCTTCTTCTTCTTCTTCTTCATTCTATCTTCTTTTATTCGTATGGTCCCTATACCATTCATCCGATTGCAATGAAACCTTCATCAGTTGTTGTGGTAACACCCGCAATGGTTTTTTAATTAGTACAACCATCTTCTTCTTCTTCTTCTTCTATTCTATATTCTTCTATTCGTATGCGTTCCTATTCCATTCATCCGATTGCAATAAAATTTTCGTCAGTAATTGTGCCAACACCCGCAAAGGTTTCTGAATTAGTACAACTATCTTCTTCTTCTTCTTCTTCTTCTTCTTCTTCTTCTTCATTCTATCTTCTTTTATTCGTATGGTCCCTATACCATTCATCCGATTGCAATGAAACCTTCATCAGTTGTTGTGGTAACACCCGCAATGGTTTTTTAATTAGTACAACCATCTTCTTCTTCTTCTTCTTCTATTCTATATTCTTCTATTCGTATGCGTTCCTATTCCATTCATCCGATTGCAATAAAAATTTCGTTAGTAATTGTGCCTACACCCGCGAAGGTTTCTGAATTAGTACAACCATCTTCTTCTTCTTCTTCATTCTATCTTCTTTTATTCGTATGGTCCCTATACCATTTATCCGATTGCGATGAAACCTTCGTCAGTTGTTGTGGTATCACCCGCAATGGTTTTTGAATTAGTACAACTATCTTCTTCTTCTTCTTCTTCTTCTATTCTATATTCTTCTATTCGTATGCGTTTCTATTCCATTCATCCGATTGCAACAAATTTTTCGTCAGTAATTGTGCCAACACCCGCGAAGGTTTCTGAATTGGTACAACCATCTTCTTCTTCTTCTTCATTCTATCTTCTTTTATTCGTATGGTCCCTATACCATTTATCCGATTGCGATGAAACCTTCGTCAGTTGTTGTGGTATCACCCGCAATGGTTTTTGAATTAGTACAACTATCTTCTTCTTCTTCTTCTTCTATTCTATATTCTTCTATTCGTATGCGTTTCTATTCCATTCATCCGATTGCAACAAATTTTTCGTCAGTAATTGTGAGCACGCCCGCGAAGAGTTCTGAATTAGTACAACCATCTTCTTCTTCTTCTATTCGTATGCGTTCCTATACCATTCATCCGATTGCAATGAAACTTTGGTGAGTTGTTGTGCCCTTGCCCGCAAAGGTTTCTGAATTACTACAATCATCTTTTTCTTCTTCTATTTGTATACGTTCTTATGCCATTCATCCGATTGTGATGAAATTTTGACCAGTTGTTGTCCGCAAGCCCGCGAAGGTTTTTGAATTAGTACAACCATCTTCTTCTTCTTCTATTCGTATGCGTTCCTATACCATTAATCCGATTGCAATGAAACTTTGGTGAGTTGTCATGCGCATGCCCACGAAGGTTTCTGAATTAGAAAATCATCTTCTTCTACTATTCGTATGCGTTCCTATACCATTCATCCGATTGCGATGAAACTTTTGTCAGTTGTGTGCGGTTTCTAAATTATTATTATATAACATACAAAGTTTGTTGTTTGTTTGTTCCAACCAATTTTGATTTTTTTTTTACTACATATTTATAACATTAATAACGTTTTCATATTTTGGATTCGATTTTAATTTAGTGTTCTTATGTTTGACCTTTACTCCTATTATAATTATTTTCATATTGCCATATTGTATTACACAGATATTTTAATATTAAAGAAATAATTACCTCTTATTATTTTTCAAATATCTAAGATAAATATAACCACGAAGCGACCCCGTGCGAAGCCGGGTACTTCAGCTAGTATTATATATATTCTACAAGTTATTATTCTTAAGAAAATATATTATACTTACATATTTTTATCATTTAATTATTGTAATAGCATTTACTCAGGAGGATTATGTTGGAGAATAGTATAATATTAAAACTTACATTCTAGAGTATGAACTTTTAATCGATAACTGTTTTGGTTGTAACTAAGGATTCCAATCCCGGGATCCCGAGCTATTTTTGATACCTACGAATCCCGGGATTGATAAACATAGTCCCGAAGATTTTAGGATTGATTTTTTTATCAATTTTTATGAATAATAAAATAAAAACGAAAATATAACAGAAAAAATTCTTTTAATAATAAATAACTAAATTATAAATAAACTGAATTTTAATGAAGTTTGATTTATACCCATATGTAAGTTGCCGATTCATTTTATTTTTTCACATAAATCAATAAAAATGAGAAAAATTGGAAAAAAACAATGCTTCGCACTTTTAACAATGTAATTCCAACATGATCTCATACGTTTTGCAGTTTCATATTAGGCTGACTAATTAGATTTATGAAGCGGAAAGGCCTTTCACCAAGACTTGATTTACTATTTTAAATCTCGCTAACCCATTAATTAAGTCTTTACTATCAGAAATAGCAATCTCATATTAAATTCACATTATTATTTATATTACAATATTATTTACTCCATTAAACTTATGTATTTTTAAGATTGAACGTACACAATATTAACAATAAAAATGTAATAAATAGTATAAATTGTACTAGATTTATTTTTGACCGATTTTATCAATGTTATTTGTAAATATAAAAAAAACTATATTAACTATGGAAAAAATGCCAATCCCGGGACCAGTCCCGGGATCCCGAGATTGTCAAATTGTAAACCCGAAATCCCGGGATCAGAATTTTGGCTCGGGATTGGATTCCCTAGTTGTAACACCATTATCTATCGACTATAATAATATTACAGTTATCTAAGAAAATAGTCAATAGTCAAACAATGTTGTTACAAGAAAAATAACTATCGTTAAAATATAGAACTATAAGATATACGTTTTTTTCTACATATTTTCTATTATTTTTTAAACGCTTCAGCTATATTAATTTATCTTATAATATTTAAAAAAAAAAGGATATCTGGTGAAATGTTAGTATCAAACGTTACTTAGCGAAACAGTATATTATAATAAATAGCTGTATGAGAATTTTTCCAGTGTCCAATTAAAAAGTGTCATTTAATCAGAAAATAGGGTGGCAATAACACACAACACGAAGCTCTTCTATCAAAATATAATCCACTGCCTTCAACAATGAAAATGTTTTGCATTCGTATGGTCGGTGAGTAATTTTTATTGGTTTCTGTGTAGATTTATTGCTCTTTTTGAAAGAGGGCGCGTAAAAAAATAGTCCAATGCGCTCTGGACTGATGGTTGACTATCAAACGACTCGCTTCATGAAGCCGCCGGTAAACTTTTTCTAGAATCATTACGATTACCTTTATTTTAAAAACTCTCATTTAAAAACATACATATATCAATAATAATGATATCTAAATTCTTGTTCATTTTAGTTGGTCGTTGATTATTATTATGATTATGAAATAAAAATGAGCACGTAACATCGTTTCTTCAACATTAAATCAATTAAAAAAAATATAGACACTACTAGTAAGTAATTATTACATAATTGAAATCAACAAGACATTTCTCCATCTAAGAACGAAAATATAAGATAGTTAATAAAACATAATCGTAGTATTACACACTGTATTACAGGGTTTCACATTGTGTTAGTAATACAAAGTATCTACATATTTATTTAAAAAAAAATGTATTATAGAACGTTTATTATGATACGAATAGATCAGAAACAGTTTACAGCGGGCGCCCGCTAGAACGTTTCGCCGTTGCGTCTTGACTCGCTGTATCCCGTAAAGATCTCACTCGCCGAATGTCTTCCCGGCTTCCTGGCGAGATCTACAAGACGTTCTAGTCACTAGTGGATGCACAGCATTGATCATTGAATTCATAAAAAAACATATACATCTTGAGTAGACAACATATATATATTATCCGGATATTAAATAAGTGATGGAGTGCATTTGAACGTCTTCATAATTTATTTAATAGTAATACTAAAGTACTAATGATTGGGTGCAACACAATGGTCATAAATTTGAAAGACGTTTAAAATATAGCGAAAGTACATAGTAACGCAAGATGGGGAAGAATGGACATAGCAAGGCCTGACTAATATACAGCAGAGGATGGCCCACAATGATGAAGAATATAGGTAATGTTTAGCTTTGAAAGTACAATTTGGCTAGACGATTCGTCAGTTCGTTCGGGAAAATACGCTCGCTTTTCGATTATTTTCCATCCGCGACGTGGACACCCCATCTCGTCAAATGGACACTCAGCCGTCCGTTGGACGGATTTATTGCCGTTCATCTTTATTTTGACGCGGACGTAATTTTAAACATCGCTTACACGTACTTTCACATATGACAACGTGAATTCAAACATTGCAAAATCTACATAGTAATAATTACGGTGTGTATTTAAAAATTAATCAATACGGGATTTAATTATTGAAATACTACAGGTATAGTTTTTTTATGTTTTATTAATATGTACGCCTTGAAAAAAATATCAAGTTTTAATGTAACTGTCCAAACTTGTACATGAAAAGTGTGAACAAAATTCCGCCGCTGACCTTCGCAGGTTCAGGGTCGTGAATGTGAGCGAAGACTGATATTGAATTTAAAAATAGTGGGTTTATATGCAAATCTGGCCGATTTCATCCCTTAGCTCAACGTTTTTCGGGTGACAAAATTAATTAACGGTTTCTTTACGAGAGTGGCGGAAATTGTACAATGACTAATTACCCGCGACATCTACGTAAGGGCCGACTAAGTAAAATTATGGGCGCGAGTCGACGCTCGCCGGTGGGCGGCGTCGCTCACTCGTCACGTACGTCCCTCGAGTACCTAGGAGTACCGAGAGCGTGTAATTGATGTAGCAGTACCGCAGTGTTTCTGGGCCAGCCCCACGAAAAACGCACCTACGAAGGCGTGCGAGGCATCGACGGATTTGTGGTTGAATTACCTATCGATACAGCACACCCCCTGCGTGGTGGCGCTCTTCATGGCTGAGGGAGGGGCGTTCTCGCGGCGGCCGGCTTTACGGGCCCTAGCGGCGCGAAGGTACCTCTCACCCAGAAACAAGAGTACTACAAAGTTAGCCTGGATGATAAGGCGTCATATGCCAGTGGTTAACTTGGCATATTTGAGGCACCAGGCCTCCGACAGCGCATATCAATCCTTCGGCCAACTACCGTTGGGGGGCTCAACTTTGAGGCGCCCCGACGGCCTGAATACCTACTTGACGTTGGTCTAAGAATATGAACTCGGTAGATTGGTAATTTAACTACAAAATAAAAGCTTAATATAAAACAATATTACGCGGGGAAGTTACTTGATTCTAATATATAAACGTACTGGTCGCGCAATCTTTCTCACGTTAACAACTAATATAGCTCGGTGTCGCCACAGGCACATACTTACGACTAGTTGACGGATGTCATTCCGTCAACCAAACATATAGGCAGTAATAATTGCTTAGTACATACTCATACCTAGCCGATCAAAGATTTCCCGCACTTTATTCCAGTACGTGGTCTCCTTGATCGACCAAAATCATTGATCCGATTCTCCCGTCGCGCGTGAGCGTGATGCCGTCATACACGCGAGCGAGAGGGGCTCTGTCACTGCAAAGCGAGCAAATTTGTATCGCGAAATCGGTTTCTACACATACGACAGAGACGCCGTCGTATGTGCGAGCAGGAAAGCTGCCAGAATACCGATTCGGAAACGCCGCGCGCGGAATGACCGCGAATATTAATGATCGGAATTGATATGCGAATTAATTACGCGGGATCGTGATTATAATCGGATCGATGATTGCCTAAGTGTTGCTATGCTTTGTGATTGCACATACGTGCAAAAGGGAGCCTTCGCAACAGGCCTATGAGCATATATTAACAATTACTGTGCCGTGTACGTGCGACGCGTAGCGACATCGATCTATATGCCCTTATCACTACGTACATCTTAACTATCTAATTACATACCATCAACGCTCATCCATAAGTCCCCCTTTATTACTATTCAATCCTTTGCCTTACATATGAATATTATATTACAATTTACACTATACATTATCATTACAAACAAATCATATTTAATTTAATTACCCTTTACCCTATTATATTCGACAATAAAACAAAAATTCAATCTTATACTATATTACCTATTACCTATTATTTACATGGTCTGTGGCGACCGACTTAACCATCCACAGTTCACTCTGAGAAGCCGTGGGGCCTGTCAGAGCAAACTGCGGGACTTAACATGTGAAATATTTTGTTCAGCTTTGCCAAGGGTCATCATCATTTCATCGGTGGCGCATTGACTACCAGGGTCAGACCGAGCGGCTGGGTGGCACTACTCCTTATGGGAGCGCCCCCCACAGGGGCGGAAAAACCTGTCGGTGACATTAGGTTAGGTTAAATTTTCATTCTTGAATTCATGGATTTTGCCAAAATCCACTATGAAAATTGGCGCGGTTCCTGCCTGGCTACCTGTAAACCGACTTGTACTGTAACTTCTTATTAGAGGCAAGGAATTATTTTTTCATTTTTTTTGTTTGTATATAAACAATACAAATATTTAGAAAAATACAGTATTTACTTTAACAAATACGTTATAAAATTTATGAGGTTCAGTTTATTTTCGATCAACATAAAATGGCTATAATGTGTGAAATAAAAAACATACATAATAATGTTAAATTTATTTGAATATTTGAAGTATTTAAAAAATATAATGTTTATACCTACTCAAATAATTGTCAAATAAATATAAAATACCTACATCAACTTTGTAAAAAAAAAACTAAAACTTATAGATTATCGCTTAGAATATGCATTGATCAATTTTCAAGCTAGTCCGACCCTCAGTTGGACCAGTCAGCCTATGCAATTCGGTTTCTATGAGACTAAGTCCCTCAATATCTAAAAACTTAGCGGCAATTATGAAAGTGTTTTTTCGTCAAGATAGAATTATTATAATGTGAAACATACTCTACGTGCACGCCAATCATGGTATTGAGAGTTTAGAGTTGAGTTAAGTGAGCCTAGCATTCGTTGCGATACGGTGTACGTTTACTTAATGGGTATGGAGACGTTACGGTAGGTCGATTGCAAGCAAAGACAAGCTAAAATTAGTATATTATATTATTATACGCATTTTTTTATTTATTTGACTAAGTAAATTAGTGTAAATCAGTACCTAAATATTTACTTCTTACTGCGCTTTTTAAAATTCATGACTTATAAAGGTTTTGTATGTGATTTTTCCTCCTTGGTCTTCTCCTTTTATTTTTGTTTGGATGCTATTGTACTAATTTCTAAGTTCGGTCAGTTTTGGCATAACAAACACAGTATAATATTGTAAAAAATGCGTTTTAAGAAAAGCTGGATTCTTCAATATTTGATTCCGCTTACTTCATAACGTATATTTTATCTATTGAGCTTTTGTATCGGTCGTTGCGGGGGAAAAGAGTATAATTACGCGATGCGACGCGACTGGTCACGCTGTTGTGCGGGTCGTGAGCTCGAAAAAGCTCCCGGTTCCAATCATTGATATAACACTTATAATATGTCTTTTACGAAATATCAATAATATGCTTTATCAATAAATTTTTTACATAATTTGAAACTGACTGACAATGAAATATATCTAGTAGAAAAATCCTTTAAAAAAGTTCGGTTATGCGATTCGGACTAGTGCTCAAGTGCATTATGTATAACATAGTTCTCATATGTATGTTTCTAGGGTTATTTCGATATATGTAAATTCAATTATCAATTAAATTATTTTACAATTTATTATGAAACTAAATTGTATTTGAGAGTTAGCTATTTATTTATAAAATATCACAAAATGTTCTCGTGAAAAAGTTACTTGTACTGTTACCATATTAACAATATGAATAATTAAAATGTTATGGTATAAATTAAACTTATGTTAATGTTAAAATTATTGCAATTTAATTATTTTATTATTAAATAAGTAATTCAATCAAGATATCAAATTTAAAACTTAATTGACTTTGTGAGTGCTTAAATAAACGTCATTGTCCTTTTTCCTCACAAGTTTACCAGCTAATGTCTAAATTGGATGAGTAGAGCAGGTCCAGTCACTGTTAGTTGAAGTCTTGTAATCATCTCGACTCATACTCGACTGTTTGCCCGCTGAGTCGACAATCGTATAGACCTGGGCTTATCTTGGCCCAATCACCGGATAGACCGAGAGGTCATGACAATTTAGTCCAAGGGGAGAAAGTTTTTAACATCGCATTAGCTATATAGAAAACACTCCTCTTTTATGAAGCAATCTCATTTTACGTTACAGTTTTTATCTTCATCCTTTTAAGCATATCAATGATTTTATCTATTGACTAAAGGCTCAAGATTTTTTATGGCAATTGATTTAAAGGGCGACCCGGATTTAGCAGATTTTCGTTTGTTTGGATTTACTTACTGTATACGAGAATAAGGGTAGAATATATAATACAAATACGTCACGTATGAGCAAAATTACGTTAGGTACATGTAAATAAAAAAATACGTTATTATTAATTAAATTTAATATTGTAATTCTTTTTAAAACAAGAATTATATTAAAATCTTATTACCTAATCATAACTTAGATATATTGATTTATGAGATCAAAGTACTTATGTCTTCTCAACAAGTTTTATAGGCAATTTTATTTATAGAAAATATGCATGTGCCATACATTAAATACTAAGAGTATAATTATAAAGTCTTGGGTCCCAGATTCAAATTATGGGTCATGCACAATATATACGTATTGTTTTTAAATTTGTGTTTGGAGTCACAGTATGGAACTAATAGATTAAACAAGTAGCTAACATCCATTTCTCGTAAAAACAAAGCATCTGTTAATAAAAAAATCTGTGTGTGTACTTATGTACGCGCGTTAGAAGTTATACTTCTTTGGCGTAACAAAACAAAAACAAAACTTCTTTCTTCAAAGATTAATTAGATTCTTAAAGATTCTTTGACTAGCTCTTATTATCTTGTTAAATTACCCACTAAAGAAAAAGGATCATTTATTGGAACGCCGATGGCTTATTTTCATACACTTTAACTTATATTACTAAATTATATAATGGTTTCTCGTTGTTTTTATTTTTAAAGTACCAACTGTCACTCTGGCGTTTAATCGTTTGTTTACGTAAGGAATTGCAAATGGCCGACAATAATAAATTCGCTGTCTAGGCAACGGAACAATTCTAAACTATAATATTATACTGTATAATCGTCGCGATTGCAGTACCATACCGTGGCGTAAAGGTAGTGCATTCGGCTGATAACCGAACAATCGGTGGCCCGAATCCAATCGAGTGCGTTTTTTTTCGTGTGAATAAATTAATTATGTGTTAGATGTCACACGCCAAAAATACACTCTGATCTGATTTCCTAAACGCGCCAAAAGAAGTATAACTTCAAAAACCTCTATTCTGTGGAGGCCCATAGAATGATCCAGTTAGGATTAGAGATGGTCAAAAGAAAGAAAAGAAGAGTATACGTTAATAAAATAAGTAATCAATTTATTTGGAATGTTCATGATTATTCATCATTATTCACAATTAAGATTGAAAATATAATAATTATTGTAGGTATTTTATTAAATATTTTTTTTTATTGAAATAGTATGTTCGATTTTGATAATTTCACCATTTGATAGATGTAAATATATCTAACTAATTAGATAAACTTTATTTGGATAGAAATTTTTTTATCTTAATCTAATATTTAAGAAACACTAAATATCTTTTATTAAATCACCCAATAAGACTAATCCTAGTTTATACATTTGATAACGATAAAGATTTGATGTTGTCATTTATATATTTCATTAATAATATTAAAAAAAAATCAGATCAACCATAACATTGAAAATTAAATAAAAAAACATCATCACGTCCATTTGGCATGACGTTATAAATACATCAACATGAAAAGATTTAAATATCTTATTTTTATGTATCGATAAGTAACGTATAGGACTGATAGTATAGTAAGTATTTTAGTGCCTAAAAAGAAAGAAAACTAAACTAAACGGTCGAGATCACTCCGGCGAACGCAACAATTCCTCAATAATGTGAGATAAACCTTAGATAACAAAGACAGAACATTGTTAAATAAAATATTTTGAAAATAAATAGGTACATGTAATATGTACCTAATAAAATATTCCAGTAGTATCTAATTATTGATATTATCTATTGGCACACTTGCCTAATGTTGCTATAATTGGAGGTAAACCGTTTCTTCAAAAGCGAACGCAAAATTTTTGAAATGTTGAATATTATTTCTATATGAAGTAACGAGATCTCCATATCCAATTAAACCACAATAATTTATTGTATTTTCAGTCGACGAGCTTAATAGTGAGCCACTTTGTGTCCTATTTGGTAACCATCATGTTTCTAATGAAATTGGTCATGCCGGAAAATGCATTGTAGGGCATTTACCTGATCCACCCATTTTCGAATATTGCAAACATTAAAATTAAAGTTATGGCCAGGAAAATATTAAATAATATTGATTTATTATGTGTATTTGAAATAAAACATGATTAACAAATGGTTAGCAATCAATCTGTGTAAAACACCTGTTAAGATATCTTTGGTACCGCGTTTCCACTAGCTTTTAATTGTGATTTACCATAATATATATGCAATTACTGTAGCTTTAAAAAATATACGTACTGTAATAATATAGTAGGGTCGGCGAACAGTTAACGTAAGAAAATAGTTTTCTTTGGTTGGAATGTTGTAAACGTATTATTTGCACGGAAGTGAATTCTAAGAAACAGCGCATCAGTGCACAATCTAAGACACAAGTGAGTCAAATCAGAGTGTTCAAACATCACAATTTGGCGATGCAGATTGCTTGGGTAAATAGAACCCAGATGGGGTCACCAGGGGATGTCCAGAGAAACTCTCCCAGTCCATCCCCGATCTATCAAAACTTTTATGCATACACTAAAAGATCTTAAATTTAATGTTTACATATTATTGCATACGTTTGAAAACTGGTAATGTTCATTCCAAAAGTTCAATAAGTTAAACACGTTCAGTTGATAATATTTACACAGTTTTAAAACAAATAAACAAAACTCATTATTAAACATTTGATACTGAGTTTTACTTAGTTAAAATAGTAGATTAGTATTATATTAAATATTATTCATTACATTGAAAATACATAATTATAGCATAGATATAAGAAAAATCTTAGAAAATGAAGTTATTCTAAATAAGGTTTGAAATCACGTCTTTCACTGTCCTGGTGAACGCTACTATTCAATAAGTTATAATATAGTATATGAATTATGCAAACTATTGTTTATAATTATGCCGTGTGAGATGTTTTAAATTTTCGTCGAAAAATAAAAGGAATCTTAGAATCTTAAATTTTATTTATATTTAGAATTGATTTAAAAAAAAGCTTTGTATTTTATGAATATTTTTTAAAATATAAACTGAACAAAATGACGTAATCAAAAGCGATTCACATTATACTTTTTTGGTGATTTTTACCGAGGCTTTGACTGCGACTCGATGTCATATCGCCTCTTCTCTTCTAGAAGTGGATCCGCCGATCAGGTCTTCACTCCTATTCTGTTAAAGAGCTTTACAATTTTGGCAAGATCTTCGTCTTACCCACCGCCAGGGTACCTGTCAATTTTTCGACATTCTCTTACATATACGCAATTTGCAGCTGTACTCTGTGAGGTTCATATTTAAAGCATTGTACTGTTATATGTAAAATGTCCTCTAAAATATCACATTCATCGTAGAGCAGCGAATCGCAAGCATACTGCAATGATAAGCAAAACATAATATTATTTCTAGGATAGGTACCACTCTTTCTATTTTATAAATGTGTAAAAATAGATAAAAATAACAAAAAATGTAGAAAATTATGTTATTTTCTATCAACTTTATAATATAAAGTTGTTAAATCACAAAGAAAAAAAATAGTTGGTATTTTGACTCCAAATCAAGATATATCTATATATTTTATTTAAATACACTTTTATTTCTTAGTTACTACGCAATACATGTGAAGTTATATTGTCTGTGGTTTAACTAGGGAAATGTATTTCTGTGTATGGCGATATAATGAATTCCCGCAATGGTCATCTCCCAACTGCCGGTCACATTCGTAATCAATTTAACTCAATACAATATTGTTTAAACTGTATAATAGGATGAGTTGGCTGTCGATTCTCTGATAAAATGGAGGCCATTATTAAACACGTTTTATCTAAAGAGAATAATCAAATCAACTCGTGTTTGTCCACGTTTATTTACTTGGGCGTTTAAATGTATTTATGAAATGCTAACAGTTCGTTATGAAATCATTGCGAGAGGTGTTATAGAAGGATTAATAAAATCATGTACTCGTTTATTTAGGTGTAAAGGTTTGTTTGATTGGTGAATTAATGAAGTACGATGAATTATTTAATTTGAATTGTGTATCAATCGATATATTTGACATTATGATGAAATATTAATTTTTCTGATTTAACAATATGCAAAAGGATTATAATATCGTATAAAATATCAGAAAAATAATATACTGAATAATATTTTACAACGTTTTTATTAGCTCGAATTCTTGTTTCCCCAGTACAATTATTGCAATCGATTTTTAACTAACTTCCCGACTAGCTAGACATTTTAAACTTTTAGAATATATCAGAACACGATGCCAATGCATTCTTTTAATACTTTTAGCCATCTATAAGCAGAATCGAATTCATTTTCAATTAATTCTGTTTTGTATGGAAAGTTATTTCAGAAAAATCCGTAAAAAGTAAAAGACTATTATTGGTTGCTAAGGGGGTGGTTCTATCAACTAAATTATTAATATATATGTGCGTTACTATGGAAATCAAAATGAAATGTCTATATGATATTTCAGTATTCTATATTATTTGTTTGTTCGTTTTTTATTTACTTCATATCAAGTACAAAATTGAGCATATTGGCCATAATAATTCAACAGAAAAATTAAAAACGTTGTATATAAAAAGTTATTTTTATCTTGTAATTATTTTGTTATCTTTTGGTGAACTCTGAAAATATGTAATTTTATACAACCATTATAAATCACATAAAAATCTTTAGAAGAACAAAAAAATAGACCGAATGAGATAATAAAGGTGATATTTTCCGGAAAAAATCGATATATCGAAAATATCTCAGATAGTGTATTTATTAGAAATTATTCAGAAGAAGACTAGTTGTGTCGGTAGATTAATGTCTAGTACCCTTGAATATATATATATATGAAAAATTTTCAGTAAAAATAATGTTAACTTTTGAAATCGTATATATATTTAGTGTCGAATAAAAAAATATAGATTGTGTTGAGTAAGTAGTCCAAAAATCTAAAAATTAAAAACTATGTTAAATTATTTATAAATTTGGTATTTATTATGTTAAATTGTTTCAAGTATCATTTTTCAATTTGTAGAACTAAATTGATTGTAATTGTAATTAGATTAGATTAAAATGTATAATGCCATATATTATACGACAGGGTGTGCACAATAGTAACATTTGGTAAATATAAAATTTGAGTACATAGACTAGAGATGTTTTTTTTTCAATGACCATGAATGAAAGATAATGAGTCTATAGCAGGGGGGGGCAAACTTTTTGGATGGAGGGCCAAATTCAAGAATTCAAAATGAGCGGCGGGCCGCAAATAAAATACCATTTTTAGATATACACTTATTTATTATTACGAAAAATAAACATTACAAAAAAATTAATGAGAAGAATAAAACTGTTGTACATTTTTTAACATTTTTTTAAAATTCAGGTGTTATTTTGTAGTTGATATTCTCAAAACTGCTTGTAAATGGGCATCGGAGATATTTGATTGTAAAGATTTTTTATCGAGGTTCATGATCGAAAATGTTTGTTCACATATATAGGTTGATCCAAAAATAATGAACATTTTTCTTTGCATAATCTTTAAGTTGGTCGAATTTTTCTGAATTAAGGGCATTGTAAAATTTGGAGATTTCTTCACGACGATGCAATTCTCTTAAATCAGTGTCACACTGCAGATCAATAATCTCAAGTTGTAGCTCTGTCGGTACACAATCGATATCTATTGATAATGAATCGCGTACTATTGCTAAACTTGTCTCAATTTTTCGGATGTGCATATATTTTTTTTCCTTGCAACGCGGAGTTAAAAGTATTTAAATGTGTCACGATGTTCAACGTAGAAAATATTGGTTACATAGTGTGAGACGAGACGCAAGGAAGACGTACTGGGATAATACATTTATGAAACAACAAATTCTTCAAATTTTAATTTATTGTCAATATTTTTTAAAAACTTATAAAAAAGTTATTCGTAATCAGAAGTACAATTAATGATGGCGGGCCACAAAAAAATATTCGGCGGGCCGCAGTTTGCCCACCCCTGGTCTATAGGATCATTTAACGAAGAACCTCGGTTAATGGTATTATAAATGCGCAATAAGTATGTAGGACGACAGTATTTAGATCATGAATTGTATTTTGTATGGCGTAGTATCGCACTTGACGATTCTGAATCGAATAAATCTGTTGAATCATACGTATAATGTAGTTTTGATTTGATTCTAATAATGAAATGAACATTTAAAAAAAAATGAACGATAAAAATATTAAAAACTGCCATCTGTCAATAATATTTAAAAACAATGATCATTTAAAAATCTGAAGAATATCAACTTCAGATAAATATCTTGAAACAGTGGCGTACAAGTGTCGGCAAAACGTTTCGCTTTTTTATTAGAGCGTTTGACGCGGCGCCACGAATAGTTCACTTCTCCGCATGATTGGGTTTGTTCCAATTTCGGTGGCATTTCAAGGTATTTAATTGTGAAATTCCAAAGAAACACCTCGACTGTTTTTCGATTGCCTCGATATTTTTTCTACAATAAATTCCTTTGCGCCCTCTCGCCAATGACTTTGAAGATGTTTTTCATTATTACATCCTCTGTATTGGTTGTTTTGAATTGAAAGTTTTCAACACGAGTAAAAAGAATGCAAGCAAAATGCAGCTTTATTATGCAGGATAAATTTTGTAAAGAATTCTGAATTCATCCAGCTAGATTTGAGCGAGTTCGTTCATTAAAATATTTTATTGAAGTCAATTAGGCATATTAAGAGCTATTGTGTTTACAGTTGAATGCATATTCAAGAGAAAACCGTTTAGGTAGACGAATTTTAATCATCCCATAGAAAATTTTAATAAAATAAATTTAGGAATCTAGCAAATAGTTAGTATTTATTTCTTATGTAGATTTTGGCCGCCTTACGAAGAGAAATTGATACTAGCTACATACTCAACCTATTAGGTCTATATTTTGACTCCATACATACATTGAAAAACAATAATATGTGTACTTGCCAGATCCAATATTTGAACCTGGAATCCACGAGATTACAAGTCGATGCATTTGCTGCTCGTCCATCATGGGCGTGGAAGAAGTATGGTATCTGAAAAAATGACTTAGCTTTATTTTATTGTAACATTGAGACATAATATTGCACTACATAATGTTCTGTAATGTTGTAACAGGATTTGGAAACTTTGCTTTACAAACAAGCGGAGTATAACGCTTTGAAACACGTGTTATTCAGGTGGATTAAATAAAGCCTCACTTTAATACAGCGGATTGTGTGA
Organism: Rhyacophila brunnea; assembly: GCF_057557595.1. NCBI lineage: Eukaryota > Metazoa > Arthropoda > Insecta > Trichoptera > Rhyacophilidae > Rhyacophila > Rhyacophila brunnea. The sequence continues at coordinate 24,966,173 of NW_028233350.1, forward strand.
ATGTTACAAATCGTCGCGATAATTCATAAAAATATCATAGGTCATTTCACACTTTCGCGCTATATTCAAATATCCACGTGTGTGAGGACATTCGAGATATATTGCCACGTGTTAAACTGCAGTGAAATATGTTCAAAGCAGCTGTTACCTTGAAATAATGTACGTGCTTTCATGTTAAATTCATTCGTTTAATCATATTTTCGCTGAAAAAATGTTAATATTTTTTTCACAAAATACCTTTATGTTTGTTTTACACTAGAGCATTATGCGAACGTTTGATATATTGAGATAATATCTGAAACAATACACTTGTCACGTCTAAATTGAAAATCTATGCTTAGTTATGTAGTGAAACATGATTGTAAGCTATTCATTCAATTTATTGTGTCTTTAGTCTGGACAAACAAAATATATGAATCTTTCCAGACGCGTAATTCCAGCCCAAAACACACGACTGCATGTGCGATATAATATACGAATTACAATATTGAATTATTTAAGAGGAATTACAATTAATTTGAAAACTTCTGCAATTTATTATTATTAACTACATTAACCCTCCTGTTACTGCAATGTCACCTTAGGTTACACAGCCAAAATATGTCAGTTAATATGCATTTCTATTCGACAACTCAATCAAGGGCATTCAAGAGACAATCTACAGGTTGCATAACAACTCCTCTCGCGTTGGTTTGAAAATCAACGCGAAGAAAACCAACGTCTTGTGCAATAGCACCTGTCCTGATCCAGATTTCCCTCTGATTAGCGATGGACAAAGCATCGAGAGCGTCGACAGCTTCAAGTATCTGGGGGTACACATCACGGGAGATGGCATTTTGCAGAAAGAGCTCGCTATCCGAATGGGAATGGCTGGAGCAACATTCAACTCGATGCGAAATGTCTGGGACTCACGATTGTACTCGGTCAAAACCAAATGCCGCCTATTTGACGCTTGCATTCTGACGGTGCTGCTTTACGGTAGCGAATCATGACACCTTACGAAGGCTCAGAGCAACCGTATACTGAGCTTCGAAAACAGATGTTTGCGACGAATACTGGGTGTGCGGTGGTATGACTTTAGGAGCAACGAGGAGATAAGAGAACGTACCAAGCAGCCTCTCATCACACTGAAAGTGAAGAGGCGACGTTGGACCTGGCTCGGCTACGTGCTGCGGATGCCAGAAGAGAACTTTAACCTGGCTTGCCTGTTCTTCAAGCCGACCGGATTCCGGCGTCCTGGAAGGCCGCTAAATACAATCTACAGAGTGTATACGGATGCTGGTTTGACCTGGAACGAAGCAAGAAGACTGGCGAGCGACAGAGATTCTTGGAGGCGCCGCGTGGTGTCCATATACTCCAGCTAAGGGGCGGATATGGGCAAAGAAGAAGAAGAAGAATTTCCAAAATTGATTGCATTATCTAGTAAATACACATAATGTATATATATTCGTAAGATTCCATTTACCTATCATAAATTATAAATACACACTGTATTTGTACACAAAGTGTCGCATTCCCTTACGAATAAAAGAGATAGATTTAAAAGTTTACGTGACAACGAGAGACATGTTCGATTGTTAGAAAGACATATTATTAAAATCAGACGTAAGATCAATCAGATAGTATTATTACGTTTAGGTTGTAAGAATGTATAAAAATACTCATATTATTATAATTATTATGTTTACGTAAATGCGTTATTGATAATTATATAGATAAAAAAAATAGCAAATAACCTAATGAAGTAATATTTAGGGATTGCAATACCGAATGAATATATCAATACCGGTATTTCTTATTTAATACCGGTATTCCTCAAAATATGTTAAAGTAAAAAAAAATACCTATCAATACATATAGCTTTTAAAATCTATTGAAAACACAATTTTATAGCAAGCTAAAGAACATACAAACACTATTTATTACATCGACCTTTATAAATATGTATATATAGATCATAATATTTTATAACTGCAACTTATTACAAATAAGTCCAGGTACAAGAAAATCTCTCTCAAATTCAACGTTTTTGGATGTACTATCAATATTGGATCGATAGTTATAAAATAATTGGACATATGGAAACGAATGTTTTTTTTGAGAAATATCAATATAAATTAATTCATTGCGATAATAATTATATAAATATTTGAGAGATTTTTTATTATTATTTAACTTTTGTTGGTTTCTGTCAATATATTTGCGTGTTGGCAGCATTAATCATATAAGTTCTAAATTTAATATGCCATATATTAGTAGTAAGTAATGAAAAAATCACATTAAATTCATTTTCAAAAAACATAAACGAGTATGCTTTCTTAATAACGAAAATATCGGTATTTTGGATTTTTGAAACCGGTATTTCGGTATCGATAAATAATTGAATACCGGTATTGCAATCCCTAGTAATATTGTCAATCTCGTACGGTAACCTAAGGTGACGGTCGGAATTTATGAGTATCATAAAGGAAAGGTTAACTAGAGCACAAAGAATTTTATGTTGGTACAAATAACTTTTATTCCAATATTCTCAATAGATATTGGATCATTATAAAGATTTATAGAAAAAAAATAAGAAAAGAAAAGGTAAAATACATCATCACGTGATATCAAATAAATTTATCGAAACGGTATTAAATAAAAATAAAACAATAGAATCTTTACTAAAGTTTTAATTGGAAATAGTCAACGTACAATTACCTACATCGTTAAAACTTTTTTCTTATGTTTTCTCTATTCCGTTCTAGAAGATTTAAGTTTAATCTCTTCCCCTCGTAGATGGCCGGCTTGTCTATGGGCGGCTCGCTATCGGTAATCGAGGGTAAATTGGATAATCACCTCTGTCTGATGTGAAGTCGACAAGCTAACAAACCTCAAATAAGAAAGTCTCAAAGGGGATTTCATTAATTTGCAATGTGCAATCCGCGATGCCGTCTTTTTGAACGGTTTCACAAAAGAAAATCATAGAATTGAAAATTATCTTTGAACAAGATTTTTTTTTAATAAATTAAGATTAAAATAACATTAATTATAATTAATTGATAAAAATTGATTTGAGTATCACACTATTCCATTTTAATCATTTCTTAGTTACCCGTTTTTTGTCTTTTGATATAATCAGGCACCATAACAGGGTTGGCAAACCTTTTTACGTACGCATGTCAAAATTTCCTAAATATTATTTGTCAACTGTCTGACGTACCGCAGTAGTTTTAAAAAAAACAGTTTCTAAGATGAATGATGATGTTCTAGATACCACTCACAGAACATAGTACACATATAGCTTTATCACTTTTTTCGATTACGCCATACGTTTTGGTCCACCAATTTAGAAACGGTCTCCCAGAATTACTACTACTAGCTCCACCACGTTTTTGTTTCTTATTTGGTGCTGCCATTTTTTGTTGATAGAAATGAAATTGTTTTTTAGTGTATAAATTAATTTGGTTTTTTACGCACAAATTGACACCGAATTTATCCGAACTGATAAGGAATTTTCTGGCTACAATGGTCTCAAGCATTGTAAATCGATCAACATTAGAAATTTGCAGCGCGACTTCCCCAGCCGCCTGATTAGTTTAGTGCGATATTATTACATATGACGCATATAGGACCAAACTACAAGTACAAGTTATATATTTACATTAAATGTAATGCTTATTCTTGAAGAGTATTTGCCTGCTATTTTTTATACAATGCGATCTGTCATTTATTATTATTACTATGGGTATTTTTATCTCTGCAAAATAAAACATCTCGCGTGCCACTAGTGGCACGTATGCAGCGCTCGAAATGGACAGGAACGCACCGGAGCGCCGTTGTGGTTCGTGGAATTTCAAAATATACCGTTCCGGCTCGTGGATTCATTTAAAATTGCGTTACGGTTCGTTAGATTGAGATATTTATGTGTGAATGTATCTTTTAAAGTTTTTCTCAAAATTAAAAATTAACGAAGTTATGTCATGCCGGGCGTGCAAGGGTTAACAATAAAATTTATGATATCCCTAAATTTCTTTCAATTTTATTTTTTGTGTCGATACATCCGTGTCTAAATGCATTGTCTAAGCACTCCAAATAATTGCATACTTACATAAAAAAAAGTAACTACAGCTGCAAGTTACAAAAGAATTGTGCCTTTGCTGACATTGTTTGAAAACCTTTTGTACTTAAATAACTTAAATTCAATAAAAAATAAAGTTGGCACCTACATATTTGTATAATAATTTCTAAAGTATGAAACATCTCAGTACATTCTCGCTTTTACCTTTGACTGGTATGCATTGCGAATTTACTTACCTACTAATTTATTACTTATATTTTATTGTGAGTGATAAAACTTATTTATTTTCATCGCCATCTAATCGCCGTGTTAATTTTATACCCACGTCTATTTTTGCGGGCAAAATTTTCGGTGGTAAAATTAATATGATAAAGTTTGGTAATTTAAATCGTACAATTCCGCTAAAATCTACTTATTAGTGATAATCGCTTGTTTTTTAAAACATTTTGTATTATTTAATTTTGTTCTCTTAAAATTTGGTTAAACATCTCAGCAGGCGATACCTTTCTATATATTACATATAAGTATATTTTTTGTAAATGTTTTTGGTATGAAACTATTGAATAGCCTACCGTAATTAGTTTATTTTTAAGGGACGTTTCTATTGTGTTATAATTACATACGTTGTAACTTGCTACTTTAAAAATAGTAGAAATAATAGATACCTACTATGTAGAGAACTTTTAGTTAATTTTTGTTATAAATTTGTTTTAAAAAAAAAGAATATCCTCCAATAAAATTTTATTACTATCATAATAATAAATTATTGTTCTGTATTATCATTATTCATCACCGTGGCATAAATAATGACTATAATGAGACTAGGTAAGGACAAACATCACAAATTGAATCGTTTAGTTTAAAATACACTCACAAATTAGGTAGGTACGTGTTCAGTGCGGACAACAAATAATTTTAGATGGTAGTCATAGATTAAATAAATACGGTGGTAAGTTCTTTAATCTGAGGTGGTAAGTGTACGTATATTACAATAATGGTAACCAAAGCATCATCATTGTAACATATAGGTCATGGTCTCCACAACGAGGGGCTGAGAGGGCTCTAGCCTGAGAGCCCGTGCTCAGGAGGAGCCCGGCGAGGCGAATCGACCAGATAAGTGAGATAAACACACATCACAAATTTGCTTTAATAGTAAAAAAAAGAATTTTCTTACAATACTATTATTTATAGTTATGTGGTTATACGAAACAATTCTTAATTGTTTATCAATACTGGACATCTCCATAATTCGTATGAATGTTTTAAAATATACAATAAAACACTAAATATACAGATTATTGTTACCCCGTACATACTGCCTTTATTCTTAGCGATAAGAAGGGGGCCCCACCAAAGATCCTAGCCTGGGGGCCAGCTTCACGATGTGGAGCCTATGGTATAGGTATATACATACACTACAATATTAGTCCTTATAATGTTGAATATAGGTAGGTACCTACTGATTAATGACAATTTTATATTATTCTATAGGAATCGTGTTTAGCAACTCGAGTTGCACCTTCCGTCATGTTTTATCTTATATAATTAATGATATTTCTTCTTTTACCCTGTCATGTCCTAATATTGGGGCATAGGGCAAGCATTGGCGCCACTTCCCTCGGTCCATCGCCATGCGCCTCCCGCCATGTCAGACCTGCAGCAAATAGGTCGCTTTTGTAGCACTGCTGCAGGGTGAGGGAGAGGCGGCCACGGCGATGGAACCCTTGAGGCTGTGCCACAAGGGTACGAAGTGCCGCACTCTTTGGCGGCATCCGGAATACGTGTCCCAGCCACGTAAATCGTCTCTTCGTGATAACTTTAATCACCGAAAGCTGCTGTGCTCACGAACTCGGGTATTTGTAACGCGGTCGTACCAATGTACCCCTAAGATTCGGCGGAGACATCGATTCTCAAAGCTCAAAAGCCGATAATTAATGATACACCATTGGTAATTTAAAATGCTATAATTACGTAGTTTGGTGATGATGGCTTGAAGCTTTTCTTAGAAGTGGGTATGGCCTAATGGCCCTTATGGTGGAGAAGGTTCAAAATAAATCTTTGAGGATCCTTTGTTTGAAGCTGTGTGGATGCCATCCATGGCTTTATCCGATTGATTTATCTTAAGAACGCTTACACACTGTGTTCAACCAAATTGCTTCGGATATTGGTATATTCCTCCTGCGTGAGAGCGAGTTTATGTGAACGATTTATTATAATTATAATAATTATAATTCTTTGTTTTATAACTTCTTAAATAATTAAATGGCGTAGTTAGCTCTATCGGTGTACAGATATGTACTGTATAAATTTTGTATTTACTCGTCTCTGTATAGGTACTTACTATTTTTTCTAATAGTTGCTGCATCTATTTCTTTATTTTTAAACACTATTTTAATACTATTTCTTTGATTTTTTTAAAAATATTCTGTGCTCGTCTTGAATCTATAATCTGTAAAATTTGTTATATGTAAACTAATTTTTAATTTGAATCTTTATGGTAGGTATGTGGATATGTTGTTTTTTAAGTTTAATTAATTAACAAACTGAACTATCCCAAATGAGACAGTAATATAAGTAATAAGCAGTGACGAGTGGTGGTAGAAGTAACATGCCTGCTGATTGTGGGTGGTAGATAAAGTAAGAGTAAAGAATAATACAATTCTTGACGGTATACTTTGTTGAGACTAGGTTCTTTCGCCTGCGGCGCTGACAATCTTTGCCCACTTGCTCAATATACATCCACGTAAGAAGTTCAAAGTTTATTGTTGCATTTATACATCCAACGTACGTACGTATGTAAAGAAAAAAATAAGCATACCGTTTTTTCGGAAAATTATAGAGCGTTCCTGTTCATGAAATTTTCCATTTCGAGCACTGCACGTATGCCATAAGTTCGTCAACACTACACTTTAAAATATTATATCAGTGATGAAGGGTGGAGGTTGGCTCTTAAGATTCGACATAGATCGTGAACACTAAACCTTGTCAGTCATACTTATTTGTTTTCGTTTAATTAAGAATATATTAAGATTATATTACATGTGGAGTTAGTTATTTTTTTTCTAATTCATAAATCCCTGCCTAAACTAAATCATAATCGATAAAAAATATTGCTTAATCTATAAAATATCTAAAATGGTGTATGGTGTAAACGAATATTTTTTGGATTATTATCTACTATGGCTTGGATTAGGCAGGTTTAATTTAATTTTAAAAACTAACAAACCCTGTTAACAAATTGTAATCTTAGTTTAATATAAATGACCGACAAAGTTTAGTGTGCACTATATTTATGTCGGATCTAAATAGCCTACCTTCAGCCTTTGCCACTGATATATATGAATAAACAGTAGTGTATTTAGTAATAGGATAGAAACAATCAAACATTCTTAATTTTTAGCTATTCTTTATACCTTATTTTGACAAGGTATTTTTTTCTTTTTTCCGTTTGTTAATGAAGTTTTAAAAACTTTTTACTTACAGTTTCAATCAACTATAAGAATGTATGCAATACCTTTGTCAAGAGCCAGGCTCTTCCCTAGGGCTGAAATTTTGTATGCAAATTTCAAATCGATATAATCATGAACAAGGGAGTAGATATCTCCTATGAGCTTACCTCTACTACATAATATTGGAATAATATTAAAAGAATGTTAAAGTAAAAACCCTCATCTATGACAAATTGAAATTTATAATGGGTTAACAATTAAAATTTATCTTAATTATCGTTTTCACCTACGTTGGCCTAATGTGTATAGCGCCTGTCTTTATAAGATATATTCTACATACGTGAGGATGAGTATAGGTGGGTGTTATTTTATAAATGTTTATGCTCATTCGGTGTGCTTCCATGCTTTTTAATTTTTATAATTTTTGTACCTATTTACTTTGTATACTGTTTTTGTGATACTGCATATATTTATTTCTCTTAAATTTATAATTTGCAATGTATGTAAAAATAAAAATAAAATTGAAAGACCTTGGAATAACTACGATGTGTATTTTATCCAGTGTAACGACCTAATGGGTTGGACAAATGGCTTAGAAGTACATAACTTAATAAAAACCTTAACTCTGTAGAGGCCCATATTCCCGCTTAGAATCAAATACGGGAATCTACCTTTTTACTTAATTCTCATTCAATTTAATATATGGTCATAAAACCTGTTGATTCAATAAACAATGATTACTCTTATTTTATTAATCGTGTATTTTCTCGTAGTTTGAGAATTTATTTTTGATTGTTTTTGAAGTTTTTCAAATCTATAATGTAAACATGTCAGTCGAATATAGTACATTTATATTAATTAAATAACGATATTAATTGACTATTGCAATGTTCTATCAATAACAATAATTCTTACCGATGATTAACAAATGTTTTAGCAAACATTTATTATTTCGGATAATAAATCAACAGCACCCATTTTTCCAAATACTTCTACATAAACCCAGAAGAATCTTTTGATACTTTCATTGTCAAATTTGATGTTTATAGATACCTACGTAAGAAGTAAAACACATCTGTTTTATTTTTATTTATTTTATATACTGGTATATACTTTATACCGACAAATATTTATACAAATACTGATTCAATCATATTTCATGATGGTAAGTTCAGCGAAATTTAAATTATTTGTTTCTTTAAATGCTTACTCATTTGAAGGATTTTAAAAATATACAATTTTGTACTTATACATGTTGACTCTTCAGTAGTTGTAAGTAGTAAGTACTATTGGCATATATAAAACATCCTTATTAGGTAATGAAAGAAATTGTATTATTATCAATAAAATGGTCTGGAATAAATAAATAATATTATCTAAATATTCACTTGGGGTTTAAAATAGTCATATCAATAGGTAATCTTATATAAGAAGAAAAAAATCATAAACTGAGTGCTGCAATATTATTCAATAAAATTCGTATTATTGTGATCATGGTTTCTAAATATATGAGTGTTGCTCTTCATATTTTTATATGTACTGGCATAATTAATATTTAATTGGAAAAAAGATGTGATAAATAAAATATATTAATGATAAAATATTATAGAATCACTCAGTCTTTGTGTGCCGTCAAATATTGTAACTTTTTCTCCCCGACTGCACTGGAGGGGTGACCCTATCGGCCGACTGGGATTACCCCCTCCCCTTTGACCCCCTCCTTTGCCTAGCTTTTCTACCCCGTGTGCGACATATCTATTGGCAGGGGGTTTATTGTGTTTTATACCTTTTTATTTTCTATTTCTAATATTATTGGCTTTTATGTATAGAAGCAATGTGAAAGTATTGATGCTCTGCTTTTTTATTTATGAAAAAATCGTTTACTTATCAGTGAAATGTTAATATATATTTATGAATTATTTGAAATAAAGTAATACTTACAAATGAATGAGTAGAATATGTGAAAATCATGGCCTACTATACCGTTAAAGTATCATCTTTGTAAAAGAGGGTATTTTTTTATGTACCTACGTATCGCGCAAAAACTTGACAACTATACTGTTGACGTCGTTGATAAAAATATGCCAGACAGGGCATGAAAATAAGTTAGGTGTTACAGAGTATAGGTATAGACGATGAAATTAGCGTTTTTTTTAATAAGGGGGGACATGCTCGTCGTAGGTCAAAATTGAGTTTTTATTGTATTTTCAAACCATGATCCTGGACACTCCTTAAACGTTGTAGATAATCTATTAATATAATTTTAAAGCCTTATTATCCCTCATATTTATTTAAAACATTTGATGACTGCATAAAGTATTTTTGTTACATAAAATAGAATTCTTTTAAACCTCTCGCTCTAATGTTTTAGAATATAGTCATATTTCGGTACATAACTGTGCAGTGGTGTTAAGATTTTTTACATTTATTAATTTTTAAACGCATTTATAAAACCATTAGTATAATTTATGACGAGATAATTTTTGTAAAATATTCACGATAAAAAATTATATTGATAATCTCTGTGATCCCAAATTTGACAAGAATTAGGCATTTTATTATTCAAAAATCGGCAAGATTAACACATTTGAAAAAAAATCTAAAGATACTAATTATAAGCAATGTTTTTGACCATTTAAGTGTGATAAACATCTTACGAATAATGATTGCTTTATAATAATTATTGACCTAAGAATAAGGTAGTGTTTTTTTGAAATACGCCATTTCTTTCGTCATTCCCCAGTGGTTAAGCTACAACATACGGCCGTAGCCATAAATTGACAAACTATAATTAAAGTAGGGAGTAAAATGATATTGACGCGCGTGTTTGAACATGTACCGTTTAAAAAAAATAAAAAAAAAAAATTGGTTAGGTACAGGTGCGTTTAAAAATTAATAAACGTAAAAAATCTTAACACCACCGCACAGCTATGTACCGAAATATGACTATATTCTAAAACATTAGAGCGAGAGGTTTAAAAGAATACTATTTTATGTAACAAAAATACTTTATGCAGTCATCAAATGTTTCAAATAAATATGAGGGATAATAAGGCTTCAAAATTATATAAATAAATTATCTACAACGCTTAAGGAGTGTCGAGGATCATGGTTTGAAAATACAATAAAAACTCAATTTTGACCTACTACGAGCATGTGGGCCGTTAATGAAAAGAGTTTCGCAAGAAATAAATGTTATATAAGAAAACATATACATATTAGCCCAATTTTTCTCTAAGAGTATAAATAGCTATGTACCTACATTATTTTATTTTTTAAGATGTAAGGTAGCTATATAAGATCAACATGTTAATTTACAAGGATATCTGGTATCTATCTGGCTAGATACATTATTTAAAAAATGATCTGGCTATAAAATTGCCATCTTGATGATCTATTGCCAATTGGGTTAAATTATGAGTTAACTGCAAATAAATATTTGTTAAAAAGTGAATTGAAACTAAGAAGATTAAAATTAAAAAAATATTTATCATATAATTTAATAATAAATCATTCCAATACCTACGATATTCATATATTTTTCATAATTAGATTTTTTGTCTGTCTTTATTTAGACCAGTAAAGTTGTGTGTCAAGTCACATTATTGTAATAAATATTATATAAATATTATTTTTTATAATATATCTTTTTGGTGTAGGTTGTATCTTTGTTTTTATTGAGGTCTTTTTTTTAAATAACTACTGTACATATCTGAAGTTTACAAATTCGTTGTCCACATTTTTTATATTATTATTATTAATATTTCTACCAATTTTAAGTTTTTTTATTAATACTATCGACGGAGATTAGTTAATGGACTTTGAATTTAAATTCTAATGGAATTAGGTTTTGTACTATTCAATTTCAGTCGTATTTTGCGACCCGGGTTTCGCCTGTCGGCATCATCAGACAATATGCGCACTCCCCAATGGTAAATACACACTATAATAACAGTGAATACAGTAAAGGCGAATTTACCAGAGGCACCTAGCGGCAAATGCATACATGCATTTTGAGACATTTTTTTGACAACTTCCAATTTAAATTTAAACTGTATTAATTAATGAATATGTATCTGAAAACATTAAAAAAAATATTTTTTATTTTAAGTAAAAGAAAACTTTTTAGAACTTCAAGAAACAATTTTTTAAAAATGTTATAAAATGTGAAGTTTAGAAAAGATCCCATCTTATTATTACTTATTATTTTATCATCATATTTATTATTAAAGTTTAGTTTATTAAGTTTCATATAATTTTATGAGGAGATTTTTGGCTAATTCATAGTTATGATATTTTTTATATTTATTTTAAAATATATCGATTTTTATAAAAATATAAATGTGTGTAACTTGAAATCCCTTTTATTCAATAAAAAGGATTTAACATGATTCTATAATTTGTACATCCTTACTCGTAAATTTATGTCATTGTACTATATCAATGTGCCCACATGGTATCATGTTGGCTTATAATTTCGTGGATCCAGGCTTTGAATCCTGGATCTGGCTAATTCACATATTATTATTTTCAACGTGTGTTTGGACCCTGAGTATGGACCAAATATGTTGAATAACTAGTTGACATAAATCTAGTAAAAATAAAAATCTGGTCATGCTGTCACCACTTTGTGGAGGACCACATTATGATCCTATTACCATCGAGCATGGTGATATGTTGTAATGTAAATGTGCACTACTGAAAAAATCTGGGCAATATCAAGTATTGTGATAATATAAAAGATAGGATTTATAAAGAAACTCATCAATACATTTATTTAAAAAAATCATAAAACAGAGCATCAATTTTTACAATTTTCCTCATAAACGGAACAGTATTTGCGTCCGAACCTTATGCGTCAAGTGCACCCTAGCTGGCACCAAATTACACATTATCCTATGGAGCGCATCCAAAGCTAAGGGCTCGCAGTATCACATACGACAGTATTCCATACAGCATTTTTCCATACGACAATTTTCTATACGACAAGAGACAATCCATGCTTACGTCGAGACGAAAGTTCTTCTCAAAGTATGTCTTAACAAGGATCAGCTTTGAATTTATTACCTGAGCCTTCGATGGGATATAGAGAATGTCAAACATAAATCACGGAGCGGCTACTAACTTTAAAAGTCATTAAGTACTTATAGTGTTGTCAGAAAATATTTCAATGCTCTCTATATTTATAGCAAGTATAAAATACCAAGGTACTTATTTAATTTTGGACATTATTATTTTGGATATGAATTATTGAATCACAAACAGCACTGACTGGTACACTTCTTTCACTTTTGACGATCTTCTGCTATCATTATGTCTTGAAAGATTTCGAAGGAAAAAGTCCGTGGCGTTCTTCAAAATAAATTCTTTATAGCGAATTAGAAAATAATAAAGTACGAAAAACAAATTTCAGGGCTGTATTGTATTGGTACATTAATTACTCTATGATTGCTTAAGAAAGCAAACCGACATTGCAGATTTTCTTGAAAAGGTGATAATTGATATTTGCCATTTCAATATTCTCCTTTCTGACTTTTATTACATAATGTTATAGCTGGCGAGTAGCAAAATCAGTAAACAAGGACTTGAGATCAAGGTCGACAGGGTACAACTTATTGTAATATTATTCTAATGAATAAAAATAGTGCGGCCCGTTCGTCAAGAGGTGAGCACCCGACTACTATAATCTGCAATCATTATAAGGTAACAAACAGCAAGTGACAATATACTAGCTGATCGTCGTTATCTCCCGGTGTCAACCGCCGGTTTGACATTTTTGGAAATGGCGCACTGGCAGACCATTCCGGTAAAGGTATGGTACCACCTTACACACAATCTAACGTGTACTGATTCATAAAACACCTAAAAATAAATTTTATTGTTGTTATATATTATAATATTAAGCAAACTCCTAGTAATAAAACCGCCAGATGTCAAATTCGGCCTTATCTCCGAAGAAGACTTATTTTATTAGAAGAAGCTTAAAGACAATTCGGTTATATACTTTTATCCTGGATACAGCGGAACAGTCAGTTTGGGTTAGTTTAGGTTAGGTTCGGTTATTCTAACAAATAATTCAGTATATCGGCTATTTTCAAAATATGTTTGCCGCTGTATCCAGGATAACCGATTTATACAGACAATTATTTTAATTTTCTGTGTATATAATTATATTAACAGTACCTACCTATCCAGAGTAGGTTTATGCTACGTTTAAACATTTTAACGGATTTTGTAAAATAAGTCAGTAAGTAAGTATCATCGTGTTTGCTTGAAATGACTTTTTTTAAGAAATTATTAAATAAACAAATATTTTGAAACTATTGACAAAGAACCTATGTAGACGATCGAGCAAGGATGTCTTTTACGAGACGCGTCTCAAGTCCGTAGCATTAATATTTGTCTTTTTTGCGTCCGGAGCACCGTCAATAAATAATCGAATGAAATTGTTTTCCAAAGGCAAAAGGAGGGAAAGTGCACGCGACCAGACATTGCCTCGTCCTTTATTCTGCGATAGCCTTTTTAACTTTATGGCAGATAAGCGATTTGTGTAGGCGATATATATTTTATGGGAAATCCCATTCAGTTTGGCATGGGTGTGTATCGATGCGTTTTGTGCGTATATCCACATACGTTTTTTCCGTCTTATCGAAAATAGATCTTCGGTTTTATGAGTCGAGAAAAAAGGTAATACACGATATCAAAAATAGTACAATTTCTTTAGTTTATATGCATGTGATATATACATAATAAACATAAAAACATACCTATTCTATTGAATATATGAAGGATATATTTAAATAGAGATGGATATAATATAATCAATAGAATCAATGAAACCTTATGAATAAAAAAATGCAGTTCACTTTACTAATACTTATTATTCTTAGTTATCATCACTGCTGAGGAATACGACCTGATTGGAAAAGCTCCATTACCCTTTACGATCGTCTGCTTTTTTAAATTTTGTACTTCAGAGTGTCAATTATAGAGAAATGTTTGTGGCATCTATCAAATGATTACTGCAGCTAGTTAGAAACGACGCATATGTCTACGTCAAGACTACCAGCCTATTCGGAGTATAGCCACTCCTGCAGGCAATTTAACATTGACTATGTATTTTAAATAGCCTATTCTGGACATGCAACTCCTTCAGGGTCGAGGTGCTTATGGGTTAAGCCATCCATGGAATTAGGAGTATAGCATATCAACAGCATTCAGTCAATTTTTGCTCTGTAAACCCTCCGTAAAAAATATCGTAAAACATACTAGTATGGAAAGTTAATACTTTAATAAACTATCGAAAATAAAAAATAGTTATCATATGATATTAAATAACATTAAGTATTTACACAGTATAGTAAGTTGGATTTGTAATGATAAAGCACTTAGAAAAGATGTACAATATAGTACTATTATAAAATATGTAGTTATGCTCATGAGAAAACAATACCTCGTGTACCACAAAATACGAAATGAAAAAAACTCTCTATAGTCACTATGAATGCATAAAAATTCTACATTTTTTTGTATTTCACTATTAAGATTAATAGTAGAATACAAAAAAATATGTGATACATTTGATAGAATCATAGAGATTTAATTAGTGTCATGCGGCATACGAGGTATTGTTTTCTCATGAGCGAAAACATTAATATTATCGACCGAAGGTACTTGATGAAATTTTGAATTTAAATTCTAATGGATTTAAGGTTTGTACTATTCCATTTGAGTCGTTTTTGCGACCCGGGTTTTGCTTTTCGGCATCAAATACCTCAAATGGAATATTACAAAACTTACATACATTAAAATTTTAATATGTAGTTGTTTTTTTTATTTCAATAGGTAACGTATTCAATTTATTTAAATATTATCGTTTCAAAATATCCAGTTTTATAATATGTCTATTTCATGCACATTATTATGTTGTCAGATGTCTAAATGATTAATATTGTATTGTGATTCACATAGGTAATTAAAATCTTGAATATAAAGAGATTACGTATCCATGTCGGCAACTGTGTTTCATTTTGGGGAACCCCTTCAAAATTAATATTATAAACTCAGATAAGTGGGGTTGTCCCCCAATATAAAGATATAGATATACTCTGTTGTGTTGAATGATTTCGGTGATGATATAAAAGCATCAGAATTAGGTATATTGAAATGTTAATATTTAATAAAACAAAAAAATAATTTATGATATTTCAAACAACTAGAACAAAATTTACCATCCATCAGTTAATTCACAAAGGCCATAGACAGAGATAAATATATTAGTGACTGGAATCCGTAGGTAAATCAGTTTTTACTATACAATACAATATATTTTCAGAGTCTAGGCGTATTTGAAAAAAAAAAAACAAACCGAAAGATAAATGAGTCTACATTTGAAATGAGAAAAAATATGTACATAAATCATTTAATATACTCGTAACATGCAAATTCTTAGTTTGCAAACAATGGCTACAAACCAATAACACATTCTAAAAAAATTGAGCTAGGAGACACTTTTGTATACTTATTTTAACCTTTTTATAATACCTTATTTAAATTAATTAATAATTTAGCAAAAATTATAGTAAAATACTTGATTATGATATTTTAAACCTCCTCTAGTGGTATTATTACTGACGTTAATTAGACATTTTTAAATATACCATAACTAATATTATTATTTAACTAATATAATATATACCTTTTCGATACATTTTTTTAATTATAAGATAAAATTAACAACGCCAGAAAGCCCCGTTTTACATAATATAATGTGTTATAAATATTATTTTATAATAACAATAATGTTGAAAATAGTATTGATTATTCAAATTTTACTTGTAATAAGTATTTAATTATTGTAACTAATGTTGAATATATTTATTTCATGCATCCGTTCCACTTAATAATGTTATTAGTCAAAATAAAAAAAAAATTTACCAACTTTTTCTGAAATTAGTATGAATTAATAAAATTGACACCCACAATGGCCGCGCGGCTTAAGCGTTGGACTATCACGCCGTGGGTCTCAGGTTCGAATCCTGGGTCTGGCAAGTACACATATTGTTTTTCAATTTGTGTGTGAGTCAGGGTATGGACCTAATAGGTTGAGCAAGTGGCTGACATCCATTTCTCGTAAAACACAAAAATCTGTCAATACAAACCTCTACTCTGTGGAGGCCCATATGATCATATTAGGATCGGACATGGTCGAAAGAAGAAAGAAGTAATAAAATTACAAATCTGATGTTAAGCCTAATCTATATCCGCACACAAAGTGCATAATCTAGAACAAAATCAGCCAAATCCACCTTTAGGTATTTTTGACTTTTTTATGAATTGCTGAAGAACTACTGCTTTTTAACATTTCTGCATTATCAAAATGTGGAATTTATTAATTTTAAATATTATTTATCGAAATAATATAAACTTTCACCCTTGTGACTGTGTAGTTGAGAAAACAAAAAGCTGTTTTTCTCCTATTCATCTATTATGGACTTGGCTGATTTTGAAATCTAACGACACAAATGTCAATACCTGCTAACATTGTAATTAAATTAAAGATAGTTTGGGTAACACACATCGTACATATTAATCAAAACAACATTTCATAAGGCCACTCGTTACTACTTCTGATGAAACAGATTTTTTCGAAAGTATGGCCTCACTTACAAAATAGCTGTATGTCCGAATATTTGCATGTGTTTGTTCAAAAAATGTATTTATATAAATAAAGTAAATAAAAGATTAGTTCTGTTCTTTCGAAATGGAATTTCGTTTGTAGAAAACTTCCCATTGTTTTTGCTCGAACACATTCAGAAGCATGTTATCTCAACTTTAGAGTCAGTAATTAAATACGTTATTAAATGGAAGATGAACCCTAAAACTTGCATGTGTTATGAATTTTTGATATTGTTTTATCGATAAATTACTACACATATTGATCATTTTGAATAAGAAACATGTTTAACTTGAACCGGGATCAAAGCATTCATATCATAGTAGAATCGTGGATACGATTACTGAATATGATAGAACGAACCGCGTCAACTATATTAGATAGATTTTTGTTAATCATCATGTCATAAAATCGTGGATGTCATACATATAATAATAAACAATAAGAACATGCTGTATAATATAGCGGTTATAGAGAAGAGTTTGTGGATGCAAAGCTTCAATGCGCCAGCCTATAGAATATTATTACTGGCTTATTAAATGATTACCATTTTAACCATAATATTAACATTGATGAAATGCTGAAAAAGTGTTGTATATGTAGTACACAAAGTTTCTTCTATCTATAGTAAAAACTTGTTGGATAGACTTATTGTAGACTATAAATCGTCCACGACTTCAACCGCGTAAAGTATAGAAAGAAAATGAGAACAGACTAAAATACACAATGAAGAAATTGACAGAATAACTGTTCGATTTATAGGCAACTCTTCTACTGTGCCTCGCCTCATATTGTTGCAAGTGCGTTACTTTCGGGAAGACATTGAGAATCGACATAATTAATAATACGACTATGTAGTCTTTAAACTGTTAAAGTTTCATTAATATTTGTACTTACATTAGTTTTTAAGTTATATACGAACAAACGGACAGACAAACGTACCAATTTTATTATTAGGATATATTTTTTTTGTTCGGTTGCAACATATTCAATTTAAAAGTGTGACCCGTTATATGACACAAACATTAATAAAAAGGTACATCTGTAGGTTTCACTTTTCAAAGAGAGGGTCAAATTATGCGTTACTTTTTGTTGCGAATTAAATGAGCCATATTGCGTTTCACTGTATTGTTATTTTTTAGTTAGGACTATTGTAAAACGAGTACGTGTGTGTACCTTTACCTGAATGAAATAGAAAGCGAAATACAATTCTATCATTATTGGAAGTAAACAAATTTTATTTATATTATATTATGAAATGGTTCACTGAATAATAATCTTAACATCTGATATAACGTAGTATTGTAGAATTTACTCATAGACGGAATAGTAGCTTAACGGCCCACATGCTCGTCGTAGGTCAAAATTGAGTTTTTATTGTATTTTCAAACCATGATCCTGGACACTCCTTAAACGTTGTAGATAATCTATTTATATAATTTTGAAGCCTAATTATCCTTTATATTTATTTTAAACATTTGATGACTGCATAAAGTATTTTTGTTACATAAAATAGTATTCTTTTAAACCTCTCGCTCTAATGTTTTAGAATATAGTCATATTTCGGTACATGAATGTGCAGTGGTGTTAAATTTTTTTACATTTATTATTTTTAATCGCATTTATAAAACCATTAGTATAATTTGTGACGAGATAATTTTAGTAAAATGTTAACGATAAAAAATTATATTCATAATCTCTGTGATCCCAAATTTGACAAGAATTAAGCATTTTATTATTCAAAAATCGGCAAGATTGACACATATAAGCTATATAATATAAGCTATGTTTTTGACCATTCAAGGGTGATACACATCTTATGAATAATGATTGCTTTATAATAATTATTGACCTAAGAATAAGGTAGTGTTTTCGTGAAATACGCCATTTCTTTTGTTATTCCCCAGTGGTTAAGCTACAACATACGGCCGTAGCCATAAATTGACAAACTATAATTGAAATAGGGAGTAAAATTTTGTTATGTGTTAATCTTGCCGATTTTTTGAATAATAAAATGCCTAATTCTTGTCAAATTTGGGATCACAGAGATTATCAATATAATTTTTTATCGTGAATATTTTACTAAAATTATCTCGTCATAAATTATACGAATGGTTTTATAAATGCGTTAAAATTAATAAATGTAAAAAATCTTAACACCACTGCACATTTATGTACTGAAATATGACCATATTCTAAAACATTAGAGCGAGAGGTTTAAAATAATACTATTTTATGTAACAAAAATACTTTATGCAGTCATTAAATGTTTAAAATAAATATAAAGGATAATAAGGCTTCAAAATTATATAAATAGATTATCTACAACATTTAAGGAGTGTCCAGGATCATGGTTTGAAAATACAATAAAAACTCAATTTTGACCTACGACGAGCATGTCCCCCCTTAAAGATTAAGGGCACTCACGTGGTCAGTGATAGAATTGTGTAATCGGATTAAAATAAAGTGAAATTTGAATTATATTCATTTATTTTTTTATTTTTTCTATGATTTGTATTATATGCTTCTGAGGTTTATTAATATTATATATTTGCAATAATAAAAATCTAACACTCTTAAATCCTATATATATTTAGTATTAAATAAATAGAAATGCAAGACTATTATTAATTTAATTACAAAGTTGGTTACCTTCTATATATATGTGAAATTTTAAAACGCATGAAACGCAGTCAATAGAATTAACTCGAATGTATAACACACGGATCAGTAGATTAAAGGATACGAGAACTCAAAGATAGAAAGTGAAAGTCCCACTTGGTCCAATTATTTATCTAAGATCATCATTATAACCAGCCTGACCAACCAATTTCTGGATGAAAGCTTTTATAATCTGCTTCTTATGAATTGCAGTACCACATATTATTATTATTGTAGAACTTCGATTAGATTTTATAATATATACTTGTCTATCTTATATGCGACGGTGACAATCAGATCTCAATACTGTACAGTTTTTCAGTTGCCTAGTGAGGGGTGCGCGGAATAAATTGTGTACATTACTGAATATTTCGTATGAAAATGTATTGTAAATTCGGTCATTAGAACTCCCATTATGGTATGTTTAAATGATTTCTCGAGCCCGGGGCAATTTATAATACACCCCCTCCCATGATATTTAACAACTGTGTTATTTTTTTATCGCTCAGTTATATAAGTATAACTTTAGATTTGATCATTTATCGATTGAGATATTTTTGTCTGCTTATTTTACGCAGGGGTATTTATAGAAAAACCATCTGTGATAAAAAATAGTTTTTTTTAAATACGTCCTTACTATAATATATGAAATTTTATTTCAAACAGAGCTAAGAATTTTTTAAATCCTTGAAAATTGGTTTACCTAAAATGAATAATATTTTTAAATTCATTTATTAAGAAATAATCAGTGAATAAGCATACATTTTTGATAATGCGTGGTTAGAAAACATGCTAATACAGTGGTTTCCAAAATTTATGTTACTATGCCTCCCTTTAAAAAAATCTTATCTTGGCGCCTTCCCCCCTATATTTCATTCAATAATATAGATACCTTTTTAAATTGTCAATAATGTAATAATACAAAAATTTAAAAAAAATAAGGTTTTACTACTTATATTGTATTCATTTTAAAATTAATTTGTTTTTCATGCGACGAATGTGCTTGTTTATTAGCACACTCAATTTCAACAGTAGTCTATCCAAATTCATTATCGTTCATTGACTAATGGATTCTATCATCGGCCCCACATCCAGAAGCGGGCCCCCAGGTCAGGATCTTTCAACCACATATTTAATAGCCCTGAAATAAAGCAGAGCCTTTTTTATTGTTAATAAAATAATGTGAAAAGTGCATTAGCAAACTAACCAAGAACTCAGTAAGTAGATTTTTGTTTGCTTCGATATATCTGGCGTAGAAATCATTTTTAAAAGTGAAGACATGGCAAACTTATTTTTTTGTAATTTTGATTTCCAAAGCTCCAATTTTTTATGAATGCCTTCACTTTGACTTTTTAAATTAGTGAATGCATTATTGGTCTTTGCGTTGATTTATTCATTTTTTTTTTTAATTTCAACCATATAGACAAGTTTAACAACAAAATTATCGTTCCTAAACAAATTTGCCTCAAATTTCAACATTATGATTTGATTTGACCCATTTATTTAATTTTTCACGAAATAGCCAGCGCGCTTCACAATAGTATTTATAGTAGTGAGGTATTATAAAAGTAGTCTCCATATTTTCAGACAGGTTTGCAAACAACCCTTTATAGGACTGTTTTTTGTGTAGTTTATAACTAGCGGCCGTTTTATAAACTATGCATTTGCTAACTGCAAACTTTTCGCGCCTCCCTTTGCAACACTCCGCACCTCCCAGTTTGGAAATCGCTGTGCTAATAAAAGCGTTTTTGTCGTTCTCTGATAAACATTAAATGGAAACCTGGTTTTAATAACTTCGATTTATAATATACATACAGACTAAGTAATTAAGTAAAAGTAAATATATGTAAGAGAATCATTAACGATAATATTTATGTAACAACTATAATATATACACGGATAATACCTTAGCTAATTATAGATAATTTCACAATATTTGAGTTTTAAAAGACTATCTAACGATTTCAATACTGTGTGTTGTGAGTCGTAAAATAAATTTTTATATTGCGTGGAATTCAAATTATGAATATTCTTTATAATAAATTAATGTAATATTTGAAACCATAATGTTTTATTTGTAATATTTTCAACCAATTTTTCACTGATTTTACAAAATTAGGACTAGTTTTTTTTGTAATAAATTTACTATATTTGGTATGACAGACTATGCACACTATTATGTAACAATATCATTAATTGTACTAATAATATCATATATATTGTAAGTTACACGACTTAATCAGTCGATACAATCTGTGAAACTAATTGTTTCATTTCAATAACAGCTGGAACTGTATGATTAGTAAATATTGTTGTTAATAATAGGATCAAATACTAAATATTTTCTCATACGTTAGTATGTAAGTAATAAACACAGATGTCATAAAATATTACGGCACCCGTAGCAATTATTATTTTGGGAGAATGATTACTGATGCACAGATACATTGGACAAGTTGTTGGCACTAGTCTACTATATATTATGAGTTGTAGTAACGATTAAATTATATTGTTAATATTCGTTTTATAACTAAAGACTACATATTTTTAGTATGATGAATAAATTAGTTGGTCTAAAATTATAAATAACCAAAGTGATAAAGTAAATTAACATTATTTACTCTAATAAATATATCATATGGGTTTCAACAGAGTAGAAGTTATATTCGAAGATTTTGTTTGATACAATTCAATATCCTATACTAGGTATACATCGCAAAACAAAATAATTTATTTGTCACCCATAATTCGAGACAAAACGACTGATAAAATTATGTTAACAATTACTTAAGCTATTACACATACATATTTTAATAGATAGATGTTATCACAAATAATGATAAAAGGTAGAAAATTTGATGCTGATTGTATGGATATTTTTGACATATGCAAGGATTATCATGGGGCACAATTAGCGGGAAATTCTTAGCATCGTAACGTGTGGATAGCCTAAAACTAATTAATTATCTCTATTATGTACATTTTTCTTTTTAAATAACACATATTATTTATTTATGACTAATACAATTATATAGGTACTCACCTATTTGTTCTTTTTATATTTTCATGGAAATGCGACAATTCCAGTGATTTTTAAAATGATTATTTCTGTCCTATATTTTTCGGTTGATCATATTTTTACTTGTTACTTGACTATGTAATCTAACAACTACGAAATATCGAAGGATATGGCTTAAGGGTGCGTCAGTAGTCGCCGGGTGATACATATAATTATTATTTAGGAAAGCACTCGTGCGCACTAATCCCGGATGTGTGCCAGTTTTTGGTGACACACTGTCAAATTACATTTGCGCACTACTTTTTCACAGGGTGCGCATAATCTTCGGCATCGTGGCAAATTTTAATTTATGTGATATTAACACATGCGTAAACAAAGATTAACGATTACACATTAAAAAACAAACATAATAAATTAAATGTCAATTAACTTATTGTAATACCTAATTAAAATTAAAGTTATGCGTTCCGATTTTTTTTATAATATCGCATTAAGTCGATGATATAGTGATAACTCATAATGATTTGAATGAGTTACAAATTGTAATGGATATCAGAAAAGTTAAATCATTTGGAGTAAAAATAAACCTGATTTTACCAAACCTTTAACGTTATCTAAAACAGCAACGCTGAATACTAACTTTGAAACCAATAGCTAAACAATTAAAGGGTCTAGGATGATTTGGCGCTAAAAAAAGAACCGTTAGGTACTTATAGGTACTTTAAAAAAAAATATTATTATGTATATTTAAATGAGTATATTATGATTTAATAGTTGGTGAGAATTCAAATATACACACCTAAATATTGATTTAATCGTGCATATGTTTAAGTTCCAACGAAAAAAAAGTTTTTTATTTTATATAAAGCCTTAGGCATGGTAATTCTCAATCCACAATAAAAAACATTATGTTGAGAGTAAAATGAATTAAAATTACTAATTAGTTGATAGAAACTGATTAAAGTTCCTCGTCTACATTCTGTATATGTGTCTACGGCAGTGTGGCGTCCAATTGTCCTGGCGTCCAGTTGTCCCATTCCCCAATTAAATGCGTTACCCAATATGAATATTTAAGATCCATATATTAAAAACAAATAGGACTAGTGTCAAGAGATAAAAACAATAATTGAGGTTCCAAGCTAAGGAAGGAGTGTCTTTCTCAAAATAGTTAAAATTAGATGCCTCCTTAGCAATAAAGATATCAAACCTAGACTCGTGACTACGTAATATGGTACATTTGTATGTATTTTCAATTTTTCTATAGCATATAAATATATGCATGGAAGCTTAACAATAAAATATTACGGTAAGTTGTATACACGTATCTTTAAAATTATTTTGACTAACAGTGTGACAAATGCTGACATTTTTAAATGCATGGAAAAGGTTCTTTGTAACATAAAAACCGGAAAACTACAGTACGTTGGCTACATTATGGGATGATAAAAGCACATCATTTTGTAGCTCATTATACTAGGAAAAATCAATAGTGTAGATCTACGTGGCAGAGGAATTAGCCACATTTGAATCTTTGTAATCGAATACCAAATTTATTCGGGTAACAGCTGATGTCAAAGGTAAAAGAGAAAGAGAGGAGAAAAATTCATATAGTGTAAAATTTAAACCAGAATAAAACATAGCCTTGGTTCATAATCATAAAACAATAATTGTACTATTTATCAATGTACTATTACCGTAAATCTTATAATATATACTAATATTACACACGCACATCAGAGATAACGTTCTTACATTTGTTTAGTTTTTTTTTTCTGAGAAAGAACTATATTTTATTTTGAGAATGAATCCTACCACGATAAAATAATGAAATTTCTATACTTAATTTTGAATGTTTCATCTGAGAAAGCAAATAGTGAAAAAAAAACTTTTTCTAGCGTCTAGAAAGAGATAGATTAAACATCATCGAAAATAATTGTGGGGATGAATTCAATTATTTACTGAACAAGTGAGCGGCGTCTGTGATTTTATCTCATTTATTATATAATACATGAGGGTTTTACGGATGGAAAATAATACGAGTAGTGATGCTGGGATATTGATTATGAGTACGTATCTTTATAAAAAAATATGGTATTTAATTAATTTTCAAAAATTGTAAACATATTATGTTTTATATAGTATATACGTAATAAATATATTCGGTGGCCGCGCGGCTTAAGCGTTGGACTATCACCCCGTGGGTCCCAGGTTCGAATCATGGGTCTGGCAAGTACACATATTGTTTTTCAATTTGTGTGTGAGTTAGCAAATGGACCTAATAGGTTGGACAAGTGGCTGACATCCATTTCTAGTAAAAAACAAAATCTGTTAATACAAACCTCTACTCTGTGGGGGCCCATATGATACTATTAAGATCGGACATGGTCGAAAAAAAATATATTACTTATTATATAATACTCTGAGATCATTGATTTGGATAATATCAAGATCATTTCTACTAAAGTGATAAAAAAATCGTACATGTATACATGGACGATAAATTAATCACTATTAATGTGTGTTTTAAGAATATTTGTTAACCAATGGGTCCTTTCTCTGGATCACACATAGACAAACAACATGCATTTTTTCCAAATACGGATCGACCCCGCATTAAGAACTTCAGAGATTAGAGCTGTATACAATTAATATGCCAGCGAGTTTTTTTTTTGAACAACATACATGTCTACATAACATACTTACCTACAAAAATACATGTCTTACTTATTTAGGCTAAATAAGTAAGTTTAACGAATCTCTAATGCCATTATTTGTGAAATTTAAAAAAATCTTGTAGGAAGCCAACAGCAGATTGTAGAGGCAATAAATCAAAGTTTATTTAAGAAAATTTACAGTATTGTGTAATGAGAAAATAAACATTTTTCTAAAGATATTTGTAGAATAATTAAAAAATATGTATATTATACGTGTAACTGATATACAGTAATAATGAAAATATATCAAAGTTAATTCATAAGAGATTTGGTGTAGGTATTTTACATACATGCATGTATATGTATATGAATGTGAGTGTATATTATCCGTGGTACTGGTGGTATATAAATAAAACCGAGGGTGCAGGGGTAACCTACCAGTCAATTCGAATTATGGAATTAAGCTACCATATATAGGGTGTAAGAAGAAAACAATATAATATTATAATCTATCCTTTAAAATAATCGAATGTATATAATATGTAAGTAGTAGTAGGTATCTAATGGAAATATGTTTTTTTGAGAAATTATATCAATCAAACGTTAACTAAAAAAAAATTTTTTCGCACGCTGCTCTTCTATTAGCATACTTGTTTTACGATAAGTGGTTATTCAAGGCGGCTCTCGTGGTGCAGCGCGTAAGGCGCTTGCCTTCCACCGAGAGTTCTGGGTTCGATTCCCAGTCAGGACACAATATTTAGGTATGTGTTTTTCTCAAAGCTTGGGTGTTTGTGATTGTTCAAAATTACTAACAACCACCTTGTACGAAAAAGCAAGGACATGGTTATTAATAATTCAAAAAAAAGTGGTTATTAAAAACATATAGGAAACCTATTTCTGAATCAAACACATACTGAAAAAACAACGTGATATTTTTAACCAAGAAACTCTTGTGGAAAACGTGTGGCTCTAAAGGTGGTCTTTATTAAAAGATAATAATACCGTATGACGACGATTGCATAATAACGCTTGCAAATATTAAAAAAAAATAATAACATCCAAACTACTACAATAGTCAAGTGTGTTTTTAAAAAAAATAATGACATTCTGGCATTTCTGTCAAAATAGATATTTTTTATTGATCAAGCCAATCGATGTCATATTATTATAATTATTTCAATAATTAATAGCAGGTACTTAAAATTCTGATGCCTGTTCTATTACGAAAAACAGATTTGTCTTATTCTTGCACTCCAATTTCAACAGCGTTTTTTTCTTAAATTTGTTTGCATGTATTTTAAGTAGTAAGTGTGACGATTTACCTATTAATAAGATTTAAACTACAATTATTATTACATAAACTCAATGAAATTCATAAAAAATGATTTGTTTAGTTTTTTATATGCATCTTGTAAAGTTAGTTATTTTGTAAATATAAAACATTGATATGATACATATTTGGGAAATTAAATCCTTCTAAACTATATTATATTATGTTAACTTGTGTATGTTGGGAACGTATTGCATTAGCAATTTGTAATACTCACTAATTTTAATAAATCAATATTTAAATCATATTATAATATTTAAATATGATGCAAAAATATATTTTTATAATTTTTATGTCAGATACAACAAAACATTCGAGAATTTGTACTTTTCCACTAAACACACCGGTTTGTTTTATTCATTGAAGTTTAACTGCGATTCCTATGTTACTATTGTCATCATTAATGCCACGCACTCGACTGGATTCTTGTTTGTTTTATTGAATCTGAACACTTGCACTGGTCTAGGAGGGTAGCTTTGTACTTATTTTTGATATTTTATACCAACATTTAATAATATATCGTTAGTAGATACTATGCGATTTTATCAGTAGCGCGTTTCTGTAACACAACATGACTTAATTGATTAGTCACAAGATTTAAAAGGGGCAACAAGTATACAAAACTGAGATTTTTGTTTTAATAAGAAAAAAAAACTTTTATTTTTTATCATTGTTTACTCGTAGTAGAGTGAGATAGTTTCACGTCTCGTGTAAAAAAAATAATTCCGAAAAAAGCGGGTGTCAAAAAATCATGAAAACTATTTGCCAAATAATAAATAATTAGGTACTGCTGTATGTATATTTTATGATTTGTAAATAGGAGTCTGCTTAAACGAATAAATTTATTAAATGCAATTAAAACATGTTTATATAATATTTATTCAAAATAAAAATAATAAACCGTTTCAACGCATCATTATTTTTTTATCGTATGGAGCGTCAAAATCATCAGTGCGTCGGGCCTCTACGTCACTAAACGCATCACTGGATATTATACATAGAAATGCTGATACGAGCTTGGAAGATGCCGATTAAATAGCAACATAGTCAACCTATTAGATCGGCTGCATGATATTAATATGTTTTACATTAGGAGGTAATAATGTCAACATACATTTTCATGGTAAATGATATAAATTTTTACTTAAAAAAATATTGGCATATATTTCAGAATCAATTATTATTATATAAATGAAATTTCATCCTGTATTTTGGCGTCAGCATGTGTGACCTGCCCGCACACTAAATTTAATAATAACTACACCAACTGAATACATCTCTGGCTTTTCCCTCGCATCCATTTTCCTCGCACTCATATCTTCCAGGTCACCTGTCTCTTTCTCGCAAGTACATTCTCAGTGGGTACACGAATTGGCATTAGACTTCTCCTCAGACGGTCCTTAGGAGTTTGTAATACTTCTTAAGTCTTGTTGTTTCAACGGTATCAAGAAAAATATTTGTTTACATATTCAAAAAGACTACTTGAGAATACATACTGCCGATATTGTGAAGTGTTTAATTGATGAAATTGTATTACATTGAACATTAAAATCATTGCGTAATAATATAATCCATCATGTATTCAAGAACATACAAAAAAATATTCATTCTACGCGGTGCAAGTATATAATTTTTTTATATCTTAACATTATTTCATCATTGAAAATAAATTATAGTATTTTATAAAAACACGAGATTGTCGTAAACATAATAGAGTTAATAATACTTCTACATTATTATAATATTTACTCATGTAGCTATTAATTATTAACGATCTATCGACTGTGTTTAAGTTCGGAAATGGAATACAAGACAATTTTACATATATTATTCACAATAATATTGTATAACTATTCCAAATTTGTCAATAGTTCCATGTTATTTCTAACACGTAATAATTTAAAACAAATCCTAATCGCGAGAATTTTATACATTAGTATGTTAACTCATAAAAAATATCCTTTTATTCCATATTTCTCATTCGCAAATATAACTGACGCATAGTGTGTCTCCTGATTTGTTTTTTTTTTTTGCAATCTCGAGAAGTGTCTTGACAGTTCTACTTTTTGAATGTATATTTATTAATTGGACAAGTGTTTTTTTTTCCGACCATGTCCGATCCTAATAGGATCATATGGGCCTCCACAGAGTAGAGGATTGTATTAAGATATTTTATTTTTTACGAGAAATGGATGTCAGCCACTTGCTCAACCTATTAGGTCCATAACCTGACTCACACACAAATTGAAAAACAATACGTGTACTTGCCAGAACCAGGATTCGAACCTGAGACCCACGGCGTGATAGTCCAACGCTTAAGCCGCGCGGTCACCGTGGGCGTCAGGACTAGTGTTAATGTGATATAACTCCATTATAATAGTTTTTGTAAATTCTATCCTGGAATTAAGAACATAACTTCATGATTCAAATAGGAATTTAATAAATAATAAAAGGATTTGTGATATTTTAATTTACGTACGTACTTTTTGTTTAAAATCACCGAAATAATAATAATAATATAAAAATAATAATTAACTACACTAAAACGTCTTTAATGGTAAACAAGCATTTTTTTGTTTATGTCCGATCTTAATAAGATCATATGGTCCTCCACAGAGTGGATGTTTTTGCTTTTTTTTTACCAAAAATACATTATGTTAGCTACTTGTACGAGTATAACATGTTAAGTCCATAGTCCGACTCCAAGCACAAATTAAAAAATAATATGTACATTAATTGTCAGACGCAGTATTTAAATCTGTGAGCAACGACATTATGCGCCGACATTTAAGCCGCTTGGCCATCGATTAAAGATAATGATTGAATTTAAAAGAAAATATGCAAATTTTACATTCAGGGAGTTATATAAATATATAATTAAGGTATAATTTATATTACATCAGTGATGAACGAATGCGAGGCTGGTATTTACTGATAGAACAAAGTTCCCACCACCACCCGTCATATATGCACGGCCGCTTTCTATGACGCTTTAAACGTGTCTGAAAGAAGTGATTTTAAGTGCTCATTCCGTCCCGAGACGGAGCCGCACGGGACTGATGCTGCAACCATGCACCGTAGTGCTTAAAAAATAAGGTTGTAACATTCTGTCATTCTGTTCCTTAAGTTTTGATATTGTCTCTACTTTTTAAGTATGTAGATAATACTATTTTTAAAACTTACTGCCTAGGTCGGTACCTAATATATTTCCAAGTAAAATTTTCTGATGAATTTCAATTTAAAATAAGTATCTTAATAGCATTACTTTTAGACAAGGAATTAAAGATATTAATATATTTTAAAATACGTATTTGAATTGAGGTAAGAAATGAAATTTTAAGTATGAACGCTTAATAATACGGCCAAATGTGAAAAGAAGCGTAAAAGTATGCTAATATAAATGGATAAATTTTGTAGAGTAAAATGGAATTAGTTGAGCGGCTTATACTTTATAATGAATATCAAGGCTTCCATCTAATTTACATTTAAAGGAAATATGAAGCCTATTAGCACTGCTATCAAATGATTGAGCGCATTAATTTTGTGGGAACAATTCGCTTAATATTGGGTTTTCAAACATTTAAAAATATTCAGGCCCATATAAACGGTCAAGTTTTTAATAAATGCATACTAATAATAAAATTGAAATGTCTGTACGAAGCATTCTGAATATTTCCATGATACCTTATATGGTATACTTTTGATTTATTTGTGTTTTTCTGTTTGTTTAGTTATAACTCACACCAGGGTCAATTCTATTAAAAATTTTACACGTTATAGGCTACATTATTAGTACTAATTTATTAAAGTTTTATAAAAAATATCACAAAAGGTCCCGAAGTTCTTAGATAAAATTATTAACAATTAATTAAGTATATATATAAACTAGTCAGATAGCAGCAGTGGGGTGGTAAAATGAGGTGTAGATTGAGAGAAATATGCCTAAATCCAGCTGTTTTCGTCAGCTAAGTCGATGATAATAATACAATTGAATCAGTAGTGTGAAGCTAACGATAAATCAAAATACAGTCGTTGTGGTAGCCGAGCTCTGTTAGGTGATGCAACGAGAGAAAGGATAACATGCGTTATATTAAACACTTAGTAATGGACATGGTGTAAAGTAAATATTCTAAACATTTTGAAAACCATATTTTTATTAGAATAAAGATATTGGTGATGTCAAAACATAAAGTAACCCAACAGTATGTACTAGGCAAGCTAGTTCAATTTGATAGTTATTGATGATTGTGTGGTGGGCACCTACTAAATCAGCAAAATATAATTATGTAGACATTAGAAAATAATATCCTAATTTTACTTTGTCTATTGCAGGATATAATAATATATACACCATACACACCATCCTCTTTACACTTTTTTTTGTCCCACTAATGTAGAGCGTAGACCACGCCGCTAAAATCATCTTGGGTTAATAATCCATTTTGTTGATGAAGGAATGACATAAAATAAATCGTTATCAATAATTAAACTACTACTCATATATTTTAAGCCGTGAATATATTACATCTCTAATTAAAATAGTAAAGTTGTATGAAATCACGTTTATAATACTGAAATAAATTGATAGTTATTTTGAACATATATAATTTTGAAGAACACTTTCTGAGATAGTATGTTATAACCAATAGAAAAAATCTTTTTTTGAAAAAAGTAAGTCACCCCGACGGGGAATCGAACCCTGTATCTCCCGAGTTTACGCCTCATCCGTCGCATTTATCCATTATGCTACGGCGTGACATACTAATAGCGATAAATTTTAACAATTGGTAAATTTTAATACCTACTCATCAGCGCTCTTCCAAATCAAGCTACTTTGGCAATCGATTTTTGTTTCTTAAATCAAAGTAGGTATATTACCAATACTTTGATTACTAACCGACGTCGTGGAATTTCTTCAATATTTTATTTTGTTTTTTTAGATGTAACTACTTGCACTTGCTAATAATTTTATAATTAACTATTTCTTTTATTCAACGAATAATTCACAAGATTTAAGAATATATCATTCTGATTATTGAACATATATAATTTTGAAGAACACTTTCTGATAGAGTATATTATAACCAATAGAAAAAATCTTTTTTGAATAGTTTTTTTGCTCGATTAAGTAATTGTGACAAAAATACACCTATCGATATTTTGAGCAATATAATTATATTTAATTAGTAACTTTTTTAAAATTAAAACTGTTTCTGTATGCGTTAAATTACATATGAAATAACAACATAGATACCTACTATAAAATACAAATAAAACAATAAAATGAAATACGTAATATATATTTTTGTACACGTGGTAGTTTTATGGCAGAACGTCCTTCTCTAAATCTTCTAGTTGAGGTTTGAATCTCGCATCTAATAAGGTTACACGTCATTTTTCAATACCTTTGTAATCAGTTAATATAAGAATCAGATTGGTTAAGGTAATCGTTGAAAAATGTGCCCATATTATGCTATGCTTCAGAGGAAAAAAAACTAACAATAGTAAATAAAACATTACTTATATTACTGCAATAAAAGTTTGAGGAAGGTATAAATAAGTTGGAAGCACTTATTTTATTTCAAATATTACAATTATATAACATAGTATAATTAATTTAATATTTGGGAAGCATTGGTATAAGCAGTGTGCGCAGTAAATTGAAAGGTTTCCGTCGCACGGCAAAAGCTTAAATAAGCTTATGATCTGCAGGATTTGTAACTTTACTTGGAACTTATAATATTACATTGCCTGAATTATGCCGAAATTCACTTTTATCATATTAATATGCCTACATTATTATGACTACCCGTGCTTCTTAGTGTATGTATATTTATGCACATAAATTTTACATTACCTTATTTTGAATATTGATTTCAAATGAAAACTTTTTCAACTGTTGAAAACAAATTAAGATACTTATTGTATTAGCTGTGTTAAATAACTTCGTTTATAATTTTTTTGTTTATTATTTACTATTAAAATAAATGCTTTTTATAAAGCGAATCTGTGACGTCAAGCACTACTCATAATTATTGTTGTTGTGGTATGTTTGGCGTGTAGGGCACCGGGGCAAGCCCCATATCCCTTTCGTCTGTATGGTGGCGTGTGATGGAAGTCTCCTCCCTTGCGGGTTTTTCTGTGTTGTCTGCATCTTGGCTTGTTGGTTAGAATTGAATTATGTTTCGTTTTCTTCTTTCATCTTTCTTCTTTCTTCACTCTTGTCGGCGCTCGTTCGTTCCTATCTATACTTTGGTGTGGATCTAGATCCTTTTGCTGGTTAATCTTTTCATGAGTTCGTTGGCGATATCGATGGCGTTCTTAAGCGCCATCAGCGCTTCATTGATTTGGTCTGGCTCCGAGGTTCTGGTGGTGGTATTCATCCAAGCTGGTCTGAATGTGTTTTGCGGTTCTTTGCGTTGTCTGGGCTGTTGTTGGAATTGCTTGTCAGCGTTTGTAAACGCATATCTGGCGTGTTTGGGGTGCCTTGGGCAACCTCTGTAGTTGGCCGGGTGTGGGCCACCACAGTTGGCGCATTTGGCTGGATCGGTCGTATTCTTCTTCTTGCAGTCCGAGGTGAGGTGTTCGCCGGCACATCGGACGCACATCGGAGTTGCGTGGCAGCAGGAGGCGGAGTGGGCGAAGCCCTGGCAGCGATGACACTGTCCATCCGCCGTTCTTCTGCGTAGCGGCTCCAACTGGATGGATAATCCAAAGATGGAGGTGAGTTTGAAAATGTTCATGTCGCCGCTCTTCTCGACGTCGAGGAGAATCAGCGGGATCTGTCTCTTCTGGCTCCCTTGGGTCATCCTGAAGGCCTTCTTGATCGGGTATCCCAGTGCAATGAGTTCACTGCGAATTTCTTCGGCAGTCGTCTCTTCAGGGATACCTCTGATCACTATCTTTAGTGGTTTTTCCTCTTGGAGGTTGTATGAATGGTATTCTGTCTTGTCTGCGTCCAGGATCCGTACTGCTAGCCTGTAGGAGTCTGAGTCTGGCAGGGTGAGTAGGATTCCTACCTTGATATTTTTCGCATCAGAAATAGTGACACCAGCCTCTTTCAGCTTAGCCATTGTATTCCTGAATACTTTTTTATCATGCAGGATGATTGGCGGGATTTTTTTCGGTCTGTCTGTTTTTTTGTTATTTGTGACGCTAAAAAACAAACGTAGCCATCTCCATCACAAGTGAAACTGAGTAAATCAACTTTTTTGTTTTTGTGGTTAATTTGAACCCGTAAGTTAATAATTTCCTAATTTATGATTATATTTTATTTAAAAGATACGATTTAAACAATGCTCAATAATCGCGAATCTTTAACAAACAAGATATTTACGATTTTATGTTGGAGATGGCTATGTTTGTTTTGTATCATCTGGATTTGACCAGGTTTGAAATAAATACTATTGGAGATGGACAGTTTTGTTTTGTATTCGATTGGTTTGTTTTGTATTCTAACAAACAGGGTTGTGTTAAAATGGGTGCCGGACGAAATCCCGAATGCTGAAATCCCGAATGCCGACATCCCGAAAGCCGAAATCCCGAAAGCCAAAATCCCGAATGGCCGGAATCCCGAAGGCCGAAATCCCGAAAAATAAAATATAAACAGTATTAATTGTCAACCAGCGGTTCCCCAATAGGCGGCGCTTTTTCTTGGGTGTATAATTTAACAAGATAATTAAAATAGTTATATAAAAACTGTTATTAATTATGGAATGAAGCAACAAAATAATTTTCAACCAGCGGCACCCCAAAAAGCGGTGCTTTTTCTCGATTGTATAATTTATCTAGATAATTAAAATAGTAGTATTAAAAACTATTATTAATTATGGAATGAAGCAAAAAAATAATTTTCAACCAGCGGTACCCCAATAGGCGGCGCTTTTTCTTGAATGTGTAATTTAACAAGATAATTAAAATAGTTATAATAAAAACTATTCATAATTATGGAATCAAGCAACAAAATAATTTTCAACTAGCGGCACCCCAAAAGGGGACGCTTTTTCTCGATTGTATAATTTAACAAGATAATCAAAATAGTTATATAAAAACTATTATTAATTATGAAATTATGCAAAAAAATAATTTTCAACCAGCGGTACCCCAATAGGCGGCTCTTTTTCTAGAGTGTGTAATTATTTTCTTACTTCATTCCATAATTAATAATAATTGTTCTTATATAACTATTTTAATTATCTTGTTTAATTATACAATCGAGGAAAAGCGCCACCTATTGGGGTGCAGCTGGTTGACAATTACTTTGTTGCTTCATTTCATAATTAATAACAGTTTTTATATAACTATTTTAATTATCTTGTTAAATTACTTACTTAAGAAAAAGCGCCGCCTATTGGGGTACCGCTGGTTGAAAATTATTTTCTTGCTTCATTTCATAATTAATAATAGTTTTAAATACTACTATTTTAATTATCTAGTTTAAATATACAATCGAGAAAAAGCGCCGCCTTTTGGGGTGCCGCTGGTTGAAAATTATTTTGTTGCATCATTCCATAATTAATAATAGTTTTTATATAACTATTCTAATTATCTTGTTAAATTACACACTCTAGAAAACGCGCCTCCTATTGGGGTGCCGCTGGTTGAAAATTATTTTCTTGCTTCATTTTATAATTAATATTAGTTTTTATATAACTATTTTAATTATCTTGTTAAATTATACAATCGAGGAAAAGCGCCGCCTATTGGGGTGCCGCTGGTTGAAAATTATTACTGTTTATATTTTTTTATTTTTCGGGATTTCGGCCTTCGGGATTTCGTCCGGCACCCGAAAAAAACAACAATATAAATGTATAACTTATTTCATATTTACAACTAACACTTAATAATTTGAAAATTATAATTGGGTTTATGAATTTATTTTGAGTTTTATGATATTATAATTAAATAGGTAACTAAGCAAACATAACAATATTTTTGAATAAAAATATATAAAAAAATATAGATGACTGAACCAGTTTACACGATATTATGCAGCTTTAAAACTGAACTTAAAATATGAACAGCCAAGGCACAGCCCTGAGGTTCTAAGATGCTAACTGTCGTAAAACGTTTGAAAATCAAAATTTACTTACCGTTTTTCAGTCTTCTTTGAACGTTTAATGGTATAATTTGATCTGGTAAACTTTCGTGCATTCTCTGGAGACACTATTTCAAACTTTATTTGGATTATTTTCCATTCTTGGCAATTATTTCGCTTAAAAACTTGAAGAGCACATCTTATATACAGAGAAAACTTTTTGCTGATGGGAGCCATATTGATAAAATGCCACGACATGATTGGCCATTCTGAAAAAGTGCTACGTCGTGATTGGCTAAGACGAATGTGACCACGTTTGATATAAAAAGTCAATGGAGATGACTAAGTTTGAAAAAAATCACAACTTTTATTTTGATTTTTTAAGCAGAAAATAAGGAGATAGACATGTCTGAAGTGAATATTATTATATAAAACAACACAAGCAGTCATACCAACCAAAAATCTCAAAAAAGTCAGTGACTGGAGATGGCCACGTTTGTTTTTTAACGTCACATTTGTTGGTTCTGCCGTTTTGAGGATTGGCATGTCTGGCTTTTTCGGTGTCAGTTTAGCTGGTCTTTTTGCAATTTTGAGGTCGGGGCTTTCGGTAGCTAGGCGTTTGCTAGCTCTTCTGATCTTTCTTCTTTCTTTTTCTTCGTCTTCTTCTCGTTCGAAGCGATCGTTGATGGCTTTGAGTTTTTGATAGTAGTATTCGTCCTCGCTCATCTTGGTCTTGGCTGCAGCTGCGTCTGTTTTGGCTGCAGCTGCGTATGTTTTTTGTGTATCTTTTCTGAGGCTAGGAGTTGATGGCCCCACTGGAGTGGTGTCCATCTTTTCGGAGCTGGTCGTGGTTTTGGCGATGCTGGTCGTAGTTATGGCGGTGGATGTTGAAGGTACGGCTGGGGCCGGGGCTTTGGCGGTAGCCTCAGCGGGGGCCTGGGCGGATATATC
Organism: Rhyacophila brunnea; assembly: GCF_057557595.1. Taxonomy (NCBI): domain Eukaryota; kingdom Metazoa; phylum Arthropoda; class Insecta; order Trichoptera; family Rhyacophilidae; genus Rhyacophila; species Rhyacophila brunnea. The sequence goes on from NW_028233350.1 coordinate 25,003,010, forward strand.
AGCTTCCGTAGTCTGGGATTCGTCATTAAAGTAGTCGGAGTCATCGATGTCCAGGTCTTCGTAATCAGCGTCGTCCTCCGTGTCGGCGTGATCAGAGGCCACCAGCTTGATGGCTTCGATTTCCTCCAAGACTCTCTGCATGTTGGATTTTTTCTTCTTTGTTCTCTCCGGCTTATCTTTCTGCTTTTGGAGATCTGGCAGTGACTCGTGTGGCGGAATCCCATAAGCGATGGTGAGAAAGCCGTAGATATAGGCAAAATCTGCCGCTCTCAGCTTCCTCTTCAGCGCATGGATCTGCGTCAGATCGGTTTTGAAGTTGTCATCGATCTGTGCATGTGAGTCCGGATTCAGCAAACCGTCGAGCGATGGTATCTTGCTCATCTTGGTTTGCTTTGTCCAACTTCGGCGCAAGTATCGGTAACAATATCTGTATGTGTTGCTCTGCTCGCCGCTATGAAGGCTTCAGAGAAGTTCCAATTCACTCGGCCGTCGATAATTATCTCAAGAAAGACAATCAGAGGCGGCAGAAATTCATTAGATGCCCTCCAGATGGGCGATGATAACGGCGCTGCAGCATCCAAAGGTGGCGGACTGGATCGGCGATAGTAGCGGGATTATTTCAACGAAGGTGGCAGCTTCGTATTGAAATCAATCGGCGAAGGTGGCGGAGCAAGATGGCGGAGTTATTCCAATCGAGAAAGGTGGCGGAGGTGGCGGAATTCGTATCGAATTTTCTTTGTGTCGAAATTCGGATCGGAATTATTTGTAATCGATATGTCTTGAAAGCATTAATAAAATCGAATCTGTATCGATATTATTACTCGTATCGGAGCTTGAGGTGTGCGATCGCGGTGAGTGCCAGTCTGCGAATGCATAATTATTGAGTATAAAATATCTAATATAAAACAAATATTTACTAACGCTATTTTTTGATTATATATAATAATATACAGTATTTTGTCTTATACACATGTAATTAGGCTAGATAGTAGCAAGGTGAGATTAGGAAGCAATATAAAAAAACTATAATAATTAGCATTCAATCAGTTCAATTGCAAGGTTCTGCAGCTCTTTTGGTCTAACAAAGCCAACAAATATGACTGTTTTTCATATAATAATAGGTGTGTCCCCTGGGTTTTGAGACATTTAGACCTTGAAGATAATGGCTGATATCGGTCGTCGCTTGACTGATAAAACAGGTGAGTGCTGTTCAACTGGATAGGTACCCGAGGCAGCGAATTAGCATACAAATCCATAGAGGTAATCTAATCGCTATGTTAGGTACTCTTGAGGTATCCAGGAGACTGGAGGAGGTTTTTCATATACTTGGGGAAATCTAGAATATCGGTAGTTTTATAATTATTAGTTTATTGGTTTATAAACATGTATTTTTATCATTTAATTTTACACCTTTTGTTTCTTTTACTCTTTTATTGTTATTTTTGTTTCTCTATTTAATTCAATGTAATATAATAATAATATTATGTAACGGTTTGTTTGCAATAAAAAATAATATTGTAAAATATTAAAACTATGGACCGAGGGTACTTGATGGAATTTGAATTTAAATTCCAGCAGTCATGTTGTATTTACCATTGATGAGGGCACTAGTGCCGAAAGATGCCGAAAGTCGAAACCCGAGTCGCAAAAATGAATCAAATGACATGGTACAAAACTTAAATCCACTATATTTTATAATATTCTCTAATTAGCATGAATAAGTCGAATCTTAGAGATTATATTATTATATTCAATAATTTAGATAAGTGTACATAAAACAAAATAAGATAATTAGGAAATAACTATTTAGTGATTGATATGGAAAACCGAATCATTCAGTTATACAGAAATATAAGCCAGTGGTATGATATGCAGTAGCTCTAAAATGAGCTACACTGTAGTCGTTGTACGAGATAAATTGTTAATTATGATTATGTACAGAGGAAGAAAATAAGATATTCCAGTTTGCTTTATTTACTGAGTTTTAGTTGAAGGTGTACTTAAAATTAAATATAACAGTATATCAGTAGTGCACAGCATTTTGAAACAAGATTATTATTAGTTGAGGCACGGTCTAAAAAGATCGTTGCTAGGCGATGTGCGGATTGCGGGTCGCGGGTGCAGATGACGCCTGTCAAACGAAATATTATTTCTCATATAAATCCAACATACGTCCATTGTATGTTCTGTTTATTATTCTATTAGTAACAATAATAATATATTCATTGACATGTTTTCTTTTTAAAGTAAATGGGTAACGTTTTTAGTCCTCTTTACACGATTTTAGAATTAATTGGCCCGTCGCCATCACGCAGCAAAGTGACGTGTGTCTGACTCGACGTTCTCTCAATGAATGGGAAGCGAGTACAAAATTTCGTCGCGCGTACAGTTGAAAATTATTTGGCGTTTCACTGATGCGTCACCTTAAAGCGTCACTTAATAGAAATTTTATTTAAGGTGAGACATCAGATATTTGTATAAAAAAACATATTTACATGAATAAAAATATTTCTCAACTAAAATTGTTTTTTACTAAATAAATAATAAAATATAATAAATTTATTACCAAGTTATTTTGCTCTCTCCATAACCAGGTTACCAATATCAGCGATAAAATAGTATTTGCAGGAAGGAATATAAGTATTTTGAAAATAATACGGTTGCAAACATTACAAATCCAAAACGATGTATTTAGGTAGTAATATATATGAATAAAATGTCAAAATTTTCTTCACAGATACTGATTTAACCGTTATGACATGGGATAGTTTAAAAAAAATAATTCACGCAACGCTCATGATAAATAAAGTGATAAATAATCACATACTTTAAGGTGCGTGATACAATATGCTGCATCAGTAGGTAAGATAAGGACCAATATTATATAGGTAATAACAATGACTATACTTAAAATTAATTTTTATTAGTAAACCGTATTCGTTCATATGTATTTTAAAATATTTTGTTAAATTTTTAAGTTGTTAATTTACTAAATCCCAATAGAAATGAAATTATTCCCACTTAATAAAGTATTTATAAAATTTTAAGATGCCATAATTCTTTTATGCATATGTGGTCAACCTTTTGACTTTCTGTACATATTGAGAGAAATTTTCTCGGACGAAACATAGAAAAACGTCCTCTTTTTTAAAGATATTTTTCGTACATTTTTTCGGTCCAAAAATTTTAAGTCCATTTTAAGATTTTTGTGCATTTTTTTGCCGTCAAACAATTTTTTTTAACTTTAGATTTTCCGCCCAACATTAAGGGGAGACGTGAGTGGAATCAAATTTTATGATTTTATCGTTAGTTCGCTCAATATTACTAAGTTGTCAAAAATAATATTAATTATTATTCAAGTACCAACCCATATTTTTTTGCACAAAGTAAATAGAATTTTCATCACATAAATATAATAACAACTATCTCACATCAGTGTTATTGCTCAAGGAACCGAAATACTTTATTTAAAAAGAAAAGATTTGTTAAAGATTTATCAGTAAACTGATAATCTAGAGCATTTTTCTTTATTTTAATACTTTTAAACGAAATTCGGATACAGCAACTAACTACTACACTAAAAAAAATGGTCAAAATCCCGACTCTCTATATTTTTATATCCAGTATATAAGTTTTTTTAAATGAACAATTTGATGAAATAATATCCTGTTGAATCTTTGACATCTACTTAAAAGCCTTTGGTTTGAATGTTCCTCGAGGTAACCTAAAGCGCGAGACCTAATTGGGGCTAATCAGTCCAATCGCTTTGATGATTTATATTCACGACAATGCTTATCAACGTATTATTGTATTACAAAACAATTTTTTATAACTTCAATTATAAATATTATAAAAAAATACCTTAATATAGACATGTGGAATCTTTTGATTAGCAAACACGAAAAAACAATAAAAAACATCTATTTACTTACATTTTTTTGTGTAACGGTATATTATTATCAATTTTTATTTTAAGGCCATTTTTTTAAGACAGCTCTGACTCAACCTGACCTCTATGAAAAACATGAAATAACTTTTTTTTATTTCACTTTGTTGATTACGTGGTCCCATTTCTAACATATATACTCATACAATAATGATTATAATGCATTCAACTATTGTGTGCACTTAACAACTCCGTCAAGAATCTTGTCGAAAGATTTATTTACAAAAATTACGATTATTTAAACAAATGACAAAACTGGATTTTTGTGGCTTGTGCTTGATGCAGGGCGATATGTGACTCGCGACATACCTGCGCGTAAAAGCTTAGTGTTAACAAACTATAGTAAAGTTAAAGTGCCGTAAGTGGCCCGATGGGCACCAGTTTCGCACCACTTCAGCTACATGATCGTATATTATACAGAAAACGTATAATCGTATTAGGTAAATTACTAGGTACTTAATTGAATTAATAATAAGTGAGTGTACTATGTATTCAATCCTACTCAGAGTTTGCTGTTGAATACGTCGTTCATAAATTCGTATCTGCTACTGTATGAAAATTTAATGTTACAGCATTATGTATATACGTTGGATAAAATAGTTAGGCACTAGAATGTTAATTTTCGTGTTATATTAGAGAATGCGTAGTAAAAAAGATGTTCAGTTAGTACTATTCACTTTAATTTTTTGGAGAATTTAAAAAATTCAAGTACGCAAATCTAGATGCTCGAAAAAAAGCTTATTCGAAAGTACCTATATCTAGAAATATCACAGTATTTTAAATAAAATATAAAAAAATTAAAAACTGTTTCTTTAATTTGATGACTAATTGACAAGTTTAAAGAATGTACTTAACATTCTTTATTGAACATACATAATTTGAAAATACGTCAGAAAAAAAAATATTACCACTACAAAAATACAACACTCAGTAGGATTCAAACCCCGGGGCTCGTGCCCATGTGCTCTTGACCAAGTTATATTGTGTCCTATCTAATTACGATAAAGTTGTAGTTATTCTAATATTTTTAGAAAGGCTTTATAAATTTAGTTATTATTGGCAGTCGACTTTTGTATATTTTGACTGCCAACAATAACGAAAACTGACGTGTTTTCAAACAATGTACCTACATAGTATTTATTAATTAAAATCACCACACGCCATAAAGGTTAGATATTCAGTTGGTAGGTACTGAAATATTAATAGCATTTTTTTGTAATCTTTGCCAAATAAATATGAAGGTATTTTAAGAAAAACCTTTTCGACTTTTATTTAGTAATGGTAGTCGAGTTGGTAGAACGGCCACTTATGTTACCGTGGATTGCACGTTCGATCCCATGACTACAAAATATACATTTTAACGTGCATTTATCCATTTAAAGCAGTGATGCACAAACCGCGGCCCGTAGGCCGCATGCAGTTAAAGATGACATTTTGTTGCAACCCAAAATAACTACTTAGTAAAATACTTCATCACTAATATGTAACTATTAAATTAAAAATAATATAATATATATCTCTTTCAGTATAATGTATCATTATTTTTCAACACTTTTACCCACTGCGGTCCGTGAAAAGTAAGAAAATTGAAAAATTTACCATTCTTTCAAATAGGTTGTGCACCACTGATTCAAAGGCATCAATAGGTTTGAAAAATTGATAACAACTATTTCTTGTAAAATATATGGTAATATACTTTAATAAAAATGTAAAAAATATTATTTATATGAGAACATATTAAATTGTTACTTTGACAACGACTCATTGGCTTAATATTATAAAAAAAAACTCGACAGGGCAAATGATATTTTGAAGCCACGTGGCAGCCACGTGTCACATCGATACTTCATTCGCACTTCATAATGGAATGCTTATAAAATTATCTCTGGTAACATATCTTAATAACTGTAATATTTATGAGTTTAGCAGAAACGATAATATAATAATTGGATTTCGATTATTGATTCAATAAATATGGAATTGGTTTTCACCCTACTAGAATATTCAAGATAAAATGGAGACAATGCAATAATTTAATATTACAACACTGCTATTCAATTTTCTTTTAATGTAACTACAAACATAACATTTAATTGGATATTCGTCAATCTACCTACCACACGGTATACAAATTCCTGTTACTCTACAGTTTCCTTGCACCTTCTTAGGTTGAACGAAAAATAGCTCTCTATGCAGATGGTAGGTATTCAGCGGTTTTTCAGGAGGCCGCAATCTAGTAGGCTTGAAGAAAAGTAGGTATGCCAGGTTGAGACTCTCTTGAGGCATTTTTAGCATGTCGCATCTTCAGTTTAAATGTTAGAGGTTTTCTTTCTTATAAGGTGCCATGAATCGCTATCGTGAAGCAGAAAAGAAGCATTTAGTAAGTAAAATAATTTGGTACAAAAAGGCCGCTTATATCCTGCTCTTGGAAAAAAATTACTCGATTTAAATAATGGACCCAATTATTCGTAAAAAAAATGGTAATATAAAGTTTACTCTATGGAAACTCATATATTGTATTATGTTGCTTTTAATTTTCTTACTATTAATTCAAATTGATGACCCAATGACTTTTCTATACCATACTAAACCGTGAAGCGTAGAGTAGAGATCATCAGCACAGCGATGTTTGATGTATCCTCACCAGTGTTACCAACTCTTCTCAATAAAAGTATGCTGAAATAGGTAAGAAATGAAGACGTCTTTTGACATGAATGTTATTTTAGTTCTTTTACCTTACATTTTCAAAATTTTGATAAAAAGTCATATTTTCGCATGCAGCGCAATTTTACATATTTTTACGTTTTTAAACTTTTATTCAGTAAAAATATACCTATCTGTCTGCCCATGACGATTTTCAAATTTTAGGTACCATGAAAATACCTTTTATTGATGATATTCAGATTCTGTTAAAATTAATAAAAAAGTAAAAAGTTACGGTTTAAAATATCAAGTAGCTTGGTTAAAATAAATATCACATAATGTGTTGCTCACTGATCCAAATACACATATAACTCAACATTATAATCAAAATATTAATAATATTTATATTATTTTATTATTTATATATTTTGAAATGAGTTTAATATTTGTATTATTTCCTGATAAATATATTCCCACTAATTATGACTATGTGAGTATAGGTGTAAATTTATACGAAAAGTGATTTTGTGCGTGCAGAGTAGAAATGGTTTCTGACCTAAGCCAACAGCTTGGCAGTCAATTGACATGACTGCAGACGATCTCCAGCGGAAATGGCTCATCCGCAAAAAAATTCTGTATTCAGACCATATTGTTCTTGTACCTAGTTCAAGAATACACGGTGGTTTGCTACAATTATTTACAATATAACCTCAAATACACATTGGAGTGAAAGTAGTAAATGTGTATAAATAATGTTTTTTAAGTTTTCAATTAGATATTGAGGATTTATTGTGAATAAATATTTAATTTTGTCATAACCTAAGATTATAATATTTGGTTCGGAAAAAAATATGCTTGTTTATTAGTTACAGTTATCGTTATCGATGATATATGTATATTTATTGCAATATTTTTCAAGTCTTATTCTTTCGTGCAAGAGATGCGCAAAGACTCTTGGACTCCACTTGACCTTTGAGATGGCTGCGTTATTGGTTTTTAACGTAATAAATTATCATTGATGGTGTAGCAGGTTGTAATAAAAGAAAAGATCATCACAATGTTCTGTTTTCTTGACATCAAATTTACAATTTGAAAGATCATCGGAGTATCCCTACTTCTTTATATTGTATTTGGTTCTAGTTACTTTGGTTTATATACAATTTATTGTTCTCTAAATCTGCGTACCCTCATCTGACAGCTTCTTGTTAGACATCATTGCTATTATTCAAATGATGTATTTTTTATAAAACTTTAATTTTAATATCCAATCACAATGATGTAATTGACCTAATGATTTTTGAATATTAGTAATAAAGTGGCTTGCAATAGTATAAAAAATACTCCGAACGTTTAACTGAAAAAAATATTATTTACTTCTATTGTACAAACGAAAACATATTCCTATGTATACTTAAGAGTAGTACCATATAATATTCAATTACATGAAAATAATATTTACAATTACGCAATCGCTACGACGCTATGAGAAAGTTAAATGATCAAAATTTTAACAATGAAAATAATAATAAAAACCGATATCTTCTCAAAAAAAAAAAAAACAACAATTATAAGTTCTATTACTAGAGATGGGCTTGGTTTAGTTTTATGAAAGCGTTAAACTTAATTCACATCTCCAACAAGATTATTTCGTAGAAATATAATACACAGATGAGTATAATTTTAGATGAAATTACCACGCCGTCATGCATTTTTATGAATACGTAATAAAAGTCACCCTGTATTTAAGTCAACTCTCCCCCTTTTACGTCACCTGCCTTCCCCTCGAAGTTTCCTGCACCTCATTGCCCGTCCATTGTGTCCGAATGCAAATTACGGCGACGCTTTATATGCGCCGGGCACGAAGGCGGAAAGCTCCCAACTTGCCTGATAGGCCAAAGCTCAGGTGTGAAGCTTGTTTTACATGGAAATTTTGTAAGATTCGTAACTTCCTTCTCATATTTATTTACAAATTCAAAATGTTTATTTTATAAATCAATAAAAAGCAGATTAAATTTCAAAACAGTTTAAACATTTTTGATAATTTGTTTATTTTTATATTCCATGTCTTGATACATTGATAATTTTTACATAGGATTTAGTGCTTTATATGCATTGTGGCACTTTTTTCAATCACTTCAGTACCTAATATTTTTTGAATACATATAAATATATGCTGATCTATTGTCAAGTTTCATATCTGACCAAAATTATTCAGTTGTAAAAATTATATGAGATATTCAAAATAACATGATCTAATCTGCATTTATAATAAATGTAGATGAGATCGGGTTCCAGGTTACGAGTTCCCAATCTATGGGTCGCGACCCCAAGACGGGTCGCCACCTGAAACAGAAAATATAAAAAAAATGATTTTGAATCAAATTGCACCCCTAGTATGCCAATGTCTAACGTCATTTCTCTGAGCTACACTGGTACGAAATTCATTTTATGTTTACCTTGATATAGCCAGTATTCCCAATGAAATATGATACAAGATGGATTCTTGGAACTGCACAACCATTTCTCGGCACTTAACTTACTACATGAACAATTTTTGAATCAATTTTAGTATCCTATGTATCAGTCATATCAAAATGTTACCTTGCTTGCATTTCGACTTCCATTACCATTTGCTTCTACGTATCACTGTGTCATTGTGTTTTAATTACCCCATTAAAAATACAATTAAAAAATGAGGTCATGTATCAAAAAAGGCTGGAAACGTGTGTATTATGGGAAAGTTTTCTCTATATAATTTATGAATTATTTTAAACTTTATGTAATTTGTTGTATATTTATTTAATGAGATGAGTTTTACTTACAACTCTATTAAGAAAAGAAAAAATCTATTAAGATATAAAATAATATAATATATTTAAAGATAAAAGTATCAGTACCTACGTTAAAATAAATTTAATTAGTATTCACAATATGAAATTTCCAAACGTATTAATACCAAATCATCAGTTTAAATACAATTATTTTATGTAAGACCAAAAATTATGCATGAGAGCTTATGGTGTAAAACTAATTATTAATATGAATACAAGATATTTGATTAATAGAGGCGTGAAGATTTTCTGGCACTCGAAACAGTCGGAGTAAGTGGGCAGAGCCGGACAACGGCTATATGCTGCCCGCTATTCAATGAAGCGCTCATGGGGCCATTAAAGAAGCGGATGACCTCTTTTATTTCGTTCAAATTTCCCGTTCGGGAAAATCGGAAAATGTCCCACGGAAGGCGTGACGTGGAGGCTCGCGCGCCAGTAGATTTGCGATGGAAAAATGGCGCGTTTCAACCAAATTGCCCTATAAATGTTATCTTCGGTCTCTTTTGTGGCGCTAACGGGCTCAAAGGTCTCGCATAAGTGTTCGGCCCTTTTTTAATGGCTGCTCTTTCTCACAAATTAGGCAAATCGTTCGGATTAAAGTTCGATTTGAATCTTGAAATGAACGTAGTAAATACATTTGTTGAGTTTATTAACGGAACATGCTTCTGCCTCGAAATTTGTTTAAAATTAAAATAAAACTTCAAAATAAATACCCAGAATGATAAGTATCATATTAAAAATAAATTAATCTCTTATAACATTACTTGCCTTGTTGTAATATTAATATTTTACAGGGTATTCTTATTTTCGGAGTGTTAATATATTAAATTTATAAATTAATAACTATATTTTCGTGAAAAATGACTATCTACATTCAATCTAATACTTTTAATTTTTTTTTTTTTTTTGTGATTTTACCGAGGCTTTGACTGCGACTCGCTGTCATATCGCCTCTTCTCTTCTAGAAGGGGATCCTTCGATCAGGTCCTCACTCCTATTCTGTTAAATGGCTTTATAATTATTTTGTCTAGCTCTTCCGTCTTTCTTTCTTTCTTCTTTAGACGCCAGTGTTTTATGCACCAGAATCGCTCTCCTCCGTATCCATCCCTTCTGTATCTTCGATACATCGTGTAATCATTGAATTTCAGATAGTCTAATTCAGACCTCAGCCAAGTCTCTGAGATTAATGCTATTGAAATTTTTTGTCTTATTAAGTAGAGTTCTATATCATCCTATTTTTGCTTCATACTTCTGGCATTCCATTGTAAAATCCTAATTTGTTTTTTATTATCCATTTTGCTCCAGAACCTCCCCTAGAATTTCTTTTAAGTGTCCTTCTTTGAATTGTTTGCATACCCAGTCCACTGCTTTAATTATTAGTTGTTTAATGATCTGCTGCCAGTCTCCCCCTTTCAGCAAGACTTTCATAATTTCTCCCATCGCGTTAACCTCTGTCTTCCCCTTTGAATTTTTCTTATTTTTTGTAGGCTTTACGCTACTACCTGTAGATATTATTGTTGAGCCTGAAGCTTCTACCACCGCTTCTTCTTTCTTTTTGTTTTCCTTAGTTTTTTGAATTGTTTCGCTTTCATCTCTTCCTACGATTTTTTTTTGTTTTAATATGTCAGCATAGCTATTATTTAACATATTTTTTTTTGCTTCCTTGAAAGGTATGTTCATTTTTTTCATTGCTTCTTTGCAATTCTTTTCCTCTTGCCACTTTGGGCATTTTTGGCTGTTTGCCGCGTGGTTACCTTTGCAATTGATGCACGTAATTTCCTCATTTTTTTCGCAGGTTTTGTGGTTTTCACCACACTTAGGGCACGTTTCTACTGTACGTCCGCAATTGTTCGCGATATGCCCATATCGCCAGCATTTGTAGCATTGCATAACCCTGAATACATACGGTTCTACAGCAAAAGAGACTCCATATATGTAAATTGTTCTCGGCAATATTTTCTCCCCAAATTTAATACTGACTGACGAGGTCTTTGTCAGCTCTCCTGTATCACCTTTTTTTGTCAACCTCTTAAGGTTGATTACTTTTGCATCACTTTTGATTTCCATTTGCAGTTCTTGGAGGTCCATATCAATATCGACTTTTCTTATTACTCCATAAGAGCAGGAGTCATTCTCTTTGGTCACAAAACCGAGATCTTTGAGTTCTCCAGCTTGTTTCACTTTATCTGCTTCTTTTTCGTCTTCTACTTGGATGTACGTCTTTAAATTTTTATTGTAAATTTTCTGTACTTTTACTCCTGCCTTATGCAGCATCTGCGCTATTTTCAATTTTAATGGAATTTTACTTCCCGTCGCTATCATGACGATGTTTTGGTTTCCCTTTGGAGTGACCCCAGAGTCTCTTCTGGGTTTTTTTCCAGAGGTCACCGTCTGCCATTCTTCTTCGTTTTTTTGGTTTCATTCACTTCCATCGTGGTGTTTTCCATTGTATTGCTTTTGCCGTTCACGCGGTCTTGGAATTCGCGCAACAGTGTGAACAAAAAACAGTGTGGACAACCCCTCGCTTCACAGCGTTTGACGCACTCCCCGCACAAAGTGCACTATCCGTGCAACAATAAATATTTTTCACTTTTTCTCAAGCACTGGCACTGATTGTCAAAATCACATGGGACCACACATGTTGAGATTATTGTCAAATTCATTTACAAACAATATTATTTTTGTTGTATCCCGTATTTATAACCGTTCGCGAGTATCCAGGCGAATAGCGTCCCGAATACGCAAGCGAAGTTGTACAACCTCACTCCACCGCTGTTGGCTTCCGACTGTACTTTTAATTTTATTAAGGCTATACTTCAGCTGGGGCACGGTCTAAAACGATCGTGACTACGCGACGCGAAATTGTGCAAATGACGCGTGCTGAACAAAACATAATTTGTCATAAAAAGTCAACATGTGTCCATTTAATGTTATGTGTATTGCTCTAATACTACTAATAATAATATATTCATTGACATGTTTTCATTTTCAAGTAAATGAGAAACGTTTTTTAGTCATATTTACACGATTTAAAAATTAATTCCCCCGTCGCCATCACAAAACAAATTTACGTGTTCACAGCTCGACTTTCGCTCTCCGATTGCCAGCCAGTCAGGAATTTCGTCGCATCTATAGTTGAAAATTATTTGCCGTAACAATTATTTAAAATAATTACTTTACATAAAATAAATTAATATGAAAATACAGGCACCGCACATTTAAATTTAAATATTTTAATGTACTATATTTAAAAAAGGTACTTGATTTTATTTGAATTTAAATTATAGTTAATTTAAGCTCTGTACTATTCCATTTGACCTGGGTTTCGTCTTTCGGCATCTTCAGTTGCAGAGCCTATCCGTCTTTAACGACCGAGTGACCTTCCGTAATAGCGCATTGCTTTGTATAATCTGAGATTTTACATCCAAAACTATAATTTTTATTGTATGTATAATACGGTAAGGATATGGAAGAAAAAATACGAAACATAGCCAATATTTATGTTTTAAATAATTTCTTACAGCCTGAATTTATTTTGTGCCGCAGTTAATGCATTTAGTTTACCGATTATGGAGTATACCTTTATTTAATTGACAGGTATATTGAGTGTCATTTTTTAGCTAATTTTTAAACACTTTACCTAGTTCCATTATTTATGAGTGGTGATATTTTAATGCGTATACCGAATGGTCAGTATCTACTGTATTTACCACGGGTTTTTTACAAAACACTTCAAATTTCCAAAATTAGTTTTTTTTAACTACTTACTTACTACTTTACTTAGTTATAAAGTTGTTACTACTTAACTCGTTTTGAAAAAAAATAGTTTTTAAACAAACCTGTGATACAAAATGTCGGCATTGATTGTGTATAACTGTCATTCTTGTTAAACAAAAAGTATTTCTGTGTGTCTAAAATAAAGGTATGTAATTTATGTGAATTATCAAAAAATATATGTTTTTATAGTCAAATTATGTTAGCTCTACTCTTTTTGTTACAGACTGTCGAGTAAGCAAGTTTTCAAAAGATACGCACAAAAAGAAAAAAAAACCTTTCGTTACACATGTAATCATAATTTCTCGGACCACCTGTCGTACGATTTAATGCAATAAAATGTCTACGGCAGAGTAAGAAGTGCACACAGACAGACATACAGACACCTGAAGACAATCCAATAAAGACTTGCGAAAGAAGGTGGAAACATTTTTTTCGCTCGCTCATTTTTTTCCTCCGCTTGCCTGCCCACCTCTCGCAAAGATAATCCTTTGTATTATTCTTCGCAATAAGACAAATGCCTCTTGTGTTTGTACCTGCCGCTTTGATCGTAGGTCCATTGTAGAAAACGGGCGGAGCGTGCGATGGGAGAGAGGCTCGCCAGATACTTACGTCAATAAAGATCCAATAAGTCGAGACGTGTTCAGATATATTGAAAACGTGTAAGTGAAATCTATTTTAGTCCCTTCAAACTCTCTTCTCAGTATGTTACCATTTCGAAGAGACGCGGCGCCTTTCTTAGAACCAATTTGCAGTTAATTCATGCGATTGTGATAATATTAATATGAATAATAATACAAATATCAGTTTATTAATCAACTAGCATAATATTATAAAATGGGTAATAATTTAAGTATATTTTAACTATATACCGGACAAAATAAATGTTCATATGTCTGCAATATATTATATTTATTATTTAAACTTATCACTTTTATTACTTTATTACACTACTTTGAAAATATTAGTTTCGAAATCGGTTACCACTATGTTTCACCATTTTTAGATAATCGCAAAAAAACCGTCAAACATATTTTAGGACTACAAACAAAGTATTTTATTATCGCAAACATATTATTAGTAAACAATCGGAAAGGGTGAAAAGTGAAATTAAATTTTGTTAACGTCAATAAAATTAATACAAAAATGTCAAAAATATAAAACATGACGGGTGATGAATATAACCGACTTTGCAACCATATTAATAATTATATTTTAGTAATAGACGGAACTGGAATTTATGTTTTATGAATATACAAATAATGGAAAAGTACAGAATCAAAATCAAGAAATATATATAAAAAAGACAAAAATGGAGATAACTGACTTTGAAAGCAGCAGTCTTAATTTATGTACATAATTATAATTTTTTGAATTTATACTTTTGGCGCGTTTGGGAAATCAGATCAGAGTATATTTTTGGCGTGTGACATGTAACACATACCTATTTAATTTTTTCACACGAACAAAAACGCACTCGATTGGATTTGAACCATCGATTGTTCGGCTATCAGCCGAATGCACTACCTTTACGCCACAGTATGATACTGCAATCGTGACGATTATACAGTTTAATATTATAGTTTAGAATTGTTCCGTTACCTAGACAAACGATAAACAAACGATTAAACGTCAGTTTCAACGAGTTCAACGAGTGACGGTTGGTACTTGAAAAATAAAAACAACGAGAAACCATTATACACTTTAGTAATATAAGTTAAAGTGTATAGAAATAAGACAACGACGTTCCAATAAGCGGTTCTTATTCTTGAGTATGTAATTTAACAAGATAAGTAAGAGCTAGTCAAAAAATCTAGTTTTGTTATTGTTTTGTTACGCCAAAGAAGTATGACTTTTAACGCGCGTACATAAGTACACATACCGATTTTTTTCTCACTTAAACTGGTGCTACTGAGCATTGAGCATGATCCATGACCGACTGCATACCCATTCTCCAGGATCTTCATCCCGAACTCTTTCTCTTGTTGGTCATACTCAGCCTCTGTGCACCACCTGTAACGTTATCGCATTAACGGAGACACCTAGAACCTACTGGGATTCTTTTATAATAATTTACTTACTTTTTAGCGCTCACCATGAAATAAAATCATTGGAAATATGGTATGTAACGGGATTAATCACCGCCAACTGAATTTTAAAAAAGCGTGTCGAATTTTCAAGCAGTTGAGTTAATTAACACCAATGGGTTGAGCGGATGAAAACAACAAGCGTCCGTCCTCTTCTTCCTCTCATCAAAAATATTCTCGTATTATTTATATACTCTAAAATCGACTAGTAATTTCTAAATCATTTTTGACCAGATCCAAAACAACTACGTCTTGGAAAAACTTAAAAAATACATTTAAAAAGGAGGTATTGAAACAGGGTATATAATAAGAGCAGTTAATTTTATTTAAATATCTTTGCAAGATCCACATTTTACTCTAGACAGAAAACAAAAGAGATTTTATTTAAATAATAATATAGTTTGTAAATACTTATATAATATAAAATGAAAAATATACTAGTACTTATCCATTTTTAATTGTTCTGTTAGTGCAGCCCTATATTTCAGTTATTCGTTATCGGTCCCATATTGTCTTCAACAAGTCCATTATTAAGCGACAGATTGCATTTCAGTCCATCACTTATAGTGCAAGCGCATTGCGCTTCTATGAACAGGTGAGATAGTTTTCATCCCATACTGCATCTATTTTCGCGGAACGTCGATTGGAAAATTGATGCAAAAGATATTATACTGCGCAGTGCATTTTGTGAAAGATCTGAACCATATTTTATCTGTACGCCAAGTGATTAAATTACCTCTCTACAAGACTATTAATTTAAAGTGTAGATTTTGAAATGGCAATTTAGGTTTAAATTGTGTATTAAAATATTTTTGATTGTGTTTTTTTGTAAATCTTGATGTAAAGTTTCACAAATAACACAATTTTTTTAACGTACTTCTTCCACGGTATATTTATTTTATAAAAAAAACATCAGTGTCGTTAAGAAGAGATGGAAAAAATTATATAACAAACAAATTTCGTTCTTTATTTATTTTGTATTAACGTGGCTATTGCATGTACGTATAGGTGTACGTGTCAAGCTAAGGGTACCGTATATTATTTAAAAGTTAAGTGGTTTATGATAGCTTAAATATTTCATATAATTTTTGAAGTTATAATATTCTTTTGGCACATTTGGGAAAACAGATCAGAGTGTATTTTTGGCGTGTGACGCTGATGTAACAACCTTTGGCGTTTGACTGAAGTTGCACGCGCCGATGCAACACAATTTATTATTATGATTTGAGGCTATATTTATGTAAGTATTATTTATAAGTAAAATTATATATCAATAAATAAATAAATTTTGTGTATGTTGAGTTGATAAATAATTCAAACAATGGTATGTTTTTTATTCCAAAGTAGGTACATTCTGCAATAATATTATTTATTCGCATACATAATATTATTGCTGACAATACCTATATCGATAAGATACCCTTGAGATATTCATCATGGGCACTTCTGAATCGATTTTTGCCGCTGTATGGCAAAGATGAGTTTTTTTTTATTATTTTTTGTTTTGTTACGCCGAAGAAGTATAACTTCTAACGCGCGTACATAAGTTTACACACCGATTTTTTGATTCAGTATTCTCAATAATATTTCAAGCGAAGATCATGTTCGTTTATACCGTTCGTAATAGTCGTGGTTGTCAAAGGCTGACGGACCTGCAGCAATCATAGACCGCGGTCTCCTTCCACCCAGCTGCAGGTAGACCTCCTGCCACCGCGCCCACTGACCAATATTTACATTGCCGCACGATAATTTTTGACGTAGGTCCTGCTAATAAACGTGTTTTACGTTTTATATTATTATGTTGGTTACTTGTGATGTTTTGTAAGAACCTCGTGTGTCTGTAGCAATAGTTTAATCGACTTAAATAGTATTTAGTAGAAAGTCTGAATAAAATAATGAACAAATAACTTTGGTTTAGATTACAGTTTGTCAAAGCAAATGTTTTGGCATGAATCATGCAGATACTTTTATAGTTATACGATGTATGTGAAAATTTGTACAAATTTACTGTGGTGCATGTCTTTTACATACTACAGCCCTGGTGGATAGTATATGGGGCTTCTTCCGCTAGACTGACAACTTTATATTATATAACAGAAAATGATAATAAATTACATATTTTAATATAAACATTATACGTACAATAAAATGTGAAATATACGTGCATGGATTTACTGCTGACAGTTAGTACGTATTATCATGGCCATAACAAACAAATGCTCGTGTAAATAGATTTTATCGTGAAAGTTCCAAGATTGCATGCATGGATCAAAAAATTCAGAAGCCTCTGAATTTTCACGCGACAATTAGACAGTGCGATATATGCGCATGCGCAGTAGAACGATAGTGGGGGACCTACCAGCAAAAAAACAAACTACACTGCGCTCATTTTGAGGTTTAATGGTTTTCTCGACCTGTCAAATATCAGCATACAATGACAACATCGCGTCTCGCTTATACTTTGAAAATGAGAATGGAGAGACAGTCAGCACTTTTACGTGTAAACAGTTATTATCGCGATAGTTTAAAATACACAGTATTGGTGCAAGTAAATCCATGCACGTGTACATGCGCTTTAACGTTTGCCCACTATTGGTAGCCAATCGCATCCGTATGATATACGCTTTCATCAAAATTCAATTAAAAATAATATATTTAAAAAAAAAGGTTTTGTGTGGTTAACTCCATTGAAATGGTTTTGAAACATTTTTTTTTATATATAAAATACGTATTCGGTACTTATATCAAAATTAATAATTTAGTAGGTATATCAATTCATGTCAAATAGTTTTGTCAGAAACAACGATAAATTAAATGTTTTGCTGTAAATAATATGCAAATGACCTTTGGGCAAATGATCCAAAGTTCCCCTACTGGCAATATAATAACACGTATATCGTAAAGGGAAAGTTTTGATGCAATAACAGCCCGGGAAAACAATCCAAAACAATTTTATTAGTTGAGACAGTCTTTCGAAAATGCAAATCTGTTCAATTCAAAGGTGTGCCATAAAAACTGGGAGAAGTTGTGATTCAGAGAGACGCTCTATTATTCGTTAACTGCCGGAGCAAAAACAGTAAAACTATCATAAAAATTTCAACGATTTACTTCCTCTCTTTATTTATTTCTTACGGTCTATTAGAGACGGTAAACAATTTTATCTTTTTTTTCTCAGAGACAATCTTATATCGTAGACTACAAATACTTAACTAATAAAAATAGTATACTCTGAATCTATAATTTTTTTGTCAGCCGTTTAAAAACAAATTATAAATGTAATTGTACGAATGGAAGACGTAAAAATTGCAGTTTTTTTTAAGTGTATCATCTTTAGTTACCACTTTAATAAAACTCCCTAACTAAATAAATATTTTTGTAAGACATTTCACTAATGCAGATTTTTAAGATCCTGGACACAATTCTCTGCTAAGTGCAGAATAATATGTTACTATGTATTTTAAAGTTTCTAATTGTACTCGTTTTTAAGAAAAAAAAATGTTTTAAAACCTTTTATAAAACATTTTTTTTATCATTTAAAAGATTGAATAAAATTAGTCAAAATAATAAAGGTATATTGAATAAATAAAAAAACATATAACATGCATACTTTGCACGTGTACACTACGTAATATATATATATATATATGCTTCCAAATTGTAGGCTTCATAATATTATATTGTGTCTGTATACAATATGCGAAAAAAATATTAATACGTACTAACTGTTATCACTAATAATTTAACTTGAATCATAAGACACATATACAATTGATTTTATATACTGTCTCATATTATCTGTAGCAAGCATACCACTCAGCAATAAACGAGTGAAACCCTTTAATTTGTATGTTTTGTTATCAAAACAAAACAAAAGAGCGATAATGATCGTCACTATTCCTCAATAATAACTAGAATCATCAATAGAATCTGTTATGGTTTATTAATTGCGACAATATCTCTTGTAATATATGTAGTGCATTTGTATAACTTGGAAAGGCAATGCATGAATCCTCACTCACTCACCAAGTTCGTCACGCAACGCACTACTATCGTCACGGGTCCTTCACTGGACGTAGCCAACCGTCATTCCACTCGAAACAAGTCTCTCAGTTCATTAATATAATCAATCTCTTGATCACATCGATCTTACCAATACATCATTACCCGCGATTATAATCTCATATTACAACGTTTTTTTTAGCTCGTATTCTTATTTGTCCGGTGGGTTTTGGTCCGGTACAAATCTTGCAATCAATTTTTAACTAACTTGAAAAGATATTTCGACATCATTATTGGTTGCTAGGGCTCTGGGGTCTAGCAACTAAATTATTAATATATACGTACGTTACTATGGAAATCAATATGACATGTCAAGAAGTACATTTTTTTTGATTGTTTAAGCTAGTCAAGTCAAGTTTATATGGTTCAACAGAATTTAAAAACGTTGTATATAAAAAATTCTTTTTATCTTGTAATTATTTATTAAAGTGTTATTGTGTTTATTGTATTATTGTGTCGATCAATAAACTCTCCTCCAAACATCCACGTAACACCGACCTTCTATCTCCTCCACCACACCTACCTCCAAATATCTATAAAATCATTATTTTATTATAACGACAAACTGTTAACAAAACGTCATTCTATGTCATATTATGTAAGTAGGAATATGTTTTACAAAGTTAATTAACAAGTTGCTGAGAATAAAACACATCGGTTGTGGAATTATTAAATTGTATCACAATTAATATAATTGTAATATTCAAGAACGAAGGTTTGTATATTTTTGATAAATAATAATGATTTTAAAATTAATAAGCTTTCAGCGAAACGGGTAGAAATTACACATAAATAGATGAAATTCTCAATAACCTGAAAAACCTCTAAATGAGGTCGGTTATCCATTGAACTGTGAAATTGAACCTGCTCAAATCCACAAACTTTATTTTTTATGTAAAATTTTATCATATTTTAAAAGTCGATTTTTTAAATATTTGTTCGTCGCGGACCTAAAGTTTACGGCGACGAATAATGATTGCGTTTTAGCGGAAGTTTGAGAAGCGTGAAAGAGAAAAAGCGAAGAAAATGCATCTCTATTTGAAATGAGGGCTTGATTAATCATACTGCACCTTAGAATTTACGACGTGCATGTAATGGACGATGCATTATAAAAATCATTTGGGGATATGTTAGATATCACAGTGAAACAAATAAATGAGCTTACAAGACCACAATGTTATAAAAAAAAACAAATTATCAATATTATTAATGAACGAGTAAGTTATTAACTTAATTTCAGTAAGTACTTATATTCGTTGTTGTTGAATTAATATAACATAACAATATAAGCTGTTACAATAAACAAATTATTCTTTTTCATTTATTCCGATTATTTTCTGCCACGGCTTTAAACGTCTGATATCATTCTCCACAGAATTCTCGAACTCGTGTGATCTGATGCAACCCTTCACGTATTATTGGTATTAAGAAGAATTCCTATACACCATTTTACCATATATTATAGTATTGTTTTCATACTATAATTTTAGTCCTGCGTAAAATGAACGAAAGTAAAAACAAATTTTTACAATAACGACAAAAAAATCAAAAGAATTGATACGCTTGCTAAATGGCATGGATTAGTCCACTATTATTCACAATGAGTATCCTATGATCATTAACGTCGTCGTAGCTAATAATCACTCACGTTGCAGAGATGCTATAAGAGAGATCTATACGTTACAAGGGTAATATATTAAGATGCGGTGGATGTAGCGAGAGAATTTGCGTGCTTGGAAACTGAAGCGTGGGAAAATGAAGTAGTAGTTTCGAGAGAAGGAGACTGTTTAATTGAAATGTATGTATAATATCAAAATTAGAACAATGGTAAAAAATATCAAGGATGGTAAATCAAAATAGGGTTAGAGAGATAATGGGAATAAAATAGTTATTTATAAGGTTAGATTCGCGGTTTTAAAACTTTTTCATTTCACAGTGTCTGTCTTTAGTGTGTATATTCTTTCACGGTGCTCTAAAATGTAAATGTTCTGAGTAGAAAATTGAAAATTTTCCCTTGAGAATCAGATTGGAGAACGTTTTTTAGTTGTTTTGAGCTACTTATTGAATATTTATCCTTCATTCGATACCATTTTTATAAGTGATATAATATCCAAATTCGGCTCCAAAAAATGTGATAAAAGAAGAGTAGTTTAGAAAATATTATCGCCTGAAGATAACACACAAGCATATGGAGCATTTAATTTTAAGATTGGTATTTTTTTCAAAAACGCTGCAGCGCCTAAAGGCACCGTGGCGCATGGTTTGATTACGACTGAGATGGATTATGTAGAATGTCATTATTAACGTTTCAAAAGTAGGTCAACAAGAGTATTTTTATTTCAAAGAAACATTTATTCTTTTTGCAGGTAAAAATATATGACGAAACCAATAACGTTTCTTTTTCAAATTGCCCTCATGTAAAATTGAAAATAAAATTGTCACTGACGCGCGTTTGGCTTAGCATTGTCACTGTATGTATATAGTTAATTTGAATAAATAAAAATGATTTTAATACATTTTTTTAAGTATACGTATTTTAAAAACAGAAACCGCTTAAACAACGAATACACTAACTAGCGCTATGATGGCTAGAACGCACATAACTAGACAGTGGAGTGGGTGCTGTTGGTGTGAGATGAAGAAGTGGAGGGTCGTCGTGACTACCCTCCCGTGACTGATTGAAACAGCTTCATTGCAAACGCAACAGCCCTAAGTGCGCTGCCCCTCCCCATTTCGCCCGCCACTGCAATTTTAGATAACTCTAACGTCTACGAATTATAATGGCTTAAAATATAATATTAAACACGTAAAAATACGAGTATTACACTTTATGAATAATCGTTCTTTATCAAATTTAACGTTTTTCGGTAGGTACCTATTTCACAAAATTAAAATGGAATTTTAAAAAGTGTGCAGCTATTTACTGAAACGGAATATCATGTTAAATAAATTACGGTATTATATCTTTTTAAAATTATATTTTCTTGTTGAATTATCAAAATTTGTTTTTTTAGCATTATTTAGTTTTTTTAAGTTCACAATATGTTGGAATTTCTTTATAAAAAAAGGAATTTAATGTTCTCTTTTAAGTGCAGTATATTTAAAGACCTCCACTAAGCGCGCTTTGATGATAACCACTAGAATTATGATAGTTCTCAGGTCACGTGTTCATTGGTACCGCCCACCCTATATCTAGATCATACCAGTAATTATTTTCAGATGCTTTTTGAGACATATGCTTGTTCGTCTTCCTTCTTCCAAATAAATAGAAATCAGTCACAAATATGATTTTTTATTTAAGTTATATGTTAATAATAATTATTATTATTCTGTTCCTATTTTATGGAAAAACTCTTTACTTACCAACGTTTAAAATATATATAATTATATTTAATTGAGCTATGTAGCTTTGGTAATCAATACTAATTCGTCATTCACGGTTTGGAGTAAAAAAGATGATAAAAACTCACACGAATTAATATAAAACTGATACAATAACAATGAGCACAAAAGTAAATCTCATCTATTCTATGATGATAATGCACGAACACTTTGTTAATAGTTAATTATTATTAACTGTTTACCTTTCCTCCACGTTGTATTGGCTCTTTAATTTCTATGTAGTATTGCTGCTGAGGCCAACAACAGTAATACAATATTTTATGTATGATCTTGAAAATTACATTCCAGTGACCTTGCATAAAAATATGTGGTTCATGCATAACATTTTACCAGGGTACCCTATTAAAGGGCCCCCATTTTACAATATTTACTTAATCCGCCCTACGATGGTTCTCAGTCGATTGACGGCTTTCCATTTTCGGTACTGGACACGAGCACCAAGGCTGAGACGCTTTGCTGGCCTTACCCACTCTTCGAGATTCTCATAAGCTTTATCTTAGTATCATTATGTGATGATTTCTATGTTATCGATTTCTATTATCAATTATTTTTAAACACACATTAATTATATTATAAAAACTGTCTTCTGTAATTATAAAACTATTTATTTTGACGAATTTGTGGCGATCAACGAGTGCTGTGAGAACAACCATTGTCAGCAACATCCGTGATATACGAATCGATTATTTAATTATTTTTATATAATACATTTGTCACATGCCGTCAGCATTATCGGTTAGTGTTTACTCAATGAAAAACGCTGATGGAAAAAATAAGATTGTTTGGTAGGTATATGCATTTTTAGTGTACACATTTTAGACGAATCTAATTACCAATTGCAAATAAGAACTTTTACCTCAGTATTATTTTATTATTTACAGTATTATTTCGCATCGAAGGCATGTGATACTCAGTGTCCGTATTATTCAATCGTGATGAGTTCAATAAATATGCTTTGAATATCTCACTCCGCTTTTATTTTGACTGTGTAACAGTAATTTCAAATGAGTCACTTAGTATCGTCAAGCCTCGGGTTACATATCTAACTAGTTTTTTATATTTTATATTATTGACTTTGTTGTATATATTATGTAAATTTCATTAAATTTGTCAATTCGGAAATAAACACACAACCGCTCTCAACATCCAGTCTTTAGTTCTTCACTCATCTCTTCATCATACCATGATTCACATTCTGCCAAAAAAAAATTTTTTTTCATTGATTTTAGTTATCGCTCTTTTTGGCTAACCCAAGTATTTTAAATTACAGTAGTTTTGTGTAGATATATTGTATACAGGGGATACTTAGACATCTCGCCATTTGATTTATATTTGATCGTATATGACCGTGAAGTGGAAAAATATATTATAACTGTAAGCTGGAATATAATCCCTCTTTGGTTTCGGCACGTTAGTTTTAAGTAAAACGTTTCTCCCCCCTTACGATGGCAAGATAAATAATCCATTTAAATCTACTCACTGTTTTATTTAATCACATTATAAAACACGGTTGAATACACGCCCGAGTTTTATTTTCCACTTTAACCATTTTACTCAAAATTATGCAAACAAAATACTGAACTATTTCAATATACATTACGAATTTAATTAAAATATTATAAAATAGTTTCAAACGAGTAATCTGAAAATATTAGACGCATTAAAATATTCGAATAATTAAATTATTAGAGTATTATCTTTTTAATAAAAATCTAAAAATTTTAATGTACTAATAAAGAACTGACGAATTTCGATTATGTTGCTTCAATTTTATAATTATTCAGACGTGTCCAAAGGGTTCAATTGGTTATAATAACTAACATGTTTTTTTATTCCATATTCTATCACAGTTAGGGATTGCAATACCGAATGAAAACATCAATACCGGTATTTCAGTACTGTTTCATATTATTAATACCGGTAACATTTCGCACAAAATGATTTTTTTTCCAGAAACCAAAGTCGAATGAAACTCTCTTGTATCTATTGCCAAATTTCGTCCAAAATCAAAGCCGCAAACTTTTAGCTCTTATTGTTTAAAAAAATATTCCATCTGTAACCTGAAGATTTGTTATTATTTCAGTTTTGTCGTTTTTTTCAATTTATCTGGACTTCTTAATACCGAAAATATCGGTATTTCAATTTTTTTAAACCGATATTTTCGCATCGATGAATAAATACATGTACCTCGGTTTTCAGAACACCGGTATTGCAATCTCTAATCCAGTACTTTAATGTCATGAGCTATATAATATCTATTATTTGATTTAAAATAATAATTTGTTTTTTACACGAATCAGATTTCTGCATATATACCTACACGTAGTTATCAATATCGTGTACAGTAAAAATTAAAAAAAAATAGTGATGTACCTACTTACCTAATATTTTTATTAAAATATTATTAATTTCATATTCGATCATAATATAATATATTCAAAGGACAATAATATCTTATGTTTTTAAGATACTCAGTGAATAGGAATATTCTCTAAATTGACCGTTATTTGATACCTATTAGTATAGTGACCAGTTGTCTTATACCTATTTATATTTCACAAAAACTTGATTTTATTGAAAACAATAAAGTTCTAACAATATAATGGCTGCGTAGACGATACTCAATTAATGTATTACATCAGCATAGTACAACATGAATATTATATTTTTCCTAGAAGCAGTATACAAATGATAACGCTTTTACATCGTTTGATAAATAATGATGGAGTACCTACTGTTAAACCAGGAGACTGGTGATTTAAAGCCCCTACTTCAGTTTATAGGAATAAAGAAAAAATGTGGAAGCGATCTTAAGTACTTTGGTCCGACAGTGAAAACTGATTATGATCTGGTCCATTGCACACGAAAGTCATGTTCATAAATACTCACGGGGGAGTCTGGTGATCTACCCTCATCGCGAAGGCATGAAGACAGTTCGTCACTTTTTATCAACGTATTAATATTTTGAACATTTCGTTAAACTAAATTTTAGTAATTAATACAAATCCTTTACATACATTACAATATTATAATATACATGATTAGTTATAGATTATGAAAAATATTGTAGTTTTTTAGTTATTTATTAAAAGAAGATCGTAAAACAGTACATACATGGTTAGTTTTCACCTCTTTAAATGTGGGTATGTTAGGTTTAGGTACTTATATAAAGTTTTACAGGAATATACATACTAAATAAGTACTTTATGTAATTTCTTATCGTAAATTTACTTACCTCTGCAAATAAAAATTCACAGCTATTTTTCATAATTGGTTGGCGTGGATAAAAAACTTTGAAGAATGATTAAAATTAATTATTTAAATCCGATGTAAGTTACTTAATTTATAATCAAATTTCTGACGACGAACTCCAGACAATGTTTTGAAAAATCGGCTATTGAATCCAATGGGAATATGTGCATAGGAAAAGCTTTGACTGGAAAAGCCTGAATTTAACTTTCATGACCGTGACAATCAAATAAATAAAGCTTTATATGAGACCATGAAATAATATATAAGTATGTAAGTACATGAAAATTCCTGCCTAGTTACTTGTGTTTAAAAACTGTATAAACAGTACAATTTAGATATTATGATGCTCTATAACATACACATGAATGTAGGCTCAAGAATTTATTTATGAAAAATAGTTGTTGTATGTTGTTTGGTCAATCTTTACTCTGGTTGGTTGCATCAAACTATAATACTACTCATACATTATTGATAGTATAAGCATATACAAATTAAGTATTATAAATTATTATACTTAAAAATATATAAATTTAATTATACTATCGACTGAGTGTATTAATGTAATGGGAATTTAAATTCTAATTGATTTATGTTTTGTACTTTTTCGTTTAATTTTTTTACGACCCAGATTTCACCGTTCAGTATAGTTAGATAACTGACATTATACGCCTGTCATTAGTGAATATGCATAGTGCCAAAAGACTTAGCCTGGCTTGCAAAAGAACAATGAGAAATAAATCAATTAAAATTTATTTATTTATTTATAAACGATGAGCGCCTTCATAATAGAATGAAAGTATATGTATTATATATCATAAACATTATAAAAATAAGTTGTTGTAGCAGCCCACGATGACCGAGCGGCTCAAGCGCCAGCTTATAATGTCGTGGGTTCCAGGTTTGAATCCTGGGTCTGGAAAATACACATATTGTTTTTAAAATTGTGTTTGAAGTCAGAGTATGGACCTGATAAGTTGAGCAAGTGGCAAACATCCATTTCTTGTAAAAACGAAAATCTGTTAATCAAAACCTCCACCCTGTGGAGGCCTATATAATATGATCCTGTTAGGATCGAACATGAAAATAAGAAGAATTATTATGTTATATTAATTACACAGTTTGAATGGAGGTATTCAACATATTGATTGATTAATTATTTAAAGAAAAATGAATTGGATAATACAAAAGTTTGACTTGTCGTTAAGAAATTGTATTATACATCTATATTTTCTGTATTGTCTCATTTATAATAGATTAATTAAAAATGTATTATGTAATATAACACTATACTGCCGGTTCATATTAATTAGTAATTACATAGTGAAATAAAATTAAAAATAATGACCCCTTCAGAGAGTACACTCTACACGCCACATCCGATGGTTCTACGGTGGCACAGTATTCATTTATTGCATTTAGTATAGTCGCCGGCTTTATCCTGCCAACAAAGCGGTTTCTATATATTATTTGCATAATCAGCAGCAATATTGCGTTCATTTGATGGCCACAGTTTGTATTGGGAAACTGCTCTTCGTAAAATGACGCTTTCTATGCAAATTTTCTATGAAATTAGATAATGATTTCCTGTTCAATGCATACATAATAATATGTACGTCTCATTATATTAACATACGAATATTCTAATTCAAAGGTCGAGAATCTTATTGCCATGAAGAGCGTAATTCAAATTTCAAAACACATTTAAACCAAAAAACATAATGCACGTTTTGTTCCAGTGAAAAACCAAGTACAATGAATAGTAACAGCATGAATCTTTTTCAGCTTGCAGATATCTATTGCCCTTCTTTCAATTTTTTCTATCACACTCAATTCTGTATCTTCCGTATCCAACTCAGTCCAACGCGGTGGCTTATCTGATGTCATCCATGTACCTGGTAGAAGTTTTTTTTAATATGTATTCTAATGTTTCATTCTACAATGAAGACTAATTAATGTATTATAAAAACTTTATAGAATTAGAGCCTACTTAACTTAATCACACCCTCGTACCTTATCGTACCTTAAAAACCGTTACACGGTGGTGTCGCAATAATATATGTTTATCAAAATCTGTTTTTCAAAAAATGTTGGATCAATCGTGTTCGCTATTCTCTGTCTACCTTCAGTTTGGGTTGAGAGGGTTGGGGCTGCTGCCCTCGCTGCATTGTCAAAGTAAAACTTTTGACGAAATTGTCTACAAAACAACTTTACTGGTTTATATAATTTTTGCTTATACATAACGTATCAACAAGAGATTTTCTCGATATATTTAATCGAAAAATTATCGTAGTTACTTCAGTTAAGTATCATAGACCACGGTTAAACTACGCTGTTTGAGTCCAGTGACACTGGTCGTCGGAAGATTCCACTAATTTTGTACCTGTCTCATGCGACACATCCGCTCGAACGCAAAAGTACGTAATATAATTATTTTTGTCAATGAGAATAAAATTATGACTCTCATTGAGTAGGACTAGGACGATTCGGCGCCAAGACAACTGGGCGCTATGGAATCGAATGAAATTCGAAAATAAATAGATGATTGTGAAATATGGTTACTTTTAAAATATATATTTAAATTGTAATATTAATGTTTAATACTTGGTAAGAATTTAAATATGCACTCATAAATAATGATTTAAATGTGTATATGTTTAAGTTCCAACAAAAAGAGAGTTCTTTAATTGTTATATAAAGCCTCAGGCATGATAATTCTTAATCCGCAATAAAATTAATTAAAACTACCGAGTAGTAGATAGAAACTAATTAAATTCCTCGTCTACTTTCTGTATAAAATCGTAACGAACGTCTATTTAGTTCATTTGACTTGACACACTACAGTACGGCGCCCAATCGTCTTTGGCGGCCAGTTGTCCCATACCCTGTCATTGTTGTTTGTCTCGGTTACTGCAATCGAACATCTAGTTTTACGTATCACGCATAATAAACCCTATAAACACTATTTAACAAATAGATTTTTGTCACTTGGACGTTTGTGTCATCTTATTTTTGAAAAAAAAAACTTATTTGAAGTAAGATGTTTACTTTTTCTTCGAACAAAAGTAGAATATTATGAATCAAAGTAAATCGCATTATCCGAAGGAGTAGACAAAAAATATTTAATTCAACGAATCGCAAAGCAGTGTTGCAAACACAAAAAGTGATTAACTATTTATAAGTAGGCTTACGCATTCGGGTTGCACAACTTTATTTTAAGATTTCCAGATAAGAGGCCTCAAGACGCTCATGTCGTGTTAAGTGGCACTCACTGCATGCGATTTATTTCCCACGTGGAAATTCAAAGCCTAACAAAGCCTTATCTGAAGGTTTTTTGCGGAGATATATGCGGTGCAACGGCGAATAGTTTCTGAAATAAGTACCGTGCGCAAATTTTGCATGTAAAACAATTCATTGTAGACTGTAGTAAGTCACTAATACTTATTACCACATAAAGTTGTTTTTAAAGAATGATTATAGTATAAACAAATTACATTTTGAACATATACTTTGAAAACACTGTGAAATACTTACTTATATAACCATTAGAAAACATCTTTTTGAAAAAATACGACACCCAGTAAGATTCAAACCTAGTAATAGTAGTTTTTTAATTTTTTTTTAATTATTAGAGGATTTTAGAATGTATTCTTAAATCTAGTGAATTATTCATTGAATAAAAAAAAATAGCTAATGCAAGTAAGTACGTTATAACAAAAATTTGGAGTGATCCGGTTAGTATGTTATTAATGTAATTTTTAATTTGATTTAAAATACAAAAGTCGATTGCTAAGCTAATAAGTAAAGCAATTTAGAAAACGCATCATAGTAAGTATTGTAAAAACATTAGTTAACTTTGTCGTAATTAGATAAAACACGCATAGCTTAGTGTTAGATCACATGGAATTGAATCCCGGGGATTTTTTCAAGTGGTATACTTATATTTCACTGAAAAATTTTCAAATTATGTATGTTCAATCAAATAATATTATATTCTTATATATTTTGAATTATTCGTTGAATAAAAATAAGAGATTATAAAATTACATTTTATTTTCCAATTATACTATTAAAAAATATATTTAAGAAGATAAATGCTTAGAACCGCACAGTGGTATCGTTGGTAGTACAGTCGTCTTTCAAGTCATGTGTACAAGTTAGATCACGAATTTGGATAATAATTATTCTAATGTGTGTTTTATCCAGAAGAAGAATCCAACGTAGGTATTTAGAAAATGGTCAGTAACCATTATTCGTAAAAAGTATGTTAGTATAATCTCCACTCGTTGGAGACCAACTTGCTTCTGGAACGTACACGATTGTTATTCGCGTTTCATTTAAATGCTTAAAATAATCAAACAAACAAAACCATATTAGGTACCTATATATTTTTTTTTCAGTATGGGGTTTCCCAAAAAATGAATTCTCACTTTATTGTATGCAGAGAATTACTGCCAGCAATATCGTGTAAATTAAACTATGTATCGCTGTAATAATTTTACTGTTTACACACAAAAATGCTGATTCTCACGCTACTCTCATTTTTCAATGAGACGCGTTTGTTGTTGTTGCGTATATTATGTTTTCTGTGCTGCGCGATATATTTCGTATTTTTTCCGGTAGGTACGTTCGCGATGATTATTGTACTGCGCATGCGCACATGTCGCGCATGTTGCAACTAACTCATATTCAGTAAAATTCAATTAAATTGTTTATGTAGATAATATACATTTTATTAGGACATCCGGAGTTACGCATTTACTTCATAATTCTGCATTTAGGTACGCGGTAGTTTTTTAGGTAACAGAATTTGTACTTAATTGAAATAAATTAAAAAAATAGTTTTGCAGTAATTAAAATAACATTAAAATTGTATTTTTTTAGTACACAAGAGCATTTTAAATAAGAAATTCTATATAAATAAAATTTAAGATACTAGTTATAGAAGTCAAGAATTTACAATGACTATTTCTGAAAAAGTTGCACAAAACTGGATGTCTGGGTCATAAAATGGGTTCCATCAAGATTTACGTGAAACCAAACTTTGTACCATATCAGTCGTAGCGGTTCTAAATATGCACAAAACTCCTTTATTCGGCGCTCTTGTTTAAATTATAATATGTATTTCTCCACCGTTGACCCTTTTAATAAATAATTCACCTGTTTCATTTAAACATGCTTTCTCAAAAATGTTGTATAAATAGATATATAATGTATTTACTTATACATATATATTAATTCTTTTATTTTTCTTTTTTATCTTTTGTATATTATTTAATTATTCATTATTCTTCCTCATTTTTCTCATGTAATCTTCTTATGTAATTTCTTTATATTTATGTTATTTTACTGTCTATCTTGTTAGGCTTAACTATATTACAATGTATATATGGAAACTTTGCTGGTTGCATTAACATTTTATTATTATATTATAAATTTCTGTAATCAATATGTAACTGTTTGTTTTCCTTAATAAATAAAAAAAAAAAAAATAAGCGAAGAATAAATAGATGTATTATAGAAATACATCATATACTTAATAACATATAAAAATAAAGCGAGTAGAAAAATAGATGCTTAAATTAGGAAATTCGACACGTTATCCTTGAGTTTGGAAACTTAGTGCAATCGAAAGTATAAAAATAAAACAGTATTTACACGAAGAATACATAAGGTGTATATTATATCGTATTGTTTATTTCACGTACAAAAACACTTCTGGCGGACTGACTTTCGGATTTTCCCCTTATGCCATTCGCAAACAAACTGAATGCCCCAAATTGTTTTCGCATTTTTGAAAGTCTATTAAAAATTATTTATTCGTCTCGGGCGCCGCCCCCCTTGCCCCACCGCACTTTGTTTGGCCGGACCAAAATTTATGGCCCGAAAATCTAATTAAAATATTGTTTATGTGACTATGCTGTTGCACTCGGAAAAGAGGTAAGGGAAGAGAGGGTTAAACCCATGAATGTAGTTGAAAGAGCTAAGAGACTTGAGAAAAGAGATGGACATAATTTCATTATTATCATGTGACAATTTTTAAAAAAATTGCATGTTTGAAAAATATGGCCAATTGCAAGTAGGTGAGTAGGGTCGGTCAATGAGAAATGGGACCAGTCTCAGGAAATAAAAACTAGAATTGAGATCGCAAGGAGCGCCTTTCTCAAAATGAGACGTCTCCTTAGCAATCGAGATCTTAACCTAGATCTGAAACTGCGTATGGTACGTTGTTATGTTCTCTCATTTCTTTTCTATGGTATGGGAGTATGAACGCGAAACCAAGACATGTCACGGAGACTTGAAGCTTTCGAGATGTGGCTGTATAGACGCATCCTCAAAATTCCTTGGACTGACCGGGTGACAAATGTTGAAGTTCTCAGTCGAATGGGAAAGGACCGAGAAGTTCTACGTTGTATCAAAACTAGGAAATTACAGTACCTCGGCCACATTATGAGAGCATTCCCCAACTTATCATTCAAGGAAAGATCAATGGGAAGCGTAGCAGAGGACGGCGCCACATTTCGTGGCTTAAGAACTTCCGTGATTGGTACGAGTGCAGCTCCACTGAACTGTTCCGGGTAGCAGACGACAAAGATAAGATCGCCTTGATGGTGGCCGACCTCCGCTAGGGGATGGCACAATAAGAAGAAGTAGGATCGGCGGGATTCAAGGGCACATCGTGGTAGGCTGACGAGGCGTTCGTCGGTTCCAAATAGGAATTCAACGCTGTATAATGAAATTATACATAATAATTTATGACACCTTTTCACACATTTATATTGTAATCTAAGCACTTTAATTTTCAAAAACACGATTCCTTCAATTTCATGACACCACTTAAAAAAAACAACATATTTTTTAAAATTCATGTTGTTTATGTGCGTATAATATAAATAATACACCTTTTACGAAAAAGCAAGGGCATGATTATATCTTATTTTCTGATTAGTAACATCTAATATACTGTTGACAGTAACTACAATAATTTAGAATAGTCATAACTGCTAATCATTCGTTATCATTATCGGCACTATAACGCAATGTGCGTCTTGGCCACTTCCAGAAAATGTCTACTATCAATGAGTCTTCTCAGGGATCATGCACACTCTAGTGCACGCCAACCAAGGTCATGGAAAGTTGCTCCTGGGACACTTTCGGCACAAATTTGAAGAGCGCCTATCGTTCGTCACGCCACAGTATACGCTTGCGTAACTGGTGTGGAGACGTGGCGGGTGGTGGAGGGAAAAGCAAGTCTTCTCAGTACCTCCATTTCAAAGATGTTCAGTTTTCTGTGACATTTTTTTTCTTTTCATTCAGACCCATAAGTTATATGACCGTGATGAGGAAGTTGTATACGTTTTTTATGTACCATTGTTTTTTTTTTGTAATTTTGAATGAATGATAGATAAACAGCTGGATAATGTGGTGTAAAATCGTAATTACTATTTGTATGTCTGGGTTTTATACATAATGGACTATGAAAGGTTGTACAAGTCATAGTATTATGAATATCTATTTAAAATTACTAGAAAATGACCAACACCGTATTTCCGTTTAATTTGAACTGTTTATTCAATTATTTCATTCGCAACTGTCATATTTTGTGATGCCTAAATGCAGACTCGTTAGTATTTTATGCGTGTTGTAATTAACTTAATACATATTGATTGAAGAGTTATACATAACTACCATTATACAGGGTGACTGGAAGTTGATTAGCATTTAAAAAAAATAATAATAAAGCGCTTTATCGTCATTCATACCTATATTGGTTTTTTTTCAGGGGGCTAAAATATATATTTATGGAATACATAATCACTTAAAAATATTATATTAATTCATGAGACCGGTCTTGATTTTTATAGTTAAAAATATTAAATTTGAAAGAACCATTTAAAGTAAAACTGCCTTATTTGAATAATATAATAATATATTAGTTCGATGGATTTAATTGTACGTAGAACTATTAAATATGTATAATACTTTTTTCATATTTTTTTTTATTAAAAACGCAAAAACGCCTTACCTGAATGAAAGCGTTCCAGCTCTTTTTCCATAGAGAGAACAATATTTGTGAATAGATCAGGATAATAACTAATGTATGACTGAATTACGGATAAGATGAAAGATGTCAGCCAGGCGGAAGCAACTAATTAATTAATTGCTTCAGGATTTTTCTACTAAATGATCTGCATGATGTAGGGTTCTACAATATAATTTAGTAGGTTGATATCGATAATTCTCGATGCTGACTAAAATTGTGATTTTCGTTTCTCGAGAAAATGTTATTATTAAATTTACAATAAATTCATAAGCATTTATGTCAATTATTGAACCAGAAAAAAATTGTGCGAACTAATTTTACAAATTAACTGTTCATACGCTTACGATAATGTAGGACGCGTTGTCACAAACATTAAAAAATATGGATAAAAAATCTCTCAAAGATTCTTCAAAGGTAAATAGATATATCCTATGTCCCGGACTACCATTAATACTATTTATACAGATTGAAAAATATGAAAAGTAACAGATTTTTCCCTACAGACCTGTAGAAAAAAGGTGTGTAAAATTAAATTGACACACTGAAAAAACTTTCAATATATAAAGCACTTACGATTGAAACTGAGAGGAAATGAATTGACAGTATATAAAACTATCATTTAAACACTAACTAATAAAAATTAGATGAAAAAATGAAATTAACAGCATGGAAGAATGGAGGGAAGACAAATTAAATTGAAGACAGAATAAAAATTGACAGTATAATCTTTTTGGAAAACATTTTAAAAATATCACATTTTTCCTGCAAAGTAAACCATTTGATTCTCTTGAATGCAAGAAAAATATACTTACTCAAAAAAATCGTGACAAACCATGACAACCAATATATATATCACAACTACGAAGAAGAAAAACCCTCATAGATGTTGCGATACTCTGTCATGTGGTACCAAACAAGATGTTATTAGTCGTATAATCATACATTTTTTGTCAATTTACCATACAACTACCTGTCACCCTGTAGTTATATCTGAACCACCATTCATTTCCAAACATTAAATAAAATGGAAAACGTGCACCTCGTTTTTATTACAGCTACCGCAACTCGTACGTTGTGATATAAATAATTTATATTAACAATTCAACAATACGTTTAATTAAATATTATCATAAATTTACGTGTCATTTTCATATGGTGCTAATTTCCGCACTAAAATAATATTTTTTAAATAGGTAATTTGTTAATTAAAAAAGCAATTAATTTTTTGGCTTCGTAAATAATAACAGTTCATAAGATAATTGATTAAATAACAATTGAATTGTAGTGAACGTAATTTAACCCTTTTGTTAAATCAATGAAAGCTTTTTAAATAAATTATGAAGACAATAAAAATCGTTCTAATAAGTTTATGTTAATCTCATTTTGTTATTAGCAGTAGTTGAATTATTGAGTTTAATGAAAACTTTATTTAAAGTAACTATTTTTGAACAGGTTATAAATATAATTTAATCAAATTTAATCTGAATGGCCAAAAGAACTTAAATCAAATTAAAATGCAACACGTTTATTTTCAATTAACTACAGCAACCAAAGACGTCTCAAAAAAATATATGAAAAACTGCCAATTAATTTGCCACATTTAAAAACATTCACGTACGTTTGATGTGTGTATTGTTTTTGCAGTTTATTAGGCCACCTATTTGTATTAGACGAAATGCAGTCAATAGGTATCGGCATATTGGTATTAGGGATTGAAATACCGAATGAATAATATCATTACCGGTATTTCGGTATTTATTATTGAATACCGGTATTAATACCGGTATTCTTCAAAACTTATTATAGTACATATCAATAAAATCTATCTACAAACTATTTTATAGCTACCTATCTACATTTATTATGTTGACCTTTAATAAATATGTATAGATCATAATATTTTAGAACTGAAAATAGGTAAATCTTTGTCAAATTCAACATTTCTTGGATGTACTGCCAACGTTGGATCAATAGTAATTATTGAATAATAATTGGAAATATTTACCACGTAAGTTTTCTTTTTTGAAATATGTTAATAATTCAGCGCGACAATTCTATAAGTATATTTGAGGGATTTCGTTTTAATATTATTTGACATTTGTTGGGTTCTGTCAATATATTCGCATTTTGGTAGCGTAAAACTTATACCTACATTAAAATTTTATTTACAATATAACATTAAATTCATTTTCGAAGCATACATGTGTATGCTTTTTTGGTACCAAAAATACCGGTATATTAGATGTTTGAAACCAGTATTTCGGTATCGATAAATAATTGAATACCGGTTTTGAAATACCGGTATTGCAATCCTTAATTGGTATAGAGCATTTTATATTATACCTAATTATTACTAAGGTATAGGTGAGTCAAAATGTGTTATGTATGATTTTTGCGTGTCCGTAAGCGTATCGGAAAAAATCTAACTTCAATAATTATGCAACCAAATTACGCTGAATAAATTATCCTATAATTAGCATATTTTGAAACACTAGTGTGATTTTTTTACATAATAATTAATTATAGTGATAGGAATAGTAGATATTCTTGTATTGTTGAAAAATATGTATTCTTTTATATTTACTCAATTATATTATATATTATATTATGACAATAATATATTATTGTACATAGTAGGAGAAGTATCTAAAACAAAATTCGTGTTATTTATAATATTGCATAGTATAGTGACAAACTTATAGTAAAACGGCGTGCGAATGCAATAATTGATTAGTAAGAGAATGAAAACTATGATAACGAATAATTTTATTTATAAAAAAGTTATAAAAAATATTCATGAATTAATACAATTGCATAATATGAAATTTAAGTACATTACGTACAATAAACACCTTTTTATTATAGCTGGGGTATATTTTAATACGAGCTTTAAAAAGAAGTTTTGCCATCGACCGCTAGATGCTACTGTTGCATTTATTTTTATTAAAAATTGCTCGGCAATAAATTTCTAAATATATTATTAACAATAATTACTCGAATAGATAATTATCTTAATTGGGTATATACTGAAATATATATTTATATAAATCTTATAAAATATTATCAAAAAACTTTATATTTAAATTAATAAAAGCTGATAAATTAAAATATCATTACAAATAATGCAGTTAAAGAAAGCTTCACAAGAAAGTATTTAAAAGTTTTAATAGTAGATGAGATTAAAAAAGCCAAAAAACACTGTCACCAAATTAATTATATCGTCTCTCTACTGGGGTTTCGTGACACTTGGGTCCTGGAAACCTTCTCCTTAGGGCACTGGCAGAGATCGGTGGGCGGTTGGCTGACAAAACACGTGAGTGCCCCTCAGCTGAGTACCTGTGACAGAAAAATATTACCATATACATCCAAAGAGGTAGTGCGGTCGCTGTTTTGGATACTCTTGAATAATTTTACATACTAAGGGATACCTAGCGAATTTGGATTGTCACACATGATTTGTATGTATAATAGGTATATTAATTTAACATTTTTATTATTGTGTAAGTATTAATTCGTTATAATATTTTGAATAAAATTGTAATAAAACAATTAACGATTAACACAATTTTAATATGCAGGTACCTACTTATTCTACTATACATATTTTGGTTTCTTCGGTTTGTATCAGATATTATGAAACAATCAAAAACTTTATATCTGGATACGTACATAATTAGCAAGCATTATTTTTTTAATTATCCTAAATTATTTACTATTTTTGGTGGTACATAAATTGATTTAAAATTTATCAACTTTAGCATGGGTAGTTTACATGTCATATGAGTTTGGTTGTATTTTCTTCGTCTTTTTACAAGTCAGTCAAAGTTTTCGCATATGGCTAAAACGTACCGAGTTTTTTGCAAAAGCTCTGTTTAACATCCGTTTCACTGGGGTTTGTTTGTTGTTGCATGTGTAGGCTTTGGTGGTTGGCGGAGCAGGCTCGCATCGTCATTCGGCCTCATCCCTCCGCATGTCTGGCTGGGCGGGAGAGGTGGTTAACTTCGGAGCGAGAGCTTTTCAAAGCCTTAGTCAGTCCCATACAGTACCCCTAGCGCTGCGGACGGTCAAAGCTTTCGCGATTCAAACAACCTGCGGAGCTATTGGCCCTCGGAAAAGCTCAGACCTTGCGTCGGCCTACCGGCTATCTTCTTATGCCATGTTTATCTATTAACATAAACACGATAGAGTGATTTATGCATATCAAACTAAGGTCTTTCTACAGATTACTTTGAAGAACCATTAATAAATGAAAATTATTTATTATAACCACTATTCAACAATCGACAATCATTATTAGTTATAAGTAAAATAAACATACATATACAGAATGTGTATCAAAAGATTACAGGGTTGACTGTAAAGTACTACACTGTTTCACAAGAACCTATAAATATTACTAAAATCATAAATACACGTTACACGTGGTGTCATAAATCTAAAGTTACATAAAGCGACGCATCTAGACGTTTATATAATATTATTCAAGATTTAATAGGATCCGAAAAGTATATGCTAACTTAAGTTATCAGTAATAAATGTTGTGTCGTGTGTGTTGTGTTCGTCCTGTTTTTTTATTAAAATAATCTATATATTTTAAATAACATTTAATATATGTATAATTAATTGGTATTACATAATATAAATCTATAAACATCGTTAATCTCTCTTGAACATTGTCTACAAGTTATGTTTGATGTCTTTGAAGATTCATCTACATATCTACTCATAGGTAAGTGATGTAAAGAGATTCTGTGTTTAGATTGTTTCTTATAATGTTATAATTAATTATTAATGAAATTTATAAAAATGCTTCATTATATTTTATCGCATTAAAACGACAGTAAGTATCTATATATGTTTTTTTGATATTTAGTGGGTATGAAAAAAGGTAAATATATAATATTTGGCTGCTTTAATTAAAAAAAAATAATGCCGTTTGTAAATTAATAAATAAATATTAATCGATCCTTTCAATTTAAAATTTAACTCGACGTTGAATCAGAAGCAGAACATTAATTGAATTCGATATCATATTATTCTGTTTTAATTTTAAACCAATATAATATAATATAAATAATATAATCACTAATTTTAAAATATTCAGTATTCACGTGATATTTCACCACATATAAAACTTATTTTACGGCACATGTTTCCTTTGCGTGGTAGGTAAGGTTTTACAATATAACTTTACAGTGCAATATAGATATTTGCTGCCCAAGAAGAGGTGTCCTAAAATTATATTTATTGGATTAAATAATAATTTAATTACAATTAATGGTAAACAAAAACAAATTACCTGTTGATAAAATGATATAAGTTTATTAAAAAAACAATATACATTATCATTACCATAAAAATAAAGGATACTACTTATCTCAATCTATGCAATACATACAACAGGCGACTAGAAGACGTGTTTATTTTGTTAACATATTTTAAAACAGATGTTAACAAAAATTCAGTGACCCAAGGAAAGCGTCCCACCTGATTTCTCTCAATGTCAATCGTTGAAAACGTTTTATTTTCCACGATCAGTTTAACTAGAGGAATTTGTATTGGAGTCTTCAATAGAGGAGAAAAAAGTCGCACCGCAATGGATTTAATAATGTGAATTCCCGTCTCTTCTACTATTCGTCGGGTTTTACCTTATTGGTATTATTTATAAGACGTTTTATAAAAAAAACTCCGGTGGGACGCGATCAGCTCGGCGCTCCTAAATAAATATTTGGCCGTGAAGTAGGAGTGTGTAACCAAAAGTTTTTCTCTGACTCCCGCAAAGCTTGTGAATAAATACATATATTCTGTTTGAATTATTTATATGGATGAGTTTTTCTGTTATAAAGGAAAGTGTGCTCGAACATTACATAATATATATTGAAAAGTTATAATGTTGTTTAAAGCCATATCAAAGTGTTTATATGATTAAAATTAAACTCAAAAGTTGATAAACTCCATTAATAAAATATATTATTATGTTGTATATTAAATTATGATTGTATGTTACGATTGTAGCATTACTTTATTGAAAATAAATAACTTCGAACAAACAGCCTCAAACACATATTTATTATAAATTAAAAACAAATAACGCAGGTAGTAGCTAAATTTTCGGAGAATACATTCAGATAGTTCGGGGAAACCTTAGCTATCTCAAGTAGACTCCTTGATTTGCCTGGTCTTTCATAACTAATCTCAAAGCGATCACTCTAAGCATCACTCTAAGCGCCTGCATGCTTCTTTTGTCGTGATCTATTCGAATTTAATTTTTATTTGATCCAAAAAACGTGAGGTGTTTTTGGTGCTTGATCACCCAACTGTGTCACGTGGTCAACCCATCGCAGGCGTTGGAATTCAATAAATCTATCGACGCCTGCCTTATTAAAGAGCCTCTAAAGGCCAGTTATTATATTTGACACTTTAGTTTCTAAAATTATTGAAGGTAATATCCACATCATAAAACAGTACTTAGCACAATACTGGTTTCTGGTTACTGGTTACGATATTTATTATCAATTGACTTTCATATGACTTGCTATACTGTAGGATTTAAGGACATATTACAACTTTTATAGAACCTATTAGCATGTATGATCCATTTTAAAATGTTGTTGCTAATAATTATTTTTTGATAGGGGATATATTATATTTGGCTGTTTGCATTATCACTTTTAATTTCATTCTATTTGCCGCTTGCTGCTGACCAACGAAAGTTTTAATAGTTACATGTTTTTTTAGCGGCTTATGGAACAACTATATTACAGACATTGTACCTGTATCAAGTAAATTAATAATCTCGGTGCAATTTATTTACGTTTCGAGGGCATCGTTGAATAGTATGTGAGTGCACCTCCTTGTCTGATGCCATTGATGGTGTTAAAACTATCTGATCACATTGAATTCCGACTTCGCACTCAGCCTATTACATTGTTAGTTTTGCGAAGCCATACCAAAGTATGTCAAATTCTCCCATATATCGTATAT
Source organism: Rhyacophila brunnea (assembly GCF_057557595.1). Lineage (NCBI taxonomy): Eukaryota > Metazoa > Arthropoda > Insecta > Trichoptera > Rhyacophilidae > Rhyacophila > Rhyacophila brunnea. Next base: position 25,044,029 of record NW_028233350.1, read on the forward strand.
CCATTTTCGTTAACAGTATCGCAGGTTACTTAAAAATCCACTAAAATGTCTACATGTATAGGTATAAGCATAACCCCCACAAAGGGGGAGCTGATAGGGCTCTAGCCTGAGGGCCCGGGCTCAGGAGGGGCCTGGCGAGGCGAATCGACCAGATAAGTGAGATAAACACACATCACAAATTTGCTTTAATAGTAAAAAAAAGTCACCTGCGGCGCTATTTTCTTTCGATATTATTATTTAAAGTTATGTGGTTGTACGACACAATTTTTGAATTGTGTATCAATACTCGACATCTCCATAATTTGTATGGATGTATTAAAATATTACAATAAAACACTAAATATACAGATTGTTTTTACCGCGTACATACTGCCTTTATTCTTAGCGATATGTAGGGGGGGTCGCCAAAGATCCTAGCCTGGGGGCCCGCTTCACGATGTGGGGCCCATGGGTATAGGTATACACATTTCAGATTCAACTGGGATAAAATTAATTCATGGAGTAATTTTATATATTTACATAAAATTATAAAGAAACTAATTTGTTGCAAGGTGTCAAACAACCCTACGACAGCAGAGCCCCAGATTCAAATCACGGATCTGGAAAAATTACATGTTGTTTTTGGACCTTATAAGTGGCTAACATCCGTTTATCGTAAAAAATCTGTTAATACAACCTTCACTCAGTGGAGGCGCATATGATCTTCTTGGGATAGGAAATGGTAAAAAATATATAAAATCAATTATTGTAAACCATGTTCACATGCTAGGTAAATATAGTTATGAGGTTTTCATTAGTTAAAGTTATACTGTTGGAGACATTCTTATTTTATAGAATTTCAGTTACGGCTTTCCTATAAATTTTCTATGACCTGATTATAACGTACTAGGGATTGCCAACCCTGTTAGAAATTTGAATCCCGGGAGTACGGATTAAATGAGTTACCTAAAACATAATATATTTTTAGTCAAAAGTCATATGTAAAATAATCCTGAAATTCTAGGCGTGTTAATTTTTCAATCTTGGGCGTAGAGATCATAAAATCGAGCTGGATTCCGAGATTGTAAAACGTATTTTTTGTCGACATTAAATTTAGTGACAATTTTCAGCTGATTACATATTCAACACAATAGTCCAGAGTTCATTAAACTTTTGCGGTGAAGATACATACGCAAAGTTAATAAACATTTTTATTAAGTAAAGCAATAAAAGCTAATATGCAAATTCTCAAGTACAGAGTACAAAAAAGAGAGAAGGAAAAATCTCCATCGCTGGTAATTGAAGAGTGTTTAAAAAAGTTTGCTACGCTGCCAGGATGGAAGTCGCTCTAGCAGTGTAATTTGCATTTCTATTATAAAAAAAAAGAAAAATAAAAACCGCCCGCATTCGTGGGCGGGAGGTGAGGGCGGAGAAAAGTAAGGGTGGATACCTGAATCTGTAGGCGGCCTGGCTTTTGATTTTAATTCCGCATTAAATGTTCGATCGTGATAAAAACCAATACATCATTGTTTAATTTAAAAATACTGTTAATACCACGAAAGCTTTTACGCATTATTACTTTTTTACAAAAGTTTACTGTTGTAGTCTTAGACTATAGATACATCGTTGTAGTAGTGTTTTACTTGTAATATGCTTAACAATAGAAAAGCTATTATTATAACAGATGTTGAATACGACTATTTTTATACCAACATTGTAAGATAGGAATAATAAAATGGTATGTATATATAAAACAGACAACCTGATGAGGCGAAATGTTCTGCCAGTGAGCCATGTGCGACAATGATACATAACACCTTTATCATAATGATGTCAAGTAAATGAGAAAGCTATAGATAAAGAAAGGGCGACGATAAAATATCGTCAATTGACTAAAGCTAAACGTTTGTCTAGTTAAATTAATGTACTTGAATATTTAAACTCTACACAATATATAATCGTCTTATGTAAAATATAAGCTGTTCTTCACCTAAGTTCATATTTATTGAATTCGCCACCAGCTGCTGTCAGCCAATATGTTGTATACTATTTTATTTCTCCTTCATTCACCTGTTCATAATGATAAGAATCGTGACTTTAAAATGTCCTGGTAACATCTCTAAATAAATCCTTGATTTGGCTATCCACGAAAGAGTTAATATGCTTTCTTTGATCAGACGATCTTCTTAATCGACCTCAGTAATAATTTTTGTTTATTGTAAATAAAATTGTATTTTTTTAATATCATGAATTTAATTAAGTACAATTTTTTTCTTTGTATTATTTTATTTAATTTTATTCTTTTATTAATTTTATTTGAGTTTCTCAGAATAATAATTAAGAATATTATTGTTTGGAGGTAATTTTTTTTTCTAATTATGTAGCGCTATACATTTTAACAAGAAAACTTTCTTAGAATCACTATTCATTTTTATTATTAATCTGATAGCAACGAATCTGTATAAAGGAGAAAATATATTAATAACATACCTACGGGTATAAATTTTTTTCAGTATGTTAATAGGAATAAGTTACAGTTTCTGTTGGTTTATACCTTTATTTGTGCATTCCACAATATAATTAATTTCAGTTACATGTTATTCTTTCATAAGGCCACTATGATTAAATAATACTGAACACTTTTTGTACGTATTTCATTATAAAAATTAAGCGAGTTGAAAGCTTTCAAGTCTGAACTTAGAAATAATGTAATACAATTTTAAACATGTACCTATTTATGTTTACCACCACAGAAAAGATTAATAAATATAATTTCAATAGGCTATATCCCAAAACGATCGACGCCTCATATTAATATATTTTATATTAGGTAGTTTATGCCAAGGCTTGTAATTTTTGGATATCATTACTTGTGAGTAGAGCTTTCTCTGCTGACAAACCTGAGCTTAGTTGCTTCTTCTTCGAGGAGAGTAGGTTGCCGAAACCAATAAAGATCTTTGCCACATTGTATGATCCATTCAGTATGCGGGTGTTCTTCAATTTCTCTTTTTACCATTTACGCTTCCAATTATAACCAACGTCTCTAAGTTATGATGGCTCCCTTAAATTTAGAGAGAAAATGAGTCTATTTCATACTTATTGTTGTAATTGATGTGTAATTTAGCTTTAGCTGTATAATATATATATATGTATAATTAGCTCACATTAGAGTAATAGTAAATTTACTACCTCCAAAGTTTTGAATTCAAAGGATGACCAAAAGGTCATTTTAGGCATCTGGCACATTAAAATTCGGATGTTTTTTCAAACAGTGTTTAGATTTATAGTAAGGAGCTGTTTACCAGCTATCATCATAATTTATTCAGGAATGTTTGTCTATTATCAACCTACCCAATTAAAGAGGATCTGAAATCTTTGTCTGAAGACGCTGTCATAAAAATGGATTATCAATTTATTAATAGTACATGTACCTAAATGGTTTTTGAGATTACGGGATTATAATTTTTTTTAAATTATTTAGTAAGTATTTGTTTAGGTGGATATTGCTAAATAAATCGTAATAAAAACTTGTCACTAACTTTATATATATGTAAGTATTTTTTTTTTTGTTTTCTACAATCCCGGCCCAGTATCAGGCTCGGGTTTAAAAACGTGAATTCCTAAATTTTGGGAATATTATTTCTATCGGGAATTGCAATTTTTTACAAAAAGTGAGTAAATATTGTTTGTTTGGAGCATAATTTTTAATAATACAGTATCCACATGTGAAAGGAAAAACCGGGAAAATAGATTTTTCCGAGACAAACAAAAGCAGTCAGTGGCGTGGAACTGACAGTTCGCACGCCCAACCCCGGCGCGCCATTAATCTTGTATGTCAAAAAATAATATGTTTAAATAGCGAATTACCGTTTCGGCATTTGATTCATTCCGCCACGCCCTCCCACTATCACTTTTCATCAGAGGTTATTAAATTCTCCAAGCTATAAAGACGCAAGCCAAATTGCTTACATGCGGAATAATTTACCTTATTCACAGGAAAAAGAACTTCTCTGCAAACCGTACGCGAGATCAAGGGTTTTATTGCCGACGCCATAAAACACTAGCTTTTTTCTTATTCTTCTTCTTCTCTTAGCGTGTGGAAGGTGGATTTGCAAGTAATATCACTTGAAAAATGCTCGCGTAAGACGTCATGAAATTATGACAACACTGCGAAAAAATATTTATCATTTTATGCTGAATTTTCATCTTGTCTTTACACACCAAATGCTTTAAACGGTTTACTAGTTTATATTCAATTACACTAAGAGTATGGTAACGTACCTACTTGAACTGAATTTTGACCTAGCTATAAACTATCACAGCGGTTTTCAAAATTAATTTGAATTACGGAAACCTCGGAACCCTCTAAATATTTCTGTGTAATTAAGTTTGGATTCATATTTTGGAAAAGATAGTTAAAATTGCAACATATGAGACAGTTGATATAATGGCACCGTCATCACCATCAGCCGGTGTCAATGCAGTGCTGAATGAAGGCCTCCCTTTCCACTTTTCTCGGTCCTTAGTTATTCGCTGCCATGTACATCCACCGAATAGTATAGAATCATCTATCCAGAACGTTTTTGGGCGTATTGTACAGTACCACCGTATAAATACTAATTAAATTACTATTTCACAGTAAATATATATATTTTTTAATCTGGTTGTTCAGTCGATAGATATTACAGCTTTGTCATCATCACCAAAACTAAATTAATTTTATTATTTATCTTGTATTTAGAATATGATATACTGGCAAGAATAAGTAGCTTGCTTGTAATTATAATAATAGGTACCTACTTGATTAAAGGCAGACATGAAAATACTAATCGAAATGATTCTGAGAATACGACCTAAAAATAGTATGAATAAATTAGTTGTTTTATCTATTTTTCATACTGGATAATACTGGCCACATTACATAATACGTACCTACATACTACAATGTATTACGGAAGATATACCAGACTGAGAAAGACAACTCCAAGATGCCATGACTCATCACGTGATGTTGTTAGATGTATGTAATATGACGTATGTCACATTTGTATTAAAATGCAAAATAGGCTTAAAAAATAACGTATCAAATACCATAGCCATAACAATTATTAATAATTACTTTGCTAATCGATAAAATAAATTGAAGTTTAATCAGGTAAAGACCTATATTTATCTATCAGAAAAAGTTTTTATGTAAGTATATCTGATGAAATTGTTCGCACATTAATTAATCTAGACTAGATTTTTTTGTTGCCTTAATAATGTCTTCAAAGCTGATCTCCTATTATGCATACAATGCAAATTTTTAAACCAGACTTAAAGATAATTTTTTGCAGTATACCTTGAAATTCGATAATTTTCAACGTTTATCTACAGATATAAGTAAAAAATTGTAAATTACGAGTATTACGATGATAGCTTTTAATTAGAGCACCTGAGCGTCTACAGAGTCAAGTTTATATTAGTATATTATTACGAAAAACAGTTGTTAGCAATTCGTCCAACACATTGGGTCCTTACACAAGATTTGATACACATTAAAAAAAATAATATACATTTTTTATCAGTCTTGGGTTTGTATTTATACAATGACTGTTGATTTAAAAATTACTTTTTTAAACTGAATAGCACTACAAAAGGTTTTATAATACACATATTACTTAATTCCTATAAAATAGACGTGTAATATAATTTAAATGAGAGTAGACGAAATAATTGCTAGAATATAGTATCGGGTGGTACCTAACACGTAGATATCGTCTGAAAAGTTGACTTGGATACCACTAGATAGACGGGGTAGTTAATTAGGTAGGTACTGCGGAAGTAGATATGCGCCAGTTTAACGTGCATAACCGAGAGCAATGGAGTTGGCATAAATAGGCCTTATTGCAGGAGTAAATTGGTTTAAGCTGATGATGACGATAATGACGTTATGAAGTGTCCAAATTTGAAACAGCTATGATGAAATGGGGATATTAGGTTCAAAATCGATTACTTCCAAATTCCGTCATTTTGAGATAATCGCAAAAAGCCGTTAAGCACATTTAAGACTGCGAATAGAAGATTTAGAATTTTAGAATATAAATAGATACACATAGATAAATAAATAAATAATTATAAAAAGCAAATAGAGAAATAAAATGATTTAAAAGCTCATAAAATAATATAAAACTATTTTTAAAATTGGTCAAGAAAAATAAATATTGTTTATAAATAAAAATAAAAAATGTATATACAATGAAAAAATATTTAGCGTATGAGAATCAAGAGAAATATTTAAATAATAATGGAAGTAACCTACATTGAAACCATTAGCTTCGAATATACCTTCCATTCATTAAAAGTATTTACAGTAACTAAGAACTGCATAAATGGAATAAGTACCTGAAAGGTATCTAAAAGTCAATAGATTAACTAATTCACTGAAAATGAAAGCCAATTGGCAATCAGCAAATTCTCTTATTTTAGAAACCAGTAGTGAACTAAATAATATCCATTAAGAGTAGAAAATATAACAAGAGTGCGTGTTATTATATACAAAAAATTATATTAATACTTATGGATGTAGGTTCTATCAACTATCTTATACAAGGCAGTGCTTGCTACCATTTCCCTGTGAACCTGCAATATTACATTACAAATTTTCATCCGTTCTACGGATAGGTGAAAACTCGGAGCTTGCTAGGTGCGACGTGTAATTTGATAAAAGCTCGAAGCCCGGTTCTGGTAATCGCAACCCGATATCGGTTCGAGATAGGGTAAAAGTTCACCCCGGGTAAACTGACTTATTACCTTTGGTGAGCTTTGGCGTCAGCGCACCACGAATGGTAATCAATTACAGTTTTACTCGCCACTGTCCGTTTAAGAGGGTTTAAAGAAGAGCTTTGGAAATTAAGCTCTTGATTGATGGTCTACGAAAGAGAAAACTAGCGCGCTTTAAAACTGAATGAATTACAAAATGTCCTTCTGCCACGTGATCAGAAAACATGCAACACATTGAACTCTTGAACTATAATTGCTTTGTTAGTTAACGATTAAAGTCAAATATAATATCGCTATCTAGTTTAATATTAATAAAAAATACTGGTTTTATTGACTTATAACAAAAATTAATTAATTTTAAAAATTCTGAAATATGTGGTCGAGTTATTTGCATCTCGGTATCTTCATCATTATTGATTTTTTTTTTGTTTTTGTTTGAATATCTACAAATATACTATTTGTGTTTATACAAAATGACGGTTTTGAGAGGTGAAACATATTTTTAAAATAATTATCTCTTCTTCTTCTTCTTCTTTGGCCATATCCGTCCCAACTGGAGCATATGGACACCACGCGGCGCCTCCAAGAATCCCTGTTGCTCGCCAGTCTTCTTGCTTCGTTCCAGGTCAAACCAGCATTCCGTAGCTCCGCCGTATACATTCTGTAGATTGTATTTAGCGGCATTCCAGGACGTCGGAATCCGGTCGGCTTGAAGAAGAGGCAGGCCAGGTTGAAGTTCTCTTCTCGCATCCGCAGCACGTGGCCGAGCCGGGTCCAACGTCGCTTCTTCACTTTCAGCGTGATGAGAGGCTGCTTGGTGCGTTCTCTTATCTCCTCATTGCTCCTAAAGTCATACCACCGCACACCCAGTATTCGTCGCAAACATCTGTTTTCGAAGCTCAGTATACGGTTGCTCTGAGTCTTCAGCAGCACTGTCAGAATGTAAGCGTCGAATAGGCAGCAAATCTACAACAATATATTATATATTATGTATATATGATAATTTTATGTGTAACGTATTCATTGTTTAATTAGTATAATTAGTTAATATTATTTATTCATTGTTTAATTAACGGTAGTAATATTACATTGAAAATAAATAAAGTTTGATTAACTTATTCTTCATAGATTTTTACAACGTTTTTATTAGCTCGTATTCTTATTTGTCCGGTGGTTGTTTATCCAGTATAAATCTTGCAATCGATTTTTAACTATCTTCCCGACTAGCTAGACATTTGAAATTTTTAGTATATATCAGAACACGATGCCAATGCATTCTTTTAATACTTTTAGCCATATTTAAGTAGAATTGAATACATTTTCAGTTGCTTCTGTTTTGTATGAAAAGACATTTCGGAAGAAATCCGTAATCCAATACAATATTATTGGTTGCTAAGTGGGTGGTCCTAGCAACTAAATTATTAATATATACGTGCGTTATTATGGAAATCAAAATGACATTTCATTATTCTATATTTGTTTGTTTTTTATTTACTTCATATCAAGTACAAGTATGAGCATATTGAGCATAATAATTCAACAGAAAATTTAAAAACATTGTATATAAAAAGTTCTTTTTATCTTGTAATTATTTGTATTTATTTTTTCGCCAAATAGAAAGCGTTCAATCTAATAAATACTTTCATGCTTCGCGTTTTCTGAATTCATGTAAAAAACGGAATACTTCAGATATTAATAAATTATTGTCAACACAAAAACTTTCGCAATGCTTGGTCAAGATATTAAACGTCATTGAAGCAAAAATTTTCGGATAAGCTACACTTTTCATAGAAAAATGTTGAGTAAATTCGATTTTTATTTTCTTTCAACAATATCAGATCATTTGAAGCGGACTTATTTATTTTTTGTGTTGCTTGACCCTTCGCTTTTTTCAACCCTGGGGAGAGTCTGAGAAGAAATACACATTGAAAATAGATGTACAGTACAAAAGAAAAATGGATACTTTTAAATTTACTCACAAATATAATGCTGAAAAGGAGGTCCAACCGAGCGACATTCGTTTTCCTTTTCTAGATTTATAGTTTTCTGTATAGTGTGGGTGAAAATTTTCAAATAAATCTGCTATTGGCCACATCGAGATAACAATATTATAAAACATGTTTTACAATGCTTGCAAATTGTATGAATATGTAGGGGATATTCTGATATTTTTATTTACTAATGGGAATAAAAAAAGAGGTAAGAGCGATTTAGGTAAATCACACACGATCACATTATAACATCAAGACTGTCCTGGGATTTGGTAGATATCTATTAATTATAAATACAGTCATGTTCATATAATATTATTCTACACTATTCTAAATGTGGTGGGTATGAATCTAACAGTTCGATCAATTTCACACACTGTTTTGCCAACAGTGTTTAGCTTAGGAGCATAATATATGTTCAGAAAATGGTTAAAAACCATTTATAGTCTGGTCTGCTAAAAAATAATTTCGAATGCGATCAGGATGCAAACCTAATTACAGGGCTAAGGTTAATAATAATTAATAGAAGGTATAAAATATGAAGTTGAATAATATACTATTATATACACTTAATTTAAAAAAAATGTTTTTCATTTATTATATTTTACTAGTATATAATTAATTAGTTAAAGACTACTATAGAATAAACTAATTGTTTATCGTATTTTTTTTAGTAAGCATACATAATTTGGAATAACCACAAAAATATACATCGATGGCCCAGTGTTAAACAATCACAACTCAAAAAACGTGGTTTTGAGACAATCATGATGAAATATTTGAATATTTTACAATACCTACACAAAATTTGACAAGTTTTAAAAGGAAACATGTCAGAATGTATGTATTCGAAATTGAAACGTATGGTCAATTGCCAGTTTTAAATTGAAACAATTTGAAATGGATCCGTACAAAACTAGTTTTGTTTAAAATTTTGTAAAATTTCATCCTATTTTGCATTGTTTCTGTAAAAAAATGGCAAGAGCTCATTTTAACGAAAATTTTGATACCAATATAAAAATATTTACATATTTATTTCTGACGTTATGCCAAATGATGTGTATTTAATGTAATTACGAAATATATTATCAAAGCGATTACAAATAAATACTAACTAAATACAAAAGATTTTATATGATCTCCAAAAATATGTAAGTAACTAACTGTATAATATTATTAATGATTATTATGTTCAATAAATAATCAATAAATTAATTCTATGAGCCTATGAAATTGTTACTACAAACAAATGTTATTATGTAAGTAGCATACACAACTTTATCGATACAATTCTTATATTAAAATGTTAGCTAGCTTACCTACAATAAAACAATAATTAAATTCAACTATAAAATTCGAATTCCCGACAATTGATTCGGCAAACAATTTTGATTCTAACGAAAGGCACAAGGGATCAAAAAGTATGAAAATATAAAACCCCATTTAGCTGAAAAGATTTTTAACACTTGCTTATGACAGATAGCGATCCTGGAAAAACGATTGCCTGAGGCATTTTTAACGCGTAGGGAATCCTTTGCAATTTACCTACCTGACTGACCTATGTTTGTCAAAAAAAACCAATTTCAGCTACAGGGCGGAGTTTTTTTTTTAATAAAGTATAAATTTTGCTACTTCAGTTCCCCAATGAATATTAGACATTAAGAGGAAATATTTAATAAAAAATCTTTTGTAGGTAAATAACAAATAAATTGTGTCAGCCAGAAAGTATATATTTTGTTCATAAAAAAAGATTTTATCAATGACGATGAGATGACGATTATATCAGTAGTCGGTGATCTATGATGGTAGGTTTTTTGGTGACATGACTCAGACTCTAGAGTCTGTAGTCATAGGGGCCAACATCTACTTTGAAACATTTCATGTAGGTGTTTTTCTGTTAGTTTTCTCCATAAAAGTGTTGGAGCGTATGTACTAAGTAATTTTAATATTTTGATAATTGTGAATCAATATACTACATTTAATCATCGTGTTAATCTCTCATGCTGAAAAACTGTTTAAGATATAAACGGGAAATGCTAGGTCTATGTGTGGGAAATTCTATAAATTGTATTTGACAAACTGGTTTGATGACATCTACTATCAGGAAATCTTTCTTATATGCTTCTTTATTCATTGATTTCTTATTGTGGTCTTTTTGCGATATGTTTTACACTAAAACTCACTCACTGGATCATTAAACTGATTACATTCAGTAGAAATATAAAAGCTAAACATTAAGTACTGCGCGAAATAAATGGAACTAATGGAGGCCTTTATTGCGTGGTGGATACAGTTCCGATGATGATCATTTATGTATTAATATTTCACCAAAGGCCAATATTTGAATTTAATTTCTCATTGACAAATAATTTAAAATCATTCAAGTAGGTAGTACGTTTTATTTTTTTATTCACGGTTTTATTTTTTCGTACTATGAGGATGGGTCCATAGCCCGAAACAGCTTATTAATGTAAATGTATTATTGTTGTAAAATTAATAAAAACTTTGTTTACACACCATTAGAAAACCACATAGAAAAATCTAGTGGAGGTCTTTATTGCGTGGTGGATACAGTTCCGATGATGATCATTTATGTATTAATATTTCACCAAAGGCCAATATTTGAATTTAATTTCTCATTGACAAATAATTTAAAATCACTCAAGTAGGTAGTACGTTTTATTTCTTATATTCACGGTTTAATTTTTCCGTACTCCGAAGATGGGTCCATAGCCCGAAACAGCTTATTAATGTAAATGTATTATTGTTGTAAAATTAATAAAAACTTTGTTTACACACCATTAGAAAACCACATAGAAAAATTGTAACATGAAATGAAATGTGATGATTACTAATTTACACACAAACGTATAAAAAATGAGACAAGATTTATGATGATGGTTAAATGATAATCTACGTGTAAACTTTTATTTTATGATATTTTTTAATTTTTACATAAAATGACTTTTATGCTGATAAGGCAAGGAATGACACGCGGAGTGCTCAATACTTAATATTATATAATTACTAGCTGAAGTACCCGGCTTCGCACGGGGTCGCTTCGTGGTTATATTTATCTTAGATATTTGAAAAATAATAAGAGGTAATTATTTCTTTAATATTAAAATATCTGTGTAATACAATATGGCAATATGAAAATAATTATAATAGGAGTAAAGGTCAAACATAAGAACACTAAATTAATATCGAATCCGAAATATGAAAACGTTATTAATGTTATAAATATGTAGTAAAAAAAAATCAAAATTGGATGGAACAAACAAACAACAAACTTTGTATGTTATATAATAATAATTTAGAAACCGCACACAACTGACAAAAGTTTCATCGCAATCGGATGAATGGTATAGGAACGCATACGAATAGTATAAGAAGATGATTTTATAATTCAGAAACCTTCGTGGGCATGCGCATGACAACTCACCAACGTTTCATTGCAATCGGATTAATGGTATAGGAACGCATACGAATAGAAGTAGAAGAAGATGGTTGTACTAATTCAAAAACCTTCGCGGGCTTGCGCACAACAACTGGTCAAAATTTCATCACAATCGGATGAATGGCATAAGAACGCATACAAATAGAAGAAGAAAAAGATGATTGTAGTAATTCAGAAACCTTTGCGGGCAAGGGCACAACAACTCACCAAAGTTTCATTGCAATCGGATGAATGGTATAGGAACGCATACGAATAGAAGAAGAAGAAGATGGTTGTACTAATTCAGAACTCTTCGCGGGCGTGCTCACAACAACTGGTCAAAATTTCATCGCAATCGGATGAATGGTATAAGAACGCATACAAATAGAAGAAAAAGAAAATAGTTGTAACAATTCAGAGACCTTTGCGGTGTGAGCACAACAGTTGATCAAAATTTCATTGCAATCGGATGAATGGTATAGGAACGCATACGAATAGAAGATAGAATAGAAGAAGAAGATGGTTGTACCAATTCAGAAACCTTCGTGGGTGTTGGCACAATTACTGACGAAAAATTTGTTGCAATCGGATGAATGGAATAGAAACGCATACGAATAGAAGAATATAGAATAGAAGAAGAAGAAGAAGAAGATAGTTGTACTAATTCAAAAACCATTGCGGGTGTTACCACAACAACTGACGAAGGTTTCATCGCAATCGGATAAATGGTATAGGGACCATACGAATAAAAGAAGATAGAATGAAGAAGAAGATGGTTGGACTAATTCAGAAACCTTAGCGGGTGTAGGCACAATTACTAACGAAAATTTTATTGCAATCGGATGAATAGAATAGGAACGCATACGAATAGAAGAATATAGAATAGAAGAAGAAGAAGATGGTTGTACTAATTAAAAAACCATTGCGGGTGTTACCACAATAACTGATGAAGGTTTCATTGCAATCGGATGAATGGTATAGGGACCATACGAATAAAAGAAGATAGAATGAAGAAGAAGAAGAAGATAGTTGTACTAATTCAGAAACCTTTGCGGGTGTTGGCACAATTACTGACGAAAATTTTATTGCAATCGGATGAATGGAATAGGAACGCATACGAATAGAAGAATATAGAATAGAAGAAGAAGAAGATGGTTGTACTAATTCAAAAACCATTGCGGGTGTTACCACAACAACTGATGAAGGTTTCATCGCAATCGGATAAATGGTATAGGGACCATACGAATAAAAGAAGATAGAATGAAGAAGAAGATGATGATTTTTCTAATTTAGAAACCTTCATGGGTGTGCATACAACCACTTACCAAAATTTCATTGCAATCGGATGAATGGTATAGGAACCATACGAATGAAAGAAAATATAATGAAGAAGAAGAAGAAGATGATGATTTTTCTAATTCAGAAACCTTTATGGGTATGCATACAACCACTTACCAAAATTTCATTGCAATCGGATGAATGGTATAGGAACGCATACGGGACAGACAGACAGACATTCATTTTTATATATTAGTATAGCCTATACTCTTCCCGCAAGTGCAAGCAATAAGTTTACAAAGTTTTATCGCAATCGGATGAACGGTATGGCTGCGCATTAAATACGAACAAACAAACACACAAATATTAATTTTTATATATTAGATGTGGCTCTTTAGTGTACCTACGTCTGTCTTGTTAACCATTGGACTATGCTATGTATTTATCATTGTTTTATATATAAAGTGAATTTTAATATTGATTTAACTAATTTAATATCGTTATCAATCTATCAATTCACTCATGATAACGTACCGGCAACGTCTCGGCTTATAATGTCGTGGATCCCAGGTTTAAATCCTGGTTGTGGCATATTGACTTTTTGTCTGTCAATGTGTATTTAGTCCCAGATATACTATATTTCCCCCCACAATTCAGATACTACTTTCTTCTTTACTGGAATATATCAGTATATATTCATTTTTCTACAAGTTACGTCAATATGTAAGCTCTTATTATAAATCAAGAAATTTATTCTTCGCTTCAATATAAATAACGTTGCTAAAAAGTTAAAAAAAAAATCAGACGACGTAAACATGGATCAAAAACAGCGGAAAGTTATGTCCCATTGGAACAGTGGAAATCCCAAAAGAACAAGAGATTTCGTTTGAAAAAATTGAAATATTCTTTTAATGTATGTTAATAATTTACATTGAAAAGAAAGCTACTATTTTTTATCTGATATAAAATTGAATTTGATTCGTAATAAATAATGAAATTTAATGTTTTATTTACAGGTAAATATGTTTAGGGATTGCAATACCAGTATTTAAAAACCGGGATTCCAATATGTAGCGATATAGAAATACCGGTTTTAAATAATATACAAACAAACCGCAATTTGTTGTATTATGAATGTGGATACGTTTAATTTGAATATGAATTAAATGTTGTTTCTTCTACTTTATTTCCTATTAAATTGAGTGTAAAAGCACTGGTGCTGTTTGGACGCAAATATTTCTAGTAAATATGATACTCGTTGATTTATTAATTATAATAAGAATACAAGAGACGGACTGTCATTTCAGAGGTCAAAAGTTACTTTCAGAAATATTTAATCTGATCACGAAATCAAATTCAAGGTATTTATAAAAATCATTCTATAATATTATCTATACGTAGGTATTTTAAATCTCAAAATAAATTTATGCAGGTACTTTTTCTATAACATTGTTTTATAGCTATGTTTTTTGATAGATACTTCTGTTTTTATTGGGATATTTAACAAATACCGGTATTCAATAAGAAATACCAAAATCCCGATATTGCAATCCCTAGGTATATTGTTATTTTTCTGAAAAAAATATTGAAAAATATTACATAAAATTCATAGAATTTTATACTCGTTATTATTTTCATGGAGTGGAAAAAAACAAAAATCACTCGTTAATTTTTGAGGATATTATACGATATTTATTTGAGATTATACTTGGCCTCTATAATAATATAATCTATTCCCGACCACCAAACATGACCCCCTGTCTGGTGTTCCATTTCCGTTTCATTTCCAAGTTCCATTATTTCGAAAAGTAGATCGACGCTATTATCTCAAATCTGACCACGAGGAATCTATTAGTGAATATTTCAGATTTGTTTAGCATCATTAAGAGAACATTTAACTTTTGAAGAGCATTATTTGGAGTACCAAATCATCCGCAGATTTTTAAATTGAGACCGTATTAGCATCTATGTATCAAATTGTATGTCTCAGAATATACGAAAAGTAGGCGAGCATGATTGTCTGAAAAACTTAATAAAAAGCATCGAAGCTAACATTATCACTTTGTATAATATCACATAGTATGATATAACATTTTTGAGGCAGTACGGTAGTACAAACATTGGTTAAATTAAAAGTTACTTTTTTGTTAATCCATTGGTCTGAAAATTTCATTAAAACATTTTCCATATATTGTTAAAATTGGCGAACTACATCAGTGTTTAATAAACTTAGTAAAATTATTATTTCGCAATTTTTAATTATTCTGAATTTAATAAAAATGCTACAACCTCGTATTTATTATGCGAATTCGACATTGATGCATTGTAAAAAGAAAAGTTCTCATCTATGACGATGAATTTATTTTTAAATCATAACTATCTTAATCTTTAATAAACATACCCTGAGAACATACATGTAGATATCTGGATTACCCAATTCAATAAGAATTGGTTACCTACTCTTAATTTAAAATCGTGATGGTTCTTTTATAAAGTTTTGAAAAGTTCTTTGAACTATTTTTATATTTTTGGTTCTAGCGCACGTGCTAATGTGCTATTTGATATAACCTTATTCTTGTTTGAAATGGTCCCGCGGATGATTTGGAAATTAATTGTATACGTGTTTTGCGTATTGGATTACGAGAACATTCAAGCTCCACACACAAAGTGCGTTCTAAATAATTTCCTGTCTCATTTTACGCATTTAATTTGCCACCGTGTGTGAATTACTAATGAATTATAACGCCAGCATTTCAAAAGGATAATTCCATCATTAACTATGGGTAATACAATACGTTCACCATAGTATTCTTTGTGGTTACATATATTAGAAAAGGCATAGTTAGATCAAATTACCATCCCATATACTATGTAAAAAATATTCGGTTTGTAATGAATGAATCTTCAAAGCTTTTTTATGAAATTCAGAGATCAGTCATACATATTTGTATACATATAAGACTATTAAAGTATTTACAAAAAGTGTAAGCTCTACAAACTCTGTTGAATGATTTTTTAGATGTCTGACAGTTAAAAAAACCAAACTAAGTACATTGAAATACAATATTCAACGATACTGTATTCTATGGTATATGCTTTGACTGCCATTTGAATAATAAATTGTAATCCGAAACGCGAAGAACTGTAAATAACATATTTTTATTGTTAACTACGGTTTTTATACAATACATGAAATATTCGAAGATGTTTGAGAAAACCGTTTACAGAAATGAAGCCTAAACATATTGATATAAAAAAATGGACACTTGGTCTACTGATTTAGTTACAAGTCAATCTCATAATTTTAACAACAGGATTGTAAGTCAGTCGTAAAACGCCGATAAATGTCTTGCAAAGATCAAATGAATCGTTTAAAAAAAAATATAATAAAATATTTTATTGGTAAACTATTCATTTTCAAAAGTATAATAATTATAATACATTGAACTATTAAAAGGAAACCATAACATATATTATTCAATTATTATTAATTAGGATATTTTCACCATTTTATATTCAATAAAGAAGATAATATAATAAATAGTATAAATAAATAAATATAAAGAAGATAATATAAAGAATAAAATATTAATAATATTTTAGAAATAATAAACATTACTACAATATCACAATGTGTTAGGTAAGTCATAATAAATAATATAAAGCAAAGATACATGTTATTTGTTTTGATGATCAAACCTTTTCTATTTAGAATCAGTGTTTATATTTTAGACATTAAAAAATATAATGTATTATTTTATATTCACTATAAACTTATTCCCCTGGCATAACATATAAACTCAAAAATAACTCATGTGCAAAATGAAAATAATTTGTTTTGTGGTAAAAACAGAGTAATATAAAAACAACCAAAATATTATTATTTCTTCATTACTTCAGTATGGCGAAAAAATATTTACCGAATATTTTAATTATCGCACATGATACAACGGTGGTAAACGTCTCCACTTATGGAGGATCGGATTCAAATCTCGGGCCTGGTTAATTGACATTATATGTTTAACATCATTCTGTTTCCATCCAGACATCCAGACCATAGACTAGGATGAGCAAGTAGCCAAAATTCATTTATCGTAACCCGTTATTTAATATTATTTGTAACTATATAAAGAAATATTTGGCAGGTACGGAAAAAGTATAAATATTTATTTTATTTCTCGCTTGCAAGCTTGCAATATTAAATATATTTTTATTACATTGATATTATGTTCTCTGCAATTTTCGATGATTTTCAGCATGTCCCCGAAAACACCAACAATATTTCAGCTTCAAGAGAGAGTATCTAAAGCTACACTCATTCCGTTTTCGGGAGAGACACTTTGCATATTACATATAATATACATTTTTCTTTCTAATATTTAATATTATGAAAAGTCATTTTTCATATCTACCAATAGCTCATTTTATTATAAGAATATCGACGTTTATCTAGTCGCTAATGTAAACGACTGAATAATATGTTTCGCGTCGTCTCAGTGATATTGAAGTCTCGTTTTTTTTTTTACCGTTTCAATGGTTCAAATGCACGGGGAAATCCAGTTGAAAAATGTTTTCAATGGGCAAGGGTACATGAAATGTATATCGTGCAATCAATTCTGGAAAGTGCATGTTTCACGATGCACGCTGTGCAGCCTTTGTGAGCGCAAGTAGCAAAATGCAACTCTACTCGACTGCAGCTCACCTACGCGTGCATCGGGTTTGGTCACATGAGTATAAAAACTGTATTAAATGAACTATAATGCAATACGACATCTTTGGATGAACTTTGGTTGTATATTGATTGCATTGAAATTAATTATTATAGCTTTCATGCAAGATTAAACGGGGAAGAAATAAAAATGTTACTGAAGTCGCAGAAACATACTTAAGAAAAGTCCATAATCAATGTTGCAGCTTAATTGGTTAAAGGACTAATCATAGCTGAAATGGGCTCCCAGGCTATGATCTTTGCAGGGCTGTCCTTCCTCTCACTAAGATCAAGGGCAGTGTGATACTCTACAGTAGCGTTTCCCGACTAGTAGTTATTCCGCGGAGCCCCAGGGTTTGCGGGAGATAAAATTATGGGTATTCCGTCTGTGTTTTTATTTTGCACTAGTTGTGACTCACTTTTGTAGAAACCATGTAACCTACAACCCAATATTTTCAGTGAATATAATCAGTTTAATGATTCAGTAGGTTTAAAGATGAGTATAATGTGGAAAGACCAGAAAAGAAATCAATGAAAAAGAGAGTACTTAGATGAAAAAAATTTCGTGATACAGTAGATGCCACCAAATTAGTTTTCTCAGATATGATTTATAGAATTTCTCAGACTTATAACTTTCCGTTTACACCAATAATTATCGAAGCTCACAATAAACGTGTTATTGCTACATCTATCAACACACAATAATGAAAAATTAAAAGTACATAGTAAGTCGTACAAGCACTTAATTTTAAATGTTAGTGGAAAAAATGTGGTGTATGAAATGTGTATAAAAGTAATATAATATTTAAAATCAAACTTGTATAAATTTACATATAAGTAATAAGAATTATCTAAAATTACGCGTATATTTTCTAGATTGTGTTGACGCTCATTTTTAATAACTTCAGTAATATTAACTTGCTTATATCCACAAAATTGTAATCAAAAAGCGACTTATTTTCCTTTTACAAGAATGTGTTGTTCATTGGCAAAAATAAGAGCATGTTTAAATGATGATTGGTCGGTAGATTTAATGATAATGCAATGTGTCTTATCGAATAATAGTTGGATGAATAAAACAATAGTTAATATAGTATAGTTAGTTACTTTTTGTATTCTGTAATCTCACTTAGCTGGCCACGATAGCCTCCCTCTTTGTGGGACATATAGACGAAATAAACTAATCTATGGAGATTAATATAATTTTATTATCGTTTTGTTAAATGGAATTCTACCAAACGAATCATAATTCAATTAATATTATCCAATTCTTAATCTTATGTTTACCGTCCTAAGAAAGTTTATAGATTTCAAATAATTTAAATAGAACGTTGAAACAGATTTTAAAGAAGCTACATGTCATTATAATATAAAAAAATATTCGTATAATATAGATTAAGTAACGCCTTAACGACAAAAAAATACTTTTTGAAGTTATACTTCTTTAGGCGCGTTTGGAAAATTAGATCAGAGTGTATTTTTGGCGTGTGACATCTAACACATAATTTACTTTTTCACACAAAAAAAACGCACTCGATTGGATTCGAACCACCGATTGTTCGGTTATAAGCCGAACGCACTACCATTACGCCACAGTATGATACTCTAATCGTGACGATTATACAGTATAATATTATAGTTTAGAACTGTTCCGTTGCCTAGGCAGCGAATTTATTATACCTTTATAGTATAATAATAGTTTAGAATTGTTCGGTTGCCTTGCCAGTTGTTGCTTTAAAAGTAAAAACAACGATAAATAATTATATAATTTAGTAATATAAGTTAAAGTGTATTGAAATAAACCAACGTCGTTCCAATAAGCGGTCCTTTTTCTTAAGTGTGTAATTTAATAAGATAATTAAGAGCTAGTCGAAGAATATAGGTTATCACAAGTTTTGTTTTTATTTTGTTACGCCAATGAAGTATAACTTCTAACGCGCGTACACACACCGATTTTTTAAAAAAAAATATTAAAATGATGATCAAAAAGATATAATCTAAAAAATGACAGTCGACCTTGGTAAAAATATTTCTGGTAATATGGTTTTTTTTTTATAAACAAATACGACTCACCAACATTGATATTCAAAATTGCAAAAACTCATATTCTCGACTGTATACACTTCCTTATAAGATTGTTTTTTGCTATCCATATCAAGTCACGGACAATGAAAAAAATCTACATTCATACCGTGGGTGGTTTAGTATCTCATATTCACCAACTGTTATCAGGTCATAACTGGCGCGAAGTATTTTGATATTTTTTTTCTTTAGATACCCTCCCCCCACCACCTCTCATGGCTCCCGAGTCCCTCGAAACCAGAAATTCCCTAAAGCAATATATGAATGGCTATATATTGTCAGCCGTTCGCACCTCGTTGGCAGCTTTGCGTTCAATCCGACGAAAATATTCGTTCGCATATTTTGTATTCTGCATTATCACGTCTTCTCTCTTGAATTTATAACATGTATGTTATTTTCATTTATTATAAAAAAAACTCTGCACATTTTAACCGCATCATACTAAAAGTGAAAAATAACCTATTAAAAAAATCTTATGATTTCATTAATGTCAAAGAACATAATATATATCAACACTGTAGCTATAGCTTTGCATTTTTTATAATAGTTTATAATACATGGTTTATTTGAAAAAAAAACTGTAATATAATAAATATATTACTGAATAAATATATAAATTATTGAAATTATTATGAAAATTGATTATAAACGATGAAGCCATTTCTATCTCAGTGGTTACTAGACGCATTAACAAAATATCATTACATCGACGGTAAGTACATACTATATGGTACTTTATACATGCTGCAAACATTATATGACTTATATTTGACCAAAAGATGTGATGCGGTTATTGTCAATGGGTAGTGAAATTTTGGAAAACATTTTCAGTATTTGACATTTGCTTTGACCTGCAAAATTCCCGGATTTGACGAATTCAGATTATTTTTTATAGGGGTGTTTTTTTTAATAAAAGGTAGGTATATATTGTAAACATTGATAAAACTATTTTGAGACTAATGAACAGTATTGTAAAGAAAATGGTGAAAAGATCACTAAAAACAGTTGTAAAATTGCACTCAATAGAACGGAAAGTTATATAACGATTGGCGGCATAAATTTAGCTGATAACATAATAATAAATTATTAAAATAAGAAAAGACTAAATAAATGTTTTATAAAAATATATTTTATTTCATTTCTAAACAAATATATTAGCAATCAAAATGGTAACGAGACACCATACCTTTATAATAAAATTTAATATATTTGGTAACATCTCTATCGGAGTTGATTGATTCTGATTGAATTTTGGAGAGATTGTAACATTTTGCTATCTGCCATTATAATATATTGCGTATTAAGAGCATACTTAAATGAAACGGCAAATAATTTTCAACTATAGGTGCGACGAAATTTCGGACTCGCTGCCAATCAGAGAGCGATAGTCGAGATGTGAACAGGTCAATTTGTTCTGTGATGGCGTCGGGGAATTAATTCTTAAATCGTGTTAAGATGACTAAAAAACTTTACCAATTTACTTGGAAAAGAAAACATGTCAATGAATATATTATTATTACTATTAGAACAATAAACATTTTTTGACATTTTGAATTTTTATGACAAATTATGTTTTGTTCTGCACGCATCGTTTGCACAATATTTGCGTCGCGTAGTCACGATCGTTTTAGACCGTGCCCCAGCTGAAGTATAGCCTTAATATATTACTATTCATTTATTCAATATTCATTCGTTTTCAATCTCCTTTCAAGGAATTTCTTGATTGAGAATCTTGTGAGAAATAGTATAATAATTTCTGGACTAGAATTATAGTTATTTTTGTGTGCCATTACAGGTCCTATTTACATGTCGTGGTGGCCAAATGCTTTGTTTGAAACGGGTAAAGTGACATAGCAACATAAACCAAAAACCACGATGCAACGAATGCACTATATCTTGGCACTAGGAAGGTAGATCACGAGCTCCACTTTATGGTTTTATGGTCGGTCGTGCCTGAGAATCCGTTTATTTCTTTCTGCGTCACTCCGCCTCCCGCGGCCGCTTCTGTGTATTCCTGCCGTATATAGGAGAATGCTCACAGCAGTCAAACAAAACTTGATGTTTTATTTCGAAGAGCGGATAGGTAGTAAATATAATCGGCACATTCATATTTGCCAGTGGCATTTGCTTCTGAACGCCAAATCTATGATCGTTTTAAGGAAATAACCCTACGTGGCTAAAAGTAAACTAATAAATCCATAACTAAACGTAAGCAGTTATTCGCTTATATTTCCCCCAATATTAAACGAAATTAAAGTAAAGACATAATATATAGTATATTGTATATAATTTAACAATTAACAACAAAGACTAGGTTTTTCCGCTTAAATTCGATATTCGCAATTGATGTAAAACATACAATCTTGTAAGTATATAATACCTTTTTAGTAATGGTTGGCAACTTTAGACAATGTAATAGTCTCCGTATTGGCATTATTAGATGACAACTTTATAAATAACTAAAAATGTTGACCTGCAACTTCTGCACTTTTTGTACCTACTGCTATTTGCGATATTACACGACTGTTGATCTAAATAATGATGTATTGGATGCAATGACATTATTAATGGACGACGCACTCAGTACAGTAGCTAGCAAGTAAATTCGCCCATAGTGACATTCGCACGTGCATAGGTAGACGTCACGCAATATCCATTATGCGATATCACGCATCTGGAATTTATAGCAATATCATCTTTATTGTATCGGCGTTAGAACAGTGTTTCTAGTATCAATGCTCGTTTGAGCGAACCTGTTCGAACCAAACCATTCGGCAGACCCGACAAAAAGTTTCGGGACTTTATAGCAATATCACCTTTATTGTAATGGCGTTAGAACAGATTATGCCATTCGGCAGACCCGACAAAAAAAGTGAGTGTCATTTTTTTTCCAGATGCTTCGTCCATATTAATGTCATTGATTGGATGTATTAAAACTTTGGCGGTTGATGATGTGTGGAGGAGAGAAAGTCATCATTGCTTGGATGCTTTGATGGGTGAGTTTATTTATCGTTACCAGAATTTGCAATAAATACAATATTAAAGACGACAGCATGAGATTATAATCGCGGATAAGGATGTACTGGTGAGATTGATGTGGTCAAAAGATTGATTATATTAATGAACTGAGAGGCTAGACAAGAGTGAAATGATAGTTGACTATGTCGAGTGAAGGACTCGTAACTATAGTAGTGCGTCATGTGACAGACTCAATGAGCAAAGAGAATGTGTGGATTGTCCTTCTTGTTTATACAAATACAGTCTATATATTACAAGAGACATTGTCGCAATTAACAAAAATCATAACAGACCTTACTAATCTACGTATGATTGAGGAAATGTTGACGATTATTTTCGTTATATTGTTTTGTTTTGACCACAAAACATACATATTAAAGTGTGTCGCTTATGTAATGCTGAGTGGTATGATTGCTACAAAACTTTTTTAGACTAGTAACATTAATGCAAGCTGATAACCTGGATATCTGTCAAATAAATCTCAGATGCCACATGTAAATCTTTCTATACTTAAATAAGTTTTAAAAAAAATTATAAAGTCTTCAGATCCTAGCGATGGATTGATGAGGTGAGGTGCTGGTACAGAGGTGCACACCAACATCCAAAAATTGTCGAATAACGCACTTCCAACAATTCACCACGATAATAGAAAGGTAGTTAGATAGTAGCGAAGAAGTGGTGAGATGAGATTTATGTAAAGGGTGTGCGCCTAAATTCAATATTTTTCTATCTCATTGATTTTAATTGAATAAGTATATTTCTTCATTTTCTATATATCTCTACGTATTACACGCAGATAAAATCGCGGGATATCGCTACTTTAAAATATAATGGCTCTATATTTTCCTCCGAAATGTTTGCATATAACTCATTATTGTACCTACCTGATTCTCGATATCACATTTTCACTCACAGCTTAGTTTAACCACAGCTTCCCTCCATACGTTACTACCATGCCTATAATAGTTCTAGAGTCTTTCTTTTCCTGCGGGCACATCTGGACTGCAGATCAGTAGTATGATTTTTTTGCGGTGTTTACTCACTGTTATACTTCCAGTAACTCGTTTAATATCATAACGTTTATAACCCATTTTTATACTTATCAATTCATTATGTAATTGATGCGTGTAGTGATTAAATAAAAGCCAGTTGTAACTATGCAATTAGCTATGCGGGAGCAAAGTGCATCGTCGAAACTCGAAGGTTGCATTTTGAACCGAATGCGTTTCAGTGTACCGCTTGACACGGTATTTCAATTAGCGATTATGCAACTGCACTCCCTTTCCCTTGTATAGATCTCATGGCAGTAGAACATGTGCGAGCTGCCGTTTCGTCGTGTACCGTTTGAGGATTTAGTTAATTACAATTAGCATAGCCATTCAAAAGATATAATAAGAAAGATTTAATCTGTGATTTGAGGATTTATTTTGAATATCGAGAATTTATTAGCACGATAATAATTTAAAATTGTATTCTAGTAGATAAACGATTGAAACTTCGTCTCAAAAATGTGTATTTTTTGTATTGTAAGTTATACAATTCTAAATAATATGTATGTAGACTCAATGATTTTAGAAGACTTATTTTTAGGTTATTTCATTTACCTAAGAGGTACACTCTTGATCCACAGCTGGACGAAGGCTTATCCTCACTACCTCCACTCTTCTCGGTCGATATTCTTCTGTTACTACGTACCTTTGTTAATTTTGATTTCCGTTTCGATTCAGTCCATCATGGGTCGTTCTTTATATATTTTATCATTTCCAAGGAACTACTGGATGACGAGATTTGTTTATATCCATTTAGAATTATTGATACAGATATGTTTACTCCATTACCAATTTATTATTCTTTGATATCTGCATGTTATATTCAACATGCAAAGTTTCATAATGTGTTATGTTACTCTTTTTTTCAACTAATATATCTTTAAAAACATGTCTTTATCCACGTATTTAAATAATACTTTCGATATCATTATATTCTAAAAAAAATATATTAATTGCCAACGACATCTGTCTATAGGTAGGTATATATTATAAATCGTTTGTCCGCTTGCATTACTAGATCGATAAGTACATGGCACTGATATGTAACCAACTATGACGCTCGATAATAAACTAAAACTACAAAAAAGCTCCAAGTAATTTTGAATATTTCATGCATACAACACATACATACGATTACCTTATTGTAAAAAAATATTCATACAATGTCAAAACAAGTGTCATACTATCATGTGATCCGAGACTGTGGGTATTTAAGCATAACGTGCCCACCGGTATTCACAGCGATGTATTTTTTGTAAATATAACGTCTATGTCAGTTGTTCCGTGTGATCGACGACAGACGGACGTCACCAATAACGAGATAGCGAGTGTTTACAAATTAATAATAACCAGTTGTGCGTGCGGCGTAACAATAAATTATTGTTACAAAGTTGTTTACATTTAAGTGTCTCTGACTACAGGGGCGCTTATTAAAAATCAAAAAATACAACTTTGCCAGCAATGGATCACCAAAAAGAAACCCAACAAACAATGTCTTATGCATCAGTTGCTCAAAAAATGCAATTTCCGAAGAAGGAGCAAGCCATCGTTCTAGATGCTATCGATGGCATCTCTATACGAGAATATACACTGTCAATCGGGAATAAGGTAGGTCCATGTCATATAAGATATGTATCTAGGATTTCCCAGGGAAGAATATGTATATACTTGAGTAGTGAAGAACAAGCAGATAAATTAACAGTAAATCAAGAAACAGTTAAAATTGGAAACCACATACTAGAAATTAGGCCGCTGATCACCAAATCAAAGAGGATAATAATATCAAACGTGTGTCCTATAATCCCACACAGCGGTCTGGAATCAAAACTCAACGAATTAAACATAAAAACTACTTCACGTATTACAAGCATCAGAGTTGGTATTAACGAACCGGGTTATGCACATATTTTAAGTTTCCGGAGACAGGTTTATGTAAACCCAGAAGACACAATTAAACTGCCAGAGTCAATGCAAATAAATTTTGATAATACCCTGTACTGGATTTACTTCTCCACCGAAAAATTGACATGCTTTATATGCAAAGAAGAGGGCCACCTGGCCAAATATTGTAAAACAACTGGAAATAATGAACCTCACACTGTAGAATTGCCTGACTCTCTCAATGTACCAAAGGTGTTAACCTCTCTTTCGTTAGAGAGAGAAAATACACTCCAGGAGGATGAACTAGCCGCAGATATAGAGTCGGACAACTCTATTATCAACAAGGATACGCCAATCGGTTCAAAAAGGCCGTTGACCAATCCAACTGATATCAGCAGCGTAGAATTTGAATTTGAAGATACAGTGAAAAATAGTGCAATCTCACGCATTCTTGCACTCCAACAGACACCAAAAAAACCAAAAAAATCGAAAAAAGTATCCACTGAGGATACAAATGAACTTTTGTTACCTGCCAAGGAACATGTTGAAAGTAATCGTCATAGATTTCCAATCGATTATGAAACATTACTCAGTTTCCTTGTGAAAACACATGAAAATCCCAATACCGAAATGATTGCAAATGAATTTACTACTGATATAGAAGCTCTTAATAACATGCTAACAGAAATCTATAGTCATTTAAAAGAACGCAGCATTAAAAGTCGCATAACAAGGATCAAGAAAAGACTCAGTAATCCACAATTAAAAGTTTCCAGTGAAGATATTAGTTCGTTGGAAGGACAAGAGGAACAATAACATAATGCATAATTCCAGCAACAAAGTTAACCAATTTATTCAAT
This sequence comes from Rhyacophila brunnea, assembly GCF_057557595.1. Taxonomy (NCBI): domain Eukaryota; kingdom Metazoa; phylum Arthropoda; class Insecta; order Trichoptera; family Rhyacophilidae; genus Rhyacophila; species Rhyacophila brunnea. The sequence goes on from NW_028233350.1 coordinate 25,071,076, forward strand.
CTGATATACGTATTGTTTTCTGGAATACAAGAAGCATTCTTAATAGACTAGAGGAGCTTAGAGTGATGCTAGATGAAATTGATATTTTTATAGGCGTGGAAACATGGTTAAACGACACCATTTCTCACATAGTTATTAGCTTCCCAGGTTTTATGGTGCTTCGGCGAGACAGGACGTACGCCAGAGGAGGAGGTATAATTTTCATTATTAGAAATACCATAGCTTACAAAGCTATTAACAACCTCATCATTCCGAACATATCCACTGAAGTTTTGGGCATTACACTGACTAACCTTAAAGATAAAATTAATATCATTGCAGTTTATAGGCCCCCGAGCAATAGCGGAAATAATACAAATCTGTCGCTTCAGGAATGGGATCAAGTTTTTAGTAATACTCTATTAGATGATAAAACCATATTGGTGGGAGACTTCAATGCCCACAATGTCGCGTGAAATTGCAATAGAAATGATATAAATGGTTCTAGAATCATCTATACTTTAGCTGATTATGACTTAATTTTAATAAACAATAATACTAAAACCCGTATTGATCTGCGACGAGGTACAAAATCAAATATTGATTTAGTTTTTTCTTCTCCTAATCTTCTACAACAGATTGTATTAAATATAGATGAAGACTCCCGGGGATCGGATCACTATCCAGTGCGTATTAATTTATCTGTACAAAAAGCAATTTATATCAAAAAGACTTTCAAGTTGCAGACCAAAAAAACCAATTGGGTTAAATTTAAAAATAAAATGGCGGAAAATATTAATGAATTCAAAACAGATTCTTTTCTCAGTTTAAGTTCAGTCTCGCAGTATAAATTCCTCACTAAAAAAATCACACAAGCAGTCATAGACTGCACCCCAAAAAAAGGGAATAATCCCCAATTTCGCCATAGCAATCCAGTAGAATGGTGGGATTCAGAGTGTGATAAGGTAAAGAGAAAAAGAAAAGCTGCCTTAAAAAAATGGGAATTTACCTTAGATTTTAAAGACTTAATTGAATAGAAAAAGAATGCTGCCATAGGTAAAAAAACTTTTAAAAAGAAAAAAAGTGACTGCTTTCGAAAATTTGCAGAGACCATCAATTTTAGCACAGACCTTAAGTATACATGGGAAAAAGCAAAAATTTTTAAAAACAAATGGATAAAAATTAGACCCGATAGTATTGAACAAAATATGCAAAATAAAGAGAAAATTGAAGCTGCTCTTGAAAAACTATGCCCACCGTGGGTTCCAAGTAACCCTAACATTTTCCCTGTTACCAAAAATAACACGCTATTCGACACTCACTTTAGTTTCATAGAATTCAGCATAGCATTAAATTCTCGTCAACATAATTCCGCACCTGGAACGGACGGGATAACGTATGAAGTCATTAATATGCTTCCCACTCCAATAAAACATATATTCCTTGACATTTTTAACCTCATGTTTCATAGCATGGAATTCCCTGACGAATGGAAAAGCATATTTATACATTTTATTAATAAACCTAATTCGGATAGCTTAAGACCTATTGCACTGACCTCATGTGTCTGCAAAATCTTAGAAATCATGGTCGCAAATAGATTTCGCTGGTGGCTGGAAAGAGAAAAAATTATCCCAGATACACAAACCGGATTCAGGAAAGGTTTTTCCTGTGCGGATAACCTAACAAATGTTGCAATGTATATTGAAGAATCTTTTAATGAAAAAAAACATACGCTAGGTATTTTTTGGACGTGATTGGAGCCTTCAATAACGTTCAATCAGATATTCTCGTTGAAATATTGGCACAAATAGGGTGCCCCTTTAAACTCGTTAAATTCTGTTTTTTTCTTGTCTACGAGAGATTAATCTATACTAATTCAAACATAAATCTCCCGAGGACACTGTATAAAGGCGTTCCTCAAGGAGGAATTTTAAGTCCGCTGTTTTGCATTATATACGTTAGCCACATTGTTCGCAATATACCGAAAGCTATAACAGTCTCCCAATTTGCAGACGATATATCTTTGTTCCTTAAAACTAAAGACCCCAATCAGGATAAAAATATAATGGAATGTGCACTAGAAACAATTAGAAATAATCTATTTAAACTGGGTTTGGATCTATCTCCGGAGAAAACGGTATTTGTACATTTCAACAAAAACAAAATACTGCCGGGAGAATTTCAAATTAAATTGAATGATATGATGATTAAATCAACTGACTCAGCCAAATTTCTAGGTATTTATTTCGACTTCAAGCTTTCTTTTGATAAACATGTCAATTACATTGCCCAGAAAGTCAATAGAGCCACCAACATTATAAAGTTCCTCAGAGGTACTTGGTGGGGATCACACCCTTCCACTCTAATAACTTTCTATAAAAGCTACATCAGATCCATAATGGACTATGGAAGCTATATTTACTTCCCAAAAAATAAAGGAGCAAAGCTACAGTTAGAACAACTACAGAACCAAGCTATCAGATTGGCTCTTGGCCTAAGAAAAAGTACACCTACTAACATACTACTTGCCGAAGCCAAGATAACATTACTAGAAGAAAGATCTAAATTTCTATGTAAAAACTTCTTGGTAAAATGTATGTCAAACCGTACTTCTAATACGAGATACAATGTCAACAGATTTCTACAAACAACTATAACGCGAGATCGTACTCCGAAGAGATTTCAAATTTTAAAAGAAAGTATCCAAGCTGTAAATTGTATTGATCATCTGATTTTAAAAAGAGACTTCTACAACTTTTTTAATTATACCTATGAGGATATAATATATAAAGTTTTAACTAATACAAAAATAGGAATGGAGCTATCGCACTCCGACTCTCCCGACTTATTATTCAAGTCCAAATTTAGCAATCAAAATGTAGTCCAAATTTTTACGGATGGAAGCAAAATTCCCGATTCACCTTCAGTAGGTGTAGCAGTGTTCTTCCCCCAATCCAACACGTCGGTTGCCAAAAGTGTCCACAGATTCACTTCCATCTATACAGCAGAGTGCTTAGCCTTATGCGAAGCCACTAAAATTGCACTTAATTACAAAAATAAAAATATCAACATTTTCACTGACTCCTTAAGTCTGATTCACTCGCTCGAAAATCCAAATTTCAGCATCAAAACTAATGACTACATTCTTAATATTAGAACCAACATTTCCAAATTTAGCAATAGTAACGAACACGGTACAAATATACAGATATACTGGATTCCAGCACATAAAGGATTTAATGGCAATGAAATTGCTGATCAATTGGCAAAAAAATCTGTAAAATACCCATCAGAAAATATAAGAATTCCATACACAGATTTAAAAGCCCAGTTTAAACAAACAATGAGCGAAAATATCGGTAAATATTTAGAAAATCTTGGGAAAGAAAAGGGAACACACTACTATCAAAACTTTTATAGTAGATCTCCTAAAACTTGGTTAAGTAAACATTGTAAAATAAAACGAGATGTAATAGTGACAATAGCTAGAAGCAGGACAGGGCATCACAGTCTCAACGAACCATTGTTCAAAATTAAAGTGGTAGATAGCCCTCAGTGTCAGTGTGGACATCCCACTCAAGATCTTAACCACATTGTCTGGCAATGTGATGCCTATGACCAGGAGAGAGAAGTGTTATTGAATAAGTTGGGGAAATGCAGGTTATACCCTCCTTTTACGATTAATTCGTTCCTGGCAAAACCAAATATTTCAGTTATGAAAATTGTACATGAATTTCTCCAAAAATGTAACGTAAATGTCTAGTGTATAGTGTAACAAAAATGTAATTCTGTATCATTAATAATGTAACAATTTATGCCTGTCGTTCAAAAAAAATGTATGTATACTTTTGTAAACCATTGTAAAGCAGAATAGCCTTCCATTCAGAGAAGAGCTCAATTGCTTCCAAATAAAGAAAAAAAAAATTACGTCTATGTTCTGGCAAAACACACTAACTGGAGAATACAAGTTTTGAGTAAATTTGACTTTGAAGTTGATAAAATGTTTGAAATGGTCTATCATGTGAGTTTATTAAGTAATCGTAAAAAGGATGACTTTAAAATAAAGACAATATATATATATATATATAAAAATATTTATTAAGAAGGTTTCCAGACGGTAAAGTTTGAAATAAGGAACATTTTGGTATAACTAATTCAATATGTCATTTTTTTCGAATTTGTGTCTTCTGCCAGAACAGTGACGATAATATACATTCATTTAGGAGTGCTAGACTAAAATGCAAAATAGTCTCGCGGTTAAGATACCCAACTACCATAACAGTATCATTTTCCAGTCCAAGTTCAAATCGCAGTTGGGCATTACTTTTTAAATAATTACCTTTTTATGCCTCTTATCTTTTTTGAAAAAAAGGTAAATTATAATATTTTTTGTTCAGTAAATTTCTAAAGAAGAACAAAATTTCAGTTCAAGTAATGTAGATATTGCTGCTCTAGGATTTTTTTTCAGTTATCTACCAGAGTTTACTTACATTCAACAAAAAACGGCTATGTTTCCCCATATGAGGTTTATAATATTATAACACATTGTTGGAAAAAGATTTATTGAAAGTACATACGTATACGATATTAAATTGTATATTATTCAAAACGCATTGACGCATATTCTGTTAATTTCAATGATGAATCACTTTTCATACGCCGTTAATATCACGTAGATTACAGTATGAAATTAAACGCTTCCATAACAGCGATCCAAAGCAGAGCTAACATTTAGCGGTGCGTACTATTGGCTGCATCGAGATCGCTCTTCAAACATCAGATGTATAATGTAATTACTCTGAAAGCTTAGCTAACGTTTATTTTGCACAAAAAAATGTATGCGGCGGTTGCTGTATTATGGAGAGTTTTGCATCATATCGGGCTTTCCGCTTGCTAGGAGGTAATACCAGTATTCAACGCTTCATTATTAATCAATGTTGTAAGGTACTGAAGCATTGGTTATATTCATGATTATAAACCGATATACATACTAAAACAAATTATGTATGATCAAAACTACAAAATGAAAACATTATTAAAAGATTTTTTCATGGAACTCTAATCCCTAATTTCCAAATAGTTCCTTAAACCTTTGAAGTGAAGTCGATATCTGCCTAGTGACATATTATCTAAGCAAAGTGTCACCCTTAAATATACTTCAAATTACACCTTCATACTTCATTATTTTAAAAGGAAACACGTGAAGATTTTTAATTCTAATACAAATAGGTGTACACAGACCGTTAACACCGAAAACCGAAAATTTGTCGACTTCATTTTATTTAATTTGTCATCCGCAAGCAACGCATGATCTTCTTACCACACGGGATGTCCCTTGTCATCCGACCAAATAAATTTCACGAGGTGTGACCAAAAACCAGGAAAGTTAATACAAACCTGAATATTTTGTCCGTTTGATCGTTCGCAAGACTCAATGTCCATATCCCAAATGCATCCTGAAAACTAAACTGCAAATGCAAACTAATACACTTATTGGGAAGATGTTATCAGCAGATACCACTAGATGCATTTCAGAAGATTTATTAATGTGTTTGGTCTTCTTAATTGGTTGCAGTTTCACAATCTCTAGTGAAATCTTATACTTAATCAAATATTGGATATTAAAACAACTAAAACTCCTCCAAAAATTGTATGAAAAGGTTAGTGTATCTACTATGGATGCAAAAAAAAATCACGTAATACCTACTTTATAATGAAACAAAAGGAGATGTAGAAGCTAAATTTTGCCCTGATCACATAGTAAGAAAAGAATAGACAGTGTATTTTCCAGCTACATATATGCAGTATATGAATTTTAATGAATACAAGTAAATTAATACAATCATGACAGATGTATCTGGATTAACACAATCATTGCTGAAGTTTTAATTATCACATTTAAATTACACGTTAATTATATCTAATGGCCAACTGCTCCAAACGCGCAAGTCACGATGTTAGCACTAAATGAGTTAATTGGGAATAAATTTGGTTAATCGTGGTTTGCAAATTCTTTATTTTTCACAGGTCAGCTGAAAAAGCGATAATCACAAATTATTTTCTTTTTAAAGTATTTAATTGAAACATAGCAATATTTGGGTGATTTAAAGGCTTCAGGCTGGTCCGCCTAACTAACAATCAAATGCATTCCACATTACTTTAATGAAGATACAATTTTGTTTTAGCATTGATCCTATTACTAGTATATTTTCGTAATTGTGCGGATCAGTAGGGTGTGAAAAAATTTAAAACATTCTGATCTACCTACGTTATTTATTCATATCTCACCCGCTGAAGCCGAAGATTGGAAAATACTCCCATTTTTCCGAAAATCTACGAGCACTTCGATTAAATATGTTGCTTCTCTACAATTAATTATTTCGCAATAAAGAGATACGGTAAAAAATATTTGACGTATTTACCGGCACTAGTACCGTACTACCTCTAGTTATCACCCCATTGTCTGTCTGCATAAACTTGAAGTAGCGGTCAGGCTGTAGAATCTGTTGTTGCTTTATAATGATTGGCCTCGTGACAGCAATAATACAAGTGAGCAGTCAAAATCTCACGGCCCAGAGGCATCGCAGGCTAAAGTCCGATTGGCAACATTCGCTCGGCCACGGTAAATACACACAACTCTGCTACCACTGGCTGGCTTTAAGTGATTACAGTGGATCCCTGGGGAAACGGAGGTTCTTGGATGGGGTGGGAGGAAAGGGTGAGTTATTCAGGGGAAACCAATTATTGACAAATACGAACACACTATTGAAAAGATTAAACTACACACTTTCAGCGGATGCTATTAACATTGCGATAAATAACAATGGATTAAGTAATATAAAATATATCATTTCTTTTGTATACATTTTCATTTAATTTTCTCTTTATTTTTATTTTTTAAATTTGGGAAATTATATCACCACATTGTTGCTTATAGTTTCTTTTCTGATTGAAAATTTTTAATGCACTAATTCAATTTGATTTAATTATTAGATAGGTACATAAAACATAACAATTTGTTACACTTACCCGAATATACATTTGATTCCAAAATATTATTTATTCTCTACTAGAAAATTTAAATTGAATATCTATTTTTCCAATTCGTTGATTTATTTAACAAACTATTTAGTAATCATAATAAAATTTTGTCTTAAAACACTAAATTTATTCTAATGTATTTTGAAGTTATAAATAGATGGATAGTTTTGATTAAATCTTCGTTCATGCTTGATCACGTAATCAACATGTTTATACAGTGATAATTAGGGAATCCAATCCCGAGCCAAAATTCTGATCTCGGGATTTCGGGATTACAATTTGACAATCCCGGGATTGGCATTTTTTTCCATTGTTAAAATAAAAATTTTATATTTACACATGACATTGATAAAATCGGTTAAAAATAAATCTAGTATAATTTATAATATTTAAGACATTTATTGTTAATATTGTATATCTACGTTCAATCTTGGAAATACATAAGTTTAATGGAGTAAATAATATTAAATATATATATAAATAATAATGTGAATTTAATACGAGATTGCTGTTTCTGATAGTAAAGACTTAACGAATGGATTAGCGAGATTTAAAATAGTAAAGCAAATAATCATGGCGTACCTACTTATGGCCTTTCCGCTTCATAAATCTAATTCGTCGGCCAAATATGAAATTGCCGTAAAACGTATGAGATCATGGTGGAATTACTTTGTTAAAAGTGCGAAGCATTGTATTTTTCCAATCTTTCTCATTTTTAATAATTTACGTGAAAAATAAATGAATCGGCAACTTACTCATGGGTATAAATCGAACTTCATTCAAATTGAGTTTATTTCTAATGTAGTTATTTTTTATTAAAAGTATTTTTGCTGTTATATTTTCGCTTTATTTTATGTTCCATAAAAATTGATATCAATCCCGAAATCCCGGGATTATGTTTATCAATCCCGGGATTCATAGGTATCGAAAATAGCTCCGGATCCCGGGATTGGAATCCCTAGTGATAATGTCAATATTACCTCCTTTTATTTTACAACGGCACTACATCCACTTAATCAATTCAGTGAAACTGTGGCATTTCCACCTGGATATTTGATAAGGATTAATTTCCGTACCGACATCCCGGAGTTTATTGTGCATGAAAAGCTCGACTGCATTTTAAATGTTGGGTATTGGCCACGGTGGCCGCGCGGCTTAAGCGTTGGACTATCACGCCGTGGGTCTCAAGTTCGAATCCTGGGTCTGGCAAGTACACATATTGTTTTTCAATGTGTGTGTGAGTCAGGGTATGAACCTAATAGGTTGAGCAAGTGGCTGAGATCCATTTCTCGTAAAAAACAAAATCTGTTAATACAAACCTCTACTCTGTGGAGGCACATATGATTCAATTAGGATCGGACATGGTCGGAAAAATTCACTATGGTTTATTCTCCAGATTCCCTCTTTTTGCGTAGGTCAAAAATGCCTCATTACAGCTTTCAGATACTACTAATAGAGTTATTCACACCAGTGAAAATTTCCATGAAACCAACTGGAATGTTAAAACGTTATATTAAAATTAATTCATTTTTGACTACTTATACCAAATAATAATAATATAGTAAGTATTGTTCTATAACAAGAGTTTCACTCACAATAATTTGACTTTGTAATTGAATTTAATATTGAATATTTATATGAAGTTGCTTACTCCTTCCCAGATACTTCTCCAGATACGGTAATGTTTACCTAGACGAGAATGGTCTCAGGAATCGCGTCGTCTAGCGCAGTCTTATTCTGCCAGTTTGCGGCTTATTGGAATTGCCGGTTACGCTAACTTTCAGATGCACTTAATCACTGCCTACTTTACTCTCATCAAATATTTAGAATCATAAGTGATAAGTTAAAACCATCATTATTATTTATATTTTTATTGTACTATCGGACTTTAAAATCGGAATAAAACTTTACACTTTTACTTACAGATCGGTTATAGTTTCTACTCGGGTAGTAATAATATAATATATTAAGTGACTTACAGAAAAAATGTACAATTGTTTATAGAGAGTGAAAGATATTAGTGTTGAGATTATTATTCCAGTATAAAAGAATATACATAGAATATCATCCATACCGACAATTTTTATACATACATTTTAACGTAATTAGATAAAATGGAAGCTATTAAATTCAATTTCCATATTGTACTGATTTTTAGTTAAAAGTATTAATATCAAACGTAAATTACAATAGTGTTATTCCTAAGCAGAAAAAAAATAGTCTATCATGAAGAGAGCAATTAGGATTAGACCAATTCATTACATTGAATCATACACACATTGTAAAAATATTTTTATCAACTTGACAGTATTAATATTATTATTGTACAATCGTCATATTATTATCTAAGCTTAAAATCTCTTTCATAATTATAATCATTAATATGGTGGCAGGTAGATGTTTCAATTATAAGCCCCAAAGTCACTGCAAGATTAGTGGCTTTATTTATATCTGAAGCCCAGGTAAAATTGTGGTTTGGTAATGTTTATTATTTTTTACTGTTTATAATTAATTATTAATGTTATAATTATTGACATTGTTACGTATGCTGCCAACACCGGAAAGTTTAATAATCTTGTCATTTTTTTTAACATATAAATAATTGTTAATAAAGAAAAATCTAAGTATAAAGTTTATAGTGAAAACCATCTTATGACAATTATATGTTGTTCATTTTTTGATATACTTAATGATAAATTAGTTTTTTTTATTAAATGAGGGCCTTGGCAATAAACAATGTAAAGCAACAATTTTTTAAATAGGAATACAGGCTACTGCATTTTTTAAAGAATTTTTGTAAACAACTAAATTGCATGAAATAATAAAAAATAATCTGGTTAATCTCTTTATTTATATAGAATATAAAAATAAAAATTGACATAACTTTTGTATCTCTGTTCAAACATTTTGTCATTTGGAATGTTTAATAGGTACTTATTAATTTTTTTGTGGCAATCATAGAGTTTTATTCATGTTTTTGTAATTAAACTATCATAATTACTATCAATCATATAAAAAAATATTGTGGAGTTAACGTTCTGCCTCTGAACTAGACGTTACATGATTTTTCATGTATTTTTTTTACCAGAAAATCGTAATATAATATTATGGATTTAACAAAAGTTTATTTTATAAGTGAATCAAAAACCAAATAAATATTTAACTCATTTAGTGTTAACAACGCGACTGGCCCGTTTGCATTAGATATAATTAACATGATATACTTGACAGGTCAGCAGTAATTGTGTTATTAAATAGTATTAATTTTTGCTTACAATTTTTACGGCTTAAAAAACATGTGATATCGGCTATTATTTCAACAAAACCTCGATGCAAACTAATGATATTTTGTCTGTCGTAGTTTTAAACAACGATTTAAAAAAAGAATTAGTTACTATTACTCAAAAATATGTACCTATCCAATAAATATATTGTAATAATCATACGTTTTTTTATTCATTAGAAAAAGATACAATTATTAATATTAAGTCAAGTATAAGTAACAATGATATTTAAAACTTTCTATATGAAATAATTATAAGGTACAGTTGTGTCATCAAAATGATAATCACTCGCATATAAATCTTTTTGTGTTTCCGTCAATTATTATTAATTTGTCAAGTTTTTGTTGCTAGCGACAACGCACGATAATATTTGAGTTGTCACAAAAACATCACTTGGCACCTGTCAAAACGTCCGGCGTTTAAATTTCGAATCTCATACACACACATCCTTTTCCGCCGTGATTGTCGAACCGGATCACAGGTGAGATTTACCTGATCGCATAAAAACAGTGTTGTTATTTTAATGCCGCTTAAACTACCGTACAAATAGGTCATTGAAGTACCCACGTACATGCAATCCATAGACTTTTATAGTGTGCCGAGTGATACACAGTTTAATGCATAAAATTATAATAAAGATTTGAAGATATAAATTATTGAGGTTTGGTTTTAAAAAGTCCATGGAACGTCATGACTAAAAATATATAAAATTTAATGTTTTTTTTTAATTTTTACAATCTAAATAGGCCATCAATTTATTATTGAAAAAAAAATGTGATACATATAAATTTATTATCAATTTCAGGATCATATTTGATATTATTTAACACAGTCCATCTAACATAACATAATGGTATTTTACATTTATAACGTTAAACGATACCAGAAACATCTTCTTCTTTACGAAGACACTATAACTCAAATCGAGTCATAGCCATATCAATCTTTAGCTGATTTCCTCTAGTCGTTCACCAGCAACGGTTCCATAGCGTACATCCCCACATTGTCTCTATAGAAGAGTCTCAGTATTACCACAGGCCTTCTTCTCCTTGGGAATCCATCGAGAATCTTTATCGGAATGCGAGAGCCGCTTATATATTATAGGTATCCAGACTATATTATTATATAGACAGATCCTTGTATATAATATTATAAAATTCATCATTGCGGCGAATTCACCGTATTCATTTACAGGTCAATATTATTTTTTCGCAGAATCTTTCTTTAAAACTCATTTATTCGATCGGCATTCATCATTAATATGTACTAGGATTCACCCACAAAGCATACCATTGTGTGGATTAACACATCGTCTCACAAAAATATTTGTACCGAATCTGATTTGAACCCACATCTATCGCAATCCGGAAGGTGGGATTTTTCAAATAAGGTATTCTATCCCTTCTCCCAACAATTTTATGTATCTACTATCAAGGGTGTTATTTCCAATTACTTAATTGGCGATCATCTTTGAAATATTTAAAATTAAATTTATAAAAATTTCAGTTTTGAAGTACTTGCACTTGCTAATAGTATCATAATTAAATTCTCTCTACAAGAAAGTATTAGCATAATATTTTATATTAAAAAAGTTTGTTTGATCTAAAAATGATTGCAAAAACTACAGTCATTTTCAAACAATGTTAACTCCATCTCCAAGTTTAAAACAGAAGTGTTAATTCCATTGTAATCTAAACCAATGATAACAAAAATATGCCACTTATCCCGTTGCCTATACTCCTCCTATATTCACGTGTGACACTGAAACATACATTATTATGTAAACTCATGATTATTTAAAGGCGTTATGCCCCAATTTGCATATTTAGCAATTTAAGTTAATGTAATATTTGTGTTTTAAAACCATTTTAACGACCTACTTTCCAATTAAAATATAACATTTTTTGATGTGTTAGTTACATAGTCATGGCGTTTTTCTCAGTTTTTCTCAAAACTATAAAAATGTGTGTTAACATGTTTTGAAACGATATGACTCATGTATTTTCGATTATCCTGTTATGATATAGTTACTAATAATATTATTAACTGAATATACTGATGATATTATAATATGCTTCATAACTTTCACTTAATACTTTTTTTTTTTTTTTTTTTTTTTTTTTACCATGTCCGATCCTGATAGGATCATATGGGCCTCCACAGAGAGGAGGTTTGTATTGACAGATTTTTTGTTTTTACGAGAAATGGATGTCAGCCACTTGCTCAACCTATTAGGTCCATACCCTGACACACACAAATTGAAAAACAATATGTGTACTTGCCAGACCCAGGATTCGAACCTGGGACCCACGGCTTTATAGTCCAACGCTTATGCCGCGCGGCCACCGTGGGCTTAGTACTTAGTACAATGTAATTATAGTTACACGAAATATCGCGTTGAGCAATATTCGTGTTATGATACATAATTTCCGTAACACAATGGGTTTTCTAATGACTGTTATTTTTCGTTTAAGTATGATCCATGACATCATGCAAAATGTAATGTATACTAAAAAAATTTCGTATTTAAAACGATATTATTGTAAATAATACAATATCATAATTATCATCACTCTCGATCGATGAGTGGTATAATGTCCGTTTCTGAAGTCGTAGGTTGCGCATTCGATTCGTGTTCGAATTTAAGTATTATCTTAGAAATGTTTGTTTGGATCTAGAAAATAATCAAATTAACTGGCTGAACAAAATTTTAACAACTATTTCTAGTAAAAAAATAAAATAATTAAAAAATAATAATAATAACCTCTTTGTGAACCAGCCAAATTTGTAAATAATTGGTAGAGCCATTTCTTATCTTTATCATTAGCCGAGAACGATTCACTGCTGGATGGAGGATTCCCCTAGCGCTTTCCACTAATATCGGTCGTTAAGTGTTCACTTTTTCAGTTTCTTTTCAACAATCAATATATTTATTTTATTTTTGAGTTTTTTTTTCTTGTAGACTTGCAATTCGGATATCCAGTATATATTTACACTTTTCCAACAGGACAAATTTAACAATACTGAAAATTAACAATAATATTAGGTACCAATTATCTTATAAATATACAATTTTTAATTTCCCATAAAATGAATCCTGAAATGGGCACGAGTCTTCAACGTAGCTCCAAATTTATAAACATTATTTTGAAATCGACGAGATATGAACAAAAAAATGAAAATAGCGCTCCTATTATCCACATTACGTAATGAAAAATAGTTAAAAAGTATTTAAATTATATGTGAATAGTATATATTATTGTGATGATTTATTAAAATAATGGGAAAAATTTTGCAAATCATGAAAAGATTTATTGGAAGGTTTAGAAGACATTTAAGCTATTTGGACGACTTCATTAATTATTAATTATTGTGGAAATAATACTTATATATACATGCGCAAAACATTTTTATACATATTATGCTGAGATTAGGTAGGTATTTAATTTGTAGAGGGACTTTAAGGATGCCTTTTCTATTACTTATTTTACATGAAGCACGTTCTTAAATAATACTACCTAATATTTCTCCTAATAATTACTATGTATTTTTTTTTTTGTTATCCTTGATTGGGTTTTCATTAAGAACTTAAGCGTATTTTTTAAACTATAACAGAGGACGAGGGCATTAATAATTACAGTAGGTAGCGAAACATTCACATGAACACACAGGATGTTGTATATCATATGTATTGTAACTGGAACCCTTTATATGTGATGCCAGTACTGTATGTATTTGACTAAGGCAGCCATATTTCATTGGAAAAAATCGATATGATTATTGTAATGCAGAACCCTATATCATAAAATCAAAATATAAATCTGTGTGAGTTTGTGCTGGAATATAAGGCAAGGCGGGCGGAGGTAGAATGGAAGGCTCTTTACCTCTGGGAAATCGCCAATCAGCCTCCACGTGATACATGGTAGGCTCGATGAGAACCTTATTTTTCACAGTTCCTCAATTTACTGAAAAATACGATTTAGTAGGCAAGGCGCAATTGGCAAAATTTATTAGCGTTGCATTGTTTTTTTTACTAAAATGATTTTTAAGGAAAATTGATTTTTGAGATGAAGTTATTTCTTGGATAATTGTATAAATATTTTTTTTGTACCTCGCTGTTGAGTCTTTGATACACTTCCCACTTCTACATTTGTGTACCACAGGTTCACGGGTTCGAATCTTGCGGCTGGCTCAAATTTATAGGTTGTTTTATCATTGTGTTTGGATCTAGATGATGGACTAAATTAATTTAGAAAATATGTAATAATTATTACTCATACAGAGACACAATATAATTGAATATCGTCTCTGTTCCGGCAGAACACACTAACTAGAGAATACTAATTTTGAGTAATTTGACTTTGAAGTTGTTAAAATGTTTGAAATAGTCTATCATTTGAGTTTATTAAGTAATCGTAAAAAGGATGACTTTAAAATAAAGACTGTTTATTTATTAAGAAGGTTTCCAGACGGCAAAGTTTGAAATAAGGAACATTTTGGTATAACTAACTCAATATGTAATTTTTTCGAATTAGTGTCTTCTGCCAGAATAGTGACGATATAATATATCCTTATAAGCGTTCTTCCTAGTCCAATTCTTTAAGGAGTCCGGGTTTGATTTTCAGTGAGATTACAATACTTCTAATGTAATTTGATCAAAGCCCGAGTGTTTTGTGGTTCTACTACTGCACCACTATTATGAGCGTCACGACCTGTTCCAGTAATTATAAACACATTAATACATAACAATAAAATTGACTGGTTCATTTGTATAAGGTAGTAGGTAGTAGGATAGTATGACAAAAAACACCATACTTATATTAAAAAAAAATACTAACTTATCAATATAAAAGTAAGTATCGTAAATTATCATGTTTTTACGAGGGATTGCAACTCATTGAGTTTTTACACTGAATCAAATACACATTATAAACAATACGTATGCATTTTTTAATTTATCGAAATATAATTAATATAAATTGTTTTATTGTTTTCGTGTATTTTATCTATGTATTTGATATACACGTGTTGTCATTGGTATTAAGTTTCATTTGTGATGTGTTTAAAGTTTAGTTGAAAAGCACTTTAGTATGGGGCACGCATTCATGAAAATCTCAAGGTGCCGGGTGGTTTGTTAGGATGAAGGGTGGTTTTCCCCTTTCTCGTTCGCAATATATCTCCGTTGATTGCCGTTTCCGATTTTTTATTGCAAAACGCTATTTTGTCTTTTCGCATTTTATTGGGCCTGCTTACGTGGTGTTCGGGTAACAGAGAAGGATATTTGTCAATGTTACTTTATGTTTTTCTGCCATTTTGTAAATCGTAATTCTTACAAATTTATATGGATTAAATAGAGCGTAAAAAGAGCAATCATTTGTTTCTTCCTGATTTTTTTCCTGTAAACAAAGAGATCAATCAAGCCGAAAAAATAGTGAACTATAAGAATTTTAAAACTAGACTGCTTAGAGATGCTAATATATATATATATATATATATATAAGTAATAAGTGTATATTATATATAGGCATAGGTTTAATGTGTTAATATATATAGGGGATGCAAATTTTAATTATATACAGGTGTATAATTAAAATTAGCTGAAAACGAAAATGAAATATCAATAAACTAGACCATTTATGCATATATTTAATTGAATATACTAAAATACGATGCACTTACTATATTTTAAAACATTTAAAAAATGTTATAATGATAATATGAAAAAAATGAATCGGTGAACATTACAAAGACAGTAGTTTTAAGGGATTTCAATTTTGATGTAATTAATTTTATTTTGTAAACAATACTGGTTAGAAGTTCAAAACGTTAAAAGAACATGATATGAAAATGTAAATAAAATAGTAACATTATTAAAATTAAATATTACATACCAAGGAACACAAAAGTAACGGAAAGAGCGATACCTCCTGAATATAGTTGAAAGATGGTACGGTTCTCGAGTTGAGAGAAAAATATAAAAAAAAAACGTTAGACGTCTGAAATAAAAGTTGATTTTAATATGTTTTACATCTGTATTATATGTGCATTAAAATTAATAGTAACGTGCATTCATTGGTAATATTTGATTGCATTTAGTTGTGTTTCTTGTATTCAATGACTTGTCCCTTGTGAATTCATAAACATAAACTGCTCTCAAAGTCTTGGTTTTTTTCGATTTATATCTTATTAATCTGTTATGAGGTACATTCGTATATGAAATCGGCGTAATAATAAGAAACACAACACCATTAAAAACACAAAGAGGTATGTATCTACACGGAGTGAGATATATATTCCCTACCTTAAGAATTTATGAAACAATGTCTTCTTATAAATTTAACTTCAGGCAAGAAGAATATTTCGATGTCCTAATAATTTTGGTTTAATAATTATTACTATCTCAATTTTTATCTAATGGTAGGTAAGATTTACACCCTGGAAAAAACAATCAACTGATTCTCCAGATTTCTTAGGTAGATATTAAGGACACAAATCAAGACTAGTTAAGACTAGTCTCTCCGATTGAATGGATATAATATATAGGGATAGAATACTTAAAAATTGTTTTCAACCTCAAATATTTTCCTCTTTTATTAGCAGCATAAAAGCATTCCAGTATCATATAAATTGAATTAAAGCGGTTCATAATATTCTAAACTAATTTGTCTCCGTCTTAATTACGTCTCGTCCCCACAATTGGATTCATCAGGATTCTCAGAATCCACCCCGCAGTGGTATATCCCGTGGAATAAATACTGCTAGACTTCCGTTGAAATATTTAACGGGACTGTTTGCATGTTATGGAAGAGCGCCGCGACGCCGGAAGAAGGAACTAGTCGGCGTCGACGTCGCCCGGAGATGCGAGAGCTTTTAAGTTTGCTTTCACGGCCGATGGTCTAAACTGCGGCCTGCATGGTCTATGGATAAAGGTATAGATTATAGTTTTAAAAAAATCGATTTTACAACAGCAAACGTCTATAAAAATAAGTTTAAAAAATGTTGTAATTTATTTAATTAGGTTTTATGTATAAATTTACATATAGGACAAAATAACTATGAAGTTTTTGAGCGGGTCAGAAGTATAAACTAATGATCTTCCTTTGCATAAGATATGTGGACAAGTTAATTAAACCAATTTTAATATAGTTTTTTTAAGATTACATACATTGTTTACTTCGTTCTGTTTTGTTGGTTGCATCCACGTCTAACAAATAATTCAATGCATAAATTGAAATAATCATTTATTTTTACTGAAGTTGAAGCAATAAAATTTTTAATTATTAATAACGATTTAATGAAGTGTTGTAGCATGTATAAGTGACATTATATTTACAAGAAAGACATTTATAAAATAATACTATTGGCGAAATTTATATTATCAAACCCACAATACTCGACAATAAAATTTGACAGTTACAAGATAAACAAGAATTGCCTCAATAAAGTCATCTGGTTCTTCAGGGAGATCACGGAAAACCCCATGCGAGTCCTCACACCCCGAGTGAGCCCTCACACCTAAAAGTGTGCTGAGTAATCGACCTGTGTCTACAAAACAAGCGACATCTCGCCACTTGGACAACTATAAACATTATCCCAATTGCGGATAACTTGCCGACTTACAGCTTGCCCAGGCCTGCCCTAAAAGGCTCTAAGTAAAGATACTCTAAATCTCGACGCTTCTCAAGTTTCGCTTTAGTGAGACTCCACTGTTTCGCGTAAATGCAAATGTCCTTTATATTTCTTCGAGCGGAATATCGTGGTTTGATATGGTTGTGATCTCGCAAAGGAGTTTGTCATTCAATTATACTAAAAGGAATATTCTGGTAAAGTAAAAATATTTGTAAACTGTTTTTTTTTGTATTTTTCATATTTGTATTACGTAAAATAAGATAACTAGATAACCTTGTCCAACAAACATTATACACCTATATTTTTATTATATTATTATTTGAACGAAAATTTTCAAAATTATTGTTTTGAATTTATGATGACATAAATAAAATCTAGTTTTATAATATTGACGAAATAAATGATAATTTATAACTGAGTGGAAATTAGGAGCATATTTAAATAAGTCATTTTAAATACTCATTTAATGCTTGTACTTATAGATATCCTATAATATTACTACGCTCATATAAATTATTTTTGAAAAGTAAATTTAATATGTGAATCACAATAGGTTAAAATATTTCCGGTCACATTATAATATGTATTGAATACATGATTTTACACATACCTAATATTTAGATTTTTAGATGAAAAGTTTCAGCCAAGAATCCAACGATCGACATCATATTAATGTAGATTCTGAAACAATAATTTTAAAATGTAATGTCAAAAAAACTAAATGATAATGGTCACCATTTCCACTTTTGTAAGAACGCACAAATATATAAACATTTTTAAATACGTCATTTACTGAAACGAAAACTTCTTTATATATTTGATTATATTTGCGTTGATAGATTTTCAAATGTGAAAATTATAATACGAACAATCCTTATTTCGATGCCATCCATCACTGCAAAGAAATTTCAACGGACATACAAGTGTATAATAAAAACATAATATAATAAAAGTAGACTCACCCATTAATTTATTTTATCAACTGTTGAATTGAAAAACCTTTACTTATATCAATATAGTTTACGCTGAACATCAATATTATTCTAACAATATTATATAATGATATATTTTATATTATTTTATTTACACCAAACTCAACTCAAAAAATTGTGTACGACTGCTTTTGTTTTGAAAATATCATGTAGAATTGACATCCAATTTGAAAAGAATGACATGACATCAGTGACAAAATAGTCTCGCAGCTCGAGTGTTGATTAGCTGGGCCATAGGTGAGCTCTGATTGGTCATTGAACTGCCTTGCATCATTGCAACTTCGTGTATGACCTTAATGCCATCTATTAGCGTGACTGAGTATTTCTAATGTTTTTAAATCCCCTGGGTACTAGTAACCATAGCAACCAATTATCAACGATAGAACGATGGCAACCATATGGCAACAAACATGAAGTAATCAGGAGGGAAGACAAGACTTTCGTTTTGAAAGTCAAAGACAATGATATGAGAGTGAGCATATATTGGCGTAAACTGGCTCATCAGTTAGAAGACAGTAGGAGAGAACCGCGTACATCGAGCACAACTACAACCATAAACACTATCACCACACCTAGAGCTCAACCACTTCCACCAGTGCAAGCAGGCAGGGTATTCAAACTGCTTGTAATAAGAGGGGGTAGTGCGGGAGTAGATAATATTGCAATACCGGTGACAGGCGAAACATAGGAGAGTGAGGCAAAAGGAACCATAGTAACTAATAAACAACGATACACAATACCGATTGCAATGAACACGAAGTGAACATACTCGACATTTATTTTTTTACCATACTAAGTAAGTTATTCTTCTATCTTTCTTTCGGCCATGTCCGATCCTAATAGGATCATATGGGTCTCCACAGAGTAGAGGTGTGTATTAACAGATTTTGTTTTTTACGAGAAATGGATGTCAGCCACTTGCTCAACCTATTAAGTCCATACCCTGATAGACACAAATTGAAAAACAATATGTGTACTTGCCAGACCCAGGATTTGAACCCGGGACCCACGATGTTATAGGCCGACGCTTAAGCCGTGCGGCCATTGTGATAATGTGACAACGTGACAAGTAACAATGAGGCAGTTTAAAATACTATTCCTCATTTGGGTTTGTTTTCTTAAGGATGAACAATTAGAACCTTGTAGGATTAGGCTCGCGATATGTCTCTTGCCAGTAGACTGACAGCATTCTAGGCATTCGAAAGCATTCACATACCAGTATAGGCAGCACGTAAAAAACAAATGGGCCCTCTTAGATGAGTCTGCTCATACAAATTTCATTCCCAAGAAAATTGCGTGAAGTGCATTAGATAAATACTACACATACTACATTGTAATAATGGCCATTATTGTAAATCCACATTCATATCTTTACAGAATTGTTATCCTATTCTGCTAATGCGGATGTAGGTGTTCGCTTAAATATTGCCACATACACATAAAATGTGTACTTGCCAGACCCAGGATTCGAATCTGGGACCCACCGCGTCGGCCACCGTGGGATTATTAGTAGGTGTATATAATAGCTGTATGCTTGTGTCTTTCTTATCCGGTGAAACCGTAATGATCTTTAGTGAATTATGTGGATCATGCACAATATTAATTTATTTTAATAAATAAATTAATAGTAATGGATATTAATTATTGCTTTGGTCCGAAAATACATACGATTGAGAATCACCTGCCAGGGATAAGACATGCGAGGGTGGGGATTCAAGTGCGGGGCCTCGGTAAAGATTACATCGCGCAGACATTATGTAAAACGATACACCGGAGAGACCTAACATAATTAAACTGAATGCCATTGTTTCGGCGAGGCCTTACTTTGGCGATAAATCCTGCAACGAGTGTGGCTCAGTGTCCCCCGACGGGGCGCGCCTCCTTATGATTGCCCTGCGTACGTCACGACCACGAGTTTCTTGATTAACTGATACAACACCACTCTAAACTTAAACACTTAATAATGAATATGTAAGCTAAAGGTGCATGTGCTTGTTGGCAGCTGTTATGCCAAGTAATTTCGTGAAAATATCGCTTTAAAGTATACCTTCACGATGTGCGAGATAATAGTCGTTTGGTTCAACTTTGCTGGAACACGCCTATTGTGTTCTCGATACCTTCGCGTTTACTCAGAATTAAATAGTAATAATAATATTAAGCTACTACATTTAACACATAAACATAAAATTGGGCAGCATCTAAATATATCATCTATTTCACTCATAAATTAAATCTGCGTGTCATGCCCAATAAAAATTCGCGGGACTAGTCGTAATTTGCACTAAATTTATGTTCGATAAAAACAGTAAATATAAATTAAAAAATCATCTTCTACAAAATTTATTTAAAGCATTAATTCGTCTTCAAATATACTGCTGAATTAAGTGCATTATAATAGGTGACTACAGCTAGTTGCAGCTAAAAATCTACAAAGATGTGAAAACTATTCTTGAAATTTAATATAGTATGTCTATATAGAAATATAAAGTTTTATGAACCGGAGTGTTCGATAATAAAATTTTCGTAAAATATTTTATTCAAATGTGCTTTTTTGTTATAAGCCTATAAACCTTGGACGGACAAATATAATATAATAACAGCAGTTAAACCTCTGATAAGGACACCCAATAAAGATTTCGATTGGCAATTAATTTGAGCAACGCAGCCCAAAGATAAAATTTCTTCTTAATCTTAAAAATTTAATTATTATATCTCAATCTTTTATCTGTCGTCCATGATCAATGCATGATTTGTTTACCGGGACGTGATGTTACTGCTTTATACTTTAACAAATTATGTTATTAACGATCGTTTAATTAGTTCAATTAGTAATATCATACAACAGTATATTCACAGATATTGACGATTTCGGAATATTAAATCTGCCCATTAACCCCAAATTTTATTGAATTTTGCAAAACTAGCATTAATTTAATTTATGTTATTAATTAGGTTAAACAACTAATGTTAAGTTGTATTAATGTATATAATATTATAGCAGTCATTATACTTTATAATTACTAGTATAGGGAATACTATGGTTGGTACGCATGGTTTTGTATAACAGACTCTATTTTTAGAGGATCACGCAATAAAAGCCAAAATTAAATAGAAATTGAAAACGGATTAACAAAATAATGCAAAATCGTATTATTATTATTAATTGTGAAAATAAGAGTGAACGACATATCAAGTTTCTTATTAAATTGTACGAAAAATATGTACCTACTTAAATTAAAATAATGTAATTATTTTCATAACAATTCCATTTTTAATTTTTCGACGAGGCGATGCATGAATTTCACGAATCAGAGTTGCGCTACCGTGAGCTCCAGTCCATTTCGAGCGCTGCTAGACTGTTACTTCCTGTGATTTGTGGTTGCATATAGCTACGGTAATGTATTAAGAGCCTTAGGGTCTCTACCTAACTTATAAACAACCCTTCTATATCCGTCACAGCTTGTTGATAACTATAAATTTCCGCCAAATATATTCCGCTGAGGTATTACGAGTCATAAAAATCCAATTGAGCTTTGGTTGACAATTATGTATGGTATTACATAGATAGGTACTATTGTATTTTTTAAATATAAAAAATATGGAATAATATGCTTTGGATATGTCTGGAATAATCCAAAATAACTAGTGTGAATAATATGAATTCTAAAATTTCCTATTATAATTCCACATTCTCCGACTGCAAGCGCTAATTAACTACCTAGTCCTGGTTGAATAGACTATAATAGGTAAGTACTTACCTACTAACATTCTCAACTAATATAACGAAACCGGTTGTTATGTTTGTTCATAAATTCATTTTCCGTCGCAATATAGACACCATTCGTTTGGGCATGTTTACATGTTCAGTGCAGTTTACGGGTCAACTTGATAGATGATAATGGAGTGATGACTGATATGGCTATCGACAAAAAATAAACTGATCTTTATGTTTTAACATAATTAATACCTATTATGATTATTATAATAATAACCTTTTAGGTAGAAATGCTATCTTCATTAATTTTTAAATTTTATTGATTGTTTATTGTTATGACTTAGGTTGAAATGAATATCTGTTTTTTGTTGTATTATCTTAAACCATAGTGTAAGTACGTATCTACGTAGTGAACCTTTCTGTTTAAATTATTTATGATCGGTTGTTCACGGAATCTTCATGTAAAATTCCTTTTAGGCGAACAAGCAAACTTGACCGTTAAATTTTAATACTGCTTCCAACAACAATCATAATAAGAATTGAGATACAAAGTACCAGTATTAATATTTCTTATTTACTAAAACATTCAGAGCGACTTTCCATTATGGCATTGTACTTTGGAAAATCTCAGGTGAAAGTTTTGAAAATAGAACCGGTGGTTTTTGCGGTAAAGCCTGCATTACACCAGAGGTAGCTGGCAGTATTTTCGCTTTCACAGTTCATCATGAATGTGGTTCGAGAGAGAAACTGTTGCAGCGCAAAGAATTAGACACAATGCTTTTCTTACCCTCTAAAACCGAGAAAATAGAAGGAACCGGTCTCTATCCATGAAACAAAATGATTGTCAAACTATTTCAACAAAATAAACTATAAATATTTATTAGTCTTATTAGTCGATGAAATAAAAAATATATTTGTAATACAGTAGAACCTCGATTATCCGGATTATTTTCATTAAAAGACAAATTGCATATAAACGATGCTTTGAAACGCGATAACTCGGGACGTTATCCATCTAATA
This sequence comes from Rhyacophila brunnea, assembly GCF_057557595.1. NCBI lineage: Eukaryota > Metazoa > Arthropoda > Insecta > Trichoptera > Rhyacophilidae > Rhyacophila > Rhyacophila brunnea. Next base: position 25,094,740 of record NW_028233350.1, read on the forward strand.
AATATGGTGTTGGAACGTCAACTATCCCGGATATAAAAAACAAAGTGAAACTATTATGAAGTTTATGGAAGCTCAGAGCTGAAAGTTATGAAAAAATCAGGAAATAAAGAAGTTAAAGAGTGTATTTATATGTGGTTCATACAAATACGAAAGAGTCACGTTGGTAATACAACCGATGGGTCAGGGTGTAATAGAAACATTCAAACGTTTATAAAGAAAACATATGCTTCGATGATTATTGCTAGCAGACGAAAATAATGAAGAAACAGTTATCAGCTTCTACAAGAAAATAAATTTAAAAGATTGTTGCTACATATCAGCAGATAGTTGGAATTCTTTAGATGTGTCAAATTTGAAAAAAACATGGAAGAAAATTTTGAAAAGACCATTAGTAAGTTCCAGTAACGCGGTAGAACATGCTTTAAGCTTTAAGCAAAAATCGATAATTGATTTTTTTAATATAAAATAATTTATTATACATATGTGTATGTATGTATATGTAAATCTAGACAAATAAAAATTATTCATACTTAATAATATACTTGTCTTTCCCTGTCAATTATGATTTTTTTTTCGATTTTCCGGATTTTTCCTTATCCGGACTATCTTCATCCCCAATTAGTCCGGATAATCGAGGGTCTATTGTACATCGAAGGTATTTATAATTTCAATTATGGAATCAATACTTGTAAGGAAAACAATTAATGATTTGAGGTATATTTGACTGTATAATCTGTGGACTTTGTGGGAAAGCTGTAGATGTTATCATGATTTTTTTTTTAATTTTCATCACATAAAAAAATCAATACCCTAAAAGAGTACAACTGTAAATGATTTCAAATTAAGAATAAATTTATATTATGTAGTAGGTAATTCAAATATGTATTTCGTTATGTTTCCAAAACATCTCTACTGCATCAAAAAATACGTTCGGTGTAGGACGCTCATCTAAAACATTATATTCATACTTGTCTACAGAATTGAAACCTTTACATTAAATAATGAACATATCATTATAATACTGGAAGCTTTCAAAGTTAGGTTCTATTGGGATAACATGGTGATCTGGTACGACGCAATCTTCGATAGATGATAAGTGCTAAGGAAAGAAAATTTTTAGCTAATATTTTTACTCATTGGTTTGGCTATTAGTAAATTTAATATTATTTACTCCTTACTTACATGATAATAATATAGACTTATAGAAATTTTGAGATGTGCTGATATGGAGCGATGTTTGTTGTTCGCTGCGTGATTTATTTAGAGTTTGCGTCGGCAGAGGGCGAACAATGGGCTAAGGGTTGAATCTCGCCACATACATACACATATACACACAAACATAAACATACAGCCTCACACATCCAAGTCATCATTCGCCATTATCATTAAACAGGGATATATCTTCCCAGCCACTTGTATGGCGGTACTTACTTACCTCCTCTTTCGTACCAAAGTCAAGAATGGCAAGATTTATTTTATAAAAGTTTTGCAACACTTTTTTTGAATTCATAATAAATGAGTAGACATAAACTTTCGCAAAATTCTATTAAGTATATTTTTAAACATAATATTTAAAAAAAAATTAAGAACATGATGTTGTTGTAGTACTAAATTAATTCAGTTTAAGTAAGCCTATTAGGTTAAAGTGTGTAATAATCACTAATAATTTTGGTTTTTCATTTTCGGTGTTACAACAAGATAATTCAGTCTTAAATAACTTGAGTAGTTTAACTTTATGTAGCTTATTAATATTTGACAAAGCCTATATTACCATTTCTAGTGTTGCATTTTCAATTAATTTTATTTCTTTACACAAAGTAAAATCATACTGAATCGACTCCTGAACAGTTTCCCTAAAACATGAGGTAAAAGGAATGTAAATAAAAAATATTGATGTACCTATTGCCTGTAGATAATGACATATTTTGTAATGCGCTAATCGTGGAGTGGTGGATCAAATAAGGTATATACATGTTATTATTGTTCTATAATTAATTATATATTATTGAACATTACATATGACTTGAACTATATAAATTATATACGATGGATTTGCTATATAAATTGCATGCTTTAAAGTTTAAACAATATTAGATTGATTCATTCATGATTGTTGAAGTTTATTTGTTACTGTGGATATATTATTTAAAATAGGTACTATATTTACTGATTTATAAAAAGGAAATAGGTATAATAAAATTGAATATATTGGTAAGTATAGATTAGAGACTGTTATACCAATGGTGATTCCATGATGATAGCTGCTGCCGGGCATATTTGTGATTAGAGCGTTAATGGTCGAAAATTAACATTATTGATTGTATCAAGCGTTTAAATGTACCGCTGGTAGTCCTAACCTAATGTTTTGATAATAATTGGCTGGTATCGGCCAAAGCGCAGTTAATTAACCACTCGCAGGCTTAGGCTATATATCAATATAATATAATTATAATAAGCATATATACACGAGGTAGTAAACAAACATATTTAAGCATAACATAGGGTTGCAATATCAATTTATTTTGATTTGAAAAGTGAATATAAAAGTATTATAATCATCCATTATATTATTATTTTTAACACTACAGCAGGTTATACTGCCCAATGACTGTAGCACAGTAAAACTGTATTGCAGTAATATAACTGAAACAATCACATAAACACCAAGGCTTTTGAAAAAATTACAAAAATATACCATGAATTGAGAAAATAGTGCTTTACGCAATGGAGTAAAAAGGCCACCATGATCACTCGTGGTCGATAAAGGCTCCTACCAGTTTCTGACATTTATCGTTGTCCTTATATTTTTGTTGCTACATATTACCACATTTTCTTTCGACCATGTCTGATCCTACTATGATCATATGGGCCTCCACAGAGTGGAGGTTTGTATTAAAAAAAATGTTTTTACGAGAAATGGATGTCAGCCACTTGCTCAACCTATTAGGTCCATACTCTGACTCATACACAAATTGAAAAACAATATGTGTACTTGCCAGACCCAGGATTCGAACTTGGGGCCCATGACGTTATAGTCCGACGCTTAAGCCGCTCGGCCATCGTGGGGAGTTCACTTACATATATAATAATATGTCTAAACGTCGTTATTTTTAAATTATGATTTCAATTTATGTAAATACATAACTAACGTTTTTTTTTAAGATAGAACTTATAAAATGTCATTAATTAAAATATGTAATTAATTTTTATTATATACCCTCAGTTGAAAATAGTTTTTTTTTTGTTTTTCTATTAAATTATAAATTGTAACGCAAATATTTTTTTACAGCGTTAATTAAAGAGTAAGGTTTATATTTATTTAAAATAATATTACTTATGTCGATTTTAAATTCTGCTCAAATTAGTATGCGCGTGTGTATGCATGTATGCAAACACTTGTTATATAGCGCCATTGACACCCCATTAATGTGGCTTATTACCATTCTGAGCTGCTATGCAAATTTGATTGACTTCCCATTAAATTGTACTCCGATAATATGTCACAAGATGGTAGGTCACGATGTTGAGATAAATAGGTATATACATGTATTTCAATATGTACTGGGTATATAAATTAAGCCGAAGGGCAGAATAATTATTATTTTTAAAATTGGTGTCAAAAATATCATTTAATTCTACATAGGTACTATATAATATAGGTATTTGAAATAGCGCTGAAAATTTGAAATAACCTTATTGTTATCTGATTTTCTTTTTTTATTTCGTACTTACTGATTTTTTTTCCATTTTAAGGGGGGACATGCTCGTCGAAGGTCAAAATTGAGTTTTTATTGTATTTTCAAACCATGACCCTGGACACTCCTTAAACGTTGTAGATAATTTATTTATATAATTTTGAAGCCTTATTATCCTTTATAGTTATTTTAAACATTTGATGACTGCATGAAGTATTTTTGTTACATAAAATAGTATTCTTTTAAACCTCTCGCTCTAATGTTTCAGAATATAGTCATATTTCGGTACATAACTGTGCAGTGGTGTTAAGATTTTTTACATTTATTAATTTTTAAACGCATTTATAAAACCATTAGTATAATTTATTACGAGATAATTTTTGTAAAATATTCACGATAAAAAATTATTTTGATAATCTCTGTGATCCCAAATTTGACAAGAATTAGGCATTTTATTATTCAAAAAATCGGCAAGATTAACACATTTGAAGATGATTCTAAAGATGTTTATTATAAGCTATGTATTTGACCATTCAAGTGTGATAAACATCTTATGAATAATGATTGCTTTATAATAATTATTGACCTAAGAATAAGGTACTGTTTTTTTTGAAATACGCCATTTCTTTTGTCATTCCCTAGTTGTTAAGCTACAATATACGGCCGTAGCCATAAAATGACAAACTATAATTAAAGTAGGGAGTAAAATTATGTTAACGCGCGTGTTTGAACATGTACCTAACCGAATTTTTTTTTATTTTTTTTAAACGGTAGGTACATGTTCAAACACGCGCGTCAATATCATTTTACTCCCTACTTCAATTATAGTTTGTGAATTTATGGCTACGGCCGTATGTTGTAGCTTAACCACTGGGGAATGACAAAAGAAATGGCGTATTTCAAAAAAACACTACCTTATTCTTAGGTCAATAATTATTATAAAGCAATCATTATTCATAAGATGTTTATCACACTTGAATGGTCAAAGACATAGCTTATAATAAATATCTTTAGAATCATCTTCAAATATGTTAATCTTGCCGATTTTTTGAATAATAAAATGCCTAATTCTTGTCAAATTTGGGATCACAGAGATTATCAAAATAATTTTTTATCGTGAATATTTTACAAAAATTATCTCATAATAAATTATGCTAATGGTTTTATAAATGCGTTTAAAAATTAATAATTGTAAAAAATCTTAACACCACTGCACAGTTATGTACCGAAATATGACTATATTCTAAAACATTAGAGCGAGAGGTTTAAAAGAATACTATTTTATGTAACAAAAATACTTCATGCAGTCATCAAATGTTTAAAATAACTATAAAGGATAAAAAGGCTATAAAAATATATAAATAGATTATCTACAACGTTTAAGGAGTGTCCAGGATCATGGTTTGAAAATACAATAAAAACTCAATTTTGACCTTCGACGAGCATGTCCCCCCAACTTTTTTTATAGAAATTGTTAAGTATTTTTCACAATCTAACAATATACAATACCGTTTTAAAGACTATTTCACTGGCGTACCACTACATTTTTTCGCAACAATCAATTTTGAGAGCTTTTATGCCTTTCGGAAACATTTTCAAAAGCTTTTTTACGTAATCTGAGCTACCAATCAAAAGATTCCTTAATATAATCAAATCAAACTATGTCCAGTATGTTTTTTTACGAAATAAAATATCAAACACGTGTCTTTTTAAATATTTGTCGTAATACTTGAGGTATAGGCGCCTACCTACCACAAGTTGGAAAACACTGTTGTAGTCAAACATACTAAAGTTTTAACACCCAATATTGTATACAATAACATCTAAATGTATTAATTTAATTTCCTATTCTCGGTCTCAACCAGATAGAATATTTACTACAATAAAGATTGTCTTTAGATTTTAGTGTCATCGTAACCATTGTTTACTTTGTAATTCCCTTTTAAGTTTTAATAGTACCTACCTACCTATCACTAAGCGTCATATTTAATTACCTTTGGTACCAGCGAAATGTTTTTTTTTATTCTTTCTAGCTAATATTGGGAATTATAAATAAAACTCTTGATATTGATTTATTTCTTCTCCATTTTTAAAAGACATTAACCTATCTACGTTATAATATAATTATGCATTCTTATTATGGGCAAACGGTTTAAAAATTATGATTTTTTTTCAAGAAATAAGGTTTATTATATAAACCATATTAATTATGCTGGAAGAATTCTGGGTTGCCATAATTTTCGTAATAAGCATGAAAGTTCATAATTTCCTTCAATTTCACAAACCCAAGGAAATGGTAGCCTCTTTAAATTAGCGGTAGCGAAACGAACTTCTTCTCTCGACCGGTAAAAGTTATTCGGCACAATTCATAATGCTGTCATTCATAAAGGTCTGGTGGCCCGCTCGTCTGGTGACAGATTTATTTCGGCCAGATTGAAATAAATGAGGCGAACCCGTGACAGGAGTATTTTGCGAAAATTTGTCTGCCCCGGGGAATCCTCGTGAGTCATTATTTTGTCTCAAAGAGCGGTCTGCGGGCCGCGCTTGCATACCGCTTCATAAAGGTTTCACCCCACCGGTTTTACTTCCTTGTTATGTATTTACGCATCAAAGGTGTTATATTATATTATTTCGTAATACTTTTTATCGCATTTGTACCTATTGATTGTTGGTTGTTGCAATGTTAATTGCAAATTATTAATATTATTATCATCATTAGTATTACTATTATTATTATTATTATTGGAACTATTTTTTATTATAGTTATAGTATTATAGTATGTGCTGCTCAGAATACCTGGGGCTTACTTCACTTTCGCGAAAAAAACTTGAATGGGAATGGCAGAAGTAACATTCGATTTAGATACCTACAATTAGATGAAAAATATCTGGAACTCAAGGCTATTCACAGTTAAAATTAAATATTGCTAGTTTGTCGCTTGCATTCTGACGGTCCTGTTTATGAAGAATCAGAGTAACATATCATCAAGAACAGTAAGTTGCTTGCAGCGTATAAAAGATGTGCGGTAAATTGAATTTAAGATTAACCTGGATATAATAATTTTGAGTATGCAGCCTCTAAATACTCTCTGAATAAATAAGTTGGGTTCAAAGCTAGGCTCGGTCATGTGGAACGGATACCTCAAGAGAACTTCAACTTGGTCAGTCTGTTCTTCAAGACATACCGATTTTGGCGTCCTAGAAAGCCGCGAAATACCGTCGACAGGGTGTATATGGCTAAGTTATCTATTGGATATTAGAATGACCTGAGAAGACGGGTTAGGTTAGGTTAAGGTTAATCTAATTGGAACAGTATTATTTGCAAACTATTACTGCATTTTGTAAGATACGTACAGATGTATTCCGCGGAGATATGTTCAACGAAGAACTCGTCATTTGATAAAATGTTATACGAACTCATGTTTCACGTACTGCGGCGCACGAATAAGTGTCCCACGATGAACTGCATACGTACAACTTATATGTAACCATGGTATTCATATGCTCCAACTAAGACGTTAATGTGTATTATAAATAAGTATAGAAATGTGGCTACTAAATTTATATTTTACTTTTAGAATTAGTCATTTTATTTTTTTTAGTTATTTAAAGGACCATGATGATTATTTTAGCCAGAAATAAAATACATAATCATGTTAAAATAAAAACCCAATAAGAATTCCTTATTGGATGTCATTTGCGTGCGGTAAGTAGGTAGGTACGTCGAATATTATTATGAAAATAAATATAAATAACGGAATCGTCCCATTAAAACAAAGAACGGAAGGAAAGGAGCCGATAAAATCCAGAAAATTCCAAAATGACCCAATAGCTATTGGTACTTTATGGAAACGAGCTTTTTTCTCGCGGCTGTAGGTTACATTCCACGCAAATTCTTTCCTGCTTGAATGAAATGTCCACGTGGACTAATGGTATGGTCAGTGCCGTAAATATTATAATTTAATTATAAAATTTAATATTTTAAAATCAATAAAAAATATAGTGACGTACTTTTCGATTAAATAATGTACTACATCTTTAAACCGCGAGAATCGCAACAGTTTACCATGTAGGTAAGTTTGTGATCGTATGCAGATACGCCTTTTTTATATTTTAATTGCAACAAGTATAAAAATCAATGCACTTACGTAATTGAAGAATCGATAGTTTAATTTTTTAATGATAAGAACACTCACTCTGACAGTGAATGAATTTTAGTTATTTATTTTTTTAGGCATTATCTATATAATTTCAAGTTAGACTTTGTATATTATAGAATGATTGTAATTACATGTAACTAACTATGTAAATTATTAAAGTCATGTAAACAAATAAAATAACAATTTAATAATTTGAATGTAAATATATATCACAAAGTCAAGTGTAAGTGAACAATAATAATACCCATAAATAAAAGTAGCTACACGCCAAATAATTCTTTAGAAAAACTTAGTTTTATTATATATATATATGGACTTAGAGAACTTTGCAACGTTCAATTACCTTTATTGACTATAAACGAAAATTTTTGGTTAGCCATTCAACCAATATTTTCACAAAATAATAAAAACTTACTGGAAAAAAAATATGTAAATACTGAAATTATATGTGAATTGAAACTTGTCGCTGAGAAGCGGCCCATCTTTTCAACCCTTACTAGTGGATACATTTTATAAAATACCATCGCATCATCAACGTATGAAGTATACCAGGAGACGCCTTCATATATATAAGCATAATATTAAATTGGAAACATTAGTAAAATTGGTCATAAATATGAACAAAAATTTGGAATTAGCATTCTTTTCGCAATATAGATAAATATATTTTTTCAACAAGGTACATATCAATATTGTATTGACATACATATTACAGTATGATGACAGCTACATACATGTCAGTAGAATATGACCACAATTATGTGAAAACAAATATACGGATTTGCAATAAAAAAGCTTTTTCTATATAAATGCAATATTATTACATCTGCTGTTACTTGTTTGTTAAACAAAAATTCCATACTGTGTACCTATATTGAAGTCAATTAATACATTTTTTTTATAATATGCTTCCACTTCAGATCGAATCCAGAAAAATAATTGCAAAAACTGCTGCACTTTGGAAAAAAATAATATTATTACATATTAGTTATTGGATAAATAAATATAAAAAAAATAAGTATCAACTTCAAAATATTGTTGTACTAATCGTTGTTAGATTTTTTCTTTTTTTTTCAAAGAATCGATGGTATATTTACTTGAAATGTCAGTAAATCATGAAATATTTATTAAAGTAAAGACAAAAAGTAATGTCTGCCACTGGTTATAATAGGTGTACCGGGCAAGAGCCCTGTGGGTGGGGTCAATGGAGAATGCACAAAAATGTAAATTATTTCGAGAGAAAATATTCATTTATTGCGTGAGGTTATATTCCGGGCATGTAAATAATATTAAATATAATATTCGAGTTGGTATTTTATTAATAATTATTATTACCATGTCAATAAAATTAGGTAGATATGACATATTATGCATAATAATAATATGTCATTTAACTAGCCTTATAATTATACCCACTTAAAAACTGAGACTTAAACATTACATTATTTACAAATGATAATAATAATTATATAAAATTCTACAGTACGTTTTTAAAATCAATAGTTATTTTGGTTGTAACATCATTATCAAGAGTACAAAAATCAAAATATGCCCCTATTTTGTGGATCCAAGGATGCTGAAATATTTTATGACTTATTGTTTCTGTAAACATAGGTTTCATATAAATTTTAAAGCTATGTTCAAGAACAATCAGGTCCAGAAAGTTAATCCTGTTATCGACCTATCTCTACTTCTAGTGTGAATTTAATATTATCGTGTATCGAGTTGGCCTTTAAATTAATATGGTTTCCAAAAGAAATGTCTCTAATATGTTAGCACAGGGGGGAGCAAACTGCGGCCCGCCATTATTAATGTACTTCTGAATAACTTTTTTATAATTGTTATAAAAATATTGACAATAGATTAAAATTTCAAGAATTTTTGTTTCGTAAATGTATTATCTCAGTATGTCTTCCTTGCGTCTTATCTCACACTATGTAACCACTATTTTCTACGTTGAACATCGATTGGGAATGAATGGAAAAAAAAATGGATTGTAATCTCGCTCAGGATGTAGATAATATTGTATGTAGATCAATAGATATTGATTGTGTACCGACAGAGCTACAACTTGAGATTATTGATCTGCAGTGTGACACTGATTTAAGAGAATTGCATCGTCGTGAAGAAATCTCCGATTTTACAATGCCCTTAATTCAGACAAATTCGATCAACTTAAAGATTATGCAAGAAAAATGTTCGTTATTTTTGGATCAACCTATATATGTGAACAAACATTTTCGATCATGAACCTCAATAAAAATTCTTTACGATCAAATATCTCCGATGCCCATTTAGAAGCAATTTTGAGAATGTCAACTACAAAATTAACACCTGAATTTAAAAAAATGTTCAAAAATGTACAACAGTTTCATTCTTCTCGTTAATTTTTTTGTAATGTTTATTTTTCGTGATAATAAATAGTGTATATATAAAAATGGTATTTTACTTACGGCCCGCCACTCATTTTGAATTCTTGAATTTGGCCCTCCACCTAAAAAGTTTGCCCCCCCCCTGGGTTAGCATAATATATTTTAACATGTAGAAAAGCAAATTAATAATTTTAAACTAATACGGTTTTCAAATAATTAAGTAGGCATTATTTTTGAATAGTGACAGGCTGAGAGATAGAGAAATCATTTCGTATCATTCTATGAGCTGTATTATTAAGAGTACAGACATCGTGTATTTTGTACTCTTAACTCATAAGAGTTTGAAAAAGTGCTTTTCGGTGTGCCGCACGCAAAAAATATAAGTTGAAAAATGTCCCGTTATGCGAAAAAGAATAGTAACTACTAATGCAGGTGACAACATAGAATTTTCCAAAGATACAATTTTACAGTTGCATCAATTGACATACATTGCTAAAAATCAGATATCTAATGACTTCCAAATTTGAGTTCAAAGAACACTCATTCTAGGGCTCCAGCCTGGGGGTATATGCTTAGGGGGCCCGGCGTGGCGGGTAGATCAGTCCTGAGATAAGCAGACAACACAAATTTGTTCTATTAGAAAAAGGTCACCTGCGGCGCTATTTTCCTTAATGAATATTAACATTTAAAAATATGTAGGGCAATGCTATTTGATGTGATATGACGATTGATATAACTAAATGATAATTCACATGCATAATTTTATATTATAATTATTTTTAGTGTTTCCCGAAGGCCGCATGTTATTTGGCTACCACATGAGGGCACCGCGGCCAGTGGTTTATAATATGATGCCTAGTGCCGATAACTCAATAATTCAAAGGAGTTTATTTAAAAATATCGAAAATCACTAATCGGAATCGAAAAATCAGAATACCATTAGGGGAACACTAATGTCGTACTGCCCTTAAGCTCGGCGATAGGTAGGGGGCCCCGCCAAACATCATGACCTAGGGGTCCGCTATAGAATATGAGGTCCATGGGTTTTACTATTATATTATATATTCATTTTTAGATTCATTTTTAGATTCATTTGTTTTTTTTTGCGATAGACGTGCTTGTTTATTAACGCACAGTTTAAGACTTAAACTATGCCAAGAAATACCCTTTAATAATATCGTACAATTTGTATACATTTTATATGTAAATCAATCGAACTAACAGTAAAATCAAATTTCTTAATTGATTAAATACTAGTTAGGCATCTCGAAACTATAATATCGACAACCGAAGATTTTCGTAGGCAATTCATTTGTTATGTATATACAGACAATTATTTTTTTATATTTATGAAGTTTTGGAGGCAATATTGTTAAAATTTGTGAACCTCTGTTTGTAATGATTTTTTAGAGAATGTTAAAATATACAGTATTATTGATTTATTAAGTAAGATGGTAGATATAGCATTGCTATTAAGTATTTTTGAAGAAAATATTAATGTACCAAAATTTATTATTAGACTTTTCCAATAAAACAAATACGTAGGTTCATAATCGCTATCAAACAAGACGTTTCTCATTCTTGCGAGCAAACCAATTGTAAACATTTAACATCACATCACATCCGAATCGAATTGTCTTCTTGCAATACAAAGCTGCCGCTGCTTGGAATGGGGGTTGGAACTTAAAACTCCGCCTCTCCGAATAGTGAAAGCTTACCCTCTGTGGAGAAATTGGTCGCATTCCATACTTTTATGCCGTAAGCCGGCATCGGAATCTTGACAATTTGCCCTACATTTAAATTGTGAAAGTCTAAATGTCCGACTCTACGACTTCTTTACTGCCGGGAAAGTCCTTACTCTCTTATTTATGTGCGTAATATTTCTTCGTATTCTGAATTATTATGATTATTTATTTATTTATTTCAAAAAGGACAACGAATAATTGAATAAATAAGTACCCACAACGGTTTAATGAAACATTTATTTAATATTGACAGCCAATGTTAAAAATAGTATGCAACTAAAATTCAAAGAATTAGTTATACCTACTCTGTTCCTTTTCATCTATAATTATAATATAACATCATTGTTCACTATAAAAAAGTCGTAAAAATAATTTTAAATAAAATCATGGGTATATTTATGAAATTTTCAAAATTATGTATTGTTATCGAAAAAAGGACCAATTATAAATGTAGCAGAGGCGAACGTCGCATATTGTGATTTAAGAACCTCTGTGATTGATACGAATGCAGCTGTAAAGAACTATTCCAAATTCCTTTGGATGGTGCTTTTTAAATATTAAAAATATTCAGTAATGAATAAAACAGCACATAATATATGTACGGCTGGAATGCACATGTGGCCACGACCATCAAGACGCTGAACACATCCTCTGGATCTGCCCGTTGATGGGATCCGACCGAGCGGAGTTGTATGCCAGGGTCCGTCTACACACGGGCCCTATCGACCACGCCGACTTGATATCAACCAAGCCCAACTTTGAGGCATTTTAAAAATTTGCTGCGTCATATGGAGGATGGAATAATTCCGATCCCTCCTTAGATTCATCACTTTCAACTCCTGGCCCCTCTGTTTCGTCAGTTTTAGTAGACGGGTACAGAGAACACTTCATGTGTTGGTGCATGGTTGCTACACCAGTCCCGTGCAGCATCGTTTCGGAACAAGGAAATCTTTTCATTCTGATACGTTTATAGCCTCATGGAAGACGGTCGTGCACAAACCGCGGCTGCATATACATGGCGGGTGGAGATGGGGTAACTCAAATTATTGCTTTCACAATTTAATATATAGATACATACCTAGTCAAAAATCAGCCAGCAATTATTTAATTTTAATTGTTTTTTACTGCCAAGTAATTGTGTTTTATAACATTTGAGACTTTCTTTTAATTTAAGTGAACACAATGAGAGAAATCTAAGATATACCTAAATAGCACGACATGTAGTGCCGGGTTTTTACCTTGTATGCTCTGAATATTTTGGTGCATTGGCAATAATTGGGAATGCCAATGATAGATTAGATAGTTTACAAGCAAGTAGATAATATGTCATACACAATATACATAATATCTTCTTTCTCTTGAGTCCTACAATATAGCTGTGTTCTTGAGATGTGATATAATAAGCATTTTAAAAATGTCTCAAGATATATAGTATGTAGCAGTCAAGATATAACATATTTTGTAGTGGCGCGTATTCTGAATCCACGCAGTAAATTATCGCTCCCCGAGTGGCGTCGTTTTTATCACGAGACTCTCACGGGCGTCGCGGCGCTCCTGACGGACGACCCTCCCGCGTATTGTTTGTGTACAGATCGCTGTTTGCCGCCAAGGATGACGCCGGTGACCCGTGTGTGCTGGGTAATGTGACCATGTACATTGAAAATATAATGATCTCTAAAGCTATATCATTGTGGAAATAGTGTCACACTAATCGGACTTCAATTATTTATTTAAACTTTATGCGGGAGGTTTTAAGAATAACACAAATAAAAAAAACCAAAGATATCGTCTATTAGAAGTCACTCGGTAATTATTTTTTCAGTAGATAAATTTTGTTTTGAATTAATTCTTCAATCAATATTCAATTACCAAGTTGTTTTCTGATTAAATTAAACTAACTTTAATTATCCAATAGCTTTTAGACATTAATCAAAAGCAACTAATAGAAAAACAATACAGATACCAAAATCATATTATTATTCAATTATTGATAAAAAAATAACAAAACAATACAAAAGCACTACACTAAATATTTAATTCTGAACATAAACAAAAGTAAAGACATAAATGGAGGAATACAATTGACTGTACACTGCACTTAAAAACTGCAATCGAGCATTTTTTTTAATATCAACATACATGTGAATATGTAAATGACTAAAAGTAGGTACTTCATTCTTTCGACCATCTCGTACGAAAAACCAAGGGCTTATTAAACAAAAAACTTGTAAAATCGACAATTTTACATCTCTTGAGTGTAGTATTTTTATTGTTTATAAGTACTAATGATCTATTATTAGGTTTTGACGATTTATTATAATATGCTTATCGAGTGTATTATTATTAATAAGATAGGGGTTTTTTATTAACACTCCAACTATCATAATTTGTTTGTTATATTTTTTATTGTGAACCTTGACTTCATAGGTAGGTAATGGAGTTTGTACTTACTTTATTGTATTGATTTATTATTTATGTTAAGAATGTTCGTTGTCAGTGTGTGTTTGCCCTTGGTGAGTATACACAGTACCTGAAGATGCCGAAAGGAGAAACCCGGGTCGCAAAAAACGTTTCAAATGGAAAAGTACAAAGCTTAAATCCATTAGAATAATATATTCTAATATTGAAGACGTGAAAGGCGTTTCAATACGACTTATTTTATAACTATTCAAAAAAATGCCTACCTTTAGAAGAGAAAAATTAAATTCTTTAGGTTTAAAATAATTTTATTATGATGAAATCATATTATCATCGTCTACCTAAAAGTTAACATTACTTTCTACTTCCCCGACAATTAGTATCTTCTACAGATGATCAATTTTGGATCTTAGGAGAACAAACAGATAATGCATACGATGTATTGGTTTTTTTTATTTTTTATTTGTCCCTATGGACACAGATCAACACTTACAGAAATAGTGAAGCTTATATTTAAACCACGCATAGGTCAGAAAAACCACAAAGCCAAATAAAAATATGTTCTAGCTTTTAAATTAAGTACAATACATAAACAGACCCAAGAGAAAGTCAGTTGAATACGGATAGTTTCCATATCGAGAACAGAAATACTAAATAGGATTTATTAAAATTAATAAGAACTGAGATGTTTCATATTTATGTATCGGTTGGTCATCTGAGCGCAGACGCTTGTATCACAGCTTGTACTCAAAGGAGCTCGACTCGCTAGGTCAGGCTGTACGCCGACAACTGTCCGCTCGGGGAAACTAAATTACCCTTTATGTTTCGCCGGACAACAAACCCGTCTGACGGACCAAGAAGAACTCTATTTTTGGGCAATTTTCAAGTTTACACGCCCATTTCACTGTTATATTATTCACAATTTATAATACTTTTATAGGTGGTATTTATATAAAAATTATACCTATTTAAAACAACGATTGAAAAATATGTAAAGTATAATATGAGGACTGGCATGTTCTACAATAACTAAAAGTGTTATGGTGGATGCTTATGGTTATTATAAGTTTATTTTAGAATTAATGAAAAATGTTTTTGAGCAGATTTTATATTAAATCGCCAAAATAATTTAAAAAAATGTGTTTTAAGTAAAGAAATCTTTTTTTGTATTTCGATTACTCGTAATATTTTACCAAAAAATATTGAATATGAATGATTAATTTATGAAATAATATTTCACATAAAGACTTCCTAATTGAACGCAGTACACCAGTTGTAATGCTCTTCTCTACTAATTATGTAGAGAAAACCCCATAGCCCCCACATAATGAAGCGGGCCCCCAGGCTAGGATATTTTTCAGCCCCCCCTACCTATCGCTACGGTTAAAGGCAGTATGCCGATTTATAGTAGCTCCTTTCAAATGGTGTTTACAAAAAAAATATGGATTTTTATTGTATTTATAGTACTTAAATCCACTTGAATTATAGAGTTATCGAGTACCGACACACAATTGAATATTGCATCGCATTACCACATACTTTAAAATATTAACATTATAGAAGGAAAATAGCTCCGCAGGCGCTTTTTTGCTGTTAGAGCAAATTTGTGATGTGTGTTCATCTTACTTATCTGGTCGACTCGCCACGCCGGACCCCCAGGCTAAAGCCTTGTTAGCCCGCCCTTGTGGGGTCCATGGAAAACCCTTTTTAATAATTAAAGTTGTCATTTTTTATCTGGAATTATCTTACGTCATTTGATTGATTAACTCATTTGATTCACGCTTTTGGCTGTATTAAACTTATTTAATATCAGCATTTTATAAAAACGTTGAGTTTAATGATAAATAAATTCATTTAAGCTAGTATTTACTTGGTAGTTATATTTGAGAGTTTGATAAATTTATTATCTATGTGAAGATGGTAATGATTCCTTAAAAATTGAGAATTTGATTCTACACAAGAACTGTGTGTTAAGAATATTTAAATTATTAGAAATAACTATTGATAAAGAGTCCTGAAGTATACAAATGAGACACAAAAATAGTTCAAAGAATACTCTTTACAAACGTTTTAACAAACAAACACGACTGTTAGCAAAAATTCGTTTCGTTTTACACTTTGAATATATTTTTTTTTATTTAAACGTTTAAAATGATGATAATGAATTATATTCGTTGAAAATGTTGATAATTTTTTTGATTTTGAAGATTACCCGATGTTGGTTAAATATAAATCAAAGTAGGTAGGATCTTGCAATAATAAGAATCAAAAATAAGTACTAGTTGCAGTGCCTCATATAATTTTAATCAGGAGAGTGTATTTTTGTTTAACCAAAAATCAACGATATTCTAATACGAAACTTTAAAATATAAATAACTTGGGACAGCTTGAAAAATATACCTTATTATGTATTAGAAAACCCCTAGAAAAATCATGGGGTTAGTGTGATTTGAACACACATGTTTTGCTTGCGAGTGAGGACGCTATCTATTAAGGTGCTGAGACAAGTGGGCCAAATGTATTTTCAATGAATTCTTTTGCTACAAATGCTACAATCTTAAAATTTATTTATATTCAGTTAAAAATCAAATCTTTTTTGTACCACTTTTTTTTATAAGACTATCAGAATTTATTACTGAAATGGGCCGATCATAAGAACAGATTTCTATAAATATTTCTTATTAATGCCTTAGAAATTCTACGTAGGTTTCTACTAAATTGTATTTATTAATTTATTTAAAATTATTAAAATACAATGTTAGCTTGCATCAAGTGTATTAAATGTATTATAATTAAAATAAATTACACTATTTATTCTATTCAGGAAATAATTCACGTTTTATCTAAGCTTAGCTGTAAGTAAGTACATACTTTAATAATTGCCTACCTACCTAAACTTGTATTTCCTGTATCAGATAAAACAAAAGGTTGCTTCATGATATCGTTAGAATTTTTAACAATGTTGCCAAATCCGGCTACAGAACCTTACAATTATTTGCCCAAATTTATGGCCTTACTTACATAGTTGTTAATCTTTCGTACTTAAACTTCGCAGCGATTTATCAAGATAATCTGTTGATGATAAAGCTACGTGACGCCAGGCGTGAGACTAACAACAAAATAATGAACACTACTTAAAACAGCCTTAATACATAGGTTTATTATTAATTATTACATTTTGCTAGTTTAAAAAATCAGAAAGATAGTTTTTTTTTCAATATAAATATAATATCAAACGTAAGTTTGTAAATAAGGTTTATATTAGTATACTCTTATTAGTATACTTGTATTGAATACTATACTTAATAAGAAGGCAAATCCCATCTATTTTTGAGTATATTATAGTCTTGTTAGTGGAGCTACGACCACAGTAGTTATCGACTAAATTGTAGAATTTAATAATATGATAACAGTCAAATTGAATAATCTTACTTATATATAATTTTAAAACGGGAAATTTAAATAAATTTGAATTTTTAATAATTCGTTTTAAAGCATGTTTGTTTGATATTTTCTATCTTGAATACGAATGATTGGGGGTGAGCAAACGGCTACCAATTGTATTATTATCCCTTGTAAATACTATGCCTACAGTCTGTGAAGGGTTATATTATACTTATCTTCTCTCAGAATAGTATATTATTATACTTATACTATACTGAGAAAATAATTTAATTTACATTTTATTCATTCTTACGTAGTATAAATACAGTAGTTTACACCAGTGATTCACAACAATTAAATTAAAGCGCATTGTGAATTTCACTCAGTTCGATACATTTGATTTTAAATTAAAATAAATATCAAATGTAGCAATCATACGTTGGATTTAGAGTGGAATCTAAAAATCTCACGTTCAATCGACACATTGTTTAGTACCATAAGCTCTAGCTAGGCTTCTGTGACAACTGTGCTGTCAAATATTATAATTTAATAGCTTATTTTGAAGCAAAAAACATAGGGGAGCGCTGTTATACATAATATTCGTTTCTTAAATTATGGGCCACCAAAGAATACAGGCATATATTGTATAGTTTATTTTCAATGTGTACACTTAGAGCGTGCCCATGATTGTCTGGATCGAAAATACGTATTTATCGTAAAAATGCTGTTATTTTAAGGAACATGTACAATGTAAAGGGTCATATTATAATAAGCAACTTTAGAATATACATGGTAAATAACCTCATAAATAGTTATAATAAGTCGAAAGTGATGAAGGTATTTTACAGTTTTCAATGAATGTCATATACTACAACTACATGACGTAACTTTAATTATTTATATTTTCATTACAGATAACTTGGCAAAATACATGCAGATACAACTCAACATTTACATGCTCCTAATTTAAGGTAAGAAATATTCACTATTCATTGCAATAAAATTAACTAGTCAACTAAAATAACTGCATTTTATGCGTTAGGCAAGAATGATAAAAAAATGCACAACTCAAAATCCATTCTCCCTCTTTCCTAGGAGAGTGGTAACTAAGATACATCAGCTATGGAAACCATAAAAAATATTCCCATAAAATTGGCTGACACTCTCATCGAAGTGTAGGATCGGCACACGAACCCGCTTTACGAGAATGTTTCCCATAAAAATCTTTATTGAATACCTACATGTCATTCCTTCCCGACCAATTTGTTTTACGGTGTCACGTAAAGCGAATGCTTTGGAAAAGTAAATACTTTGAGCGATAGATTTATTAACCCCCATAACTTTTCGATCACCCTGTTAAAATGTTGTGTGACGTCACGCTGTGGCCGGGGACGTGGCTCATATTAATTTGTACTTTATAGGATCAAGGTGAAGTTTGTTTTTTAAGTGATCCTTCATTTTCCAGACATCGTATCTTGTTCGGTTAAAACTAAACGCTTACTAATAAAATTTTGAATCTTTTGAAATGAATTCCAAAAGTTTACTGCTACTTTTAGCTACGTAATTGCGGCGAAGAAAAACTACGTTTAAAAATACAAATATTTTTCATGTTTTTCATTTAAATATTATATTATTTTTCATTCTCGTAGATTCAATAAAGGAAATATTACTAAACCATGGTTTAACTACATAATTATATTGTTGTGTAGTAAACTATTAATTACTTTGTGAGCAATTGCAATATTTTTATGGATTCTGATAAAATCCTTATGTAATTTTAAAAAAAAAAAACATACATCGAATTAATGCTAGACATATACGACGGACATTCAAAATGGTATCTACCTCAGCGAAATAATTATGACAGATCAATACTCTGTACAATACAATGCTAACCGTAGGTTTTTTCATTTACTCTAAAAACCAAGACGTCTATATATTATATATCGGCTGGGAAATGTTGCCCTCGTTTTTTTTAAAATTCGGAATAAAATATAATCCGAGAAAGCTAGGTTAGAACGAGGGAGTTGGTAGTTAAGCTGCTGAAGTCCATATTCTTGAATGGCAGTTTGCGCTTTTGCCGTCATTTACACCATCAATTATCGAGAAAAGGCAACATATTATATGATATGAGATTTCCAGGCCTTTTATCCTTGATAAAAATACCATAAATTAGTAAGAATTGTACAAGCATAACTCTTTTTTATTATGATTATCTTGTGTAGTGTGAAGACTATGAGAATAAGTCCTTCTTCACTTCAAAAAAAGTTACCATAACCTTCACATTTTAGACAGAAAATTATAATGACATGAAAAGACGTGTGCTTTGACATCATATACCTACTTTATTGTCAATTTCAAATTTCTACAAAACAATCATTCTTATCTCTAGTTACCGAACTGTTCCTCAGAAAAGAAGGGAAAGGAATCAGGTGACTTGTGTTGAAAGGAACCTGAGGTGGTATGATGGTGTTCTCCTTCCTTTGTCGCCTTACTAAAAAACTATATGAGGTGATTTATCTTCAGAGATGTGTTAAGACTAGATGGCGAGAAGATGTTCGGGAAACAATATAGCTTTCACAAAAGTTAAAACATTAAAGTTTATTCAACGAAAATGCAAGTATATATTATATACAGCGTACAAGATATACGCGTTACGATGATTTTATAATATATTTTGGTAATATCATATTAATTGGTTTATTCACTTCTTGCGTATGATGTCCGAACGTGGGTATATAGTCATATGACCGTTTACTGGCCCACACTTGTATTTATCAAGTTATAATAATTCTGTAGGTACTGCATTATTGTTTATGAACCACAAGATTTACAAGATAACTTGGTAGTATTAGCGCCGAGCGTTTTTAAAAAATATCGTATCTAATTGATTATTAATAGTATTATTTTATAAGCTGTATACAGCTGCTAAGGTGCACCGTTTATTTGATTATAAGAAAACTTTCTACGTGCTAAAATTAAATCTTTGCACACAATGTTTGTACGTCTTCGAATGTTGTTCTACGCGTCACTCAATACATTTCTCTACCCTAACTAAACTGCTTGCTCCAAAATATGATTTGATAGTTTAGAGAGTTAGACTTCCAAAAAACTATTACAATAATAAGTTAAGGAATTTGCAGAAATATACTGAAGAAATATCGCAAGATTCCGAATAATGTGGCTAAATTATGCCAAAGTTTTTACTGATTTAATTATTTCTGTGGCCTTTTCTATCATCAACATTCTTAACAATGTTTTTTCATCTGATACATACGTCTTTACACCCCCATTAAAAACAAGTTGTCTTTATTTGACTCCATAATATATTCTCATGCCAACCATAGATTAAATGCCAATTGGAAGGGCGATAACTATGTTCAACGAAATTGCTTCGGGTGTTGATAAATTTCACGTACGTGAGAATGAGTTTAGGTGGACGTTGTTTTATAAATTCTTAAAATAGGGTCAGCTCATCCCGTGTACTTTCTTGTACCTATCTAATTTATCTACTGATCTATCTCTTTTTTTATGTAATACTGTTATATTTATATATCTTTGTTTCTAAATGTCATGATGTGAACGTCTTAAATTTATAATTTGTAATGTCCGCAATATGTTAAAAAAATAAATAAAAACTATGCCAACATTATGATTCGTAATTTATCTATAATAATAATTATAATGCAGTGTGAAAATCAGTTCATGATGCAATATTACTTTCAAAACAAGGCACGCCAATAATATACCCTATAATCTAACCCTGAGTGCTCGGCAATGGACAAGTGGTTAAGTATCTGCTTATGAAGTCATCAGTTAGACAAAAAACAACGTACTCTATTTTGTTTATACACGTTCATGTTTTCACTTTATTTAGGCATTTTATATATTGTTTAACAAAATAGTTCAGATTCTGAGAAAAAGTGCTTGTTGTAGACTTGTTGTGATTGAGATAGAAAAGGAAAAAAATCACAGCGATTCTTCAAATGGTTGAGACATATCAATCTTGTGTTTGCGGTGACGCCTATTATTTGTTCTTTGTTTGAGACTAAGTTTAAAGAACAATGCATATATTATATTTTCACTGGCTGAGATTAAAAAAAATCTTTTTCATGAAACAAAATATCCATATTATACAATGTGTTATTGTGACTAGATATAAACCTAAACATAGTTTAAACTTAAAACATAGTGCACACATATTTAGAACGTCTATGGATGGTATTACAAAAAAATAATTAATTACAATTTATTAATAGTGTTAAAATTAAAACCTAATAAAATTAAAATAAAACTATTATGTATAAAATTAATGTTTGTTGAACAGTGTGGTTTTATTTTTTTTGTATTATTTTATTTTTGAAATGTAGTAAGTTTTCTCCTACGCAGAAGTTTTATTAATTCATAGACTTTATTTACCATATATTTTTCTAGATATCGATTTCTTATAAAAATATATTTAACTTGAAATCTTCATTATTTATATTTAGTCAACTTTTCGCGTTGTGACGTAGATTTTAGTAAATTATATGAAATTCGAAAAATGAAAACAGACAAAACAAAAGCTCTGTATGATGTTGAACTAAACTAAATATCACCAAAAAGTCAAATAACATAATTTCCATTATATACATTTTCATGGGAAGATGGATATAGAGAGGTACCTATTTCGCCTTTTGTTTTAATGTGTGAGAAAATCGGCAAGCGGCGTTTGTTTGAAAGCAAATCTATGTAGCGATTTGTAGCAATTAGTTGTGTTGACCGCGCCAATCGGCCGTGTATGTCTCCAGGAACATTTGTCTAATTGGACATTAAGGGTGGTGACCCTTACATCATATGAGAAGGTATAGTAACTACATGTGACTCATTATATTATACTAGTTATAATGGCGTACAAGAAAACGTAGTATTTCATTATTTAGAAGACGTCTTAATGCCTAACTAGAGTCAAATACATCAGTAACTTGGGTAAATCTCGACTAAATAATATGATAATCTACGTATTTTAAACGTTTTTAACTGGTTTATTTACACTTATTCTAAAGTTTTACTTCTGCCACATGTGGTGGCATCATAAAAATGTTTATTTAATTTCTGAAATAATTAAATTTACAAAACATAGTAAGTAGTTCTTAGGCTAAAATTTACTGATAGGTAAATACTTGTCCTTCATGAAAACTAAGCCGCAATAACAGCTTGACCCAACTTTAGGTAATATGGTTCCAATATTGATGTTCGATTTAAATGAAAAGGATTTAAAGTTATACACATTTATATTTTTATAAAAACGATGTTTTTTAAAATAAATATAAAAAATATTAAAACTATGAATGAGTCAAAAATCTCTATCTCAAAACATAGAAAACTTTATACAGCTTAAGTAAAAGCTAAATATTTGTTGTGATTATAGAAAAACAACACCATAAATTTATTATTTAGTAAAAGTTGATTAAATTATTGAAAACAGTGAATATATTTTTTTAATTGTTATGAAAATTCTTTGATTATACGAGATTGAATACGTAACAAAATACAATATTTTTTTTATTTATTATTAAACTTAAAATTTAATTTTGGTTGCTTTAAAGAAACTTATTAGTAGTGATTATAAAAATGAATGAAACATGTTTTTCATAAATTATTTAAATTACAGTAAAATTAACATTAATTATGTGAACAAACAACACAAAATAAACAGCGAATATATTGGATATGTTACAACTTTGATTTATAAATTAGCTTGGTTGGAGTTTATATGTATATGAAAACATAATAATGTGGTTTAATAGATGTTTAAACGAAAACCATTGCTTCTCTTTGATAAATAAAGATATGACTTAAATTTCTTGGTGAAATGTTTAATGATAGTTACATACAAAAGCAATTATCTAACAAAGTAACATGTCTTCTTCAATAAATTGTCAAAATGACATCGGGAAAAAACTCCTTTGATATTGTTTTTCTGGCCAATAAATAACGTTTTGAAGCAGACAACGCTTAATTATGTCTTCGCAATTGTGTAAATTAGGGAATGGAGAGAAAGCGTCGATCCGCGTGGGTTTAGATACAAGAAACCAAATGAAATTCCTCAAATACAATTATTATTTTCGAATAATTTTCGTCGGAAATTATTCTGAGATAAAGTTATTTCAACAAATTGATGAAGCGTTTAATATGTACCTAATGACGCAAAGGAAAACTGATCCATATTAAGCGGTGAGTTTATTTAGTTAGATATTTTAATAATAAAAGGTTAGAGGAAGATTATTCATTAGATTTCATGTTATAATTACAATAACATAAGTTATATTAGGTTTTATAAATTGGGTCACTCTGGCTAGGTATTTAAAATAATTATTACTGGAAACATTTTTTTGTAATATAACTTATCCTACTTACTTAGGCTACTTTCTAGTACGGCTCGATTTTCTTTTCTATGAAATACGACTGTACGTTTTATTTAAAGATGTCAAAGAAAATATTCCTATATTCTATTTATTCTATTATATTATTTTTAACACTATATAAGTCTAGAGCCCTAATGACATGTGTAGTGTATTTATAATAGAAATAAAACAACCACAAACACACAAGCTTTGAGAAAATCACATACATATTATATAAATTCTAATGAATTTAAACTCAAATTCCATCAAGTACCTTCGGTCGATAATATTAATACACACTTGTGTTTATTATTATTACCATATACTGGGAATTAAATTCGGTGCTTCCGCATGAATGACCAGCGCCTTACGCACTGCACCACGATAGTGACGATTTTCTTTGACGCGAATAACGCAATTGATTCATCAGAAGATTTAAAAAGGATGCCTCAAACCAGGTAAAGCCAGTCATACAATTATTAAATCTTATATATTATTTAAATGTGATCAGTCAGTGTGCCAGGTATCTACGTCACTTTGGCACTATATATAGATGGAGAATAAAGATATGAAACTGAAATTGATTTTTTATTTAGTGCATAAAAATGGCACTTCTATCAAATTGGGACCTTGCTTTAGCGATTTGTATAAGGAAACTACAAAAGTTTCTATCTGAAAGATGATTTCATATCATTAGTAGTGAAAGACGTAATTATTATGTTTTCGTATATAATATAAAAAGCCTCACATCGTGTCTAAATTGTAAAAAAAATATACCATGTGTACGATCAATGCTTATATATGCGATTTTCATATCTGTTGATATGTCTGTGAAGTATGAATCCATCCGCGTGTGCAGTTTTCCATGCTGTAAATTGCCTAAATAAGATGAAAAACCAGTTATCCAATAGAGTGTAGAAAATCAGAAGAAGATTCTCTAGCTGGAGTTGGAGATAGGCCATGACAACTGACTTAACAACTTGCGGAAGTGAGTTGCAACCCCATTTGGTAAGATGGGTGAATTCACTGAATTGTAAAGAATTATTGGAGGACTTATTCCAAGTTGTCGCCATCCTAATTATGATTATGATAAATAGGAATATTATGAGTTCTAAATAACTATTTCCACGAATAGGTAAAATATATTCCTGTAAAGATATTTTTCAAGATTTTTAATAGAGTATGGTATATTGTTATATTATAACTTTTTAAGGTAAACACTTAAACACTAAAACTAGTTATTTATGTTTCTGTTTTGTTTTGGCAATCACTTAATTTATCTTGGCAAAGCTCTGATGCCAGCTTATATTTTTCAAACTATCTATGCGAGAGAGAAAGCTCGATGTCTTTTCTGTCATATAATTAACTTTCAACACTAGTTGGGTACGAGTAACTTAATTATACATTTATTTATATTTAACACACTGCAGTCGCGTCAGAGTATTCATTTTCCTGCACGCGAGATTTTATTAAAATTTAAAATATTATATGTACAATTATAACTTAAATAAAATCATTTAGACTAAGTGTAAAAATAGTGGTTACTACAGATAGAAAATAAAATTATTCTCTTGGCAGGAAATTGCATTTTTCAAGATTATTTAAGAAGATATTATATGATTTCAAGGTTTTTTTGCTGTATGCTTATTTCATAAATATAAAATTGTTGCAATACATTCGTTATAATAATAGTACTTGCAGACGTTTCAGTCTTCGTTTTATTTAAAACATTGCTCGATTTACTGGTATTGAATAAACACAGTAATAAGCAATTATTGAAGACATTTACACATTGATTTCATTCCTCTTGATCCTGTGAGTTGCGTTCGGCTCGTTCGGCTCGTTCGGCTGATATTGATTAAACCGTTGACCCAGTGGCTCTAAGGTTTACCTTTAGGACAATGTCTATCCCTTGGATGTCACTAGATGAACATATTTGTCCAGCGATTGTCTCTCCCCGACCTCTGTGCACCTCTTTAATAAACTTTACCAAAATTCAATTTTTGTTACCTTATTCGATTAATTTGTTTTATTATATTTACACGTTATGTCCAGCATGCACTTTTTATACCATGATTTAATACATTTCTATTAAATATGTTTTTGATTTATATTGTATTGGCTGCTTTTGTTTTGCTTCATATTATTATTATGCAATTACAATATTTTCATTTTTTTTAATCATAGGAATTGTTATTGTAATACGTCATTTTTACCGTTGAACCTACCTATTTAAATATGAAATATGACCGATTGATGTTATTAATTTTGTCGTTAAATGTAATATAATTTACAAATATGTATTTTTAAGTGTATATACATATACATGTATATATATATAAATTTGGCACATCATCATGTTTTTGACGAGATAATTTTTATTTAGAACAATATAATAAAATTGCTTGTAGATAATATGATAAATATGTTTATTATTTTAAAATAAAAGTGACAACCATCTAACCATCTCCAACAATATCGCAGTTGCAGGAAAACCACCGAGCGATTAAATCAATGTTTATTTTATATTCAAGTCATCCACCATTTACTGTGGGAACATCCTTCCTCTATAGTCCAATTTCTTTAATAATTCAGATTTATACAGAGACATTTAAGTATTTTACCATGATATACAGGTATAAAAAGTACAAGTCATTAAGACGTTATTGTTTATTCATCATAACATAACATATTATTAATAACTACATCAGAGCAGAAAACACAACAAACTAAAGCTTGTTTTTAAAATCTCATGTTCGCATAAAGCACCCACTACTTACAACCAACTCTTAATCTCTTGCATTAAAAACAACTTTAAAGTTTCTACAAAATAACAAAACAGTTGTGTGAAGCTTTCGAAAGTTTTATTTAAGATATTGCGTGTGGCCAAAATGTCTCATCGCGAACAAAACAAGACATCACAATATTTTGGGGCAATCTCGAAATCTGTTGATAAATCACACAGCGCCCGCGGGTCAAAAATAAACTTCTCAAACAAGTGGGAAGCTTGTCTGACGTCAATTCATTCATCATTTGCAAATTAAACGGAGCGTGACGCCTCCACTTCCCTGAGGTGTACCACATACAATAATAGTGTTGTCCAAATTATGTATTTACCACATTTTGTATAGATACTACGAAAATAAGTTGTATCTTATCTTATAAAAATTTCAATCTACTCAATAATAATCCATTCATCAACTAAAACTATTTAATCTTAAATATTAAATAATAGATGTATATAATTATTAAAAATACTGATAATAAACTGATGAATAAACAATAACGTCTTAATGACTTGTACTTTTTATACCTGTATATCATGGTAAAATACTTAAATGTCTCTGTATAAATCTGAATTATTAAAGAAATTGGACTATAGAGGAAGGATGTTCCCACAGTAAATGGTGGATGACTTGAATATAAAATAAACATTGATTTAATCGCTCGGTGGTTTTCCTGCAACTGCGATATTGTTGGAGATGGTTAGATGGTTGACACTTTTATTTTAAAATAATAAACATATTTATCATATTATCTACAAGCAATTTTATTATATTGTTCTAAATAAAAATTATCTCGTCAAAAACATGATGATGTGCCAAATTTATATATATATATATTGGAAATACATTTACCTTAAAAACATGACTAATTTTCATGATATTAAAAAAATGTTCTCTGTTGAATTTTAAATTATACGAAAATGTTGTAAACTGTATATCCAGTTGTGTAGTGGAGCCAGAGCGCGTAGTGCCCCACTACTTCTCTCGAGAGCTTTTATCAATCTTACTTACTTATCTTACACGCAATAGTTTTGAACCATGTGAATAAAGACAATTTATAAAATGTATCATCTTTTTGCAATCAGCTTTTGCATTTTAAATCAATGTATTACAATTACGCTTATTACTAACCAATGTCAGGTCACTTTTACTTAGGTACTTGCATTTGCTAATAATTTAATTAAGTATTATTTTTGTTATTTAAAAAATAATTCACAAGGCTTAGAAAGGTCGAATTTTTTTTAAAAATATTTTTTCTAGTGGTTATATATTTCTGAGAAGTGTTTTCAAATTCTGTATGTTCAATAGAAGCATTTTCCTTTTGAAAATATGAAAATATAAAAAAAATATGGCAGACCATGACATTAATGCGTCATCATAATTACAAAAATATCGATTCTCCGTAACTTACAATGGTAGATATTATTACGTAAGTACCTTCGTGGTTTTAAGATAGCAATGTTTTTTTTACAATATAAAGAAATATTCGTTGGCAGGTGTTATTATATTATATTACAATTTTTTATTCATATTAATCAAAAACGACTTAAAAATATTTTAATAAGTCTTTATATTCTCGAGCGTTTTAAAAATAAGAGTGTGAAAATGGAAAAAAAATCTCTGACTAGGGTGATTGTTCCTAAAGTCAGCCGCCTCCAGTAGTCAGCCTTTTTAGTTTCAAATGCTTATAACAGTGGGTACATTGAAAAAAACAGTTTTGTTTAATTATGTGCCAGTAGTCAGCCACTAGCAAGTGTAATTCTGTGCTAAACTGACATCTGTGGTGCAATAAGGAAATTAAAAAAAATCATGTTCACTTGACAAATTTCAACCTGACTGTGATGTTGTGGAATCTCTAACAAAAAAATAGCTGCTGCCAACATCTTAAAAAGGTATGTTTGATTTACTATTAATTGAATGCTACATGTTTAGGGCTTTTTTCATACATAATATGGTATTTTGTAGGAGTTTTTCTATGAAAATATGGAGAAACTTCATTGTTTAATCAAATATTTGGGGGGCTGACTACCGGTTCAATGAAATTTCCAAAGTGTCCAGTACTCAGCCCGGTGGCTGAGCACTGGTGTATATAATTTTTAAGCAAATATAACATCTATGCATTCCAACTGGAAGAATCATAATGCTGTATCACAAAAATGTATTTATTTAGCGACGATATTCACACTAATCCAGTAGTCAGCCCTCATTTAGGTAAGGCGGCTGACTACCGGACTTCGTTTAACCAGTAGTCAGCCTTAGTGATAGAATAATTATATTGAAGTAATTACATGTTTAACCCTTTATTGTTATTCTTTTTTTGTTTCATTTTACAGAATAATAAACAATAATGTCACAAAGACCAATCCACCGATATTCGGAAAAATCCCTAAGCAACGCTTTAACCGCTGTAAGGAATAGACAAACAACTAGAGCTGATAGCAGAGAATTTGGAGTCCCCAGAGGCACGATTCAAGATCGAATTCATGGTCGTGTAGCAGAAAACCCTCGTAAGATAGGGCCAGACTCAATTCTTAGCCAGGTCGAAGAAAAAAATATAGTGCAGTGGATTGTAGACCACCACCAGCTTACCACCTTATCAGAGGAAGATATGACCTGCACCCAAAGAGTTATTTCAGCATACAGGAATGCATTAATTTCACAAAGAGTAGATATAGATTTAGTATTATTAACACTTAAATCTGCCCATGAATGCTCACAAAATGTATCAATAACTAATGTACCTAACAATAAAACAGACACCGACACTGACTCCTTGACTCTATTAGACAAACCCCAACTTCGAAACCCGGGATAATAATATTGTCTCAGGAGTTTATGAAATACAATCAGATGGATTGCTTATTGTAAATCTAGTAGACAATGAACCTGCTGAAAATTTGATGGATAATGTTTTACTGTCTCCTTCTGTTCCCGAGAATGTGCCCCATGAACCTCTTTCGGCAATTGGGATAAACAGTGTACACAGCATTAACGAAACCACCCCTGACATAATATGTTCGCCGTTTAAAGAACATTTCTTTTGGCCAGGCTCAATAGCTAAGTCCGTTAAGAGACCTGAAAAGTTGAAATTGCCAGGTGCAATATCATCGTCTCTTTGGAGGGATATGATGAAAAATATAGAAAACGCAAAGAAAAGTGTTATCGAATCGAAAAATAAGAGGATTGAGGAAAGGGCTAAAAAAGACAAGACAAACTGATGAAACAGCGGCCAAGCGGGTTAAAATTAATCCCTTGAATTCCTTGCGTAATGACCTAGCACAAGTGCTAATAATCATTATAAGCAGCAGTGTGCCTTGTGCTCAGATGATTTAGACAGTGACGCTGAAGAAGACGATTTGAAAAATTTAGGATGTGACCATTGTGCTAGATGGTTTCACATGAAATGCACACAATATTGTGGTGAATCGTTTGCAGATGTGGTGAACAAAGACTTTCGATGTGAATTGTGTTTATAATTTACCAATTATTTTATGTCTGTAACTATTATATTTCATGTGTTATTTTTAAGTTTTTTAGTGATTTTTTTTTGACAAATATATTTCATTTTGTCTTATGTATCATCTTGTTTATTATTCCCCTTCAGAAGTGAAAAACAACGACTTCCAATGTAAATTGTGTTCAAACTATACCAATTATTTTATTATAATTTTCCATGTGCTATTTTAAGTTTTTTTTGTATTGTGTTTACTAAAAAATATAGTTTATTTTGTCTTTCTATGCATCATCATGTGTATTATTCATTTTTAATTGTTCTACCTACTCTCCATAAAATCATTTAGGATATCTGTCAAGTTTTATATTTACGGCTGACTACTGGACCGATGAAAGGCTGACTACTGAAATTTGGCGGCTGAGTACTGGTTAAAATGGTATTTTTTTTTTAATTTCAATTATTTTATACTTGGTACGACATTTACAGGATGTTTTCATTGAGTCACATTGTTTAATATCTGTTTAATGGTAAAATAGTGGAGAAAAAATCTATCAATCATTCATTAATTTTAAATCCCGTTCGAAAGTACACATGTCCCTTAACTGGCTGACTACCGGGACATTCACCCTATAAATATGTATTTTTATAGCAGAATTATTATCTTTTATCTTTTAAGCCATTCACTATTAATAGTGCACTGACATAGTCTTTTATAAACATTTTATTATAAAAAGCACGTGCGATACCGATTCCTAATATTATTATATTATAAAATATTTACGGGGAATCATTAGATCGTATCAACTGTAGGCTGTGTGTGCGGTTATTATTGCATAAGGCAACCTGCTCCGACAGCTGTGACCGGTTCCATTAATTATTTTAAGCGTGTCTAAAAAAAGTTTGGCTCGGTGACCGACTCTGATATTGCTCGTTTATTTTAGAGCATATTGCTCCTGTCACACCTCGCCTCTAGAGGTGGGACACATATATTATGAAAAGCTATGAATATTGAATATAATAATATAAAAAAATAATACTATCGACTGAAGATACTCGTACTTCATAGAATTTATCTAAGATTCTAATTAATAATAATATTATATATTATGTACTTCTCCATAAATATTTCAATTAAGTAGCTACAGTCACAATGTATACACACTTGTGAAACTTTAATATACATATTATTATGTATATAACTTACACATATTATTAAAGTTTTATATAAGTATTATAAAATTGTAATTTGCGTACTTTCTTAGCAAAATATATTAATTCGAAATATAGCATGATAATAAATAAAAATTTTCATTTTCTCACAACTGAATGAATACTGCACGAAACAATTTTTTTCTTTCATATTGGTTTTAAAAAAAATAGAAGACGTAAGATTTCAATTTTTTAAAAAGATTAAAAAATGAACAAGCTCGATACCTAAGTAGTCCTTTAATATTATAAATTTCACTTAGTATGATGATAATACTTATCATACTGAATGAAGAATGGCGTATCACGGTTACTCTAAACAGAGTTAACTTAGAAACTATGAAATATCAAGAACGTCATGATCAAACATATTAAATACATTATGTTCTTTTATAGTTTTAACTGTTTATTCTTGGTGAGAATACATTGTATTAATTTAAATAAAATACAATATGCAAGTGACGAAATAAATCGCTAGATAAACGTCATAAGCGCGTGGTATTGCGGTCTTCAAAGGCTTCTGAAGAACAAGGCACTCTCAAGGAAAACCAAAACAACTTTATGTAAAACGCTCCTGCGCCCAGTAGGTATCAACATATTGTAGATCTGCACTCAGCAAAAATAATGAGAGAAATATGGATATCTCTGAAAGGAGAATTTTATAAAGAATCTATGGGGGTGTTCAAGAAAATGGCATGGTGAGAAGATCACGTGTTATATGAAAATGTAAAGACTACGCTGAATTAGTTTTGTTCGTAGAATGTCGGAGGAGATACTAGTAAGGCGGGCTATGTGCACGCAACCCCAATAAGCAAGATAAGACCTGGACGCCCGAAACTGAAATGGCTGGACCACGCCACAAGAGATTTAAGAATGCTCGGTAGAAATAATTGGAGAGTGAAAATGACAAAATGAAAGCTCTAAATCTTTCTGTATCAGTTGTTCCACTGAAGCTGAAGAAACCGGTCTTGATTATTATTAAAACCGAAGTGGAATAACTACTAAATATTGTGTTTTAGTTGATGAATGGATTATTATTGAGTAGATTGAAATTTTTATAAGATAAGATACAACTTATTTTCGTAGTATCTATACAAAATGTGGTAAATACATAATTCGGACAACACTATTATTGTATGTGGTACACCTCAGGGAAGTGGAGGCGTCACGCTCCGTTTAATTTGCAAATGATGAATGAATTGACGTCAGACAAGCTTCCCACTTGTTTGAGAAGTTTATTTTTGACCCGCGGGCGCTGTGTGATTTATCAACAGATTTCGAGATTGCCCCAAAATATTGTGATGTCTTGTTTTGTTCGCGATGAGACATTTTGGCCACACGCAATATCTTAAATAAAACTTTCGAAAGCTTCACACAACTGTTTTGTTATTTTGTAGAAACTTTAAAGTTGTTTTTAATGCAAGAGATTAAGAGTTGGTTGTAAGTAGTGGGTGCTTTATGCGAACATGAGATTTTAAAAACAAGCTTTAGTTTGTTGTGTTTTCTGCTCTGATGTAGTTATTAATAATATGTTAGCATTTGATCTTTATAAAAGTCATTAAAAAAGCTACAAATATCTGTAGCTTATCTGTGACATGTGCTGCCTAGTTCAGATTTTTATTAATGTGGACAGTTATACAGTACATGCGATACAACTCATCATTATACCTGATTTTCCATATTTACACCCACACTCATGGGTCCATTTAAATATGCCACAGAATCTTTCTCTCAAAGAGTCAATCAGACCAGCTGCTTTTGCAGTTGGCGTCCACGATTCGCTTCTACATTATATTATACCTGCTACTATCTGTAATCTTAATCTGTAAAATAGAAGTTGTTCTTCAAATTCAAATTCTTATTTGTTGAACTTGCAACCGGTTATTGTTGTAACAAGGTTATTGTTGACCGAGAATTTTACATTCGTAATTTACTTATAAGGAATACCTGAAAATAACCATTAATCCAAAGTAAATTATAATGGTGTTTTTATTTGCAAAAAAACTAAATAATTAGTAATTTTTGTTAGTATTATTATATGTACCTTGTCTCAGAATAAGATCATAGTCAAATCTCAAAAGCGTCTCAAGTGCAAATATTATGTCTCAGGCGAGTTGTCAAATAAGTTTCCCGTCCCAGTTTACCTAACAGCCCAATAAATATGCACCCGCTCGTCCAACGAATTAGGAGAGGATCGGTCATTTGGACAATTGCCTATCTCCCTGCCAAATCCTAGTGTCATTGGCGGAACATTAACACAAATAAATTGTATCTAAAACAAATGTCTTTAAAAAAAAATGTTGGATGGATTGTACGAGTAGATCATTCTTACCACAGTTCCTTGCTAATTATAACAAACATTTAATAATACACACCATTTAACCCTATAATTTTGCATGGATATTAATTGTTTTATCAAACAACGATTAATAATATTATAAGTGAAAAACCACTGTAAAATATAGTAAAAACCATAGACCATAACCATAGACCGTCAAATTAAATTGTATCAGTTTCATTTGTCTTGAAAAATTATTGACGAATGATGTGAACAAGCACGGAACATAAATCGATTGCAAGTTGTAGCCAACATTTTTTTTTCCGACAATGTCCGATCCTAATAGGATCATATGGGCCTCCACAGAGTAGAGGTTTGTATTAACAGATTTTGTTTTTACGAGAAATGGGTGTCAGCCACTTGCTCAACCTATTAGGTCCATACCCTGACTCATACAAAAATTGAAAAACAATATGTGTACTTGCCAGACCCAGGATCCCTGAGACCCACGGCGTGATAGTCCAACGCTTAAGCCGCGCTGCCACCTTGGGTGTGCCAAAATTAGCCAAAATTAGGGTACACAAACATCCAGTCTACCTCGTAATAACTTAAACTTCATTGCCAACTATTTATTAGCATTTCTGTATATAAACATTCCATATTTACTATATCTACGAATCTGTATAAACATATTTTAGATCGGTATATATATTACTTACATAAAAATTATTTTGATTGATATTACATAAATCTCAATTAGTTTCAATATATTGCTAGATGAAGGCCTCTCATCGACTTTTCTTGGTTCTTGGTATTAGTTGTGATACCACTTTTTTATTGGATCTAAAAACCGATGTGGATCTTCTGAACCAGTTTTACAAAAAGGTTTCTTAGGGTTTAGACACACGGCGCTACAAATTGTGATTGTCAAGTTGTCGATTTACAGCGTCGTGTGTCTTGGCCCTTAACAGTTTGTTTTTTACGCTAAAGAAATGCTAACAATCTTCTAAATCTATTGGCTGTATCTTTTGGTTCTGATAAACAACATGTACCGTGGGATTCGTCCCGCGACTTAGCATGAATACCATTGTCACTTTCTCTCCTAGGATTGTTCTACATAAATGTCATTTATGGACGTAAAAAATGGGATACTATCACAGAACAGATAATAAATAGAATAACGATAGGCTATATTCAATACGCCGCATCTTGATGTAGGATTTTGAATGTGTGAGTGTCCTACGAAAATGAAGCACGCATTATGCACGTGCAATAGTGTGTGTAATACACCAACATTAAATGAGCGTAAATGTATAAACCGAGAGCAGTTTTCAGTATTCGACGTAAAACGTATTCTTGACACTTGTGTAAGTTTAACCCGGATTATTCCTTACTCGAGTCGGTCACCTGCTATCGCCTTACCCGTTATGTATTTCATTTCCCATTATTTCTGAGTTCCGTGGATACTATATTGTTTGAAGGCACCTGTAGTATTTTATTATTTGTAGATAGATGGTCCCACCGTGAACGAGAGATAAAACATTCGTTTCGGCAAATGACATGGCATATGCATTGCTATACAAATTTGATTATGGTCGACACGGCACTATGAAAATTATTAATTAATGTAGATATATAAAATAGTGTTGTTCATTCATCAATAAATATTATTTTTAGTCATAACCATAGATATCAACAACTAATTAAGCTACTAATGAAGGTCAGTAATATTATTAGTAATCCTTAATAATGCACCTCACTTATCTCCCCTCCGGTCTACTCTGTCGTTGTGGCCCAATGTCTGTCTCCAACTATTTGAAGATAGAAAATTGTTCTAAGCGGTCTACAGACGGACCGTTAATTAGAATAATTTCGAATGTTGGAACTGAATACCCACTGATGATGAATATCCCACCCCTCTGCAATTAGCGATCTGCTCAGATGAATAACTTTTACCCCAATTCGAAGACATCGGAAGGTATTGTTATGGGAGATTCACAATAGTTAAAATTAAATATTTATAAATTTATTATATACATTCTAACATAATATAAAATAGTTTTATTTAATGTGTCTTAAAAAAGAATTTGTGTTTTAAAATAGAATATAACTTTATCATAAATAGATTCATTTTTGCCGTTCTGAATTCATCTTTAAATTTGGAATGTCTTTAAAAAAAAGTAATAATGACAGAATTTGCCATCCAAAAACAATGTCAACTGAATTTTTGCTACGTATATGAAAATAAAATTTTCAGAATATATTCTTTTACATTCGAGTGTAATTCGAAATAATTTCAGAATCATGTAGGTAGTTACATAATTTATTCATTTTTGAAAACTTTCATAAACATTTATATTAGAAGATTTTTTTTTTGGATATAATGGGTCTCGAAATAAAATCTATTATTTTCCAGATGAGTGCTCTACAGTCGAGTCGATCCGTCCATAAGTCATGCGTATTACTTCTAATATGTAACTAGGTTTGGTATTTCAAATTCTACAGGGCGAAAGGCAACAAGCTTTGTAATCAAATAAGTTATTATTTTATATTATTTACATCAGGTAAAACTAGTTATAAAAAATGATCAGCGTTAATCATAGAGGTCCAACTTTTTTTTCTAGGATTTTTAAAGATTATATTTATGTATCTTTTAAAATAATGGATGACTTGATTTATCAAATAAGCTATCGGCTCAAACACTATCTCTACAAAATTTCCAAATGATAATTAATACACCTGAAGATTATTTTAAAATTGTTCAATATTTGGAACAATTTTTTGAATTTTTAAATTAGGGTACGTTAGTGAGGTTGTTCTACATTATGTATATTCTATAAATATAATGTTATGTTTATAAATGCTTTTTATTATCCAGTATTAAAAAACAGAAAAAAGTATTCTGATTAAGTCTTTCTTTATCATATAAAACAATAATAATTACCAGCGACTAAACTTATCTAATATTTTCAAAAAATATCTTACATAGTTTTGCATTCTGAATAGAATAGTAGATATATGTTGTAATCCATCGACAGAGAAAGTAATTTAAAAATATAAAAATATATATATACTGAATATTACTTAAATATACTATGTTAGCTGGTATGTTAATAATATTTTTTTATCTATTTGACAGTATTCGTTATATTCTAGGACTTTGAAAAATGTTATTATGTCGACATGAAGTTTAGCATTAAAATTAATTGTGACTCGTGACACCTAACTGTCATAGTGGTGTTATTTCAAGGTCACATGTTATGTTAAATAATATTGTTGTTGTTTTTGACCTTCTTGATATATGCATTAATCAAAACTTTTGTAACATGCGAATAAATAACAATTCATAATAATAATTATTAGTAACAGCATTTTAATTTCCCACGAGGAATATTGTGAGCAGGTATCTGAGGTATTATATATTTATTGAACTCACGCATGTAGACTAAATTATGTTGTATATTTCCGAACAACTTTTTCATATTAAAGTTCAAAATAATTTATAATCAATATACTGAAGTTTTCAAATTTTTTCATCTCGCGGCACCCGTCCTTTCTGTTTTTTTTTACGGCGTAATAAAAAATATAATTAGTAGAATGAGTGAGCTTGCTTTTTCCTAAGCTAAACCCAGTAATATATTATTATTTACCTAGGCTAGGTGCCATCCATATTATTTTTAGTCTCTTATCTCAAATCATTAGGTGCATACTTCCACTAGAGTATTTAGCTAATTTAAAGGGATATGCGTAGAGGTTCTGTAAAAATAATGATAATAATTATACATAGATCATTAGCACCATAGCCGAAACTTTTTGTTGACTTTACAAAATCTAATCTAACAAGTTGTAAAATTCTCATGACGTTTTAATTTGCCATCCCTAATCAACATAGCGCAATGTGGTATGAAAAGGTGCATGTTGGGCATAACGCGTAAATATCAAAAAAATAAACAACTGGATGAAGAAGCAGAGAGGAGAACGCGCTGTGATAAAGGTTGCTTAGCAAATGAAATGGCAATGGGACGGAATGTGGCTCGGCGAGTGAACAACTGGTGAACAAATATCGTTATACAGTGGTAACCAAGAAGCACTGAATGCCCACAGGGATGCCCTAAAACCCGCTGGATAGATGAGCTCATACAGTTTGATAGATGTGCGTGGCAGCAAAGAACTAGGGACCGAGAAGAGTGGGGCGAGCTGTGGGGAGGTATTCATGGGGAGGCTGATGATGATGAATCAATACATGCCCACATTGCTAAACGGTACGTCACTGCAGCTACCCCAATTTCTCAGAGATCTTGTATACATGTATAAGTACTACTATATTATATAATTTTCCGAAAGTATTTTTGAAACTAGTTGCTAAGATGAGATAGGATATTAAAAAACAAGTTAATATCATGGTAGGTTGAATATTTATTGTGATCGTGCATCAATAATGCGTTGAGTTTATTAAAATTTTCCAACAGCCTGCCCTACCACTGGTTATAAATCGCGCTCCAGAGCACTTTGGAGTACAGTTTTAATACCAGTATGTTATTATAATAAATATTGTCTACTGTTTGGATGGCCTAGCGAATTTGGGATCAAATTTTAAATTTTACCCTAATACAAATTATTCGTTAGTCGTGGGAAAAAACGATACGTAAATAATAAATTCATAACGAGAATGATATAATGTAAGTATGTTGGGCATCCGGCATACTATAATAAGTTTCTTCTAAATAAATGGATGATTAAAGTAACATTTTTTTTCATAAAAATGTAATGTAAAATCCGAGAGGAGATAATAATATATTTTCATGTAACTAATATTTTTTACCTTTACAGAAAAATTGGCTACCTTTTTTTCTGCTGCGTGTATCTTGTGTGTATATTTTTAAATTATGCTCGGATATTAAAAATTTAATGATGTCCTTTAACATCTGCGGTCTCAAGTTTCCTGTTAACATTTTTTCTTTGAAAATTTGTAATCTTTAGCAACGTATTTTTTATATAAAACTTTACGTGAAATTGTATTTTACCTCAATTTTTTTGCGTATTTTAAATATGTTAGAAAAGTTCACCATTTTTTTTGTGAGCCTTTCTTTTATTACGGTCTCCTTTTAATTAGATCAATTTTTTAAACTACAGGCTACTAATATTTATTCGCATTTTTTATGAAAGGCATTTTTATTAATCGATTCGATTGCCAATTAGATAAATGTGTATTAATGACTCATTATTTTAACCAAAGTTATTAATTATATGTTTAAGTAAATGCAAAATTCAATAAGGAGAATAGGACAATGAACAATATATTATAAATACACTATAGTATAAGTACATACTTACATTATGTATGTTGATTGTTTTCATTAAATAATATCCTTTTCTATCTGGCAAGCACACATATTGTTTTTCAATTTGTGTCTGTCAGGGTATGGACCTAATAGGTTGAGCAAGTGGCTGACATGCATTTCTCGTAAAAAACAAAATCTGTTAATACAAACCTCTACTCTGTAGAGGCCCATATGATCATATTAGGATCGGACATGGTCAAAAGAAAAAGAAGAAGAAAATCGAATTAATTATATTTAATACCAAGCATTTATAGTCTACTATAATTAATCTCTACTAATCTTATTTGGTTATCATGTTTATAACTTCTGTTGTGTGATTTAGGTAGGTACAGTAAATCACACATTTTTTCAATTACTACATGACATACTAATACTATATTGTTATTTTTATTTTACCCGAATCAATAGACATGGGAAAAATCCAAAAGTGATAAAAATTCTATTTCTGAAGTTATAAAAGTTTTATTATTTTAAATACATAAATTTCAGCCATTGGCATGATTTGAATAAATAATTCTAACCCTTGCGCCTTAGAAGGGTAGCAAAATCTTGCAAATTGCATATCACTCAAAAGCGATACGTGGAACCCTTAACATAAGCTTTCTCCGTGATCGACCTGAACATCCAAAGTTGACTGAGACGCGGCTTATCGCGAAAGTCGACGGTCATTAAGAGGGGCCCTCGTTACGTCGCGGTGCAGGACCTTCACTATTGTCCCACGGACCCTTGTCACCGTGGCCCGCGTGACAGCGGCCAAAACTTCTTGCGACGCCGTGTCACGTGGACGCCGGCTCTAAGCATTAAGATTTCGCAGAGCTTTAGGATGAAAAGCTCGGCCTAACTGCGAGTAGCGTAAAAGCACTGGAAAATTTTGACCGCCTTGCGACGGTTGTCATTCTTGAAATATCGAAATATGAAATTCGCTCTGTATGCGTTTTTACCTACTTAACTATTTAAATACCTTGTTATGTAGCTGTGGTCAATTACCAAATATATTATTAGAAATGTTCATTTTTTTATAAAACTAATTATCGAATACTATCGAAAGGGAATGACCAAACAATATAGCTCATGATACTAAGTAAAATTATATAATTATCAATCTTTAAATAACACAATTTTATTTGCATCTGTAATAAATTGACCCCCGATTCCCAGATTTTATTGAGGAAATTTTATGGAGAATTTATATGAAATTAATATTTCAGAGGGCATATAATAAGATATCCTATGTGGTGACAGCTGATGCTAAGAATATTGTCGACTAATGAGTCCTTCATCAAAAAACTTCAGATTCAAGGCAGACTCTTATCAGTTAGTCTATCAAGGATTCTCCATTTTTTTTTGGTAAAACGAGTGATAGAGAAGATAACATACTAGAGAAACTCGAGGTATTTGGTGGTCGAAGCTTCGATTAAATGACTTTGAGCCTTTCTCAGATGAACGGACCAAATCAAGAGGGCCACGAGTTTTTCACTGACAGTGTCAGCTGAATGCCGTTAAGGGGACGCTCTACAGAATTGCCCTTGAGAATTGAAAATATGGTTTTTTTACATGTGGTCCGGAATTGTTGCTCTACTGGTAATATTCAAAGGTCGCCGACAATGCTTTGGTCTAAACTCTAAAGTAAATAATGATCTCTCATAACACTGTCAACGTGAATAAAATATGGGGTGACCAAAAAATGATATCTTCTAATATACGTAAATGTTACTAAATTCAATTTGTTAATCATCTGTTTGGTGGGAAATATTGTAACCAATATGATGGATAGCCACGATATAAACTTAATAATATATTAATAACGTTTTAACCAGAAATTGTCCGAGAGCTAAACATACGAAGGATGTTGAAATACATATCTACCTACATTTTTATTTCATGTGCTATCCAAAAAACATTATTATTGAATAGTATTTATTTTGAATGTGTAAGACCTATTACATAATTATTAAAAAAATAGGTACACATTGTTTATTTCTAATGCATATTTAAAAAAAAAAGTGTTA
This sequence comes from Rhyacophila brunnea, assembly GCF_057557595.1. Taxonomy (NCBI): domain Eukaryota; kingdom Metazoa; phylum Arthropoda; class Insecta; order Trichoptera; family Rhyacophilidae; genus Rhyacophila; species Rhyacophila brunnea. The sequence goes on from NW_028233350.1 coordinate 25,135,975, forward strand.
TATAGTGATGTCTGTTTATTATAAAAAGAAAGTGACTTTTTATTAAAAGAAATGAAAATATAATTAATTATATTTTCATTTCTTTTAAAATGGAATTCTACCATTTACTTGGTTACTACTGCTAACTCAATTAATGACTTTTTATTACTTACCCGATTAGTTTATTTAATTTAGTCTGACACTTTTACAAACAAGTAACGCAATTTTACTCTTATAAAAATAGGTAGGTACAATAATAATTGTTGGTAAGTAAAGCCACTGCAAGAAATAATTTATATAAAAAATTATTATTAACGTAGAGACACCCACACATTTTTTTATTCAAAGCTAGCGTCGCTGAGAAGATAGCAAAGTTACCGACCAGGGCTGTCGAAGACTAATTACTTATTTTTATGATGTGTTTTTAATTGTGTGCAATTTGGCGGAAAAATATAATATATAGATACAGTTGCTTACCATTCGGTTATCCAATGAGCTGGGTTTTGTTTAATCTTTTGCAGACATCCTACAGTTTTATTTTTTATCTTGCCCATCTCACGTAAGGATATCTGATATTATAAAAGTTACATAGTACAACAGTGTTTAAATCTAAAATGTAATTGTACAGGTTTAATTAAAAACTATAACAAAATTAATATTTTAATGATTTACAGATTTTCCTATGCTATATCAACTTTATATCAATTTTAATGAGAGATACATATTACGATATATCCAAAATACACATCATCAGATAATATGTGAAATATTTTGATAAGCAAAAAAATAAGAACAATACAAAAATAACATAACATAATCAGCCAGTCTTTTCATAATTATTTTAGATAAATGTTGTATGCCGTTTGACGCTTGGAATTATGTAATTATTCCATCTGTTCAGTAAGCCATTTTTAACTTTAAATTTGTAACTTTTTAAAACGTAAAATTAGATTGATATTATTTTGACAGCCCTGTATTCGTTCGGCCGGCTTCAGTTACGTCGCATACATGTTATGTTTGAAGGGAATAATAATAATGATATTCATTCGCCCGAGAATTGTAATCAATAATTATTGCGTTTCTTAAAATAAATTCCCGATGGTTAGAGGTTTTTGAGGTTAGACTGAATTAAAATGACGTCCTTTCGACTCTGAGATCATTCTCTGAATGAACTATGAATGACCTTGTTCCTGTTCATCGGGCTCTTAAAGGGTGTTCCAAGCCTTCAAAATGATTACCAGAACGTGTTAATCGGTAATAAAAAATACAAAAATAATAAAAGAAAATTTTAATGGCTGTAAAATATTATTTTTTTATTACTATTATAATCATCATCACCTGAAACATTCTCGCTTTAGTCTTTTGTTAGTATTTAGATATTCTTGATAATCTTATTGATCAGTGACCCTTTGGTCGGTCTTTATATATGTTGATATATGGTATATATGGTGTTACAACGTGTTTATTAGCTCGTATTCTTATTTGTCCGGTGGTTGTTTGTCCGGTACAAATCTTGCAATCAATTTTCAACTAACTTTCCGACTAGATAGACATTTGAAACTTTTAGAATATATCACAACACGATGCCAATGCATTCTTTTAATACTGTTAGCCATCTTTAAGTAGAATTGAATTCATTTTCAGTTAATTCTGTTTTGAATGAAAAGTTATTTCGGAAGAAATCCGTAATCCAATCCACTATTATTGGTTGCTAAGTGGGTGGTCCTATCAACTAAATTATTAATATATACGTGCGTTACTATGGAAATTAAAATGACATTTCAGTATTCTATATTTGTTTGTTTGTTATTTACTTCATATCAAGTACAAGTTTGAGCATATTGAGCATAATAATTCAACAGAGAATTTAAAAACGTTGTATATTAAAAGTTCTTTTTATCTTGTAATTATTTATTAATTCAATCATTCTCTCGTGTACTCACTGAAAAATAAATAGGCTTTCTCTCCGTTGAGTGGACATGTGTGTCCTGATTATCTACATTTATATTAGGTATATTTTCTTATTTTCAAACCTTTGTTAACTCTAGGTACGTCGAAACATAATTTAGTTATATAGTAGTAGAAAATCACGTAAACATAATGATCTCACTAGGAATCAAACACAGCGCCCACGGATAAAAGACCAGTGCCTTACTAAATACTGATCTTCGACAGCCGCCGATGTTTAATACCCATAGCACACCGTGTTACTCTAAGTTTTCAATCTCTTTTGTATTCATGTGGCATATAGCATTATTGGAAGAACACATTGGTTATACACTTCACCCTTCAAGGATTGTGGTTGCTTACTCATGAATGATGTCTTTAATATTTAATTCAGACTTTGAACCGAACCTCACATTGATCACTGGATAATTTCTACTTAGTATTAATTATATGTCGATAATATAAAATTATACTAAAATACGTTACCTATCTAATTTAACAGCCTTAAATGTATGGTATTTTATCTCTTAGGTACGAGTACTTGTATCAGTTATTATATACTGCATAGTAATAGAATGTTATACTTATTCGAGAAATATATAAATTTAATACAATATAATACTAAATAATAAAAAACCTAAAAGTACTTTATTTACAGTATTTTTAAGGTTAAATTCTTTATAATATTTGCTCTTTCAAATCATTAGCATATCTAAATAATTTTACTTAATCTATTTATTATTATTATTCCAATATAGAAATATATTATACATTATATCATATTACGTTTTTATTTTATTTTAATATTTGTACACATCACGTTGTGCAAAAAATAACGCAACACTTATCATCAATATAGATGTGACAGTATATACATGACAGTGGGTTGACTTAGTAATCCTTAACAATCGTATACACTCTCTATCTTGGATTGATTTTATTTCCATCCGCGTATAAATATAGATTGAATAAAAAACCACACAATATACTGTCTTCCGCAGAATACAGCCTCGCAAAGGCGCTTTGAAAAGCTCAGCGTGGGCAAAAATTCTCCCCTACGGAAATTATTTCGGTCTATTAGAGAATCCGAGGAATTGTGACGACTAAGCCACCTCGGCGGCCTCCGAGCGAAAAAAATCGCAATTTAGAATCGTCGAATTCCAGCTTAATGTATTTTTCTTAGGTTCGGAAATTAGATTTGTGTTATTCCTTTTGAAGGAATTTCATAGGTAACAAGGGATTAAGTAGAAGTGTGTTGTACGTAAATTTAGTTTTAAAATCATATTATTACTATTTTCATTATGGATAAATAAACCTTTATATTTATTCATTGTTTTTAATATGATTTATACTTAGTCAGAAATAATAATGCAAAACACACACTGAAGTATCATGTATGTTTAAACGTTATATTAAGGGGGGACATGCTCGTCGTAGGTCAAAATTGAGTTTTTATTGTATTTTCAAACCATGATCTTGGACACTCCTTAAACGTTGTAGATAATCTATTTATATAATTTTGAAGCCTTATTATCATTTATAGTTATTTTAAACATTTGATGACTGCATAAAGTATTTTTGTTACATAAAATAGTATTCTTTTAAACCTCTCGCTCTAATGTTTTAGAATATAGTCATATTTCGGTACATAACTGTGCAGTGGTGTTAAGATTTTGCCTGATTTTGATTTTGGGCCGTTAATTTAAAATAATAATAAATCGGATTCATTATTTTTCGCGTATTATACGCAACTTAATATATTTTCATAATTAACGTGAACCCTCAATACATTGAGTAGCTTATCATGAATGTGCATGATGGGAGTAACGCCTAAGAATACAAAATGAAATATCTGGATAAGATCAAATGTAAGCGATGTAATAGAGTTTGTTAATTTTTTAAAAATAAAAATTGACATGCCACATAGATCAGATCAAAAACAATTACTAATTAACAGATCCAAAAGTAAAAACAACTAAATGATAGACCTCGGATGATGATGCCTTCAATCAGCAGTTAATCGATGCAGGCGGAAAATAATATAGGTAAAAGTACATAATGCATAATGCTAAAAATTAAGCAAGAGATAGTTCAATATACTTAATAATAAATTGTGCGTCGTCTTAAAAAAAAAGTCATTGCGTATTTTTTAAATAAAATTTTATAGCTACGAGTATCTTAATATAATACCTATCATAAACCCAGTTCATTTTATTCAGTTATATTTAACTCTTTGTTTTATAAATAGGTACTTACTCGTATATATATAAAATTTATATGACAGATATGGACGTCGGTTTAATTATTAACAAACATGTACATATACATATTATATAATATAATGCATTAGTATGCAAAAAAATACACAAATATACAAATTTATTTTGTAACAACGCATTGCAGATTTCCCAATCACTGAAGCGTGTTTCGAGGAAGTTGAAGGATTTAGACGTTTCCTGGGCTTATAATCTCATATTCTCGTCACGTATTTACAATGCATCGCTGGTTCGGGCTGTAATCAAATGTATTGGAACAAAAAAAATGTTCTGGTAATCTTTGAATTTCGAATAGAACGGTTGCCAACTTAACTATCGACCGAACAATTTTCATGTATTTTGTTTTACAATTCACCCAAATACAAGACATACTTTAAAACATTACATTTCTGTACATACAATTTTGTATAAAATTAAAAAAAACACTGTTTACAAAATTATGCACAACTTATTTATAGCGTTATGTATTACATTTTTCAAACTATATATCTATATTTTTACTTATTCACTTAGTAATTTTTAAGTGATAACTTTTTAGTTTCTTTATTATAAGTATGTATGTAATAGAATAATATTTATTTTTATTTACAAAGGACTTTAACAGGGATGTCGAACCTTTTTTACGTACACGTGCCAAAATTTGCCAAATATTATTTTTTGACTCTCTGACGTGCCGAGCAGTTTTTCGAGTAGTTCAAAAATGAGAAAAATAAAAAAATAGTTCAAAAATTATAAGCAATTGCGTTTTTGAGTATTATTTTTATATTACTTACTTAGTTTGGTTTTTTACGCACAAATTAATGCCAAAAATTCTCGGATCAGATGAGGCATCCTCTCGCTACAGTGGCCTCAAGCCTTGTAAAATAATTGTAAATCGATCAAAATCAAAAGTTCCCGACATGGTCTACCCCGCCACCTGATGAGGTCAGTGATATAATATTATTATGTGTGACGCATAAAACCTAAGGACCTATCTATGCAATTTAAACAAATTATAATGCTTATTCTTCAAGAGTATTTAGCTGCCTTTTATTTTTTATACAGTGGGATCTGTCATTTATGCATGAATTTCGTCGTTTCCGTTTGCGCATCGATTGATAAATATTATAGGTAAAAATATTATTAAACACCGAAGAACATAGGCATTTTTAATATTATATAATATATATTTAGGTATTTGTAGAACTCTCTTCAACACAAAACATTCGCGTGCCTCTAGTGGCAGGCGTGCCATAGGTTTACCATCCATGAACTAGAACATTGAAACCCAGAATCAAATCAGACATATTATTATGTAAGATAAGTGAAGATTAAATCTGATGTAGTTATAAGTAAATCAATATTATATTATTAATACGTGATACATTGATGAAGTTTGAATTTAATGTAATTGCGTTCGTTGATTAGCAAAACAAATTGAGATTAATTTTTTTTGACGAAACATGTTTGGTTTATAAATGCAATGTATACTATCACGGTGACTTCGATTGGAACCCGGCCACCACCAGGACGATCTTTGGTTTATTGTCTGCTTCCCATAACAGTTGGATGGAGTTGCACTTGTACTAATCTTGTAAATTCATAAACTGTGGCGTCGTTCTCTTTTTTACTGATCTTTCCTTGTACAAAAAGTTGTAAATTCTTTGCTTTTGTCCTCAATTAACATGACTGTGTTATTGGAGTTTTCTGGTTTTGATACTTCGCAGAGTATTTTTATTTATTCCCATTTGTTTAAGAAATTTTAAGGATACGTGTCTATACAGCCATATCTAGAAGGCTTCGACTGTTTTCCACTAAATATAGAATGAATTATAATTATAAAAATAATATACGTACGCCCGCAATGGCCGAGTGGCAACGTGTGGGCTTGTAATATCGTGGATCTTGGGTTCGAATCCCGGATCTGACAAAGTAACATATTATTTTTCAATGTGTGTTTGGACTCAAGAGTATGGATCTAATAGGTTAATACATTCATTGCTGACCAGTTAATTACATTGACGAGTTGATGAGTTAACTCATTTAGTGCTAATACCACTGGTGCGTTTGGAGTACTTGGCTATTAGATATAATTAACGTGTTATTTAAAGGTGGTGATTAAAAGGTAATTATATCTAATGGCCAAGTACTCAAAATGCATTTCTCGTAAAAAACAACAATTTTTTAATAGTCACAAACGCCACACCGTGGAGGCCTATAAATAATATGACCCTCTTAGAATCGAATATGGTGATATAATAAATTATATTATTGTATAGCAACTAAGTATCGAAAGTTAACATTATTGATTTTTTGGCATCGGGTTTTCATACCAGGGGTTATATTATAAAACTATTTATTTTCTAGGTATGTAATTTTTCTAACACTGGATATGTTTCCATAAGTCGTGGTGTTTGGACATAACTTCAAAATGTTGAATTTACATGAAAGCAATTTAAAACTTTGAATTGGCCCCAAAAATCGCGGTTATTTTTTTTTTATCTTACATTGAGAATACGTTTTAAAATAAACAACTGAGAAAGAATATGACAATAATTAGATTTTAAATTATTCCACTAATTAGGAAAATAATGTCGCTTATCAGTGATTAAAATAATAAGGTCTTTGGTCATGTTTTAACCAAACTAACCACTGTGTCTGTTCATATAATATCATCATATTACCATACCGTTTTGTGCATTTTGAAAATTAAATATAGATATCAGGTTATGACCAAATGAAAGATAATAAATACTGTAGTGACCCAATTCTTACTTTTACTATAAAATTACCAAAAAAGCAGTTATCAGGTTATGCCCAAAAACACTGAATTGTATTTTGGTCTCATGACTATATCTTACTATCTATCTAAAGAAAATATCTATCAAACAAGTGCATAAATTTGACTATTTTTTTCTATCATGAAAAATCTCTTGAAAAAATTACGCCAATGTATAACTTGTAAGGAAAAATCATTATAATTTCATAGAAAATAATAATTTTTAGCAGCGTAGAATAATTAAAATGACATTGGCGAAAGGATAATAAATGGTAGGCGATAAAGGTCATCTATAAAAAATGAACGTTTACTTAATATTCATTAGAGGGTGATTAATTAATCAAAAAAGTAATGAATCAAATTGGTGTGGCGTTCGCTGCGAGTGCCTGGCACTGGCATTGCATTGGCGACAGGTGGGCGCGAGGTTACTAGGTACATAATTTATCATTATAATATTGTGTGAGAAATATACATTTTTTAGTATCCTGTTGCACGGAAGATGCTAAAAATTATTAAAGTTCAAATTGAAAACGAACAAACTGGGTTACATAATATTTAAAACTATATAGATTCAGTGATAATAATTTGTATTTCAAAACAGTTTAACGTAATACATTTATTAAAAATATGATAATATGTACATTAATTTTATATTATAATTATATACTTATATTATGTTTACATAATAATGATATTGTCTAATACGAAATACTAAAATACTACTATATAATTAAATCGAGTTCTTAGATAATTTACTCAATATCCGTAAAGTGTAAATTCCAAATAAAACAGCATCAATATTCGATTATTTCTAATATGGAAGAAGAAAAAATTTAACTAATATTTTCTAGGTACTCGTATACCTATACAGTATTACTATTACTGTGTTGTGTGACTGTAAATTATACACTTTATTAATTGAGTTAGCATTCACTTGGTAGAATTCCATTTTAAAAGAAATGAAAATAATTAATATTAAATTCTTATAGTATTTATATCTTATATTCGTATAGTATTTAAGCAAAGGCAAACGGCCTATCTGAATAGTCTTGATAATGGCGTTACAACCGAAATAGCTATCGATAAACATTTTTAAAAAACCTGTAGAATTTAATATTAATTATATTTTCATTTCTTTTTTTTAATACACTTTATATTTTAAAATATTTGATTTTCGTAACTATGTGAGTAAAACTGATATTATTATGCATTTTTGTGTTTTAAAAAGAAAACTGAGTAATATTATACACTATGTATTTTTAATTTCTAAATAATCTTTAACTGACCAAGTCTTGATACATCTTACGAATGAAATTTCCAAACAATTTTATTATTAGAATATCCTATTTTACAAATTCGTGATATTTTATTACTTAGCTTTTTAATAATTATATATACTTAATAAAGTTAAGTATAATTATTTACAGCGTTCCAAGTCATAAAGCGTTTATTAAAAGACAGCTTTGACGCAAACCGGAAATACCGACGGCTGATCTCTTGCCTGAGTGTAAAGTGCTTCCGATGGCGTCATCAGCTTGTTTGACATGATATCTTTCGCGACATAATTTTCAATTTCCAATTTTACTTTTAATTTAAGACAGACAATTTTTCACTAGCTGAAACAACCAGCGTGTGTCAAAAACTTTTAATTCAAAACACATTAATATAATAATATGAAGTATTTGAATAAGCATTAATAGATCAAGCAATTCAAAAAAGTTAAAAACAAAAAGCTACTCTAGCATACTTACAACATATAAATGGAAAAGAAATTATCCGAAAACATTTATCGTTGTAACTTTGAAAGTTTAAAACTAAACAGCATTATTCCTACTACTAATACGTAAAAAAGATTAACCGTTGAAGCCAATTATTTCACATTTGACATTAAACATGACGTTTTACTATTATGTTAATATATTTTCCTCGACTTAATTCTATCATATTTTAATCTATTTAAAACGCAAAAACATTTATGTTTAGATACATATGTAAAAACGCTACGAATCTATTTATATGTTGCATTTTCCATTACATTACAATAGGAACCAGAAACTCGGCAGAGTTGCCCTAGCATCGTTATCTATCTGCGATAAGATTTTGAATATTTCGGTTGTTATCAAAGCTTCCATTTGCATCTAGTGCCTGCCAATCCCTTACTATTTGAGTTTATGTATGAAACGCAATTCGTGTAGGAAAAAATATAAGCAATCTCCTGCGGAGTGTGCATCCGGCAGATAGATGAAAAGTGGTGATACTCTCGATACAAAAGAAAACATGCAGATGACAAGGTTTCTTTGAAGAAGAAGAGTTATTCTATACTTGGATAATGATATCCGAAATAAATTCGTGTTTTGTAAACATGCACATAAATTATATACATATCTACTATAAGTATATTTTGTGACATTATATAAATAATATAATCTAATAAACTATTTACTCACAAGAATTGAGAATGTAACATTATATATATTGAACATACATAATTTGAAAATTTCTCACTAGAAAAAATCTTTTTTAGACAAATAATAACACTCGACGGGACTTGAGCTGAAATATCCCTATATATAATATATATCCCTATATCCCTATATCCCTATAAATAGCTTTGTATTTTTTTCTAATATGATATTTTCTAGTGGGTATATAATATTATGTGAGATGTTTTAAAGTTATATATGTTCAATATATGGAATGTTACATTCTCAAAATCTTGTGAATTATTTGTTGAATATAAGAAATAGTTTAGCATATTATAACTTGGATAGCCAACGCTGTATCGAGGCCTACATTGTAATACTTCGGAGCAAATATTATATTAATTTACCTTATCGAAAATCTACAAGCGAATTTGTCATCGGTTATCCAATTTAAATAAACTGTCTTAATAGTGGGCTACTACTTGATTTATATTTTAACCATTTCCTATTTTATTACATTGATACAATGGACAACAATTTTCATCTGAAACCCCTTTCGACTTTTCAATTGTATAATAATAGAGTTTGTTTTATTATTAGTATCATGTAAGGTATATTTAATTTAACATCAGATGATATACTATGAACAGGATGGTTAATTATTTAAATGTATTTATGAAATAGGTTAAATAATGGCGACTATTATTTATTCAAAAAATTGTATAAACCTACACACTGGATGAAAGCTTTTTTAGACTCTCATGATAACGTTTATTATTTGAATTTATCGTGCAATATATAATAAAATATAATTTAATATCTACTAATTCACATTGCATTCTGATGCCACTTGGGTAGGTATCTATTATAGCGGAAGACATCATTTTCGAAATGCATGTTGGAAAATTGGAATAAAATGAAAAGATTATTCAGATCAAAATAATAATAATTGATATCGTATTTTTATCAATATTATAAATTTAAAAAATAATGAAACCTACTTCAAAATTAGAGGATATACTATATATATTTATATGGTTCTGAATCCTTTTTTTGTGTTCTGTCCATTATTTGAATATTTACTATCATGTTGTCAAATAGATTCAATTTGCTTCTATCCTATGTCTAATGTTAGCTTCATATTACTGTGATAGGATATATTATTTTCTGAACATTGTTATCTACGACAATGTTTATTGTTTTTGAAAGAGGTAAAAAACTTACTAGTGAATACAATACCATGGATAGTGAAGCCTAATGGTCAATTTTATGTTTGTAGCTTGCACAAATCTGGATGCAGACGTTTAAAAGGAAAATTGAATACTGCTTTGGATTCCCTCAATAGCATCGGATTACATAGATTGCCTTGCCTTCTATATGCGTAGTCTGTTCGTTTTATTTGCCTTCGAAACAGATCCAATGGTCGCGATATAAACTCCTTTTCTGAGACATACTGAATTCATGGATATTCATGACGGTTTGTTTCTTTTTCAAATATATGGTTGCATGAAACCAATTGTACTTAATTGTGTGATCGCTTTTAGTAACAACAGAATACACGTATCTACGAGCATCTAACTTTTATTCTATACCTCAGTATTGATATTAATTTAAAAAAAAATGGTATCAGTATAATCTTATATTATGGAAAGTAGATGTCATAAAGTTTCCAAAATTTGTATATCTTATTCTAAGAAGTTATATGATAAATTTATGAAAATAATTATGTTTTCCTATATCAGATATATACGATGCTAGTATTTTTTGAAAAAAAAATAGAAAATCGCTCAGCAAGAAAAAGCTACGTGTTCGCATCCCATCTAAAATTTTTTCTATTATTTTCCAGTAGACATGTTTCTGAGATGGTCCCAAGATATGTTTTTTTGATAAAAAAAAAATGCTAAATTTTTAATCTGTTGTATATTTTCTATTTATTATATATTTTTTTATATTCTTAATAACATATTGTATTTAATAAAATATATTAAATATAAATATTATTATTAAGATGTCATTGTTGCGGATATGAAATCAACCTATAAATTTGATCGTCGCGGATTATAATATTAGTTTTTCAACGTGTCTGTAGAATCCTGTGCATCAGTGACCAAATGTCTATAATATCGATACGATGACTAAGCGGTAGCGTGTCATCTTATGAATTCATGGGTATCGGGCTCGAATACCGGGTCTATTATATTCAGATATTGTTTTTCAATTGGGCCCATTGCGTGGAATTAATAGATTTAACAAGTGGCTAATATCCATTAATCGTAAAAAAATATTGCAAAAATGTGTTGTAAAAAAGATTGGACTGAAAGCGGTTTTAATAAAATCGTGTACAAATTTTATGTTGTATTGAAATTTTTATCGTTAAAAAAATCTATATTAGATTAATATTACTGTCCCTAAATATGGTATTTACTAAATAGTGTGTATCTGAAATACAAATTATATTTCAGTTTATTTTCATTTACTATTTTCATACTAATTTATTTAATATATTTGTCTGTTTTAGAAGGAGTAAAATATTAAATAAAAAAACTTTCAATTGCATTATAAAAAAATACTTCAAAAGCAAATAACAAAGGCTTAATAAGTGTTGAAATTTCGTAAATACTCGCAAGTAATGAAAAAGTTCCCTTTTTCAAGACAGATTTCATTACATAGCTTAGCTTAAAGTTAAGACGGACAACAGTTTAATGAAGTCTTGAAAAACTTTGCCAATTAATCACAGTGAAATATTTTGACTTGGAAATTGATAGGCCTACTCATTCCACATCACCATGTCGAGCAAAAAGTAAAAAGGCTGTTTCGATGGATAATGCTCATAAATAATTGCAAAAGTTCTAACAAAATACCTACTATGTTTTATTTTATGTTTACAAAATATCTGATTACAAATTTCTTAAAAAAATCCTGTGTTGTATCGCAAATATATCTTTTTATTATTATGTATATGTTAGAATGATTTAAATATGCAACGATTATCTTTGATACTTTGGTGTTTTCCACGAGAAAAGTACACGTTGTTACACAATTACAACCGTGCAGCAATATATTATAATAAACGAGAGGCAAGTTGGATGTCTTGTAAGTGACTTGAAGCTATAAAAGAGATTTTTATACTTAGATGTTTTGAATATTTTCCTGACACGTTATTAAACGGTTCTATGACGATTCAGTATCGTTGACTGGTTACCAGAATAACTGGGCGACGGAAATCTGGAAGTCGCATAGATAAATTAATGAAATTTGGAAAAAAACACGCACGTTACAAATTCATCCACCAAGTAAACAAGTAGTTAAATATAAAGAATCTATCTGAAATTTCATAAGATGTAGGGTTGTTGCAAAGATTTATATCGATTGGGTACTTACACATTTCAATTTTGCACTGGACTGCATTGATATTGTGCAATACTATTGGCAAACTACTTAATATTTTGTAAAATATTGCATAGTTTTATAGAATGCGCAATATCGTTGCACTGCGTTGCAATGCGCTATTCTTGATTATTTTGTTAGAACCGGACCGTGAATTAGGCAATTCGGGTGACCGGATATGGCGTCGAGGTTAAAGAAGTGCCAAATTTTGTAATATATTTGTAGCGATCATGCTACTCTGCATTAAATTAGTGACACTCTTTAATATAATATGCAGGTTTTGTGACCAAAAAAAAAAACATTGCAAATAATAATTGTCAACGTTTCCTCAATCATAACTAGACCAGTAGTATTTGTTTTGATTGAGAATTACGACAATATCTATGGTAGTATATGTACTGCATTATTACATATAAAAAGAACAATCTATGAACACACAACTCCACTCATCGAGTCCGTCACGAGACGTAGGTACTGCTACTGTCACGAATTCTTCACTCGATATAAGATATCCGTTATTCCACTCGAATCTCTTGATCATATCGATCTCAGCAATACATCATTACCTCGCGATTATAATCTCACGCCATCATCCTTATTATCATATTTAGTATAATATACTATATAACAAAGCAACAGCGACTCTTCATCTACCACCACCTCATCATACGTCCAAACATTTATTTGAATAGTGTATGGTTTTACAATACAAGGATTTATTCTTTATTTATATAATGTATTAAAAATAAATGCATAAGAAATAAAACATTATTCCTTTAGTTTATTAGCAGAAAAGGGATCAACTAAAATTGTTAGTATTGTAGAGCCAAATTTGATATTTTCATAACGTAAAATACGTATTAATCAATGGGAAGCTTTTATCAATTGGGCAAACTTTATTCGTTATTCACGCGAGTGAGTTATTTTCTATTTCACACGTATAAATCTCACTCGCTGTATAGTTCATTAAATGCTATCGTTAATTACCAATGTTTGGAATCAGTGGGCACATTAAAACATAATAAATATGTGCGTAAATTGAATATTACATGCCATTCAATCGTATAGTAGGAAATCTAAGCCAACTATTTAATTGTATCGTAAATAAATTTATGGATAAATAAATATTATTTTTTAATGTTTCGTGTAGAAATATCTGTACGCAGAGAAATAATGTCATCAATTATTTATTATACATAATTATCGTAATTAATTATTTTAACATAATAAGGGTAAATATAAACTTATTAAGGGTTGTTTTTATTTTTTTCCAGAGATTTTATAGGCGAGTCGAGCCAAGTTGCCATTTTTATGATGTTATCAAGTTAAATGTGTAGGTATAGTTAAAGTATTGGCCGTCGTAAGGCACTGACTAGACTACTTATCCGTCCGGGTTTGTTTCCCGGTGATGTCACAATGCATTAATGTGCTTTCAATTTTACAAAATCAATAGTGTTTTTCTTCACTATTGGTGTTTGTTGATGTCAGTTGTTTATACTCGAGATCGGTGGGTTATATGTTGAATTACCGATAGTAGCTTTTGAGTTTAGATGTTGAACCATTGATTCACCATAATATATTATGTTAGGTCTTTAGCTGAATTCATGTAGATTTGATGCGTACACAATTACTGATCATTCGGGGAAAGCATTCATTGATTGGCGTTTTAGTAATATAGGTTATGTAGCCAATAAGGCATGAGTATGTAGTGATTTTCAGCCAATAAGGTTTTGATGCAGGTTTGCCTAAATTGAAGCTGAACAATGTACTATTTGGGGCTGTAAAGGCGTCTTCATGAGCGCAGCGAAATAATCCAACCTCTTTGCGTTGAATATATTCTCGTACGATACTTCTCACTTGCGGAGGTTTACTTTTTAATTTCACTGTTAGTTAAGTAAAAAAAAACAGATTAACTCTGGTAGAGATTTAAGTGTAGGATGTACTGTAAAATATTATATAATAATTTAAAATGTATAAAAATGATGGTCAGAATTTTCCATAACTATAAATCAACGGCCGCCTCTTCAAAATTGTCGATAGCTTTATATACCTCTGATACCTCCACGTTTCTACGTGCATGGAGGACCCCTTTAGGGTAAAGTATAAGCAAAGATATGGATGCCACATTCATGGTTCTTATAGTCCGCCAAGCCAAAGTCCTTCTATCGCCGCTGTATGAATACGATGATTTGTATTAATTAACTATAAATGTTGTTTCTTTTGGGCTCAATTCTTTGAAATCGCTGTAACTTTCAACTACCTGGCAAAAAGATGACTTGGACGACCCTTAAGGTAAAACCCATGCAAAGGCCAAGCATTCTGCTGCGGGCAAGAATGATAGAGAGGAGTGGACGTTCAGGGGTAGATTGAAAGGGACAGCGATAAAGCCAAAAAAGGAGACCTAGCCGCGACACGCGGTAAGTGTCCAGGCTGGCGGGGCAGTAAGCCCAAGCCTCCGACTCGCGACGGACTTTGTGTCCCGCTGAAAATCAACTTCGCGAAGAATATAATTTGTTGATTGTGTACCTACCTTTTAAAAACGATTTTTGTATTGACAGGAATCGATCAAGTTAGCCGAAGCCTCCGATACGCGACGGACTTCGTGCCCGTTGATTCTTAAATTTTAATTGTCACAGCCTACGGCGTCCATCATTAATAAATTTAGGGCTGTTGAAAAATTATAAACCGTGTAAAACTTAATATTGTGTATCTGTGTGTTGTGTACGTACCTTTTTTGTGAACTATAAGTTAAAAATAAAACTTTGTGCTACGAACAACGTGTGTTTCATTGTGAGGATCCACCATAATCAACTGTCAAGGCTTAACCTTACGCTGAACGTGTTCTACCCAAACACAAAACCCAGCTTCAATTGACCGCCCTAAACAATTTAAATCACTGAGCTAGTCGAAGGGTGGAAGCTGGTTGTGTGACTCACACGAATCGACCGACAGCACGCTAACCAGGGCGTAATTGACGCCCGGTCGACCGGAGAGTCGAGCGCGGAGATCGGATCGGGCTGTGCGGCCCCGACTCCATTCCCTACCCGGACTTCCGGGGTGTCACCTTGATGTCGTGGTAACCAACAAGAATGTGATCGATGAAAAAAATAAAAACCTATATCTATATATATAGTCCTAGCAGTAAGTGGGTATTAGTTTGGTGTACAAAATCAGCTTAAGTTTAGTAGGTATCATCACTCGTAGTACAAAAAGCTTGGTGTATGTACCTAGAACCAATATCTATATGCATTGAAAAACTTTTTTTGATGATTAAAAGTGCTTACACAAATATATTTTTATATAATCTAAAATATGATGAAGATGCTAATAAGAGGAGGTTATTCAATAAAAGCTCTTATTATAACGTAGTGTTAATTATTATAAGTTTATCTTAAAAATATATATATTCAACCTTCTTTTTAATGTGTGTAGATTAAATTATCTGAAAATGTCATGATTCGTGGTTTATTGCCAAATACCGCTATTAGAATCATTGTACTTCACCTGAAGAAATTAGGGACGTGAGCTGCCTCTCCGCAGTCAATAATACAATATTATATTAATTAACGTAATTCGAGCAATAATATAATTCATATCTCCAACACATGATTGTCCTGTTATAGAGTTGAGTTTTGTTAATAAAATACACATGAAACAGAACAATTTTAACTTCATACTAAAATCCAATACACAGCCATTTAATCAGTAAGCCGCAGCTAATTCTAAATCTATTGGTCTATTAGTTTATCATGTCGATAAACAAAGTATTTAACTCCATCTATGAACATTATTAACTCGCGTATGGACCATTAAATATTCACTCTAATGGATGCACTCCCCTTGTATGCGCTTATTTTTACATTGCACCCAGTTTGTGTTGTTTATTGAAAGCCTGATGAATAATAAGCAAAATTGAGAATATTGTCTTATATAGTTAGGTCGTCTGAATATTTTATATATTATGATATTAAAATTAAGAGCGAGCAACACATTTACAAAAAAAATACGTCTCTTCATTTCTTTTAACTCATTACTTATAATTTGAAACAACGAGCATTGCCGAAAATCGTAGAAAAAAATATAAGTCGTAGAGTAAGCCATGTTTGTCTATCAGCAGACAATATTAAGAACATCTTCTAGAAAGGTAATGGACAATAATTTCAGGGGAATAATTTTCATCAGAAGCAAAATATTATGACGATTTATTGCATAATATAAAAAAATAACCATATTTGAGCGATACAAAATATATTTTAGTGCATAAATATAACAGCAAAAGCATTGGTCAAGATATGGAAAATAGAACAGAGTTGCTACTCATTCTAAAATAGTTTCCAGAAAAGAAGTTTATATTAGTAGTAAAGTAATGCTGTAATTCGTGGTTTTGTGTCGGACAAATCATTTTTTAAAAACAGTGTAATGGCTAATGTAAGGCTTTTTTTAATGTAACTTGTTGACTTGTATTTTTTTTTCGATATTATTAATTACGATTATTTACTTGTTTCTGAATAAAAAAATACACCAATATATATAAATATATGTTTTCCAATTAGTGTTGTATTCGAGATTACTATACAAAACTTTTAATAAATTTATTTTTTCTCTTCTATAGTTACAATAAAAACAATGACGACTTCAGTAGTATCCACTAAAGATTATTTATATATAGCTACCAAAATGAAGTTAATCGGCCATTTTTAGTGTGTATGTGCTTACTGTGTTCTGAATTACTGTTGTTCACATACACATTTATATTTTCTGTATACTTGATCGATAAAAACACTGAGTTCAAATAATACAAAGCTTTTGAACGAAAGATTTATCAAGTTCTAAATATTATTATACTTATAACTTTATTATTTTATGAATTTCAGGTTTTTGTTATAAATAGATTCAAAAAATGAATTATCCCAGAAAGATATGATAATAATTTAGGTATGAAATTAGTACTTAATTCATTTTCGGTAAAATAGAACTTGATACAAACTGTACCTAAGGAACAGAAACGCACTAGTATATTAAAAAAATATATAATTAAGATTTTGACAAATATTCCCTAGTATAAATTTAATAAGACACTTTTAAGTATGTAGGTACATAATTAATAATTTTAGTGAATATTATAAAATTGTGAGTTTAATAATTATAAATTCACAAAGCAAATTGACAGAATTAAAGCATATTATTAAACGTATACATTATTATCTAAATATGTTGAATAAAAATGCGTGAACTTATTACAATACATTCATAATTAAATTTGCTGAACGAGTGTCACCAAGTTCTGAATTATTAAGAATGTTAATCCTGGACGTGTTCTAAAGTGGGTCTTTCTGCATGCCGTTTTTATTGAAGTTGTTTGTTTCGTTATTTTAAGTGGCAACTTTTGCACAGGTAAACTTTGTGCGTAGATAAATTTTAAAGTTATCCAAGTAGCACCTGCGGGGCGCAGATTGTCATTTCTTACCTTTGCTTTAATAAAACAAACACAATAACGTTTCACTACGTTATACATAATATATATAAAAATACTTATTAAATATACTTGCAGCTCAAAGCGAACAAGTCATAGAATTTTTTTTTACCAAACATGATTAAAATACCGATTTTTTTACTTTCATACCTATTCATAACAGAAAACTGGAACTCCTAAGTTTTTTTTTCAATGATTTAAGTATATTAAATTAAATCAGTTTTGATTTTAAATATATAATATTATTACGTTACTACATTTACCATATTATGTCATTATAGCCTACAAAATGTAGTCAACTAAAAGGTTTGCGATATATATAGGTACACTGCTTATAATATTTTTTTATACAATATGTCATGTCACAAGTCCTGTGAGTGTTCAAAATGTGCGGTAAAAAAACCACAACGCAGATACGAATAAAGGAAAATGAAAAAATTGTATTTTAAATGATTTTTTTATTAACTATTTAAAAATAAACGTGAAAACAAAATGTTAAGCCAATAGTAAAATATAATGGTATTTTGTCACACAGTTATTAAACAGGCATTGTAGATGTGATCAATTTTTCATTATTTTGAATAGGTGTACTGTAAATCGAATCGTTGGATTATTTAAAAAAAAAATGGTATACTTATTTATTTAAAAATATATTTTTACAATGTCACAAGAATTTTTTCGAAGTTTTGTAAAAATTAACAATTAATACATTATTAATAAAGGTAAAGTATTTTCTTATTAATTTACTGGTTAACGGAAATAGTGTATATAAACGATTAAAAATATTGTCAGCGGTGTTTATAAATAATATTTAAACACTTTTGTATGTTTATTATAATATAGTATAGTACAGCGATGCCGAACTTTTTTATGCTTACGTGCCAAAAACCTAATAAAATATTTGTAAAAATGGAAGGCGTGCCAACGGATAATATTTGCTTATCTATTAGTAGTATTAATGTATTATTCTAAATTAACAGAATATTTTATTACAGAAATATGCCCCTCCCCAAAACTATACCGATAATAAAATTTAAACAAATTTAAATGCAATACTTATTGATAAGCGACCAGAAGATTTGTACACTCAGAAACATTTAAACTGATAAAAACTACTTTAATCAAATACTTATTATGTATAATTAACTCTCAACGGCTGTATCAACACACGCAGTATTTCAAGTGAGATGAAGACAACCACAGAATAGATTAAACCCATCACCATGGACAAAACTTTTGAAGCAGGGTATTTTTATGGCGGTTAGGCCATAAAACCCAAGAACAAAGCGTACCAACTACCCTCGATGAACATTACATGAACGTGACACACTTTAATATATGATATTATCATACAGTCGTAACTATTAAAAATAACATAATTATTTAACACGTGTTTAATTTTATCTTATATTTTTTCCACGCTCAACAGCCATAGACTATTATACCACACCTAATAGGGTAAGTCAGTTCCCATTAATCTTATGTTCATTGAAGACAACTAAGATTTCCTTTCTAAAAAAATTTATACATTTACTTTATTCATATAGGTGCAATTCTTTCACGTGCCAGCAGAATGTCTGCGAGCGCCACAAGTGGCACGCATGCTATAGATTTGCCACTGCTGGTATAATAGGTTGTTTACTTAATTTTGGGAAATTTAATAAAAAGTTATTTAATTTAATATAATAATTTGGATTTTTTTTTTAAACATATTATTTTATACGTTGTTAATGGTATACGAGTATAAGACAATGGAGCGTGGCTCTAAGAATTTCTGATGATGTAAAACTTTGAAGTGAGTTATATGAACATAAAATCATTGATTTATTTCAGCCGAATTCATTGTTTTACCAATTGAATTTTTAGTGAATCCTCTCGGCTTACTTTAACCTCTACTTACTTCAGACTTGCCCCACCCTTAAAAGGTGCACCGGTCCGCACTAAGAAGATTTCTATTTTCCCAAACTTTGCATGCGGCGCCCTGTAACAATCCCCCTGCCCCGGCGAATGCTCCCCCCTCGCCGTGCCGGTCGACGTTAAAAGTTGGTTTAAACTTAGAATAAAGTTTTCCGCGACGCAGTATTGTTGATTTACATTTGGTTGAGAGTTGGCTTAGGTTAGTAACGTATAGCGCGGTGCGGCAGACTGTCCGGATAATTTTGCCTGTAAAAATACACAACTTTTGCTGACTTTTCAAAGAGACTGGATTTTGTAAACATTGCTGAGTTCTTCTAATTAAATAATTTGAACAAAATAAAACATATTTCTTTTTTAAATATAATACGTTGTAGATGTAGATAATATTTTAAATAAGACATAAACAGATAGGTATTTGGTTTTCCAGTTCTGAATTTTATTTATCATACTTACTAATATAATTTTCGATAGTTATTAAAATGTTAAAGTTATGCATCGATTAAAATTTCTAAATATAATAATAATTATATATGTGGTAACCTTATAACATAATATTATTAGTATATTTTCTTTATTTCCAAAACACCCAAAAACGTAGTTTTGGTAAAACTGAGATCGCTATAAAAATAAATATTTTTTTTGACCATCCGATCTTAATAGGATCATAATAATTATGATATCTCTCCACAGAGTAGAAGTTTGTATTAATATATTTTTTTACGAAACATGGATGTTATTAGACTTTGACTTCTATATCGAGACATACACGTTACTGCGGTCGTTTCTGGAACTAAAACCGTTGCAATACGTCATCGCATATAGCGCCATGGCGTAGATGTCAATATAATATAGAAGCCAAACAGTA
Organism: Rhyacophila brunnea; assembly: GCF_057557595.1. Classification (NCBI taxonomy): domain Eukaryota; kingdom Metazoa; phylum Arthropoda; class Insecta; order Trichoptera; family Rhyacophilidae; genus Rhyacophila; species Rhyacophila brunnea. The sequence continues at coordinate 25,157,000 of NW_028233350.1, forward strand.
GCAACTTTCTCAATCTATTATGTTCATATTATGACTCCAAACACAAATTGAAAAAAAAATGTGTATTTGCCAGACCCAGGATTCGAACCTGGGATACACGATTATAAGCCGATGCGTATCTAATGTTATTTTTTTTACTATGTACGATCCTAAGATGATAATATGGGCCTCCGCAAAGTGCGGGTTTATATTAATTTGTGTTTTTACGATAAATGGATGTTAGCCACTTACTCAACCTATTAGATTCTTGACTCCAAATCCACGACATTATAAGCCGACGCATAATCCACTCAGTCATCGTTGGCGTAAATTTGCTATATCAAAAAATATATTGAACTTCTCAATAATTTACTCAATAGTACTAATTCAAGATTGGTTATTACTTTGAATAATGCCAAAAAAGTATGGAAACATTATTTATGTGTGAATATAATTAAGCAAAAGACGGTAAGTTATACATATTACTTATTATAATTTTACTAAATGGGTACTTCAAGGGTATTTTTATTTTATTAACGCAAATTAATTATATTATTGTAGTGTTAGGATATACTGCCTTAAAAGTATTTAAAGTGCAATGCAAGATAAGAAGTAATGTTTATTTAGCAATTTCGTATTAGAAATTCATACTAAAAGTAAGCCTTTAGCGCATTTGAATTTTTGTTTGGCTTAAGATGCTGAAACCACAAGCGGTTGTTGAGTGCATATGCTAATGCCAACAGTAAAAGCCTGAAGTTTGCTCAGAGGCTTTGGATTTTCACGTGTGTAAGATATTCAAATGTTGAGAGGATTTTTCCAAGATTTTTTCCCGAGACCTTCTTCTGCCGATAGATATAAATAAAGACGACATCTCGTCGTAGTGAAAGAAAGCCTACTGGGAAAGCGGTTTAAGGTGACGGCCAATATATGGGAATTTTTGAAAAGCCTAAGCGTGAAATATTGCGGAGGGAAACATTTTTTAAAGAATAAAACGTTATGTTTTTCACGAGTCAAATCACAACGTCCGTAGAAACAACAGGTAGTTTAAATTAAAATAAAAAAAGTATGGTCAAGTTAACACGCTTCCAATTTAACTAATAATTGATAAATAATTAAACTAATCTTCACCTTGTAATTCTAAAACATAAACTTACTTAGAATTTAACTCACCGGTACGTTAAAAAATACCAATTATTTTTTTGTTTAAATTGTATTTGGCATTTATTTTAAACATAAAAATGTTGAAGAAGTATTATTACAGTTTTAGAAAAGCCTAATAAACAGATTAAAATCTTCATTAATAAGGTCATATTTGAACTTTTTGCAACATATTTATTTATTTCAACTTACTCTATAAGATTAAGTCGATGACTCTTTCCACAGACGTATAAAAACTAAAGTTGGATCTACAGTGTAGCTACATTATAAGTAAGATAAATGATAAAAGAAATATATGGAAACTATCTCACTGTTGTCAATGAGTAGATATTAATAAAATAAAACCTTTCATTTTATTATAATCAGCTGAGCTTGGATATTTATTATCTGAATCTCCAGGATAAGTGTTATCGTAGACCGTTACGAGGATAGCCCGAAACAGCTGTCAACACAAATAACTCAAATATTCTAGAATTAACCAAAAACTTTAATTCGATACAATGAAACTATTCAATTAAGAAAAAGTCTTACTTTATTAAATATATTATTTAAAACTATCATTATGAGAAACCCAAATAATTGTGGTGTAAGTAGGTACATTCTGACGTCTTCTAACATCTTGTAGATATACCGTCATAAATCGTCAGGTATTAAAATTTAAAACTAAGCTCGCCGTATTATAAAACGTATTGAATGATAATATATATTGTCAAATGTAAGCGATTGGCGCTCTCACTCAATAATTGACAACGTATACTGGTCGATCGATAGCAATAAAATTTAAATATTGATTTAATATGATTATAATCATCAGTAACTTTGGATTCGGCTTGGAAATTGAATCAGATCATCAAGTCAAGGGGTTTTAAAGCGGCCTTGTGGCCGTTTTATTACCTTAAGGCAGGGATCGGCAAACTTTTGGACCAAAGGAGCCAAATACGAGTGGCACAGCGGTTAAAAAAATTTCGAGAGCCATACGTATATTTGTATATATGTTACACCGAATGTGCGAAATTGACTATTACATGAAATGGCCAAAATTTTGGCTAATTCATGTAAAAGTCAAGCCTGTTGCCTTATTCATGAATTAGGTAAATTTTCTGCTGGGTACATGAATTCGCCAGGGTATAGAATTCTTGAACTGTCAACATGACAGAAGAAAAAGTAAATTTAATACGGATGGTTTTATTAGTTATAATTGGATATAATATAATATTATTATTATTATGTTAGGTTAGGTTAGGTTAGATTAGGTTTGGTTTTGTAATTCTGAATTAAAGTATTCAACTGAATGTCCATTTTGAGGTTAGCTATCAAGTGTCAACAAACTATCACAAACATTCAATCGACCAAGCACGAATCAAATCACGAAAATACTTTTCAATAAAATTCTTCCGTTATCATATTATAGTTCAAGATTTCTTTGCGCATAGTAAATAGATATGAAAGTCATTGCAGTTACATATTGATTGGTATATTTTTATATTATAATCAATGACATTTGTTTAGTTTGATTAGTTGCAAAAAATACCACCAGAGCGCGATCATCTATTTTGACCATAGATAATATATGTACATTTTGACCAATGCACGAGCATTTTGATACATTTAGTTAAGTTGCAAAAAATACCACCGTAGCGTTACTATCTAATTTGTCCAAGACATGAACTAGACAGAAAAATTACTGCCGAATTCACGCACTCTCCAGATATTTTGTCTAATTCATGAATAAGGTAACGGGCTTGCATTTTTCATGATTTAGGCAAAATTTTGCCCGTTTCATGTAATATTCAATTTCGCACAATCGACGTAACATATATATGATTTATTTAAATGAATTAATTACATTTTATAATTGTTTATTTATTAAGCGAAGAAGATTTCCCAAATAAAACAAACGTATCTAAATATAATATGTTTTTATTGTTGAAATTATAAATATAATTTTTACAGAATAAAAATTAGGTAAATACAATTTTCACGCATTCTTTAAAACTAATGTGAACAATGACCTTCCTTACATTCCTTTGGAGAGTTTCTGTATGTTTGGTATGTAACTTGTAGTTTTTTAATTTCGGGCGCGACTCCAAATTCTCATCGGTTATTTGGCTTCTCTAAATGCTATTTATATTGTTCATGTTTGAAAATGATTGTTCACTCAAATATGAGTTAGGAAAGCTATTCCATGTATTAAAAATCGTAGTATCTACCTTATGTCGATCTTTTAGAGCGCTCCACTTGTGTTGTGAAATTAAATTGCATTTTTCTTTCTCCAAATCCTCAATTTTGATGGCAAGACCTACAAATTTGGAGCTCCATAACTCTTTGCTTGTTAAATCCACTAATAAAATTGTATTTCAAAAGTGCTCGTGTCAAACAATCATACCTTTTTGCATCAACCATCACGGAGGAAGAATTAGTCTTGTGATAATGTCATTATAAATAATATAATAAGTGTACAAATCAATGATGAAAAATAAAAATTTTGAATTTTGCAAAAGTTTTTGTAAAAATTATGAATTGGGAATTTGGCAAAGAGCCGCACGCCAATACCCAAAGAGCCGCATGTGGCTCGCGAGCCGCGGTTTGCCGACCCCTGCCTTAAGGTAACGCATGTATGATTGTATTTGTTCAGCAATTATCTATTATTCCATAAATATGTCCAGAGTTAATATAATATATTATATTTGAGTATTATTTATTACTATGGATATTTATTTCGTATTCCCTCAGATTGTTATTGTACCTATTAGGAAAGTGTGATTTTTCTGTTGGATAAATACGAAAAATAATAATCTCACGAAGCGTTCTTTAATAAAGTTGTTTTATCTATTTGACAGCATTAAAGTCTTACCCTTTTTATTTCATAGAAGCTCTGTGAATGTATATCAGCGAGGATATTATTCTTTCTTTCTGTTGTTTTAGTTTTACCCTGGCAAACTGGTCTCTCTCTCTCTCGCGCGCTGTTTATTTAATTTATTTGAGAGAATTTATTTTGCGAACAAGTCACTCCTCCCGTTTCTCTGCCTCGCCTTATGTTATGACATCAGTTGGTTGTTGTTCGAGTGTAAAAAAACCAACTTGACGCGCTTCAATATTATCATTGTATCAAAGTACTGGGGACAAAGGGATTCCTACGGACGAAGAACGCTTTTGAAACGTTTAATATTAAAAAGCAATTTTAAAATATATTAAATTTACCCTTCTAGCATATTATTATATACACATAAATAAAAACAAAAGCGTGAAACTTCTTGAAAGTTACCATCATTGTCACTTCAGATAATTTAAAAAAAAAAATTTTTTTACTATAATATATTATATTTAAAAAATATATAATATATTACATTGTCTTTACGCCATCAAAAGTCAGACAGTTAAATTGGTCATGCTCTCCTTGTTTTTTGACTATGTTACATTTATCTGACTATTTTTGACGTTTATAGCATTCATAAATCAGTTAATCTCGTAGTTTAACTATGGGTAATAAAATATTTTTTTTCTTAATTAATAGCATTGTCGGAATACCACTAATCCAAACTATGAACCACTAAACTTAAAATGCCACCGACGGTTGTAAAACGTAACATCGTATTTACAACATATGTTTATATTAGATACCACGTGGTACTGTGTTAAATTCTATTGATAGTGGTCAGAGGAATGTCAAAGCAAGACAGCATGTATATTCTAGTCATTTGAAATACAAATTTGGATTGAGTGTAACATAAATATCTCATAAACAAATATTTATTTTTAATGTTTCTTAATAAGATACCTATATAATATATCAATTATTTACTATATTTTGCTTCATGGCATAGTTTATAATTTGGTCTCAGTAGCAGGTTTTAAGTTAAGTATACATATGCATATCCGGTTCCGAATTCCAGTAGCATCAGTTTATTCAAGCCTCAAAAGTTCAACACTCTAGATATTTAGGGATTTTATGCGTTATCTGCTTGCAAGACCCATAGTCACCATACCCTGCATGTACCCTACCTACTAAAGTCATGAAGTTAACGAAGTTAAAAAATTGAAAACGTCTAAATAATTATAAAAATTAAATGCTGTATAGAAGATAATATTTATGTTGTTATTGTTTAAATACTCCAGTGCATATCGATATAAAACAATAAGACCTTATTTTTATGAGTAAATCCCAAATGGCATTTAATACGAATACGAACGTTTAACCGTTGGATCGAGGATTAAATAGTTATACAAATTGTATAATTAACTCAAAACTGTTTTTTTAGAGATACTATAGTTTGGTTCTAAGATAGCGGTTTGCAAGTGTGCCGTATTGAAGATAACTTAAATATTGCACGATCGTTTATTATTGAAACTAAAATTATTTTCTTTAGCGAAATATTGGCAAATGCTTAACAAATATGTAGGTAGGTATATTATATTTAAAAAAACACATAATATAATTACTATCGGTATACTTTTATAATAAAATGCACTGTTCATCCTTACTGAGAAAACTCGTACATTGTTCACTTACATAGAGATAAATGTGCATGGAAATAACGATTAACATTATGACAAAATACCAACATTTTTTCCACTGAAACCTGCTTAGAATGACATAGGTACACCGTTTCTTTAAAAATAACAATACATATTTTGTTTTCCCTGTACCCTTTAATCTTTAATATATTTATAGTACATATGTTCTTAATTTTAAATACCGTTTGATAAAGATTTAAATGTTGTTAATTGTGTTATACATACAGAAAAAATGAAATTAAATATCTTCTTCTTTTTTTCTTTCTTTGGACCATGTCCGATCCTAATAGGATCGTATGGGCCTCCACAGAGTAGAGGTTAGTATTAACAGATTTTATTTTTACGAGAAATGGATGTCAGCCACTTGCTCAGCCTATTAGCTCCATACTCTGACTCATACACAAATTGATAAACAATATGACGTGTACTTGCCAGACCCAGGATTCGAACCTGGGACCCTCGACACGGCGCTTACGCCACGCGGCCATCGTGCGTGTGTATTACAAGAAAAAAAATCGTTTCAATTGCCCCCTAATTTAGACGTCAAAAATTATTAAAAAAATAAAAATGAGATAATGAGTTAACGACCGGCGCGGTACGTAATTTGACGTTAATTTTGATAAAAATTGCAAATTGTGTTCATAATTTGGACTTTCTATAAAATATGATTTACAACATACCTAAAATTACTTTTAATTTTTACTCATAACGTACGGGTTGTTTTGGTCCGTTTGGTTTGAGAGAGTGACAATTTTTTACGTATTTTTTTTTCCAAATAAAGGATTGGTTTTAGTAAATTTGGCATATTTTTTAATGATTTGCTGCAAACGTTCATGCACTCATGTCACGCATAACACAAGGTTAACTTTGACGAGAACTTGGGAAAACTTGTTGCCTTACAAGATAGTATGAAGCCAGCGAGCCGAATTCAAATATTTAATCGTCTTCCTGTAGAGAATAAGACGCCGAGTTTGTGTGTAAATTAAATTACATTTGATATTGCAGTCTCGCTACTCTTGTTCGCGGGTAATTGTTTGTTTAAACATTGCAAATGTTTTAAGCCGTCTTCAAAGGGAAATTTAATTAAATCCCGTAAAACTCTGATTAGGTTATTTTAAAACATTTGCAAGTTGTAAGTTTGACGAACATTATTATTAAATATATTATTTCCAGTAGGTTGTGTAGTTTATACAATATTCTTGATAATTTCTTTCTAGATTGTAATATAATAAACAAGACCTTATATTAAACTCACACCAGCTCTTTGACACTACATTATAATTATTATAACATTGATGCGATCCGTAGTGAAAAATTCTCACCTACGGCGATGACCTATTTACGATGGGTTAAACTTTATTTTTTTTTGTATTATATTCCGTTATAATAATCACATTAACTCGATCAGCAATTTACCTACTATACACTTGATATCTCTGTTTTTTATGTTTTATGCTATATATTATAAGGTTATCGTTTTGAAACTCGTTTTTATTTAAGTAGATTCGTATTTTTAAAAGTCTCCTGTTTCATTAAACCTTAAATATGTATTATGTTAATGGCAATTTAATAAATATAATATTCAATATAAATACATATAAACTTTTTAGTCATGGTTGAATATATTAAATAAATTTTGTTTATTGTATAAATCAGTACATTTTATTACTTACAACGTTTTTCTTAGCTCGTATTCTTATTTGTCCGGTACAAATCTTGCAATCGATTTTTAATTAACTTCTCGACTAGCTAGACATTTGAAACTTTTAGAATATATCAGAACACGATGCCAATGCATTTTTTAATACTTTTAGCCATCTTTAAGTAGAATTGATTTAATTTTCAGTTAATTCTGTTTTGTATGAAAAGTTATTTCGGAAGAAATCCGTAAAAAGTAAAACTATTATTGGTTGCTAAGTGGGTCCATACAACTAAATTATTAATATTAATATATACGTGCGTTCCTATAGAAATCAATATGACATTTCAGTATTATTTCTATCAAGTACAAATTTTTTTGATCGTTTAAGCTAGTCAAGTCAAATTTATATGATTCAACAGAAAATTTAAAAACGTTGTATATAAAAAGTTCTTTTTATCTTGTAAGTATTTATTTTAAATTCGTTCATACTAATAGTCTCTAGTTCAAAACACACATAGTATTATTAGAGAATTCAAGTTATATCTACGTATATTTATACTTTTCATACCTCCCTCTGTATTTTTCAATATGCAGGAATATTCTTACCTAGAATACTATGAGAGATTTTAAGATAGAGAGTTCAAGAACATATACCTACCTATATTATTTCAAATTGTAATCTATATTTATTTAGATAAATAATTTTGAGTTTTGACACCACTCGTATTTACATATTTTGTAGAACCGTCTTCTATCAAAGGTTGGCGATTAACTTGTAGTCGGTACCAGTGGCGGCTGGTGATTTTTTGGATTATAATTTTTGAGGGTGCGCTGGAAACTTACCTTATTGAAAAATGAAATCAATTCGGCGTTGTTTTTGATTTGACAAAACATTATTGACATTTGGGAAATTACCTGTATATTTTATATTTTTAATAAAACATGATGCGACTTTTGGATTAGTTTTAAGAAACGATTGTATCTCTTATAAAATACCTCTTACTTTTAACGGAAACCACCTTATTCTATATAAGTACATTATGTATCTTTAGCAATTTGTACACTGTGTGAATAATGATTATTATGAAACTGCACTTTGTGAAATAGTATTAAGATTTATTAACTTATTACTAGAATTCATGAAATAATAATTTTCTATATTATAAATAACCGACATCATTTCGCGTTTAGTCAACACACAGGATAATGAAATATTAATTTTCCAGAAATGCGGTAGGTAGCAAAATTATTTTTATCTTCACTGTTAAATCAGTTTGAGCGATAATATTAAAAACCTATGAAGAAAAAATATGATTCACGATGTTGAACGATGTTTCATAGCAATGCAAGCAGTGCAGTGCACTTGTATGACATTAGACCAGCGGCCGCTGGTCGGTCCACTTCCGTATCCTGATCTGGTCCTATTAGATCCCCAATACCTAGGAAATTTAGTCACTTACGGAGGTTGCGTAGAATTTCTTTCTCACCACGCTTCTGCTGCCACTACATTTCCCTATATTTTCATACATTATGAGTTGGTAAATGGTGCTTCTCATTCTAGAAGGATGCAATTTTTCGACGATTGGCAGTAGCCATATTTTTTTTGTCTAATTGATTCTAGAAAAAAAACTGAATAAAAAAAAGTAAATTATATAATACAGTATAATAATAATATTTATATTATGTGATAAATTAAATATAATACAATGTTTACTCTGAGGTAAGTATAAGTTGTTACGTAACATAAAATGTTTTAAGCATAAGCTGGTAAGTAACATACTATGTTTTTTCAATAATATTATTTTATTTTACGAAGATTTATTGTCAGTTCGTCAAACCTATTGAGTTCTCTTGATAAAATGCATATTAAAATAACATATTATATTTTTTTGACGTGGTATCAAATAATCGTCACACATGTCTTCATATACTTTGAAGATAATGTAGTATATAGATAAAAATTGCAAGATAATAAGCAAAATTTTGTATAATGGATGAATAAAAAAACGCCAAGAAAGATACTTCATATTAAAAATAATTAATATTAATATTTATTCTAAAAAACTCAATTCATCTATTCAAACTATCGAGGAAAGACAATGATCGGGATTGGGGGTCGTAGGGCGGCTGGGCAGGCGAGAATGGCAGGTCACGCACGACGTCCGACCAACTTGCCTGTAACTAACTGGTCCTAATGAACGGGCCTTGTGCATGGCCGCCCGAGTAACGACGTTATCGAAGACCCGAAGGTACTGCGCCACTCACCAGGGGGGCTCTGACAATGTTAGCTTCGCGACAGGGATGGATTTACACTTTGCATTATCTTGCAAATCTTAATAATCTTAAATAATCATTTTATTAACTTGAATATTAAATTATATATAATATTTTAATGATGCATTTATTAGCTATGTACAGACAGTCGAGTTTATAAAATCATACCGTATTAGGTTATATTAGGTCTCCTGGATATTGGTAACTAATTTATTATGTGAAATACTTCTTCGTCTTTTATAATTACAATTAAGTCGCTAATATTTCTCAGCTATAGCAATTGCCTAAAACAAAATCTTCTCTATCCCTCTATTGTTTACTTCTGTATGGCTTGCAGTCGAAGCTTGTTTCATTCTCTAAAGGAGCGCCCAAGATAAGTAACTGTGTGCCATTTCACAATGGAAATCGATTATTTGTTTTACAGCGACCATATTTGTCCATCGGATATGCAAGATGCACTCTAAATTTAAATGCTTCCAGACGACATATATTATTGAAATTAAGAAATTTAAAAAATGTTTGTTTTAGGTGGTTCGTATCACATACCTATCCTACAAAAAAAAATATGCCAGTAAAAGTAAAAATGTTATGTGTTTATAATTTATGAAATGTAAATAGGTACATAATAATATAATTATTAATATATTACTATGTATTTATTATTCATAAATACTTAAATTATAAACACATAATATTACCAAATTTGAAATTTATATTATGTAACATATTTTTTTTCAAAATTATTGTAATTTTTTATTTTAATTTAAAATCATTTTTAAAAATGTGTGTAAAATATTTTTTTATACATGATGCTGTTATTTAAAAAGTCGGTAACTTCAATAATTTTCTATTTTGAGATAATCGTAAAAACCCCGTTGACCACATTTAGAATAAATTACAAATAGAACATTTTCTTTTTTTCAAACTTAATAGTATATAATCAAAAAAAGCAAATAATGATTAAATTAAAAATATTTAAAAAAAATATTACTTACAGTTCGTTGAAAAATTGAAAACTTACGACTGGCGAATATAATTGACATTGTAATCAACCGCTGGCTTAATAATAAAATAACTAGCAAATGCAAATAACGATTAAATAAATATAATTTACTTAATAATCAGTATTACTTATTAATATATATATATTATAAGTATTACTTAATAAATAATACGATTTTACTAACAAACGGAGCTGGATTAAATAGTTTATGAATATAAATACGATGTAAAAGTATTTAAAGAACCAGAATCAATAAAAATTGAATAACCGACAAAACGTCACGTGATGAATGCCAAGTGATACGATTAATTTTATAAAATTATTGTCAGTTATTTCTTTATGATAATATTAAGTTATCAACTATTTTTACATTTATGTTTATTGTTATGTTTATATGTATACCCACGTTTTTTAGCAATGCGATAAAATTAAACAGAAAATGAACAAGTGTTTATTATATCGCAGAGAAAGTAACAAAAATATTATTTCAATAAACAGCCTCAACCCTTCTATAAACACGAGTAAACGAGCATAAAGACACAGTTGACCCTTGTAAATTAATTGGGGAGGCAGCACTAAGCCGATGAAATAAGAAACTCTTGACCTAATAAAAATGTAAGGCTTTTGCTTTTTTTTATTTAATAGAGGCGGTGCTAAGATAACGACATGTTACGTAGCAAAGAAGAAAATTTATATAATAACCAAGTAAAAAAAATGTTCAGTGTTTTTTCTGGTATAATTTTATTTATCATGATATTGTTTTCATTATATAAAAAAACTAATAAAGTGAATTTTATAACAGAAAATAGTGTTTCATAAATAGTTTACCTACTCAGTATATGTGTTTATACACAAAGATATTACTTTTTATAAATGGGGCATAATTTTTTGCACACTATCAAACTTTTTTGATTTAATATTCTACAACCGTATTTTAGTAGTAAAACTATTTATTATATCTCACAGTGGAGAGATAAAATTAATTTGCATTATAATTTTAGAAATATAATTATTACAGTCCCATGTCTATAAATTAGAAATATGTTTTAACTGCGATATTGATAAAATATGTGCGTATATTAAAACAAAATTATTCAGCTTTCCGAAATTAATATGAATACCAATTTAAAATTATACAAAATGATAATTTCACGTAGGTAGTTATGATTAATGGGTTTAAAACAAATCTATTTTTTAAATTCTATTCTATATAAGTAATTTATTTTGACAGTTGTTTCGGGCTATGGACCAATCTTCAAAACGGTCAACTATAAGATCAGACTTTCTGGTACCCATCTGTCATGATAGAATACTTAGATGTGTTGTTCGATGTCTCTATTCTAGAGCAGTTTTTTCTCACCTAGCATATTATGTTCTATATCGTGGTTGGTTCTCTGCCACTCAAGTTTTACAATGAGATGAATGATGTCTGTGAAATTTTTATGCAGATTTTTGAGCTTAACTCTCGATTACATTGGTTTCATTTCGTCAGTCTTGGATAAAGAAGTAACTTAATTTTATTTGTAAAGGTTTGGTCATGAGGTACTGTATATAGTGTAAGAGTTATATCATTTTTCAGTAAATTTATGTCTTCTCAAGTGATGCCAGTATCCCCTAGTTGTTCCACTGTATAAATACTGTAGATGGTATTTAGTAGTCAGATATGCACGCTAGGTTAAAGTCTCTTGAGGCATACTCTTTGGTTTACTTCGATTTGACAAAAGACATCATGGTCGACTTTTGTTTCTCTTAAAGTCTTTTAAATATAAGTATTTAAAATATAAGAATATTAATACAGTATTGAAGTCTATTTAAACTTATTCCTGCCATATTATTACGTAAACATGCTTACTCGAATTTAGCATCCACCGATGTTACAAAACTCATGCATTTATTTTACATATATTTAACGGGACGTTACACATAATACGTAGATACAGACAATAATTGTTTCTCAAACGAGCGCACGACTCGCTGGGATGCGTCTGTGTCCCCCTACCAAATAAGAGACCGCAAGATGCCCAAATCAAACGGTCGTAGAGCGTCGTTACGGCCGGCGTTTACGGCTTTTACTGCTTGCCTCTACGACTACGTTTGGCTAGTGCTACGGCGCTCTACGCCTTGTAGAATTTTTATGTTATACACTAATAACCATGGCGTACCATTAAAATTAAGTACGAATCATCTATTATACTTGATTATATGTAGGTATAACCATGTTATCCAAAAATATATAAGTATTTTAAATTCTGAAATATTTCATAACATAATAACATGGACGCATATTAAAAAAAAATATTAGTTATTAAACTAATTTATTTTTTATTCAAATAAATAACACACAACAATCTATTATTATAATATTCTTTATTTAATACACTAACTATTTGGTAGAAGAAAGTTTTGAAAAATATTCCCATTTAGTGCAGATTAATAAAATAAATAAACCATCTCATCAGATGAATTGAAAAGGTTTTTTGAGGCTAAGATGTGATTATGACTTATTATCAAAGATATTATTTATTTTAATTATACTTGATGAAACTATACTTCAAAGAAAATAATTAATTATATCGTTGACTATATTTTTATCAATGTTTGTATATGACATAATCTGATATTATTCACTAACTAACTAACAACAGTTTTTTGTGATCAACTAACTATTTTACAACGTTTTTCCTAGCTCGTATTCTTATTTGTCCGGTGGTTCTATGTCCGGTACAAATCTTGCAATCGATTTTTAACTAACTTCCCAACTAGCTAGGCATTTGAAACTTTTAGAATATATCAGAACACGATGCCAATGCCTTTTTTTAATACTTTTAGCGATCTTTAAGTAGAATTGAATTCATTTTCAGTTATTTCTGTTTTGTATGAAAAGTTATTTCGACACCATTATTGGTTGCTGGGTCTGGGGTCCTAGCAACTAAATTATTAATACTTTGGACGCGGAAGACGCACACGGTGCGTAATGACCAGGCGGCCGATCGATGTAATTAACGTGCATTTTAAAGGGGGCAATTAAAATCTCATTATCTATTCAGCAGCGAAAGCGTATAATATACGTGCGTTACTATGGAAATCAAAATGACATCTCAGTAATATTTCTATCAAGTACACTTTTTTTTGATCGTTCTAGTTAGTCAAGTTTATATGATTCAACTGAAAATTTAAAAACGTTGTGTGCAAAAAGTTCTTTTTATCTTGTAATTATTTTATTTAAAATTATGGGTTGTCTGAATATATCTTCGAGAGTAAATAAGTTGAGATTGTATCACATTACTGGATACATTACTGAATAATTTACTTTATTAGTTATGAAGCTTAACTCGCGTTGATATAACCATATTGATAATGTTTATACTATGTCTGGAAATTTCCTGATTGCTGAAGGCATTTATTATTGAGAAGTTTTTTTATTAGTCACTGTGTTATCCTGTGTAGTTTGACGGAAAGAGGTGGAAGAATATAACGAATGTTTTCATCGGTGGATAGATCCTGGCTGATTATGAACGAATATTGCACCACTACATGTCTCATATGGCGGGAGGTGCTGGTCCATGGAAAGTGGCACGACCCTGTGTTCCAAAATTGAAGTATAATGGATGAAGTGATGGTCGTGGTACTTTTAAATATTTACTTAACTATTTAATTAATAATGGTACTTTTCTTCCAGGTATATTAAATTTAGTTCATTGAGCGAATAGTCCTAACATAATTTGATATAACATTAGGGTATTGTTAGAAGCTATGTAGCTTCTGATGAATGTTGCTAACTATTAATATTATTGTCATTATAAAGTATTTACATCAGTATTGTAGTGGAAAATTGATTGTTTTGATATTTATTAGATTTATTACTGAGCTAACTAATTATTGAGCTGAGAAAATATGTGTCGTGTATGGCAAATAATACCATAATATGTTTGATAATGTAAAATAATTTAAAAATTAAAGATAAAAATAAAAAACTGCTAATTATTCTGATTTTCGAGTAAACTCATCTAAATTTAGATTTATATTCCGATTCAAAAACTTTGTTTTTGATATTTTTTAATTGGATCTACAATCCGATGTGAACTTAGCCGCCTCGCGAAGAGGTTTTTGTTTTACTACAGATTGATTATAGCCACTTGCCCAAATAATTTGGTTTATTATGGGCCTAAATACATGTTCTAAATTTCCCCCTGGTTCGAATCACGAATTTATAAACCGACACGGTATCGCTCGGCCATCGAAAGTAATGCTCTAGAGCAGTGTCTGCCAAACTGTGTGCCGCAAGAAGTCTCAGGTGTGCCGCGAAGGAAATAGCTTCCAAATTATAAATATTACCTATACATTTAAATTTTCTTCAATTTTAAATAAATTCAACGTCTAAATATTCAAATAAATATTTTTCACTTCACTTTTACTGTGTGAAAATATGAATTCTGATTATAAGTGTTTGCTGCTTCATACTGAAGTACATTGGCTCTCAAAAGGAAATATGATTTTCTTCATTCAGGACAATTAGTGGCTGGAAGTAACATTTCTTAATGATATTTTTGAGAAATTAAACATGTTAAATTTACAGTAAAATTAAAATCTTTTGCTGACAAGTTAGACCCGTAGACCAGAAAAGTTAAAAACTCACAGCTTGATTGCTTCTCAGGTGTAGACGCTTCCTCAAACAAATTTAAAATTTTGCCAGAAGTGCAGAGGACATTAGGACTTCTTTCTGTATCATTTTCCAATTTTTCAAGTATTTTCCATCACTTGATTATCAAATAATGTACCAGTGGCTCATTAATCCATTCGCAACACTCGACGGTACAAATCTGACCCTAACAGAGGAGGAAATTTTAATACATCTAAAAAACGACCCTGTGCACAAAGCCCCATTTTCTGAACTAGAGTTATCAGCATTTTGAATATCGCTTTGGAGTCAATATCCTCGATTGGCTACAATATTAATTAAATCTCTGTTGCCGTTTGAATCGTCGTATATTTGCGAATTTGATTTTTAGCGCTCGTGGAAATGAAATCAAAAAAAAATAGAGCGGTTACAGATGGTAGATGAGGAGTTACGTGTTTGTTTATCTAATTTAGAGACGCGTTTTGACAGAATTTTTTCTAAAAATCAATTGCATCCTTCTCACTAATAAAATTATTATCACCTATATACATAATATATGTTGATAAAATATTTAAAAAAATTGTTACCTACACTGTGGTTTCCATTATTTATATTAATAAGGTACCTACGTACATTTAATTTTTAAGGCATTTTTATTTGGTGTACCGCGGAACAAATCCCATTCATCAGTGTGCCGTGAAGTAAAAAAGTATGGCAGACACTGCTCTAGAGTCTAGACGGGTCTAAATAGTAATTTTCCACAATTTAACTGAAAATTAAAAATAATTACAAGATAAAAAGAGCTTTTTATATACCACGTTTCTAAATTATCTGTTGAATCATATAAACTTGACAATTCTATGTATTATTAAAAACTTTTTTTGTACTTAATAGAAATACTGAATAAATAAAGAATACTGAAATGTCATTTTGACATTTCATATTGATTTCCATAGTAACGCACGTATATAGTAATAATTTAGTTGCTAGGACCCCCTTAGCAACCAACAATAATAACTTTCCATACAAAACACAATTAACTGAAAATAAGTGCTTAAAACTGGCTAAAAGTAGGTATTAAAAGAATGCATGTCGTCGTGTTCTGATTTATTCTAAAAGTTTCAAATGTCTAGCTAGTCGGGAAGTTAGTTAATAATCTTCAGTCGTCCAATAAAAATCTTGGACAAACAAGAAAAAAATTATTCTGGACACACAAGAAAAAATCTGTACCGGACAAACAAGAATACGAGCTAATAAAAACGTGGTAAAATAAGAATGTATGAATATACGTGGCTTTATCGTAGTGAATGAGGTATAGAACAGTTGTTAAAAATGTTGTTTTCTTTGAGAAAAGCTTGACCGACACTATTTATCATAACTATCACCCCCATAAATAATGTGATCGGACGTCTCTAAGCAAACATTGGTTCCCTCTGTAAGAATTCAGTCATTTTCCTTAACCTGCGCGCGGAACATTCGTCACCGATGTTCGGTCATGCGTGAAATAATCGCTTAAATATTCCGTCGGTGTGTACGCACAGTATTGGAAAGCGTTTCGTATGGGCAATGCTGTGCCCACCGAAAACAAGAGAAGATCGCTACGTGAGACACGAAGGCGTAATCAGGCGCGGATCAGAATTAGTTATATGCATCAAACCACCAAAATTTTTCATCACCTTCAAATTGAATAATATTAAAATCATAATTACAAATTTAAAAAAATCTACATCATAGTCATCAGAAATTTTGATATAATTTAGGTATGATCAGTGACAACGTGGGATTAAGGCCTCAAGCGCATGTAGCCAGTTGAAAGTTAACGTACCCACCAATGGTTAGATATATATGAATTGTACGTATTAAATTTCACCGTGAGCTTACATGTCGAAAAGAGGTGGTCATATAGAATTGAGATAAAAAATGACGTATTATTCTAGAGAATTACAGACAATTTAACAATAAATTATTAATAAAGCATTTATTTTTATTAAAATAAATAAAAAGAAATGGTTTATTAAAAATTGTTAGTAAGTTCAAGTAGACGTTATAACTAAAAATATTTGGCGTGAGCACGGCGTCGGTCAGTAATTAAGGTAACTAATATTCCTTGATTTAGTACACAAAAATCGATAGTTATTAATAACGCAATTTGATAAGCATTTCATATATGACCTACTAGTTTAAATTGTCGTCATTAGATAGGAGGCTCGTAGCATAACTGGTTAATGCACGGATTATGAGTACCTACTTGCTAACCTACTTTAGAATCATATACGATAATATGAACGTATATCTAATTGATTTACTTACCTATTGTCTTTTGACTTTTCATTGTATCCCGGTTATTTTTATTACGTATTTAGAAGGGTTTTATTTAGACATGAATTTGATACTAATGCTATACAGTCGTCGATTATTGATGACTGTTAACTGTGATACGGTCAACTGCATATGCTGGATATGCCAATGGTTGATTTGCGTCATAGTTGTAACCCAGGCGTAGAATGCTCAGATCATTTTGAGTAGCCAATGCAATAATGTAATGAAATTTTAAGTATATTCAGTTTTAAATAAAAGTTAATTAAAAATATTAATTGACATAGTTGAGACAATATTATGCACATTGTGAAATTACCTAGTTCATCTCTGATATGCAGCTAAGTACTCTTGGTTCTATTTGTTCCTACTCCAACGAAAAAAAGACCATAAAAAGTGTACCGGGAGAGACTTTCTTCTGCATTAATCTTCGGCGAGAGGGGAACGAGCTACACATTACAAAGCGGGAGTGAAATTTTAAATTTATTGAACATATCCCAGAAGCTGTAACGGTTTTCCGTTCTCGCTCCAATGATCTGCTTATACTGAAATTTTTATGTCGGATATTGGTTCACGGAAAGTGGGGGATGTTAGGAATGCCGGGAAAATTACGTGAATTTCGTTCGAGATTTCAGTTTATTTGCTCGAATTTTTTATAAACATGTAAATAAATTTAAAATTATCTAGTCTTTTCTTTAAATAAAATAATATATTGATAAACACTAGATACGAATATCATATACATACTGATATACAAAAAAATACACATAAGAAGCTAAACGCATTAATATTTACTTCACATTAGAGAACGAAAGTATTTTATACACTATACAAACTAAACTTGATATGATTGATAGGTATAGAAATATATTGGCTAAACAAATGATTTCTTAATCATAAATCATAATGATTTAATAATAAAACACGGGACAGAAGTGAAACTATTTGTTTTGCCTCCATTTTCATAATCTTAAATAGTATCATCGTCAACGTATGGCAGCTCTACACAAAAATTTTCTTCATCACTTACTCCAAGGTATACACAGTTACTAATCAGTTACATATTGTATTCGTGAAATATTTGATACGTATAAGACAAAGTAGCCAGTATAGGTAATATTATGAATTTTGGCGTGTTTTTGATACTTTCTTACATGGTGTAATAATTTTATTTTAAGAGTAAACCGGTGATTTTTATTTTATTATTATTAAAAAATATTAATAAAAATGAGCAATGTACGCGGTTGGCTGGCTGTCTCTAAATCAAAGCAATCCTTCTTTACCTACCTTGACAAGTAGTTGTGTGTACTAAATGTTCTCAAAAAAATCATGTTTGCCACGGAATTAATCGTGTATTTTATATAGCGCTTAGCTGTCTGAGACTCAGGTTGATCACGGCTTATCGTAGTCAATTCACTATGTCAAGTGAAATTGCTATATCACGCATATTTTGTATGCTAATATGTTTTCTTTACCTATTCGAAATTACTATCTAAAATTTTCCGGGTCAAACGAATTAACTATTTTTTTAGAATTTGTATTAAAATACGACTATTGGATACATGAGAAATATTTTTAAGATTAGAATATTAACCATCTGATACTTGTAGCTACTTAAATGTGTAACTATATTGTATTAATTTACTATCGACATAAACGCAGAATTATAGGTATTTGGACTATTTATACATCTTCAAAAAATAGTCCAAGCTTTTCTATAGTTCAAAGAAAGGTCAAGTGACGAATAGGTTAGTCGGTACTGTGAATCGATGAGACCGCAGTATCGTGGAAAACCACAGCATTGGAACTGCCACAACATGATTTAGAGGAGGTATACCCAACTCAGAAGCCTAAAAGGCTAAATATCGATGTTATTAATAATAAATTAGTAGAAATTTTAATAATGGTCACTTTAATATTACGAGTACAAGGTTATTTCATTGAATAATAATATTGTAATATTGAAACTATAACTACATTTAAAAATTGGCTATTTTGATTAAAATAATTCAATTTCAAACTGTGCTTGGTAATAAAAACATAGTAATAAATATAAAATAAAGTGTAGTTACACATTTTGTATAAAGTACTTAAGAGAGATTCTACAACATTTTTATGTAATTTAATTGGTAACTACAGACAATGTTATGATATTTTGAAGAATACATGCAATGGACACCTTTTTTGATTGTCTGACACTTTTATTACGATTTATCACATGGTCAAGAGTTTTAGATTAATCAATAACATATATTCCTTAACACATTCAAAGATATCGCAAGTTAAAAATGGACTTTTCTTTGCAGCTCCATACTTTTTATTTGTAAAAAATTCAGCCTACAGTCTTCTAGTACATTTAAATATAACAATCTTTGATAGGTGCCTACTATTTGAAAAACTATCAAAAAATTCTCCACAGTCACTAATTTGCAATATATTTTTTACTATCAGTAAATGATAAAAAAAATACTAATCTTTCTACTGGACACTTCACTGGAAAAATAATATGCCATACAAATATAAACTTCCATTTGTTTGATTATCAATATTTGTATATTTATCGAATTCCAAATATCCAAAGTAACCTATGAATAATCACTTCAATTTAATTTGATCTCATGTAAGTTATTTTATATATTATATTTTATGGGTCACGTGAGATCAAATCATTCGAGGTGATTGACGTTATCATTTTGTAACAATGTAATATCAAATTAAAATATATTTCGTATATCTTGGTATTTAAAGTATTTTTTCTAATTATTCTTAACTATTTTTATCATAATTTATTTATCTGCTTTTCAATGGCTTAGATAAAAAAAATACTATAACTAACAAATTATAAAAATATCCTGTTATATAATGGTTATAATAAATATTTTGAATTCACTTACTATATGAATCTATGTATGGCTGATCTTATATGAGTATACGGCTTCCGGAAAAAAGCATGCATATGCTTGAAATTTTGTAAACAAATATTTAAAATTTAGACATTTGCATATTTTATTGAATTATTAAAATGTGGTAAAATTATGTATTTAATCAACAAAAAATATTTCGAAATGATAAAAAATAAAATTAATATTCATTCATGACACTCTTTATTGAAAGCCGTAATATATTATATTGAAATGAATAGATTATATCTGTACCTCAGAGGCAGACGGATGCAAGTGCCAAATACCCAATTGTTCAGGAGAGCCAAAAAACAATTTTTATTTTAAACGAATACTCCAATAATAGGAATAACTTCCAAGAAAATATACATAGAAAGATCATTATTTTTTGTATTCCAATTCAATTAAAGTACCTCTGGAATATGTAAGAAAGGAATAAATAGAATACAATTTTATATCTAAAAAAAAAAAAAAAAACGTAGTGTGGATTTACATCCTTCTGCCTCTAAAGATATTTTGTGTATCTTTTTTACCTAGCCAAAATAAAACAATTTATAAGTTAAAAAAATTATAGGTATAAATAATATAACAAAGCAAAACACATTTTTTTTTTAAATTTTATTATGTCATCATCATCAGCCTGAATCTATTCACTGCTGGATGAAGGCCTCGCTAATCTCCAAGCTGATTCCACTTCTCTCGTTCCTGTGCGTTGCTTTGCCAAGTACTTCCACAGAACTTTATCATTTCATCGATCCAATGGCCTCTAGGTCTACCTTGCGGACGTTTTGTACCTCTTGGATACCACTGATACATTTGTCCAACGATTGTCTCTTCTTCGAGCTATGTGTCCAGCCCATCTCCATTTGAGACTTTTAATGAACTCTATTACATCGAAAACCCTTGTCTGCTTCCTTATTTACTCATTCCTCTTTTTTCCTTTCGCGTTATGCCTAGCATGCACCTCTCCAACCACGTTGTGATAGTAAGTTAAGCTAAGTTTCTGGATCTCTCTTTTTACTTAGGGTCAATGTTTCACACGCATGTGATTACGGGAAGCACACGCTGGTTGAACACTTTGCGCTTTAGGCACAGTGGGAGGTCATTTTTGAAGAAATTATTCAGGCGACCAAAAGCACTCCAGCCTAGCTTTACTCTGCGAACAATTTCATCAAATATACATCCATCTATAGACACTTGTTGTATCAGATAGATGTAGTTTTTCACCTGTTCGAGCTGAATGCCATTGATGAGGATCTCTTTTTGGCCCACAAAGCAGTTGAACATGACTTTTTTCTTTGATACATTTACTTTGTTTCTTACTTCAGCGAAATCCTGCAAACTGCTTCGAAATCCTGCAAAAGCAGAAGCTTTGGAGGTATTATGAGTCTTACAAATATTGTCATCGGCAAAACGCAGATGACTCACGTATTCTCCATTTATAGGGACCTTTGTCATTCCAGTCAAGTTGCCTGAATAAGTGTTGTGTTCAATGGTAGCTGTAAATAGTTTAGGTGAGATTGTATCACCTTGTCGGACTCCTATGCTGATAGGAAATGCGCGATGGTTTATGGAGATGTTGTTACGCTACTCTATATATTATTGAAAATATTTATATAGCGCCCGGGGATTCCTTGATTTCTGAGTGCATCGAGTAATGGAAATTTCTTTATGGAATCGAACGCTTTCTTATAGTCTATAAAACTCATGGATAGCGGCAGCTTGTATTCCTGTTACTGCTCTGATTTCTCTGATGACTTGGATATGGTCCATAGTGCTGTATCCTCCAATAAAACTTGTTCTCCTGGCTGGTTCTCGTCTAGTACATATTGCAGACGGTTTTAGAGAATTTTATCTTAATGGATTATTGGATTTGCATCTTTCTGCTTCTAAGGTAGGTATGGCATTTGCATATTTATGATATTATGCCTATCTTTTTTATTATAGCAATTAGGACTTTCATCTCTCTGCCTCTAATAAATAAAGCTTTTAGCTTGACGATTCTTAAAAAAACTCATTTTCCCCAAAAACGGAGTTGCATCCGTCTGCCTCTGAGGTACAGAATTATTATTATGGAAATAAACATGAATTATTATTTACCTTTACGTTGTTTTTATTGTCTCATTATATAATTGGTAATTCTTGGTAGACATACATTGTATTAATAAAAAATAAAAAAATACAATTTTTCGAAATAATTCTACTAAGTTAAATATTAATCAGGATCAGTTTCGTCCACTTGAAAGGTACATCGAGTAGAATTAGTACGACATATTGGGTTTTATTTTAATTAATTGACTATATTCATAAATAGTGTCTTTATAAGACGATTTAAATATTGGCGGTAAAAAATAATATCAACAAAAATTTCCTACGGTTTTTATTATTGTCAAAAAAATTTTTTTTTTGATAATATATCGACAAATGGATCTGCAATCATTGAGCAAAATTTTTGTCTCAAAATAATACAGAAAAAAGGTAGTTTATGTTGATTAGGAAAATGTTGTATATTGTTCATTGTTATGTATGAAGCAAGACAATATTAACATATACAGATAAAGTATAAAAAACATACAGTATGTGTGTATATTACTATAAATGTACCTAATTTAACAGTTGGCAGTATAAACCGAACTAAGCTGAATATATGCGACCGACTGGTGTCCTAGATAGAGAAATTAATGACCGAGATACTGTGAAATCGTATATAACGTAGAAAATATATCACTGTACTAGTATAATACAAGTCACAAGAATACACATTTATGTAAGCATTCTCTAATAAAAAAAAACAGTTGATAAAAATGATAAAATATAAAATAATTATAAATAATAATATGTCATAAATATTCTAGCTCTAATAAACAGAAATAACAATATTGTTATAATAAATTGTTGAATGTAAGTATAAATTTTATTAATAAATAAAACCGTAATTTTGTATTATGACAATGTTTTATAAGTTCGTATAAAATAATAAACAATTATTTATATAAATACACAAAAAGTTAAATTACAATTTTTCATTCTTCGAATCAGTACAATTAAAAAAGTTTTGCTGGTATAGTTTACCTGTATTAAAATGCGATATCAACGGGTAGAGGAAATAAATCGTTACAAGAGTTTTTACCTCTGTATATTTTCATTATCAGTCAAATGAGTTCGCTCTGCAAAAACTGTCGACCGAATGACAAATACTGAGTAAAACAGTTATTCACAACTATAATTTTTACTTTATTTCATTAATATGACTAACTTGATGTCATGGTATTTACCACGTTTTTATTAGGTCGTATCCTTGTTTGTCCGGTACAGATTTTTTCTTGTGTGTCCAGTACATTTTTTTCTTGTTTGTCCAAGATTTTTATTGGACGATTGAAGATTTTTAACCAACTTCCCGACTAGCTAGACAATTGAAACTTTTAGAATATTATCAGAATACAACGACAATGCATTATTTTAATACTTTTAGCCATTTTAAGCAGAATTGAATTCATTTTCAGTTAATTCTGTATTGTATGGACAGTTATTATTGTTGGTTGCTAAGGGGGTCCTAGCAACTAAATTATTAATATATACGTGCGTTACTATAGAAATAAATATGAAATGTCAAAATGACATTTCAGTATTCTATAATATTAATTCAGTATTTCTATCAAGTATAATAAAAAGTTTGGTACTGTTCGGTTATACGGAATACAGCGGAAAACGCATTGTGAAAATAGCCGATAAACTGGATTATTTATTAGTTTGGGTTAGTTTAGGTTAGGTTAGGTTGGGTTAGGTTAGGTTTGGTTAGGTTAACCTAACAAATAATCCAGTTTATCGGCTATTTTCAAAATGGGTTTTCCGCTGTATTCCGTATAACCGAACAGTGCCGTTCTTTTTATCTTGTAATTATTCTTATTTTATTATGGATTTAAAATGACAACGTCGAAATGTATTCTACAAAAAAATATGTTTCAATCATAAAACAAAATTATCGAGTGCTATAATGATAAACATATTTTAAAACAAACATAATACGTATTAATATCGACTTACATTTGGACGAGTTACATTTGACTAAATAGTCTTTACAAACTGGTAAATCCTAAAATACTTTATTAGTTATTTAAACAACATTAATATATTGGTAGTCGATTAAAAATTGTCAGATTTAGCAGCATAAAATTAACCGTATGCACCCATAAAGGTAATCGAAATAATTCAGACACACTATAATAATTCTTCATAGAGACAAAATTTATTTTCAACTTCTAATGTTAGTAACTATTATCAATAAGAATGACGTTGATCTCTTTTTATAAAAGTCCGAATAAATCAGAATAAAATCACGTACACTCTAGAACCTTAGTATAATAAGCCAACTAAGGTGTTATGAGATTGCTCTTGGGTTTTGAAGGGTGTCAGGTATTTTTCACACCACGGTTTACTCCAGCATATCGGATTTCAAGATTATTATGGTTGGTGTAAGGAAAAGCTCGTCAACGAGATAATACAAACTTGATAATGGTTTAAAAAATATTTTAACATAAAAGATGCGTTACTACTGCATCAGAGATTGAGCTTTATTCCAAACAACCGACTCTCTATTTTGTACTTTCTAGCTTTATGAACCCTTTTTTTGTTGTTATTTTATAGTGGGTAGAGTTTTTAGTGTAAACGGAAACTTTTAGCCAAGCTGGCGGTAAATCAGATACCTACTTTCATTTATAAAAAATAGTATGGCATAAAAACAACGATAAACAACAGAATGTGCATTGTAAAAATTACATTCTATTCACAGTTTTTCTTATTAATCAATGTTAAATTATGATTTTATTATACGATACCTACCAACTGTACACAAGATTTAAGATGGTTATATTCTTATTTCTGGAAATACCTACATAATTTTTGAAAATACACTTATCTTAGCCACCCACTTACCCACGACTCCTATCTCACAATTGTTTCACTGCCCGGTTATTGGCCCATCTGTGACTCATGTGCATTTAATCTAATATCCGCGTCATAGAAAATATTCTGAAACTTTGCCCGAATGAAGCCACCTATTTTTAATACAGGCGCACGGTGGGTTTGAGTGTATACATAGTTTTAGTGTCAGAAGGGTGTAACTACAAAATTGCTGTTTTAAATATGAATATGCCACTATATTCAGTTTTTGCCGCTTTATGTTATGTCAAAACGATATATCTCTATCTTTAAAGCCTACAAAGTTAGGCGTTACAGATCACAAAAAACTATCAATCATATATTATATGAGTGATAGTTTTTTTATGATTCGTCTATCTGAGATAATAGTGTACACGAAAAGTCACTTCTGCTGATAGTAATTATTATGATGATTACAAATACGTAGATAAGTAATATTGCGTTATGTTTTCTTCGGTCACATTATGAAAAGACAAAGGTACAGCAATCTCTAACTTGTTACACAAGGGATGATCAATGGTAATCGAAGCAAAGGACGACGCCGTATTCCGGATGTTCTCACTCCGTGATTAGTATAAATTCAGATCCACCGAACTATTTTTGATAGCAGATGATAGAACCCCCTTTGCTTGGCGACTGACCTCCATTAGAGGATGGCATGATAAGAAAAAAATATTTTTCACATAGGTAAACTAGTGGATAAATAATTATAAGATAAAAAGAACTTTTTATATACCACGTTTTTAAATTTTCCGTTGAATGATACAAACTTGACAATTCTATGTATTAATAAATAATTTTTTTGTACTTGATAGAAATACTGAATAAATATAGAATACTGAAATGTCATTTTGACATTTTATATTGATTTCCATAGTAACGCACGTACATATTAATAATTTAGTTGCTTGGACCCCCTTATCAACCAAAAATAGCGTTTTACTTTTTTGAATTTCTTCCAAAATAACTTTCCATACAAATCAGAATTAACTGAAAATGAATTCAATTCTGCTTAAAAATGGCTAAAAATATTAAAAGAATGCGTTGTCGTCGTGTTCTGATATATTCTAAAAGTTTCAAATGTCTAGCTAGTCGGGAAGTTAGTTAAAAATCTTGAACAAACAAGAAAAAAATTGTACTGGACCAAATAAAAACGTGGTAATAAAACTGTTTGGGTTTCAACAATTATTTTTCATTAAAATAACAGACATTTGTTACCATCGCGCTGTTCATATTAGACTAGAAACTATTACAGCTTTTACTCGATACGTCAATAACAATTAATAATTGGGCCCAATCCCATGAGACTTAAAGCTAGGTATCGCAGCATATAACATGAACCTGCGCAAAAGTTTAGCGAAACCTTTCGGCTCTTGGAAAGTTTCGAAGGCTGCGCATCGCGACCCAATTTCCGGTCGTGTACAGCCAGACACAAAAGCTCATTCAACTTTAATTACGGACGTCATACTTATCGCTCTACCGGGATCGCGAGCTCATTGGAACACTGTACTTACTGAAACAAAACTGAAACTCGGTATTGTTCGCAAAACATGCGCGCATAGCTATGCACCAACTAACGAATAGTTTTGAGCCGTACTTTTCGGGAAGTTGGCAGTAAAAATAGTTCATTAATAGTCATAATATAATAGTCATATAATATAATTTGTGTTGAGTATTCTTGAATATGCCAGCATTATTTGGAGTCATAATAGGTCCATCCTCAGTCGAGTTGAATCGAGTCCACAATAGATTTCTTAGATTTCTCTACTTAAGAACATACGGGTTCTTTCCTTATGATAATGATAATAAAATGAATTTCCCGACTCGTTTTCTTCTGGGAATGCTATCAATGCAATCCCTGTCGAGTAATTACGCTTCTTCGTGGGTTCATTTACAATCCGTACATACTGGCAAATATTAATGTTCATGTTCCCACCAATATCACTCGTAACTCTACGGTCTTCAAGATACCTCGTCGCAGGACAGATGCTATGTTTCATGATGCTGTGTATCGTGCGATTTTTATTTGATGGCACCATAAAGGCTGATTTTTTTATAACTATATAATGTTTGTGGACGTGTTAAATAGGTTAAATTTATAATTGTATACATTATCATGCTTCTTTAATATTTACATAAACACGTGCTGTCTTTTCTACTTTCTTGACATCTTGGTTGTTATTTGTATTTAAGATATTTTTATAATTTTGCATTTATTATGTATTATGGCGCATTGGCCAATCGCTGTATTGCCGTAATACTATTTTACTATATAAATAAAGAAAGAATAATATAAATACAGAATAAGATTAAATAATAATATTAATGATATATTTTATTAGCCCCCCTCCAGTACAACAGCTTCATATTACAAAAATATGGCGTAGGTAGTTAGTACGCGACTTGTTATTTTGTAGATAGTAAAAAATAATATGGTTATATAAGAAATTTTAATTTTGCCCTTAACCCAATGCTTACGGGCCGCACAAAATTGTGTTTTTGCTAATTACTTTTCAAATGCAAATTAACACGTTAATTACAAAATTAATTAAAAGGGCCCGTACTGAAATATTATTATCTACTTAAATAAGTTTTCTATGTTACGTAGACAGTGATTCAACGAACAAAGAAATGTTTATTCAATTTATTTGATTAATCTTACTATATTATTTAATGGCATAATTTTAAACAATTACCTCATAATGCACAATACATATACGATAATATACAACCTAATTATGTATATTTACATTTTTATATATTATCTTTAGTCATGGTACTCGTACCTAAATCTAGAAAATATGAGTTTATATTATAGTTATTAAGCAAAAAATAAATAAATAGTAAAAGTATTAATGAGAAATTATCGTTGGACCAATACAAAAGTATTTTTAATGGTGAAACTAACGAGAGAGGGAGGGTGATCGAAGGGCTCTCAAAGCAGCCCGGTGGTGTACCAAACTAATGATTACGTCACTGTTCTCAAATGGGAGTAATTTAGCAATGCCTGATCACGTGAATGGGCAGAATACTCCAACCGAAGCGCGTTATGTGTCGTCCTTCACCGTGCAATGTATGTGCGTCTTGTACATTACATTGTTCACGATTAAGTAGGTATATGTGTGAATTATTTCTTTAATCAATAGGTGTTTATTTGAATAAAGAATAAATTTTCAAGTAGTGAAGTAGGTCGCTAGGTATATAAGTAAGTGAAAAAAAACTTTAGTGATTACAACTGTAAATTATTACTGAATGTTTGTCTGAACTTTCAATTGGCTACCAAATTGAAATCTTTTAATAAAACCTTCTCATCATTGAGTTAGTAATAATATCCCGACCATGTCCGATCTGATAGGATCATATGGGCCTCCACAGAGTGGAGGTTTGTATTCACAGATTTTGTTTTTTACGAGAAATGGATGTCAGCCACTTGCTCAACCTATTAGGTCCATACCCTGACACACACAAATTGAAAAACAATATATGTACTTGCCAGACCCAGGATATATACTTAAATTATTAGCGCAAATTATTAATATTAGCGAATTGTATGAAACTATGAAATTAATAAAAAATATAATCTAGAACCACTTGTATAGTAATTAATAAATAAAAAGAAATTCAAGCTATACATATTTATATTTTTATAAAAATCGATATTTTTTAAAATAAATATAAAAAATATTAAAACGATGAATTTGTCAAAAATCTTAACGTTAAAAAATTTTAATAATAAATATGATCATAAAATATAATGTTTTAATAAGATGTGACCCTGCAACACATTCACATTTTATTATATTTTTTTACAATTGTAAGTTTATCTTTGACTTAAAAAAATCTTTTTAATGATTTTAGATACATATTTATTAATGAATACAGTTGAAATTGTAAATTACCAAAAAAATCTCAGATTGCAAGCTTCGTATTTTTCCGCTAGGTGCCTCTTTAAAAACGGCTCAGTAAAGGCTTCACTATTTGGCTATTATGTTTGCATTAAATTATAATATGGGGTTGCAATATATTTTTTAACCAACAGAAACCATGATTTAATTTTTGATTTATCAGTATTATGAACAATATTACAGGTAAATACAAAACTATCATATTATGTAGTTTAATTACATTACCTATTTATGGTCAGTTAGAATATTCCGTATTTTTTTGACATGAAATATAGCATGTGTACAACAACGAAGTCTTTATTAGTCGTTTATTTTAACGTGGTAAGAACAACATCCTTTTTTATAAAGTAGTTGATAGTTGTTCACGCTTGCTGCTAAATTATTAATGTGAATTACTGCAACGTTTCGCAATGCTTAAATCAAGGTGAAACATTACTTTAGTTAAGACGTTTTAATTAAATTAAATGGAACGCAAATAAGATACTTGACTCACATAGATATCAACAGGTGACTCTGTTATCAGAATCGAAAACTTTCTCAGATAAAACAAACACATACATATAAAAACGTGACAAGAGCAATGAAACTAAAGAAAGTAGATAAAGGAAAGAAGTAACACGCGAAGGGAAGCGGAAGATATAAAATAATTTATTATGATAAAATAAAGTTTCCAAATCTGCGTCCACCCTTTATTTTGCCCTCAGTAGCGTACCTAAGTGATAACTGTAAAAAACAAGTACTTACTGCTCATTTCTTTAAAATAGTGTTCTTAATTATAAGAAATTAATCTCTTATACAAGTACCTATACGTCATATTATATAACATCAATTTAAAATGTATCATTTCTTATGCCCACATTAAATTTCAAACATTTATATTTATTTAGATGCGTCAATAAATTTTTAAAGAGAAATAAGTCAAACCAAAATTGAGACAATATTAAAAAAATAATACATAAATAAGTAGTATAAGGTACACCAGATGAGCTAAATAGACGAGGTTTAAAATGTAACTAAATTAAAAGGAGTCAACTTAAATTCACCTCATCTAAGTGGAATAGAGTTATGGTAATCCCAATCGGCATAATCAATGACAGGTTATTATACTCCTTAGGAGAGCAACAAACTGACGCTTTCTATTTCGAGTACCTAGGTTAAAACTATTCATGATTAATCATGTAGGTACCTAGATTGTATTTTATGATTACTGTTTCTTTGATAACAATTTATTAATTATAGGTGCATTATTAATTGGGTAGTTATTAAATATTAAAGAGTTATTCAATGCATACATTTATTGGCTAAAATAGTTTAATTCAATGAATACATAAATCAAATTCATACTCGCCTTGTTATTTAGAATGTATATTATATCTTATTTATTATTTTTATGATATTGCAAAGTAGTGAGACCATAAATTATTGCTATTTTGTTGGACCTTTTAGAATAACCAGGCAAGTAGTTTTGTTAATCAACACTATGTGAATCTGTACCGATGACATGGATGTTATTATTATTCTACTTTTTATGTAGGGTTAATTGAATGGCGTACAGCCAATCCTCACGGGCAATTTACTAATATTGATGGATATTGATGACGCCACTGTTTCTTTTTTCTACATACATTTACATTCAAATGTGTTTTCACAAACATCTAACTTTTTCTATTACCGTTTGTTGTAAATGCCCTTCTGTGTTTGCCTGTTCTGCTTGGCTAATCAGATGTCCAAACTTTTTTGCTTTATTGGATTAACACATTCTTCTTAGAATGTGTTTCTCAAACCTTTAATATTGACCTCCTCCCCCTTTTATAAAAAAAAAAATAATGAATTACCTACATACGTAAAGATTTATTTTTGACAATTTGCATAAAAACGATTATTTTTTTACAAAAATAATATTTTGTATTGTAAAGGAGGTTATTTATATTCAATCTTTTATTGAGTTTTTTTAGTTCTATAACGATGTAATAATTTACTTTAACTTCAATAAATCATTTATTTAATACATATGGTACCTATACTATTATGTTTCTAGCGATACGCAAGGAATATTGATACAAATGTACTTAATCAGGTTAAAATTATGACGCTGCGTATATTATGATAAATTCCCAACATGTTATGTTTTGTCATTGTATTCAGTTTGTGAGTTATCATGATACCATGTAAGGTCTATTTTTTTAACAATATATTATTAAAACTCCTTTATCTATTTTCTTCCAGGTAAGAGCGGCAATAATTCACTTATGAACAACCAATAAAGTTCCCGATATTATCTTATATGAAGGTTTGTACTCTTCCTTACTATATTAGTTTGTATTATTATGTAAAAATATTTTTTTAAATATAACATAAAACATTATGATGATCTAAAATTAACTGTATTAGGTACATATTATTGTTCTAGTTATGACATTTCAATGCATTTGCTGTTATTGGAAAACAATTGTTATGCCATATTTTCGTTTCTAAAATCAATTAAGCAGTTTTTGAAACATGTTTTTGAATTAGTTAGTTGTTCATAAATCCATTTTAAATGTGATTAATATTATTTAATCCGATTAGAATTTGAATTTATTGAAAATAATTCACGAAAACAACCGTAAAATATTACATTAATTTTTCACAAAATTAAAACTTTCCGCCGACTTATTTAACTGTGACGAGTAAATTCTCCCGAAATTAATTTTAATAACCTCGTAAAAATTCTCATCTAAAGGCAGCCCCTTCGGCATTCCACGAATACCTCAGTATAAATTCCTTACCTCAAATGACTTCTGAATACTCATTAAAGAAAGTCCATAATAACAGACATAAATCTAATTTTAATTTATATCTCCGGTTTAACGAACTTTCATAGTTTACAAACATCTTCAGCAAAAGTTAAAGAGGAACTTTTGAACCACGATTGCTGAGTTTATCCTGAAAGCTTACTCCATCTATTGGGAACGTTATTATAAAGCTCTACCTTTTTAACTTTTGCAAAAGAAATGAAACTAAACGATTTCTAGTTATTTTTTTGAAAAAGTTCACTGGGAATTTACACTACCAAAAAATACTCTAAATTACTACAAAAAATGGTGCTTTATTAGTTGATATTGTAAATATGTTTAACATTCTTACTATTTTGTAGAATGAATAAGTATTAATTTTTGTATGATTGCAATTTATACATCTTAAATTATTAAAAGAAGATCATTGAATTAAACATGAATTGATCTGTAATTGTTTATTTTTATTAAACGTCATACTAGAAAGAATTCGCACGTAAAATTCACTGAAATTCTTATTAGCATTACAACCAAGTTAAAATTTATTCAGGGATTTTAAACATGATCAATGTTTATTTATGTATACTTATCGGGATAAAAATGCTACGCAAGCGCAATTATATCCTTCACAACTTTTCAAAACATAACACGTGACAACTTTCATAAGTTTTCAGTTTTCTTAATTCAAAATTAATTCTCAAACCATTAAATTTATAATAAGATCGATTGTATATGACAAATAAAATGGTATTTGGGATGAAATAGATTGTCGGAAAATATACATGTTGCAGTGACAATTATTCTAAATCTTTACTTTACGATGTTTAAGGCTGTGACGACTTTGAAAAAGCTTCGTCGCAGCAGGGTGCAGGCTTTTGAGCATAGCACGCGGGCCCACTTCCGGTGGGGGGCGGCGGCGCTCGCCGGAAGCGCGACAGCCTGCAAACCTGCCGGCGAAATCCCCCAAGAGGGGCTGCGATACTTTACGAGAAGCCCCTTTTAATATCTGAAACTCCAGCGCTAATTATGCATTAATTTGCTACGCCTAAAACGCATTCGATCATTTAACTTCCGCTTATTTTAAAGAAAGTTATTATCTCGCCCTGAATTGTGATTAATTATTATGAATTGAAGTGTTCAAATTCAACGAAGTGCAATTAAAACATTTGAGTTATTACACTATAAATTCACCATTGATTTAAATTTGTTTTAATTAAATAATCATGCCTTATAAATCATAAAATTAAATTAAATGCAATTCATCCTTAGTTTGCAATAGTATTTATTATTAATTTCATAACACACATATAACAAACAAAAAAGCTAACTATATAAAAATGTTTTTTCAATTCAATTTTCAATTTTAATTTATTTTACATATTGTGGACATTACAAATTATAAGTTTAAGACGTTCACAACATGACATTTAGAAACAAAGAAATATTATTAAAACGGTATTATGTAATACTGTAATTATGCAATATTAAGTTATTCTACAGTATAAATGTGTAAATACAAAAAATATGAAGTATATAGGTACAAGGAAGTACACCGGATGAGTTAAGCAGACCCTATTTTAACAATTTATAAAATAACATCCACCTATACTCATTCTCACGTAGATGGAATATATCAACATCCGAAGCAATTTGGTTGAACAGAGTTATTGCCCTCCCAATTGGCATCACCAATGGCAGGTTAGTTATGCTCCTCGGGAGAACAAACAACTGATGCTCCCGATTTCTAAGATAGTTATCAGGGACACACAAGTCAATATTACCAAGAATGGCAGAGTTCTCATTCACACCACGTATTAGTCGAAAAAAATACGTGGCCAAATATTGATATCTTCTAGCACTTAAACTACAGTATGTAAGCATACCTAAGAGAAAGTCAGTTGGATAAAGCCACGGATAGCATATAACGTCAAATAAAGGAGTCGCTCCACCATAAGGTCATATTTCAACTGATGCGGGGCCCAAACAATCGACCCACTCTCAAGCCGGCTTCTCACTAAGGAATTATAAAGAATTTTTAATACAGTAACATCCGAAAAGACCCGGGAAGTACGCAAGACAAAGCCCAACATTTGTAGCGCCTTTTTACAAATGATAGCTATATGACCACTAAATGATATATACTATAACATCTTATCGTTATAACATCTTCGTTAGAAAAACATATTTATGCCATGAATAATAATTATAGATTACATATGTATTAATTGTTCTTTTGTGTGAATACGGATTAATCAAAATCACTGAGCATATATAATAGTCTGTTCGACAATATTACTCGTATGTTGGTCAAAAAATCTTATTATGGATTGAAGCTCAGTTGATAATTTTATTATTATTACATAGCTTTGGACAATATTGGTTTATGCAATGTTGCGTTGGTGTTTATGTTTTTTGTTGATAATTGTCATGTCACTGTGGAACAATAATTTATTTGAAAATGTAGTTTAACGACTGATATAATCCATATATATACAGTTTTTTTTTTGTTATAAATACAGTAAGTATTTGATTTGTTGCAATAAAATTGATAAGTACTTACATTAAAGCTATCTTATACTTTAAAGCTTGGGTGTACATATTCCAATTTCTGAACACATATCATTGATTTCAATTTATTTTAAAAGAAATTCGGGATATATTTCATCCATTAATGGTCTACAAATAATAGTGAAATAAACCTAGATACATCCTGGTGAGTAGTGAGTATGTAATGATGTCATTTGTTGTATAACTACAATATCGATAAATGCAATACGGGTGTTTTTAACGTGGTAATTTAGTTCGCAATATTTAAAATGTTTGTTTAAAAATACACATAAAGGTACAAACCGATAGCAAAACGATAAATCAACCGCTTCTGGAGCGATTCAAAAGCGGTATTTGATAACATTCAAACCAGCAAAAGTTTTTATCTCCAGTTCAAAACCAAACACAGAATTTAAATTCGGGAATGATTAATTATAAGTTGTGTGCGTATCTCACCTTGATTTATGAACCACAATCTTGATATACGGTTCAATATTTTGGTAAATTACTTGATTTTGTATTTGAAATATTGCACAGTTTCGAATTAAGCTTACAAAGTCTGTAGGGGAAGTATTTTGTAAGTTAGTTGATAATGGCGTATGACGCTTTCTATGGGAAACTTTGTTTATCCTTTTAACTAGTAAGCATACTCTTAATGATGATGAATTGGTTTTATAATATATTAATAATATACATTAAAATGTAATAATTAGGTACCTATCATATTAAATTTATATCTACAATATAAAATTAATACATATTATTACACCTATTTACTGCAGTAATATTATAAAAAAGTCAACATCGTTTTCAAAGAATTTCATCATTGCATTTTTAAAGTTTTACATAAGTACTTACTTATCTATATAATATATTATAATATATATTGAGAATGTCTTTAGGTCTTAGATTATACGGATGTATATATAAGAAATATTGGTACGAGTGTAGCTCCACTGAACTGTTCCGGGTAGCAGACGACAAAGATAAGATCTCCTTGATGGTGGCTGACCTCCGCTAGGGGATGGCACAATACGAAGAAGATATATAAGAAAATGTGTATATTGGTGCCACAACGTGAAAAGCTGCAATGTGATCATTTGTGTAAGAACTACAAAAAGTGTATCCTCCTGCACCAAGGTATTCATTATACTAAGCGTGCTAAAATAACTAAATATTACCGGTGATCTTCTAACTGTTTTATGCGCTATATTAGTAAAACAAAATTAAATAAAATGTCAATAAGCAAAAGAAATAGGTATTTGATATTTGCAACTGTGTATTTTGAATTTCGAGAAATGTGGGGTAAATAATATATTAGTGGAAGTATGTAATGAATAATTAACAATATCCAAGTATTTATATGTAACTGCTGGATGTGAAACCACGTTTATGCACAAAATGGGTTGTAATATGTTAAATTGATACCGCAAAACCATAAATATCATCGCTTAAGACCAGACGCCTCTTATGTTGCTATACACTTAAGACAAACAAAATTGTTTCCTCGGTTTTCTAATTACTGCGTTTGTGACTCCAGGAATTCGTTCTGAAAACACTCACATTGCCTTGTTGAATTGTAACGCTATCTCACCGTATAATTACAGTCATTATTTAACGTAATAAAATCATATGACAGAGTCATCTCTTATTCTGTTTGTGGTTTAATAATAATGATATCTCCATACTTAAATGTGTATCTTCTTCTTTATGTACCATCTTCTAAATGAAGGTTAGCTATTATTGTTTTAATCTTTGTCATATTCATTGAGATTACGAAAAGTGTTCGTCAAATAAGTGTACTTTGGTCAAAGAACTAATGCTCATTTTTTTTTAAACTGAGAACTTTATCTTCATCTAGCTAGATAGTATTTGACCTCTATATATCAAAGTAAGTTAGTAGTCATTGAGCAAGATGTGGCTAAAAAAATAGAGTTTTAGGTTTCTTTGAATATTCCAATGCCTTTCCATCTAACTTTTGTGAGTACTTTGCTATGAATTATGTGATATTATGTTATGCAAAAGATTCTCCAGTAAACTCATATCTCGAAAGTTTTAAGTTAACTACTCATCGTCGCTTGAGTGACTGTCTACGTTTAGATGCCACATTATATATAACATCACCATATTCGATCCTAGGAGGATCATAAATAATTCTGATTATCCACGTAGTTGAGGTTTTCATAAAAAATGGATGGTAGCCATTTGCCCGACTTATTAAGTTTATACAATGGGTCTGAACACATATTGAAAAAAAAAAACATGTGAATTTTCATGGCCATTATACTCGTACATAATATGGCATATAATATACGAATAGAGAAAATATGGCTTTTACCCAACCGTCCCCTTCAGTGTATATTTATTACTATCTACCTGCATTATATAGTACTTACACAATTAATGAACTTTGTTAATTAAGCACCCTTTTTCGTTATGTCTTGTCTTAAAAGCATATGTATATTAGTAAATAGTTGTAAAACCAAAAGTTTTTATCAAAACTATTTTCTTAGGAGTAAGGAAGAACCCGGGATAAACGGGACGTGCAATAGTGTGTGTTGCAACTTGCAACTAGGGAACTCAAAAATAATGGGAACTGAAATAACTTACGGGTAAAGAGTAGCAGGTAACCGATCTCGAGTAAGGACGAATCCGGCATAAACTTAAACACGTGTCAAGAATACGTCATACGTCTAATATTGACGACTGCTCTCGGTTTATGCATTGACGCTCATTTAATATTGGTGTATTACACACACTATTGCACGTGCATAATGCGTGTTTCATGTTCGTAGAACACTCACACATTCAAAACCCTGCATCAGAATATAGCGTATTGCATATAGCCTATTGGAATTATATTTATTATCTGTTCTATGACTGTGACTTATATATAACGATGAGTAGTTTAATTTATTTACAAGCAATCATTGGTGACATGAACTATATAAAACATTATTATATAATATTTAGGTTGTTTGTATACTTTTAATAGTATCAGTATAGGTGAAGTTTATTGGAATATACTAATTTATAATATATTGCATATTTGAAGCTTAATGTACGTCATACTATATAATATAAATAGTGATACGGATTTTCATTTTATATACAAATACGTACTCACTAAGAGATTATGTTAAAACAACCGTTTTAGTTACCTACTAGAAACACGATGTTACACAGAATATATTACTCACGAAACAACCCCGCAAAGTAAAGTACAATCACTTATTATTTATCTAGTAGACAAGATCTGGGGGGCTATGTGCATATATTATTGCGGCATTAAAAAACTCACTCACACAGACTGTCGTATGACTACAAAATGGCATATTTCCCTTACTGCTAGACGGTGGGTTAAATCGTTGGCCGGAGTCTTGTAAGTAGGCAACCATGTATTTATGGTTTCACCTAGCAGTCTTGCAGTAAATGTTTCTGTTATTGCAAACCATAATTCAGCGGTACTATATGGAATATACATAGTGTATGGCTGTATGCGAACACCATTCGATCACGGCATGCAAACAATTCGACGGAGGCATATTCATTAGCGTAGTGCGCATTGCTACAGCTCCATATGATTGAATCGTAGAACAAGTTGAATGAACGATTTTGTATTAGGTTAAGTTATTTAGTAGATTTTTTAATGGAAGACATTAATTAAAATAATGTTTCGAAAATCTTTTATTAATATATTAACCTTTTTACTATATTCGGTACTAATTTCAAATAAGTATTTGATTGACAATGTCTTTCTATTATCATTTAATTATATTATTTGTATTACAATAAACTTGTCGCAATCATGATCTAAGTATATAAATACACTACTATAATATTATTTTTTGTATAGTTTTGATTCAAGTGATATTAAAAACTGTGTCCCATCTAGTGACGAGGAGTGGAGATAGGCTATTAAAAACCGATATAAATAGTGCATACTTAAATTTGTCAGTGATACTTATTTGTTTTCATTGAAATAAGAACACATAATATAACAGATGGTGTTGGTTATTTTTTTTAAATTGATTAAGCACTTAAACCAAACCATAATAATATATATACGAATATTGTTTGATTACTATCTATTATGGCTCGGTTTACGCATGGTGTAATTGAATTTAAAAAACTAACTAATACTATCTGCAATGTGTAGTATTATTTTAATGAAAACGTATAACTGAGAAAAATTAGTGTGCGCTATTTATTTTGTGTCTTAAAAGCCTACCTCCACCCTTCTCCACTGGACTCCCATGGTGGCGTAGTAAATAAATTGCTTTGACGTACGTGTTTGATCTCACATCAGGCAAAAATTAAATGTTGTTTTTTAATGTGTGATCTAAAGTAAAAAGTTACAAGTTGACATCACACATCGTAACAAAGGTCTACTGATATTGCCAATTGGATGTCTAATCAAAATGATAATAACAAGATTTTAGCTATTAATGGGTAATATTAAATAAATAATGTATCACCTACACGAAATTGTAATAATGTATTTATTTGGATGGCTTTCCAAGACTTAAACCAAAAAATATCTCTCTGAATAATGATTAATTTAGTGTCAGGCAACCCGAATATTTGAAATGTAGATTTTTAAGGGGTACTAAAATTAAATTTAGGTTTTACATAATACATCGGGTACTGGTAGAAAGATACATTTGAACAATAATAAATTTGGAATGACGTTTGTAAACCATTGGCGACGAAGTGTCAGTGATCTAATACCGTGGCCTACCGTAAGGGTTGGATTCCTAACTTAAGTTAGCATACGTTTAATGGCATTAAATGAATTTAAGTTGCTAAGCTAAGCTATGTGTCGAAGCAATATTGCGTAACTAGAAATGCTTTCAACGATGGTATCATAGGTTAAGATCACGCATCCTTACTTATAACATTCCCAAATGATTTAGTACTTTACATTAAGGTACATATTATTATTCAATTATTTTGATTGCGATTTTAAAATAAAATCTAGTAACGTTAATCTTTTAATGGATTATTTAAAAAAATATACCTAATGAGTATTTTATGTAAATAAATGAGTTTGAGATTATCTGCAGATGTTGGTCAACTGAATACCGAAAACTTAAAAGGGTGTAAGTGCTATTTTCAATGAAAGAAGGTAGAAGGAATTTAAAAATACACTCAAATCATACATCAACCATACAATTCGTACAACCAACGCAATATAACGGCATCAGGGGCACTTGTACCCTTCTGTAGGATATTGGCCTTGGCACATGCTATCCATTTCCTAAATAAAACCGGTTTTATAATTTCTGGCACTTACAGCCTTTTAAGTTTCCGGTATTCAACTTATTATAAGTAAAAAGTTGATCATTTCGAGATATGTCTAGAGACCGCTGAATTGACAAAATAGTTGAGTAATGCGACGTGTAATAGAAAGAAGGGTAGGATTTACTTAGAGAGGTATTCATCCAAAAGTGGATAGATGTAGTAGGCTGCTGTTTTATGAACTCTTTCACTTGGTCAATACAATATTGATAGCTGGAGTCGTTGGTTAAATTATTATAAATGCAAAGTGTTGAGATAGGTAGGTATACAGTTTTATTAGCTCTATCACTTGTTCAATAGAAACTAATGACAATTTCTATTTTTTGTTGGTTAGTTTTATATAATTTAAAATAATTATAGCTTTATTTTCAATTAACAGGGAGAGATAAATTTTTCAAACTATTTCAATGCACAATATCAGATTTCTGTATATCATAAATGAGCCAAAGAACGTAAATAATATAATCAATAATAATATTAATATGAAAAAAAAAAAACCTAAATATGTACTATTTATTTGCAGAGAAAAAATTTATAATCAAGTTCTAAACAATCTAAACATAAATCGAATGAATCGTGGTTACTTTAACCATAGCATTGGCGTGATCGTAAGACCTTCCACCCCTAAAAATATAGTAGGGTGTAATAATACAATGTGCTACGTATTATCGATCGTTGGAATTTCGGCAAATAATTTAGTGATATATTTCTATATAGTAACACTCTATCTGTTTATTAAACTTGATCGGAGTTCATAATTGTACCTATTTTAATTAAATTGTATCTGAAATACAGTACGAAGGATTCATTCGCATATGGCGTAAATTAAAAAAAAATGATAACATAATATTGTTCACAATCGTAATTATTATAATCTACTTTCATATTAAAATATCGGAAAGTTAATGTTTATGAACCTTCATTGCAGTGAGGCTGGAAAGTTAGACCATATTACATAGCTGCTGAAGTACCCACCACCTTAATATGTAAAACACATCTGTGACTCGAGTGGCGGGTAGGGGGAAGGTCACGGAGTGGGCCTCCGCAGGCAATGGGGTGAAGAGAAGAAGACGACGATGTAGGGCGTAGGCAGAGCAAGGAGGGAGTTATGGCGGCACGTTATCTTCCGTAGAAATGAATTCTTCGCCGCTGCACATGGCAACATCAGGCAAAGATGTCGCCCCGGCTAAATTGTACACTTTGTTCCGCGGCGATGGGCGTTTGTAGCCAGATTTATTTTTGCCAAATTTCACGGCACTCTCTGCCGCTTGCCCTGTGTAAATTTTACACTTCTAAATTCAGTGCCGCCTCGCAGTTTTTAAAAACTAATTTTAAAAAAATCATAACAGTTGTGTAATTATTGTATCAAGAGCGGTTCTCGCGTGCAAAGTTTTGACTGAAAATGTTATATTTAAGCTCTATCTATCCAACCCACTCTGCATATTACGCAAAAATGATACACCAGGAAATTTATTCAGTATACTTAGTATAGCTAAAGTTTAAAAGTCTATTAGTGGTGTAACTTCCAATGCTATACATATACACAAAGGATGAAGATATGAACGGGAAAACCAAGTTAGTAAACTGATTTTAATAGAAACTATTAAGCTCTGAAAATTTAAATGATAACTTAATATTTATCAAGTATATATTATCAGTCTAGACCCTAGGGTATTAATTGTTTTTTATGAGAATTTATGATTCAATCATAAATTTAACCTATGAAGGTATATAACTAATTTCAGTTTGTGAAATAATTTAAATGACTTCGTTAATATATAACAACAATTTCAAATAAAATGTTTTTGCTATGGATACATCGATTGGCAAGAAACCATTATAGTAATTCATAACTTATAAATTAAAAGATAATTGATATGAATTAAAATTTTGCACAAATTCAAAAAAAGGCTTTCCTAGTCATACATGACGTCCTGATAGTATTGTAATTATTAATCCTGTAGACATTCTTTCTTTTCTATTAAGAATAAGCATAACAGCATAAAACTTTTTCAGATATTCTCGGTATAATATAATATTTCAATCCCGTGATTTAAGGATCAATACATCGTGCGCGATACCGGGATGGCAATCTATTTATAGTATGTATCAGTATGCCAGATTTTAATGTTTTCTGGTGAGCCGATAAATTATATATATATTTCTCTTTACAGTAGCATTTTACATAAAATACAGTTACAGGAAAACTATATAAATAAGCAGATAACTAATAGGTATATCACAATTATACTTTTTAATAGTGTCTTATCGTGTTTAGAATATTCCATATAGCAGTGGCGAGGGTGGGGAGGTATATTGTTAAGATTCGATATAAATAATGCATACTAAATTTTGTCAGTCATACTTATTTATTTTCATTGAACTAAGAATACAATTTGTAGATGGTGCTGGTTATTTTTTTTTTAATTCAAATAAACCCTGTCTAAACCACACCATACTAGTTTACGTATGATATGGGCGATCCTATAAAAATATGGCACACTTTTTCAGTCATACTTATTTGTTTTCAGATGGTGTTGGTTAGTTTTTAATTCATTAAGCCCGACCTCTACCAAACCATAATCGATAAAAAAATATTCTTCTATCTATATAATATCTAAAATGTTATATTATTTAATGGTATAATTAGTATATTCTACTATGGTTTGGTTTAGGCCTGGCTTGATTGAATTTAAAAAACTAAAAAACACTATCTACACATTGTAGTCTTAGTTCAATGAAAACAAATACGTTTGACTGGCAAAGTTTAGACTACACTATTTATGTCGGTTCTAAAAAACCTACCTCTACCCTTCGCCACTGCCACACAGTTTTCTGGTTTATTCAAGTGTACCCAAAACAATGTCTGTACTCTCAGACTGATAAATAGTTTTTACAAAATAAATAACGAGGTACGATAAATTATATTGTTACAAAATAACGCATAGTAAGATTGCTGTAGTTATTGCTTATGTTTAATTATTCCTGATAGTCGAGTTGACATTAATTTTATTCCCGCCTATGGAATCCCCTCTCCTGTTCCATGTGGCCACTTTACAAATTTTGCTAGGTTGTGTAAAATTCTCCCAACTGAATAGAATTTTGGAAAAGTTATTAACAGTCGCAGTTGTTTGGCAAAGTTCAGAGTGGCTGAGAACTGAGTTCAAAACATTTACGGCAACATTAGGTATATACCAATAGGTATATTGTAATGAAAAATATTGAAGATTTTTTTAATTCTATTTTTTCATTAAGTACCTAATACATTTAAAAAAAATCAATGTTGAAATTAATACTAGTAGAATTTAAAAAAATTAATGCATGTATCTTTTAATTTATCATGAAAATTTTTCAGTTTCATACGATATTTTCAGGATTTCGTCCATTTTTAATACATCGCGCTTGAGAAGGTAAAATATTAAAGTATAGTAGTATTTATTATTACAAAATTAAAAATCAATGATAATTCGAAATAAATACAGTTTTATCATTAAAAAAATCTTCTTGGGCTAAATTGGAAATCTTGTTAATATTCATCTCACAAGAAACAACAATCTTATAACAAAAAAAAATATTCCTTGGTATAAGAAAAAGTTTAAATGAGTACTACTTAAAAAGCTTTTACTCGCCTCAAAAACTTGCATTTGGTCAAATATAAAGTAGTCGACACCCGTACGATTCACCTCCGTGTAAAATAAAAATCTGACTTTCTACGTAATATAATAAAATAAACATTGTATAAGGAGACCGTATGATAAATACACTGTAATAAAATAATCTTAAAAGGTTTACGAATCAAACCTGACAAACCTATAAATATAGTATTGTGTAAATATTATCTACGTACGTACCTAATCTCTCTAAAATTGAAAGTTTTTAACTCCATTCACCTAGATACTTTAAAAGTAAATATGTATATTTTTATTAGTTTAATACTAAAACAATTAGGAATATCTCTTGCATTTGCTTGCCATTATTAAATTAAGATGTAGGTACTGTAAAATTTAGTTAGAGAAAATACACGGTGCCTCCATTATGTTTCTATGCTGTCGGTAAAAATGAATACTATGAAAATATTGTTTTTTATTTTGTATTATACATTATAATTTTAGTACATAATATTATTTTTTCGGGTAGAATTATTTGATTTTCACTATTCTAGAGAGCTTTTCGGCCGAGCAAGTAGTTGCAAAACTTTTGAAGTGCAGTTTTCATTATCATATTAATATCGCGTTCACCTAAATTTTGTAAGACAATGTAAGGAGAACTTTTAAAATCTCAACTAAAACATCTTAAACTATTTATGTGGAAATTATAACAAAACGCAAGTAAGTACACATTCAATTTTATTCATATATTCATTAATAGGAAGAAGTATTTATTTTTCTCTGGTGAAACTTTTATAAAAAAATATGTTAAAAGTGTATGAATATATTATACATCGTGGGTACTAAGTCAAAAGACGTTTTAGCAAATAATCTTAGGCAAGTTTATTTATAATATTATCTTCTGCATCTTAAAAACAAGTTCGTAAGAGTTATTACGTTTTCTTGGTAGGGTAGTTATTGAAAAATATATGAAGAAACAACAAAATTATTATATATATATTATACGTATACCTTTTTGGCTTAAGG
This sequence comes from Rhyacophila brunnea, assembly GCF_057557595.1. NCBI lineage: Eukaryota > Metazoa > Arthropoda > Insecta > Trichoptera > Rhyacophilidae > Rhyacophila > Rhyacophila brunnea. The sequence goes on from NW_028233350.1 coordinate 25,201,504, forward strand.
GGGGACATGCTCGTCGAAGGTCAAAATTGAGTTTTTATTGTATATTCAAACCATGATCCTGGACACTCCTTAAACGTTGTAGATGATCTATTTATATACTTTTGAAGCCTTATTATCCTTTATAATTATTTTAAACATTTGATGACTGCATGAAGTATTTTTGTTACATAAAATAGTATTCTTTTAAACCTCTCGCTCTAATGTTTTAGAATATAGTCATATTTCGGTACATAACTGTGCAGTGGTGTTAAGATTTTTTACGTTTATTAATTTTTAAACGCATTTATAAAACCATTAGCATAATTTATTACGAGATAATTTTTGTAAAATATTCACGATAAAAAATTATTTTGATAATCTCTGTGATCCCAAATTTGACAAGAATTAGGCATTTTATTATTCAAAAAATCGGCAAGATTAACACATTTCAAGATAATTCTAAAGATATTTATTATAAGCTATGTCTTTGACCATTCAAGTGTGATAAACATCTTATGAATAATGATTGCTTTATAATAATTATTGACCTAAGAATAAGGTAGTGTTTTTTTGAAATACGCCATTTCTTTTGTCATTCCCCAGTGGTTAAGCTACAACATACGGCCGTAGCCATAAATTGACAAACTATAATTGAAGTAAAGAGTAAAATGATATTGACGCGCGTGTTTGAACATGAAAAACTCAATTTTGACCTTCGACGAGCATGTCCCCCCTTAACGATCTCGATATTATATTATTATATTGGTGATAATTTTAGTATTCCCTTATTTTGTACATTTACTATTTACGTCGAAAAATATAAAATAATAAATCGTATAAGAGTAATTTTATATAGATAGTATATTAAAAGATGAAAAAAAAGTCACAATAAATGATGCATGTTGTGAGGAATAAAAATATAGGTAAATATAATAATAACATAAAATATAATATAATATACTGTATTATCATTGATGGTGAATTAAAAATAACATGTTAATTTTAAAACGTCGCTTAAATCTGAAAAGCATGTGGGGAGTCTGTGTCACTAAAACTGTGAAACATCATAATAGGTTTCAATATGCTCTTTAGTAGAGTTGAGAAACAGCTAATAAAACTAAAGTTTTTTCATATGAACCCTCCAATACCCTTTCAACCCCAAAGTTCAATAGATACTTTAGCTGTGAACCTCCGCCGTCGTGCATACGATAGAAATGTCTACCGCGCTTCACCGACCGAAGAACTAAGAATAACCGCCCCATATAACCGTTCGTATTCGCTATGCCTTTGTTAAAACTTTAACCATACTTAAGGCGCTAATATGGTGTGAGATATCATGACTTGCGACGCTAAGAAAATCGAAATTGACTAGACATGTAATGACGTATAATATTGCTTGAAACTAATATATACATGATATTTAATATACGTATAAGAGTACAATATTATGTTATGTATAATATAATATTTACATCTCTACGATAATTACTGTATACTAGAGGAAGTCTTATTAATCGGTTTTATGAGAAATGGTTATTATAAACAAGCCAAATTAGCCTGAGATTATATTATAGTTTTGACAAAAAATAGACATAGTCGAAGCGAGAGAGCACGATATAATATTTTTGAAGTTATACTTCTTTAGGCGAGTTTGATAAATCAGATCAGAGTGTATTTTTGGCGTCTGACATGTAACACATAATTTATTTTTTCACACAAAAATAAACGCACTCGATTGGATTCGAACCACCGATTGTTCAGTTATCAGCCGAACGCACTACCATTACGCCACAGTACGATACTCCAATCGTGACGATTATACAGTATAATATTATAGTTTGGAATTGTTCCGTTGCCTAAGCAGCGAATTTATTTCTGTCGGCCATTTGCAATTCCTTACGTTAATAAACTATTAAACGTCATAGTGGCAGTTGTTACTTTAAAAATAAAAAAAAAGAGAAACCATTATATAATTTAGTAATATAAGTTAAAGTGTATAGAAATAAACCAACGACGTTCCAATAAGCGGTTCTTTTTCTTGAGTATGTAATTTATCAAGATAATTAAGAGCTAGTCGAAGAATCTAGGTTATCACAAGTTTTGTTACGCCAAAGAAGTATAACTTCTAACGCGAGTACACACACCGATTTTATTTTATTTAAAAACAATCTACAAAAACAACCGTTACAATAATGAGGTCATTATTTCTGCCTAATTACTGCACACTAGAAAAAATATATTGTTTGACTATATTCCGTTAACTGATGCCAATGCTCTGGAATCAAAACAAAACATTGTATTTTTTTCACTTTTTCCATTGATTAAGTTAGGTCACATATGAAAAAACAATATATTATATTATGACCATTTAAAAATATTATTGATTAGGTCAATTATGGGGGTCTCCATCCCTATATTTCCCTCCTACCTCAAATCCTCGAATAGATCGAATATCAAAAAAAAAATCCTCGTCGTCTATATTTTAATTTTAAAATACATATTTACTAACAGGTTTATTATCCAGTTTTCTTAAATCTAATAAAAATTTTAATTGTTGTTTGATATTGAACAATTTTTAAACAATACCATTATATAATGGATTGGAATGAATAGAGTGTATAACTATAATAATAAAGAATACATAATATATATTGTATTGTAAAATACTATAAGTAATCAAGAAATGACATTATATACAAAATATACTATGAAAATAAAATTGTAGCTCGAGTAAATCTGAAACAAAAACAATCAATAAGAGTAACGAGCAGGTAAACCAAATAATTTCAAGTTCATGATAAAATTATACTCAAATTATCATGATATGAAAACGAATGAAGTAATAATATAGGCCCCATGAAATAGAATGATTACAGACCATTAGGAGAGCAGGGCCGTTAGTCTTTAGTGGGTTAACTTGAAAATAACGGCGTACGGTCTGTAACGAGCAGAAACATACAACCTGTACAAGAACATACCTTTTATGGGTCTTGGTACATTCAAACTGATTTTTATTCTGATTTTATTTTATTCAGCTTGAATTACATTTTTCATCAGATCATCTTTTGAGAAATCCGCAAGAGAAACGACTCGAAGGTCTTTTGTATGTAACGATATGTGGGATTTTAAATGTGTGCAATACTTGCACTTCAGTATTCTAAAATGATCTTATTTTTCTAATCCATCTGAGCACATCCTTAACACCAATTTTTCGGATCTGTTCATTTCTTCTGGATATTCTGAATATGAATCTTTACATTTTTATTACATCTAGGCTCTGTTATGTGAATACCGGGCTTCATCATCATCATCAGTCTGAATCTATCCACTGCTGGATGAAGGCCTCTTCAAGCTGCTTCCACTTCTCTCGGTCCTGTGCATTACGTTTCCACGTACTTCCGCAGAACATTATCATTTCATCGATCCAGTGGCCTCTAGGTCTACCTTGCGGACGTTTTGTACTTCTTGGATACCACTGGATGACTAGATTTGACCAACGATTGTCCCTTCTTCGAGCTATGTGTCCAGCTCTTAAGGCTTTTAATAAACTCTATTACATCGCAGACTCTTGTCTGCTTCCTTATCCACTAATTCCTCTTTTTGTCCTTTCGCGTTTTGCCCAGCATGCACCTCTCCATACCACGTCGTGCTACTCTAAGTTTCTTGATCTCTTTTTTACTTAGGGTCCATGTTTCACACGCATATGTGATCACGGGAAGCACACACTGGTTGAACACTTTGCGCTTTAGGCACAGTGGAAGTTCACTTTTGAAGACATTATTCAGGCGGCCAAAACAAATCCAGCCTAGCTTTACTCTGCGAACAATTTCATCAAATATACATCCATCTATAGACACGTCTTGTTGTCCCAGATAGATGTAGCTTTTCACCTGTTCGAGCTGAGTGCCATTGATGAGGATCTCTTTTTGGCCCGCAAAGCAGTTGAACATGGCTTTCGTCTTTGTTACATTTATTTTCAAACCTACTTTGTTGCTTACTTCAGCGAGTTCCTGCATTCTGCTTTGGAGGTCTTCTGAGTCTTGCGAGAAAATTACTATGTCATCGGCAAAGCGCACATGACTCAGGTATTCTCCATTTATGGGGATCCCTTTGTCATTCCAGTCAAGTTGCCTGAATAAGTCTTCAAGGGTAGCTGTAAATAGTTTAAACATATTATTAAAACATATTTATTATTAGTGTGTTACAAATTTTATAGATGCGTGCTTTGCTGTCAATAATTCTCATACCATTTTGTTTTTAAACAATGTTTTGTCGATATTCGCAAGCAGCTGTAGTTTTATTAACCTGTACACTATTCACACCATTGTTGTTAATCAGAACTACTTTTAGATATCGCTACCTGAAACCAACAGTGAGATAAAGTGAAAAAAGTCGATTTTAAGAAACGTTTGTCAATCGATTCCAGAAATCTATACATACCAGTGGCAAAGACTCCATACTAGGCAATTATTTAAAGCCTACCTTCTAAATAAAAATAATTTTTAATTTCATGTTGACGTATTTATATAATCACAAATAATAATATATTCAATATGCCCAAAGACATCTATCGTATAATTGTCATAATTTTACGATCTTTTGCCATATTTCAATAACCACCATCTATGGCATCTCTCGAACACCGCATTTTGCTTCAAATATTTTTTTTTTTTTTTTTTTCTAGATGCCTTTATGGATACCTCGCATTTACTATCGAGGTTTCTTAAGGACTTTGGCACGCAAACTACTCTACTTGATGCTAGTCAAATGAAAATTGTGCCGGCTGAGAGAATATGCCTTATTGAAAACTGTTCTTCTACCCGCATCGGGTATTGCTAATTTGAATTCGGCCAGGGCCTATGATACCGCCTTGCAAAAACCCTGGAAAATTCTTAGTAGCGCAAGGCGGAGGTGATTCTGATGAATATTTTGTCGTATTCATTGGGAACTGAGGACTGCGATTTGTAGTCGAGTTTTTTCCCGTGGTAAAAGAAATGTCGCATTGGACTAATGTTCTAAGTATATACTTATGCTATCTTATATGATTGCAGTCACTGTATCTGAAAGGCATGAATCATCTTTACATGTCACCATTTATTATTTTTATTCTTTTTATTACATCAATACAGAAATTAAAAAGGGCATCTCTTCCGGCCTCGTTTGCCATGGTCCCCGGAAGGTCTCGAATGTCCGCATCTGCCATCTGTAATAAAAAGTTCAGGTTGTGCCGCTCCTTGCTAAAGATTTGACAATCTAGGAGTAAATGTAAGACGTCCTGGTCGCTTCCGTCGTCGCATGGACACTTTCCATCAGATGTTATTTTAAACCGGTGCAGGTATGCTCGCATGACTCCGTGACCTGTAAGAATCTGAGTCATCTCAAAACACAGTCCCTTATGCATCCTGACGTCTCGTGCTGCTAAAATTGAAGGTAAAAACTTTCGGGTCAACTCCCCTGTCGATGAGTTTATGTATCGTGAGTTCCATTCGTTTTTCACCATGTCTGAAATTGTAATTTTATAGGATTATTTTCGCGTGAATCGGCGGGTTTTTCAATGTGAAGTTTTTTCTCATTATTTCAAAATGTCCGGCGTCCCGCATACAAATGTAAGTACAAGCTGTTCCGTTAGCGCTTACCTCGCGAGAGCACATTAATTCAAAATAATTAATAAGAAGATAATTTAAAAAATAATTTCTATGGGATTCAATCACATATGTATTGATTGTTGTTAAAAATATAAAATAAATTTATCTCGTGATTTTTATTTATTTATTAGTTCACTCATTAGACAATTTAGATATCTGATATTGCACCTACCTAAGTGTTTAAAAAAAAACCACAAACAGAAACCACAGCCTACCTCTTTCAAAAAGTCACCCTTCGCCACTGATACATACACAATGAATGAATGAGATTTAAAAAAAATGTAATCCTTCATTTAAAAGAAAAAATGCTGCTATTGCACTAAATAAAATTGTCCTGTAACTTCAAGGCAACAGTGGAATAACTAAGATACTCCACTGTTATACAATAATACAAAAAACAAAATAAGCGCATAACTAACTATTTCGTTTGTATGACATAAACATTATAGTCCAATTATCTCGAAACTAGTGTTTTTTATTTATTCCACTGTTACTTTCATTACATAATCTATTTCTACCTAAAAAAAGTTAGACACCACGCAGGAATCGAACCTGCATCTTCGGGTTTCACACCCACGTATATAGACCTTTATTCAAAAGTACCATATACTCAATTACAACAAATTTTAAGTAATGGCTCTTATAATACTATCTGAAGCGCTTTCAAAATTGAGCTACTATTTTTTAGATATTTAATATTTTTTTTAATTATCCGCTGAATTATCTAGTACCACTTTTTACACGGAAAGTATGTGTCTCCATAAAGGTAATTGTATAAAAAAAATCGTATTTTACGAAGTATATTTTACCCGGATATTGACCCCGCGATCCGCGTGTTCAGAGACAGAGACTTAATCTATTGTGGGTAATAAATTCATTCTAAATGGTAGAAATTATTAAAAAAAACCTGAGAAATACCTTCTGGTGTATGGCTAACTTAATATAGACTCGGTGTATCACGAGCCAAGTTTCAGTAATAAACACTCAACATAATTTTATTACTCTACGTATATCACAAAAATATTATTATAACTACGTAATGGATTAATTCATTCATAAGGTATATATTTATGTTGAAAATAAAGCATTAATCTGATTGGAATTTAGTACTATAAATAGCATAGCATTGGGGTATGACCCTAAGATAAAGCATTCTCTATACATAAGAAAGCTTTTGATTACCAACGTTTAAGAAATTACCCATTTCCACCAGTTTTCAATATAATAATTTTGAATATATGACTAATGGATTGTTATTTAATTACAAAAGAGACAATTCAATAATGTATACCTACATGTATATTGTAAAATATTAAAAATGATTACATACCTTCTATTTTGGTTTTTCCTTGATATTTAATTAATTAAATTAGCGTTTACATGATAGAACTTCAGTTTTATGGCTTAAAACAAAGTTTTTGGAATAATTAATTGTAGAATGATCAAATAAATTTTAAAATCATTGAATCCGTAGTTGGTTTATGTAAATGGTCATTGGCTAATTGCCACGCTGAGACTTATTATTATTATATTATTTCATTCCTATACCATAACAATATATGTCTACAATTTTCATATTTAAAGTACACAGCCATTGACAAATAAAATAATTACTATGTTATAATGTATTGGCAAGCTGGGGTTTAAGACAACCGCAATGTTTTCAATTCGTTAACATATTCACACATGGCGATATGCATATTCTATGCAAAGCCGACACTTTGTTGTGGTAGGTGATAATTGAGCAGGTAGATGCAGCTACCTGCGCATTTGTGATGCAGATTGGCATAAGCGGTAGGACGCGTCCATCGAATGCATTTTCACCGATGTATTATAATATCATGCCCATCACGAATCTGTATTGTAAATTATTTCGAATAAGTTTATTTTTATTTTCATTCAATTTGGGTTACTTTGATTTTGCCAGATAACGTTGTGTGTCACATATGTGTACAAATTTAATTAGGTATGTAAGTTGTTGAGTATTAAAAATTTAAATCTTTCAATCGTCTAACGTACTTATTATAAAACAAATAGTATGTATATTATGATGAGTTTAGTGTACTCTGCTACGTATTCAAATACATATAAAATAATTTGTGTTAAAGTTGGACCTATATTCAAAGTTATTGGAACGTTTAGTACCTACACAGAATTGTAATAAAATGCGAAACAAATGCCTTTTATTGATACAGAATCTTTTAATCAAATTAAAAGTCTTAATAGCATTGACAAAATACTATATTAATTGTATGAATAAAGTTTTAGTAATAATAATTACATTGGGTTTTGTATTATGTTCGTTGGTACTAATAAAACCATTGATTTGTCATATGGGATAGGTTTTCAGCTGAATTCTCATAGGTTTGATACGTATATGATTTTCAACATTTTGTAAGACAATAGGGATCATTCATTGGTTGGCCTTTTGGTATTTGGCAGTATGCAATCATTAAGAATTTCGCTCATTGCGATGAAACGGCTTACAGCTAATGAGATTTTATATCGCTAAGGTGCAGGTAAGTTAAAACTGAATGTGGTCTGTGAACAATTTTTGTAAACCTCAATGGATAAAACTAATTAATGTACCTAGGTAGATACGTTGTTTTCAATAATTTGTTATGGTTATGGCAAGTAAATCAGTAGTTATATAGTGGCACTGTTATTGTTTGCTGGAATGCCTGGTTCAAACCGATAAACCATTACCACTACAACTGCAAGCCGCTTTTACTGACTCCATGGTGCCACTGTATAATAATTTACTTAAATCTTGTAAGTATTTAAAATTGTTTTATAAATGTTTTATCAGTTGACTTGTTTTAATTCTGCAATGTTATTAAAAATAAAACAAATACAAACAAAATTCATTGTTGTTTTTTGCTTTCAATTATTTAAAAACATATTATTTCTAAATAATAGTACTTCATAAGGTTAAAAATAAGGCCACAAAGATTCGATTTAATTAAAGAACATTGTCAAGTTTGTGTTGATGTATATATATAGTAAAGTGTTGTTGTATATATAAAATACATTGAATCCATGAAGTATTTAAAAAAAAATACGTGATCATCAAAACAACTTATAAAAAATATGATATAGGTAAGCACTAAAAACAATCGGATTTTCAACTTTTTTAAATTGAAAAATCTTGAAAAAAAACATATTTTTCTTATGTAATGTATGTATTTACGTAGGTAGGTACTACTTACTTTAAAATGTAAATTTTTGTAACAAAAATACGCCGAGGTACTACTATTAAAATTCTTATACATTTTATATAAATATGTACTTCTTGCGCATAAACTTACATTATTTTAGTTTATAAACAACAGCATAAAATAATTTTAGAATAATCCTATTCGCTAATTTCTCAAATGAGTAGCTAGCCGTTTGAGGCGATCCTAAGCGGCAATTTGCATAATAATTTCGCCGATTCATTGGCAGATAGTACAGCATGACGATGCATTATTGACCGATGCATTGCGGCATTGCATAGGCTGAAGATCGATCCCAGAGGAGTGTAAATTACAATGCTGTACCACGTTGATTATATTTAAATAATATTATTGGGCTTTAATATAAATTTATACCATTAATCTTGAACGCAAAAAATATACTTACATACAAAAACATGTAAATTTAAAAAAATATACTGTTTCCAAAAAATCGGTTTCAACGTTTGGGGTGAGAAGTGAGTCTGGATATGAGGATATATGGAGGAGATGAGCGGTGTATGGAGGCTTGTAGTTACTGAAGGAAATGGCGAGTTTATTTCCGAATTGACAAGTATAGTTTACATGTACAATAAAGACAATAATATAAGATATCAAAACTAGTGAGATGTAGTCAGAAGCTAGGTGATATGGAGTGACTATTATACGATCAAGAGAAAAACGAGGTGATATATTCATTCAATCATGATAGCCTATTTATTGAGCCCCTCACGATTGATTAATTAATGCTGACACTGCATATTCTATACCTTTGGTGAGAAATGCATTTTAACATCTTAATAAATAGTATTGAGGTAAACGTTCTTAATTGCAATTGGTGCATAATTAAATTCATGTGAAATTTATATATAAATGTCTGTACAATCTTTATTATTGTTCGCTATAAATTTTTTTCACTGAGTAATCACTATTCGATACTGCTGACGGCCTGTGAAAAATGTAAGTATATAAAAATAAATAATATTTCCGCGATCGATTCACATGTCATAGATTTTACTGACAATGCTTGTTCTCGCAAGACTCGTTGATTACCACAAACGATTTGTTTAATTTTCACCTCGATATCGAGATGAAAAGATACATACAAATCTTTTTCTTTTGATTCCGCCTTATATCGAAGATGCCTAACTTGAAGATAGTACACGTCCCTATCCTGGGCTAGTCGTATCAGATCCCCAACGCATTGGACATTGAGCCAGTTATTGAGGTTGCTTAGAGAAGAACATATCTTTATACCTATGCATCTGATGAACTAAATCTTTTCCTGCGTTATGAATTTGAGTACTTAAATCATATATTATTATTATAATAATATACACTTACATAACATGTATATATAGCATATAGATTACAATTAATAAACACTTATGACGATTATTAACAGAAAGCTTTGACAGTAGGTATGCATTTGGATAATATTATGCAAGTATGTCTGTAAAAGCATTTAATATTATCATACAATTGTATATATATATGACCAGTGATTAAAAGAATGAGAAGATTTTATGAAAAGTACTTATTGCAATAAACACTGAGAGTGAAAGTGTCATTAAAATTGATTTTCTGCTGCTTTGTGATTATTTGACGTTTATCTTTCTAAGACAATTTTAAGCACACAGTAGTATTACTTGATTTAAAATATGATGAAATTTAAATATATTTAATATACTTAACAATGTTTATTTTTTATTTCTCTCTCTTTAGATAATAATATGATATTATAATTATCCATGTAGTCACTCTTCAGAAGAAAATATTAAATGCAAGTTTTTTTATCCACTAATAAACGGTTAAGAATAATAAATAACTTTATTAGACCATTCGATACAGAACATGTGATTACTTTTTTCTAATAACCGTTTCCAATATCACATAGACTGATCTGTTATTATTATGACTACACGCCTTCTGTCATGCGATATGAAACACACATTTTGCCTACTAGCCCATAAGAAGATAACGTAATATATTTCAGTAAGTAAATAGAAAATAAAACTAATGAAAATATACCGTTACTAATTCTTAATAATTTTATTACTGTTGTTTTAGCGGATAATAATATATTTTATACACATTTTCTCTTATGTAATAGATTGTTCAAGTCTGCTAACATCACGCTGATTACACTTATAGGAGAATTAATACAATCTTAGAAATTGCTTACTTGATGGATAGATAAAAATATATTACTATTGCTAAAGTATGATGTTGGTTTTATGATTGTTATGAAAAATTCAAGTTGATAACTGATAACTAACATGCTTGATTTGAAATATAAATCAGAAATCCGCGTAAATATTGATGCAGAGTTGTGTGTAGATTTATTTTTGTCTAAGCTGTATTTCTGAGAAAATTCACTCGTTTTAAAATAATGACAATAACCAGAAAGGATCTAGCATCGAGTCATGATGAATGTGATGATATATTCATCTGAGTCAAGATGTGTTCCTTTCTGAGGACTTTCCTCATCTTGGAGCGATATTAGACGAGTGATCTATTTGGTCCAATCCTAACATTATCATAGGCACAGGACGTATGTTGTATGTGCTGCATAGTGAGTGGTAGGACGAAGTTTAATATATAAAATTAATACCTAGTTGTTTGGTACTGTTATAAATATATGGGAGAAGATGTGGTTTGATTAGGGAATTCGTAGTGAATTTAATATTATATACAACTGGTACAACTATTTATGTCTAATTTGTGTAAATAAGTTACAAAAAATAGTTAGCCCTAAACTATGACAGAAAATGCTACATTAATGTATTTGTTTTAAAAATTTCTGTTTTCTATTAAGTACAAATATTGTAGGTATTTCAAAATTAGAATATCCAGCGAGGTAACATATATTACTTAAAAACATATAATATTATATTGAACCTAATAAAATATTATATTTACAAAAATCTCGTATTATGCTAATGCGATAATGAAAACTTTTATGTACGTAAACTATATTGTTGATATAATATTGTTTTTTCAAAATGAAAACTCAATGCCACCTAAGCCATTCTATTTTTCTAAAGAGATACTAAAAACTACACTACGAGGCAGCTTAGGATATAACAAGTGTTTTAAAATCCCATAAAACAATTAATACACACTGAAGAAAAAGCCACGGTTTACGATGTTTCAATTCTAAGTAATAATTATAAGAAAACGAAGACTTTTTATTTAAAAATCATTATGACGTTATGTTATGAAATAATAATCCAATGTTTTGTACACAATTTTTACTCATACTTATTTAAATGTCAGTTATCATACAATTAAATTATTTTCGTCAAATAATAAGTAAAATTAGTTATGCATAGCAAAATTTAAAATATATATTATTATACTTATTTAATGAAATGATATTGGTTTGCACAATAATAATATTAATTACATTAAAATTAGCTGACATGTAATATTAGGTTGTGCGATAGTTTAAGCTCACGTTAAATGCATCCACGTGTCGTACGAGGGGGTCCGCAAAATACGATGCAAAGCAATTCGCCGAGGATTTGTGCATTTGGCATTCAAGACACAGTCTGGCACTCGTCACGCTCGCGGCGCCTTCTCCAACTAACTGCCTTCACCTCGGCTCCTGGGACGGAGGATTTCATGCGTCTCTTCCATAGGCTTGACTATATCTACTGATCCTATGATGATGTAAATTATAAGCACCACGTATGCTTTACATATACATACTTACGTACTCAACAGCAACACATAATTTAAAAAAAATATGGTACTTACAATCGAAGACTTCGAATCTGTCTATTTTCCTACTGGATATTGGATACCATCATGAATGATAGTTTAAAAATATCCACGAAGTACCTGCGCTAGCCTAGTGAGTTACTGTCTTTGCTTGTCTCTGAATCCGTGGTTTGCAGGTTTTATCCAGTGCCAGTACCTACCAAATGGATTAGACGAATGGCTAACAATCATTTCTCCTTAAATATATGTTAATTTTAACCTGTAAATTGTGAAATTCTATATGTTTTTGAGTGAATTTTTTAATTTAAATTTTATACTTCAACTTTAAAGGTATGCCATGTATAGAGGCAGTTTTAATGAAAAGTTGCTATGAATTCACATTTTTTATCGAATAAGCACAGAAAATGCATTATTTTAAATTTATTTAAATAATTACTAAAACAAAATTAAAATATCCATATAACATAAATAATTTTAAAAACACTTCTGAGCCCATGTCGTGATACCCGAGAGATGTAGGTTCGATTCCTGCAGGGTGTCTTACTTTTTCAAAAATATTTTTTCTATTGGTTATAACATATTTTCTCAAAAGTGTTTTCAAAATTATGTATGTTCAATAACTATAATATTACATTCTTAAAAATCTTGTGAATTATTCGTTGAATAAAAAAAATAGTTAATATCCATATAAGTAGACAAATAGTTTGAATAATACTTACGTCTATGTAGCATTTCATTTTCATTGATGCTTTGTTAAAACTCTTTCATAAAATGGGATAAAAGTTAGAGTGCTGAAATAATAAATAAATCATTGCGCGATTAATTAGTGAAATATAGTAATTGTTAAAAAAAACTATTGTTATCTGAAAAAAGCCATCGGTCTGGCCGATCGGCGTGACGACGCGTCCCGCCTAAATCAAGTTAAAGCGCCGGCCATTTGCCTAAATGCGTTTAAAAGCCTACCGACCCGGTGGGCGGACAGTGCCGGCGTTAATGAAGCCAATTACCCGAGTTAACCCTCCGCCCTCCGCCCAAACGCACAGCCCCCGCCCTCCCGATCATTGGCGTGGCCAGGCGGAGGATATTAAACGTCGACGTATTACCTATCGATCTATGAGCCCTCTGTAATGAATGAATGTATGTAATAGCTAATCGTTATCAGAGTAAAGTATATTAAAATTACATTACTTAGGTATTAGAAAAATCTTGTAAATGGACCGAGTTGGATTCAAACGCACGATATTACCTATATAGATGAATGTATTTACTCACTGTCTATAACTCATTATATCGCTATCTGATGTGTTTTGAAATTCCGCCAAAGAAAGGCAGTTAACTTTTTTAAAATTTAAATATTAAAAATTAAATTTATTACTTATATTAAAAATTATTTAAATAAAAAATTTAAATCAATGTAGGTAATGTTTTTTAATTTATAGATGCTATCAGAACTTATTTAAATGTCGTTATAACGAAATTTCACTAACTTGCTAAACATTTATATTATGTTATTAATATATAATTTTTACAATATACGCGTGATTTGAGACTGAAATTAAGTATAAGATTATAACTTTTTAGCCCCATTTTTCAGTTACTTTAAAGATTTTTTTAAATACTGAATTACTATAATACCGTGACTAATGCGAACCTTTTATATCACAACGTTTTACTTTCCAGAAGGTATTTAGCCTACCTAGTCATAGCTATGGAATAATTACATTTCTCTTCCTTGCAATAGCCTACCATAATAAAATGGTTTTTTTTTATTTTTTGAATTATTAATAACCATGTCCCTTGCTTATTCATACAAGGTGGTTGTTAGTAATTTTGAACAATCCCAACACCCAGGTTTTGAGAAAAACATATAAATGTTTTTGTCATGACCGGGAATCGAACCCAGAACTCTCCAGTAGAAAGCCAGCGCCTTACCCACTGCACCACGAGAGCCGCATTTCCCAATACATTGGTTGAGTAATAAAAAAAATGGTGGCTTTCCGTAGACGTTTTTTTTTGATAACTTACTTACCTACTAATAATTATTGAGACTGCACTTTTGAATAATGATTATTTATTGGGTATGTTTTTTAACTTTCTTTTTTTTAGTTGTTTCTACCACAGTTCGACCGAAGCAAATCTCATAACTCTCAGAGCACAAAATTCTAAAGTGTGTTTTTCATAAATGAAAAAACTTACAGCTAATTTTTATAGTTAAAATTTTCATCTGTGGTTTCATAAAAATAATCTCTATTAGCAGAGTTAAAAGTTTTACTTCGTCTTCTTCGATATAATAATATATTATGTACTAATAGTATAAATAAGTAGCAATAACAAGGAAATGTATTTCGCTTATTTCTTGGAATTATTTGATTGACGAGTCGACAATATTGATGTATTATTGAAGTGTTTTATAATAAAAAATGTGTGCCAGTAATACAAAATTGTGTCAGAGTTTAAATTATTGGTTTGGCAGAACAACGATTAGTTTATTGATATGTACCATTGTAAATTTAATATAGTTTATATTATCATTTGGAAAATGGAATTCTGTCGATTAAGTGCTGACTTAATTAATATTTAGTAAATTGAACATTTATTACATGTAATATTATTTAACGCCCACGGTGGCCGCGCGGCTTAAGCGTTGGACTATCACGCCGTGGGTCCCAGGTTCAAATCCTGGGTCTGGCAAGTACACATATTTTTTTTTTCAATTTGTCTTTGAGTCAGGGTATGGACCTAATAGGTTGAGCAAGTGGCTGATATCCATTTATCGTAAAAAACAAATTCTGTTAATACAAACCTCTACTCTGTGGGGGCCCATATGATCGTATTAGGATCGGACATGGTCGAAAAAAAAATATTATTAATGAAGACTGTAAAAATCAAAGTATTTGTCGGAAATTTTCAGGTACCAACGCCACTGTTTTCCATCCTAGCCAAAATCTACGAGTCGATCGTTGTGTCTACGTCATGCAACAATCGGTTTTTAAGAGGAAAATATAGATACCTAATATATAGGTATTCTGTAAATAAATTTGGTTTTGTCGTATTGGACACATAATAAAACGGTTTTTAAAAATTTACTTAAAATTCACATGTAATCTGTTAAGATTATCAAATTACTGTGAAAATAAATAATATAATCGCTCGGATAGCCAAATAGGTACAGGAATTTTTTGATTGTTTAACACACCAGACTTCTACTTGAAATCTTGTATGAGGTCTTTTTTAGTGTTATAATCCTAGGTAACCAGAGAACGGGAGATTACATTATATTATTGTACATAATATGTCTTTATTTTATTCCAATATTTTTATTCACGCAGGTGTTACTGTAAAAATTATAGCAACGTTGCCTACTATAAAGGCTATATATACCTCAGCTGGGGCATGGTCTAAAACGATCGTGACTACGCGACGCGAAGATCGTGCAAAAGACGACTGCAGAACAAAACATAATTTTTCAAAAAAATTCAACATGCGTCCATTTAATGTTCTGTTTATTATTCTATTAGGAATAATAATAATATATTTTTTCAAGTAAATGGGTAACGTTTTTTAGTCATCTTTACACGATTTGAGAATTAATACCCCCGTCGCCACCACAAAACAATTTGACGTGTTCACAGCTCGACTTTCACTCTCTGATTGTCAGCGAGTCCAAAATTTAGTCGCACCCATAGTTGAAAATTATTTGCCGTTTCACTGAAGTATGCTCTTAATCAGATATAATGGTAACCCCAATATAAATATGGTTTGAGTATCTCCTTTATTATTTTAAATAATTAGAGATTACTATCAATTGAATGAGTCAATTTTGCTTCTTTTCATTTATTGTAAGCAGTTGATTTTTTTTAAATTTCTGAAATTATAATACATGGTCTGCAGTTCATTTTATTGTCGATGTAGCCAATTTTTCGTGAGCATTATCTCATCGTCCTTTGTGACGCAAAAATCTGAGGTGAGCCGTGACCTCTGAGGTGAGTCATCTTCCCTAGTGTGGTCTAGCCTCCTGCAATGTAATTCCAATACTTCGTGCATCTTGGGCCACGCCATTTAACCAATGCAATTTGGATCTCCCAAATTCGCATAAAAAAATTAGACTGGTCAGCCCGGGTTCATTCGGTGAATATAACCAGCTTATTTACTATGTAATAATAATTAAATCAAAATATTTTAATCGTTTTGAGGATTTAAAACATTTTTTTATAGTGAAAAAAACAAAAGAATATAAATATTAACAATATAAATAATATTTAAATAAAACTGTGTAACTTTTAATGTCAAAAAGTTTATTAATCTAAGTAAAATATTAATAAAAATTTCACCTCACAAATGCGGTTTTAATTATTTTTAAAATTGAGTTTGAAACTTATTTATTTTATTTTAGTCACGAATGAAAAGTTTTTCCATAGAGTGCCGCGCTTGGTATACACGTACGTAGCCGAAAAAATAAAAAAATGCGTCAAGTCCACAAAGAAAATAGTAATCCAATTAATTAGTCAAGGATTTGCTACCCCATGGTAGGACAAATCCTTTAAATAGAATCCGTTGCGGTTCGAAAATTCACTTTAAATTTTTCTTTCTCGCAAGAGGGGCATGTTAGAAATATTTATCACCTTACAGATTTTGGTTAATTGTATTAATTAGTATCTTACTTAAAATAGTTATTTCATTTAAAAAAAAAAACATAGATACTAGATATACAGACATTTAAATAATTATTAATACTATTGACTTCAAGTTTATGATAAATTTATTTGAATTTTAATATGTAGGTATTCACAAAACATATGTGATTATAAAAAGGTTTAATTTATGTTTATAATTTAATATTATATTTGTTATTTAATTAAATGAGGTGTAGAAAGTAAGTGTAAATAATAGTAAATACATTTGTGTCGAATAATACACATGATACAACATATGGATACTATTATTATAAGCTAAATACCAATACCTATTTGATAACTATTTTCATTTATTTTATTAGATTGCAGCAATGCTTATTGAAACTGGAAAGCGGCCACTAGAGTGAGGGTCAGATTGAGAGAATTTTTGGAGCAGGTCTGCTCCGTCCATATAATATGCAGAATGTGCATTGCACTAGGGCAGTCAAAAGATCTGTATTTTTTATTTAATGTTAAGCCTTCCCAAAAAAATCAACTCCTCCCCTCACAAACCTCTACGCTATACGTTGCGAGAGCGATTACCCAAACAGTGAAAATATGGTAGATTCGAATCCCACTAGGTCAGATTTTTTCAGTCAGTTTCTTTCTCGTAATGTGTATCTTCTGAGTTTTAAATAATATATATATTTTCAATGATAAGAATCTCAGATTCCTAAATATTGTGCGTATTCGGCATCGATAAATATTGTTTATAAAATTGGAGGGCAGCTTAGAATGCTTTTCTACGAAGGTAGGGATGTTTTTTCCTGGGCAAGATCTATCCCGGCGTATAACGCTTTTGATGATTGGAAATTTTAAATTACTATTTAAAAAAAATAGTTATTCCAGGTTGTTCTTGTTTTCATCTGACATCCCCTAATATTATTTTTCCATGATTGGATTTTGTTTATCTGTTATATTAATTATTACTGATATGTACTTGGTAATAGGGTTAACAAATATAATATGCAGTATTATGATTTTAAGAAATTAAAGGAATTTTATTTTTTATAAAATGCGATTGAATCTTTTAAAAAGTTCGATCTAAGCTTAAATTGCTTTATTTAATCAGTAACCATTAAAATAAAGTCAAATTTACGTCACAACCCTTAAATTTGGCAAGCAATTATAACAATTTTATGCAATTACAAATTAAAATTGAGCAAAATTTTCGTATTTCATAAACCTTTAATGTGAAAATGAATTTGGTAAAAGTTTTTGCGTGCAGCCGCAAAAATTTTGGCGGGAAACTAGAGAGAGCGGGGGACATTCATTGAAGGGCGACGTTGGGCCCTACCGACAGATTAGCAATTCTACCCTTAAATTATATTGCGAAAGGGATTTTTGACTCCGCAGTCTGGAAAATTGCCTGAACTAGTTGTGTTGTTCTAAAAAGTTTTTCGAAAAGCATATTGTTTTAATAAATGAATAAAACTACGACCCCCGTTTCCATTCCACAGATGCCTCAGTTGGTATTGCAGTTTTACAGATTATTCGTTTTTAAATGATTTACGAGGGTGGGTCAATAATTCCTTAGAAAACAGCATTAAAACAGTTTTTATTTTTGTATTTTATTTTATTTCTCAACATAATCTCCTTGGAGCTCAATACACTTGGTTAGACGTTTCTCAATTTTTTTTAAACCGTCAGAAAAATAAGTTTTCGGAAGGTCCTCAAAATAAGCATTTGTCCGATCGATGACTTCTTCATTTGAAAAAAAACCTTGTCCACTTAGCCATTTTTTTAAGTTTGGGAAAAGGAAAAAGTCACTGGGGGCTAAATCTGGCGAATACGGTGGGTGGTCGACCAATTCGAACTTCAATTCTTCAATTTTAGCCATTGATCGTAAACATGTGTGAACACGGGCATTGTCCTGATGAAAGAAGATTTTTTTCCTGTTTAAATGAGGCCATTTTTCTTCAATTTCGTTTTTTAGCTGGTCCAATAAAGATGCATAATAATCCCCTGTTATTGTTTTTCCTTTTTCCAAATAGTCAACGAAAATAATTTCACGTGCATCCCAAAATACAGTAGCCATAACCTTACCAGCTGATTTTACGGTTTTCGCCTTCTTTGGACATGGTTCGCCTTTCGCAATCCACTGCTTTGACTGTTCTTTCGTCTCGGGAGTATAGTGGTGTATCCATGTTTCATCTACAGTCACAAAGCGACGAAAAAATTCATCCGGATTGCGTTGCATGAGCGACAACAGGGCTTTAGAGGCCACCACCCTATTGCGTTTATTGTCGACTGTGAGCAAACGCGGCACCCATCTTGCAGAAATATTTTTCATGCCCAATTTGTCATGTAAAATAGAAATGACGCTACCTTTTGAGATCCCTGTAACCTCAATTATCTCACTCAACTTTAATCTTCGGTCACTTAACACCATATCGTGGATTTTATTGATCATATCTGGTGTAGTCACCTCTACAGGACGTCCTGAGCGTGGTTCATCCTTTGTTGATGTACGACCACGTTTAAATTCATTTAACCAGTTATAAATAGTTGCAAGTGAAGGAGCAGATATGCCGTGAACTAAATCCAACTCATTTTTTATTTCCTTTGCTGTTAACCCTTTTATATTAAAATGTTTAATAACAGCTCTAAACTCAATTTTCTCCATTTTCCATTTTTCCATTTTCCACAAGCAATTTTTTTTTTAAATGTACGAAAAACACACAACAACCCGACCAATCTGATTGAAACTTCGCAGCATACTGAATCGGTAGTGCCGCTGCATGAAAACAAACCGCTTACAGTACTAGTCGCGCCACTTGTCGGCTTTTCTAAGGACTTATTGACCCACCCTCGTACATTAACCTGAATATTTAAATTAATAATATTTTGTTCAATATACATATCGGACTTCAATTATAAATAAATTTCATTGTAGATAATTAATAAGATACTAATTTGTGTTATGTAATCATTTGTATTTAAAAATGTCACTATTCTATTAAATAAAAATCAAATATTACACAATTACTGCCCTCAAATAATTAAGAAAGGAATAAACATGTAGGTATATGTAGATAAAAAAATTATAAATTTTAAAATTAAAATATAGTTAAAATTAAAGAATCCTTAGAATGGGTATCATTATATTGAATGGACATCGTCAGCTATTTAGTTCGAGGAATAGGTATTGTTGTTTTTATTTAATAAAACGCAACTCGTTGAAAATGTCCCTCTGAGGCGGAGAAACCGGTCCTAATCTATTGTATAAAAGTGGAATGTGTACTAGAAAAAATTGCGTTTTATTAAATAAAAACAACAATACAATGCAGTTCCACCATGAAATGACAGTTAACAAAATAAAAGAAAATTGAGGAATAGGTTCTAAAAAAATGTGAATTCTCGTGCCTAATATTGAGATTTTTGGTAAACAGTTTTGTAAAACTACATACCAGTCTCAATATTTGAACTCAATTTTGACAATGATTTTAATTAATGTTATGTATTTTATGAAAGGAGAATAGTAAACTGCTTTTATTTTGAATTCTACTATTTAAATATTTGTAGGAACAAATTAGAAGAGCTATTAGCATAATTATTTTAACAATTAAAACTTTTTATTAGACATTAAAGTTAATAATACAAATTGATTATAAAACATCCACTAATTGTATTTTAGACAACTTCATTGTTTCAATTTAATGTAAACTGATCCTGATTAAAAAAAAGCAAAAGTTATACTGAAAACTTAGGCTGTAATCAAGATAGCCTTCCACAAAGGAAGAATAGTTCTCAATTTTAAAAGAGCTATACTTATACTATGATAATGTTTAAAAAAAACATATTTTTTATGATGCTGTGAAGAGTGAAAGAGTAAAAGAATTATACGAATTCAATTTTGAGAAGAATCATATAATATTTTGCTATAGTAGAATATTAATGGGTAAATAGTGGTGGGAACGTTATTTGTCTTCATCATAAGAGAGTTAATTTGTTGCGTTAATATTAAAGTAATCAGAATTTTGAGAAGCCGCAGAGCAATAAATTCCCCATTCGACGGTATTAACATCGTAGGAAGCCCACTCGACGAAAAACGAAATGAACCAGAGGTTTGAAAACTTATAAAATATGAAAGGCTTAAGTCAACCATAACTAAAAATAAAGATCACCATTCGCCAAATCCTTCGTCGTAGATTTAATGTCATTATTGTAATTATTTTTAGTAGACAGATCTACAATTTATTGTTTGAATAATAATAGATTTAATAAGTAGTAGGTATTTTAAAAATCTAAAACCTAAGTTTTCGTATACAGATAAAGGAGACATTTAAAAATACATCTCAATAGATTATTTTTCTTTTTTGTGATGTTTATAAAATACGAGTAAAATAACAATGATATTAAAACATCCATCATTGATACCTAATATTTTCATAAATATTTCTTAAGGCTTCATAGCCCGGAGAATTATTCTAACAACCACTGTCGGTTGATGATTTTAATAAAATAATTATGACATCAGTTAAGTCTTATATTATCACCACACAGCATATGTGAGCATAGGTCAATTTGTTAACACTAGCTAGACGCCGTTGTCATGGTGATGCCACCTGTATACCTGGACATGTGGACAATTATTATCTTGATGCCGGCAAAGATTTACAAAATTCGTGAACAAATTAATGCACGGCAAGTATAGCTAACAAAAGTGTAATATAAATTAGGTCTCTACATTAATTAGAATAAATTGATAGTTGTGGTTTTTAGTGCTTTACATATACGATATTATTATTGATTGATTAACTCAGATCTGAATATATTGTCTTCCTTATCAATATTAATATGTTTTGTGTCAAAATGAGCCAAAGTATGGTTTACATCAATAATAATATTTATACAAAAAACGAACACGAACAATTAAAGTGAGATAGATTATTTAGAGATGGTTTTTTAAAGAATCTGATATTTATATACGTAAATCAAATTAATGTTAACATTTTGGTAATAACTACTGACTTATTACGATGAATTACGTTATTATGGTATGATAATACACTCGGAGTCTTCAATATAAGAAATTTTGAACAATAATGAAGCCACCCTATAATTTTCGCGGCTTACTTTCCCTGTTGTTCATGTAGAAAGAGGATTATTTTAATTGATAATTTATGAGTATTACCTTCCATTGAGAACTTGAGCACTAAACAATGGCCCAAGCTTTTTGCCGATGGCCACCCCTGCCTTTTCTATCTCCCCACCGTAATTATTACAGACATTAATCACTTATTAAACAGCTGATGTTTAATTATTTTCAAAAGTATTTGCTCTTATTCTGAAGTAAGTCATAAATAATAACTACGAAATATTATAATGTTTTTTGATGAAAGTCTGTTGTTGCTTATTGAACATTATCACGATATTATTTTGTGATAACGATTTTTAAATGAAAAATGTGTTAAATCTACTTATGACATATTGGTCGCAGCATAACGCAATTTTATTTTGTACATATTGTTTTTTTATATCACGACACATAAAAATAATAGTTGATTACGATACATACATCTGTATATGCTGATTTATTATGTAATCATACATACGATTTAAGACTTAGGTATATGTAGAATTTATTATAACTCAGGGTAGAAATATAAATACTAGTATTTTTAACATTCCAATAACCTATTAGTCATGGTTGGATTCCGGAACGACATAAGAACCATCGATTTTTTTCCGAGATGATCAACAGCTATTTTTTTACAACGTTTTTCTTAGCCCGTATTCTTATTTGTCCGGTACAAATTTTGCAATCGATTTTTAACTAATTTCCCGACTAGTTAGACATTTGAATCTTTAAGAATATATCAGAACACGATGCCAATGCATTTTTCAATACTTTTAGCCATCTTTAAGCAGAATTGAATTCATTTTCAGTTAATTCTGTTTTGTATGAAAAGTTATTTCAACACCATTATTGGTTGCTCTGGGGTCCTAGCAACTAAATTATTAATATATACGTGCGTTACTATGGAAATCAATATAACATTTCAGTATTATTTCTATCAAGTACAAATTTTTTTAATCGTTTAAGCTAGTCAAGTCAAGTTTATATGATTCAACGGAAAATTTAAAAACGTTGTATATAAAAAGTTCTTTTTATCTATTTAAATCTGAATAAATATGTTTAGCCGATTTTGATCGTTCTATTTCAATTATCTGTCGTATTGTAATGATTTTGAAAATAAAAACCAGTTCTCAAAAAAACTACCAAACATATAAATTATTATATTATATAGAAATGAGAAAGATACAATATTTTATGTCAAGCAAAAACTTTGCTCTGTGAATCGATAGATACAATTTTTTTTTTTTTCTTTATTTGGAAGCAATTGAGCTCTTCTCTGAATGGAAGGCTATTCTGCTTTACAATGGTTTACAAAAGTATACATACATTTTTTTTTTAACGACAGGCATAAATAGTTACATTGTTAATGATACAGAATTACATTTTTGTTACACTATACACTAGACATTTACGTTACATTTTTGGAGAAATTCATGTACAATTTTCATAACTGAAATATTTGGTTTTGCCAGGAACGAATTAATCGTAAAAGGAGGGTATAACCTGCATTTCCCCAACTTATTCAATAACACTTCTCTCTCCTGGTCATAGGCATCACATTGCCAGACAATGTGGTTAAGATCTTGAGTGGGATGTCCACACTGACACTGAGGGCTATCTACCACTTTAATTTTGTACAATGATTCGTTGAGACTGTAATGCCCTGACCTGCTTCTAGCTATTGTCACTATTACATCTCGCTTTATTTTACAATGTTGACTAAACCAAGTTTTAGGAGATCTACTATAAAAGTTTTGATAGTAGTGTGTTCCCTTTTCTTTCCCAAGATTTTCTAAATATTTACCGTTATTTTCGCTCATTGTTTGTTTAAACTGGGCTTTAAAATCTGTGTATGGAATTCTTATATTTTCTGATGGGTATTTTACAGATTTTTTTGCCAATTGATCCGCAATTTCATTGCCATTAATTCCTTTATGTGCTGGAATCCAGTATATCTGTATATTTGTACCGTGTTCGTTACTATTGCTAAATTTGGAAATGTTGGTTCTAATATTAAGAATGTAGTCATTAGTTTTGATGCTGAAATTTGGATTTTCGAGCGAGTGAATCAGACTTAAGGAGTCAGTGAAAATGTTGATATTTTTATTTTTGTAATTAAGTGCAATTTTAGTGGCTTCGTATAAGGCTAAGCACTCTGCTGTATAGATGGAAGTGAATCTGTGGACACTTTTGGCAACCGACGTGTTGGATTGGGGGAAGAACACTGCTACACCTACTGAAGGTGAATCGGGAATTTTGCTTCCATCCGTAAAAATTTGGACTACATTTTGATTGCTAAATTTGGACTTGAATAATAAGTCGGGAGAGTCGGAGTGCGATAGCTCCATTCCTATTTTTGTATTAGTTAAAACGTTATATATAATATCCTCATATGTATAATTAAAAAAGTTGTAGAAGTCTCTTTTTAAAATCAGATGATCAATACAATTTACAGCTTGGATACTTTCTTTTAAAATTTGAAATCTCTTCGGAGTACGATCTCGCGTTATAGTTGTTTGTAGAAATCTGTTGACATTGTATCTCGTATTAGAAGTACGGTTTGACATACATTTTACCAAGAAGTTTTTACATAGAAATTTAGATCTTTCTTCTAGTAATGTTATCTTGGCTTCGGCAAGTAGTATGTTAGTAGGTGTACTTTTTCTTAGGCCAAGAGCCAATCTGATAGCTTGGTTCTGTAGTCGTTCTAACTGTAGCTTTGCTCCTTTATTTTTTGGGAAGTAAATATAGCTTCCATAGTCCATTATGGATCTGATGTAGCTTTTATAGAAAGTTATTAGAGTGGAAGGGTGTGATCCCCACCAAGTACCTCTGAGGAACTTTATAATGTTGGTGGCTCTATTGACTTTCTGGGCAATGTAATTGACATGTTTATCAAAAGAAAGCTTGAAGTCAAAATAAATACCTAGAAATTTGGCTGATTCAGTTGATTTAATCATCATATCATTCAATTTAATTTGAAATTCTCCCGGCAGTATTTTGTTTTTGTTGAAATGTACGAATACCGTTTTCTCCGGAGATAGATCCAAACCCAGTTTGAATAGATTATTTCTAATTGTTTCTAGTGCACATTCCATTATATTTTTATCCTGATTGGGGTCTTTAGTTTTAAGGAACAAAGATATATCGTCTGCAAATTGGGAGACTGTTATAGCTTTCGGTATATTGCGAACAATGTGGCTAACGTATATAATGTAAAACAGCGGACTTAAAATTCCTCCTTGAGGAACGCCTTTATACAGTGTTCTCGGGAGATCTATGTTTGAATTAGTATAGATTAATCTCTCGTAGACAAGAAAAAAACAGAATTTAACGAGTTTAAAGGGGCACCCTATTTGTGCCAATATTTCAACGAGAATATCTGATTGAACGTTATTGAAGGCTCCAATCACGTCCAAAAAAATACCTAGCGTATGTTTTTTTTCATTAAAAGATTCTTCAATATACATTGCAACATTTGTTAGGTTATCCGCACAGGAAAAACCTTTCCTGAATCCGGTTTGTGTATCTGGGATAATTTTTTCTCTTTCCAGCCACCAGCGAAATCTATTTGCGACCATGATTTCTAAGATTTTGCAGACACATGAGGTCAGTGCAATAGGTCTTAAGCTATCCGAATTAGGTTTATTAATAAAATGTATAAATATGCTTTTCCATTCGTCAGGGAATTCCATGCTATGAAACATGAGGTTAAAAATGTCAAGGAATATATGTTTTATTGGAGTGGGAAGCATATTAATGACTTCATACGTTATCCCGTCCGTTCCAGGTGCGGAATTATGTTGACGAGAATTTAATGCTATGCTGAATTCTATGAAACTAAAGTGAGTGTCGAATAGCGTGTTATTTTTGGTAACAGGGAAAATGTTAGGGTTACTTGGAACCCACGGTGGGCATAGTCTTTCAAGAGCAGCTTCAATTTTCTCTTTATTTTGCATATTTTGTTCAATACTATCGGGTCTAATTTTTATCCATTTGTTTTTAAAAATTTTTGCTTTTTCCCATGTATACTTAAGGTCTGTGCTAAAATTGATGGTCTCTGCAAATTTTCGAAAGCAGTCACTCTTTTTCTTTTTAAAAGTTTTTTTAGCTATGGCAGCATTCTTTTTGTATTCAATTAAGTCTTTAAAATCTAAGGTAAATTCCCATTTTTTTAAGGCAGCTTTTCTTTTTCTCTTTACCTTATCACACTCTGAATCCCACCATTCTACTGGATTGCTATGGCGAAATTGGGGATTATTCCCTTTTTTTGGGGTGCAATCTATGATTGCTTGTGTGATTTTTTTAATGAGGAATTTATACTGCGAGACTGAACTTAAACTGAGAAAAGAATCTGTTTTGAATTCATTAATATTTTCAGCCATTGTATTTTTAAATTTAACCCAATTGGTTTTTTTGGTCTGCAACTTGAAAGTCTTTTTGAAATAAATTGCTTTTTGTACAGATAAATTAATACGCACTGGATAGTGATCCGATCCCCGGGGGTCTTCATCTATATTTAATACAATCTGTTGTAGAAGATTAGGAGAAGAAAAAACTAAATCAATATTTGATTTTGTACCTCGTCGCAGATCAATACGGGTTTTAGTATTATTGTTTATTAAAATTAAGTCGTAATCAGCTAAAGTATAGATGATTCTAGAACCATTTATATCATTTCTATTGCAATTCCACGCGACATTGTGGGCATTGAAGTCTCCCACCAATATGGTTTTATCATCTAATAGAGTATTACTAAAAACTTGGTCCCATTCCTGAAGCGACAGATTTGTATTATTTCCGCTATTGCTCGGGGGCCTATAAACTGCAATGATATTAATTTTATCTTTAAGGTTAGTCAGTGTAATGCCCAAAACTTCAGTGGATATGTTCGGAATGATGAGGTTGTTAATAGCTTTGTAAGCTATAGTATTTCTAATAATGAAAATTATACCTCCTCCTCTGGCGTACGTCCTGTCTCGCCGAAGCACCATAAAACCTGGGAAGCTAATAACTATGTGAGGAATGGTGTCGTTTAACCATGTTTCCACGCCTATAAAAATATCAATTTCATCTAGCATCACTCTAAGCTCCTCTAGTCTATTAAGAATGCTTCTTGTATTCCAGAAAACAATACGTATATCAGATTGAATAAATTGGTTAACTTTGTTGCTGGAATTATGCATTATGTTATTGTTCCTCTTGTCCTTCCAACGAACTAATATCTTCACTGGAAACTTTTAATTGTGGATTACTGAGTCTTTTCTTGATCTTTGTTATGCGACTTTTAATGCTGCGTTCTTTTAAATGACTATAGATTTCTGTTAGCATGTTATTAAGAGCTTCTATATCAGTAGTAAATTCATTAGCAATCATTTCGGTATTGGGATTTCCATGTGTTTTCACAAGGAAACTGAGCAATGTTTCATAATCGATTGGAAATCTATGACGATTACTTTCAACATGTTCCTTGGCAGGTAACAAAAGTTCATTTGTATCTTCAGTGGATACTTTTTTTCTTTCTTTTTTTGATTTTTTTGGTGTCTGTTGGAGTGCAGGAATGCGTGAGATTGCATTATTTTTCACTGTATCTTCAAATTCAAATTCTACGCTGCTGATATCAGTTGGACTGGTCAACGGCCTTTTTGAACCGATTGGCGTATCCTTGTTGATAATAGAGTTGTCCGACTCTATATCTGCGGCTAGTTCATCCTCCTGGAGTGTATTTTTTCTCTCTAACGAAAGAGAGGTTAACACTTTTGGTACATTGAGAGAGTCAGGCAATTGTACAGTGTGAGGTTCATTATTTCCAGTTGTTTTACAATATTTGGCCAGATGGCCCTCTTCTTTGCATATAAAGCATGTCAATTTTTCGGTGGAGAAGTAAATCCAGTACAGGGTATTATCAAAATTTATTTGCATTGACTCTGGCAGTTTAATAGTGTCTTCTGGGTTTACATAAACCTGTCTCCGGAAACTTAAAATATGTGCATAGCCCGGTTCGTTAATACCAGCTCTGATGCTTGTAATACGTGAAGTAGTTTTTATGTTTAATTCGTTGAGTTTTGATTCCAGAACGCTGTGTGGGATTATAGGACACACGTTTGATATTATTATCCTCTTTGATTTGGTGATCAGCGGCCTGATTTCTAGTACGTGGTTTCCAATTTTAACTGTTTCTTTATTTACTGTTAATTTATCTGCTTGTTCTTCACTACTCAAGTATATACATATTCTTCCCTGGGAAATCCTAGATACATATTATCTTATATGACATGGACCTACCTTATTCCCGATTGACAGTGTATATTCTCGTATAGAGATGCCCTCGATAGCATCTAAAACGATGGCTTGCTCCTTCTTCGGAAATTGCATTTTTTGAGCAACTGATGCATAAGACATTGTTTGTTGGGTTTCTTTTTGGTGATCCATTGCTGGAAACGTTGTATTTTTGATTTTTAATAAGCGCCCCTGTAGTCAGAGACACTTAAATGTAAACAACTTTGTAACAATAATTTATTGTTACGCCGCGCGCACAACTGGTTATTATTAATTTGTAAACACTCGCTCTCTCGTTTGGTGACGTGCGACGGTCGCCGAGCACACGGAACAACTGGATAGATACAATTATGAACTGAATCTAGATTTTGATTCATTAAATGTAAAATCAGAATATACTTAAGAACATCTTCTTTACCCATTGAATCAATGTATATAAAATGTGTTATAAGGTGATTTAGAATAATATATATTCGTGATTTTACAAAAAATGCCAAAATTTTAAATATCTGATATATTAAGTTTATAGAGTACTCTATCCTACTAAGTACAAACATAGTTTTAGTTTTAGTTTTAATGAACTTGTTGTAGGAGAACCGGAGTTGTAAACTACCTTTTCTCTTTTATTATGTAAAATTATTAGATTGTTTTGACGTCATATTTAAATAGACAAACTAATTCAAATAAAAAACGAACAGAATGAATCTTCGTCAGTCTTTGTTACCTGTTTTATTATTTTTATGAACTTGAAGTAAAATTGTCGTTACCTCGAAAATATTTTTAGTATAAGTACTAATTTTTACATTTTCCTAATTTTATTGTCTTGACACATTTTGTTAAACTTATTTGAAAATCAAAATAAAAAGTGCAAATATAATATATTTGAATATCTTGACAGCCCACTACTAAAGTTACATTTCACTACATTTTCACTACATTTTCACTGAATTTGAAATTTAACTATTCGGTATATTAAATTACACAATAATTTATATTTAGTCGTGGTTCTCAGTTAACGGTTTAATCCGCACAAAGTTTTGAAGTTTGCGGATCTGAAATATTACTACATCATAATGCGATCCACGAACTAAGCGAGATGCCACCTTTTTGACGTGGTAAACATAGCAAGCACTCAATAATCGAATTTAATTATGTGTATTAGTGTAGAAAGGGTGATGTTTCATCTCCCGATTTAACGTTCCGCCCCTTTTCACAACCCTCCTTTTTTAAAACATACATAATATAATATTAGAATAATACAACATAAATATAATGAAAAATAACACTCGAATACGGCACTGGCGTATTAAAGGCACCTGTCTTTAAGAGCACTCTTGCTCTCCACTCTGCCATGATTCTTCTTATTCTTTTTGTGACTGCCTATCGGTTGGCTAGCATTAGGCAGAGTATTGCTTTATAATCTGCTAGATGGAATAGTTAGGTTTGCTATGCTCATACCAATTGCGGAGATTATTAAGTAACTAAATGCGGCATCTTCCTTTGATTTTTTCTTGAATAATGAAGCTAAGGAATACTGTATTTTTGCCCACTAATAATATGGCCGATGTACCGTAGTTTTTTCTTTTCTTATTAATATCGCCAAAAGATGTTATCCCCCAATCATCACTCTAGAACCTTACAATTTTATATTCACACTTTGACAACTAGCAAGAGATGAATAAAATCGTTTAGCCTAAAAATAATTGGAAGAAAATAACAGTGATATCCGCCATAATATTCAAATCAAAAATCAATGTTCGCTGGTTAGATATTTAAGTTTAGTTATCTTTGGATCATTTTGACGATGATTTTATAGCTCGATATAGCTTTCAACGCTAATAACTCAAAATTAAACAATTTAAAATAACACAATATCATTATATGTGCAATTTTTTATTTGTTAGAACTTGCATCAACGTTTTATAATATTTTAAACAGTTTTTGTATTTACTTAATCAAAAAGTTAAATTATAAAAAAGGAAGAATTAATTCATTTATAGTGCTGAACTTATTAATTTATATTACCACGTTTTTTTATGTAAATATATAATATGTATTCTGAATTATTAAGAAAATTTTAAGTACTGCGTAAAATATTTTCATTCATAGCTCAGCTAACCTGAATAATTAAATGAATACGCCCAAAATGAAAGTGTACTTATACAAGGTTAGTGAAATTTCCGTGGGAACTTATTAAATAAATACCTACCTAATAATATTATTTTGTTAAAGACTCTTTTTGATTAGATAGTATTTAAAGAAGTTTAATTAATATAAATTTATTAGTACTTTATAATTCGTTGTTAAAAAAAATAGTAAAAAAGATATAAAGTAATCCATTGAATTAAAAATTCTCCAGGACATACATTGTCACTTGATTTGTTTTGTTATAGGTATCCATATATAATGATAAACTATGCAACATTATCTTTCAGATTTGGTAGCGGCTACCAAATTGGTCGTCGATAGCAATGGAAATCCATGAAACCAATGATAATAATTAGCTTTCTTATTTTTGGTATTGTAAACAGAAATACGCAATATAATAATGACAAGATAAAAACAACTTTTTATATACCACATTTTTAAATTTTCTGTTGAATCATATAAACTTGACAATTCTATGTATTAATAAATACTTTTTTGTACATGATAGAAATACTGAATAAATAGAGAATACTGAAATGTTATTTTGACATTACATATTATTGATTTCCATAGTAACGCACGTATATATTAATAATTTTGTTGCTAGGACCCCCTTAGCTACCAATAATAGTGTTTTACTTTTAACGAATTTTTTCCGAAACATACAAAACAGAATTAACTGAAAATTAATTCAATTCTACTTATAGATGGCCAAAAGTATTAAAAGAATGCATTGTCGTCTAATAATATTAGACTTATTAGAATATATTATATTCTAAAATATATTGTAATATATAGTATATTATATAATAGTATATATTCTAAAAGTTTCAAATGTCTAGCTAGTCGGGAAGTTAGTTAAAAATCTTCAATCGTCCAATACAAATCTTGGACAAACAAGAAAAAATTTGTACTGAACAAACAAGAATACGAGCTAATAAAAACGTGGTAAAAATAGATAGCATCATAATTAGTGTTGTACAATACTAAGAAATCACAATTACCTCAATTTCGTGTATTTAGTGGTATATTGTATTTACATAATATTATTTATAGTGGTTTTTTTAACAGTAAACTTCCGCGGAAAGAATCAAATAACACTTTTAAATTATTACGTAATAGCAATTTTAACGCAAACACGTATTGTATTTCATTTTATATAAGCCATAATATTTATGATTTAGTACGTTTGTAATCTTAAAAAAATATATTTCATATGTTAACTTAGTAAAAAGTGTCTACAACCTTCACCTTCTTCAGGCGAAAACTTTTCTTTTCGTGTCTTTTTTTCACCCTACATCAAAATATTCCTGCGTTGCTCGAAAGCCGCTTTCTTGATCCTGAGGGATTTTTTCAGGTTTTTTTTCATTCGTCTCAAACCATTTGTGAAGTTTTTGAACATCTTAACAGCATTAGATATTGGGGGAAAAGTTTTTTTCACGTGCAAGGCAGAGTGTAAATGTTTTATCGTTGTAATATTTGTGGATGCCTTCGTGAGATTGGTCTTGATGGATTTGAAAACTTGGTGAGCATCAAAGGCTTTTAAAGAGGGCATTTGAGGAAATTAAAAACTGTTAAGTTTATTAGAACAAATGATATCTAGTGGGGTCAGCTTAATAAAACATCAAATACATTAATTATATTTGTATTAAATGTTGATTTATCGATAATAATAAAAAATATTATGTAATTATGTATATAGTGTATTTTAATCACATTATACATATTTTTGGGGTTAAAAATTAAAATAACAGTATGTATATTCTACTTCTTCCCTCACTCCTTTTTATTTATTAAACGAATAATTCACAAGATTTTTGAATGTAATATTCTTTATAGAATATACATAATTTGGAAACCGTAGACGACCTGAACTTACACCTATCAGCGCCATATATATTGAAAAAAATCTCTTGTAATATGTATGTTTCTAATGTGTTCACTATATTAAAAAAATAAAAAAAAAACTATAATATTGATTATCATAATAGTGTTACTACCACCGAAATGACTATTGGCTAAAATCTGATTGTCATAACAATTGTTGGTATTAATTATATGTATCATAAAAATAGTTATCAATGCAGTTATATTATCATGGTGGCCATTTCCCCAGTTTAAACGTGGACAAGGATTTTTTAAAAATTACTGTTTAGTATCATGTCTTTTCTTTTGACCATTTTTGACGATGTCCGATCCTAATAGGGTCATATTATGATCTCCACAGAGCGAAGGTTTGTATTAACAGATTTTTGTTTTGACGAGAAGTTGATGTTAGCTACTAGCTCAATCGATTAGGTCCATACTCTGACACCAAACACACATTTAAAAACAATAATGTATATTTACCAGACCCAGGAATCGAACCTGGTACCCACAACATTATAAGCCGATGCATACTTAGATAAAAAATATAATTTATGCAATTATATAAGTAGGTGAATTGGTAATAATTTTTTATATTGATACTATTAAACAAAGTGAAGAATTTATCTGTTGATTAGGTATTTTTCATTGATCAGAAAAAACTATTTTACGATATTATAGCTGTTATGTACCTAGTAGTAAAATCATTCAATAGAGTGTTATAGTTAACGACTTCAAAACCCCTCTTTTGTTTCATGGAAACCAACAGTTAATCAATTATTATTAATTTCGATAGTATTTTTATGTCGTAAATCAATAAACTGCAGGGCAGGGTGCATCGCGTGTGGTTCGTAAAGTCAGTTAGTTTTTGGCTTGTTTCAGACATGTACCTCGGTCTCAGGGTTCGTGCCTTATCTCAACATGTTGAGTTGAGGGTCAAGTTGTGTTTTAATCAGTAGTTCATAAACTATTTCTTTATATATATATTCTTAAATAATGCTATGTACTAACTCTTTCGTCGGTAATAGGTAGAATATATCCCATAATATCTGTCATTGTCAGTCTTTTTACATCTTCAAGATCATGAGATCACCTGGTAGCTCTGCCGTATATACTATAGATCGTATTCAATGAATTATCAAAATACTGGAATCTGGAATAATGATTTTTTCTGAGTTATCTATTACTATACAGCTGGGGCACGGTCTAAAATGATCGTGACTGCGCGACGCGAAGATTGTGCAAACGCCGCGTGCATAACAAAACATAATTTGTCATAAAAATTCAACATGCGTCCATTTAGTGGTATGTTTATCGTTTTATTTGTAATAATAATAATACATTCATTGACATATTTTCTTTTTCAAGTAAATAGGTAACGTTTTTTAGTCATCTTTACACAATTTAAGAATTAATTCCCCCGACGCCATCACAAAACAAATTGACGTGTTCGCAGCTCGACTTTCGCTCTCTGATTGGCAGCCAGTCCTAAATTAATTTCGTCGCACCTATAGTTGAAAATTATTTGCCGTTTCACTCATAGAAGTATGCTCTTAAACGATGATTTTGGTCATATTTCACCATCTGTCACTACTCTCAATAATCTGGGAATGCCCACTGATGGGTTCCGACTAAGCAGAGCTGTTTGTCAGAGTCCGTACACGAGCCCAAGAATTGACCACGCCGATTTGATATTAACCAAAGCTAATTTTGAGCCAATCACTTTCAACTCCTGACTCCTCTGTTACGGCAGACTTTCAGTATACGGGTGCAGAAGACATTTAATGTCACTAAAATTAAATGATGGCAGAGAAAGTCAAGATTCATTTTTATTTTATAAACTCTTTCTTTAAGCTCAGAGGTGCATGGTTTCTACGTTAGTCCTGGGTAGTTTCGTTTCGAGACAAGGAAGTGTGTCACTATTTTTTTTCATTCAAGTAGTAGTAGCTCAAGTAACTAAAATCATTGCTCTAAAGTCAAAATCCCTGTGAAGGATGGAGCGCTGAGTACTTCTCTTCAATTATTGTAAAATGCAGAAGTCGATTATACCAAGTGATGAAGTGGTGTAGCCAAAGTGTGCCAACATTTTAGATTTCACCCTTTGATTACTAAACGTACCTATTTGTCATTTGTTATCTTTACATTATCTTGACATTCGCAACCGTGTCTTTATAACCTGAAACATAATATGCGTTTATATATCCATATTTCGACAGTTTTAAGTGAACGTCTCCACGCTTCTACTCCTTTATTATTATCATTCTGATTCCAAAGTTTGGGTCGTGGCTACATTATTTTCTTCAGATGTGTAAAAGCTTCCATGTGCTGCCCTTTTCGACTCATTATTTTAAGCTAGTGGTATGGTCTCAGTTGATATCATCCAGGTCCAATCTAAATTTATATTTGAACGTGCTGTCTCCAAGGGTCCTCCATTTACTTTGCACATACTGTTATTTATACGGAACTTACTTTTCATGGGTGTATGGTTTTAAGAAAAGGCAGATAAATT
Organism: Rhyacophila brunnea; assembly: GCF_057557595.1. NCBI lineage: Eukaryota > Metazoa > Arthropoda > Insecta > Trichoptera > Rhyacophilidae > Rhyacophila > Rhyacophila brunnea. Next base: position 25,236,624 of record NW_028233350.1, read on the forward strand.
ATTAATACTCTCTTGAGGCACTCTTGGCACATGTCTGAGGCAAATCAACATTAAGTAAATATTTTATATATTTTCATCTCAACATTTCATTAGTATTTATATTATATTAAAGCAAGTAGAAATATGATATCATATGATATTCTTGTTTAAATAAAGTTAAATAAAAAGCTTGAATAACTAAAATATGTTAAGGATGTCGTTACCCCCTGTTTTGACAAGTGGCTTAAGACAGTGAAATTTGTCAATGATTTGTGATGTTTCATGACACACACGGCTTAACTAACCATTAATAATATACGCTGTCAAAAACAGTTTTTCTTCCCACAGTAAACAAAAACGAAATATTTTATACATCGCAATGTTACGACCGTTGTATTTTTTTGTGATAAGTACCAACATATTTATTGGAAAACGATATCGAATTCGAATAATAAATATAATGTTGAATCCATATTTAATTTTGTTTTCCAAGAAAAACATTGTTTTTAAAATTCAACTGTTTATAAAGAAGTGATCGTACACTTTAAAAAATCTCAGATGTTTTGTTACTAGCTGGTAGGTAGTGAAGTGAGTGCCCGTGGGCAAAAAAATGCGCGCGAAAACTGCTTACAGTAGCACCACTATTGTGTGAAGTAAACGAACTATTACTTTTCGTACCCTGTTACAAAAATTAACGCAAACTAGAAATTCACAATAAAAAAAAAATTACATAGATTAAAATACAAACATACAAAATATTAAATTTAATATGATATTTATTTATTTAAACACGCAATTTGTGAGGCGCTTCAATATGTAAAAACTACTAGTTTATGTCCTCGTAATGGGGTAGGACCTACATAGCTCAATTTGTAAAGCACATTGGCGCGAATCCACTGGATGCGAATTTTTGTGTTTTCAAATTATGCATATTTAATTTTAAATTGTTCTATTCTTCACATAACTCGATTTGAAGTCTGATTCTAGTTGAAATACGGTTTAAGATAATTTTCTGTGTACATAATCCACTGAATCTAATCATTTACTCAACGTAATCATCATTCTACAACTCAATGTTTGGTTTGGTCATCTACAGGAAACGCCGGCACATTTCTATATCCGCTGTAAACTAACTCCACTACCTTGGCCTCAAGAATCTGTGTCTCTTTTTATATCAATCTAGGTTTGAAAAATGTACATATAAATATATAATATGGAGTCTTTTGAGCGGTTAGGTATCTTTCATCCTTGAGACATGGCCTGCCTAACGGAGTCACCACAATTTTACGTATAAAGTAAAAAATAATTAAATATTCTATTAATTATGTAGATACTCATTTATATAGAAGTTCATTTACGTATTTATTATAAAAAAACTGTAAATTATTTCACCGCGTTACTTTTGTCATGGTTTTATTTAACAATATAAAAAACACATACTTATCTACTTAATTTCAACTGTTTTATGATTAATTATTAATTATTTTTTTATTCAATACATACTTATTTAATAATGTTAGATTCCTAATTATAAAAATACATAAAGTTATTAGGTAAATAATTATATATAAAATTATAACATATCGTAAACTGGAGAAGTGATGAGTTTTTTTGAAAAAAACTATTATAAATTGAGATTCAATTTATTTTAGGCACATTATAGAAATTTAATTCATATCTGGATTTATAATGACCGTTGATTTTAATTGTTAGCATTTTTGATACAGTTCTGTTATGCTGATTGTTAATAAAAATAGTTAGGAGTTCTTTTTACAATATCATCTTTGTGTGAAGTTATAAACAAACCTAACCATTTATTGAACCCCTGCATATAACATTTTCTTATTATTTTTAAGGCTACGTATTTAATGTGAAAGTTTTATTGAATAGAAGGTACATTTTAAAATTCTAAAAAGAGTGATATAGTAAACAGTAAAAAATATATCAATATTTTAAAATATTAATATTAAATAACACAAAAAAGGTACATCATTAAAATTTAAATGAACTTGGTTATCTATGCACGTTGATCATTATAATTCTGATATCCATCATTATTATGATACAAAATAGGAAGATAAATACTTAATATAAATTGTGCAATTATTTGAGTCAAGTTATGTAAAGTAAAAAGATGTGTTGGTGAGAAAACAAACGTAGAAACTGAGAACACTTCTCAAGAAAGTAGTGTCGGTGGAGAGTCTAAGACAAAAGGAAGTGATAAGTGCTTACCCCTAGTTGAGTCTCCATAGCGCCAGGAACTGGGATGGGGTGTAAACACTAAGATACTATTACACTGTGTTTATTAGTCGATGCGAAAAACAATAACACCGATTATAAGTAACTGGAAACTATTGCTTGATCAATGATGATGACGGCAGTTGTTCCATTTCTTGATGATAACTTCTAGCACCATTAGCGCATCTATACCATTTAGGTTTTTAAAGTAAATTACTTTTTCAGCTTCAAAGCGGGCTACGCCGTTCGCCAAACCTAATGGATGCTCTAGGACCTAGGTTAAACTGAAATTTAAAGTGACGTGTGATTTTTTCCATACACGATTAATTTATAAAATCACGCCCAGGGAATCAGAAACGTACGTCGTGCGACTACTACAACATCAATGGAATTTTCTATGACTTTATACTTGGTACTTTAACTATGACTAGATATTTAAAACATTTTGTGACATCTATTCAATATTATTATTGCTATTTATTTTTATTTATTTAATTTGATATTTATTTAATTGTAGCTATAACATAACAAAATAATACAGTTAATAAAATTAAGTATTATACGTGCATTCTTTAATTATCATACAGATTATAATATTAAATTTGTACTATAACAGAAAAGTTATTTCCATTTTATATAAGTACCTACATATTTTTAAAAAAAAAATTGTAATAATATTAATACATCAGATTTCCTTTTCTTGTTTTACCCTGTTACGCCCCAGCATGTAGGCATAGGTCAAGCACAGGTTCGCACCACTTCGGTCCATCGCTAACTCTTATTATTTTTTATAAACCTTTGCAGATTGTTTTGTAATCTGTATAATACATCCCTACATATGCGACATCTGTCGTTGGCAAATTAAATTATTTTTATAGAATATAAAATAATCGAGTGATTAAATAAATATGTCAATATGCAATTAAAAATAGTTAAAAAAAAAGTCTTCGCCACTGGTATACATAAATATTTGGGATATTTGAAGCTAGTTTACTGTAAAGTCGTCAAGTTTCCAGACTGGTTTCTTACGAATGAATGTCAGCATTTCTTCGAGTGGTCTGGAAAGACACGCGTGTCTAAGTATCCTCCTCAAGTCTTATTTACACCTGGCTAGCAAATGAATATGTCTATGGCGTACGTTAGCATAATGTAAGGTATATGAACAGATTTTTTTGTAAAAAATCGTCAAATCAATTTTAATATCATTGAATACCTTCCATGAGTACCTATGTAATTATAATATTATCAAGCTGATGTATACCTATTAGACATGTGTTTATTCTGATTCTAGTGGGTTATTAATATCGATACACATAATCATAGTGGCATGGAAAGGTGCATGTCGGGCATAACCCGTGAAGATCACAAATAAAGGAAGCAGCCAAGAGTACGCGATTTGATGGAGGTCGCCAAGCAGATGGGATGGCGATAGGCTGGACATGTTACTCGGGGAGTAGAATACAAATGCCGTCATACAGCCCTACACACTATTCCATAAAACCATGCTGAATAGACGAACTCATAAAGTTCTTTGGACGTACATGACAGTACATAACTAGGGACTTAGAAGAGTGAAGTGTGTGGAGGCCTACATCCAGTAGTGGATTGACCTCGGATGATGATGATCATAATGATACATAAGATACAGTTTTTCTTTAATTTTATCAAATAAATATTGTGATGTATTGTATATAGGTATCAATAAAACATACTTAGGTATGTGTTTTTTGCGATCTATGTATTATAGAAAACTGATTCGTGATGAAACAAAGCATTGTCAATGCATAATTTTTATTTTTTATTGAGATATATTTTTTTAAATTTATCTCCTCATGAAATAATTGGCTGGGTATAGAAAAAAGATAATAATAAATACACTTGGTTTGCTGATGTGTAACACTCACAGCTACTCACGGAAGGCAAATTTTAAATTCAATGGTTTTCTTATATAAATAACGATTTTTTTAGTATTTTCATGTTCACAGGTAATATTATATTATTACCACCTGAACGTTGATGTCTTAAAAATTTTCATACATTTTACAATAGATTCGCTGCAAAACAAACAAGTCTTAGTACTGTACACACGTTTACAGATTTATCACCATTTCTACTCGCCTGAGGTCCCTCGGGGCGACTTTTACCGTCTAGCCACTATTGCAGATTCTTGCAACCAATGACTTTAGATTGTTTCACTGGAAGTAACAAGATTAATACTATATCATTGTTTACAACTTGCAATATGAAAAGTTTTGAAGGCTCTTTTGTTCAATAAAGATTGAGTGGTTATTTTGAATAAGTCTTAAAGGTCGAAACAGCCGCTATTAATGTTTGTTATGCGAACCAATCACAAAAATATTTTTGTAAGCTTAAAAATAAGTATTTTCTTTGTTAATAATATAGTCGAAAATGATATGCAAGAGTACTGGCGGAAAATTATATGTAATATTGTAGACACAGTTATTTACGGCATTATCAATAATACGAGTAGTTCACGAAAATTTTATTGAATCTTGTTCGCCTCATGAAGAGGTTTCCTTCGATTTTTTTGACGATAAATGTATTGTAACCACTTATTCAACATATTCAGTCGATATTCTGGATCCAAAAAAATATTGAAAAATTATATGTGAGTTTTACCAGACTTGGGATTCGTATCCGAGGCCCTTGATTTACTAAACGGATACGTTACTACTGAGCCATTGCGGGCATTAATAATTCATTACTTCTAAAGAAATTCTTGAAAAAATACATCATTTCTATAATAATAAACTCATAATTTTGAAGAAATTACAAGAATAATAATATAATATAATGACATAGGTATTATAGAATATCAAATATTACAATTTCACAAAATTACGATTCAATTGCAAACTCTAATAGAAAGTTTACATAATAAAATTAAAGGGACATAATGCACGTATTTATAAAAGGATAACATAAAAAAATGATATAACCACAGGCAACTGACATACGATATATGGATGTATTCTAAATTTTAAAATGTCCACATTTACAATACTAGTTTTGTTAATATTGTATTAATATAATATATTATGTTATTGATTTGTATGTTAAAAAAGAAAAGTTTTCATAATAACATATACATAATAATATCTCCTTCAAAGTCTGTGACTAAGCTAAAAATTATACGCCAAATACTTCTTAATTTTCGTTCTTTTCATAGCATATTTTCTCGTTTTAATATCCGTAATACCTACGAGTTAAACAAAAGCTCGGTTTCTTATAACTCCTAAACAACGAAAAATAATGTTATCAAATTTATAATAGCTTTCTTGATGTTTTTTTATTGTAAATATAGTTTTCAGTACAGGGTTGTCATAGATCAACTCTGAAAAGAGTTATGATTAATGTCTGGAGCGGCCATCATATTGAATTTAAGATGTCACGCAGGCTACATGCCACGATTTCAAGCAAAACATCTTGAAACCTACCTACATAGTCAGCGTATTTCAGGTAGGTAGTCGTTCAATTCTATCATTCAAAATGTCACGAAATTTATTTAAATCCAGTGATAATAATGAGTATTTATACATATTTTTTGTTATATGTCACGGATTAGAAGCTAGCGTGAATTAAAAAAGGTTTAGTTGTGGATTGAAATTTTGCCTATTGGACACTAGCGTGATTTTTTTTTAAATATTTGTTTTCATTCAAATTTTATTGATTAAGGGTATAAATTTTAGTCTATCCTCATAACAATCCATCAAGATATCTCTATACCAATGATTTATAATAACAATGTAAGTATATCAAGTTACCTACTCTCATAAAATATTGTTATTGATGTCAATTAAAATTATATATGTAGGTACTAAATAGGTTATTATAATATAATATATAAAACGCTAATGTTTGTACCTACTCATATGCATTGTGTTATTACTCATATACTCTCTGAGTAATATGAAATTAACATTATTTCATAGTCTGTATGTACAATAATATTATGTATATATGATATACATAATGCGCTTTGTCTATAATTATTATCTTAAGTTACTAATTAAGTAAGAAGAGCTTTGGCACTTGTACTGCCTCTATTATCCATAATCTAACATGAATAATGGAGTACGATTTACATTATATTCTTGTTATTCAAATCGATTTACATAATATAACGATACGGTAAAAGGTTTCTGATACTATCTCCAGTGAGGTGGAAACCGCGGCACACGATCACCGAATGTCTCAGCGACCAGATGCACCGCTGATGTGTGTTTGTTTCGACCAAGATTTACCCGCATGCTTGCCTTTCGATCGACTCGACTACGACGCTGTATGTCTGCAAGGAGAACTACCCCCAGGGAATACGTATTTCAGTAGTGGCAAACTTAGTAGAAATTCAATTATGTAAAATATTTTTTTCTGGCATGGCTATAATAATACTTACAAGTGTATCAATTAATTAAGAAATGTACCTATCGAAATCTTGGTGATTTTTTTGGGTATTAAATTGAATAGATTAAAAATATTCAGCTTTTAATTACCTACTTATCTACTGATAAACCTTTAAATATTACTTTACAATTTAATATGGGTAATTACATATTATATTATTAAGTAAATAAATAAATAAATAAGTGTTTACAGCTTGTTGACTTGCTTAGATTCTTTTCGTAATATTTTGAAATGATGTGTGTGTATTTTTTAGGGTATTTGATTGTTATAAAGAATTGATAATATAAAGTACTGCGGGCCTATTCTAACATAATATTATCACTAAACATAAAAAAAAGTTAATTGTGATAAGTACATATATCACATTTATCACGTTACGTATTCTGGCGGTTAATTATGTAAAAAAAAATAACCATCTGAACTGTCAAAAAGTCATATCTTTTAACAACCCCTCTTTTCGCCGTGCTTACTTTGAAAACAAGACAGAGTATGTCAATTTTACATATTGAGAATTGAGACGCAAGATCCGACTGTTTTGGTACAATCGTAATGATATGACTAATAATATTGTAGGTTATGTCTGACGTGTCAATACAAAATTATTGTTTTCGGCTCATTACCGACTCGATGGCGCTGGTTCGGCTTTATCCGCTTGTGTTCGGTCTTATCCGCTCGGGCTCGGCAGCTAGAACATATCCAAATTCGGCCGACATATCTACCACTCTAAATTTTCGTCGTATTACGAATTAGAGATAGCCGCCACTAACCGTTCATTGTAAAGAATACCTTCTGTGCTAATTTGGAAGAATGAAAATAACGGAAACGTGCTAAATTGATAACCGTTAAGAATAGACCTGCTGACATCTGTGCAGTATAACAATCTTTTAAGATCACTCTAAATATTGAAACGAAAGTAAAATTAACGTGGTAGCTAACTTTACTACTTTCAATTATGCGCCTATTCTCTAAGTAAGAACTTTTTCACTAACAAATTTATATATTTTTTCTCCTTGAGTTAAGTTAATGGTTGTCAATAACTATTTTTTGTAGTTGAGACTCGTTTAGAGCCATTTTAAACACGTGAAACTATTCAAGTGTGTGGAATCGATTGAACTATATTAAATTGATTTAAAATCAAGTATTAATTCTAACCTGATATAAATTTATACTTTTATTATTAAATTTAATAACCGATCGATAAAAATGGCTTTACTAAAATATGAGTAGTTAAATAATATAAATGGCAGCTAATTATAACAAAATATTATTAATGTCTTTAAATAAAGCTGATCTGCAAAGATATCTTATCGGCTAAATAATTGTTTTATTTTCTTCAACAGATTAAAATAATATAATATATTCTCTTGATTTGGCGGAACTGATTAATAGTAAGTGATGTAAAACATAGTTGATAGCTTAACCTCCTGTTCTTTGGTAACTTTGCCAACCAAACGTGATTCCAACTTAAAATATATAAATAAAAACACGCAATAATAGTAACTAATACAGCAGTTCCATCCCTGATAGATGAAATATCACATTAGTTTAGATTTTTTAGTTTATCTACTTCCAACATACCCATTATAATAATTGATACTAGCAATACTGATAGTATAAGCTCAATTAAAATTATAATTGTAAATGGAGTTCTGTATTGTTTATAAATCGTGACTTTAGGATTGGAATCGCCAAAGGTCTAAAACACTAAATGGCCAAATATAGTAGCTGTAAGCACATTGGCTGGAGAGAGTAAATAATACAATTATAATAGCTAGTTTCTCTTAAGATGAGTGATGATTGTGTGTTATTTTATTTACAATAAAATTAATGTTTTGGCAACATTTCTTTATCACCTTCCTCCATTTAAAAAATGGATCTTTTGAACATTTTCATTACGTGTTCAAATCTGAAATTTACAATTATTACTTACACACTTATTAACAACTCATTTATGAATTTAATTTGAAGTGAATTTTAACCTTGTCATTTTTATTTTCTTTGAAAATAAAGAAAACAAATATACTACATGTATATTATATTGTATATTATAGCAACATCACTTTGGTGAATAATTGTCAGATTGCGAAAATTCATAATATTTTTCGTCCCATTGTACTACTAGGAAACGCTAGGATACCACAGTGTCACTATTATCATTTACCATAAAAAGGTCAACCGTATAAGTACATGCGAGTGGAAGATTTCGTATTATATGTCGTAATAATATTAATGATTGGTACGAGTGCAACTCCACTGAACTGTTACGATCAGCATGCAGTCAATGGAATGAATATGGCTCTGATGGTGGGCTACCTTCGATAGGTGGATGATATATACAAGAGCGATGCTTACTCTTAATAATTCTATTGGTTGATTAAATAAAATAAATCTTAATATACCTATTGCAAATATATTAAATAAGTTGATGTACAATATACATAATATGTACTAATAAGGAATAAAGATACGATAAAATATACTATCTTTTATTTTATTTGAAATCAAAGAATAATTATTATCATTCGGTGTTTTATTTAACTAAACCTTATAAACGAGTATATTTATCTTGGATTATCTATAACGCATGAGGTAAAACATATGAAAACGTGTAAAAGATAGCGAGACATAGGAAAAACATATTAAATAATAAACGCAAATTATAAATTTAAAAAATAGAGGGAATCATTTATTTTATTTTAATCTGGTCAATAAAACAAAATATGATACTGTTTTAATATTTTGACAGATGCTTACAGTGCAGTATATGAAATGAGAAATTAGTCTGTTATCTAAGAGATTTAAGGGTAATTATATGAATCGGGTGTTGTAACCCACTGTAAATTTAGGTAACATACCCAATCAATTTAAAAAAATATGACATTAGAGACATTATAGATGAAGAAGAATATAATTAATCAGATAAGCGTCGCCACATAACAAAACATTAACGAGCTCAGCGATGGCGTGCTTGACAAAGTCAGGAAACTCTTCAAAGACTCCGCCAAGCTGATGCAGTAGCTCAGCGACAAATAATTTAGTTTGAAACACTAAAAAACAGACAATGATTTGAGTTGCCTTATCTCCACCCGCCATGTATATACAACCGCGGTTTGTGCATGGCCGCCTTCCATGACGATATTTAAGACAGAACATATACGTAAATCTGACGCGCATGTTTGAATCCTGGGTCTGGCAAATACGCATATCGTTTTTCAATTTGTGTTTGGAGTCAGAGTATTGACCTAATATATTGAGCAAGCGGCTAATATTCATTTCTCGTAAAAACAAATCTGTTAATACTACCTCCACTCTGTGGAGGCCCGTATATCCTCACAGGACCGAACATAGTGATGTAGTAGTATAATATCTAAATATCTACATAATATTTCAACAATATACTACATGCCATACTAGGCCGGAGAGTAAATAAAGTAAAAAATATTATACGTAGGCGTCTGCTTCGATGGTAAAAAGTTAAAATATTCAGCGGCAGCGGAATTGTTGTCGCGCTTTATTTGGGAGCGCTGGAGTACACTCTCCATCTTCAGCGCCATTGTTTACCCTGCCGAACAATGTTTTTATCATCATGCCCCGCCACCACGAGCCGCTGCCGGATAAAAAGTGTAAAGAGCTTCTTAAAACACCTCTCGATATTGGCTTTAAATATTTGAAGAGGTTTTATGTGCCATGAAAATAGTTTCACTAAGTAAGATGCCTTAGTGTGCTCAATTATTTTATGCGGTGTTGTTTTACGGAGAGAATTTTCAAAATATAAAGTGTTGATACTTCTTGGCAAGTCATAAATAGATCGCTTACTATACATCTTAATATAAACACCTAATACCTAGTATTAAGTATGTACATTTTTAAATAATAACAGATGACTTTCTAGAAAGTTCTAAGTATTCATTTCTAAAAGTAAATGAAATAAATGTATAAAATAATATGTAAAAGATTTTGTAACTATTTTCATATTATATAAAACATATATCAAGTTTTAATTTTTAAAAGTAACACTATAAATATATTATGTACCTACTGTAAATCATACAATAAAAACATTTTAAGCCAAGAGGAGCTCGTTGAGTCCAGTGTGTAGATTAAAATCCCGGAATGAAAAAATAATTATTTTGAAATACATTTTACAACGTGTAAATACCAATCGTAAATATTTCATCAATAGTGATAATGAAAAATATTTTTAAAGGGGGGGCATGCTCAGCGTAGGTCAAAATGGAGTTTTTGTTCTATATTCAAAGCATGATCCTGGACATACCTTAAACGTTGTAAATAATCTATTTGTATAATTATACGGCCGTAGCCATAAATTGACAAACTATAATTGAAGTAGGGAGTAAAATGATGTTAACGCGCGTGTTTGAACATGTACCGTTTATTTTTTTAATTTTTTTTCGGTTAGGTACATGTTCAAACACGCGTGTTAACATCATTTTACTCCCTACTTCAATTATAGTTTGTCAATTTATGGCTACGGCCGTATGTTGCAGCTTAACCACTGGGGAATGCCAAAAGAAATAGCGTATTTCAAAAAAAACACTACCTTATTCTTAGGTCAATAATTATTATAAAGCAATCATTATTCGTAGTATGTTTATCACACTTGAATGGCCAAACACATAGCTTATAATTAATATCTTTAGAATTATCTTAAAATGTGTTAATCTTGCCCATTTTTTGAATAATAAAATGCCTAATTCATGTCAAATTTGGGATCACAGAGATTATCAATATAATTTTTTACGTAAATATTTCACTATAATAATGTCGATATAAATTATACTGGTGGTTTTATAAATGCGTTTTAAATTAATAAATGTAAAAAATCTTAACACCACTGCACATTTATGTACTGAAATATGACTATATTTTAAAACATTAGAGCGAGAGGTTTAAAAGAATAGTATTTTATGTAATAAAAATACTTTATGCAGTCATCAAATGTTTAAAATAAATATAACGGATAGTAAGGCTTCAAAATTATATAAATAGATTATCTACAATGTTTAAGAAATGTCCAGGATCATGCTTTGAAAATAGAATAAAAGCTCCATTTTGACCCACGCTGAGCACGTCCACCCTTACATACCTATCATTATATTTTTTTATTAACCCGTAATTGCATATTTAATATAATTAGTAATTTTGAATAAGTAAAATACTCGTATACTTAGTGAAAAATAATAATAATTGAAGCTATTAGAAATAATGGCAAGGTTCGTGTGACTACATGGGACTTTGTTCCCTCTGCTTCCAATAGCCTCCAATATTAAAGTGTTAGGTACAATAGTTCCAAGACAATTAATTTAAGTGTATTTATCTTTCTAATATTGTTGTAAAAGCTGTCATAGCACATCAATAAAAAAAAATTTCATATAAATGATCTATCAAACAAATTAGGTATTTAAAGTTATATGTACTTAGTCATGTTATAATTTGTCTCAGCACATACTTTATTACTTCATACAACTTACTAGAAAAATTGTATTATTAGAATAATAATTTATATAATGTAATTATTAATTAGCACCTGCAATGCACAATACCAACTCAAATTACTACCTAATAAACACGAAATGGCTAAAGCGTTTAGATTGATGAATAGATTAAATATTAAAAATACATACATACGTTTACAAGTGAACAGTTTTCGATCAAACGATTTAAAATTTTGAGAATCAAAACAAACAGTATTTTATGAATATCCGCGGATATTTTATTATTTATAATTTTGTGCATAGTTTATTGGTCTCATATCCACCTGAGATTTCATAAAGAAATAAACAATTTTCTTTTTATTAGCTCTGAGAGATTGTAATGTCGCCTTTTTGTACCCACATGGAAGTAGCCTTTGTATGCAAAGATAAAAATATCAGCGCGAAATGAGAATTAATGAAGGGAGAATTATTTTATGAGCATATTATTCTTATGCAGGATATTGACTTTAGTTTTTAGTGGGTGTTGTGCGTAGGATTAAGTATGTTACGTTAAGCTTTCAGCTTACCTAATATTATATGTAATAATATATAGTTATTCTATTATAATACATTCACTAAAGCATTTATCAGTGGTGGCGAATCTATGACACTTGAGGAAATTTTATTGGCCTGAAAATAATTATTGTAGGATTGTTATAATCGTCGCTGTCTAGAAAGCACCTGGTGACAATTTTAACGGTATTTTAATGACGCTGTTTTCTTCCCCCCAAAAATCCCTTGCCAATGCAACCCTTTTTGAAATTTTTGGCACATATGCATAAAAAAGTTCACCATCCCTGGCATATATGTGATTTAAAATAAATTAAAGATACTTCTTATCTAATGTAGAAAGTAGTATTTTGAATATATTATAATAATGTTCCTATTATGTTTATTTATTTATTCAGAAAAAGATAGTAACTGATCAATGTGCTGCAACGCAATAATACAGTGTTGTTATAGGTGTAACTTTAAAATGATTTCTTTACTAATGATGAAAACTGTGAAACAATATGAATAACACACAAACAGTAAATGCGGAAAATTTGATTTATATAATATAATAATAACTTTAAGAAATTCGCAAAGATTAAAATATTTTTAATATATCTCCCTTAAATATAGGTAAATAGAACGATAGGTACTGTTCGGTTATACGGAATACAGCGGAAAACGCATTTTGAAAATAGCCGATTAACTAGATCATTTGTTAGTATAGCATAGTAGTGAAATATCACATGTATTTCTCAATTAAGTAGGTACCTATTATAAAGACTCAGACTAACAAGTGACATTAGTGGGAGCATGAAACGATTGCAAGAGATTGGGTAGGTAATTCGAAACTGATCGACTATTTTAAAATCAACAATGAAATTACAGCTAAAGAAATCATTTAAAAATCTTATTTTCATAATATAATAGCATATAAAAAATAAAAATCAATTTAGTTTTTATAATACAAAAGTTGTATTTATAATAATAGTTTCAACGTTTATTGCTAATGGGGTACATAATGTACTGTTTCTAATTTCAATAAATTGGTTATGAACATTGGTTATTATGATTATTGACTCATACTGAGTATTTTAATAACCAATAAATCTATGGACGTCATCATCTATTATTTAAATGTAATTTTGTAAGTAGTTTTGTTAATTTTGATTAAGAAAATATCAAAAGAACGTAGTTAAAAAAGTAAAAATATATATTGAAAACAACGAAAATGTTGATACAATATATTTCTGTTAATTTTGTATATATATATCATGTCCAGCTATTTGTCAGCAATATTGTTATTCAGCAACCAAATAAAATTCACTTAAATAAACAAATAAATAATGTGTCTGTCAGGTTTATTGTTTAATAAAACGCCCAGGAGGTCTTTCTTACAATATTTAAATATAATTGTATGTTGCGGAATAAATTTAAAATAAACGATTACAGTCAGGTAAACAGAAATCGGTACACAATATGAAAAATGTCTTTAAGATTTCAAAAACAACGAATATTGTATATTTTGTTTATAATACTAGATGCATAAGAAACTTGATAGGTATAACTCAGTAAAAGGTTATATAAATTCACTTAATATAATAATCATTTTACCCATTTTCAGAGATCGTATAATGGTATAAATTATTAAATTAAGGTGTTACCTTTCACTTAGATTCGACTTCGACATCGTTCATTTGTTTTTTTTACAAAAATTGATTGTCAACCAACCGTTCATTCACTTGGAAAATACAGATTTGTATTTTCATTTACACTGTCATGGTAAATAAATATGAATGAAATAGGTTAAAACATTTATGTTTGCAGATGGAAATACTATGCTATTATCATGGTGTGGGATTTATATTAGAAAAAATCACTTAGGTGCCTTGCAGATTTTATGATTCTATTATCTAGTTATTAGTCAAGTTTTCAATTTATATTTTCATTTCATAACAATCACTTATTTTTTTTGGTACTATCTTCAATCGGCACATCTTAAAACCTCCTCGTTGGAAATGTGATCAGTCCAGATGTCATGGTATGGTATGCTGATACAGTCATATCTTGAAAGCCCTCAGTTTTCTTCTTGTCTGTTTTTTTAACATCCAGGTTCCGACTTGTTAGACCAGTACAAGTATGATGTAGCACCGGATTGCCCTACATCGAGTGCCCAGAGCTAAATCTTGATTGCAGAATTTTTCCAAAAGTCCTTCTTGCCATTTCCATTTTGACCTTAATCTCATGCCTGGGATCTTGTCGTCATATATACGGTAACCGAGGCCGCGTGACTTAAGCGCCGGTCTATAGTGTCGAGGGTCCCAGGTTCGAATCCTGGGTCTGGCAAGTACACATATTGTTTATCAATTTGTGTATGAGTCAGAGTATGGCCCTAATAGGTTGAGCAAGTGGCTGACATCCATTTCTCGTAAAAATAAAATCTGTTAATACAAACCTCCACTCTGTGGAGGCCCATATGATCCTATTGGGATCGGACATGGTCAAAAGAAGAAGAAAGAGGTATTTTACATGTTACACCCTCTTTACACGCCTGTCCTTAATGTGCAGGTCGACTCCTTAGGATTTTTGTTTATTGATAACCATGATAATGATTGTTATTATTCATACTAGGTAAGTCTTGTCTTACTTATCGTGTTTGCTTTAGTCAGTTAACATTAAAGGTCGTTGGCATTATCCGTCAGTAGCAGTGTGTCGTCGATATAAAGAAGATTACGTATCCATTTACCATTAGTTTCTACACCTTTTTGGATACCATCACTTACTGGAAGTAGATAATCAATATATAATTATGTACATTACTTTGTTTCTTTTACTCTTATTGTTTCTTATTTTTTATGTAACATTAATATACCAACTGATTAATAATTTTTTAAAGATATTTTTTGTAAATTTATCTGCAAAGTGCAACGATTTGAGAGTGTCCGCGTTGGGTCATTCTCTTGCATGTGTGTAGAGCCGGCTTCATACGCGACCGCTAATGCTTAACGCTGCTGTGTCAATTAGATTAGGAGCCCATTGTTCCCCTTTGGCGGTGTACACCCGGCATACGAGACAATGAGTTGAGTGCGAAATATTTGTGTAAAATATTCAAATACTGCACTATAAAACAACGCACATGGAGTTTAGTAACACTTGAAAATATCGAGAGTTACGTTAAATACAAAGTACATAAAATAATATGAATATTTTATATGGATACTTTTATTAGTTATATACTTATATATATATATATATACATCGCCAATTAATATTGTGTTCAAGTTCCATTATGTCGTTATATCGGAAATGTTGAAATTTTAAAACATTGTTCAATATTGTAGATAATAAAATAATTAGATGTTAGAAAAGTCCGTTAATTTTTAATATTTTCTGCTGATAACTTAAATAATGTAGGTACTATGGAAGTATGAAATTCCCATTAAAAATGATTGCCTATATTTACTCTTACTGTATTCTTCACAGGATAAAAATGTATATTTTATCAGGCTGTTTCTAACATACTTAAAAATCGTGATATTTTATATTAAAAATGTAAAATAATAGCGCTTGTACACGTGCATGGATTTACTGGCAGCAATAGTGTGTATTTTAAACTATCGTGATAATAATTGTTAAAAACTGCACTGTGTAAAAGTGCTGACTGTCTCTCCAATCTCATTCTTTAAGAGTAAACGCGACGCAATATTGACATTTTATGGTACTCGGATAGAAATCGGTTAACCTCAAAATGAGTCTACGTGGTGTAGTTTGTTGTTTTGCTGGCAGGTCTGCCACTATCGTTCTACTGCGCAGGCGCATATCGAAAAAATCCTAACTGTCACATGAAAATTAAGAAACTTCCGAACTTTTTTGATTCATGCATGCAATCTTGCAACTTGCATGACAATGTGTGTTTATTATGGTCGCGATAATACGTACCGTCGCATCAGCAGTAAATCCATTGAATTGAATGATAATTATTAATAAACATTTTAATATTTTAATTTTTCTATTTTCTGACGTTTTTGTTGTTTTATAACATGGTAAGTATTTAGATCAGGTACTTGTTTTTATTTTAAATTTGAATAATTACAAGATAAAAATAACTTTTTATATACCACGTTTTTAAATTTTCTGTTGAATCATATAAACTTAACAATTCTATGTATTAATAAATATAGAATACTGAAATGTCATTTTGACATTTCATATAGATTTATATAGTAACACACGTATATATTAATAATTTAGTTGCTAGGACCCCCTTAGCAACCAACAATAATAACTTTCCATAAAAAAGAGAATTAACTGAAAATGAATTCAATTCTGCTTAAAGATAGTCAAAAGTATTAAAAAATGCATTTCCGTCGTGTTCTGATATATTCTAAAAGTTTAAAATGTCTAACTTGTCGGAAAGTTAGTTAAAAATCTTGGACAAACAAGAAAAAATCTGTACGGGACAAACAAGAATACGAGCTAATAAAAACATGGTAATAAAATATAAAGTGACTTCTCAGATCGCCTGTGCTCCAAATTTACACAGACGTTGTACTCATTATGCAAGTGTATACAAAATGAAAAGGCAACGAGCGCGTTGAACCACGCATTTTGTCTGTGTAGAGTAGGTCCGTTGTTTTGTTGTTAACCCTTTGAAGGCAAAGCTGGTCACTTTCCGACTCCCGTGAGATAAACAATCCCAACAATTGGGTCGCCTCACAATAATATCGCCTGCTGTCGTTCCGTTATCGCAATCATCGCTAAAAGGTTCTGTTTGGCAATCCAGCCGTATTGTTATAATGTATTTGTCTAAAAACGGACGGTTTGCTTTCGTGTTAAGGTGAATTTGATACCTGTTGTACGCGACGAATCAAAACAATACGTTTGAATTATATTTTATTGTATTTAACGTTAAAGTTAGATCCAGATGATAATAATAAATAATCTATACATGGAATATGTGCATAAATTTAAAATTAAGAGCAAAATAATATTATTTCATAATAATGAAGATATTACGAAATAATCTTCCTGAATATGTGTACATACATTCACGTATAAGTACACATACATACGTAGTCTAAACGTAGGTGGAGTAAACTGTGCTAACTTGGTAGCATAAAGTAGAATTTATGGAAAAGTATTCGATAATTCATTTATCTTAGAAATATATTACTAATAACAACAAATTTTTCTCGTAAGGCATACGAATTAATCTTAAAATATATATCAGATTTAAGGATGTTTAAAATGTTGATACTCAATCGAGTTAATTCGCTAATACGAGTTATGTTGATGAAAAGTTGTTTAGTGATATTTTATCTTAGAAAAAAAAGAAAGGTAAATTTTTATTCGAAAAGTTTGCAAAATATATCTATCAACATATTCCAGTTATTTTACCAAAATCTAGTATATAATCGAAATCTGCGAAATAAAAAAAATGTTGAATCAATTCTTTCTAGTTGACTTACGAAAAGTAAAAATCTTATCTCAATAAGCGTTTTTCGATTTTATTTTTTATGGTTCTCTATAAGCACTATTAATAAAGAACGACTTATTGTTACCTACTTATAAATGATTTAATGTTATTCTTAACTGAAAATTAAAATCAGATTTATAATGATTTCAAAAGCTTTATGTTGCTTTCAATGTTTTGAAGAATCGATTCTTTATTGCTTTAATCGAATCGATTTTACGAATTGAACATCCCTATATATTATATATAAATCAATCGACTATTTATACTAGTCTAGACTGCCAAGTAGTGTCATATAACAATTAGCTATTTAAGATTTTCCCCGCGAAAACGCGTGAATTACAATATTCGATATAGCTTTAAATCTAATCCGATGGCATCGCCTGATGCGCATACCACTTAAGCTGTCTTTGTATCGCCGTGCACATTCCTCAAGGCCTCGCTGAAAGGACTGCATTATTGGACGATTTAGAATGCGCATCGAGACATACATAAATAAAGCGGGCTCGATTTTCAGTTCGCTTCATAAGCTTCGGGCGCATCCGAATAGACACATGAATCTTCGAAATGGGTGAGCGTTACCATGCCTTTCGCAGAGCTTTTAAACTTAGGGTGCTCTAATCTACAATAAATTGATGGAAATCAAAATTCAGTTTGATGGTTTAATTTATAATCTCTACCTGTATCGTTACATCCCAACTATTACATTTCTACTTAGCCGGCTCGCATATCAGAACTTTTCTCGCTTAAAAACGTGTCAAATACGTCGATTTGACGTCATCGTTATTTAATGAAACAACAAAGCACATGTTGCTAAATGGAACTCCGCAGATTGATCAAATGCAACTGTTTCGTCTGAAAAAAACATCTGGCTGTTGCATCCTTCTCTGGCTCCGAGTCAGACTTGACTTAGGATCATCCTTCGGTAGTTATGGGGCTCACATACGTTAAGCATTATCCCCTTCGTCTCTATTATTTGGTCGCTGGTGAAGGTTTCTCTGAATTTACGTGTGCGATTTTACTCCGGGTCTTGAGGAGACCCGTTTATTACGGGGTCTTGAAGAGACCCGTTCGGGTCTTGAGGAGACTCGGGTGAGGTTTATAGATCCTCTATATTATGGCAAGGGGTGTTGTTTTAAAAATGAATTTAATTTTAATTTTTAATCTTAGTTAAAAATGAGAAAAGTTTTTAACTAATGATAGATATAAGTCTTTTAGGCATTCACACTCGAGCCACAGCCCGGACCCCTGTCACTACCGTCCGAGTTTCTGCCCATCAGCCGATCATCAACCGCCAAAGGCCAACGGCGGTATTGCCTTTTTGCTTGGAGACGTCAGAGGAGGAGGAGTTTGAGTGTAGCTTCGGGACATCGGAATCATGCACGGGGCGGAGTTCATCGTTGAGAGTCCGCCGCGCCAGCTCATTGTCCCATCCAGTTTTAGCGGGCTCGCCAGCACGCCATCTCAGGAGGCCTGTCATGTTCGTTTCGAAGCGTACACCACACCAGTCCAAGCGAATGAAGTCGAAGAAGAAGAAGAAGAATAGAAAAACGACAGACAAACGATAACCAGTCGTATTGGGATGTTAAGCCCATCATGATTGCTCATCAAAATTTGAGCCGCGGTGGGTTGAAAAACTCCGGGAGTGTTTGTGAGACTCTCCCGGCCAAAAACCCTGCCGCTGTGATTTGCATCTGTAAACTTTATTGTAAAAAGAACAGGTTAGTAAAAGGAAGGAAAAGGTTGCGGTCTATGTGTTCGAGAGAGGTGTCATCTAGTACGGGTCTTGGGCTGCTATTCTCCAGTCATCCATCTGTGTGGGCTGTTGAGGCCAATTGACGCTCGACTCAGAGTTTTGAGGGCGTTTCGCGGCAGCTCGAGACTGTGGATAGAGAGGGGCAGCTTTGGATCTGTAATCAGATTTCAGATTTGGGTCTCGAGTTTATTAGGCTTCGTCCTTGCGCTTTGGATGACCCTCAATCGCTCGCTCTGGTTTTGAGGGCGGATTTGGCTTGAGTTGGTCAGGTCATGGCAGCTGGGGCTGAAAGCATAGAGGCAGCTTTGGATCTGGAAAAGAAATGGTGGTTAGTTCGGTTTTCTTTTTTTGGGTCGAATCTGCTTTGACTTGTTGGGACCTGATTTCAGCCTTCTTAGTATGGTCCTGGGTCTGTCGTGTTCCATAATGGTGTTTTCGTCATAATCCTTAAGGCTTTTAATAGTTGGGTTTGGGTGATTGTCTAGCGATGCATAAAATTTTGTAGTCAGTTTGCCAATGTGCTCTTCTAGCGTTTCCACTTCTAGGTCTCTGTGCAGGGTTGTGCCTCGAACGTAGTTTGGGGCGCCTGTAATTGCTCTTAGGACTACGTTTTGTACTATTTGGAGTTTTTTGGTGAGGTTTGGGCTACCGTGTGCCCATATGGGGCATGCATACGTCATTATAGGTCTAATTATTGCTGAGTGTAAGAGCAGTTTGCCTCTCGTTGAGACTTTACTGCGGCTGCCTAGCATTGGGAGTAGTCTGGCTTTGATTATTCTAGCTTCTCTATTTTTGGAGTTGATATGTTTAGTGAAAGTAAGATGCTGATCTAGGTGGAGTCCTAAGTACTTAACTGAGTCAGACCATGGGATAGTCTTCTTGTCCATGACTAGGCTATTTCTGTTTTTGCAGTGTCTATCATATTTGTGGCGGAAAATAATTGCTGCGCTTTTGCTAGCGTTTACTTTGATGCGCCACTTGTTGCACCATTTAACTATTTTATTGGCTGCTGACTGGACTAATTTAGTGGCTTGGTTAAGTCTGATTGATCTAGCTAGGATTGCTGTGTCATCTGCGTATTGTGCGACTATGCAGGATCTTGCGGTGGTGTTGGTTGGGATAGGTATATCTCTGGTGTATAAGTTATATAAAATGGGTGCTAGTACGGATCCTTGGGGGACCCCTGCTTTAGCATATCTAATGGAGGATTTGATACCGTGGTATTTGACAGAGAACTGTCTCCGGGTTAGGAAGGAGTTTAGGATCTTGATCATTGGTAGGTCAACTTCCGCTCTGGAGAGCTTGACGATCAATCCCTCGATCCACACCTTGTCGAATGCCTTCGCTATGTCCAGGAACAGTCCTACGGTGAATTTGTGGTGGTTGAATGCATCTTTAATGTATTCTGTGGTGCGTAACAGCTGGTGTAATGTGGAGTGGCCTTTTCTAAAACCATGCTGTACATCTGGTATGAGATTTTTCTCATCTATAATGATTTGAAGTCTTGATTTTATTGCTCTTTCTAGTATTTTACTCATTGTTGGGAGTAAGCTAATTGGCCTGTGGTTCTCTGGGAGCTTTAAGTTCTTGCCAGGTTTTGGCAGAAGGATGATATCGGCATTTTTCCATGAATCAGGGAAATAGTGCTGTTCTAAGCAGGAGTTGAGTATATTGGTGAGGTACTCAACGCCGGTGTCTGGGAGCATTTTGAGGGTACGGTTGCTAATTCCGTCTAGGCCAGGGGCTTTGCGGTTTCTAAGTCGCTTGATTAGAATTTCTGTTTCGTCTATAGAGACGGCTATCATTGGTGACGGTGGAGGACTAGGTGTTGCATTTACTAAGGCTCTGGCTTCTCTATTAATTGATTTTATGCGTTGTCTTTCGTTGTTGTATTGAGGGTCAGAGTCAGAATCTGAATCTGTGTCCGTGTATGAGTCTGAGTCATAATCCGCGTCTGAGTCTGCTATTGGATTTGGAGTGAATTGATCCTCAATACTGTCCGCGAACAGTTCGCATTTGCCTTGGGTGGTGTAAACTGGGCCACTTGGCCCAGTTAGTGGCGTTATTGGACATTTTTTGGTCCTCAGGATTTTAGATAGTGACCAGTAGGGGTGGCTGCCCTTTACTAGGTCCTGGAGTTTTTTAACCCAAGTTTCCTCGGAAAAGTTCCTGATCTCTTTTCTGACTTTCTTCTTTAGCTTTTTGGCCAAAGAGATGACAGCAGGATCGCCCGTATCCTGACCGAGTTTTCTAGTCCTGTTTCTCTCAGTTATGAGGAGTCTGATTGGTTTTGGAAGGTCGAGTCTGTGTTTGGTGTCTGGGCTAATAGGGGTTGAGGCAGCTTTGAGTGCCTCCTGGATAGTAGCCGTTAGGTCTGCTATGGCGGAGTCTATTTCTGATTCGTCAGTGAGAAGTGTGCGGGGTGTGAGATGTTCCTCCAGGTATGAGCCGAAGTCTTCCCAAGATACTTTGTATCTGGTGGAGTCTGGCAGTGTTGCGAATGGATCTACTGGGTCTCCCAGGTACAGTAGTATGGGTTTGTGGTCTGAGTTAAGCTCGTCTAGTGCGCGGATTATTGGTATGTAGCTAGTGTTCCTGAGGATAGCGAAGTCTAGAACGTTAAATGGTTGCCCTATTCTGCGAAGGGTGGTTTCTGAAGGAGCCACCACGATGGACTGAGTGTCCTGAGTGAATTTAACTATTTTATTACCTCTTGAGTCGCTGCGCGGGCAGTTCCAAAGCCGGTGCTTGGCGTTAAAATCGCCAGCTATTACTGAGGTGGGAAAGAGCGGGTCTAATAAGTCGTGGAATTCCTGGGGGGTGGGATTTTTGTTGGTGGGGTTGTAGATGGACGTGAATTGGATGAGACCATAGTTTTTGGTGTTTACCAGGACCGTGGTCTCCTCAATGTTAGGGGTGAAGGACGGGGTAGCTACTGACGGTCGGTTTGAGGGGCAGTGATCAATCATGGATTTGATGATGACAGCTGTGCCGCCTCCCTTGTCTGATAGTCTGTCCGTCCTGTAGATGGAGTAGTTTGGGAATTTTACTGTTAGGTGAGGTTTAAGCCACGTCTCGTTGACCAGGAGGATGTCTATGTCATGCTCTTCGAGGAAGTGGATGATCTCCCGTTTGTCTCTGTGGACGGAGCCTTGTGCATTCCAGAAGGCTATCTGGAGGGATGTGGGTTTTATTTTGGAAGACATTGGAAGATTGTGAGGGAAGTCGCTGTGGGGGAGCTATTTCCTAGTTTCCTAAGGGTGCTAGTGAGGCTGAGGCTTGCTTAATTAGGTCTTCCATGCCTTTGCATAGGATTCTTAGTGCGGATGCCTGTGGGTCGTCGTGCCCTCTTTGTTTATTCATTTGGTATGCTGGGGGTGTCGGAAGCAGGGGACGTTTGCTCGGGTAGGCCTGGGTGAGCGGTGGCCATTGTGGTCCTATCTGAGTAGGCTGAAACCATTGTGACCCTTCTGAGGGCCAGTGAGGCATTGGGGCTTGATGATATGCTGGTTTGCGCCAGGTGGGCTTTGTGGGCTCTGTTCTGTGAGCGTGTATGTTTTGTTGCATGGGCGGTCTGTTCCATGTACTTGCATGTCTGGGTTCTTGTTCTTGGCGTGGCCCATGCCTTTGGGCTCTTTGTCCTTGGAATTTGCTAACGGGCTTTTTATTATTGGGGTTGGCCGGGCAGCCCCTGTAGTTTGCAGGGTGGGGGCCTCCGCAATTGGCACAAGTAGCCGGACCTGATTCTCTTGTGCGTTTGCACACAGCTGTGAAATGCCCATCTCCGCACTTAACGCACCTGGGCGGTGCGTGGCAGTTTCTATTGGCATGGCCGA
Source organism: Rhyacophila brunnea (assembly GCF_057557595.1). Classification (NCBI taxonomy): domain Eukaryota; kingdom Metazoa; phylum Arthropoda; class Insecta; order Trichoptera; family Rhyacophilidae; genus Rhyacophila; species Rhyacophila brunnea. The sequence continues at coordinate 25,260,318 of NW_028233350.1, forward strand.
ATTGTTGGCATCTGTGGCATTGGCCCTTCTCTGTTTTTGGTCTCATGGATTCCACTTTTATTCTCATTGTGAGAAGGGAGTCCAGGTTGAATATTTCTTTTCCGGCGTCGCTTTTCTCTAAGCTTAGTAGAATCATTGGCAAGGGAATGTGAGTTTGGCTCTTCTTCATTCTTACAACCTCTTTCACCGGGTAGCCTAGTCTTTTAAGTTCATCCGATAGGATGTCTACATTTGTGGTCTCGCAGATTCCTTTTATCACTACTTTTAAGACTTTGTCCTCCTCAAGATCGTAAGAGTGCCAGGCGATCTTTTTGTGATCCAGGATTTGGGCTGTCTTTTTGTAGTTTAAGGCGTCAAGGAAAGTTATCTTGACTTTCTCTGCTTGGTTTACGGTTTCTTTTGTTACAATTGCTTGCAGTTGAATATCTTTTAGTACCGTGGGCCAGTCTGATTTTTCGTGAAGAAAGATCGGCGGGGGGGGCTTGGTGTATTGTCGTGTGTTGGTAGTGGTCGTGGGTGTCGAGGTTTTGGGTAGTGTTTGTGTTTTGGTGGTTGGTGTTTGTGTTTGTGCTGGGGGGGGGGTGAGTTTTTGTGGGGGTTTGGGGGATTTGGTCTGTTTCTGGGGAGTGGTTAGGTGGGTTGGGGGGGAGCTGCTGGTGGATGTATCGTGAGATGTGGAAGAGTTGTGTGATGTTGATGTTGATGTGCTTGCCTCGTTATCTCCATCTTCATATATCATACTCAGTTCTTTGTAATCTTCTTTTAAGGCTTCTTTAATGGTTGGGTCTATGCCTGGGTCTGTTTCCGGATCTGAGTCTGAGTCAATGCCAATGGTTTCCTGAGTGTTGGGTATTTGAGCCTGGGTCTTTGTTTTGGAGTTGCTTCTGGTCTGTCGTTGAATGGGTTGTAGGTTGATAGGCTGATTGGTTTTTGTTTTGGGCATTTTGGAGATGAATTCCTTGCACAATTGCATGATGTGCAGGATGAGCTGAAGGCCTACTATTTCCTTTGCGCTTATGTCTTTTACTATCCTGTCCGTGAGTGTCCCGATTGAGACATCTTCCGTGATGTTGAGTTTTTTGGGGGCCATATTAAGAGGGAGAAAGTTTATCGGTAATATCGGTTTATCGGTTTGTTGGTATTGCGCAATTCCTGTAGCACTTACTGTATGGGGGAATTTATTGCGCAATCTGTGAGCTGAGAGGGAGAGAAGAAAAACTATATAAGAGGAGTATATATAAAGCTATAGAAATATAAAGAGGAGAACAGATTAGAGGGGTCTTGAGGTGGATCCTACAAGTCTAGGTTTGAAATTGCGCAATTCTGAATTGCGCAATTCTAGGTTGCAAAGAAAAAAAAAACTATATATAGAAAGAATATATGTGAGGCTATAGAATTATAAAAGTATAGATGTAGGTGTGCAGGTTGTAGGGGGGTCTCCAAACTAGTCCTACAGGTCTAGGTTTGAAATTGCGCAATTCTGAATTGCGCAATTCCAGGTTGAAAAACTATATATAGAAAGAAATGTAAGTAGGCTATAAGAATATAAAAAATGTATAAATGTAGGAGAGCAGATTGTAAGGGGGTCTTGAAACTAGTCCTACAAGTCTAGGTTTGAAATTGCGCAATTCTGAATTGCGCAATTCTAGGCTTCAAAAACTATATATAGAAAAATATATGTAAAGCTATATGTAAATTATAAAAAATATAAATGTGGGAGAGCAGGTTGTAAGGGGGTCTTGAAGCTAGTCCTATAAGTCTAGGTTTGAAATTGCGCAATTCTGAATTGCGCAATTCTAGGTTGCAAAAACTATATATAGAAAAGTATATGTAAAGCTATGTGTAAATTATAAAGTTATAAATGTAGGAGAACAGATTTTAAGGGTATAAGAGAATAAAAATTGTAGGAGTCGGTATTGCGCAATGTTGGCTGTCGATAGGTAGGGGGGTCTAGCGGTAGGTAGGTGGGGGGAGAGTGGATGTGTGGTTGGTAGGTAGGTGGAACTTGCTCAAAGGCTGGCTGCTAAGTAGGTATGAGACCTTAGGGGCTGGAAAAGGGGGTCTCGTCGGCGAGCTAAATTTCTGGGAATCTATCGGTATATGTTGGCCGGCGGAGAAAAAGGGTCAAGCGGAGCGAGCGAGTCTATTGTAACAAAGGGCAGGTAGGTGAAGCCTCTGTGCCTTTTGTACGTTTGAAAGATTTTATTTGGTAAGTAGGTAAAAATTATTTAAAATAAAAGTTGAAGACAAAGTGAGCTACGGTGAAATGCAAGATGAAATACAGTGAAATATAAGAACAAAAATGGCAATAGAGACTTAGCTTTGAGCCCCGAATCCCAGGCGGCGTAATCCGGAGGTCCCGCGAGAACTGTGGCACTTGTTGGCAAGCCGGAACTAGCCGGGAGCACACTTCCGTATTTTATTTACACTTGGTGATGATCCCTCCAATTCAGGCTTGTCTTTGGTCAGCCGCTGGACTCGCAGAAAACTCGAGATGAAGCCGGTCGGAACTCGCGGTATGCTCAGCGTATGAGGAATCTATTTCCGGTAACTAGAGTCGCGGCGTGAATGATTTTAGGTGATAATAAAAGTATATTCTCAGGCGATATACAAGAGATCTTTCGATTAAATAACGATATCAATACGAAAATCCTTCGAGTATAGTCCTAAGCCGCGGTTTCAATTGAATATTCTGAAAAGAACTTTTCAATTTACTATCACGGGGTCTGAATCTATGAATGATTTTAATGCGGAGAAAGGCGGGGCGCGTAGATCGAATTGCAACGTAACTATAGCTGAATATTCTGAAAAGAACTTTCCAGTCTGATAATTCGTGCGGGTTGTGCGTGCGAGAGCGAGGTCTGGTCGATGTAAGAAAGCGGTCGAAAGTAGCAGAGAACGGTCGGTAGTAGGCGAGAAAGGCGTGCGAACGCGTCGGGTGCCAGTGAGCAAGTGCTCCGAGTCAGAGGGTCGAAGTCACAAAGTCACAAAAACACCTACAAATTGGTCATTCCTATACCGGCTCGCCGATCACCGCATTCAAATATCAATACGTTTCGAAGGCTACGCGCGACTGTCGCTAGATATATGTGCGAGGTTTTGTCATGCAGCACTGGCCGGCCGGTCTCAGAAGTTTTGATTTATGGCTGTCAGGCATACGAGGTGAGTTGTGATGTGCGAGCCAGCTTAGAGTTACTCTCAGTTAACCTACAAATACCATTTCAAATGTGTTAATGGTAAATAGTATGATTATCATCACAGTTATCAGGAGTACGACTACACAGCGTCGCTATAGGATTTGTTTCCCGAATAGACCAAATGTCAATTTTTCAGGAGACGAAAAACAAATTTCATTGTCGTATATTGAAATATCAGTAGATGTATCAATCATTCTTTCTACACTGTATGATTGCAACATTATCTAAGAATAGATTTCAAGAATAATATACTGGTATAAATCAGTAAATGCACAGAAAATGCGTTTTATTTAGAAGTACTCGTTGTGGATATTCGGGAAATTTTTAGCGCTCTCTCAGAATAATGGATATTTGGGACAAAACATGGACGTTCGGGACTTAAGACCGTAGCGTATTGCTGCACGGCCCACGGATTACTGAGTGGTTAAAAAGTACGCACCTCAAATGTTATATTTATTTACACGATAATTGGTAATGATTACTTTTACTATTTAAATACCTAATGATCGTAATAACCCAAGTTCGTAGGTAATAATAACATGCGGCATTCACTTTTTTCGGTTTTTTTCGTAATAAGTAATAAAATAGTTTTTAATAATTTTTTTTTTTTTTATTCAACGAATAATTCACAAGATTTAAGAATGTACCATTCTAATAAAATTATTGAACATACATAATTTTGAAAATCACTTCTGAGAAAATATATTAAAACCAATAGAAAAAATCTTTTTGAAAAAAGTAAGACACCCGGCAGGAATCGTCCCTGCATCTCCTGGGTTTACGACCAAGTCCACGAATTATCCACTATGCTACGAGGTGACATACTTATGACGACAAACTTTAACTATTGGCCTGTTAATACCTGCTCATCAGTATTCTTCAAAATCAAGCGACTATTGGCGATCGGTTTTTGTTTATTAAATAAAAGTAGGTATCTACTACTTCAATTACTAACCGACGTCACGGATTTCTCCAATATTTTATGATGGTACTTACTCGTACTTGCTAACAATTTTATATTAATACTTTTTCAAAAAAAAAAAAAAAAACTATGTATATATATCTGTATATTATTATACCTATATATTTCTATAATTAACAATTAAACTTATTACAAACCACCAAATAAATATTATATATTTACTATTGGAATGACAACACAAAATAATAGCATCTATAAATTAATTACCATTGGCTGCTAATATTAGGTAGGTACCAATATCCTAAGTATATAATATTCACCAAATAAATAGTTACTAACATACATATTAAATTAAATTAACTATCAGCGCATTCAAAAATAAATCATAGCATCGCCTTTATTTTCATAGAAATACCTAGATTAAAAGTAAAATAAAGACAAACAATGTTTGATTAATAATAATTTGAAATAATAATTATTTTTTACGTCATAGTAGTTGCCGGGTCATACTGTAGAATTCATATAACCGTTGGGATTTTGTGTCATTTATCAAAACAAAATGCAGTTATTTAGGTTAAAATACTCACTTCCATAACTTTACTATAAGTTCAGGGCAAACTGGTGATGTAACAGCTATAAACGATCTCTTCAAATTAGATGAATTCACTATTAAAACAATAGTAACTTTAAAAACAATATCAATAAGACGAAATTTGAAAGAGGATTCCAGACGGCCGAAAAATATGAAAGTGGGCGTGATTGTTTTAGAGCTAGACAGCGTGAATGTGGGAGCGAGATGCACGGCGTCAGCGCGGTTTGATTGGCTAAAAGTCATATTCGGGAAATAAAAACTCAGCCAGAGATTTATTTCGACCGAAATTAACTTGGATATTCAGGTACGAATAGTTGGACATTCGGGAGAACAACACGGAGTAATTGTAACTTAACATGGCGTATTCGGGTTTTTCAAAAAAATATCTCTGTTCCTTGATTAAAAAATATTTTTTTTATAAATGATTTCGGTAGAGTTCGATAAAAGAAATTGAACTGCATTAAAATGTCGATTTCGACAAAAATGGATATTCGGGAAACAAATCCTATAGCGACGACAGGATAAGCTGTGGAATTTTCCAATAATACTATATCCCTATTTATAATGATTTATTTATATTTTAGTACTCCAAGTGTAGGATAATCATTGGTAAATCAATTATCCAGCGAATATTTACTTTGCCTCTTCTCCTATAATATTATATTGGAATACTCAGTAATATTCTCTTTTGCAAGTATATTGCCATTTATACACTGTACATGACATATTTCAGTCTTCCAAGATTAATTGAATGAACTCCGGTAGGTACAATCTTCATACATAATGTAGAGCTCCGTATATTAGCTTTTAGTCCAATTATTGTTACCATACTTGATTTTAAGTCATTTCTTTTTATAACAGCATTTTTATTTTTAAAAAAGTCTGAAAAATCATGGTTTATAAATAAAAAAAATGAAAGATTAGAAGATAGCCCTCATAATGTCATAAAGATAAGAATACTCGATACGATATAAACATTGTTCTGAAGATAGTTTCTAAAAATTCTGAAGATGTGCTAGTAGGTGCTTATTAAAAAACTTTGTTTTAAAACTGTAATAATATAATCAATGAATTTTTTTATTCTAAGTTTTAGGTATTTGATACATTATGTTTTATATGTTGTTGATTATTTGTTTGCCATGTTATGTATTAAGTATTTGTCTTATTAATTTTGGATTATCTAAAGGACGTTAGCCATCAACAGGGTAATATTTTCTCGGCAGTCTGCTTCCTAAAATGATATGTAGGTATATATTATTAAAATATAAAGCTATGACTATAATTATGATGAAATTATATTTAATTGAAATCCATGATTAAGTAAAAAAAAAACGTGATTGAATATCGCTGATGCACTCTATTACTCGCCTCCTTGGCAAATATTGTCTTCTTTCTCTTTCGGTGGAAGCCTACCCGTTATAAAGTAGACTGGGTCTCTTCAATTTCTTCTTACAAACCAATTACTTTTATCGCAGCGGATAAAAGTATTGAAAAGAGAGGAAAATGGTTTTGGCTGAGCGATCACAGAGTGCCGACGAAACTTCAGCTCATACTTTCCGAAATACATGGGGATAATTTAGCCAAATAGTTCACTGGAATGACACTATTCTTTTTATTACCTATTCGCCTCGATCGATATTATTAATACCATACTGGATACAAAAATCAAAGGTAAATAAAAATAAATCAATTATTTTCTCTGAATACCTCGTTAACTTAATTTGAAACATGGATTTGTATATTTTTTTAGATACATTACTTATCATTAAAAACAATATTTTTTTGCAATTTATAGTTATGTATTATATACGTAATAATTTATAATATTATATACAAAAGAATAATGGCACCCAGAGGCTGAATATCGTTAAATGAAAAATAACCAATGAGTTCCTATAATGTTATTATGTAAGATATAAAATGTTGTACAATATTTAAAGTGGAAATTAATAGGCAAGCTGGCGTACTTAGAATAAAATATGTTTAACTATATTTTGTATCGTTATAAATAGTATAAATACAATTAGTAGGTGGGTAATTATATCATAAATTACTCATGAATGAATAAAATACATAATTAATTTTATATAAAAAGAGTTTTACATTCTTAACTATTTTGTATTTTCAGTATTAGTTAAATTTTTTGTAAGTAATAAAATCTGGTTTACGTTAAATTTAGTATTGTTAAAATTCAATTAAGAGCATACTTCAGTGAAACGGCAAATAATTTTCAACTATAGGTGCGACGAAATTTTGGACTCGCTGGCAATCGCAGAGCGAAAATCGAGCTGTGAACACGTCAATTTGTTTCGTGATGGCGATGGGCGTATTAATTCTTAAATCGTGTAAAGATGACTAAAAAACGTTACTCATTTACTTGAAAAAGAAAACATGTCAATGAATATATTATTATTGTTACTAATAGAACAATAAACAGAACATTAAATGAACGCATGTTGAATTTTTATGACAAATTATGTTTTGTTCTGCACGCGTCGTTTGCACAATCTTCGCGTCGCATAGTCACGATCGTTTTAGACCGTGCCCCAGCTGAAGTATAGCCCTAAATTTAATATTGTTAGATTCAATTAATGGTCGAATATTTTTTTTCTATTTAGTATAAACCTTAAATTTTGACCAAATTAATAAACGTTTTAGTTTATTGAGTATATTCTACGTGTTAAATACATTTTAACCAATAACAAAATCTTCTTGCCAATAATAGAGTTTGTATTAACGGTATTTTGCAGTTCATCCCAAAACGTCGTTTGGGTAATTTAATACGACATGAGTAAATGGTGTCAGCTAATAGTAGTTCTCGCTAAGTTAGTAGCCACGCATGGATAATTTTGGACGTTAAATATAAACCTTGTTACACTTTGTTACATAGTAGAAACTTGGTAGTAGCAAATCGTGTTGGAATTTAAGCACAACTTAATTTGTGGTAGGGCTCCACTTAACAAGAAACGATCAAAAACTTTGATTAACGATAATAGTAGATATCGAAACTACCCTTGTGTAATTGAATTACGTTTGTACTTATGACTCCACTAATAAATATAAATTAATAGTCTAATTGGAGAACAGAAATGAAGATCCGCTTAAATGAAATTAAGGCACTCTGCTCTGTTGTAAGAGTGTTTGTTTTTAAAATTCTCGATCCCTTATTTTCATGATTTCATCTCTGCATTGGAATACGGGGTTTTCTTAAAACTAAATATTGTCCATCCTCTACTCAGGTTCCAATTTGTACTATATAATGTAATAACATATCACGTATAGTAACCAATATTCAATAAATAAAGTAAATTTTTAAATTATAATATGCATTGGATGCTTACGGTGGCTTATTTTGTAAAACACCCATTTTTAAAGTCGTCGGTCGTAGGTTCAGTCCCGTAGCTGGAAAAAACGCATATTGTTTTTTAATATAGTGCAATGACCACCTGTATTGGAAGAATAGCCAATCATTGAAAAGCAATATATAATATTCACTATGTAGACGCCTGTATGCTCCGCTATGAAACAAAACATTCTTTAAACAAATTCTATCTCATTCTGTCTATAATATCATTATAATAAGACTGTATCATTGACCATTCATGAAAAAAAGTGAAAAAAAAATAATATTACCTCATACCAATAACGAAAATCCGTACACATCCGTGGACATAGTATAAAGTGACATCTTCGGTACTTCGCTGATTATGTTAAATTAATATTTAGATGTATTTTAAATGTAAATCAAAACAATGATCGATCCATCTTGAATAACCATCATGTAGATGAGAATTTTTATTTTTTTCATTATATCAGAGCCGATGTCTTCCATATTTTGTATTCCTAATCCTAATACAATATTCCATATTTTGTAGCGTATTTATTTAATTACGAAATAATCAATAACAATAACTAATGCACCTCCCCATACCTCCTTCGGCAACCCAAAATCCTATTAGAGGGCTTCGCCTCCTTGCAGTTTTTGGCCTCCTAACCCTCTTTCAGAGTTCCAAACTCTCCCATTTGCTGCACGTTTACTAATGGAATGTTTATGTTGATCGACGACTCTAATTTTTTTATAAATATTTATATCAGGAAATCGCTTATGAGAAACCTATTAGTTTCAGATTGATGTCATCATATATGTATGGAGACTCCATGTTTACATTAGCGTAATGTCCCTAAATTTAAATAGAATATAATTTAGTCCAAATTTGAAATATCTGAATATACGGGAAGTAGATGAAAATTAAGCGTGACATAAAATTAAACAGGAAATCGTTGTGAACGTTATTAGGCAATTTCAAATCAATTCCAGCAATCTATGTAATAATAGATGTCGTAAGAAAATTGTTTATAATGGTTAGTATTATTACTTATACTTTTCATTTCATGAAGGGTGATGTGATGTGATGTGATTTTGCCTGTCACTGGAATGGATTCAATCGCCCGAGGCAACTGAACCCAATTCTACTCAATATTACAGACCAAAACATTCATACAGATTTATATATACTAGATACTTTTGATTTTAAAGACAACCCTTGCTTAACATTACGAATCATGTATATATGGATATATTATGTAAAAATACAATTTAATTGTCACTTACTGTTGGTGAAATTTTTATTTTAAATAAAGTCTAAAAAATCATCCATATTATATACTGAGATTAGTAAATAATTGTAAATATATTAGATAATATATTTAGAGCCTAAAAATATGAAAGGACCTCAGCGCACATATTCGGTACACAATGCTACTATCGGCGGCTATCAAGGGTAGCTTATCGTATGTATGTAGTGATGTATTATTATTGTTACAATAAGTTAGCCGTCTAAACTGTCAAAACTGTCTATCTCACTCTGGCAAGCTAGCACAGCCAAGAAAAGTAGGTACAAGTTGGTTTATAGGAAGCCAGGCGGGAACCGCGCCAATTTTCATACACAATTTTGGCAAAATTCATGAAATCAAGAATGAAAACATAACCTAACCTAACAAATAATCCAATTTATCGGCTATTTTCAAAACTTGTTTCACGCTAGTTACCTGTAAAACGAAAAGAACCGAGAGGTACTGTAAAAGCACTTTTTGACAGTTCAGACGGTTAACTTTTAACATTTTTTTTTTTTTTAGAATTAATAATAACCACCAAGGTGGTTGTTAGTAATTTTGAACAATCACAAACACCCAGGCTTTGAGAAAAACATATAAATGTTTTTGTCATGACCGGGAATCGAATCCAGAACTCTCGGGTGGAAGGCCAGCGCCTTACCCACTGCACCACGAGAGCCGCGCCTCAATACATAAATCTGATAATATACCGTCTATAGCCGCCAATAGCAGCCATGTGCATAGAATAGATGCGCTGGGGTCAATTATTTCCATTCAAACTCGATATTTGAAGGTACCTACTTCTTTCTTGAGTTGCATACAAAAATTATACATACTGAAATTGAAAGTATGTTCAGTAATGTGGGCTTTGTAATCTACAGAAAGCTCAACCTAGAAGAAGTTTAAATATCTTAATCTTACTTGATTTACTTACCACTTGACATAGCTAAATATCTGAGAAAAACAAATGCCGTATTAGTATTTGTATTTGTAGTGAATATACCTACAAACCGATAGACAAAACGATATGAAAGATCCAGGACATAATACATTAAGTAGTTTATTAGACATTTTACTTGTCAAGAAACCAAATGAAATACATAATTTAGTGTTTTTTTTATTTATAGACCTGCGGTATTAGGTGTATAATTAACAATACAATTATAAAGTATTGGTACTTATTTGATTTATATATTAAATGCTTCATGAAAGAAGTGTGTATTGTCGTGAAAGTTGAAGAGATTCCCTTTCCCATTGCTGTTACTGTATATCTCTTGGATTGAAAAATTTATTTTAAGGATGCAATAAATCTTCTATGGCCTTAATTTCGCGTAATAAAAGTTTACATTCCAACTGTGAGACGAGTTGACATTCTTTTAGAGAGTGCAATTTTGATGTACATTTCTTGCAAGGTTGACTTAGATTACTCGTTCAGAATTCTTCTCGAGTCATATAGATTTCGCACAGGCGTCCAGTTGCCAACTTTCATTCAGGTGTTACGTTTTTAATCACCCAGCTAAAGATTTCATGTTGCTATAAAATACATACAAATATATAAATAATATATACGTGTTTTTGTAAACATAGGCTTCTAACTTTTATTTTTATAATATATATAGTTATGTATATTATATAATATGTCAAATTTTGTATTAAAAATACTTGTAAATTAAAAAATAACATTTCATTTTTTAACCATTGCTATAATATTAAAAATTAGATTGTGTTGGATTTCGTCAAGATTAATTTGTGAAAATTTCAATGTTTATCTGCGTGTTATATTTAAAGATTTTGTTAAGCCCTTCATATTAATCTCATAATCAGGTTCACCCAACTCGGTGTGTAAAAGCTACTGTTTTGTTTCACATATTATTACACTTTGCTTATTTTCATAATGTATTTTTCTTTCCTGCATGACACACTTTCGTTCCTATCTCATGCATGTAAGCATGTTGGTATGCTGTCGTGTTTTTGACATTTGACAAATGGATTTAAATACCAAACGACGAAATCCCGACCTTGTTGGGGCCAAAGTAAATATAGACCAAAAAAATCTCTGCCTCAGAAAAAACAGACTTTTGAGCTTTGGAAGTGTCTTCGGCGTAATGAATTTTTAAATTTAAAATGTCAAGCATGTGGCAAATGATTAATTCAGCTTTATCATGGCCATTGTCAACATGTCACATTTTGTATTGTTGTTTAATGTATGTATAACCATATATTACGCCCTTACGAAAAATATACGGCAAATATGAAATAAACAATAACGTTTCATGATGTAAACGGCAGATTTTTATTGCAATCGCTAATTAGTAAAACAAGTCATAATTATTAGCCTAGAAAGCTAAATGAAAGCTTCTACAAGTCGATTCTAGTCAACTCGGTCATTTACATATTATATAAAGCTAATTACAATAGTATAGTATGTACCAATGGTGAAGGGTGACTTTTGGAAAGGTGGTGAAATAACGAAATAAGGAGATACTACAATATTACTAATAATTAATAGGTACATGAATAGGTAATGACAACGACACACTAATTCAATGTTATTTCAAAAACTCACAGACGATATAAAATTGAGCGATAAGTTTAAATTACGTATTATCTCCTTACATCAAAAATCAATATTTTATTAAACTATTTTTTATTATTGCCATATAAACATTTTTTAAAAATTATTATATGTTTTGGATAAAGTGCAGTAATAAAAACAATATTATGCGCAAAGTTTTTAGGCTTTGCGATAGGAGCCTACCATATTTCATATACCGCGATAGACTGACTGACGTCACTTGACAAAAAGTCCATACGAAGAATATCACCATTCCTTGACGAATAATCCGACATTTATTTACGTTACCTAAGAGAGATGGCGCGCGGTAGTATACACCTTGGCAGATTGTTCTGTAATCTGTATATCTGTACATTCCTACATATACGACAAAATGTCGTTGGCAAATTCTTTTTATGGAATATAAAATATTTAAGTGATTATATAAATACGACCTACTTAATGCAGTTAAAAATTATTTTCTTGAGAAGGTAGGCTTTAAATAATCGCTTAGTATGCCTCCGCCGATACGAATCGATATATTATAATATGAAGGTACCTACTCACCTAGTAAGTATAGTTTAAGCGTTTAAGCGTTTAAGGCATAATAAAATTATTTATGCATAAATAAACGTAATGTAGATTTTCTATGGAGTACCTACCTATAATGATGCAATATTCTTATGATTTGAGTTTCATTTATTAGAGTAGGTATCTATTACTATATTCCCGTTTTAATATTATTTTGTAATGTGTGGCATTTTTTATTGCCATGCTGCATGGCGGGAATGCAGTGTTATTGTATAAAACAGCTTCAAACAAACATCTGCAAATCATTAGCCATACATTTTGTCCATTTAAAAAGACACTGGATCTAACTAAACAGAGACCACCCATAAATGCTTAAAACAAGACACGTGTTCACCGAAAACCATGTACAAAGGTACCTAAATCTTGCACATGTAATTTTTTGTCATATTTAGTGTGTCTTTAAAACAGATAAAAAATATTAAAAGTTCCTATCGTCAATCATATTCTCAGAATGTAAGTATATTGAAACAAAAAATATTGTACTTAATACATTGGACGCTAAACACGCGCCTAGCGCATAACGATAAGGTGGCTATTCGATATATATTTAAATTGGCATGCTATTTAAATGCGGTAATTAAAAAGTAATCATCTAGTCAGCAGTCAATGTGTTAACGCATGTTAAAAAAAATATGTTAAAAAAATAATATATATGAAAACAAACAACATCAGACTATGCGATAAAAATATGAGTACAAAAATTTAAAATATACCTACTTACTTACTTTAAACGTTCGTCAGAATATGTTTATATTATAAAGGAGTTTTACATTAGCAGTTTTACACAAGTTATTTATTACGTAATTTTAAAGTATGTAGACATATTTAGACCGCCTTCGTGTATCAAATAATATATTTTTAACATTAATATTTTATAAGAATCTAATAAAAATATTATACTTTCTTATGATTTTTGTATTTAAAAGTAAACAATTAAAAGCTTATTATTGCGTTAAAAGTCAACATAAATGTAATTTAAATATTTTATAATAACTGGTCTAATAAGCATTTGTCATTAAATTAGCTGTCTAGATATTTATTTCCCAGATCGTAGAATTATTATTGTCTCTGGATTGGTACTCTCGGAGATGCAGAAAATATCTCCTTATCGGATCTTTGTTTGCAATGAGGATTTAGCCGGCCAGAATGCGCGTCCATTGTTTCACTTTGAGAAAAACAATTCCGTATTATTTGTCCCGGCCATCTTGGCATTCTTCGAGCCCGGAGTTTTGCCACGGTGTTTCCGAAAAGAAACGGAAAAGTGTGCGCCAGAATAAAAGTTTAGATAGAGAAAACAATGCACGGGGAGAGAGAGACAAACTTAGACATCGAAACTTGTCCTTATATTTGAGATGAGGGGACAAAGAAGCGTATGAAGAAGTAGTCTTTCTCTAGGTATGTGAAAGAATGTATAACTTTCTTTGGCAGAATTTCTTAGTGGGTAAAACAGCCCCTTCCTTCCCCTATGTTGTATTTCTCGTGAATACTTATGCCAGAAATCAATTCGTTGCTCATTTTGAGGACCCTTCAAAAAGAATGCTTGATTTTTTCTATGAATGCGAGATATGTATTTCGAGAATCAACGGAATCTTCATAACAAAAGTGATCATTTGCATTAGTTTTTCATTATATTATACTAAAATAGTTATGAGGTATTAATAAACATATTTTTTTATTGGTTAGACTACAATTGAGTCGCTTAGAATCATAACTCACATATTGCAATTTTGTCGTTTTTTAGTTAAATCTGCTAAGTGATTCTAAATGAATTAATCTATATACCGAAAAATAGTTGAGTATTAAAAGTCAATTTAAACCATGTGAAAATCGTTGACAAATTTCATTGTTGGTGTAATATGTCGTATATTTCAAAGAATAGAGTTTTGTCACCAACGCCTTCCTAACCAATCGGGGAGCTCTATTTCTCATAGGATGCTGTATGTCTGAGTATTAGGTATATATATTTAAAAAAAAAAAGTTATTCGACTCTCTCACTCATTAATATTCTAGGGGGTTCAATACTGTTCTTCTAATTACAAAAAATAGTGCTCTGTTGGTTTTAAGCGATTATCTCAAAACTTGATTTTTGGAATATGTGAGTTATGATTCTAAGCGACTCAATTATTGAGTATGTTCTATTATTTAGATTGTATCAAGCTAATTTTGGTAACACTAGTAATAGTAACAAAATTTCCATAGATTATAAAAGAATAGTATTAAAATGATTTAACATCATCATATTATAAATATACTTAACCATAGTAAATAATAATATATCGCTATCTCAACTTTTCTTACTTATTTTTATGAAGCCATTTATTATTTTTTAGTAAATTTGAATACTACTACCACTACATCACCATGTTCGATTCTTAAAGGCTCATATAGGCCTCTAAAAAGTAGAGGTTTTCATTAACAGATTTTTTAAATGGGAAATATGTGTTAGCTACTAGCCTAACCTACTAGGTCCATACATTGACTCAAACACTAATTGAAAAACAATATGTGTATTTGCCAGACCCATGATTTGAACATGCGACCCACGACATTATAAACCGACGCTTAAGCTACTCAGAACACAGGATTGAAATTAAACAATATACAATATAATATATATATATATTATATAATGTATAAGAAATAATAGTGTGAACTATTATGCCCTGCTAAGTAAAAAGACTTTATTAAAAAGTTTTTGGTTTTAGTGAAATTAGAACCCATATTTTAAACTACCCTTTCTTTTATATAAGAAAAAATGTAGTTTAAAAGTTGAGTTCTCATTTCACTAAAACCAAAAATACTGTCTCTTTCCATAGCAGAACAGTATTGTAGGAGACAAAAACTACAATTAAAATAATACTTAAATGAGTCAAAAAAAATATTTTCCGTTGGGATGAAATATATTGAAACAAAATTGGTAAAGTGTACCTAGTACTAAGTATTTATATGAATTTATCTGATAAAAAATCACTAACTAATAAAAATAAACTTTTGAATAACAAAATACCATCGGTTAAATCATCGTATCTAATTAAAGCATACTATTTAAGTTGGAATATGAAGTTATATGTTAGTAAGTTTAGTGTATGTTATGAGGTGATATAATTTTATAATTCAAAATTAGTAGGAAATAAGTTATGATAAAATCAGTAAAGTAATTAATATATATTATTTATATTTCTTAGCTTTCCAGTAGGCATTGGTTGCAATCCCTTCAATAATCTTTCAAGCCGGCTGCATTTCCGAAAATGAAATACATCAATATTTTTCCGCCCCGTCACTTGACCCGGACTAGTGCAGTGGCGCGGGAGAAAAGGCAAAATAAACCACGGCACGCATTTTGCCGACTCAATCATATTCGATGATAAATAGAGCAATAACCATTGAAAAAAAATACGCGGAGGGTGAGTGGGCTCCTTTGAAAAAAGAGCTCCACACTACTCGAGCAGAAATTAAAGATAGCGCCGATGGAAGGCGGAGGGAAGATTACGAAGGCTTTCCAATGCGATCCCGTTGAACGGAAATGGCTGGATTTGCTGCAATGGTATTAAATTGAAGTAAATTTAATATAATTAACTATCTATTTGAGAAAAAAACACTAATAGATATAAAACTTCTACCAAGTAATAATTTGAGAATATTAGTTTCAAAGCCGGTAACCTCCATTTCTTATACTTATATATTTTTCATGATCCTGAATCTGTGTTATTACGTATATTCATAATATCGATTTTCTAAAATTTACACCCCGTACCTGACATTCAATATTTTTTATATGGGCTTGTTAAAATGTTAAATAAAATCAGGTACTTAATCAAATTAAATAAAATCAAAAACACAGTTTACATAATTACTTATATTAAAAATGAACTTAATTATTTTGACACTAAGCTTATTTTTGTTTTTTATTTAATATCATTTAATAGTTTTTGTATAAAATTATAACTCCCCCCTGTCAAAAATATTGAATGTTGGATACGAGGCGATAATGTTAGAGCATCGATATATTAAGTAAAGCTCTGTTTGGTAGTTAAATAGAATGCAAACAGTATTTTTTGAAATATTGTACATAGTTTAATTTATAGATATCTTAATAAAATAGAGTTGTAACTCTTGTTGATGCTAATAATATTACAATTTAGCAAATGAGCCTCGGATAAAATACAAAACGGAATTTTGGTGAAATCTACGGGCAGTTTTCCATGAAGCAGATAAAGCGCATACCCGTAAATTTTCACGTATGCAGTTGGCCATATAGTATTGAGATCAAAAATGCATGTCTAAATAAAATACATAAAATGTACTCAATAATAAACCACTGTAATGCGGTCACGCATTTACCAAAATCTAAGTATAATAATTGATTAATTATACCCTTTTTTTAAACCTATATATTGTATATGCTGTATTTTTGCTATCAATGGCGGTTTATCACATTTTCTTACAACAGGGCTTCCAAACTTTTCATCGTCCAAGTAATATACATACCTCATAGTACCACTTCTGAAATCCAAGATGTATAAAGCTTGTAAGATTCAAAACTTTACAAATAGTAGTAGTAATGAAATTGAAAAGCCCATTGGTTTTAGAAGTAGTATTGTGAAAAATTACTACATTGTACTATGCTCCAGTCTTTCAATCTCTCATACAGTGCAGACCCCACCCCGCTTTTATATTGAAAGGCGAATGCGTTATCGAAATCTGATTGGATACGGGTCGAGCTTACCCTGCCGCGAGCTTTGTGCCCAACCGGCTAATGAACACATTCAATGGTAGATCAGAAATTCCTTTCCGCATCCTTTTGAACCCTCGGCGGCCGTGAAATGAAAACTTGGAGGCCCTGGCTGAAAGGGGAGCACTCAATGCGCGCTCGCAGCTTTTGTGGTCGTTAAGAAACCCAACCGCAATACGCGGTGATTGGTAGGTAAGTGATTGAAAAAAATGCAATAAAATCACCATAATACGAATTTCTAGACGTAGCTTATGGCTAGTGACATATAAAGGAGTCTCAGTGAATTTCGACGAGGATTTTTTCTTGACATATAATATGTAACATTATTTATTATTCAATGATTAAAAGCTGATTAAAAGTGAAACTTATGAATAATAATGCTTTCCATGACATATGTGCATGAAAATGTTATAGGTATATATAATTACAAGATAAAAATAACTTTTTATATACCGCGATTTTAAACTTTCTGTTGAATCATATAAACTTGACAATTCTATGTATTAATAAATATAGAACACTGAAACGTCATTTTGATATTTTATATTGATTTCCACAGTAACGCACGTATATATTAATAATTTAGTTGTTAGGACCCGCTTAGCAACCAATAATAGTGAGTAGTAAATATTACTTAACGATTTTTTTCCGAAACATACAAAACAGAATTAACTGAAAATGAATTCAATTCTGCTTAAAGATGGCAAAAAGTATTAAAAAAATGCATTCCCGTCGTGTTCTGAAGTATTCTAAAAGTTTCAAACGTCTAGCTAGCCGGGAAGTTTGTTAAAAATCTTGGACAAACAAGAAAAAATCTGTACGGGACAAACAAGAATACGAGCTAATAAAAACATGGTAAAAATACTTAATTCAGTTACGACATATTTCTAGGTTTTGCCTATTCTATATTTCATATTCATACTTAATTATAACTTTATGTATCTTGGTTATAAGATATGTAAGTCTAAATTTATCATAGTGCTAAAAAGGTTTCAGGCTCCCAGGGTCTCAGGCTTCAGAACGTCTAAATTGGCAAATTGCGCCTGAGAAAAAATATTTTTTTACAAATCATCATGAATTAGAAATCATTAAAGTTTGGGGATTATGATGGTGCATAAAGATAAAGTTGTTGTTGCTTGAATGTTTTGAGAAGTGAGTTTATTTATCATTACAAGAATAAATAAATACAATGATAAAGATGACGGAGTGATGTTATAATTGCAGGGTACGGGTGTACTGATGGGGTTGACTATATTATTGAATTGACTGGCGATGTACCGAGACGTTATTATAACAGAGAGACTGAATGTCGAGATTAGTAGTGCGTCGAGTGACGGACTCGAGTGGAGAGTGAGATTTTATGGATTGTCCTTGTTTTTTATATTAATGCAGTGTATACATTAAAGAGACATTGTCGCAACTAAACAAATCATAATAGACACTGCTGATCTAGTTATAATTGAGGAAACGCTGACATCTTTTCCGCTACGTTGTTTTGTTTTGGCAATAAAACATATTAAAGTGTGTCACCCTTCTAATGCTGAATGGTATGCTTGCTACACAAGCAACACATTTAGTCAAAATCAATTATGTTTACATCAACTAATGTTAAAAAAATGTGAAACATTATTTATACGCGAGAGTTTTAGTTAAGATGTCAATTGGGTCGGTGAGTTTTAGTAATTAATTTTATGAGTTCCCAATACCCAGTTTTTTTCAAGTTTATATGATATGAGAAGTCTCTTGGTTATCTATATTATTATTAGACACACCTACTTGTAATAATAATGCAATTATCCATAATATCGAATTGTGGAACCAAGAACGTTGCTCTTTTTACCTCAGATTCGCTTGACCCATAACGATGGCAATAAAAAAAATGTAAAATGTAAATGTAATTAAGTAATGTCTTTTATTGAAATTGAATGACAACGTATAATACCATAGACAGTATTACCAAAATGCATGTAATAACATTGTATCTATCTGTGGAGATGAGATTTTCTTAGCCACCCAGTATCATGGTGGAGTAACGGCGAGGCGTTACATATGCTAAGTGGCGTACGCGAAAATTTAATAGGACGAATCGTTCGCCGTTTAAAATAAAACCGCAGGATTTCGAGAGTTCGGCTTAATCCTTTACCAGCACATTACTTAGAATTAGAGCCGAGCCATTGATTCCGAAACTTATCGATTAACAAAAGCCATAATTCTGAGAGAAAGGAAGGAAATTTGCTTCATATGTTAATGCTTTCCGCCTTACTGAGTATATTGCATTTGTTACACAGTTTTTTGTAAACGTAAAATTATTGTAAGTATCGTCTAAAATAGTTATATATCATAATAAATATTTTTTTTGGCATATGTAATGATTAAAAAATACTTTATGTATACATGCATAAGCGTACAATCGTATAATCGTACCAAGACGGCGCGAATAGAGTTAGGTTTCGGGAAATTCCCGACGGGAATTCTCGAGAAATTTTCGAGATTTTCAATCCCGAATCTCGAGAATTGAAATTTTTAACATTTCGGAAAATCCTGGATCTCGAGAATCTTTTCTCGGGATTCGGGATTTTTTATTATCAAATATTAATTGAAAAAACGATATTCTATACGAAAAAGTGGACAGAAAACACAAAACGATCAAAGACTGATCGGGGCATTTAACACAATAATTAAGCCAACCAAGCCAAGCCGACAGTGTCTTTTTTGAAATTCTATTTTAATAAGTAATGTTTTTAATTATTTTAGTTTTCCTACTTCTATTTTGTTTGTCTTCTTACATAAATAAAAAAAAATCATATTTTTTTGGAATTTGTCTGTTTTTACACTGATTTTAGGATTTTTATAGGTTTTTTTTTAATTTCCCGATATCTCGAGAATTCTCTAGAATTCTTTTTTGGAAATCCGGAATCTCGAGAATTCTAAATTTCATAATTTCGGGAAATCCCGAATCTCGAGATTGCGATTTTCTCAGGAAATACCCAACTCTAGGCGGGAATAAATTCAAAAGGTTTAAAAAAAACTAAAGCCCCCTCATTACGATATTAAGTAAACCCAAATAACACTTAATTTGCTTTGATTTTATTAAGTTTGATAATCTGGATTGGTGTCATTGGTATCCATAATAAACCTGAATAATTCGTCATGGCCAATTGAATGGGTTATGTCAATTATGTGTACCAGTAGTTTATTCCTTTTTAAATATTTTTTAATTACATAGAAAACAAAGATATGACAAAAATAGCTAAATTTTAAAATTCATGTTTTTCATCAGGGGTCAATAAATTGTTTGCAGGATTAAATTTTACGTGAAGAAAATTTTGTAAAGAAAATATAGTTTCAATTTTAACGTACAGTTTTAGCATAGTATTATTTATGCAAATTATCGTTAGGTAACTATTCTGCAATGGGTTGATAGAGACGTGTTTATAATAGTCATACAATTGTTTTTTTAGTGAGATAGTTTTTTGGTTAACGATGCTGCGCTCCATGACTATAACTGCAGTCACCGAGTATTTATTTAAAATCAATAAGTGTCTATCTAAATTATAATATAATTAAAGGCATTTGTGTTTGTCATATGCTACCTTTTTTGTACGTTATATACGGTATTAAAATATTTATAGCTCAAACGAATGGCGAATAACTAATCATTGAAAGAAAATTGTCTTTTTCTAGTCGCCTATTGTGAAAGTGAAATGGTTACATAATCATATGCTAAAAAATTCCTAGAATGCTCGTCCTGCATTTACTTCCGATCCTGAATAGTGCAGTCAAAGAAATAGACTAAAAATTCGCCTTTTTTAAGTATTTTTTTTATAATACAGACACAAATTAAGTATGATTGCTGGATTATTATTTTTTAATAAAAAAAAATGTATAATACTTTTAAAAAATTATTTAATACATTCATATTATGTAGGTGGGTACTTTACAAACTATTTTTTATTTATTTCAGATAATTACGAAGTGAAATCATATGTTTTATTAATAATTTATCATTATTTGAGGTACAGCTAGTTATCGACTTATTTTGGTAACCAGTTATATTAAGCATGTATCTCAGCCGATAATCTATTAATAAACAGTATATTATTGAAGTGTCTATAACAAGACTTTGGGAATGATAAAAGTTTAAATGATCCCACATTGACTCCCCTCACTCACTCAAGGAACAATTTCAAGAATTCATGCAAGGTTTAATCTCAGCTCAATTTATGAGCATTTTGTTACACTAAGCTCGGTACCTACGTTTGTGTTTTACTCTTTGATTAGTTTTCTGTTGGAGGAATGCTTATCTTGCGGTTGTTTTGCCTAACTTTTTGATTACTAAGGCTTGAAGTTGGTGAAAAGAATGCGGGTATTAATCAATATGGGCGAAATCGGACTTGAAATTTTTCCCAATAAATTATATAATACACTTATATATGTTTATAAAAGTCAATCATGTAGTGTATACATACTAATAAAAATAATTATTTATTGATTTTGTATAATTCGTAACAAAAAACAAAATAAAATAACACAGAAATATGTAATTAAAAATAAAATCTCTCAAATTTGGTAAACAAAACTTTAAGAGATAGTGAATCAAGCTTATTTTATGCTTAAATTTAGTCTAATAGTATGTAAATTTTATTTTGATAAACAATGTTTGTATATCTTTAAATTTTTCTTTATTAACATTGTGAGGTAAAATGTATACAAAATATCTTCACGACTTAGAATTTAATAAACCAAATTTAACTAAGTATATATTTTTTTTATATTAACATAATAAACAACACATGTTTTTGAACTTCCTTTATGTATATTTTTAACAATTAATATGGACGGGTTACATCCGTTTGAATATTTTTAACAGATTAATAATTCAATCACCCGTGGTTAATTATTTAGTGGCCTTAGTAATGTATTTAATAATATAAGATTTAACACTATTCAAATTATTCTGTTTTTCATTCCCTCTCTGATAACGAAATAATCATAAAGTAAATAATTAAAAGTGTTAATATAAAATTTATTAATTAATTTAACCGTTTCTCCCTGGTGGTCAAGTAATAGTCCGCGGATGTCAATTTTCCATGAATTCTCCGTAGCATGCTGAAGTGGAAATATTAAGTACCCACTATTTTTAAACAAAACAAATCTTTTAAATTTCTTTAGCTCATCAACGGCTCACTGTCGTCTTAATCTAGGATTCAAGGCTTCAAGGCAAACATTATATACAGAAGCAGTAGTAATTAACATGAAACTACGATTATAATAAAAAAAAATACTTCTACTTACCGATACTTATTTACTTTCATCGTGTTTAAGAATTTATTTTATAATTTAAATATTTTATCTTTTATCTAAGGGTAGTTCATAAGTTTATATTTTTTATGTATTTCACAGTAATATAAGATCACGAAATTGTAGGTTTTTTTTTTTTTTTTTTTTTAATATTTTATACTTATATACTTAGGTATTTATACAATCAGCAATAATTGCAATACGAAAATTGCAAAAAATATCGATCAATAACAAAGCTCTTGATCTTTAATCTAATCACATAATATTATACAATTAACATCGTTGTTGTGTTTATCATTTTTTTTCACAAAGTAGTGCACATAATATCACATGATACCTACATAATTATAGATGACTTTTTTTTTAAATTATCAAATATAATATTGAATATGATTTCAGATGACATTTCTGTGATACTCCTATAAAAATCGCTGAAGACAATAACTTCTGTTTGTCATAAATGCCACCTTTTGTATGCGAGTTGTTACGGTAGCATTTTATCAGGGTTTGTATTAAAATTACTTATTTTTGTGTCCTCTTTTGGTATCTCTTTCATTAGTTTAACTTCTATGGAAAACCCTTTTTTTCAATATCTTTCGTTATAATTTAAGTTAAAATATTTATTATTGATAATAATATTATTATTTCATTAAATAAAATGCTCCGTTTTATTAAATAGATAATTTTGTGAAATCTTTGATGTCAGTCAGAAACCAAAGCAATTTACTAAGATATAAAATTTCAAGCTGTTGGAACTTTTCTTTTGATAGGTAATGAATAGAAAGGTTGTCAATCAATGCCTATAAGTCTCCCCTAGTTACGGGAAATCTGTCATGTCTCTCCGTACTACACTTTGTTGGAATATTCTTAAATTCTTAAGACTAAAGCCCTTGACTATTTGTTCAAAGCATCCCTTATTAATTAAACTAGATTCTTTTACTCTTGAAAGAATAACAAATGCGGGAGACAAAGCACATGGCGTGGGATATCAAGTAACTTGAAAAACTTCTCTCAGTGTTCAGTAACTAAGTTAAACAAACAAAAATGTGTGTTTAGGTTTTTGTAACATTTAATATTTTTGTCTCATATTTAGTTTTTTAAAGACTAAAAGTTTTTTAGTAATAATAAATATTTTTTTGTGATTTCGTTGAGTATAGAAACTATTTTTTTTTGTGTACAAATATTATCATTGTATTTTAAATTATACAGAAATCATAATGTTATCGAATGACAGAGTTGATAGTCTCTTTACAAAAAAAAACGATAAATCCACATTATGTTACATACAGTAAAGCTACCAAGAATTTACCATTAATTGGTTACCTGTTTCAGAAAGAATGGGATTAAAAGTATTTATAACTATTGTGTTTGGAGATGATATAATATAAATAATAAAAAAGAATAGTGTGAAGTTATTATGAATAAACAAAGATTTGTTTGTACAGTTTATTATAACGTCATATAGTAACTAGTCATACTCACTAGATATTAGCAACAAGAGCTGAACTGGTTAACCCATTTGAGAGAAGATTCTGAGATTCTGATATAATATAATGATCTCAAAATGGTAGTGAGGTAGGTGTTGATAAATCATGATAATGATGGATACTTACACTAAGATTCTAAAGTGTCCCTTCCTTTTTCATACATTCACAAATTATTGCTAAATGTAAAATTGGTAGGTTGTGTAGTACATGTTAAAATAGATGAACCGAAATACTAAGATCTATCAGAGAGGCACTGATTCATTTGAAAGAGACTATTACTAAAAATTCCACGATTTTAGATAATATTAATTATCATTTCCAGTTTCATCGAGTTATCTATAGTCACATTACGTTACTGTAATAATTTCACTATATTTCAATAAGTATTTTGAAATAAAGTGCAAGTTTTGGAACATTATTTCGTTGTTATCGGGTATTTATTTGTTTTTTCAATGATTCTATGAATACTTATATAAAATATAAAATTAAATGGCATGTTTATTAATTTAAATATATAATAAATTTGTAGAACCTCTGTAACATGACTTATATGACATTATAGAAGGTTACATATTGTGATCCATGAGTCGCAGAATTTGTAATTTCTGAATGAAAGTGAGATAGAGTGAAGCAAGGTTTGAATTAAAACTGAATTATCGAATTAGATTTAGCACAGCTACTTAACTTGTACTTGTTAATAATATGAATGGAATTCAATGCCTACCTAAATCTTAAAGATAGCTTTAATTAAATCATGTTTTATTTAAATATATAACATAATATTCTGTTTTACTCTTTATTTGAAAGAATTGGGGATTATTTCACTATTATTGTTGTTCTTATATCACAAAACCCGTTTGCGCAATTTACTCATCACTGTCGCAGATTGAACCAAGTGGCAGAGCCGCTGCCACGAGATTCCATCTCTCGGTTCGTTTCCGGACGTCATTAATTCTCTACGTCACACGTCTAATCCGCCACCATAATGCGAATTTGACATAATACATTTCCCACATATGCCACGGATACACGAGCGGATACCATATCGGATCTGATATTTTCGAGTAAACGACACTAGGTCATAATAATTGCACCTATTTAATAGTCAGAAAAATAAAGTATCAATAATGTCATGCATTACAGAAATTAACATCATTTTTTAAAAATCGAATCTTAATTATTATTCTCGAATATATTGTCTGTTGAAATATTTATATATTGTAAATTTATCTGCCTACAGAATTATTAATTAAGGATATTCCTATAGGCGTTTTTTTAAAATTAAATATCATGTAATGGGCCTACAGATGTCAGATATACATAGAAAATAACATTGATAACGTTGTAGTAAACAATCAATAAAAATATGTAAGTACTTAAATAATTAATATAAGACGTTATAAATGAAACTTAAATATGTTTTTTTTTTATATTTTAGTGATCGTATTTTATTGCAACATTATCTTATTATAAATAAAACCTAACATAACTTAACCAGGGAACACATAAATAATGGGAAGTGGGTTGCTTTTTGGGTTAGATAATAAAAAGATTTTTTCTCGAGTGGATAAATTTAATGTGAGTTAAACTTAAATGTTAAATGATATGTTATTGTCAATAGTTAAAGTTTTAACTGAGATAAAAACTTATCACAGACTTCACCAAATAAAAATGCAATGTATAAAAAATAAATGTAATTACCTATTTGAAACACCTTGTTTTAAAAAATAAATTAATTTAAAAAGTTCATTTAACTTTTTTACTTGATCGAAACGCGTTCTCAATTTCGCCGTCATTAAGTCGTAAACCGAAGCTGGCTTCAAAACATTGATTTGTAAAAACTGGCTTTTGCATTTCAATTTTGTTAATCTATTCTGTGGTACTAACGTAGGTATATTTTCATTGCTATCAAATAATTTTACGACACAGTATTTGATTTTTGTTGACACATGAAACAAATTATACATACAGAACTTACCAATATGCATCAATCTAAAAGTTTAGGCTAGACTAGGCAAAGATAATAAAATTGAGTAGGTACTAGCTCAATGAATTAAATTCAAAATATGCATAATATGAGTAATTTTGTCAAACTAGATAATATAATATATTTTACTGACAAGTCAATATATTTTAATAGTCTCAATATAAGTTTATAAATTAATTGTGACAATTACTGCACATATTGCAGTGGTATCACATTGTTCGAAAATCAAATTTATGTAGTAATATCGATTTGATTTTCGCCTTAAACTTTATATGTTTTCAATAAATGAACGTTAATTAATTTGTATATTATCAATCTACATAAAGTGAGAATTTTGTTTGGAACCGCACAAATTCAATTTGTGTATGCTAAACTAAGGAACATGTCATTCTGGTTTTATATCATTAACATTATCCTGCGTGTGAAGAGAAAATCACTTCTTAGAATGATTTGTTTCTTATAAGGGGAGGTTTAAATACACTGATTTTGAGGTTCATATTCTACAACATTGATTGATATGCCTGTGAGTAAACTGTGTACGTGAGAAGTTATCCAATTAATTATATTATATTATACAAAGCGGCCTTGATAAAAAAATATATACAAAGGGAAACTGTGAAAATTATTATTATATTATAAAAATAAAACATAACGATAGAAAAGTTATTTTATACTATTTGATTTTTATTAAAATTACTAAAATCAAAAATGTTGAAATATAATATTAAGCATGCAGGGTGAATACCCTACCATCCAGCATGACTTGGCAGTAAACCATTAATTTATAACTACAATGTATCTTGCAACATAATATTGTTAAAATTGCAAAACAAGCGATTTATGTGAGTTTATCAAATTTCAACAGTAAGCTAATTTAGCAAAATAATATAATAATTCAATTAATCTATAATATCACAAATTAAGAAATAATGCTATGTAAGTTTACCATGATATGCACAAAAGTTGTTTGTATGAAAATCAATCTTGCTTAATTATTAAAACTGCATAATTGTTCAAATTAAAATCAATTGTTTATAATTTACGAAACGAATCATGCATTGCACAATAAACCTCATAAACATGATTATCAAAAATATGCAATTAGTTGATAGCGGCATTCTCTATTGTATCGAATCAATATAAAACACTCAGTAGAAAAAATCAACATTGTCATTCAGTTATCAGAGATACAACCGTAAGGTTATCATGTCGCTTCGCCCGATAAAACTCGTAATCCATCAGAATGCATTCCCGTGATTTCATTCAGCTAAATTATAATCTGTAAACTTATCTGTAATAATTAAAGTGATATTTATTTGGAAGGAGATAATAAAACCAGGGTTCATTTCATTCACGCACAAAATTATGAGTTATTCATTTGGGAGTCAAACCAACCTACCCTCCGGTTTCCAATTCCATCTCACTTCCGAAAAGCATAATATTAAAATATATTTAACATATTCAAATAAATAAATGAGTATCCACGATGAACAAGAGGCAACGAGTCTGTTTGTATAGTCGTAGATCTCAAGTTTGAATTAAGGGTCTTGAAAATTTACAAATGTTTTTAATATGTGTTTCACAGAACAAATTAATATCCCAATATAGTACATTTTGACGCAAGGTTTTGAATGTGTGAGTTCCTACGAAAATGAACCACGCAATATAGACGTGCAACAGTGCATGTTGCAAACTTCAATACACCAATATTCAATGATCGACAATGAATAAACCGAGACCAGTTGTCAGTATTCGACGTACTCTTGACACGTGTTTAAGTTTATCCCGTATTCTTCCACACTCGAGATCGGTTGCCTGATTCTCCACACCTGTTAGGTATTTCAGTTCCTATTATATCTGAGTTCCCTGGTGTGTTTGGATACAGAGTGTCGATCTAATATGTTAAGAGAATGGTTAAAAAATATTTCACGTAAACGCATATATAAACATCTTTGTGAGGTGATCAAACTATATGTAGGTGCATTGGATAATTGAGTTAGTGAAAGAAAATATATTTCAATAAAACAGCCTGAAAAAATAATCATCCAGTGGTATCTGAGATGTAAAAAACGTCATAAAGATATACACCTGCAGCTTTACTCAAGCTTGCTGCAAATTTTCGAAAAATGGTTGTATCCGCGATATATGATATCTCTATTCATCTCATGTTCGAATCCGCGAATGAAGATGGAGTTCGCGAGATCAATAAATTTATGCATGTCTTACCTAAAATAATAAAACATAGAAATCGTATTAATTATATTGTGAATATGTTTAAAAGATATTTATGATTAAAGGGTCTCGTGTTTAATTGCATAGATTATATATTTTTTTGTTCGTTTCAAAATTGACAATGTTTTTATAATGTCAAATAAAGGTGTTGGTAAGTTTTTTGATACACGTTTTAATTATACAAAATATATTACTTCCGGTTGACGCTCTAAGGTGAGAAATATTTGGAGTTAATACTATTACAGTGGCAAATTATTCGTCATGTGCAAATTTACATACTGGCAATAGTAAAATTATACTAGTAAATTTCGTATGCACAAAAAAACCTTAATAATTTTTGGTGGCGATTTTTTGTAGACTGTAGGAAGGGGATGATCTTGATGCTGGGAGGGGAGGTTATACAGGGATTCAACTTAGGCACTAACCTTTAATGTTGATAAGGCGGGTGCGCTAGGCTGGCTTCATATTCCCACACTCACCTACTTACCTACTATTACTCTCACGGTTACACTGTGCTTTATTGAATATATGTTATGAAATTATTGAGACTAATGGGCGCGGCGGGCC
The DNA here is from genome assembly GCF_057557595.1 of Rhyacophila brunnea. Classification (NCBI taxonomy): domain Eukaryota; kingdom Metazoa; phylum Arthropoda; class Insecta; order Trichoptera; family Rhyacophilidae; genus Rhyacophila; species Rhyacophila brunnea. The sequence goes on from NW_028233350.1 coordinate 25,289,094, forward strand.
ATATAATTGTCACTCGTAATGGTTTTATGGTGGAGTCACTGAGATGTTGACGCATTTATGGTCTGATGGTAACTGTTTTTTTTATAACATGCATGGACGTACAACAATGATGGTGGGAGGTAGGAAAGGAATTTGTATGGTATTAGCCGGATTAGCGTTACCATAATTGGCCCAAAATAAATAATTAATACGCATTCGTGGCAATAGACATCAAAGGACTGAGAAGAATGTAATCACCTTGGAAAAACCTTCATGTGGCAATAGATTTATATAGGCTTATGATGTTAATGATGATGAAATATAATATATAATAATCTAATACTATATTATTAATTATGGATATTAAGCTTTAAATAAAAAAAATCCATTGCCATTCAGATACTTATACATAGGAGAGTGAGCTAAGTACCTTTAATAAGTTACAGCAGAGACATTAAATTAATAATTAAAGCAACTAAACCGAAGCAAGGGGTAAAAGCTGGGTAGTTTGACTTTTAACAATAGCATCAACCGCCGTGCTTAACTACATTGTCTATATAACGTTATCGTGCCTTGTCTTTGGAAAATGTGTGTTAATATATTGTTCCTATACATTGAACCTGAAGGATAGAAAGTTTGCGCTATAGAAAATTTACTGTGGTCGTTTAGTTAACTTGATACGGGGTATACTTTTTTATACGCACAGAACAGGTTTAAATTAATGTCGGGATTAAAATTACTATAAGGTTTGTGGTTTAGGTATATTAGCATTAAAGAAATTACCAAACTATGTAATACTATGCTTAATATAATATAAAGTTTTAAACTACTTTGACTTCTGCAAATATTATAAAAGGTACTTATATGATAACTTCTTTTGTGTGCAGTTTTTTTTTTATACTGTTGTTCATCATTTTTTTCTAATTATATCTTTTTGCAGCATCTCTACGTGGTTACTAAGTGCTTATTGTGCTTATCTTTTCGCGATATACTATTATCATGAATGTAACCTCACTTCATTGATACAGTATGCTGATTGGGCATACAACAGGACATAATGCCGAATAGAGCTTCAATACTTGCAACAGCCATGACCCGTTTCCACAAAAACAAAAATAAAAACATTTGGTTCTTTCCAAATAACCAGATTGACTCTGAATTGTCAGATTTTACAGTTTTTAACTGTTCGTAGTGATATTTCCACTAAGCTTTGTCGGCTTAGGCCTAATAGAAATTTAAACATACTTATATGGTGACTCGCAGCATTCCAATCACATTGGTTGAAAGGGAAAAGCTAATCAAACCTGTCCAACCTTCAATTGGGCTGATAGGCAATTAAAGTTTGATTTACATGAGAGACAATTAGATAGCATTCAATACATTTATGGAATCATACATTGAGAGAAAGAGTCTTAGAATAAAAATATAATTAGTAAAATTAGGCAACCTGAACACTCTAGTATGTAATGAAGATTTTTACATAAACGCTACTATACGTGTACATATTGCTCATTACTCTACGATAAACTCATATTAATTTTGTGAAATAGTGGTCATTGATAGTGAGTAGGCGGTGCCTTTTATAAAAGTAGTATAAAATCTTTTGTACTGATATAAAATATCCTTCGTTGTATTATTCCATGAAATTAGTAAACATAACTCTTATTATATTTAAGTCTTAAGACTTATGTTAACAAATTATTATGCACCTAGTTTATTTACATTGGAGGAGAGTAGAGTATATTCTCGGTTTCATAAATATGGGTAGTAGGGTATATCGTGTAAATATAGAATTAAGGGGCTTACGAGGTGTGAAGATGCAAAGGATGGCTTAGTAAGTAAAATACTTATTTTACTGAGGGGTGAAGTTTTCAAAGTGTGCAATCATTATACCCTACTATAAAATACTGAATACGAAAAATGGATATTGTGATATTTTAAACAAATAGAATATTAAATATTAGTGTTTCTGACCACTTCAGAAGAATGGCTAATATAAATTAGGTGTGAAAAATTTTGTTAAAATATTTTGTGGGAATCTGTCGTTAGTATGGCAAAACAAAACTTAAAATAAATACATAGTATCGTTGCATTTCCTGTAACTATATAATTATGATGTTGGGTAGGTACTGCAACTTTATGCAAGTTTTACATACTTTTTTGTACATTTTGGTTTATTAATCGTGTATATCTCCACAAAATTCACACATTGAGTAAACATATTCATAACAGAGGCTCGATTTTGTTGCTTAATTGAGAAAAAGCCTGGATGCTGATAGTAGCACTGAGAGAATGACTATTTGTGTGGCGTGGGTAAAAAGAATTTAAAAAAAATGGGTCAGTAACTCTCCCAATAAAGAAGTGCTAACGCGATCAAATAAAAAGTAAAAATATCTGATAATTATCACGTCTTGCAGCCAGTTAAATACTTAGAACGCATTGTTTTCAATGAAAACTATTATTATGATCCAATGAAAGACATAGGATTGTATTGACATTTCTGGGAAACAGAAATGTCTTGCATCTATTTTCCTTATTTTTTTAAAGATTGGATCTCCGTTTGCCACTACATGAAGGAGTTTCCAGATTTCTGGGGCTATAATTTGGTTCCGTTTAAAACTCTTGTAGTAATTGGGATTATTGGATAATATACTAGTTAAGAAAACGTAAATGGTTTTTGAAAGTTAATACCATTGGTAAATTGGTAAATAAATAAATTTGATCACCAGTCTTTAGTAGAAAGCGGCATAAGAAATTAATACTGAAACAAAAAAAAAAAAAAAAACAAGTTGATCTTAAATATATACATTACTGACGTTTTATAGTAAATGCCAGAAGAAGAAAATATAAATACTTGCAATAAATTCTGAATACAATATAGCATTGTGAATTTTAACTTTCAAAAGTAGAATCCCATGCATACATTATTTAGGTTTCCATTACTATCTTAGTGAAAGAAACTTTCTGAAGGGGGAGACGTTTTAATTGCAGTTTTGTATTATTATTGTAGGGTAGGTAATGCCAGAGTTAGGTGAAGGGTGAGAAGGGCCACTGTTTTTCTTCTTAGTCAGTATGTAAATCAGCGTCCTTATGGGCTGCTATTAAAGTTGAAGAATAAATGTTAGCACTCCTTAAAGCGAGTGGGTGATGCTTTTATTTTGAATTTGAAGGAATTGTTTCTCAACATTTCTACTAGTAAATTGATCTATAAAATTTTATAAATAACCAAGTGAATTGAACTAAAATAATTCAGGTGATTTGTATACAAAAACGCTTGATAGCGATTCCAGAACGTTTTAAGTCTAGTTGGAAGATAATGCATTATCTATTCTATTTTCTCCTATTTATTGTTACTTACTTTCGTTCTATTATTTGTGTATTGATATTGATGTTACATTATATAAAAAATGTAAGGCTACTATCGAATTTTTTATTCTTTTTTTAAATGGGCTAGAAAAATAAATCTTAGATGTTATAAATGATTTAGAACTAATTCTATCAATTGGCGTTTGTGGCTTTTTTGCAGCTTCCCATTTATATTATAAAAATGTTCTATATACAAGGTTTTATCCGATGTCTATAATGCTGGTTCATAACTTTACTATACTTAATTTATTAATTATATCCTATAATTAATTATAGTCTAAAATAAAATAATATGTTGAGTGCAAGAAAGTAATATGTTCATTTATTTGAGTTAGGTAGTCGTACAATATCTGCGACAGAAACGTTCTCCGCGTTCAGTATTATGTTAGATTAAAAATCCATAAAACATATTTTTCTTTCTAATGTTTTCAGATACTTACATATTTATTAATTAATACCGTTTAAATTGTAAATTATCAAAAAATATCTCGTGCATGTATGTAAACTGTCTTATCTTCTTGTTTTTGCTTTATTACCCATATTTCTTACAGAATTATAGATATTATGTCATGCCTATTAGCACTTACAGATAAACCAACAAGAATATTTGATATACTTATATTTAAAGCAGAAAAAAATAATTAAAACGATTTTTTTTACAGTATATCGTGAAAATATTTGACATTCACGCTGACTAAAAAGTCAGGGGTGCATTGTTTTCTTGGCGAAGGGGTTATGGGAGGGGATGAAAGAAAATTAAATGAATTCGCAGAGTAAGATGTTTGTTCTAAGCACTATTACTGGGAAAAGGATTTCAAATCCGACATGGCGCCTCTTTTGTCATTATTTGACGAAGGTATTCAATTTGAAAGCCTTTAGCCTTTTTTAAATATGCTCATTGACTGACTTTGATTGCAAAAAATTTAAAAAAATATAATTATCTGTCTACTCATTCGAATTTGAAAATATTTATTTGTAAACTCGGCAAATAGAAGGAAAAAAAAATTATAAAAAAAGATCAAGATTTTTCATATAAAAATGTAATTTTGTTATATAATTAATATTTTTTTATAGTCATTAATGTCAATTATTAAAGTGAATTAGAAGTTTTCATTATTGTAGTAATATTATGTTCATACGTAAATTATTATATGCCAAAAATTTATATTAATAATATTTTTATAACCCCATCACTTTAGATTATATTTGGTGATTTTCTTAATAGTTAATTATATATTCAAAAATGATTTATATTTTGCCACCCCTATAAGTAATTAATACAAGAATATACCTAATTAAATAGTATTTTATATGGTAACAAAGCAAAGATAGATTGGGATGTATATTAGAAAAGACAATCTAGCTATATTTAAATAAAGATTACAAATAATCTAAATCCATAAATGAATTAGCATATTTTACTCCCACGTCAATTAATATGTTTATGCATAAATTTGTAGTTATTCGAACTAAATAATAATTTGGATAAGTACTTATTTTCAGACAAAAGATATTGTCAGCCGATATTGAAGCGGTTGGGTTGGGAAACTCGCTTCCCCCACAAAAGTCTGATTTTCCAATGATATCTATTTTCACGTCGATGACGCAGCAGATTTTAATGAGTCCCAGTGCTTGATTGGGATAAATTGGCTTAAAAGTTTTTTTATTAGTTAATAATAATTATTATAATTATTAGATTACAAAAAATGCTGATAATTAATGTTGTCTTAAAATATTTCTTTTTGATTTATTATTATAGTAAATATATTATTAAATTAGCTGAATGTTCGGTAAAGCTAGAAGTATATTAAAATTATTGTAATTATTTGTATTATTTTTAATTGGCCGATATTATCTACCAATATAACTTATATATATATAAGTTCTACCCAAAATTAAAGGTTCCATCGGTTTAACATGGATAATGTAATAATAACAAAATATATATAAGGCTAGATTCATGGCTAGAGGAATCTTATGAAAAATTGTATCATAATACCAAATGACATTTCCACGACGTGTTTATTGTGGTCGAATTAATATAGCTATGTATAAAAATAATGTTATTTGTTTTGGTGCATTTTGGCGATCTGTCATGATTTTTTTATAGTATACTCGACATGACTACTTTATGTGGTTGCTCATCTAAATATTATAAATAATATTAAACCAAAAATGTATTGACTATATTTATACAAAACCGGTGTAAATAGAGAAATCATAAAAAGTACACGATAATACACCGAGTGCGCTAAGTAAACCCTATTGTAAGATTTTTTAAAACAATTTATAAACTCAGCTCACACACGTGGAATATTTCCATATACGAAGCGATATGGTTGAACAACGTTATTTTCCTACCAATTAGCATTACCAATAGCTGGTTGAATCTTGGGATACTCGTAACAAAATATCACTGTAAGTCCCGCTTTTCAAAGATAGTTCAGGGATGCACGGTTCAAAGCTACCAAGAATGGCAGAGTTTTCATTTATACCACGTATAAGTCGGAATAAATACATTACTAATTAATGTACCAAGATTTTTTTTGAATTTATTAATTGAATCTAAAAGTGGGCTGAATATGAGAGATTTGGGCGATAAGCAATGAATATAAGCCTTTTAAACCCCCTTTCAGCTTCAATTTAATATATTTTAAGCTCCATCAATATAAAAAAGTTTTTAACATCTTTAAACATTTAATCAAAACTAGTGTACATACCTAATTCATCCTTTAATTCAGAAGATAACGTCTCAAAATGTATAAATAAATGAAAATCATGTAATTAAATATTATTTAAGGTTATGCGTGATAATTTGAAATAAATTATATATACTAAACTAGAGATAACAATAAAATAATGATAATTCTAAAATAATGATGGCATACCTGCACGTGTATTATCGAAGAAAATACTTTTGCACATCTCCGATAAAATGTTTTTTCAAGCACGCAGTCCCTTGAAATTGTGGGTAGGTTTTCTCTTAGTATTTTCCAGATAAAAGCGTTTCACGGTCTCCTTCCAATAGGATTTTCTTTTATCTTTCTCGCCAAGGCTGCTTCTTTGCTAATGATGTCAGAAGACTTAAGCCTCGTATATTCTACGGCTGCGAAGCCATTGTCAAGTTCATTTTTGCCGATTATTTTTATAGCTTGAAGATATTATCTTGACCTTTCTTGAACACGTTTTTAAGCTATAATTCTGTACACTTAATTATATCTAATAACAATAAGATATACCTATCGATAAAAGCCAATGTTTTGTTTTCTTTATCTTCATCATCAGCTGGGGTCGATCCAATACTGGATGAAGGTACCGCGTAGCTATTCCCACTCTTATCTTCACGTTATTCGCTGTTACGTATATCGGCTGATCTTGGTTAATTCTTCGATCTACCGGACTTGTGGATGACCTTGTGGTCGTCTAATATCCCTTGGGTAAAAATATATGTAAGTTTGGCGACCAACATTTGCTTTAAACATCGCGTACTGTTTGTTATCTGCCTCATTATCCGTCATATTAGCTCGTATTCTTGTTTGTCCGGTACAGATTTTTTCTTGTGTGTCCAGTATACATTTTTTCTTGTTTGTCCAAGATTTGTATTGGACGATTGAAGATTTTTAACTAACTTCCCGACTAGCTAGACATTTGAAACTTTTAGAGTATATCAGAACACGACGACAATGCATTCTTTTAATACTTTTAGCCATTTCTAAGCAGAATTGAATTCATTTTCAGTTAATTCTGTTTTGTATGGAAAGTTATTATTGTAGGTTGCTAAGGGGATCCTAGCAACTAAATTATTAATATATACGTGCGTTACTATGGAAATCAATATGAAATGTCAAAATGACATTTCAGTATTCTATATTTATTCAGTATTTATATCAAGTACAATTAAAAGTTGTTATTAATACATAGAAATGTCAAGTTTATATGATTCAACAGAAAATTTAAAAACGTGGTATATAAAAAGTTCTTTTTATCTTGTAATTATTAATATTTAATTCTTTCAACGTAGAAATGTATAGTTTAGTCATATAATTTTGTCATATAGGTCAAATTATTATACTTATTTGCAGTTTTATGCCATGGTATTACAATGTATGAAATCTGCACATTAGTATGTGATCCATCATAAAGCTGTCAGTGCCTTACTCCCGCATTTATTGCAACAGGCCATAATACTATTACTTCAGGAAAACAAAACATAACTTTAAACATATGAAAAATTTGCATTTATCAGTATATTTTAAAATTACTAAGTATTGATTATTCGAAGAGTTTTTTTTTTGAAGAATAATTAGATTTCTAAAAGCTGGCTGGCTGATTATCTAAATATCGATACTATTATTTATCACTATTTCTTTGTATTCTTATTTAGATGAATAAACATAAGTAAATACATATTTTGTAATTATCAATTTGTACAACATTCATGAACAACTCACAAAAACTTAAATAGGTATTGTTGGTAGTTTTATAACATAACTAAGTATATTGATTCTTTAACAGAATGTCTAAATGTATTATTGTATAGATAGCTAATAATCACGACAAAACAATATCTAAAATTAAAATATTGATATTATGATTGTAACTAATATTATATACTTAATTCATTATGGCATCGGAATTAAAACAGTTTTGAAGTTCTTTCGAATTTCAATAACAATTATTTTCTATTTCAAATATACCTAATATATTGTAGGAATATTTTTTGTTAGACAATCTATTATCCAGCGTTTACGCCCATGCATAATTAATACACAATGTCACATTAGATGGGAAAGAGCTCATATCAACGCGAAAACGAGTATAGCCGCGTGGTGTTGTCAGTGATTGATTCACAAAACAATTCCAACAATAATCTGTATTCATGTGCTCTTTTGGAAAATTGCACTGACAGATTTAGAGCACACTTTGTGACGTAGCGAAAATAACAATGCCTACAATTTACATATATAAATCTATGTATATTTGTAAGATATACGTAGGTATGTCGAGTTTTCTCTTTCTTCATTAAACTGTAAATTTTAGAAGATAATAAAACGTGTCGATAAAAACTAAATTTGTCACCAACCAAATTCGCCTCACACCCTGAGTGACTTCAGGAATATTTGAACTGATATTAAAAACGCAAGGCCCTTGTGCAGAAATTAGTAGAATCATATACTTCTCTTGAAAATGGAGCATCCACGACGTATTTAAAATAAGCTTTTCAGGAACCCACCACAGCACCACGAATTATGCAGTAGATACAAAACAATATTGTTTATATGATTGAAAGCGGTGTATTTTTTTATCTGTTTTGTATTTTTTCATAAAATTATTATTGTACAGGTTGCGAAATTGGTAAACACATCGGCTATAATCCGATCGGTGCATGTTTATATCCCTCACCACAAATATTTGTTCTCCCGTGTTGGAGAATACGCTTCATAACTTTGCACTCCGGCTCTAGGATGAAAATGCTAAAAATAATAAAATAAATACTTTTTTTTACATATACATATTATCTGTTTATTTAATTTTTACTACATATATGAATATAAGGGAATATCATTCGATATAATTTTATGCGAGGTAATCAGGCAAAGAAGTGTATCAGTGTGCAAAGTTATAAAACGTACCTATACTTTAGCTTAGTTCGTAGACCGGCGGCCGTCTTTGCATATATACGAAACCGTGTGTCGCTGGTTCAAAAATTGCCTGGTCAAAAATTGTAGATTGTTTTGCACATGCCCCAAACGGGCCTTGCTCTTGCATAAACCGGTACTGCTAATATAATGCTATTATTATATTGATACGATACCCAGTTATTTTGTTAGTTACGATTAAATGGATAAATACAGGTAAAAAAAACTGTATTTTTCATACTAATAATCAACGTTAATATTGACATGGAAAGTGTTTTAATGCTACCGTTTAACAATATTCAGCGGAATATATTCATTACCTACATAATTCTCTAGTATGGTGAAATTTCAGATATGGGAAAAATAATAGAAACACAGACTATGACAAAAATACAAACTTGACAAGATTGTATTTGCTTCTCGTATTTTAATTATATTTAAATTAAATATATAAATATCTATGTATACTAGTCGATTAGAAGCATATTATATAGGTACAGATAACAAAGCATACATTTATATTTTTACTTTCGGCAAAACGATAATTTTAACAAGAACTCCTTTATCGTTTCAAAAAAAATGTACACCCTATATATACAGCAAATAAATATTTCATGTGATTCCATAGAACTTCAAATACACTAAAATATGGCACATATCGATCAATCTTCTTTTGTTGTTTTTCTCAAAACATTTTATGTATTACAATAATAATAATGATGTATTATTTGGTTGCATAAAAGTTAGGGCTAAGAAAATGGAACGTTTGAAAAAATATTACTAACTTTGGAATTGACAACATGTCATTTGCAGTCAAATATATTTTATCTGAAAGATAAGAATTTAAAACAAATATAGTTTTATATTCACTTATACGAGTTTTCAGATAAGCTACTATCCCTTATCCGTATCAAAATACTGGCCAAGTTTTTTGTTCAATGATATAATTATTTTATTCAACGAATTTTTTTTCGGGCCCTCATTCTAATTCTAATATTATTAAACCGTGAAATAAGGGTAAAGTCAGACTGGTGGTCATTTAAATGTAAAGGTTTAGTATTGCAGAGTGATCAGTCATTCGGTGAGTTGGTAACCCTCGCTTCGGAAGCCAAGCGCGAAGAATGCATTGCGATTATGACTCATTTGTAACGTTTGCTGAAGCAGCAACCCTAATATAGCTATTGACACCAAAACAAATAGGCACAAAGACCATCATTTTATACCAAATATACACATTTTGTATTAATATTGGACTTTCCACCGTCCGATTTTTGTGTCGGTACCTCTACGCCCATTATGCTACTATCCTGTATTGGAAATGCTCTTAAAACGGGTAATGCATCACCAGATAACCAATGGTTTTTAAAACAGTAAAAATAAAAATATCATTACGTATTGATACTTTTTAAAATATGTTTATAAATCGTTATTGTGTAAATAAGTCGGTTTAGATGTAAAATTTCAATATCAAATGTTTCGACGTTTATTGTAAGCTTTAAACTTTTGAACCACTTTATAAGATTTGTTATAAAATATATTTAATGTCATGTCATGAACGCTTTGAATTTTTAATTAGTTCATGCTATGTAAAATAAATTTGAATTAAACATATATTTTTTTAATTAGCTCTATTATAATCGGATACTTATCCTAGCTGTTTCATGAAGACGTTTTGCAACAGATTTCTTACGAGAAGTTTATTAACAACTTGTTCAACCTACTATGTCCATGCTCTGAGTCGAAAAACACATTGGACAATGGTGATTTTCCTGCAACTTTGCCGATTTTATAAACCGAGACGTTACCACTTCGCCTTCAAGTGCCTTAATTAATTTTATATTTACTAACTATACCATACCATTTGTTCAAAATTACTTTTACTATACTTACATAAATATAATATTCCTTGTATTATATTACTTTCAATTTCTAGTAATGGATATTTGTATGCAAAATATATAAGTACGTCAAAATATATACAAAAATATATTGTATATATACGTCATGTATACAGTACTTTTGCTTGGTGTAGGCGATATTAGTTTTTTGTATAACCTAAGGTACAACATGTAATAACTTTCCACTGGAAATGTTATGGATCGATGTGACAATTGAAAAAGTTACTAATATTTTACGTTGTAAACCCCAAATATGGTGAATGAAACTGCTCCTAAGTTATTTAAGATATAAATGTGGTTCTAGTCGGTTATGTGGAAAACAGCGGCAAGCACATTTTGAAAATACCCTATATACTGGATTATTTGTTAGTTTGGGTTAGTTTAAGTTAGGTTAACCTAACAGATAATCTAGTATATTGGCTATTTTTAAAATGTGTTTGCCGCTGTATTCCACATAACCGACTCGTACCATAATTTTTTTTCACAACATTGAGCCTATAACAGAGTTGCACTAACATTACAATAAGATTAATCTAATATATAAAAATTAATATTTGTGTGTTTGTTTGTTCGTATTTAATGCGCAGCCATACCGTTCATCCGATTGCGATAAAATTTTGTAAACTTATTGCTTGCACTTGCGGGAAGAGTATAGGCTATACTAATATATAAAAATGAATGTCTGTCTGTCTGTATGTCTGTCTGTCTGTGTGTCTGTCCCGTATGCGTTCCTATACCATTCATCCGATTGCAATGAAATTTTGGTAAGTGGTTGTATGCATATCCATAAAGGTTTCTGAATTAGAAAAATCATCATCTTCTTCTTCTTCTTCATTATATTTTCTTTTATTCGTATGGTTCCTATACCGTTCATCCGATTGCAATGAAATTTTGGTAAGTGGTTGTATGCACACCCATAAAGGTTTCTGAATTAGAAAAATCATTATTTTCTTCTTCTTCTTCATTCTATCTTCTTTTATTCGTATGGTTCCTATACCATTCATCCGATTGCAATGAAATTTTGGCAAGTGGTTGTATGCACACGCATAAAGGTTTCTAAATTAGAAAAATCATCATCTTCTTCTTCTTCTTCATTCTATCTTCTTTTATTCGTATGGTCCCTATACCATTCATCCGATTGCGATGAAACCTTCATCAGTTGTTGTGGTAACACCCGCAATGGTTTTTTAATTAGTACAACCATCTTCTTCTTCTTCTTCTTCTTCTTCTTCTATTCTATATTTTTCTATTCGTATGCGTTCCTATTCCATTCATCCGATTGCAATAAAATTTTCGTCAGTAATTGTGCCAACACCCGCAAAGGTTTCTGAATTAGTACAACTATCTTCTTCTTCTTCTTCTTCTTCATTCTATCTTCTTTTATTCGTATGGTCCCTATACCATTCATCCGATTGCAATGAAACCTTCATCAGTTGTTGTGGTAACACCCGCAATGGTTTTTTTAATTAGTACAACCATCTTCTTCTTCTTCTTCTTCTTCTTCTATTCTATATTCTTCTATTCGTATGCGTTCCTATTCCATTCATCCGATTGCAATGAAATTTTCGTTAGTAATTGTGCCTACACCCGCGAAGGTTTCTGAATTAGTACAACCATCTTCTTCTTCTTCTTCTTCATTCTATCTTCTTTTATTCGTATGGTCCCTATACCATTTATCCGATTGCGATGAAACCTTCGTCAGTTGTTGTGGTAACACCCGCAAAGGTTTTTGAATTAGTACAACTATCTTCTTCTTCTTCTTCTTCTATTCTATATTCTTCTATTCGTATGCGTTTCTATTCCATTCATCCGATTGCAACAAATTTTTCGTCAGTAATTGTGCCAACACCCGCGAAGGTTTCTGAATTGGTACAACCATCTTCTTCTTCTATTCTATCTTCTATTCGTATGCGTTCCTATACCATTCATCCGATTGCAATGAAATTTTGATCAACTGTTGTGCTCACGCCGCAAAGGTCTCTGAATTGTTACAACTATTTTCTTTTTCTTCTATTCTATTTTCTTCTATTTGTATGCGTTCTTATACCATTCATCCGATTGCGATGAAATTTTGACCAGTTGTTGTGAGCACGCCCGCGAAGAGTTCTGAATTAGTACAACCATCTTCTTCTTCTTCTATTCGTATGCGTTCCTATACCATTCATCCGATTGCAATGAAACTTTGGTGAGTTGTTGTGCCCTTGCCCGCAAAGGTTTTTGAATTACAACAATCATCTTTTTCTTCTTCTATTTGTATGCGTTCTTATGCCATTCATCCGATTGTGATGAAATTTTGACCAGTTGCTGTGCGCAAGCCCGCGAAGGTTTTTGAATTAGTACAACCATCTTCTTCTTCTTCTATTCGTATGCGTTCCTATACCATTAATCCGATTGCAATGAAACTTTGGTGAGTTGTCATGCGCATGCCCACGAAGGTTTCTGAATTAGAAAATCATCTTCTTCTACTATTCGTATGCGTTCCTATACCATTCATCCGATTGCGATGAAACTTTTGTCAGTTGTGTGCGGTTTCTAAATTATTATTATATAACATACAAAGTTTGTTGTTTGTTTGTTCCATCCAATTATGATTTTTTTTTTAATACATATTTATAACATTAATAACGTTTTCATATTTTGGATTCGATTTTAATTTAGTGTTCTTATGTTTGACCTTTACTCCTATTATAATTATTTTCATATTGCCATATTGTATTACACAGATATTTTAATATTAAAGAAATAATTACCTCTTATTATTTTTCAAATATCTAAGATAAATATAACCACGAAGCGACCCCGTGCGAAGCCGGGTACTTCAGCTAGTACATAATAAAATTATATTGTGTTTTATTTATAGATCACATTAGTTGTATCGAAACTTTAAGAAGCATTTGATCAATTTTGACGTTTTTATAAATCAAGCTTACGAAATATGATCGATCGTAGTATAGTATTGTGAGGGATGTTCCCGATACATCCAAGTCTCTAGCACTTTTCCCCGCCCAACCGCGAGACAAACAAAGAGAACATTTTCGAACAGGCGTGACGCCATTTTTTTCGTGAATAGCTTGCATCAGCTTGACGGCAATAGGGGTGATTTTTAGAGACGGGTGCGTATCATAATAATGGCATCAATCTATTGCGATTATGCTTCAAGAATCATTTTGATAGTCGATACATATTTAGAAAACATTGCTTAATTAAAAAAAAAATAATAAGTTATTAAAACAACGACTAAACTTATTTGAATATTAAATACACTGACTGTGAACAACATGTGACAGTTTTTATTGACATACTTACTTTTAATAAAAATATCGGTACAAGTTGGTTATAGGGAAGCCAGGCGGGAACCGCACTAATTATTGTCATAGCCGATATTGGCAAAATTCATGAATTTCATTAATGAAAACCTAACCTAACCTAAACTAACCCAACCTAACAAATAATCCAGTATAACGGCTATTTTCAAAATGTGTTTGCCGCTGGTTTCCTCATAACCGACTTGTACCAAAATGTCTCTTTACTTGGATAGCAAATTTAATCCCTGTACAGTGGCTAATATAAGTAACACAGTACAATATTTCCGAACCGTTAATTAAAAACAATGCAAAATAGGATCACTCTAGGTTTTAGGGATTTTCCTGTATTTATTATAAAGTAGATATGTGTGCGGATTTTAATTCATGTGGGAAGTAAATTTTATAGAAAAAATATGCGTGGTTTTTGGTTAGATAAACGAACTCATCGCATTATTATACCGCTAAATACTTATCTAGGTACATAAAAAATATATACTTGTAAATACTAAAATAGAATAATGTGACAACATTCGTTCTTTGAGGAATTAGTTTGTGAATAGGGTGAAAAATTTAATGGGTGTAATTTATATGTGCCGAAGAAAGAAATATTTGTGCGTTAAGCCTTAACAAGTGTGCGCACACCTTAGAGAGATCGTTGGTAGTAGGTATGAAGTTTTTTATTCAAGAAATAATCCTGTACCTGAGATTAGACAATATATGTATTTGGCAATTTTTTCAATCAGATGGAATGACGAAATTGTTATATTACAGTGAATATATTATGTAAATTGTTTAATAAACTCAAGATAATGGAATTGGAATAGAAAATTAAATTACTATCTGATTTAAGGTT
This sequence comes from Rhyacophila brunnea, assembly GCF_057557595.1. Taxonomy (NCBI): domain Eukaryota; kingdom Metazoa; phylum Arthropoda; class Insecta; order Trichoptera; family Rhyacophilidae; genus Rhyacophila; species Rhyacophila brunnea. The sequence continues at coordinate 25,304,134 of NW_028233350.1, forward strand.
AACAAATTGAGTATGTAGTATTCACAAAAGTTGGTTAAGTTAATTAATATAATAGTATTTATAGATCTTAGTGGAGATATAACAGTGTACAATAATATCCATTAGTGAAATTGATTCAACAATAATACAATCGTATATTATAACATTTTTGTAATAGTTTTTCTTCGTGTGGTTAATATCGTAATATCCCATCTCTACTGGCTAGAAGGATGTGGTATATTAGTAAAAGAAATTACACATAATGTTCATTTGGGGGATAAAAGGGCTGTGAGATTGCTCTACCGAAACAAGCGAAGAGATGTTTTGGACAATCAATCATATATCGTTCCGGTACATTGACGGACGCGTTTGCTTCTCTATTGTAATATTATAGACTTTAGCGAGACAAGTATTCAATAGAAAAAATGTTATTGAAAGCAATATCAAACAATATAACCACTTTCCCATAAGTAGACACGCATATAAAATAAATATCGGAGAATATTCCGGAGAAGATTTAAATAATAATCCCGATTGAAACGGGTAGGTCTGAAGGTCAATTCATGGCCCAGCCATTTCTCTAATATTAATATTATTTTGTAAAAGTATTAGTTGAATTTTTAAGCTTATATTTTATTTTCTATCTGAAAAATATTTGTTTTTTATTTGATGTTATAATACCGTAAATAAATGGTAGGTATTACCATCAATCTAGTAATATCGTCTGTCATGAACATATTCTTTTACTACATTACAAAGATATTTGTGTAACTTGTATAAATTCTCAGTTTGGCAAGAAAAAAGGTTTTCTAATGTAGGTAACCTTAAATAAAAATACTTAGGTATCGATATTAACGAGTCGAATTCAAAATAGATTATCTCTAAATGTAGTATTATAGTAAATATATTTATTCAATAAGAGCATGTTATTATTATGTACCTATATTTTCCACATTTAGCCAAAAATTATTCTTAGGTAGCAGAAACACTATTTTGAGATACAGGCTTGAAAAGTTAAAAAATATATTATGAAATATCAAGATTTTGGCATGTTTGATTTCTGACTATTCAGGTTAGGTTTTTTTTCGTGATTTTGGCTTACTGAAGAGCATTTTTTCAGAATACAATGGCATATTGAACAAAAAATTGGTATATTATATTTATGCTCAAAGTAGATGTTGATTGAAAAGCATGACTAGAAGATTGATAGTATACATATATATCATACAAATATAAATAAGTACATGCAATATGACCTATTTTGGGTCAGAGCTGTTTCCTCGAGTAAAGCCTATCAGCCACCATTAGGTGCAAGACTAATAAATGCGCTCCCTAAAGCCATAGACATTTTCAATGGTGTACTTTGCATTTTGTTTTTGAAAGTTTATTTAATTGTATTAAATTGTATAGGTATGTTTTATTTAATTTTCTTCTTTTCCCTTGTAGGAGTAATATTTTTTATAATGTAAACCTCATGTTGTGAATGTCATGAATTTTGATTGGCATAATGCCCACAATGTTTTGTTTTCTTAAATAAATAATTTTTTGTTTACCATGCTCGATCCTAATAAGAACATAATATGGGCCTCCGAGAAATAAATGAAGTCCCGTTTACATGGTTCACTTTTGACGATCATCGCGGAGGAATCATCCGCAGTGACCCGTGTAAACGCACATTCATCAACGAATCATCGAAAGTGATCATCCGGAATCAAAAGTGAATGAAGTTGAACTTGTTCTACTTTCAATCATTTTTTGATCACTGCGGATGATTTCGCGCATGCGTACACGCCACGCATGTGCACTGAGCACTCTCATACTATTTACATAGATACGTAATTTGTCATTTTGAATAATTGAAAACAAACTGGTTAAATAGATGTTTCTGCAGTCCACATCACATTTGATAGTACATACTGATTGTAATAAATAAAGTGTTATTTTTTGGTTCTTGGTTGCTGTTTCTGTGATTTATGTGTTCGCTATTTCACTTGACGACATTTTGGAATGAATCGAGTATTTCACTTTCGGTGACATGTATAAACAAAAAGTGAATGCCCGAATCCAATTCCCTGTTGAGGATCATCCGCAGTGACTCGTGTAAATGAGCCTTAGGATATGAAGAAATAACATATACTTAAATAAAATATATTTACTCAGAAGGTAGGTTATAAATGATAAAGATATTTAAAAATAAACGAATTATATTCACCTCTGAGAGCTTTTCATCAGCTTGTTTTCAAGAGTGGACGAATTTGTTCAAGCTGGTTGAGAGCTGAGCAGTACTAGACAGGAATCATAATAATTATTATAACGACGTGAAATAAGTTTGTTGTTAAATTAACTTCTATTGATTTTGTATCAACTCAAAAACTAAACAGTCGAGAAATTCATGGTAATTCCCAACTGTTGGTTGCTTGTCTCACGCTTCAAGTATATTTGCACTGCGAATCATACTATTCGTCATATAAAGTGAATTACTAAAACTGGAGCTATACGGCTCGTCAAATAAAATATAATGTAGCTATTTATATATTTATGGTTTTAATAACTGTCAATTCATGGTGAAAATACATTATATTAATAATTAAAATATGAAACGCATTGTTAAGTAACTAATTCCACTTTTTTATTATTTGTCATGTTATTTTATAACATAACACACTAAGTCGAGGAAGTCTTTACGAGGGCAACACTACGCAAAAGTACGACCGGATCGCGCCTGCGCACGGGATAGTTTGTACGGAGTTCGTGACACTATTTCCGGCGCTATCGGGGCTAGCGGGCTTTTTACACGAAGGCGAAGCGGGAGTCGATCTCTCAGTCCTGATCGTTCGAAGGAAGCAGACGTCTTGGCCAGTTCCGCGCCTCGGACCCTGGGCACAGGGCTTTCGATTTCCTGACGTTTTGGAGACGTGGACGATGGCCATCTGAAGGACGTCCCCCCCACGCCAGGAGATCGGAGGAACTCCACGTTCCCCACACGGTTGAAGACGCACTCCTCGATTCCGTCCTGGAAGGAATCGAGGGCAGCGAAAAGGCTGGAGAGCCTTTTGTATAATTGGTATTTATTGTTCATTTATGTTACGGTCCACCGAAGTAGTCTTTGTTTCGAATTAGCTTTTGGGTTTTTGTTCTTATTTATTTAAATATTGTATCGCATTAGGTGCTCGTGATTCACTTAAGTAATTATACATTTTTATACACTGTAGCCCGCAAGTTATCTTATATATTAATATACAATTGTTGAAATTTCTCTACTTGCTTTTCATTTAATTTTCCTTATCACTATTGTCTCTATGCATCATCATAGAGTGGCGCTCAATCCGAGATATTTATATTTATTCCATCTTTATGTACTTTATTATTATACAGGAACATCCAACGAATGAGTGTAGTAGCCGGACAGGTAACTGAGGTCTTAGAGGTAATAAGTCAAACCATCCACGACCCTGCATCCTATTTCACCGAGTCTCATGCTTATCCCTATCCTACATCCTCCATCCTCATCCCATCCTTCCTGATCCCCATGTCAAAATAATTCCATGACATTGGCACCCAACAAGCATCGTGTTTCTTTTTGAATATTTCTTTTCCAAAACACGATGACTTACCTCTTAAAGACTCGCAGTTATTTGTTTCGGATTATGAACTCGTTCGTTATTTTGTCCTAATTTGCTAAATTTTATTTGTTCCGATTATAAAACTTTAAATTTTGCTAGTCACGATTTCATACAATAATTGTTACCGTAACGGTATTTTGTTTTCAGAGTCATTAGTTCTAATTATACCGATTTTTGCCGGCTCACTTTTAAATTTTTTGGTTTACCGTCGTGGAGTTGCAAGCGAATCCGCACGGCGTGATTTTAGACGCATTTTGATATTTTTTTTATCAATAGTACTTATTAAACTTATAAATTAATTAATGACAAATTAAAACGTATTATTTGCGTAATATTTTTCTTAAAATTTTCTGGTTCGGTGGTCGTAACTATGTGTGTTATATTTTTCATATATTTATATAGTCTTTTATTGACTTACGCGGTACTTGCAAGAGACGTCGGACTAGTCTATGCGGTATGCGCAGATTGGCGATCTAAATGATAGAGATCAATACGTCAATTTTATCATTGTCCTTGTGGAATTTATTTAATTTTGTGTTGTAAGTTACAATTATTCCTTCGCAAATTAATATTAAGAGTGTTATATATGGTTTACACCTAATTTTGAAATACAATTTGCACATTTATCATCAATACATACTTCTTCTATAATTTATGTGATACCCACATTATTGGTATGGAAATGTCAATATTTGGGCATCGGAATTTGTGTTAACCATTGATTGTTTCAGCAAAAAGTTTGTTTAATGTTTAGTATGGTGCTATAAGTGATTTAATAAAGTTCCAAAGGAGAAGGAAGGATGTTAAACTAGGACGATATCGACATGAACATTTATATACCTACTGGATGACAAGAATTATTAACCTCAAATTTGACAGAACCATTGGATTGAAACATACTATGTGGATGTAACACCAAATCAATTGGACAGCTGGATGAACCTTATTATGGAATGGAGTTTACAAAAGGTCCTTTCGTTCCATTTCTATATTGTGAATAATTAATAATTTCTATATCTCGAATAAAATCATTATCGGGTCTTTCATTTTAGTCGGCAGTCGCGCTGTCATCGATTATTTGAGTGATTTATTTTCATTCTTGTTAAAATTTGACACTAAATTATTCTGAATTCATTTCTTCTTAATTATTAACTTTCTATTCATTTTATTTTGCTATTACAATTAATTATTTGCGTCGGTAGAATACATTTATTTCGGATAATATGTTTTTACATTGTTTTTTCTTACTTGTTTGACAGTTCGATATTAGTTTTTTCAAATCTGTTCTTTTTATAATGTAGACAATTGAAATTATTCATCTCGCGTTCATTATTGATAAAATTGAAGTAATCTTTCGTTCATTGAAATAAATTTAGTCATTTTTAATTCCTATTCAATATTCATATTTCAAATTGATTTCTGTTTACGTTAAACGTCAAGCGCGCTTACATTTGCGGTCGCTAGATGACACCTTCATAGAATTTATTTGAAATATTTAATTTCAAGATTCTGTTCTTTCGTAAGAATGATTATTTATTATACATAAATAATTATTTTTACAGGTGAATATTTTTAATAAAATTTTCCTTCTTAATTCCTATATAAAACTTCCGTCTACATATTTTTTTTGAATCAATTTAATTTTTTCTCTCCTGTCAATCCTTTCTAATTTAAAGACATATTTTTTTTAAAGCTTTTTGATTTCATTCTAGATGCTTTCACTCAACTTTCCTTCCTCTCCTAATTTTTTAAAAAAGCATATAAGCTAACATTAATTAATATTTTTAAATTCTTTTTTTTCTCTTTTCAAATCCTAGCATCCGCTATTTATTATTCATAAACATTCAATTTACTTTCACTTAAATTATTAATTACATTCTTTTTGATTTTGCAATTTTTTTATATAAATAAATAATTATTATTTAAAACTTCCATATATGCATTTAGAGTACATTTTAATTTTGAATATTCTCTTTCATTGATATTATTGAGTATTAAAATATTTTTCTTTCAAATACAATCTTGAAATGATATTTAATTACATTTACATTGGAACTAACTAAATTATTTTTTCTTTCAATTTAACTTGAATTTAATAATTGATTATTTTTTTTTGCTTGTTTAGCATGCTTATTACTGGGCAATATTTAACAATGCTGATATTTAATTTATTATCTACTATGTTTGAAACCTTTAGGAGTTATCAAACCTTCATTCATTATGACACACACTCTGTCAAATATTTTTTCTTTTATTATTATGGAAAGGTGTGTTTCCGTGCTAGTCACACTCAACAAATTATTTTGAATTTTGTCAGGGCCGCATTTTAATAATGCCTATTTATTAATATTCAATTTTTTTGTGAAGGAATTTTTTACTGTTTTGTCTTTTGTCTATGACACACCTCAGATATTTATAAATTATAATTATTATTTTTGCTCTTTTACAAGCTTCTTTTTTGGATTGATTTTCTTTTTATCGAATTAATTATCGCAAATTTTATATATATATTATGTCATTGAGTAATATTTTCTATTATAAAATTCTATATTTCTTTATTTCAATTTCTTTGTGAATTTTTACTCACCTATGGTAAACTATTTCAGTTACTGACTTCTTTCCTGCACATGGCAATACACCCTTGTTCCGGTGAACGTCCATCGCAAAGGTGGTGGTTGCAGACCTTTCGGGAAGGAGGCCTACTCAATTCATACCACACAAACAGCATCTGGACCAACTTTTGGTAAACAAGCACAGTTCTAAATACTACCATAGTGCCAGGATGAGAGTTATGGTGTTCCCGGAAGTCGCAACCGTTGTCTTGGCGTTTGGAAGGGCCTGTCAGTTTAGCTACCTAGTGATAAAACACCTATATTTAAAATTACCTACAATTGTCTAATTAAGTACATCGCGCTGGGGATCATGTGATCTTTATTTATACCAGTTGCCTTTGTACTTGATTTTGCGTGACGGTTTTGTTTGCTATTTTTATTATATATTTTTTTTTTATTGATTGTAGTGATTGGTTATACTTGTTCTGTCAATGTATCTTTGTCGGTACAGGCTGCGGGGAGATTTTATTATTATTTGTTGGCTGCTAGCTCCTTGGAAGTCGTGGGAACTGAAGGTGTCTCACTTCTGTCCGGTGTGTTTTAGTGATCCGGGGTGCTGAAGATGTTCCTCGGACGCGTCTGATTTTTTTCTCTCTAGCAGTCAACCCTCTTGGTATTTGGGTTGAACTATCGGTGCTGAAGACGGTCCCGTTAGTCCCCTCTCTTTTTGGCGTTGGAATCTGCCGCTGATTGTGTGGATTCCACCGCACTCTGATGTTTATGGTGGTGAGTTGGCAGGCGTGATGCGAATAATAGAAGCGATCGTCTGTCGACACTGATGATGTTGTGCAGCGGCCTGGACTGTATGAAGGAAATCAACCTACTTATCAAAATTCCTTGAGGGAAGAAAGTGGACGTTATAATACGATCTCTTTAGCCTTTCATTTTTTATTTTTTGCAGCCCCAACTTGAATGTCGGACCAGTTGCGAACCATGTTGTTCTTTAATTACATTTAGTTTCCGATGTGTTCATGGTTTCCTCGTCGTTGCCTGGTTTTCGTGTGGTGCTTCCTTAACTTCGTTTTCTAGCTCATCCGGATCAGTTCTCTTCTTGATGGAGCTCAAACAGCAAGGAGGGAGTTGTCTCGAGATGGCGTCTCGGGTTTGGCGGGATTGAGTTGGTCCAGAATCTGCGGCGGAGTATTTTAAGTAGTTAGCTTTAAGTGTGTATGAAAGGGATATGGCTAGTTTTGCTATCGCGAGGTTTTAGAGTAGTTTGAAGCAGAGCCGTATATTCTGGAACGGACGATATCTTGCTACACCATTGTAGACTTTAACGTAGTATACTAAAATCGATGATTAATTTTAATGATATATTTTGTACTAGGAATTCTTTTCTAGCTTAGTTTCCTCCTTGTTCGCGTTATTTTATTTGTGGGAGCGCTGCTTGGGATCCGGACCATGGCTTGGAGGTCCATCACACGTCATTTGTTCTTTCAGGCTTAACAGAGAATCCACATCACAGCTGTTGGTTGTTAGCCACACTGTTATTTTTATTCAGATTAGACATCTGAAAGTAGTATATTTTAGTAATGTTCTTTTTAAATATTCGGACGGTGCTTGACGCACAGTATTTATTACTTTCCGACAGATACGCCCTCACGCAAAAGCAAACTGGCACTCATTGTTTATTAATTATTATTATGTTATTTGTTCGAACCAAGTTGGTGAATTTATTGTATTTATTATTTTTTATTATGTATACTTGCCAAAAACCACGGCTTATACGATTGAGGATTTATATTTTTTTGCTTTGTGCACTTTATAACTTTTGCCAACTATTAAAGGTTCATCTTTTTTTTTCAATAACTTAATATCATTTGAAATCAATTTATTAAATCATTCACAGATCTATTATTATTTTCAACTTAATTACTCAATGCTTATATTATTACTCAAATTATGGAAGCAATTTTAATTTCTATTAATTACTTTATTATATTATACTATCTCTGCAACTTTACCAATTTAATGAATTGAATTAAATTTCTTGAACCAAAATATTAATTCATTTATATACAATATATTAATTTATTATACCATTTCATATATTATTATTATCTGAGGTGCATTTAGGTAGATTTTTTGGCTATTATTTCAATTTTTTATACTGACATCAAATCTTTTCAAACTAATAATTATTATACAACTCTTCCTATCTTTTTGGAAGCTTTATCTAAATCAATCTTTATATATTCTAAATATTGCAGTTTTACACTGCTGGGTTGAATCCCCACTATTTGTTATGATGTGAATTATCTGTGATAAATTATTATATTTTACTTATTTATTTCCATGTACACGAGCTTAGGTGTTTTTATATTTATTAGATCTTTTTCAAAATTTATAACTTATTGGTGGACCGGTTAGGTAGGGTAAATCTACGAGACCTCTCCCAGCTCTTCACTCTTCAGCAAATAATCTTCTTCGTTTTTTGGATTCTTCATAAGCCTCTCCCTCTGTCACCAAATAACAGAGTGGAAACTTCATCTATATGTCTCCTTCGCTTCGCCTGTAGCCGCGCTATCTCTAAGCATGCCGTCCATGATGCCCAACCCCTGGGAGGATTGATGCTATCAGAAGACCCCCCCGAGAAGTTGACAGTCGAAGTCCTCGCTATGGCTTGTCCTTCTCTTACCGAGGTTGGAGGTAATGTCATGTTATTTTATAACATAACACACTAAGTCGAGGAAGTCTTTACGAGGGCAACACTACGCAAAAGTACGACCGGATCGCGCCTGCGCACGGGATAGTTTGTACGGAGTTCGTGACACTATTTCCGGCGCTATCGGGGCTAGCGGGCTTTTTACACGAAGGCGAAGCGGGAGTCGATCTCTCAGTCCTGATCGTTCGAAGGAAGCAGACGTCTTGGCCAGTTCCGCGCCTCGGACCCTGGGCACAGGGCTTTCGATTTCCTGACGTTTTGGAGACGTGGACGATGGCCATCTGAAGGACGTCCCCCCCACGCCAGGAGATCGGAGGAACTCCACGTTCCCCACACGGTTGAAGACGCACTCCTCGATTCCGTCCTGGAAGGAATCGAGGGCAGCGAAAAGGCTGGAGAGCCTTTTGTATAATTGGTATTTATTGTTCATTTATGTTACGGTCCACCGAAGTAGTCTTTGTTTCGAATTAGCTTTTGGGTTTTTGTTCTTATTTATTTAAATATTGTATCGCATTAGGTGCTCGTGATTCACTTAAGTAATTATACATTTTTATACACTGTAGCCCGCAAGTTATCTTATATATTAATATACAATTGTTGAAATTTCTCTACTTGCTTTTCATTTAATTTTCCTTATCACTATTGTCTCTATGCATCATCATAGAGTGGCGCTCAATCCGAGATATTTATATTTATTCCATATTCATTATGCTTTTTATTAATCTAGGAACCTACACGAATGAGTATAGTAACCGGACAGGTAACTGAGGTCTTAGAGGTAATAAGTCAAACCACCCACGACCCTGCATCCCATTTCCCCGAGTCTCATGCTTATTCCTATATCCCCAAACCTATCCCTATCCTATATCCCGTTCCTGATCCCATCCTTCCTTAACCCCCATTAAATCCTTTTCCATGACATATTACTATTATGGACCTGTTTCGATCGCTTCAAATGTATTGTTAACTGGTGCAGAAGGGAATGGGACAACTTGGACGCCAGGATAATTGGACGCCGCACTGTCGTAAATACGTGCTATAATATATAACATAGACGAGAAATTTTTATCAGTTTCTATCTACTACTTAGTTGTTTTAATTCCTTTTACTCTTAAGATAATGTTTTTTTTTATTGTGGATTAAGAATTAACATGCCTAAGGCTTTATATAAAAATAAAAAAACTCTTTTTTCATTGTAACTTAAACATATGCACGATTAAAACATTATTTACGTGTGTATATTTAAATTCTCACCAACTATTAAATCATAATATAATAATTTTTATATAAATAATAATATTAAATATTTGTTTTAAAAGTACCTATAAGAAATACCTAACGTCTATTTATTTTCGAATTGCGTCGCGTCCAGTTGTTCCGGCGCCAAATGGTCCTAGACCCGTACAGATCCACTGTTCAAAAGCTTATCAGGAAATCATTGGTATAATTACAATATTTAGGTACCTACTTAAGCTGAAAAAAATTCAGAGAAAAAAACTTTAAATATACTTTGCACTAAATCTGTAGAAATGTACCAAGAAACTTATTTTCAGTTTGTTTGCATATGTAAGTGGCGTGCGGTGACTTTTATTAATAGGAATGTTGTTGAATAAAAATCATAATAATATATTCTTATTGTTTGCTACATAATATTATCCTTTTATTGATATACAAAGCAGTATGGTGTGTGATATTGTATGGTAGCATACGATATTCTAACATGATATATAACTATTATTACATATTAGGTACTGTATCGATTATTTCTGAGGGTCCTTCGCATCTACATCATCTATGGAGTACACGCCACTGGTAGATATTGATTTTCCAAAGGGTATCGTAGTCATTCAGTATTATCCAGGAGGTAGATCTCGAGGGCGCTGAATTGAAAAGACAGTTATGAATTACAAAGTCAGTGCGAAGTCCTTAAAATTGATACAGTAAGTTGAATCAGCAGATGATTAATAATACTCTTTTTTCAATTGATTTCTTAAGAGCGTACATAAGTGAAACGGCAAATAGTTTTCAACAGTATGTGGAACGAAATTTCGCAGTCGTCGCCAGTCGGAGAGCGATATTCGAACTGTTCGCACGTCAATTTGTTTTGTGATAGCGTCGGAGGAATATATTCTTAAATCGTGTAAAGATTACTAAAAAACGTTCCACATGTACTTGAAAAAGAGAACATGTCAATGAATATACTATTATTATTACGAATATAATGATAAACATAACATTAAAAGGACGCATGTTGAATTTTTATGTCAAATTATATTTCGTTCGGCTCGCGTCATTTGCACAATCCGCGCATCGTCTAGTCACGATCTTTTTAGACCATGCCTCAGCTGAAGTATAGCTTTAAGGTTTATTATCACTCTGAAATGCAGCCAACTTTTGTGTTACTATGACTTTGCACCATGCAGAGTAAACTATTGTCCTCACCAAACTCTAATTTTTACAGTATTTTTATTTATTTGTTTAATTTTTAAAAGTAATACATAGCTCATTCTATTCTTAAGTGTGTATAATAAACACACACGTACGTGAATATACGCAATAACTTATAGAGACACTGCTTCAGATGGATACGGCTGTGTGAAATTAATCAGTGTAACAATGTTTGGCGGCCAAACACTCAGGTATAATGAGATCCTTGGGTAGTGGGAGACCACTCAGTCCTTCGCCAACTAGTGCGTACATTCGACAAATTACTATGGAGCATATAAACCTACCGTGGGCGTTATTCCGCCGTGCTTAAATTATTGCAAATAATTAATTACGCATATTCAAACTTACATACGATTTAATAACTAGAATTAACTAACGTATTAATTCTATTTTCGCAGTATGATGCTTCAACACTTTAGAGTTATTAATTCTAGAAACTCATTTACTTAAACACGATAGCTTCTTTTTACTTTTTAATTATTATAGTGGTATTTATTGGTAAAATTTAACATTAATATAATAAAAATAATACTTATGTAGAATAACTCAACATGGCAGTAACCGTAAAGTGGAGTAATCTGGAAACTACTATAGATATGACGCATAAAGTACGGAATGAGAGCCAGTGTGAATCTTGTAGATGTAGAGTGAAAAAGTTTTATTTCTCATCTACGTCGGGACGTCTAAACTCAGTATCGTCCCTCAGATGTTTTGGCCATTAGCCAACGCTCTCCTTGCGTTTGCTCCAATCCCTCGACGTTTAATACCATACACGGTCTACATCAATGCAAATCTGTGGCACCCTTAATTTAATCCATCTATGTATCTGTATGAAATTCATTGTCGTCCTGTCAGATTTGGGCATTGAGAGCTCAATCCAGACAATTTGAGGCGGTTGAGTATTATTATATGTAGGTAACTACTAACTCTAATGATTAAACTAACAATCATAATATATAAACCAACAAATAAATTACCATACTATTTGTAAAATCAACTAACAATTTTTCTCCGCATTTCAGCAATATTTAATTATTTATATTTCAATAGAATTTATGAGTAAAGGTACACAATATATTAGTCGTTGAGCGGTCATCACTTGCTTCTCACAAAATAACCTCGTAATTATGATTAAAAATATATTCGTATTACTTAGAATATAGAAATACACATGGTTATATTTCTATAGAGTACTGGATATAATCAATCAATACTATCCGTGATGAATCAATTTAAATGATTATTTTCAGCTCGGCAATCCGATACTGCAATCAATATGGTTCGTTTCAATTTGTTTTCACCTTTACAGCATTCAAGTTTGTGCGTACGCTTAGCAGACAGCATAAAGCTCACAAAAGCTTTGGGTCGGAGCTTTATCCCGTAAATCGGGTCGCGTTCACTAAAACTCAGAGTTCTCACGAATATTCGTCAACGAATCAAATTCTCAAGCGATTTTATTTTACTTAAAACATGCATAAAATATAAAGTTTTACAGTTGGAACTATTTCTAAAAATATTTTCATTATAAGTAGGTAGATATTATTAAGTATGTATGTGCCGAATACCATAAAGTTATTATTATTATATTGACTCATTATATAATACTGTTGTATACAAAGTGATAAACCGGTACTTATATATTTCATTTTGTTGATATTTTTCAATATACTTATATAAATCTTAAATTCTGTGCAAAATAATATGACGTAGGCATATTTTAATGGAATTTAATATAGTTAATACACCAGTTCTATTTTTATTGTAAAATTGCAGTGTTATTAATGATCGCTTCGATAGCATACTAAATTAATAAAGCACATTATTTGATTGCTACGATTGTGGATTCAAATCCTAGTCGGTATAGATTCTTTTTTCTTTTATTAAGGTCGGTATATTTTTGAGGTGTTCCAAATTATAAATATATATTAATAAATAATGCTATACATATTGTCATCTCGTAGTCTAGTACGTAAAAAGGGCTCTGGGTTTAATTCTTGATGAGTCCACATTATATTTATGTGATTTTCTCAGAGCCTGGGTATTCGATTGTATCACTTCTACTACTATCTTACTGTTTCGCTATACTATTGTCATTTGTCCTCGTGGCATATTGTAGTAAGTATTAAAAAACATGTGAATTTTTTTATATTAGTTGTTATTGAATACAATTACTATAGAGGAACAATATTCAAAATAATTTGTATCCCAAGAAAACACAGCTTTAAAATGATTTATCTATAAAATATTCAATATCTTTAGCTAGGTATTTGATTTCAGATTACTTTCTCTCACTGTTGAGAATAATTAATAATGCATTACGAATTACAACTTGCATGGAATCTGTTCTATTATTTTTCTATATAAGTATGCCAATGCGCTCTTATAATGGGTTTTATAATTTTTATCATAAAGGAAATTATATAAACTGGGAATTTGCTTGAATAGTTATTAATATAAGCGGTTACATATTATAGATTGGCCCTATTTATAGATACAGTACGTGTGTATTTGAGATATAGTCAATAATGGTTATAATATATTATTATATTCGATATGAATGTTAATAATATATTGCAGATTACCTCTGTATATATATCGTATTTAATTAATTTACAAATATATCTTCAAAGGAAAATTGCCCGTCGACCAATCATCCGTATTGCAAAACGCACAAGAGCTGGCTAAACACTTTCCATCAGAGTATATCCAAAGGCCGAGCATACGAGTAGGTATGAGTAGGTATATGATACGCTGGGTGTTTGCAAAGCCATCGAGATGTTATATAATTTCACTTCAGGGAGGATAGAATGGAAACGTAATGGATTCAATAGCGACGTTGAACTCGCTTTTATGTTAAGCATTATGCGATAAGCTGGGATGATTAAAATGCCCTTTTTACAATTTTGCCTATATGAAGTATATTATCTACCATATATTATGTAGGTATCAATGATCAATTTGATGTACATATATTATATAAAGATAAATTATATATACATTAAAGAAAAAAATGAAAATTGAAGGAAATATCATAATAATATTTGCTTGAATCTATCAATTTATTTATTGTAAAAATAATATATCGTTTGATATGGTTACTTGTGAGAATATTTTCTAAGTAATCTAGACTAGACGTAATACTAGACGTATTTTTGACTAATAAAACTTTGATAATTTGTATTATTATTTAACAACAGTTATTTACATATCATATTTTAGACCTAACATTAATATTTTATAGCAGTATTTCCCAAGTAATATCTCATGAGAATAACTCAGGTGCGTCGCGTAGTGCAAATGTGTTATTTATTATTTACCTTGTTTTAAAGAATATCACTAAATCATAAAAACATTGTATTAGAGTAATGTTAATTTGTCAACAATATATTTTTAATATGTATGTATCATAATATGTAGTACTTATTATACAAAATATTAGAAAAAAATGTTGACGTTTCAATAAAGTATAAAAGTAATACTATTGACCGAGTGTACTTGATGAAATTTGAATTTAAATTCATTAGAATTTGCGTTCAATATTTTATTATCAGTTAAAAAATCAGACATCAAAACACGAATCGAACTATATCGCTCTTTATAATATTAAATAAATTCTGTAAAATGTATGCAACACATATATAGGTAATAGATACCTACGTGTGGTCTTTTAAATTATGTTTCAGATTCTTAAGCTACCTATTACATAATTTATTGTGCCATTTTAATAAAATATATATTTACATAATGGGTACAAAAATATTGTATATGAAATGAGCAAAAGATGTTTCGTTAAAAAAAAGAGAAGAAAATTATCACAGTAATCAGATACGGACAGGAAACGACCCTCCGTGTGGACCGAAGGCTCCGGAGGTCGCAGGGTGGCGGCCGGGGGTCAGTTCCCCGCCATCGTGCGATTGACATGTCATGTTTGCCCGATCAATGATAAGTTCATGGCAAATCAACTATCTGCGCCTGAATCAACACTGATCGGCTGGTGCCTGTTTACACTAGCACCCTGGGCGCAGAAGACCGCCTGAGTGTGTGCGGGTTGGCTCTGCATTCAGCCCCTTGAGTGCTAATGTTATTGCCTGACCGTGGACTTCGAAAAGCTTTTACATACTGTTTTTGGTACTACATAATAATATTAATGTGAACGTTTAATTTTATTATATTGTGAAATATTCTCAGATGTATTCGATACAATAATATTAATATTTATGAATAAATAAAAAGATTCGTGAAGTATTAAAAAAATATACTGATGAGGTAAATTTCAATCAATATTGTGCCTATAGATTTTTTCTTCGTCTTCAAATAAATATAAGAAGGTATTCATGTTCCAAAAAATTATACACATACCTAATCAAGAAGAAGATTGAAAAAATGAAAGATTTTTTTTCTGATGGCAGCTCATCACTTTCAATCGATAATAATAATATTATTGTATAAAAATAAATTATAGTTACCACCTCCCATATGTATATCATTAATTTTGAATCATAATGATATCATAATACTAATTAAGGGCGGACGTGCTCAGCGTGGGTCAAATGGAGCTTTTTTTCTATTTTCAAAGCATGATCCTGGACATACCTTGAACGTTGTAGATAATCTATTTATATAATTTTGAAGCCGTATTATCCGTTATATTTATTTTTAACATTTGATGACTGAATAAAGTATTCTTTTAAACCTCTCGCTCTAATGTTTTAGAATATAGTCATTTTTCAGTACATAAATGTGCTGTGGTGTTAAGACATTTTACATAATTACTGTGTATACAGTATAAACAGTAGAGGTAGAAATAGGACTAAGTGTGTGGAAAGTAAAGTTTGTATAATTGGATGGTATAAAATAATATTGTTAATAAATAAAATATGTCATCGCTGTTAATATTTTAATTTATTTCTAGGAATTCTAATCTATTGATTATCAGCTTATTTATTCGTATTGTGAAGAATATTAAATAATCTTTAACACAGTTTTGATCATATTTTGATATAGTGGTTTTGGTGGTTTAACAAAGTGATAAGCAATTTTATAAAATTATTATGAATTACCTACTAGTAGTAAACACTGAATATATTTATGATTATACGTTATCGATTACCAACGTAGTAGCATAGTGAGTGAAATTATTTGGCTAATTACTTTGATTTAAAGTTTACTAAAATATTTTTAATAATCTATAAATGCTTCATTAGATTTTTTTATTTTGAAATAGTAATAATTTTCAAGAAAATAATATATTTGGATAAAATGAACATGATTCTTATAAAATACCTACCAGTGTTATATTATTTAACTTATAACTTTGTAGGTATGTTGAAAAATATGTTGGTAATAGTATACGCTGATAAAGCTTTGAAATGGAGACAAGGAAATAATGCGAAATAAATATAACGCGAAACATGCATGTGAAAGGGTAGTTTGGCCGTAATGGCAAACAACGTTTAGGGTCGCGAAGAAAGCATAAGGTCATAGATCAGGTTTGTAGGATGCGATACAAGTTACTGGAAGGCTCTACTCTAGCGTTTCCCTCGACGACGTAGCCTTACTCACACATCACCGGTCGACGGCGAAACCGCGGAGCTTTTTACATGAAGGTATTTATGTTTTCCGGATTAAATCGACGCGTGGTGTTTTAAATGTATTGGCAACATTTTAATCAGTAATATAATATTATAAATATATTATAATGAAACATTATTCTTAACATCTCACACGTAGGAAATATTGTAACATAATAGGCTCCTCGTTGGTTGGTCGCGCTGGTTTGAAGAGTCAACAATATGTTTGAAGGGTCAATATGCTGAAGAATTTGCTATAAGCTAAATTGCTGAAAAGTTTCCTAAAAATCTATTTACACGTGTTGATTGTTGTTATATTTGTACATGGCTCTAGCACTATGCATGAACACATTTTCCACTTATGGGGAATTATTTCCAGTAATACCAAATATGACTTAGGTAACTAATAGCCGCACTACATATCTTATCTTGTATTTTGGCAATTGCCATTGGCATTTCCACATAATCTATTAATCTTTAGTTTATTTTTTTCTTGTATAATATTATATTATATTATATCAACCACACATATATAAAAGTACTTTTTTATATGAGTATTATAAATAACCGCTAAGTAAAACCTGAATCTACTGAAAAGATGTATAAGTATATAAATTAGCAAACCATTATTTTATGTTGAATAAAGTGATTCTATTAAACTATTTATTTATTCAACGAATAATTTCCAAGATTTTAAAATGGAATATTTTTTATTGAACATATATAATTTGAAAACACCTTAGAAATATATGATACCAGATCACTTGATTCAAACCTAAAAATCCAGTCGACAATACTTGCGAAATTTATTTTATTTTTTCAGTTACTTATATGATATATAATATTATATTATATTTCGTCGTAATTAGGTAGAAAGGATGTGGCTCAATAAATTAGTAAAATATTCGAAATTCGATGTATGCAGGTTCGAGGTCTGTCTGGCTTCGTTTTTCAAGATTTTTTCCAATAGGTAGGTATTATTTCTGAGGTATTATCAAATTATATAATATGTGTAATAGATTTAACAGAGAGAAACAAATAAAAAACATGTCAGAATCTTGCTAAGGTAAAGAGTTACCAAATGTAATTTTATTGGTGCAAACTTGTGAGGTTTATTAAAAAAAAAATCGGTATGTGTACTTATGTACGCGCGTTAGAAGTTATAACTCTTTGGCGTAACAAAACAAAAAAAACTTGTGATAACCTAGATTCTTCGACTAGCTTTTAATTATCTTGTTAAATTACACACTAAGGAAGAAGGACCGCTTATTGGAACGTCGTTGGTTTATTTCACTTTCACACTTTCACACTATTACTAGATTATATAATTATTTATCCTTGTTTTTATTTTTAAAGTAACAACTGCCACTATGACGTTTTATAGTTTGTTCACATAAGGAATTGCTAACAATAATAAATTCGCTGCCTAGGCAACGGAACAATTCTAAACTATAATATTATACTGTATAATCGTCACGATTGGAGTATCATAATGTGGCGTAATGGTAGTGCGTTCGGCTGATAACCGAACAATCGGTGGTTTGAATCCAATCGAGTGCATTTATTATAAGCGTGAAAAAATAAATTATGTGTTACATATCACACGCCAAAAATACACTCTGATCTGATTTTCCAAACGCGCTTAAAGAAGTATAACTTCAAAAATATTTTGTTACACATTTTCGACCCCTTACTGAAGAGAAAGTAACGCGAGTTCAATGGGGTATGTAAAAGCAATAGAAAGGTGCACGGCTGTTCTATTCGGAGGTTTTGTATAGATGTCTGACTTTTGTATCAAAGCTGGAATTGAAAATAGTTACGTATTTGATTTTGATAGAAAACGTACGTTTCAATTTAGCCTTATAAATATTTTTACAAATGGATTTATTTTTTTATTACAAGATTAATGATATTTAAGTAATATAGTTACATCGGTACATATATATAATGTATCATTATACTTTATTAACAATCGTAAATGATCAAAGTAAGATTAATATTTCACACGATAAACTCTAAATAAACAAAATAATAGACAACATAGGCACGTACAAAGTTATGTGATGAACCAAATATATGGGTAGAAAGTTAAAATTGAATATATCTACTTAATATATTATAGAGTGGTAGGTTGCCATATTATCTTATATACATATATATTAACCAAAAAGTGAAGCAGGAAATGCGATCGGATTTTCTGCGCAGTTCTAATTTTAAATTATGATGGATAAAATAAACAGATCGGCAAATTTCAATTTTCGAAAATTATCGTTTTATTTGATTGATTTTCTGTTAAGGGCCTGCTGAAGAGCCCGCCGTTCAAATATAATTCAGTATAAAAAGGACCTCGGCGTCGTAACTACGTCAATTTAAATCGATCTTTTTGCAAAAATCACTAATCATCGGAGATTTTATTTCAAGAAATATTATTATTATTACTGATAATTTCTGCCGCGCAGAGAATTATTATTATTTTATGAACACCTGCGAGATGAAGCCGATCAGAAAACAGGGCTGTCAACATAATATTAAGCATTCATATTTTTTAAATGTTAATTTCATCATGGTTTTTAATCAAACCTGTGCAAGTACGTACTGATAACTTGGGTGGATTTTGTAGCAAACATACTATTGATATATATACGGGTATGTTATTATTATAACCCAATTCAAATTGAACATAGGTTGATACTCAAATACTATTATAGTATGTTTATGATTTCGAGAAAATAATACGATGGTATAATTAATCCATATCAATTATTTGAAAACATTACATTCGCACTTTGCACAAAATTACAAACACATTCGAAGTTTGCCGCACACGTACAGACCACGTGATATTTGTTTACGCAAAATCGTCGCTTTTCAAAATGGCGAATTTGATTACCAGATTTTACTGCGATGGATCAGTATGTTCCTTTTTGTCTTTTTTTATTCGTAGGTTTTTTTGCTATGTACACCGAGAAATTTCCATTTATAAACTCGGAAACGATTTTTACAGAAGAGTTTTGGAATATATTGCAACCAAAACTGGAAAAAATTCTATCATGGGTGTTGACTTCCTGAATTAGCTAACCCCAGGTCCATGCCACTACGTGAACCACAGTGGATATTAAGCCATTTCCACACTGGCAACAAGTTGCTGGCAACCTCATTAAATTTTACGATACTTACCATAATTGCTTAAGAAATTTTACAATAATTATCGTAAAATCTAACGAGGTTGCCAGCAAATTAACTTGTTGCCAGTGTGGACCCGGCATTAGATGCACAAAACTTAAATAATATAAGTATATTATAAATAAAAATTTAAAATTATAAATATATATTATGATTTATGTCTTCGACAGCCCTGATGAAATAAATCTGAAATATGAGTCGGATCAGTCACAGAGCAAATTTATTAACACAAACAACTTTGACACGACCTTTTTATATTAACTAGTAGACCAGATATTATGGACCACATGTTAAAAAATCATATTTTCAATTCTCAAGGCCAATTCTGTAGAACGTCCTCTTAAGACCTGTTTGTAAAGCGTCAATTACATTGAACTTCTTTACGAGCTGTTTTTTGGCGAATTTAAAAGCGGGCGATTCAGCTACTGCGATTTGATGATTACACACGAAACTTTCCATTCGCTGAGAAACCACAAGCCAGCGACTATTTTGACAGAACGTAGTTCGTTTTTTTACCGGGAGGTTACTACTGCGCTCTACTGCGCAGACGCAGTAGGCCCACACGCCGGCGTGTAGCGTGTAAAGTTGACCGGCTTTCAACTTTTCTCCGTATAGTGTTTACAACCTGCTTATTAGCTTGTTCGGTGATTACACTAGGCGACTTTACAGGCAGATTGTAAATTCGTCAATAAACAGTTCGTAAAGAAGATCAATGTAATTGACGCTTTATAGAGCCGAATAAAAATTCATAGTAGGACTTGATATTTTGCAATTGAAAGCCGAGAAAATACTAAATCTAATATCTACTATACTAAATATCTTTCGTATGAATTATTTCTATGACTTGTGCAAGATTTACCAATATTGGTAAAGACGGACACTACAATTATTGTATTATCAGTACTCATAGGTCGGTTTTTGATGGACTTTCTAACTAGTTATTTATAAGTTTTCATTTCATTGTGTAGTCCATAATATTTCAATATTAATTTCCGTTCAGAATAAAATTATAGAATGATGCAGTTATCAATCCATGAAATGAACGCCAATCTGGTGATGTTAATTTAACATAGGTATTGTAGCTTTAACATTTTTGTAGTAAATATTAATTTATCTAAGCTTTTTGTAGACATATTCAAACATTTAAAGGACCGTTACACTGCTAGTGATTTAGTTCGAAATCCGGTCAAATCGCGTGACATGTATACCAGTTTTCAGCCCCTTTGCAGTTGTAAGTATGTAATATATATTATTATTAGGTATAGTTGACTTGTCCAGCTACTAAGTCAGTCGAGATGCAACCTCAAGATAGCATGCACTCACAGTTCTCCCACAGTAATAATTCTGAATTAAATTTAACAAAATATGTTCTACATATTTTAATTATTTAATAAAATTGTTGATACGTTATGATTGAGTGACTATAGTTATTCTTCAGACACCTTTGATTTATCATTCCTATTATTTTATTAATATTGCAAATGTCAGTTACTAAAGTCATCTATTTAAGAGTTTTGATAGACGTTCGCTTTATCTGTTTAGCATTTCCACGCTATTATAGTATTATTTATATTACATTTTACAAAGAAATGAGTGTTAAAAAAATATCAAATTGAATTCGCTTCGCACATTTTTAAACATAAAATTCTTCTGTTTATTTAAATTGAAATATTACCAACGACTATTTTGCATATTATTAAAAAATATGTTTTTTCCAGTTGCCCTAAAATATATATATACCTACTTATGATTCAATTTATATTACAGAGTGTATCTAAAATAAATAGTAGGTAGTAATAAAAAATACGGGTATTGCAATGTGGCATGTGGCATATCGGGCATAACACGGAAAAAAACCACAAAAGAAACCATTGGATAAAGAGGTAGATACCCAATATGATAGTGTTCATCAAGCAGATGAAATGGCAATATGCTAGATATGTCGTTCGGTGTGTGGACAACCGCTGGAAAAATTCCATCGTACATGGTAGTCGTAAAACTTGCTGAATCAACGAGCTCATAAAGTTCGGTTGATTGAAGCGAAGTACTAAGAACCTAGAAGAGTGGAAGGAGCTAGAGTATGCCTTCATCCAGCAGATGATGATGATGATGATGATGATATTCTACTTATGAGCGATAGTGGTAGTTTATTCTACTTCACTTGTATGTTTTTTTAGTACGTAATTGAAGGCAATCATTGGGTCTATTCTATACTTATCGAACACTAAATTGATAAATAGTATCAAACTTAGGGTAGGTTTGTATCAAAATATTAGCACTTATTGTAACAATTACACGAAGCCGGTTTTTATTGTTGCAATAAGTGCGATATTTTAACAGCAGCAAGATAGGTGCTGTTAAAATATAGCACTTATTGCAACAATAAAAACCGGCTACGTGTAATTGTTACAATAAGTGCTAATATTTTGATACAAACCTACCCTAAGTTTGATAATATTTTTCACTTTATCACTTTAGCGGTCGATAAGCATAGAATAGACCCACTGATTGCCTTATTGCCAACATTGATCGTAAATCGAGTATTCCGTACACTCCTATATTAGAGTAAATGCAATATAATAATATAATTTAGAAGTGATATGCTGGCTTCATTAGTGATATTAAGTTAACAGTATTTATTATAATCAATGATATGCTATACAATTATCAACAAATCGTTCTAATATAAAATAAATATCATAAATATAGTAAATAAACTAACAAAATGCTACGAAATAGTTGGCCAAGAAATTTAAGGTAATCCAAGAGTTTTAAACGCTGATATTCGGAACACGTGATCGTGCTATTTAATCATAACTTAACATAACGTCATACCACTATGCCAGCCAATCAAATTGGCATGCTGAACCCTTCATAGTTTTCAATCGATTAATGATCCATACTTAGGAAACACATAAATGGATTAAATAATATGTCAGGAGCGAATTGTGCGGAGACAAGTTGCATATAATATCCCCCAGATAGCATTTATTCATTGGGAAGTTTGGGATTAATATACGGCCTTTTTTGTAAACGAAACGCTTATGGTCTTCCGTTTTCAGAAGACGAATGGCTTTGCGCATTTAAGTTTATACAGAGTACATACTTATTTTTATATCGTGTCAACAAAATGAAAATATTACTTGGTGCGGAGCTTTAAATTTATTTTAATATAAAATATTTTTTGGTAGTGTGTTCTGCCAGTCACAAATTATAAGGCAAATATATATTTTAGAAACTATGAATGTTCGTATTAGTCCAGGAGACTTTTCGTATACATAATATGAGAGACGCAGTTTTTTTCGTGATTTCTCTACTTGAGACGATAGTATACACGAAAAATATACCTCGTAACTTAATATTTTAAACGATTGTGTGTACATCTCAATTGTGTATGTGTGTTAAGTTTTCACTTAGCATCTATTATTATCATTCTTCATCTAAATTGTCTGGACCTCATGACTAGAGATCGTGGCCCAAATGATTTGGCCGTCGAGAAAAAACCTTCTCGACAACTTGGTTCTAACCATCTCGCCATCTAGCGGCACTCAGAGTCTGTTTCAATCATTGATATTCTACTGGATGAATCATATGCTTCTTAAAATGACGCCCGATTTTCAGCGACTCGGCCAGTGTTAAAACTTACTGTTTTAATATCAGCGGACTTAACTCGATATAAGATCACTTAATATTTATCTCGAAAACGACCTGGCAATAATTATGAGTAAGCCCGATCTAGCATCTTAGCTTGCATCTTACTTTAACTAATAGTCTGCGCATCTGTCCGCTCAGACATGAATTTTTGGTAGCTTGCAAGCTTTGGGTTGCAGACACCCTTAGGGTGACTATTCCAAGAACGCAAATTTAGTTTTACAGCCAGGGCAATACGGGTGAAATTCGGGAATCCATGTTAACGGTCTTAACGCATTATACCTACAAGGAAATGTTATAAGAAGATATTCGTAATATCTTCTTTTGTGGTACATTTTTAAAATGACACTTGTATGGGAACTCCTCATCTAGTAGTATATCAATGGTTTCAATGGAAAACTCGTGGAAGTCGTAATTTGATCCGTATATATGGCTCATCTTCATTATATTTGCCTTACACCTGATGACAAGTTTTACTCCCTACGTGTTATGCGACCCAAAATTTGAGAATTCAGCTAAAACATATCAGGCAGACGATCTTTGGCTTCAAGAATGCGCATCTTACCACCTACTAATAGTAAAGTTTATTGGTTGCAACCTAAAACAAAAACTTATCTGACTTTAATATTGCAAAACTATAATGATTAATGGCAATAACTCCGTATAATGGTGTATGATACAGTTGATAAAATCGATATTAATTAAAAAATAAATGGTAAAACTATGTACCTATATATTTTATTCTAAGTATACACATATGTATCTATATTATAAAATTACATGAAATATGATACTGATGTGTGTCAAGTACCTACTGATATTTGATCCATTATGTTACCGGCTAGATATTGCGCAAGAGATATGAAATCGTCCTTTTGTCCAATACGTCCTACGATTCCAGACGACCAACCAATTTGAATGCAACGCATGTTTCAATATAACGGGATATGGTGGTCTATTCATTTTTATTGATGTAATAAAATTATTTGGTCAGATATCTTTTGCATTTCTCTTTTTGTATGATTATAAATTTTAGGATGATTGATTTTATTTCTTCATGTTAAATTCTATTTAAATAATTATGAATTATTTATGTGTTTCGGATATCATAATATAATTTGTAGAAGCAATATAAAAAATGCCTGTTATCATATTGATATTATTATAATTAAGAATTAGCGAGACATTTAACTAACACACAATTGCCGCATTTACAATCAGCACATTCTACAGGTGTGACATAATTTGATGAGGGTCGACTATCTCAGGTTTTGTCATCGAAACGTCTCGAAGTTGCAACGATGCAGTGGTCAGCAGATTTCCCAATTGATGGGCTATCTCAGATTCAGTTACAGTATCAATATCAGTCCCACCACATAGTACTTGCTTCCACCGAGCCTCGGACCAGCGCTTTTTTTCGCCACTTCTCACCTTAAAGCATTCTCTTACCGTGTCTGGGACTCAAGCATTACTTCCACCGAGCGGCGGACTGCTAACTTTTCTCCTTACGTTATTTATTGTTATATCACTGTTATGTTACATTATTTATACTGTTTACGCATCAATAAACACCAATAAACCTGACCGTTTTCGCACCAATAAACACCAATAAACCTAACCAAGGTCAGGTTTTTTATAACTTTAAGATTATCATATTTTCCTTTTGTTTTGGGTTATTTTGGAAAACTTTTTTTTTCAGGGAATCATACAAGAGAATTCGGATCGGGAAGAAGTCTGTAAATAATGATGAGATTACGTTGTTTTCCGTGGTTCAACTCAACACCATACCGTGCTATTTTTGCCACACAATCATGCAGCCCGTAGGATTCTCGTGTAGCATTGCTGGATGCTGATTTAGGCTCGGAAAAGATTAGCTATCTACTTAATCCGCTTAGTTTCAATAGTTTGTTTTAACTATAGAAAACACTATGACAATTATACACAATACACTTTGAAAGAGAAATTGTCAGCAATATAAACAAAATAGCAAATGTACCAAATAGCAACATACATCGATTGAAATATCAGAAAATAAGAACGATCGCAAGTTATATTTATGTGGTAGTAAACGATAAATCGAGACAGATTTAGTGGATGAAGGATACAAGGATGTCATGTTGATGATGATGATGAAACGTTTACCAAATTATACCAAAAAGCTTACCTGTTATGGAATATCTTCCCGCGTGTACATAACGTTGGATGCTCATGCTTGCGCTCCCTGCTTTCAAATAGGCGAACACAGGCTCGTCTCCTTATCTTGGGATTGAAGCCGACGCGAAGCGGTGTCATCGGCTAATACCGTCATTATCCAGATTGATTGTGCGTAAATGTCTCATGTGACATGTGATGGAAGTTGCTCTATGCAACGATTCAATACGATTGAACACCGTCAATAGATTGTCAAGCTAGAAACCTTGACGTTCATACCGTAAATATTATATCATAAACATAATATTATCAGGTTAATACTGTTAATATCTAGCCAATATATTTCAGATTATATAATTTAAAACGACATATTATTATATAGTAACATTTTGATATATTGATATACCTAAGATAAATAAAATGATATTATTTAACCTTTTCACTGGCAAAAAGGGCAGCTATTTTTTGAATAAAATAAATAATTTTAAAATAAATAAGAAAAATCCCTGTTGTCGAGTGTTTCAGTGAATATTGTTAGAATAAAATGATAAAATAATATTGTTAATTGTGTCAGAATTTATATTATCATTTATAAATATTGTCTTGAAAATATACGATATATAAGAGTTATTTCGCCTGTGGTCTGACAGTACATATTATAAAATTTGGTAAGTTAACTCGTTCATGGCACTCTCCAAGTTAAAACATTGGCATAATTTGGGACCACATTTTTTCATAATATCGAGTGAATTATCGAGACGGAAGAAATGCTCATGTCTTTCCAACCAGCTTTTGGACCCATCAGGCCGTTCGGCCTGCTCGCCACAAAGGCCAACTATAATGCTTTAAAAAAAAATGTGGCGTCTTATTATAGACGTAAGATTAATTCTTTAATTCTTTACATAGCTTTGTATGTCCGCATTGTTTCAGCTTTGTTTTTACATATTTATATGTAAACTAATTATAATCATTTATTGTTGTAAATTCTCCGTGTTTCTCTCTCCGATAGGCACTTTTGATAGAAAGTCTCTGTAAACTCAGTCAAAACACAGTTGAGTACGTGGCGACCTCAGTCGTGGGCATCTGCTCCTGAGACATTCCAAGGCGTAAAAAACTGCTGGTGCTTCACATCCAAAGTAGGGCCTCGTGATACACTCGATTAAGACCGAGTGTGGTGCAGGGCAGGTTGGTTTGGAGATAACTATTAGGTAGTAGTGTTTACTAAAACGGCGGTGGCGTTTAGGTGACGGTATATAAATATTCAAAGAAACAAAACCATAATCACAATCTTGAAATATACATCACATAACCTTGAAAAACCTCAGAAATATATATATTAAAACAAATTATAGACAACGTAGCAACTAGTAGGACCCAAAGTCACATCTTTATTTTCCATGTGAGTACTCTATCTATTTAGCTATCGATCTATAGTTTAGAGAATTAGCTTACTAATTTAATTAATTATTAGCAAATCTAACTTTCTTAATCATATGTATATTCATTATTGAATGAAAAGGCAATAATCTAATACCTAGGTGCAGTAATTATTTACATTTTTTTTTACATAATCGTCATGAGTATTATTGTCTGCACAGGAATATAATATTGTTAACTGATATAAACATTAGGTTTATTATAAAAAATATGTATTTATGTTATTACACTACGGGGATGCCATGAAACCCGCTGAATGAATGAACTTTAGTTGAGTGGATGTAATTGGCAGCGAAGAACTAGGGGTCAATAATAGTAGACCGAGCTAATGGAGGCCTTCGTCCAGCAGTGGATCGACGGCTAATGATGATAGATACTATATTTTTATATCAGATAGCTATTTCCCGGAATTGAAAAACCCAGCCCATATCATTACTAAAATAATATGTGTAGTAGATACTCGTACTTACAACATAACTTTTGGTTTTATATTATTTAACAGAATATCACAATATTTAAGCTAATAAAGAAAATTCGCGTTGAATAAATATTAGATAATTTTCACTATCATATATAATAATAGTACATATTATGGTAATTTTCATGAAAACAGCTTGTATTATTATAAAAATCTCTGATATTAACGCTACGTGTATTTTATAATAATAATTACTTGTATTGTAATCATAAATATTCATGTATTAACATTGTTTTTCCTAAAACCTACATCTGAAAAAATCTTTTATGTTATACAGTTTTAATTGGTGCTGAGAACATGTGAGATTATAATTCAATATGTATGTATGTTTCTAATTTATTTTAACGTTTAACACTTTGGCTGCAATAAAAAAATTGTACGTCATCAGTTTTAACTCACTGGCAATTCTAATTTCGCATATAAAGATTTTAAAATATTTGCATGGCTTAGAAGTTTTTTGTATATTTTATTATCTATAAGAATTAGTGTTCTTCAATCAAATATTCTCCATATTATGCTTTTTTCTGCAATTTTTAAATTATTGTGCATGATGATAAATCCGCTAGTAAGATACAATAATTTTGTCATTGTTAGAAAAATAACTAATATAAAAAAATATATTTTTTTATAAACGGTACATGTTCAAATACGCGCGATACCATGATCTTACTCCCGACTTCATTTATCGTTTGTCAATTTATGACTACGGCCGTATGTTGTAGCTTAGCCACTGGGAAATGCCAATAGAAATGGCGTATTTCAAAAAAATACTACCTTATTCATAGGTCAATAATTATTATAAAGCAAATATTTTTCATAGAATGTTTATTACATTTGAATGCTCAAAGACATAGCTTATATTCGGTATGTTCAGAATTATCTAAAATGTGTAAATCTTGCCCATTTTTGAATAATAAAATGCCTAAATATTGTCAAATTTGGGATCACAAAGACTATCAATATAATTTTTTATCGTAAATATTTCACTATAATAATGTCGAAATAAATTTTACTAATGGTTTTATAAATGCTTTTAAAAATTAATAAATATAAAAAATCTTAACGCCACTGCACATGGATGTATTGAAATATGACTACATTCTAAAACATTAGATCGAGAGGTTTGAAAGAATACTATTTTATGTAATAAAAATACTTTATGCAGTCATCAAATGTTTAAAATAAATATAAAGGATAATAAGGCTTCAAAATTATATAAATAGATTATCTACAACGTTTAAGGAAGGCCCAGGATCATTCTTTGAAAATAGCATAAAACCTCCATTTTGATCTACGCGGCGCACGTCCCCCCTTAAGAGATCTTGAAATATTTCATGCTACCTAAATTTCTGTAGCGTGAATGAGCAACCGTTAAATACTAATTACAAGAGGATTTTTTCGAAGCTACGGGATGCTGATATGACCTAAAAATCACAAGGATATAGGTCGGTAACATGAATATTTGAAGACACAGCTAGGTGCCCAAATGATCGACCTAAGGTGTAAACAATATAAATGAATAATGCGAAGAACAAAAATAATTGTGATATATGGTTAACTGCATTATCTTTCGTGAAAAGACGTTGTATTAATTAGGATGATATAAATATTATTTTAATCAAAATGGTATTTTATTTATTGATAAGTAAATTGGTGGACAAAAATATGAATGCAACGTCAAAGAGCATTTGAACTTTCGAATGAATGTCAACTGAATAACAGTGTTTTTATTTTTAATTTCTCAATCGAAAATGATTAAATAAATTATCTCAATAAACACACAATGGCTGGACGGAAGCTGACCAGGCGAAGATAAGTAACGACACCACACTGCTCTCATTGTGGACCAAAAGCTGATTGCGAATGAGTTATTTAATAATAACTAATATATTAATTTAATGTTATGTTATTACAGTCAGTATTAATTTGCATTATCAAGGCAACAGCATTTTTTAATTTTTTATTTGATTATAAATTTATTTACATTACGCAATAAAAAAAATGATTTATTAATTATTATTAATTCATGATAGGTATGCTTACTTAATACAAAACTCTCAAAAGATGAAAAGATGGCTAGGACTCAATTTTGCAAAAATCTATATTAAAACAGATCTCTTGATCTATAACAAAAAAGACTTCTCGGAAGAGAACCTTTTACTAGTGAGAGTTAGTGAACATGAGAGTTTTGCAGAAAATATTACGGATTCAGCTGGCCTTCGTTACGCTGTTTCATTATTATTGTATAACTTTACTAATTTCAATTTTCAAATGCCACAAATTTTAATAACTTATTAAATAGATATAATTACAAAAGCATGTCAAATCTTACACAGACAAATAATTCTTTGTGGTCACTAAGCAGAATCAAACGTGAATATTACAGGTATTTGGAAGTATATTTGTCTGTCTTTGATGTATATAATTTTCAGCATTCGGCGACAGAATTCGCATTTTATTAAAATATTTTTTTTTCGTTAAGTTTTTGCTTATCCAGATCGAGAACTATCACTCGGGCTTCTGACATTCGGCTCGCCGGTAGTTACAATATTATATTTAGTATTTATGATTGTACCAGTTGTAACTTTTAACAACATCGTTATAAATAAATCTCGCGGTTCTCATACAATCGTTATTTTAACATGGAACATGTTTTCCTCATGATCTCCGGCGCAAAAGCGTTACGAAAAATAGACGTAGAATAACTATAGACGCGCAGCCCGCCCCGATTACTTACGCGCGCCGATTATTTTCATTTTACGTTTAGTAGCCTACATTCTGTGCGACGTATTGTTTGTCTGTTTTAATTTCTTCTTTAGTTTTATTATGGAAATCATATAATTTTCAGAAAAGTAAATTTTTTGAATCCTTTGAATTTGGTTACTTTGAAAATTAAATTTTCTTTCGAATTTGGACAATCAGCATTCAGAGAATCAGTTGGCAAAGCATGTTCCATGTTTAATAATTTTAGCCGTCAGGGTTTATTTTTTTGTGAGCGAAGCCATCAATCCTTATAACAGCCTCATCATAGATCTTCACACATGATCGATTCACCAGAAGCCACGTTAGGGTTGTTTTTCGCCCCGGAGTTTCACTTTGCACTAAAATAGTTTCAAAAATTCGGCGTCGTCAAACGGGGAAGTATCGTTTGGGCAAGTATCGAAGGTCATAGATTAGTATGGTAATTAAATGAAACAAAGTAGCCGCTTTGTGAGACGTATTCCACAGAAAAATAAAATGTTTAATTAAAAATAATGCTGCAAAATATGTGGGTTATCTCAATAACTTCAGTTATAATAATATGATAATTTTAGAAGTTTAAAATACAACCTTATTAGTCCTACGCCAGTGTTGGTAGGAGGAAAAACATAATTATTAGCCCTCCCAGAATCTTCAACCCACAGATAAAATTCTTAACCAATAAAAATGATTGTCGTCGGTCATCACAAGATGGTAAAAATTGTTTATTGCATCAATTACGTCCGGCTGGCCGTTTCTTATATATGCTTATTTATGTGATGCCCAAATTAAATTATCCAATTTATAAAAAATAAATTAGACAGCGTTTTATTTGAATCATATTGGATGGAAACTGCACTACCACAGCTTAGAGAATATTATATGAATAGAACTTAGCAACTGTTCACCGACTAAGTGTAATATAAGTATTTTCGATAAAGTAGTTTGGTGGAGATAACAAAATATATTTTTTTTAAATAATTTTATATTGACTAATGAAGAATTATTCATGGATTATGGTAATCATTTTGATGTTATTTTTATCCAAGAAGTTGACAATTTACTTGTTTCTGTAAACATTAATTTACAAGCATGGTCTACTAAATTCTTTCTACATAGTTATAAATTAATTAATAACGTTAGAAATTTGACAGGATTTAGTATTTTTCTGGGATGTACGTATTAGTTATTTCAAAAAATGAAAAAATAGTGGGGTTATAAAATTTTACCTTTAATGGTCCTACTAAATAGTATCAAAAACAATGCATGCCTTATTATAAATACTTGCCAAATTATTTCAAATTATTATTCCAGACTTAAATATTTTCAATGATTAATTTCTCGTTTTCATAATTAAACAATGATTAATTAAACTGATGTTTACGTCGAGTCTACTATAATGGTTTTGAAATAAATTATTAATGTTGATAGCCACCTATTTCGAGCTATAAATCCATCTTATAGTCGACCGTTCCGAAGATGAATTCATATCCGGAAATAGTGCTATCAACATATTAAATAACTCAGATACCTACTTATAGTAAAATTTACAAAAAAACTTACTTTTAAAACCATTAAATTTTCTTTTACTTTGGTTTCAACTTTTTGAACTCTTCAGGAACTATGAAAATTAATCAATATAGCAAATTAATGTGCAACCCCTACAGAATATAGTTATTTGCAATACTAAATAAAAATACTAAAATATCACTATTTCTTCATTAAGAATTTATGCAAGTGTACTTGGGTACTATTTCTATGCACCTAATACTTAAGTATATAATTATTACCTAGTACCTACTTTAACAATTATTATTGTAAACATCCAAGAACATAGTATATAATCTAGTTTCATCGAATTATAATTCAATATGGTATGAAATAATAAATAAGAAGTGAAACTTGAACTAGGTACATACTATTGTATTTTATTTTAATTAATATAATGCATTTACACCAGAAATTGACAGTTAATACAATATAATAAATTAAACAGTACAATTATTATTAAACTTTTCAATGTATACAACTAGTAGGTAGGTACCTAACTATTGGAAAGTAAGTTTCTATGATATTTTTCAATTATGTATTATTACTTTCAATGTACTGATATAACTTTTATGTAGATGTAATTTTGATAATAAAGTTCATGACCCTACATATTATTTACAGTATACAATGCTTATCTAAATAGAAACTGTACCGTAATAGCGTATTGATAAAAGTTATAATGCTTTTAAACATGCAATTGGTGTACACTATGTTTACTATGGTGTCTTTGATTTTCTACTTTTATAATAAAATTAATGAAAACAGTATCATTGTCAAAGTAGCATATTATGAGAGATTATAAGAGTGGTATTAACACTTTTCACTGGAATTGTTATTAGTTATACACGCAACTAGAGTTGGGTATTTCCCGAGAAAATCTCAATCTCGAGATTCGGGATTTCCCGAAATGTTGAAATTTTGAATTCTCGAGATATCGGGAAATTAAAAAAAAACCTGTAAAAATCCTAAAATCAGTATAAAAACAGACAAATTCCAAAAAAAATATTATATTATTTTTTATTTATGTAAGAAGAAAAACAAAATAGAAGTAGAAAAACAAAAATAATTAAAAACATTACTTAATAAAATGGAATTTCAAAAAACACAGACTATCAATCGCTGCGTTTGCAAAAATTGCGCTCATTCTGAGTGGACGTTGGCTTAATTGTGTTAAATTCCCCGATCAGTCTTTGAACGTTTTGTATTTTCTGTCCACTTTTTTCATATAGAAAATCGTTTTTTCAATTAATA
Organism: Rhyacophila brunnea; assembly: GCF_057557595.1. Taxonomy (NCBI): domain Eukaryota; kingdom Metazoa; phylum Arthropoda; class Insecta; order Trichoptera; family Rhyacophilidae; genus Rhyacophila; species Rhyacophila brunnea. The sequence continues at coordinate 25,337,472 of NW_028233350.1, forward strand.
TTTGATAATAAAGAAATCCCGAATCCCCAGAAAAGATTCTCGAAATCCGGGATTTCCCGAAATGTTAAAAATTTCAATTCTCGAGATTCGGGATGGAAAATCTCGAAAATTTCTCGAGAATTCCCGTCGGGAAATTCCCGAAACCCAACTCTGCACGCAATTTATTTGGTTGGCTGTGTAAACCAAACACACAGAAAATAAAAATATATGAATAGATATAAGCGATAATCGAACTTACCACCATAGATGACAATATTTTTTGTAATCTCCTTGTAGATTCATTGGGAACATATGAGTTAAAATAATGCATCAATAAAATTAATTTGCTTGTGACAAACATTCAGTCTACTGATACTACGTGGAAATTTTGCAAAAATCATAAATTTTCAATCACCACGAAAGTTGGAATCTGTTTCAAACTGTTACTATCAAACGCGGCTTTAAGTTCGCAAGTTGGGGAACAAGCTATATATATAATATATATATATATATGTATATATATTCTGCCAAGACTTTTCTAATGTCGTTAGGGTATACACATAACCCCACAGTAGCGTGCTTAGAGTAAAGTCACAACTAAAACTGCATCTCTAGTTCCATAACTAAGTATGGCTTTGTGCTTTTAAAATAGAATAGTTCTGATACAATAATATATTTAAATTACGAAGGTACTTCAAAATCTTTTATAAAAAATTTACGTACATTCATTGTATATAAATTATATCAAACAAATATCTAATTAAAGTATAAATGAATGACTTCTAGACTATCCACTTCAATAAAAAAAAATCGTGAAAAGAAACCGTAATTTGTATTATATTGGATATACATATTATTTATAATTCGGAGTATTTTTTCATTGTGGTTTAGTAAACTTAAATTTTAATGTGTTCCTGAAGTATTTCTAATTATGTATTTTTAATAAATTTTAACAAAAATATTGAATAAAAAAGTTTTTTCTTAAATATTAGGTATGATGAGATTTAATTTAGAATTCGTAGTCAATTTCAATATTATAATAGCATAATACGATTCGTCTAAAAAAATATTATGGAGTTTAATGTTACATTACGCTTTACTATATTATCAAATCAAATCAAATTTATTTATTTTACATATAATGAACCAATCATTTCATCTCCAGCTAAGTAAAGCATAATATAATCAATTCCATTCATAGTTCTAACTTGAGTACGTTTTTGTAGTTTTGACTAAATCTAGTTTGAATATCGAATCCAAATATATAGGGAGGTACAATATTGTAATAATAGAATTTTATATGCCATAGAGTAAAATTCGACCTGCTATCAAATACTATAGGTGAATTATAAAATATAGCAATGTCTACTGAAAATGCACAAAAAACACACACATATTTAATAACTGATGGCATTGCAGATAATTACCCCACTAAACCCCACCCGGTATTAATCGGGAGTAGCACGGGATCCTACGTTTGGTATGAAGTATATTTTTTTATGAATGGGAATGTCTCAGGAGCAGTTACCCAAGACTAAAGTTGCAATTCACTCAAATGTGCTTTGACTGAATTTGTATTACGATGGGAGAGAGGATCATATAGAGGCAAAATTTAAAATTGTATCAAGTAACAAAAGTTAATACAATAGTGCCGAACAATCAAAATGAAGAGATCTTCACGTTGGTAATATGACGGGACATTTTTTTTAATGCAGCAAAATTGGCCTTTGTGGCTACCAGGTCGGGTGGTCCGATGGCAATTAAAAAAGTTATTGTTCCCTTACAACAAGTTAGAAATAGGGTAACGATATGAGTGCGGCTCCACTGAACTGTTCCAGGTAGCAGACGACATATCCAAGATTGCCCTGATGGTGGCCGATCTCCGCTAGGGGATGGCACTATAAGAAGAAGAAGAACGATATGGTAATCATTCGCAGTTTTATCACTTTTTATTCACTATTTGTTATCTCATATTACCATAACACTGTCAGACAGACCTTCACAACAGCTGTATATATTAATCATTTTTTTCCAGATAATAATTATTATAAGTAGGTAATATAAGACGACATTTCGATATAAAAATTACCTAGCATAGAATATTACAGGAATTATCCATTGGCTGTACATAAGAATCGAGAATTAATAAATAATAATTATTAGTTTTCAATAAACGAAAAATATATTAACTTGACACATGCGTAAAAAATATGGCAATAGTTTTCATTAAATCACATCTCATTGATAATTTTATCCGTTGCACCATCGCGGGTCAATGGTTAGCGTGTTATTACCAACATGTATGGCTAATACTTAAGGGCTTGCACGCCACTGATCTTAGGGTAAGTGACACGGGTTAAGGCTCCATGACGTGCCCTAAGATAGCCTCCGTGCACGGTGGAAACAGAGGTCGATAGTCAGCCGTTGCATGTAATAGATTTGACTCCAAACATGGTCTGTACCCTACACAAAACATAATCTTCGATATGCATGGGAAAATTTCTTGGAAATCGTTCGATTTTAGATATTCCGTTAAAACATTAGTTACATTATGATTTTGTTTAAATTAGATTTATATTTTGATTTTAATTGTGACTTGTCACGATACAATGAGATGTCATTATCTGACAATTTAATTTATTACTATTTACCTTGATATTCCGCAATTTTGATAAAATTGTAAAAAACTACTACTAAGTATGTTTACGATTGTAAATATAAATTATTTTCTTTCTTAAAACATATAGATAAATCCATTAGAATTTAAATTCAAACTCCATCAAATACTTTCAAGCGATAGGAATAATATTATAATATAGATAAATAATTAAATAACTTTAGTGTCTTGACATTAAACCCACTGGTACTGCATTATTTTCAGTACTATACACGTGTACGGCAAAATGTAAATTATTGATTAAAAGCATAAAATTTGTTAGTATTTTCTTTTAGATTTAAAAAAAATAGCACGATAGTTTTCTTGAGTGGTTTAATTCTCCTTTGGAAAATAAAATAGTAAATTTAAGTGTAAGGCGTAAAGTATTAACATAAAATTCAAATCGAAGTTCAAAAAATGTTCAGTATAAACCCAGCATTCCCCCAGGGCGAGGAAGATGCCGTGGCTATTACAGGAAATGACACGGCTGTAAAAACTAAGGACTTGCAATGAGCCACTCAGGATGTCGGGGGAGGCTTTGACGTACGTGCACCGATAGTACTTGTGTAGCCTTTTTAATATCCTGGAAGGATTTTGCATCTTAACGTCGCCGGTTTACGTTATTATTGCCAGCGATTTAGATAAGTGCTACATAAATTCTGTCCTGCAATTTTATTTAAAGGTGTCTTAAAATTTTATGAAAAAATGTATGTGCATCACACTATTTATACCACAGAAAATTCAAGAAAAAAATGATTTTCGTAGAGTACCATGTTGTTGAGTCACATTTTAATTTCTTCTTTCTGGGCCATATCCAATATCAGACGTTGAAAATAGTTTTGACCATCGTTTCCTAGCTTATTACTACTCTGAACAGGATGAGGTACCAAGTTCATATCAGTCGGGTCCATTAGCCAGGTCGTTTGTTTTCTGCTAAGGCCTAACATACCAAAAATCTTCCTAGATGAATAATAGAATTTTATATCCCTCGGAATGCCAGAAGATGTGCCCAAAATATGCCATCTTTCTACTTATTTGTATATTTGTTTGGTATTGTTCATCATCAACATTCTGAACTATGTCTTTTCGGCTGATATTGAGCAAACGTACGATTATGTACACCTACATTTCGAAACTTTCACACTTCACTCATCTCCGTATATTCTCATGTCAATGTTATGTAATTTAACATATTTTATTTATTCAGTAGAATCTTAATTTAGTCACGTTTTCATATAATTCAATTAACGCACTGTAAAGATCAGTTCTCAATCTTTATTCTAAATTTAAGAAAAAAATATGTAAAATAAAAAATGTGTCTAAAAATATGATTATGACTAATTTAAATAATATAAACCAACGTTTAACCTGCCGTAAATTCATTATCAACATAATATGGGGGATTATGTATAAGTTGGTAAATATTATGTATTTTATAAGAATTTACTTAACCTAATAAATAATAATATTATGATGTCGTTATACAGAATTCAGAATATATTAAAAATTATCCAAATTCATATTATGGTAAATCGTTACTGATAGAATGAGCAAATGAATAGTCATACGTATTTGCCGGATTGCAATGACTGTCGGTTGAAATCCTATTCGATATAAAATACTCTAATAAGTATATTTTTATAATGTTCTCTAAATCAAGTATGTTAAATAAAGAATCTATTTCTTTAAATGTTGTGTATTATTCTTCACATCACATTTTTTTAATAAACGATTACTATGCGAATAAATCTCGTTAGACTATTGATCATTTTATATTGAAGCTGTAATATACTTAGTATTGCGTGGCATAATTCAATTATCGATACGTATATAATATGAATACCTGAACAAAAGTCGAATATATAATATTAAATCAATAATACCTTTATAGCTACTACGGATGGTATATTGATTAATGAATGAATGGCAAAAAAGGATACATCAAACTCAATACATCTTCGCTATTACGATTCTAGTGAAAATGGTAGTTTTGATGCGTTGATATAATATGTATTGTAGGTACATTATAACATACTATAATATTATATTGTACAGATAATGATATCTATTGGAATAGTATTTTTTTCATTATAATAGTGTATTATTAGTGAAACATTGCAATCTCTAATTTAAACACTAATATACTGACATATCTTTAAAATAATTTAAATTTAATATTAAATACACAAATAGTTACAATTATGTCAGAATTAACTTATTATAAGAAACTATAAATGAAAGCTGCATAGTTAAGATGTCTTTAGTTCATTATTTAATCAAACGGCTCACCTCTTATGTTATTATTTGGCCTGCAGACCAGATACGCTTGGCACACTTCCAAAATAACTCTTTCATAACAGGGATAAGTGACTTTGAGTTAGATAAAGAAGTCACCCTTTATTAAATTATATTATAAAAGTTTTATTACTAATATATAGCAAAAATTTTTATTACAGCTATATAGGCATTTCTTTGAACATCTTAATCGAGACCATGTAATAAAAGTTGAATATTTAAGAGCATACTTCAGTGAAACGTCAAATAATTTTCAACTATAGGTGCGACGAATTTCGGACTGGCTGCCAATCGGAGAGCGAAAGTCGAGCTGTGAACACGTCAATTTGTTTTGTGATGGCGTCGGGAGAATTAATTCTTCAATCGTGTGAAGATTACTAAAAAACGTTACCCATTTACTTGAAAAAGAGAACATGTCAATGAATACATTATCATTATTACTAATAAAACAATAAACATAACATTAAATGGACGCTTGTTGAATTTTTATAACAAATTATGTATTGTTCTGCATGCGACGTTTGCAAAATCTTCGCGTCGCGTAGTCACGATCGTTTTAGACCGTGCCCCAGCTGAAGTATAGCCTTAATATTTTTAATGTTTTAACGAAAAAACGTCAAGTAGAGATTAATAACGGTTATTAAAAAAATGACGCTACAAGTCTGTTTACTGGAAGCTAGGCGGGAACAGCGGCAATTTTCATACACTCAAAAATTATAACATAACCTAATCTAACCTAATATATCTTAACCCGAATAATCCAATATATCGGATATTTACTAAATTTCTTTGCCGCTGACTTCCACTGAATAGACAACAACCAAAATGACTTATTTTAAACATATTTTAAATTCATACCAAACTAAAATAATGTTATTGAATTGAAGCAGTCAGTCACGGATTAGAGATCGTTGATGATATTGTTTATATTGACTTTTGTCTTGACTAAAGTAAAATGTGAGTGCGATGTTTGCATGCGGTGTACGGTTAGTAAAATTACTGACATTTTTGATAACATTGATTCAATTTCAATTGCTTGGGCCATTTATATTCCCATTACACTCCTTATCTCCTCACCCACCTCCTAATCCCCAGTGTTATTGTCATCAGACAATCAATAAGCAATTACGGGTCATGAGAGATGGTGTTACAAAGAACATTCAGTTGCATCTCGATAGCGGGCGTGAGCGGGCTTCTAATAGCTTTCCGTCGCTTAAGTGATTAACTCAATAGATACAGACTCATTCAGAATCTATCATCATCATTCATACACCCTCACATATAATCCATAAAACTGTGTCACAAAGTGCGTGAGTGTACGAACCGGGTGACCCAAAACAACAATACCGCGCGAGTGAAAGTTGAAACCAGACCACGGAGCCATCATACATCATCATAAAAATCAATGTCTGGCATTCTGTTCATCCGCCCCCATCCCTAGATCCGACCTCCTCATCTTCCCGCAAAATAATTATAGTCCACCTAAAAAGCTCAACCACCAATCATTGCATTAAAACTAAATAAAAAATTTCGTTATTATCGCACAAATAAACTCATTGTCATTTAAATCTACATAATTTATATTAATATTCGTTTCGAATCGCCAAGTAAAATCACCAACGAAATAAAATGCTCCTTCTGGATGAACCTCTACTTGATCAAATGCGTTGGTTTAGTGGCCAGGAAAGTTTTTTCGAAGCTCTATCTATAATATTATTATTATTGTGGCAATTGATGAACTGCCATGGCGCTTGGCCTTTTAACACATAATAAGAAATAAAATTCTCAGCAGTTTTCATATTAAACTCTATGGCTGATTAATGTGTTTATTTGCAATAAATATCCATGACGAATGCTAAGTAGACGTAACATTTAGTGGGTATTGAAATTCAAATAATTTTAGCGGAAATTCTTGCGATAAAATGGAAAACAAAAATGAGATATTAGAACTTACCAACATAGTATATATTAATTATTTATATAACATAGGTAATATTTATATTTTTTTAGCAAAAACAAAACATGCATTTTTCCACGGTTATATTAAAATTTAAATAATTTAACTTAGTCGGTGAGTACAATGTGATGCTTTGATTATAAAATTACTAAAAATGAATTGTGTTTTAATACACAATGATAGAGTAAGGACAGATTCTTCTGGAATTGCAGCCATGACGAGATCAGATTGGAACGGCTTAGTGTCATTTGAAAGTAACGATACGAACACCTAAATAACTCGCATGCACTGCCACAAGATTTTGGCACAATTTTACTTAAAGTGACGTTATACCTAAGCATTGTTACCAACATTTACAAATTAGCTATAAATATATTTTATTATTATCTATATCTAACATACGGTGTGTTCTAACTTAATAACTTAAGGAGCTGTGTAAATTAAGGGTCCAAGGCAAAATAATCTGTAAAGATTTTTTATCACGCAATGATGCCTTTTTCTAATCAATGTACAAACATTACTTTTATTAATGACACATTATTGAATGTTTATTATCGCATAAAATGGATATTCTTGAAGCTTCTGATAAAAATATAGTAATATTATATTTCATGGTGATTGAACTTTTTCAAATAATTATATTAAGAATTAGACATTTACATAATTTTAATTTTCAATTAAAAATATTTGGTAAAATATATTCGGTAAAATATATTTTTTTAGTTTTTGCATAACATGCCAAAATTTCTCATTTTCGCCTATTTATAGCACCTACACAAACATTAATAAACCCACTTGAATGTTCAATTAAAAATGAAAGCAAGTGTAATAATATTCCAAGCTTGAAAATTTTATTTCTTAATTGACTAAGTAAGAAAAGCTTCTCTCCATTTTTTAAATGTACAACAGTCAGTTTTTTAAACATTCATTTTAGACCAAATTACTTTATTTTTTTTTAATTTAAGCCACCATGTACTCATTATATTAAAATCGAATTATACTTATTATATTTTACCTAAATCCCCCTGAAAACTGTGTCATTCTTTTATATTTGCATATCATGATGACGATATTTCTCGCAAAACCAAACTGGCATTGAGTGCATTTGGACGCCTCCCATAGTATTTTAAGCGTGTTAAAAGTGACCTCCGGTAGTGTTTTAAGCGTAAAGTGTTCAACCAATGTGTGCAACCAACACTCACGTATGCGTGTGAAACATGGATTCTTAATAAGAAATCCAAAAATTATGAATAGCGCAAAGTGTCATGGAAAGGTGCATGTTGGATATGATGCGTAAAGAGTATGGAATAAACCAATGTATACAAGCAAACAAGAGTATGAGATGTGATAGAGGTCTCTAAATTGATGAAATGCAATGGGCTGGACATGTCGCTCGGTGAACAACTACTGGACAAATTCCGTCATTCAGTGATACCCAAGAAGCACTAAACGACCCCAGGGATTTCATAAAACCCGCTGGATAGACGAACTCAAAAAGTTCGGTGGATGTACGTGGCAGCAAAAAACTAGGGACCGAGAAAAATTAAGGGCCCCAAGGGATGCTTTCATCCAGCAGTGGATCTACCCCGAATTATGATGATGCTAAATCATAAATATTAATATTGTGTAAGTGATGGAGAGAAGCCCAATTTATTGATGATAACCTACTCTTATATGGGTTCATCTTAATACGTTTCGATTTATTTGCAGGTTTTTGGCTCAGGTTCAGGCATTTAAATATGTTTAAGCCTGTTAGGGCTTGTTATTACGGACTAGGGATATCACTTGTTATAGTAGTTATAATAATATATACCTATTATATAAAATAATAGTAATCTACTTAGAGTAAGACAACACAAAAAATACTATCATATATTTTCGTTATATATGCGTGATAATAAGTTATTTGAATCCAAATTAACGCACGGTGTTATTATTATTATGAACACATTTATTTTAACGATTCCATGAAAGCCGCATTATTGTGTGTGGAAAATGGAAGTGATTCATTAAAAACAGAGCTAATCGTAAAAAGTATAAACATGACTTTGCAATTATTAATATGCGTATGTAGCAGATTTATTAAACAATATCATAATTTCATAATAGGGCTCCTAATTAGCAACACACCTTTAATTGAATAGTATGTGGATTGTTTAATTGAAAAAATAAAGTACGATACAATCACCCTAGAAAAATAATACATACATAAAATAAATATAAATAATATATTAATTTGGGATTGGGATAACTGGACGCCAAGACAATTGGGCGCCGCACTGTCGAATGAAATCAATACAAGTTCATTACGATTTTATACAGAACGTAGACGAGGGATTTTAATAAGTTTATATCTACTACTAAATAGTTTTAATTTATAATGTTTTTTATTGCGGATTGAGAATTATCATGCATGAGGCTTTATATAAAAAAATTACAAAATAAAAAGAACTTTTTATACACAACGTTTTAAAATTTACTGTTGAATCATATAAACTTGACTAGCTTAAACGATCAAAAAAATGTACTTGATAGAAATAATACTGAAATGTTATTTTGACATTCATATTGATTTCCACAGTAACGCACGTATATATAATTAATTCAGTTGCTAGGACCCCCTAGAAACCAATAATAGTGGATTGGATTACGGATTTCTTCCGAAATAACTTTTCATACAAACAGAATTAATTAAAACTTAATTCAATTCTACTTTAAGATGGCTAAAAGTATTAAAAAATGCATTGGCATCGTGTTCTGATATATTATAAAAGTTTTAAATGTCTAGCTAGTCGGGAAGTTAGTTTAACATCGATTGCAAAATTTGTACCGGATAAACAACCACAGGACAAATAAGAATACGACCTAATAAAAACGTTATAATAAAAGAACTCTCTTCTAGTTGGAACTTAAACTAATGCACAGTCATTATTTACTTGTGCATATTTAAATTCTCACCGAGTATTAAATAATAATTTAAATATATTACGTAAATAATATTATTAAATATATATTTTAAAAGTACCTAACATTTATATTTATTTTCGAATTTTATTCGATTGCGTGGCGCTCAGTTGTCCCGGCGCCGAATCGTCCTAGACCTGTTATTTAATAGTACCTAGTAAATACACAGGTGAACAATATACAACTTCATAAAATATTTTTTATGAAATTTATTTCATTTCATTTCCTATAAATGCTACGAGGGTGGGTCAATAAGTCCTTAGAAAAGCCGACAGGTGGCGCGACTAGTACTGTAAGCGGTTTGTTTTCATGCAGCGGCACTACCGATTTAGTATGCTGCGAAGTTTCAATCAGATTGGTCGGGTTGTTGTGTGTTTCTCGTACATTTAAAAAAAAAATTTGCTTGTGGAAAATGGAAAAATGGAAAATGGAGAAAATTGAGTTTAGAGCTGTTATTAAACATTTTAATATAAAAGGGTTAACAGCAAAAGAAATAAAAAATGAGTTGGATTTAGTTCACGGCATATCTGCTCCTTCACTTGCAACTATTTATAACTGGTTAAATGAATTTAAACGTGGTCGTACATCAACAAAGGATGAACCACGCTCAGGACGTCCTGTAGAGGTGACTACACCAGAAATGATCAATAAAATCCACGATATGGTGTTAAGTGACCGAAGATTAAAGTTGAGTGAGATAATTGAGGTTACAGGGATCTCAAAAGGTAGCGTCATTTCTATTTTACATGACAAATTGGGCATGAAAAATATTTCTGCAAGATGGGTGCCGCGTTTGCTCACAGTCGACAATAAACGCAATAGGGTGGTGGCCTCTAAAGCCCTGTTGTCGCTCATGCAACGCAATCCGGATGAATTTTTTCGTCGCTTTGTGACTGTAGATGAAACATGGATACACCACTATACTCCCGAGATGAAAGAACAGTCAAAGCAGTGGATTGCGAAAGGCGAACCATGTCCAAAGAAGGCGAAAACCGTAAAATCAGCTGGTAAGGTTATGGCTCCTGTATTTTGGGATGCACGTGGAATTATTTTCGTTGACTATTTGGAAAAAGGAAAAACAATAACAGGGGATTATTATGCATCTTTATTGGACCAGCTAAAAAACAAAATTGAAGAAAAACAGCCTCATTTAAACAGGAAAAAAATCCTCTTTCATCAGGACAATGCCCGTGTTCACACATGTTTACGATCAATGGCTAAAATTGAAGAATTGAAGTTCGAATTGGTCGACCACCCACCGTATTCGCCAGATTTAGCCCCCAGTGACTTTTTCCTTTTCCCAAACTTAAAAAAATGGCTAAGTGGACAACGTTTTTTTTCAAATGAAGAAGTCATCGATCGGACAAATGCTTATTTTGAGGACCTTCCGAAAACTTATTTTTCTGACGGTTTAAAAAAAATTGAGAAACGTCTAACCAAGTGTATTGAGCTCCAAGGAGATTATGTTGAGAAATAAAAAAAAAATACAAAAATAAAAACTGTTTTAATGCTTTTTTCTAAGGAATTATTGACCCACCCTCGTATTATACGATTTTTTAAAGATTTAACCGATTCAAACCAAGTTATCGTTTGTACCTATAATGTTTACAACTTGTGTGTGGACAGTGTTTTATTATAAACATATTTTTTATGATACTTGGCCACGATGCCCGATCTCATTTTGAGCCTGGTTGGGTTTAAAACACAAGGTAAATAATTTATTTGCACAGGAAAATTAAATATTATTTTAAATAAAATAATTAAAATTAAGAATTCACAGTGTTGGTTATAACAATTTGAAAGCTAGGATATAATGGAAACGATGCCATAGTCGTCGAGAATTAACATGATATAATAATATATTCGATAAATGGATGATCTATGGAAAAAAAGAATTGTTTGGTCTAATGTCTGATATTATAGAAAGCCGTTAACGAGTGAACCGGTCACCGCTATTATATTTTTTTCATAAAGAGCCTAACGACATCTGTCCAAGTAAAAGATTTCGTACAAGTCGGTTTTGTGGAATACAGCGGCAAACACATTTTGAAAATAGCCGATATACTGGATTATTTGTTAGGTTAACCCAGGGGTCGGCAAACTTTTGGACCAAAGGAGCCAAATATGAGTGGCACAACGGTTAAAAAAAATCGAGAGCCATACGTATATGTTTATAAATATGATTTGTTTAAATGAATTAATTACATTTTATAAGTGTTTATTTATTAAGCGAAGAATATTTCCCGAATAAAACTAACGTAAATATATGTTTTTATTATTGAAATTATAGATATAATTTTTACAGAATATGAATTACATACAATTTTCTTGCATTCCTTAAAACTAATGTGAACAATGACCTACCTTCCTTGCATTTCTTTGGAGAGTTTCTGTATGTTTGGTATGTAACTTGTAGTTTTTAATTTCAGGCGCGACTCCAAATTCTCATCAGTTATTTAGCTTCTTTAAATGCTATTTATATTGTTCATGTTTGAAAATGATTGTTCACATACATATTATGTAGATTCGAATATGAGTTGGGAAAGCTATTCCATGTATTAAAAACCGTAGTATCTACCTTATGTCGATGTTTTAGAGCGCTCCACTTCTGTTGTGAAATTAAATTGCATTTTTCTCTCTCCAAATCCTCAATTTTGGCGGCAAGACCTACAAATTTGTAGCTCCATAACTCTTTGGTTGTTAAATCCACCGATAAAATTGTATTTCAAAAGTGCTCGTACCCAAACAACAACAATCATCGTACTTTTTTGCTTCAACCATCATGGAGGAAAAATTAGTCTCGCGATAATGTCATTATAAATAATATAATCAGTGTACAAATCCATGATAAAAAAAATGTGAATTTTGCAAAAGTTTTTGTAAAAATTGGGAATTGGGAATTTGGCAAAGAGCCACACGCCGATACCCGAAGAGCCGCATGTGGCTCGCGAGCCGTGGTTTGCCGACCCCTGGGTTAACCTAACCAAACCTAACCTAAACTAACCCAAACTAACAAATAATCTAGTATATCGGGTATTTTCAAAATGTGTTTGCCACTGTATTCAACATAACCGACTTGTACCAAAGTTTTTATACCGGAGGTATCCTATAAAATATTTAATTCAAAAATAAAATAAGACGCATTTCAGTAAAATTAAATCCTAGTCAAAACGTAATGATAAATCGGTTTAAAAGATTTACTGATGAATTAAATTATAGTAATGTACAATAAAATAAAATAATATCTCTTAGATAAAATAATAAAATAAAATTTCTTTACTCTCGTCCAATGTCTTTTTGTTACTGAAACTGAATCGTTCTAAAACAGTGTTGCCAACATCGTCAACTTATTATATTATATAACTTTGAATACCATTTGTAATGCGGCTTATTAATTAGCCTTACATAAAATTCAAAGTTGGCATTTTAAAATCAAATTACCCAACATATACGCATACATTATGATGTCAAGTAGGAGTAAAATAAAGCATACGACCTTCCGTGTAAATTGCACCATAAACGAAGCTTAGCCTTTCGTATCGGTCGCTTGCCGTTGTTTTACTTTTACGACCATAAGCCGTATCAATCCCTTGTTTATTTTATGATCATGACTTTAACCCGACGAAGTGTGGGCAGGAAAATCTACTATGTACTCTCACTAGTTTTCCGCGTTAAAATTAATCACAGGCTACTGTTTTGTTTGCTTACATTAATTTCATGCTCTTTTTATAGTCTTTGTGGACTACCGTGATTCTGGATGTTATTTTGCGACCTTGGATACATTTTTCGCATTACATTTTGTATTCATAAAAAAAATTGCTTAACAAGATCTCTTATCTCTTAGTTTTTGTAAACTATTAAACATATTATTTTAAATTAGAGTTACCTAACCGGTGTGCCGTGAGGGGTTGGGTATTATAGGGATTGCATTAGCTGTATTCTAAAAACCGGGATCCCACTATTAAATTATATCGAAATACCGATTTAAAAAATCTAAAATAATAGCATTTTTGGTATTAAGAAAGCAGAGACATTAAAAATACTATATTTTGGTGAAAGGTGAAATAATAATAAAACAACATATTAATTTAGGGCGAAAAACTCGATTTGGATTTTTGCTTGGAATTTCATTTCATCTTATGTACAATGCTGACAGCAGTGAGAAAAGAATTAGGGTGCTGTAAGAAAATTAATTGTCTTGATACGTTTTTAACAAATACCGGTATTCAAAATGTAATACCGAAAAATCGGTATTGATGTTTTCATGAGGTATTGCAATCTGTAGTTTGATAGTGTGCCGCAAGGCATTGTAGCGTGCATTAAATGCCGATATTTTTACTGACAAACCGTCGGGTTCTAAAGATAATATGAAAAAGTAATTTAGGAATAGTAATGGACAATATACTAATTATTAAAAGAAATTTGATACAATGTCTCTCATTAACTTATTTTTTATCATATTGTTTATTTTTACCCAAACTGCCTAATAATATGTTAGGTACCAATGCAAAGAACTTTATTTGGTTTTTTTTCGGATAAAAAACGCAAAATATGTTATTTTAAGAGTTCGAAAAATGGGAAGAAGCGATTCGCAGCTCTGTGATGAATGTGATGTTTTGGAGGACATTATACATAAAACTGTACATTGCCTTAAATACGAACGACACTGAGTACAGTTGCGAATGTCGACGAATTAAAAGGTGCCTTGGCGGACCTGGAGGACCTGATCGGCGGATCCCCTTCTAGAAGAGAAGAGGCGATATGACAGCGAGTCGCAGTCAAAGCCTCGTTAAAATCATAAAAAAAGAAAAAAAAAGAAAAATGTGATTTCTAGGTACTTACCAATGTCCTTATGTCATTCAGTGTATCCCAAAATTTTAATTCAAATAGTGTGCCAATGCCAATTGGGAGGGCAGTAACCATGTTTAATGAAATCGTTTCGGATGTTGATATATTTCACTTACGTGAGGGTGAATTTAGGTGGACGTTGTTTTATAAGTTTTTAAAATCAATCATCTCTGTGTGCTTTCATCTACTTTTATTTTGTGACTTATTTTATTTATTTTCATATTTTATTTCTTATTTTATTACTTATTCTCTGTATTTTTATTTTTAAAAATTATTAACACTTATTTTCTGTCATGTCTTGAACGCTTTGAATTTATAATTTGTTATGTTCATTATATATAAAATAAATAAATTTGATTTGATTTGAAATTTGATTTGACAAGAAATAATCAAATAGCAATGTTACAAATTATTCATGTATATCAAATACCATTATAACCAATTATTTTTATGATCTTATTGATACTAAGTACTCGTATTTACACAAAAATTTTACAAAAATATGTATTTATCTAATGAATGTTGGTTTATTATCAGTTAGAATTACATGCATTTGTCCTGAATTGTATATTTAAATATAAATAAGCATTAATCAAAACGCATATAATATAATAATACGCAGTATGTAGTAGATATAGAAGTTTGACAAATCTCCTAGAGTCTAGAACACACTAGTAAAAATATAACAATTTTCACTGATTCTCTCAATCCTTTCCGATGCCTATTTTTTTCTAAAAATTTACTTAAAATCCAATTATTATAATATTTATTTGAGATTTTAAAAAGATTTAACGAATTCATAAAAACAACTTACTTCAGATAATATGACAATAATATCATTCTACTGAATTCCTTCACATATTGGAATCCAGGGGAATTGAGAAGCAGATAGCTTAGCAAAAACAGCAATTACTGTTCAGAGTAGCCTCGATAAACTCCCCATAGGTACCTCATACAGACTTTTTTTGAATTATTTAAGAAAAAAGCTTAAATTAAAACAGAAAATACATTAAAAGAACAAGATGAGTCAATATTATCAATTACCACTTAATCTTGAGATGTTTATAGCTCAGTCAAACATCAAAGCGTTTTTGTGAACTTATCTTAATGTTTCTGAGAGAATGTAAACGGCGTGTATAAAAAATTATAATTCAACATTGTTGAACCTAATATTATGTACCTATCTACCCATTACGAATAATATACTTTTTTTGGTTTTTTGTTTTTATAATTATTAATATTGTGTAATAGCAATGTATAAATATACAGTATAACTCATTTACTGCTGACTAGATAATGACTTTTTAATGATCACCTTTAAAATGCACGTAATTACATCGATCGGCCGCCTGGTCATTACGCGCCAGGTGCGTCTTCAGCGTCCAAAGTATTAATAAGCTTCAGTGGAGACTTTATTGCTGGGAGATTGGATAATTGGAAAAGAGTCACTTTCAATTATTTCACTATCATTTATATAAAGCTTAGCTAATCTGTTCAAACCTACCAATTACGTGTAAAAAAACCCATAAACATTATAATAAAAGGTATGAGTTGTATTTAGAATTCGTTTTTTTGTGAACTTAGTCGATTATAATGACTGACAACTAACCCCATAAAAAGTCTGTAATATAAAAACCACTATAATGAATACGGGTAAGTACATAGATATTCTTATGAAGCGAAAAATGTAAGTAACTTGTAATTAACTTTTATGAACTAGAAATCTAAGAATATATAACAATTGTATGTAATATAGTATATATCCTTAGTTATCTTAAAAATCTAATAAGCACGGAGAAGTTTTATAAAAAAAATAACGCATTTAATAAGAGTGTTTTGGCAGAATGTCTTATTGCAATAAAGCTTAGCAGTAAAAATGAACACTTTCACAAAGTAAAAAAAAAATACAAAGGAGAAATTATTGTGCAGCGGGTTTGATAATTTTCTTTGTGCAAAGAATTGCGATAATTACGGTCACGTAAGAAGTCGCACATCTCAGTAGGAAAACCTCGCCGCCTGGAAAATGTTTTTCTTTGAAAGAAAAGCATTTAAGTCGTTCCAAGGATTAGTGTATTCTTCTTGGCCAATCTCGGCGGCTGATGAATATGTCTGAAAAGGTGGCACTAATGACTTCTGTACAATTTGAGGATTCGAATGGAAACAAAAGGCGAGAAATTAATTATCCATTTGCAGAAAATCCAATCTATAAACGACTTTATAAAAACTAGTAGTTATATATTTTATTCTGGAATATCTACACAGTATATTGGTAAACGAGTAGGTACAGAACATTTGTATGATATAAATACATATTTTCATCAAGAAGCTTCAGAAGTTGTCACAGTAGAAAGTTGTCGGTTCATGTTGATATAAAAATAAAAGAACTGTCAAGCATATAAAGTAAAATGTAATAAAAAAGATTGGTAATGGTCAACGGTAAAAATATATTAATTAATTATTGACTCTTTATGGCGTGTGATCGCGCTGTGACGTGGATTTGACTATAGTGAAACCTGAATCTAAAGAATATATATCTAAAGAAATGGATATCAGTAGAATATAAAAGATGTTAAATATAAAACTCGTATAAGTGTATATTAGTAGTTAAGTGTAATCTTAATATATATGTACATGATGAAATATTGCAGATAGAAAGAAAATATTGTAATTCAGATAATTTACAATTTTATTATTTATTAAAAGATAAAACACATATTAATCCAACTAAAACAAATGAAAAAAGTAGAAACATTGTATTTTCCAACAATGGAAACTCGTGATATATGTTCACAAAGGCAGATAAATTTTAAAAAACATTATAAATAGGTACATGGATACTTATCTGCATGTCCTTAGATATTCAATGATTCTATTATAATTCCAAATAAAGATTTGCATTACACTGGAATTTAAGTTGGATGCCATCCGAGCGGCAACCGTCAAGGTAAACTGTTTGTCAAAGATATTCATCCATCTATGCAGTGAAGGTTAAAGTGACTAAGTCAAAGCTTTGCTGTTGCAATTGAAGTAATAGAGAGGTGTCTATTCCTAATTGCTCACCCCTATACCTATTTTTGATTACATATATTTGCAACGTGAGACGTGCAATGCGTACCTATAAGATATTATTTAAAAAAAATATTTACTAAATAATACTTCTTAATACCATAATCATTGCATTTCGGGCGAGAGCTTCTTTTTTAGTAGTAAAAATAATTTATAATTTTGTCTATATAATATTTTATTTATTTTTCATTAGGTACACTTGGTGACATGTCATGTCATAGAGATATATTATTGGTAAGTATTTCTTACTTCTGTTGGCTAATATGGAGCTTTTTGTAAGTCTTCTGACCTACCAAAAATTACGAATCTTTGATAAGTCACCTGATCAGCGGGTATCAATTTTGTTGTCGAACTTGTCCATAATCGAAGCTTTCTTATCTCTATTAGTGTGAAGAAATAAATAATAGAAATAAAAATTCCTACATACCTATCCTTAATAAAAAAAAACACTGATTTAATGAACAATATTTTTTTAAACAACCATTATTTTAGGTCTAATAATTGTATTGTTATTGAATATAATTACAGGAAATTCAAAAGATTTAAATTTTCAACAAGACACGAGAAAACTTATTAAATAGTAATAATTGATACTTTTAAGAAATAAACATTTTATGTAGCCATAATTAATACATTAATTTATAATATTGAATTACTTTCTGATTTACTATTAAAATTTAAAAAATGAGCAATCTGTTGATCGCTATAAAAATTTAAAAAAATCAACACAGCCAAGAAAGAGTCTCACTTTATAAAAGTAAACACGTCTTATAAAATGCATCCCTCTCTGTTGCAAAATACAAACTCAAATATTATCAGACTAATTGAATTCAACTCCTTGAAAGGTGAGTAGGTACAATATTTGAAAGAAAATATCTTGTAAATAAAAGTAAACACATTTTTCATGCAATTCAAACAACGCAGCAGTCGACACTACCATAACACCCCCTTCCCACCACATTCACAGGGGAGACTAATCAAATAAGGGGGTTCGGAAGGAAGACTTTGGAATAAGAAGGGGGAAAATGTATCTGTCTGTATCATCGTCCTTTATTCGAAACTAATCGCATTTCTCAATGATTAATTGTCTATTATTTGCCAAATCAAAATGTGAGAGTAATACTAATATCTTTTCATGTTATTCAACGATTCCTTGGTGGTAATTAAGGCACTTTTGACTAATATTTATAATATTATCTAAGTATAACCTTATGGTGTGATGTAATAGTATTGTGGTACTTGTTCAGGTAAGAGCCTACATCTTTTAGGTATTGTAGATTACTGTAGCTAGGCGATATAAGGACCCACAGAATGGATGCTAGGTTTGAATCATAAATTATTTATTAATTATTGAACTATTAAAAAATTAAATACTTTTTTACTTGAGTCCAGAGATTCGCTATTTTAACCATTATCGAAAGATGTGTTTTAGAATATTCTTCGAGAGTAGGTATCTACCAATTTTAGTGTGTTTTTTTAAAAAAATTGTAAATTAAAGTATTTAAACGATCTTATTTATATTATTTAAACCAAATGTAAATTACATTGGCTATGTTAATAGTATTTTTCTAAACAAATTAAAATACAAAACTTAAATTAATTAGAATTTAAATTCAAATTCTATCAAGTATAATTATATTAATGATTTAAAAAAATATATTATGACAAATTACATTTATAACTGTCGGCGGATTTGAACCGGAGGATCGCATCATATTGTGACTTGTGTGTGTGTCTCATTCAAGCGCTGTAGTTTGGTGATAGCGATTAGATAGAAGAAAATAATTACAAAAAAAAAATGTTCACATGTTAGTTATCACACGTTAGTATAATATTACACGTTAGTATAATATTGCCATTAGGAATTTATTTTAATTTTCAAGGCAGCTTTTTCGTACAAGTGTGAGGAAAAAAGTAACGGGAAATTGCCTCATTTCGTGGTGTACACATTTTCCATGAAAAAAATATAGCTTTAGGGTAAAAGTAATCGACTGAGGTCCCTTCCATGTATGAAATTAAGCTCTGAAGCACTGAACATAGATATAGTATGATACAACAACTTTCCCAGGGATGAGGATAAAATATCTTCCGAATACTGTCATACCTACATTTATTACAATGTATATTATATTTAATTAAAATAAAAAATTTTATATTTTGAAATTAAAAATATTTGATATTACCACGAATTATAGAGGATTAAACATTTTATTCTTTGGTGATAGACGCTAAAATTTCCGTTTCCTAATTGAATTAGCATTTATATTGTTTAAGAGCTCTAGTATAATGATTTTAAAACCAACTTTTTTCATGGGTTATAATGACAACTATTTCAGCCTATGAAAACATATTTAGAACGATGCTCCGTTAAGTTATCTTATCCTTATCTATATAGCAGTAGCGAAGGGTGGAAGTAGGCTGTTAAGATATGCCATTTCGCATGGTTTAATTTAATTTTTAAAACTACCCAACACCATCGTAAATTGTAGTCTTATTTCAATGAAAACAAATACGTACAAAGTTTAATGTGCACTATTTATGGTGGATATTAACAGCCTACCTCCATCCTTCGCCACTGCTTTATAGTTATCTTAATGTCGTTCTGAAGTTTATAGTGTGAATAAGCTGTAAATTCAAATAACTCGATTGTCGTAGAATTAACAAAACATGACATTGAGTTGTAGTCATCGTGAAGTATCGTAGGTACCATCTTATTACTTTATTGCAATGTAATAATATTTAAATGGTTTCATAGCTTTTATAAATGATAAAATACATTATTATTAATTATGTAATATCACATAAGTTCATTACGGACTATGTTAAATTAGTGAAGGTTGTAAGCTATCTTTTTCCACTTCTTACAATACGGTCGCCATTTTGATTCTTCAGATCTCATTTCTGGTCTATATAGGTTCTATATTCTAATAAATCTAACACATGTTTCTAGTACTTTTCGTGGTTAGTGGCATTCTCTACCTACTTCATTTATCTTATTTTTGTGTAACTATATTGGAAGACAAATGGAATTAAAGGCGATATAATTTTATTTTGCTGTTACTGTCCAATCAAAAATATGTGAAATATTATATTATGTCATATAAAGAGTAGATAGATTAGAAAGGGAACCCTATGTTTTTTTCTAGAAATGTATAGGTTTATAAAAAAAACTGTACTCATTAACATATTTATCGACTTTGACATGGCTATTTAAGATTATGAAATTTGTTTTTTGTCTCCTGAACATTTGGTTTATTCGGAAAACCAATCCTACAGCGACGAAATGTTGAAGTTCTCAATCGAATGGGGAAGGACCGAGAAGTTCTACGTAGTATCAAAATCAGGAAACTACAGTACCTTGGCCACATTATGAGAGGACAAAAATACAGCATTCCCCAACTTGTCATTCAAAGAAAGATCAATGGGAAGCGTAGCAGAAAACGGCGCCGCATTTCGTGGCTTAAGAACCTCCGTGATTGGTACGAGTGCAGATCCACTGAACTGTTCCGGGTAACAGACGATAAAGATAAGATCGCCTTGAAGGTGGCCGACCTCCGCTAGGGGATGGCACAATAAAAAACAAATAGAATAAGAATTAAATTTATTTTATGTATTCATCGTAGTAAATATGAAATACTAAATATATCACAAATCAGAAAGCTTTATACGATATTATTTAGGAAATCTACAGGTCCTCAAACTTTTGACGGATATTTATGATATTTGCTATTATATTATTATAATCAATCATTTATCGATCTTATATATTCAAGTTGAAGATAATTTTTCGGGATTTACTAATACTTGATGACCTTTTAATCCAAAGATCGTCTGCTATATCCTGTCATTTACAATTAAACTGAACTACCACTTTTTAATAATCGCATATGATTGAATATATTTCGCAAAGGTTTCTATAATTCAAAAAAATTTCTGGTGTAAAAGTGAAAAAAGATTGCTGCTGTATAATATATAATAGAAAAATAATAACATGCTAGATTTTAATAGTAAGTTAAAAATACTGATATGATATGCTGCTAGTATCAATAAAATGTTATATAAAATAAAAATAAAATTGAGATTGTCGAAATTTTACAGTTTATCTAAGAATTCAGAATTCTCTGTTTCTTGAATAATGATGCGTTCATACTCTCAATTACGACGATGTTTCATCAAATTGAGATATTTTTATTATACAACACTATATTATAGTATATCGTTGTACTATATTATTTATTTTATTAAAACAGACTATATATTATATATATTGTCAGTTGAGTCAAATTGTGTATATAATAAAAAAAATATTGGTTGTCGTAGATCTATATCCTTAATACAGTAATAAAAAGAATTGTAGTTGCTAATCCGCTTACGGATATTCTGGAATTGGTCCCGTATCAGACATATCCCTGACGGGTAGCTTCCCTAAATGAAAAGCTAGAAACGTCTCGCCGCGAAGGGGCGAAGGGGAAAATCAGAGAGGGGAGTGACAGTGGCTTATCAAAAAGTATGTATAGAAGATCTATTATACTCCACAGTATATGGGAAATTGAATTAAATAAAAAAAATTGTAATACAGGAATTCAAAAAAAAAACATTGTTATGCTGCTAAATATCGTAATTGGCACAATGAGATACATATATTGATTTCATAAATTATGTAGACTGTAGAGTTTGAGCTATAAGACAGTAAGTGCGAGTACGTTATAACTTAAAATATTGAGAGATTCTGACACCGTTTAGTAATAAAGGTAATATTAATACTTAGATTTAAAATACAAAATCCGTCCGCAAAAAAATACGCAAATAAGAAAGCGCTTTAGAGAGCATTGTAACAACTGATGGTTAATTAAGAACACACATAGCTTTTTAACTGAGTTAGCATTTACTTGGTAGAATTCCATTTTACAAGAAATGAAAATATAAATATTATTAAATTCTACAGGTTTTTTAAAAAAGGTTTGTCGATAGCTATTCCGGTTGTAACACTATTATCAAGACTATTCAGATAGGCTGTTTGCTTTTGCTTAAATACTATACGTATAGATAGAGACAGAATACATTTTAATATTGTTGGAACGAATAATAAAATGTATTTTGTCTCTATCTATATGTATATTATTTAAGCAAAGGCAAACGGCCTATCTTAATAGTCTTGATAATGGTTTTACAACGGAAATAGCTATCGACAAACCCTTTTTTAAAATACCTGTAGAATTTAATATTATTTAGGTATATTTTCATTTCTTGACAAATAGCTTAGTTCATAGAGCATATGGGTGTCCCCGTCATGGGAATCCCGCTGGGCATCGTGTCGTATTCTAAAATATTTTTTCTAGTGGTTATATTATATTTCTCTGAGGTGTTTTAAAAACTTGTAGCTTAAACATATGTTTTTAACGAATTCATTTTAATTTTGTAACACCATAATGCACGGTCGTCTTGCTAGACTCTGGATAATACTATGAATCCACAGAAAATTATTTTCATTATGTCTGCTATAAATAGATACAACATCGTCCTAGTTAGGAGCACGATAGCCTAGAGTAGGTCATGGCATCCTTCAATATCTGTCTTTATCTGCCACTATCACAAGTGTCCGCTTCCAATTCGGTATCCCCAAGTATACGGCAGTCATGGCCCTCACATGGGGGGGACTGACAGAGCTCTAGCCCGGGGGCCTGGCGGGACGGGTCGACTTGATAAGAGTGATAAGTGAGATAAACACACATCAGAAATTTGCTCTAATGGAGGAAAAATTCGCCTGCGGCGCTAGATTGCTTGTATATTATTAACATTTTAAAATACCAAGTTGTTAAATGCGACTTTTGATTATTGTATGTCGATATTTGACAACTCCATGATTCAAGTGTACCTATTTATTCAACAATACAAAAAAATTGTTAAAAATTGTTAAAAATCGTTATAACACCCTTGATTTTACGTGAAACAACATTTAGAAACTAATCTGTTGAGCTTCCAACTACCTTTAACCCTAACGATGGGTAGGGGGCCCCACCAAAGATCCTGGTCTGGGGGCTCGCTTTAAGAAGTGGGGGCCATGACGGCAGTCATCGGTAACCAGCGAGTTTTTGCTTAAAAGAGCATTGACCACTTCATTAATATATATGTAATATTATTAGTAGTCACTAGAAATGGCTAGATTATATTATTATGTATCACATAAAAAATGTTTTTTTTCTATGAAAATTATTGTGAACTATGAAAAAATATTTTTAATAAAATGATTTTAATTAGATATTGTTGTTATTTTTATCACAGAGTAATATAGCATGTTATAAGTTCATTTGGTTATAAAATATGAAACATCCAATGCATATTCCCACCAGAAAAAGTCTTTTTTTGAAAAAAAAAATACGACACCCAACGAGTTACCGCATATGGGTGATTATTATTATATTTTAGGCTCTTAGTGACCCATATCAAGCAAATTATTTATAATATAGCGCGTTATTCGAGGTATGTCGAATTCCGATATTTCTAACATAATTTATAACTTTACTGGCGTTAGGAGCTATACTTATGATGTTTTCCTCTTTGAAAAATTGATTGTTGATTTAATTATCGTTTTTACTATTGATTAGTTTAAAACATATCTAAAAAGTATTATTTTTACTTACAATAGTCAATATAAATAATTTGAAAACATCTCGCGCATATACGCACTAGAAAAATCATTTTCTAGAAAAAATGCGACACCTGACGGGACTTGAACCTGTATCTACTAGATTTGCGCCAGTATGCTTTTCCGATTAAGCTACAGACATCCTACTTAATTATGACATTTGAAACTAGTAGTTCTCACATGAAATGCTTATCAAATGGCGTTATAGTGTTTTATTTTCTAAAAAAGATTTTTTTCTACTTGGTTTAATATGCATGATATGTTTTCAAATTATGTATTTTAAATATATACAATGTTACATTCTCATATCTCGTGTCTTATTTGTTGAATAAAATAACTAGTTTACTATATTATTATAATATTAACAATAAATCCTTATAATTTAAAACAAGTACTGCACTGATAACGGTGCAAGGAGACTGGGGTGCGATGACACGCGCGTTTCCGTTAGAATAATTTTCGATTGTTGGAAAAATCAGCCCCGACATTGATGTATGGTTGATATTATTCAGAGGCGAGACTTGGAGCGAAGAGTGTGGTTGCACCCATATACCGGTAGCTCTTTTCAATGAAACCGAGCGATTCATAGCCCCTCATAATATTCCTACCATTCTGCAGTTTTTCAAAAAGAAATTATGACAATTGTAACTGTGGAAAAACTGTCAAATAATTCATACTTGACCGAAAATTATTGATATGATAAACTATTTCTTTTATTCAACGAATAAAACACAAGATTTGGCATTGCAACATTATATATATATTGAACATACATAATTTGAAAATATCTCATACATATAACCAATATAAAAAAATAGTAAAAAAAAAAATACAACAGCCGACCAATTTTGCTACAAATTAATTTTAAAAAAAGCGATGGCCGCGCGCCTATAGCGTCGTGGGTCCCAGGTTTGAATAATGGGTCTGGCAAGTACACAGTATTGTTTTGCAATGTGTGTATGAGTCAGAGTATGGACCTAATAGGTTGAGAAAGTGGCTGACATCCATTTCTCGTGAAAACAAAATCTCTTAATACAAACTTTTACTATGTGGAGGCCGATATGATCTTATTAGAATCGGACATGGTCGGAATAAAAACTTATTTTTATTGATAATAAATGAATACGTGTATTAAATAAGGCTCTAAGTACCAAAAAGTAGTATTGCCTGTATTTACAAAATACCGAGTCATTGCAGTAAAATTTCATGAAGCAGACCTTTTGAAAAATGTAGTTTTACAGTGTGAAGCAATCACGGCAGCTTCTATAATTTTAGGTATTAAGAACTCGCAAGTGTCAACACACCATCGTCAGCTATTTTATATTTAATGCCGTTGACCACTGCAGTGTTACTTACACCATTATAAATAAAACACGCCAACGGACTTACAACGTCGACAGGTTTAATTATTTTGCTGTATTTTTTTTACTTGCTTGAGGCACTTAGACTATAGTTGAAGTTATTGGCGTTGGTATGTAGAACACTTTTCTATAAAAATGTCAGTTTTTATTATTTTGGTACTTAGCGCCTTAATTAATACACGTATTCAAATGCATACAATGTTATTAAATATACAAAAATGGGGAGTTGGCTTACAGATGGTTATACATTAATGTTTTTAAAGCAACTTTTATTATCTTTTCCAAATACATCGCAAATAGTCATTGATTTTTTAAATTTAAAAATATTTTGAAACATAATAAGTCAGTGACCATCTCTCGTGATGCAGTGTGTAAAGCGCTGGTCTTCCATCCGAGAGTTCTGGGTTCGATGCCGGTGAGGACACAATATTTATGTATTTTTCTTAAAGCCTGGGTTTTTGTGATTGTTTAAAATTACTAACAACCACCTGGTACGGAAAAGCAAGGACGGGGTTATTAATAATTCTTTAAAAAAAGTGGGTAGGTAAGTAGTTGTTTTACATAAGGGTTTACTTACTATGAGGATTTTTTTTAAAGTTTTTAACCAAAATAAATTTTAAGTTAATTAAACCTTCTTATACAATAGTTAGTATCCACTATCAGGTATCGATTCCACATCCGGTATCCTCATAAAAAATCAAAATAATGCTGGCGAGGGCTTTACCTCATTCACTACTGACTAGATAATGAATTTTTAATTACCACCTTTAAAATGCACGTTAATTTCATCGATCGGCCGCCTGGTTATTATGCGCCAGGTGCGTCTTCAGCGTTCAAAGTATTAAGAGCGAAAATATGTAATTTTATTTTTATTTTTTCTGTGGTCATTTAGGAAGTTTTGGGTAATATTGTGAGACTGCATTTTCCCAAGTCGCCATTCACGAAACAACATGTCCTCAATATTATCATTTTATTATAATACAAGAATACAATATTATGATGTAGATATCTAATTTATATCATATTATATACTTAATAATTATATCAACATATTATGATTACCTTCAATCATGGGGATCATTCGATTTAAAGGCATATAATTTAAAAAGTTTTGTTGAAAATTAACATTTTGGATAAATAAAACTAAAACACACCCTACTCTGATTAATTTATCATGGATATTAAAACATTTCATTAAATTGAACTTTATGTAAACAGAGAAAACCTAAAAGTTTATTAAGTCCTCACCCTTATCCGTCAGCCCCAACTCTGCAACAAAACTAGAATTAATTGAATTGCCAACAGTATAACTTGAAAAGATTCCAGATACCATAAAAACGCGATACAAAAATACAGATTTCATCCAATTGCCAACACTGAAGAGAATAGACTCAAGTGCTAAAGCGGCCGTCAAAACCAATGAAAGGTGATCTATCAATAAATTATTTTGAACAATATAAAACATTATAATAGTGGTAGAATAAACAAGACTTATTATGTCAGATGTTTCCCAAACTGCAGTACGAGTAGATAGATACCTACATATAAAAAAAATGAAAGAGAAAAAATAATTGGTACAAGTCGGTTTTCGGGAAGCCAGGCAAGAACCGCGCCAATTTTCATAGATGATTTTGGAAAAAATCATGAATTAACCTAAACTAACCTAACCTAACCTAACCGAACCTAACCTAATAAATAATCCAGTTTATCGACTATTTAAAAAAAAAATGCCGCTGGCTTCCCTTAAACCGACCAAATAATTTATTACCTACTATTGAAGATTTTTTAAATTCT
The DNA here is from genome assembly GCF_057557595.1 of Rhyacophila brunnea. Lineage (NCBI taxonomy): Eukaryota > Metazoa > Arthropoda > Insecta > Trichoptera > Rhyacophilidae > Rhyacophila > Rhyacophila brunnea. The sequence continues at coordinate 25,365,038 of NW_028233350.1, forward strand.
ATTATAATAAAACAGAAATTACCTAGATTACTAAGGTTAATATTGTGTAAATTAGCTGCAAATCATTGAATGATAGATACTGAGATTAAAATGTTTTGCATTAGTGTAATCTTACAGAATTTGCAATTAAAAATTATAAATAACAATACTTACTGAATCAACAAACCAAACCATGCTAATAAATTTCCAATTATTATTACTGCATCTTTAAATGCTGCCAGTACAGAGAAAATATTTTCTTTTCCATACTAAAACATTTTTTTCTTTAGTTTATTTTCTTTGTAATAAAAATCAAATCAACTTTACAGCTGTTGGGTTTATTTTTGATACATATAAATCATGTTACAATATAAATTGTATTACATACCTCAACTATTGAAAAGAATCTAATGGGCAGAAGTATGCCTCTCACAATGCGATGATTGTCGCATAATTGCACTCGTTTATTTGCAACATGGCTGCAGAATGCATTTTAATGAAGCCTCCCTCCTGTCTCAGCGGGCTGTCAATAGATGGCGTTCAAGTGGCTTTCTCCCCAATGAATAGTTTGCTCAATGCTATCATCATAGTTGGTTGAAAAAAAATCAGCTTTGTTCTTTTTTTATGAAGAGAATAAATAATTAATACGCAACTGTTTGTTTTGCCAATACAAATGTATCTAATTATTCAACCGTTGTCGATGATTGAATATATTTAACGTTGAATATTATTTACAATATTCAAACATTTTTTCAGCCATTTATCCGCTGCAAATTGAATTGAGTAGTTATACATGTACATTGAAAAAATGTATATCGTTCTAAAACTGAGTGTTGCTTTCTGCGAATATACTGCAGAATATGTGATGGTCTGTCCGTTCATTTCAACCACTTGCATCATCGATGATAATAATGTTTGAAATCAACGAAACGGCCATCACGGAGGCCGAGGCATGGTTGAAAAGAATCTAGCTAGTCGCATCTCTCGCATGGCTATCTATATGGTTGTCCAGTTTCGCCGCGATACGCTGCAAGCGCATGTGGACGGCTTAATGAAGTTGACAGTCGTCACGGCACGAGTGCATGCAGACGGCTCAATGACGTCATATGTACATGGAATGCGCGCGAGTAAAATCGCGCCATCTGGACGGACAAGGCTTATGACGGAAGAAGGTTGCAAGTTGTGTTAAATCACTTTAATTTAGATACCTAGGTACTTAAATTTAATTCCGATGCGACAGTTTATCGTTGGATACACGATTTATTAGTAATACAATTTGAATAGTTTAATTAAAATTGATTTTTTTTTTGAGATATTATAGTATGGTTCCAAGATTATTTTAATTTTATCATAATATAATATACAATTATTTCAAAATATGCAAGGCTTTTAATATTTTAGCACAGTCGTAGGTATAAAATAATCGGCATAATGTCATATGGGTTAATTACCCCAAAATATCCGTAAGTTTTCAAATTTTTAAGTAGTTTCGGAAACAACACTAATTAATAAAATAAATACTTAGTAATTATTCAAATTATTTTATTTTCAACGAAAAGCTACTTAAGATTTAAGAATGTACCTAGCATTCTTTACTGAACATTGAAAAAATCTTGAAAAAATAGAGCTGAGCTCGAACACTCATCAATGAGATTGCGGCCAATGTGCTTTAGCTATTTAGCCACCTGCACCAAACCTAATTACGACTAAATTAACTAATAGATACTATGCGACTAAAGTATTTATTCATCCTGACATCTGATATGATATATAAATCTTTTTTTCATAGTGGCTGTTTTGAAGGAGGAGTTGTTTTTTATGTATGTTCAATAAAGCAAGCTACATTGTTATATTTTCTGAATTGTATTTATTTATAAAGAGTATTATGGCATTACAGCGATTGGCCAATGCGCCATAATACATAATAAATATAAATTATAAAAATGACTTAATTACAAATACCATTACAAACCAATATAACAAGAAAGAATGTGCTTATGTAGATATTAAAGTAAAATGATAAATACAATTATAAATTTAACCTATTTATCACGTCCACAAACATGATATAGTTAATAAAAAATAAATCAACCTTTATGGTGCCATCAAATAAGTTAATCGCACGATATACAGCGTCATGAAATATCACATCTGTTCTGCGACGAGTTATCGTGAAGACCGTAGAGTTACGAGTGATATTGGTGGGAACATGAAAATTAATATTTGTCAGTATATACGGATTATAAATGAACCCACGAAGAAGTAAAAAAGAATGCTTTAAAAGAGAAATCACTCTTCGGGTGGACAAGAATTGCATTGATAGCATACCTAGAAGAAAACTAGTTGGAAATTTCATTTTATTATGATTATCATAAGGAAAGAATCCGTATGTCCTCAAGTAGAGAAATCTACGAATCTTATTCATTGAATAAAAAAATATTTTATTTGTAAATTTATATTACTACTTACTTTATAATATATACACCATATGGAAAACTATATTACTATATTGATGTAATATTTCACAAAAAAAACATGGCAACTTTCACTGAGTATTAATTATTAACATATTATTAATACAAAAAGAGGAATGAGTGGATAAGGAAGCAGACAAGGGTTCGATATGTAATAGAGTTTATTTAAAGCCTTAAGTGGAGATGGGCTGGTCACATAGCTCGAAGAAGAGACAATCGTTGGACAAATCTAGTCATCCAGTGGTATCCGAGAAGTACAAAACGTCCGCAAGGTAGACCTAGAGCCCGCTGGATCGATGAAATGAAGTTCTGTGGAAGTATGTGGCAACGCAATGCACAGGACCGAAAGAAGTGCAAGCAGCTTGAAGAGGCCTTCCTCCAGCAGTGAATATATTCAGGCTGATGATGATAATTAGTAGTAAACACAACAAGATAAATTATGTTAACTAAGTACATACGCGCAAGAGGCATTCAAATGATTGAATAGTCACTTTATTCTCAGTAGGTATGATGAATCAGCAGAACCCTTCAGAGTTTTAGAGAATATTTTTTATTTCACTAAACAGGTAGTTATTTTTATTAAAAATCATTCAGGAGTGACAAAAGAATATACCCGGTGTTAAATTCCATTGGTATTTATTAATATTCACGTGTAAAAACTTTTGTGAAATAGCAAAATGTCCTTTTTGGTCTTATATTCAAATATCTTGGAAAACTTTTTCGGTTGTTATGCATTCATTTAAAATTAAATCAAAGCTTTTAGGTCAAAGAAAAACATTTTATCCAAAATCAATTACGAGTTTCTGTTTAATTGTTTAACAATTTCAAACGCTTTGCCAGAATTTTGAGAAATTTTACTTTTGTTAATGGATGGCTTTCAAAAGTCTTTGTGTAATTAATAATCAATTTGATGATTATTGGAGTTTGTGTAAAGAGAAGGCACTTACAATTGACCTGTAAAAATCACTGAGCATAACGTTTGGATATTTAGAAGGTAGATACATAAATATTTAACGCAAATAGTTTTTCTTTAGACATATATCTAAATAACCTTCAACTAAGTTAATAATTTTATAAAAAGTGAAATATCAGTTCCATATACACTGATACTATAAAGTTTAACAATATTATACATATTTAAAATCTGTTTTAAAAAACATAATAATTACAACTTTAGAAACATAACTGTTAGAAAAAAAAATGTTCTATCGAGCGGTATTTGTACTCATTGCATTCAGAATCCGGGTGATTGCTATTATCTTTTAGGCTCTTAGTGATTTATATCAACCAAATTATTTATAATATAGTTCGTTGTTCGTAGTAAAGTATTTCGAATTCCAATATTTCTAACATAATTTAGAACTGTTGTCAGGAGTTATATTTATGATGTTTTCCTGTTTTTTGAAAAATTTATTGTTTATGTAATTATCGTTTCCTTTTACAATTGATTAGTTATAAAAATATCTAAAATCACCACCAAATAAACGACTTATCTTTAAAAAAAAAAATATATATATATAGGTAATATTTTTAATTATAATTTTCAATATAAGTACATAATTTGAAAACATCTCACGCATATACACAATTGAAAAGATCATTTTGTAGAAAAAATGCGACACCCGACAGGACTTGATCCTGTATCTGCTGGATTCGAGCCAGTATGCTTTTTCAATTAAACTACGGTCATCTTAGTTAATAACGACGATTTTAACTAGTAGTTGTTACCTATGTTTATCGAATTGCATTATAATGTAGGCTATCATTTTTAGTATATTAAATTAAGGTTACTTGCTAATAATTTAATAAACTACACAATATTTTATAAAATTTTAAACTAGGTACTTACAATATTTTTATAATCGAAATTACATTTTCTTCACAATAAAATTGTAACACATTTGAGGTTACTTTCAATATAATATACCTAATATTGCTTTCGTTATTTTTATGTCGATATTTTCACGATAGGTTAGATAGCTATATTTGTTATACAATTCCCTTATACTTTGGACTGGTGTTATCAATGTTTTGAACGCCGGATTTAGTGAGCAGCTCTTCGGCGTCAAGTCGCATTGGATAGCGTCGCCTGAAAGTGCGAAAGACCTGCGAAGCCGACGCTTGCATTGTACGCCCGCTTAGCGGCTACGCTACTTCCAAACTCGTTAAACTTTGGTCTAATGATAATATAAAGATAGGCCAAGAAAGCTTTATTTAAAATTATTTAAAAGTTTTCTTTACAGAATTTTCGTTAATATCATTATGAACAGTTTTGCCTTAAAGTGGTTATTTTCTGTGAAATGATTTTTAGATGCTGCTTGAACCAATATACAGAATAATAATAAAGAATTTAGTAAATATAAGTATGAATACATCATAATATTTTGAAAAAATACCATATAATTCAGTAACTAATGGTATAGGTATATTATAAAACACACACTCCATTAATTTGACTACTTATATGAAATTTGTAACTTAGCCAAAAAGGATCTCATTTACTTATTTGATTTCAAATTTAAAATTATTAATAAATAAAATTGTTATTAATTATTTTTTTATATATAAAATTCCTAAATAAACTGTAGTTATTTCCATTTATTTTTCCTAAAAAACGTCAATATTGCACTGCCAACAGTTTTTTTCCGGATATTGATTTCGAATATAAGATATTTTATGATTCCATAGAAATATTGTATATTTATTTATGTATTTTTAATACACGCAAAAAAATATATAACATCATTTTAAAGACATATTATATTACAATACAATACAAATAATAAATTTATTATAATAATGTATACATATTACATACATAATAATATAACGATAGGTATGTACTTAATTAAATAATTACACGCGAAAATAAGGATGAAAAATAATTAAAAAAATATGTTACTTAACGCCTCACTAAATATTATTGTATACATCTTCGGTCATGCATTAATTTTATTATACGTATAGCATTTACAACTGCCGTATCGTAAAATCGGTGCAATGAGCTAAATATGACAGTGTCCTTGCTTTTATATATTAGGAGCATACAAATTAGGTTTTCTAAAAATATCTAAGATACAAACATGACTTTTTAAAAGCATGGAAAAATGTTATTTTTACGATGTTCTGCATTACATATAACTAATAGGCCACAGAATCGAAAATCACAAACATGTATGTATTGTGAATTAACCAAGAATGGATTCCGGAGCATTAGAATGAGCCACCTGCTACGTTAATTAAAGTTTCAATAAAAAAAGAGTATTATGATAAATACATTAACAAAACATATTTAAAAACAAGTAATTAGGTAATAAAAATGTATTTCTTAATTTATATTTTATGCGTTATTTTCAGCACACCTTGTTCACCTAGTATGTAATAAAATGATCTCTAAAGTAGATTGGTGTAGAAAATTGCATTATTAGAAAGTGCAGTGGGCGGAGCGTCAACCGTGGCGTTATCTTTATATAGCTTCAGAATGCATTACAAGGCTTTGGTAAGCCTCCTCCTCTCCTTTACGGAGTTCTACACTGAAATACGTACATACTGCCTAGAAGTTGTGTCTTACTATCATATAGGTTTAACGCGGTGATCTTTATCGGATTAAATATAAATGAAGTTTCTATGTAAACCACAAACGCTATGTAATTTTTTTATTAAACCGATAAAATTTATGCATAATTTATAATACAGCAAAAATATAGATTTTGAAAATGATTTGTACAGAATGGAACCTAAACTGTAGGTACAAGGTGCATGAATTACGATTTTTGTGGGCCAAACGCCGCCTAATACAATAGTATTTTTTTTAAATATGTATTATACCTTTTTACTAGGTTATTTCTAGATTTCAAAATCTTGTAAGTATATAAAATAGTTATTTCCTAAACAAAAAAAAATGTATCGAATTGACATAACAGAAATCTTTAAGTATATCAGAAACTTAATAATTCTCAATGATATTATTGGCAAGTAATAATGACGTTAACGGATATTATTCTTCATATATTTTGGTAGTTAAGCTGTCATTATGCCAGTATTATTATTTTGGTCTCGTTGATGTTTTGGGATCATTTTAGATGACATTCTAAAAATATATTGTATTGTAGAGAGTATTTAAACACTGCCTAAAGAAAAGTATTTGTTTTTAAAAATTGTTAGGCTTACCTGACATTGTACATTGCTTAAAGTAAAAAGGTTGCAGTGAAATAGTAAGGTAAGAGTAGTGATTCTGTCTAAATTGAGACAAAAGCTGTCAGACATCTGCATTCACTTAGTACACTATACCAGATTATCTCGTAATAATAATTACTGAAATGAGCCCGAAAAAAATGGAATAAGAATGGAAAATACACGATGACAGCTAAAATACCAGAAAATATTATCGTATCATTTTTATTTTAAACTAATTTTAGCACAAAAGAGAGCAATCATAACTTTACAGTCTTTACACGGTTATTCGGTATTTAGTGTAGAAACGCAGAAGTCGCATAGCCCCTGGAAAAACTTGGTAACGTTCTCACATATTACGTTGTTGTTGTAATTATTATTTTTAGGTTAAGAATAGGCCCGGCATGCGCATCTATTCTATACACAAGACTGCTTTCGGCCTCTACGGCAGCTATCTAAGGTAGGAAAGTATCGAAATATTACCACTTATTGCAACAATTACAATAAGTTAGCCATCTGAACTGTCTATCTTACTCTAAAATTTATCACAACTAAGAGAGATGCTGTTAAATCATAGCACTTACTGTAACAATTACAACTAACTTATTGTAATTGCTACAATAAGTGCTAATACTTGGATACTTTCCTACCCTCTATCTATAGTGGCCGAAAGCAGTCTGCGCAGATGAGAGAAGCAGATGCGCTGGTCAGAGGGTGGAGTTGCTTGCAGTGTTCGGTTTCGGCCGTTTTGTTTTTCAAGCAAAAAGGCAACACTTCTACTTATATTTATAATTAAAAGGGACGCATTTTGGTCAAGGTTATAAGACTACATTGGTTCACACGCCTTACTTTTTTGTAGTAACTAGTGTACTTAAATAACTGAATTGAAAACATAATACATAAAATCATTATTTATTTATTCAATATTGAACATACACAAGGTTTAAAGAATGTTAGATTCTTTATTATAGAAATAACATAATTTTAAAAACCCATATCATAATATTGTTAAAATTAAAGAAAAACGTTATATTTATCTTGTGTCATTATAATCATCATCAGCCGGGGTCGATCGACTGCAAGATGAAGGCCTCCCTTAGGTCTCTCAGTCCCTAGTTCATTGCTGCCACGTACATTCACGGAACATTATGAGTTCGTCTATCCAGCGTGTTTTAGGCCGTCCCTGTGAGCGTTTAATGCTCATTGGCTACCACTGTATGACGGCATTTGTGCAGCGGTTGTCTACTCGCCGAGCGACATGTCCAGCCCATTGCCATTTCATTTGCTAAACGACCTCTATCACGCTGATTTGTCCAAACATATATAAGTACTTATTATAAAAAAATATACCATAGGCGAATACACTCACCCGTCAAGACGTGAGTTCAAGTCCCACTCGGTCTAAATTTATATAAGTATAGATTTTTTAAATGTATATTTCTGAGGTTTTTTTGGTATAAAAACTGTCATTTCCCTCCATTTTCGAAAATGAATAGCAAGCTGTCACTTTTATTTTTTTTGTATGGTTTTTCGTCTGGATTCGGGATGTGGAGGTGGACAATTAACACACCGGAATTGTGATCAGAAACGGCGAGGTTTATTTAAGTTAATATTATATAATAGTTAAATTTTTAATATTTAATTTTACAGAAGACGAAATGTGCGTGTTTACTGTTTGGCTGATTGCAGCGTATTACCCGCCATCTTGTGTTTCGCTTTCAACGAAAGCGTTGTCTAAAAACGGCGACGTTGCAAATATTTTTCAACGGTCATAATCTACGGCATTGCCGGCTCTATTATTATTATTTATTTTCGTAATCAGCCCTTACTATTTGTTGGATTTGATACCGACTCGGGCCTCTCCAGATACACAGAGACATCCCCAAATGGGGACCGTTCGGGGGTGTAACAGAACCTACTAACAAAAAAGATAAAGTTTGTGTTGAGTATTCTTGAATATGCCAGCATTATTTGGAGTCCTAATAGGTTCATGCACACAATTAAGCTGGATCGAGTCCACAATAGATTTCTTAGATTTCTCTACTTAAGAACATACGGGTTCTTTCCTTATGATAATGACAATAAAATGAATTTCCCGACTCGTTTTCTTCTGGGTATGCTATCAATGCAATCCCTGTCTACCCGAAGAGTGATTGTTCTTTTAAAGCATTTCTTTTTACTTCTTCGTGGGTTCATTTACAATCCGCATATACTGGCGAATATTAATTTTCATGTTCCCACCAATATCACTCGCAGCTCCTCGGTCTTCAAGATACCTCGTCGCAGGACAGATGTTATGTTTCATGATGCTGTGTATCGTGCAATTAGCTTATTTGATGGCACCATAAAGGTTGATTTGTTTTTTATTAATTATATAATGTTTGTAGACGTTTTAAATAGGATAAATTTATAATTGTATATATTATCATATTTCTTTAATATTTACACATGCTGTCTTTTCCACTTTCTTGTCATATTAGTTGTTATTTGTAATTAAGATATTTTTATATATTTATATGTATTATGTATTATGGCGCATTGGCCAAAAGCTGTAATGCCGTAATACTCTTTTTTTATAAATAAATAAATAAATAAATAAACACTGATGCATCTATAGACTGATGTATTATAACCAAAACGATCAGTTAGAAATTTATTTAAGCATGTGATTTTTTTTGATTTTATCATTGACTTACTGTCACCATATAAATTATATTTAGGATAAATAAACAATAAAATTATTAATTAGATAAAGCTTAATAACGTGATTTTTTATTTAATATTTAGATACTTTCCTGGTGTGTTTCAACTTTTATTGTTTGATTGAAACAAAATATTAATTCATTTCGTGTTGTTGTACGAATATTTACAACAGTAACAATTGTGTATAAATGTTTACTTTTTGTAAAAAAAACACGAAATAATGCCTGTGCTTTATTCATTGGAATAGTCAAACGTTTTGACAAGAGTTTTTTAACAACAACAAAAAAACTCAATTTATTACAACTGCAGAAATTACTGCGTCATTACTCCAAAAAAAATTTATTACCTACGAAATATTTGTTGCTGTATTCAGTTTATTTTTTTAGTATTAGCTAACATGTTCTTTATTTTATTAGCAATGCTATGTCATTGTTTATGTCTATTTTATTGCTTTATAAGGCAATAAAGAGAGTGATTCATTAAAAACCCTTAAAACAAAGCAAATAAGATAGGACGCAGTAATCCGTCAAATGGCATAAGCGTATTCTCTTACCGCTAAACTCTTGTTGAAATAACTAAAAACAGTAACATCGTTTGAATTACGAATAATATCTAATAAAAAAAATCTAAAAATTTACCCAAATACATTTTTTTATATAATTACCTATAAGAAAGAAACATCTTGCAAAAAAATAATCATTAACTACTTTATTAACTCGGAATATAATGTTTTAATTACTCATGACGTGTAAAATACCAAAATCTATTGACATCCATTTTAGAGTGTGAACCTTTTTATTATTAAGGGTTAGTATAGTCAGTTTATCTCACAAAATGTCAAAATCAAACTAGAATAATTATATTGCACGATGTTATAGGATGTTATTTGTTATTTGATGGTATAGGCGTGCCTTCACGTGAAAAATAGGTACTCTACTATTACATTGTATCGATTGTTAATCTTTTCTTCCATAAAAAAACAAGATTATTATATACTTAAGAATGTAATATCAAATTGTATTTAAAACTAACAAGTGTAGCAATTTATTTATATAAACATATAATTCGTATTGCTGAATAAGTAGTAGGTAATTATTATTTATTCAGTTTGCTAATATACGGATTCCGTTCCTACTTTTTTACCTACTTCACTTATTGTAATACTTGTTAATTGTATTGATGTGACTTAATTGATAACTATATTATATAATAAGGATATACATAAGTATATTAATTATCGTTGTCAATTTTGAAATAACTAAACGATAAAATGTAACATGTAACAACCATTATTGTGAGGCGTAGCCCTGAATGTCCACTTAAAAAGTTTCTCAATGAAGTGAAGGAAATATCTACAAAAACCACAATTACAACCTAATGCTTCTATCTTCTCGCGCCGGACACCACGTTTTTTTCTCTTTTTTCTTCTTCTACAGCTTTTTCCCCCATTTTCATTCCCTCATTCTCCCGCAAATATATCTACTTATAAGGGGAACCAGAATATTATGGCTTGTGTGTATCAATGTAAGTAGGTGACAGTAATACGTATTATAATTTTATCATTTGCGTTTTATCTTAACTATGCAGCGATATCATTAATTAGAAAGTATAATCAATTGATTAACCTATGTACTCAACATAATTTTAATTTATTTGATATATTTCGACGTGCATTTTATTTGTTTATAATGTTTTTTTTTTTTTTTTGAAAACGTTGGTTAGGATGAAACTAGTTTAGTATTAAAATTATAAATTAATTGTAAAAAAATACGACTTAAGTACTTAATTACATACAAAGTATCTACAAGGAAAAAACATAAAATTATAAAAATACACACAACTAGGGAATCCAATCCCGACCCAAAATTCTGATCCCGGGATTTCGGGATTACAATTTGACAATCCCGGGATCCCGGGACTGGTCCCGGGATTGGCATTTTTTTCCATTGTTAATATAAAATTTTATATTTACACATACCATTGATAAAATCGGTCAAAAATAAATCTAGTATAATTTATACTATTTAAGATATTTATTGTTAATATTGTATATCTACGTTCAATCTTGGAATTACATAAGTTTAATGGAGTAAATAATATTATATATAGGAAATAATACCGTGAATTTAATATGAGATTGCTGTTTCTGATATTGAAGACTTAATGAATGGATTAGCGAGATTTAAAATAGTAAAGCAAATAATCATGACGTACTTATGGTCTTTCCGCTTCATAAATCTAATTAGTCAGCCAAATATGAAACTGCCGTAAAACGTATGAGGCCATGGTGGAATTACTTTGTTAAAAGTGCGAAGCATTGTTTTTTTACCAATCTTTCCCATTTTTAATAATTTATGTGAAAAAATAAAATGAATGGGCAACTTACACATGGGTATTAATCAAATTTCATTCAATCTCAGTTTATTTCTAATGTAGTTATTTTTTTTTAAAGTATTTTTTCTGTTATATTTTCGCTTTTATTTTATGTTCCATAAAAATTGATAAAAAACCAATCCCTAAATCCCGGGATTATGTTTATCAATCCCGGGATTCATAGGTATAGAAAATAGCTCGGGATTGGAATCCCTACACACAACTACTAACAGTTATTATAATATAATTATGTAGGTATATATACATATCTATATTCATCAACCTAAATAAAATCATTGCTTGGTAAAGGCCTCTTCAGGTGATTCCATCACTTCTATTATTCTTTAGAGTTACCTATATTATCATTTTTATCAGTTGTTGATAATATTCTCAACAGTACATCCATACTCTGAATCCAAACACTATGAAAATCTTCCAAACGTGGGATTCAAACTCGTGAATCTGGGATTCAGAAACGAACATGTTACCACTCGAACAAGACAAGCGCTAATTTTTTAGATTAATAATTATGTAACATAATATAGGTTATATTAAAGTGATTAAATTAATTTATGTAGGTACTTACCTAATTTGTTCATTGGCATTATTTGATGGAAACGTTACTCAATACAGTTTTTCTTTTCTAATTATTGTATTTATAAGTCGAAGACAAAGAAAAGCGAAATATATTCAAACCTTAAGCCAGCGATCATTAGGTCATTGGAGTACAAGATTTCCTATACTCGTTTGTAGGCAGACATTAAAAAAAGACAGCTGGCTTGGATTGATTAACATCCTCAATCTAACATGTCACTAAATAATTACACTTTTCCGGTAGTAAGGTTTCACTCGGCAAAGAAAGAACTCAAAGAACTTTTTCTTAAGATAGAATTACAATGAAGAAACGTATTCAAATAAAAGAAGAGTAACATATTATTTACAAATCATATATTAGACAAATATAAAATCGTGTAATATAAATACATTTTTGAGTATTATCTTAGGAGTACTTTACTCAGTATTTAATAAAAGTAATTCAATTTAATACTACACATTCAATAATATTTTTATCGCATATTTTCAATATATCAGAAACCCTATTAGAAAAAAAATATATATCCCGAATATCCTAGAAAAAATAAAAATTAGTATTGTTAATACCCTGATTTAAAATTACAAAAGAAAATCGCTAATATTTACGAAATTTTAAATAACACCTTGAATGCGTTTCAGTGCCATTAACATCTGTGCCTTAACGCACAAAGCTTACCGTTTGGTAGGTATATGGTGGATGTTGCTTCATATTCCGAATGTTGGGACTATTCTAACACAATACTTAGGTAACATCCAGAAAGAGCTACATGTGATGAATATATCACATTTATCACTTTATGTACTTAGGCAGTTAATAATTACAATACGTTAACCGTCTGAACTGTCAAAAAGCTTTTAACAGCCCCTCTCTTAGATGTGTTAACTCTTAGAGTGAGGTAGAGTATGTCAATTTTATATATTGAGAATTGAGATGCAAGATGCAAATGTTGTGAAAAATAATTACGTCACGGCCGCCGCCTTAATTTATTGTTCCCCGCGAGCTATCAAATGTCGAGTGGCTAATAGTAATATAATATTTGTTTTACTACGTGTTGCAATCGCAATTACATAAAATTGCAGGTTACGTTGATATTGTGTTTGACGTGTCAATTCAAAATTTTTGTGTTTAGGTGGATACGCCAGCACGAATATACCCGAATTAGACCGACATGTTTACCAACCTACATTTTCGCGGTATTACGAATTTACCAATTATTTTATATTACCGCCGATAGCCGTCGATAGCCGCCTTGTGTATGGAATGCCTTCCGTGTTAATTTGGTCTCATGAAAATAACGGAAACGTGCTAAAGTGCTTACTGTTCAGAATAGCTGCGCTCGCTGGTAATGGTATCGTATCGAAAGAAAAGTATCAACTGACACTTGTCCGCAAGAGATTTATTTCTGAAAAAAATAGCAAAATCAGCATTTACACCAAAAGAAAAAATTGATACCGGCATCGGTATTGATAAAAAAGAATCGATGCTTCAAATTAACGATAATTTTTTGACGTCCCTACCTATATAGGTACGGCATAGGTAATTATTTTTCCAATAGGCATATTTCCGATGTTGTTCTAAATTAAGTATATTGAAATACGGTTCATAATAGTATAACTATCGACTGAAAACATAATCATACCTCCATAATAATTTATCTATTAATTTCAGGTCTCCAAACTTGTTCCCTCTTCTCTCATTTTCTTTCAGATTTGCACTGTATTTTACGTACAATAATAATTAATATTTTTATTTTCTATACATATCTAAAGTGTGCGCTGAAATTGTATATTATCTTGTTTGTTTATTTCCAATTCCAATTCGAGTGTTCTTCACCTTATTAAATTATTAATACGATACGAATCATGTCTAATAAATCTATTTCCATATTTTTAACTTTTCATTTATAAACTAGTTATTTAAATTAATTACCGTGAACATATTTAGGGTGGAGGTGTAGAAATAAAAGTCGGATTGGTGGTTGCTCGATGAATAGAGGATAATATCGTAATATAAAAATTGTGTGAAAATAATAAATCTGTGTAGGTATTGCTAAATGGTACAAACCTATTGTGTCAGAAATATCAACGAAATATGATGTTTGGGCAAGTGTCTAACTTATATTATGTTATTTATTCGCTTTTTATATCTAAATTAAATTTTGTGTATTTGGTGGTAAGTATATATTTTGTTAATAGGTAATGTATCCATACAACACATTTCTTAGATATTGGAGTCATGAAAGGACGATAAAAATACTGTATAAAAAATTGGGGCTGCATTTTGGCGCTGCCTTGGGGCAGCATTTTTTCTGGATAAGTCGCTGATTAAATTTAATCTATTTTTTTATATTTTAGCAAACTCGTAGTGAGGGATATTACAAACTATAATTTTTAGATAACATGTCATGAAAAAATACGAAGAATTTAAAGTATCATTATTAATAACCAACTATCAAGGGGTATCCGAACGAGGTATGATAATACCAGGACTACCTATTCGTACAAAGGGTTTATATAAATTGTATTAATATTATTATATAATATAGCAATAAGTTATCTATTGGCGATAAAGAAAGCTTTCACTAAATACTTTTAAAATAACAAATAATTCACGATACAGTGAAAGCTCGCCATAAGCAGACGCTAATAAACGAAAAGGACGCTTTGGTTTTGCGTTTTGTTGTATGGCCGTTAATCAGATAAAACGCTGAGTGCGGTCATTGATAAAGCCGTTGATTTAGACATACGCCATAATTGACTGTTTTTTTTTATCTATTTTCGTTAATGAATTAAGGGGGTGGAATAGACGTCATGTTATTTGACATTTATATGCCATCATAACCCGTAAAAAATAATAATACGTCTGGTATTAGTTTAATTATTGGACAATTTATAAAACATAATTATTATGAATGACAACAAGTGTTCTATAAAAAGGGCAACTCGTACATGGTCAGTTTGGTAACTAATTGTCTATTATTTATCACCCTAAAAGAAATGAGTTAAAGCTCCCTTTAAACATATTATTCTTATTGTAATGTAGGTGATATTGGTAATCAGTAATCATATTTATAATGAACAACGTTTTATTAAAGAAAACAATATCAATACAATAATTATTATTCTATATATTACCAGTATGCGCTAAAAATACGTTGTAGTCTTTTTAAAATAAAATCTGATGATACATTAAAACTCTTATTAAAATACAAAAAAACTACTTTGTTTTTCGTCACTGTTCTGGCAGAAGACACTAATTCGAAAAAATGACATATTGAGTTAGTTATACCAAAATGTTTCTTATTTCAAACTTTACCGTCTGGAAACCTTCTTAATATATAAAAGATCTTTATTTTAAAGTCATCCTTTTTGCGATTACTCACACAACCCACATGATAGACCATTTCAAACATTTTAACAACTTCAAAGTCAAATTACTCAAAACTAGTATTCTCCAGTTAGTGTGTTCTGCCAGAACAGAGACGGTATTATCCACAATAATGATATACAGACGCTAGTAAAATGGTGGAGGATATTTGCTGCATCCACGCTGAACTTTTAAATCTCACCCTTTCATCCTTAAGGATATCTATGGAAAAAAGGTACTGTTCGGTTATCAGTAATACAGCGGAAAACACATTTTAAAAATACCCGATATATTGGATTATTTGTTAGTTTAGGTTAGGTTAGGTTTGGTTAGGTTAACCTAACAAATAATTCTCTTTATCGGCTATTTTCAAAACGTGTTTTCCGCTGTATTCCTGATAACCGAACAGTACCGAAAAAAATATAAAAATTTATCGGCCAATATTCTTCTTATTATGCAATCTTTAAATAAATAGTGATAAAACTCATTTCTTCTTACACTTCTAATATATACCTAATATAGTAAAAACGCATAAGTGAAATATAACTGTACAATAAATAAGTACCTACTACATAAGTTTTGGATTATTCCTTTGGTTAGTCGGCAACTTCAAGAAATTTCGAAAATCACAGCAATAATATAGTCATAAAATTGATTCACTATAAAACCCTACGCACACAAATCCATAAAAATAAATTGGGCGATATACCTACATAACGATTTGTAAAAAAATATTGTATTTTTCATGGCAACGCTATCTGCAATATACTGTAATAATGATAATGGATCAATTAAAAATCAGTAAAAAATCAAAATCAAATAGCAAGCATTTTTATATGACCGTAAAGAAGTAAAATTTATATAATAAATTGTTCAAGTAACTTTTATACCCACATAACTTTACGGTCTCTATTTTACATCGTAAATAACATAAAATTCAGCCACCTTTTTAAGCATACAACTTCGAAACTTTTATGGCTGATTTCATATGCAAATATTCAGATTTACAAAGACCCGGCCCTACGTCACTCAGTTAAAATAACAAAACCTTCACGTGAAAACATTTCGGACCCAGAGTTATGTATTCAATTATGTACATGTCAAATGCCGGTGTATTGACTTTTCAACGATTGACCTCAGGTAGTTTTGACATTAAAGTCAACGTAATTTGGAAAGAGCTACCCTGTAGAATTTAATGTGTTTGACATTTTTACGTCATTAACATTTTGCATAAATTAATTTAAACGGTGCAAATAAAACTGTTTACATTATGGTATTTAAGGATAATTACTTTTTATATTCGACCTAAAACACAGAATGACTTTAAATTTATGTTTTTTTTATGATGTTTATTTTTTAAATATAATTATAATCTTAATTATTATTGTTATTAAAATTTAGCCAAAGGTGAAACTAGATATTTCTGCTGATTTGTTTTTGAAATTGTCGTTAAAGTTTCCTAATATAATCTAATGATGACTGGCTGTTAACTAAATACTCTAGTGTAAGTAAAATATACAAATATCTTAATAAAAAAATAATATAATAATTAATGTCTACTAATATCCCATAAAAAAGCCAGTGTCATTTTGTAACGTAAAATGTAGGCATAGTATTATAATATCTACACTAAGGTCGAATATAATTATTGGTTTTCACACAGTTGAGATTATCTAAAGATTTTATTTACAAAAAATGCTTGATAGTTATTGACTGGGCTTATTAGCATACTATACATTCTATCTATCTCTTTTTTTATGTAATACTGTTTTATATTTCTTTGTTTCTAAATGTCATGTTGTGAACGTCTTAAACTTATAATTTGTAATGTCCACAATATGTTAAAAATAAATAAATTTATATTGAAAATAAATAATACAGATGCTGGATTTAAAACTAAGGTCCATAGATTTAGAGGCGATATATATTGTCTACTTGTCTACTGATTCGATAACTATAATGCATTAAAATTGTGTTATTATTTTTACCAGCTTTATCTATGTATCCATTCCTATGAGCATTTAGCTAGTGAGCTATATTTAGGGGTTGATTTTGATAGGCGTGGGGGTGTAGTTGGCTACCTTAAGTTGCGTGTCGGCAAACGACCCGTTTGACTCTCGCGCGGTGATAGGGTTTAACGACTGAGGCGTCCAGTACATACCACTCCACCTTAGCTAAAGTTAGCGTGACCGTGCACTGTCCAAAGCATTAATCTAAATACATTTAATATTAAGTTATTTCTAATATCCTCTGATACATACTTTGTGTAATAGATACATTTAAGTAATAAAAAGGCAACAACATAATAATATTATGACATAATATAAAATACTAGAATTATTACGAGAATAATAAAAATTATTGCCGGCGATATTGCACACGTGAAAATTTCTAAAATTATTTACTTTTGGCTCTGACTCGGCGTCTTTCCGAATGTTTCGTGTTAAAACAATCAAACTTCTCGGTAATGTGATATGTTTGTAATACTGAAATTCAAAAAAAGAATGTAGCCATTGTCTTGGGTACACTAGATTCATCGAGAGGGTTGGGGGAGGTGTTTTACGTATTTTATCTAGCGTGAAATATCTAGTATGTCATCGGTAATATTTTGAATGACAATGTGAAAATGGAAGTTGTTTTTCTAGTATTTTTAGATTATAAGGCTACGTTATAGTACTTCGCAATAAAATACTAAATAATTATTGTAGAAAAACTAGGTACTTATATTTTTTTTTTGGAAGAATCATGAAAATTAAAAAAAAATACGAGCTTTAAATAGCATCTAAATCGAAAATATAAAAGTTAGTTAGAACTTATTATCATATAAGTTGAGAGTTTTTTTACGATTTGGCGTTGGTATATAAAGAAAATCGTTTTCTCAATAGTTTGTTATTGGTGTCGAAAATTCATTTGTATGTATTGAAAGGACGCGGCAAAGTTTGCCGGTGAATGGCGCACTTTAGTCGCTGTCAACCTCGTGCGACGAAGAGGGGTTGAAAGGTGACAATAGATAAGGGGTTGGCTATTCGAAGTACACCTGACACCCTCTCTGCCAACACACTCCGGCCTTATCGTACGCTAATAGATATAAATAGAACCTTCCCCGACGCCTGATATATACAATTTGGGAGTATTTTTTGGAATTATACCTGTTATCCGATGGTCAATGTTGATAGTAAAAGTATGCAAGCTCAACTTTGAATTCATGCTATCTGATTAATGTCACACCTGATAAAGAGTTATAAATGTATATTAATTTATATATGTCACCTCCTCGTGAAACACAATGCTATTAGAATATCACCATATATTTAATTTTATCAAGTATTGATACATATAAACTAATGCAGTAGTTTTCAAACTTTTTCATCTCGTGGCGCCCTTCGAGTCTTAAGATGTTTTCACCGCGTCTTAAAAATACTAAAAAGTTGAATGGGTGAATTTGCTATTCTCCAAACTAAATAAAGCTACATAGAAAAAGTAGATTAACAATGTTACGACCATGTTACGACGTATTATTTATGTCGAGAATTCTTGAGAGTTCTTTTCTGGAAATCCCGAATCTCGAGATTGAGATTTTCTCGGGAAACTCTAGTTGCAATCGAGTCCACGTAGTTTAGTTTTCTAGATGAAATTAATATAAAACACTCGCACAGTAATAAGAGGATCATATTATAAATTCAGTGACGATTTTAAGTACATTTATATGCACTGATAAGTGTCCTCTTTAGGAATATAATACGTATGGTATAAATTTCCATTGGGTGTTAATAATATAGCAATTTTGCAAGGTTTTCTTGTGGATACTCACTATAATTTTATTATTGTATGTGTAGATACGCATATTTTGGTAGTTAATTTCTGATGAAGCGACTGTCTCATTAGTTGTATAGGAAAAAATTACTGTAAATTGTTTATATATTATTATTTTTTTCGACCATGTCCGATCCTAATAAGATCATAATATGAACCTCCACAGAGTGGAGGTTTGTATTAACAGATTTTGTTTTAACGAGAAATAGATGTCAGCCACTTGCTCAACTGATTAGGTCCATTTTCTGACTCATACACAAATTGGAAAACAATATGTGGACTTGCCAGACCCAGGATTCGAACCTGGGACCCACGATGCTATAGGCCGACGTTTAAGCTGCACGACCAACGTAGGTCTTATATCTTATAGGTATATATACATATTTTTGAAATATAAATAAATTATATATTAGTTTGATATCAATTATCAAGTGTCTTTTTCCCTTTATAATATGTATCATATTATGTGTGTAAAGTTGTTTTATTCTGTATAAATCTTTTATTTAGCTTAAACGGTGGCATTGTTAGTTGATGAATCACAGCATAAATTATATTGTTTGACTGTCCCTCAGGGTGTGTATGGAGGTATTCCCACTGAAGCATGCATAGGGAAGAATATAATAAATGACATGTCTTATTAAAATTTACATATGCTTTCAAGTATTACTTCTGTTGATTTTATAAAGATACACTACCCTCGTAATTAATATAAACTTTTATGGTCTTTGCTACACAGTGAGTAAGTTTTAGTAAAGAATTAAAAATGTTATATGAATAGTTAGTAAGTATGAACTAATCATAAAAAGAACACGATTGTATTATATATCAATCATCAAGACAGATTATATGCCTAATGAAGATGATAATATTTTGTAGTTTCGTGGTTTTATAGTGACATGTCTGAATAATATTAAAATTAGATTGTTAATGTTGTTGAATGCATGAGATTTTATTTTTCTGAAAATACGTGGCAACTATTGCTGTATAATATTTATATAACAAAAAATGATCAATATAACAACCAATAGATAATAATTATCAGTTGTTGAAATTGATGACATCATGCATTTATAGAAAAAATAACATGATTAAGAAAATTATTGAAACGGATTAATATTTTTTCCTGATATTTTTTTTAAATTTACTTACCTGTTTTACTAATTTTATTTTTCTTCATTTCTAAAGTAGGTATTTGGAAAAGTTTTTAAATTTATAATAACATATTAAAATAATATGAGATTAATATAATACGTAAAAGTTATACAGAATGGCACCCTTTTTATAAATATAAAAATGCTACTAAGGCTAAAGAAAGGCATATATTTATTTGTAAAACTTCATGGTGAAAAAATATTTTTTTAAATTGTTACATCTATTTTTTTTTCTTCAACATAAAACATTCGCGTGCCATAGGTTCACCATCACTGATCTAGAATGACATAATATACTGAATAGTAAGACGAGTCAAGTTGGGAACCATTGTTTTCATTCGCAAAGTCTATTTTAGCCGAGGCATGAAATTGTCAACCCTGTAAAGCTCGATCATTGCATAACGATATGTAGTATTTCCGTGCTTAAAGTAAACTTTACTTTTTATATATTCTTTTCAATCTCTGTGTCATACATAATCTCTTTCAAACGCTGCAACAAGGATGTTTGTTTTCTATTCAGATTACTTCGGGATATACCTAGTCGTGGGTTTGTTATTTAATTTTGTTTTTGTGGTGCGTTGTCATTGTCCCGGGCGCGCGGGAAAGTGTAACAATAAAGTTTAATTTAAGACTATTGTGTCACGCTCCGAATGTTTTTTGTGACTTTATAATAAAGATAAACAGCGTTCAGTTCGTTGGGGAAAAAATGAAAACAAAAGTTTGTTTGCATTGTTAGCCACCCCATTTTGGTATAAGACCAAGTCGCACAATGACGGATATCTATAGAGGTTTTAAATACTCCGCGCTACTGAACCCTTTTACTCGATTACACGATTTTGTCCGTTTTAATGTTGATTATAATTTAAATATAATATGTATAGTCATGTAAAAATATAGAATTTATAATATGAAAGTATTATTAAAATTTTCATTATCTGAAAATCACTTATAATGTAGTAAGTAAATTTATATGTTTGATTCATTGCATTACATGAATGTGCGATCAAAAGTATTTAATATTAAATTCTAATGGATTAAAGTTTTATACTACTATTCCATGTAACTTTTTTAAAAGACTGATTGGTATTATTGATATACCTATGTATCTCAATAGTAAACTTCATTAAATTCCTAGTATTGACGATTTTAGACCTCTTGAATGTAGTATTAATTTATTGATTATTATTTAATGATCTATTATTAGTTTGACTGTTTATACGCCTATTGATTGTATTATTAGTGATATGGGTTAAACACTTCAATTATTCATAATTATTTGTTGACTTAATAGGTGGGGTGATAAAGTTTTTACCTACTTTATTGTATTAATTTATTATATAAGTTAGAATTAATTGTATTCATTACCAGTGTGTATTTACCTTTTGGTGAGTGCACATAGTGCCTGAAGATGCTGAAAGGCGAAACCCGGGTTGCAAAAAACGACTCAAATGAAAAAGTACAAAAATTAAATTCATTAGAATTTAAATTCAAATCCCATCAAGTACCTTCGGTCGATAGTATTAATATTATTTAATATTAGTAGGTACTTATTTTTATTGATGGCAGTGACAGGCACAACATTTGTATCATTACAGCAAATTATGTATCCATTTTTAAATGTGGCTTATAATAATATATTATCTCCCGAGTAAAGACAGTATTATTTTGAATTTAATGTATACCTACTCCGGTTATTATCTATTTTTCATGACGTAAATATATATATTCAAATATATATGTTATAACTGATTTAATCAAGACAACATACCAGTGGCGGTGAAGGGTAGAGGTGCACTGTTTAGATTCAACAAAAATAGTACACACTTTGTCTATCATACTGATATAAGACTAAGAATTACAAATTGAACATGAATCGGTTAGTTTTTTTTTTAAATTCAATTAAACCGTGCCCAAACCTAACCATTTTATTATTAATCTTAATAATTATCAAAATATTGATTAACATTTATTTTTGTGTGTGTTTTTTACAATTTCAAGTTCTATCGGGCTAAAGAAACACCCGTCATAAGATAAAAATCAGTGACTAGTAAAATTTTACTAGCAGTAAGCATCTTGAAGTTGGATTCCACATCTGTGGTTACCCCTAGTGTAGCGAAAACACTGTTTTTTTAACTCACAATTTAACGCACATTAATTGTTATAAATATTATGTGTCGCACACCAAGCTACAGTGACGGCGATATATGAATATATTATTACAGCGTATAAAACTGTTAAATTTATAGTACAATACAATTTTGAATTGACAATTAACTGATGATTTTTTTTTTGTTTCATTGAAAACGTAATCTAGATAAATTAGTAAGTCGATCAGTTAATATTAATAACATTACAGGCCACGGTTTGTGCACCACTGATATATGAGTTTTAGGTCAAAGTAGACTAGTGACTTAATATTTGAAGCCGAAAGTGAGGGTTTAAATCCTGCGTCTTTAAAATATTATAATATCGCTTTTTCAATGTTTGTTTGATCGAAAGCAAGGACCCTAAAGCTATACAAATAGCTAACTAAGTAGTTAACATCATAAAAAATATATTAATACCTATAACTTCTACTGGTGGTTGTTCATATACTCGTTTCATGAGAAAATATGGTATAAAATATTATGATTGATTGATTTTATTCAGAATAATAAAATTACTAACATTCAAAATTTTCTATAGTAGACACCATCCCTATTATAAACATTATGATATTAATTTATTTTTGAGCTTGCATATAATTATAATACCTATCTTTGAATAAAAAACATCACAAGGATTTAAGTTGGTATCAATAAGTATTGCTGTTAATTAAATACATTTGCGATACCAAAATCCATCAGAATACATAGATTTTTTCAAAATACTCTTATTCGGAAAACTTAACCAGTAAAAATTTGTTTGCGTATAATGTTATTATAGTTATACTTTTATTATATATGTGTGCTCATATTAACATAAACTGATATTTTTTTCTTTGTGTGTGCAGTGATAATCTGTTAAAAAAACATTACTTTATCAAAACATGAATACAACAACTTTCACTAGAATATGATCATAAGTCATTATTCCCCTATTTAGTATTATACAAGTAAGCCGTTGAGACAAGTGTTAGTGATTGTATCATATCTACATACACATAGTAAAGTTGTAAGTTTCTATAAAACAATTAACTTTTGTAATAGCAACTTGAAATATTTTTATTATTATTAAGTATAATTATATTTGTTAGTAATGAAATGTCGTTATCTCGTAGTTTATATCGTGATGTGCTGGCAAAAGTTAGTGAGGCGATAATTTAGTTATTATTTAGAATTAACAAAGGATTATGTGTATATATTATATAAATATGCATGCTAGAAAAAAATCAAGGTCATTCCATATAATAGAAAATGCACATGAATCACAAAGAAATGTTAAACTTTAAAATGGCAATTACTCCGTAACATGATTTCGAGACTTTTGTCAGTAACCCCACGAATTATATATTATTAATATATAAATAAAAAATTAACACACGTTACTACGTATGTTAACATTAATTTATAAATACATCATGCAAATGCATCGGTACCTTTATAAAATTTAATAATCATCCATTACAGTAGGTGTAATAAAATTATAGAAGTTCAATAAAATATAAAGCATAACAACATAAGACTACTGTGAACTTAACTGATTAAGATTCTTTGAATGAAATTAATAAAAAATAACGATTATGCCCAAAAGGATATTAATATATGAATTGCATGCAATCGCCATATTATTTCTACACTAGTGCATGTTTAAATGCGATATAAGTAAATAAAACATTCTATAATATTAATAAGTCGTAATATTTTCTTGGTATTTTTTTAAAAATCGGTTAGTCATCCAATGAAGTTGCTATAATTATTTGAATTTAGAGTAGATAGTTATCATTATTAAGTATTTTGATAAAACGTATTATTTGTTAATTATTAAGTTTATTTCGCGATTAATATAATAATGTGAGATATGCGTAATCTCCGGTTTCCTTAAATCGAATAATGAACTTGGTATAAGGACACATTAATTCGATATTGATTACGTAAATAACATGTTTTTATATTCTTGAGAGATCTATAAATAAATCGTATTTATTAAATACTTATTGTACTATTTATTGTCATGGCCATTGAACAAGATTACGATACCATACATACCACAACCAATAGAGTAAGTATTCAATTTTCGTCTTCATAATTTAAAAAATATTAACAAAAAGAAATACTTACAATGTTTACGGAAAAATCTATCATCTGTTAACGGCCCACGTGCTCGTCGTAGGTCAAAATTGAGTTTTTATTGTATTTTCAAACCATGATCCTGGACACTCCTTAAACGTTTTAGATAATCTATTTATATAATTTTGAAGCCTTATTATTGTTTATTGTTATTTTAAACATTTGATGACTGCATAAAGTATTTTTGTTACATAAAATAGTATTCTTTTAAACCTCTCGCTCTAATGTTTTAGAATATAGTCATATTTCGGTACATAAATGTGCAGTGGTGTTAAGATTTTTTACATTTATTAATTTTTAAACGCATTTATAAAACCATTAGTATAATTTATTACGAGATAATTTTTGTAAAATATTCACGATAAAAAATTATATTGATAATCTCTGTGATCCCAAATTTGACAAGAATTAGGCATTTTATTATTCAAAAAATCGGCAAGATTAACACATTTGAAGATGATTCTAAAGATACTTATTATAAGCTATGTTTTTGACCATTCAAGTGTGATAAAGATCTTATGAATAATGATTGCTTTATAATAATTATTGACCTAAGAATAAGGTAGTGTTTTTTTTAAAATACGCCATTTCTTTTGTCATTCCCCAGTGGTTAAGCTACAACATACGGCCGTAGCCATAAATTGACAAACTATAATTGAAGTAGGGAGTAAAATGATATTGACGCGCATGTTTGAACATGTACCGTTTAAAAAAAAATAAAAAATAAATCGGTTAGGTACATGTTCAAACACGCGCGTTAACATAATTTTACTCCCTACTTTAATTATAGTTTGTCAATTTATGGCTTCGGCCGTATGTTGTAGCTTAACCACTAGGGAATGACAAAAGAAATGGCGTATTTCAAAAAAACACTACCTTATTCTTAGGTCAATAATTATTATAAAGCAATCATTATTCATAAGATGTTTATCACACTTGAATGGTCAAAAACATAGCTTATAATAAGTATCTTTAGAATCATCTTCAAATGTGTTAATCTTGCCGATTTTTTGAATAATAAAATGCCTAATTCTTGTCAAATTTGGGATCACAGAGATTATCAATATAATTTTTTATCGTGAATATTTTACAAAAGTTATCTCGTAATAAATTATACGAATGGTTTTATAAATGCGTTTTAAAATTAATAAATGTAAAAAATCTTAACACCACTGCATAGTTATGTACCGAAATATGACTATATTCTAAAACATTAGAGCGAGAGGTTTAAAAGAATACTATTTTATGTAACAAAAATACGTTTTGCAGTCATCAAATGTTTAAAATAACTATAAAGGATAATAAGGCTTCAAAATTATATAAATAGATTATCTACAACGTTTAAGGAATGTCCAGAATCGTGGTTTGAAAATACAATAAAAACTCAATTTTGACCTTCGACGAGCATGTCCCCCCTTATAAATAAATAAACATTATTATACTTCATTTTGGATTTTTATTATATACATATAGATACAGTTTACACATGTAGGTACATATATAATTTAGAATAACCTCGGAAACACACATTTATTATAAAATAACCTAAATTTATTTTAAACCTACGTCAATCTCCCAGTACAATTATAATTAGCTTAGAATTTCCGAACAACACTGCATTTTAGGTGACAATTCAAATTTATTAAATAATAATAATACCATTAGTTCTTTGATGGTATCAGAACATCTGCATTTTAATTTTTTGATTTAATGTTGGAACTTCCACTTTTTCTAACATAATATTTTAAATATAAGTAAGTAAGTTAATTAAGTAATTTTATTTAACGAGTGATATACACGCAGTAAGGATCTGAAATTACTAGTTGAATACACGTACATAATTAAGACGTACATCACAAAATGAAATTAGTAGTAAGTTGAAAAAGAATTCATATAAAACCTGTATAAATTTATTTAAAAAAAAAGTTCAATACGTACCTATTACAGAAATCAAAAGTGTTATTTAAAATATTTTGTCATTTTTCTTATTTCGAAAAATGATAACACAGAATTTATGTAAGTCTGGGAAAAGAAGTATAAATAATACAATGGTGTACCTAATACTCGATTTTTCCTGTGATAAAAAATAATCCTCTGAGAATTTTAACTGAGTACCTACATATTTCTCATTTTACAAAAAAATCAATTCGTTCAGTGGGTAGATATTTTCTCGTATCTAGTGACTACTGCGGCTTGAAATTCATTCCACGAGAGTATTTGCTTAAGACGAATTTGCCCTTAGAACAGTGTCACTATCCCTAGGGGGTTCAAATTCCGCAATCTTTCATTTCAATCTGGAAAAAATGGTGTTTGAAGAATACTCTGTCTGAATTTCACTTATTGCTGTGCAACTGGGAGAAAATGTACAGGTTGGTTCGTGGTTTTTTTTTGTTGTTGTAATACCGATTTTATTTTATACGTCATTTTTGAATTTGAATTTTGCAGTAAATAAATTATCATAAGATTTAAAATGTCTACACAGGGTCTTGTGAATCTATAAACCTTTAAGTCGATACCTATTTCAAAAATACTCGTAATACTCGTACTATTGCCTAAGAGTATTTTTACTATAAGTACTGAATTTTATATGTAAAAAAACCTCATTCTATGAGCTTTATTAAGTATAATTGCCTACCAAAATTATGTTTGAGTATATATTATATTTTAATTATTGACAATATTAAGTGGGTATAAAAAGAGGTAGTTTGTATGGGTAAAATATAATTAACAAAATCATAAGTTATAACTATTTAAAGGGGATGAGAGTTTTAATCGGGAAATCGTAAGAAGTGGGGGAAAATTATTTTTAAATTAATTGTGATTACTAAAAGATGAACCCATTTTACACAAAGTAAATTCCGAATCTCTTCAAAACATTTTCTATTATTAATTTTGTTTACTTATATACCTACTACAGTTACAGATTTAAATACAAACTTGATACGGGGGCCATGAAATGTTTCTAAATTAAGAAAATATTTACTCATTTTAGCAATATCAATCGTACGATATATTACAGATTTCATTTATATTTTAAATAAACTATAACAATTAGGTATACTTAAATATTAATAAAAAAAATATGCATCTTAGGGCATAATGTTGCGTTCATTGATGGCATTGCAGAGTGTCACCAATGTTTTTTAAAGTGAGCTTTGTTTGTGTTTGTGTATTGTTATATTAAAGATACTTAGTTACTTTTTAGTTTTAAATATAATAATTACAAGATAAAAATAACTTTTTATATACCAAGTTTTTAAATTTTCTGTTGAATCTTATAAACTTATTCTATTTATTAATAAATACTTTTTTTGTACTTGATAGAAATACTGAATAAATATAGAATACTGAAATGTCATTTAGACATTTCATATTGATTTCCATAGTAACGCACGTATATATTAATAATTTAGTTGCTAGGATCCACTTAGCAACCAATAATAGTGAGTAGTAAATATTGCTTTTAACGAATTTTTTCCGAAACATACAAAACAGAATTAAACTCAATTCTGCTTAAAGATGGCCAAAAGTATTAAAAGAATGAATTGTCGTCGTGTTCTGATGTATTCTAAAAGTTTCAAATGTCTAGCTAGTCGGGAAGTCAGTTAAAAATCTTCAATCGTCCAATAAAAATCTTGGACAAACAAGAAAAAAATTGTACTGTACACACAATAAAAAATCTGTACCGGATAAACAAGAATACGAGCTAATAAAAACGTGGTAAAGTAACATAATTTGTAAAAGGAACGTTGGGAATTAATTTTTTTTATAATTAAGCGATGTATTATTTAATAAAATTGACTGATATCATCAAATGGAGAGGAATGTGTTTAACTGCGCACTCAATAAATAATATCATTTAGCCAAGAGAGAGAATAATTCTTGATTTATCACGACACCCACTCCATACCACATCCGTTTCCCGTCATAATATTCCTATAGTACAGAAACATAGCAAAAAAGTGCTATTTTATCTAAGTGATATAATCATTATCATAAATAACAGATGTAATCGGCTGCTATTTATTTCGTTGTATGATATGTGGTATACTTAACTTTCATGTTTCATTGAATTATCTATCAATCATTAAAATAATCAGTAATGCTATAAAAGTAGAAATATTGGATATTGAATAACTAGATTTTTTAACACAATGAATCTCTACATTTCTTCTTCCTCTCGTGTAATGGCTTTTCTGGAAGCATAATATAAGAGGCAGTCGCTTCATCAAAAGTACCAAAAACTGAAAAATACGTATTTTCATAATACATAATATAAGATAAAAAGAAATAACCAAAGAATAAAAAAAACCTTGATTCCAATAGCAGATTAGATACAATATAAGCAACCAGATCTCTGGTGAATAGTAAACCAACTTGTCACATATAAATAAGTAGATAACATTCTAGAATCTAGACAACTAGTTGATTTTACTAGAGATACTGTAATTTTGGTCATGACTAACTGATATACTAGAGAAATATGTACAGGATGTTAAAACACACTAATTTGTCTTGTAAATATTAATAAGATAAATCTCATTACAAGCAATGTAGAAATCGGCGACCAATAAGTAAGTCTGTCTATTACAACAATCAATTCTAACGTATTTTTAACATGATTCTTCCTAATTTACTTGTGTATACAGTGGAAAAAAAGGTGCATTACACATTTTCCTCGGTTCATCGTCCTAGGGTCTGCAACGCGCAGATCGTTTCTGTAGCAGCACTGTAGGATAAGTGAGGATCGGTCAAATACGTTTACATAATAATAAAGTATTTCACACGCAATCATATTGAGAATTATGACAAAATAGTTTAATATTCGATGTATGGATTACTGATTATAATAATATTCATTTATTCTAAAATACCATCATTCCGAAAACGGGTAAATATTTTTTCTGTCTTTTTCGTGTGAATCCCATTTTAAACACAAATATAAAATAAAATAACCACTCACCCTTATTTCAAATTATTAATATAATTTTGTGAAGAGTTTTTATACTTGTAACCCCGATGAACCAATCTACTATCAAAGAAGATTACTTCCAAAAACTGAGTACCTTTTCTCAGAAGCCAAATAAAAGTATTCATGTAATATTTCTAGAGTTTAATCCTTAAAACATGTTTCTTAAGAATTTTATAATTATAGATAATCACTTTAGTACACGTTGTCTGTAATTAAAAAAATATAGATGCGTAAATAAGTAATTTCAATTATTAATAATTCTACTTACCTACCTAGCCACACGTCGATTTTAATACGATTGGTATATTATAATATATATTATCTGTGAAGTGACGCGACTTTGTTGACCTATGGTCAGTCGCTGGAGCGTAACACAGATGGACAAAACAAATATAAAAATAACATTTCTGTCATTCGCAATAAAAAATAGTTGTTATTTAAATTATACATGCATTTGGTTCTTTAAAATAATTAGGAATATTTTATGAAGTATGAAAACTATTTATTACCGACAATATTTTGGCCATTTGGATGATTTCATTATTTTTATTATTTGTGGAAATAAAACTTTTGAATACCTATGCAATAAATTTTCCTTGGAATTGTTATAAAAATGATGACGAAATTAGTTAATTACTTTGTAGGAGAGGTTTACTTTACATGTCCGTATAAAATTCCTAATAATTTACAAGAATTAAGACACGTTTTCGTACATCATTGTAAAGGCTTTCCACATAGCCAGATTTCATATTATTATCACTATGTACTTTATTATCATTTATTTATAACAGAAAAAAAATGTATTGTACTTACATATATTTTTTAAATTATTAATAACCATGTCCTTTGTTTTTCATACAAGGTGGTTGTTAGTAATTGTGAACAATCACAAACACCCAAATCAATTGGTGTTAGCATCATTTGTGACCACCAAAATAAGATTTCACTGAGAAAAATAACACTTCATTTATCAACCTGAAATAATGAGGTTTTCTCGATAATAAATAGGTTTAACGCATTGATGTATTTACTTGGATTCGCTTCTTTGAACCTTGTCGATAATTTATATGTGAGAAATTATTATTTCAGCAAGAAATTATTATTTATTTCTAGGTAGTTTTGTTTTTTGTCTTTCAAACGTAATAATTACGTCTTAATCAATACCTATTGAATGATTCAAAAATAGCATTTACATAATATCTCTTGATCGAACAGATAAATTTATATTAGGTTTATATGTATGTTAATTTTATTCATACCAATATAATATATATTATAATATATTGTTAGCATAATAAATATTATCTGACCTTTTTTATTTTTTTCTACAATCAGATGTAGATCACCTCGCAAAGAGGTTTGATAACAGATATTTTAATACTAGAAATGGATGTATTATGCTGAACCTATTTAGTTGTTACTCTAGGGTCAAACACACGTTGAAAAACAACATATGATTTTGCCAGACCGGGAATTCGAACCCTAGTTTTTGTAAGCAAATTCGTCCATTACGGGCAGGCACCATTTGACTTAATATTCTATAACACGGAGTGCCGCTTTCTCTTATAGAGTTATGTATTATCAAATAGAGCAATCAAAAATGATTCTTTTTTTTTATAATGCTTAACACTTTTAACATTTTTTTTTTTAATTATTAATAACCATGTCCTTGCTTTTTTGTACAAGGTGATTGTTAGTAATTTTGAACAATCACAAACACCCAGGCTTTGAGAAAAATACATAAATATTGTGTACTGACCGGGTATCGAACCCGGAACTCTCGGGTGGAAGGCAAGCGCCTTATGCATTGCACCACGAGAGCCGCCTTTCTTTTAACAATTTAACACTAATCATGCCATCATAATCAGACAGGATCGATTCAATTATGAAGATGTTTCCTAGCTACTCCCATTTATAGCGAATCAGAAGTTTAAGAGGGGTGCTGGGACCTTTTAATACATCTTAGATTCCACCAAGTATATGATTGCATGTGTCCAGGCTACTGATATTTTATTGATTTGGCGACATCTATCACATTGCTTACTCTTTCCTACTTCTGTATGGACCTTTACATATAGCTCTGTACTTATATCTTGTACTTGTACTTGTATCGTACCCCGTACGCGTACACCAATCGTTCATTATATATGCTTCAATGTATTTTCAGTTTTATTTTATAATTAAGTAACATAGACATTTTAGAATTTATTATAATTAAAATAATGTTTCTCATTATAATAAAAATAGATTTCTCTGAATTTTTGCAGTAAAATCGTTATCAATTTAAAAAAATAAATAACTACTAGTAACCGCTTGTCCGCAATTCTATATCAAACAGCGACAAAACTGCATCCGTATCCTGTTTTACATATTATAAAAATACAAATAAAACAATATTATATAGTATCTAATATTCACAGTAATGGTTAATTGCATGGCTGATAAATAAAAAAAGTAGAGTAACAAGTGAATGACTGGAATTATTGATAACGAATTTACTCGTTTATATGATTATCTAGCGGAACCGTTTATTAAAATAATCTAATTTCTATTCGGTTTTTAGGATATCAATATTTTTTTGCAATCATTGTCATGTTTTTCGCATCTTCAAGTCGTGTGCATGTTTACGATAGTGACAAAAATAAAGTGTATATTTGTGTTTATGTTACACTAAGTGTAAACTTAAAAATTCGAAAAACTAAATTCGAGTCGCAAAACTAGAATTATAAGAAGACATATTATAATTATAACTTATCTTATTGAGTTTAAATTCAAGTTTCATAAACTATCTTTAGTCAATAGTATTTTTTTAATTTAAATGAAATTCAATCTTTTAACGCATTCAGTGCAATCAATTCCTGCATTAAAAGGATTTTCTAAAATAAGGACACTTATAGCATCATCATTAGCCTGAATTTATCCACTACTGGACGAAGGCCTCTCCAAGCTTATTCCTCTTCTATTGATCCTGTGCATTGCGTTTCCACGTACTTCCGCAGAACTTAACCATTTCATCAATCCAGCGGCCTCTTGGTCTACCTTGCGTACGTTTTGTACTTCTTGGGTACCACTGGATGATTAGATTTGTCCAGGTTGAGGTTTTTGGCTAACTCTATTACATCGAAAACCCTTGTCTGTTTTCTTATCCAATTATTTCGCGTTCTGCCCAGCATGCACCTTTCCATATCACGCTGTGCTACTTACTCACAGTTTCTGGGTCTGTCTTTTTTACTTATGGTCCATGTTTCACACGCACATGTGATTATATAAGATCTATAAATAGGTTTGCAAAATAAGTAAATTACAATTTATTGTACATGCCTATATAATTAAATGTGTAGTACCTATATAACTGCTAATATAATAATAGTAATTTCATTATTTAATATAAGGTATGTGGAAAACAGGTAGATATAGAAATACATTTCGGTTAGCTGAAAACGTTAGCAATTATTTTACCATATTTTTTGGATGCTGGATTGATTATTTTGTTATGTTTATTATATAAAAAATCAAAAATATTTTTATTTAAAAACATTTTGATGATAAATAAAGCTATAGGTAATTATACAATTTACGAATTATTTATGTTTCCACATATATATATATATATGTATAGATATCAGTAAAGCGTGACTTTTGGCGGT
The DNA here is from genome assembly GCF_057557595.1 of Rhyacophila brunnea. Classification (NCBI taxonomy): domain Eukaryota; kingdom Metazoa; phylum Arthropoda; class Insecta; order Trichoptera; family Rhyacophilidae; genus Rhyacophila; species Rhyacophila brunnea. The sequence goes on from NW_028233350.1 coordinate 25,398,552, forward strand.
AAGAGGTAGGCTGTGGAGATCAGAGAAAAAGAGCACACTTGTCAGGTATACTTGCGAGAAAAATGAAGATGATACTATATTACTACTGATGAATATGTAAACCAACGACAACGACATACAAATTCGATAAAATTTCAATAGCTCATTGACGATATAAAATTGAACGATGAGTTTAAATTATGTATTTTCCTTAACATTTATACATCTCACCACATCAAACATCATTCTTGTATAAAATTATTTTTAATTTTTGAAAAGAATGTTGTGATTGAATGCCATAGAATTTTTTTTTTTTAAATTAACTTATTAATTATTTTGGACAAAGCTGCAGTCATACACAATAATATTATGCGGAAAGATTTAAGGCTTCACCATCAAAGTCTACTGTATAGCATACATTGCGGTAGACAGGTTGAGGTGACGTGAGTAAAGTTCATACAAAAAATATCAGCATTCCTCGCCGAATAATCCGATAAATACGTTAAAGATAGATGGCATATTTTTTAAAAACCTTTGACAGATGGTTCTATAGTCTGTATGTTATATTTATAATATATTCCTACATATACGATAGATGTCGTTGGTAAATTAAATATTTTTTTATAGAATATAAAATAAATAAGTTATTATTTGAATACGTATAAAAAATATTTCTCTTAAGAAGGTAGGCTTTGAATAATCGTCTAGTATTGAGTCTTCGCCAATGGTAGATACCTACATATTTGTGTAAAATTAATATCAATATTGTGTATGCTTAACATAGATAATATTATATTGTATTGACTTAAAAAAAATATTCGAATATTTTTTAAATTGAAAAAATGACTTAAATATACATAATACGATGTGAATGGGTATAATCTACTTACAAAATATGATTTCACTGTAATAATGATGAATCACATATTTGTACACCTTCGTAATTCACCCCAAGCGATAAATTTATAAATAAATAGTAACAAATGATAACGTCTAATTTGATTGATAATGCATCTATAAAGCACCTAACAATTACTTTGTTTGCTTTCGACGCAGATAAAAGAAAGTTTTTTTTATCAGGTGTTGTGAAGTTGGCAGGATTGCCATACTAATAATATTATATACTACGCATATCGAGTACTGTAGATAGTGGTTTCTTTATTTTATTGTTCCTGCATATTATTATGATTAAATGAATTAATGCTAAATTAATTCTTAAGTTTAATTATATCACAAAAGTTTTTGTTAAAATGATATATGAAATTATCAATTTCGAAACAATATTTTAAGTTAACGTAACAAATGAACAAAGGTTTTTTTTTATTAAAGGTTAACTAACATAACATAATAGATAAAAAAACTTTATATACTATAATCTAATAATCAAAATTCAATAAAAAAATCATGTAGGTACTAAATTATGTATTGGGTATGATTGATATTTATACGATTATCAAAAGAAACTATATGTTGCATCTACAAAGTATAAATAATATAAACATATTTAATGGTGAATCGTTGTTAAATATTCGTCCAATCCGTTAAAAAAACATATTTTATATTTATTTATCTAACATAATAATCTGATTATAATAAATTCATCGACTCAATGATCAAAGAACTATATTAACTTAGAATTTCTATTATTAATGTATTCATCTTTTATAATGTTTAATAGAGTATTTTTTGGATAGATTTTGAGAGTGTTCTAAGAAAATTATTTGAAAAAATGAGTCATGTCATTGATTGAATTTCAATGAATAGTTTTAATATTCATTAATAGATATAAGTATAATGACGCTGTCCTATTCGACAACTCAATCGAGGAAATTCAGGAGACAATCGACAGCTGCATGACAACTCGTCTCGCGTTGGTTTAAAAATCAACGCGAAGAAAACCAACGTTTTACGCAACAGCTCCTGTCCTGATCCAGATTTCCCTCTAATTAGCGACTGGTAAAGCATTGAGAGCGTCGACAGCTTCAAATACCTTGCGGAGTGTCTGGGACTCACGATTGTACTCGGTCAAAACCAAATGCCGCCTATTCAACGCTTGCATTCTGACGGTGCTGCTTTACGGTAGCGAATCATGGCACCTAACGAAGGCTCAGAGCAACCGTATACTGAGCTTCGAAAACAGATGTTTGCGACGGATACTGGGTGTGCGGTTGTATGACTTTAGGAGCAACGAGGAACGAGTAATAAAGGAACGCACCAAGCAGCCTTTCATTACGCTGAGAGTGAAGAGGCGCCGTTAGACCTGGCTCGGCCACGTGCTGCGGATGCCAGAAGAGAACCAACATAGCTTACCTGTTCTTCAAGCCGACCGAATTCTGGCGTCCTGGAAGGCCGCTAAATACTATCTATATAGTGTATATAGGATGCTGGTTTGACTTGAAATGAAGCAAGAAGACTGGCGAGCGACAAAGATTCTTGGAGGCGCCGCGTGGTGTGCATATGCTCCAACTAAGGGGCGGATATGGCCGAAGAAGAAGAATGGAATATATTTTTTAAATTGAAATTTTATTATTTTTTATGCATTGTTAACATTTGTTAAACTCTTGACGCCGTCCGCTATCATATCCCGCCGAGCGATAATTTATCGTGTATTGGCAAAGCCTGTGATTGAGACTTGTCTGGTGGCGTCGGCGTCGGTCGCACGCGACGCCACGACGCCGGATGACGGATGACTAATGGACGCCCGTCGGCAGGTGCTTACGTCGCTATCCGTCAAACGGGCCGAGCTTTGGCGGCGTCATATTTAACACCAACCTACATATAATGGCACTAGTACCTTATACATAGAAGTAGTTGCGTATATGGAAGTGGTCGTTATTATACTAAAGACAAGCCATATTTGTAAACTTAAATGTGTACCTACTTACGGGTTGTCTACACAGATGATATTTAAGTCACATTATCGTAGAAATTTACCTCAACAATATAATATCATTATAATCTTAAAAATAATACAATAGGTAGGTAAAAATAATAATTATTTACTAGGTTCATTTCTCTAATAAATGTCACAAAATATTAGGGTTATGGTTATGTCACAAAATATTAGGGTAAAAAGTTCTTAGCTCACCTTACCATAATTTGTAATCATTATTATACTAAGTTATGCAGAATTTCATATTAATGAATAATCATAAATTTATTTTAAATATTTATATATTTGGATCATTGATTTTTTAGAAAAATTTAAATATAGAAAATGTTAAATATATTATAAAAACAAAGAAAGAACAATTTTTACTAATTCAAATAATGTGTAGAGTTTATTCTTTATATTATACGTAATTATTTATTACCACGTTTTTCTTAGCTCGTATTCTTGTTTTTCCAGTAGTAATTTATCTAGTACAAATCTTGCAATCGATTTTTAACTAACTTCTCAACTAGCTAGACATTTGAAACTTTTAGAATATATCAGAACACGATGCAAATGCATTCTTTTAATACTTTTAGCCATCTTTGAGTAGAATTGAATTCATTTTCAGTTAATTCTGTTTTGTATGAAAAGTTATTTCGGAAGAAATCCGTAATCCAATCCACTATTATTGGTTGCTAAGGGTGTGGTCCTAGCAACTAAATTATTAATATATACGTGCGTTACTATGGAAATCAAAATTACATATCAGTATTCTATATTTGTTTGTTTGTTGCAAAATAGCAAAAAATGATTATTTGTCGTAAATTATCAAGAATTGTCAAGTTTATATTATTCAACAGAAAATTAAAAAACGTGGTATATAAAAAGTTTCTTTTATCTTGTAATTATATACGTATATATTTGATTTAAAATATGAATATTAATACAATAACCTAAGCAGAGTAAGAAGTGTCTATAAAATATCAGGTACGTCAATCATATACCTATTATGTTTTTTTATTTATTTTTGGATAATTAATATCATTGTGTATTTATTCTTCTAATACATGCAATTCCGTTCAAATGATATATTATTTGTACTAACATTATGGAGAAATATAATAGTAACCAAATACATTTAGCGACTAGATAGCAAGACAAACAATTATATAAAATTGATTGGGAAAATAAGCGATTCTATTTTTAGTTTATAATAATATTGTCTTTTTTTTTAAATTGTACTCAATTATTTAAATAATCTAACTGCCATGTAACGACGATATATTTAAGTATTTTATGATATAACTATAAGTAATTATAAGTACCTAATCTATTTAGTCTCATACGGCTAGCTACTGCAATGACAATTTCTTGGAATGATTAAAATTACTCCATCTATTGGCGAAACAAATAAATCATATTTATTCCATGAAAGATAATTTCTCAGCAAAATTTATTGAATTGTATGTTTCATAATTTCATCACTGTCTCTATAACCTATTTGACTCTGCCTTAACCCATATTCTTAGTGCCTGTGTGCATAATAAGCACACGAGAACAGCATGATCTAGTGTTCCTGATCACGGCTGGTTGATCATGTTCCCGAACACACGCCATGAGTGATGCTGCGGGTTTGTCTTGATGCATGACGTCTGTCAGAGGAGCTGACCTCAGATTAGCGCCGCGACGCCGACGCCACCCTAACGAAGGGCTAAACGACGCCCCAGGTTGAGCGTTGGAATGAATCGACACAAGTGTAACGATATAACGGAACATCAATCCGTTGCCAACGTTGTTAGTTGCGACGTATTAGAAAATTTGTTGATATATGTACAGGGAGGGTGTCGACACATTGACTGTAGTATTATATTGATTGAGTTCAAGGAAAATTGACCGCGCTGCCAATTGATCGCAGATGATATTTTTTTGACTGGAGAATATTCTTATTTTATCGTTGTTACACTATTCAAAAATGGATATATACATTATTCCATCAATATGTGACTATTTATATATATGATATGTTGTGATACAAAGATTTTATTATTGTTTTATGTCACGATGATTTTTAATTTTATTCAATATCACAGTGGAAATAAGTACCTATATACTCTACAAAATTTAAACATTTATTATTTATTTGAAATGAATTTAAATATTACACTTGAATAATGTAGAGAAAATATGTAGAAAAGTACTAAAAGTATTTTTTATATCGCAAAGCAGCCATTTAAAAATGAAAGCAAAAAATTTTCAAAGAATAACATAGGTCAAAATACTTTATATTAATAATTAAACTAGTTACATGTCTTTACAATATACATAGTAGTGTACCAGCCCCCCTGGCAACTTTATTAGTGGGCGTTGGCCCTTAGCACAGGCTCTCTATTTTTACAACGTTTTTATTAGCTCGTATTCTTATTTGTCCGGTGGTTGTTTATCCAGTATAAATCTTGCAATCGATTTTTAACTAACTTTCCGACTAGCTAGGCATTTTAAACTTTAAAAATATATCAGAACATGATGCCAATGCATTCTTTTAATACCATTAGCCATTTTTAAGTAGAATTGAATTCATTTTCAGTTAATTCTATTTTGTATGAAAAGTTATTTCGGAATAAATCCATAATCCAATCCACTATTATTGGTTGCTAAGTGGGTGGTCCTATAAACTAAATTATTAATATATACACGCGTTACTATGGAAATCAAAATGACATTTCAGTGTTCTGTATTTGATTATTTGTTTGTATTTTTATTTATTTCATATCAAGTACAAGTTTGAGAATATTGAGCATAATAATTGAACAGAAAATTTAAAAACGTTGTATATAAAAAGTTCTTTTTATCTTGTAATTATTATGGAATGCATTGCAGTGCATTCGTAACTGTGTATAAAATTTCAAGTCTCTAGACTGCATGTATATAAATGTATAGAATGTGGATAAAAATTGAGAGTGATAAAAAATCTTATGGTAAAAAATTACCTAACATTAAAACTTCACAGAAAAACGTCGCAGATTTTGGATTGTAGAATAGATATTTTATAATAAGGCAAATGGCATTGAATTACGAACAAAATAAAATATTTAAAGTTTTACATTCTAAATCATTTTATTTATAAGTATATTAAACTCAGTTAAAGTTAGAGGAGCGAATACTCACTTAGGTTGTTATTCAAACTACTAAGGTCAATAGAGGGTGGGTAACGATTTTGAAAACTTCCTATTATTAATCATCCCCGACTATATATAAACCAATTACATCAGTCATCCCCGTGCCATCATTTGTCATCCATTTTAATTCAAAACGGTCATCTGGTGAGGTCGAATCAATCGAATTAAATATGCCAAATAAAATTATGGCCTAAGCGAGAGGGTGAGGAGTTGAAAACTTTGTTGTAATCAAATTAAGACGTCCCCTACGTTTCACCATGGACGCGTTTCTCTCTTCTTGATGCTCCCTCTTGTAACTAACCCCTCTAGCTTCTTTCCCCGCGTCCCCTTGTCAATATCGTTTAATTAAAGCCAGTTTCTTATACGACGGAGTTTTCATAAGATCGTCATACGATTTTCGTAATTTAAACAAGATAATGCCATTAAGTTTATATTAAATGCTTACCGAGTTGGTGGAATTCTTAGAAATTATTTAGATATTTTACATTGAAGCTATAAATACAGCACATATTGACATACCTATCATAACATTCTGCATACATATTAATGACTATTTTTCTTGTACGTAAATAAACACATGATAATAATAGAAATGATCATACATAATTTTGATGTGCTGTATGTGTAAAAGCACAAGCACATTCGATGGATATATTTTCTAATACGTATGAATATTTGTGAGATGTTTCCAAATTAGGTATATTCAATAAAGAATGCTACATTATTCTTCTTCTTCTTCAGCCATATCCACGAATTAATTGGAGCATATGGACACCACGCAGTGCCGTCAAGAATCCCTGTCGCTCGTAAGTCGTTTTGCTTCGTTTCAGGTCAAACCAGCATCCCGTAGCTTCGCCGTATACACTATATAGATAGTATTTAACGGCCTTTCAGGACGCCGGAATTAGGTCGGCTTGAAGAACAGGCAAGCTAGGTTGAGGTTCTCTTATGGCATCCGCAGCACATGGCTGAGTCAGGTCCAACGTCGCTTTTTCACTCTCATCATGATGAGAGGCTGCTTGGTGCGTTCTCTTATCTCCTCGTTGTTACTAGTCATACGCACACCCAGTATCTGTCGTAAACAACTGTTTTCGAAATTCAGTATGTATACAGTTGCTTTGAGTCTTCGTAAGGTGCCATGATTCATTACCGTAAAGCAGCGCCGTCAGAATGCAAGCGTCGAATCTTGTTAATTATTTATTCAATAAAAAAATAGTTGAAAAATATTATATTTTATTCATATTGCACACGAAAAAAATTGCGTTTGTTTTGGTTAAAATAAATATATTGTATACATAATTGTGATATTAAGATGCACAACCTTTCCTTAATATAAATTGTTTTCCTTAATTCCAGGTATAAAGTCTGCGATTTCATATTCATATCATAGTAGGTACAGTTTATTTAAAAATTGAGCTTAATATCATCATTAGAAAGTTAAAACCTTCGCTATGACATAATTAAAATTTTACAGGAGAGGAGAGAAATGCTCGTCATTATAGAGTATTTGTAGTGGAGGTATTACAGGCGAAATAATATCTATTATATTAGAAGTGTTTATAAATAAAAATATTATAATGTTGGTATTGTATGGAATATTGTGTATTTATTTAATTAGATAATTATGCGATTTAATATAAAATGAACAAAAAAATAATATTGACGAAATTGTTGTTCTTATTAAAATATTTTAGTTTATCAAAGTATTGGCAGTATTTAGTTTTAAATTAGTGATACACTTACAGCATTCAAAGTAAAAGCTTTGTTGAAAAGTTTGATTTTTCACCAAAAAGATCAAGTCATAGTTTAAATCATAATGCAAAATTAGGAAGAAAAAATACATTTCAATTTTAAAGCCAAGAGAGTAAAATTATTTTCGAAAATTAGGCATTATTAATGCAGTTAGTAATCTATTTTACAATAACGCTTCAATTAATAAACTATCGTCTTACTTGAAACTGAGCAGGAAGTTTTGATGTTAAAATTTTTGAATATTATCTGTGCAGAGGTCTGTTAAATTAATCAAAATGCTAAACAAAGGCTACATTATTTAGCGTGATTTGCAATTTAAACTCCAACCCGAATAATTATTATCACGAAACTAGAGAATTCAACGAAGCGTATTTGGTTACTCCTCAGTCGCGTGCCGAGCTTTCCAAGGAGATTCTAATTGATTTTGTTGCATCAGTTGATAACAACAGGAAACTTATTTCAAGTGCACTCATCTTAGTGGGGGGTTATTAAAACGATGCACTCTAAATCTGCCTCCACCATCAATATGGATTCTTTATGATCCTATGTAACCATTTGTTTTAATTTTAACATTTATAAACGATGCTCTAGTAAATTCTTACAACCTCTATAATAGGATGTTGGAATGCATTTAGATACATAAAAATTTCTTCTAAATTAATTGAAATCATCATTTCAAAAAATTGTTAGTAACGTAGGTAACAAATACCAAGCATACAACATGGATTTATTATTATCCAATAGTATTAATTATTTTCAATGTTATTTTAGTTTTAGATAGATTTCACGCAATACTCGTATATCGTATTAGTATCGGCATAGATACGTACGTTATAATATATGTATTCTATTATGTGTAAATTATCATAATTAAATTTATTGTTTTTAAATATGTATACATTCTAAGAATGAGATTTTTTAATCCATAATATAAGTACCATGTTAAATAGGTATAGCATCAATTTAATAATCTATTTACAGAGATAAAATTTAATGTCGTAATATCATTTATTATAATATATAAGTTTAGAAATCTGTTAACAACACAACCTCGGTGAAGATTTGGCAATTTTTATACCTACATAATATCTTGTAATACTTGGCATGGACATGTGCTCCGGATACCACCAGATAGTGCGATGCTCCGTACCCTTGTGGCACAATCTCAAGGGTTCCGTCGCCATGGCCAGGCTTCCTTCACCCTACGGTGGTGCTACAAAAGCGATCTACATACTGTAGGTCTCGAATGGCGGGAGGCGTGAGATTTAGCGATGGACCGAGGGGAGTGGCGCGACTCTGTACTTACCCTATGCCCCAATACTTGGGTGTGACAGGGTGAAGTAAGTAAATAATATCTTTTCCAGCCTATAGGTTTTTATAATACATACAATTTTATTGAGAACTAGAAAAAAATACTAGGTGATTTTGCCATCGGCCTACATTACTTTTCGATGCACTCAATAATAGTATTTAGCTAACAATAATAATAATTTAAGTAAAACAATAGAGGGTACATATTTAACAAAATACATTGCTAAAGAACACGTCGATTTGAATACCAATGTGAATTATTGGTAGGTGTCCATTTCGTTAAAACCGATGTATTTTATGTAAGTTTCATTTTTAATATGATAAAATAGTTGGTTGAATTTATAAAAATAATGAAATTTTAATACAGCGAGTGGATTAAGATTTGTGTGAGCGAAAGTGAAGTGCGATGCAACGTGAGTGTTGTATTTATTCGATCGCGCAACAAAGATGCAAATTCTTTCGTATAAAAATTTACGTGTGTCATAGAGAGAGAGAGGGGGTGTGTATGTGTGTGTGTGCTGCGATGCGTTACAGACTATACCATCTAAAGTCAAATATTTCTGAAAACGAGTACCTACGCATTTTGTACCTTCCTTAATTATCATACCTGTCAAGCCCAATTGACACTTTATATCTATTTGTAATATAAACCCCAAATTCTCAAAACAATAAAACCGTAAGTAAATTAACATTACGGGCATTAGAAATCGAAGATTGCGTTGGTTTACTTACAGTACTAGCTCTCATGTACAGATATTATATCTCAATAAATTTAATTTATAGTTACTCTCAAAATCAACGTGTGGAAAATACAACATTTGCAAAGATATACAAATAACTATCCTTTGTTAATAAAAAATATAAATGGCAAAATACAAAATACAAATACATCAACTAAAATCACACTTAAATAATGTTTTGTAGTTTAAATAATAATATATTAATACGTATTCGCTGTTAAATATTACTTGCATTATATAACAACACACTAAGTAGATGCCTTAGTTACTTAGTAGACCCCCATGGTCTAGTGCGTAAGGTACTGGACTGGGGTTCAATTTCCGGTGGGGTCACAATATATTTATGTGGTTTTCTCAAAGCCTGGGTGTTTATGAGATCATTTCACTTCTACTAGATTTGCCACTTCATAACTTTGTACTCCGGCTCTTAGAAAATTATGTAATATTATATTCCAAAAATATTTTTGACATATAGATAATAATATTATCTAGTTTTTATTTTTATTACTACATTTTATATAAATACAAGTGAATATCATTTTATCTAAATTTTATCTGAGTTAGTCAGGCAAAGAGGCGTATCAGTGTAGTAAAAAGTGCAAAAAAGTGCAAAGTTATAACTAAATCATAATACTGTTTCACTACACTACAATGATTGGGCCACAGGGTATGTTGTAGTGTTGAAAAGAATAAATATAATATATAAGAATTTTAAATAGTACTCATATACTTATTCTTTTTCAACTATTTAATTAAAGAACAAAAAGTTTAAGATATCTAATTATCGAATATAGTTGAGATAATCGAGTTTACAAATAATACCTTCATGCGTATGTTGCTATTATTCCTTGTAATTGCAACATCATTACATCTCTTTATTGCATTATGGGTGTGTTGATGTCTTTGAGGATGAGCGCAAAGCATGGATGAAAAGAGGATGAGATTTAATTCTGTTCACCCTTCCGCGAAGAAAGTGCATTGTGCCATAAGTGCACAGTTGTATGACTTGCACTAGTGTTGCCGCTGTAAGAATAATTATTCATCTTTTGCGCTTTCTCGGTTCAAATTATTGGGGTAGAACCAACACTTTAAACAATATGGCATAGAGTATCTTTAACATCAATCATTCCTTTCACAAGCATCATCTTAGCGTATATAAAACTAGATAAGATTGTGTTGCGTTTAGGGGATAACAAATATATATATATACATACACATTTATAAGATTTTCAAAACCATTTAATGACAATAAATAAAATATAGATGTAAAAAATATAATCACTGTGATGGGGAGCGAATTGGCACTTATTAGTGGCACTTATCAGTTATTCAAAGTTATGTTAGTTAACTTTTTACTAGGTCTGCCTATTGATAAAATGATGTATATCTAAATACTTATTATTTAAAATATATCATGTGAATTTGATTCATGCACGGCGTTTTACCACGAGATCTACATATTTAGAGGTTGGTTAGCTACTTCTTGATAGTCTACTACAAGCTAGATTCCTGCCGGGTGTCTTACTTTTTTTCTATTGGCTATATTGTCTCATGAGTGTTTTCATGTATGTTCAATAATTAGAATGGTACATTCTTAAATCTTGTGAATTATTAGTTGAATAAAAGAAATAGTTATTTAAAATTATTAGCAAGTTCAAGTAAGTTGCAACAGAAAATATTGGAGAGATCCGTGACGTCGGTTAGTAATTAAAGTAATACATATGTTAATTTAGAAGAAATGAAAATATAAATAATATTAAATTCTACTTTTAAAAAAAAAGTGTTGTCGATAGCTATTTCGGTTGAAATACCATTATCAAAACTATCGACAAAACCTTTTTTAAAAAACTTGTGGAATTTAAAAATATTTATATTTTTATTTCTTGTAAAATGGAATTCTACCAAGTAAATGGTAACTCAATTAATATTTTAATTTAGAATACAAAAATCGATCGCCTACCGTAACTCAATTTGGAGAGCACTAATGAGCAGGTATTACCTAATAAAAAGCCAATAGTTAAAGTTTGTCTCAATTAGTATGTCACCTCGTAGCATAGTGGTCTATGTGCAGGGCGCGAAGCCGAAGAGATACAAGTTCGAATCCTGCCGGGTGTCATAATTTTTTCAAAAAGATTTTTTCTATTGGTAATAATATATTTTCTCAGAAGTGTTTTTCAAAATTACGTAAATATTAAATATATTTATACAAAAATAAAATATTTCATTTGTAGTCTTAAAGTGCTTGATGTTGTTATGCAATTATATACTCAAAATTACAGAATACCGACATTGAAACTATACCCCTCAAATATTGGTTCTACTATAATTTTCTTATATAATATGTACGTCAAAGTAAAATTATTTTGTTACATTTTCTGTCACGACCATTGATGTAAAATATAAATTATATAATATTGCACTTACTACGTACGAAAACTTTTTTACATGAAAAATATAAAGTTGAATAAAAAAGTAATTCTATTACTTAATACAAATGATCATTTTTTGTTTTTTGAGGTTGCCCATAAATATTAATTCCAACATATTTACCAAATTCCATTTTTTATACTAAAAGCAAATATAGAACATATTTTACAAAGATATATTTACTTACAAATTTTTTGATGATAAAAAAAATTCAAATAGGAAAAAAAAATCCTAAAACCGACATGAAAATGATCGAAATTAAAAGTGGCAACAATGTTCAAAACTAAACGTAGGTACAATTTGTATAACAATAAGGGAAGCTATTATATTTATATATCGATCATATGAAAATTACCTACGAAATTATCTTTTCTTGCAATATTCTACTCACCCTTACAGTAATAAAATAATACAACCGCCAGGGGTAAATTTTCCTTGATAGTAGTTATTCCCACTTATTTGATTCCATTGCAAACCAGGCGTTCTTTATGAGTGCCGAATCATACTCGGCTGACTGGGGAATTGATTGCTTCACGGTAAGGCGTCTAACGTCGGACTTTTATGATGAAGTAAATGAACTTGCAAGTAAAGACTATAAGTATATCTCTCTTGTGATTGATATCATTCGAAAGGCAATTTTATGTGACTGCAACGTGTAAAATAAGAATTGTTTATAGATTTAACAATTTCGTTACATTACAATTTGTGATAAACTAGATTCTTTGACTAGCTCTTAATTATCATGTTAAATTACACACTCAGGAAAAGGGACCGCTTATTGGAAATTAACTTTAACTTATATTACTAAATTATATAATGGTTTCTCGTTGTTTTTATTTTTAAAGTACCAACTCTCACTGTGACGTTAAATCGTTTGTTTACGTAAGAATTGCAAATGGCCGACAATAATACATTCACTGCCTAGGCAACGGAACAATTCTAAACTATAATATTATAGTGTATAATCGTCACGATTGCAGTATCATACTGTGACGTAAAGGTTCGGCCGATAACCGCACAATCGGTGGTTCGAATCCAATTGAGTACGTTTTTTTTCGCGTGAAAAAATTAATTATGTGTTACATGTCACACGCCAAAAATACACTCTGATCTGTTTTCCCAAACGCGCCAAAAGAAGTATAAATTCTTCTTTTATGACAAATCATGTGGCTGGCTCGTTACAGACATTGGATTACGATAGATCTGACGTCGCCAGGTTCATAAAAAGGTTTATTGAACTCAATATTAGATCACCGTCGCCAGATGCAATCCTATCACACTAGAACTTTTGATTCGATTTGGAGACATTTGGACCCTCTACTTTGAAGATGATGGCAGAAATCGGTTGTCGCTTGACTGATAAAACAGGTGAGTCCCATTCAAATGAGTACCTCAGACAGCGACTAAGCATATAAATCCAAAGAAGTACTAAAGTCTCACTCTTTAGGTATCCGAAGAACTGGAGGAGGTATTTAATATACGTAAGGATACCTAGTATATCAATGTTTTATAAATATTAGTTTATTGGTTTATATTATTATATGTACGTATATCGATTAATTTTTCACATTTTTTTAATTTATGTTTTTATTATTATTACTGTTTACATATCTCTCTGTGTAATCCACAATGTAATATATTTGAAATCCGAGATCTATGTTACTATTTTTAAACATAAAATTGACTCCTAATCGTATAACTTTGAAAATTGTTTAGCAATTATTATTAAAATATAGTTTTACTTATTTATAAACTCAGTTAACTGAAGTTCAGTCTTAAAAATCGATTAAACTAAAGGTTTGCTTTCACACAAATCCACTGCAGGAATTCACAATGGTCTTTGATAATACTCGTATGTAATTAATTTACTAAGAATGTTCTATCGCCAGATAGGATAAAGAGATACTACATGATCTGTGACGTCGAAATATTAATAGCGTCGCGACGGTTCGCAGGTGGCGACGCCTTTCCACTCTCTCGCCGTGATTATTTCGCTGTCAGACACTTTGGCGGCGGCCTCACCGGAACAACAATAATAATATGGTCCGCTGACCCACCATTGTGGTGACTTACCGTACGGCTGGCCCACCGGATTTGGCAATCTCTCGCGGGTCTGTCCGACGCCGGACTTCGCCTCTGTTTTGCGTACTTGTTGTTGGAAATTGATTGCTGTGACACGCTTCATGATTGTCCTTAATGAGCCATGTGGGGCCCATAGCTATGTGGTAATGCATAGTATTATGTTAATGGACGTACACATTCATGTAATATTGCCTTTGTGTAGTAATAAGCACAAGAGATGCTTGTGTTAGAAATAAGGAACATCACTAGCAATTAATAGTATAACATATTTATTGTATTCAATGGATATTGATATATTTTATTTGCGTGAAGGTAAGTTTAGATAGATAATTGTATTAATTCTTTTACAATATGGTATATTATTATTGATGGAATAAGAGTTTAAATTCCATTAGATTTACAAAAACTGATATCTAGTTACTGAGCTTATTCGGTGTATTTCCTTACATATATATCGTTAATCATTTTATATATATTTATTACCTATACAACTTTAAAAAAATATTTACTTTATGGAAGGTAGATATGAGCCAAAAGATATTAATAAACGTACGATAATCCTCCATATTATATATCATAATAAAAATAATATTATCGAACTACAGTTTTACTACATTTACGTTTTGTGTATTTTTATTTTGGATATTTTATAATTGTTATTTTGCAAATAATACAATAACAAATTTTACATTATTTTCTTGATTTTACTGAGTAGACATTAATATATAAACATATAAATGAAACATTTAATATCTACAGATATTTGAAGAATTCTATTTAATTTTATATATTAATATGATAATAAACCTATCTTTAATGGGTTTAACATAATAGATTTAGTCTAGTCAAGTGTTTGCTTTTACTTATGTGAATATATTATTTGTCTGAACATTTGGCAAAAAAGTGTGTCCCAATTCTGTGGGAATATTAAATTTAACAGTCCGAATAAACGTCGGTGATAAATTAGCATTATTAAAATAACCGTGACTTTTTATCCCAATTCGATAGATAACAGTCTTCACAGGCTCGGTATGGAAAAAAATATATTAACGATCGGAACCGGCGTCGATTTGATTTATATTCAAAAGAGGTCCCTGTCATTTGCTCGCGTGATTTGAACATAACATTTCAACCCGGCTGCCTTAATACTGCGGCAAAGCGTAGCAGAAATAGTCATATATCACGAGTCGGAGTGCTTCTCTTTTTTCTTCACCCCCCGTTCGCACGCTACACTCGCTTTCTCATTATATCTTATTTCAATACTGTCAAATCAGAAGGTGTTCACTGCTACAGATGCGTGCTTCGTTTTTTGAACCGTTGAAATAGTGCTACGCTGAAGTATAATAATAGTATGCTTGGTTATTTTATATAATTTTTCCACTATGGCGGTGAAATTAATCATAACTCAATTTCTACCATATCATAATCATCATCAACTATAGTTGGGTTTTGGGAATTTACCGACGGGAATTCTCGAGAAATTTTCGAGATTTTCCATCTCGAATCTCGAGAATTGAAATTTTTAACATTTCGGGAAATCCGGGATCTCGAGAATCTTTTCTCGGGATTTCTTTATTATCAAATATTAATTGAAAAACGATTTTTCTATCTGAAAAAAGTGGATAGAAAACACAAAACGTTCAAAGACTGATCGGGACATTTTACACAATTAAGCCAACGTCGACTCAAAATGAGTGCAATTTTTCAACTTCAGGGAATTAGTGGCTCAAAAGCGTACGCGATTGTCAAACGCAGCGACAGTCTGTTTTTTGAAATTCTATAAGTAATGTTTTGAATTATTTTTGTTTTTCTACTTCTATTACTGTTTGTCTGTTTTATACTGATTTTGGGATTTTTTACAGGCTTTTTTTTAATATCTCGAGAATTCTTGAGAATTTTTTTTTTGGAAATCCCGAATCTCGAGATTGAGATTTTCTCGGGAAAATAACCAACTCTAACTGCAACCCATAGCTTGATTCTTTGATTGAGACGTCTTAGACTCTAGAATCTCAGTTTCGGTCTTCCAAGTTTTTTATTGACTTCAAGGGATGCGGACATAGTCCGACATGATGATAATTTCTCTGGCATTATATATGTATACGTAGCCGATTTAATGACATATATGCTTTGTATACTTATAGGGTGTGATATTTTCACTCCCATAAAAAGTTTACAGCTCCTGAATATACCCTGACCATCAAATGTAATTTGCTTTAATAGTCCCAAAAAAACTTCTTAGGACTCTCATTTTAAGTTGGGTAGATGTAGGTACTTGGCACTGAATAATTAGTAACTGCTAAGAGTGCAATGAGCTAGGAGAAGCTACCAAACAGCAATAAATTGATCCCAGCTGATTATAATAAATGTATACATATTGCAAATGAAAATCAATTAAACTGCACCACTGAAACCCTGAAAGGACCAGATGGACCTATACTGCAAGAGTATGATATAAGCATATCCGAAAAAGTGTTGTTATCAGTGGATCTCTTTTCAGTGGGCAACTCTGTGCGCTGTTTTCAATCACAAATGCCTACCGTATAACTTCAATGGAATGCCAACACCAAAGGCAGGTACACATATGATTTTTTTTCAATATAAAGGGCGGCTAGAGATAACCGCTTCGATTCCGGACCATTAAACCAGTCAATTCTTGATTGGATATTATGTTGGCTGCTTCGCTGACAGGGTTTTTAAGCTTGGTCTTGTAACCCGTCCAATGTGTCCATGTGTCGGAGAAATACAGGACGCAAACAACATCCTCTGGAAATGTCTTAAAATGTGAACAGAAAAGGAAGAGCTGGTCAAATTTGTTCAACTAGCTTTTGGGTCCGTTGGACCGTCCGACTGTCCTATGTCCGGCTACAACTGTCACTTTTGTTAAAGTATAAAAATGCTGCCAAACTGCATCTTCATTTAGATTTATAGGTAGTTTTGTGTCAACTTTCGATACTTATTATAATTTTAAATGTTTCCTATACATGCTCCTATTTCCAATGGATATATCAACATAAAGTCATGTAAATTTGGTCAAAGCAAACTTAGGTAACTGGTCCTGAGATATTTTCAGTCATTAATGCCCATGCCCAGCCCCATGATATGCCTGAAAACCGTATGTCGTGAGGGGCGAGTGTGGATGGGTGGGACCATTTACTTCAATGTACATATTATTATATTGCAAATATAACTATCATGAAAGTTCCAATAAATACATGAATACATGCGTATAATGCAAAGTCTACGGTAATATTTATATAAATCGATACCATTTTTTTTTTACATATTTTACAGTCAATGTATTAAAACATGTGTTGAAATGGATTAATTATTTTACATAATGTATTTTATGAGCTTCTTAGAGTAATTTAATATTAGAAAATAATTTAAATAGCTATACCTACCCCTAACACCCACGATGGCCGCGCGGCTTAAGCGTTGGCCTATTGCGTCGTGGGTCCCAAGTTCGAATCCTGGGTCTGGAAAGTACACATATTATTTTTTAATTTGTGTATGAGTCAGAGTATGGACCTAATAGGTTGACCAAGTGGCTGACATCCATTTCTCGTAAAAACAAAATCTGTCAATACAAACCTCCACTCTGTGAAGGTCCATATGATCCTATTAGGATGGGATATGGTCGGAAATACCTAATAACTAAATTAATTTTTGTGAAAGTCTTTATTATTGTTTAGATATTCTTAAAAAACATAAGATATGTGCAAGTTAATAAATATAATAATCATTGTTTCCAGACTATTCAATTATCCATGTAAAATAAAGAGCATATTAATCTACTCGTAAATTCAAACAAATATATTTCTAAACAAATCAAACATATCAATGATATAATATCTAAGATAATAAAATAGTTTACCTATACCTATTCGTCCATAAATTTTAGAATAACAAACCACAATTTCAATTTTTAAAAAGCATTATACCTACTTGCAACATCATAATTAAAAAGAGACGTAATGAAAGGTTGTATTCAATCTCATATTGCATAATTGTATAAAATAGTAAAAATGGATGGATATTTCAACTAAAATAAATTTCACCACATACTATGTAGTTATACTATGATAGTGGTGACATTTCACTACGTTTCCTCTGGCGAGACTATAGAGAAGGTGAGAAGGCTCGTGGGGTGGAAAACGCAGGCTGTGATGGAGGCGGTCGGTGGCGCGAGTAGTCTGAGGTGTGAGGAATTGGGGTGGTTTTCTTCAATAGGCTCCCCGCCAAGAATCACACGCCTGTCATGAACTGAGCTGGTAACGCTACATTGGTAGTAAGTCACTACAGCCTTCACCGGGAAAGCTCTGTGAAAAACAACGGAAGGGATTATTGGGATATTTTGATAATTTAATTACTTGGCGGTTTTTGTATTATTTTCTCATAATAATATTGCTTTTATATTTTCGTTGTTATGATTTTACTTTCATAATATTATATATTATGAGTATTTTAAATTATGTAATGTAATTTATTATAATTCTATGATCCACTAAGATTATTTAAAATATTACGTATTAAATGACAAGATTATTCTTATTGACCTGAATTGAGATTAATTGAAATAAAATAAAATAAAATATATATTATGTAATATAATATATAAGATCACGACAGGTTCAACCACTTAAAGGGATACTGCCAACTAAACTTTATATAAGTACTTTAGATATTAAATTATATTGATATCATCATCAGCCGGGGTTGATCGACTGCTGGATGAAGGCCTCTTCTAGCTCCCTCCACTCTTGTCAGTCTCTAGTTCTTTGCTGCCAGGGGGTTTTAGGGTGTCCCTGTGGGTATTTTAGTGCTCTTTGTAGGTATACCACTATATGACGGCATTTATCCAGCGGCTGTCCACTCGCCGAGCGACATGCCAGCCCATTGTCATTTCATCTAATTAGCGACCTCTATCACATTGCGTACATACTCTTGTCTGGTTTCTTTTGTGATCTTTACGCGTTATGTCCAAAATGCACCTTTCTCGTAATTTTTGGATTTATATTGAAAAAGTATTATGTAACCATTTATTTCATTCTCTACTAGTACCTACAATACATAATATATAGAAGACCATTTTAAGTCGTGTGATTCTTGTTATAAATCCGGTTTTTTGTTATTTGGCATGGCGGTTCTTATGTTGGGTTTATATCATAATTTTAATGTACCAACAATTTTTAATTGACTTATGATCATGGACAAATTATAAAAGTATACCAGTATTGCAAACGATTTAATCTATGGAATAAAAATAATCAGATGAATTGTTAAAGAAATAATGAATGAAAAATAGCATGTCATTTCGGTTTCCTACTTAGTAAAACGAAAAGCGTATTTTCATTTAGCAATTTCACAGCATTCCTGTTTGTGAGTGAGATGAAAATCCATCCAGTGGTTCAGCCGCCGCATGAATATCATTATCAAGAAATACCGAGCACCGGAGCTGATAAAAATCGACAACCACACTTTCTTACCACTGCACTGCATTTCTTAACGTAGGCTTACCAAGCGTGCCATGATTTAAAATTTAAATAATTTTCTCTGAGCAATAAATTATTTAAAATAATAATTTTAACCCGTTTAGTATTTTACATACACGGTGTCGTACTTAACGCAGCGTCCGTCTGTGAAGCCGTAGATATTTGGTTCGACTGCAGGTGGCAAAAATAGATGTTGTCTTTTGAATCTGTGTTTAGTACCCAGTAGGGCGAATAACTGATTAATATTTCTTCTAAAAATCACAAATTAAGTTAGTATACGGAAATAGTACGTGAAATTCTAAACCATTTGACATGAAGTCAAAAGCAGTATTACATTTATTTCAGTAAAAAAAATCGACTTACTTCTTAAAATCGATACTTGTTTAAAATTAAAATTGATACTGTTTTTCATTTTATTCGCGAAAACTGCAGTTATTCTAAACAAGAAGAAAGTATAAACAGATTCATAAGCAAAAGCATAGCATCGATTGAAAATATACAGGTTTTTGCTTATACCATAAATCAAAAGATTCATCCACATTATTGAAAATTTTCTTAAGAAAAGTTGAAAAAACATGAATGTCTCATTATACCAAAATAATATGACTTTAGAAAATAGCTGCCTTTTTGCTTATGAGGGCAGAATAGTAGATCAACTATTTTTTTTATTCACCAAATAGAATTGCAAAGCGTTTGAAACTACGAGTTAATTTTGTCGCAGATAGGATAGAGGATTAGACAAAATATGTATACCTTATTGATCAGGGCATAATGGCGTGAATTCCATGGGGCACAGATTTGAATTCTACTAGGCGTCGTATTTTTTTAAAGTGATTTTTTCTTGTGATTATATATTATTTCTCAGATGTTTTCAAACTATATATTAAATCATTTTTGTCCTGGCAGACAACACTAAATAACATCTAGTAAAATCGGTACTGATGAAAAAGACAAAATGTGTTATGGCAAAAAACACTAACTCGTTTTTTTATAAACAAACTAAAAAAAAATACTTTATTTTTTACTATAACGTTCTTATTAAATAAACATTATTTATTTTAAAGTCATTTTTTTATGATTACTTATATATTAATAAACTCACATGAAAAACTTCAAAGACAAATTACTCAAAATTAGTATTCTGCAGTTAGTGTTTTTGCTATTATCAATAGTAGATCTTTTAAGTTGTATTGTTATCAATATTTTAATTATTATTTAACTGTCAGTTGTTTTTTTTAAATTTCTAGATATCTCCAAATACCTACATGTAGAATATGTCAATGCCTCTGTAATAAAACTTCTTATTTCGCGGATAAATCTTTGCGACATAATCTTGTATAACAGCCGATCATTTATTATTGATAATTTAAATATAGTACGAAGACTAATAATTTATTGAATATAATAGAAACGTATTGTTTTTTAGACTACCTACTTAATCTCTTCTGATTATTGAATTGAAAATTTATTATTTGAAAAGTAATTTTTTATTAGTTTTAGGCATTCCTCATCGTATTATTTTTTTATAATCTATTTATTGCTTTTGTAGTAATTTTCAAAAAAAAAATATGTTTATATTCAATCATTAAATATTAAGACTAACAATAATATTTTATCAAAAACCAGCATTATTTTATACTGGTTATATTTTTTTTCTATGAATATGACAAAGTACATATTTTTGTAATTTTGAACAAATTCAACAATGTTTTTCCATTTGTACAGTTAAGTATTTTCTTTGAAAGTTGTAGCATCTGTCGTAAATAAATACAGTTTCCTCCCGGATTTAAAACTACCCAAAGGAAATGAGCGAAGAGTGTATTTGACTCGTTTCTTTTATCATAGAGCGCTTTCACGCTAAAAGTAAATGCAATTGATTCGCACAGCCATCTGCATCAAGAAAAGCTTTCTTACATTTCAAATGCACTAAATATAGTTCACAGATGTTATGTAAATTGTCGCGGCACTCATTTTATCAAAGTTAATGTGGCTTTTGTAGAGTATTACACATTGTTAATTTGAATAAAGTAACTACTTATTTCAAATAAGAACTACAAAAATGTAGTTTTTCTTATTATCAAGAGGTTTAAATCTTTAATATATATTTGAAAAGTTTTTTTACTATTTCCTTCTCTTGGTTGTTTTCTCATGGCTGAAGATCGTGAATTCCTTAAAATTCTGTCATCTTCTGAGCGACCACGACCTTCCACCCCTCTTGATTATCTGTCTATCTTTCAGGGCAGAGTGAATGCTGTCCCCAGTAAACTCCTTCACTTGGTTGCTCCAGCAAGCCAACGCCCTTCTGCTTCGCCTGCCCTAAAGGCTACCCAAAACCACCAGTCTCTTCAGGTTATCCGGTCCACCGGGAACACTATGTTAAAAAAAACTGCAAATTCCGCCTCATATATTATAGTGTCGAGAGCCGTTTATTTATCTGTAGCATCTGGATGATTGACTGGTTCGTCCTGCGTTGTTTCCAAGAAATACAGGGGCCAATGTCACATTTTGAAGGGATCAAAAATTGCCTTCTACTTCCTTGTCGTTAAGAGTCCATGACACCATATAAAAATATAGGCAACACTAATGTTTGCACTAGCATCATTTTTGCTGCGATTGAAATTCCCCGATACTTCCATATAATGGTTAGACGTTTCATCGATTTTTTTGCAATCTATGAGTGCCTTCTTGTTTCTGCTTCAGATCCGCCATTACTACTAATAATACTAATAGTTTTCAATGTCTATTATGTTTATAACTACATGAAATTTATTTTCCATTTAGTTATTTATATGTTTTACAGAACGATAATTTGTAAGTAATTACTTACTAAGTTCTCAAGCTCTAGGTTGGTGTTATTGTTACTTTAAAGAGCTTTTTATTCGTATTTGCTTTTTATAAATAGATATTCCTATTAACATTTTATTATATTACGTGTTTCTTTATTTTCAGATTTTCTGAAGACATGTCAATTTGATCACACCATTTGAATTTTGCAAACCACAATATTAATATTTGGGTAAGTACAATTGTATTTAAAATTAATTTCTAGTAAAGGACATTATTTAATTGTATTTAATATTGTTTTATAGATTCTTTGGATTGTTTAAAAATATCTTTTACGCCAAATTAACACCCCCCCCCCCAGTCATAAAATTTTATATGTATTATAATAATCTTATATTATTATCTTCATAATACGAAAAATGTTCACATTCAAGTATGAATGGTAATTACATAATAGATCAGTTTAAAACACAAAGGAAATATAACCACATAATGAGAAAGGTCTCAAAAACATACAGAAACAAAAATTCTTTAATCTTATATTTGCGCAAAAAATATTAAATCGTCTGAGCTTTTTTAAAAAAGGTAGTTTAGTGAAAAAGTAATGTAGAGGCGTCAAATTGCTTACACCTCCAGTGAACTTTTCCTGACGGCAAAAGCTCGAAATATGTTTTTAAATACAGAAACAATTTAATTATTATAAAACATGTATGCATTAAATTTACTTACAATAATGATAAATGATTTTAATTGTTGGAAAAAAAATATTTTGTAAAATTTTTAAAAATAATTATCTTAAAAATCTAACAAAACTTTGTATTACAAAATAAAGCTAAGTATTATATTTATTGTTTTTAGTTTATCCTGACGCACATATTTGTAATGTTTTAAGGAATAGTATATTATACAAATATAAAATTTACAATAAAACATTATTATTATTATTAAATCAAAACAAAACTTTATCCCAAAACTAATGAAGAGTAATTTTATTTATACTACTTTTTACTCCCCTATATTTTAAATTATGAATAAATTAAATAATAATTATACATACTTACTAAAATAAAAATATTTTTTTTAATATTTATATTTTTACAATATCATAAAATTAATCACGAAGACCTTAGTTATAATAGCAGAAAAAAGGTTTTTTTTTTAATATTAAGTAATAATATATTACCTTTATTATAATATATTGTTATATATAAATATTACCTTTATTCTCTTGAATTTCAGATTTTTAAAGACAATTAACAAGTTTTGTTTGATTTTTTCAATGAAGTTTTTCCACAACACTTAGACCTTTATGGCGAGCACAAGCTATAGTAGCTTCAAAAGTCTCCCATTTGAGTTTGACAGTTGGAATTTAATTAAGCGTTTTGCGGTGTCGGTATTGCAGAAAACCTTCTCGCGTAGATTCAATCGCCATTTTCCAAGATAGACAGAAATTTATTATTAAATGAAACATTTTTATTAAGACGTTTTATTAGCAAAGACTTCGCCATTTATTAAACGTCATGCTTTGCATAAGTAAACTTAACAAATAAAAATTGATTGGAACTATTGAAAAGTCTTGCAATAATTGTATTTTACAGAAATTTTATTTGTGATGACGTCTTTTAAAAAAATATTTAAATACCTATCTACTAATATTAAAAATATAATAATAAATCAACTGTTATTTTATATAGTTTTATAATAGTGTTACTGTCATTCATGATTTCCATGTCGTTAAATTAATAGGAACTTTGAAATATTCATTTTACAGTCTTGGAAATTTATGGATAAAAATGAAAACGACGCTCCTATTATATTAATTTAATAAATTTTCTCCACAATCAGGTTACTGCAAAAATCTTCTTTACTTCAGTAAAACTTTATGAAAAAAATCTTCAATGTTCATTACTTACATTTTTTTATTAAAATTTATAAATGAATGTTGTATGAATGCGTATCGAATATCAAGTAGGTACTTCTATAATAAATTATGCTAAACTTTTAGTAAGGAACGTTGTAGGTAGGTAAAATCTCTTTAAAATATTTTAATGGGTCCATCGCTAAGTACTGAGGGTCTCTTTGCAGATCTTTGTAAAAGTCCGCGGAGTCTGACAGGGAGGTGCACCCTGGAGATTCATAAATCTACGCGCTATTCGTTGCAAAAAGAGTTTAAAGTTCGAATCTTCACATAATACGCAGAGTTCTCCTATATCGTACCTACGACATTTTGTGAGAAAAAAATAACACATTGAATTATAAGAACTGCTATGTATATTGAAATTAAAAGTAATGCATTTTCTACAATGTTAGTGTTCTGAGATGTAGTATTATTTATGAAGATGTATTTTATTACACATATTACACAAAGTATCAGATTAATAACATATTTCACTAAACGACCGTTCATTAATCATAAAATATTACCTAATAATTTGGATAGAGAACTCATTAAGTGTATTTGAACTGTTCTGCATTATAAGTGGTGGTGAAATGTAGTTTTTGCAATATTAAATACCCAACTCTCATATTCAACTGTAGGTGTAGTCTCTGGATGATTGATTTTTTCATCCTATGTTATATCGAAGAAATATAAAGCATTCGGGGCCAACGGTACATTTTGAAGGAGTCAATTGTAGACAGCGATATTATTTTAACCTAGGTATTTTACTTATGTTTAAAAATAATTGTTGTAACATCCTAATTTAGGTACAGAATCGTAGACTTAGATAATATAAGAATATGAGTAAAATCAACAGAGGGCTAAAATACAAGGCTAATGAAATCATTACGTATATTAAAATCATAATATATTAATTATACACAAGAGATCATTTTGTAAAAAAAATCTAACTTAGGTAAGGCGTTTCGTTAAATGAAAAAAGGCCATTTTACTTGAGAAAAAAAATTACGTAAGACATAGTCCTCAAGTCAAGCACAAAATCTCCAGAATGCTAATTGTAAGTCAAAACAATTTGTAGTTTTCCATTCAAAATTGCCTATTTCTTTAAACGAATGCTGTGTGTATATTTTTCCTTTTTGTAAAATAGGCAATAGAAATGCAAATTTTCCAAGATTAAAAACAAAGTTGGCGTCTATGCGAGAGCCGTGTTGGGAAAAGCGAACTCGGGAGTTTGACGTCACTGATCATTAAGCATTTTCCGAGTTACATCGTCTCTCGCAACGACTTCTACTAAAGACTAAGAATAATAATCTATTGCTTCTTCTGCGAAGATTAATAATTGTAATACGAAAAATGGCTCAAACTAAGACAAAATTTACAGAATATATTAATAAATAATAATGTATATTACAGCTATATACTCCTCACATGAATCATTTTTAATGATCAATGAGCAAATTAATGTAATAATTTTCAATTCATAAATGCAAGACATTTTAATGACATTGCATACATTGTAACATTCTATCTTTGTGATTTATTCTCTTTTATTAATACTTATAAAACTCAACGGATAAGACACATTTTTGAAATCGAATATAACATATTATTAATAGTATAGTAAGGTTATTTTATGTTTCATTAAATATTTGTAAGATAAGAGATATGTCTGATCGTTGCCATTATGTCTTTAAGTAGTTTGTAGAAAAATATTCATATAATTTATTTAAGATTTACATAATTCCATTTTGTACTTGACACTCCGTAAAAACAATTTAACCTATTTTTACATTTGATGCCTTAAATGAAATAATAAAACCGATAACAATGAAATAAAAAGAATTATTTACAATTTTATTTTTCATCATAAAAATTCAAATATCGTGTAATAATAAAGCATTAGCATTTCTTATATAAAATTGAAAAAAATCTTGTTTATATAGTGGGAAAACTACGCGTATAAATAAGACGTTATTGGCTGGAGTGTAAGAAGATATAATAACTAGGCAACGTCTCCAAGCTGGTAAGATGGAGCTCCACATGCCAGAGGGTGGTTTCCCAACCCTCGAAAGTCTCTCAAGAAGTCTGCCTGCACGCTACTGTGCGCGATCCATCGCCACTTACTCGCTCAGGACTTTAATAAAATAATTCAAGTGTTAAATTAATTTAGGGTTAAAAACAGTGACGTAGTTGTAATATTAATTTTAAAAAAATTAAATATATTATTTTTATTACATAACATTACTATAATTATTGTAAGTTATATTTTTACACTACAGCTGGCCAATAAACATATGGGCTTAAGATAATCGCATATATTATGTATTGTTGCCATCGAAATAATATGCCGATAACACGTGTGTACTGATGTATATATTATAATCGTGATTTATTGACCGAAGTAGAGCCAGTTAATTTTTGTTAGAAATTATCGCTATTTTAGCAAGATGCGCTGTGTCCTGGTGAAAACGATAACGTCGCGCGTTCACATTTTTATACGTGTAGAGATCAATAGCCTATCCAGCGTATTGCTATTTTCAAGTTAGTAGCCGATTAAAAAAAGTACTTCTTCAACAATTACCAATTCCTCGAATAGAAATCACAAGTTTCACAGTAGGTACAAGAATAGTGACCTCACCGACAATGGGAATCGAAAATATGGATTTGTAAAATCGGTTACTTTAGTTTAAGTTACTCATGTGACTATCAAATTTAATTTTACTCTTGGGCGGACGATAATTATATGGCTTGTAATTTTCATTTATATTTCAGGTGGCCTCTTACTTAGGATAGCGATATAGTAAAGAGGCTATTATTATTATTAAGACATAATGTGGTATATTCTATTATAAGAGGCTGTTAGTTTCAAAGTCAACAACGACCATATTCCTTTACATAGGTAGATAGAATATTTTCCTTTTGCAGAAATATTAGGTACGAGGGTGGGTCAATAAGTCCTTAGAAAAGCCGACAGGTGGCGCGACTAGTACTGCAAGCGGTTTGTTTTCATGCAGCGGCACTACCGATTCAGTATGCTGCGAAGTTTCAATCAGATTGGTCGGGTTGTTGTGTGTTTCTCGTACATTTAAAAAAAAAATTTGCTTGTGGAAAATGGAAAAATGGAAAATGGAGAAAATTGAGTTTAGAGTTGTTATTAAACATTTTAATATAAAAGGGTTAACAGCAAAGGAAATAAAAAATGAGTTGGATTTAGTTCACGGCATATCTGCTCCTTCACTTGCAACTATTTATAACTGGTTAAATGAATTTAAACGTGGTCGTACATCAACAAAGGATGAACCACGCTCAGGACGTCCTGTAGAGGTGACTACACCAGAAATGATCAATAAAATCCACGATATGGTGTTAAGTGACCGAAGATTAAAGTTGAGTGAGATAATTGAGGTTACAGGGATCTCAAAAGGTAGCGTCATTTCTATTTTACATGACAAATTGGGCATGAAAAATATTTCTGCAAGATGGGTGCCGCGTTTGCTCACAGTCGACAATAAACGCAGTAGGGTGGTGGCCTCTAAAGCCCTGTTGTCGCTCATGCAACGCAATCCGGATAAATTTTTTCGTCGCTTTGTGACTGTAGATGAAACATGGATACACCACTATACTCCCGAGACGAAAGAACAGTCAAAGCAGTGGATTGCGAAGGCAAACCATGTCCAAAGAAGGCGAAAACCGTAAAATCAGCTGGTAAGGTTATGGCTACTGTATTTTGGGATGCACGTGGAATTATTTTCGTTGACTATTTGGAAAAAAAGGAAAAACAATAACAGGGGATTATTATGCATCTTTATTGGACCAGCTAAAAAACAAAATTGAAGAAAAACGGCCTCATTTAAACAGGAAAAAAATCCTCTTTCATCAGGACAATGCCCGTGTTCACACATGTTTACGATCAATGGCTAAAATTGAAGAATTGAAGTTCGAATTGGTCGACCACCCACCGTATTCGCCAGATTTAGCCCCCAGTGACTTTTTTCTTTTCCCAAACTTAAAAAAAATGGCTAAGTGGACAACGTTTTTTTCAAATGAAGAAGTCATCGATCGGACAAATGCTTATTTTGAGGACCTTCCGAAAACTTATTTTTCTGACGGTTTAAAAAAAATTGAGAAACGTCTAACCAAGTGTATTGAGCTCCAAGGAAATTATGTTGAGAAATAAAAAAAAAATACAAAAATAAAACCTGTTTTAATGCTTTTTTCTAAGGAATTATTGACCCACCCTCGTACCTACTTACTTAATTAATAAAAAAAAATGAAAAAGCGAACAGCCAAATAAATCATCTTTAACATCGTTAAAATAAGTTAAACATCATGTTTAAAGTAAGTCATAAAATATATAAAATTACAGTTGATGAACAATAAATACCTACTTTGAAAACAACCTCCTTTTTATTTCTATGTAACTAATAAATGGAGCTAGATTTTATAGTTATTATAATTATAAATCAAGAAAAATGTCAAAAAAATAAAAATGGAGGTTACCGACTTCGAAAATGATAACCTTGTAAGGTGGGTATCATAATTATCATCATCATCAGCCTGAATCTATCCACTGCTGGATGAAGGCCTCTTTAAGCTGCTTCCACTTCTCTCGGTCCCGTGCATTGCGTTGCCACGTACTTCCGTAGAACTATATCATTTCATCGATCCAGCGGCCTCTAGGTCTACCTTGCGGACGTTTTGTACTTCTTGGATACCACTGGATGACTAGATTTGTTCAACGATTGTCTCTTATTCGAGCTATGTGTCCAGCCCATCTCCATTTAAGGCTTTTAATAAACTCTACTACATCACAAACCCTTGTCTGCTTCCTTATTCACTCATTCCTCTTTTTGTCCTTTGGTGGGTATAGTTTGGGATATAGGTACATGGTAAAAAATGACGTTTTATCGTCGTATCATCTTGAAGAATCTATAACTATTGAAAAATAGCTCATAACTCTTGGATGTGGGTCTGGAAAGAAGAAAAAATATATAAAGTGAGCAATTTTTTTATTGATATCTTTTTTGAAATTGACGAAATAAAGACTGCATGAGGCAGGAAATACCTAAATGGCCTCTTTTCGTATCTTACTATAGAAAAAATAGACTAATGAGAGTTTAAGGGTTTTATTGATCGTGATCTCAAGAATTCGGTCAGGATAACCAGATCGTATAAATATACACGTTCAAGTGTCTATGAAGAGTGGTATTACAATCAAACCATGAGGCATCCATAATTATTGGTGGATGTGTATTGATTAGTATAAAAATGTATTTCCACGGAAGAAGAGGTCAATGTTGCTCAGATTCCACAAATTAGTACGCCCTTCTTCGTAAGTTTGAATGTATTTATACGTGTGCTAGTAAACGACAGGGTGTGTTATTGTTTGGGGGGAAGGGAGTCGGCTACATTGGGCAAAGGGAACGGGTGAATGAAAGGAGGGGGGTACCCAGCATCGGCGGGAAAGAGCGGACTTTATTCGACGAATTATATAATAATTTGAAATTCGCCGGGAATTTATTCAACAAGTTGATAAAATTATTTTTAATTTTAAGCGATTTTTTTCATCGTAAAGTTTTGGCGGGAAAAGTTTTACTTTTAATTAAATTGTAAATATTTTTAGCTGGATTGCAGTTATTATTTTGTTATGTACATATACTAACCCTAGCTATATATATATTTTAAATAAGTATTTAACTTCTTGTTAACACTTCTCAATGCCTTATCATTAGGTACATACATAAAATACTTGCCCAAAATTGGCAATACTTATCATGATTAAATTCTTACATTTTGGCAATTCAAGTAGGCTCGTTAGATAGTGTACATTCTACAAGGAATAAAAAGGTATCCTACGTTAGATCCGATTCTTGAGATCGATATTCTGATTTTAAACATACATTGAAAAACAATATGTGTATTTGCCAGACCCAGGATTCGTACCTGGGACCCACGACGTTATAAGCCGACGCTTTAGTCGCAAGACCGTCGTGGGCGAAAAGAGAAAATTATATATATTTGTTTTAATTCTAGGTGGTGGATAACCTAATCGACAAAAGGGCCAATTTATCCATTTTCTAATTGTTTATAGGTCGCAGTGAGTAAAAGTGTCAAAATGATACATTATACTAGATGAGACATACATTTTATTATTTTAATATAATAGTTACATATTGGTGATGAAATACTTGTTATTTTGGGTCACACTGTTTTAGATGAATTTGTTTTGGTATTATATAATACATCATTTCTTTAAATATCTATGTATTACATTATATTGTTATAAAGCACTTATGTGTGTGAACACTTCTTAATCCACACGGAATATTATTTCAAATAATATAATGTCCCCAACTACTCTTGCCAGTTACATAAAAAACATCACACGAACCCACACAGATACTACGAGTAACAATTCTCGGAGCAAGACAAACATGGAACCCTCCAAACAACCCACTCCACACCACACTCGGTCTTAACCGAGCGTATCATGACGCCCTACGTTTGGGTGCGAAGCATCAGCAGTTGTTAAGGCCTGGGAATGTCTCAGTAGCAGATACCCAAGGCTCGCGGAGCAGTGATAGTCCATGTGACAACAACACGTCTCAAACAGTATGACATGCCATAATACTAGAAAAAGAGCGATGAGATCTCGGAGTTCTGTATAGATAATCGTGAAATTGATTTAAAAAAATACGAAATAATTAAATAACAGAAGAATGCTACACAAAATATTGAATTCGGCCATTAAAAAAAATAAAGAAATTAGTGGTGGTGCTACATACAGACTTAGCTTAAAACTCTAATGTAAAATAATATACTATAGCATTTTTAAAATCTTTACCTATCACAAATGAAAATAATATTTAACTCTATACTTATAATTTAACACATTCTCAAGTCTTTTGATCAATTATTCGTTGAATAAAAAAGTAATTTATTAAGTATACTATCGCTTCGGTTCAAGTATGTGTTATATTATAATACAAACTAAACTTGTTTCTTCGTGATAGAAAATCATGTTTGGGTATCTTTTAATGAACATAATTAAATTTTCCTAAATCACTAGTACATTAAAGCAATTTAACTACATAACAAATTAGTGCTACCGTTAAATTAAGGTAAGAAGACTTTGCCAGCATACCTCCCTCCCTTTAATACCAGTGAAAATAGGGGTTGTTAAAATGAAACCTAGATAGAAGATTCCGATAAATTACAAAGTCGTTACGCTGAAAACATTGGTGGTGCTTTGAATATCTATATGTACCTCCAAGTCATTCGGTTACCGTGAAAGCGTTAGTATTGATTATTATATTAGTCTGTAAGTAAAAAATCTGTCATTGGTTATTTTCACTGTTCATTTTTTAAATGAAATATTATTAAATATTACAGATACCTAACAAATACTTAAAACCTTAGGCATACATGTACCTAATAGCAAGTCTTATAAAAGAAATACCGAACGGGACTGATACAAATATTTTTCAAATGTTCAAAGTTATGTAATGTATCTACAATAACAAAAATGTTGTATTTTTAAATATTGCGTAATGTGTATTGAATATTAAAAAAACTAATATCACATGTTTTATTAATGTCAATGTTGATGTAATGTTTATATTACTATTGAATCGGTTATAACTACAGTTTATTACATATTATAACAAACTATGGTTTTGTTTATGTAAGTATTAGGCTCTCCTCCCACGGCGCAACTGAAATCTGGCGGAACTGGTTGGTGATGGTACTCATAAACTGACCAATGTGATGCTTCGCACATGGCGCTACTGAAGCCACTTGAAATAAAAATCACATAACCTCAAACTGTCAAACTGGACCATCAGTTGTTTTGTACAAAAACCGACAACACGCACGCTGCTGCGTTTACTCGAATACAATTAGGTTATTTCAATTTTGCTTCTCTTGTATTTTTGACGTCTTGGGTTGTTAATAGTTTTTATGGCATGAAACTTGTTCGCAGTGCTACCAATTTTGGTATGAAAATATTATTTTTCCCCGAATCTAATGATGTTGGTGCCACTGTTTTACGGTGACTGGAAACTTCAGAGACCGCGCGACTAGCATGTCGCGTCTCTTCGCGACCGTTTTGAAGCTGAGAGATTTCAGTCTCGCCGTCAGCGAGCCGCCATTGAAATACATTGGCTAGATACTCATTGGAATTTTAGTTTCAGTTCCGCCCTTAGACTATAGATACATGGTTCCGCCAGATTTCAGTTGCGCCGTGGGAGAAGGGCCTTAATGTTGACTTTTACAATTAGATATTGAAACTAAAACGTTAGTAGAAAAGGGTTTAAGTATATTTTAGTATTTAATATTTCAATTGAAAATTGTGAATCAAAGTAGCTTGAAGTAATATATAAAATAAAATGTGACAAGTAATTAAATTAATCATCATGTGTTTTTATTAAAATCAATTTTATTTAACTGCTTTTTTTATCTGGATCAAGTAAAAATACATACATTATTTTGTTAGTTGTTAGTCTTTTGGAACAAGTAAATACTACGAACTTCTACACTTTGTTATTTACTTAAATACATGTTTCATCTTTACGATATTTTCAATTATTTTATTATCAAATAGTTTTTTCAGTAACCATTGACTTATGCATATATGTATTTTATTATATTATGTATGTCAATTTGCTGTAGATAAAGATTCTTAATTCTTTGAGTACAATTTTATCATAATTATGTATGAAAGTTATCGATATATGAAATAGTTACAGGATTACAAAGTTTATGGAACATTTCTAATATAACCTTCTCAAGTATATATTGGTCGGGCGATATCGATTACAGAAATGGAAGGTATTTTGCGTGAATCTAACCGCGCAAAGTTTCCTCTTCGAATTATTTGCTATCTACCCCTAAGATGGCGGATTCGCATAAATTAGTAAATTTTATAAATTAAACGGAGGGGTGTTGCCTGCGAATCGAATACCCATTTGTTATTTATACCCACTGTTTGCAACTTTTGATAACACATGACCTTTTGCAAAGCAATTAAGCTTAAATGTAAGTCTCGCTGTAATAATAAATTTAATCAATACTGCGAAATGGTATACGTTTACACAGTATACTTTAAGAAACACAGAGAAGATCTATAATATTTTATAATATTGCGTACATAAAAAAAAACACAGCGACGTGATTTTATTATATTATTGTTTTATCAGTACTTATATGTTATAATGTCAAAAGGTATTCTTAAGACCATGTTTAATGTTACTAAAAATGAACATCTTGTGACGAAATTGAGAACCATGCTATTATTAATACACTTTGTTTTAAATTTTACTATTAAATAATTAAAGAGTAGTGTTGTACCACTACAAATATAAATAATAAGTAAGTATAAATAATAAAATCAATAAGGTAAGTCAATTTATAGAAATCATATTATTTCCTCCTCTCTTCCTCCTGAACTTTATTCCTGAATTTTACATGGTATACCCTTTAGAAGTAAATAATGAATGCATCTCAAGGCAAAAAATAATCTTTATTTAGAAAATAAAACCTAAGCTGTATTGATTTTTCTAAAGGACGTTCGATTTATACAAAGATAATTTCATGAAGAGGGTAATTAGGTAATGGTTAAATAAATAATACCTACATATACAAAAAACTTATAAATAAACAAAAAAATGAAAAAAGTTCACGTCAAACTCCAACAAAAATACATACATAGGTATTATATGTGTAATTTTGCATAATATATAATGATCTATTACTTCTAAAAGGCCTAACAATAGAAACGAATGGACCTTCAGGTACCTAATAATATTATTTTAAACTGTCATAAAATACATATGTTTCTAGGGAAATTCAGGGCCCGTGACTTGACACCGTGCAAAAATATGGAGAACACTAATGTTTCCACAAGCATTATTTTCATGGCAAACCTAATCCTAAATGGAACTATCAAAAAAATCACGGTGACCATCTGAATTCCGGAGTGGTGTAGGTCATGGCTGGGGAGGGCTGACAATGCTCTAGCCTGGGGGGCCGGGCTATGGGGGGCCCGGCGTGTCGGGTTGACCAGATAAGTGAGATAAACACACATCATAAATTAGCTTTAATAGTAAAAAAAAGTCGCCTGCGGCGCTAGTATACTTCATGGCCATGAACATTTTAGATTATATAATTGTGCAATATATTTTCTGATTATTATATGTCGATGCTTGACAGCTCCATTATTAAAATAGATGTATTAAAAATCGTCAATAATTCACTGTATAAGTACCCTTAATTTGAACTAAAACACAATTTGAAAAACGTTAATGTAGTATTTCACACTGCCTTTAATCTTAGCGGTAGGTAGGGGGCCCGCCAAATATCCTAGCCTGAGGGCCCGTTGTAGGATGTGGGGGCCATGGTGTAGGTACACCGAGTGCAGTAGACAAAAGATCGATAAACGAGAAATTAGGCTGTGTTGTGTTGATTAGGTTTGTGTATAAGTTAAATGCACTAATACTTTTTTTGTCCATTTTCAATTAATATTTTGGAACCTCAATATTAAAAAACCAAAAATCGACGATAAACATTTGTGGGAAAAGAACGACTACACCCACTAGTCGGTGGTAGTGTAAGTCAAAAGAACATTTTTTTTTCAGTGGAATTCGGCATACATATTGTAGCTCTCTAGACCAAGCGGGTAGCACAGCCGATAATATTTCAGTAATGTTTTAGCATACTAGGAGCACATGACCAGCATGGTCGCTGCTAGTCACTTCCAATCCGGCAGTCGCTGATGACACGCTCAACGGTTACCGCCGTTATGCCTCCAATTTAATAAAAACTAGGAGAAACTGTACAAATATACCGCCGTGTATTGTGAAAATATGTAAAAATAATTATATGAAGAAGAAAAAGAGCCTATGGGACTAATTTACATTTTCCTCCTTGGCCCCCCTCCCAATATTAAATCCTGGGTGCGCCACTGATTGATATAATGACAATAAATAAGTCTACTGAAATATATTTAACCCAAATTTTTCATTTTTAACAATTACATAGTGCTTTGGCCGTTAATAAAATTAATTACACAAGTAAATATCAAAAGTATTCTTTCTTTATATTGCAATATTACAATTAGCATAAATGGTAAACTGAACTAACTTGGTGATACTACGCACAAAGTTTAATTTCTGGAAAACTCAAACATACGTCTTTTATCTTGAAGCTTTTTGCTAATTCTTATAACATTTTCTTGGTAGGTCATTAAGATAATCCATTAAAAAAAACGTGACATACTACGATTTTACGATGCTTGAAATTTTGGTACTAAATCGAGCTTACTTGGTGATATGACCTAAATTGGTGATAGCCTGTTTCTATTGTTCTAATATTAAAATACAACACAATTAAAAAAGACTCGTAATATTTAACCATTTACACTTGAATCACAAAAACTTCGATTACCACAAATAATATTGAAATGCCAACAAATAGACAAAGTAAAATTAATTTAGTTTCCAAATATTATGGAATGCGTCGTATGCAAAAAAAACATTATAATAAATTCCGTTCATTACTATAATGCAAAATAAGTCGAGTATGTATATACTTATGAAATCGTGTAGTTAAAAGTATGCTAATTTAAAATTATATAATTGTTCAATAAACGTGTAAGTACGAGTATTAATTTGCTACTAAATCTGAACGTATTTTAGGTTTGTACTATGTTGGTCCATAACATTGGCGATTGTTTTAATCAACTGAAACTGTATGCAATTTTCATTAATAATTTGCATCCAAATTAAAGTTAAACTCACCTTAGTACAAAGGCGGCAGCAATGGAATGCACTTGGTGACAAAATTATTTCATTCATATGCCAGCGAGCATTCTCCGTGAGCTTGCAATAACTCAGCACAAAGTTAAAGCTTTCGTCTAGTCCTCAGCTTTGTTCCAGAAGGCTAATATATCAATTCTAATGAAAACATAAACGCCAGTTGTAAGTTTAGGCATTCCACATACCGGTCTTGAATGCGCCGTGCATATTCTACAATTATTAACGTGAGTTTACTTATTTTATTGAAGCCACCGTAAGTAACCACGCGAGTGTTATTATAGTCGAGGTCAATATTATATTTTTATTTTAATAAATTATTCCATTTCATTTCTTTTAATAATTAAAACGGTTTTGAATCAAAGTTTTTTTGAAATTATACTTCTTTTGGCGCGTTTGTGAAATCAGATCAGAGTGTACTTTTGGCGTGCGACATGTAAAGCATAATTTATTTTTTCACACGATAAAAAACGCACTCGATTGGATTCGAACCACCGATTGTTCGGTTATCAGCCGAACGCACTGCCTTTACGCGACAGTATGATACTGCAATCGTGACGATTATACAGTGTAATATTATAGTTTAGAATTGTTCCGATGCCTAGGCAGCGAATTTATTATTGTTGGTCATTTGCAATCCATTACGTAAACAACGGATTAAACGTCAGAGTGACAGTTGGTACTTTAAAATTAAAAACAACGAGAAACAATTATATAATTTAGTAATATAAGTTAAAGTATATAAAAATAAGGCAACAGCGTTTCAATAAGCGATCATTTTTCTTGAGTGTGTAATTTAACAAGATAATTAAGAGCTAGTTGAAAAATCTAGTTTATAATAAGTTTTGTTTTTGATTTGTTACACCAAAGAAGTATAACCTCTAACGCGCGTATATAAGTACACACACCGATTTTTTTTAGTATTCTACAATACTTGAGTTATTTCTGTTGACATCAGAATTCTGTTGTAGGCTACAAACCCGTCCTTGTAACGCTGACAGTAACTAATGATAAATATTCAGACAACCCGCGTCCTAGCGTCATGATAGATCGACAGGATATATAAATTTTGTTTCCTCTTCGTTTACAGCAGTGGGGTAGTTTTCATCCTTTTTTACGTATTAAAATATCTTCTATGTCTTCGGCCTTGTCCATCCCTTAGCTGGAACATAATATGTACACCACACGGCACCTCCAAAAATCCCTGTCGCTCACCAGTCTTCTTGCATCATTCCAGAGCATAACAGCATCCCGTAGGTCCACCGTATACACTCTATAAGTACGACTTAGCGGCCTTTCCGAACTCTACGGTCACCTCTTTACACTCAGAATCTGCTTGGTTTGCTTTCTTATATCCTCGCTACTCCACGAAATAGTTTTGGAAGAAGCTTATTAAGGCTATACCTCAGTTGAGTCATGGTCTAAGAAGATCGTGGCTAGGCGACGCGCGGATTACGGGTCGCGGGTGCAAATGACGCATGCCGAACGAAATATAATTTGTCATATAAATCCAACATGCGTCCATTTATTGTTCTGTTTATTGTTTTATTAGTAAACGTCCTGTGGGACTGTCCACTGATGCGCCCCGAACGAGCGGAGTTGTTTGCCCGGGTCCGACCCCATTCGGGCCCAATAGAACACGCGGACATGGTGGCAACCAATTCCAATTTTGCGGCCTTTACTAAATTCGCCAGAGCGTACGGGGAGCGAGACACTCTCGACTCCCCTTGCGACTCTTCAAATTAAAGTCACTCTGATAGTTGCCATATAAATTAACATCATGCATTCGCACTTCGATGCAAAGTTGCATCACCAGTACCGTGCGGCTCTGCTCGGGACAAAATGAGGTTTAAATTCTTTGATCTGGCACACGTAAGGTTTATGTTAGCCGGCCGCGTATGACGTGGCTGCATATAGGTACATAACGGAAGCAGAGGTGGGAGTTTTACACACCATGTTCTATTAGTAACAATAGTAATATATTCATTGACATGTTTTCTTTTTCAAGTAAATGGGTAACGTTTTTAGTCATCTTTATACGATTTAAGAAATAATACCCCGTCGCCATCACGAAACAAATTGACGTATTGACTCCGAATACCAGCGAGTCCAAAATTCCGTCGCGCCTATAGTTGAAAATTATTTTCCGTTTCACTGATGTATCGTCTTAAGCAGTATTTTTGAAGTATGGATTAATTAGCTCATTGCTATTTTTTTCAATATATTAATTTGTCTTAATTTGCTCCATAAGTTTAAGTTGATTAGTTATAAAGGTGCACAGGTATAGATTGATGAATTAAGTCTACACGATGGTTAGGAGTTACCTGGCAAATTGTAAATATGCGTTAACTATTTTCCAATTTTCCATTAATATAATATGTGGTCTTTCTATAACCGATTTATATTTTTAGATGCAATTATATCGTAACATGAATAAAACTAATATGAATAACATTAGCTATATTGTACTAGGTCTGCCGCCTATTATGAGGTATAGACGCAACCAAACCAAACCAAAAGTAACGGCTTGGGTAAACATTTCTTTGGCAGTTTGGTTATGACGATATAAAGAGTACATATCGCCAATTAATTATATATTATGTAGAAAGTTTATTCGTATTAGGTATATTAAAATGATCAATTTTATTATTGTGTATCCAGGGAAAACAATCACAATATAATAAGCTACCATCTTCAGTTCACATGGATATTTTACGAACGCCTTCTTATTTTTTTTAAGAATTCGTTGTCAGCGATTCATTATATATATGGAAAAATACGATTATCTGGGTTCCGATACAGATTTTGATTCAACAAAACATCACATGTGCATTATTTTACCCATGTGGGCTGTAGAAAGCTTCTAATTGCAATACATTAATCGTGTGATTTATTATAATATATCTATCGCCTATCGACGGTAGATTATCATAATATGTATGTATTGAGTTATGATAATTGTTACAATATGTCAGTAAGGTCAAAACTGTCTATCTTGCTCTAAAGACAGCCAAGAGAAGGGCTGTTAAAACATAGCACTTTTTGTTTCCCAAAATTTTTATGCGATGGAACACTTCGCAAGTCCTGACATTTTAACGGAACATCTTGTCTATTTTATAAGGTTGTTAAATAATACAAAATCAATAACAAATAAAAAATAAAAAAGAAAAAACGTAAAAATATAAGCGAATGAAGTTTTTAATGAATTCAATGATTTTAGGGCCTTAAATTATAAATCTTCTTGATACCAGGCACAATATTAGCTAATCTAGTATAGCATTGAGCCTGTTCCGGACTTCCGCGGAACACAATTTGGGAAAGCCTGCTATATAGGACTAAAATTTAAAAATAATATCTTAAATGATTTTGACAAGCTCAAAAGTTTTCTATGGATAATTTTAATTAATTTATATCTGATATATATTTAATTACAAATTTAATTATTAAATATACGTATTGTAACTAAAAGTATATTCTTTTTTCTGTGAAACATAATACCCACTGGCCATAAATAAATGCTTTCATGTATAAAGCAAAAGACCTCACGAATGCCGCACAGAAAATGATTGAGTTAATAAATTGGTATATTTTGATATAAATTTAAGCCGGCCTTGAAATAATAATGAACGAAAAAATCCATTATTATAAATTTTGAAGCATTAACGAGACGATCGTTAGTGTAACGTTTTGATGTTTAATTATGAATTTTGTTACAGAAGGCTGTTCTTCGGAAAAATCACTCATTAATTTCATAATCCCAATTAAAAAATCTAATATTTCACCACGGTGAAGTGTGTCGAATGTCAAAGTGGAAAAATACAACGAATTTTTTTACGAATTTCAGATTTTTTTCCCACCGCCAATTTTTCAGAATGGGTAGGTGTGTGAATGCGATTTTTTAATTAACACGAAGTCGTCAGCGCTAATTCGCATATCATTCACACGTGACGCCTGGCGTGACGTCATTTTTTCCTAGAGCCTCTGGTCATAAGCACAAAACATTTTTCAAACATTTTTATAATCATATAATAAAAGATAGTAAGTACTTAATAATTATGAATAAACGAATAAACTTACATTTTATCATGCAAGCCGGAATCGGAATCGGATTTGATTTAAATATGATAAACATAAATTATATATAATACAATCTGTAGGTACGAGTATAACACCACAACAGGTTAATAGGCCAAACGACAGTAGTGTAGTAGCATATTAAGTGAAACAATTAAATAAACACCCAAGAGCGATCAGATCTTCATACGGAGTCGTATTTTCCGTAGTCCTGCATTTTGACGCGTATCTTCTGAAATCTGAATTATCAGCATGAAAATATACAAAATTTAATAAGTAATGTATTTTTTTTTGCAAAATTATTGAATGCAATCAAACGTTTTGAACTATGAATCAATAATTTTATTCAATGAATTAATAAAATAATACTATTGTTACATTGATCTGTAACTTAATGAAAGTGATAAGTCATCAATTATAAAATACCTTATTAGTACGTATGTATTATTTAGGGAGCCACAAAATATTTTATATTATAATTTAAAGTAAAAAAAAAATTGTCATTTTATTTGTGTATATAACAATGTAGGTACCTAATATAATAACTACACTTTTAATTGATAATTTTGATAAAGGTTATTTATTACTAGAATATTGCTAGGATAAGTTAAATACATACCAAATCGTTAGTTCCAAAAAGCATCACTTATTTTATAGTATATTGTTATTAAATATTTTTTACCATCAAAGATATAATATTTGAAAAGGCTAAATGGAAAATACGTGACAAATTATATAAATTGCAGTAGTTGCTCCGCGAGAAACAAATTACTTTCGCATTCATCAGTATGTAGGCAAAAAGCTCGAGTTATTTCCGAAAATGTTCACTTACTTAA
Source organism: Rhyacophila brunnea (assembly GCF_057557595.1). Classification (NCBI taxonomy): domain Eukaryota; kingdom Metazoa; phylum Arthropoda; class Insecta; order Trichoptera; family Rhyacophilidae; genus Rhyacophila; species Rhyacophila brunnea. The sequence goes on from NW_028233350.1 coordinate 25,439,790, forward strand.
TAATTATTTTTTTATGTTTTGATTTTATGTAGATATTGATATAGATGTAGATGCTGATATTGATATATTCAACTCCATGTCTAAAAAAACCATATATGGGAAAATCTGTTTCCGGATAATCGATAACTAAGCCATGCAAATATGGTAATATTCTTACATACCGACTCAATTTCACAGCACGACCATTTAAAAATTACAATCGCATCGGCATAATATGATTCATCTTTAAAAATACAATATTTATTACGGTTTTCCTTATACTAATTATTGTCAATCATCCAGGCTTTCACATAGACAATTTTTATGAGAGAGGTCCATTTCAAATTCCAATAGACAATAATGAAATAATGTGAAATCATGAATTTGAATAAATAATATTAAAAAAATGATTTGTAATTTATACTTCAGCTTAGAAAAATACATAATTTTGACGAATGTCAAAAACATACCTATAATACTGCGAGTGGAATACGAAATTACATCTTTTATTGTCCGGGTGGATGCTCTTACCCGTCAAGCTACAAATCCGTTTATGAGTCAACCGAATTATTTTTAACGTGAGAAATATTTTTAAAGTTTATCAAAATTATATAAAACTCATTTTAATTAATAACAACCTAACGATTTTAAATTTTGTGTATATTCAGTACTGAATATTTTTTTAATTTCAGTTTATAATTTAAGAGGAGTTTAAAGCTCAGTTTTTTATAGCTCAACTTCTCTAGTGTACTTCAACCTTTCGCGTTTTTTCGCAGTATTAAAGTTGTACGTCACGTAATTAAAAATGAATTTTGAGATTAATGCTTCGGCGTTCGGCCGTTAATATGACACCCGTGATGAATTCATTTAGAGCTTAGTCGAGCCAAGCGTCCAGCAGCTACACAGTCGTCTACGGCAGCTTGTCAATTAACATGGCATCAAAATTGTTCATAGTAGGTACCTAATAATAAAGCTTTCACATTTGCTAAAATTCATGAACTATACATATGAGTCATATGACGTAGTCTATAAAGAGTCAGTTGACGATTTATATTATATGCCTGTTGCCATCATCTGGAATATTACTATGCAGGCTCTAGGAAAAAGTACAAGAGTTAGTAATTTCATCATGCAGTTAGTTTATTATTACACGCTGAATATATTTTACTCAGTATATTATTTGTATCGTATCATACAAATATATGAGGCTTGTCACGGGGTCTCACTTAACGACAGCATACCACCCATTTGGCAAATACTTACCAGGCGAGCACTCAAGTGGGGGGGGGGGGGGATATAAATTATATAATTGAATGTATTTTTACTTTTTTCTCTTTGTCTGGACCTCAAGCATCACTGACAATTATGCCGTGGATGATTTGGGTGTCTAACAGTCCTCGGGATTGTCCCCACTGGTCTCATCATTCTACGACATATAATGTCTCCGGTCACTGGAAGACCCGTGGCACAATTGTTGCTTTAATATCATGATACCTAAAATATATACCAAGGCAGCACAAACGGACGATCCTAATAATTATGACCGTTGGACCACGTGTATCCGATAATTACTTGTAGATGCGACAACTCGCAATAAATCATAGGTGAGGACATTTAGTTATACCAGAAAGCCAGCTGCCGTATTCATACACTTTTGAACCGCATTCAACGCAGTAAGCGGTTTATCGGCCAAATAATAAAACTATAAAAAATACATACGTCACGAAGATGCGTACAGGAATGCGCACCAAACTTAAAATGGCGGCGATCTGCGCGAGCTGTCAGTGTCACTTTAATATACGTCTAAAATGAGTTCATCACAACAAGCTTTTAGTAGGAGACTTGAAACGTGCCGTTGTGCTATAATCGGATTCATGATGATGCTAAATGCTTGTAAAAATGTATACAGATCGTGGATCGATGGAGATGTATGTAATATTGTCAATGAGTCCGCGAAGCAGTATTGCCATATTATGGAAATATTTACTGGGTATACTTTATCATTTTGTGCATTAAGAAGTATAAAATAAATATGATTTTATAACAAATAAATTATTTAAAGTTCATGATAATTATTCATTTATAATTATTAAATTTATATGGTACCGTTTTGCACATTTTTACATCTATTTACAATTTTAAATTAACTATCGGGAAATTTTAATTTAAAAGTTGGTGACATTAGCCACGGCATGACGCGTATTACGTCAGTGACGTGACGTCACTATTCGACAGATTCAAATTAGGTTTATGCATGCAAATTTGCAGTAAATAGATTGAATGCCGTTTGCTGTTAGATGCATACGCCAGCAGGTGTTTATTTCTAGACTCAAAGTTCGAAGTGTCTGGGTATGTTGAATGCTCCCGAAAAAGTGTGGGGTCTATGTTTGAAGCGACGAAAAGTAGTAGATGAAGTAAATGTGAAAATCAGTAGCACCTGCTAGATTTTGTTTGCCCCCCTCCTCTCTCCCGGCGCATTTAAAATCATTAATAAATTATTATGGATATTCTTTTTAAATGGACCCCCCCCTAAGCCAGTTTTATGTGTGCGCGCCTGATATCTACAATGCGTTTTGTGTAACCAACCCACACCCGGGTACCTCTATTTGATATGCCTGGTTATTCTTGTCCCACCATTATACTTAACGTAACAATTGAACGGATATAATTGAAATGCTTTATAGAAAAAAAATATAGATCAGAGTTAACTTTAATGTTGTATGATACGAAAGTTACTATTTCCACTCTACAGATATCCAGTATATTTTTCAATTATTTACGCGTTAATGATAACATTATAATAGTAATATTTAAACAATCCCTACTGATAATTTAATATAGGTATCAATAGAAGCATGTTACCAGAGTGGCTGTCGGTGGTTTTCAAAATCTTTTAGATTGAAGATGCATTCTTTGGATTGCATGATCTATCATTATTACACATTTCTGAATTAAAATATCAATTATTATTCAAGCAGGATAAAATAACGGATAAAACTACAACTGCACTAGACCTCGTGGGGCTTTAAGTTAGTTGAACGAATAACTATTATGATTAAAAATATATCGATAAAATAACAGCCCAATAAAAATTTGACAAATGATTATGTTACTGAGTCGATAAATTAAGTACGTAATTAATAATACTCCTAAAATACACAGTTTAGGGGGGACATGCTCGTCGAAGGTCAAAATTGAGTTTTTATTGTATATTCAAACCATGATCCTGGACACTCCTTAAACGCTGTAGATAATCTATTTATATAATTTTGAAGCCTTATTATCCTTTATAGTTATTTTAAACATTTGATGACTGCATGAAGTATTTTTGTTACATAAAATAGTATTCTTTTAAACCTCTCGCTCTAATGTTTTAGAATATAGTCATATTTCGGTACATAACTGTGCAGTGGTGTTAAGATTTTTTACATGTATTAATTTTTAAACGCATTTATAAAACCATTAGCATAATTTATTATGAGATAAGTTTTGTAAAATATTCACGATAAAAAATTATATTGATAATCTCTGTGATCCCAAATTTGACAAGAATTAGGCATTTTATTATTCAAAAAATCGGCAAGATTAACACATTTCAAGATGATTCTAAAGATATTTATTATAAGCTATGTCTTTGACGATTCAAGTGTGATAAACATCTTATGAATAATGATTGCTTTATAATAATTATTGACCTAATAATAAGGTAGTGTTTTTTTGAAATACGCCATTTCTTTTGTCATTCCCCATTAGTTAAGCTACAACATACGGCCGTAGCCATAAATTGATAAACTATAATTGAAGTAGGGAGTAAAATGATATTGACGCGCGTGTTTGAACATGTACCGTTTTAAAAAAAATAAAAGTAAATTCGGTTAGGTACATGTTCAAACACGCGCGTTAACATAATTTTACTCCCTACTTTAATTATAGTTTGTCATTTTATGGCTACGGCCGTATGTTGAAGCTTAACCACTAGGGAATGACAAAAGAAATGGCGTATTTCAAAAAAACACTACCTTATTCTTAGGTCAATAATTATTATAAAGCAATCATTATTCATAAGATTTTTATCACACTTGAATGGTCAAAAACATAGCTTATAATAAATATCTTTAGAATCATCTTCAAATGTGTTAATCTTGCCGATTTTTTGAATAATAAAATGCCTAATTCTTGTCAAATTTGGGATCACAGAGATTATCAAAATAATTTTTTATCGTGAATATTTTACAAAAATTATCTCGTAATAAATTATACTAATGGTTTTATAAATGCGTTTAAAAATTAATAAATGTAAAAACTCTTAACACCACTGCACAGTTCTGTACCGAAATATGACTATATTCTAAAACATTAGAGCGAGAGGTTTAAAAGAATACTATTTTATGTAACAAAAATACTTCATGCAGTCATCAAATGTTTAAAATAACTATAAAGGATAATAAGGCTTCAAAATTATATAAATAGATTATCTACAACGTTTAAGGAGTGTCCAGGATCATGGTTTGAAAATACAATAAAAACTCAATTTTGACCTTCGACGAGCATGTCCCCCCTTAATCTTCGTCTTAAACATTTTTAATATGCGTACATAAATAATAAAGTATCAATTTATTCTTCATAAAAATAATCAATTAAAATCATGTACCACACTCGACATAAAACAAAATACATACACGCAATGAATAATCAAAAAAATGTAAATAAAGCGTGCTACCTATATAAGTAAAAATAACACTCTATCGGGGGAAATCTCCAAAAAAAATAAGTCAGTAGGATATTTCTTATTGTGACATATTACTATGTAGCATAGATAGAAAAGTATTTTTAAATATATCATGTACCTACGTATAAAAAAGAATTAGATTTTTTTATGTATACGCGACAAACATTTTACTGAAGAAAGTTGACTTAAAAAGCCTTGTTGGCACATTTTGGTGTAAAAAACTCACCAAGTCGTCGGATCATGAAACTTTACTAGACGAATAATGTTCATATAAGTATAATTATAAAGCTTGTTGTTCAATTGGGCTTTTATTTTTAGTAACATTTTATTCACCTATATTTATTATTTACATACTATAATATAAATATTCTCATACGAGGGTGGGTCAATAATTCCTTAGAAAAAAGCATTAAAACAGTTTTTATTTTTGTATTTTTTTTTTATTTCTCAACATAATCTCCTTGGAGCTCAATACACTTGGTTAGACGTTTCTCAATTTTTTTTAAACCGTCAGAAAAATAAGTTTTCGGAAGGTCCTGAAAATAAGCATTTGTCCGATCGATGACTTCTTCATTTGAAAAAAAACGTTGTCCACTTAGCCATTTTTTTAAGTTTGGGAAAAGGAAAAAGTCACTGGGGGCTAAATCTGGCGAATACGGTGGGTGGTCGACCAATTCGAACTTCAATTCTTCAATTTTAGCCATTGATCGTAAACATGTGTGAACACGGGCATTGTCCTGATGAAAGAGGATTTTTTTCCTGTTTAAATGAGGCCGTTTTTCTTCAATTTTGTTTTTTAGCTGGTCCAATAAAGATGCATAATAATCCCCTGTTATTGTTTTTCCTTTTTCCAAATAGTCAACGAAAATAATTTCACGTGCATCCCAAAATACAGTAGCCATAACCTTACCAGCTGATTTTACGGTTTTCGCCTTCTTTGGACATGGTTTGCCTTCGCAATCCACTGCTTTGACTGTTCTTTCGTCTCGGGAGTATAGTGGTGTATCCATGTTTCATCTACAGTCACAAAGCGACGAAAAAATTCATCCGGATTGCGTTGCATGAGCGACAACAGGGCTTTAGAGGCCACCACCCTATTGCGTTTATTGTCGACTGTGAGCAAACGCGGCACCCATCTTGCAGAAATATTTTTCATGCCCAATTTGTCATGTAAAATAGAAATGACGCTACCTTTTGAGATCCCTGTAACCTCAATTATCTCACTCAACTTTAATCTTCGGTCACTTAACACCATATCGTGGATTTTATTGATCATTTCTGGTGTAGTCACCTCTACAGGACGTCCTGAGCGTGGTTAATTCTTTGTTGATGTACGACCACGTTTAAATTCATTTAACCAGTTATAAATAGTTGCAAGTGAAGGAGCAGATATGCCGTGAACTAAATCCAACTCATTTTTTATTTCGTTTGCTGTTAACCCTTTTATATTAAAATGTTTAATAACAGCTCTAAACTCAATTTTCTCCATTTTCCATTTTTCCATTTTCTACAAGCAAATTTTTTTTTTAAATGTACGAGAAACACACAACAACCCGACCAATCTGATTGAAACTTCGCAGCATACTGAATCGGTAGTGCCGCTGCATGAAAACAAACCGCTTACAGTACTAGTCGCGCCACCTGTCGGCTTTTCTAAGGACTTATTGACCCACCCTCGTATTATAATATATCTTAATTTAAAAAGTCTTTTAACATATTTTTCAGCGGGAAGCATAAAATTTTGTACGTAGTAGGTTCTACAGCGATGAAAATACGCTTTGTTAAGTTTGAAACTTACTACGTACAATATTCTTCCAAAAACCTTACATTTTGTTAGCAATACATACTATCGATCCAAAATCTGGGTGCCGGACGAAATCCCGAACGCTGAAATCCCAAATTGCCGAAATCATGAAAGCCTAAATCCTCGAAAGCAAAAAATACTACTTTTTATAAAAGAAAATGTACTAAAAATATATATATATATGCGCAATTTTAATACTTATCTTGAATTGTGCAAATTTTACAGGAGAGAAAAAAAACCATTTTTGTGGAAAAATGAAAACTAAGATATTAATTATTGTCAATATATATATTATTGCATTATAAAAAGTAGTATTTTTTGCTTTTGAGTTAGTAGTTGTTGAGAATTATTAGTTTGTATTTTTTTATTTTTCCCGGCTATTCGGGATTCCGGCCATTTGGGATTTCGGCCTTTGGGATTCCGGCCATTGAGGATTTCGGCCATTCGAGATCTCGGCTTTCAGGATTTCGGCCATTCGGGATTTCAGCATTCGGGATTTCGGCCTTCAGGATTCTGACCTTCGGGATTTCGGCCCAAATCCCCAAAATCTTTATGAATTATTTTATCGATATCGACAATATACACAATCTATGAACATACGTTATCATCATATATGAAATTGCGTTAGTGTAGTCAGTAGTACTTTAGTTTTAACGACTTTACTTGCTACCTATTTTAATGAAGAAATTTAAAAGAATACATCAGAAAACAAAAAGTCAAAAGTCTATTAGGTACCCACTTTTAAATAATTCGTGATAAGAAATGTGATAGGTAGAAATAATATGTAATGCATTTATAGATACTTGTACCGATATTCTTTTACTAATATCAAATATTTGAATATAGGTTAAGTTTTCTAAGGAGCCAGTTGAGTGATTTCAAATATTCTAGCAGAAACTTCGTAACTTTTGTATATTTCAACATTATAACATAGGTGAGGACCAATATAAAAAAGATTAATAGCAAAAGTTAACATTGCAGCGGTAGTCGTAAATATAATTGGGGATTGCGGCCCCCCACAGTTTGCAACCCCTGTGGATAGTAGCCCCCTCCACTTTTTATGTAACATTGTTACATTGGTACTACGGATTATACCATCCCTTATCTCTAACAACGGGGTTTATGCGTCTTATATTAAGAAATATAAAAAAATCTTCATTCAAATGAAACGTCAACCGAGAGGAAAAAATTATAGTATAAAATATCTTGCGCACTGTAGAATGTTTCAATATTGAATGAAGAGGAATGTCACATATTTATAAATGTATAATAAATAAAAATAATAATACAATTTGTATTAAGTATCTATGCGTAAATCGCAAGAATTTGATTATAAAAAAATATTTTATTTATTGAAAAATTAAACCATTTTTTTGTACTATTTTCGTTATTAAAAATGATCATTTTGTTTATTAAAACAACGTTTTAAGATTTTTTAGATGTCGTGTAAATAACCTCCGCTTGATAATAATAAAAATGAAAATCGATTTTACTGTAGCATTTTTTTTCATAAATATTATGTTAAACAAGTATGTAATTGGAAAAGTGCCGTATTGATAGAAAATATTACGGTTTACGAATAAATATATTTTTCTACAACAACAAAGAAGTGGGGTGACCTAACATTAATTCGAAATGTGTCATCATAATTTGCAGACATAATATACAGTAGGTATGATAAAAAAAAAGTTTTACGGAGGGGCGGTCTTCTCCACAAACAAGAGTTGAATTAAAAAATATAACGGATGGATCGTGACGAAATCGCACTTTTGTAACTTGTGAAATAAGCTTTTTTTTCGCCTTGCAAACATTTTTTTTGAGATGTAGATAATCATTTCTTTGATTAAAAAATAAGTAATCTCCCTATTTTTTTACCTTCCCTTTCGCAAAGACGCTAAAAGAGGTTGGAAATTTAATTGAGTATTTTTTTTCTTTTTCGGTCAAAGTGAAACGAGTTTCAAATGGGATTGAATTAAATTGAGCATGAAAATACAACGTATTCTAATAGGATTAGGTATATATTTTTCAAAATAGAAGTCATTACATTAAATTTCAGCGTGGTAATTCAATGAAAAAATAATTAATTGAGGGTTAAATAAATATTTGTCTATAATAATAATTATTTGTATTTCGTTAAAAAAGATTTCATTGGTTTGATAAACTAATTACTAAGGTTCGACCATATTATGCATCATGGTGGAAGTTACCGCATCTACCGTAATCTGCGGCAAGCTACCGCATTTATGCAGGAGCTTACGATCGGGTAAAAGTAAATTTTAGAGGTATATTTCTTTCACTATTATGTGTTTGTTATTTGGTAAATAATGAATTCTAATGTAATAATTATCAACATTTTTTACTGGACAACTACTATAATTCTGTCGTCTTGTCAAAAAGTTCCCGGATTTTTTAAATTTCGCGCGATAACGCATCCCGTTGAACAAATATTTTATTTTTGTATGTTGGTACATATATCTATTTTATGTATCATTCATCGCCCACGATGGCCGAATGGTTAACGCGTCGACTTATAATGTCATGGCTCGTGAGTGACAGATTCAAATCGTGGGTCTGGTTTATTTACTCAAATTTGTGTTTTAAGACAAGAGTATGGACCTAATAGGTTGAGCAAGTGGCTAACATCCATTTCTCGTAAAAAATAAACAAATTGTTTCTTCAAAATCTTCTTAGCGTCGTGTGCTAGTTATGCTAGGCGATTGACGAACAATCAAAGCTCATAATATAAAGATTTTTTTTATCGTTTTATCCGTTTTGGGCATTTAATGGACTGGCAACCAAAATTTTATTTGTTTCGATATTGTTAAATTTTCAACAATAATAAATGAGTTGAATGAATTAATGAGTGATTTCTTGTATGAAATTACTGAGAAGTCAAAATTGCTACATCGCGTAAAAGAAGGATGAATCATGGGTTTATGGGCCTAATATTCTCAATAGAAACATCATGAAGTGCCAAGATACAAAAAGAGTACGCTTGTTTGATCGAATGACAAGATTCGCCTAACTGCCTTCATTGATTATAATAACGGTTTAATTTATTACTAAATTAGATTATTGGTAGTGGTTGTACGGTCAATTAAGATTACCTAGTACACGTCGTACGTCATTTGCATGAAACAATAAAAAAGAAAAATAAACTTTTAATATGTATAATAATATTTAGTGACATATTATAATAATAAACTTTTTATTTGCATATGGTAGACCGTTCCAAAAATTTGGGTTGTTGCCGAAAAAGCTGTAAACATACTTGAATTAATATCATAGAATTCACTAAAAGAAACACTGTTTAAATAGAATTGTAAAATTAAATTATTTTGTATTGATGTAAATAAATTAAAATCTAACATTTAAATATCTAAATAACTTAATTTTCTCGCAATAAAACAAAAAAGAAATCTCCGGATTTCATATTTCCAATAAAATTATCTGGAGTTGCCAAAATAAAGTATAATTTCGTTTGCTTCTTTTAATTTATTTTTATTTACGCCAGTAAAGTTGAAGAACAGTGAGAAAAAGTTTTCTTGATGCTATCAGCGAGGATTTTATATAATGCGTTAATTTATGCGTAAAATATGTGAGTAGATAAACAACGTTTTTATCTTTATTGCTTGACGCTAAAGCCTCCACTATTTCGTGAAAAAAATAACTATTGCACCTTACACTATTCTTTTTACTTGATAACGAATAAGTGGTAAGTATAGGATTTATTTGTCACTTTTTCAACGATTCACCTTTATATAATTTTTATTGAGTTCCAAAATTTCTCACGAAAAACATGTATTATGGAAGTTTTTTAGATTAAAAAAATGGGTTTACTTTGGTTATGAAATTAAACAGGCAAAATTAGCTATTTTACTGTCTGATGCTTCAAAATAAATATAAAGTACATGTTATTGGCTATTGTATTTAGTTTTATTTTTAAATTTACGGCTAGATGATGTGATTACGTGATTTTAAATAGGGTGCCTTTTTTAAATAAAATCTTATATTCAATAGATGTCCTTAGTGAACATGTCAATTGCATTAATATTTCAAAATAATTAAAAATGGCGTATAGATAGATTTTGATGTTCAATGACTTAAATATGTACATAAAAACATCGCATGAATGAATATCTACTATTTTATCCATATTTTATTTATATTAAAATATAAAATACACTAGTAACAAGTAATTATTTTACAATTACGTAAATACGAAAAAATCACTATTAGCACTAAGAAGTCGGAAAGGTTTACTTGTAATAAAATATCATAATAAAATAAAAACTATGTTTTTTGAGGATATGTAAACAAAAATGGTTGAATAACACTGCACCAAAGGAGAAGTAATATCTCCAAGTAGGTATAAGGATTGTGGAACTATGGTAGAGATGATTGCGATAAACATAGAATGTTTTTTTAAATACTTATACATAAAATTAGAATTTTTTTGTAAGGTACATCACACAAAGTTTTTATATTTTAATTGAATGTATTATAAAAAAAACAATTTCAAAATAAAATATAATTTCTAGCAAATTACTCTAAAAGAACTGGATGCAAGTAAATTATCTCTATATAAGCACGGCACAAGGTAAGTAAAGGTAGCAACCATTGTATCTTTTTCATAGTCGGTATATCCACCCGTAGCCTTGCGACTAATTGCTGTCTCAGCTAAATTATCCACCCCATCCTTCGGCGGAGCTTTGCAACCCCGTTGTCAGCTTAGCTTCTATTTTTTTGTTTATCATAAACTTTCAAATATTTTAAACAATAATAATTTTTAATATAACCCAATTTAATAACTTTATTATAATATTATATTCTATGATTACGCAGATGTGAGAAACCTCAAATAAAAAAGCTTGTTTTGAAAAAAAATTGGTGTGTGTATTTATGTACGCGCATTATAAATTATACTTCTTTGGCGTAACAAAACAAAAACAAAACTTGTGATAAACTAGATTCTTTGGCTAACTCTTAATTATCTTGTTAAATTACACACTCAAGAAAAATGACCGCTGATTTGAACGCCGTTGGTTTATTTCTATACACTTTAACTTATATTATTAAATTATATAATGGTTTCTCGTTGTTTTTAATTTTAAGTACCAACTGTCTCTCTAACGTTTAATCATTAGTTTACGTAAGGGATTGCAAATGGCTGACAATAATAAATGCACTGCCTAGTCAACGGAACAATTCTAAACTATAATATTATACTGTATAATCGTCACGATTGCAGTATCATACTGTGGCATAAAGGTAGTGCGTTTGGCTGATAACCGAACAATCTGTGGTTCGAATCCAATCGAGTGCGTTTTTTTTCGTGTGAAATAATAAATTATGTTTTACATGTCACACGCCAAAAATACACTCTGGTCTGATTTCCCAAACGCGCCAAAAGAAGTACATATAACTTCAAAAATCAAAAATAGGAATTTATAAAAAATGTATGATTGAATATTGTTAATATTCTAGAAGTCTTACATATAATTTTATGAATAAACGGTATTCTAATTATTATGTTCTTAATTTAAAAAAAATATGATAGTATTAAGGCTTATGATGAGGAGCTTTTAAATAACATATTATTTATACAGTCACGCAAATAATATAGTGGAAAGATCACTGGAGAAAGGCCGAGAGTAGCTTTTGAATTGAGCTGTGAATACACAACAATGATTAATGCTACAAAGAATAATATCATTCTGTTTTGTTTTTGCTATTGATATCTTAATCTTTAAGGTGACTTCTGAACTGGTAATGGATACTAATCATTCCGATATAATCAATGGTAGGTAAATCATAAAAGGCAATTTTTACATGAAAAATACATCCGATAAATCGTATTTATTTTGCTTATTAATCAGTACATATACAACAAAAAATGTGGTGGTTTTTATTTAATACAAGGTTTTAATGAGATTATTATAAGCGATGGTGCACAGTGGACCGGTGTGAAGAACGTCGGGAGATTATATGTATACATTTTTAATGAACCGGGTTTTATTTAGATCAATTAACATCGCAATTAAAACAATGCATCCTCTTACAAGCACTGCCAATGCATTATAATAATATGATGGTGATATTACTCAGGTACTTATTTGTAAAAAAAATATGCTGGTTTTATGTATACAACTTAGAATATAACGTTTTTTTCATGGTTTGGCAACAAATCAGTAATATGCAATTTTATGTTTACTCTTAGTTACGAAAAAACATAATGCTAAACTAATAAAACAAGGATTTGTATTTTTGTTGTTAAGTAAAATGTTATCAGTTATTTGAAGCGTCGGTAAAAGTTACACGAAGTTTATAAATAAACTTTTGCATTGCGAAAAAAGTCAGTTTATTTTCGACTTAATCTCCTTACCATTTCACGATTCTTTCTTACTTATACATTATTCGGATGTTTGTATCAACCGCTGTGAATGCGATCATAATTAAACACTTTTTAAAAATACACTTTTTCCCTTTTTATTTATGGTTGAGCTCGCTGGGCTGGGTTCCTGCGCTAGATTTATCTGCTTAAATACGCTTTCCGGATTGCGAATTTGTTTTTCCGCTCATTTTTTTTTTTAATTTTTAAGAAAGTTTTCACGCTGAGCGAAAAGCATCGCAAAAATGAAAATACCTCGGAATCGTAATTGCTGGCCAAATGAATTCACCAAATAAAAACATTTTCATCTTAATATATATGCAAATTATTTCGATTAGGATTAGGATGTTGTCAAAAAAATGCCAGTTTTATGATGTCATTAATAAAATATTACTTTTACTTCGCAAGAAATATTTAAACAATTTTTATAATTTTCACCGTCTTAAGAAAATACACCTCAATCACAATCATTTTATAAAAAGTGGATAATTTTAATAAGTTCTGAATTTAATAAAAAATGGACTACGGTATTTACCTCATAATATTATGTTATATATTCATACACTGATGGAATTTACAAATAAAAACTCTCATCCATGACGATGACACATTTGCGATGTCGTTTACGCAATATAATAAATATATCATGGTCCCAATTATTGTACAATTAATTATGCAAATTATGGTTACTACTTAAGCTAATTCACAGACTTGTGTATATATACAAATTATATGTTTTTATTGCAGCCTGTACAATGTAAATAATTCCATACCTACATACCTACCAAGATATTACCAGTAGCTACATACATGCGGGGCGAAATTACAATATAATGGTTTTGAGGTAAACACACAAATAGTTTTCACTTAAATAAATTTCTCCTTAACGGCTCCGCGTAGGTCAAAATGGAGCTTTTATGGTGTTTTCAAAGCGTGATCCTGGACATTCCTTAAACGTTGTAGATAATCTATTTATATAATTTTGAAGCCTTATTTTCCTTTATATTTATTTTAAACATTTTATGACTACATAAAGTATTTTTATTACATAAAATAGTATTCTTTTAAACCTATCGATCTAATGTTTTAGAATATAGTTATATATAATTTAAAAATATTAAAATAATTTCGATAAAATTTATTTCGATATTATTATAGTGAAATATTTACGATAAAAAATTATATTGATAATCTCTGCGATCCCAAATTTGACAAGAATTAGGCATTTTATTATTCAAAAAATGGGCAATATTAGCACATTTGAAGATAATTCTAAAGATACTGATTATAAGCTATGTCTTTGACCATTCAAGTATGATAAACATCCTACGAATAATGATAGTTTTATAATAATTATTAAACTAAGAATAAAGTTGTATTTTTTTGAAATACGCCATTTCTTTTGGCATTTCCCAGTAGTTAAGCTACAACATACGGCTGTAGCCATGAATTGACAAACTATAACTGAAGTAGGGAGTAAGATCATGTTAACGCGCGTGTTTGAACATGTACCTAACCGAAAAAAAAACTTTTTTTTAAATGGTTATATACAGAGGATCACGCTTTGAAAACACCATAAAAGCTCTATTTTGACCTACGCGGCGCACGGCCCCCTTAAGACATATTATATTTAATATTAAATAATACAGTTGATAGAGTGAGGTTTTGCCTTTATAATGATGTTATTTTGGAAAATATAGTACCAAAAGTTAATATTAAATAAAAATAAAATAGTATGGTAGGATGGACTTTCATCTTTGTGTCCCTACAGGTTTTGTTATGTGTAGAGTATTTACAGCATCTTTCATCTTTGTTTTCCTAATTATATTTAATGATTAAATACCATTTTTATTATAAATTTAACACAAAAAACTACTTTTTTCAGTTCAGAAATAATAAAATACAATATTAGTAGCTACTTACTTAAAATAAATATCTAGAATGTAAAATAAAATTGTGAGAAAATATACATGTAAAACTATATTCTTGTAGTATAATTCAATGTTTTAGACAGTCAATTATTCTTGTTCCACCAGGTATTTTTGCAACTAAAATTATAAACAATCTGAACTTATTTTCGTCATTAACCTCACTAATTTGTTTTTTAGGTATTGCATCATGTTTACATACAATAGGGGAATTAAAGTCATATAATTATTACTTACTTTGTGATATTTCATCGTTCTGATTTTTTAACCGTCTCTATGATTTTTTAGCCCCTAGAAATCATTGTTTTCATTTAATAAATGATAGTTGAAAAGTGACTAATTCACCATACCTATAGTAAAATATTTTCAGAGACACAAAGACGAAACTACACTTTCGTCAGTGTTACCCTTACGCCGCTTTACACTAATGGAGGATAGCGATGGTGTAAGAGGCGTTTCGTTATTGTGTCTTTAATTTTTTTTTTCATTTGTAGTTACATCCCGACCTAACTTTGAAACTAATTATTGCAGGAGTTTCATCTTTGTGTCACTAATAAAAGTGATTTTTCGAATTTCAGTTCAATACTTAACTCAAAACCGTGATTTTTGTAGTTTCGCCCTTGTCACCCTAAGCCCCCGCATGATTCACGTGCTTTAGTAACCAATGAACTATGATAATGATTTTTCTATACTAAACGGTAGGATATACGTCATTCGAATTACCATATTTTGACTATACCTACTCATATCAATCTCTACACAAAAATGAAATTTAATATTAAAGTAACTTCAATTCATAGCTAGCGTTTAATTAGTACACGTAGTTAGCATTGTTCATCCATGGAAATCATTTGATAAATCCCTAAGCATTTCCACCATGCAAAATAAGAATGATCCAACACTTAGCAGGTCTTGGAATTCGAAATTAAAATCCCTCAGTGTTTTATAGGAGCCTCGCCCCAAACTGGAGTGCCCCCCACTCTTCCTAGCAACACCTGCCTGGAGATGGATCAGTGTCGTACCAAATGAGAGTATGTAATGAATATAAGCTGTTCCTCTATCTTCCTAGGTATTATAAACTTGAGTTCAATTTGTACATTTGTGTTTGAAGATTAGATTTATCATCATTCTAGGCAATTCCGAAGCATAAAGTGATTGTAAAGTAACTAAGTTTAAATAGGTACCTATGCCATAATATGCGCTAACTGATTGAGCTTGATTTGAGAAATTATATAATACTAGGTTAAATAGAGTAGGATAAAGATAATAATTCCCAGAATTGATTGAAGTTCCTTGGTATATTACATCGTAGTATTTCTCTTTAGAAATACTATATCTGTCTTTTTAACTTAATCTGAGATCCTAAGCAAATAAGACAGTTTAAAATAAAACTACCTACTATATTTTAAGATGAACGATTGTGTTATTTTTATTAATTATTATTATTATGTAATACTTCTTTACATTTTTAGAATTATTAATAACCGTGTCCTTGCTTTTTCATAGAAGGTGGTTGTTAGTAATTTTGTACAATCACAAACAACTAGGCTTTGAGAAAATCACATTAATATTGTGTCTTCACAGGGAATTGAACCCAGAACTCTTGGGTGGAAGGCCAGCGCCTTACGCACTGCACCACGAGAACCGCCTGTTTACAATAATTTTCAATGGTTTAGAAATATAAAATTAAATTGACTCTAAAACTTATGAATTTTGTAGCAAATAAATTTCTTTCGAAAAAAAAAATATAATTTCATAATAAAATACATCTTGTCATAAAATAAAAGTTGGAATGCCGAAATGGCATAAGCGACAATCTATAACTTCATATGAGAGCAAAATAAAATATTTATTTTGCCGGTTTCATAATACACATTTTTCATTGAGGCCATACAAAAAATATTTCTAATGTTTTCTTCCAAAATGTCACTTACAGCCTTTTAGGTTAGAAAACCTCGATTTATGGCATATAACCCAATGTATGTACCTCATCCTTAAATGGTTACTTGTAGGTACTACAAAAAACGAGTACCTTCTACTGCCATTATGGAGAATAATTCTATAATATAACATGCAATTAAGCACGTCAATAATGTAAAGAAACTTCAGTATCAATAAATTTCTTTCGATACCGGTACTGATTTTGCGTTTTTTTTTTCATGAATAAATCCATCGCAAACAAGCATCATTTTGATAGTGATACTTGCGAGTGTCCCTACTTTTAACCTCTTTAGATAATATCTTGATATGTAATAGGTGTCTAAATGGTAGAACAAATCCGATATGTAATGGGTAGAATTTTAAATTGTGTTCACAAAACTAAACGTGAAAGCATAAAAATGTTCAGGTACTTATATGATTTCCGGAAAAAAACATAATAACTAAGCGGCTTATGTCTACAAAGGTTCTGAATTAAGTTACGTAATCTATTTTATAATTAATTCATTAAAAAATATGTCACGGCTCACGTTGAAACGTTGTGTGTACGCCACCGGCAAAAACGACAAGAAATTAATTCAAACGGTATAACAATAAATCCGGCAGATTGCTTATTGCCTCTGGGCTCTTTGTTCTCTTAATCAGTCAGCGGCGAGGATTGGATAGGACCGGAGTTTATTGGAATGCTCGCGTCAAGAGATTTACGAATAATTATTGCAAGCATTCAAAATACATGTGAATCCTATTTTGTGAAAGATTTAGGTACCGAATAAAGAAAAACTTACTTATATATTATTGTTGCTATACACATTGAAAGACTGATTCTAAATAATTAGAAGGACGTCATCTAAAGCAAGTAATTGTGTTATATATTTAAATGTTAAAAATATTACTTTAAACTTTACTGTTATATATGATTGAGAGTGCATTTGAATTATAATTGATCAGATGTGTACCCCAAATAGCCGGGTTTTGCCTCTCGGTATTGTCATTTTCTGTGTCTATACATTCCTATGGCATTGAACCAAACTCTAATTAATTAGAAAATAAACAAGTGTTCAAATAAAATAAAGCAAAACTATACCAATTGACTAGATACTTCAAATTTAATCGCCTATTAATGTTTGATATTATAATAAATAAATATATGTATATACTCTTTCTCTACCAAACTCTATTAAGTACATCGTATTGAAAAAAATCATTCAAATATCAGAATATTTTCACTTACCATATTTAAAACCAAGTTCTAAGTCCAAAATATAACCAGAAAAGAATGTATTTTTCCATCTCTACTCTTTAGGTATGGTATTATTGTGTCCCTATTCCCTACTATTATTTCTGTATCTGTAGAGCTATTCTAAATAGTTAACATGGTAACACGTAAGTTGGCGGTCTAGACCTAGACTTTAAAGGTATGCATCTTGGGTCTGGCAATCTAAGGTGTTATTTTTATTGTATTTTTGCCCACAACGTGCGTAGATCTAATAAGTTGAGCAAGTAGCTAGCATCTATTTCTCGTAAAATAAAAATCTTTTAAGACATTCGGATTGTAAAGTCAATTAAAAAAACAATTTATTTATTATGACTAATGCATACTATGTAATATTACTGTATGTCAGCTGAAGTGTTTATATTTTCAATAATGATAATGATAATGTAATTGGGTAATGGAATCTGGACATTGTAGTATAATATGAGCTTTCACTCGTAAGTTGGTGTATAAAAAAGCGTCCAAAAGCAAAGGTATATTATCAACATTTGTTATTTTGAATAAACAGTAAACAAGTTCATGAAAAGAATAAATTTCTTCAGAAATACAGTAATTCCTGCGTCAAAGTTATTCACCGTTGAAATTCAGCCACGGCTGAATAAATGTTTCAATGAATTTTTACAATAAATATTGACTAACGTAATGCGCTTATAACTTCGTAAACACTCTGACAGAGCAGCCATTATTATTTTATCGCGTTTCACGCAAAAGAAACGCTGTCAGAAGCAGACTGGAAAATAAGTTTATTCTTTGAATTATCTTTATTGAAAAACCAACACCGATTGCTCTTATTCCGTTCATTTCCACTCTGCTCCTAATTTCTCTCGCAAACATCGTGTCGAGAAAAAATTAAGACCAGCAAAGCCAGTTCTACAGGTTTCCATACAGAAATACAACCACCCCTCTGATAGCTGAAAAGAACGACTTCAGATATTTTCATTAAAATATATCCATTTCAAATGTAATCATGAACATTACATGTTTAAAAAATTTTAGTCTTTATTGATTGCAAATATTATTTTTCACAATGTGTTTGTATTTCTTCTTCTCAGTCGTACTCTCATGTCTGAGGATTGAGAACACTTTTAAACGCAGCAAATATTGAGTGACAAAGACCTTACACAGCCACAGTTCTCTAAAATTAATATTCTCTATCCTTGTATTCAACCATGTGAATTATTCCTTTTAGTTTATGTAATTGTTTTATATATTAGTATGGGACGTTATTTAAAAAAAAACTGTCAGACAGCTGTGTTAGTTATTTTGTATAGCGACTAAAATACAGAAATTAAGCTGATTATAACAATTTTGAATATTAATAAACATATTTGCTAATTTTTGGTTGAACATATTTGAATTGAAAATAGATTGACTTTGCGGTGAAAAATAACTATTACGGATAATATACAGCATATTGTGGTTATTTATTTTCAAAAATGTATATTTTATTTTATTATTCTTCTTTTAAATTAATTAATAAACAACAGTTTATGCAACCAATAATGATAGTACCTACTTACATAATGTATATGATTTATATTTGTAAGGTTCCAATTTATCACCACCCAGTAGTTATAATTTGACCAGTATTTGAAAGTCTGCAAAAGGTTTTCTGATATCACGTAACATGAAATTAGAACCTTATATTATGAAATCGAATTATATTCGTTTGGTGTGGGGAATTTCAATGTAATGCGCCAAAATGCATGTTTCCGATAATTCAAATAACCTGAGCTACTGACATTTTTTCTTTTGTTAAGAGATCTTCATTTTGTTAATTGATCTAATTTAAAATATATAAATACAATACTAATACTTTCATCTACTTAGGTATATTATAATATTACATTTTGAAAAGATTTACATAAAAATACAAATGTTTTAAAATAGTCATCTTATACGTACGAAAATAGTAAATTCTTTCAATAAATAACCTACTAAAATTTGCATATACCTATCTAGAACTTTTCTTTTTATTCGATCATGTCTGCCCTTTAATTATTGTTGAACACTAAACTGCGCCTCCAAGAACCTCTGTCTCTCGACAGTCTTCCCAGGTCACGTCAGCATCCTGTAGCTCCACCGCAATTAGCAGCCTTCCTGGTCACCAGAATCTAGTTAGCTTAAATAATGGGTGAGCGAGGTGTAAATTTTCTTGAGGCATCCGTAGAACAAAGGCGAGTCAGGTTTAACGTCGCCTTTTCACTCTCAACGTAATGAGGCTAAAAAACATGAACCAATATTGACTGGTAGGTATAATATCTAGTTCTTCCCCGCTGGTATATCCTAAAAAACAAACCTTTCGTCAAAGTAAGTATGTCGATTGGATTATTTTATAAATAAGTGTTATTATTTTCTCCATTTTCACATAATTTGTTTGTATTTTACGATATTTTTATAAAATTATTGACCTTTTTATTTTAGTATAAGTAAAAAAATCATTATACTTAGTACATTTTTAGGTTTATCAATAGTCTAGCAGTTAATTTGTTTTATCTTTACATAATACATGTCATTAGATATATCAATGAAACCATAACTCAAAAAAATGTACATACTATATCACATTGTTATATTGAAATAAAGACTTAAGCCTAGTACGCACGCACGTTCTTGCTCGACGGTTTTGCTCGATCGAGCATGTTGACATGGAAGCATGCTCGTCGTTGCGTCCATACAGTCGAGCAACTTCTCGACACAAGACGCTGTGAGGCCACCGTCGCACCACCACGACTTCGACCACGAGTGAGAGCGACGCCACACTAGCCTTGCCGGTGCGTCCTCACTCCCTCACTCAAAATAGATCGCGCAAGAATTACAGACCTTCAATCTTTTTTGGATAGCGCCATTTGTTCGATGTCGATCAAAAAACTATCAAAGAGCTAGATGGTGAACACGTTGAGACATGTTGGAATCAGCGTAAAACCATCAAGCAAGAACGTGCGTGTGTACTTACTATTAGGTACTATTTATAATATGTGAAAAATAACACTTGTGTTCAAAATAACGGATGTAACTTGTACTACAACCATTTTTTTTTCATTTCATTTGTATGTACATAATATACCTACTTGAGTAATATAAATAATAATACACACATTCTGTGTTATCAATGATATGTAAGTGTATATAACAGAAGTAAATAACCAATTAGGTCAAAATTATGTCAATTGTCATTTGCTTGTATCAGCCACTTTAAAAAAAATCTTAATTAATTATGATTCACAGTTATGGAATCAGTTTTTAGTTCACTTTTACAACGGGTTGTAGAAAAAACTGTCTAAAAATAAAGAGACGGCTGAAATTTTTAATTACGTTACTTATTTTATATGCAATGCATGCTGTACAAAGTGAATTCCGATTGCATTTGAAACAGAACTTTAAGAACTTTTCAACTGTGTAGTACGTGTAATGGTTCGAATATGAACAACTTAAGCCGTAGAAAATTTTGTAGAAGTAATCAATTTAATATGAATATCCAACTTTTATGTCCTTGATATAATATTAGGTCTCAATATTAGCAGTGGTGTAGGTGCTTACTAAAATCATACCAAGTCGCTGTTTTTCTTTAAATTCTAATTATCACATCTCTCACTTTTCTTAAAGCACATTTTTTAATATGTTGATGGTTAAATTCTGTAATTGGTCATATAAATCCAACATACGTCCATTTAATGTTCTGTTTATTGTTCTATTAGTAAAAATAATAATATTTTCATAGACTTGTTTTCTTTTTCAAGTAAATGGGTAACGTTTTTAGTCATCTTTACACGATTTAAGAATTAATACCCCCGTCGCCATCACGAAACAAATTGACGTATTCACACCTCGACGTTCTCTCTCCGACTGCCAGGGAGTCCAAAATTTCGTCGCGCCTATAGTTGAAATTTTTTTGCCGTTTCACTGAAGTATCGTCTTAATCTAGATGGTTCTGTATTGCGCTCTTAGTTCAAACAATACTGAGTGTAGATTATTGAGTTTGAAGACAAAATGCAGGCAATCTGTTTTATAATAAAGTTATGTATTAAACAATAACACATATTATACACAAAACTTTTTGCTTTCATTCTTATTTTTTGGTAAAAATACATAGTGCTAAATAGATTCGTATAAAATACATGGTAACTAAATAGATCCAAAGAGATATTTTCCTGTAAATTTAAAAGTATTATTTTTATTGAAACACCATAATAGATATAGTTTATTAAATATTTTTTGATTTAATTAAATTTGTGGGGTGACCATCCCCACTAATTCGAAGAACAGCAGCCTCACAGTAGGATGTCTTGCGCACATGTGGTTCATTTCAGCCGGTACACATAATACAGTGAATTATATAATGAACCTTCGATATTATCCATTTAAGCAGTGGCGTTACATAAATGTTCACAATTTTATTACCTAAATCTCGAACTGTTGTTAGAAAGGTTTCACTACATGTATTATTCAAAGAAATATTATAATACTTATTAAATGTACCTATAGATTCGAATACTACTGAATAGGTGCTTCAAACATATTTGAATAAGATATGATCAAATAACATATATATTGTCACTTCAGTGGGTCTATTCTATACTTATCGACCGCTAAAGTGATAAAGTGATAAATACGACGGCTAACTAGAGTAGGTTTGTATCAAAGTATTAGCACTTATTGCAACAACTACAATAAGTCGGTTGTAATAGTTGCAATAAGTGCTATATTTTAACAGCACCTCTCTTGGCTGTGATAAAATTTAGAGCGAGATAGACAGTTTTGATTGTTTAGACGGCTAACTTATGGTAACAATTATAATACCTCAATACAAATATGTAGTAAATACTATCACTTTAGCTGTCGATAGTCGCCTTGTATCTATGGTTTAGTCGTAGCCTAATTATTTATTTATTTATTTAAGAAAACATGGCTAACATGGCAAACATGGCAAACAAAAATAAAGAAAAGCAAAAAGTAGATATTCCGTTCATCGAAGGGTTTTTTTAGCAATTGATTGAAAACTATTTAATTTTATTCAAAATAAACCACTGTGAGAATCAATAACATAAACTCAAGACGTGCACAACATGATATTTACACTCCCCACAAGAATGAAGAATAAAATATATAAAATAATAAAAAAATAAATAAAAAAAAATACTAAAGTTCAATCATAATATACAGAAAAATTAAATTTAGAAAACAAAAAACGTACAATTTTATACAGAAAAATATTATTTCGAATACAAAATACATAGCACGTCTCCAAAAATATCTACGTCTTTGGGGAGCACATTGACTAGTCTTACACCCCTCGCTAATGGTGCCTGATAGGCTTGATACGAGGAAATGGTTCTTTTCCAGAATTAATCATGGCTGCGACCATGTAGGTAATTGGCAGGCGCATGTAAATTCAAATTCATTAGGACACCAGGATTGGAAACCATCTCTCGCGATAACACGAAAAAGTGTTTCAACAGCAGGAAAGACCTACGAGATTCAAAACAGTGAAAAGTAAGCAGGTTTTGTAGAAAGGCAGTCCGATAATAATCATTTGACGAATTATCGAAAGGAAAATAGTTATGTTATATATTATGTCTTACGATAAAGACATCGAAGAATTTCTTTTGGACGCGTTCTAAAATAAGCTTATAGAAAACCTCATAAAGATACCAAATAATCGACCCATATTCAAGAATGCTACGCACTAATAAGACGTAGAGTGTACGTAAGACATTTGGATTCTTGAATGGTTTGGATTGTCACATGATGAATCCTAGAAGCTTACTTGCACGTAGATCTGTTGAAGTTATATGAAAAGTGAAAAGATAATGGAGAATTAAAAAATAATCCCAAGATCTTTCGCCTCAGATTGACGCTTAAATGTACTTTTTTACATATAATTAATTATAATATAATATAAAAGTATTAAATTCTAATTTATTCTTAATGAAAGTAGCCCATTATAATAATTATAATAATAAGCATATGTCTCAATACATTTTTTTTTGACAAATACTAGTACATAATATGTAGGTTTTGAATATTATATTATATAATGATCATATCGAATACAATTTTATCGTTAACCTCATCATAAATCTGTCGTTTCTGCATAATCTGCAGATCATAAGTTAAAATCCAGGCGGTGGCTCAAATTCAAATGTTAACTACTTAATGTGTGCTTCATTGCACGAGGTCTATGAGTAGCCCAAATGACTTCTTATGTACCAATATATCGTATAAGATCATATAAGAATAATCGGAGATATGTAGAAGATTGTAAAGCCAAAGGGAATAAAGCATAACGTTCAATGATATTATAAGCAATTATTGAAATATTTATCTTTGCAAAACGTCACTGGAAAATAAGCACCCTAGCTTAGTAAAGTTCTATCTAGCAACCTCCCACGTCACTGCTGGTAGGGTGTAATGTGCCTCAAATTGAACCGGTGACTTGCACAAAAAAATAATTGAATGCGGCTTTATAATAAAACTGTGCTGCAGCTAGCCGCTTCAAAACAGATCAGTTGCATTCTGATTCAATGTTCTACAAAATATATTGATTTATGATTCGAATGCGTAGGTAGTTATAATTGCTATACCTAACAATCGTGTATCAGTATCTAATTCAATGTCTGATTTTTGGCTTTTGGCTTTCGCTAAAAATATGAATCTGTGTACCTCCAGATAATGTAATGCTTTATTTACTGGATAATAAATACATAAACTAATTTGTATACGAAATTTTGATAGGTAGTGTAAAAAGATGGTACCTTCCTAAATGTTTTAAATTGAATCAGCATTTATTAAATGTTCTACCATAATAATCGACCGAGTGATTTATTATATAATTCAACATGATACTCGTATATTATGTAATATATATATTTTATTTAAGTATACAACTATATTTTTTTTAATTTTAAGTCAAAAATAAACTTACATTTAAAAAAATCTACCTTCAATATCGGGATAATATCTAAATAAGATTTGATATAAATAAAGAGGATTTTAAGTTACTTATACATATTTATATTTTTATAAAAATTGATGTTTATTAAAATAAATATAAAAAATATTAAAACTATAAATTATTAGTCTTAAATCACCTCATTACAGTATAGAAAACTTAATAAACTGAATTTTAAAAATGAATATTATGAAAAATAATATGTACTAATAAGATGGGATCTTTTAATCAATTAACATGTTATAACATTTTTTTAAATTGTATCTAAGCTTATATTTGACTTAAAATTAAAAATATATTTTTTTTAAATGTTTTCAAATTATATATATTAATTAATATAGTTTAAACTGTTATTTATGCAAAAAATGTTTCAAATTGCGAGATTTTTACGCTCCGTGCCTCTGGTAGGTAGATGATTAATTCGCCTTAAGAAAAATAGTAAACTACTTTTTTACTTTTTAATTGACGCTATGGCGGGTAAAATACCGGTAAGTAGAGTCCGTATTCTTGATGCTGGCGTGCAGTGTCCCCCCGGGCTTCAGCAATCTTAACACTGCACTCCCTCTCGTTCCCTCCCATTGAAAACTTGCAACAGTCGAACGCGATGACACAATGCTTTCCGTCCGCGAGCGACGTGACGTGAACGCCAGCATAAAGAATACGGACTCTATCATGATAGAAAATGGTTTTCCAATGTGGTAGAAAAGACAGACGATAGATATAGAAAATAAAGCTTTATTAAGAGTAGAAAATCATTTAAAATAAGCGGCATTTTGATAGATTCGAATTTCAAATAATTTCGAGATGCACAACACTTACTTATCATTAGATCCAGAATGATTTTGTAGTTAACGAACATACATGAGCCCTGTAATTATCATTTATAATCATTTAGTGGCACAAAAGTATTTAAAGCTTACGATCTTAATGAAATATGGGCATTCATTGCAGCCATTATTACGTAGCATCACGTCAAAAGAGAAATTTAGTTATTTGGCTGCCATTAAAATAAATTATGGAGCATAGTATTATTCATAATCACTTTGCATAGCATTTAAAACAGACACGAAAACACGAATTCGGTGGAAAATAATTAATGTTTTTTCACGCAATTATTACTGATTGATTTATGACGCATAACTGTTTAAATAAATACAAAATATTTTGTCCTATGTAACATGTTATTTATGATAATGAGTCATATAATATTGAAAGCTGTAAAACGTAAGCCCGTGAAAGTAATTACTATTTTGTTTTAGTGTTTTTTTTATTTATTACTGTGAATAATAATTAAAAGCTGCCATTTTTTTAAATGTCACTATAATTTACTGATTTTTTGGCTCCGCCTATTTTAATTAAAATTTATATATTACTAATCTAGTAAGAGCAAATATGGATAAATGTGTCAAATGAAAGGCGATCGTAACTACATTTCTTTGCAAAAAGCGACCACTAGTTGACGGAAAACGCTAAGGTATTCTTGATAAATCACATCATGAGGCACCTAATTACAAAAAGCGACAAGTCCACAATTCAATATTTTCGGGAAACAACGTTTTTATGTTTCAAGCTTCAATTATTTGTTTTAACGTGAGATCATTTTTCCGTTGTATTCTATGTCGAAATTAGAACCAAATTGAAATTTATTTTAGCCGATAAACTCTTAAATGTAATGAATAAAGGCAAAATAAAATTGGACGTAGCGCTACTTGTACCTCACTTTTCACATATTTCCGTGGCACTGTCATGAGTTTACCAGATCCTATAGCATGGAAGACGCCATTTCCGTTTTGGACGTTCCCTTATTGGTTGACTTAAACACGCGCAAAATCAACCAAGCTTTAAATAATATGAAACACGGACGCTTTTTGTAACAAATCGAGACTTAAAATATTTTTTTTCGTAGGGTTATGTCGCGTTTTGAAATTTATAGATCAATACATATTGTGTAAAATTATACAAAGAATACGTGCGTATTTTTTTCTAGATTTTGACCAAATGTGGACTTATCGCTTTTCGGAATTAGACACCTCACATATTATTATCATAAATAATTACTCAAAACTGTGCAATGAACAAAGATAATCCCTCATAATATAATGAAAATGACATATTTACGCTGCGTTAGTATTTTATTAAAATTATTAGTGTTACTCGAATCTATTTATTAAAAAAATATATATTTTTCTTATTCAAAGTTTAGCTCATAATATATAATATTTTTAATTATTTTATATTTAATTTAATAGTTGGTCGGAACTATATTTTATATACTTATAAAACAAAAAAGTATCCATTATGCAGTTAGTACAATATCGTGGAATCGTAAAACCCTATTATATTTTGTGACAATGTTATCATAGCATAGAGATTTTATAGCACGCGCTGGCATTCATTCCCCAGAGCCATTTTTTCACAATAGGTAGGTATAATCCACCGTTAATAATCACATCAGTATCATTATTTCATGACTCACGTTCGACGTTTTCTATAAAATACTCCATCGCAGCATTATGGTGATTTATTGAATTGACCCCTCGGTGCATGCGTACCACTTCTCAGAGATTATCTACAGTTGTCTCAGTGAAATGTCAGTAGCGTAGAATTTTTTAAAATAATAACAATAAGTTCACGAGGTATTTCCATGCACACAATGTTCCTATGTATTTACCAATAATAATTTAAAAAATTCATCAACTACAGATGGAAAACGCGTGATTACATTGTTTACGAAATTCTTATGAACAATAAGTAGTACCTGCCTACCTAATCAATATACAATTTGCATTTTAAGTAAAATTATTATATCTAAACTCGATATTAAGGACTGTATAAAAAATGTAGATATTTGTTATAGCCCCATAGTTATACGCCTCTGCCTCTCTATAATAATTATTAACTTATTCCCAGTATCAAACTCTTATCAATACTTCGTATTGATAAGTAGATATATATAGATGACCGAATAATATAAACAACGTTTGTGATTTGTTATTGATAATTAAATACACAATCTAAAAGTAATAGTAAACACTAATTTCTCTTTGTTATGGTCCACTAACTGACCGTACCATCACATGCCTAATATGCGATGTACCAAGCGTCGCTTTCTATTAGTACACACAATCATTGTTACGAGTATCAACCGCCTATAATATATTCATCCCTTCTATCGCGGCTAGGCAGTTGTTGTTTAAACGTCATTCTGAGAGCTTACCTACTCATTATAGAAAGTTTATCCTAAAGTCCAAATCTCTCGATATATAGATACTTAGTTGAATTTCATTACTAATAAAGTATTAAATAACCAGTGTTTATATTACCAATGATGTCCCCTGTTCCATAACATAATATATAACAAAATATGAGTTTATATACGTATACTAGGTATGTTTGTGATGCGTAAGGGAGTGGATATTCACGGTAAGGAAGAAATTACTTGGATTTATTTTTAGCTGATTATGTGTTACTTGAATCCAAAAATAGACATACAATAATTTAACCATATCAACGCGACAACCAGACTAAACGTAATTATAATAATCTGCTCCCTTTCACGAGTTGATGACTTCCAACGTTTCTGTATATGTATTATTAACTCACTGACGTCATGATCTTTTCACACTTCGTTTTCAAATGTGAGATGTTGGACGCTTCGTTGGGTTTTGATCAATCAGTAGTGTTATAGTAAGTACACACGCACGTTCTTGCTCGGTGGTTTTACGCGGATTATAACATGTTTCAATGTGTGTAACATATGACTCGATGGTTTTTTGTTCGATATCGAACAAATTGCGCTATCCAAAAAAGATTGAAGGTCCGTAATTCTCGCTCGATGTAATTTGAGTGAGGGAGTGAGGACGCACCGGCAAGGCTCGTGCGGCTTCGCTCTCACTCGTGGTCGAAGTCGTGGCGGTACGACGGTGGCCTCACAGAGTCTTGAGACGAGTTGCTCGACTGTGTGGACGCAACGACGAGCATGCTTCCAAGTCAACATGCTCGATCGAGCAAAACCGTCGAGTAAGAACGTACGTGCGTACTAGGCTTTACGTGGCCGGCCCATCAAATACCTTAAAGAGCGTAATTTTATTATAAAACAACATATATTTCAAAGTAAGAATATTGCAGCATAATTAGCCAAACCTGAAGAAATAATTATTAGGTATGTTAGAATACGACAAAAATTTAAATAGATTCGTATTGAATATAAAAAAAATAGTTAATAATGTGACTTTTGTAGTTAGTCCTCCCGCCCAAAGTTCTCTTACGTGCCACTGTTATAAGTACAAAATATTTCATACTGACGCTCATACTTTCTTAACTGCAACGCCAACAATAAAGTTGTCTACAGTATTGCATGTATATTGTATAAGTGAGTGTTATTTCAATATAAATAAGGATTTCCATCGAAAAGTAGATAGAGTGCATCAAATTTGAATAATATTGTATCCTACGACTTACAGGAGATTTACCTTTGATCGAAGATTTATAGACATTATAATAAAATTGTATATTTTGGATGGAGTTACTAAATGGGGGCATTGCTACATTACGAATTACCGTTGCAAAGAAAGATACAGTTTATTACTGTTTCTTAATAATATTTTTTATTACATAAAAAAATCAATTAAAAATAAATTTTGAATTTTGAAAAAAATGTAGATAAGTACTTACAACATCGTATTTCATGAATATTTAATCATTTAAAAATATAGTTTAATAAATACCTTGGTTGGTGACAAAGCAATTTTTGAAAAAATCATAATGTTTTTTTTCTAATTTAAAAAACAGTGATTTTTCTAGAAAATATAAATGAACATACATAACCTGAAATCGTTCTTATTTATATAATTAGAGGTTTGGTAGTGTGATTGTATGAAAGCTCCATTATATATAAATGAAATGGGTTTGTATGTATTTAATACAAATCGATACTTATATAATCCACAATTTAGCTTGATTCATTTGTCATAATATATCCAATTCTATCGAATTACTTCATTCTTCCAAGTCCTTAACTGTTGTTACCCATCTTTTATACCATTTATTTGCCAAGTCTCCGATGTTGTCTACTCATTTTTGGCGGTAGATTTCAAAATTCATTTGTTGTTCTCCAATCTCCAG
This sequence comes from Rhyacophila brunnea, assembly GCF_057557595.1. Lineage (NCBI taxonomy): Eukaryota > Metazoa > Arthropoda > Insecta > Trichoptera > Rhyacophilidae > Rhyacophila > Rhyacophila brunnea. Next base: position 25,469,908 of record NW_028233350.1, read on the forward strand.
TCCAGCATAAGTTTAATCGATTTGTATGGAATATCAATGTCCTATCCCCTTTCAATAAATATAATATGTTTTATTGATGAATCTATGAACGTAGTACCTATAGGTAATTAGGCACATATATCGGGTAATGTACGTTAGATACTAGCTGTTAAAACCTTGCAGTAAATTCAACAAATTTGAGTGTACCATTCCGTCTTATGTGAGTACCTTCTGTTAGGTATAATAGTAGAAGCAACGATGCCGTATTGGAGTGACAATGGTTAACCGTTTAAGGCCTATTTCAGACAGGACACCGGTGTCGCGCTCGATATAATATAGGAAGCCTTTGTATTCGAATAAAGGGGCCTTTGTATTATGTGTATGAATGCCCCAGAGCTAATGAGTCAAAGCGTGCCTGGTACACTTTTCCGTCGGCCGCTATGTTCTCAAGCCGCCGATACACTTGTCTTTATTACCGCAGCCAGTTTTATGTTCTAATTTATAACGCGAAATTATGCGTTGACTCATTAGCTCTGGGGCCTTCATTAACATAATACAAAGGCCCCTTTATTCGAATACAAAGGCCTCATATATTATATCGAGCGCAACACCGGTGTCCCGTCTGAAAGCGGCCTAAGACATACGCCGATTCGCTTTATTTCTAGCTAAGTTGAACCTAATTCAATAGATTCCCTATGAAGTTACAGTGTTTGTTTAATAATTAATCCAGCGCGCGTTCCCGGTTCACTTCCACAGAAACAAATTTTACAAATTCAAAAAACAAATAGAAGCATGAGTTCCCCTGCGCTGTCATTTAGTTTGGCGTTCCGCTCTGATAATGTGATTTATTGCGAGTCTGAGCCAAACCAAAAACCGGTAGCTATCTAATATTACATTAAATTCGTACATCGAAAAGGTAGAGTATGACCAAATCAAAATAAAAATTAAAAAACTGTTTGATTTCATAACAGAGGTCCGCAACGAAGAGCTGTATTATTCATCTAAAATTTTGGTTAAAAAAACCTATCGTGGGACTACCATTATATTATTATGTATGTAGTGGCCGCCTTTTGTCAACAATTTATGTAAATACATCGCTCAGAAATGATCCTATCAGAATCGGTAAGTTACTGGGATGAAATCCGAGTGCTGGATAACATTTAATTGTATTTCTATATCCACCTATTATACGTCTTACAAACGTAATTATTTACATACTTTTTATTATGGAGCGAAAACAAAGACCCTAAAAAACATAAAACTCATTTAATAAAATAAAGGTTTAATGTTGTGTACCCAAAAATAATACTAATAATCCATTTCCATCTAGAATTGATAGATCACTAAATTTCAATATGATTTTCTAATATTAAAAAAATGTTGATTATAGTTATGATTGCAAAATAACTTTTTTATAATTTAAAACCTTCAAACCTATTCCGATTAAGCGTTTCATGGTTAATTATGTGAACTTATAGTTCACTCAATTAACACTGTCAGTATGGAATATATTTATAATAATATAACTAAGTTACGTGCCAAAGCTCAGCTTTTTAAATTCGTACATATTTTGTATAGGGACACGTTTATAAAAAAACTAGCTAGTCGCACAAAGCTTAATTTTTATGGTGTGAACCCCATAATAATAATTAATAATATTTACATGTTAGTATGTAGATACGTGAGAAGTATTTGTATAATATTAACTTTTTGAAAGTCAAAAGTCTCCCCTCGAATATGAGTACTAATAGGGATTAAAAAGTATGTTAGAGAAGGTTCACAAGGACACATTAGTAATAATAATATCACCGTATCCATATTAAGTATGTTATATAATTATTATTTTTGCCTATTATTAAAAATGAAGAAAAAGTGTGTGTATTTTAGATATAATATCGCAAAATAAGCAAAAAATATTTTAACCAGTTTTTGAAACAAAATGTGTAAAAACTACATACGAGGGTGGGTCAATAATTCCTTAGAAAAAAGCATTAAAACAGTTTTTATTTTTGTATTTTTTTTTAATTTCTCAACATAATCTCCTTGGAGCTCAATACACTTGGTTAGACGTTTCTCAATTTTTTTTAAACCGTCAGAAAAATAAGTTTTCTGATGACTTCTTCATTTGCAAAAAAACCTTGTCCACTTAGCCATTTTTTTAAGTTTGGGAAAAGGAAAAAGTCACTGGGGGCTAAATCTGGCGAATACGGTGGGTGGTCGACCAATTCGAACTTCAATTCTTCAATTTTAGCCATTGATCGTAAACATGTGTGAACACGGGCATTGTCCTGATGAAAGAGGATTTTTTTCCTGTTTAAATGAGGCCATTTTTCTTCAATTTCGTTTTTTAGCTGGTCCAATAAAGATGCATAATAATCCCCTGTTATTGTTTTTCCTTTTTCCAAATAGTCAACGAAAATAATTTCACGTGCATCCCAAAATACAGTAGCCATAACCTTACCAGCTGATTTTACGGTTTTCGCCTTCTTTGGACATGGTTTGTCTTCGCAATCCACTGCTTTGACTGTTCTTTCGTCTCGGGAGTATAGTGGTGTATCCATGTTTCATCTACAGTCACAAAGCGACGAAAAAATTCATCCGGATTGCGTTGCATGAGCGACAACAGGGCTTTAGAGGCCACCACCCTATTGCGTTTATTGTCGACTGTGAGCAAACGCGGCACCCATCTTGCAGAAATATTTTTCATGCCCAATTTGTCATGTAAAATAGAAATGACGCTACCTTTTGAGATCCCTGTAACCTCAATTATCTCACTCAACTTTAATCTTCGGTCACTTAACACCATATCGTGGATTTTATTGATCATTTCTGGTGTAGTCACCTCTACAGGACGTCCTGAGCGTGGTTCATCCTTTGTTGATGTACGACCACGTTTAAATTCATTTAACCAGTTATAAATAGTTGCGAGTGAAGGAGCAGATATGCCGTGAACTAAATCCAACTCATTTTTTATTTCCTTTGCTGTTAACCCTTTTATATTAAAATGTTTAATAACAGCTCTAAACTCAATTTTCTCCATTTTCCATTTTTCCATTTTCCACAAGCAAATTTTTTTTTTAAATGTACGAAAAACACACAACAACCCGACCAATCTGATTGAAACTTCGCAGCATACTGAATCGGTAGTGCCGCTGCATGAAAACAAACCGCTTACAGTACTAGTCGCGCCACTTGTCGGCTTTTCTAAGGACTTATTGACCCACCCTCGTACCATAAAATTTTTAGTAGGTTTTCAAAAACCAAAATAAAATGATGTGCGAAAATTCAGTCGTAATACCCGAGTGTGTTTCATCCAAAAGTAAAAAATTCTCTAAGAGAAAAGGAATAACAAAAAATATTGTAGACTTACACTACACAATACTGAATTACTGAAAAATTTATAATACTAACAGTTCGTCAACGAGACTAAAATAAATTGTTTTCTAAGTTGTTACTAGAATAATTTACATCCTGCGTTCAATATTTTTTATGCTTAGCGTTTTTTAGACATACTTAAAACATTATGGTTGAAATCAATGTATAAACAAAAAATGTTGTTAAGTAGTGAAAATAATAGATATTTTAGATTTTATATTTTAGAAAAATACTTATTCGAGTGGATCTATGAAATGTGTGAGAAATGAAAATTAATAAGTGTTATCTATTATAATGAGATGAAAGAAAGTTGAGATAGTGTTTGTTCTGTAGAAGTTATACAAATAGTTTTGTAGAAAAATGGGCCATAATTTTGATTATAGATGTTAAAAAATAATTACCTAGTTTACTAGTTATATAAATAAATAAATCTATCCAGAGACCAAACAGTTTTAAAAATAATATGAAGTACCAACCCACTATTTCCGGAATAATAAATGTGTGAAGACGTTTATTGAAGTAATACTTCGTCCACACGCTCATGGATTTACTGCTGACAGTACGTATTATCGCGGCCATAACAAAGAAAATGCACGTGTAAACATGACGTATTATCATGCAAGTTGCCAGATTGCGTGCATGAATCAAAAAACTTCAGAAACTTCAGAATTTTCACGCGACAGTTGGATTTGTTTGATATCTGCGCCTGCGCAGTAGAACGATAGTGGCAAACCTGCCGGTGAAAAAACGAACTACACCTCGCAGAGACTTTTTGAGCTCAACTGATTTTCACTACCTGTCAAATAGTACTATATAATGACAACATCGCGTCTCGTTTACTCTGGAAGAATGAGATTGGGTTTAAAATACACACTATTGCTGCAAGTAAATCCATGCACGTGTACAGGAGCTATAAAAAATATTGAAAAAATATATTATGATATATGTTATGGTATTCATAAATTAATACGATACATACACTGTATAACAACGTATTTCCTTCAATTTATCAACATAAGACTATCCAAAATAATTTTGATAATAAATATTATTTCGGAGACGACATATTTGATTCACTAAATAACTACCCCATAGTCTCACTACATCGTAATGGAGCGACCCCCAGAAGCCGAAATCGTTTTCAACCCTTTTTTACTCTACCATTATAATTTTACTATGTTTATCATTTCACGCTTAACTTTTTGTTTGTGTTTTGTTTGCCGGCCGGGTCCGCAACAACTCTTGCTTTGCCTTTTTATGGCATAAATTTGCACAGGGGGTCTAATTTTAACCCATTTATGACTAAATTCAACTAAAAAATTGTATGTAGGTATGTAAAAAATGGAAAATAACCCTTACATAATATATAGATCCCATAAATTTACGCACCTAAACACGGTGATATTCATTGCATTCTAAATTAAATGTGTCATATTTTTATGTAGATTTTCTATTCTATTTTTTGTAACCTTTATAATATATGTACAGTGATACATAATCGTAACTTTATGAATCAATACAGATATAATTTATTTAAATATTAATTTAAAATATTCAACATTTTATTTTTAATCCACAGTGCTGAATCTCACAAAACTTAAATTATTCGCAATGGCGGTTTTACAGGAACTAGAATGAAACGATAGCTTTAGTAGAAAGTATTAGTATCTTTAAAAAATACGTATTTTTAAAAATCTGTAAACAATCAATCAATGAATAAACAATCAATCAAAGTAAAGTTTTTAAAATTCTGTATTTTGATACAATGGTTTTCGTAAAGGGGCTCCAAACCTGTTATCTCCGCGTAAATAAAAACTTTTTTTTATACTGATAAAAATTATGACGTCACAAACGTTGTTACTCATGTGTGACATCCTCTTTTCTTATAAGTATAACAAGTATCTTAACTACCTACCAATAAATCGTTTTCAAATTTATTTTTTAAAAATAGATTATTGATAAGCATTATAAGTAAACACTCTTGGAAAAGGACAATATTAATAATAAATAAAGCTATCATTCGTTAAGATTTGGATGAATAGTATGTTAAGCTATTTTTTTCAACTAGGAATCATGGGAATATAATAGGTGTAACATTGTTCAGCCCTGTACGTTGAAAAAATACACCTATAAATTGGGGCCAAGGAAAATCTGATTATTTTATTCATCATTAATAAAGGTCCATAATTCATTTTTGCTGGCGCATTGGTTAATTTTAAGCAGGGTTTTCCAAGTGAAACGGGATTAATAGTCATTAAGCCTTGTCACGTTTGTTTAAAATTTAATTCTAATTTTTTACGACCTTTCCGAAGCCAATTTTACAATGTTTAGTTGCCAAAGGATTTTGGTCGCAGAATAAAGTTGTGGAATAAATTATCATAATAACATCAGATTAAGGAGAATTATTACATGAAAGGCTAGACGTTTATTATAGAGAATTTTATTCCTTTGATTGTTTACACATTCGATCATCCGGTAAACAATTTACCTGTTAGCTTTTTTTTAATAAAACTCAAATCTTAATAATATTCCATATTATATGCACCTATAAAATCATTGTTATCATTATTGATGAATAAACTTTACTGTAGTCATGAAAATGATTATAAAATCATTTTATTTTGATTTATTCCGGACGGAGGTTAAGACGAAAAATCTAATATAGTTTTGACATAATATGATATTGAAAAGATGTGAATTGAAAGAATAAAAGTGTAGAACTGACTTCAAAGATAAACAGAAAAATTGTGTAACTAAGACAAAACAATTTTTTAAATAAAAACAAAGTTTTTTACATTCTGAAATCAAGGATGTGTACTCTAATGAATGGATTTTCTATTAAAAATGTTGCTATTTTTTATGTAAATAAAAAATCTTTTTTTAGTGTTTAAAAATAAAGCAATCATTCAAAAGGGGGGACATGCTCGTCGAACGTCAAAATTGAGTTTTTATTGTATTTTCAAACCATGATCCTGGACACTCCTTAAACGTTGTAGATAATCTATTTATATAATTTTGATGCCTTATTTTCCTTTATAGTTATTTTAAACATTTGATGACTGCATAAAGTATTTTTGTTACATAAAATAGTATTCTTTTAAACCTCTCGCTCTAATGTTTTAGAATATAGTCATATTTCGGTACATAACTGTGCAGTGGTGTTAAGATTTTTTACGTTTATTAATTTTTAAACGCATTTATGAAACCATTAGTATAATTTATTACGAGATAATTTTTGTAAAATATTCACGATAAAAAATTATATTGATAATCTCTGTGATCCCAAATTTGACAAGAATTAGGCATTTTATTATTCAAAAAATGGGCAGGATTAACACATCTGAAGATAATTCTATAGGTATTAATTATAAGCTATGTTTTTGACCATTCAAGTGTAATACACATTCTACGAATAATGATTGCTTTATAATAATTATTAACCTAAGTATAAGGTAGTGTTTTTTTGAAATACGCCATTTCTTTTGTCATTCCCTAGTGGTTAAGCTACAACATACGGCCGTAGCCATAAATTGTCTAAAGCAATTATTATAATGTATTGTTTATTAAAAAAATTATATGATTACCAACTGTTAGTTAGTAGCACTAACTTATAGGCAAGGCTAAATTCATCATAGGGTTGAGAGATCTATAGCCCAGGGGCCCCAAATCGATAGAAGCCCGAAAATATATAGAAGGTCGAACACATAAAATTTATGGGCAAATAACACAATATAATACTTACATTATTATATCGATGAAGACTTGTAAGTATTGCATTTCAGTAATTTTCTTTACAACTTGCAATAAAATAATTACAAGATAAAAAGAACTTTTTATATTCAACGTTTTTAAATTCTGTTGAATCATATAAACTTGACTTGACTAGCTTAAACGATCAAAAAAATGTACTTGATAGAAATAGAGAACAAATATAGAATACTGAAATGTCATCTTGACATTTCATATTGATTTCCATAGTAACGCACGTATATATTAATAATTTAGTTGCTAGGACCCCAGACCCCATACAACCAATAATAGTGTTTTACTTTTTACGGATTTCTTCCAAAATAACTTTTCATACAAAACAGAATTAACTGAAAATGAATTCAATTCTACTTAAAGATGGCTAAAAGTATTAAAAGAATGCATTGCCATCGTGTTATGATATATTCTAAAAGTTTCAAATGTCTAGCTAGTCGGGAAGTTAGTTAAAAATCGATTGCAAGATTTGTACTGGATAAACAACCACCGAAAAAACAAGAATACGACCTAATAAAAACGTTGTAATAATAATAAAATACGATTAAGGAAATATACCTATAATAGTTTTCAGTAAGCAAATACATGAAAAAATAAACATTTTTTTAATTACGTTTTAATAGGTTGATTTTTTGGAAGGCCCAATAATAATTACATAGTATGAGCCCAGAGTCCATTTAAATGTAAATCCAGCCGTGCTTATATAAATAAATAATTTTTACAGCATAGTTTTCGGTTGCAAATATCCGCTATAGCTATACATTCAATGCCATTGAAAATTTCACGTGTGCTATGTTTAAATTCAAAAATACTATAATAATTCATTGTAGCATAAGTAGGACTGGAGTATGGGGAACAACATCGATCAACCGGAAGGAACGAATAAGTTTTGCAGTGATCCAATGAGAAATGATCTTATCGGATTTTATTGCTCCGGTGCTATAAAGTTTTATTTATTGCCCGGATTCTCGGCCTTCGATTGGTGGACTCTTGCCTCGGAAGCCGGAAACGGATTTTTGCATACGACAGAAAATAATATAGGGGACTGCTGTACTTTTGATTTTTTTGCCAATCGTTTCCGAGGCACCTAGCAGGAAACTGCCAGGCAAGTTGGGGAAAAGTTTTAAGGAACCTTTTATCAGATGGGGTTCCGGAAGTGACTTCGAAAATTACAATTTGGATGTCCGAAAAATTACTCTGTTTGGTAAAAGGGCATTTTAAACAGCATTTTATTACATAGTAAGTATAAATATATCTATAAAAGTTTTTTTATACTATAGGTATCATCATCATCATCAACCTGAATCTATCCACTCCTGGATGAAGGCCTCTTCAAGCTGCTTCCACTTCTCTCGGTCCTGTGCAATACGTTGCCACGTACTTCCGCAGAACTATATCATTTCATCGATCCAGCGGCCTCTAGGTCTACCTTGCGGACGTTTTGTACTTCTTGGATACCACTTGATGACTAGATTTCTCCAACGATTGTCTCTTCTTCGAGCTATGTGTCCAGCCCATCTCCATTTAAGGCTTTTAATAAACTCTATTTCATCGCAAACCCTTGTCTGCTTCCTTATCCACTCATTCCTCTTTTTGTCCTTTCGCGTTATGCCCAGCATGCACCTCTCCATACCACGTTGTGCTACTCTGCTAAGTTTCTGGATCTCTCTTTTACTTAGGGTCCATGTTTCACACGCATATGTGATCACGGGAAGCACACACTGGTTGAACACTTTGCGCATTAGGCACTATAGGTATATTTCTAAGAAAATAATATTTAATTTTGAATATGGATAAAATAAGTTTACATCATTTTATATCTACAGAAAAAAATGTGTAAAAATTTAGTTACTTTAAGTAGGTACCTATCTACTTAGATTATTTTAGCTATGTAATGAAAATGCGATAGGTAGGTAGAGTATACGTTTTATAACTTTTTAACACTTTTCTTTGCACTTTTTATTACACTAATACGCCTCTTTGCCTTATTACCTCGCATAAAATTTGATCAAATGATATTCACTTCTATTAATATAATGTAGTAATAAATAAATAGATAGATAATGTATGTAAAAATATATTTCTAGATAAATATATAGCGCCCACGGTGGCCGCGCAGCTTAAGCGTTGGACTATCACGCCGTGGGTCCCAGGTTCGAATCCTGGGTCTGGCAAGTACACATATTGCTTAATAAGTTCAATAAATGTGCAAAAATCAAATCAAAATGAAGAGTATTTTAATTACATTGATCTGTACACACTGTACACCCACGATGACCGCGTGGATTAAGCGCCGGTCTATAGTGTCGAGGGTCCCAGGTTCGAATCCTGGGTCTGGCGTACACATACTGTTTATCAATTTGTGCGTGAGTCAGGGTATGGACCTAATAGGTTGAGCAAGTGGCTAACATCAATTTCTCGTAAAAAACAAAATCTGTTAATATAAACCTCTACTCTGTGGAGACCCATATGATCCTATTAGGATCGGACATGGTCGGAAAAATATAAATAAATATATTTTTCATCATAGAGCCGGAGTGCAAAGTTATATAGCATATACCCTACCTACGCACACTTTTGGGATGTTTTAAAAAATCACTGTACAATAAAAACGTATTGTTGAGGGAATTAAATCGTAAGCACAATTTTGTTTAACGTTTGGATGTTAAGCATCATCAGTTATTTATGCCTGGGAATGTCACAGGATCAGTCCTAAGACTGAGGTCGTCATGTACTCAAGTGTGATTTGACTAAGTTAAAATAATTTAACCAGGTCATAAAATATGCCAATGGGAGGGAGGAGCTTGAACTCACTAAAAGACAAATTACAATAAATAAAAATTACGCACAGTATCTTGGTTACGAAGCTTACTCATTAAAAGGAGCTTATTACGGACAGAAGGAAATTAAGGCTCTTTCTGAAGGTAGCCAAGACCCACATTTGGTTGCAGTGTTGTTGATGATGATGATGATAATTAATATTCTTGAGCTTTGCCGGCGTCGTAAATTCTTTTATTGCAGAGATAAAATTAATGAAATAACAAGTTTTCGTTAAATATTAGATTTCACATAACGTTTTGTGTCATTAATTTAAATGAGATTGTTGTACGTTAAAATCTAAATACAGTCGAGAGGTCGAAGATGTAAACAAGATGTAGGGGAGTGGGCGGAGTCGACTCAACTCTAAAGTATCGAGTTTTAAGACAACGACCAATGACCCTAAGGACCTTATAGTAATGGTATGATTCTCAATAGTTTAAAAATAATTTTAGAGATTTCAGAAGTATTAAATAATCTTTGATTATTTTTGTTCATAATTATATACCTTTATGCATTTACTCATATTTTCCCTGTTTATTCGTACTTAAATACTATCTACATATATTATTATAATATAATTATTCTATATAACTATATAAGATAATAAGAAAATAAATGAAACCCTCAGTATCCAGGCTTCACATTTTACTTATATCTATTAATTTGAGTAAGAAATTCAATATAAATATTATTGTCAAATGGGTCATATTTGATCATTTGCTTGTACCTAATATGGCTTAATTGATTCGCCGAGTTGCAAAATCCACTCTGGAAATTTTTAAAACCCCCTTTTATAAATTACACAATATTTAGTTGCAAATTGGGATATTATTAAATTTATCATCATCATTTTATGTCAATAAATACTATGAGAAAATTAAATTATATAGTATACTAATTGAGAAGTGAAAACTGTTTTCTGTGATTTTATATTAATATGTTTAAAAATCATCCAGAGCGGACTTCGTGACTCGGTAACACAGTTGTGTTATTTATAATGTAAATGTCTGTTAGGCCATGATAACGCAGATTCACGGAAATACTAGAAAATAGCCTGGACAAAAGAAAATTCATCGTTTTAAATTAAAACCGTTTCAAGTACGTAAGTATTATTTTTCAATAGTCTCAAGGTGAGAGACATAGAGTGAGAGATGGTTCCATTCTCATTTAATGAGATTTATTAACGTGTAAACAAGCCATTTATAAAAAAAATAACGCCATCTCGACATCTAAACAATCTCAGAAACATACCTGCATATTATAAATACACCCAGAAATTAATGTGTAGGTACTAAATAAATCTATAGCAATCTGGTTGACGGCTACCTATGCATTTGAGATGTTATTTCAAATCTTGTTATTAAACATTACGAAATATGATTACCAATATTAAAAGGAATTAAAATATTACACCAAATAATGCATAATGGTTACGAATCTATCATGTGATCAGTTATTATACCAGTAGCCTAATTGGTAAAACTCACCGCCCGGGTTTTGATGGATGTGTATTCAAACTTCTAATTCCATTAGATACACATTTATTTCCATGTTTTTTTCTATTTTTAGTGTTGTAGGATATAATATATGTTATCACGTCGGGGTCACCATTTGTAGCTGTTCGTTATATCCCAACTACTTATTTAGTTTTTTTTTTAATATATTATGAATACACATTATAAATGAATTTAAGTCTTTTTTGACCAGTGCTTCATTATCGACTGAGAGCATTAGTTACACTTTTGGTCGATGGATGTAACTATAGTGTTCCTGAAATTGTTCCAAATTTTGATTGTTTGTTAAAAAAAATGTTAATTTAAAATATCTAATTATTCTTGTATCTTGCAGTAGCTGATTTTTTAACAGTTTACTTTTATGGTTAAACTTTGAGTAGTAAAATGATATTATATTTAATAAGTACCTGCCCAATAATTGTGTGTAGGTAGACTACCTATATTATATGCATATTTGAATAGTTTATTTTATGTTAGTGTGATATAATATTAATCTCTATTATTCTGCAAACATTATTTTAAAACACATTTAGAAATATTGTAAATATTATAAGCCCCTTTTCATGGTTTGATGTTTACTGTGAATCAAGCAGTACTAAACCGATCGAACGGTTCGGTTCCACAGAGTGTGAGAACGAAATAAATCCTCGGTCATTAGGGGGTATCTTGATTGAGGAACCGGGAACGAACAACTGTGGGAGGATACTCCGCCTAATCTTTTTTTATACTCTGTTCATTACTATTTTTATTTGTGTAAAGGCGTAGAGCGTAAGGCACAGAGGTTGTACAATGGCCGCCATGACTTTGACGTGTGTCAGATTTTATGATTATGACCCTCTACCGAAGAAGCTTCTCGATGTTTATTGCGCCTGCCCAAAGGAAAGTTGCCTATTGTCCGGATTCATTGGCTATCATTTTTAATGTGAGTATTTATAAACGTGTACCGAAAGCGCTTGAGTACCTTAAACGGGTAGCTTTTAAAAGTAAGTATACGTATTATGTAGCTTTTGATGAAGGTACTATACCGTGTCAAATTAATCTCTAAACTTACAGCATGCGTAGATATTTAAATGTTTGAAAAAAATAAAGACACACATAATCATAATATGACACCCAATACTTACTAAAAGATATTCTTTAACAAACTGAGACATCACGTCAGTTCAAGCTGCAGAACGAGAAAAACATAACGACATCGAAATAAGTATAAAACGTAAATTGAATATAATAATGTAGATTCAAAAATATGTACATAATATTTTATAACTAAAACCATAAGGTGTAAATTAATAGTCTCCAGCTGCTGCGTCACATAAAAAAAGTAATTCACCATATTTTGCTCATATGTAGAGCATTATATTTTAAGAAAGAGGACATCATATTAACAGAATTTTTGGTTGTTTGTGATTCTCCCGACTCATTAGATCCTTATAATAGATAAAACGTGAAACACACATTGAAAAAAAAACAACATGTATGCATTTTACTGCATTACCTGTTACTATAATGTATTATTTATTACTAGTGATGTCGCCCACGGTGGCCGCGCGGCTTAAGCGCTGGCCTATAGTGTCGTGGGTCCCAGGTTCGAATCCTGGGTCTGGCAATTACACATATTGTTTTTCAATTTGTATATGAGTCACAGTATGGACCTAATAGGTTGAGCAACTGGCTGACATCCATTTCTCGTAAAAAAAAACAAATATCTGTTAATACAAACCTCCACTATGTGGAGGCCCATGTGATCCTATTAGGATCGGACATGGTTTAAAAAAAAAACTAGTAAGTAATGTATTACAGAAATTATCGAAGAGATGGTCGAGAAAATGCATATTTCTGAAATGTGAATATTTTACTTATAATAAAATTAAGATATGTAGTACCTAGTAGTTTCTAGTACTTTTAGTATGTATTACATATATTATTATCAAAGTTCTACTAATTGAAAACTACATTTTTTTTTTAAATAAATTTCGATTATGAAACCTTCTCAAGAAATTGTAACATAAAATTGCCGAGTGAATAAAAAATGTTATAGAATATAATATATTTATAGATATACGAGTAGAAAGATACCTACTTACTATTAGGAAACAAAAAATATTATTTAGTTATTATAAGAAAATAATGATTTGAATTTGTATTTTTGTGCTGAACGTTAAATTAAACAAAGAAAATATGAGAAGAAAAAACAATTCTATTTGAAAAATATGTTTTTATTATTTACTACTAAATAATAAATGAACTTCTAAAGCTATTAATCCGCTCGGATAAAGTTGAAATAAGTTTTCCGAGACTCTTTTTATAGCTCAAACGAAAACTTTCGGAAAATTTGAGTCAATAAATAATTATTACCGACTCTTGCAATATTTTTGTTTCAAAATTTGTTGTAATAAGCAGATAAATAATTGATGTTTGCACACTAAATGATATGTCTCAGTGTAAAAGGATGGGTGAAAGATTTGGCAATGCTGTATTTATTCATGTGTATGATAGTGGTTGAAAACCGAGAAAAGTGGGTGACCTAAGGACATAATATAGAACATATACGATATATTATAAGACAAAGGATCTTTACATTTAATAATAATGGGCACTAAATACTATTCCTTTCTTAATGGTTATCAGTTATCACTTTAGCACGTTTCCGTTATGTTTATTATTCATAATTAGCACGAAAGGTATTCAATACACTAAACTGACTAAATGGTTATCGGCGGCTATCTCTAATTTGTAATATGGTGAAAATTTAGGTTGGTAGACATGTCGGTCAAATTCGAAAAGGTTCATGCTGCCAAACCCAAGAGGATAGGACCGAACATAAGCGGATAAAGCAGAACCAGCGCCATCTATTTTGTATTGACACGTCAGACATATCAACATAACCTACAATTTTATTAGTTATGTCATTGCGATTGCAGCAAAACAGTCGGATCTTGCGTCTAAATTCTCAATATATGTAAAATTGAGGGCTGTTAAAATATCATCCTTTGACAGTTCAGATAGTTAACTTTTTTACATAATTAACCGCCACAATACGTAAAGTGATAAATGTGCTATATTTTTGTTATAAGTGATAATATTATGGTAGAATAGGTCTGCTGTTCTCCTAATCAATAATTTTATAATTGTCTTTTTGTCGGCTATCCTATTTAAGTTGCTCTCATCATTTATCTTTTGATCAACTCTGCATTCCGTCATATCCACGGGTGACGGTATAATTAATATGTGATTTACTTTTCTAATATAATTGATTTTAACAGAGTAATAATAGATATTCAAACACATAAAAAACATATAATAATGTTTTATGTTCTTTTTGCGTGTTGATCGACTTTTTAGGTTAATAATATTCTTTCAAACTGTTTTCACATATAAAACCATCCTTGATATAGATATAATTTACAATATATAGATAAGCATGTGTGTTTTTAACGCCGTCTGTATTTGCGTTATGATGCACTTAGACTATAGATACATCATGATGCATGTATGCACGCTCTATCTTGCTGGCTTCTACATTGACTACGGCATAAGGGTCGATAGGTGAGAGGGGGGTCGAACGCAGCGTTTCGTGGTTCGTATTGGTCTGCAGACGCTAAACTACAAGTTTCGTTTAATCATAATTGAATGTGATGATTGTCTTTTACAGGTGCCATAGCTTTTTATGTATAATTTAATACGAATTATTTACAGATAATTAATTAATACAATCGATTTGAATAATCAATTTAGCTGCGAGCGCTAAAACCGTGTTGCCACTTAAATGGTAAATTATCCACAATGAAATTTTATTGTATTCAAAGCCATGAGATAACGTAATCAATAAATTAGTTAAAGTTTATATTAACTATTCATATATAATTATTCAATTTATATTGTGCAGGTTGGTTTTCACACTTCTTGACAATTTAATAGTTTTCAGTTAATTATGGAGAATCAATATTTAAAAAAAAACTGGTCTTAATACTTATGTCATGACGCGATGTGACATCACTAACTAACAGATTTAGCAACTGTCAGTTTGACAGTTTTTGTTTGAAGTTTAAAAATAAGTCCCTAGAAAACTACTAACTCGATTTGCTTGCATGTAAAAGATGGTGTATACATTTATTATTATTATATCGAACATTGTATTTACGAAAGGCGGTTGACGCCCCCACATATTATTTATTATTGTATATAATATTGTTTATGAATTTTTGACTCCAAATAAACAAATTGAAGCGGTTGTTCTCAACTAAATCGACAATAATATAAGCTGTTTTAATATTATACAGATTTATTGTTATTATGAATTAAATGCATATTATATAACAATGCACACTTATCTATGATCTTCTATAGATGGAATATTGCCCATTGGCATATTACAAAAGTTAATATAAAATATATAAGTACATATAGTTCACCTATAGTAAATATGCACTGCAGTACCAATTCAAATTTATTTATTTACATAACATGGTGAAATTAACAAATTGCAAATTCAAGACGTTCATAACATGGCATTAAAAAAACAAAGAAATAGTATCAGTTATCAGTAAGTAGCAGTTTTTTTTAATAAAGAAATATATGCAGTATAAAAACGCTAAATAGAATAAATATATATTTTTAAAAGTAGGTAAGTATATGAAAATGCGCCGTAATCCATTTCTACTCTTGTTATTTTAAGATTTTTTTATAAAACAGCGTCCACCTAAACTCGTGCTCTCGTCGATGGAATATATCAATATCCAAATCAATTTGATTAAGCACAGTTATTTCTATTTCAATTAGTTGTTGTTAGTAATTTTGAATAATCACAAATAACCAGAATTTGAGAAAATCACGTAAATATATTATGTCCTCACCGGGTCGAACCCAGAGCTGCCGGATGGAATGCCTATATCAGATTAGTTATGCACCTTAGCAGAACAAACAACTGGTACTCTTGATTTTTGAGATAGTTATCAGAAAAAGACACTAGGCCAATATTACTAGTAATACGGTAGATTTAAATTACAATTGAGAATTACAAGTACAGCAATTATTGTGTTGTATGGATTTTCTTACAGTTCAATTGATTTTATACAATGTTTATCTTTTTAAGATTTTTATGTTTTTGTGAAGTGACGACCACTTCATCCGCTTCAACTAAAACCACTATAATCAATTATAAATATCATAATATTAGATGGTTAGAACCTAGACGACATAGTTCTCATTATCAAGCTGTCAACGCTGGTTATTTTGTATATTATGAATTTAGTTAATATTGTTTAAAAATAGTAATGCGAACAAATAGAAAAAAGTGTCAGGGTGTTGATCAACTGATTGTCAACTGCTAATTAGCTAGGTACGTATTATCGTTATTGGTACCTATGTTAATTTATGGTTGAATAAACTGTTATATTATATTCTTTACATGTAAAGTAAAGATTAAATGTAACGTTGATTGCGAGCTTTTTTATTAGTATAAATAAGCAAATACATAATATCAACTATAGAAGATTGTACCACAACTAAGTACAGGGGCGGATTCAATCAATGTGGGGAGCTACTCTCAGCACGAATAAACGCTCCAATATAAGCTCCATGGCTAATGTCAGCCTTCGTCGCGACGTCCCTTCCTCCCAAAAGCATCTTCCCGCATTCAATGTGGTCGCGATTACCTCACCATCTATACAGTCCACATGATACCATCACAATTGCGACCAGCAGTAATGTACAATGTTACATTACTATATAATTCGACATCATTTTATCTATTAAAAAAATACTATTAATAAAAAATATCTACTTATAATATTTATTATTATTGTATACAGTGGCGCACTGTAATTGCAATTTAATATTGGGGGGAGCCCAAGGAGGAGAATATAAATTAGTCCCATAGGCTCTTTTTCTTCTTCATATAATTATTTTCACAATACACGGCGGTATATTTGTACAGTTTCTCCTAATTTTTATTGAA
Organism: Rhyacophila brunnea; assembly: GCF_057557595.1. Taxonomy (NCBI): domain Eukaryota; kingdom Metazoa; phylum Arthropoda; class Insecta; order Trichoptera; family Rhyacophilidae; genus Rhyacophila; species Rhyacophila brunnea. Next base: position 25,487,314 of record NW_028233350.1, read on the forward strand.
TTGGAGGCATAGTGGTGGTAACCGTTGAGCGTGTCATCAGCGACTGGCGGATTGGAAGTGACTAACAGTGACCATGCTGGCAATGTGCGCCTAGTATGCTAAAATACCACTCAAATAATATCGGCTATGCTATCCGCTTGGTCTAGACTCTAGAGAGCTACAATATTTATGCCGAATTCCACTGAAAAAAATATTCTTTTCATTTACACCACCACCGACTGTAGTGGGTGTAGTCGTTCTTTTCGCCGAATGATTATCGTCGATTTTTAGTTTTTTTAATATTGAGGTTTCAAAATATTAATTGAAAATAGACAAAAAAAAGGATTATTGCATTTAACTTATACACAAAACTACTCAACACAAGACAGCCTAATTTGTTGTTTATCGGTCTTTTGTCTATTGCACTCGGTGTACCTACACCATGGCCCCACATCCTGAAACGGGCCCTCAGGCTAGTGTCACGAACACGTTTAGTGTGCCCCTGAGAGGACGCTCCCATAAGGAGTGGTACCATCCAACCGCTCGATCTGATCAAAATAGTCAATGTACCACCGGTTATATAGCAAGAAGCTCACGACCCCCGGCAAAGACGAGCCATATATGATGTATGAGGAAGTCCTACAGTTGCCCCAGCAGGTTCCACTGCTCCTCAGGGTGAACTGTAGATGAGATAAGTCGGTCATAAGGACCATGAAGAGTGATGGTAAGAATGTAAATAACGACGGAGTAATAATGAGGTAGTAATTAAAATTCAATTAATAAGATGTTAGCAATAGGTATATAATGTTAGTAATAGATATTTTACCATGTTAAATAAATAATTGATAGGTATATAAATGTTAAATTAGCATAATACTGTATTGGACTTCGAGTAGATATAATAATGTGATTAAGATAAATGGATCTAATATTGTATAATTGCGATGATTAGGTATTGTCAGCGTGTGTAATTGTAAACCGACATTAATATATAAATCTGTACCTATAATTAGAATATAATGTTGACATAGTTCGATCCACGAAATTAAGCTAGATAATAATTAATCAATATTTTGATTAATTTAATTAGACGAGAATCGGTCCAGACCTGGGCTCTGTACGTAGCATCTACATAGCATCTAAGCCACTCACGAGGTACTGTATACCTCTGGCATCTAATTTTCATCACTCTCATATTAATACCATACGCATGATCCGCACATCCAGCGCGAGATTGCCCCGCGGGATTTCTCGCGGATCATGTGTGTCATATGAGCAGCCTTGGCGCTGCGTTCGCTGGTCGGTAACCGGACAGTTGTCTCCCTCGCACAACTGGATCAATTCCCTATCCCGACCGCGGCCGCAGCCGATTGGCTCGTGTGTGGAGCGAAAACCCGGTTACGCAATCCATGACAGCCGCGAGATCTCCATACAAACACATTATTAATGATAGCTGGAGCTGCGCGTGTCCGATCAACGTAAAACTTGAAATGACATATGCGTCTATGGACCGCGGAGATTTTAGTTATTTTATAGTACGCGTAACCATAAAGGTTCGCGAGATATAGAGCTCAGAGGCTGGTCAGATTCCATTAATTTTAGCGCCTTAAATATAAGTTAATTAGATATAACATTTATATGTATACGTAGAGAATAAGACCTAGTATTTTAATAATTTTTATTTTTATCATAAATATACACGTAGCGCGTGGGCGGCCCGCTTATAGGTCCGGACTTGTGGCTCCCGCCATTCAATCATGAGGAGACTCACATCACGGGGTGCATACTCAAATGCTAGCGTAAGCGGTAACGAGCAGATTGACGTATCACACTCTTTGATACACTGAGTTTTCGCTTGGTTAATTAAAATCTAAAAGTACAATACCAGCTAAAAAACACATTCATTGTAAGGAGAGCTATATGAAATCGCGCTCTCAGCGGGATGTCGCGAACGAGATTTCATGCCAGCGGCCCGCGCCTACCGAACTCCGTTGATTTCAGCTCGCTCGCGGCTTGCGGTTCCGCGGGGCAATCAATTAAGTCCAAATCTCATAGTGAAAATGATATGTGGATTTTTGACCCGTAGAACGCTCGCCGAGGGGATGAAATCTCCCGATTCGAATAAAAACCCAGGATTTCCGAATTCTGTATCCAGTTTTCTCACTGCTTCCGAGGACGTCACCACGCCGGTGGACGATCCAAATTCGCATCTATTTTCATACATTTGTGCAGTTGCACAGGAGTTTGGGACCACCCAACTCCCCCTTTCCTCCTGCGGGTAAAATACCCTAAGTTGGACTTAGCGTTTCGGCGCGAAAAATCGTTTAGAAGTACCTAACCGGGACTTATAAAAATTTCGTGAATAATTTTCGGGAATAAATACCTATCTGGTACTTTAATATTTTTGGAACAAATTGTGAAGTTTCTCTCTCGAATCAATATCTTTTTTTTGTGTTGCGAGTGTTAATGTACTTTATCATCTGACGGATGACCGTATACTGTGCTCCGAACATTTATGTGAATAATATTAACTTTTTTTTTGAACACTAATAATTATAATATGATGAACCATTGTGAACTTTGTGAACTTTTGTGAACTTGAACAATATATGGACCATCTACCAACTATGAGTTTTTATTCTGACTTCCAACCATACGAAGACCTTGGCCTGTGACTCCTCTTGGCATTGACAACCTTCACTTCCATACCCTTGGAACTAGCCGCGGCAGTGGAGGGCCCCGTCACTAGGATATTTGGCGGGCCCCCTACCTACCGCTAAGATTAAAGGCAGTGTTTAACACTACATTAGAGTTTTTCAAATTGTGTTTTAGTTCAAATTAAGGGTACTTACAGTGAATTATTGGCTATTTTTAATACATCTACTATAGTAATGGAGCTGTCGAGTATCGACACATAATAATCATAAAATATATTGCACAACTATATAATTTAAAATGTTCATGGCCATAAACTATAATAGCGCCACAGGCGAGTTTTTTACTATTAAAACTAATTTATTATGTGTGTTCATCTCACTTATCTGGTCAACCCGACACGCCGGCCCCCCCACAGGCTAGAGTCCTGTCAGCCCTCCTCAGCCATGACCTACACCACTCCGGAATTCGGGTGGACACCGAGATTTTTTTGACAGTTCCATTAGGGATTGGGTTTCTAAAAAACCCCGACATTATAGTTTCAAAATTTTTGTGTTAGAAATTAAAATCTAAGAAATTTTTCTACAAAGGGTACTGGAGAATAACAAATAATTTTTTTGCCGTGTTTTTATTTGTCTAAGCCATGGGTGGCCAACCTTTTCAGCAGCCGGGCCAGATTCTAAAAATGAGACTTCCTACCGGGCCGCACAACCATTTTTTTATTATACAAAACAAAAAAAATATATATTATATATTAATAAAATAAAACAAAAATGAGAATCCAACATATTTATTAGATTAGACTTTTTAAATAATAAAAAATAAAGAAAATAATATAAAAATAATAAATTTTAGCGAGAAGTTTGATTTTGTGTGGCAGAACTAAGTGCATCAATATCGAAATCGAGTGAGGTTGTTCCTACACGCAAAGAGTTTTCCAAATGCACATCAGTGATTCGTGTTCTCACTCAGGATTTGATATGCTTCATCCGACTAAAAAGCTGTTCACACGTGTAGGTGTTTCCAAATAGCGAAGTCATCATTAGAGCATGTTTGTAAAATGAAGGATATTTCTCCTTATCCAAAAATGTTTTGTAAAACTATTCCAAACCAACCTGATGGAATTTCTCCTTCAACTGTTCATCGCAACATATTTCACAATGTTCCGTTTGTAAATTTCCCGGTAATAAATACACGTCTACGGAAATGGCGAAGAAAATGCAGCAAAAAACACACGGTGCTTTTTAAAATCATGAGCAAATATCGAATCTCAATTTGCGAAATTAGCACATCTGGCGGCAGCATTTGATATTATTTTTATTTTCTCACTGCTCCACGGGCCACACGTTGACACCCAGTGGGCCGCGGGTTTTCCACCCATGGTCTAAGCCCAAGGTATAGTTTATTGGCTTTCAATATATTCTGATAATTTTCATGTTTGGGGGATGCCAGGGCCCCATGGCCCCCCTTTGGGTGCGCCACTGATTGCATACAATCAACTATAGTTTTTGAACCCCTTTGATTCTCTTCGTCAGTACGGCGGTCTACTCCTGCATGCACTCAAAATACCGCTGCCCTGAACTAACTATGGATGCAATAATTATTAGAATCAATTGAATATTGTGCTTGGAAGAGTTTCCACGTTGAAATGATAATGAAAGTTTATAAATTTTAATATTAGGCAAACATCTAAATTGCCTAATTACCTAATGAGTTATTTTAAATTACCTTTAGATAACGAATAATAATCTTTTCTTTGTGCCTTATTAATGTATATTTGAAAATAACAATGCACTGTATATAAAAGCCTTGATAGTATAATGCAGATACTTTATACTTATATGCAGTTTAACAGTTAATCTAAAGTTCATTGTAGTACGTATTTAAAAGCTCACTTACTTAGTAAATAAGATTTAGTTTTTGAGGGATAATACATGGGTTTATTTACCCGTAAAATAAAAATTAAAATACCTTGTTTTACTGACTACGAAATTTTGTTTTCTTAACGGTCTCGCCCTAGCATCCGATGTTAATATTTCAAACAACCCCCTCACGTTTGTCTTTTAAACATTTCTCATTCGTTCTCATTACGTGTTTACTGCACATCAATTATTTTATTGTCTAGTTCTTTTAATCAGAACCAGTGTATACAAATGGCTCTATTAACTGCCCTCAAAACAATAAGAAATACCCTTAAAAAAAAGCAAAACAACCCTATATGCGTCATTCAAAGTTCGTAACAAAATTAGAAAATGAAAGTAACTATGTTATGAACTAGATTATTTTTATATAATATTATATATTTACTGACTAACATTTATGAAATTAAAATTTAGAAGCTGTTCGAGTACCTATTTACTTTAGGTGCCAACAATTAATTTTACAATAGCTTCCTAAAAATAAAAAATAATGTGTATGTGTAAAAGTAATGTTTATAGGTTTATAATGTTACTGAGATAAATAACTCATATTCACCGACTTAAGACTATTTTTTCTTGCATCTACCAAAAACCGCGATATTTTAATGAAATTTTATATTCAGACAATCTGTACATACCATAAATAATTAAATGTGCAGATATCGCCAAGATAAACTACGAAACTTAGATTATAAATCAGTGGTATTACGTATTTTAATAATTATTGTATATATTAACCATTTCAAACACGAAGCCTGGTCGACTTTTACTAAAACCAAAACATGCACATTATAATGCAAAGTATGTTGTTATCGCCATGTGTGACCAAACTGACCTGTGCATTATTGTAACTTTATATTGGTAGCCAAATACACATAAAGATAATTAAATAGAGTATTTAGATTTTAGAATACATGACTACTCGAATTAATGAAACTATCACAGAGAGGCCAAAGATAGTTAGTTATCTTAAGACTAGTAGATAGTTTTATATATTTCATGTTTCCCAACTAGTTAGCTGGTGTGGTGTGATAATTTTTCGAAAACAATAATAAATGATTATGTTATTTCCAACTATTTGTTTTTAACATTTAACAATTTTGGTATGTTGCTAATACAAAAAACACCACTACATAACATACATATTTAACGTAAAGAAATAAAGGAGGAACATAATAACACAGTATTCAATAAAGACTAGGTAGATTCTTCTAAAATCTCTATGGAATTACAGAATCACCATGTAAGAAAAAGCGAGGGCATGGTTCATAATGAATTTAAAAAATACGTATAAAATACTATTTCTACAGCTACTAATTCAACTACACTAAAACTCAAATGAGTAATACCTATTAAAGCAAGGCTTTATGTATAGTCCAAACTCCTTGAAATTTGATTGGATAAAAAATAAGTAGTATTCTCATAAATTATAAAAAATATGAAATATATTATATTCTTAAATAACTTTATTGAAGTATCATAATGATACGCATACCTACCTAGTTTCAATGCATAGATGGATATTATGTTGATAAACTTTTCAAGAAATTTTAATATTGTTTCCTGTAAAAAGTAAGTTCTTGGTGAAACTACAACCGATATATTTTTGAATGATAAAGCTAATCGAAATAAAATAGTCCATGCATGCATATTATATTGCAATACAAGACAAAAAGCTTTGAGTGAGAACAATGCTAAACATATTACATTTATCAATCGCGGGAACAAATAAAATAACTTGTATGGTAAACGGTGAATATTTTTTCTAGTTGAAAACTTTACCCAAAGCCTTTTTGGCTAGACTTTTAGTAAACAAAATGGAGTAATGGATGCCTGTCTTTATATTCTCAAAGTATCTACTCGACGCCATGCAAATAAGAATATTTTATCGAATAATATTATGATATCAAAATACCTTCGATATTACTTACAAATAATCGAAAATATGGAATCGCAAAATTTATAAAGCCGGCTGCTATTTACTTCAAGCGCCTAGTTTCAAAAGCCCCTTATACGATTTTAGGTAGTTCCGAGAAAAACGAGAAAAAATCATATCTATTAAATTTGTGAACGTTAAGTATTTATTTTTTAATTCGTTACATTCTAAAGAGTATTTTGGCTCTCCATTTTAGGGGTATTTGAAAAGCACACCCAACCATTTTAGCGTGTTTTGTTACCCTAATTTTTGATCATACGTATTGACGGTTTATAGCGTTTTTTAAAGTTTAATATTTTTGGCCATTATATAGGCAACAAAAATATCCATCTAAATACATATCTAACTCAAATTCTTTCAAAAACCGTTTTAGGGGCTTTTAAAACTAGGCGCTTCATTTACGTATTTTTTTTTAACCTATACGTGAACATTTTCGATTTTTCTTGTGACCCGCCCAAACTATCGATATAGTATAATTCTAGTTTTTCTTTTTAATTAAATGCGAAACTGGTTTTTCCAATAGAAACATTTTTCCAGTACACAGTAACACCCCGACTTCACGCTACCCTGACTTACGCAAACTCGGAGTAATGCGTTTCTTGACTCTTTCGTTTGGCAATACCTCAGTCAGACAGACCCAGTTCCACCAGAAAACCACATAACAATTGCAAGCTTTACAGAAGGTCGCAGCTCAATTCAAAAGGGCTTAATAAATTTAGAAAACATATACTCCAACGAAAACCGCGTTATAGCGACAAAACAAAGAATAAAAAAAATATTAGCTTGCTACGAAGAAAGTCTGCGTGAAAAAAGAAAGCATTGTTGTTAGACGAATTTGTTAGATTTTGAATTTTGAATTTTGAGAGATTGAATCCATCGAGATTGAAATATCTTTTTTACGTAACTCATTATTTAAAAAAAAATACATATTAATAATGTACAAATAACCGCAATTTTTAAAACTATTTTTCTTCTTAACTAGTGTTTTTGTTAGTTCTTGGTCCCAATAAATCAAAATTTATATGTATTTATAATATGCAAAGTTGTACCTCGACTCCGGAGTATTAATATTAATCTACCAATATATTAGACACTGTACGAAGTTCTAGTTATTTGTAGCCACCAAACTATGTATAACGTAATCAGTTGGTATGGCTTGTCACGATTCCTGATCAAACGTTCTGGCGTATTGGGTGACACCTGTATTAATAATAATATGATCGACGTCTCTGACGTAGAAGGCGCCGGATATTACAGGTAAACGTAATTACAATCATGCTATATTATGCAAACTTCCTTATGACAATAATCAATGTCAATTATTACGTTTTGAAAATCTACTTGGATATAATCATTGGAGACGCCACCTGAACAACGTAATACGAAATACTCTAATGATTTTATAGAAATCCTAAAACACAGTTAATTAATTAATCCATATGGGAAATATTTCAAATTTTAAAATATCAGTTATAAAATAGCAATTTATATAATTATTATTGTCTTCAAGCAAAATTTCACATATAAAGATTACTGCTCTTTAAGGCTGTACTTCAGCTGACGCATGGTCTAAAAAGATCGTGACTAGGCGATGCACGTATTGTGCAAATGACGCGAGCCGAACGAAATATAATTTGTCATAAAATTCAACATGCGTCCTTTTAATGTTACGTTTATTATTATATTCGTAATAATAATAGTATATTCATTGACATGTTTTCTTTTTCAAGTACATGCGGAACGTTTTTTAGTCATCTTTACGCGATTTAAGAATATATTCCTCCGACGCTATCACAAAACAAATTGATGTGCTCACACCTCACGATTGGCGACGACTGCGGAATTTCATTCCACACACTGTTGTTGATTTGATCTTTGATTGATATTTGCTGTTTCACTTATGTACGCTCATAAATTCTTTTAACTATTCTTATGTAGGAAAACTGATGTAAGTACGCGTATGTTCGTGCATGCCTGCAACCTTTTCTTACCACTGAAAGTAAGACCGTTTTCATAGTGTCTAATAATTACATATTAAAGTGGCGTAGGGTGTAGGTAGGCTATGAAAAAATATGCCATTAAATAATCCATCAATTTAGATATTTTATAGATATAACGTTTATTCTATTATGGCTTATGGTTAATATGGTTTTATTAAGGCTATACTTCAGCTGGGACACGGTCTAAAACGATCGTGACTACGCGACGCGAATATTCTGCAAATGACGCGTGCAGAACAAAACATAATTTGTCATTAAAAGTCAACATGCGTCCATTTAATGTTATGTTTATTGTTATATTACTAATAATAATAATATATTAATTGACATGTTTTCTTTTTCAAGTAAATGGGTAACGTTTTTAAGTCATCTTTACACGATTTAAAAATATATTCCCCCGTCGCCATCACAAAACAAATTGACGTGTTCACAGCTCGACTTTCGCTCTCCGATTGCCAGCCAGTCCGAAATTTCGTCGCACCTATAGTTGAAAATTATTTGTACCGTCTTAAGCAAGACTTAATCAAATTTAAAATAAAAACCATCCGCAATTTGTATTCGTAGTTCAATGAAAACAAGTTATGACTGAAAAGGTGTGCATTTTTTGTGTAGGATCTTCACAACTTACCACTACTATTATGGTTTTATCTAATAAATGTTTAAATGATTTTTAGAAACTAACCAATAAAATCTGTAATTTATATTGTTAGGTCAATGAAAACAAATAAGTAGGTACAACAGACAAATTTAATATTAATCTGTACGATTGAGGTCGAATCTCTACCTCTACACAATTGTTTAGTTTGTTTTAATTGGTTATTGGCAACGCTGCTAAGACATATTTAATATATTGTCAGTTTGAGTATATACGTACATTCTTTAAGAAAATCATGTAAGTGTATAATACATTTTATGCACGATCGATCATTTAATTAGCGCCTGCTATCTTCAATAATGTAACACAATAAATATTATTAAAGACGTATCACAAAAGTGGCATGAGTTGAGTCGATAAGTTACAATATTTTATGAGAACGCCCGAAGAAAACATTATTAATGAAATATTGAAGCGTCGAAATACGTTTGGCATTTTCCCAGCGAAAGTATTGTCTGCGACTGTAGATTATCAACAAAATAACACTTTGCCGCCGAAATCTGACATTGACCTCCAGTTCGATGATATGTAAAACATAATATTATGTCAAAATAATGATAAACACGATACTCTTCCGCCTTGCTTGTTACTAAATACCGGTTAACAATATATTAAAAATGTATTAATTGATCTGATATTCACGGCGAATTGTTTTAAAGTGATAATAAATATTACATATTGAAAATCTAAACATATGAGTGTAGATATTCAAAGTATTCGTAGTTATTACTAAATATACGAAATAGCTGCTCATCGTATATTATAAGTTATAAGCATTCGACAGAATTCTTATTGGTGGATTATGGGTTATAATATTATAATACCATTATTTCATGGTGTACATTCGTTCCTTAACTGTGTCGCACATACAAACTCATATCCACTGCAATACGTCGAATTTGTGATGAAATGGTTTTGTTGGCATTTACAAAACACATCTAACTTAGGGCTTGCGCAGACAGAGAGCGGTCGGAGTTCTGCGTTCAACCGACCGTTGACCGCTAACGTTCAGGGACAGCAGACAGGTGGCGGTCAACAATAAGCGTTCCATTTGTATACAAACGTCGTTGTGACACAGGCGCTGCATAATGCGAGACCACTATATTCCGACTGCGAGTGGAAGTGAGAAAGCACCGCTGTTGCGTACTCACTCCCCCGTGTGGTTTCGCACTATGTTGTGTGACTGCTCAAATTCCTATGACGGGACTGGACGGGAGGTACGGCGTTCTTTGTAATTCCGGGCATAGAACTCTAGAACTCTAGCGTTCCAATTGACCGGCGCGGTCTGACCGCCGGCTGTGTACCCATACAGTATGAAGTCCATACAGTACAAAGAACGCCGAACTCAGAACGCGGAACGCAGACCGCCTGACCGCGCTCTGTCTGCGCAAGCCCTTAATGCACCGACATACAGATGCTGCTCTTCGCGGTCAGTCATTCGTTTCGGTTAGTTGCGTGAAGTCACCGTCGCAGCACTGTCCCGGGTCCCGACTTCGTACGCGGAAGAGTGTTGCTATGAACACGGATGGGAATTTTGGTTATGTAGTAGTCGAGACGATTGAGTATGTGCAACCAGGCTCAGTTAGCTTGGTCCATATTATGGAAACTACGTACCTAGCGCCTCCAAAAACCGAATGCCATCTATCGCTCGTCGTTCTTCTCACAGGAGCATGGTTTTTAAATCATTTAAGACAACCTTGTGTTTTCGGAAGAAATATTTTCTATACAATATTTTAAAATTGCGTAAAATTAGCTAACTAAGCAATTCTCGCAGACGATATTAAACGCCAACAGTTTAACCTCGCCAATTATAACTGATTTACCCCATGGATAATATTTAACGGCCTTCCAGGATAACGTAATTCAATTTGACTGGCATTATTATCATAATCTAAGAATACTACAGCTAGGCTATTTATTTTTAATCAACAAGTAAAACTTAATCCATAAGGTTGGGCAAATTGATCAAAACCGATCCTCATTAAAAACTATCAACATCATATCTACGTGAAAACCGTTTTTACTTATTTCAGTAGATTGCTATTACATTAATTAATTTTCAATTAAAGTGCCTGCGTACATTTTGATTTAAGAAAATAATAAGTACCTAACCTAAACATAATAAATAAATTTGTCTTACATAGAGTATAATATTATGTAGGTATCTGTGCATACTTCTTGTGTAATGTTCGAATACTTAGAATATGCCAAAATTTACATTACTTAAACATGTAAAATCTCTCAGTATAAATGTTAATAATATAGATATAATAATGTATATGGGAGTATTGGCTATAAAATAATAAGGAATTCATTAGGTATTATGTATATTCGAAAAATACACCTACAAGAATTCTAGGAAGGTTTCCCTTCGCTAATATATCGCCATAATATCGTTTGAATTTATAATTTCTTTCAAACTTGGACCATCTAACCTCTAACCATTCTAACCCTATGTTAATAAATTATAATGTATGTATTATTATTGAGCAAGAATACCCGCCCGAAGCACATTCGATATCCAGAGAGGTCAACGGGCATATTCAAGGTTACATGTAATAATACTATTATCCTATTGAAAATGATCTTCTTTGATAGTTTGATTGACGCTTCTATTTTATGATGCCCTGATAGTTCTAATCATGTACTCTACGATCACTACACCAATGTACCTATTACGAAAGTACTTACTACATCTCTGCAGTGATTTATTATAATACTAAGTATGAAAGATTTGATAATAAGAGTACATACACCTATACACTTCCTACCCATATCAAGATTCCGATATCGATTCACGCGAGCTAAAAATTCATCTTCCCTCCCCTGACGTACAGTGAAACAGTTTTAACGGCTAGCTATAAAACATTATGCAGGTACATTAAGTGATTAACTGGATGAGTAATTATACTGACCGACCAGATCGGTGAGACATGGTTTATTTTTTAAATATGTACCTACATAGTATTAAGGCTGAGGGGTGTAGAATCTAATGAACAAAAACTTGTGGTGGAACTTGACACAGTTAGTCACTGATGTGCTGTGTGATCTTCTCAGAAATGGCTCACTGGTCGAACATTCGTGTAAGGGGATGTTTTAATATTACAGCGAATCAAATATTTACAGAACCATAAAATAAACAAAACTAAATCATAATATTATAACATATTAAAATTAAGCTACTCCTAATTATAAGAACACCAGAAATCTGTTCCAGCCAGATTCCCGAAGGAAAGTCAATAGAGTAGATGTTATTAGGTATCTACTATTAGTAGTTTTGCAGCGTTGTAGATGGAGCATGCATTATCGTCTTTGCATAAATCGACTTCTGCTATATTTCAATGACCAATTTATCGGTAAATTTATTATTTTTATCACCAATTTCGGTAAATTTTGCTTTGCTTTGTGAAAATTAATGTATTGTACCTATTGACAGTTTTTTTTAATCCTATAATATTTACCTTTCACTACTTAAATAATTACTGGAATACCAGTATTTACATAATATGTTTAGCAGTTACAGGTAATGTCATTTATCGGTAGGTACTTACCTAATTTTGTATGCCTCAGTATACCTAGTTAATATTAAGAGATGAGGTGTTCTTATCTAGTACCTATGTCACAATTGGAATCTTGCTAAACTTCAGTTCATCATTATTAGCCAATCTACTGCTGGTTGCCTTCCATTCTTCTCGGTCCCTAGTTCTTTACTGTCACTTAAATCCGATGAGTTCGTTGATCTAGTGGTTTTTAGGGAATATGCATTTATTTTGTCCAACCGTTGTCCACTTGCCGAGTGACATATCCGGTATATTGCTAATCATTATATTGGCATCCGCTATGAAATCGCATACTCTTGTCTGCCTCCTTTATTTTGTGATCTTTCCACTGTATGTCCAACATTCACGTTTCCATACCACTCTGCACTAATCGTAGATAGATTGTACTGCACAAATACTATTATTATGCTAAGTTTTATTCTCTTATCGAGTCAGACCCTACGCAAAACTTAAATTATTGTATGGTAATAAAGATATATTATGTACTTTTGTGAAATACAGGTTTCAATAATAACTAGATAGTGTGCTATTACAAAAAAAAGTTAATGGGTACCGACTCGCTTACCCGCGAAACTTATAGGTACATGATGTGTCATGATCAGTGACGTTCCGTGAAGTTGGGAGGTTAATGCATTTAATGGATGCTGCAAATTCTAGGGGTAATAAATTTATGTATGAATGCATATAGGATTTACCTAGTTTTTTTACAGACGATTTTTATACGTCCTCGCAGTTTTTGAATGAATGGAGTCATTCAAACCAATATGTACCGGCGACGTGTACAAAAAATATTTAATTCAGCCGTAGAAATTCTAACTTACTCTAATGCATATTTCAGAGAATATAAGCGTGCCGAATGCTTTCTCACTCGCACCAATGGTTCGTTTAGTTCAAACCTTAGTGGAGCGCTATCAACCTGTAGGTACTGTATTCTAGGTTTAGTGGATGTGAACGAAGAATCTTTAAATATTTTTAGCACGTAATACATTAATATGATATAAGTACTACCACGGAGGCCGCGCGGCTTAAGCGTTGGACTATCACGCCGTGGGTCCCAGGTTCGAATCCAGGGTCTGGCAAGTACACGTCATATTGTTTTTCAATTTGTGTGTGAGTCAGGGTATGGACCTAATAGGTTGAGCAAGTGGCTGACATCTTCTCGTAAAAACAAAATCTGTTAATACAAACCTCTACTCTGTGGAGGCCCATATGATCCTATTAGAATCAGACATGGTCGAAAAAAAACGTACATAGTTTTTAACGTCTTATTGTAAGGGGGTATTTTTTTTTAATTGTAGTACCCAATATAAATTATTCTGTTTACTTTTGATATATTTTTAGCAAGGCATTCAGCAGGGCAAGTTCATTTCGAATTACGATGTATTAATTCATGCAATCGTACGGCTGTGAAAATACATGATATTATTAAAGTAAGCACAATTTCTTAAATCTTCATTTTTGTCTACAAACTAGAAACGTACCTATTGTGTTTTACTATTATTATTTTCGTTCTGGGATACATATTATTCATTAGAATTATTTATTTTCCAATAGCAAAAAGAGTTTCTAAGTGATTTTATTTTAGTAAGCTTGTATTCTATATTACTAGCCGACGCGTGAAAATGTATGTCGCCGAATCAACATCATCCCACTTCGCGAGGCGTTGCATGAATGTTCTGACATACGTTTGAAAGATGACTAGTGAAATAGCATTATGTTAATAAATTATTGTTACCAAAATTTCAAAGTCAATGCAAGCAAAAATAATTGTCAATAGTTAAAAATATTTTTTAAGATATTAGTATGGTATAAAAAACAGACCATTACCGCTTTTATTTCTTCGATATTTCGACAAACTTTTTATGTTTTGTTTACGTTGTTATTAATAAAATTAATAACCTCGGATTATTGGATGTATAAACAAATCGCTCTTGAGAAACCATACCTCGCATGCCACAAAACACGAGATGAAGAAAACTCCCTATAGTCACTTTAAATGTATAAAAAAATTAAAGTTTTTGTATTTCACTATTAAGAATAATAGTTGAATACGAAAAATACGTGATAAATTTGATGGAATCATAGAGATTATATAAATTTTTTCATCTCATGTACAAATAGTCATGTGGCATATGAGGTATTGTTTTCTCATGAGCGAAATACATATGTGTATATTATAATTAAACAAATATTCACATAAAATATCTATCTTTCGAAAAAAATATATTAATTATTGTTTTATTCACAAAATATTTTTTATGAAAACAATAATTAGTGTAATGAAAACTTTTGAATTAAATTTTTGTGTTTTCTCGTATACTCCCGCGGAACATACCAGTATTGCATTAAATGGTGAATAGTAGGTACTTACATTAAGATATACCTACTTAATTGGGATAACAATTAATTTAAGACTAAAAACGGTAGAGAGCGACATTTTGTACCTGCCGATGGATGGCAAGTTACCTAGGGACGTCACTGGGCACGATCAATGCCATAATAAACAAAATCTTTGTCTTACCTGCTATCTGCGGCCTGTTTCTCCGCTCTTTCAAATAATCTTGGTAAGGTGCTTCCAGGTATATCACTGCACATCGCCCACACGTGCGCAACAAGTCTCACATACGAACTCTCCCACGCTTGGGATTTACTGACTTGTTTTCGCGCCTCGCCACAGACTATCGGGCAAACTAACTGCACAAAGGCTTAATATTTATGTATTTCAAGATTGGGTATCTACCTATATAATATATTATTAAGAGCATACATAAGTGAAACGGCAAATAATTTTCAACAGTAGGTGGGAAGAAATTTCGCACTCGTCGCCAATCGGAGACCGACAGTCGAGGTGTGAGCACGTCAATTTGTTTTGTGATGACGTCGGAGGAATATATTCTTCAATCGTGTAAAGATGACTAAAAAACGTTTCGCATGTAGGTACTTGAAAAAGAAAACATGTCAATGAATATAATATTATTATTACTAATATAACAATAAACATAACATTAAATGGACGCATGTTGGATTTTTATGACAAATTATATTTCGTTCGGCTCGCGTCACTTGCACAATCCGCGCATCGCCTAGTCACGATCTTTTTAGACCATGCCTCATCTGAAGTGTAGCCTTAATAAAACTATAGTTAAGACTCATTGTAATTTGTCAAAGCTGTATATTATTTAAATTATATATTGTTACAGTTCAGTGGATCCTTCAGATTTTGTGGTGTCTTTTTCTTATAATTCAAAAAATAAATTCTACGATTAATCATTAATTCAATTATGAACGGGAATGTCTGTTGATTATTTGTTAAACTGTAAAATGTTATTGTGCGTTGCTAAGTTCATTTGAACTTAAAAATAAAATAAACACATTTACTTCAAAAATCAAGGCTTTGTTTTGGAACAAGGTATTTTGAGTTGTTTCCCTATAGAAGTGAGGTATCGAAATGTGAAGATATACAAAGCCCGCTGAGGTCATCAAATATTATTAATTTTTAATGCGCGTTCCGTTTATGTGTTAATGCATAATAATATTATGAATTATGATACAACTGTAAATATTAAAAATAACATAGTAACAGTAACCAGTATAAGTTTATCATAATTATTTATCCACACTCGAGGATTTACCTTCGTACATTACATAATAATATTATATAGACAGCCTACACTCAGAATTTAACCTATTTTTTTACCATTTCCATTATTTTCTATGAAAATCATTTTACAGATTTAATTTAGAATGAATTTTGTAGATTGATAATTAAAAATAGCTAAATAAATAATTAAAATATAAAAATAATCAATTCAGAATGAATTTCAACATATTTTTCTGATACGAATCTAATAGAATTTGCACAGCTTACATAATCTAAGACAGCTTATTTTGTTACTAATTTAATATCGTCTCGTTGAAAAATCGATATTTTTTTTATTAATTAAATGTCAATTACAATCAAACAATGAATCATTAAAAAATATCCTTGATACTCATATTTATACTCAAAAGAGCTTAATTATTATAAATACAATATTAATGATAATGAAAATATCCATAAAATTGTACAACGGACATACATTATTAGATATTATAACGGTAGGAATATTAATTCATATACATATTATAATAGGAATACGCCGGCCTCTCGTGTCGAGGGTCCCAGGTTCGAATCCTGGGTCTGGCAAGTTCACATATTGTTTTTCAATTTGTGTATGAGTCAGAGTATGGACCTAATAGGTTGAGAAAGTGGCTGACATCCATTTCTCGTAAAAATAAAAATCTGTTAACACAAACTTCCACTCTGTGGAGGCCCATATGATCCTATTAGGATCGGACATGGTCAAAAGAAAGAAAAAGAAGGAATATTATCTTTTTAACAGATTAATTATTGTAAATTATGATTTTTTTTATTAAATCGCATCTTATCTAAGAGTAGGTAATTAACTTTTTACGATCAAATATATTTTTTTCTTTCTAATTATCATCTTTTTAATTATCATAATAGAAAATATTTCAATGAGAGTATTTCATACGTGAAAAAATAATTTAATAAGTATAATTATTGATATTATACGGTTCTAGCATTTTATCACTTTGAGATTGTTATAACTTGTATTATTTATAAGTGTTATCTAAATACTTAATCGAGATTGGAAACTTTAAGGCGCTTTCCGTTTCCACTGGTGACAAAATAAATCATAATGCGCTTGCGCATCTAAGCGGTCTAGCAAAGTTTGGTAATTAATAAAGTTACACTAATTTAAGATAGGATGGGTACATGTTATAACGCGGACTGAGGATCTCAATCTGGCTAGATTGAGTCACCCATATTGCAGGAGTGGCAAAGACTTGAAGACAGTGTAACTGATAAAAAATCTAAATTCGATATAGGTACAAATGCAACGTAAATTAACGTTATACATTTTTGAGTTGTCGCCGCGTGATCTTCCTCTTTGTTTGTTTGACATTTTGGCTCGACTCGACTCGACCATTCTCAAAAAATAATCTATATAGATATTAAAAAAATATATATCACGATAACACAAAACCGTGAATGTCTCAAACATTATTATACTTAGATGCAATTCATTCTCTAACACAGACGTCCTTACAATACTATATGAATAATGTCTCCTTGCAATGACTTGTAGGCACTATGTCATTTTACGCTACGTCTTGCATCTTCTGGTACGTTGATCGCTTTTGTAGTACCGCTGTAGGGTAGCTTAGTCCAGACCAAGAATCAATCAGTTCGATGAATAGTGAATATATTATATAAACTGTTTGAAAGTTGTATTAAAATTGATTCGCAAACAGTACGTAAATTACCAAACTTTATGTTCTGAAACTAATGACCTTGGACTTTTATTTTCCGACGTGGTTGAAAAATATACTTACAGATGCTCAGAATATGTATTTTTTGATATACTATATGATATCATCTACAAAACACAAACCATGTCTATAAAATCATCTTTGAAAGTGACTGATTTCAATATGCACCCTATCTCCATTTTTAGTGGATGATTCCAATCGAAATATGCTGTTATGTGTATTGCAATATTTCTAGCTGCCTTTCAGCACAGAATCTCATAGCCGTAAGGCAATAATTGGTTAGCGTTTCCACTTGCGGGGTCAGAATTTAAATGCGCATGCCAATAGATAATAAATGAAAAAATACATAATAGGTACGTAACAAATACTATATGGTAAATAAATAAGTTTATCTGATATCTACCTGCCGTGTAACTCATATAAGTGTCTACCTTGCAATTTTTTATAATAGTTTATTATCGTATCGATAAGCTGATAGAGCGGAATGCACAATCTAAGATTTCGTTCCTAAGGATAAGTCGCCGAAAAGCATGACTTAACTATAGACAATCCTGAGTATAGAGTTAAGGAATCCTTAACCATAGACTAATTTTGTTATGAACACGCCCCCTTCTGTATTACCATTTACCACTGACAGCTGCTGTCAAAATAAATTCGCATATCTATAACACAGTCCATACACTCAAATTCATTTGACAATGTATCTCAATATGGATATTGATAGTGTTAATTCGTTTAGCATGTACTTGCAGAATATTATTTTATTTTTATACGCCAGCCCGCAGAAATACAAAATACCAGATGAAGAATGACACTTGATGTTAGTGTTACCATGTTAAAAAAAAATCTTGTGGTGCCTGTGGAATCACGTATAATGACTTATAACGGAAACATAAGAGTATTATAATTAAATATTAATATGTATTTATAGTTATTGCATTTATAAAATGCAGTTGTCATATTTTTGTCATCGTTTAACGATTATAAAATAATTTACCTAATTTACCTAACGAGAATTTTTAAATATGGTATTATTTTCAATAAATATGATCTTAACTAAGGACAGTGTTTCTGCATAGTGTTTTCTGCTAAGGAAATTTTAGTTATGACAAATGTTTCTGCATTCCGCTCATAGACGATAATTGAAAGTGAGCCGTCGTCCTGCTGTTTCTGGTAGGTGCATACTTGCATGTACAATATATATGCTACCATTTTTTCTTCTATTATGGCGCGTCCAAGTTGTGACTGGGCTAGTTAACAAGGAATCATCTTTGGGGTTTTGAATTTAGAATACCGCTCCAGGTGTCAGCGGAAGACGAGCTCGTGCGGCAACTTCGAGTCACGATCTGCATAATGGACTATATGCATCCCACTCCTCCCCCGACCTCCGTAACACGTATAAGAAGGAAAGAACCATGTGTGATACGGATTTAGAATAATGCGATAGTATGACTTGGCTCGTTTTTCATTAATGACCGACCTACCGATTATCCCTTTCTATTCTTCTGGTACCTACCAGAGTCGTTTATCAGAGAATAATTTGTTTCATCGTGCACGACCTCCTTAAGTGATTTTAAATTTATAAACGGTTTATTTCTTATTTTTGTTTTGCAGTAGAAGTTGAAATATTAGAAATAGCCTTATATGTTCCGTATTATAATATTATAATGTACTTATGTTAAATGATTTAGAAGTCATATAAAATAATGACTTCAATAGCTGCTACACTTTAAAATTAAAATAATAATAATAATGAAATTAATTCGTCATTTCAAAATTAACTACAAATTACCATAATATTCAATGCACCATGCTCAAACTGATTCTTTTTCTTAATATACTAAAATAATAATGAAACAATTACTAGGTACCTACCTAAATATACCTATGTTATTTTTTCCGGCCATGTCCGATCCTAATAGAATCATATGGGCCTACATAGAATGGAGGTTTGTATTAACAGATTTAGTTTTTACGAGAAATGGATGTCAGCCACTTGTCTTACTCAACCTATCAGGTCCATACTCTGGCTCATACACAAATTGAAAAACAATATATTTACTTGCCAGTCCCAGGATTCGAGCCTGGGACTCACGACTCTATAGGCCGATGCTTAAGCCACGCGGCCATCGTTTTTAGGTAACCTTTTACCAACCTGTAGTCAAAATTGTCAAATTGTTGGGAATATTATTTCTATTTCGATATTTGAAAATGCAATTCTTTCACTTTCGTTGGTCATGTTGGACTACTCATGTATAAAAAATATATTAGATGAACACCAATTTGGGTCAGTTAGAATCTAGTAAGAAACTTTTTGAAACACAATAGTATTTTAACTGGCGTTTTTTTCTTCTGGTACTAGTAAGCCAGTGTGGGGTTTAACTTCCTCCAGAATTCCCTTCCAAGAATCTTAGCTTCAAGGTACCTTCCGCCAAAATTCTACTCTCATTGCCTTGAGGTCGTGACCGTGTTTGATATTATTCACCCATTTTGTACACGTAATGGGCCAATATAATATTATCTTCTTTCATCCAGATTCCGAAATATCAGTGGTTTACTTTATATGACGTGTCTATCGTATGCACATGGCCCAATCATCTGATATGTTCATCCTATTAACGATTACACTCATTTTCTATTTATAATTAATAATATTCACTTGATGTAAATATATAAATTATGATCTAATTTATTGGTTTTGGTGACATACGGATACTTAAAATCTTCGTTGTAACTTCTTCTCTGTCCTAAATGACTGTCTCTAATGAGTCTGAAGATAACACTGAGCACTTTCAAACATTTCGTAATTAAATAATATATTATACAAAGTATTATCATCATATTCATCATCATCAGCCGGGGCCAATCCACTGCTGGATGAAGGCCTCCCCAAGCTTTCTCCAACTCTCTCGGTCCTGTGTCGTTCGCTGCCACGTATTTCCGCCGAACTTTACCAGTTCGTCAATCCAGCGGCTTTTAGGGCGACCCTGTGGCCGTTTCGTACCCCTTGGGTACCATTGGATGACGGCATTTGTCCAGCGGCCGTCCTTCCGGCGAGCAATGTGCCCCGCCCATCTCCATTTCAGCTGTTTGGCAACGTCTATTACATCGCGTACTCTTGTCTGCTTCCTAACCCATTCGTTTCTTTTACGGTCCTTTCGCGTGATGCCCAACATACACCTCTCCATGCCTCGCTGTGTGACTCTTAGCCTTTGGACATCTCTCGTGTTGAGGGTCCACGTCTCGCAGCCATACGTGAGCACGGGTAGCATACATTGGTTGAACACCCTACGCTTAAGACATAATGGTAGGTCACTCTTGAAGACACTATTCAGACGTCCGAAAGCACTTCATCCCAGCTTTATTCTTCGAGCAATTTCATCGTGCATGCTTCCGTATATGGACACCATTATTTAAACAATATCAGTACCTACCTAGGTACCTACATATATTATGATTTGGGAGTAATATTCCTAATTTTAGATTTCGATTTATATACACTGAAAAACGAATCATATACTGTTTCATGTTCATACTCTAATCGTATTTCTATAAAAATCCAAATCGGTATTTTTTCGGCATTTTAATCGGCAACATTCTTTGCAGCGAATTATTCGAAGCAATCGATTCAATTTCACGGATGAATCGCAATAATAATTGATCGCGACGCCATTGTTGTGTGGTCTCGTTCCTTTATAAATTTAAACTTTATTGCCTGGCTATAAAATGAAAAAGACTCGCCTGCCGCCCTATTTGTTGCTCACTCATCCTAACGAACTGGAATTCAAATTTAATAAAAAAAAAACTTTTAATTATTTTTATAATCGCATCTTGATAGAGTAACTTTTTGACAATCTGGAAATATGATCAATTCCACGTGCCGTTGTTCCAGGGAAATACTGTACCTGATATTATCATTGATAATGCAACTCTATTATCAGCGCTCGAAATGGAAAAGTTTACGAACCGGAGCGCTCAATAATTTATCGAAAATATTGACTTAGTTATCTAAGTAGGTATATGTATATTTTATAAAAATAAATGGGTTAGATTTCTTGTTATATGGCCTATCTAGCTCAGATGGTCAAATTGATTTTTCCACGAAACTGAGAGATAATTTTGGGGATTTCGTGAACCGGAACGGCGCTCCGGTGCGCTCCAGTCCATTTCGACCCCTGTCTATTATACTTATTATATCTTCGCATTTTTTGGTAATAACTATATTATCTAGATAAATCATGACTCGTGAGACCATTCCTTTAAATAATTGTCTTATATCGCTAAACAATATTAATATTATTTCATATTAGCCAAATAACTTAAAAGAAATGAACAATAATTCAAATCAACATAATAATCGAATATTTTATCGTATAACATTATGAGATACTGCTATAAAAAAATTAAAGTCATTCCAATAATCTAATAAGACGAACCTACCCAACAAACAGCTTATTAGAAGGAATAACCCATTGTCACCGTGTTAGGTACATACCCATTGTAAGAGAAAATACAATTTTAGTATTGCTTTTCTTAATTATAAATGCGTGTCCCTTCCTTTAATACATGCTCACTAATGCAATGTTTAATTTCCATTATCTCGAATAGTAAATTGACGACACACATGCTTTTTAGATTCTAAGCGCGGAATCCATCCATGAGGAATATTATCAGTGACGTCCCAAGACAAAATGCCGCCCCTAGGCAGTGCCAAAATGCCGCCACATTTTTTTTATACAGTACTTTTATCATCCTTTCATGACTCCAATATCTAAGAAATGTGTTGTATGGATACATTACTAACAAGATATAGGTATACCACTAAATCTTATTTAAATGCCATATCTGCTTCAATAGACAATATTGCGACTCTACGGTTTCAGAAAGGTAGGTGCTTATATTTAAAAATGCACTGACAACTTCCAGTGACTGGCTAACATATTTGGATACATTTTAAATTAGGTATGCACTTGTCATTGCTGTTCACCTAGAACGTGACGTCCAAGGACAACGGAAGTAAACTAGACATCGCAAACCCGACAAAAAATAAAGCCCTGTTAAAACTTTCATAGTATCTACCTAAGTAATAGTACTAGTAATATTATTATGAAATAGTTTCCTTATCTTTGGGTCAGTCAAATGAACGATTGATTTTACTGATATACTCAGGCTAAACGATTTGTTGTAAACATTTTACACCTGATGTTTTGAATGGGGCATACCTTTTTTTCATTATCACGCGTGATTTATATTGTTGTGAAAAAGCTATGCAATCGTGAGTTACGGTGCGGTCAGAACAGGTCCATTCTTTTTCTTGTGTTGTTTATTAATATGCCGAAAAAATGTATTGGATTAAGAAAAAGCATTTAGCTATTCTGTGAATGTCTTTAAATGACAAATTTATCTGATCAAAGAAGATGAATTTTCGTTTTGTTTTGTTTCATCTATGATTAGACTGATTAGAGGTTTCATAAGAATATGTAGCTATATAATTACGCAACAATACAAGACCAAGAACCTGTCATATTTGAGATAGCGAGGAGAGCCTTTTATCCAGCAGTGAATTGAGAGTGACTGAAATTATTGAAAAAAATTGTAAAGCTGAATAATTATCAATAAAAGCAGGCAGATCAGAGAACCACCTACGACTTATTTGCATGTTGTTCTATATTATTACGCAATTGTATGAAGAAAATAATATAGCCATGATTTTAGAGACTGTAGAGCTTAGACTATCTGTAGAGCTTCAAATTTAATATCCCTTACATAATGATATATACTTAACAATTAGCTCCATGAAATAATTACGTACAAATAAAAATTGAACTCTATCTAGGTACTTAACTCTCGCGTTTAGTTAGTTAGTTAACTATTTACCGTCAAGTGTCAATCCAAGATTTTTTCCCCTAAGCATTTTGTTTCGAGTGTAGAGTGTGTTATTTATTATTTTTGAGACCAAAATTGCAATTGAAGTGCCTCCGATAAAGCATTTGAACAATATCGCATGAATCATAGGGGGTTCCATATATTAAAAACTTGAGCACTCTTTCGGGTATTAAAAGAATATGGGAGTCAGAGTTCATCTTGGTCCAACGATTGTGGGGTTTATTGAAATTATATATTTCCTATAATAAATGATCTAACATCCTTGAATATTGTATTATTTATTCAATAGTGTACTGTCCACCACCTGCATACCATATTGTGCGTAGGAAGTCAGTTAAAACATTTTTTTTTAAATTAAATACTGACATTATCTGTATTGATAGGTAGTACCTACCGTCTTTTTTACAAATCAAAATATTGAATTTATTTTCATTCAATAATTAATTATTAAACAAACAAAAAAACGGCAAACGACGTGGACAGCGGGGCTTTGCTTCTATATGTTTCACTTACCTTATTTCATATAATATAGAACTTATGAGTTTGTATTATGTAATCTATGTACCTTTTATTTTACTACTCGGCATTGGCAGTCAAAATGTTTTATCAGATATTCAGAAGTAAAACTAAATAGCAACGCCTGCTTTCACAAACCTACCTAAATATTGCAAACAGAAACTATTTGAAAACTCGTGTTTGTGTGATAAGAAACATAAAAAGAATTTGCGAAATCGATCAGTAAGTAAAAACGAAAAAAACCGAGTCAATTTATTCAGCGATTTTTTACTCTTCTAAATCGCGATAGTCCCGTCCCGCCCCGTAAATGGCTCTGGTAGAGAACTTTACAACTAAAGATTCCTGTGACTTTTGTATTAATTCTTTTGTATTTTTTACTAAGTCATCGCTGTTACCTCACGCTTAATCTGTGCGTCCTGCAGTAAGCAAATGACGCAATTTGATCGAGGTCATTCGAGTGACAATTAATTATTGTAAATCAATGTAAAAATGCAAAATTAATGCATATCCAAAATACCGGAATTTTCGGTATTAAGAAAAGTCGTTTACGTTTTTGAAAATGAATTATAAGTTATGTGCTGCTAAAATAATGTAAATGCTAATGTAATTGTCGCGATGAATTATCATAATATTATTTCGAAATATAAAACTTCCGTGACAACAATGTTCAATTATTCTATAATTATTTGTGACTGTACAAGCGTTGAATTTTAGAAGCTTTTCCTGCAGCCGGACTTATTTGCACTTGATGATTTTTTGATGGCTCTGGTTAAAAGTATCAATATATTCAAATAATTTATTAAAATTAACTAGTTACACAATAATTATGATCAATACATATTTTTAAATGTCAACATTATAAATGTAGGTATGTAGGTTTTTGCTATAAAATAATATTTTAAAAAGATCTTGATAGCTATATTTATTGATAAGCACCTACTTCTGTTTTTTTAATGTTTAAGAAATACCGGTATTCCAATAAGAAGTACCGACAAACCAGTATTGACATTTTCATTCGGTATTGCAATCCCTACACACGATGTAGGTATACGGCAGAGCAACTTTACTGGATACCGAATACCGATATAACCTGGGAAGATGCAAGGATACTGCCAAACAAAAAGGATTAATGATGATTATTTTGATGTGGCAATATCAATTAAGTTTTTGAAAAATTGGTTTTACATTATGTTCACCTTTCTAATTTAGAATGATTCGTTCTCTGAAAATCGATCGAAGTTTTTAATCATAACTCATCTTACAGTGGTGACACATAATTAATCTGTATATTATAATTTATAAAATTGATCATCAAACTTGTACAGTCTTATAAGGTGACATGTTGTGATCACTCTGTAGTCATTGGAAATGAGTCACTTAAATTTGAACATGAGTCTTCGCGTCAGTTAAATTTCATGTCTCGTTCTTACTGATTAGGTCAATCGAGTCACGAATAATAAAAATTCTCATTAAACGTACTCACGGAGAACGCTCCTGCCTTTACAGAAACGTAGTTTTTAACCATAACATTTGAATCAGTCATGGCGCATGCTGATAAAAGCTGATATAGGTAATATGATTGTTTCACGGGCAGTTGTACATGAACGATGTATGTCTATTAATAAGTGTAAAGGGTTATCGTGTTTTTTTGATTGCATTGAATAATTTTGTCTATATTAAAATATTTATTATAAGTACCTACTTTATATAATATTTAATGATTGGTTGTGGTATTTTTTTTTGTATAAACTGTTTTTGTTGTTTATTTGACTTGTACGTATTATTGTGTTTGAGAGGTAAATTATCAAAACGATATTAATTAAGTGTGTACTTATTTTAAATAAGTTAATATGATAAAATACCCACCTACGTATAAAGTTTTAAACCCACTATCGGAATCGCTTTGCGAAACTTAATCTAGAAGAGGCAAAAAACAGTTTAAAAATATACAAAAAAAACGCATCTGGTAGTCGTTGGAGGGCGAGCCACTATTCGGCCCGGTGACATATCATTTAACTGGAAGACACGGGATCGATCCCTATCGCGGCACATCCATCTTCGTCCGTCTAGAGAGGCATCATTATGCCTCGCGTCCATTTGCAGACAAAAAATACACACATTTTTAGTTTTTTTAAAGCGGCATGTATCCAATGGTTAATTTAACGAAAATACCGTAAAATGCATAATACTGCAAATTTATATTTTAGAATATTCGACTCCCCTTCAATAATAATAATAGTGATATTATTATTATTATTAATTATATTACTCACGGATCTCTTTTAGTGCTTCTGAGTTGGTACTATGTTAAATAATTTCACTTATTCCATAAATTTTCAATGAGGTTAAGACAAAGTAACAAAACATGATTATTGTTTTTCATTTCGCAATGCATAGATAATTATCGTCATTTTTTAATGAAAAAAATATATCAGGTATTTGTATCAAAATATCATCAAGGGTTGTTATTATTGACGCAAGACTGATAAAGAAGCATCCACCTCCATTCTGCTGATTTCGCTTTCCTCCATGATAGTATAGATTTTAATTCTCTTCAAAACGTAAGTATAGTATTTCCATATCGTGGGAAATTCAAAGAGATAGTGATTTTATCCGCAATTAATGATCAAATCATTTGAGAGACCAACGTTCTTAAGGCTATACCTCAGTTGAGGCATGGTCTAAAAATATTGTGGCTAGGCGATGCGCGGATTGTGCAAATGACGAGTTCATAACGAAATATAATTTGTCATATAAATCCAACATGCGTCCATTTAATGTTCTGTTTATTCTTCTATTAGTAACAATAATAATATATTCATTGACATGTTTTCTTTTTCAAGTAAATGGGTAACGTTTTTTAGTCATCTTTACACGATTTAAGAATTAATACCCCCTTCGCTATCACGAAACAAATTGACGTGTTCACAGCTCGACGTTCGCTCTCCGATTGCCAGCGAGTCCAAAATTTCGTCGCACCTATAGTTGAAAATTATTTGCCGTTTCACTGAAGTACCGTCTTAAGATTCCATCCTTTTTCGTTGTAAATCTTGTGAAGTATGATGTATGATAAATAAATATGTTTGACGTTTGAGCAATATTATGTAATATTGTTAAGGTTTTGGTATTATTTATTTTTTTATAAATTGTATCTCAAAAAGTCGCTAGTTTGCTTTATACGTAAGTGTGCGGAGTTATCTTAATATTAAAAAAATCGGGGGTTTTGATTTTTTTTCCAGATTTAGGCGACCATACAATAAAAAAATGAGAAACACTGACATTGAAATTTATTATAATAAGTATATTATTTTAAGAACCGGGATGAAATTGTTTTCTTTAAAATAATTCTATCGTGTGGATTAAAATCAAGATTTGTATGCCATTTACATACATTGCCGATTTGAAGTCAATAATAATTGATTGGTACGTAATGAAAATCTAATACAATAAATTTATCGAGACAGAAAAATGAGTCATATACTAACTGCCTACAAAAATAATAAAAATACGTCCACTCCCTATGTGTTATCTCTTTAACGGTAGAGAAAACGTGACTAATTGTCTAGATACGTTATTTTCTTTCTTTTGGTTGTGAATGTTGTGATAAGAGGAGCTTGTATGGCTCATGGATAGGGTAACCATGCGACAAAAATTAATCAATAATAACATTGTTATATTATGTTTTCTCAAATATTGTTATATGATGATTATTTTTTCAGCGATTTCGTTGGAAAATATACATACCTTTTAATGCGTATAGGTAAATCATTCTACAGTGGCACCATATGCGATTCGCGTGTGTATTGAATTGCTTGCGACAATGCCTGTTTCAATGCTAGCAAACAATACCACTACAACTGCAAGCCGCATTTGCCGTACCCATGGTGCCACTATAAAACGATTTACCTATACTTAAATTCTTCTGGTACAAACACGTTGTATTTAGGTCAGTGGCCGATTAAAATAGTCCACATAATTGATTAAGTATGGCGACATTGAGCTGGCTCAGCCACTTCTGCCTGTTCCTCAAGGCATCCGGAATTCGGCAGCCTAAAAGGTAGTTGAATACCATAATAATATGCAGGGTGTACACGGTGGATATATAGGATGCTGGCAAGATCTGGAAAGATGAAAGAAGAGCCAAGGAGAATAAATCGAGTGTAGATGATATTATTTCAGAGAATATTTTAGGTTTGTAGGTAACCTGATTAATAAAGGTGGGTACTTGTTTAGTTTTTGGATGCATATATTATTTTAAAGGAAATTTCGATTCTTGGTATCATTTTTTCCGACCATGCCCGATCCAGAGAGTGGAAGTTTGTATTAAGAGTTTTTCTTTTACGAGAAATGGATGTCAGCCACTTGCTCAACCTATTAGGTCACTACTCATACACAAATTGAAAAAAACAATGTGTATAGGTACTTGCCAGGCCCAGGATTCGAACATGGGATCTACGACGCAATACGCCGACGCTTAAGCCACGCAGCGATCGTGGGTCATTTTTGATGGTTACAGAATACGTAGTGTGAGCAAAAAATTAATATAAACCTACATTTTTTTTTTAACATTTTACACACCTACATACATATTATTGAGACGGGTATAAGGTGTCGTTATGACGTGATAATCTACATTAAGTTCTTATATTATTTATAAATAATTAAGTACATGTAAGTACTACATATTTTTATGAACGATTGATGACAGAAAAAACCTGGTAATATTTTTTTCAAAGTTTGATGATAAAAACTGACCAATCAATCTTTACTTACTACGAACTACGTACTAAGATAAATTAAAAATACAAAATATTATGTTCGTGTTTTTATATATTTCATTACATAAATGTTACATTATTTTTATTATGAACATGAGGATCTACTTATTATATTTTGAAAATCGATTAATCAAAAAAATAATTGGCTGACACAGTTTTGAGGTCTTTACCAGAATATTAATAAAGATAACAGTAATTTTTACTACCAGGCGTTGAGAAATAGAAAGAGGTATTATTTGTATTTATTTTATTGGGTAGGCAAGAGTGCCGTGAGGTTACTTTGGTTTCGCAGCGCGCCGCCGACGCCAAGTCGTGCTTGCCCCCGGATAAACGGATGCGACATTCGTGGCGCGGATCAATTAGCCGCAAAATGCTAATTCGTAACGGATAACATCTGCAAGAAGACACAAAACTCATACACACACAAATGACCGGTGTACAAATGTATCACTGTGGAAAAGGGAACAATCCCCCTTCCCCCCTCCTACACTTTTCTTTCCTTCCCGAACGGTGATAAGCACGATTTGACCGCCCGCATGCTATTCCCAGAACAGTCACACAAAGACGGAATTCTGAGAATATAATAGAGGAAAAAATATTTTTTATTTACATAGAAAAAGTAATGCCATGAAAAAATCAAAAATGACACGAAGAATAATACTACGTATAATAGTATATCTACCGGTATTCACTATTAAAATCAAGTTTTTTTCCTATTTCAATTCACTATAACAACCTCAGTTTCCCACAGTTTTTTTTTTTTGTTTTTGGTAATAATTATTATTGGTAGGCGAGTTTTATAAAACTAATAAAAACAAAAAAATACCTACATGTGTCTATTATAATATCCTAAGGTAAAAAATAATTTTGGAATAAGCCTGATTACCGGAAGCCAGGTGGGAACAGTTGCAATATCCATGGTCAATTTCATCAAAATTCATGAATTATTATTCAAGAATCCAACCTAACCTAACAAATAATCCAATACATCAGCTATTTTCAAAATTTATTTGCCGCTGTTTTCCATTAAATAGACAACAACCATAATATTAACATCCAAAAATGTGCGGTTCATTTTTTTAATAAGCCTGCCGGCATTCTACGTTTTGTATTTATTATATAAGTATTGTTTCAATATTATCTGGATTTATAATGTTTGCAGTCAAGAGCGAGTTCAGGAAATCAGATGCCTGAGGCATCGACTGATTTTGAGGCACTCCATGATAAAAAAAAATACATAAAAAACGGTTCCATGATATAAGAGAACAGTGACAAAACAGAACATGACAAAACAGAACAGTGACAAAACAGAACAACGATAAATATAACTATGACCTTTCAGTAAAAATATAAATTTAATATTGAAATTGTCTTATCTCTATTATATTGATAGATTTTTAATAGCACAGATTTTCAATACGCCATAATAAATCAAATTATATACCTAATTTCTGCATTCCTAATTGCTAGAAAGCCTCAAATAAACGGGACTTTGCCAGCAAGCTTAGCATTTCTCATCTTAATCAATATAATATGTTCAAAATGATTGGGTGACTAGTTACAACGAAATAATGACCTAACCTAATTTAACCTAAATGGATTCCACAAAAATTAATGTTTCATTTTTCCCCTCGCTGTTATGTTTCGTCACTGTTCTGTTTTGTCATGTTCTGTTTTGTTATATTCTGTTTTGTCCGGTTACCATAAAATAAATAATTCGTACTACCAATGAACCTAATAAAAATAAAATATATTTATTCCCTAACAAATTGTTATTGAATATGACAATGATTATACAGGAATATATCAGTAGCATATATTTTATGGACAAAAGCGCATCTATTTATGTGGTTATAATATTACAGGCACTTGACGTTATTTGTAGAGATTTTTTTGTGGTTCGGGTTATATTTTATACTCAATTTGTGAGAAATACGTATATTTTTAAGATGTTGGTAAAATTAATTTTGTTTTCATTGTTTCACAGTTCCCTTCAAAATCTCCTAAAGAATCGATGGCTGCTTGCAGTGATAAGCTTTTTTGAATATCTGTTTGCTTACCCTATGGTATGCGATTAACTCAATGACATTATTAATGGACAACGCACTCAGTAGAGTAACTATCAAGTAAATTCGCGCATAGCGACATTCGCACATGTATAGATAGACGTCACGCAATTTCCATTATGCAATATCACGCATGGGGAATTTATAGCAATATCACCTTTATTTTAATGGCGTTAGAAAAGTGTTTCTAGTGTCAATGTTCATTTGAGCGAACCCGTTCGAACCGAACCATTCGGCAGACCCGACAAAAAGCATCCCGAATTTATAGCAACATCACCTTTATTGTAAATGGCGTTAGAACAGATTATGCCATTCGGCAGACCCGACAAAAAAGTGAGTTTCATTTTTTTCCAGATGCTTCGTCCATATTAATGTCAAATGGATTAACTGAATAGTACATGCATTGTATCAAAATTAGATACTTATTTAGCATACATATAGCATTACTATCAGAACGGACGGATTCACATAAAATATGTTTGTGTGTGGCTTAATTTGTAAACCGATTGAAATATCTGATTTGAAAATGTAGTTCATTAATTAAACCTTTGTTGATAAGAAGTAAATTTTCAGGCAGGTGATTTTGATAAACTACCAATTTATATTCAGACTAGATAAGCTTTTCACAAAAAAATACTTGTTTAAATAAGTGTAAGAAATATTAGTAGATTTTGGGAATTTACAATATACTTAGATCAATTAATTGGATATACTTAACAATATCTCAAAAAAAAATATATATATTTTTATTCATACCTACCTTAATATTAGTATAAACAATCATGTTTTTAGGGTCAATTCAAGGTTTAATTCATCGGTTACATACTAATAATTATGTATGCAATCGTTTGGTAGCTAAACAGAAAGTAGGCGGAAAATCCATCGATAGATTTGAGGAAATACTAGTAGGTATTGATTTGTGGGAGGGTTTGTTTCACTATAATTAAAACCACTGATTCGGGGATATTAAATAATATTCAGTATATTTCGCTTTTTACACGAGATACAAAACTTATAAATTGCTGGAAGTAACAAATTAGTTCACGTACACTTTGGCGCGAAAAGGTAGAGTTGCTATTTCATAATAACTTTGCACTGGCAGCTCTAGGATGAAAATGATGTAAAATACCTATTCTAAAAATATTTTTATATGTATTTATTTTCTTATTACCTACTACAACTACAATTTTATTAATACAGGTGAATATTATGTGATATAATTTTATGCGAGGTAATCATGCAAAGAGGCGAATCAGTGTAGTAAAAAGTGCAAAGTTATAATACCTATACTCTAGTGAATTAGATTCAGACGCGGTCAAGGCTCGAGGGATAATTCCCGTCTCCCGAATGGCTAGTACCAGGGCATGGCCCCCACATCCTAAAGCTGGCCCCCCTACCTATCGCCAAGGTTAAAGGTAGTGTGATGCTCTACAGTGGCGTTTGCCAGATGGTGTTCATGGTAAAATTAAGGGTACCTATTTAGTGTTTTTTTATACTTACATCCACTTGAAATATGGAGTTATCAATTAATGACACAATAAAAAATTACATCGCGCAACCACCTACTTACCTATTTTAAAATATAAATAGTAATACTGGAAAATAGCGCCGCAGGTGACTTTTTTGACTATTAGAGCAAATTTGTGATGTATGTTTATATTACTTATTTGGTCGACTCGCCTCGCCGGGCCCCGAGGCTAGAGCCTTGTCAGCCCCCCTTGTGGGGGCCATGTACCAGGTAACTCAGAGTACCTGCCCTCTGTCCTTTATCCACCCAGAGATAAGTAACGGTATTTTTTCACTTGTTTATTTCGCTGTGCATCCCGGACCAGCATTACTCTATCGACTCATTTACAGTTACAACATTTTATTACCTATGTTCTTTTCTTCCTAACTTTGTCGATTGCAAGATTTTTGATGGGAGATTAAGGCATTTAATGTGATATTTGGTACCCGCGTAATATTATTATACATATAGGTAAGTAGAGCTAGTATGTTTTATTTTAAGTGAAGGAGGCGCTCGCTTCGACAGAAAGTCCAAAAATCTGGGCGGACGTGCTCAGCGTGGGTAAAAATGGAGCTTTTATTCTATTTTCAAAGCACGATCCTGGACATTCCTTAAACGTTGAAGATAATCCATTTATATAATTTTGAAGCCTTATTATCCTTTATATTTATTTTAAACATTTGATGACTGCATAAAGTATTTTTATTACATAAAATAGTATTCTTTTAAACCTCTCGCTCTAATGTTTTAGAATTTCAGTACATAAATGTGCAGTGGTGTTAGGTTTTACGTACCTAACCTAACCGATTTTTTTTAAACGGTACATGTTCAAACACGCCCGTTAACATCATTTTACTCCCTACTTCAATTATAGTTTGTCAATTTATGGCTACAGCCGAATGTTGTAGCTTAACTACTGGGGAATGCCAAAAGAAATGGCGTATTTTAAAAAAACACTACCTTATTCTTAGGTCAATAATTATTATAAAGCAATCAATTCGTAGGATATTTATCACACTTGAATGGTCAAAGACATAGCTTATAATGAGTATCTTTAGAATTATCTTCAAATGTGTTAATCTTGCCCATTTTTTGAATAATAAAATGCCTAATTCTTGTCAAATTTGGGATCACAGAGATTATCAATATAATTTTTATCGTAAATATTGCACTATAATATTGTCGACATAAATTATACTGATGGTTTTATAAATGCGTTTAATAAACGTAAAAAATCTTAACACCACTGCACATTTATGTACTGAAATATGACTATATTCTAAAACATTAGAGCGAGAGCTTTAAAAGAATACTATTTTATGTAATAAAAATACTTTATGCTGTCATCAAATATTTAAAATAAATATAAAGGATAATAAGGCTTCAAAATTATATAAATAGATTATCTACAATGTTTAAGGAATGTTCAGGATCATGCTTTTAAAATAGAATAAAAGCTCCATTTTGACCTACGCTGAGCATGACGTCTCCCCTTAACAAATGTGTATTTTTCACAGTCGCGGTTTTAATAAAAAAAATCATTGCGGAAAAACCTTTTTAATGTATTTTAACACTCGGTGGCGGTGGTTGTTAACTTCCACATAAAATAGTAAAAATAAGGCAAAAAACATCACTGCATTTATTTACATTACATTTTATCTGCATAAATTATCTAAATTTGTACCAAACAAGCAGACAGACAACAGTTTAAAGGTATTTTGTGCTCTTGAAAATAGTCAAAATACTAAGCACAAATGGCAAATATTTTAGGTACTTTATTTTAAATATTAGTAGGTATCTATTTATTTAATCAATGCGTATAGAATTATTATTTTATGCGTTCCCTGGTAAGATTAATATACTTATACATATTATTTTGATTAAGTACTAAAATAATGTTGATTGATTTTATTAATATCATAGAAGGCTCTAATAATTTGCCTGGTTAATGTTAACATTGTAAGATTAGTAGTCTTTAATGTTAATTTGTCAGATGCGGGATTCGACCGTGGGGCCCACGGTTTTAGAACCAAACGCTCAATCACTATTCCACATAACATAAGTTGTATATTGTATAATATTATAATAACTAGGTACCTAGTAGGTACTTAGGTATATTTTAGAATCTCCTATATATTATTATCCTAAGAGATTTTGGAAAATACGTCAACTTTTTTATTTAAACACCGTTTTGTTGATTATTAAAGGAATTCACTTCAATTTTTAGAGTCCCGAATCTACTTCAATTTGAGTCCGGCACAATCTGATAAAACTCGACACAATCACAGATACTATAGTTTTTAAATCGCGTTTTATATCCGTCACCATACATTTTCGCATCTTGCAGTCCGTGTACCTCAAATTGATTATAATGTCGTTTAATACTTTTTATATAATCAATATTGCAAAATATCTAAATTAATATTCCACAAAATTATTCAAATCTGTAAGTAGCACATTGGCGTATTCTTGAGTTTTAACACAAAATAAATACATATTTCCTCACTAATTACTACGAAAATATAATCTAAAACCATGTCACTGCTTTTTATCTGTCAAACTAATAGACTTAGATTGTCATTTGTTTTCTTTCGCAAAACAAGTTCATTTGACGTATCAGATTTCAAATTTAGAATTTGCAGGAATAAGTAATCGAAAAAATGTGACATTTCTATTAGCACCCATGAATAATCAATTTCAATCAAGACATTTATTGTAAGATGAAGATAATTTTAATAATTCCATCAATAAATTGAATAATTTCAGACTTAATAAATAAGAAACTACATTATATAGGTACATATTACGCTCTTCTCAATATTATAGTAAGTCGACTGTGATCTGACAATAGTATCTATCTGCAGTTTTGACAAATTCTAGGTTATTGGTGTATTTTGTACAAAATGGTGACGGATCGAATGGAAATATTATTGTTCTACGAAAAAAATCCTAAAATGCTCAAATTTGACGTGGAAAATAGTGTCTATCTGCATCGAAGTGTCTAGAAACTAAAAAGAAATATTATCTATCTGCGTGATTTATTTTATTATGACATTACAATTTTCATACATCTTTAAATGACTGTTTTAGTACTAATATTAAATCATTTCACTTGAAAAATAAAAATAATACTGATACCGACAAAAACAGTTTTTTGAACCCCCTGAAAAATTGACTATAAATGTCAGATAGATACTATTGTCAGATCAACGTCGAAGTATCACACACTTCCATATAAAATAGGTAGGTAGTTATCGTGATTCAGTAATAATTGTATTATTTTTACATTTCGTTGGTTTTCGTTGGACGTTTAATACAAGTAATTAAACATTAATAATATTTAGGTATTTATTTTATAATAATAATTACATATAAAATTACAGTAACCTTTCTCCTTCTTTTATATCATTAGTAATTATTAATATCAATAAAAAATAAATTGCAATAATGTTTCTTTTGATAATGATATTATGCATGTTGTTTGCTATTTCATCTTTTATTTCTTCTAAGTGAAATATATACTTATAGTCAAATATAGTCGATTATGACCTTTATACGACACAATTAGGTACAATAAGTAAGTACCTACCTGTTTCTTTTTCCATTTTTGTACATGATAAAAATAATATTTTTTTTATTTCCCCACAAAGATAATTTGTTAAATAATAATTTTAGCATGTTGAAATTTATTCATTAGTATATAAGAACTTAAGAATTATAAAATAAAGTACCATTTTTGCTCCTAAGCAAAGCATATGGACACATCCCTTCAGAGTGGTAATTACGAGTATCTTAAAAGACTTCTTATAAGAAATAGTGGGTGCAATCTAAGGTGATCCCATTGAATAAATAAAACGTATTATATCGCAATAATCTAAATGTATGAAAAATAAGACTATCCTGCAGTGGCGATGGGTGGAGGTAGGGTGGATCCACCATAGATAGTACAGACTAAACGTTGTTAGTTATACGTATTTATTTACATTGAACTAAGACTACAATTTACAGATAGTGTTCTCATTCATTCATATTTATTTTCGTTAAACTATGAACATACATTACACGTCATGTTGTTGGTTAGTTTTTAAAATTCAATTGAACCCTGGGAAACCAAGCCATAATACGCATCTGTCTATAAAATATTTAAAATTATGCCATTAAATCATACATCATTTTGGATATTTAATAGATAGAATAATATTTTAACTACTATTGTTTGGTTTAGGCAGGGTTTAATGAATTATAAAAAACTAACCAACAACATGACGTGTAATGTATGTTCTTAGTTTAACGAAAATAAATAAGAATGAATGAGAAAGTGCAATATATAAACATATTAGGTATATTCTATTAAAATGTCAGTAGTAGCAATCGGCGATTGCCAGCTGTTCTGCTAGGCCTATCAGTCTGAAGTGGTGTCAGACGATATTGTAAAGGCCAGACTCCAGAATAGACTACGCATATGACCCCAAATTTATATTGGCAGTGACGACTTGCAAATCGTAAAACTGACAAATCAGCGAAATATCAAACTGTCTGAGGTGAATGAAAATCTATGACGAAGGGAAAATTATGGCGCCGCCTATGCATACTTCACAATTATATTAATATCCAATACCGCCAAGCCGTCTGCAAGACCTAGCGAGACAGACTGGCGAGAGCCAGCTGGCTCAGCTAGTAAGTAATAATATGTTATAAATGAAAATAATTCATTCTCTTTGAAAACAGAGTAGGTAGGTAGTTTATAGCGTAACGTCATTTGGATGGTGATAATATCATCTTTCTTTAAAAGGACATAATATTATTAAAAAAATGTTTAGGTAGGTGATATTTAGACATTTATTATTATGTATTAAAATGTGGCCAATGTAAATATACCAGTATACCACCCAATAGTCAGTATCCTTATCGGATTGTTCATTTTCTATAAAAATACAAAGTAACTCCCCAATTGGAGTGTTCTTAGAATAATGCGAAACGGGATTATGTTAAAACACGAACGACAAAGCAGGGCTGTGGGGTTGGAGAGCAAAGATTGAAAAGGGTACACCGAGTTGGAAAAAAAATGTTAAGTGCCCCCTGAGAAAAAAACGAACCCCGAGTCATCTGTTTAATAATATCTTCAGCAGACTTATCGTGAACAAGACTTATTATTTATGCATTATGTTAACGAGGGTCAGAAAGGGTTTTTATTAGTACCAGATGTTTTGAAGACAATTTTAGATAACTACAAAATATCACATTGCTCATGAATATATTAAATAATATTATATGAATAATATGATCTTAGATGATATATTTTTTATTTCAATTGCACCTATCGATTTTGGTAGGAATGTTTATTTATTTAAATTTTTCCACGCTCTATCAACAATTAATTATTGTATTATGTATCTAAAATATAATACAAAGCTGCTACGCCGGTTCGCACATCTAAACTCGCCTCGTCTGCGACACAGAAATCAAACCTAGTAGAGATGTCACATTCATATTGCATAGCCGGCCGTATATGTAGTGACAATTTCAACCTCTCGACACGTTGAAGTTGTAAAAAAATGAAACGATAAAAATACCATCAGACGCCGAAACAGCGATTATTATTATATTGAGCGCAGAAATCTTCTGCAGTGGACTCTCCTTATATAATCATATACGCGTATAATTATATTTCAATCTTTGGTTGTAAAAGTAAATATTGGTGCGCTCATTTGTCATTTGTAAGATATTCGACGACCAGTGACGTTTAGATTAAAATAGCCAACTTTTAGCAGTTTACGCAGGCGCATCCGCAACACTGACGATGACTGACAGCGAGCGACTTGCAGCTCGAGTCGCGTGAAATTTGTTGCTAGCGACACCAGATGTTTTTTTATCACCATTTTTATACCAGGTGACTAAAATGTCGCATTCAAACAATGTGTGGAACTCCATTTGGTAGTGTGTATTTTTATGAAAAACGATTACGTCACATCGACGTATTCCACATGTTGCAGACGGACGAGTTTAGATGTTCGAACCGGCTACAGTATACTGACAACAGCGTGTAGTCTTGGCGAAATCTGGGGATAAGGTTTTCAGTCCATAATTTTCTTGTATACTTATCTACTATACTTTGTATAGTAATGTGGAGTGGGCAGGTCATGCATTGCTCTTGGGGAGGTACATTATAAAGGGCGGCGAATGAAAGAACTATTACAAATATTACAACTTTTTAACAATCAATGGCGGTTTTCCATGAAGTAGACGATGCAATCAGTTCATTAAAAAGTATCGATATACCTACTAGTTTAAACAATAATGGAACCATAAGAAAATCCGGACAAGATTAGGTACTATTGTTGTATTGTAATATACACTGTAATCCATACTGTAATGGCGATTTATCGAAATACTATAATCCTCTAAAATAAATAATAAGATAGATACGTCCTCACAAATTTGTAGACAATTTGAAACTTAAAATTAAAGTGGACGGTATCCTACATCTGCGTATGGCTCAGACACGCGAAACTGCAGTTAATGTGAATCGACACAGGTCTTACTTGATTCCAAAAATATCCGATTAGAATCTCCAATTGGAAAAAATATATAATTGTAGATTCTAATCGAGTAAGGACTTACACACGGCACTGCATTTTCAGCGCGTCCACGTAGGTCTTACTTGATTACAAATGCATCCGATTAGAATCTCCAATTGGATAAAAAAAAATAAAGATCTAAATCAAGTGATGGCTTAGAGTTAGAGTGATTAGACAGACAGCATTTCAGCTAATTTAAAATAATCGGCGCCTCTCGTGGTGCAGTGTGTAATGCGCTGGCCTTCCACCCTAGATTTCTAGGTCCGATTCCCGGTGAGGAACCAATATTTATGTGTTGTTCACGAAGCTTGGGCGTTTATGATTGTTCAATATTACTAACAACCACCGTGTACGAAAAAGCAAGAACATAGTTATTACTAATTCTAAAAAAAGAAATAAAATAATCTCAGATTGAGTTAAGATGATACTTCAGTGAAACGGCAAACAATTTTCAACTATAGGTGCGACGAAATTTTGGACTCGCTGGCAATCGGAGAGCGAACGTCGAGGTGTGAACACGTCAATTTGTTTCATGATGGCGACGGGGGTTTTAATTCTTAAATCATGTAAAGATGACTAAAAACGTTACCCATTTACTTGAAAAAGAAAACATGTCAATGAATATATTATTATTGTTACTAATAGAACAATAAACAGAACATTAAATGGACGCATGTTGGATTTATATGACAAATTATATTTCGTTCGGCAGGCGTCATTTGCACAATCCGCGCATCGCCTAGCCACTATCTTTTTAGACTATGCCTCAACTGAGGTATAGCCTTAATTGCTTCAATATAGACATACATAATGATACAGTCACCGAGTAAATTATTGTTATAATTATAAAATACTTACTCAATTGTGCTATATGCAAATTATTTTTAACTGGGCTATTGTAAGTTAATTAGTATGAAATCCGGTATTGCAAATTGATGAATATTATTCGTGAAATGCAGATAGTTTTCAAGTTTCAACCGATAAATTACAAAAATTACATACTTCAAAAACCTATAATTCATTTAGTGTGAAGCACCCAAACGTTTGTATCATGATTTATGTAAATCAAGAGTATTGTGGTAGATATTGTACTGTAATCAAAAGATGAGTGTTATTTTAATTAAGTACTTACTAAATAAATAATATTATGTTACACTAGCATACTAACAACATAAAAAAATATTTTAATGACTATTATAATTATTATTATGCAATATAACACGTTTTGATATAAAGATGATCATAAGAAGACAAATTGTACACTAATTTACTAAAAAAAGTCATGTCATCTCTAGGTTATCCTGAACGTTGAATTATATAGGCTGCAAAATGAGGTCGATGTCACAACGGGTCAAGCGACACGACTCTTCAAAATGACAACGAAGTTTGCATCAACTTGTAGTACCATGTGGCTTGTGCCTTAGCGATGGTGCCCACAGAACGCGTCGGGCGCCGCACTCGCGCAAAATTTCTACAAGTGGCGCATAAATCATTGAAAATACAACGTAATCAAATACGCCAGCGCCCACTGGATATGGCGACGCATTATACGCGCGCGCCGCATGAATCATCGTTTTTTCGCGAATCACCGCTTCTCGGCGATACGAATGAAAGAAAATACAATGAGTCCATTCATTGAACACAGCGAGCAAAAACATGCTGCGCGAGGCATCGTCGATCGACGGGCGGAAAGCAATTATTTAATTACAGAGAAGTCATTGTTTTATTTTATTGCGTGTTCAGTTTATCGCTGGTTGAATAATGTCATCGTAAATTTTAATTACAAGCCCCGAAATAATATAATATTTTTATTGCTTTGTTATGAGAGGCGCTGTAATAATATTTATTTTGTGCTGCTTGGGCCGCTTATAACATAGGTGAAGGGTAATGCGCGGGAAGAGACGTGTGATTATGGTTATGAATAAACACTGCATTCGCCGACTTCGCGCGCCCGACGCGTCTGTAGGCACCATCGCTTAGAAACACGGTTTTTTACCGCGATGATTACTGAAACTGAATAAATCTCATGCAGTTACATTATTTATGGATAGTATCCAGCATGCAGAATATGGACCTGATAATATTATATTGTAATTATCATTGAATCGTTAATAATCATAACTCGTAAAAAGTATATGCTCACAGGAGGTAACCAAGATTCACACCGGATTTTTAACTAGATTTTTTATGGTATCCATGCCACCAATTTATTATTAGCGTTAAATATCGTGGGTTGCTGCGAAAAGTTGATAAGTCGATAATTTAATCTATAACTCTATAGTTAACAACGGATTATGTGTATATTATATACATCTGTAAGCTAGAAACAAAATCAATGTTATCCGATATACTTATATAGAACATGCACATAAAGCACAAAGAAATTAGCATTGTGCCTGATTTTAGAGGGATGTTAATCTTTTAAATTCTAATTAGGTACTGCTTAACTTCGAGACTAACTTTTGGCAGTAATCCTAACATATTACTATTAAAAATACTTTCTAATAAATACCTTCTTATTGATAAAATTAATAAATTCAATTCAAATTTATTTATTTTACATATTATAATGTAGGTACATAACAAATTATAAATCTAAAGCGGTCACGACATAAGTTTTAACCATTTTTCAAATAAAAATACAGATCAATATGAGTTAATAATACAATAAGTAATATTTGATAATTTAATTATTTAATCAAGTTTCTTAGAAAGCTAAAAAATATAGATATGTATTGTAAAGTCTTTTATTTAATTTATAAATAATTATTTATTATAGAATATTATTATATGTAGGTACTTGATCAACTTTCGTGGATCATCATGAAAATAAAGCTGCGTTTAAAAACAATAGAGAATACCAGTGGACCCATCCCTAAAACAAATTATCATTTAAATAGGGCAATCGATAATTTTATAATTGCCTTTGAATAATTTATGAACAGCACTGGATGGAGAATTGAGTTGTAAAATGGTGAGCGAGCCAAAAACTGTTCCCAAAAAGGTTCAAATAATACCTACATTATAAACTTGCATGTTTTTATAAAGCGGTATAAATAAATTATACTTGCAACTTATGATTATATAACTTTTTTAACCTGAATTTATATACTATGCGTACCTAGTCAAACTTATTCTTTGTATGAGAAACTTGCAGTGGGTACCTACCTGTTATAATGTATGGGTTTTATTTTGTAATTATCTACATTAAAACCTCAAAATCTGGGATTTTTTTAAAATTTTCTATAACTATTATGCTTATATAGTAGAACCTCGATGTAATTGACGAATATAGGTGAGAGGGTGTCCGTTAAAGCCGGAATTCCGTTATATAAAAACATTAACAAAATCCAGTTAATTCATCTTCAGATGATATATCCAGACACACCCGCTGTGGAGTGACATTGATGTCGACGCGCATGTTTTCGGAATCCTACTTTGAAAAAAGAATCAAGTTTTGTTTTCGTTTTTGAAGTCTGCTGATTTTTTTATAGTAACACTGTCTAAAATTTAGAATTTCGTTATTTGACGAATAGTCAATACATATTATTAGACACTTGGATTTAAACAAGTATACTTTATTGTTTAACATTAACATAATTTTTATCAACAATTTTTAGATTCGACCGGATATTTTGTCCGTTATATCTGATATCCGTTATATCAAGGTTCTACTGTACGTAAGAAGATACTCTGATACATGGACTGATCACGTCACCAATGAGGAGGCTTAAGGCGAGCAAATCAACCAAGAGATTTATAGTTTACACTAAGCCCAGGATAGTTGTATGATATTCAACTATATTTTCTCCAATGATAAATACGATATACTCTAACTTATAGTGGAGGAAACGATAGAAGGCGGTAGAGGCATACATAGAAAGAAATTCTCTTAGATACGACTAGTAATTATACCATGATAGTGACATGTGCATACTGCAATTTGTTTGTAAACCTTCGACCAAAGACGCCACCGATGGAAGTAGTACTTATCCAAAATTTTAGTTTAATATACATTTCATTAAAAAGATCTTTACATAGATTTGTCCGACTGTAATTTATACGAGAAAATGTTTTTAAACTGTAACAATGTTTGTATTATGAAGCTTTTTATCATAGTGATTTGGAGAGGATGAATCAATAGTCAATATTTACCGACACTCGCCACCTTTTCAAATAGATAATAC
Source organism: Rhyacophila brunnea (assembly GCF_057557595.1). Classification (NCBI taxonomy): domain Eukaryota; kingdom Metazoa; phylum Arthropoda; class Insecta; order Trichoptera; family Rhyacophilidae; genus Rhyacophila; species Rhyacophila brunnea. The sequence goes on from NW_028233350.1 coordinate 25,530,873, forward strand.
GGTAGGTACTAGGTATGTAAAATTTCCCAACAAATAATATTGACACTTCATTCAATTATTGTAGATGCAGGATAATGAATGAATAGTTGCAGATTGGAATAAGCGGATCGCAAAAAAATATTGAATATCTATGAATAATCAGTTTCATGATAACAATTAATTAGATTGTACAAACATGGTATACTTTAGCTGTACCTATACCATTGACATGACCCGGCTCACGGCTAGCTCAATAATGCTACCGGGCCGTCACTGAGGAGACTAGTGATGAACTAGGAGAGGTGGATCTCCTTTGTAGTATCACAACTTTTGAATTCCCGAATAAAACTCTCAGCTGGTGTGGTGCCGAATTTATTCAGGTACTAGAGTTCACGGTCCACAATAAAGTTAACTGTCATTGTTCCCGTAATTAAATCTCATTAAAGTATCAGCAAACTATTTATTTGTTCACTATAGGATCTCTGTGAAATCTTTCACGAGTTCCCAAAAAGTCACACCTAATTCAGAGAAAGTATACGCAGATATTCTTTGGATATTTTTAATTCATGAAATATTTTCCCATAAGAAAGAAAATATAAATTATTCTTTGGTCACACAGTATGAGGTTTATAAAAGAATAGAATTATTTTATTGTTGTTTATAAAGTTTATTTATGTTCACAGTGTATTTACAAATATTTATTTGTGTTTACAGACTTGTTTACAAAAGGTTTGCTTAATGTTTACAAATTTATTTACTAAAATTTGTTTTTATGTTTATGAATTTGTTTACTAAAATTTATTTTATGATTATTTTTACTTAATAAAGTTTCAAAAATTTATTTTATAATCCCGAAAAGATTTGTAAAATTTATTATTACAGACTGAGTTTATTAATTTGTTTTTATAAAACAAATCCGATCGCGTAATTTATCCGATTACGTCACCTCGTAGGATGAGTAATGAAAAATAAAATTACTCCGCGTGTACGTCACTACCGGCAGATACGTGCTATTCGCGCTGCGTTTTAGCGGCCGACGTCACTACCGACAGATACGTGTTATTCGCGTTACGTTTTGCCCGCCGAAGGGGGACTTACTGGTACGTAGGAATCGCGAATGTACTGAGAACCATGTCTCACAACTTTGCAGTGAGGACTGCTGCTTGCTGAAGATCGCTGGTGAAGAGTGTAGAAACTAATGATTTTATGGGAAAAGTGGTCGCCTTTTATACCCTTCGGATAGAGGTTTAACAGGAAACAGTCCGTAAGGGATAGCAGATCTATATCTTTCTCTCACGGGATGAATTTACGTATATCTCCCGTTCCTGGCAACTTTTTAATAGAGATATCTTCTAATTTAGTCGGGTTAAATTTACTCTACTTTATTTTCGCAAAATTAAGACTTAATAGGGGTGTTTCAAGCACCCTCTAGAACATGTCCCTTAAATGCGCAGTTAGGATGACGTAAGCAAAATAGTTGATTTTATATGATTTTTCGTGTTCAAACGAAGGGGAAAGTTTCTAGCTTTCCAACGAGGTATCGGAATAGGTATTCGGGTACTAGATAAGGGAATGGCAGTCTTTAAATTTAAAATGTCAAAACGAAAGGTTGACACCCATGTACTAGTCCTTTCCACCACTCTTGGCCTTTTTAGGCCAATAGAATTTTACTAAGTTTTAATAAAACTGTTTGGAGCCGCAGAAACTTTCTCATTCGATATTTACTTTTCGGACGAATATTATTACGAGAAAATACTATAATATTATACTTAACATTTCAACTTAAATATATAAATGCTTAATCCTAACAAGATGTTATACACGAGTAGTTACTAACTTATTTAATCTTGCATAGTGACTTTTATATAGTAATATGGATGTAACCTTGAATCTATTTTTACCTCGCGAGCCAGCACAGCTGGGCCGTAAATTCTAGTCGGACAGAATTCAGTTAAAGTTCAAGGTCACACGCCAATTTGTATTTTTAGTTGCAGTATTTAATTCTTTTATTTACCCAAGATGCGATTAAGATTTATTATTATTTATGGGTAGAAACCCATCTATGCCAGAATCTTAAGTTTTTCCAATTGTTACTTTTACAATATTCGTTATAGTCAGTAAGTTATAGCATTAACAAAATCTATAATTATAATTACGCGTCTATAAATATAGGTACGCGTTTACAGTATTTTTATAACAGTAGTTAGCTTCTATCTTGTATTGATAAAATTAGTATAAAAATTCTTTATTCACAATTATACAGTATATAAATTTATAAATATTCAATTTTCTTTTCCAATTTTCATACACTTCCATTATCGCTATAAAAGTTATTGAAGCATGTACTTGCTAAATTTTACGTAAACAATCTCTTCCATAACTTATTTTCTAAGTTTAATGGAGATTTCCCGGAAATTTATGTTAAAAAATACATCGCGCTGATATTTCACGACGTGACATTTCGAGGTCTGTGGTCACAGCGTTCCAATTACACTGGAGCACTCTTGATTTTCGGAGGCGGAAATTTTTTACGTAAAATTTTATTACATTTACAAAGAAAAGGTTAACAATATACATTTTACTTCCTAATACTAAACGATTACGCTAGTGGTTACCTGTTCATGGTCTTTTTGACCATTTCATTCTTGATTCTTCCATAGTTTAGAACCATGGGACTTATATATCCTGTCTGAACCGTGTCGTGAGGTCGTCGCAAGGCTATTGAGAAGTAGAATTGACTACAAGGCTAGATTTGTATAGTTATGTCGTTAAACCATACTCTGCCACAAACACTAACTGAAGGTCGGCGTTTCTGCTCGTGTCACCATGTAGTTAATTGAGATGTCTTGGATATGTATCGTCTCTTATTAGTAAGTACTATATTAAAAAAATTGATAGAGAAAAGCATTTTGCTTAAGGGGGGACATGCTCAGCGTAGGTCAAAATGGAGCTTTTAGGTATTCTATTTTGAAAGCATGATCCTGGACATTACTTAAACGTTATTATATAATTTTGAAGCCTTATTATCCTTTATATTTATTTTAAACATTTGATGACTGCATAAAGTATTTTTATTACACAAAATAGTATTCCTTTAAACCTCTCGCTCTAATGTTTTAAAATATACCTAGTCATATTTCAGTACATAAATGTGCAGTGGTGTTAAGATTTTTTACATTTATTAATTTTTAATCGCATTTATAAACCATCAGTATAATTTATGTCAACATTATTATAGTGAAATATTTACGATAAAAAATTATATTGATAATCTCTGTGATCAAAAAATCTTAACACCACTGCACATTTATGTACTGAAATATGACTAATTCTAAAATATTAGAGCGAGAGGTTTAAAATAATACTATGTTATATAATAAAAATACTTTATGCAGTCATCAAATGTTGAAAATAAATATAAATGATAATAAGGCTTCAAAATTATATAAATAGATTATCTACAACGTTTAAGGAATGTCCAGGATCATGCTTTGAAAATAGACTAAAAGCTCCATTTTGACCCACGCTGAGCACGTCCGCCCTTTAAAGGTAAACATGTCGTCTATTATACAGTAATATAAGCAGATTCGTTACGAGGAATGTTTATTACATATTCGCCCACCCCACTTTGTCCAAGGATTCTGGATGAAACACGTCATGTTCAAAAAAGTTAATTTTTCTGTCAGAAAATTTATTTGTTAAGTATAATAACATAAGTTCATTGAATATTGATCAAATATAAATCTATGTATTGACTATATCGACATCACTTTAATTACTAAACTGAAAGTTAGCCAGTAGCTAAATGCATTTTTTCAATCAACTCTTCATTACCGAGACATTTCAAAAAGCCAGTTCGAGTAAAAATAATTATGTAACGTCGAGACAGATGGATAGATCACCGATGAAGTTTTTCAAAGGGTCCATCCGGTCGAAGCGAAAGTTGCTTGTAGCCATTGAACGAGGCCTGGCCCCCTCGCTGTAGCCTCGCCTCAGGGTCCATAGCAAATTAGCCGGAAGTTCTATTAACTAAGCTAAAATACAAAATATCTCCTAGTAACCCTTTTCACAAAATCTGTCACTGGCGTTTTGCCTCATTTTAAATACTTGACTGCGTTGTTATTGAATTGGATTCGCGAGAGTTTATTTCCGGTGTGCTAATTAAAGCATTTACTTTAAGGCCATGCATTAGTTGAGGCACGGTCTAAAAAGATCGTTGCTAGGCGATGTGCGGATTGCGGGTCGCGGGTGAAAATGACGCCTGTCAAACGAAATATTATTTCTCATATAAATCCAACATACGTCCATTTTATGTTCTGTTTATTATTCTATTAGTAACAATAATAATATATTCATTGACATGTTTTCTTTTTAAAGTAAATGGGTAAAGTTTTTAGTCATCTTTACACGATTTTAGAATTAATTGGCCCGTCGCCATCACGCAGCAAAGTGACGTGTGTCTGACTCGCCGTTGTCTCAATGAATGAGAAGCGAGTACAAAATTTCGTCGCGCGTACAGTTGAAAATTATTTGGCGTTTCACTGATGCGTCACCTTAAGGATAGTAGTACCTATTAGTATATCCATAGAAATAGTATCTATTAATGTCCATGACTGTTAATGGTTTACACAATATACATGCATATTTTAATATTTTTAAATTACTAACAACGTACATGTGATAATTAAAAAAAGACACTTTACAGAATTATTTTATTTCTACTAATGATCTTACAATAATAAATGTTCTCTAAAACACTATTTTACTGTTTTCTACTACAATATAACAATCAAAAAGCTGTAACCGATTATTAATTATTGTTTTTTTATGCCATAGGTCATGGTTTCCCAAACTATGGGTCGCGACCCACCAGTGGGTCGCGAGCGAATATTGAATGGGCCCTCGCCACTGTATACATGAATTTAAAAAAAATAGGAAGTGATAAATTTGATATTTCATTCATGAAATACTTGAAACTTTTATTATTGAAAACCAACTGCATCCTATGATGAACGTACTGTCTGAAATTTCCAGTCATTAATCACTGTTAATAAAGAACTTTGATGACTATTGGGGAAGAGATGAAAAAGTTTGATTCGTTGCGTTGGATTTGTAACCCATTTCAAGACGACTTACCAACTAGTATGTCAACAAAAGCAAGTGAAGAACTCATTGATTTATCAGAAGATATGTCACTGAAAAATAGTTTCAATCGTAAACAGTTAACGAAATTCTGGCTTTCAGTTGCTGATAAATTATCCTTGCCTGTTCGATGAAGCTATGAAAATCCTCCTCCTCTTTACTACCTAATATCTATGTGAGGTCGGATTTTCGGCTATGGTTAACATTGATATATCCAATTTATTTCGGTATTTAGTTTTAAACTCACTGCGATTAAAAGTAATTAAAGTTGAAGTTGATGCTAAAATTGTAATGAAGAAAGATAAGAAACAAATACATCCTTCCCATTGAAATAACTTTGTAAAAAAAAAACCTTGCAGGTATAGGTATTTAAGTAATATTTATTTTTTATTTAAGTTTGTTTCTTATTTCAACAGTCTTTCATTCATATTGGTAACACTTATAAAAAATATTTTTTTAATTTCAATTAGAACAAATAAGACAGCATTAACTAGTACCACGACTCGCTACTAGGGAATCTGAGCATTACCAATTATATTTATGCCCTCTTTTCCATTTTTTGTCCCATGATTGGAAATTTTTGTTAGATGGGTCGGAGCCCAGCCAACTTTGGGAACCACTGCCATAGGTATTAATCATGTTAATAAACGTAATAATATAATCACATATTTTAATTAATTTGACTACCTACTTACATACTAACATTACTAACTAACAGTTATAATAATTTATTATAATATGACCAGTTCTGTATCATGTTATTTTAGTATGTAAGAACTAATAAATATAGGGATAGCGAACCTATGACACGCGTGCCACCATTGGCACGCTAGATGATTTTGGATGGCACGCCAATGTTTCATATTGAAGAGAAAAGAAATATTAGTATTTTATACATATTTAAAAATGTTTTTTTTATAAAAAAGTTTTACAAATAAATATAAGTACTTATACTTATACATAATATTAAAAAATAATGACGTCATAGCCATGCGTATTTTTTTTGGCTTTTCATATTATGTTTAGGTACCTACCAATCGATACGGAAACAACGAAATGCATGCATACATAATGACAAATTGTATAAAAAATTGCAGGCAAATCATTTTAAAGAATAATCATTACGTTTAATGTAAATATACGATTGAATAGGTCGGTCCTTAGGATTGGGGAATTAAAAATTAAAATATACAATCAACAAACCTTATGAAATTAATTATCGCCAGATAATAACTACTTTTTATTTTACCTCTAAAAATGGAAAACAGTGATGGAAATCAGTGATGGAGAATATTATATGAAAGAAGAGTGGTTTTAATGCTTCCACGATCTCTCTGATTTGGAAACAAGAAAAAAAATATGCAATGCATAAAATAAACGCCATCGGCTAGAAATACGGTGAAAGATAGAATATCAATAACTCAATTGTAATTTTTAAACCTTTTTAATAGAATTCTTAAAAAGTATTTTTTTAGAAAACAAAAAAAAATCGCCATAAAAAACTGCTTGGCAAGACAGACAGTTGAAAAATATTATTTGGGAAATTTTGGCATGCGTACGCAAAAAGGTTCGCCATCCCTGATTCTAATGTAATACCAATATCTATTAAACTATTAAACATGAACTACTTATTTATAAAAAAAACTTCTACAGTGTTTTGATACCTATGTTATAAAAAAAATTGTAACTTAGCGAGCTTAGTTTAGTTAGTAGTTTCCATTGAGATTTTCATTTTTTCGTATTCAATTTTTTGTTCAATTCAATTTATTTAGATTTTATATTTTTATAAAGAGTTAATATATTTTATTTTCTGTAACAATTATTATGTTTTCAATAATGTCAGATAAAGTGTTGACAGTATTGTATTAAAATATAGTAGAAATCTTATTTATACTTACATATGGAGACTGGAGAGTAGTTTAATAAATAAGTAGAAGGTATAAAAACTATGTCTTGTTTTATAAGACATGTAGTAAATTTTATAACAAAAGATGATCGCATCATCCTACAAAGTGAGCTCCAGAGTATAATTTAAATTCTGTAAGTCAACTTGTGTACTCTGAACTTAAATCATCAGCTCAAAGAAGCCAAATAAAATGTAAAAAAACGTTTTAGTTTTTTGCATAATTTAATAAAACAGATACTAACTTATAGTAATAATCTAAGCTAAGACATCAAAATTCCGGACGTTAAAAATATTGCCACTCGTCTGGGGTGATTAGTTCTAGTGCTAAATTAATAAAAAAAATATTAATTTTAAAACATGATAGAAATACATAATATGGACTAAGACACGGTACTGGAGTAACCCGTATCTTAGCTCTAACTCGGAAAACCGTAAGAAACACAATAATTATACCTATGTTTGTATTTTTTTTCAAAAATCTTACTGTGGACCTAGTGGTATTTAAACATACGTCTTTCGTTTCCGGGTATCTGTTTTGGCCACTAACTCAGCTTTCGTGGTACAGTCAGGAGCTCTAGGTTCGATCTCGGTGAGGTCACAATATTGATATACCTACGTAATTTTTCTCAAATCCTGGGTCTTTGTGATTGTTTCACATATATTACTAAATATACTACTGTTTCACTACACTATTGCATTCGGTGTTTTGGCATGTTGTAGTGTTATAAAGAATATAAATATGTATATTATACTTGTGTCAATTTTCTACATTTTACAGCGCATGTGGTTTGGCTCTAAACTTACTAGATAATAAATTCTTATAAGAATTTCTTAGTAAGTATGTATTTTTAGTTACATATTGTATTAAGAATTAATATATGCAGCAAATTGAGCCAATTGTTGTGAATCTTGCTTGATTCTTATTAGATTCTGTGCAGCGATGTGTTACTTCGGTTTTGGGTTGTTGGTCAGTGTAGTCGCTCGGCAACCGAAATATGCGTTTTGGAAATTCTACTTATTAGGCCCAAGATTGTTTCTAAAAATATTCTTATTAGAATAATCCATTGTGTATATTATTCAGTCTTTAATACATATCATAATAGCATGAATTGTGTCAGACTCAGAGTACCAAGGTACAGTAAAGTAATGAAACACGTACAATCATTGAGAACGATTTCATATAAGTATATATTTTTGAAGTTATACTTTTTTGGCGCATTTAGGAAAACAGATCAGAGTGTATTTTTTCTATATAGGTAAGTACTATTAATTGGGACCAAGTAATACCATTCCAACTTTCGATTTCATGATGATGTATCAAAGTACCTACTTATAAATAATATATTTTTTAGTATGGCAGGTTCTCTAAATTATTTTGTCATGAGTGATCAAAATACACGATCACTTTTTTTACTTATAAAATGCATGATCTATTACATAGATCGTCATCTTGAATACCTTCGGCGATGGGGTTACGAATATCTCTGCAGACACTCGCCGTTAATCTGTCCTGTCATAACTGCCTGCAAGCGGTCATCATTTTATTTGCCCGTTGGGCAGAGCCATACAAGGAGATAAAATTCATTTATTATTTTTGATCCTACACAGCATTTAGTTTTAGTGAATCGAAAGTCAGAGAAAACTTCATTGTAATCTACCAAAAGTACATCAGTACCTATTTGAAAAATACATATAAGTATACCCACTACTTACACACGTATAATTAAAGAACGATTTCTTTAAATTATTAACATTCAATAATGATAAACGAATAAGCGCCTGTGATGGTTTCTATCCAGTAATTAAGTCTAGTGTTCAAATTCTGGATCTGTCAAAATCACAAAATGTTGGTTTCTTAATCTGTATTTTGATCCAGAACTTGAAGTAAGCGAATAACATTCGTAAAAAATCTGTTAATCGGGAGACTGTCAAAATTCACATCGTATTGTACAGTCGATATAAAAAAAAACATGTCAGTTGAGATCATTATCATCTCAAATAGTTATTGTATTTTCTATTTTGTTTAATACTTGCTAAAGTTTAGATTTTATTATTTTACTTAAATACTGGGTAATTTTTATTGAAATTTATAATTTGTTATTTAATATATTTTCATCAGATTAATCTTAGTAGGTATTTAGGTAATGATAACTTTTATGACTCAAATAGAATTGAAATGTAACGAAATGTGAACTTTTTAAAATAAACGTTATTTATATGTTTGGTTTTTGTCTGTTTAGTCATAATGGAAGCAAGCGGCAAATTAATTTTGATAATAGCCGATATACTGGATTATTTTTGTTAGATTAGGTTATGATTCTTCAATTATTCATGCCAATTCATCAACTTTGCCTAAATCGGCTATGAAAATTGCCTCTTTTCCTGCCTGGCTCCAGTAAACAGTCTTGTACCATATTTTACAACGTTTTTATTAGCTCGTATTCTTGTTTGTCCGGTGGTTGTTTGTCCAGTACAAATCTTGCAATCGATTTTTAACAAACTTCCCGACTAGCTAGACATTTAAAACTTTTAGAATATATCAGAACAATGCCAATGCATTCTTTTAATACTTTTAGCCATCTTTAAGCAGAATTGAATTCATTTTCGGTTAAATCTGTTTAGTATGAAAAGTTATTTCGGAAGAAATCCGTAAAAAGTAAAACACTATTATTGGTTGCTAAGGAGGTGGTCCTAGCAACTAAATTATTAATATATACGTGCGTTACTATGGAAATCAATATGACATTTCAATATTCTATATTTATTCATTATTTCTATCAAGTACAATTTTTTTTGATCGTTTAAGCTAGTCAAGTCGAGTTTATATGATTTAATCAGAAAATTTAAAAACGTTGTATATAAAAAAGTTCTTTTTATCTTGTAAATGTTTTGTTTTACTACATTATTATCATTAGTATGGTTTATACTAGTTTAAATAATATAGTATAGATCTGTCTGTATATGGCCATCTATTGAATGTTTAACATATGTTATGATAGTCTCCAACGCGATAATAATCAATTCTGAATGTTGTTCCTGTCATCGTGTATCGATATCGCTATAAAACATAAATTCCTCGGTCCCGAATCTCTTCTGCTCTCCTGGTATGGCGCTGCCTCTCAAAGCGAAAATAATATAAAATACTCGTCTCGACAGACATTTTTTGCTACGCCTTTATTTTTATTTGTACACGGTATGCATGTGATATGAGAAAACTATTCAAATCGACCCGTTTGATTGAGAATGCAAATTTATTTCGGTACAACAGATATTAAAATTCGTGGTATCTGCTATCGTTCAAGGTATTGTGATGACGTGTTTTAAATTGAACGCAAGCTACTATCCTGTAAATAGTGTAAATAAAAATAATTAATTATTTCGAGATTACATTGACCACTTGAGAGACTGCTAATTATAAATATTAAATACACCAAAAGGTAAATTTCTTATGGTGTAGTTTAAGACTTGTAAAAAAATAGACACATTATTGAAGGGATCTTGCGGCAGATTTAGATGTGTAAAAGTGTTTTCTAGGTGCGTCCAAGATCTGTGTTGTGTAGTCGACTCTCACATCTAAACTCACCTCGTCTGCCGCATAGCCATATATCAACCCTTCTAGGAACGTTTCTCCGATGTTGCATATGAAGACCGCGCACATAGGCACCTCGCGACATTCGCGCGTAACCTCGCGAAACGTGATATATTGGGATGCGGCGACTGGCGAGTCGTTATAGGAATGACCACTTCGTAGATTTGCGTATGCATTCTGACGGCTTCAAGATGTATGCGATTTGTTGGTAGCAGCACTAGATGTTTATTTCAAACTAAAAAAATGTATTCCACCAATGTGTGGAGCTCCATTTCTAACGTGTGTTTTGTGAATAAAGATCGACACATTTTCCAAATGAGACTAGTTTTAATCTGTGAGCCGGCTTATAGTCATCATGATTAGCATCAAAGGATGGATGGATCATCATCAAATCAAATCAAATCAAATCAAATTTATTTATTTTACATATAATGAACATAACAAATTATAAATTCAAAGCGTTCACGACATGACATAAAATAAGTGTTAATAATTAAAAAAAAATAAAAATACAGAGAAAAAGTAATAAAATAAGAAAATAAATTAAATAAGTAACAAAATAAAAGTAGATGGAAGCACACAGAGTGAACTTTGATAAACCCTATCTTAAAAACTTATAAAACAACGTCCACCTAAATTCACCCTCACGTAAGTGGAATATATCAATATCCGAAGCGATTTCATTAAGCATGGTTACTGCCCTCCCAATTGGCATTACTAATGGCAGGTTAGTTCTGCACCGTGGGAGAACAAACAACGCATGCCCTCGATTCCTAAGGTAATTATCAGAGACACACAAGCCAATACCACCAAGAATGGCAGAGTTCACATTTACGCCGCGTATAAGTCTGAAAAAATATGTAGTTAAATAAAGATCCCTTCTAAATTTTAAGCTACAGTATGTAAGCATCCCTAAGAGAAAATCAGTCGGATAGAGCCACGGATAATATCCATACAACCGAAAGTAAAGGAGTCGTAAAAATTTCTTTTGGACTCTCTCCACCATAAGGCCGTACTTCAACTGATGCGGGGCCCAAACGATAGACCCACTCTCAAGTCTGCTTCTAACTAAGGAGTTATAGAGAATTTTTAATACCGTAACATCCGAAAAGACCCGGGAAGTACGCAAGACAAAGCCCAACATCTTTAGCGCCTTTTTACAAATGGTATCTATATGACCACTAAACGTCAGTTTACCGTCAAATGTAATTCCAAGATCTCTTACAGATGCTATTCGCGAGAGAACTCTGCCATGCATCGAGTACTGGAAAAACAATACTCGTGAGGCTTTAGTAAACGATAAAACATTGCATTTATCAATATTGAAGTCCAGTTTGTTACGCCTGCCCCAATCTAATATATTATCTATATCAAGTTGAAGTTGACGACAATCGTCCAAGGTGACAACTTCCATGAAGAGTTTCAAGTCGTCAGCAAACAACAAAAACATAGCACTTTTAATTACCAATGCTATGTCATTTATAAAAATCGTGAACAGCAATGGCCCTAAGTTTGAGCCCTGGGGGACACCAGAAAATGTGTAAAAGGTCTGTGACTGATAAAGGCCGTACGAAACGTATTGTTGTCGGTTCCTAAAATAACTCCCGAATAGCTTTAAAAATCGATCCGACAATCCAATATTGAAGTTGGAGTTTTTCCATTAGAATATCGTGATCGACTCTGTCAAATGCCTTCGAGAAATCATTGTAAGAACAGTCAACCTGGCTGCCTCTATCTAGTACTGACGACACATAATCAGTGAATACCATCAGGTTGGTTTCCGTTGATCGGCCTGCTCTAAATCCATGCTGTTCATTCATTATAAATGACTCAATTTTTGGAGAAATCATGCTGTGCATGATCATCTCCAGAACTTTTGCTGGTGCAGAGAGAACAGCTACCGGCCTGTAGTTTTCTACTGACGACTCTGTACCACTCTTATGAATTGGAGTCACCTTCGACATCTTCCATAATTCCGGAAAGATACCTGTCTCCATTGTAAGATTATATATATATGCAAGTGGGCCTTTGACAAAATCATGAAGATCTCTCGTAGCTCCTTCCACCTTTCTCTTCTCTCTCTTTTATTGTCTCTAGATCTTTGTTGCCGTATACATCCACAGAACTTTATGAGATTGTTTATGTTGTGGCTGTTAGAACGTCCCTCTGGTCGTTTAGTGTCGAATAAACGACTTGTTGACGCTTTCGTATAAAACTCATATAATGAGACAGTATCATCATACTCTCTCTCCTTTTCCTCAGGACTATTCAAGAATACTAACTACTAACATGAAAACTATATAAATTAAATACATAATGACCTGAACAATTTTATGTAATTTAACTTATATTATCATTTTGAAAAATTGATAAAAAACATAAAACAATATATTTGGGAAACAAAATGGGTTAGGTCCTTAGACTATAGATCTCGTACATCTAGACGCCACCCGTTGCATTGCTAAATGAAGCTGTGTGCCGTGCGTTTGGTTTGCGGACGAGCGAACGCATTCGTACACAAATGTTGGAAACCATAGACCATTTCACAGTGCTCGCCCAAAGTGCTCGCACTAGACGCTCAGAATTGAAATATAATTTTCTATTTTTTTTACGTTATATAGTATTTTTAAGCGGTCAAAATGCAACCATTAGGTAAAAATATCCATAATTTAAGTTATTTTAAAGAAACACTACGTCACTGATATTAAAATATATAATAAATAATATACAAATCAATTATCACGAACATGTATCAACTTACCTATTAAACATAATACCATATTCTTGCTTATCAGCACGGCTACCATATTTTAATACAACACACACAACCATCTTTTCTACTTAATTAACTAAAAATATTTACCAATGACTTTATATTTAACACAAAAAATAGAAATTTTAGCAACACGGTTATCGACGCTTAGTTAAGCAATAAGCTAAGATTTGCCGGCTACACCGTAGCAAACCATCTCCCACATCTGTAAACCTTTTGTCTTACTCTAGCGCGTGTCGCAGAGATTATAAAGGTTCCGAATACTTTCTCACTCGTATTTATGCATCGTTTTTGTTCAGGCCTTGGTTAGGTCATTTTAAATGAAATGTGTCTATGGTGTATGGTAACTAATTTATATATGTACACACAATAATATTTTACAAAATCATCATTTTGTAAAATAGAAGTCTACTAAGTACTGCTGACTCAATTAGGTAATAATAATTTTACTTTAAAATATGACAAAATAATTATTATTGTCAACTAATAATATAAAAGTTTGTGGGTAAACGGATACCTATCCAATATCTTACGTTGTGTTTATATCGCCATTTTCAAAATCTCAAGATACTCTTCAAAATAAAAATAAAAGATATGCCAAGCCTACAGCAGTGGTCCCCAACCCCTGGTTTGCGGACCGGTACCGGTCCATGGAACAAATGGTACCGGGCCGCCCAAGGAACATTAAATTATTTCCATTTTATTTACTGTGGTGTCTCTCTGGTTTGTGTGACTTTCCTGGTAAGGAATGGATCCGCGACCCATTTGTCAACAAACCAGGCGAATCTAGCAGGTCTGAGCAAGAAGATCAACTGATGGAGATTGCAGATAATGGCGGCCTTAAAACTACGTTCGAGACAATAACTCTACCGGTGTTCTGGATTAAAGTCATGGCGGAACACCCTGAGATTGCCACCATAGCACTTAAATCCCTATTGCCATTTCCGACATCCTATCTGTGTGAAGCGGGGTTTTCTGAAAACAAAACAACGGAATAAACTGGACATAAGCAACACACGTCGGTTGTTATTGTATCCTATTACCCCCAGATGGAACCATCTTCTTCCAAAGAAATAAGCCCAGGGTTCTCATTGATTTAGCGTTCTAGTGAGTTAAAATGTTAAATCACTTTATATTCGTTTTTTGGTGTAACTGTATTTTATTTTGAAGGGATGTTTAAATACAATTAAATACAAATTATTAAATCAAAACAGTCTAAAATATAAACAATCAACCCCCCCCCCCCCTAAGCGGGCCGCGGTAAAATTATCAAACGTTGACCGGTCCGCGGCGATAAAAAGGTTGGGGACCACTGCCCTACAGAACTTCATTGCATGTGGTACGTTCTTCTTTTATTAATATTTGTAGAGACTTTGCAAAATAAACATAAAGTCGTTAACAGCTTTGACTAGAAATGAATTAACACCACATAAATTCTGCAAGAGGGAATGAGTCGTTTGACGGCATAATACTTTTAAAACTTTCGATGAAAGGTAGAAAGTAATTCCAACTTCTTGTGTTTTCTGTTTTATTTTTAACTTAATTGCTTCGTGAAAAATGACGCTGTTGTTCTAGTGTAATGAATATGTACAAATAAATCTTTATGACGTTCGTTAGTATAATATACTTTGTTTTTATTTTTCAATGGTCAGCTGTTCTCATTGCTGAGTCTCGTGACCTATGATCAGACCAAAGTTAATGTCATTTAGGAGAAGACATATGGTGAGATTTAATTTGATGCTCCGGTCAGGCATGCACAAAAAGAGGGGAGTGGGTTGGGTTCAGGTCTGGACAGAATTTGATTTTCCCCACACAGGGGATTCGACAACGTACCTATGAGTTCAGAAACTAACACTCTACTGATGCACTGTGGGAATTATTACATATCCTATCTTACTGGCTTTCTACACAAAACTATTTGCAAGGATCTCAAAATATTAGTTTTGATGCGGTGATAGATTTAAGCACCGAATTTCCTATCAAAATTTGGTACATAATGTTATCAGATAAAGAAATTTAAGTTATTAGCCCAACAAATCACAACCACCCCACAACACATCCGGTCTTCACACCAGGCGTATCACGGGACCTTACGTTTGGATGGGAAACACCAGTATTTTATATGAGTGAAAATGTCTCTGGAACAGTTACCAAAGAATGAGGTCACCATATACTCAAGTGTGTTTGAGCCAGATGAAGACAATAGTTTGACACCTCTGAAAAGTTCGAGTTGTATTCAGTTTTAAATTAACAAAAATAGTTATTATGTCAGTTAATATGTTTTAGCTTGTGCAAAAGTACCCGAAGAGTCGAAGCCTAATCATGCCACCACGTAAAATAGTTAGTCTTGATGAATCTGTAACCTAGAATAGGTACTGGATACATCAATAAACGTGTGCTGTGCAGTCACTTATTATCTATTGTGTTTTACATAGAACACTAATACATTTAGGTAAGTATGTATACTCGTAAATGTATCGTACATAATAATACGTAAAACACATCTAAAACATTTAAGGAGGTATGTATTCTCGATTGATGTCTCCGCCGAATATTAGGAGTACATTGGTACGATCGTGTTATAAATACTCGAGTTCGTGATATGCTATAGCAGCCCTCGCTGAGTTGCTTCACGTGGACATGTGTTCCGGATGCCACCAGAGAGAGCGACACCCGGTACCCTTGTGGCACAATTGCAAGGGTTTCTTCGCCGTGTCCGGCTCTCCCTCACCCTGCAGCGGTGCTACAAAAGCGATTTACGAGTTTCAGATCTTGTATGGCTGGAGGCGCAAGAGTTGGCAATAGACCGAGAATGTGGCGCGAACTTGTGCTTCCCTTATGCCTAAATACTGGGGGCGTGACAGGCTGATGTAATATACTCTCGGGTATATAAATAAGGGTGTATACAGGCATTTATATTGTTATAAGACCTAAAAGTGTAAGAATAAGTAAGCAAAATATGCTTTGTGATTGAGGATACGATATTTTTGCGGAATATTGATGAGTTTCCGCATGCATATAATTTTCACTCATGAACGGTGATCAGCAGTTCATACAATCCAACCATGACTTGCTTCACATCACTACGTACTACTCAGTGGCGTACTACAGTGTCGTGTCCATAGTTTATGAAAATTGCATTTTTATAAAAAAACAAAAGGAAAAGAATATATTTTTATTACAGTAGTGTAGTGACTATAATAAATGGAGTATACAAAAAAGCATGTATTAATCTTATAGCTGCCAGGCAATGTTTAACTATTGCATTACATCAGTCGATTTTTAAAACTTACGTAAAAATAAAATATAATATAGAAATGAAGAAGTAAGAAAAATGAAACGGTTTTACTTTTACAAAAACGTCCCATCTAATTACTATAGTAGGTATAGTATTTGATTTGTGCACTCGAATTTGTGCATTCTCTTGAAGCTTGTAGGTCACTTCTGCTCTTAAAACATTTTTCCCTGCTCTCATGTGGTATCATTTTCAATCCTGATATTCTAGAAAATTTAAATTTTTACGCACCCATCAATTACAATTACAATTAGTAGCAGCCATGACCTATTTTGGGTGAAAGCTGTTTCCTCATGTCAGGCTCACCAGGCACTAATAGCGAGGGCTGTGCGGTTGGTCAATGCACTCCCTAGAGATGTAGATATTTTTGGCGATCCATTATATATTCTGTTTTTTAAATTCTATTTTATTGTTTAATTTGTACTTTTTGAATCATTGTTGTTTTTTTAAATTTTATTTCTTTTGTATAAAACTATTTTTGCTTTCTGTTTTTCCTCCACTTTGTTTTTTCTGATTTTCCGAACTGATTACTTGTAATTTTTATTCTAAATGTCATGTTGTGAACGTCCTGAATTAATAATTTGTTATGTACTCAACGTGTCTTTTTCAAATAAATAAATAAATTAATATGTACAAAAACACGTGTACGAAAGAAAATTGGCGAAAACTATCAATTATCTACATTTACAAAATGCATTTTATAAAAAGAATTTATGGATATGTGTGTCATACTTTAATATGCATGTTTTGTTGTCGAAACAAAACAATAGATCGATAATAATCGTCAGCATTTCCTCAATTAGTAGGGTCTGATATGATTGGTTAATTGCGACAATATCTCTTACTAATATGTACTGCATTTGTATAAATTGAAAGGACAATGCACGCGTCCTCACTTAACTTAACGAATCTATCACGAGACGCATTACTATTATCACGAGTCCTTCACTCGACGTAGTCAACGTCATTCTACTCGAATCAAGTCTCTCAGTTCTTTAATATAATCAATCTCTTGATCACATCGATCTCATCAGTACATCATTACCCCGATTACAATCTCACGCTGTCATCTTTATTAAAGTATTATTGAAATTGTATTCTTGTAACTATCAATACGATCTCTCCTCCAAACATCCTAGCAACAACGACCTTCTATGTCCTCCATGTCATTTACTGCCAAAGTGGTAACTCCGACGTAATTCGTTCCGACCTTCATCTACTACCAAAATATGATGTATTAAAATCGTTCAGTATAAATCTACATATAAATTAGTGGTCAGTCTTTACTTACTGTAAGTAAGTTATTATGAAATAGTTGTTGGGAAATTATTTAATTAAATTTATTCTAAATATAAATTACAGTAAATCAACTCAGCTTTATCTGTGCTTATTTTGTTAAAATTACATCATCATGAAAATAATAATTAATTAATATCAAATTCGATTTGAATGATTTTCTACATTATTTAATGAATCGACTCGATGGTTTCAGTAAAATTTTCTTGGTGTTTCCTTACACGATATAGGATGTTATGCTTATCCATAATAAGACGAATCGAACTACCACGCCAATGTTTAGAAGCACAACATTTGACAGGTAATTTGGAATCGTTTCCGCCTTCGAAAATTATTTTCTTACCAGTAATAAGGGAGGTTGGTTAGACTAGACGTAAAGAACACGCTACCAATCATTAATCTCCGGCAAAAAAGCGATGCATATGCGAGTGCCGGGCTTCAAAACGTATTAAATTCTAGCTTGTAGCAACATTTTGTGATTTTCATTAAAATTTCAAGAATTTTCATAACATTATTTACGCGTCAATGCCCCAGGAAACAACATGTAAAATTATTTAACCTGAGTTAATTTTTATTAAAATAAGTATTTTATAAATTAATATTATTGCATAAGATTAGAAAATGTAAATGCACGAGTTAAGCTGAGTAAGCTAAAATATATTTACCACCTATAATAAAGTGGCAATGAATTTTATTTTCAGTATTTTTTAGTCAGAAATCGGTATAATAAAAGTACTTAAAATGTAGAATTTAATTTCTAGACATCTTCTTTAATAATTAATTAAGATTATGTATAAACAAGTGAGTATCGTATGCGTATTATCACACATCGCACTGCCTAACTACAAAACAATGTATTAAAATGTAAAACAGTTTGCTTGTCAGCTCGGCTTCAGAGTACCTATCTATCTTGATTGTTTCTTATTAATCCTGTATGACCCGTAGCAGGTCCACACTTTTATTTCTTCCGATTCATTTATCCTTGTAACTGAAGGTGAATGAAAAATAAGCCACTGAGTAAAAAGGTTACGATGATTTCCACGTCGAGGTGTCAATATGTAACTATCTAGAGATTATTACGAGGAACATATTCGTTGCGATCTTCATAATACGGTCACTTTAGTCAACAAAATAAGTCAAAAGCAAAATATATAATTAGTATGATAATAATTTATCAATAGTTTATGTGAGAAACGAAAAATAACCGATCAAATGACATCGTCATATTTAAGTCTAACTGATTGTTTTATCGTAATTCGAACAACGTAACAGAATCAATTTAGAACATACCAGAAGCCTACGTACATTTTTTTAATTTGTGTACCGAACAGGACACAAACATCCATCCTTCGGATTTCGATAAATCGGTTGCTGTGCGATCATTTGTTTGTATTTTGTGTGCTTTTAAATTAATGTACCTATTGATAATATGTAGGTATTGTTACATTGATTTTTGAATTGCCTCAGGAACTCACACAATTGTAGTTTAAACGTGCGTCGGTACTTACTTGTAGTTGATAATATATTTTAATTATTTCTATTATTTTTATGCAATTATATAACATTTTAAAATGTAGCATTTGTTATTAAACATGCATAATTTGGAACACATCAAAAATATACCAGTTTGAACCAAAATATATTTCCTGTTGGGAATTTAAATTTCTTTAATGTGGATAAATAATTGCGCTATTTAGCACATATTTTACAACGTTTTTATTAGGTCGTATTCTTGTTTGTCCGGTGGTTGTTTGTCCAGTGCAAATCTTGCAATCGATTTTTAACAAACTTTCCGACTAGCTAGACATTTGAAACTTTTAGAAAATATCAGAACACGATGCCAATGCATTCTTTTAATACTTTTAACCAACTTTAAGCAGAATTGGATTCATTTTCAGTTAATTCTGTTTTGTATGGAAAGTTATTTCAGAAAAATCCGTAAAAGTAAAAGACTATTATTGGTTACTAAGGGGGTGGTCCTAGCAACTAAATTATTAATATATACGTTCGTTGCTATGGAAATCACAATGAAATGTCAAAATGACATTTCAGTATTCTATATTTGTTCGTTTTTTATTTACTTCATATCAAATACAAGTGTGAGCATATTGAGCATAATAATTCAACAGAAAATTTAAAAATTTTGTACATAAAAAGTTTATTTATTAATATTAATTATTGAATTAAAGACGTATGTTGTTTAATAACGTTATATGACGAATGCAACATATTGTTAAATTTTATTATTCGTGGAATAAAAAAAGCCTAATTAATAATAGTATATGACGTGTATTATAAATTATAATATTTTGGGGTGATTCATTATCATTATACAATAGGAGCC
Source organism: Rhyacophila brunnea (assembly GCF_057557595.1). Taxonomy (NCBI): domain Eukaryota; kingdom Metazoa; phylum Arthropoda; class Insecta; order Trichoptera; family Rhyacophilidae; genus Rhyacophila; species Rhyacophila brunnea. Next base: position 25,551,197 of record NW_028233350.1, read on the forward strand.
AATGTTACACGATACCATATCGTGCACAACTAAAATCAGACATAATTATTATACTCGCCATCGATTATAATATTTTGTTGAAGCGGTTCTGTCGATACAAAATAGTCTTAGTTATAATATAATTATTATTATCACTGTGTCTACCTTCAGTTTGAAGACTTTCATTTAAAATTTTCACTGCAGCATTTACGACTGTTAACACCTAGTTTCTTTAATATGTTTAAGCCGCAGAAAATAATATATTCCGAGGAAAACAACAGTTTTACGAGTAAGTATATCTTATTTAACACGGGTAGACCGATTACCTGCTGCGTTTGGAAAAATTTATGTTTTGAAATTATTAAGATAATTTTATTGAAAAGTGACATTCCAAATCGGCCTAAGTCTAAAAACGAGATTATGAGATAATCATATTTTTGTGATTTACAATATTTACCTCCTAATTTTTCGATTCTATAATGTTTGGCAATTTCATAGAAAATGCAAATACTTAAAAACATGAAATATAAATAACATTAAAAAGTATAGTAAAACTTCAAAAAAATTGATTCAAAAACTGACTTTTTTGACTAAGGCCTGTTTGGAATATCACTCTTCAATAATTCACCTTTATACAGTAACTTCGTCAATGTTCGGCTATTCAAAAACTTTAAAACAGTAATGTGACTGTATACATACCTCGTACCGACTCATATAGATGTGATATTACACATTTAGAGCCAATGCATACTATAATCGGCTATGTTTAGAGCGCTAGAATGCGTGTTTCTACATGATAATGCAAAAGAGAAAGTAAAATGCATCACAGTAGATAAACAGCAATTCGGGTGAATTTAAAATGATTCTATCTGAGATAATTGGTATTATCCGGCATAAAGACATGTTTTTATACAATCTTTAGAACTCCTTTTGACACGACGGTAATGCATTCCAAAACCTTTGCATAAATTCAGTCATATAAAATACCAAATGAACACTAAACGATTACATGGTTGTCTATAATTAAGCTTGGTAAGTACGTGACTGCTAATAATTGGGGACTAAGAAGATTTTATGGATCTATGTGGCTATCCTGGCACTAGGCTTTCTCTATTCAAGTAACAGCTTTAGTTGATTTTATAGTTATCCTATAAGTGTATTTATTAAGTAACCATACATGTGGCATATCTGGCAATGTGGCAAATTTCCTGATATGTTACGTATTGCATAATTAAAAGAATGCATAGGATGAACAAGTCGTGTTTGACAAAAACTGACATTCGGGAGTCCAGGGGGTAAACCAAGAAGTGCTTGGCCTCATATAAATTGGAGGCATTATGTCGAGTCAAATTTATAGAGTTTTCAAGTCCAGAACTGGAGGAAAACTGATGTATGGAAAGGGTTAATATCCACATAAAGTTCTATAACCAGAATGAGAAAGAAGATAATGCATAATTTAATACGTAGGTATATAATATTGATCTTCTTAATAAAATGTATTTGATATAAATATAATTAATACACTATTGTTCCGAAAATCGACGAACGTGTGTGAGAAATGCTACGCATAGATTTCCTTCCTTTCTTCGCTTTCTCGTACAATCGGCAATTAATAACACAAATCCTCTGTAATTAAGTTTCCTATTAGCGGAGACGATGGGGTGGAAAGTACTACAATAGGGGATGTAAAAAAAATCAACAGCTGACAGTGCCTTATTACGGTAGTATTATTAAATAACAGTTTCAATAAAAAAAATAGCAGTTCGGAAAATGGGATAATAGTGTTTACATTCTTTGTTAATATATTATTTATTATCAGGAAAAAGGTAAAATTTTACCCATTATTTAGATGTATAATTAGCTTTAGACTGCATTTTAACATGGAAATGACAACGTTGATTCACAAATTATGACAACAATCGTAGAAAATATTTTTTTCACTAGACTAGAATTTAATTTATTACATTGGTTTTTTTAACATTATAATATAATATTAAATGTCTTTTAAAAATAAATCATAATACATAAAGGTTATTTTTAAGTACTTGACGTGAACAGTTACTCTTCATTGCTCTAATTATAATATTATTCTATATGATACGGTTTTAGCGATTCTGGTTTCATCTAAATATATAATATCTAATGTTCATATACAAGAGGCACATTATGAAGTTATCTATGTAAATATACAGACTTTTGAACACCTTTGCAACGAATAAAGTTATGTATTAGAAAAAGATGTCTACGAGCGGTATCATACATCTGGTTCAGGCCAATGTAAGTAGGTACGTTAACGTTTTATCAATCTATGCTAATTAACTAACTATGCATCGGAGGTACTATTTCCAGTTCTATTCTATTAAAATTGCCGATCATATTTTATTTAAAGAAAAGAATCTTACGTTATGGCGTCAGATCTCTTCAAATTTTAGGTTTAACGTACCCACATTCACATGCTATTAATTGTTGATTAAATTTATTTTTTATTTAAAAATAATAGTGTAGTTAGAAATCTTAGAAAATAATATTTCTCATTAATATTTTATGTACAAAAACATTTATTAAAATATATTATAAAATTGTAATGATTAAACGTGTAGACAGTTATGTAGGTACCTACTTCCCTAATACATTATTTTGTAAGTTTCTTTTTACCGTTTGATAGTTAAATACATTAAGTATATTTATAAACATCCCTTTTTGCATTTAAAATGAATAATATTCCACTGTGTTTGTAATTTTCTCGATTGCATTATAGAACCACCTTTGCAATTAATGTTTTTCCCGTTTGGCAACACCGATTGGCTCCCTGTGACAAAGGGTCATGTCTCGCCGTAATTATATGAAGATCTATGGGCGACTCAAGGTGCTGCAAGCGCTAGGAGCTTTTATAGAGATTAAGTGGATATAAATTTTATGCGATAAACGGCACGGGCTATGGGGATCAGTGATTAATGTCGCATCGCAGAAAGGTTAAAGTATTTATATTAAATTTGGTAAAGCGCCGCCAGTGAAAACAGGTGTAATTTGCTAGAGCAGTGTATAAAAGCTCGTTAAACTCGATATATAGGAGAGGTAGAGTATGAAAGTTTGTTGGACGTGGGGACGTGATGCCTTTGCATAGTTTCCCCTTAACGTCGTTAGTTTATTAAATTTGTCGTTTTAAGTTATTACTGCATTTAAACGTGTGGGAATGGTATACAAATGTCAACAATATGTAAGTAAGTAGATAAATAAAATAAAAATTAATTACATATTTAAAAATCGACCGAAGAAAATATAATCGCTGAAAAAATCTAGTCATCAATTATTAATTTTCTTCTTCGGCCATGTCCGCCTCTTAACTGGAGCAAATGGACACCACACGGCGGCTCCAAGAATCCCTGTCACCCTCCAGTACCCCATAGCACCGCCGTATACTCTCTCTATAGATAGGTTACATGTAAATTCTACGCATTAAATTTCACCTTAGCACAGTCCGCCGTGAGTTTTCTTATCGGAAAGAGATGACGTAAATACTATACGGTCATATCTGATTTTTGCAAAATTTATGAATTCAAGAATGATAACCTAACCTAACCTAACAAATAATCAAGTATATCGGCTATTTTTAAAATTTGTTTGGCACTAGCTTCCTGTAAACCGACAAGAGCCGTGTTTTATTTAGACATGAATTTTATCTCAGTACAATACGACCCAAAGAGGTTGGACGGTCTTTAATATGCGACCATATGTTTCCGATACAATATTTCACAATGAAGTATACGGAGAACTGCATTCGTACAAATTTGTGGATACGCTATAATATATAGTATTTAGCGGCCTTCCAGGACGCCGGAATCCGTTAGGCTTGAAGAAGAGGCAGACTAGGTTGCGATTAACTTCTGGCACACACAGCGGGTGGCCAAGCCAGGTCCAACATCGCCTCTTCACTCTCAGCCTGATAAAAACCTGCTTGGTGCGTTCTCTTATCTCCTCGTTACTCCTAAAGTTGTACTACACCTCACACCCAGTATCCATCGCAAACATCTGTTATCGAAGCTCAGTATATAGTTGCTCTGAGCTTTCGTAAGGTGCCATGATATATCAATAATAGTGGTAATTAAAAGGTAAGTATAAACTATTAGAAAGATACACCAAGAGTCTATGAAGTCGACGAGATGGTTAAGTTCTGCGGAAATGTATGACAATACGATGTACATGATATGATAAAAAATATCTGTATTATAAATATCACAATATTAACCAATGTGGGATAAGTTCCAGGGTATGATATTATCAAAAAGTTGTATTTATGTCAAGCAAATAATGTTAATTTAATCATTCATAGATTAAAAATATTAGCATAAATCAATGGAAATATTGTAAAAGGCCTTATAAATTAAACAATACTCGACAAGATACAGAAAATTAATAATGGATAGTACCTACTTATTTAGGTACCACATATTATTTTTGTTTTGTTTTATTTTTACCCGTTTGTTACAGATTTCATTGAGAGATTTGTATCTCTTGTCAAAATAATGATAGGTCATCATAAGAAAAAAGCCTAAATAGCTATCACAAAGGATAATAATTTTATAGATAGATAGATATTTATGATTTTACGTCCGTTCAGGTCATATTTTTTATGTACGCACTTCTTTTTGTGTTCTGTAGAATACTGAATGAAATTGACTTCATTCTTAAAACCCTCCCACGTATATTTTTTTATACTTGAATAATATGTTAAAGGTTATGTTATAATAAATAAGCTTTGTGGATTGTGGTATATACTATAATATTATAGTAATGATAAGTTTACGGTCAAATGAAAGTTGAGCTTTTACGTCAATAGCGTTAATAATTCACAAATGAATATTTGCTTTCCTTTTTTTCTACGTGTTATATGCAATTACAATATGTGTAAAACTAGAACTATATTTATATACTTTTGCATACTAGTAAGTGACATAAGGACTAAAAATTACTTGCGGCTTACTATAACGTATATAAGTAGTTATATACATTTCGATTCATTAATTTTCAACAAAACTAAAGAAATGCATGATTAAGAATATTAAGTGGATTTATTTATTCTTATATATCGCCATAGAGATACATAATATTTTCGTAAATATACTTATATGATGTTCATAATTTTATCAAATTTAATAAAAGAAAGAGTAGGTAGGTACACCCAAATTTAATAATCATTATCAGGTCGTTTGAAAATAAATCTTTACACCTTTTGTAGAGTAAAAAAAGCTCAAATACTGCGGCTTGGATAATAATTATTATATTTGGCATTTTTTTAAAACAAATATATATTGTTTCCACGTATTATCTAGTACCTACCCAACAGAAAAAAATAATATGTATTCTGACCTATTCTATTTGATGTATATATTATAGGAGTACATAGTGAAACTAAATAGGTATCCTGCATTTACAAATGTTATAGAAATGTCTTTCGGAAAGAGTCTTAACATTAGACCCACTATATAGTCAGGACGTGGCACGAAACTGTAAACTTCGATGGTAGTGCTAATCATTGCTTATACTTCGAATGCAATATGACAATCTGTTTATAGCAAATGATAATTGGTGTATACTGAAATAAATAGTAATTATATGAATGAAATATGCAATCGAAAATCGTAATTTAATTTTTAAGAGGTATTTGAAGATAGTCAATAACTAGCACTATCATCGTAATTCGCAATTCAGTGACACGGCCTGAATATAGTCGACCTTGCCTTAGTAGGACTCTTAAGTGCGCTTCTTGTTAGTTTCACCACGGTATATGACCAAGAGTGTTGAAAAGTGACGGACGATGGAAGAAAATTAAGTAGAATCTATATTTTGAGAAAATAGCTAACAACTAATGTTCGTAAAAAGTTTGAAGGTACATTATAAAACGCTCGGTCTCGAAGCGGACATGGTGATTTATCATATTTTAATTATAATAAAATTAGCCATTGAATAACATCCACAATCGATTTAAAAGAAAGTCCTTAGATATATATATATATAATATAGATGGTGTGGAATTATTATGTATTTGTGTAGGTATGCTAAGAATACGAAAATATATTAAAATAATAAAGATATACTGTAGGCGTTAAGTCGTGCGTGGAAAGGGTCAAATTCAATCATGAATGACATAAAAATACTTACATGTCAATCGAAGAAGGGTTCGTCTCAATTGACAGTCCAATCACGTATCTACCTACTAACAAAAAAGATTTCAATATGACGGCCGCACGGGCCCCGAGTTATTATAATTTACCATTTCACGCGCGATCCATTGTGTCCAGAGTCCTGACAATCAAGATGGCCGAGAGGGAAGGGACAAGACGAAGGCCTCTGCGGTAGGGAATCATTATGCTAGGAGACAATAGGATTGAATCATCAAAGGATAATACATCCTCAACAAATCACATGCTAGAGAGACGTAACAAAGGCAATAAGTAGGCTTACGTATCGGTACCATGCTATTATCAATGTATGTATCTAATACGACTTCATGTCAAACTATTAAAAAGTACTTTAACGTGGAGCAAATATGGAGTTACTATTTTATGCATGGTGTTGATGCGAAAATGTTACAATATAGCAATATAGGTAAGTAACATGTTTTATTGATAAAATTAAATAAAACAATATATATCCTACTTATTAATACTCGTAGAATTGGTGCTTACGTGGTAGAGCTTAATTAAGTAGGTATACTGTTTATTTCATACTATATTCTTCGGGTTTATAATTCGCCGAGAAACTTATTGGACCGGGAGTTTCGTTTGCAGAATATGAGAGACGCAGTTTCTTGTTTATGATTCGTTTACTTGTGACATTAATATACACGAAAATTCATATTGTCAGCTTCGCAGATGGTCGTGGTTAACCTCCATAATTTGATACTTCAAGCTGTTAAGTTGGTACGTATTGTTTATTGGCAGAATTCTTCTTATTATTCTTTGTCGGGAAATCAGAAGAATAAGATGATGAAAAGGTTGATTTAGCCCTTCGGGCAGCAGTCTTCTCTACGAAACGTCTCTACCCTTATCGGCATACAGTAAGACTAACTTTAGAATTAATCACCTTTAGATCATCACACTGTGAAAATAGCAAACAATGTGAATGCATCCGTGTTGTGACATGATTTAAAAATAAATTGAGCCAAACATCGTGTGCGATATTTTGTCGTTTTACATTATTACGTATTCGGGAAATGTACCACACTGAATAAACAATGATTGAAATGTATCATCACTATTATGAAAGTATTTTTTATTATCCTTATAATGTACCCAAGCGGACTTAATTTATGTTTCACAGAATAGGTCGTGAGTTGTGTCAAATCCGTCTTGAATATAAAGTTGAAAAGAAAGGTGTTTATACCTATAAGATATACCACAGGTCATACGATTATTATTGTGGAATTGACGTTCTCTTTGTCGGGATGGGAAATTTGTATTTGTCACTAGTAGTATTATATCGTGAAGATGTTTTAACAATGGGCAAGACTTGAGTCATGTCAGGTATAGGAAAGAATATTAATATCTTGCGGTTTAACTGAACTATATGAGTGGGTAAGGACGACAATGAAACTTTACAATCCAATATAAATTAGGTACATATTATAATATACATGTTAATAATTCGACTGCTAATTTTTAACAAAAATGTTATTCAAAGGAATTGTATAACAATACACGATGCTTATTACTAAAATCATATGTTAATTACCATATAAGATTATTTAAATGTTTTATGACAGAAGAAAAATGCAATTAAATTTCTCAAAATTAGTGCTGTAAATTTTAAAAGTTAAATGTGTACGTATGCAGATGGTCGTATAGAAGTAATATCAAATTCATGTCTAAATAAAACACTTGAAAACTACGTTAAGACGGAAGAAAATAGGGTAGGTAAATAAATTATAAATACATTTATATCGTATAATTTAAGTAAAATTCTGTTAAGTTCTCGTAATTATCAGGTCGTTTATATCAATCATTCATATCGAATCCAATGAAATTTGAATAAAATCTATTGTCTGCAATAGTCACCGACCAATGTCGCTGAGCTGTCTTATCTTTCCGAACTGTGCTACGGCGAACTGTAATACGTACAATTTACATGTTAACGAATTTATTAAATGAGAATTTTTTTGTAATTCAAATAATATAGATTATAAATAATAAAACAATCCAAAACTTAAATCTTCTGTTTGTTGTGACGTCATCATGATTGAAAATCCGTCAAAGAGCCTTCTCCACCACTTGGTTCCATCCCTCTTGGTATCTAACCGCATGCACGCTCTGTGACGTATGAATGGTACATTCGTGATATGTATTCATTTAATTTGTCCATCAGGGAATAGTTTCTCCTTATCCGCTCTGACCTTCAGCCTGCCAAAATACCGTGAGCTGTTGTACAGTTATTTAAAATCTCCCATAATATGACAATAAACATTGAAATTTTATAAGTAAATATTTTATAATGTTTTCGGAATGATTTAAGTTATTAATAAACAGTACAAAATTATCAGCCAATTGACCGTTGTGGATTGTAATAGAAACAACAATAAAAATACTTAACATTTTTATACGAATAATAAATTCCGGAAAGACATTAAGTTTGTTGAGCGTAAACGTACTTTAAGAAAAAGATATACGGAAATCCTCCATCCGAACAAACAACATAAAGGAAAATGTAATCGTTGGGAAAGTACACATAAGTATGAGGATATTATTACGAAAGTAAATTTCGTCTCAATTAATTATCGTGATAAGAATCGTACATAAACTCAACATTTTATTGTTAATGTTATTTATGTTTATGTGCCTATCTAAAATAATTATTCTTACAAAATATATCTTCACTAAAAATAGCTATCTACAGGCTATGTAGTGGCATAATTTAGAAAATAATATATACACAAAATTATCACATTGTTTTAGTTAATTTTTTTTTTCTACCTTTAAGTTTGTTTAAACATGTTTAGATTACCTAAATCCGGTTGACAATCTACATTTGAATGTCGATGCAAAGTCCTGACAACTAAAATGTACACCCAACTGTGCAAAATAATATTACATATATGTCGACTGTTCAGTTTGGTCGAATCATTATGCCGAAATCCGCCGTATAATGATCGAAAGAGTATCACGAAAAATAATAAAACTAATTAAAAAATATCGTCTCTTGCGGCTTACTGCGTTGAGTCTAAAATATATGACACATTAAGCATGAGCGTGTGCTCGCTGTACATAATCATTTTAATGGTAGACTTTTGCAAAATTGAAATGTGATATTGATTTTGAAAGAATCTAATGAGACAAGTTATCCATGCCTGCCACAACCTGCAGCAATCAAAGCACCAGTACCTACCACTGATCCTGACTCAGCATGTGTACAAGTTTTTTTTAACTACGTAGGCATGTCAGGTTAATTTTAACTGGTAAATACTACTACCAAAATATCAGTAATTTGCAGTCGAAGTTAGGTTTCGAAAATTAAATATTACTAACAATATGCTTGAAAAATCTTATATAGTATATAGAATCTACAATAAATCACCGTAAGCTAACAATATTCAATTCAGTTGGTACTGAAGTATGGATGTGTTAAAATAGTTCATTGTATTCAGAAACAGTTGTTGAGTTGAAAACATGACCGATTGATGACATTCAAGAAACGTATTATATTTTCCTTCTATTACCAATTTGTGGAATGTTTTTATAATAAAAATTGAATAATAGCCTGAGTATGCGGACTTTGTAATATGTACTTCCTTTCCAGCTATTCATTTTTTTCGTACGTACCTACATAGATACATGTTATGTAAATCATAGCACGAGATATTATTCAAACAAAATAAAAACCTCAAATCTTTTCATAGCACGTTGTTATTTATTTTATTTTTTATCAAGACTTTACTTTTGTCACTGAAATTTGAATATTATTTTGCTCATTTTTACAGCGTTTTTCTTAACTCGTATTCTTATTTGTCCGGTGGTTATGTCCGGTACAAATCTTGCAATCGATTTTTAACTAACTTCCCAACTAGCTAGCCATTTGAAACTTTTAGAATATATCAGAACACGATGCATTTTTTTAATACTTTTAGCCATCTTTAAGTAGAATTGAATTCATTTTCAGTTAATTCTGTTTTGTATGAAAAGTTATTTCGACACCATTATAGGTTGCTAGAGGACTGGAGTCCTAGCAACTAAATTATTAATATATACGTGCGTTACAATGGAAATCAATATGACATGTCAAGTACATTTTTTTTATCGTTTAAGCTAGTCAAGTCAAGTTTATGTGGTTCAACGTTGTACTTATATAAAAAGTTCTTTTTATCTTGTAATTATTATCATTCATTTCTTTGAATATTAGGATTTACCAGGCATGGTTAAATTTGAATTACAATTAAAATTATCTTAAATACGTTATTACCCTCACACAAGAAAATTAAAAAATATAAACAATGGTTATACAAAAAATAATATTTCTAAAACAAAATACCACATCACTGAAAATGTATATGTCTTTGGGGACCGCATTGATTAGTCTTGTACGTCTCGTTAATGGTACCTGGTAATCATCTTAATACGAAGAAACAGTTCTGAACCAGAATAGATCATGTACCACGTCAATACATTAATATTTATGACGAAATACATAAGTATTTTATGGTGTATCATATTATTGTTACCTTTAATAAATATCTTCAGCATATCTATAATATTATGTATCTTTTACCAAAATAAAATCTTTTCGGAAAGAACAACCCGTCGCAAAAAAGAAGCTTTCTGTATCATTATAAGTACTGAGTATCTACTTACTTATATTTCTAAATATACCTAATTAATTATATGTCAAAATATTGTAACTGCTACTTATTAAAAATGCCACGGAAAACTGCAAAAAACACTAATTGCGTCCTTAACGAAACACATCCATCACAGAATAATACACATAGTTTTATATTCATGAGTATACATCATGAGTCAAAGTTATGTCATTATCAAGTTATTATTATAAGTTAATATAATAACGTTAATAGTAGCAGTAGGTATACTATTCTTTTTTCTTTCGACCATGGCCGATCCTAATAGGGGCCTCCACAGAGTATAGGTTTGTATTGACAGATTTTTTTTTTTTACGAGAAATGGATGTCAGCCACTTGGTCAACCTATTAGGTCCATACCCTGATACACACAAATCGAAAAACAATACTTGCCAAACCCAGGATTCGAACCTGGGACCTACGGCGTTATAGTCCAACGCTTAAGCCGCGCGGCCACCGTGGGCGTAACTATATTAACAACTTAAATTAAAATAAGCTAAATGGTAGATATTATATGCCAGATTTTCTCAAAATTAAAAAAAAGGTAATAGAATTTTGGTGATCACTTAAATATATTTGATGAAATCTTTCATTTATTAATAAACTATAAGGTATAGCCGGCATTTCGATTTATAGTAAAACTGCTATAATTTACTATATAAATTTTTAGCTTGCTAGATGCGAATTTTGAAAGCCATATTGCCCATTCAAAAATGATAAATATGGCAAGAGAAATTTTAAGTCAGGGACGTTATTTCTAGATCTATCCATTTTCTTCGGAGTGACCCAAGGACCGAGTGTCAACTGGGTCTCCTTCATAAACCTTATGAAAAACCTTTCATAGATCTAACAATGTAATCGGTCCATAAAAGACTTTAAAGGGCGGCTCTCGTGGTGCAGTGCGTAAGGCGCTTGCCTTCCACCCGAGAGTTCTGGGTTCGATCCGGTGAGGACACAATATTTATGTGTTTTTCTCAAAACCTGGGTGTTTGTGATTGTTCAAAATTACTAACAACCATCTTGTACGAAAAAGCAAGGACATGGTTATTAATAATTACAACAAAAAAAAGACTTTAAAAAGAATTTAATTTTTGAATACTTGAATAGCTTTCTCTTATTTCTTCGTCAGGTATTGGACTCGAATTTACTCTACCTACAGTGTCGAGAACACTGAATTCTCAGTGTACGTTCTGAGTGGCAGCGTTCGACGCAGCGTTGAGCGGCGCGTGCAACTCAAACGCATAACCGTATAACAAAAAAAACATTGTCTACGAATATTTTCACACATGATTATACGTTTGAGTTGCGCAAAACGCTCAACGCTGCGCCGATTACTCTTCCATTAATCTCATTCTGTTTGGAGTTGTAAGTCAGTTTCCACTTAAACAACTGGTAGGTACTCAAAAATAGAGGTGATGTTGAATTTAGAATTACGCACTGAAATATTTCCTGGGTGAGAATCTATTTTTCTATGACATTCTTAAGTATCTACCTACTTAGTCTTGTCAATGTTAATTAATGTCACAGTAAGTACATTGCTAATATCTCTTGAGTAAGTTTTCTGTAAGGATAATGTTTCTATTAAAATGAAATTTCGCAATTATTTATACAGTGTGTAATAGTTTTTGGGCAAGTTGTATTTTAACGAAAAGGTGACTCTACTCACGGGGAAATTCCACTGCAAACTTTACTATTTCATAATTTAAAAAGATGGCGTTTCATAGCATTTGCCGTACACTCGTAATAAATATGTCGCCGAGATATGTTACACAGCTCATAAACAAGCGATGTTACCCATCCGTATAGTAAAGTTGTCTAGCATTGCGCCTGCCACCCCAAAACGAATTGGTTAACCAACAACTCGTACATAAACAAGACTCCTAAATTCTATTGGGTTTGACTCATTAACTTACTCGATGGACATTGGTGTTAGTACAATATTTCTCATATTCTTACACTAAGCGATTTCGAATAACAATGTAATTCACGCGTAAATTCCATTATTATTAATAGTTTTAGACCTTCTTTACACCTTACATAAATGTTTAATGAAACCATGAATCAAAAATACGACTGATCTATAATATAATATCACCTCCAAAGTTAGGGGAGAGAGCCTTTCATACTCCTTCTTGCTATGATTGGTGTATAATGACGTCATCGTCCGCTGTTTTTTACTTGTCTAAAAATAAAATAACCAATCAATAATGAGTTGGATCCGTTGGATCATGTGATATATCCGCGCCGTCTTAACATATTGCGGTTACGAAACAAATTTTGAATATTATGTTTAAATTATAATTACATTTTTAGTTTGATTTTGGCTTGCTGTCTCGTAGTCAACGAGTCTCATATTTCTATGAATCTGCTCGATAATGGTTCCGGCTTCTTTAGGGTTCCATGGAAAAAGTCAATCGTGTATAAAGAAAAATAAAATACTACATTTGGCTATACGATGTAATCAAACAATATAATTTGAGAACATTTACCATTAGTACTTTTCATTGAATCAGCTACCTACGTTATAATGTACCTACCTCTCTAATCGATGGATTTTCGTATTATTCTATTGGATAAAATATATGCTATTTAAGCTCCGTCATTTGTTGTCATGATAACGAGATCAGTTGGCAATTGAATACACAAATTTCATTGCATTTATTAATTTGAGTAGCATTACCATACCATATAGTGGACATCTTATTAAAATACAATTTTACGAGGAATGAGTGTCCAATCCATTGTGTCCATTGATAAAACAATATTGCCAAAAAATGATAATATAATGCCGATATAATGAATTACAAAAGATATTAAATACTTAGATACCTATATTTTTGAGGCCGAATTGTTTTTGAATAGGATACCGGTAGCCATAATAAATTGCTCCCAGTTTCCTGGTATATACGTGATGATAATTTTCCGCACCAATTTACTTTATTTTTTTGTTGTATTTCATTGACAATAAAACACAAACAATTTAAATGACATAATAAAATTTTATATTAAAACTATTTCGTGAACCGTGTATGGTTTTTATTAGAGTTTTAAAATATTATGCAAAGGAAAGAATTTTCAAATAGATTTTCTATAGACAAAGGACTTTTTTTATTATTAATTTATGTTAGGCATGCCCAACTTTAAGTAGGCTGTGATCTACTACCCACTATCAAAACTGGCAGTAGGAAATCTATCACATTCTCACATTGATATTTTTAAACGTAAACAAATATTATAATTATTGGTTGAGAACACTGAGAGGTAATACTTATCTTATACTGTAATAAAACATACATACTCAATTTCCTATTCGTTACGAGAATCATTAGTTTCTATATACCTACTTTTAAGTACGCATTGTCAAACTATTATCCTACCGCGCAAGCGACTTATACGTGGCTGCAAGAAATAACTTTGTCACATTTTGAAGCATGGGTTTTCATATTTTCTCTTTCTCACACTCCTACAACAGGCCGTGAGTGACACAATATGAATCAAGTGATACTACAATGTCCCGCGGGTATAGTTGTGATTGATCAGACTTACACGCAAACTGTTAATAAAAATATGATTGGTTAATGCTTTTCTTTAATAATCTCAATGAAATTGGGGTTATAATACAACTGAACTTACACGATTTTTATATTTTCACGACTCGATTCTTATGGACATAATTAATAATGGTGCGATCGACCGGTTGATCATGATCGACGCGTTGGACATGCCTGTAATACGTATGTCCACGTATTATTTTATTAATTAGTGTACGGATTGGCAATAAGTTTGCAATTGAATCCATTATGAGTAAAAATATATCAAAGTTTTAATAAAAGGAAAGTCACACTAAATATAAATTATTATTATAGTTAAGTAGCAAAATATCAAAATCAAATTGACTGAAGTAAAATAATATGTTCTATATTATATAATGAATAATTTAAGCAACAAAGGTTTTGCCTTTAGGTATGTATATTTAAACACGATGTAGGTACATTCACTTTTTGTAAAATTACAACTGACTCAGATTAATAATTTCTTACTAATTATTCACTAAATTCACAAGTTGGCAATACGACCAAAAGTGGGGTGAGGTCATCATTTTTGTACGTAGGTATTAAATATTAATAGTATCAAAAAATTTGGAAGTACAGAATAGCTCTCTAAGTAGGTAGAGCCTGTACATCTCGTTACCTATGAGCGATGATGAAATAAAGCTTTGTAAATGCCGTTTTATGGGAGAGGCAGCCTACCGGGATCTCGCTCATTTTTCAAGTGAAGCTTTTAAGTTTAAAGCTCGAGTTCATCGTAGCGTCTTCATTGCGCCCCTACTCCAAACAACTCAAAGTGTAGGTATTGTTACAAAAAAGATTGATTTTTTCAATTTTAATTGATGCTTTGCGGTTAGCCAAAACAACTTTTATCTATAAAGTCTGATTTTTTTACTTATTTTTTTCCCATTTTTTAAAAAAAATATTTTTATTAATAGGTACTAAATTGAAATTAACCGTCCAAGCCTCTTAACTTATTCTGATACAATATACAGGCCCCGCCTTTGGTTCACGAGGTCCACACTACTAATATACGTACCCAACAATTGGCTATAGCCAAATAACTGCAAGTTTACTAGAATAATTTTGGGTGGGAGGATAAGCAGGGTATACTTATATTAAACAATTAATGAGCATATTGAAAGTACATGACCTGACCGCGTGTTCAGTTAACAATGTAATTCGCTATGCTCAGAAAGGTTGAAATGTTGTATGAAATCTCCATATTAGACGCACGGCACTGCAGTTCAAATACATCGACACAGGTTTTACTTGATTCCAAATGCATCCGATTATAATCTTCAATTGGATAAAACATATCCAATTTGAGATCATATTATTCACCCATAATGAACCTATTAATACTATCAATCCGTTATTCGCTTAATTCATTCTACTATAAATTATCTGTTCGTAATGGATGACACCCACGGTGGCCGCGCGGCTTAAGCGTTGGACTATAACGCCGTGGGTCCCAGGTTCGAATGTTGGGTCTGGCAAGTACACATATTGTTTATCAATTTGCGTCTGTCAGGGTATGGACCTAATAGATAGAGCAAGTGGCTGACATCCATTTCTCGTAAAAAACAAAATCTGTTAATACAAACCTCTACTCTGTGGAGGCCCATAAATGATCTTATTAGGATCGGACATGGTCGAAACAAAACAAAAATAGATGCATGCATCTCACACAAAATGCGTTGACATTTTTTATCATGACAATGCATTTTATAATATAGACTGTTTAGAATGAAAAATACTTAACCCACGCCAATCATATTTTACAGGTGGCACAAAAACGTTAATTTTTTTGTAAAATTTCATTGATGTATTTTTTATCTTATTACATATAAATATTTTTGATAAAATTGTACCAGCGTTTGAGCTATCTTCAGATGCTTTTATTGCAAACATATATATTAATTGATAATATTACATATTATTATATAAAAAATATTCTGTTACAGTGTTCTCTAGAATTATTATTCGTAGGTAACGACTAGATTCACTCTTTAAAAAAGTTTATTATTATAATGAGCTTAATTTATTAACATATTAAACCGAATGTTTGAATATCATGTAAAGCTTTGGCCCTTGAAAAGCTTCCCTGTCCCGTGAATATTCTTGAGGATTAGTCAACGCCGGTTTATTAATCGGATGGTGTGTGATCATTTAACAGAGACATGGAGATAAAATCGACATAGGTCTTTTCAAGAAAGTAAATCCATTCAGTTATGTATAATAATATGATGATATTAATAAATTGTACATCCTTGTTCAATTGACAAACAATAATTATGAACATACATAGATATTACAAACCATTTTTACGAGCTACTCGTATATCAACATTATTTATTAAGAAATTGTGTATTAATTATGTGTAATATATATTAATTAATGATTTAAATGAATTCAATGTACATACAAATACGGTTGCACAGTTTATTTACTGTCATATTCTGTTTAATATTAGCATATACAAATACAGCAGATATTATACGTATAAAATTAATTTTAATTACATAGGAATTAGAGTAGGTACATATTCCAAATTTCTAAATTTCAAAAGACTTATTACTTAACTTATTCTGTACCTATTGGTAAGTCAATGGTAGTGCTATACACATTCTCGTAATGTATTGTTTATTAATGAGTATAATACAGCAGGCTCATGTTGTACTACATAATTATTCAATAGCATGCTGTAGGTTCGGTACGAATCCCATGCACAAATTATATTAATACACAACTGAATTAACAGCGACTTGTATTCGCATTACGCATTTTTGTGATATATTCATCTTTACTAACTGAATAAAAAAATTAGAAAAAATATCACAATCAGTTGACTTAATTGCACAAACTGTAGAGTACATAATATACTCCGTCTGAAGTAGATATGATGAAGTAATTAGCAATATTAACGTGAAGATTGCTTCATCTCTGGTAAAAAGAACTCTATATTACGAACGCCTCGTAAGATTTTTCCTTTCGACCTCGTGAAATATAGGTACTTTGCATTTTTTTTGGGTAATAATAACGAGATCGTTGGGATGACAGGTAAGAGATTAAAGTATTCCATATTATTTATGTATGTAATAATAGAGTCGACTATTACTATATATATATATATA
Source organism: Rhyacophila brunnea (assembly GCF_057557595.1). Classification (NCBI taxonomy): domain Eukaryota; kingdom Metazoa; phylum Arthropoda; class Insecta; order Trichoptera; family Rhyacophilidae; genus Rhyacophila; species Rhyacophila brunnea. Next base: position 25,568,704 of record NW_028233350.1, read on the forward strand.
TAAATATAATGTTTAAGTTTTCTGAGCCCAAAACATAAAATATATTTTTACGTCATAATATTAATTTTGTTTTTATAATTTGTATGTTTATTATTATATACTAGGTGAAGTACCCGGCTTCGTGGTTATATTTATCTTAGATATTTAAAAAATATTAAGAGACTTAATTATTTTTTTAATATTAAAATATCTGTGTAATACAATATGGCAATATGAAAATAATTCTAATAGGAGTAAAGGTCAAACAAAAGAACACTAAATTAAAATCGAATCCAAAATATGAAAACGTTATTAATGTTATTAATATATAGTAAAAAAAATCAAAATTGGATGGAACAAACAAACAACAAACTTTGTATTTATATAATACTAATTTAGAAACCTTCGCAGGTGTGCGCACAACAGCTGACAAAAGTTTCATCGCAATCGGATGAATGGTATAGGAACCATACGAATAAAAGAAGATATAATGAAGAAGAAGAAGAAGAAAAAGAAGATGGTTTTTCTAAATTTGACACCTTTGTGGGTGTGCGTACAATAACTGACGAAAGTTTCGTCGCAATCAAATGAATGGTATAGGAACCATACGAATAAAAGAAAGTAGAATGACGAAGAAGAAGAAGATGATGATTTTTCTAATTCAGAAACCTTTGTGGGTGTGCATACAACCACTTACCAAAATTTCATCGCAATTGGATGAATGGTATATGAACGCATTCGGGACAGACAGACAGACAGACAAACAGACAGACAGACATTCATTTTTATATAATTATAAGATATAGCCTATACTATTCGCGCAAGTGCAAGCAATAAGTTGACAAAGTTTTATCGCAATCGGATGAACGTTATGGCAGCGCATAAAATACGAACAAACAAACAAATATTGATTTTTATATAAGTATTAGATTAAGCTAGAAAAAGTACAGTAATATTTGTTTTAAAAGCCTTTGTTTTACAAGCGTTTTTTTTCATTTTGTTTTATTGATTAACTTCGTTTATATAATATTATTTATAAAGAATAATTAACCATAGTTTATTTATGAATGGTAACAGTGGGAAGCTATACGTTCATGATAAAGCAAGTCATCCGACTGATACCGGAAGATGCTCGAGTAGGGATTCCTCAGTAAGGGGAAGGATTTTTCTGTGAGTAAACCGCTCTGAGCAGACTACCGTACGAGTCAATTCAGTAACGTTATATGGAGGCAGGCAGATTATGTGCCAGGTGACAGATAATAAATTGAAGTGTGGTATTTTAAGAAAGAATGAATCACCCAATATTTCTATTCGATTAATAAATTCAGCTAACTGTTCTTAGTTATCTCTAGCCAACTTAAAGTTGATAGCATTGGCGAAGGATGGAGGTAGGCTGTTAAGATCCACCATACATAATGCACACTAAACTTTGTCGGTCATACGTATTTATCATCATTGAAATAAGACTACAATTAACAGATGGTGTTAGTTAGTTTTTAAAATTCAATTAAACCCTGCGAAAACCAAGCCATAAAAAAACTAGTCAAAAAATACTCGTATATCTATAAAATATCTAAAATTATGCAATTAAATCATACATAACTTTGTATATTTTGTAGGCAGAATAATATTTGTATCTATTATAGTTTGGTTGAGGCAGAACTTAATGAATTTAAAAAAAAATTAACCAACAATATGTATCTATTCTTAATTCAAGGAAAATAAATAAGTATTAATGAAAAAGTGTGCACAATTTTGTCATATCGCCCAAAGTATACCAAAAATATTATGGTTTGGTTTAGGCAGGGTTAATTGATTTTTAAAAACTGACCAAACACAATCTGTAAATAAAATTGTGGTCTTAGTTCAATAAAAACAAAATGCATATGACTAACAAAGTTTAATGTGCACTATTTATGGCAGATTTTAACAGCCTACCTCCACCCTTCGCTACTGATTGATAGACATTTCCATATGCTTAGATAACGTATATGGTAGATATTTTTATATAAACCAAAACGAATACACTTTCTTGTCAGTCGCAAATACTACTAATTAAATAATTCTGCTATGTAAAAGACTTAAAAATATCAAGATGTCGATAAGATTGTATCTATTGAGATACTAAAATGAGTCGGTTTGGTAAAAAAACGTAAGTGGCGGATTTTTCTCTAGCGACATCACGGAGTTAATTCTTGACTGGTAATAGTGGCTTCGCCGGCAGACTCTTCCACGTTAGCCTTGAAAATCGGCCAACATGTCTCTATGGTTATAAATCGCAGGATGGTAACTAATCTAGAAATGTTTCGAAATATGTAAATAAAGGGAAGAGTTACAATATCAGTGCAACCAGACTTCGAAAACTTAAAAATTCTTTATATATTTTTTTGGATAGTTATTCCCTATCATTATATTTGTCAAAAAATATAGTTTTATGATGTCAACACAGTAAACGTATGCTTTGTGACGATCTCAGTCTTAGATAACTGCTCCATTGGGTCTATTCTATACTTATCGAACACTAAATTGATAAATAGTATCAAACTTAGGGTAGGTTTGTATCAAAATATTAGCACTTATTGTAACAATTACACGAAGCCGGTTTTTATTGTTGCAATAAGTGCGATATTTTAACAGCAGCAAGATAGGTGCTGTTAAAATATAGCACTTATTGCAACAATAAAAACCGGCTTCGTGTAATTGTTACAATATGTGCTAATATTTTGATACAAACCTACCCTAAGTTTGATAATATTTTTCACTTTATCACTTTAGCGGTCGATAAGCATAGAATAGACCCACTGATAAATGTAATACTGAGTAAGTTGGATGATTGGTTTTATTAGTTATTCTTTTGCAAAAATACACTCTTTATTTTATCCGTAATTAACGTTTTACATTTTCCAGTGGTGATGATAGTATAATTATGTCAAAAGTATCATATGAAAATTTTAATCCTTGACAATAGGGTAAATATAGGGACGTACGTACTCTTTATAAATTTATATTATCCTTTGCAATGGCGGATGAATGCGACTTTGTCATCGGCATTATCCCATTGATATTTTCTTTATCGCACATTGAGCGTACTAGACAGGCGATACATTCTTTTGCCTTTGGCCGTTACTTGTTACTAACGTGTACCTATGTGATTGAAAAAAGGCTTGCATACTGTCATTGATGACAATATAAACTACATAGTAATTATAAAACGTCCTAAAATATAGGATGGGAGACAATAACTATGATGAAGACAATCATCATCATTATATTATGGTATGCAGATGACGCTATAATTTATAAAAGAATCATTAATCGACCTTAAAAGAATATCCAAAAATATGCAAACTTCTGGTCGAAGATATACAGTTAGATATCTCAATAGAGAAAGTAAATAACAAATAAATAAATCTGCAGCCATCTCAAGATTTCGTTCAGACATAGGGTGAAAAAATAAATATATCCGACTACTCAGGAAAACGCGTATTTATAAACCGTGTCTATCACCAATTATTATGACAAACAGAATCAAGACTACTACAGTAGATATAGCCAAATCGAAACGCAATAGGTATGCTACAAAGCTCAGAAATAATGCTATTCATTATACATCGCAGATAACATAAAATGAGAAGGTACGACAAACTTTAAATGTTGAGAATTCGAACAGATGACTAACTAAATAATGAAAAAAAATCATGTAAGTATACATATGTGGACACGTCATGGTAAATGAGTTGTCGGTGCGAACAAACTGGCTCTTTAGTTACAGTTACCCATCTTACGCATATCGTAGAAAACTTACCGCGAATGTACAGATCTTCCTGGATAGAAGCTTTCATATACCTAACAAAAATATTTATCTTCTACATACAATATATTCAAATATATTTGAGTTGGTTAAAAGCAAAAGAGCTATTGTCACACACCTACACATTGAAATATGCGCATAAAAATAATTAGACAGTTTTCGGGGGGTTTTCGTTACTGAGAAGATTAGACTATTTTTTTTATTTGAAAATAAAGTTTGAGGCTTTTGGAGGTAATCTTATTCATTATAATGTCACCTTACTATTAAAACCTCGTAAGTCTGTTCAGTGACGTCCCGTGGAGGTGGGCAGATTGAGCGTCGCTTGGGGGCGGCAGTTACTCGAAGGGCGGCAAATCGAGGAGAATCATTTGGAATGTATAGAAATAGCTACCTAAACTTAGTAATAACGAAAATATCTTTCCATTAAAAAATCAGCTCACTGGTTTTGTCGGGTGCGCGATATCTAGTTTACTTCCGTTGCCTTTCGACTTCCTTGGTGACCAAAAACGACACGTACAGATTTGCGAATAATTAGTCTGATATTTTGTTAGTAATGTATCTATACATCATTTTTCGTAGATATTGGACTCATGAAAGGATGATAAAAAATACTGTATAAAAAATGTGGTGGCATTCTGGCGCTGCCTAGGGGCGGCATTTTATCTAGGGACGTCACTGAGTCTGTTTGAGAAGAATGTTAAGGGGAAGGAAAAAATGCAACAAAAACAATATTTACAAAAATATAAGAAAAATATGTTTCTTAGAATCGTTGTGATTCTCCCAATGTGAAAATTTTCAAAATATGGTTAGTTATGCTTTTATGTTTAAATTTTGTCGAACAAACTTCATTTTTCCACAATATCGGACTAACGAGGTCTTAAATAGTAAGATGATACGCAATTTACTTTTATAAATTGAAACAAAAAAATCTATCCAGTGAAATTGTTATTACGTTACCAAAACGAGAGTAAATCATTAGTTAATAATATATACGGTAAATTTTCCGTTTGAATCATATTATTAAATTATAATTAGAATTATATTATATTACTAGCTGACCCGGCAAACGTTGTTCTGCCATATAATTTTTTTTTAGTGAATATTTTGGCTGTTAAATAAAAAATAACGAATGTATCGTAAGTGTGTGGGGATGGGATCTATGACAGAAAGAGGAAAGGAGCGCTGTAGACGATGACCGCTGATAAAAACAAAAAAACACCAACCATTCATTTTCTCAATTCAAAATGAGTAATGATGTTCATAATGAATGAATTACCTGTGATAGGATCTCGTTGTTTAATGTTTATGCAATAACCGTCTTGTTCCTTCCAGAAAATTAGCGGATATTGGAGAGCGTCGTATGAACGGTGTGTGTCAGCGATGAACTCCAGATTATTGTTTCTTCTTCGAATCACGATTTCTCGCGTCGATGTGCGGTCGCCAACCATGATTCCAGCAATGTCGTCAACAACAGGCGCATTGAATCGACGCACGTGCTCTCCAGCTGGTGTTTCAGGATTGATGACAATAGCGTGATTGTTACTTTCCAATTCGTGCATGTGTGCTTTGAAGAATTTCAATAATTCATTGTGCTCATTCAATAGGGCGTCCAGTTTTCCGACGATGCGCCTGGCATTAGGCGAATTGAGGTTATTGTAGCCGCAACGTGCATCCACACGATTGATGTCCTCACCGTCCATGAAGTAGATTTGTAAAAATTTATATGGTTCGTTTGGCATTGGCAGCAATGAGCCTACTTTGTGGTATACTTGGCCTTTGATTTTGAACGTAGAATGGAATTGTTGACCATTTCCATATTGTGAACTATTTCTGTTGCTCCGAACGAAGTCTTTTGGAAGTATGAATTGAATGTGCGAATGGACTTCAGGAACAGGTTTGAATCTGGAACCGTGCCGATGAGCAAGCCGTTCAATGGTTCTGGTGGTATCTCAATTTCTAGTAGTTTCACTTTTCCTGATGCGCAACACATCCCGGCTGACTCATTTTTGAATTTGAGAGCATGACAATGGGGACATTCTTTGTCCATAGCACCAATCAGCACTTTCGGATGAGCGGAATATTCAATATCTGGCTCGTAGGGAACAAAGCGGATGTAAATGATCGATGTACTTGTTGGCGTTGTCGGTCATTTGCTCTGCGTGTGTGAACTACGAACCGGCGCGCTTGGCTCCGTTACAATTGTCGTTGTTGATTTCGTTCAGCTCGTGCCTCTTGTGATTGAGATGCACGCAATTGCGACATGCTCACACGCACGTTTTTGTTATCTTGTTGGATTTGTTCGTCTGTTCTTTCTGCTCTACTATTTTGCATGTTTGTTGCTTTATTCGTTCGACGGCCCAAATGGCCCCCCTTGCGTCTTGCTGGCATTGTGCACTGTAATACACGCACACAAAAATAGATAAATTAAAATAAATCATACAAAATTTTGCACGCACTGCGTTGTGATATGCCGAATGAAATGTCAAAATGACGTGACGCTTCTCTTGAATTCTTCTCGGACGTAGCGCCATCTGTCATTCAACAACGTAAATAATTTCATTCTGTTTGAAATACGAACGACGGTTAAATTTGTTCATACAAAAATAATAAAATCGCGATTAAAAAATGGGAGGGTGAGGGTAGGAGGGTGAAAATTTGGGGTTATAGGTATTTTTTGATGCAAAATAATAAAAAAAAATACAAAAAGAAATTTTCAAAAAAATAAAAGAAAATTTTTTCTGGATAGAGATACCCCAATCACTTAGCGATATGAAATATACTTGTTGACCTATTCTCATACCTAAAAAATATACATAAAAAAAATCATAAAAATCGGTCTAGCCATTTCGGAGGAGTGCGACCACAAACATCGTGACACGAGATTTTTATATATATAGAGATATTATATTATAAGTAAATTCAATATTGATGCAGTTATCTCTTTGTGCGACCTCCCTTACTTGCTACTCGTTCGTATGTGATTGTAAAGAAATGACTAGAACCTTCTGAAGGGCGGTGCTTTCCAAAGCAAGTCGCAGGTTCTATTTACACTAGCAGCCGGAAATGGATGTTTCTTTGTGTCTTATTCAGCTTTTTCTCACTCGGGTGTGATTGCGATCGTCTTTGTGTCGTTGAAGAAAAACTCGACGTTAATCTGTAGATGCGTAGGTGTCTAGACCAGATTTTTAAATATCCTTGTCACATGCTAGGCGTAGATCCAAATACACGAAAACATGTACCTAGTAAAAGTAGGTAGTTATTTTTCTAAAAATATAATTTTCCTAATCATCTAAAGTTTTTTAAGAACTCTATGATTATCGGTGTGGGATCTTAGCTACCTCCTATAGAGGTTCATATTTTTTTTTAGACATGACATAGTTTTTAGCCATTCTCTGCACAGTAAAATCAAAATTTAAGGAACGAATAAAAAAGCAGCATGTGAAAAGAATTTTACATATGCGGATTTCAAACACATAGCTTTAAAATCAAATTATTAAATATTAATAATTGTTCACTATGAAACAATATATTTTACTTGATTTTAAAGATACTTTTTGAACTACCCTCGTATATGCATATATAGATATACTGAATATGTAGGGTTTTTTAAAGTTCGTTTTTCAATTGTGAGATGCTGAGTGGCTGTTGTAAAAACTTATCTGGAAAATGTACAAACAGGCGTCCGTATTTTTTTCGACGAACACACTTGGCTTCAGGATCCGAGTCGTATGAAATGTTTCTCTGAAAATACAAAACGAAGCGACTCTTTTTAATCACACTCGCGTTGTATCTAACAGTCAGTCCGCAGATGAGATGTGGGCCTTCCATACCACACATTTTGTCCATTGAAACTTTTTCAAACTCAGACACCACTGTACAACGCGTTCTCTATATCACTTCAGTCATAATCAACGAATGGTTTGTAAGTATACGGTGATATCATTAATCTTGACCATCAGAGTAATAAAAACAAAACAGAAAATCATAGATACATATCATCATGGCCCTTACAAGGGGGGACTGACAGGGCTCTAGCTCCGGCTTGGCGGATCAACCAGCCAAGTGAAATAAACTGAAAAATGAAATAAAAAATAAACACACATCACAATATTGCAGTAAAAGTAAAAAATATCGCCTGCGCTATTTCACTTCAAGCGTATTAAAATTTTAAAATAAGTGATTGTGCAATGCAATTTTTTATTATTGTCTGTCGAATCAATCAAATCATAAATACAAAAAATACACTGAATACCTTTATCTTTATTTCGAAAACCATTTGATCATCACACTGCCTTTAATTAACCTTTGCGATAGGTAGGAGGGCCCTCTCCAGGATGTGGCGGCCATGCCTACCTATATAGATAGGGAATGGCAAATAATAATTGAGAAACAATAATTCTCTCTTATATTATATTGGTGTAATTTATAATATTCTTACAACTGATTGAAATGGTTACGTTATTCAATACTGCTTCGAATGCTTAGCGTAATAATATGGACGATAAATAAAGATAATCAATCCGTTCAAAAAAATATTGCATTCAATTCAGTTTTCATTCATAACTAGTTTTAGATGTTTTGCAATATCAATAAATACTCGTAAATCACAAGTGAAAAAAACTAAATTCAGCTGATTTATAATATTAACCACTCCCCTTTAAATAAGATATTTTTTCCAGAATGGGAAATAATGCCGAAATAAAAATAATACGTACTTTTAGTTTCTTCTTCTGCCTCACCGTTTTTTTCAAAAATATTAAAACCCCGGACGCATCCAATCTGGAGCAATCTGGAGACCTTTTAGTTTTTATGATAAATTTGGTCCTGATAGTAATACCCAACTCTCTGAAAAAACTCTTCAAATAGGAGGGAGGGATTACACGAGGAAAATAGAACGAAGGTAGGTATATTTATTATGATTATAATTTCCCGGCACACGTTTATTGAGTATATTTGTAGGAGTAAACTATCAATACTAAACATTTTACAGGGCGGAAAATATTTTTATAATGTATATAACTCCGACCGGACTCAATTATGTTTGTGGGTTCTCGAAAATACAAGCACTACACATTGCAAATACACTAGATCGTAGATATCTGGAGTGATAATGGTGGGTTATTATGGTAAAAAGAGATAGTGTGATATAGCCTCGTAGTCTCAGGTACTTCTGCACACACTAAAATGTGTTAACAGATATCTCTATTTTTAGTTGTATGCAATTGAATAAAACACAAATTGTTCAGTGGCGGCACATTGCTATTTTTATCTGGTGACACCAGGTGAGGACCTTCATTAAATTAAAATTTAATGTAATTTAAAAGATTGAAAAAAAATGTCTCGCTTGACTGCAGACTACGCAATATTAAGTCTGAGCATGAGAGATGTGAAAAGCTCGCGCTTTACATACAAAATAATAACATGGACACGAGGAAAAGCACGGTCGACCGCCAGAGGCCTTATGCTACTCGCTACGTCACCATAATATCCCATTCATTGATGACGTACTGACGCAAGACTCCTTGATTTACAACGAGGCTAAGCATTTTTATTATAATTCTAGTAAAGCCTCCACCCTTTTGGGTAAAAACCTAAGTATTTGACGACAGTAAAATTTAAATAAAATCGTTACTGATGATTTTAATAAAATTTGTGTATATTAGTAATTAATATTGGCCTCTATTAGATCCTCTCTCTCCTGTTAAAAAAGATAATGAAACATTAACGTAATTATTTAGTTTGTATGATAAAACTCTTTAAAAATAAATTATAAATTTATTAAAATATGTAATTTTTTCCATTTCATAACCTTAACTTATACATGATGTGTTCATATTTTTATTACCAATATCGTCAATAATATTATTTACAATTTTTAATTTATTATTGTAAATTATAGTGTATGTCGTGACATTTTTAAAAGACCATAATATACAAGCAAGTTAACTAATATATTATAACGGCAACTCACATATTATTAAAACTTTATAAATTCAAATGATTTTATGTTAATTTTCTCATTTTTTTATTTTTAATGAAAAATCGATATATTTTTAAATAATTTAAATTAAAAAAATGTTAAAACTATGAATTAATCAAAAATCTTTTCTGCATATCAGAGAAAACTTTATTACTTATGAACTTAGCACAAAGAGCAGGTATTAATTAAAAGCCAATATAGTTAAAGTTTGACGCAATTAAGTATGGCAGTCGTAGCATGGTGGTAATGCACAGGACGCAAAACCCAAGAGACAGGTGTCTTACTTTTTTCGAAAACAGATTTGTTCTATTAGTTATATTTTCTCATGACTGTTTTCAGAATTATGTATGTTTAATAATAAAAATGGTACATTCTTAAATCTTGTGAATTATTCGTTGAATAAAAGAAATAGTTAAAAGTTATCTAGATAAAACGCAGTCATTCGTGCCTATATACAAAACAGGAAGATGTGAACAAATGTATCGTCATTAACTGGTGTGTATAGACTTTAGTGACTAGTCTCTATAGACTATACAGCATACTCCTTGAGTTCCATACATGAGAGGCGATGTTATTCTCGTGTAGCCTACACTTTTCCGAGATAAACCGAATGGCAAATAGCTAGTGTTTCAAATGAGTTGTCTGCCAGTCTGATGACGTGTGTTATTAAGTTTTTATATGCAGTTTTGTATGGAGGCATTGCGTATTGTGGCATCAAAAAATATTAAAAAGTGTCGACAATACTAGAGTGACAGCGTAAATTTAATATAGTCTGCATATTCATTGACTTAACATGACAACCATTTACCTACAATATATGATATTTCAACATTATGCACGTTATCAGAATATCTAATATATGTACATATTATATTATTTTTTAATGCGGAGTATCTATTGTAATTAACGTAGATTTTTTTCCTACCTCCTACATGTGAATTGCATGGACTACTATTTAAGCAGGCACGTACAGATATGTTAGCAGAATAGGACATCAATGATGTAAAGCCATCAACGCGAATTGGATATACATAATATAATGTATACTCTTTTTTCTCCGCTTTCTGTTAAAAATTCTTGGCGGTAATAAATTGTATTATCTAATTAAAATAAAATACAAGATGTAGTTACTTATTCCATCTAATATTATAATAATCACGATCGGTTTCGTCCACTTCAATGGGAAATTATCTTACAGCTACAATAATATTTTTTTTTCGACCATGTCCGATCCTAATAAGATCATAAGGGCCTCCACAGAGTAGAGGTTTGTATTAACAGATTTTGTTTTTTACGAGAAATGGATGTCAGCCACTTGCTCAACCTATTAGGTCCATACCCTGACTCACACACAAATTGAAAAACAATATGTGTACTAGCCAGACCCAGGATTCGAACCTGGGACCCACGGCGTTATAGTCCAACGCTTAAGCCGCGCTACCGAGGGTGTGTGTAATATATGGACACTGTTAGTTGTTGTGAGCTTTCGTTATATGTTTATTATATTATTCAGGGCTTCGAACCGTTATCTATTTCGTTTAGGTTATCATTCCGGTTCAAGTAAAAAATATATATATGTTCGGTTCCGATTTTGTTTCGAAAAAAATTACGGTTTTCCGGTTTTCAGTTCAGTTCCAAATGATTCATTTTTAAATGATTTTATTTGTAATAAAAATGTTATTTTACCATTATTTAGAATATTATAGCCCAGCGCCACGCTCCGAAACAATTGGTTATACTGCACCACACGGCCGTACACATTTTTATTTAAATAATATATTATACATTATGAGAATTATGTCGAGATGCATCACGACAACTGAAGTGGAGAGTAAGATTACGTTATCGCGCGTGTTTGAACATGTACCGAACCGAAAAAAACGATAATTTTCTGCTGTTCGGTTCTGCCAAAAATAACGGTTTTTCCGGTTTTCGTTTCATTTCCGATTCGAAGCCCTGGTTATATTATTCATTATTCAAGAAAGTAAGTACCCACCTATTTAATTCTTGATAAATTTTGTTAATTTAAAATTGTTTTAAACTAAATATAATATATTAAAACAACAAAGACTCTACCAAAGTTATAACAATCATCCGAATGGCAGTCTGTTGAATTTAATCACCACTCCGAATAATGAATTATTTAACTTAATGGGAAACAATAATGAAGTGGCGTTGATTCATCCATTAAAAGAGACTTCTTCATTATTTAACCAATCCCAGCAGGCTACTTTTAAGATTAAAACTTCCAACTTTCCTTGTTACCATGTTAATTTTACATCCTCGCTTTGTATAAAAACAAATGAGCAATGACGCTTTTGGTTATTCTTGCAAAAAAAAACAAAGCTAAGTGACACGCGTTATTTTAAAGAAAATGGAAGAAGAAAAAAAACAAAGGAAAAGAAATCCGCATAAAGCGTTTGTTTTTTATCCTGTTTCTTATCTGTACAGTAATAATTGTTTATTCTGTTTAAATAAGACTTTTTACATGCACATTGTACCAGTAGTGCACAGCGGGTATTAATAAGCCTGTGTTGAATTAATAAGATTAACAGTAATTATAATTAATTTAACACATTTAAAAAATCAATGTAGGTAGTTAAACAATTTTGCATTAATATATCTACGTATATAATAAGTACTTATATTATTGTGTTAGATTCACGTATAATCAAAAATAACAGTAAATGATTATAGTAGTAACCTCAATTAATAAAAATTCCAATATTAATTAAATTCAGTAAAGAGTGTTATTATTGACAATAAATTTTAATTAACTACTATATTAATAAAATACCTGTTATTATAATGGCATAGATTTACACAGATATGTAGATACAACATTCATACAATATTATATGAATACAAAGTGAGCACTGAAAAAAAACTGTAAGTGCAAGAACGTAGTGGTCGCGCGGGGGCGGCGCGGCGGCGTCTTGCGAAACTCAAACGTATAACCGTGTGTAAAATGTTCGTAGACAGTGTCTTTTTTGGGGCATAATACACACGGTTATACGTTTGAGTTTCGCAAGACGCCGCCGCGCCGCGCCCGCCAAACCACTACGGCCGAGCACTAAGAATCGCCCTTATTGCAATGTGGGTATAGTTCATTTATAAGTAGGTACATATAATAAATGTAATGTTTATATTAAACATCTGACATTATGGGCTGGCAGATTAGGCAGAATAAAATAATAAAGATGGTACTGTTCGGTTATACCGGAGCCAGCGGAAAACGCATTTTGAAAATAGCCGATAAACTGGATTATTTGTTAGTTTGGGTTAGTTTAGGTTCGGTTAGGTTGGGTTAGGTTAGGTTAGGTTAGGTTAGGTTAGGTTTGGTTTGGTTAGGTTAGGTTAGGTTAGTAGTAGTTAGTAGTTAGTAGTTAGGTAAGTGCAAGAACGTAGTGGTCGCGCGGGGGCGGCGCGGCGGCGTCTTGCGAAACTCAAACGTATAACCGTGTGTAAAATGTTCGTAGACAGTGTCTTTTTTGGGGCATAATACACACGGTTATACGTTTGAGTTTCGCAAGACGCCGCCGCGCCGCGCCCGCCAAACCACTACGGCCGAGCACTAAGAATCGCCCTTATTGCAATGTGGGTATAGTTCATTTATAAGTAGGTACATATAATAAATGTAATGTTTATATTAAACATCTGACATTATGGGCTGGCAGATTAGGCAGAATAAAATAATAAAGATGGTACTGTTCGGTTATACCGGAGCCAGCGGAAAACGCATTTTGAAAATAGCCGATAAACTGGATTATTTGTTAGGTTAACCTTACCAAACCTAACCTAACCTAACCTAACCTAACCTAACCCAACCTAACCGAACCTAAACTAACCCAAACTAACAAATAATCCAGTTTATCGGCTATTTTCAAAATGCGTTTTCCGCTGGCTCCGGTATAACCGAACAGTACCATAAAGATGTATAGGTACAAGTTATTTCAAATTCAAATTTGTTTTTCATATTATAGTGAATATTAGAAATTATTAATTTAAGACGTCTACAAAATAACATTTAAAAACAAAAAAAATATTATTAAAACAATGTTATATAAAAAAATAGATCAGTGTTAAGTTATTAAACAGTAGAAAAGTAAATACAAAAATTATTAGTACACTGAATGAGCTAAGTAGACCCCCCCCCTATTTTAAGAATTTTTAAAAATATCTGTAATGATTTTCACGTAGGTGAAAAATATCAACATCCGAAGCGATTTGGTTGAACAATGTTATTGCACTCCCAATATTGCCATCACCAACGGAAGATTCGTTCTGCCTCTTGCCATAACAAAAAACTGATTCTCCCGATTTCTAAAATAGTTATCAGTGACACACAGGGCAATATTACCAAAAATGGCAGAGTTCTCATTTATATCACGTATAAGACGGAAAAATACGTGGCCAAATATAGCTGATATCTTCTAGTGTCTTCTAGTGTTTATGTTTTCCACCATTTTTAGCTGTATATATCTGTTTATTGTGAACTAGTAAAAGTTGGATGAGATACATAACTCGAACAGACTTTAATGTATACGGCATGTTGTCATTTTATTATTAACTTCTTCCATTTGGTACGTCAATGATCACTTATAGGTATATCATATAAACACATAGTCACAGATGAAAGGAAATCGTATCAAATCTTACACTATGGAATAAATCGTGTTGGCGTTATAGACTATTTCATATGGAATGAGCTGTCTCAAGCTATTTAGATGTAAGAGAATGTCATGAACATTCTTTAAACTTTATACGGTTACATGAAATTTATACGTGAACATTTATATTATTGGATTTTTAGCATAAACATTTTGTACGTATTACAGATGACAGAAAAGCTTCAAGGCCGTTTTACACGTTACTTTGGGTAGCATTTCATCGATTGGTCATTTTGTACGTATTCTAAAAACACGTGGGTATAATTTATTGGGAATGCAATGCGTATTTATAGACACATAATGTAGTAATTATATTGAATTTAACCATTTGATTCATATCAAACAGCTGATAATAATGATAGATACCTATCTGCTTTCGACTTTACGAGAATCTACCATTTAATCAATTCGTATTCAAAATACTCCTTTATTTTGTTTGGGAAGAATCATGAAATGGTTTGCTAATAAATGCATTTTTTTTAAAATTATCGTTTAGACTGCAGTTTGAGGTGACATTTTTTCCGTACACAGGCGACCGTACCTCTTGCGGAAGCCCTGAGAGCAAGCACGAGGTATCGCCAATTCCAACAGTGGAATGGGGTGCTTCGATATTTTTTTTAAATTATGATATTATTTTTGATTTAAAGTAGTACATAGCAAAATCTACGTTAATAGATGTTATTATTGTTCAAATATAATATTTCAGCTGATTTAGTACATTAACATAGGTTCAGCTTTGCTAAAATAGTCTACAGTAGATTTTCTTAGCGTCTATGTTTCAAATGTAACCATTCAAACAAATGTGGCTTTCATTTTATTTCTGTTCAACATTTTCTCGTAAGGCTTGGATTGCAGAAGAGTTTTAATGCCTATTCAAATCCTGTACCACTCAGCTATTGCAAGTTTGCAATTTCTAAAGAAAGAATAAGATATTTTTCTTTATAGCTTTCCATGTTTTACCGTAGGTATTTTTTAGTTACTACTAATGTTTTACCGTACAAGATTATTATTATTATAAAAAATATAAATTAAATAAAACACGTATTACTTATGTGTTGGTAAGTTATATTCAAATCCATCTACGATTTCGTAAGAGCTTATTTTATTAACTTTATTTATAACGACATTATGCAGTAAAGCCTATTTATTGCCAGTCCTGGTAATTCTCTAATAATAATAAAAGAATCGGTTGAATTATGATCATCATAGTTAATTCGTTATACTTTATTCTGATTACGATCGTTGCTAAGTTTTATACTGACCAAAATCCTAAAAAAAATCAAAGTGTGATTGTAAAAACCAAATAATTTATAAAAATCCGGTCAACATTATTATATTTTCATCACTCAATGCCGGTTAATGTTTTTTGTGTTTTTGATTATAGATGTTTTTTTTTGGCGCCACGTAGTTAGAAATGTTCCCTGTAAGGTGTGCGGGTGTGCGCGCGCACACTTACCGAAATGTGTTGGCACACATGTTTTCATCCCCCGCACAGTCCTCACACAAAAATATTTTAAAATAAACTTTCCTTTACCATATTTAGTTTTGCTCAAATGCACGAAATCATTAGAATATCCACAATTCTTCGACTCATTTCTCGGAAGGAGAAGGTCAAGTGCTACTAACGCGAGCACGTAAGTTAATTAATAAATATCTTTAAAATATAAGTTTTAATGAAAAATTCTGTGTGGTTGTGGGGAGGGGGGGGGGTGTAAATTTACCGCACCGGGTGACACCAACCCTAGTTACGCCACTGCTCAGATGCGTTGATGATCACACAATGTGATGACACAATAGAAAAATTAGAAGGAACGTTGGTAGTTAGGTACCTATCTAAAGCCATGCCAATTATTTTTTACATTATTACGAAATTGTGAACACTATCAAATCCTATCCTTTTGCATCATAGTTAAATATTCATTGAACAATATACCTAATTATTTTATTACTTATCTATATCAGACTTGCGCCTCCGCCGAATCGAGCGGTAACGTATCAGCTATAAAGTCGTGGGTCTCGGGCCTCCTGGAAAATTCATGTATAGGTTATTCAATATATTATGTTTAGTTTAGTTTAGGCCAATAGCTTTTACCTAATATGTTGAATGGCTAATGTCCATTTCTCGTAAAACAAAAATCTGTTACGAAACCTATTCGTGATGTGGGTGTGCAAATTAATTAATGATTGTAGGACATATTATAAGTAAATATATGACCCGTGGTATTTAACTCTACGGTTAGTAAGTATATGTATATTGTTCTCACGCCATACTGTGGTTTTTCAAAAATTTCATAGTGAGTAAAAATTTATTGTATCGTGCAGAAATACTTAAGACGAATATAAGTGACCTCATCGTTTGACGGGTGTAAATAACTACCCTCGGACAAAATCAAACATGATTATATTATAATACCACAAGCAAAAACAACAATTTTATGTATCTGTATGATTTTGTGTATTTTCAATGTGAACTTTCCATCTAGTACATGAGTGAATTAACGAATTAAAATTATCGCACCCGTAATACTGCCAAAAATTACAATTCGTCAAATAGATAAAATCAACTTTGACGCGAAAAAGACTTTTTACCGTCAGTTTGAAATAATACATTGAAAGATAAACAAATTGTTATAATAACGTGAAAATGAAAGTATTTGAAAAAACGTTATATTATCTCTGACATAAAAAAGATATTTTGCCTCTTGTACTAGGTAAATGTACTAGGTAAATATTACATATTTTAATTTCGCTTGTGGTTGTTTAATTGTGAAAGTATATTACATATTATCAATTCTTATATATTATTATTTATAAGTGTATTTAAATTGACTTATTACATATTACACCCTTATTTCTATATTTTTATTGTAAACCTGTATTTATATGTAAGTACCTAGAATATTAAAGTAGCTAAACTATCGCATTAATGTGATGACTTATCGCTATTTTTATCATAAATACAATCACCTTGTGGTTTATCGGTGTGTGTATTAATGGAGTATACTTTTGTCCTACTTTTGATAATATAAAGTTTGTTAATCGAAATACAACTCTATTTCTTTTTATTTCCAGGTAAGTGAACCAAGAAGTAATCAAGTGTTGCACGCCAGCCAAAAAAAAATATGGAGGGGGCGAGTTACGTGATTAAATCAGGTGGGCAACTTCAACATTTTACTATCAGTTGAAAATGTATCGGACGATATATTCATTCTGCTCCGACACACCCCTATTTTAAGCCACGTGTAGTCAACGTGGCATTAAATGGAATAATAGATCAACTATAAGATATTTCGACAAAATATAGGTATTTGTAGGTATTTATACTGGATATAATTTTATTACCCCGAACACTCGAATGGATGGATATCGAATTACAAAAGAATGTAATGGTTTATTTATTTACTTTTTTTTAAAACAAGGTCTATTTGTTAATTCTACAATAATTGAGTTATTTATGTTGACAGCTTCTTTGGGTCATGAACCCATCTAACGACACTAACTTTTTTTTACTAATTAGATTTTAAAATAATTATTTTATTGTAATATTATGTAATTCTAAGTAAGTAGTCCAAATTATACGGTTAGTAGGCATCCTGCCTGGATAATTTACCATCGCTTTGAATTTTTATTAAAGGTATAATTTAAGTTTTTAAAATAGTTAGCGTAACAATGTTGGATTGAAGATATCACGTAAACCGTACCGTGTTATACCTATTATTAAAAATCTTTACCATAATACATATGTTTGCGATAATTATTTTCATTAAACTTGTTTAACATAATAATATATTAATAATAATTATTATTATTTCTGATTTCTTAAATTATATATTATAGCAGTACCATAAAATTAACTAGAAGTCAATCAGATAACTCTTCAAATAATACGTTTAACCTAATTTATTGCAAAGATTTAATTGGCAGAAAATAAAATCAGGCAGATAGGTAGGTACTTGTAAGTATAATTCACAAAATGCACTGTGTTTTTCGTCTGCAAGAGAATTAATGGCATACCTTGGAGATTTTCAATTCGAAACATATCGAATGGCGTATGTTAGCACTTAAATGTGTATTTGTATCTAAATGTATCGGAAAACTCACTGACCTAAACATTTTCCGCAGAAAAAAAGAAAATCGCCGCTCGGTGCGCTGCCCACTGAAAGCAAATGTACTAAAAACATTCTTTTACGCCCGTGATTCGCCCGGCTCACGGAACTATACGATTTATATTATTAACCCATAAGATACGATGGGCCGATAAAAATCCAATAGTGTTTTGTGAGAATACTAGAGATGGAATGAGTTTACATCGAGAGTGTTACGCTCCCAAATGTCCGAAATGAAAATTTATTTTCAGTTCAAGAAAAATCGTCTTGCGATACAAAGTTTATAGATAGTATTTCTGCACGCCATGAGACGATAAATTGTTAAAAAAAGCCATTTATATGTGAAAACGTTAATTAAAAGATACATTCCAGAAACTTGGTTCGTGTTTGAAATTGCTTTAAGGTGCGTTGCTTGGCATTCAAATTGAATTAGGTAAGGCACTTTTATATTAATCAATGTCAAAATATCTTAGAGAATATATTATCTCTCTGCCAGATTAAGTTTTTCTGCAATTGTGCTCTAGAATTTGCAGATTGAAAACACTCCATTGCATACCTGTTTGATTTTCCTAAAATCTATTTAAATCTTACATCAATTTTAAAAAAGGTATAATATATTATTTCCAAAGTACTTATATCGAACCCCAGAAATATTTCAATAGGCATTGTAGGCAGCATTTGATTTTAAATAACACACAAAAGATTTTACTTTTTAATAATATAGCAGAACATACATAATATGTAATTATTTATTTGGGTAATAGCTGAATCGATATATTATGTAACTTAACCACATTACAGGCACTTTATTTTGTGGTAACAAGGTTTGGTAACATCGCCAAAATGACCCACACTCGACACCATGACTACATTGTATTCCAGTTATCTAGGCTGGCACGGTTCACAATTATTATGAATATCAGTTGTAGCGAGTAACGACACGTCCAAACTTTTTTAAAGAACACGTTACTTTCTTTGGAGCAGTTAACTTTATCGACATCTCACCGACGTAGTCAAACCAGGTAACGAGTAAAATAAATAGTATGAGGTAACATGATACCGACTATAATATTATTTGTTACCTGCTAACCAAGTGATGTGCGGTGAGAGATCCGACTTTACTTAGTTTAATGATGACAGGGTTAGTTACATTGATTATAAATTTAAATTATTAATTGTCATTTTTATTATCAATGGTTTTATACGCAGTGTATATAAAAGACAGGGATTCTTATCATGTCAACTCTGCAGCGTATAGATCAGGGATGGTGTATCTTTTTATTTGTAAATACAAAAAAATCTAGAAACTTGTACTGATAGAGTACTAAATGATAGACGATTGTATAGATGGCGTACCAACAGATTTATTTAATCTTCGATCAAGCTATTTTCACCCAAATATTTTTTTCATTCAGAACGAAAGCTCAGGCCTAATTTAGGTAGGTATTTCCCAAAAAAATCATCCACCCAGAATCAAACACCAAAACTTATAACGTATTAACTTTTCTTTCAAAAACAATAATCCTTCATGAGTGCTATCTCTCTTAAAAATGCCCAAAATCGAAATCTAGACAAAAAATTAGCATTTATAATGATTTTTTAGGTTAACTTTCCTTAAACCCTTTATTTCAACCGAACTAATTTTCTAGCTTTATCTTTACAGATTTTTCACTGAAAATAAATTAAATGATTATGCTGCATATTAAGAGTGCTCAGTAAATTTCAGGGACGTTTTGCAGTCTCAATTGACGTTTTATAATTCTTACGCATGTCAGCCGAATTTTTATGGTTGCCAATGCTAGCATAAACCATTATTGTATTAAAGTGGTAACAATTAAGGTTTATAGCACCTGTACACGTGCATTGATTTACTTGCAGCAATAGTGTGTATTTTAAACTATCACGATAATAACTGTTTACACGTAAAAGTGCCGACTGTCTCGCTGAACTCATTCTTTAAGAGAAAGCGAGAAACGATGTTGTCATTTTATGGTACTATTTGACTGTTTGTGAAAATCTGGTAACCTCAAAATGAGTCTCGTTCTACTGCGCAGGCGCAGATATTGCTAGGTCCAATTTTCGTTTGAAAATTCAGAGGCTTCTGATTTTTTTTTTGATTCATGCACGAAATCTTGCAATTTTCACGATAATAATGTTTACACGTGCATTTTCTTGTTATGCCCGCGATAATATGTACTTCTTTTTTTCTTTCTTTTGTCCATGTCCGATCCTAATAGGATTATATGGGCCTTCACAGAGTGGAGGTTTGTATTAACAGATTTTATTTTTTATGAGAAATGGATGTCAACCACGTCATGCTCGACCTATTAGGTCCATACTCTGACTCATACACAAATTGAAAAACAATATGTGCACTTGCCAGACCCAGGATTCGAGTCTGGGACCCTCAACACTATAGACCGGCGCTTAAGCCACGAGGCCGTTGTGGGTAGCAGTTAATCCATGCACGTGTAAACGAGGTATTATGTTGAAGTGTAAACAATTTTAAAATAAGCAATTAAGTCGCAATTAAAAAAATACTAAAATAATATGCTTACACTTAAATGTTCAAATTACGGCGTATACTAAAACGTTTCTGAAATAGAGGATCATTTGAATTTTTTTTCCGAGCGTGCAATACAAATCTCATTTAAAATAGTCTTTTTAATGTAAAGCTCTGCTCACTATTTAAACAGATATAGAAAATGACTGAATGCAATGTTTCCCAAGAGAAAAGGAAGCACGGCTCTACCCGGGTAAAAGAGTTCTCATTAAAAATGTATTGTGATAAAATAGTAAGAGGATATTCTCAATGCCTAGCGCTGTGACCTACTTGCAAAATGGGTTTTTGCAAACTAGTTTTATAGTGATTTGCAAATTCACTGCAAGAGTGAAAAGTTTCATTCGCTGTTCTAGTTCTGCGCACATGATAAATTAACTGCGAAATCGTTCAAATACTGAATGAAATGTGGAAAAATGTGAACATTCTGAATGGCGAAATCTGTCAACTACATGCAAATTAATATTTTAATATAGCAAGTTCCGCGCAATATACAGGAAGACCGCAAGTTGTGATGTTATTACAGCATATTTATATTTTATATTATTATAATATATATTTATAGTTTTACGGAGACAGTACATTATGCTACCTATGGAAGTTGCTTACCTACCATAGAGAATTTCATTCCATCTTCGTTTCTACTAGGTACCGTCTACATTTTCCTGTATGAGATGCTTTTTATTTCGGAAAATATCGCCGAAGTATCCAACTGTTGTTCGTATGATAGTGAGTAGTTAGAAGTTTTCTAACTCGTGTTAAAACCTCGCCATTAGTTATGTATTTTTTTTTGTGGTACGCCGATACAGTCATATCTCTAGTCATTTTATTTTCTGTTCCTTTAACCAGGCTTCGATTCCGTAGCCCATTACAAGTGTTATGTAGCACCTGATAGCCCCCACCAAGCGCCCAGGGTTATGTCATGATTTGACTGGATTCTTTCACAGTTATGATTATTTTTGTAGATTAAAAAACCGTACTAATAACTATATATGTACTATAATGTTATGCTCCGTTTGTTTGTTTATTGACTACTGAATGAAAATCTTCCTGAAATTTAATGTTATATAATATTGTTACAGAAGAACTGATAATATTAGTGTCTAGTTTTGGCAAACAATAATGTATTTTATTAATACTATCGACCGAGGGTATTTCATGGAATTTGAATTTAAATTCTAATGTATTTAAGTTTTGTACTATTCCGTTTGACTCCTTTTTTGCGACCTGGGTTTCGCCTTTCGGCATCTTCATGCTGCATGCATAATGAATAAGAATAGTTTATTTTATTATTGTTATTCTATTAATCAATATCGTTGTTTACTTTTGTTCTATTCTGAATTAAAAATTTTATTCATAGGTACCTAAACAAAATATAAACTACAAATTTTAGGATAATTTAACGTAGATGGATTAGCTTAAAGGCTAAATTTACCCAGAAAGTGACAGATTTGAGTTTGACTCCAAACTCGGTCCAATTTTTTTCTCGCTGTTTTTCAAAAAACTGTATTTTCTGTACATTCAAAATCTAACAATCTTATCTTGTGTGTATTTAACATTGAATGTATGACTTTTAAAATTATAATTAATTTGACTGTTCGGTTTATTAATCGATAACTATTTTTAAGGCTATACTTCAGCTGAGGCATGGTCTAAAAAGGTCGTGGCTAGGCGATGCGCGGATTGTGCAAATGACGTGAGCCGAACGAAATATAATTTGTCATAAAAATCCAACATGCGTCCATTTAATGTTATGTTAATTGTTATATTACTAATAAAAATAGTATATTCATTGACATGTTTTCTTTTTCAAGTACATGCGGAGCGTTTTTTAGTCATCTTTACACGATTTAAGAATATATTCCTCCGACGCCATCACAAAACAAATCGACGTGCTCACAAGTCGCTCTCCGAATGGCAACGCGGCCGAAAAAGCTAGCTACTGATTAATACGCTAATCTGTAGGATGTTATAATATTATGTATAGGTATAAATATATTTTATTATTTTATGTACATATACATTAAAACTCTAATATGCATCGTTCGCGAAAAGTAAACAATAATTGTATTCATAAATATTGAAAGCTCCTGTTCAATATTAGACTTAATTATGGAGACGAGTCAACCAGACTACAATTTTATTAATAATATCAAATAATTATTTAGAATAACAATATCATTTTCTGTAAAATTAAAGTATTCTTATGGAATATAAAATCATTATTAAATACTGTCTTCTTTTAAATGAAAAATGATTCGACTCAATTTGAAATAAGCTGGTGATGAGTAAACGAGTTTAAATCCATCATTGCAAAAGACCAAGGCAAAATGAAAAGTCAGCTCTCGTATTGAATCAGCAAATCTTCTGACATCTGTTCAGACTTATCAGATTGGAAGCACTAATATGTTTCACAAGAAACGCAACATTTCACGGCTGAGTATATTGATTTTATTTCTTGACAGACGCCAATGCTATTGTTTGCTTAGGATTCTGTGTTATCTTTGTGGAGAGACAAAGTAACTTACAGGATGCTCACAACACAATAATATATTCAGTCAATCCTTTACTGGGAAATTGATTTGAAATCATTATACACAAATGAATATTGAATAATTGAGGTGATAAGGACTAAACTAAGTCAAATACACCGGTGAGCAATTTAAGTAAATTCATTTCTACATTATATAAATGAGGTTTCGTTCTTATTATTACTGGATAAAAAATAATATTATTTACGTTTATTATTAATTCAGTGTTTTCTTTCATACAACTTAGGTTAAAAAATTAAACATAAATTGGGTTTATAAGGAATAACAACATTTCTACAAGATAAGTATACCTACTCAAATATTGAGAATAAAATGTAAAAGTACCTATATATTTTTATACAACATTACATGTCTGAATACTGTTTCATGTATAAACAAGTGTGTGGTGATCATTGCCCCCACTCCTGAAACGGGCCCCCAGGCTAGGATTTTTGGCGGGACCCCCTACCTACTGTTAAAGACAAAGGCAGTGTGATGCTGCTCTACAGTAGCGTTTTCCAAATGGTGTACGCGGTAAAATTAATGTGTATATTTTGGGGTTTTTTTGGTATATTTTAATGCATTTATTTGAATTATGGAGTTGTCGAGTATCGATACCTACATAATAAAAAAAATGTATCATTTTATTTTATTTTTTTATTTTTATTTTATTTGGGAAACCTCACAGTCGAGTACAACCACAATCTTAAATAATAACAGTATTCAAGAAAAATAGCACCGCAGGCGACTCGCCACGCCGGGCCCTTCCTGAGCCCGGGCCCCCAGGCTGGAGCCCTGTCAGCCCCCCCTTTGTAGAGGCCATGGTGGTGATGTGAAAACTGTTTCTAACTCATTTTTTTTTTAAATTAAATACCAGTTGTATTCGTTGAATCACCAGAATTTCAATTAGTAAGAATTCTACTCTTATTTCTAATATAAAAAATCGGCGTGTGTACTTATGTACGCGCGTTAGAAGTTATACTTCTTTGGCGTAACAAAATAAAATAATCGCACACCGCGTTAGTCAAAATTCACATCAACTAAACATACTCAAACAGTTAGAAAATAGTAAAGTAAATTACATGAACTAAATATGTAATACCAAACAAAAGTCACTCACACTTAAAAATATTACGCTTAGTTTTGACAGCTAATCACACATAAAAAGGAGTAGGTACAATTCACAACGCGAAAGAATATTTTTCACGAAGCAAAATAATCCATACTCCTTATTCTATGGTCACTATGGTCGGCTATGATCACATCATTGCGCGAGACGTCATGTTTCAGATCTGTCAAATAATAAAGTATGTTATAAGATAGAATTGATGTTTTAATAGCCCCATATCAATAAAAACTAGAATAAAGGAGGGCCGCTTATTGGAGGGCCGCTGGTTTGTTTCTAGACACTTTAACTTATATCACTAAATAAATTATTTCTCGTTGTTTTTATTTTATTTTGGCCAACAATAATAAATTCGTTTCCTAGGCAACGGAACAATTCTTCGTACATATAATAATAAATTCGCTGCCTAGGCAACGGAATAAACTATAATATTATACTGTATAATCGTCACGATTGCATTATGATACTGTGGCGTAAAGGCAATGCGTTCGGCTGATAACCGAACAATTGTGGTTCGAATCCAATCGAGTGCGATTATTTTCGTGTGAAAAAATAAATTATGTGTTACATGTCACACGCCAAAAATACACTCTGATCTGATTTTCCAAATGCGCCTAAAGAAGTATAACTTCAAAAACTCGAAAAAATATAATAAATAAAAAAAATATTGTTAAAGTTATAGAAAACGTTTTGGACTAACTGTAATTTGAAGGCCAGGATCTTCTGCTTATCCTGGACGAGTGCTCCGATTAAAGTACCATGCTTGCATGATAATTTATTTCCTACTAGTCTCAGGTATTTAGGTATAATATTTCGTCAATAAATGACTAATATCTTTTCAAGGGTAAATCTCTAAATTAACAGCTATTTGAGCGTAGCGTCTTGCGAAATATTTTGACACTATTTACAAGGATTACATTTGGCGACGTCGCTACTATTGTGAGCTAATCTATAAGTTGTTTGATAAGTCTGACGGCATCAAATTAACAAAACTTAACCCCTAAATGGGCCGACCAAGTGACACATACGAATGAGCAATTGTCAATAACGTTAAGTGGGCCCGAATTTCTGGTCAAAAGGATATCAAAGTGCGAAAAGACTGCAACTTTGGTGACTTGATTTGATGGCTCACGTTAAAAATTTCCAACGCTTTAAGTAACCATCTGGAAAGGAGTGCATATGTGTTGTCACAAGAAAAAGTTTGAGGACACATGTATTAGAATAATTAGTATTTAATACACTTCAGATTGATGTGATAGCTTAATCTCACATATTCTCAGCACCATGTAGATTGAAAATTCAGCCGAATGTTTCTCTCACCGTTCCATCAATGTTGATACGGAGGCGCGAATATTTCGTTGAAAAAATATTTCATTATTACCTACCAGCACTCTCGTGTACCAAATCCTACTCCAAAGGGTTTACTTGTAAAGGTTAAAGTGCCAATAAACTAATAAAAGAGTGAAAACAACTTAAGATTACTATGTGAAACAAAGTAGAGACTTGTTAACAAAATAATATATCACGTACGATGCTAAGAGAAGTCAAAAATTACTTTCAAATTGAATTGTAAATTTATTCAGTATTCTATCAAATAAAAAAACAAATTCTCAATGACTTAAGGTTTGTGCTAATTCATTTAAATCATTTTTTGGCAACCCAGTATCGCTTTTTGACATCTTCAGGCATTATTCAGATGCACGCGTTGTAAACACAATATTATGAATATTTTATTTACTTTGGGTGAATATGAATATGTATAGTGCCTGAAGACATCGAAAGGTACGAAACGTCTAAATTAGAATTGTAAAAAACCTAATCAATTGAATAATAAAAAAAATTAATTACGACCAGTTAAATTGAATTAATTTTAAATAATGTAATCAGTTGACAACAATAAAATCATCTTTTTATTAAAAAAAAAAAATTCTATCTTCAATACTTAGCTAATCAATTGTATTAAAATACACCTCTAAGCAGTCATACATAAAAATATATTACGTTTTATATTATATATATAACTGCTTGGGGGTGAAATATTATACTGTTTGCATGCGTTTATCTTATATTATTTATTGATTTATACAATTTTACAATTAATACATTACGTTACCACCAGTGGTGAATGATGGACGTAGGCTGTGAAGATTCGATATAACTAGTATACACTACATTTTGTCAGTCATACTTATTTGTTTTAATTGAACTAAGAATACATATTACAGATGGCGTTTGTTAGCTTTGAAAGTTCAACAAAATTCTGCCTAAGCCAACAAACCATAATAAAATGAATGATTTTTTAATTTTATATCTATAATCGTTTGTTTTAAGGGGGGACATGCTCAGCGTAGGTCAAAATGGAGCTTATGTTCTATTTTCAAAGCATGATCCTGGACATACTTTAAACGTTGTAGATAATCTATTTATATAATTTTGAAGCCTTATTATCCTTTATATTTATTTTAAACATTTTATGACTGCATAAAGTATTTTTATTACATAAAATAGTCTTATTTTAAACCTCTCGCTCTAATGATTTAGAATATAGTCAAATTTCAGTACATAACTGTGCAGTGGTGTTAAGATTTTTTACATTTATTATTTTTTAAACGCATTTATAAAACCATTAATATAATTTATGACGAGATAATTTTAGTAAAATATTTACGATAAAAATTATATTGATAATCTCTGTGATCCCAAATTTGACAAGAATTAGGCATTTTATTATTCAAAAAATGGGCAAGATTAACACATTTGAAGATAACTGTAAAGACACTAATTATAAGCTATGTTTTTGACCATTCAAGTGTGATAAACATCCTACGAATAATGATTGCTTTATAATAATTATTGACCTAAGAATAAGGTAGTGTTTTTTTGAAATACGCCATATCTTTTGGCATTCCCCAGTGGTTAAGCTACACCATACGGCCGTAGCCATACATTGTCATTAAAACGTTTTTTATTTAATAATTATTAATACAGAAATCATCTTAATAATAAGAAAAATGTCTACCTATTGAGCAATAATTAGTTAGTTACCCAGTTATATAATTTATATGTATTTTTGTTGAAGGAAACTCAAGTTTTTTCATTTATAGCAGCGAATAAAGGCATGTATTTTAAACAATACGGTATAGAATACATTTCAAAGCAATCTATTGCTCTTTGTCCTTTTGCCTTTTTGAATTTGATATCTAGCGACTTTGCAAATTAAACAAAAACATTCGAAAATTGGCCAAACGCCTCTTAAATAAAATACAGCGACAACTTTCAAAAGACGTAGTTAGGTACTTACAAAATTTGACTTTTAAAATAGCGACTTGTTTACATAGCTTTCGCATTTGTTATTATTAAAATATCGGTTTCGTTCTTCAAACTAAAATAATAATAATATGCATCTCGCATTTTGAATAGCAAAGCAAACAAGACACAGACAAATACTACAAGTTTCACTTTTCAGTTATCTAGCATTAGTCAGGTATCCTTACTTCATAAATATCTGAAATAGTGAATGTCTTTTTTCTTTAATGTTGGTTACTTTCTATTTATAATACTTTTACTTTATTTAGCATGAGTTTAAATTATTACATTCATTCATTATTTTTTTCGTGATATCTGCATAATAATAATATATCTATCACATAAGTAGGTACTTACAATAAAATCTACATTATAATAATTATTATTATAAAGGATTGCAATCTCGGGATTATTTGAATAATAATTTAGTAGATTAGATTAGAAATAATAATTAGGTGGGTATGTAATTTTGAACACGTTTTGTGTATAGAGAAAGTAACAAAACAAAATCTTCAATTATTACAAAGTAAAACATATTTTCTCATTTAAATATTATGATATATATAGCGTAGGTACATTATCGTACTTAATAATTAACTAATTACAGGATAAAAAAAACTTTTTATATACGTTTTTAAATTTTCTGTTGAATCATATATACTTGACTTGCTTAAACGATCAAAAAAAATTGTACTTGATAGAAATACTGAATAAATAAATATAGAATACTGAAATATCATTTTGATTTCCATAGTAACGCACGTATATAGTAACCGATAATAGTATTTTACTTTTTACGGATTTCTTCCGAAGTAACTTTTCATACAAAACAGAATCGTTTTGATATATTTTAAAAGTTTAAAATGTCTAGCTAGTCGGGAAGTTAGTTAAAAATCGATTTCAAGATTTGTACTGGATAAACAACCACCGGAAAAACTAGAATACGACCTAATAAAAACGTTTTAAAAAAATATAAATAAAAATAAGCCTTTTAAAAAAAATAAAAAAATAACTATTCTCAAAATCTAGGGAATTAAGTTTTTCAAATCCTTGGATTTTGATATCAATACGTCATAGTATGATGGGAATTGGGAATTCCGGGATTGTGACCACAATTAATAATAATTGATGATCATTATTTTGTGGGTCTTAGTAGGTATGTATTTTAATATTTTATAGTCAGTGTAGTGCTGCATATATAAGTGTGGTTATTTATTAATATATTAATAAATTTCGTTAAAGCTGTCAATTTTCGGTGGAAAGACATTTTATATTAAATTAAATAACATATACGTAGAAGACCGGCTCCGTCCATATCAATGGAACATTATCAATTGATGAATGAACTGATAATCTCCCATTAAAGCGTACAAAAGCAGTTCTGATCATTATTAAATTATGCAAAATAACGAGATACTATGTACCTATTTTTTTTCAAAAATTATGCATATTTAGCTTGTATCATTTTTGATGTAATGATAATGACAACTATCGGAAAATGGTTCTTTTCTTTTGATACTTATGTTAAGTTTAAGTAATTTGTTTTTGATGTTTTTTTCTTATATATTAAACAAATTAATATATAATCTAATATCTAAATATCCAATAAATATTAATGAAAGCCTTCTATTATCAATAACAATACGTAAATGGGTAAATAATTTAACATTTTATCAAAACAAATTACATTAAAAAAAATAGTTAAGTATTATAACAAATCGAGCTTTTAATTTTCCATTAAAATGTGCATCAAAATGTTGGATAAAACGTTAGACACTTCCTATGTGAAGTATACTATGTACCTCGGTATAAAATATCACCATACAACATCTTTCACAGTTTATTTTGATTATAAGTAATCATGTGTACGAAGCGTGAAGCTATTTAAGCCTAAGTGAGTTTTCCAGAAACTAAAGAAAATTTCAACCCAGCATACACTTTCGTGGCAGCCTTCATATTTGTTTTGGGTAATGTATTTTCACTGTCACTTTGCTTAGGCATAATATCTAATAACTTTGAGGCTCCATCTACCTTTTCCAGAATGGTGACACTTAAATAAGCTTCCAGTGAGCCATGAAGATATATCAAAGATTTTAAGGCCACATCATAATAAATGAATTGTTTCTTATACTTTATTAAAAGTGTTATTATAATAGACACAAGATATTTCTTATGCAGTTAAATTGTGTAAAAATATTATATTACTATTTATTACCATAAACACATTACTGTCTTAATTATTATGATCGCAAATACATGCATTTTACACAATTAATTGAATAGTGCTTAGTACTATACTGCCCTTCCAAGGAAGAAGGCAGTAACTGACTCTCACACACTTTTGAGATAAATTACATAATGTGTTTTTTTCTTCTTCAAATTTTAGTACTTACTGTGAATTAATAAAAAATGGTGATAATTTTTATTAGTAGGATGTTAAAATACAAACAAAGTAATAATAAACAGGTAGTAACTGCAATAAAAAGGTGCAATGACTACCTTTTTGCTAACAAATGTGTACTTATTATTTTAGCAGCTGATGTCCATTTTTTCACTAAGGATTTTAACAGTATTTTAGTGATAATATTGATTTTAAAGTTAACAGAATAATATATAGCTTTCAAAATTACCTAACGAACGGCATTCAAAACTCAATATCACAAATTTAGCGAGTAACTGCCTTCTTCCTTGGAAGGGCAGTAGAAATGTGGGCTTGCTACCTGTGCTCATAATATATGGGTGGGAGACGTAGCATCTTACCGTGTTTTCATATTTGGGCTTTGAGAATTAATTTATTTTACCGAATCTTAGGTGCATTTTAGACCAAGCAAATGAATGTTCATTCTTCCCCCACTCCTCACCAAAAATCGTTTACGTCGAGAATTACGAGAATTTCACTAGAGTGGAAGAAGAACGAACATTCGTTCGCTTGGTCTAAATCAGGCCTCAGAGATACAGTGGTACAGCTACGCTATTTTTACTAGAGTTCATGAGCTGACATATCAGTCCTTGTTGACTGACATATTATTAATTCCGAAAAACGCGTTTTACGTTTCTAAAACATGTATTTCAGAAGCAATCAGAGAGTGCCATAAGGATTCTGTTACAGTGGCTGATACTCCCTTGTCATGCAGTGGTGCTACAAATGCGATCTATGCACTACAGGGTTCACATAGCGGGAGACGCAATATGTTTGTATGGATTAAGGGAAGTGGCGTGATCTTCTACGTGCCCATAAACATTGCCAGTCAAACTTAATTGCTCTTCTTGAGTGAAGAGTACAAATTGCAGATGGCGTTCGTTAGCTTTCGCAAATTCATGTTACCTCTACCTAACCAAACAAACCATAATAGATAAAAATATTCTTCTGCACAAAAAATATTTTTTTGGCTATTAACTATTATGACTTGGTTTACGCAAGGTTTAATTGAATTTTAAAAACTGACCAACACTATCTGTAATAATTCGTAGTCGACTTAGTTCAATGACTACAAACACGTATTACTGTCAATGTTTAGTGTGCATTATTCATATCGAAACATAAAAACCTACCTATACCTTTCACCAGTAGTATTTTATTAAAAACGCAATTGAAAATTCATATTAATAAAAATACCTAGTAAATATTTATGGATATGTCAACTTAATAAGAGGACTTCATTTGTATATTACAAAAAAAAATAGAGTAGACGATGGCGCCTTGCAATTGTGATCGATTTAAACAATACTAAAATATTATGTTGGTTTCAATATATATTTCAAATAGATGTGCATATAGTATAGGTTTAAATTATATGTGCATATGAAAACAGGGTTCCGATAAATGATTAATTGTATTGTTAAAAACCAAGTACGATATCTTCAAATTGTACTTAGAGAATGTATAAATGAGCATCATTTATAAGTTTATTGAAGAAGACAGTTGCCATTCAATAGTTGTATAAAAAGTTATAAAATATAATGTTTTTCTCTGAAATGTCTTGTTGACTTGCCAGGGACGGATGCTACGTGTAAATGTTGTCTTGTGACATAGCCGACGTCCTTCAAGAGCAAACAGTCCTGAATACAGCACGCAGCATCATTTCGTCGACCCATTGTGCGGAGCGGGTCTGAATGGTCCGCGACCAGACTGTTTACATAGCCTGATGAGGTGACACAAGCCGCCCGCGGCCCTCCGTCCGAGACTCTTTGCCACCTCTATCTAGTCTTGTTGCCGGATGATAGAAAACTTTTTGAAAAGAGTGAAGACAAATTATTGGAAATATTTTTTTAAATAATTATATTTACTAGCAATAAATTACTAGATATATACTTTATATTTACTATAATGAGCAATGCTTATTGATTTTTATCAGACTTTGGTGTTAGTTAAAAACTAATATGATTTTCAGTCACCTTTACAATTAATTAATTATGTAATCCTGTTATATTAGGGTAATTATGCGTAATGGGGAGATTTTTCATAAGTATAGTACTAATGCCGAGTAATAACATGAAATGACATAAAATGCTTTGCTACTGCCACCATATTGGAAAATGGTGGAGAATTTTTAGTTTTTCAGTAATATCTTATTAACGGCTAAAGATATCGAAAATGTTTCAAATACTAGTTAAATAAAATTAAAAAATACACATCGTGTTAGGTAATCGTTTATCGTATTTCTAATAATTGTAAATAATATTGAATAAATGTAAAATATTAAGTCACTTTTTAATCTACTGCGAATCATATGCGTTATTATTTGTTGTTTTATAATATGTACCAAAAGTTTAAATTAACTTCTGTTTACCAAAATGGTAGTTGCACTTTAGTTGGAAACAATACTATGCATAATATGCAAAGCCTCTACCTACGTTTTAAATATTAATTATTGTAAAAATCAACATTTCATGATACATTAATTTACACCCACGATGGCCTCGTGGCTCCCAGGTTCAAATCCTGGGTCTGGCAAGTACACATATTGTTTTTAAATTTGTGTATGAGTCAGGGTATGGACCTAATAGGTTGAGCAAGTGGCTGACATCCATTTCTCGTAAAAATAAAATCTGTTAATACAAACCTCCGCTCCGTAGAGGCCCATATGATCCTATTAGGATCGGGCATGGAATAATAATAAAATAATAATTTTAATAAAAACAAAAGAATTCCAAGTACCTACAACCAAAATAATTACAATTATTAAAAAAAATGGATTGAAGCGTGAGATGTGAATTTTATAAAAAAAGCAATTGACTATGTCTGGCATATGCATATAGATCAATTCAATATAATGTAAAAATAATAAATTGTCGTAAATACAAGCTATCTAATTATTTTTACCTACATATTATTTAAGTTTTAAAGCCTGGAGTGTTTGATTGTTTCACTTATATGTATCACTGATTACACTGTTTCCACTATACTGCTGTCATTAGGATTCATGGTATGTTACAGTGTTAAAAAGAATAAAATCATATATGCACGTCCTATTGCCAGTTATCCCTAGATACCCTAACAAACGGTGATAAGTTTGTCATAAAAACTGATAAATTTAACAAAAAAAAATCCTAGTAGAATAAAGTAGAATTAAATACAATAAGTATAATAATGTTTTTTATTGAAATTACATAGTATGCCTACTTATGTATTTTTTTTAATTGATGACAAAATCGTTATTGTATTTTATTGTTAGTATATAAGTATGTATTTAAATCATCGATACATTTTATTTTAATAAAAATAAAACTGAGATATATATTAATTTCACATTTTGGTGATACATATAAACTTTTATTATACTATATATATCTATAAAAAAATGCATTATACATTTTTTTAAAAAACCATTACTTTAAGAATAATGCATTTTTTATATACCTATATATAGTAATGAATTTAATTATAATGGTTTAATGACTCCCATCTAGAAACTTTTGAAATTAATATCCTAGCAGCATATAAGAACAAACAGTGGATGAAATTAAATGCTAATCATTCGTTACGCCATTTTTGTACTTAAAGCTTTCTAGAGCTTATTTATTTCAAGATATAAATGATTTAATATTAGGTTTAAATTAGTTTAAGATATACGTAAGTTTCTTCAAAGCTTGGATTTTTTTTCTCGTTTTAGTGGTGTATACTCAGTAATACAGATTTTATTTTAAAGTGTTTTATTATAGAAAACAGAAAAGCGTGTTTGAATAAATTTCCTCCACTCAGTCTAAATTACAAAGCTCGCGCAAGTGATCGAAAAGAAGATTCTGGATAATCTGAATGGCTGTCTTCCGGGACGATCCACGCGGAAACATTTTTGAGGAACAGGTCATGTGAAATAACGCGCCAAGTCAAAATAACAAAAAATTAATTAATTACATTAATTTGAAGCTAGGTACTTGAAACATAGATAGTGTCATAGCAGATGTCAAAAAGAAGAAAATTATTTAAACATAGTTGACAAAATAAGTAGGTACCTTACCTAAATATTAAATCAGGCGGTATTAAAAAGTAAATTATTAAATTTTATTTTGTTTCTAAAATATTATTTTAAAGTTTTATAACAAACAAATTGTCATAGATTTCTTTATAACTTCTTCACTCCTTCGGTCCTTGAGCTTATCACGTCATATTTTCACATACATTTTTAACGGTTTTTTGACTATTATGTATCACTGTGTAGTAGTATATTTCCCCACGAGATATCCCGAGAGGAAAGGTAGCCTATCATTGTTTCAGAAATTTGGTGATATCTATCACATTGCTCGTATATGTATGCTATCATACTCATCGATTTTTTTCTATGAACGTGTTATGTCCAATATAGATCTTTACATGTCACCTTGTGCTAGTTGTGCTACTCTTTATATGTTATGGATCTTTCTGACATTGCGAGACTATTTTGGCAACCATACAATGTCACTTGTAGTACCTACACACTGAGTGAATATTGAAAAAAATACCTCAGGAACATTGATGGACTTGGATTTAAAAAAGATCTACTATTCAGAACTATTCAGACATCCGAATACTCTACACTTTAAAAATATTATCGTTTTCATTGGCTTGGATCAATCCACTGATAAATGAAGACATTTCTATGCTGATTTTTCAATTCTCACTTTTTCGCATTGCATTCATAGATTTTATCGCTAAACTATTCTGTCACTTAAGCGGTATTTACGTCTTCATTTTGGATGTTTTCTATCATTTGGATACTACTAGATTATTAGATTTGTCTAGCAATTGTATGTTGTTCAAGCCATCTGTTCTTATCATTAAAATGTACCGTATTTCCTCGATTATAAGACGCACCCTAAGTGTATATACCAATAATAAAAAATACACCTGTAGCTCTATTTCCGTGCTCATCTGCATACATAATAACTTTTCTTTTCTTTTAAATGCAGCATCACAATGTAGTCTTCTTAGCGACATTTACATAAACTGTAATTAGAGACAATATTTTTATTCAAACTCAAATGTATTAAGGCAGTGGCTACTGTAACTCGACTACCTGCACCTGCCCCGTCGCGCTGGACCAACTGACCCCCCACTATTAGTAATCAGTGATTATTCATCAAACGCCATCGATTATAAGATATACCCCGAATAAAACTCAGAGACAACAAATTAGGAAAAAAACATTCGTCTCATAATTAATCGAAGAAATACGGTACCTATATTAAAGGTTTTTAGCAGATATTATTACATGTAATATCATTGTGTATTCCCTTCTTCAATTATTTCGTTTTATTTGTCCTTACACGTTATTCTTAGTATTAAATTTCCATGCCACACACTGACAGTATAAAGTTAATGCCTCCACCTCGGTAATATGATTCGCGTGCATAATATTATGTGATTAGGGGAAGGTCACTTTTGAAAACATTATTCAGGTTGCGAAAAAAATCCAGCCTAATTTCGTCCTGCGACCAATTACATGAAACGCAGATTCATATACATACTTGGAATTATTATCTAAGCTTGCATGGTGATAGAATAAAATGACTGTTGTGGCTCTTTCCTCGGTCTGCATTTTGTTTGACTAGCATCTGATAAGAGTGAGCGCGTTCTTCCAGAGGACAACGGACTCCTGCCCGAGATAGATATGATAGATGACCACATTAGTCCCTAGTCATTTTAATGGCCTCCGCATCAATTCAGATGAGCTACAAGGAGTGACGACTTGTTACAACTTGCATTAGAATAATTTAACTTGATTCGTGCTTCATTTTGTGGGATGGATATTATTGTTAACGGACGCAACAATAAATAAAAAATATCGTGATTCCTCTGCTTTACGAACCTTCAGTATATGCATGTATTGTCGAACAAGAACTTCTTGTCCACGCGCTAAGCTGTGGACTAATAATCCTCTCCAGTATAGCTAATCGCACTTCCGTTTTCAAATGAGGAACGCCCCCAAATTTATTATTTCATTTTATGCTCTTATTGTATACCGATCTATCAATTTACGTAATAAAAATTTGTTTAAAACTATCAGGAGTGATGTTAGAATTATTATTAGTTAAGTTTTAGTTTATTGCGAAGAATAAAAAGAGTCGCATCTAAAAGGAGGATCGATGCATTATTTAAATACGCATCTAGCACGCGTTGCTAGCACGAAGACTTCTATATGCGACTACAGCGATTTCCTGTTACCGCCGATTTCTTGTTGTGAGACAGTAAAGCATCAATTTTGGAATTCTAATCCCAGGATATCGGAATAGGTATTCTACATCACTCTCTCAATATTCCGATCTCCGTATTGTGATCGCTTACAAGAAGCGTTTATTAGTGAAATAGTTAATTTTACGCAAAGATGACTAAGTGTAAGTAACGTGTCAGTTAATAAAGTCATGCGTCTTGAGTTTGAAGACCCAGACCAGGATTGAGCTAATCTTGATAATGAGTATCCTCCATTTTTCGTGAAACAAAAAACTGTTACGAAGACCAAAATCTACAGAGGATTGTAGAGCGAATTAAATATATAATATTATATACCTAACTTATACTCTTTTGAATGCAAATGCGCAGTGACGTCCCAAGACAAAATGCTGCCCCATTTTTTATAATCCTTTCATGACACCAATATCTAAGAAATGTGTTGTTTTGAATTGTTCGTTTTGCTGGGCTTCGCCATGTCCATTTTCGGGAAGGCTTCTTTTTGAAGAATGAGTTCATGATGTAGAGATTGTGGTTTTCCGTAAACTCCACTAAAATGTCTCCTCGGCCATCCCTGGTGCCATGTCCGAAGTGCCCGACCGCTACATCATCCTGGTGTTGGGATCCGATTCGTGCATTAATTAATTAATTATTTTTCAACGTACTGATTTCTTCATATAGCTCTTCCACTTCTTCATCAGGTGAGTTTTGAGTGGGCGCATAAACTTGCAAAAGCAGAATCTAGTATCTTTTGCTGAGCTGAAGTGTTAAACTTGCTACTCTATCTGAGGAGAAATCAAATTCAGCTATGCGATCTTTCCAGAGTCTGTGGATTAAAAATCCGACACCGCTTGTGCGTCCGGTCTTAGTCCCATTATAACAAAGTACATGTCCGCTGTGGAGATTGACGATATCGTCTCCTTGTCGTCTTACCTCGCTGAGCCTGACAACATCCCAATGGATTTTTTCGAGTTCTTCTTCG
Organism: Rhyacophila brunnea; assembly: GCF_057557595.1. Taxonomy (NCBI): domain Eukaryota; kingdom Metazoa; phylum Arthropoda; class Insecta; order Trichoptera; family Rhyacophilidae; genus Rhyacophila; species Rhyacophila brunnea. Next base: position 25,606,399 of record NW_028233350.1, read on the forward strand.
AGCTCTAGAAGTTTGGCGTTGCTGGATAATGTTCTCGCGTTATAGGTGGCAATGGTCATCGGTAGGCAGCCGTTACCATTTTTCCGGGGATTCTTAGCACCCTCTGCCTTCCCTTACTGCTTGCTGCCGTGATCAGTGTCAGGTTGGCCTCCGGAGAATAAGGGCCGAGATTTTTGTTTTTGTTCCATGGGGGTATTTAGACATAACACACCACGCTGTCCAAACGGTTTGGTGTGTGGTTTTTTGTCTGGGTTTTCCTTCCCGTAGCCAAGGGGTCTCTCGTTTTAAGGCGCCAGAGTTTCGCCTTTCACCCTTCTCTATTAGCTACAGATGGGTTATACTGTCTACTGTCACAAGACACACCACATCTGCATTGCAAAGGGGACGCCGCGTGGAGGCTAGAGATAGGATTTGTTGGCCATCTGTAGAGTAGCGTCTCAACACTTTATATAAATGTACCTATTGGCATTAGTGCATTTCATTGAGGCCCTAGCCAACCATTTGCCCACATATATAAGTATACCTAATGATTCTCCTCGATTTGCCGCCCTCTGGGTAACTGCCGCCCTCAAGTGATGCTCAATCAGACTACCCTACGGGACGTCACTGCAAATGCGGTTATAATACGAGACTGTTGATTTCGGAGTCGTTTACTTCATATTCCTCCATTAGGAGATAATCGAAAAAAGCCGTCAAGCACGTTTAAGACCGTAAATACCTACAATATTTTATTTTTTGCATTATCTTTTTTATTATTTTTTTTTTTATATTATCTACCTCCGATTTAATTCAATGAAGTTTGATTTAATATTAATTTCTGAATATCTACTTACAGAATTATAATCATGAAAAATAATTAAAACACTAATAATGGTGGTACTTAGCCGATTTTGAAACCAATAGCCTTAAAGCATTTTACCCTGCTCTCACGTGGGATAGTTTCCAATCCCGATATTCTACAAAATTTGAATTTTTATGCACCCGTCAATTACATGCGTGGTCGCAGCCATGACCTATTTTGGGTGAAAGCTGTTTCCTCATTTCAGGCTCACCAGGCACCAATAGCGAGGGCCGTGCGGCTGGTCAATGCACTCCCTAGAGATGTAGATATTTTTGGCGATCCATTATATATTCTGTTTTTTAAATTCTATTTTATTGCTTAATTTTTTTTTAATTAATGTTGTTTTTTTTATTTTATTTCTTTGTATTAAACTGTTTTTTGCTTAGTTTTTTTTTCTCTACCTTATTTTTTCTCTAACTGATTACTTGTATTTTTTATTCTAAATGTCATGTAGTGTACGTCCTGAATTAATAATTTGTTATGTACTCAACGTGTCTTTTTAAAATAAATATATAAAAAGTAAATAATATGTAGTAGGTTTTGACTTTTAATAGTACTAATGTTTATTTATAATTATAATACTTTATATTTGTATTTAACTTCAAGTACCTGGTAATAGTATCGACTGGAATGATATTAATATAATTATTTAAGCTTGCTTAAAAGATATTATGACGTAACCCTATTCAAAATCAAACATTGACGAAATAATGGAATAGTAATTAAGTGTATTTTAACATTATGAAAATAGTAACTGGGGTTTTGAATATTCATTTAAAGTTAACGCTCGAACGTCCAACTATGGCGCTGACAGGCCCGCCATATATGGTTCAGTTATAAACGGCTAATAATATCACCTGTCGATCGCCTGATGTATTGCGACTCCATAATATTTTTAAACGTGAGTACTAGATCGACATTTCACTAAAGCTGCACATAATATTATTATGTAAGCAATGTTGCTTTACCTCTGGTCTAACAATAAAATTTTATCTAGAGTTTGGCAATATTAACTCACGCTTGTAAGCGATTAAATTTGAGTTTCAGTGTTTCTTTGTGTCATTATCGACATATTTTTATGACACAAGTTTACTATAACTTGACTCATGGTTCGCTTCCATATTATTATCGGTTGAAGGCCATCCATATCGCTAATTACATGGGTTGTTGAGCCACTGAAAAATACACCTTGCTAAATATGTTCACAGCATAATAATGATTTTAATATTGTACCTGTCGTTATTTCATTATCCAAGCTATTGTTTTTATTAATGAATTGGGCGGGCGACAGGTAAACAGACAAAAAATCATATGAACCACGGGAAAAAAAATCGAAAACGGTGGTGGTTGTATACTAGTGGGAATGGTAAACGTAGGTTGTGGAGATTACCTATACTTATTGACGAGTCCTTTATGAATTTAATTTGAAGTGACCGTATCATTTTTTTTCATTGGAAACAAAAAAATTTAACAGTGCATGTTATTAGTGATATAATAGAAAAATATATTATATACTAGCTGACCAGGCAAACGTTGTTCTGCCACATAAATTATTTCTAGTGAATATTTTGGTTGTTAAATAAAAAGTAACGAATGTATCGTAAGTGTGTGGGGATGGGATCTATGACAGAAAGAGGAATAGAGCACTGTAGACGATGACCGCCGATAAAAACAAAAAAACATCAACCATTCATTTTCTCAATTCAAAATGAGTAATGATGTTCATAATGAATGAATTACCTGTGACAGGATCTCGTTGTTTAATGTTTATGCAATATCCGTCTTGTCCCTTCCAAAAAATTAGCGGATATTGGAGAGCGTCGTATGAACGGTGTGTGTCAGCGATGAACCCCAGATTATTGTTTCTTCTTTGAATCACGATTTCTCGCGTCGATGTGCGGTCGCCAACCATGATTCCAGCAATGTCGTCAACAACAGTCGCATTGAATCGACGTACGTGCTCTCCAGCTGGTGTTTTATCAGGATTGATGACAATAGCATGATTGTCACTTTCCAATTCGTGCATGTGTGCTTTGAAGAATTTCAATAATTCATTGTGCTCATTCAACAGGGCGTCCAGTTCGCCGACGATGCGCCTGGCATTAGGCGAATTGAGGCTATTGTAGCCGCAACGTGCATCCACATGATTGATGTCCTCACCGCCGCGCCCATGAAGTAGATTTGTAAAAATGTATGTGGTTCGTTTAGCATTAGCAGCAATGAGCCTACTTTGTGGTATACTTGACCATTGATTTTGAACGTAGAATGGAATTGTTGACTATTTGTGAACTATTTCTGTTGCTCCAGACGAAGTCATTTGGAAGCATGAATTGAATGTGCGAATGGACTTCAGGAACAGGTTTGAATCTGGAACCGTGCCAATGAGCAAGCTGTTCAATGATTCTGGTGGTATCTCAATTTCTGGTAGTTGCACTTTTCCTCATGCGCAACACATCCCGGCTGACTCATGTTTGAATTTGAGCGCATGACAATGGGGACATTCTTTGTCCATAGCGCACTTTCGGATGAGCGGAATATTCAATATCTGGCTCGTACTCGAATGCGAGACGAAGGAACGAAGCGGATGTAAATGTTCGATGTACTTGTTGGCGTTGTCGGTCATTTCGTCCCCTTATTGCAGAACTAGCCTAACTGATTTTTGGACATTTTACAGGAGAGCACTTTTAAACTTTATTTCGTCATTAATTTGAAAACTGTAAATATAAAAAAAATGATTTAAATATATGATAATGCATTGGTTAAATGCTTTGTTTATGTGAAAAAAAAATACCAAAAAGTATATTCCGTCACATATTTTATGCAGATAGGCTACTTTTGCACTACAGTATTTGAAATCAGCACTATCTTATTTGAGTTAAGCTTGTTCTGCATAACTATTAGGATATAGTTGTACTACAATAATTCAGATCAGAACTATCTTAATTGAGTTAAGGTATTTGAACGCGAACATAAGGCAATAAAAAATGGTACCTTAAGCGCATTAGGAAGTTAGGCTAAATTTTTATAGCACTACAAAATAAAAATTAAATCTCACGACATAGTTTTTTTATTCACAAAATCTACCAAACACTTCAATGAACATGGGTACTTATAATATACTGTAGTTATTAATGAAAGTTAAAGTTCAAGAAGTTATATAAATGAAAAGGCAATAAAACCTATTACTCATAAGCACTATTTTTAATTTAATCACTGTCGCTTTCATCCCTATTCACTTCTTGTGGTGAGGTGATCAGTCCTGTATAGAAAGAATGGTAGTCAACAGGGATTATTTTCTCCCGGCAAAGATACATTAGGTCACAATGTTTTAGCTTAGCTATTGGTATGACCGAACTTCTTACTGGCATCAATTTGAAGTCAGTTATCTTTTGAATTAGTGGTCCACGGCTACGCTCAGCTTTATTAACTGGTGCAGGCGAATCTTCAAAGTTGTACTCGATATGGAGTGTGTGTGGATTTTCTGGCATTACTGAGATTCGTTTTATCTTTTGCCAAGAAAATTTGATTCCACGTTCATCCTAATCCCAATTTTTGGTTGTTGATTTCAAGCAATGTAGGCGTAGGGTCTCTTCCTACATGCTGATCGTGCTATTGAATACCACTAGCTCGGTGTATATACTTACTGGTATTTTCTTGGCAGCCCTTTCAATAACACTATGAATCGAATCAACTTCATTCTGCGTGTGACCTTTTTCTGAAAAGATATGTGTTATTTTACAAGAGAAATTGGCCGCACAGAACATGTATATACAGTACATGAAATGGATACAATTTTTTCCAGCACGATTATCTGAAAAAAATATGAATTCTTTTATCCCTTCCGATACCTGTTGTTTGATGAAATCAAAGACACAGCTTCCAAATTTCACACACTACTCTCATTCCAATTGATCCATGCCACATAAAACAATGATCTTGTTGTGATCCTAGATCATGAATACTGAGATTGTATGTGGCATACTTTCGTTTATGTTTATAGTATAGTTGTGCGGCTTCTGCTCTGGGATTTGTAAGACTTGTTGCGCAATAGGAACGTTTTATTTAAGTTTGCCTGCTCCTTGACATTTATTTTAACTTTCTGGTAATTTCTTTATTTTTTAAATGAGTATCATAATATTCTGCTTTCATAATATCTTTTTCTTCATTACTGCTCTGCTCATATTTCAAGAAAAAGTCACACTGGTCCTTCTTCGGAGTAAAGAATAATTAAATTCATTACAAAATATGCCTCTATATGTAGGTACATTGAAGCAATGGCTACTGTCAAGCTTTTTCCTTCGTAGTCCTTTTTATATAGGTCAAACATCTTTGTTATATTTAATGCTGCATCCAAGTACTGCTTCGTGGTCTTTTTTCGGCAATAATGGCTGCTTACTGTAGAAAAGCTGTCAATGTGATCCCTCACGTTTTGCTTCATGTGGTCGCTTACCGCAAATATCCTCTGCAACCTCTGCTGTCATCAGCAACCGTGCTTGAATTAAGGTGGTATGAATTCTTTGCAGCAGTCTTAACCATTTGATAACGTATGCTCAATGAGTTTAAAAACAATTGGCATATTTTAATCTTGTTAAGATCTTCTGAAAGAAAATTTGAGTTGTCAGTCATTTTACGATGACTTCTTTCTCGACCTTCACTTATATCAATTGTAGTTCTTTTTTTTTTATTAAATTCAACGAAGCGGTTCACGTTGATTATTTATATCACCTAAATTCCAAAACTGATGAAATATTGCAACCCTCTGTTCTTGGGTAATTTTTATAGAACAACCAAATTTGCATGTTTGAGGAGAGGGTTCCTTCATTTGACGCTCACATATTACATTGTTTTTCCAGTTTATAAATTCGTTTCCAGAATTTCGCTACTTTTTTATTACATTTCTGCGCCACAGAGCTTCATTACGATGTCTTTTCCTAGTCTTTTTTTCCCTGCTTGACTTGAGTTATACACCTCTAGGACAGTTGCTGAAAGTCGATTTACAATATTACCAATACCATTTGATGAGTTTTCATCACTGTGTGATGATAGTGAATGCTGTGGTGGTTCATAGTCTGCTACACTGTCGGTAGAAAATGGGTCCACTTTCCCATCATTATCAAAGGAATCAGATGTCGAAAGAACCTCTTTATCATCCATAAAATTATTGCAAACCTTGTCGATGATTACAGAGTCTGAAAATATGTACATCATAGAGCTAATGTGCGGGATAGAAGCAAATTGCAGTTCTTATTTCAGTCAAGAAAGTGTTTATTTTTGTTGTAAAAGTGAACAATAAAACTCATAATTACCTCGTTGTTCTAATGTAAAGTGGGCCACTGTGGCACTGATTTCTCCTTCGTTATTTGGAGTCACCGGGATCAATCGATTTGGTGTTGATTTAACTCCAGTCATGCCACTGATCTCGGTAGAAAATGTGTTAACTATCTCATCATCATCAACCGAATTAGATGTGGAAGGAGGCACTAGATGGTCCATAGAATAATTGCAATACTTGTCGGTAATTACAGCATCAGCGTAATTACGTTGGCAGTTGACATTGACAGCAAACTAGTACAAATAAATCCTAACTGCAATAGAAAGAGGCGATATTGCCAACGTGTAGGTGTATTTTTGCGTGCAGAACTAGCTTAACGTCAGTTAGGCTAATTTAGTTCCAAATTATTTTTAAGATTGAATTTAGGCTTGGAATGATCTAAGCTGATAACTTTTTTTATATTGATAATTCAGATACGCCTGTTCGGACTCCAAATAGAGAATCAAAAAAGGAATTTTTCTATCAAATAAAAAAAAAATCACAAAAAATCAGTTAGGCTAGTTCTGCAATAAGGGGACGATTTGCTCTGCGTGTGTTAACTACGAACCGGCGCGCTTGGCTCCGTTCCAATTGTCGTTGTTGATTTCGTTCAGCTCGTGCCTCTTGTGATTGAGATGCACGCAATTGCGACATGCTTACACGCACGTTTTTGTTATCTTGTTGGATTTGTTCGTCTGTTTTTTCTACTCTACTATTTCGCATGTTTGTTGCTTTATTCGTTCGACGGCCCAAATGGCCCCCCTTGCGTCTTGCTGGCATTGTGCACTGAAATACACGCACATAAAAATAGATAAATTAAAATAAATCGTACAAAATTTTGCACGCACTGCGTTGTGATTTGCCGAATGAAATGTCAAAATGACGCGACGCTTCTCTTGAATTCTTCTCGGACGTAGTGCCATCTGTCATTCAACAACATAAATAATTTCGTTCTGTTTGAAATACGAACGACGGTTAAATTTGTTCATACAAAAATAATAAAATCGCGATTAAAAAATGGGAGGATGGGGATAGGACAGTGAAAATTTGAGGTTATAGGTATTTTTTATGCCAAATAATAAAAAAAATACAAAAAAAAAATTGTCAAAAAAATAAACGAAAATTTTTCTGGATAGAGATACCCTAATCACCTAGCGGTATGAAATATACTTGTTGACCTATTCTCATACCTAACAAATATACATTAAAAAAATCATAAAAATCGGTCGAGCCATTTCGGAGGAGTTCGACCACAAACATCGTGACACGAGATTTTTATATATATAGAGATATATCAGTGTGCGAGGGGTAGAGGTAAGCTGTTAATATTCGACATAAATAGTGCACACTAAACTTTGTCATTCATACTTACTTCCTTACTTGTATTCATTTAACTAAGAATACAAATTGCGGATAGTATTGGTTGGTTTTTCAAATTCATATCATATTTTTATTATAATATTGTATAATTGACAAATCATAAATATCATAATATGGGGTGGATTTAGTCTTTCAAAAATACATATTTATTTTATATTTTAAACAAAAATTTACTACCAAAAATGGAGTAAAAACCTGCATTTGTCCTAAATATACATTTCTTATATTAATACTTTCGACTGAAGGTACTTGATGGAATTTGAATTTAAATTCTAATGGATTCAAAAAACGACTTAAATGGAATAGTACAGAGCTTGAATCCATTAGAATACATTTCTTAAATCAACACAATGAATCTTTCTGAGTACCTACTCATTAAATGTTAATGCTCTTATTTTTTTCACCTCATTAATATATTACACATAAAATGAAATGAAGTAGCTCTAATACCACTGAATTAATTGATTCTTTTCTCCTCCACAATATGTAATGTGTCATATAATATGAGAAGACCTTCTAACTACAGAGTAGGTACGTACTCTGTTACATATTGTTTCAACTTCATTTAACATTTAAAATTGTTCTGAAATGTTCGTTATCAGCCTGTTGTATTTTGATTAGGTACTATTCGATGTAATAATAATTCTACAGCAAATTTATTAAAATATAATATTATTTAAGTTTGTACTTTTTTTATCACAGTTTTGACTTTTTATTTTTGGGGTTCCATGTCAGTGCGTGGTTCTACTCAATCCGCTCCTGAACATCATTATTCATACTAACTATAAAAGGTATTCCTTTAATGTGTATAGTGAAGATAGCTCACATTTTTTCCTAAATCGAGATGTATCGGTACATAATATTGAGTATTGACTTTAAAACTTTAGATAGTACTGAAATTATCGATAAATATATTATAAAGATAAAGGTTTAACACAACTACGCTACATTGTTCTAAAAGATAACTATAGCATTCAGAATACTTACGTCTCTTATCTTATTGTAAGACACAAAGAAGTGATTAGCGAAAAGTTAAATAGAAATAAATTAGGCGTTACAATTTTAATTGCAAATACTCGAGCGGATAAATCTTTAGAAACTTCATTATTTAAAGTCATCTATTCTCACAATTTGAATTAAAATGAGTTCGCTAAAGTACTAAATAAATTCTTTAGGATGTGATAACCAAAATTTATTGCTCTATCTTTCTAGGGAATTTTGCTAATTGTGCTGTAATGAAAATAATGTACCGAGAACAAATTAATTAATATTTCTCGAAGTCTAATTTGAATAGGTACCTACACCTACATACCTATCTAGGTAGGTACTTGCTTACAGATAAATAATATATTTTGTATTATTTTATTTACATAGATTCTGTGCCTGTGTTATTGAAATAAAATGTTATTTTAATTATAAATGGAGTATTTTTTATTACCTATATTCGCCGAAAAATACTTACTTGACATTTTGAACCAGACAAGAACCTGAGAATATCCTAATATAAATTCATCATCATCATCAGGGGCGCAACAACCCGGTGTGGGTCTTGGCCTTCTCCGACAGCTCCCTCCTCCTGTCCCTATCCAGTGTGGCCGCATTCCAATTTGGTACCCCTAGAACACGGCAGTCATTGGCAGCTCCATCCAACCAGCGAATCTTTGGCCCGCCTCTTCTTCTACGCCCTATTGGATTGCCGGACATCACTCTCTTTGCCGGTTCATTGTCATTCATACGGTGCACGTGACCTAGCCATCGCAGTCTCCCAATCTTAATTGATTGAAAATAAATAATATTAATGCATAGAACATTAAAATTAATTCTAATTAAGCTAGGTACTAGTGGCAAACACACAGAACAGATCACATCATGTCACTGTATTGAAGGATATGACTACCTTTTTTATTTAAACATTTGTAAAAATTAATGGGTCTTTCTTGCTATTGCTAGATATCGTTCGTACACGAATTGTGCTATCAGAGGTGCGGATAGGTCATGGAAAAATACTGTATGAACAAAGAATGTAGGAATTTATTTACAAACTATTTATTTATTTATTTATAAACGATATAGGTACTTAGCTATAAATAAAATTGAATTATATTATGGTTTATCAGAAATACTCTCATTTTTATATCAACATTACGATTCAGCCACAGGAAGTGCAAGCCATCTAAATAATTAACCTTTCACTTGTATTGTCATAGTGTTATCATAATAAAACGCGATATCGCGAGCCATTCGGCGTAAATGTCAGTATTGGCCGTAAATTCTGCTGATCAAGACAGTTTTTTTCTTACGTGTCATAAAAATCTTCATCGGCGTAACATACTATGTATCGCATTGAATAATAGTGAGTCATGTGATAAAAAATGGATCAAAAGAATATGTTTTCGTAAAATGAATATAAAAAAAGTTGCATGCATATTAATATTTTTATATGTAAACGACTTTAAATATTATATACTTATAAAAAAAATATATAATTTATATATTCCATAAATACAGAGGTAAGTACATAATATGTTAGGAACAATAAAATGAGAAATAATGTATTTAAATTCATATTTCAAATTTCATTTTTTCCCTTTTTTATACTTACCTACACTTAACATTCAACTTATAAATTATAAACGTTCACAGCATACTGTTGAAAAGTAAAGAAATAGTAAGTATTAAAATAGTGTAAAGAAAAATAGAAATAATAATATAATATGCAGTATCACAAAAACAATATAAAAAAGTAAATGTGTACAAATGTATGTACTTATACGTAGATAGGTACCAAATCGGAAAGGAGAAAAATGATAATTAAAAAAAAAAATATCTACAATTTTCTTATCATAATAATAATTATTAAACTATGACCTTCACATTTTCAATATATCCACAGGCATGAAATATTTCGCTGAAGCTGTCAATTAGATTGCCCTCATGATAGACAGCATCATAACTTCATAATACCCAACACCTTTGTAACTTGATACTGCACAAACAAAGGGCTACAGTAATGCTAATGATGCGAAATGTGTATTATCGTGCATGTTGCAAGACTGCACGCATGAATCAAAAGAGTTTAACGGCTTTCGAATTTGCACGCGTTAATTGCAACTTGCATGACGCGCGAGCATGCGCAAGAGAACGATTGAGACGAACCTGCAGAAAAAAATACGAACTTCACCGCGCAAAACATTTTGACGTTTACCAATTTTCACAACCTATCAAATGGCACCATACAATGACAATAACGCTTCTCGCTCACGCATTAAGAATGAGATTGATGAGACACTTTTTATTGTAATAATTGTAAACAGTTATTATCGCGATAGTTTAATTTACACACAATTGGTGCCAGTAAACCCATGCACGCATACAGGTGCTATAAGATAATAATAAAATTATCGATATATCTTTTTGACCCTTTTGATATTTTATGGTGTCGAACTATAAGATTTGGATTTGGCGGACGTTTATTGCAAAAGAAATACTATTTTTTTCAGCATCTGTTTTCTATGTAACTTTTATTGTACGTTGAGTATCTATATAATATAAGTAGGTAGTGTTTATGAAAATTTGAGATGACACACTTCTACACTTTCTCAGTAAAGTTAACGATATGCACTTTAAATTCCTCCCGTTGGACATTTTATTATGAATAATATTCTCAATACGGGTAAATTACGGCACGCGCTGCATCGACCCGAATTTTATCTTTGTTTTATTGGTCGTATCCCGCCAAGGGTCAGCATTCCAATCTTGTGCTTCTATTTTATAATAATCCCCAAAGATATGCGGTATGCTTTTAGAACAATGACCAAATATTTCATATTCAAAAACCACTTAACGATTGATTATGGTTTGATATCAGGAAAACATAAAATATAAAGCCCTTTTTGTACATCATCAATAAAAACAATACACAATAATGTATTAAATATAATTTTATCTTACACATATATTTTTTTATGTTACACCTACAATGTAGCCAGCGCTCGAAATGGAAAAGTTTACGAACCGGAGCGCTCGACAAATTATAATTAATTAAATTATAGATATTTACATAGTCATCAAATTGTATGTGTATTTTATAAAAATAAGCGTATCAGATTTTTTATTCTATTGCCTATCTAGTTCAGACGGTCAACATATTTTTTCCACGAGATGGAGCGATAATTTTACAAATTTCACGAGCCGGAACGGCGCTCCGGTGCGTTCCGTTCCATTTCGAGCTCTGAATGTAGCTGGTTTATCGATTTGGTTTTATTTTTAACCGAAGTTTCAAGGTATACAACTAAGAAGTTAACTTTTATAGTAAGTTATTGATAACAGTTCTCCACTATTCTATATGAATCAGCTTTAATGATTAGGCCTTCGGCATTTAGTATGCATACAATTTACTGACAAAGATAAATTAATTAAAAATAATACAAACCAATAATTGACTAAGTAATGACTCGAACCCACAAGTATAATAAGTGACGTCTCGTTGGGGTCGGCAAGAAATGCGTTGCTTAAGGGCACCACATTATGTACCGCTGAGTATGCAGATTGCAGAGAGATGACCCGGGGTAAAGTGCGAGTACCGCTGCTGAAGTAGTACGTTCAGGTAAGGTACGAACGTTTGGTGGTTAGTCTGCCGATTGGCTGTTGCGTCGAGTTGCACCAACTGACTAATAGGCTTGTTGGTTTAGTACATTGCCGACTCAAGTAGAAAGCCGATACAATCACAACGAGTGGTCCTACCTTTCCGCCCCTCCCGTTGTTGTCTACGAATGACTTGTCATTGCCTGGCATTGTTCTATATAGTGCTCATACTGACGCGTCTGTCGTATTCACACAGGGAATGGTTTGATTTTGATAGATGAGTTATATGACAAATAACACGCTAGGATTAACACACCTTCTACAATAATGTAATGCATACTTATGTCAATGCTACATATTTTTTAGACATCGATATTACCACCGGTTTTTGTGTGAAGGGCTAGTCTGACTGATAGATAACAGGAATGTATAGTATTTACTTATAAAAAAATAACACTGATAGTTAATATATTTAATTTGAGATTTTTTTTATAATTCAATTTGAAACGAGAAAGGGGGAATCAATATGTCAAGCAATCTGGGATTTGATTTTGACAGTTGAACAGTGGACCACTCGTTGCTTGTGCAGAAAGATATGCTCAGGCTTTATTAATCTAAAGATGGCGCTGCTTAGTAACAATAAGCTCTTGTCAGTAAATATTAAAATGGCACTTACTAGTAAACTGTTCTGGATTCGCGCATAGGCACAAAATATCATCATGCTAGATTTTTTTTACATAATATTTATTAATACCATGTTGTGAACGCCTTGAACATGTAATATTTACTGATAGAAATAATTTAATTTAAATAACGAGTACCTAGGTTTTAGAAAGCGTTTAACTAATTAGCTGAAAACACAGTGTAGTAAATATTCAATTTCTTTGTTTGCTGTGTCAGTTTTGAGCCATTAAACTTTCTCAGTGCAACATGTTTTGGAACATAATTAAAAAGAATTGAGTGAAGGGTTCGGCACTAATAGCAGCTGTTGCAATATTGTGTATCAGGGCGCTAGAAACGTGACGAAGCGCAATAAATTAACTTCTCCTAATGATGCGAATGTTGTTATTAATATTGGAGAAGCTGTTTGAGTATAGACATATACTGCTGCTGACTTAATAAGTTAGTTGCTGAACAAATGGGCTATTCTTGGAAGATATTTCGCAATAATTTCTCTCCTTCTCCGAATTATTTATTACTTACAAATAGTTCTGCTCTGTGATCCTAATAAGTAAAGTTCATAAACATCGACTAAAATAGAACATGATGAAAGCTTAATTAATCCTATTAATTTTCACTGAGAAATGGCTAAATTCAATAAGGAAATGTTTGTCGAGTTTTATAATGAAATCAAAATTTATATAACTATTGATTTTTGTACAAGATAAATAATAGTAGTATTCGCTTTTCATATCTAATGACTAGTCGTGATTTAAGATTAGGTTAGGATGTGACAGAGTTGTAGGTTTACAAAGGATTGTTATTAGCTATGCGACGAAAGTATAAAAAGATACATACTTTTCACAATCTAAGTGTAAAAAATAATTTATCAATGTGTAGAAAATCCTAAAGATACAATATTTAAAAAAAGTTCACACGGGGGGGGAGGGGGGTGATCCAAGCCTGTACCATCTTGGACCTCTATGTTTATATAAAACGGCCACTGGGTAGGTCAGCGTTAGCACAACTTACTGGCTTAGGGTCGTATGCATGAGATTCCCAAATACTTTATAGGCTATATAATTATACTGCTCATTTGTATGCATAAGTGCAAATGTTATTTTGTTGGTTAGCGACGTCACGATGTGACGTCATAATGTGTCATGGCGTCTAAATAATTGCAAGCTTATAAAATTTCATTCCCCGACCATTAATTTAAAATTTTGAAATTGTAAATGTGTCTGAAAGTGTGCGAACTGTACCATATAAATTTAATAATTATACATGAATAATTATTATGAACTTTAAATAATTTATCAGTTATTTTATCACATTTATTTTATAATTCTACAGTACGAAAGTATAAAGTATTGCCAGTTAAAATTTCTATTTGGTGGCAATACTGAATACATACATATTATTATGACTAACTTCAGTTCAATTATGAGATGTCAAAACAGAATAAGAATAAATGACAGAAATGAAAATGGATTTAGATAATAATATGTAATGATCTCTGTATAATATTATCATTTATACCAATCACCGTACTATGACACTTTTGATGTTTCCAGTGTATTTGAGAGTTGTGCTTTGTTTATTACAGTTATCTTACAATAATTAACTAGGTAGGTAGGTACCATAATATTTTGAAGAATGCAGAATGCTTCCAATTGCATATTTTAATGCCAGATACAGCAGTAGGCACCTATTTTTGCGGTCGTTTAGCGGAGATATTTTATCGTAATCGTATACGCTATATGATGGAAAATCGTTTAAATAGCTTATAAAGAATTTGCCAATCTCATACATACGGCCCTTACTTACTTATTGCTTATTCTTGGAGACTATTTGGTAAAATTTGCTTCCCATGCCTCATCATCCTAATGTATTTTCCACAATGCCTTTACTGCGTATGCACATTTTGTACCCCATTGGTGCCCATATGACATGGTACCTGAATATTTTATATTTTAAATTATATTACATAATTTACTGTTTGTGGAATACAGAACATTTATTCAATTTGTTCCACAAAAATACATAATATTTAGTATGATTCATTTAGTCATAAAATAATGAAACTTGTACGCCAAATAACATTGAAAAATAAAAGACCAGATGATTGGAGCATTTAATCGTCTTTCATTTTATATCATAATGGCCAATGGGCATTACGTATTAATTTGTGTCCTGTTTTCATACACGCAAAAGTATTCGCAATCAGTAGGTATTCCTGCGCACCACAATATATACGTCAGGTGGAAATGCAACGTCAGCTTGTGACCAGTGGCGGCCGGTGACAAGAATATGAGGGAGTGCAAAAAAGACTCACCTATTTATGCAAGAAGTCCATCCTCCGATCCTTGGATTTTGAAAACACGTCAATAACACGAATATTAAAGTCCGGTATTGACGATATCAATTGTTTTTCTATACTTAGCATCGCAAGAGCATTTAGCCTGCCTTGAGACATGGTATTTCTCAAAAATGACTTAACTCTCTTTAAAGTTGAGAAACAACGCTCACTTTCCACTGAAGTCATCGGAATTGTACAAATTATTTTTAATAGGGTAACACTTTCACTAAATACTTCCAGTAAATTATTATTAGTGAAAAGTTGAAGTATCGACAATGCTCCATCAGTAACGTAGAAATCTTCTCTACTGTATAAGACTACTAGTTCATTTTTAAGTTTAAATTTGTCAATAATGTCGTATAATGATGTTACCGTATTAAAATCTGTAGTTGGAAAATTTGTATGATAATCCCGGAACTTTTCACTAAAAAACAATTTGGCTATTACTAAATGACCTTTATATTCGAAACGATCTTTCGCTTGGTTCACTATAATGTCGCATACTTCATTGCATATCACAGAATGAGGTAAATCATTGGGACGACGTTTTTTCGATGGTTGAATTTGTGACATATGATTATTTTGACGAATACATTGTATAGCACGCGTAAAGTGTTCAATGTCCATATTTATCTCCAACACGTCCTTTGACCTCGATTGAAGTTGTTTAAAAAGTATATCACAGTTTGGCATAATTTTGGCAAAGAAATCTAACCAATAGTTAAAATTGTCTTCGTTTAAATACCGTAACAACATTCCAGCTTGATTAATGGTATCGGCGTCTAAATTTTCAGATTCTAAAATGTGTTCCATGCACTCTTTTAACTGATCTCGATAAGTATGGACAACAGTAACTGTTCTTATATTAAAATTCCACCTCGTTGTTGGTGCTGCTGGTATTTTTCTATGAACTATTTCTTTCAAGATATCAGTTCGCTTCGCAGACCTCGAAAAAAAAATTGGAAACGCTCGTAAATTAGCAAAAAAGTTTCGGACTATGGTGTTAGCTGAAACACTTCTTTCCATTATCAAATTCAATTGATGTGCATAACAATGTATGAAGTGTGCGTGTGGATACGAAGCTTTTATCAAAGCCTGTACACCACCTAATCAGCCACTCATCACGGATGCGCCGTCATAACTCTGGCCAATTAGTTGTGCTTGTTTAATGTCGAGAAGTTCTAGTTCTTTCAAAATTTCAGATGCAATACCTGCCGCAGTGTGGTTTTTCGGCGTCATAAATTTCCAGAATCGTTCATGGATCTGTCCGCGTAGGTCATACCTTATGACCAAAACAAGTTGTTCTGTAGTAGATACGTCCGTTGTTTCATCTGCTTGTATAGCTACAAACTTGCTTTGTGATATTTCATTTTTAATTTCGTTACGGCACACCTCTAGAATCGAATCTAAAATGTCATTTTGAATCGTTTTTGATGTACCCTTAAAAACACTATTGCTCTCCAAATGCTGTTTCATGGCTATGTCAATTTCCGAGACAAAGTCAATAAGCCCTCGGTAAACACCTGGATTATTTGAATCTGCAGATTCATCATGTCCTCTAAGAGCAAATTCAAATGCACCACAGAACTTCACACAGTCAATCAATCTGGATAAAATATAACGATTTTTGTCGACACGTTCGTTAAATTGTTTCACAGATAAACGGTACCCTGCATCCAATTGTGAACGTATATCTATTTCTCCCAAGACTGCAAGTTGCATTTCATTTAAAATATGTTTTTCTGAACCACTGTGTTTTTTGATTTTTACTGACAGGTGGACCAAGTCTTGAATCCCATGGATCGTCCAGTTAACATCTCCGCCGAACAACAGACACGGAAAACAAAATAGGGTATTAAGAATATTACATCCGCAAAGCCATTGTGTTTTTGAGTACATTTGCACATTAAATTTCCGATTAACAATCTTCGTTTTCACTGTACACTTTTGAATTAAATTTATAGATGGCAAAGGACGGCCTGCCACTTTAATATCAATTCGTTTGGAAAAATCGTGACGATTGTCCTTAATATATGCAACTGAATACACGGTACTCATTGTAAATACTATTAAATCTATATTATAAACCCAACTGTCGAACGATCAACCCATAGACTATATCAACCAAACTAACAGTCGTGAATATGATTATATTTTTGACACAATATGCATCGACATGAAGTTCGTCATTTCATTATAATAATTAGGCTTCCAACTGTACCTCGACGCGTCGCCTGAGTTATATGTAGGAATATTCATATTGGTTAGTGAGGTTTGTGTATAAAAGTCCACATGACTAGTTTATGTGTGTGTGCTTTCGACCGGTACACTGTACTTGAAATGAAAAGAAGATGAAAAACATCGTTTCCAACGAAGACTCATGTAGTCTTATATCACTTTGGTGATTTTGATTCTACAAGCTTCATTTCTTTTGTCGTTGCGGTTGTCCGCTATAAATGTGTGCGTGTAAAATGTGCGTAAATTCAAGGAACACTTCGAATAATGCTCCTGGCGTGTCACATCGATGGAATTATTACGTGTGTATTGGTCGCGTCTCATCGACATTGTTTTTTCGACATTTGTGTGTATGGGTGACTGAGGCGAAGTGTTGAAGCGCTTGCGTCACCATTGTTCGAAAACGCGCGGAATTTAAAATGAGTGATTTCGCATAAGTTTTCGATATCGCATTTTTCTGAATACATGGGGGTTTTATATTATATATTTGTATTTAATCTATGATGGGAGTGCACTGCACACTTTGCTCCTTTACTAGAGCCGTCCCTGCTTGTGACGTACATAACGAACAACACTGTTTCTAAGGTAGAGGACCGACTGTCACTGTTCGCCTTGAACAGTTTATTAAGCCCTGATACTTTATTGCTGGAAAATCAACTAAAAGTCCATTCACCGACGTGCGAAAATAAAATATTATACTTACAATAAAAATAGTGTGCCTATCTGTCTATTTTTTTTTTGTTGTCGGTTATGATTAATTATATATTACTCAATTAACGAATATTGATGTTACATGCACAGTCTTTAGACTACATTATTCGTACTAGGGATTGCAATACCAAATGAAAATATCAATACCGGTTTTTCTATACATGTATAATAATATGTTAAATACCGAGACAATTTTATTCTTTCACAGCGCCCTATTTTTTTCAATGCCATCAAGTTTTCTACACAACATGAAATAAAATTCCACCAAGAAATTGGTATAGACAAGATGTTTAGCTCTTGCAAAACCAAAGTAGAGTTTTTCACCCAAAATAAATACGTGGTAGATTTTTTGCTATTATTTCACTTTTATCGAGTGACTAAGTTATTTGAGATAATATAGTATTTTTAACTTCTCTACTTTACTATTTAATACAGAAAATACTGGTATTTTAAATTATTAAAACCGGTATTTCTGTATCAACGAATATCGGGATCCTGGTTTTAAGAACACCAGAACTGCAATCCATAGTTCGTACCAATTTAGTAAACTTTTGGAAGGCTTCCATCTCAATTATTGATATTTCCAACTTATGGTGCTGACATAGTACATAATAGGATTTATTCTTTTAATATGTAAGTAGTTCTTGTCCGTGAGTCGCGTAATCGAAATTTTGCAATTTAGATTTACCTACATTAATTTATTTTATAAATCAAATCGTTTAATTTAGTGCAAAGCATGATTATAATATTGGCTAAAACAGAAATGTTTGGACTATAACTGGAGCAGGGCTTAAAATACTGATGAGAATTCTAAACAATAACGGTTTGTTTAGTTAAATTTAATAAACTATTTTTTTTATTCAACGAATAATTCACAAAACATAAGAATGTAACACTATTTTATTGAACACTTCTGAGAAATATATAACCACTAGAAAAAATCTTTTTGAAAAAATACGACTCCCAGCAAAATTCTAAACTGAGCCCCTAGGGAATCACGCCCATGTGAACTGACCACTGCGCTACAGGTATCTTATCTAATAGCGACAAATTTAAGCTATGGCTTTTACAATTCTCTCTGGAGCACTTTCTAAATTGCGTTATTGGCAATCGGCTTTTGTACTTTAAATCAAAATATTAAATTACCTTAATTACTAACCAGTGCGTCGGGATTTCTCGATTAGATATATTTCTCTATCAATATGTATTAATTTTATTGTTGTTTTAATTTAATAAAACGCATTTTTTTGTAGTACTTATTCTACTTTTAATCAATAAATTAGTACCGGTTTCGTTCGCCTCAGAGGGACATATTCAACTTAATTTTAGTTGCCTTTAGATGAAAATGTCCCTCTGAGGCGGACGGAACCGGTCCTAATTTATCGATTAAAAATGGAATAAGTACTACAAAACAAATGCGTTTTATTAAATTGAAAGAACAATACAATGCAGTTCCACCATGAATTGACAGTTAACAAAATAAAAGAAATCTGTATTTTGTCCTTTCAGATGTAATTATAGGTAGTATGAGTGAGTGCTTTGGTTTCGGTATAATTTTATCCGAAATAACCAATCGGTGTATGCCATAATCACCGTGAGCTCAAACCACACTCACTTTTTTAAAATACACTTAAGATATTATTATGTTTCTGAGATTTTTCAAAATAATGTAAACCTATGCCTACGTGTTATTCCAAAATGGGTAATAGATTACATTTTTCACATTGTCATAGTTATTAATTGACGTATATTGTTTCACACTCCACTATGAACCAATGTGTGATACCAGACAGCTAATTAAATCGTAGACGTTTAATACAGTCTATAAGAGAAAGGGGTAACGCACCTTAATCCCAGCCACGTGTTCAATCACATCAGAATGTGAAGGAGATAGCTACCTCTAATTAAGTCGTCACCTGCCTTATAATTGCGTTAGTTTGTACGTACGTATATGACCTAGGTTTCCGCCAACTTAATGTAGACCGAACTATTGATAGTTTCGAGATATAAATTTGAGCGGATTTAATTTATTCATCTACAATTATTAGCTATATAAAGAGAAATTAGAGAATTTGTAATTGGAAACAATAATTGTAAATTTAAATGATTTAATGCTTACGTTATCAACATCATTTCGTTAAAGGCCTCCCTTAGCTTCTTCCACTGATCTGGATCCTTAAGTTTTTACTGTCACTTAGTTATATTTGCTAAACTCAATGCAACATATCTCAGAATCACTACCGCCTTGCGCTACAAAGAATTTTCCAGGGTTTTTGCAAGGCGGTTTCATAAGCCCTGACCGAATTCAAATTAGTAATACCCCATGCGGGTAGAAGAATAGTTTTCAATAAGCCATATTCTCTCAGCCGGTACAATTTTCATTTGACTAGCTTTTAGTTTGTAGTTTGCGTGCCAAAGTCCTTAAAGAAACATCGATAGTAAATGCGAAGTATCCATAAAGGCATCTAGGAAAAAAAAAACATAATATCTCAGGGTGGTAGTTTAGTACCCCCTGGGTACCATTGCATGACTTAATTTTTGTCCAATGGATATCCATTCCAGAAACAACGTACCTAAATTATTGACATTTAATTTGTTTAGCATAGTAGATATCTAAGACATCGCTCACTTTACTGCGTAATTCCTCTGTTATCAGGGTTGACTCACCTGAAGAGAGCTTACCGTGTACATATAAAGCAGTGAATACTATTTTCAAAAGATACAGAGTTGATTTTTTACATTGTAGTCATCTAATATAAAAAAATATGTAATATAACACGTTCCTACCTAATAAATTGTAGTAAAATTTTTATTGAATCCTAATAATTGCTCCGCAATTTTCTTATTATAATTCATACTGGATTGCTTTTTAATAATTTACCATAATATATTATGTCTGTGGCCAAGGGTGCATATAGGCTGTTAGGATCCGTCAAAGTATTTGTTTTCATTGAACAAATTTAATATTATAATGTATTCAGGGGTGGCGAACCTATGGCACGCGAATGTTTCATTTTGATGAGAAAAGAAATAAAATTACTATTTTATATAGGTATATTTGATAAACGTTTTTTTAAGTTAGTACTTTCTTATAAGTAGGAAATCCAATTCCGAGCCAAAATTCTGATCCCGGGATTACGGGATTACAATTTGACAATCCCGGGATCCCGGGACTGGTCCCGGGATTAGCATTTTTGTCCATTGTTAATATAAAATTTTTATACTTACAAATAACATTGATAAAATCGGTCAAAAATAAATCTAGTATAATTTATACTATTTAAGACATTTATTCTTAATATTGTATACGTTCAATCTTGGAAATACACAAGTTTATTGGAGTAAATAATATTTTAATATAAATAATAATGTGAATTTAATATGAGATTGCTGTTTCTGATAGTAAAGACATAATGAATGGATTAGCGAGATTTAAAATAGTAAAGCAAATAATCATGGCGTATTTATGGCCTTTCCACTTCATAAATCTAATAATTAGTCAGCCAAATATGAAACTGCCGTAAAACGTGTGATATCATGGTAGAATTACTTTGTGAAAAGTGCGAAGCATTTTTTTTTTCCAATCTTTCTCATTTTTAATAATTCATGTGAAAAAATAAAATGAATCGGCAACCTACACAAGGGTATACATCAAAATTCATTCAAACTCAGCTTATTTCTAATGTAGTTATTTTTTTATTAAAAGTATTTTTTCTGTTTTATTTTCGCATTTATTTTATTTTCTATAAAAATTGATAAAAAAATCAATCCCGAAATCCCGGGATTATGTTTATCAATCCCGGGATTCATAGGTATCGAAAATAGCTCGGGATCCCGGGATTGGAATCCCTACTTATAAGTATATAATATTATAAAATAATGATGACATAGCCATGCGTATTTTCTTGATTTTACATAATATAATGTTTACCAATCGATGCGAAAACGTCAATGTTTTTCATAATTTCATGCATAAAATGACAAATCGCAGTGTATAAAAAATAGCAGACAAATCCTTTTCAAGAATAATCATTACGTTTATTATAAATAATTATACAATTGCAAAGGTCGGTCCTCAGGATTGGGAAATTAAAAACAAAAATATTCGATCAACAAACCTTATGAAATTAATTATCGGCAGCTTGTTATTTTGCCTCAAACATAATCTCTAAAAATGGAAAACCGTTCAGTGATGGAGAATATAATATGAAAGAAGAGTGGTTTAAATGTTTCCACGATCTCTTTAAGAATTTTGAAAACAAGGGAAAACATATTCAAATAATAAAAGATATGCCTTCGGCTAGAAAGACGGTGAAAGACAGAATATCAAGAACTCAATTGTAATTTTTAACTTTTTTAGTAGAATTCTTAAAAAATATTTTTTTAGAAAAATTAAAAAAAACAACTTATATAGCAATTTATTTTCTTTCTTTTAAAGTATTTTCATGTTCATGTTCTAGGAAAAGGCCCCTGACAAAATAAAAACGTCCTAGCTTAAAAATCTAAGACAATTCATTGAGCTCAGCACTCGACCCATTTTCATACGCTTACAGTAAAAATATTGCTAGAACCAGTGACGGTTTTAAGTATGTGGATGCGATGAGAGTTCTAAAAGCCCCACTACGAAAATGTTGCCTATATAATAACTTGTCATTAAGTGTTAAAAGTAAAAGTACAACAACAGTTATGTTTTTACACTTTCTTATACTCTGTAATACTGTAAAAATACCCGTATTTTTAGGATGTTACTACTTTTCGACGGAGTGACCAACATGACTCGCACAGCCATAAATCAAACCTTCTAGGATCGGCGCGCCGATGTTGCTTATGAAGACCGCGCACATAGGCGTCTAGCGACAGTCGCGCGTAACCTCTCGAAACGTCGATATGTATGGGATGCGGTGAGCCGGTATAGGAATGACCAATTTGTAGCGAGTGCGTATGCAGTATGCATACTTGCGACTTCGACTCGCAGCCCGAGACGCATCTAATTTGTTGCTAGCAGCCCTAGATGTTTTTTTTTTGATAAGTCTCATTCCACCAATGTGCGGAGCTCCATTTGGCAACGTGTGTTTTGTGAATAAGGATGACGTCACATTGACATATTCGACACGTTGCAGACAAGACGAGTTTAGATGTGCGGGACAGCTGAAAAATAGGGTGCGAAAAGAAGATAAGTAATAGTAATACTCTTTTCATCATAGTATAAATCAAACTTCGATTGTTTACATAATAAAAACAAATTTGAATATCTATCTCTTTGCATATTTTTTCAAGTATCTGACTCATGGATGAGGAGTTTTTATTATTTTAAAATAACAAGACCCTTCAAAATACATTGTCCGGGAGTTTTTACGTGATCTTCGGAGCCATTCGTTAAATATAAAATCTCATTGTATTTCCTGTCAAGAGGTTAACAATCACTTGTCAGATTCTTTTTCGAGCATCCGTCCGAGATAAAAATCATTTAAGATTCTCGGCACGCTCCGAAAATCGTGTCAAAAGCAACGAATAACAACTAACGGAATCAATGGGAATAATAACATAACATATAAGATACCTACCATGTCTACGTATCTCCAAAGATTGATATCGTTCAGCTGAAGTTAAGCTGGTATGACAATAGAATTTTTTAGGGTTGCCACTCATCTAAAATAAAAATTTATTAAAAAAAAATAGTAGTAATTTACCAGTATTGTGCCAAAGCTAGGGATTGCAATACCGGTATTTCAACACCGGTATTCGACTATTTATCGATACTTATTGAACTACCTTTTTAAAAAACACTGGTATTTTCGGTATTAAGAAAGCATACACGAAAATGTTTTTCAAAAATAATTTAATGCTATTTTTTCATTACTCATTAGAATTGTATATTATTAAATTTATTGTACAAGTTTTAAGCTGCCGAAACGGGAATATATATGAACTGAAAGTTAAATTATTATATTAGAACAAAATCCCTCAAATACAGTTATAGAATTGACATACATGTTAAAAAAAAAAGAAAACATTTTTTGCAAATTTTTCAAAGTATTCTATAACTATTAATCCAACGTTGAAACTACATCCAACAGACATTGAATTTCAGAGAGATTTTACTATAAATGGACTTGGATATGGACTGATCTATACATATTTACAAAAGGTCAACATAATAAAAATGAAGGTAGATACTTTAGGTTGCTTTAAAATAGTGTTTTAAATAGATTTCAATAGTTATATTTAGTGATTGGTACTTTTTTCTACAGTGTTGATGAATACCGGTATTCAATGAGAAATACCGAAGTACCGGCATTGATATTCATTGGGTATTGCAATCCCTAACCAAAGCGAAGCGTATGAGTTTCCACCAAGTTAAGGTTATCTGAAATTACTTTTTAAGTACAGAATATTCATTCAAAGGCAATAGCTAGTAATGTCTAGTCTATATCGACATACAGTTGCCTGTAAATAAATAAACATAGTATAGAAACTGTTTATAATATTAATTGTAAAAGTAATATATATTTTTTTAAATATGCAAATACCTACCCATGGATTTTTTTTGTATTCCGTCGCGAATAGAAAACATGTCCATAAGCACTGACAAACAAGCAAGTGTGGCCACGTTTATGGGAATTTTATACTGTTTTATCGGAAGTTATCGGAACTTAGGATAGCTATGGAGACGGGTGTCCTGTTCACTATATTGTACTTAACACTATGGATTATTGTGTCATTACGGTCAGCCATAACCATATCTTTATAACAGCTCTGCACATAAGACTTCTTCCCTTTATAGCTTCATTTCATTTTATTCTTTTGACAGGTACTTAAATCATTGGCTAGTGTATGTGAATACATTATATAATGAAAACATTTAACATAATATGTAATTATAATGTAGATTGTAGACCATACCTGATATCAGAAGAATTAGATAATACAATATATTAAATTAAAATAATATACTATTCATATACTTACATAATATCAAACAGCCAGCCCTACCAAATACCCAGAAATATTACTGAACAGTGTGAGAATACGCCTTTATGTTACATCGACAATGGTCACGACAAAAGTAGGTAACAGGTAAGTAAGTAGGTACCTACTTGCATTTTAAATAAGTATCATTGACCGCGAATTGAATAGAACTTTAGTCATTTCCTTTCAAAGCGTAACCAAGATTCAAACCATTCAATCATACTATAATATATTATAAAAGATATGGAAAAGGTGTAATAAACAGTATAATTCGATATTATGCTTATAATTAAACATATTATAAATTTCAATATCATTTCGTCACTGTTCTGGCAGAAGACACTAATTCGAAAAAATGACATATTGAGTTAGTTACACCAAAATGTTCCTTATTTCAAACTTTACCGTCTGGAAACCTTCTTAATAAATGAACAGTCTTTATTTTAAAGTCATCCTTTTTACGATTACTTAATAAACTCAAATGATAGACCATTTCAAACATTTTAACAACTTCAAAGTCAAATTACTCAAAACTAGTATTCTCCAGTTAGTGTGTTCTGCCAGAACAGAGACGATTTAAAAGAGTAGGTAGTGATACCTCTATTTCGGGCGCCCGCCGAAAATAAGCTAGAACCGGTATTTAATTGCCAAATAATCGAAGTTATCTACACTATTTCTAGTATTAACTTTTTTGTTGCATGTACAAAATAACTTTAAGAATTGTAATAAAAAATACCTACCTATAACAAGGGTGTTCAATTCTAAGAAGGCAGACTGTACAATAATATGCTTTGATATATCTTAGATCTTACTGGATTTCTGGATAGATTACTGGATAAGTAAATTACTATTTAACATGTAAATATATTTTCTTTAATGAAAATAGTTCTCCGTTTTTTTTTAACTTTGACCACCAATTTTAAAAGTTAATTGCTTTGTATTCTAAAAATAGCAAGTATGTATACGTAGCTTATTTAATTATGTTTTGAGAGATTGCGTGAACGCTTTACTGACAAATTACTGATATTTTTTGATCACCTAAAAACTATTCGACGTAAAATGTATAAAATAATAGAATTTATCTATCTATTTTAGAATACTAATTTATAAAGTTTACGTTAGTCAAAATTTAACTGAAATAATTAATGTCTTGTAGATAAAAGCGCCTTGGAATTTAATTGTTTCTTTGGACGCCTGAACGAGTAATTATTTCAACAAAAAAAAAAAACTAAATTTAAGCCGTCTGGCTGACTACGAATTGTAGATATTAGAATTGTATTTTTTAGATCAAAAACATCTATTTTATTGAACGAAAAGCTTGCTATGTCAATGTAAAAAGGTCTGGCTAATCATGAAAACCTTTTTGAAAGCACTCAAAATGTAATGTTTATTGAAAATTTGGTTTGTAAATGTGTTCGAAATATTTAGGTTTTTTTCGTACAGACAACGTAAACAATGCCCGAACCGTAAGCCTTATAAATGTAATTACCTACCTACTGTTCTTAGACAATGAAAAAATATTTGACATTTTTTCAGAACTAGCTTTCTGTCCAAATAACTCTCCTTTATTTTAGGTCTATGGTGTAATAATTGCTATAAGTATTTTCTTATAATACTATATCCATAGATAATAATCATGACGACTTTCGATTTACCGGGCTAGATGAAAAAAAAAAGTTTTTAAGGCTATACTTCAGTTGAGGCATGGTCTAAAAAGATCGTGACTAGGCGATGCGCGGATTGTGCAAATGACGCGTGCCGAATGAAATATAATTTGTCATAAAAATTCAACACGCGTCCATTTAATGGTATGTTTATTTATTTATTTAAGAATGCAAAACATTGTAGACATAACAAATCTAAATTCAAGACGTACACAACATGAGATTTACATTATAAACATTACCCTCACAAGAGAGAAGAAGAGAATATAGAAAAAAGTATATATAATAACAATAATAATAATAATAATAACAAAAAATAATCAAAACATACTTAAGTACAATTTAATACAGAAAAATATAATTTTTGAGAACGAAAAACATACAATTTTATACAGAAAAATACAGTTTCAAAAACAAAATGCAAAGTACATCATTGAAAATGTCTATGTATTTAGGGAGCGCATTTACTAATCTTGCACCCCTCGCTAATGCTGCCTGATAGGCTTGACACGAGGAAACGGTTCCAATCCAGATTAAATCATGGCTGCGGCCACGTAGGTAATTGACAGGCGCATGGAAATTCAAATTCATTAGGACACCTGGATTGGACATCATCCCTCGCGATAACAGGCAAAAGTGTTTCAACAGCAGAAGATACCGACGAGATTCAAGAGAGTGAAAAGTAAGCATGCCTTGTAGAAAGGCAGTCGGAAAATAATCATCTGACGAATTATCGAAAGGAAAATAGTTGAATGTTTTAAAATAAAGACATCGAAGAAATTTCTTCTGGACGCGTTCTAAAATAAGCTTATAGGAAACCTCATAAGGACACCAGATAATCGACCCATATTCAAGAATGCTACGCACTAATGAGACGTAGAGAGTATGTAATACATTTGGATTCTTGAATGGTTTGGATTGTCGCATGATGAATCCTAGAAGCTTACTCGCACGTAGAGCCGTATAAGTTATATGCGAGTGAAAAGATAATGAAGAATCAAAGTGTTATTGTTATATTAGTCATAATAATAGTATATACATTGACATGTTTTCTTTTTCAAGTAAATGGGTATCGTTTTCTAGTCATCTTTATACGATTTAAGAATATATTCCTCCGACGCCATCACAAAATAACTTGACGTGCTTACACCTCGACTGTCGATCTCCGATTGGCGACGAGTGAAAAATTTAGTCCCAATTACTGTTGAAAATTATTTGCCGTTTCACTTATGTATGCTTTTAATCCAAAACATCAATACAATCACTAAAAACTATGCAATCATCATCATATTATTATAATTTACGGCTACAAAGCCACCTACAAGAAACGTATTACATATAAAAATATAATAAATAATACTAGTGGATCACTTAGCACTTATCAGTAAAGCTATTACAAATACAGCGATTATTTCAATTTTATTTGATTGTAAGATGTAAATATCAGATTTCCATCGTGATGAGTAAAATTCAAATATATTTATGTTTTACATACAGTGAACATTAAAAATTATAAATTTAAGACACGTTCACAAGATGACACTTAAAAACGAAGAAATAGTATTAAAACAGTGTAAAGAAGAAATAGGTACAAAAATTATAAAAATTATAAAACATGGAAGCACATCGAATGAACTAAGTGGACCCTATTGCTATTTTATGAATTTATAAAAAAAAGCTCACCTACTCATCCTCACATAGGTGGAATATATCAACATCCGAAGCGATTTGGTTGAATAGAGTTATTGCCCCCCCAATTGGCATTACCAATGGTAGGTTACTTCTGCACATTTGGAGAACAAACAACTGATGATCTCGATTTCTAAAATAATTATCAGGGACATACAAATCAATACTACCTACCAAGAATGGCAGTCTAATCGGTTTGTGGCTATGCTAATAAAATAACCGCATCAAAATATTGTGCCGTTATGAAATCTTTTATATGTCAATGATAGTACAACAAAATGTATTCAATTAGTTGCTTGAATCCAGTGCGATTAATAAAATTACTAATTTTAATTATATTATGCACGGTCAAGCCAAATCGTTTTTCTTTTCAAATCTTCATAGTAGGTAATGAAAATTCGAAACAGCTATAAAATGAAATCAATTTCGTGAAAAATAATATTTTCTTTAATTTATTTATTTTAACACAACGTTTAATATTAATACAAAAAAAATAAGTAATTAATCAAGTGAATAAGAAACAAAGTATAAAGCATGATTAGTGGCAAATGCAGTAGCAACAGTGAGTGAGTAATAAATCAGTAGGTACATAACCAATGTATCCAGCGCCCGAAATGGAAAATTTTACGAACCGGAGCGCTCGATAATTTTACGAAAATATTAACATTGTTATCTAATTGTATATGTAATTTATAAAAATAAGTGTGTAAGATTTTTTATTATATGATATATCCAGCTCAGACAGTCAAATTAATATATCCACGAGACGGAGCGATAATTTTGGGAAATTTATGAACCGGAACGGCGCTCCGGTGCGTTCCGGTCCATTTCGAGCCCTGAATGTATCTATATAATTCACCCAACGCAATATGTGGAATATCTATATTGATTATTGAAGCAATATGGTTGACCACAGTTATCACCCTTCCGATTGGTATCACCAATGATAGGTCAGTTCTACATCTTGGAAACACGAATAACTTGATAGGTATGTACATCAGTTACAATATTGCACAATGCTATGAGGGAAAGTTATATTATTGTTTCAACTGAAAATTGGTCAAATTAATTCAATGTTACCCAAGTAACCGCTTAGATCAGTGGTGCACAAGCTTTTTGAAAGATGTGCCATTTTATCCATTTTCTAATTTTTTACGGGCCGCCAAGGGTAAGAGAGTTGAAAAATAATGATACTCGTATATTATACTAGATGAGATACACATTTTATGTTTTATTTTTAATTTAATAGTTACATAATTTTATCAGCAACTTCAATCACTCTCCACTCCGCATTACGTGAATATGTGCACGAAGAAAATCAGTTCAGACATGATTAATTTGTCATAAAACAATAAAAATATATAAAGAACTGTATACACGCACTATACATACATAATATGTACACAAACAAATGTTTCATAATCGAACTGTATTTTTTATGTTAAGACAAGCGATTTTTTAATATCGATTCCCAAACGTCGTGCACTGACAAAATTCCTGGAGAACTAACACTAAAATGCGCGTTTTGAAAACAATCATCTAAAAATAGACTGCACCTGCACTACAACAGTCGGCGTGACTCATTGTAAAAAGATGAATTTCTGTCGTAAATATACCCATACTCGTGAAAATATAATCATATTAAATAATAAGAAATAGCATTAAATTTTCTATCAGTGACGATTCAGATTAATACCGTTGCTACTGCATAATTTGTTTACATATCGAACACAGATTTTTATCATATTCAATGAAAAATTTGGTGATGAAGTATGTACCTACTTGTTATTTTTGGCCGCAACAAATGCCATTTTGGGCCGCGTTTGTGCACCACTGGCTTAGATAGATTTTTGGCCAATCTATTAGCTTGATTGTACTGCTCATTGAAGGCGATTAGTCTCGCCAAACTAGGTCTAACATGATGACTGTATGGATGGCCTTGATCAATTGATCAGAGTTCACGGCGACTGATACACAATAATATTATGTTATGTTACCTATGATCCAGTGTAGCGTATTAGATGGAATGTTGTATGAGAAATAAATATTCGATCCCGATGACGGCACATCACAATTTTGTGAGGTATTCTCAAATCCTTGGTTATTGTTTCATTTTCTCTAATATCTATAGGTACCTACTACTGTTACATTAAAATAACGTAATTGGGCATCATGGCATATTGTAGCGTTAAAAAGAATATTTTTATGTTTAAATACTTAATCCAATAATTACAGTCCATTAATTTTACCTTGTATCAGATACTGTTTAAAATATTAAACAAATGTGTATTATTTATGTATTTCGGCCATATCCGCCTCTTAGTTTGAGCATATGGACATCACGCAGCGGTTCCAAGAATCCCTGTCGTTAGCCAGTCTTCTTGCATCGTTCTAGGTCATGCCACCATCCTATAGCAACACAGTATAACTCTAAAGATAATATTTAGCAGCCTTCCAAGACACGGGAATGAGAAGTCAGGTTGAGGTTCTTTTCTGGCATCCGCAGCACGTGGCCGATGCAGGTACAACTCCTCCTCTTCACTCTTAGCGTGGTGAGAGGATGCTTGGTGCGTTCTCTTATCTCCTCGTTACTCCTAAAGTCACACCCAGTATCCATCGCAAACATTTTGAATTTCATTTTTTTGAACTCGAAGCTTGGTTACTTGAGTCTTCGTATGGTGCCACGATTCGCTATCGTAAAGTAGCACCGTCAGAATGCAAGCGACGAATAGGCGGCATTTGGTTTTGACCGAGTACAATCGTAAGTTCCAGACACTGCGCATCGATTTGAATGCTGCTCCAGTCATTCTCAATACGGATAGCGTGCTCTCTCTGTAAAATGCCATCTCCCGTGATGTGTATTCCCAGGTAGATACCTATTTGAAACTGTCGACGCTCTCGATGTTTTGTCCGTCGTTAATCAAAGGTAAATCAGGATCAGGACAGGTGCTATTGCACAACATGTTGGTTTCCGTTGCATTGATTTTTAAACTAACGCGAGACGAGTTATCATGCAAACTGTCGATTGTCTCTTGAATGTCCTCGATTGAGCTGTCGAATAAGACAGTGTCATCGGTGTATTGCAGGCATGAAGTCAACGAGGATAATGAAGAGAAACGGAGCAAGGACACAGCCCTGTATGAATCCGGTCGTGACCCCGAACCATCCCATGACAGTTTCACCAATTCTGACACAGTATTCGCTATTCACATTTATATTGAAATGAGGACAAATAAATCAATCAAAATATTTTCACAATGAAAATACGTAGGTATAGCATCGAAAAGCTATAATGATACATTCTCAAATCACGTGTAAGTATTGAGTCTTATTTTAAAACGTAAAATTTGATTAAAAAATATTTAAAAGGACAATCTTAACTGTACTGTCATATATAATTATAGCGAATGGTTTTGAATGAAATTTCGATTGGAAATAAAATTAAAAAATAGTGTAATATATCGTTATCATATCACTGAACAATTATGTTCTATATTAGTACAATTTTCTTTCACATAAAGTATTGAGTTTAGAAGTTGTTCATGCCACTGAATCAATAATAAGTGATTGCTTGAAAAACACATGTCAAATAAAGCATAGACACGCCCATTATGTCAGAGTATCGTCTGTAGTCTATTTTTCAATTGCTCCATCATTATTTTTTCGATATGAAGAATATCACGAATCACAAGGCACCTAGTACCTAATAATTATTGGTGTTACGAAGTACACCTACGTGTTCAGTACTTAGGTATAGCTATATAAGATACACTCAGTGGTATTAGTAGTGCGGAGGGCGCCGGACTTTTTTGTAAGTCGACGTGCACGTCGGAATATTATTCTGTAGGAATAAATTGAGCATAAAAATGCAAGACAAATGATTAGTCAGTTCAATTCAAAAGTGACTATGAAAAAAATCATTACATATTAAAATTCGGTGACGCGTACAAGATAACCAATACATTGAGTATACAATATTACCCAAATCATAGCAAAATCTCTGTAACTAACATAACCACTAATAATATTATTATGTATGTGGTGTCATCACCATGCCCGAAGCGGGCTCAAATTAGTATTGTATGTTTATCTCACTTAGCTGGTCGACCTGACACGCCAAGCCTCCTCTATACCCAGGCCCCCAGGCTAGAGCCCTGTCAGCCCTCCCCTTGTGGAGGCGATGATCATCACTGTCATCATCAATGATAACTATATATTTTGTTTACAGGTAAACGGTTTACAGGCACCCACGGTGGCCGCGCGGCTTAAGCGTTGCACTATAACGCCGTGGGTGCCAGGTTCGAATCCTGGGTCTGGCAAGTACACATATTGTTTATCAATTTGTGTCTGTCAGGGTATGGACCTAGGTAATAGGTTGAGCAAGTGGCTGACATCCATTTCTCGTAAAAAACAAAATCTGTTAATACAAATCTTCTACTCTGTGGAGGCCCATATGATCCTATTAAGATCGGACATGGTCGAAAGAAGAAAAAGATAAATTGATATTTTACTAAGTATCTACGTCGGTATACCCATTTTTCAATCTTTACATTTTTTTTTCGATAAGCAAAAAAGTGGTATTTTCACAAAATCTGCGTTCTTTCTTGCTAAATAGCTTGTTTTCGTACCCCGTCTGGCATGTTTTTGTCAATGACAGTTGGCAACATTGATTGGTAGTTGGGAAGATGTTTTTATCGTGGGGGGGGCTTAAAATCAGTCAGTGCCTCGCGGCTTTACGCCGCTAAATGGTTTTGTTAAGCTTTTGTCTTTTGAACTATAATTGCAATCCCTATTAGATACCTATAAACTTTTTGTTGACAATGCATCTTTTCCCGATACTTAAAAAAATCCTTTAGTAGCTAATTCGACAATAAATGTTTCGAAAGAAGAATATTCAACAGTATTTTTGTTTACTTTTTTACTGCAGTAATTTACTTCTTCAATTTGATAAACAGCTACATAATATTTTAAGAATACCATTTTTATATGTATTTAAAATAATATTAATTTGGCTATATTTGCTATTTTTTTTTTAACCCGAGCCCATTCAGGATCCGATTTGATTGGTGACTTATATTCTCCATCTCATAATATCATACATATATATTACATTATATTGAAATAACTACTTAATTATAAATACTACATAATTGCAAATTATACCTATATAATCAATAATATGACTATTGTGTAATACTATTTATCTTGAAAGCTAATTATAATAATTGGAGATTTGATAATGACAATCACTTCAACGTCATTATTATTGTTGTTTAAATGTCAATCAAACTTAAGCGAGTATTTTTATTCTTTGTTCATTTCCGAAATGAATACTGTTTTAACCTTTGAGTTCTACTTTTACATTTTGGGAAACTTTTCAGTCAAACTTTGTGAGTAATTAATTATCTCCTTCCCTCTTTTGGAAAAGATAACTTTTGTACTAACATTTCGAAATCGCAGTAAGGTTTACAAGCGTATTTACATTTAGAGTTGGATTTTTTTTGTTATATTAAGTGTTTTCAGCTTAAGAAAATAGCACTTTGTACCAGGATTTAATCATATTGAAATCAACAATTACGTCATAATCAGCTTAAACATCCTTATATTTGCATTAATTTATCAATATATCGTTATACCTACGATCTACGAGCGACTATTCGATAACGCAACTTCCGTTCGCACTGGTTAATAAGTCAGACTACTATATAATTATTTTAAAATATGCACGTGTCGGTAACGGTCACCAAGGACGCCGAAAAACAACGGAAGTAAACTAGATATCGCGAACCCGATGAAAAAGTTTCAGTCCCGTTAAATCTTTTATGCTAATTAATACATTTTGTTTTCAACCAGTGAGCTGAAATTTTTAATGGAAAGATATTCTCGTTGTTACTAAGTTTAGGTAGCTATTTATATATATGAGTACCAAATCATTCACCTCGATTTCCCGCGCTTCGAGTGACTGCCGCCCCCAAGCGACGCTCAATCTGCCTACCCCCACGGGACGTCACTGGTGGCGAAGGGTGGAGGTAGGCTGTTAAGATCGGTTTATAGGATATTCCATTTTTTATTATTTTTATTATTCCGCATATGAAAATTTCATACCACACAAAAACTCCGCATAGAAAACTCCTCACACTAAAATAGTGCACAGAAAATTCTACGCATAGAAAATTCATCACACCGAAAATTGAGCACATAAACATATCTTATGATGTAAAATTAAGTAGGTACCAATATAAAAAGTGAATTACTATGTTTGCTCCTAAGCAGGGTGGAGGCAATATTAAAATACATTTCACGAGGAATGGTTGTTAATCATTCACCCAATCCACTGAACCCTGCATTAAATGAAACACACTTTGAATACTTATGTATAGATAACATATAATATATCGTGCATTAAAGTTGCCAAAATTGTATATAACATAGTATTAGGTAGAATATATACATATTATATATTATTTTCTATATGTATATATTATCATATTAATTAGGTTGGTAGGTATAGGTATTATAATTTGATGATCTTAGAAAGAACATAATATTAGATATTATTTCGAAAATACGGTTAATAATGTAAATTTCAATTCAACGATAAATTTGAACACCTGAGAGGTTAACATTATTGTGTCATTTATTTCAGTTAAAAAAATTATCAAAACACATATATTTTTTTTTATTTTAATATAAGTCAGGCGTTAAAGGTCCACCGTTCGAGGAGCAATGATCCAAAAGGCCGTACTTCTTCCCGGACAAAACGCGGCGCTACAAAAACTGGGGAAAAAAACTCCAAATAAATTCCCAATAAGCCACGCATGATCCGTGATGAAAGTACCTACATCCAGCTTTTCATTCCCGCCGCCTGGCGCTAGTGGGCGGGCGGGTTCGCGAGAGCGAGAGGAAGTGACGCGCGAGGGACAGGGTTCCCCTGCAAGGGGAAGTGCGGCCAAAGTCAGTCGGAAAACAGAGCTCGCGCGGAGCAGACGTACGCTCGTCTCTTCCGAAAACGAATCGAATACGACCAACGTAGTCATGTGTCAGTACGATTCGATCGTCAATAAAAATCACAAGTGTTTTCAGACCTGATAATATCAAAGGAAACAGTGTCGCATGTGTTGTGTTGAAGATTCGATTGTGATTTCATTCATAACTGCCTCGTTTATCTCAGCTTTTATTTTACCGAGTGTATTTTTGCAGTATTACGACAGATTTCGACCCAAATTCGCGGGGTTTGCGCCCCTAGCGTTTTCATGTCGTCTTCTTACGAACTGTGGAAAAATGCAAACATTCGACAGGCGATGAGGCACTATTAAGCCTGCCTGCCACTTGGGCGCCGAGTGTTTTCTTACGTTTCCCAATTCGATATTTTCCGCTGGAAGTGTTTAATTTTGCGCTCGACGTAGTACACGCGTTACTACGTGGCCCGCTACGGCGTAGCAAACACCCTTAGGGTCACGTTAATGCAGGCTGGGTTAATGGAAAGTCTTGCTACGGCAACACTCATCAGCGATACTATTACTTATAAATAATAAAATAAATAACAATATTCATCGCCTAGATAACTCGACTATATGATAGCGCTCCTTTTGATGAAACATTATAAGCCAGAGGTTATCTAAGAACAAAGTTGTTAATTGTTGTTTGAAGATTTAATTTTAAAATAATTAGACGATAAACATATCAACTAATTTGTTAGTTTATCAGTTATGCTAAATAGTTCAAAGTGTTTATGTGTTCAATAGAAACGGTAATCATTTTTTAAGTGTAGCATCAAAGAATCAAGTGCTACTCCTTATCATAGAAGACGAAAGGAATTCATTGGATGCTCATATCGATGCGGTAGGTACTATTTTCCCTTAAAACGTTATTTTATAATATAATTAAATGGATTACTATATACTGTGGTTCTCGACGACATGAAGAAATATGATTCAATCTGAAAAAACTTTGTTTTTATCAATGATATCGGACACTTGTACTTTTTGACCAACAACTTGTTTCTTTACAATCTTTTATAAACTAATATATTATTACTTATAATATAAAAAAAATATTTTACTTAGAATTATTATAATATCACTAATATGTAATAAAATAACAACTGTTCTTTGAAATAATGCTAGTTTTGATACTATCGGACGTTTTTTTAGGTGTTTTGAATTACACGATTCTTACACCACGGCCAGCTGTTCAACACGCGTGAAGTATAAATCTATTTATAATCTTTTCTGCTAATTTTTTGATGTTTATTAGCATACATTTACATAATAAAACTAGAGTAATGGGTTGATGTGAAGTTTATTACTTAGTATGTTCACTTTAAAGTAAATACTATCCAGCTGTATTTCTTTTCTCATAGACTTTTTTTCACAGATATTTATTTTATTATGATCTTTCGAGCATTTTTTTAAAATTAAGAACTTATCAAAACACAATTTATCCATATTTTATGTTGTTAAAATATATCGCCAGAAGTTATGGGTTTTATCACATTATTTTAATGTGTATAAACATAAATTCAGTCTATATTTAAACAGATAATTTTGCAAAAACAACATAATTACTATCCAATTTAATTATATAAGTATTACGTATTATATTTTCTTTAGACCCCAAAGTATTTGGACATAATTATAATATTTACTGAGTACTTTTATAAAGTTTTTGCACCCTTTTAACTTGAATTTAAATCAACAGTAATTATGCAGTTTTAACGTTATTATATTTATTAAAATATAGATATTTTGATATTATATGTTTAATAAAGTGAATAAGTGCTATCATTTTTCTCTATATTATCACAATATTTGTGTTCATAAAATAATAATATTATTTAATAATTACCTGTATTACATTTTTTTAATGGCTTGAAATGGTAAACAATATTATAACATTATTATAAATACATATAATAGGTATATGAATCGGGTACTTTGGTGCCTAGCTGATAATAAATAATGTATAAAACCGAATGAAAAAGGCATATAAAATGTAACTAAAATAAATGGCTCAACATAAAATAAACATGTTTTTTTTCTATGAAAATAAAA
The DNA here is from genome assembly GCF_057557595.1 of Rhyacophila brunnea. Lineage (NCBI taxonomy): Eukaryota > Metazoa > Arthropoda > Insecta > Trichoptera > Rhyacophilidae > Rhyacophila > Rhyacophila brunnea. The sequence goes on from NW_028233350.1 coordinate 25,643,855, forward strand.
ACGGTTATGAATTTTTTTCGGAAGAAAAATAAAAGAATCTGAAATATCCGAATATACAATAGTATTATAATATTGATAGTAGGTATTCACATGTTAGTGTGGCTTATTTCAAACAGTTACACAATTTGCGAAATTTTCAGGAAACGTATTTTCCGCAACGAAAAATCTGCCTATCTTTTCTCTTGCGAAAATGAAAAGAGAGATAAAGTTTTACGCTCCGTAAGAAATGTGAATTTATAATTTTCATTCAGTATAACTTCTGAGTTGTTCTGTCTGCCAGCCAGAGAAATGGTGGATAGCTTAGCAGATGTGTATTATCTAAAAATACTAACAACATTATTGTGGGTGAGCTAGAATCAGCTGTGAGAATAAGCAAACAAATCAAAAGACTGTTTTGAAAGGAGCTTTTGCCTTCGAGTGTTTATTTTGTCCGATCGCTCGTTGCATCTTGTATGAATAATGCTCGCACTAGCTGGAGACGTCGTGTTTTAATATTAAGTACATAACAGAATGATTCATTTTTATAAAGCTCGTGAGTATGTAAAAATTCATAATCTCTTGGTCGAAAATGAATAAACATGCATGCAAATAGTCATACTATTAAAGAGGTGATGATAAAAATATCTAATATATTATTGACAAAACAACTGGGTTGATGTATTAATACATATTTTTTACTGCTCCACATATATTTTATTAGCGATGTGTTTAAAATTAAGATTAGGTAAGTATACTTACAGTTTCTTTTTTTTTTAAGAATGTACCTAGGTAGGTACCTAGGAGACAGGAGAGAAAAAATAATGTAAATTGTATCATCTATTTCTTGTACTTATGTAGTGCAATTTTAAATTCTGCTCCCTTCCCGTAAAAAATCTTGTCCATAGGTACCTACTTCGATAAAAAATGAAAATAATTTTATTTTATTTATAAGTAGGAACGGTACTGTTCGGTTATACGGAATACAGCGGAAAACGCATTTTGAAAATAGCCGATAAACTGGATTATTTGTCAGTTTGGGTTAGTTTAGGTTAGGTTTGGTTAGGTTAACCTAACAAATAATCCAGTTTATCGGCTATTTTCAAAATGCGTTTTCCGCTGTATTCCGTATAACCGAACAGTACCGTAGGAACTTACTAATAAACTAAACTATAATGGTTTTGAAACAAAATTTTGTTGTTTCTATGATATTTTTGTTGTCTGTGTCAACTGCTGTTTCAGGTTATAAACCCTTTTACAGAACGATCTAAATAATATGAACCGCTTAAACACTTGCACTACAAGAAGGCGATTATATTTTTGTCCATAAGTCTAAGAAAATATATCAGAATTTAAAAGAACTATTTATTATATTACCGAGAATATTGTATTCTCATTTCAACGTGTGTAAGAAAAATATTGTATGTTAGGTACCTCAAAAATGTATTAATATTATTTTTTCTTTAATGGGATTTACTGTTAATTCTTAGTGAAAAGACACTGTATTAATTTAATACAAAATGTAATAAGTGCATAGTTTAATAGTCATCGGGTTTGGTTTCTTTCATTATTTTAAGGTCCATTTACCTGGACGAAACCAGTGCTGATGTTTACTAAACCACGTTGAGTAAGTAATACAACTACATAATGTACTCTAATAGTCTAATACTTATATTATTAATGCATTAAGAGTCAACATATTTCTTTAAATATATAGGTACCTAATTGGTTTTATTATTTTTACTCAATAATTATAATAAAAAAAAAAATTAGAAGTCTCGCAGTACCCTAACACTGCTTGCGAAATCATAGAGTTCCGCGGAACCCCCATTGGGATCACTGGTATACTTTATACCTAGTAGTAGGATTATAAGATAGTTTGTGAGCTTAGGTAATTACAGTAGACAGTTATGTTCCATTTCCTCATAGTCATTACTATTTTTATTACATAATACTATTTTTATACACTTAAATAAACAAAGAAATAATATGTAGAGATATATTTATGTTTTTATTTATGAATAAATATACTACTTACTGTGGTGTATTATTTTTAGTAGCACAAGTTTTGTTAAAAGAATTTTGTGTGTTTTGATATTCAATTTGAGACTAGTTTTATCTCAAAAATGCATTTCGAATACCTACTCAAGTAGATAACGCTTAACACTCTCCCGAAATGGTTAATGAGTAACATTTTAAATTATTCTACTGTCAAATTAATTGCCTGCAGTGGATGCATGTTTGTAAATATGCATACGATTATTTTTTTAACACATTTACCCGCGGGCTGACGTGATCAAATGAAAACATGTGTTCCATGTGAAGTGGTCAGTGAAATATTGTGAAATGTGAATGCCCGCTGCACCAAATGGATGCACTTTGCGACTCTCTGTTGCATTTGGCATTGCAACATAATTGATAGCCTAAACGTTTATTATACCGAAACTACCGTTCAATGCTAGAGAAAATAAAATATTTTTTATCAAGTATTCATTTAAAACATGTCAAAAGATCAGGTTTAATTTGTTTTGCTCTCATATTAATTAAGTTTACAGATTTTTAAACTAAAAATACTTTTATATGTTTTATTGTTATATAATTTGTCTTAAATTCTTTATTTATTCTTGTCTTATTTGATATCTAAATAGGCTTACAATCTGGGTGTTTAAAAAACTGTTAAGTATTGCTCATAGGTATAAACATAAACTAAGTAATAGTTGGGTATCTATAGATATTATATATCACTATCTAAAATTTAATTCTCAATAATATAAATAATAGTACATATAGCAACCAAAACAGTGATGGGTAAAAAATATTGGAAAATTTAATATTAATATACCTACTACTGTTATAAAATGAATTTCTACAAAATTAATGCTGTCTTATTTCATATCTAAGTACTTCAATAATCGTTATTTATAAGTTATTCATATATTATATAATAATATATAAACCTTTATATCTATTACAAAAGATAATTATTTATTATATGAATCAGAACCAGAAATCAATATGAATTAATCATATTACATTGCTAATAAATTAATATAACTAAGTATATCTACACCTTCTTAGTTTCACATTATTAAAACCACAAATGTGGTATTTTTGGATCTAATATCACAATTCAGTGCCATCAATATTATATATTATGGAAACCGCGAATGTGGTGATAAAAATTACACTATCAATAAAATAGTATAATACCAAACAAACTATATACCCCTATAGCGGAAATCACCACAACTCGTGACATTAAGTATATATATATCTATTCAATTGATTATGCAGTGTCCATATAAAATATAAATGTTGCAAGTCCTTATAAGGATAATAAATAATGGCAAAATGTAGGTAGGTAATGAGACAGTATCCACATACCTAATATATTGTACCAGTGATGTGCGGTCCATAATTAAATACTTTCGAGGCGGAGTATATCCAGGAATATTCCATACATCACTGTATTATAAATAATAATAATATTATGTGGTTATTGTGTATTTTTTGTTTTCACCTGAATATACTATAATTAATGGTTCTATATTATCATATTTCACGGCTGGTTGTTATTGTTCATATAGTATATTATTATATCACATGTATATTACCTACAATAATATCCTTAGAATATCACGGAGATACCACTCCGTAATACCGCATACCTTTGCCATAATTCAGTAAGTAATAAAAATCATAAGCAGATAATATATGGTAAATATGGGGTATGTATATATTATAGTCCAACATGATCCATGTAAGTAAAAGTTACCACATGCCGATGAAGTATACTTACCCGGAATTGAAATTCAAATATTGCAATTTAATATATTAGAACGAAATATTCAGTATCAACATAGGTACCTACTTACAAAAGATAGTAAGTTAATTATCTATTCTCTATTAAAATAAAATTGTAATAATAAACATATTTAAAAGAACGCTAACTCAATTAATTAAGAAACATATTTAATAGATAGAGAAACAATATGAAAATATTTCGTACAAATTTAATACTGTCAATAACTAACAATATTTTCTCGGCATTAAGTCATGCTATTTCTACAGAAGCTTTTCAATAAAATTGAACAGTTCTGTTGTTGCATGATAAATACATTGTCAGTTTAAGGTTCTCGGTAAAAGATTGTATCAGTTTAAACTAAATATATCAACTGAGACACTGCCAAGTAGTAGCTTTAAGTTTAGCTACTTGCTGACAAAAAACTAAAAGCTTATTTTTATAAGCTTCCCATGATGCGTTCGTCGTGTTTGTAGTTAATAAGTAACTCAAGAAACTGTCTCAATACTTTTGAATAATTATTACGTCCGTTGATACTTTAATGTATAATTCAACACCAACTAGAATAATTAATATTGACATGATTTGGCGGTACTGTAATTTTTTTATCTGTTTCCCAGTAAAGTAAATAAAATATGCATATAATATTTTGACAGCATTAAATTAGTCTAAACAAATAATGCTGTAGGTACCTACGTACCTAAGATTAAAATGGTGTTAAATGTATATAGTATTAATCCAAAACTCGCTGCATCAATGAATTGGTTAGGTTCTATAAAACTATATATATAGCAGCGAAACAACTAGGAAGCGAGATCAGTCAAATAAGCTAAGGGAAGCCTTCATCCAGTAGAAGAGCAACAGTAATTATCAAGACAGTGACGTAAGAAATATAATATAATATAATATAAGAATAGCATGTTGTAGGTTAGAAGGTATTAGACGGCTAGTCAAAATGATATATTAAATACCTACTTACCTATTTATTATTAATTTGAAAGTCTGTGCATATTATTTTATATTTTTATTTTAATTAATTATAAATATAACACATTTTACAACTTACACTAAATAGATAATGTTAACTAAAAGAAAATTCCGATCCTTATTGGTGCATGAATAGTCGTTGTTTTTTCAACAGATTTTTTACAAGGAATACTAGTTGCGAGCAATTCACCCAACATTAAACACAATATAATATGTGTATAATGTTTATATTCTGCTATAAATCATATGTAGTTTCATATCAATGTTGCCCATATAGATATCATTTAAATATGTATATAAATGTTTTAAAGATTTATGATCATTCCCACATTTTCCATATAATACTATAATATATGCGATTATAATAATTATACACATTTAAGTAGTTGAATATTTTGTTACCTACCATTAATATATTTGTATATGAGTATGGGTGTACTTGAACATTCAAAGAAGATAATATCATATTAAAATATTTCCAATGAAAAATAAAATGGTTTATGTTATGTGTTATAGTGACTTTTTAATTATCTTTTATAATAAAATGAACTCTCGAGATAACCCAATAAACTTTTTTTACTAAGCTTCTTTTATTCAGAATAAGATTAAAGCATGATTTAATATATCATTTGGTTATATTTAAATACGTATTTTTGTTGCGTGGGTTTGTATTTTCCTTTTGACCGGCGAGCAAAGCGACCGGATACAACGAGAAATGTAAAATAATACCTAACCCACAATACTGGTGAAATAAGTATTACATTGGTGGTCAATCTAAATTTAGAGACGTCAGTACACGGCATGCATTATTTGTATGCTTCGGACGGCTTTTGATGTGTATTAAAAGCGCTTTGCATACAAAAGGAAAGTGGAAACTATGTTTTCTATTTAGATAATAAATATTATTACCACCAAAAAAATGCGAAAGGGTTTCCTACAAACCTAATGCATGCATTTTGCAGGTATAAGAAGCATTCATGGCCGATTTTCTTTGACGCAAATAACGAAATTAATTCGTCTGAAGATTTTAAAAGGGGCCTCGAAACAGCTCCAACCGGTCATACAGATAAAAAAGTAAGTATAGCAAAATCCTAAAAAGATGGTACCTACCATGCATTATATGTATGGATTAAAAGCGCATTTCATTCTGAATAAGAGTGGAAAACATGTTTTGTTATTATCTACAACCATAATTCATGCATGTAGGTAAAAGAAGCTTTTAAGTTAAATTTGAAGTACTTAAATTGTTTAATAAAACCCTTCAATTAAAGTAAACTTGGATAGGTATTTATAGAACACAGACCTAAAATTTTATAAGTTTTCTTCATCCAATTCTTAGATTCCGCTAAAATATACAGAATTTTAAAAAACCCCAAGAACATACCTATTAGAAAAGTCGTAAAATAAAAGTTTCATAGAGTGGGTTTCGAACTCATATCGTTTTATGACTTGGTGAGTGGTCTTATCTTTCAAGGTACCTATCCGCCAATAAACCATGCGAATTAATTCTATAAGCTACGTTATCCGATGTATTTTAAAATTCCGCTGATAGAGGGCAACTAACGTTGTAATTTGAAGGTACTTAAGTATTTTGTAGACGGCATTTGGTTTCAACTAAATTCATCAATGACGTACCTACTTGCACTCGTGAATAAATATTATTTTCTTTATTTATTTAATACTAAAGCATAGATTAAAAAATAAACTGTTCGATTGTATAATTCCTAAATCTTGAGTATATTCAGTACATACTGAATATAAAATAATAATTTAGTTATATTATAATGTAGTTTTCTCCTATTGAGCTTCTAATAGGTACCCATATTCATTTTTATTTTTAACAATTAAGTACCAAGTTTATGATTGAGATTGTTATTTTTATTGTATGATAGTTGTTACTTACACTTCAATGCAAAATAGGTTTAGGTACGTATGAGGAAGTATAGATTTTTATTTAACAATTTAATTTCTTTAATTTGTTTGATGTATGTAAATAATTATGCCTACTTATTTATTTATTTATTTATTTTAAAATTATCTTCAAAACTGTAAACAGATTTTGTTATGGAATGTATTAGTCATGTTCACAAAAAACTTCTTGTATTTTCAATTTAAATCAAGGATAGAGGATATCTAATTAGGATGTTCGAAGAATAAATTGCTGTAATAAAAAATCATAAAACGCTCAATTAGGAAAGTTAATTATCCATATCCGAGATAAAAACCATATGTCAACCGCCGTTTATTACATTCCAACGTAATAGAGCGATCGATTTTTCACTGCACATACACATCTGCAAATAATGCTAGATTCTGACCTATATAGCGAAGGATTTGACAAAGGGTACGTCGGGGCAATGCGCCAAAATGAAACCGGCCGTCGTCGCCGTCGCCTGTCCGAGCGTCGTGGGACATAAATCATTGCGGACACGCTCCAAGCGACAGCCACAACATCCATTCATGATGGATACAATAATAAGGGAACGGCCGCCGATGGACTACCCGGCTACCGAACTTGCCTGCATACTCTATCTTTGACTACCGGAGTTTGTATTGATTTAACCGTGAAATTTTCTGCCATCTCTAATCCGATTATAATACAGATTTTTGCATACCAAATCACCGGTTATGTTATATAAACCATAGTGCAAGATGCAACACTAAACTAACATCGAAAAAATATGTGTAAATTGTCACTACTTAATATTATTATCACCGAACAATATTAAATTTACAAACATGACTGCTAAAACTGCTATTACAGTCAAAGTATCTGATTTGTTCTGTATACATTTTCAAAATAAGAGAAACTGAATATAGCCGAGATCTAATACAAATTCTGTATAACATGAAGACTATGTCCTAAAATATTAAATTAATATTTCAAAATATTTAAATGCATAAATACGCAATGGATTATTTTCTCATTTACATTATTAATTTAACCCTATGCCTCAGTTAACGTCCATTCAGTTACAAATGGGCAGCAATTGCCATTACATAAGTGAATACAATAATTTTTGCATTAGTCAAATCGTTAAAATCGTCGCGTTTACGTTAAAATATACAATGAAGTCGATTTGAACGGCGGAGGCCAATTTGAATAAGCACAATGAAAATTTACATACACCCCGCCGTAATAATTACATGTGGCGCGTGGCAGCCAACCTGTGATTCTAGTACAATACTCAATCAAATTGAGACATTATTTTTTTATTATTGTTGATAGTTACTATTGATTTGACAGGTAATATAAATGCTCACAAGCTCTCATGCTAGTGCATTCGTGCATCTAACTAGTACATATATAAAAAAAAAGTCACCTCTAACTATAATTATCTAAAGCTTGAAGTGTTCACCAATGTATATTACCAGTGCATATTCTGTATGTCAAAGAGATTTAAAAAATATCAATAGCATTGATGGTAATAGAAAAAACACAACGGGAAAGTGCCATAAAATACATCAATGAATATGAAAACGAATAAAAGTACATTATAAATGTCGCCATATATTATATAAAATATCATAATTCCCGCTCAAACTATAAATTAACCAAATGTTATGAAATTGCAATGGAAAAACTGGTACCTATTCGTTAATATTGTTGTATTCGTATAGTTACTGGGGTATATACTTATATGCTTTACTAATATGGTTAAAAATTGTAAATGAGAAAAAGAGGAAAACTGATAAAGAAGTAACTTAAAAATACATTCATAAAACTTATTTTACTTATTTACTCTGTCAAAAATGGAAGACTAAAGTATTCGTTCTTCATTGATTTTGAATTGTTCTTTGTGATCAACTTATGTGGTCTTCAATTAATGGAATGTAATTAATATTTTGTTGAGCATAATAAATAAAATATATTTTACTCAATCCACGAAAATTAAACTAAGGTGAGTCGGTTTCCGGTTTCAAGTAAATAAATTGAAAATAATATAATATGTAGGTAAATGCGAATAAATCTCTCTTATTTTTAAAATGTTAATTGAGTTGCATAAAATATTTTGATATAGGTACTTAGTTAATTTGATGATTGACAAAAAATCATTATTATTTTGTAGTAATTACTATGTAACATATAATTGACAAAATCACTTAACCAAATCAAAACAAATACGGCCAACGGTATTGTTTATGGTTTATAGCTGAATTTGGATGTGTATTTGAAACAGTAATAAAAGCTGATGGATTCACTGACCAGCGGTCACGTTTCGCTCTCCTAAATGAAAAGTCTCGCACGCCATACTAACAAGTTCGATTTTCGCCTTCCGAACGGTCACTGGAAACTTCCCCTAATACATGTAAATCACTCGCGTTGCGTGCGTCCGCACCGAATTAAATGAATTCTCGCATTTTTACCGTACCGAAAAAAAATGAATTAAAGCAAACTCGACTTAGTGGCGATTGACCTAGAAAATACGATGCGATTCGTTCGTAGAATGGCAGCGCATATATTTCACCGCACGTTACAAAAGAATATTTAATGCTTTTTACCACGCTGACACATTCAACCCCTGTTTCCCCTTTCAAAATTTAGGATTTGGATTAGCTTCTTATTGTTATATTTTAATATCCAGTGAATAATGGTAGGTAGGTATATACGTAATCGTAGGATAATTTTCCCATGCTAGTCAGTGGCGGTTTTCCGTAAAGCAGATGTATTAATTAATGAAAGTAACGTTCGGTTTTGATATCACCTACAAAATTGGTCATCCAGGAATAAATCCCGCTAAAAATGAAACCAAATACTAGCGGCACTCAATTTTCGCACGTAATTGGCTGAAAATGTTTTCGAATCGTGATTTTTAGAAAGTAAAGGGTTGTCAAAAAATCATCAAAAAGTGTACTTTAAAATATATATTTATCAATTAGTATACTTAGTAAAGTTGACGAGGCGTATTAGCAATCAGGTGTTTTCTTTATAAACTTCTGAAGACATAGTTGAACACCCTTTTACGTATTTAAGAAGGTGACGGTGAGCGGAGCATAGTAGCGCACAGTTTTTGCATTATCAACAAAAATCTAAATTTTAGTAAGCAGAACGTTCGAAAGTCGAGAGCCGCCTGTACTATTAATGTCTCCAGGTTTCTACAAACGAATAGTATAATTTAATAAACAAATTGATACTATGAGTATGTTACACCTTGCAGGTGTGACAATGTCTGCTTTCTTAATTGATTTTTTTTTATTTTTTGATTACGCTTTAATTTTTAACATTGATTATGGGTAGGTACATAAATTATCTACTTCGATATATTATAAAGACACATTATAATAAATTCTTTAACGTGAAGCCTTTTAAGTTAGTATTACGTGTTAGTATTAAGTTAGTGTTTCCACCTAATAGGAGTTTCATATAAATTTGTATCAGCTTTTCATCCTAAAAATAAACTTTCTTTGAAAATATCGAGCTGTGACAAAATTAAGCCAGTGTACGTAAAAATACTTTATTAAACTCGAGGCTTTTTTGCAGGCTTTGGTGTATTATGTGCTCCCGTAGTTAAAACTAACATTCGATTTGATTTTTATCAATTTGATTTATCCATATTTTGCGAACTAACAAAGTAATTTACTCTGCCACAAATTTATCAAAGTCATTCATATTGTGGTGTAACATAACCGATTAGAAGCTAGGTTTTTGCTTTTTACTCGCACGATTTTATAATAATTCCATTCAAAAATGTACCTATGAATAAAAAATATCTCATTGAAGTATTTTAAATAAAGGGCAACATTTCGAAGGCCTACTTGTGTTGTATATTGTACAGTAATTTTAGGGAAACTTGATTGATTTAATTACCAAATAAAAAATGGTAAATATTACATAACTAGAGTCGATCGAGTTTTTATTTGAGTATATAAACATAACGATTTGTAGGTACTTATCTTTCATAAGTAAGTTGAAACTTTTCTACCTTTGGTATCAAAGATATTCTAATTTCATACTGAATGGTAGGCCATAAAATATTGGGTGAATAGGTATAGATTATAAACGATATTATGTCACGCTCGGCAAAGCTTTCAAGTTTGCAAAGCGAGTTAGTTAAGGTTGAGATTGTGTATTGTCACATGCCGCATTTTCCGATCTATCAGCTAACTAATTCCAAAAATGTATCCCATTAGAATATCCAATTGGATAAAAAAATACAATTGGAGATTCTAATCGGATGCATTTGGAATCGAGTAGGACCTGCGTCGGCACACGCTAACTACATTGTTGTGTGCCTGAACCCAACCTAGCTTTACCGAGCTTCGAGGTATCATCTGGAGCCGCCTATGGTGTCATACACCATGGGTAGTACGTTCATAGGTACTCATTTATCATATATTTATGTTGTAATCTTGAGGACTCTAGGATATCCTTATATGGATGACAGATGGATTAGTGGGAGTAGGTACGTGTTTAGGGGTATTTAAAATTAAACTTTGCTTGTTTTCTTTAAATGAGTATTCTAACGAAAACAGTGCATCCAGTCACACATTTTACCGAAGCATTAAAATGGAGGTTGCAGTCATTTTACATATCTAATAATAAAAAATATTTATCTTGATTTAGTAGCCTTCTTAACTGATAAACAAACATTAAATAAACTATGCGTAATGTTATATAATATGTGTTATTTGATCAGATAGTATTGATTAGACCAGACGAAAAAATATTTAATTCTTACTCACTGTAATACTGAAATTAAATACGATAACAATACTAATAATAAAATTCAGTATTGACCACTTTGCTTAATTGGAGTGCTTGATTTGTAATTTTAAATATGTCGGTATTTATAATAATTGAGAGCCGAGAAGATTTATTGTGATTATTTCCTGAATAATGTAGCAAACCCAAAGTTAATAAAGAAACGATAATCAATATACTAGAATTATTGTGTCGTTTGCGTTTAATTTTCCGTGAGCCTAACTTACATTAAAATTAAAATAAAACAATACATAATAAATTTTATACATAATTTCATAGCAATACAAACTAGTTTTATTCACTTAACGGGAATTTATCAACTTACTAATACAGTGATTTATACACTTAGTACTAAGTACCTTTTTTTCCTCCAAAAATTACAAAGGCAAATTATGATTACTACACTGAATTATCTTATCCCATTAAGGCAGCTAATCACAATTTGTAAACAGTTGTTTACTATTATATACTTTGAATAGATAATATAATTAAATAGTTTACATCAAACATCAACTTTCCTGATAAAAGCTCTATAGCGAGCTTATTGTCATGGTATAATAATTTTTCGGAAGCGTAACAGGAGCGTGTACGCATGCGCCCAACAAATTGTTATAATATTCTTTTTTAATGTCGATGATTGTAAATAATGACATGGCTTCCTTTCAACGCGGCAATTCACTATGATCATTTTTCATCCATGTGGATGTGAACACACTAGTTCTGTTTCTACTAACTGTGTATACGTTTAGGGAGAGAGCAGTCAATGGCTCTCAGAAATAAAAGTGTTTTCATTATTAAAGACATTGAGAAAACAAAACGATTTAAATGAATGACATTTTTATTTTTTGCTTCTATTTTTGTTCAACAACAGTTCGATGCGTTTAAATAATTACAAATTTGTATTGTTGTAGCAGAAACTCATGTGGTTGTTAATTTTATCATTTCGGGAAATCGAGATAATATAAATCTATATCTACATAGAAACAGGAACCTATTGGGTGTGTGATAATGTCATCAGATGATTCAATGTATCATCAGTATTGGTCTGCAGAGTTAAAATCTGTACAATCGGAAGAATGGAGGCTTTAGAGCTGGGGCTTTATCCGGATACAATGCGGTAACGTTATCAGTGAGAGAGACTGGCCAATAAGCCAAAAAGCCTTATACCCGTTTACACGTTCATGGATTTACTGTTAAAAGTAAGTATTATCGCGGCCATAACAAGAAAATGTATGGGTTAACATGTATTACCCTGCAGTGTTGCAAGTTTACATGCATAACTCAAAATAGTTTGGAAGCTTCTGAATTTTCATGCAACAGTAGGGATTTTTTTCGATCTGCGCAGTAGAACGATATTGACGAATCTGCCAGCAAAAAAACGAATTATACCTACTCATTTTGAGGTTAACCAATTTTCACTACCTGTCAAATAGTACTACCATAAAATGACATCATCGCATCTCTTTTACTCTTGAAGACTGAGATTGGAGAGATAGTCGTCACTTTTACGTGTAAACAGTTATTGCCACGATAGATTAAAATACGCACTATTGCTGCCAGTAAATCTATGCACGTGTACAGACGCTATTATTGTAACTATGAAACGCAGAAAAGTTACATAATTCACTAATAATGTTTCAATTGGGCATATACACGTAGAAAGCATCAACATAGTGTGTAGAATGTGATTCATTTTGGGCTAAGAAATCTCCGTAAATTATTAATATTTACAAATCAAATGTAAATAATCGTTTAGTACCGAATCATTGCTATACCGGTGGTATGGTAGTATTAAATCTAGTTAACAAACTTTTAAACATAATATTATGAAAACAGGAAACGAGGCTCGTAAAAACTCAGGTTTTCATTCATTCAAATCGCCACCCCTCTAAACGAAAATTAAACAAGGGTGTAAACTATAAGTATAACGTAATTTTGTTAAATAAATTAAATTGTGTCGATTCATGTCGACGTACCTACGTACATGATTTCAATGACGGCGCGTTAGTATAGCACAGGAAGAATGAATTAATAATATATTTCTTTTAATAAAACACGTTGTTTATACCGACGACCCCCTTTTTGGATATTAGTCATTGTGATCGGGCGAACATAATAACTCTATTGCTACTTACTCAAAAATTTCATCAATCGTGTACCTACGTATGTATATGGGGAGAGTAACAAAAGTATTTTTTTCTTCCCTCCTCAATGTATATTTATTATGCAGATGGTTATATCGCGGAGAGGCGAATGCAATTTGGCCTGCCCCATTTAGTTTTTTTTTCAATTGAATGCAGTAGTTACTTAGGTACTAGTGTTATAGATTGTCATTTCACAACACAGACTTAATTTACTATACAATATAATATTGAAATTATATAACTGAAGGAAACGATAAAACCATGTTAATATAAATAATGACTTCGTCCGCGTGTAATATGGAGACAAAAATAATTGTTAGTAAATTATTTTTGAGAAGACTTACATTGCTAGATTAAGGCCACCCGTGGATACTTCTTTTCGGCCACTAATGGCTGGTAAATTCATCCACCAAATTTGATGATTTCATCGATAGGATGGGTATTAGAGTACCTTGTGGTATATTACTGCCCACTAGATATTACTGTATGACTGCATTTATCCAGCAGTCGTCCACTTGCCGAGCCTCGTTCAGACCCATTACCATATTATTAGTCTGGCGACCTGTTTATTTTACGTACAAATTAAAAATTATTGTTTTCTCTAACAATATAAAAAGGTTTGGAAAATTATATTGATTTTTTCAATAGTGTTAATTGTCAATAATTATTTATGGTAGAAAGAAATTGTATTAATTAAAATAAAATTCCGTATATAGTATTTTTCTATAGGGTTTTATAATCATCAGGTCCGGTGTTGTCCGCTTTAATGGATCAGTATGAACTAAAATACAAAATATACATTCTTTTTCATAGTATAAATAACTGTAAGTTTATTATTATATAGAGTCAGTACCTACATAATGTTCCATTTAAGCAGACGAAACCGGTCCTGATACTTATTAAACTATGTGAAATACATACCTACTACATATCGTATTATTTATAATTGATTAATATCGTCTCGATAAACTAATATAATAATATTTTATTTTATTTTAGTAAACAATATTATTATTCTCATTTAAAATAACTGCGTACCTCGGTATTTAGTGACATTAAAAATATTATCGTATTTAGGGACTTGCGAAAAGTTCACCGTAATTACGTAATTTCATTATAAAATACCATATTGGCTCTTCCAGTGTTATTTAAAAATCAAAAGTTTCAAAGATTACACTGTTCAAATATCAAAGAGTTTTTATCGGGAACGTTGGATAAATTCTTTTCTAATTTGTCGTTTTATCAGCAAAATAACTTTCAAACTGTCGACATTCTAAGTGACCTTTCCAAAACTTTAAAGATATTGGAATTCTTAACTTTTAGTTTCAAACGAAATCTCCATTAACTTTACAAGGGGTTTGGCGACACACTTCTCCATCGGCAGCGAGACCCTATAATTTGTTGGGGTAGTTCAATGGTTAAATAGGCTAACGTTTCAAACAAAAACTTTGGTCCGAGGTACTAAATCCTAAATTTCGCTGTTATACAGTATTTTAAACAATCGATAATAAAAACTATGTCGGTACCTATATCAATATATTTAATGTAAGTAATGAGTTTTATATGTGGCGAACCTAAGTATCAAAAAACGAAAAAATGTAATAATTGATGGCTAGCAAAAAAAAAAATTAATTTAGGAATCACTACAATCCGTTCAGAATCCCGATTGGGAGATTTTTAAGCTGTGTTTTTACCACAGAACGGATAATAAAAAGAATACCGATAGGCTATAGTCAGCTGAATGCAGAACTATTCCAACTCACATTTGAAATATTTTGCAGAAGATTTTTTTGAAACAACCTACTTCAGTTATTTATTATTTATATAGATAAGTGTATGCACCGATTTTCTTATCAATAATCCTACTAAAATATGATGCGTACATTTATCCATAAAGATAATAAATAATTTCAGTAAGTTGTTTCAAAAAACTCTCTCTTGAAAAATTTCAAATGTAAGTTAAAATAGTTCTGCATTCAGCTGACGCTATGTTCAATACGCCACATGTTGATGCAGGGATTTGAATGCATGAGTGTCATACGAAAATGAAACACGCATTGTGCACGTGCAATAGTGTGTGTAATACACCAATATTAAATGAGCGTAAATACATAAACCGAGAGCAGTTTTCAGTATTCGACGTATAACGTATTCTTGACACGTAGTCTTCCTTACTCTTGATCGGTTGCCTGTTTCTGCTTACCCGTTAGGTATTTCAGTTCCCATTATTTCCCAGTTCCCTGGTTTTTACAAATATTTTCTTTCCTTATTGCAATTAGCCTTTCCTCACTAAAAACATATTCCGATTACCTTTTCAAAACTTAACACACTTTTATACACAATACACAAATTTATAATACGCACCGTGAGTGTAAAACCAAGGCATCTGCAAATTTTTCAATTTCGAGATTAAATCCAAAACAACTGCAAAAGTCGTGAACTTGATAATGTAAAAGTGAAGTAACTGAAAGAACATGCAATATAATGTAGATATAAACTAAATATTATGGTTTTTTTTAGAAACTCTATTTCTCCTAACAAAACGAAGACTTCAAACCGTAATATATCCAAAATATGTATTTTGCATGCCTTGGTTTTACACTCAAGGTGCGAATGTATTAATATAATTTTAATCGCGTAATTTAATTCACTCACAAATTAAATAGTACCTAAGTATGTAGTGTTGAAAAAATCTTTTTTAGATTAGGGATACGTACACAAGTGGATAAAAAACGGTTACTTATGATTACGACAAAATTTTTTGATACACAAATTAATATTTTACTATGTAAATTAAATGCATAGATTTTGAACCACGTTTCGAATAATTTCTCGCCAATAGAGCTAGACTATCTGTTCAATGTTATCGCGAGGACAATCTCTCTTTTGCAAGATAAAAACTTCGAACATAACCTTTAGCTTACCTGTGAAATGAAGATGAAATATTCAGGTATACAAAAATAATCTTTCAAGAGTGGATAGACAATAGTTGTTTGAAATTTAAATTATACGCCCAAGATATTACTTAAACGAAAAATAATTTTAGTGAGGGATATTTTTAAAATTGAAAGAATACGTACATTGTATAATACTAATAATAACATTAAAAAAGAAAATTATACAGCTTAAGTTAATTGTTTTTGTAATACTAGGATGCCTCACTTATCTATGAATAATGTAAGTCATAATTCACAATAGCATTGTAGTCTTTCAAAATAATATAATACATACGTTGAGATATTTTACAAGTAGCTTCATTGAAGAATATGTATATACCTAAATATTCTACGAATTAAATTTATTGCTACTTAGAAAATAATGCCCAAAATCAATACCATTGTATTTATTGGGATTATTATTTAATATCTAATTACATGCCAGTGACGTGCGGTGGCGTTTTTTGTGGGAACGATGTTCTGAAAAAATATATATAAACTATAAAGGTACTATTTTCTGCATAGTAGGTATCTACTGTAGGTTTTGTAACTAATCGAATCTGGTGTACGGTATTAAGGTTCGGTTAATCTGCGATATTTTAAACGTCTTTACGTAGAATTCATAATAATATTATAATAGAACATGTACAATTCGTGAAAGTCTCGCTTAATATTTATACACTATTATAGTAGGTAGGTACATAATATTAAAAGAATATGTATATTTAGTCAAGTAAAATTTATGATACTATTGCGCAATGGGTATTTAAGTATATAAAGTTATTATATGAATTGTAATTTATCGACTATTTATGCTCCATATCTACAGCATATAATATGGACCGCATGCCACTGTTAATACCTATGCATTTTTATCGATGTATGTCTGTCGTCTATTTGTTAGATTATACCTCAAAAACTACAGGACGGATATTGCTAAAACATACACAGTAAATTAACAGTTAAGACATTATTACTACCTACCAATTAGTAGACTTTTATAGTTAAAAATAACGCACTTGCAACACTATGAGATGAGACACGCGATAAAAGGCGCGGATCTAGAATCATGTTATGTTATATCTAGATTTTTTTTTTTCGTATTTTACCCGGACAGAGACTAATGTAATATAACAATAATATGCTTTACAATTGATTAAGTATATTGTTTGCCTTCGCGTAATCTACAAAGCAGCACGCCAATGGACTGTTCAGCTCAAATCGTACAGGAAATTTATTTGACAAACAATTAAATATACCTACCTATACCTATTAGGTAAATCATGTATATAAAAATGAATACGCTATTTTATATTATAGTCCCTCGATATTGATACATCCAAATATTGTGCATATTAATCCCTGAATGAAATTATATTTTCATTAATCAATATAATATTATACTACAATATCTTAGTGGGGTCGTCGACTTTATTGTTCTTTGTAAGATACTACGAGTTGTTACTTGGGATACTGTAACTACTCCACTAAGCTGCTTTACAGAATACGTAGGTGGTTATGTGACGTACTGTGTTTTTTCACAGTGCGGTGTGCACTGGTCCTTCAGAGGCGAGACGTAGGACTCCTGACGCCACTCACGTCCTAGCCCTTCTCTCTAAGGAGCGAATAGTGCTTTCGTGTGTGCCACTGCAAAAAGCAATAAATACTGCGTTCACTATTCGCTGGTATGGCAAATAAATATTTATTTGTTGCATTATTACGATGCGTTGTCACTCAGACCAAAATGAAAATACTACAAGATTTAATTCGTCTCTTTAAATAATAGCAGATTAATTTGAAATCGTTCATTATAGTTATTTGACAACGCAACAATCAAATGCTTCTCAATGTTGTCAAATTATTAATCAAAATATTAATTAAGAATTATTTTTCTATCACTCGAAACAACAGCTACTCTCGTCGATCTGGCTTCATTTAAGTATATGGGAACAATTTTGAGATATTATTTATAAAAAAATGATCACGTTCACATAATATGGTTAAAACGCAACAAATAAAAATCATACATATTCTTTATTTATTCTTTAACTGTTAAAGCATGCTGTTTAACACAATATGGAATAATCTATAACCATGGCCCCTCATTCTGAAGCAGCCCCTCTACCTGTCGCTAAGATTAAGGCAGTGTGATGCTACATTGCACTGTTTCCCAAATGATATTCCGAGAAATAATTGAGTTGCCGGTACCTTTTGTGGTAGCCAAGTAACATTCAACTTTTCACCATATTGGATAAATAATATTTAATAAATCGTCATATAACATTAAATTGCATCGCTTAGTCACATATTTTAAAATGTTAATACTGTGGAAAATTACGCCGAAAATTTGTTGTGTGTGTTTATTTCACTTAGCTGCTTGATTCACTTAGCTGCTCGACCCGACGCACCGCTAGAGCCCTGTCAACCCCTTTCCTTGCTAAATTTTATTTTGGTTATATTTATTACAATAATCGAAGATCGATCAGCTAATTAAAATAGGTACATTTTTTTGATTTGAAAATACAATACGATGAAGAAAAAAAGCTATTGGAATATTAAAACCAACTATTTACGTTTTACATAACATAAAAACGTTGTTTACCATTTACATACCGATATTATGTAAGTATAATATTATTTAGATTTGTAGTATTTGGAAATAGATCATTTTTTTTACCACGACTCTCTGACCAATGAAATAGTGTAAGTATATGCCTGCATATTATAATAATAGTATTATAAATATGTCGAATAACTTTCTTTTTTATTATAATTTTGTCACGAATACGCGAACTGGCTATAAATCGGAAAGTGAGAAAAGCGAATCGTTATTACCACCTACGCTGCGTCGCCTTTTTATTGCTCTTCCGTCCACTACCAGAGTGGTCTGCCACCATCAGGAACAGTAAAATTCTAGATAAACGATTACAATATACTATATGAAAATGTAGTATGTAAAATTATTGGTATTATATTATTTAAACTATGTGAATATTCGAATAGGTGACATATTGTTTAAAATATATAAGTAGTCTTATTTTGCTTCTTCTTCTTCCACTTGGCCCAATTCTTTACGGCAACCATTGAGTGCTAATATTTTAATTAGCGCTAATATAATAATTTTAACAATTCTCATTCCTTCATTTTCAAACGCATCTAAAATCCATCTATGTATCCATTATTAGATTTCACAAATAAAAAGTATTTTCTCTTTGGCAATAAATCAGAAAAAAAGTATTTAGGGTACTATCTGGCAACTGAGTATCTAATTATTGACATATTGATACATTATTGTTATTCTATAATGTATAGTGTAGGTACTTATGTACAACAGAAGTACTTACTTCTTTTATTTACACAAATGTAGTTCAAGAACTTCAGTTGAGAAATAATATTAAAGACAATATTAAAATAAAATGAGAAATCAATGCTTATTTAAATAGAAAAAAATATAATTTTAAGTACCTAATATAATATAAATAAATATATGAATAACTATATTATTTATCATTTATTTGTTATCTATACCTAACGTGTTTATTATTATTTTGTACCGAATGTATACTTACTAATTGAATTGGAATCAGTTACCTACCTAAACATGAGATACGATATAACGTATGTCAATAATGCAAAAATTAATTCAAATTATTCATTTTTATCAGGTTAATAATTATTAATGTAATATTGTCTAATATGTAAATAACTTATTTTACTTGCATTTCATAATTATTCAAAAAATACTTGTATAAATTTTGATAAATAAATTAAAAAGTTCTATACTAAAGGAAAACGGTGAATAGATTATTTTATGTCGTGTATTCCGAATTTTGTACTATGCGCTTCTTTATTTATTAAAAAAAACATACTGAGTAGATTACAAATTCATAATTCAAGACGTTCACAAGATGACATTTAAAATAAAAAGAACAAGTTAATCAAGGCATATGAAAATAATGAAAGTATTTTTTTAACAAAAATAATTCTAAAAAGATACTATTCAAGAATTATTATAATTAAATCAATAATAATTTTGTATTTCTGTACGCTTATCTTTCTATTTACAATGATGTTTAACAATGAAAATTATTTATAATGCCCTTTGTTCATGTTGCATAAATTACATGCAACATTAAGAGTTTATAATGCGGTAGGAATTTATTCTAAGATTGATCGATGCATGATATTAAGAAATCAATAGAAACAACACAAAATATCTTTAAATTTTGTATGCAACTTTAAAAAATGTTGCATACAAAAGTTTTGTTAGGAAGAGGACTAAGTTAGATTTCTTTTTATAATACAAATCCCATTTCATATAAATTTGCAGTAATAAATTACTATGGGACGTTTTTGATATCTGTTATAAAATTAAAATAAATGTAAACATTTTATTTTGGAAGCACAACATAACTGGGCACAGTTAATCGAAAATTTCTCTCTAAATAAGATGAGCTTATTATATTTAGTAAATTCTTAGCATTCAACAAAAGAAGCATGAAAGGCAATAATTATTATCAGCGCTTCAAATACAAAGTCACTATAATTAAATTAAAATCGCCCACTGATGTCAGATGTACAATTTTCATTTAAAACTGGATCAATTGATATATTTATGTATCCACACATCACATCTACGCATCAACTATACCTACTCCCACCGTGTCAATTAAAAGTGTTAATACAATAAAAATGCAATAATTCATCCTTAATTATTATAAACCATCATTATTTGGATTAGGTAGGTACTGATTAAGATTAATACGAGTATAATGGAAGATCTCTATACTTATTTTGAATTGCTTGTAATAATCAATATTCGATTAAAGTTGATTCCATTCTCTCGGTCATTTACATTGTATTGCCACCATAGATAAATTATTATATTGCCACATACGTCCACATATGTTAACTATCTCGTCAATGTGATGGATTTTTAGTATAATCATTCGCACGTTTTCTACAATGTATCGGTTTCTATTATTTTGAGCTATGTTCCTACTCAATTCCATTTTTTGTTAAATTAACAAACATGATTACGTTTTTGTCCGTTTGGGCTATGCACAGTTTTTGAACCTTGAACGTCAATATGTGATTACCGGAAATACATACTGATTAAAGACATTGCGTTCTGGGTCAAATGGGAATTCAATTTTGAAGAATTTATTTAGATTATACCTACTTCTTATAGAATTAATAATTAATTACCATTTCAAGATTATACATCGAAAACGAAATTTATTTTGTAACTTATGAATCGCAATTGCAGTGTCAGATGATTCATTTATTTATTTGCGGTATTTGTGCTACAGGTGAAATATTATTAAAACTTTATATAGCTTTTAAAACATGAAAAC
Source organism: Rhyacophila brunnea (assembly GCF_057557595.1). Classification (NCBI taxonomy): domain Eukaryota; kingdom Metazoa; phylum Arthropoda; class Insecta; order Trichoptera; family Rhyacophilidae; genus Rhyacophila; species Rhyacophila brunnea. Next base: position 25,665,760 of record NW_028233350.1, read on the forward strand.
AAATCTAAAATAAAATCTCCATCAATCAAATAAATGATAATATGTATCTTGTAGGAATTTAACAGCGCCATTAATATAATATAAGATTGAAATGATTTTTACTAAGATGTCTGATCAATATCTTTGTAAATATTTGGTGGCAATAAAATTATATCGTGCACATCCTTGTATATTAGTTTATAAACTAACAATACGTTGCAGCGTACATAACAGCTGCCATGCTATGAAATGGATGTTTCGTTTGTTGAACATCTAATGAATACGTAATTGGTTGTATGTCAGGTAAGTATTGAATTGTGTATAGATAAACAATATTTATTATTAATGTCGTTTGTAGTCGAAGTTTCAATAAATCATTGCGTATCAAAGCATTTTAAACAAATAACTAAATTTATTTAGTTTTATAAATAATTATAAAATATATTATACTTGAGAATAGAACGGTTTGAGAAATAATTAAATATAATAAAAGGAGGTTATAAATAGGGATTGCAATACCGGTATTCAATTATTTATCGATAGATATCGAAATACCGGTATTTTCGGTATTAAGAAAGCATACATGTTTATGTTTTCGAAAATTAATTAATGTTATTTTTTCATTATTTACTACTATATTGCATAAATATATAGTGTATAAATTTTATTCTGCTAAAATGCAAATATATTGACTGTAACCAACAAAAGTTACATAATATTAAAACAAAATCCATCAAATATACTCGAAGAATTGTCGCGATGAATTAACATATTTTAAAAACGGAGACATTCGTGTCAATCGTGGCTCTATCCGACTGATTTTCTCTTAGGGATGCTTACGAAGGGATCTTTATTTAGCTACATGTTTTTTCAGACTTATACGCGGCGTAAATGTGAACTCTGCCATTCTTGGTGGTGTTGGCTTGTGTGTCTCTGATAATTACCTTAGGAATCGAGGGCATCCGTTGTTTGTTCTCCCACGGTGCAGAACTAACCTGCCATTAGTAATGCCAATTGGGAGGGCAGTAACCATGTTTAATGAAATCGCTTCGGATATTGATATATTCCACTTACGTGAGGGTGAATTTAGGTGGACGTTGTTTTATAAGTTTTTAAGATAGGGTCTATCAAAGTTCACACTGTGTGCTTCCATCTACTTTTATTTTATTACTTATTTTATTTCTTATTCTATTACTTATTCTCTGTATTTTTATTTTTAAATTTATTAACACTTATTTTATGTCATGTCGTGAACGCTTTGAATTTATAATGTGTTATGTTCATTATATGTAAAATAAATAAATTTGATTTGATTTGATTTGATTTGATAACTATTGATCCAACGTTGATAGTACATCCAACAAACGTTGTATTTCAAAGAGATTTTTCCGTACCCGGACTAGTATTCTGTAAAAATTAACAGTTCAAAAATATTATCATCTATACATATTTATAAAGGTCAACATAATAAATGTAATTGCAAAAAAATAGTATTTCAAATATATTTTAATAGTTATATTTATTGGTAGACTTACTTATCGACTTACTTCTTTTTTTCTATAGTAAGTTTTGACGAATACCAGTATTAATACCGATGTTCAATAAGAAATACCGAAATACCGGTATTGATATATTCATACGGTATTGCAATCCCTAGTTATAAATGCTTAAGCAATTAAAATAAAATTTCCGACAGTAGAGACAGAGACTGAAGCTTCTATATTTACTTGCTAAATAAGAGTTAGGCATGCTAAATATATAAGAACTCACTTACCGAAGTATTTCAAAGTAACTTAGCGGATCTTAAAATATTCTATGTTCTGTCGAGTTTCCATCATGATGACTTCAATAGCAAGTCTTTGCATGCACCATTTAAATTTCAAACCAAGGCATGATAATGCTGTTTATAAACATAGCACATTAGGGCTAAGGGGCATCACGAAGAAATTTCTGCACGGTATTCAGAAAGTTCAAAGTTCAATAATTAAAAAACTTTCCATACAAAACAAAGTAATATATTGTGTGATCATCATTGAATTTACTAAACGGGATGAATCTTAGCAGTTTTTTTAATTGTAAGTTTAAAATATGTATTGTTATCCATTCGCTCAAATTCCATGTATGGGCACATTACAAAAACAACGTGATTATAATCCACGATTTCAAAAATGGAAATTTTCCACATATCTAGCGAGGGCATACTGGTTTATCTTAAATAAGTAAGACCTCTATTATTAATAATTATTCACTAATCTATCATTGCTGAAAGATTCCGATTTATATACTAATATTTTACAGGAGAATCAACATTTCGTCGCTGTAGGATTGGTTTCCCGAATAGACCAAATGTTCAGGAGACGAAAAACAAATTTCATAATCCTATATTTAAATACATGGAGATATTTAAATTGTTATTTTTACAGCATATGAATGATGTATTCATTACCATTACAAAGTAATTTAAAGAAAGGGATGGTTCTCGTCCAATTAGATACAAAAAAACATTCTGCATTAAGAGGTCGATTTCGACAAAAACGGATATTCGGGAAACCAATCCTATAGCGACGATTTATTATTATTAATCAGCATTAAATTCACCTACTTAAGATTACAAGTAGCGCAACGTGGAATGTAAAAGTGCATGTCTGGCATAACGCGTAAAGATCACAAAAGAAACCAATGGTTACGGAAGAGTACGCGATATGATAAAGGTCGCTAAGCAGATGAAATAACAATGGGCAGGAATGCTGTTATACAATGTTATCCTAGGGGTACTAAACGCCCTAAAATCCGCTGGATACATCCAAGTACGTGGCAGCAAAGAACTAGGGGCCAAGAAGAGTGGGGGGAGCTGACTGATGAGAGACTGATGATGATGACTATGATGACATTTATCTACCAACTAGATGCAAGACTATAAATAATAACATATTATATTTAAGTGACTATGATTACTTGAATGAATTGATTGGTTGAATATAAAACTCTGTTAGTTACAAATAATAGGTATGTATGGCTATAATATTGATTATTATTTTTATTTCAGTTTACCATCAATTGTACCTATAACGGTCTTCTATATTACGACCTATTACATGCCCTGTTATCATGCCTGCATATAATATACTTATGTATATTTTAGGCAAAATAACTGTAGTGTATTTTTTTTTAGAATTGATAAAAAAACTATGTTATAAAACCAAAAAAAAATATAGGGTATACTTATCTTAAAACCACCCTGTCAATATAATGTCGGGTAGGTACGGCATGTGCCGGACCGGTATCCCAATAAGGAGAGACAAGCGGCGCAGGATACGAGCGTGGGAAGATGTGTACGTCCTTGATTGCACTTACAATCCCTGTTACTCTGCTTTTGGATCGAAACGTCAATCGAATAATGCACTCGCCCTGTGCATACAGCGAAGTGCACTTTGACTCGAATGATGGTATTCCCGGCTTCACAAAGCGATAGCAATGCACCTAAAGTAGTTACACTAAGTTCGTTCACGGCTTTGGAGTAACTAACAATTCCTTAACTTAAATGATTAATTCAGTTCATGGATAATATTTGTTTAAATAGAAACACATTGTTAGTAATTAAGGTTAACTTTACAGGAATGTAGTAAGTTTGTACACTGCGCCGCACTGCCATATTCGCATAATTAAAATCATTGATTGTAAATCCATTTTAAATCTATTTTATTTATTTTTATATGATGTACTTTTATATTTACAAATTATAAAGTCAAGATTTTCACAATATGACACAAAGAAAATATATAAAACGAAGACCAATATTTAAACAAAAAACAGGATCATCATAAAAAAGTACACACATGTAAATAAATACACTACTTGCCAATAGCCAAAGCGATTTCAAAATAATTACAAGATAAAAAGAACTTTTTATATACAGCGTTTTTAAATTTTCTGTTGAATCATATAAACTTGACTTGACTAGCTTAAACGATCATAGAATACTGAAATGTCATTTTGACATTTCATATTGATTTCCATAGTAACGCACGTATATATTAATAATTTAGTTTCTAGGACCCCAGACCCCTAGCAACCAATAATAGTGTTTTATTGGTGTATTCGGAAAGTTAGTTAAAAATCGATTGCAAGATTTGCAAGATAAACAACCACCGGACAAACAAGAATACGACCTAATAAAAACGTTGTAAAATATGTGAATTCTTCGAGGAATCCTTTTAAAGAGATACATGGAATATTTATGTCTTTTTAGTGTTTTTGTATGTTATTCTAAATTCTCCGATTAATAAAGGTTTTTTTTTCTTAATTTGTAAAATATTTGTGTATGATTTATGCAGAACCTAGAAAAATATATGTATTATCATACGGTTAAGTATTTTAGTCCTAATAATAATTGTGAACTGACTGCTTTCTACATAACTACTCTCAATCTAAATTCAAATTCATTAAAATAATCTCACTAGTATTTTTTACTGTAATCTGGCTAGATGACTATTAACGCCAATTCATAATATTTGATATTTACGTCGAAAAATAAAACAATGATCCAACATAGACGAATCTTTTTCATTCAATAGGACACCATCAGCGAAGGTTTTTTTTCTGTTGAAAACACATTTCGTCACAAAAATAGTATCACGTTTGTGACAATGACTGGAAACATACTTACACATTTCAGCAAATTTAATATCGCTATCATTCCATTGTATGCACACTTCTATCTATTTTTCTATTTTCAACATTGCAAAAAAATCCATTCCATTTTATTTGACTTCAATGCAATCCATTACGATATTGAAACCTTAACAGTACGAGCTTTAACAGGACCGTATCGTTCCTATGCGCATTATATAAAATAAAATGTGCAGGGGTGAGTTTTCCTATGTATTAATAAAATAATTAGAAATAGGTACATATTTGACATTTGTACATAGGTACAACTTGGCTGTAGTGTAAGAAGCATCATCTAACATATTTTAGGGTGGGTCTTAGCCTCATCCGAGAATTTTCTCCACCTCTCTCTATTCTGAGTCAATAAAAATATCTCAAATATAGAATTAGCTAAGTATAAACTTTATTTTTAAAACCAATTTAATAAAGTTCTACCACGTAAATGTCAACTCAATTAATAAGTGGCCACTTTTTTCACCTGTCATATCAGGTAAGATGTATATTATGTTCAACGTTGAATGTTACATTCTTACATATTGTATATTCAGTTTTAAATAAAAATATCTACGTATTATTAATCAAGTATATTTTAGCCAACGATGGCCGAGTGGTTACCGCGTCAGCTTATAATATTAATGGTCCGGAAAATCCGGAAAATCTCGGGTCTGGAAAAATTCACACGGTGTTTTTCAATGGGTGTTTGGACAATGAGTATGGACATAATAGGTTGAGCAAGTGGCCAACATCCATTTCTCTTACAAAAAAATCTGTTAATACAAACTCAACTCTATGAAGGCTCGTATGATTTTCGGATCGGACACGCTATTTTTTTTGTAATTGTAGAGGGTGTAACAAACATTATTATTTAACTTAAACCATGTATCCATTTATTGGTAATGTAGTTGTAATTATTTTATTTTTATTTTCATAAATCTATGTTACGATGGTAGGAATATGTTGCTTAGTTGAAATACATACATGATTTTGGCTTGGCATAAATAGTGAAATAAATAATCACGTGAAATTAATTGATAGCTAACAACATTGTTAAGACCTGTTCGTGAAAGCGTTTAATAATTGACATTCATTAATTGGATTCAATGAACGTGTACGTACATTGATTATATTAATACTGTTTAGTTTCTCTTGAGTCGTTCTCCAGTTCGACTTACTATAAATCACTCGGATTTCCCTTTAATAATTCGGTAAAAACTCAATTATTCAGTTATTGATATGGTGTTTCATATTACCAATCCGCTCCTGGTGATGCAATACGCGTTCTTTTACTCTGATAATAATACTTGTAGGTTACATACAGAAATCGAACTTGCAAATGTAATGAATGATATTTTTCATTATGCGAATGAACCATAGAACGAACGAACGAATGAACGCTATTTTTTTATGTTATCATTTTACGATATTGCACAATTTCTGGTTAGTTATAAAACTACAATATTCTTCATCAAATCTATTTTTTCTTAACTTAATAACATGATGACATATCTTATTATTCACGTTTATGGAAAAAAAAACACAGAAAAAAATGCATTTACTTTTCCAGACAAAATAAACTATGTATAAACATCTCAATAACTCTATATAAGCTTAAACATTAGTGGTGTAAAATTACCATATAATAATATTGAAAATTGATACTTATATATTTACTATGCTACGATATCATCATCTTAGCCATGTACTTCCCCCAATCTTTATTATCACATCGATATGGCAAACTTCGCCCTTATTTCAATTAAAAAAAAGAAATTTTACCACTGATGGTGTGATTTCTCCAGCGAAGATCTGTTTTTTAGGTATATGTCCTGCCCATTTCCATTTAGGCAAGTATTGATGCATTGTATAACGTCCAATACTTTATACGCGCCATTACCCATGTTTATATTAATTTCTGCGTGTTATACCCAACATGTACCTTTCCATACTGCATATATTTTACACCTATACATATTTTCGAGATTTTCCATCCCGAATCTCGAGAATTGAAATTTTTAACATTTCGGGAAATCCCGGATCTCGAGAATCTTTTCTCGGGATTCGGGATATCTTTATTATCAAATATTAATTAAAAAACGATTTTCTGTATGAAAAAAGTGAACAGAAACACAAAACGTTCGTAGACTGATCGGGGCATTTAACACACCCATAGCTTACGGGCCGCACAAAATTGTGTTTTTGCTAATTAATTTTCAAATGCAAAGTAACACGTTAATTACAAAATTTATCAAAAGGGCCCGTAAGCATTGTGTTAAGCCAACGTCGACTCAAAATGAGCGCAATTTTTGCAACATAAGGGAATTTTGTGTCTCAGAAGAGTACGCGATTGTCAGACGCAGCGATTGACAGTCTGTGTTTTTTTTGAATTGAATTATTTTTGTTTTCCTACTTCTATTTCGTTTGTCTTCTTACATAAATAAAAAAAATCATATTTTTTTCGAATTTGTCTGTTTTTACACTGATTTTTGGATTTTTACAGGTTTTTTTTAAATTTCCCGATATCTCGAGAATTCTCGAGAATTCTTTTCTGGAAATCCCGAATCTCAAGAATTCAAAATTTCATAATTTCGGGAAATCTCGAAATTGAGATTTTCTCGGGAAATACCCAACTCTAGTCGTAATAAACTTTTCAAATATTATCCAGTTACCAGAGTTTCTAAACCTTTTTGAATCACGGGCCAGATTTAGATAAGTAGTCGAATGATTGATTTCGGGACCCGTGAAAAGATTAATGATATAACAATTTTAGTTAAAAATTAGATACAATAGAATATTCACTTGTATTAATGTTTGCCTTTGTCTTTAAATAGCCCCACTCCTCAACGCAATGCAATCAACGTAGTGGCTACGGTGTAGTCAGGTCGTGTTATAATAGAGAAGATCTCTCTGACAAAGCTATTGGAAAGTGATACATAAATACAGTATATTATGGGAAATCGCCACCAAATGCTTTTTCCGAATTCTAAATACCGAAAAGTTGTTGCATTCGAATCGTAGTGGTACCAAAAGTTGTTTAAAATCTATGTTTCAATAAATTTGTCGTTGAATATATTTTCCGACCCACTTAATATGTCAATCGACTCACAGGTTTAAGAACTCATGTGTTGTTGGTTACATTTGAATATGAAGCATGTGCTTACAGCTGTAGGTTGGTACTTATTTAACTTATATGTATAGTTTGGTATTTTGGCCTAATTCTTCCGAATATTCACTGCTTTTCTTCCTTTCATCTCTTACATAACCCTCTATAGAGACGTGATTAAATCCATCCATAGTTTTTGATGACGGCACAAAACATGAAAGGTTTATCTGCGAGAATTACTTCCGCGGCTCTTGAATTTAATTCGTTGCCCAGGTAACATACGTTCGCCTTTATATTTTGAGGCTTATCAAAAAGCATCGCAAATGACTAACATTCATATGTATAAATGTTATTGTTTATTGCCCCCGCGAAGGCTGGGAATGACGTCGCAAAGCCCCCAGTCAAGATAAGGGTTTTGCCTCACAACAAACGGCTCGCTTGGCGCAGAAAATAACCGCGATTCGGGGCGCGGCAGAATTGAACCCAGGCGTTTTACGCCATTTTATTATATTTTTCAAACGTAATTCTGTCGTCATAATAATCTCTCTGAAAGAAGTATTATCTGCAACGAATCAGGGTAATAATATAAACGACATAATATACAACAGGGGAAGAGCAATCAAACCATACTTTTATTTAACGAAACACCAACATAAGATTAATTACTAATATTAATTGACCTGCTTGATTTTTATAGTCAAACAACTGACCTACCTATGCAATAATACGTTTCTATCAAATATTTTATTACTTATATACAAAAAAAAATACTATTTAAAAAAATAGTTATATCCTTAGACAGAATAATTTGAAAAAAATCAAATGTCATTCTCATCTTTTCAATACTATCTTAAGTTTTAATCAACAAAGGAAACTTTCACCGACCGCCTCTACTCAATTGTAACTTGTAAATTTTATCGGCTATCTTCTCATTATATAACCCTCTTTATAAAATTGAAAATAGCATTGATAGTAGTTATAATACGAGTAAGTTTATTATTAAATAAACTTAAACGTAATAATTACAAGATAAAAAGAACTTTTTATATACAACGTTTTTAAATTTTCTGTTGAATTATTATGCTCAATATGCTCAAACTTGTACTTGATATGAAGTTAATAAAAAACAAACAAATATAGAATACTGAAATGTCATTTTGACATTTCATTTTGATTTCCATAGTAACGCACGTATATATTAATAATTTAGTTGCTAGGACCACCCCCTTAGCAACCAATAATATTGGATTGGATTACCGATTTCTTCCGAAATAACTTTTCATACAAAACAGAATTAACTAAAAATTAATTCAATTCTGCTTAAATATGGCTAAAAGTATTAAAAGAATGCATTGGCATCGTGTTCTGATATATTCTAAATGTTTCAAATGTCTAGCTAGTCGGGAAGTTAGTTAAAAATCGATTGCAAAATTTGTAGTGGACAAACAACCACCGGACAAACAAGAATACGAGCTAATAAAAACGTTGTAAAAATGCTTGTACTTACCTGTGAACGATTACTGTTTGAGCGAAATACATGTCGTATTAAATAATTCTGACAAAATTTTGAATAGGTGTAAAAATATGAACTTCTTATTCGCTGTTCACAATAATAACTATCTATTTAATAAGCGTTTTTTGGTCTTTACCGTTTGATGCTTTTACAATTTTTTATTGTATTTGTTTCTGAAACTGTCATTTTTTCTTTTCTGTTTTTCTTGAACATTTTGGGCTCATTGCAAAAGAAATTCTTATGAGGAAATGTGATAAAGTTCAATTTTTGCTGGTCTATTAAATTAAACCATAACCTGGTAAAATAAATATTAGGGTACCTACATAAAAGAGTTCATGTTAGTATTTGTTGTTGGCCCAATGTCTGGATTTGTTTCTGTCTGCTTACATTACTTACACACAGCGGCATTTATCGGGCTGAGATAATCTCATTATAAATTTCTGATTAAATAATCGGCGGATTATAAATGCGGAGTTAACGGGTCGCTTGATCACGCACACACATGTACGGGAATAATAATATAATGTGGTGGTTTGATGTGGATCCGCGAAAATATCTGCAAGCCTTTTTAGAAATTAGCAATGGCACGTGGCATATTTAAACATATTTAAATATAATCATCATATACGCTGTAAAGTAAATTTTTAGGCATGTGGGTACAATGTAAGACTTAATTTGACTGCGGTAAAAGAAATTCATTTTTTTTCATAGACAAAAAATTAAGTTTCCAAAACGAACCATAATTAAATATAAAAAACGTTTTGTAGTAATATAATTTTACATTTTCCACAGAAATAGGCCCGTTATGCGCAAAAATCGATGACAAAATAAATGTGACTAGCGTTTCTGTCTTTCGCATTACGCACTGAAAAAATATTTATATGACTATGTTTGTGTGTCATATCCTGTTGCACCTACTTCCTCAATTTTGAGTGTTGTTACAAGAGCGATCTACGCGATGCAGGTTGCAAATGGTAAAAATTAGATATATTTCACGAATTTGTACGTGGCATATGGTTTGCAACAAGTTACACTTACAATTATTGAGAGAGATTAGCTTTTTTTTGTTTTCTATGTGGAATTGTGTAGAAAATAATATCATCCCTGAGATACACGATGTGCTGTAAACTAGGGAATGGGACGACTGGCCTCCGGACAATCGGACGCCGCACTGTCGTAGACACGTGTAGACGAGGTATTTTATCAGTTTCTATCTACTACTTAGTAGTTTGAATTCATTTTACTCTTAACATAATGTATTCTTTATCGCGGATTGAGAATTACCATGCCTAAGGCTTTATATAAAATAAAAAAACTCTTTTTTCGTTGGAACTTAAACATATGCACGATTAAATCATTGTTTACGTCTGCATATTTACATTCTCACCAACTATTAAATCATAATATAATCATTGAAATATTAATAATAATATAGAATATTTTTTTTAATGTAAGTACCTAATACGTACCTAATAAGTACCTAACGTTTATTTATTTTCGAATTCCGTGGCGTCCAGTTGTCCGGTGCCAAATCGTCCTAGACCCGTAAACTAATAGTAGACAGAGGAGAGAAGAGATATTTTGTAGGTGCGGCCAAGAAGCGTATTTAGCTGCAGTATCAATGATAAGCCCGCATAGCTTATCGTAGAAGTTGTGATATTTTTCTTCAATTCCATGAGTATTATACTCAGTACATAACATTGGCGGCTTAATCCGGAAAAACCTAGCAGGTCAATTTTGAATATATTATTTTAATTTGCCTTTTCGTTGTATACTGAAAAGACGTATTGCAAATTGACTTTTTATACATTATAGAATAAGTGCTAGAAATTGTTATAGGTCGGTACCTACTAACCCTTCAAAAAATGTCCGTTTTTCATAACGCCAACCCATCGTTAACCGAAATTGCACACAACGCGTTATAATTTTTTGTAAATCAGGTCCACTTTTCTTTCTTTGCTTTTTGAAAAATCATCAATCACACGATTATAAAAATTGTCTATTTTTCCCACATATTTTTTTTCAATACTGAGCATTGCAAGAGCGGTCAGTCTATCCTGGCCCTATTGCGTAGAAAGGTTTTTATTCTTTTGAGAGTGGAAAAACATCTTTCACTTTCAACTGTTGTCATTGGTATGACGCAAATAAATTGGAGAACTTTGATCGACTCGGAAAATGTTTCGTTGAAATTATTGCTGAGTAAAAAATGTAGAAGAGAAACTGCACTAATAGCGCCATGCAAATCATCTCGTTGATAAAACACCAATAATTCATTTTTTAACTTGATTATGTTTATTTCTTCTAACAGTTTTACCAAATTTACTTGACGTGTGGGAAAATTATTTTTAAAATCAGTGTAATTTTCTTTATTGAACAAATCGGATATAATGAGATGATCGTTGGATGCAAATCGTGCTTCCATTTCCATTATAATTGTATCACAGACTTCAATTGCTACTGCGTGCGTACTAACTGCTTCACAAAAATGTTATAAATCACCAAAAACTCCTTATATATTATTAAAATAACCAAAGGCATTCATCAAAACCTGTCAACGAATCCGAACCGCATACACAGTTGCGTCTTGAGACCAATTATCTAGTCAGTGTTATCATTCTGTTTCATTTAATTAGGTGAAAAAATCTTTTGTCTCACACTCGGGCATTGCCGATATTACAGTAATTCACGCACCGTTACAAGCTTCGATCTCGTATTTTGTGTTATATCGATCTCTGTCTTATGTATGAGAAACGAGAGAGAAAATTTTATAAAAATATTCAATTTGGGTCAATTTTCAGACTGCCGGCGAACACAATATTTTTGTTCGGGGAATTATCGCCCAAACAAAAAAAACCCAATAGACTGGGTTGACACAATATCGCGCGCCCTATAATTTCAAATCCACCGATTATTATTAATATTATTATATATGACATTGCACATATTATTAATATTATTATGTCGATTGTAAGGTATTTATTTTTGGCAGGTCAATGACCGAATGACCTATAGAGGGAGCTGTTTTACTGTGTCATCTTTACGGTACCGTGTACTATAGTGTAGTATTGTAATAGTGATAATACTAACATACAAATTGAATTATGTACTTTATAATACATATACTTAACATAGATATGTAGAATGTAAATTATAATTCAAAATGTAATCACATAATTATATGAACGTGCAATTTCTCTGCCATATTGTATAAATAACTAGTCACAGATGAGTATGCCCACTTTCCAGTTTCATCGTTCATGATGCGATACTCAATTCAATTCTAACACATGGTTTTAATTAACCCCTCTAATTTACGGTGAATTAACGAAAACAGCATGACGTATTATTTAATACTGCACGATGTAGTGACGAAACATGATGCCCCTCGGAACGGCTGTGGGAATTAATGTTTATGGTCCATTCTGAATTTACGCAACTGATGGTAACGATTCTCCAACTACTAATACTAAAATTTAAATTAAACTAAAAAGAATACATATATTAACCAATAAACTTGATCTAGTGTAGTCATATTATTATAATGAGTTTTATATTATCTTCTTGTATATAATTTCTTTTGAGCTCGCATTTAAAAGTTTACACACTTATTATCGCTATAAAGAAAATTGATTATTGATAAATAATGGAAATCATAATACGACGTTATGTGTAATCATTATTTATATAATATTTTTTTTGTATAAAAATAATAGCCGTCAGCAATCGAAATTTATGTCACCAATATCTAAATACAAGATTTTTAGAATTTAAAATAAAATTTTAAACATAAAGAAATACGATGGTATTTTGTTGGTTGTTGCAGTTATAGGTGTAATAAAAATAGGTAATTGCAAAAAAAAATCTCTTATACATTGCGAGTCGTATGTTATATTATTTTGACCAACACGTCATCACTCTCATCTAGCTAGATTCTAGGTAACTAAAAATCTCTCCCGCTCTTCCATGTACATATTTATGGATACGCCTATCTCCGCTTTTTAAAAAAAACTATCACTAAATCTAGTATATTTACTTTAATAATATAATATAATAATAATATATATCAGCATTCTCCGCTTCTCTTTAAACGCGAAATAATATGTCATACAGTGATCTAGTATTCCCACCAGTGTTGCCATCTTTTTCTATACTAGTACAAAGGCTTAAAAGTTATAGTATCTCTGAAAAATATATAGTACAGGAACATTTTTCGTCTTGAATTCTTTAAAATTATAGTATTTTGGTTTATTTTGCGTAAAATTATGGTATTTTACATTTTTCGGGAAATTAAAATTATAGTATTGTACTATAGTTATAGTACGGTTGGCATCACTGATTCCCACAATTAATCATTATCATTTACCTACCTATATTCGTTTTTATAGATTTTGGTTCTATTTGGATGTATTAGCAACGGAAAATAATGTAAAAAATTGCATCTCCATTATTTGTAGTAGGTACCGATATTCTAATTTAATGTATACCTACCAATTTGTCAGTTTAACTGATAAAGTTACTTGATTTTTGTTAGTAGGTATAATAACAAATTGGGTAATAAATGGTAGATAATTTTGTATATATACAATAATTGTTTTGTAATACGATCAAGTTCACTTGACTCCATCCAATGTACAAAGATATGAGTTTAACGTTGTATGTAAATTCAGCCTTAATGCCCAACGTTTTAATTTAAAAAGTGATTAATCACTATTAGTTCAGAGAAGAGCATGAAATTTAGCTTTACGGGTGAGTAAGGTTGGTGTCTGGTTTATTTGACAGCCACATTGTCATGTCTTGCTGGTAAATTGTGTACCATGTATGCAAGCTCAAAACAATGACGGAATATTTAATTGATGCGAACATAAACACTCTGCCCAATATATATTTTTTATAATATCGTGATTCTAAGAAAATCTCTTCAAAGTGGTTTTGGCTGAGGATGATTTTGATAATTCGTTTGCCCATATTAATATAGACTACAACGTCTACAACCATGTGTGTCTAATACGTATAATGTATGTGACACAGCATATATACAATTATAATATAAATATATGTATACATTTTTTTTATTTATTTAAAGCTTTCAAAACTGTTTTGCTATTCCATATATCGGGCTTAGTGGTCCGGGTTGAGACTTAGGTACTATAACAACATGAATGTTATATAATATATTATACAATCAACTAATATTTGGTACCATCTATGTACCTATGTGTATAATAACTTAATAAGTATATTAAAAAAAATATATAAGTTACTTACACGTCACTTTTAAATATTTATATTATGGTAGTTAAGAGTTAGTTCAAACATGCGACACCTTGTAATAGACCGTAGATACCGCAAGTTACCGAGGATTTTGTGAATGTAATTCAAAATTTACCTATATTGTGTTAGCCGACTTCAATGAAAATATAAGTAGATGTTATCTTCAGTTTCATTCAAATAATATAACGGCATGTATTCCTTCTAATAATTAGAAATTCAATCAATCTTTTATTAGATACATTTATCATCTACGACACAATCACACAAAAAACCAATTCAGTAAAATATATTGCGATCATTTTTGTTTGAGGTCGGTATTATAAACATTTGGTTTATAATCCATATTTTATATACATAGATAGGGACATAGGGATTCTCACCTTCACTGCAGAAACTAAGTTATTTAAAAGTTTTTTGCTTGGCTTTTAATGGAATTTATTCTGATTTACGTTACGTTATTATCGAGATTAATCTCGTTGACAAAATTGTATAATACGTTATCAAAATCATCGCATTTTACACTCTACATTTTACATTCTACACACATGATACACTCTTAAGTTAGGTACGTTGGAACGTACTATCATTTTGTGTAGTAATTTAATGCATATTAAGAAAAGTTTTCACTCAAAAATATTCTGAGTAGAATATTTTATTAAAACAAAAATAAACACAAAGTTCTTCTGTACTCGAGACTTGCTTGTCTTTGAAAATATTGATAAAAATACAAAGAAAGCTCTTCTCAGGCGCCCGAATCCTTCAGATCTTTCAACTCGACGACGCCGCCCGAGACGATGAACCGAAGTTTATCATCCGTCATAATTATTATTCATCCGATAGATCTATTTTGAGTAACAAGCTCGATCTCTAAACTGTAACCCTCCGCGTAACCATCAGATGCATATGCAGGGCTCCTTTAAAACAATAAAAATATTAATCAGTCATATTATATAAAACAGAAAGCTTCTTAATACATTTTTGAATTTGTTGTTCATTCAAATGTTGAAGATATTAAATTAAAATATAAGATATAATTATCAGGAATGTGACAAAATAATGTACTAGTATATATGAGCTTCATCCAATTAATCTCTCTTTGTATCCCTATCCAAAAACAAATTCGGTACCTACCATAAAGGATTTAGTTCATGTTTCTAATACGCAATCTTTTCATATTTTTAATACGCTATATTGAAATAAATAAATTAATACTGTTGTCACATTTTTTCAATAAAAGGGACGAGCTGCTGAAGTCGGTCCAGCTGCTGCGTTCGTAGGACCATTCGACTTGGTCACCACAATGGCCAACTTTGTCGTATCTAGAAAATTTGTGGCATCATACTGCCGAGAAGATGTCTTCCCTTAGGCCTTAGACTCCTTAGAGTGTCCCGCAGTTTTATGTGTAACCTACTTATTAAAAATATGAATATTGCAACTACGTGCTCCTCTCTCCCGTGAGGATTTTTAACTTAATGTCGTGTGAATTTAGTCAAAAAGCTCTTGCATGGCAACAAAAGTCTTGAGTAACTGCTCCTGAGGCATTTACAGTCGTAAAACATACTAAAATATACATGAAACCTAGGGTCCCGTGATACATTAGATTAAAACCGAGTATGCTGCGGGGGCGTTGTGGTTTGGAGGGGGCATTAATTTCAATATTGCCGGCACAGATAGTGTAATATTAAATTTATATCATAAGATAGATTTTCAGGATGCAAAACATTTCATGAGTTTTTTTATGTTTCCAAGATGTCAGCATAATGATATACTATTATGTGATTCCCTTTTTCTTTTCTAAAGGAAAAGATTAAGCGATTGGCCACTAGCCACACCTATCCTTGCTTACACGTGATATACCTATTCACCTACCAACATCTCATTATGTCCATGTATCTTAAAAATAAAGATATTTTAAAATATAAAATATGATATTATGAAAAAATATTTATAAATGACATTAAATTGGTCATAACAGTTCGGTAACCCTATTGCATAATGTGTATGGTCTGTGTTCCCCGAGATATAACATGCGTGCGCTGTCGCCCACCAGTGTACACCAATCATTTTTGTGGACCCTGTCAAAAATATTATTTACAACTCCAGACGTCACTCTAGCTAAAATAGTGTGGGCAGTGGTGTATGTAAAGATACACCTCTTTTAGTGTGTAAGATTAATTAGTAAATTGAAGGTAATTTTCGGAATAGATTTGTTAGTAATAATAATTATTATTATACATAATAATATATTGATAATTTAATGATTAAATAAAATATTACTCTCATCTTTTAATGTATCAGTTGCTGACATTTTAATGTTTATTTCATATCTTTAATATTAGAAAAAGTCAAATTTGGCGCCAGTGATGAACAGGAGGCAGTCTGTCTGCTTTTATTTGAAGTTGTAATTTGCGTCGACGATTTCCGGGTAGGGATGATTTATATTTATTTTTTAATACACATGTATTTCAATCATAAATGTAATGAATTGAACGAATTGTTAGAAACAATTTCTCTGAAGAAAAAAAAAACTGTTAAGTAACCTCCTTGTGAGGTAGTTAAGATTTTCAACGATCCAAAATCATCTACAAAAAGATAATTCTATAATCGAGTAATGCAAAGAAGCATAAATATTTTGAGTTGTAGGTGAGGGATATTACGCATTTCATGAAAAGGTTAGTTATTAATAGTGAAGTCTTAAACTGTATGGGAACACAGATATTGGTAAAATATTATACAATAAAAACAAACTGATACGATTGATCACAACAAAAATATCTCGAATTACCAGTAGAAAAAAGACTTGCTGAGTTAATTAGATACAGCAATCATTCATTTGCAGTAAAGATCTCATCAGTTGTTTCAAGTAACGAAACAGCCACAAACGCAAAAAGAAGAGTGCGTAGTTGTTGAAATGTATTAAAATTAATAGCAGTTGTTAAGTGTTTTAACCGAGTTGTATTAATTGTATTGGCTATTGAGATTAATCAAATATGCGGAAATCAAACCACTGAACTGGGAATCAATTATGTCAATTATGTGTTTAGCTATGTGTTAAATAAAATGACTAATACTACCACCACTAAAATTAATTACTTAGAAATAGATAACGTGATATAGAAGAATGAAAAAGCTAACCAAGAATTTTTCTAATCTATAATCTTTCAACACTGTCTAATGCTGATGCGAAAATGAATGTTTTTTCACTTTCCATTAAAGATATTAAAGCCTAACCTGCACAGAATCGATATATCGGATAATATATTGCCAGCGTTCTTTAATTTTGCGGATAAAAGTAGTGAGATTTTAATTAATAAAATATGTACCGTTTTATGTACTTATTATAATTATGATGCTACGTATATAATTTACCTGAAGATAATAGACTATATAAATTAAAGAGATAGTTACGAAAAATTAATATGTGAGTTTTTAGATAAACACAGATAGCAACAGATGCCAATATGAAATCATAAATAATTACAAGATAAAAAGAACTTTGTATATACAACGTTTTTAAATTTTCTGTTGAATTATTATGCTCAATATGCTCAAACTTGTACTTGATATGAAGTAAATAATAAACAAACAAACAAAATATAGAATACTGAAATGTGATTTTGACATTTCACTTTGATTGCCATAGTAACACGCGTATATATTAATAATTTAGTTGCTAGGACCACCCCCTTAGCAACCAATAATAGTCTTTTACTTTTTACGGATTTTTCTGAAATAACTTTCCATACAGATTATTATTATAAAAAACTGAAATGAACTCAATTCTGCTTAAACATGGCTAAAAGTATTAAAAGAATGCATTGGCATCGTGTTCTGATATATTCTAAAAGTTTCACATGTCTAGCTACTCGGGAAGTTAGTTAAAAATTGATTGCGAGATTTGTACTGGACAAACAACCACCGGACAAACAAGAATACGAGCTAATAAAAACGTTGTAAAAATAGAATTAAAATGAATGAATACCACCGTTAAAAAAAATGCTAAAAATACTTTAACTGCAATTGTACTAATAATAAGAATAAGTTTAATGTGTGTCAGACAGCGTCACGAATCTCTACTATCGTGTGTTATGACTAGACTAGACCATAGATTGATTCTATACTTATAAACAAAAAGTATTTCAAATTACACTTTTTCTTTAGTAGAAAGATCGATGTTTTTTTTCTATATTTTCCATATAAGCTTAACGCCGCAGAGTAACGTTGATGGAATCATGAATATTATTACTTTGTATAAATTTCCTTTGACGATCATTGTCATAAGGAAAGTGCATTTAGATCGTAAATGATCCTTATCTATATTATTCTTAACCCAAAACTAAATGGCTATTGGTAAAAAAATTAAATAATATTATCTTGTTACAACTACACCAACGTAAAGTCACTCGTATACATTAATTTACCTTTATGTTGTATCAAACCCAACATCATGATAACACGTGGGCACAAAATCCAACTTTTCATATACAAAATAATTTACTTATTGTACCCGTCTTATTTCATGCCAGTAGCTATAGCGAAGATACTATATTTTGATGAATGTACTATTTTTGTCTGTTAATGATCGTCTTGTAGTTTTTTGGCACTGAACTGTTCCGGATGGTGTGACCGGCGTCGCACTCAGCGGACGGGGAAAACCCGGATGTGAAAAGTCATTACTGGGCCACTAACTTTCGGGTTTGCTAAACTTTAGGTAAATTAGAGACGTGGGAAGTGATAAGAACGCTGGCGGCTTTGATTATAATGTGAATACAGGTGGAGAGTAGAGAAACTGTTTTGGTGAGAGTTTTAGATAATAGTAACACCGGTTATCTATTGTGCATAGTGGTCTAAGGCTATTCAACGTGTTTCATGTTGTCTTATAATACATTACAATATGCGGCTACTAATAAAATGAATAAGCTACTAAATTCAATATAGGGCAGAGTACTATTATATTATATGATCATTTTGTGGATAATGATTGCTTTTGTACTTATACGTTGGTATGCTTTAAATTACTTTGATCTATTTTTTTTAACTTTCGGCTACGTAAACTATACGTTGTTGAACATACATAGTTTTTGAAAACACTTCTGAGAAAATATATTTATAACCAATAGAAAAAATCTTTTTGAAAAAATTAAGACACCCGAAATCGAACCTGCATCTCTCGGGTATCGCGCCCATGCACTTAGACCACTATGCTAAAGGCGTCATACTTAATTGCGACAAATTTAAACTAATGGCTTTTAATACTCTCTGAAGCGTTTTCCAAAGTGAACTACTATTGACGATCGGCTATTGCATTTTAAATCAAAGTAGGTATTACTTTAATAAATTACTAACCGACGTCACGGATCACACCAAGATTCTTTGTTGTAACTTACTTGTACTTGGTAATACGTTTTAAATAAATATTTTTTTATTCAACGAATAATTCGCAATATTTAAGAATGTAACATTCTAATTATTGAACATACATAATTTTGAAAACACTTAGGATGAGAAAATATATTATAACCAATAAAAAAGGGTGTCTCTTTCTGCATTAGATACAATTATTTTGTATTATTTTCGTATTATGTAATTTACAGAATTTCATCCAGGACAATGAATGCGGACATACAGATTTGAAATATGTTTGAATGAATTTATTGAATTCAATTTCCACCAAGTACCCGTAATCAATGAAATGTTGTGTATTGGATGATATAGTGAGGTAACTATCACATTTATAGACACATACCTTAAAAATAATATCCTTACAAAACAATAGTTTTCATAACGCCTTTTATTGTTTATTGCTATTTTTGTCTAAGAGATCAACAACTTACCTAATTACTAAAAATAAATACAATGTTAAAACTTCGTAGGATTTCACCCACTCAAATATTTCTAATTGCATCGGTATGCATAATAATTATTCAAGTTCATTTGGTTAAAATTTCAATTAACATTATTAAGACAGCCAAATAACATTAGCCAGACATTATCATTCAATAACACGCAGTGCAGTATTTATGTTATGGTAAAACTTAAAACACAGCACTCACTTACTTAAGAGAAAGGAATCTTCTGAGAAATGCATTCTTCTCCTAAAGTGCATGGCAAACATACTTACTGCATACTGCAAAATTCTTAAATTCCATTTCTTCAAATTGTGTGTTTATAGCTGATAATGTTTTATTTGCACAATGCTTTCGCCATTTACCTACAATTTCAAATATTTAATATACACAAGTATGAAATAACTCACTTTAAAATTAACCATTAACCTTGAATTTATGATATAATAGTAATATTAAAATACTAATGTTTACGTTTCAATTAAAAACGAAGCAACACGAACAGTGTTTCGATAGTTTTTAAATACTTTCAGTTAATATAAAACACGTTTATTAATATATATTAATTATAATAAATAATTTGTAACATGGCAATATAATTTTGAATGCACAACAATTATGTTAAAGTTTATACAAGTGCATTGTTATTATAATGCATTGACAATCAGATTAGATTTTTCCTGCAAATAGGAAAATTGCAAAATAAAGAATACATATTCGAAGAGAATAATTTTAATATTGTCAGTTCGTTGACAAATTAGAGATGGGTCATATTTTAGTCATCCTTGTTCTCTTTTTACACGGTGAATAAAATTTGTAAAAAATAAAACCAAATTAAATAAGTATATAAAATATTAGAAATAAAACTCGAAAGATTACATACTCAATTTAGAAAAACCTCAAAGATACACATATGTAGGTATTCAAATTAATCAAATTATCTATTTATTTTATCAGTATTCTCCATTAGTATTCATTTCTTTCTGGGCGAGTATTTTAATCAACTAAGCCACTGATTCGTACCATCATTACCCTTTAAACTTCTTTTGGAAGGTATGGGGATGGATTATATATATAAAGCAACTAGTAATATATCCTGTATGCTAGCTTTTTAATACGGCTATTACAATGTTTAAAATAATTACCTTAACATTGTTTTATACGGATGTACATAACATTACTATTATCAGTGAAAATGAAGTAGAGAATATGTATAATAACTTACAAAATAGGTATTTTTATTTATTTATTTATAAAAAAAGAGTATTACGGCATTACAGCTTTTGGCCAATGCGCCATAATACACAATACATACAAATATATAAAAATATCTTAATTACAAATAACAACTAATATGACAAGAAAGAGGAAAAGACAGCATGTGTAAATATTAAAGAAATATGATAATAATATATACAATTATAAATTTATCCTATTTAAAACGTCTACAAACATTATATAATTAATAAAAAACAAATCAACCTTTATGGTGCCATCAAATAAGCTAATTGCACGATACACAGCATCATGAAACATAACATCTGTCCTGCGACGAGGTATCTTGAAGACCGTGGAGCTGCGAGTGATATTGGTGGGAACATGAAAATTAATATTTGCCAGTATATGCGGATTGTAAATGAACCCACGAAGAAGTAAAAAGAAATGTATTATATTATAATGTTCAAAAATATTTATATTAATATATAATTTCACATGCTTGTCGTGTATACCTTTTTGGCTTACCTTTTATATATTATAAAACCTATCAATATAATATTGTATCATTATTTTTTTCAGAAATATTTTTTTGTGGGTATTATCTAGTATTAGGTTACCATAAGACGAGTCAACGTTTTATATCTTATTTTGTTCTTAAAAAGGCGACTGATTCTACATTGTTCTAATCATTGATTGATGACAGATTCAAGTAAATACAGAACAATAATTCGATATCATCCGATCTTTATAGAGATGCATCAATTAAAGTTGACACTGCACAATTTTATTATATAATTCTAGTTAGAACAACATAATCCATGGAATAACTGTACATATGCCAATACTACATAGAACAAATAATATATTTTGCTATATAGTACACCATTAATTTTCTTAAATTATTTACTCTTGGTAAATATAACAATACTTTATGCTGGAATTCGTATATTATGATAGATTTTCATGCTAGAATAACTAGAGTTAGTAATAAATACTAAATTATTCATATGATATTATTAATTTATCTGTGACACAGTAAGTAGTGGTTAAAAAATGAAGACTTAAAAATTATAAATAATAATTTAATAAATTTCTATACCTTTTATAAACCTTACGTACTGACTGTGGCAACTCTTTTGAACCGTAGCACAAAATCACAAAAGCCCACGCTCTGGGACCTACATTACTGAATGAACGGGTCTAATTTGGACAAATAACACGGGACCGAATTCTTACGATTTACCTTACGTACGGATGTTTTGGTGGTCTATTATTGCCGTCGATTTTACATCATGCGTCAAATTACTAATTTGTCAAAAAGAAGCTACTCATTGATGCATGGATAAAAGCAGAGTTAATGAATGAATTACATAGGTAATGAATTACAATTTTGCTTAATTTAAAATGTCCTTTTTGTATTCATGTGTGCATTTGATTGAAATGAATTTATCTTATATTATTTCTATTAGTACATATCTGTAATTTAAATTGTATGTACTATGTACATATTATTATTCACTTAAATCAGACGCATGCATATACAGAAAAATGGGTTGATTTTCAATTTTTTTCGATAATATTTTTTTATTGATTTTTAAGGTGACGGGTGCGGGACGGGGTTAACAAAATCTATCAGATGCCACTGCCTTCTACATTCACCCCGCCTACTACTTTTAAATTATCATCGCTTCAACCGTTAATATTCTTTATACCCATACACTCCACACTTTGAGACTAGCTGTCGCATTTACAAGTGGCAATCGAACGCGTATGGCTTAACAATCATAATTATTAGGATTGCTAGTGTTCATTTGTATCATCCGCAGTGTCTTATCTTTTAGGCATACCGCATCGGAATACTAAAGAAAACATTGGATGCCTAAGATGGTTGTACTATTTTATAAGTACCTTGGGTTCTCAAGTGGCCACAGGCATTGTGTATCGTAGAATGCCGATAGGTGTGGGACCAACCCGTTGCGAAGGCTTTTTGACAATCAAATCATCCAGGTTACGATCCTCAATCATGAGACCCTGACGAAGAAAAATATTGACTAATACGCCATTTAAGTAAATAATTTGTATTTTTTATTTTTCTTTGGGGGTCCGGACTCGTGCGCTAACTTGAATTCAAAATATACTGATGATTAGTATAAGTTATGAATATAATCATTAGTTGATATTATATTAATTGATTATTTATGAGATGATTTTTATCATTACAATATTCCTGCTCAAGAGTATAATCGTTTTGAAAACGTATAATAATTTAAATCAATGCTCCCAACTTTTTAAGCGTTACGTCACAACTCAAGAGTATTCCAAATACAAAATGTTCGCGGCATATTCAATACTAGTCATGTACCTACCGATCATATTTTGAAACTATTAATTAGCATATTTTGTATAATCTTGTCTAAATGGTTAGAAGATCATAAAATAATATATCGAGCGTGTTACAAGCGTGCGTACAATTGGTCATAATTTTGTCCTATTTTTAGTAATCATGATAAATGATACTTTACCAAATGGATGCTAAAATGCATAATCACGGTAATAACAAACTACGTCAGACATTTGTGTGCCCCAGTTTTTTGTTGTTTTAATTAAAAGTAATTTGGACAAATCATTATCATTTGCAATGGAGAGGGGGGCAGATTCCGGCATCTTAGCACCATACCAAGACACCGTAATTTTCCCATTAGCACCTCGTCGTTCTCAGCGTGTTTACAGAGGCCTAATCATTTATTTGCCCGGGGGCCGGGGCCGTCAAATTATCTCCACCGGGTCATTATGCTCACGCACATTTTCCATTATGCCAATGGGCCATCATACACAGTCGGTTTTTCGAAGTGTTATTTCTTACCGATGTCATAACGCTATAAGTTTTTATTAGAATACTTTACATTCATATTGTGTATGTAAGTGTTTTATATTCAGACATTATAATATTTGTTGTATATCGATTTATTATGTAACTATATTTAGGTATATATCGCATCGTGATGATGGTTATAAAAATAGTGATTTCTAGGCTTTTTAAATATATAATGAAAATTTGTGGTTCAAAATAAAAAGAAAACCTACATTAAGTATTGTATTCGTATTTTAAAGCTCAGTAATGTAAGACATTTTGAATGCATTAAAAACGTGCGAATTTAATTACTATTTTTAAATGATTGTAAAACAATGTTATTTATATCAAAATAGTAACAGTAAATTCTTGGTATCACTAGTAAAATTTAATATTTAATAATCCAAGTTCAATAAATTGGGGTAGAAAAAATAATTGATAGTCACCCCATTTTTAACTTAACGTAAAGTACGATTTATTGTATTGAGTTATTCCAGTTCCAATATTGAATTGAGATGCGATGTTTGTGTATAAGTTAGAGTAGAATTATTATTGAGAACGTTGAAAAACTTATGCCTATTGAATAGAAACCAAACCTACACATGCGATCAAAAAAAGTATTTTTTTTTACTTTAATCATTTAAAAAACGAATTATGGTGTAGATATGTTAATAAAAATCATCACTTTTCATTATTTATTACCAATGTTAGGAAACCATAAAATATCAAATTAGTAAAATATTATACTCGATTTCAATAGGTAATTAAAAGACTGTATTTGATAATATGTTTCTGATAATGATCTAAACAACTCCGATAGCAAATCCACTTATGTAGGGGTAACGTATTAAGTAATCAGTTGATGCGAGTTCTTTATCGAGCGGTCCGTGATTTAGTGTATGGCCTCACGCACTGTGTAGGCGTGTGTATCCCTTTCCGTTTGACCGGATACTGATATATTGTCAATTTAATCAAGAAGCGATTTTTCCATTTTCTTTCCCCGATTGATTTATACATTTCGTGCTTTTTTCAACCCATATTGCGCAAAGCACTCGTTATTATATTTTGCTTTCCGGCATTTAGGTAATCATTTTTTTATTTTTTTTATGATGGCGTGGAGTTATTACGATTCCCGGTTTTATCTAATATAATAATAATTTAATTTACTATATAGATAGCTACATATAATCAATTTATTATTTTTAGATCGCTTACATATTTTTATTAAAATGAAAAACATACTGTAATGACGTACCTTCATTGATTGACCTTTGTTATTGAAACAATCAAATTGACATTCAATTTATTGATTCAATATATTTTGAGAATGTATATTAATAACTCAATATTTATTTTCCGCAAATAAAACATTATTTATATATTATAATTACGCATGTTAATATTATAATAGAAATAAATATAGGGTCCTTATCGTATTTATTTATTTCAGAAAACATTATTATTGAATATTCTATACCCGCCTTTTTTGTTGTTGATAATATACAGAATTTAAATAAACTATACATGACATGCTTATAATTCTTATTCTAATTTTAATACTATCCCATCTCGCAACAGTTGAGTGAAGCTTATCTCGCATTAATAATGGAAAATCGTAAGCCACGAAATGCAGCGTATTCTGCTACGTATTATTACATTGTTATTTCATTGGATAACGAGCTAGAGAATACTCTAATAATATGACTGAGGTTTTTTAGTTTTCTAATTTCAATATTACGCAGAAATTCGGTTTGTGAACAATAGTCAGTTCATGAAGTTTTTGGTACTTATTTGTGGGTCACACCTCTATGACCTAAGCTCTGTGATATTACTTAGTTAACAGAGGTGTGCGGTGACTTTTGCCTGTAGGGATACTATTGAAAATATATATATGGTATACTCACTTATTATACTACTAATAAACCGTTAGTCAATTCAAGTTAAGTTAAATAAACTAAAGCGTTGCAAAATAAATTAACAGTATTATTCCATAGCACGTTATCAATTATTTCTGAGCATGCTCTGGATCTACAGCATCTATGTACCAAGTATCAAAAACTCAATTCTATAGAAAATAATCGATGAGATATTATAACATTTTCTTTACAAAAGAAAACTTTCGGGAAAACGCAATGTAATCTTCAATCTGTGCTTAAATATTTTTCAGGATGATTGCTTATATGACACTCTGGCTCTGAGGTGCAGAATTAATACTTATAATTATACTATTACCTATACTTATTTATACTTACTTATACTTATGCTCACACTACTACCTATGATGCAATCGTTTCATAATTAATCAATAATGACATTAAATATGTCATAATTCATAGTATTACCTTAAATCAATGACGAAAGGTGCAAAAGGAAGTAACCGTCTTATAATATTAATCAATAACACATGGGTGGTGCGTCAATTAAGCGTTAATAACATTGAGCTTCTTTACGAACTGTTTGTTGGCGAATTTAAAAGTGGGCGATTCAGCTACTGCGATTTGATGATTCCACACAAAACTTTCCATTCGCTGAGAAGCCACAAGCCAGCGACTATTTTGACATAACGTAGTTCGTTTTTTTACCGGGAGGTTGCTACTGCGCTCTACTGCGCAGACGCAGTAGGCCCACACGCCGGCGTGTAGCGTTTAAAGTTGACCGGCTTTCAACTTTTCTCGGTAGAGTGTTTACAACCTGCTTGTTAGCTTGTTGGATGATTACACTGGGCGACTTTACAGGCAGATTATAAATTCGCCAACAAACTGCTCGTAAAAAAGCTCAATGTAATTGACGCTTTAGATAGTGATAAACTAACACTCTACTATTATTAATCATACCAAAAAGAATTAATAATTATTATTGTTCGTATTAAATTTATGAAACATCTTTTTTGCAATCTCTTCCAAATATGTACATACCTTGTTTTTCATAAAAGATTTTATTATCATAATGATGGAAATTGATATAAAAAAAACTACTTGGTAGGTAATGTTAATTTGTGTTCATAATTTCAAATATTTTTCAAGATAATGAAAATGATAATATTATTCCCTAAATTTTGAATAAATTTAATTTTAAATGCTGCTAAAATGTAAATATTTTCTCTCATCAGATGTGTATGTGTGTGTGGTGTTACCATACTCGAATAAATTCTGGGCGCAAGTTGTGTTTACCTACATACTGGATATATAAATATACATATATACTAAATTCCCATTCGGCTTACGGGGATAAGCATAGTAATATCCAAGAAGTGTGAATAATAAGACATCGCAAAAAAATAAACAAAGGTTTTTGCTTGCTCTTACATCTCCACAAGGTAATAATAATACAAAGCATGCCTTCCATATTAAATTTTTGGATAAAACATTATTAATCTCGCTACATGAATCGTAAGTTTATTTTTATTTAAAATTCCTATTATTAGATAATAATATTTTAATAGAAATATTATAATTATATACGTTTTAGTTTGTTATTATTTTTTTACACATGTAAAATATGTATGTACCATTCTTTAACCATTCTATTAAATTTCTATAATTTGTTTTTTATACTTAATAACTATAACCTCCTCGAGAGGTGGCTTAGCTTTTTTACGAGAAATCGTTGCGAACCATCCTTTCAATTTCTTACGTTGGTCGCAGGTAACAATGATAAAGAATTTAACTATACAATAAAATTGTGTAATTTAAAAGATTTATTAAACAGTTTAAGTCAGTGTATATTGAGGTAATTGTATAGGTTTCAACTTGCAACTTTACAGAAGAGCAATTGAAAATGGAATATGTATATGTACCCTGCCAAAAGAACCAATAATTGTAATTTTGTAATGGATACACTCGTAGTACAATGTGCAAGGCACTGGCTTTCGTCTCTGAATGGTATGGTTTCGATTCCCGGTGAGGTCACAATACATTTTTGTAATTTTCTCAAAGTTTGCGTGCTTATATAATTGTTTCATTTATACTATCTTTTGGCCTCATAATATGATTGTAGTTTGAATACTATACTACTTAAACAATTTAACCACGTATTTGACGAAATATCACTTAAGCAACATCGATAGTATTAAATCTGTCTTCAGTAATAGTGTATATAATAATATATTATATACACTATTACTTGGTTTTAACACGAAGTTTAGTTTAGTTTTACGATAATTTTATTTCTCTAAAACTGAATATTTTCATATATAAATTGTTTTGGTTAAGTTTTAAAATTTAGTATTATCTTAAATTCTATGTACACAATGGCAGTTAATGTGAAACTCTCACAAAATATCATCGATCAAATTTTTTGTGGTTAAATTCGGTATAACATTGCAGAATTTACTAATATGTAAGTATATATATCTATATTACAGACATTTATAAAAAGCTTGTACTTAGTGTTCTTTGTATGTTTGCTAAATTTTATGTTAAGTTTCTTCTATTGTTAATGCTAGTAAAAGTAGCTCATCTGTAGTTAAAGAATCCTTTTAGTTGTACGGTATAGTTTGCCTGGTAGTCTGATTCCACCCTTAATGAATCGAGACAGTTGGCTAAGTAACATTATCGGTAGGGTGGGTTGGCTTTTGTGGAAGAATAAAACGTAAACATTCGATACACACACGTATTATAATACACCATACAATAAAGACAATCTTTATTAGTTGAGCATTTCAATAGTGAGAAAAATTTGTTGTCTCTTATTTTAACAATTTTTTTAGTAGACTTTTAGATGACTTTGATAATAAAACATATTGTTTTAATGTCACTATGAATATGTTGAATTAAATTATTTAGGTAAGTAAAACCAATTGAAATTTTCATAATCGGCAGTTCTCAATTATAGATAACCAAACTGAAATATTATTACCGCATATCTTTTCTATTCTCTTGTGAATGCTCTCTTTGTCTCTTTCAGATATAGGTAGTATTATGAGATAATATTATTTTATAGTATTAGTGGCTTGTTGATATAGATGCTCCAGTTTAGGTATACTATCTTGGCTTTGATCGCTCGCTTAGCAATTTTTTCTAATACAATAATTTATTTTTGCACTCATCTTGCGACTAAGGTCTTTTATTTAACTCCATCAACTATCAAAATAAGTTCAGTGGTTTTTGCATAATTTCAAGTAGGTACAATACGGAATTATATAAGTATACCTTCACTTAATAATAATTTTCCATAAAATATATAATATAACCTACCTTTTTATATAATTAATTTAAAGTTTTATATATTACTAAATTGAAATTCATTATTATTTGATGACAACATTAATTGTATATTCACTTGATTTTTTTACCACCAATTTTAGAATGATGCAGGGTTTTCACTAAGGGGTCAAAATTTATTCTGGATGGGATTAAATTATGACAGATTTCAGACCGGGTTTTTCGTTATGAAAAAAAGTACGTTATCAATCAAAACAAGGAATAGAAATGCTTTTGTCAGAAAAAAAGATTACCAAGTTTATCGTGTATTATCGCCTTTTGGCACAAAAGCTGCCGCTGGGGTGTCCCAAATTGATTTTAATGCGAGCGATGCATCAGAGCATACCCCCAAAATTCTGTATCTATTAACAGTTGTGCTAACCCTGGGATCGCGACCAATACTAGTTTAACTGCTTTAATAAATTCGACTACACATATTATATGCACTTGACTTGCTTATAAGAATCAAATATATACCCAATTATTCGTAATATTGATAGGTCACAATGGTCATATTATACACATAATAAATTCGAAAATTTCATTTATGAAGGGAACATTTTTTAAATTAACCGACTTTTTACATTAATAAAACTAAATTATATATATTATATCTACAATAATTAATAAATACCAGCATATTTTTTTATATTGTTATAATTTATAGTATTAATGTGAAAATAGTTATATTTTACGTATATAGTAAGTAATTGGTATTAGTTTTGAATACCGAAAAATATATCTATGACTTACATACATTTATTTACCCGAAGATACCAAAAATGCATATAAATGTAAATGCAAAGAAAAATCGATTTATTCGGGTTTTTAAACAAACAATAAATATTGTTAATTTTTCATTACCCATAAAATACTAAACATAATACACCTTAACAATGTGAGGTTTACGTATTTAATTGTGTTGTTTTATTATAATGTGTTTAGTATCAACATATTATAAAATCGGCAAAATATTATTAATAATTATTAATATATTATAAAACTACGTTCTACAATTCTGATTAATATGACGTGTTGCTCTTTTAATGTTCGATAGGTATCTGAGACTTTTGACTACCCCTGATGTATGACAATGACGTTTGGATATCATCCATCAAAACCACCCCAATCCCGCAGTGGTGATGTAGTCATTCACAAATGCTCCGAATTCTGCAATGGATGAATTGCTATTATGAAATATGAGATACGGTGATATGCCACTAAATGTGGTGTATAGTAAATTGCATTAAAAATCTTACCATAGTTATGTACCTACTTAAATTAACTTATGACTCAGTTAAAAAAACACTACGTAAACTTAATTTTTTTTAACGGAATTCCTTATACAATACGTAGGTATTTAAAACATATTATACACACTTTCTGTTAATGGTATCAATTAAAATTTAATTTTTTAATTAATTACAGACAAACCTACCCTGATTGTACATATTTTACAAGATTATAACGTTATCTTAGAATCAAATTATTTTTCCACTTAAGACATATATAACAAATATTATTTTAAAGAATGATGCTTTTGATCTTGATCAACAATATATTATTGTATCAGCTCCATTTATATTTGTTCTTCAGACAGTTCATGAGGATATTAAGCCGTGTTGCCATTTTTGCTATGTTATGAACTCGATTCAGGGCATTACTTTATGTATACTATCCTCGTGTAAAAGACAGTCGCGGTCATATGTAAATAATTACTTATGGACTACCCAGGGCACACAACATTAATGGGTACTGACTGGCTTACCCTAGTGGGTGTGGTATATAACAGGCTAACTAAACATGTGTTAAAGAATATATCTTAGTATATAGTTAATATGTAATTTATTTTTTAACGTTAATGTAGCGTGCTTTCAATGTTTGGAAACAGTCGACGCGGTTTTTTTACTTGGGTTTTATGGCGGTCAGGCCTTAAAATTAGCCTGCTTCAGAACTTTGGTCCATGGCAATGGCTTTTACATTTTTATTTATTAATCTGTTCTGTAAAACTACCTAACCACATTGACTTTTTTAAAGCAAGCAGTATGACTGAAAATTTTGAATAATAAAATAATAACCAAATTTACATTCACATTATTAATAATTATTTGTACTGTCTTTGATTATTACGATTGCAACTACTATTCGTAGATTAACTAACCCGTTACTGATGGCTTCAAAGCGCCTTATTTGTTGCCTTTTCGTCCAATGTTTCCATTCGCTATTCTACTGCATGAGTTAGCAACGAATACGAGGAGGGGTGGTGTGTAGTTTGCAGGGCAGTGTATTGTGTGCAAAAGACTGATTCCAACGTGTGCAACATTTTGTAGAACAAATTATCATCACGGGTAGAGTAATCGATACATTGCACCCAAAAAAGCGATATCCCGTATGATTATGAAATTCAATTAATATTATTCCCCCCTTATATAATATTGTGGAAGAGATTTTTTTTTGCTAAAATAAAATATATCTAGATTGTGTGAGCTTTTGCCATTTGAAGTTTTTCTTCGATTTCTAAATATATTTTATGCAAGCCTATATATAATTTAACTCTTGAATGAAAAGAAGATTATTATACCTACTTATATAATTTTACAATATACGTACTTACCTACATAAAAGAAAATAAATCCGGGTCAGTATGAACTTTTTCTTTTTTATAGTACGAGTACTATAACAATACTACTGAGCTATCTTGCCTCGTCAAGTTAAACACGTTTCTACTGAATACTTGCCAATATCTAACCACTTTTCTCAAGTTTTCAGACCTTCGCGTGTTACTCTAATAGTTCTATACGGTGGACTATATATTTTACGTTGATATATATTTTAGTCTGCTTTACAATTTCTTACAAACTTTTTAAAAATAATATATACCTATTCACTATGTCATTATTTTGAGTATCCAATGTCTCATATTTATCATAACCCACCCATTGTGATGTATGTGACTTGCAGAATCTCGTGTCCGGAAATTTGTACTATGCAGTTGGCCGTAACACAGTTCATTGTATCGAAAATACACGCCAGGATAATATTTAAATCACTTAAAAAATAGGTAATAAAAAGCAGCGGAAAATACAACGAAAAACAGAAGAAAATAGGTAGGTAGGTAAGTAAATTAGAAATAAAATCATACAGTATAATTTATATAAAATTCTGATAGGTTCTCGAATCAAGTAGTACATAAGATTAGCATTAAGTATAATCAGCGTTATTATTAAACATTTGATACAAATAATAATATCAAAGTAGTGTTCTTTAATTATTGAATCTGTATGCGCTTCACGAAAAATGCTTATTTTTTTATCTCAATGCTATACAGGAATCTCTTTCCAGTAAGACAGCTCACGGTAAACTGTGCTACGGCGAAGTGTAATACGTACAATTTACATGTAACCGCTGAATTTGGGGATTGGTTTTCAGCTCAATCTGTGATTTGGTTGAAAATAGTCATATAGTTGAAAATTTTTAAGTAATACATAAGTAATATTTAGGCACACAAATATCTCGGTATCAACAGTTATGAATGTTATGATATTTAGCATAGTATCGATTGAAAATGTACATAAATGAGTACTTACATATTATTTTTGATATTTTACTAAGTTTGATTATATCTGTACCTAATTTAAAAACAATACATTAGTTCAAGTAATGGTGTTTTTTTATATAAAAAAATCTGATATTAAATGATATTAATCTTCATTTAGTTAAACTATCTCAATGAATGTGTAGTAACTGAACAATACATTTATGAATACCATTTATTAGGCCATAACTAAATAAGTAAATTGTTGGAATATTTTATATTCTACCATAGATTCTAAATTTGAATTCACTGTCAACTTATCAAAGCGGATGGTTATAATAATTGTATGTAATATAATATTATTGTATCCAATAGAACGTAGATATAATGAAATGAAAATGGTTTCACAATAATAAGGGAAGCTTAAATTAGATTTGACATTAATTCCGCAAATAGATAGAAGACCCTGCACTGCGTATAAATGTTGAAATAATAAATTCGTTTACGCGACGTACATGTCTTCAATTATTCGTAAAAACAGATATTCACCCATAGAAAGGCATTGTGATTAATGGCAAAACCCACTCCCCCTATCGAGGTGCATTTGGATTAGAGGGAAGGTTACAAGATGTGAGCTTTTCTTTATTATTTTTCTCTATATTATGTTATTACTGAACCAGTACGTAAGGTTTACGTATATGTATTGAATTAGTAGGCTTTTTAACTTCTTTGCTAATTATTAAGTTGGTAAAGTTTGATATGTAGCATTTGTATAGAAATTCACAGTAGGTAGCTATTAACAATACACCCAGTTTTATTAAACAAATATTTTCACTAGCTACTAAATATTAGTATGTCGGTATATAAAAGGCAATTACTAATTTTTTACTGTTGACATTTTAGATGAAAAGCTGTCATTGTCAAATATATAGATGGGTAGTACCTACAGTGAAGAAGCGAAGGGTGAAGGTAGACTTTTAAGATCTGATATAAATAGTCCACAATAAACTTTATCAGTCATACGTAATTGTTTTCATTGAACTAAGTTAACAATTTACAGGTGGTGTTGATTAGTTTTTAAAATTCAATTAAACACTGCGAAAACCAAGTCATAATAGATAATAATCAAAAAATAATCGTCTATCAATAAAATACCTAAAGTTATGGATTTTAATCAATCGAAATTAATGGATATTTTAAAGATAGAATAATATTTTTTATCTACTATGGTTTGGTTTGGCAGGGCTTAATGAATTAAAAAAACTGATCAACAACATGTGTAATATGTATTATTATTTAAAAACTAACCAACACCATCTGTAAATTGTTTCTTAATTCAATTAAAGCAAATACAAATAACTGGCAAAGTTTAATGTGTTCTATTTATGTTGGATCTTAACAGCCTATCTCCACCCTTCGCCACTGAATTGGGTACGTACATACTTACTAGTTTTTTTTTCGTGTAATAAATACGTTACTGTTAGACAAATCAGACATTTATTTGGTGCTCAGTGATATTATAGATTACAGTTGGAAGACCTCATTGTATATGAAAAAATATTAATCTGTGCCTCAGTTACTTTTCAAGTTAAATCCATTCAGCTAGGAATGATATTGGTAAGCATTTCCATTTCCCATCAAAAATTTATGGGGCGCTTATATGCCTGAAAATTCTTCAGAAAGTAGCAGGTGGTGGTTAAAAAACTGGTGATAGCTATAAAAATATTAAGTAGAGAAGAATAATTATTGTAATAATTATTATTTTCATTTGTGTATCTAAAAGATTCTTTTATAATATTTTTTTATATCAGTATATATTATATCATGGTTTTAAAATGGCAGTGTTATGGTATATTAATAATTAATTATGAATCTTTTTATTTAAACTTTTGAACCGGGAAGATTTAAGCTCAAGAATCATAAAACTGCTATTCATCAACTTTCTCATGGCGCCCTATAAAATAATAAATGCTTACATACATTGTGAGATCGAATGTCGCAGCGTTTGCGCGGTGAATTAATTAATCATTATGCCGGGCCTTAATGTGTCAAAAGATTGTCAAAGACTTTTGCCCATTATGGCGAGGGATGGATTGCTTAACACATTGAAGACTGGTGACCTAAATAAAATTGGGCATTAGAAAATTTCGTAACATTCACAAATAGATCATTCTACTGACTATAAAACTATTAAGTTACAATATATTTATAATAACTATTATACTAAATTAAATAAACACCCAAATTCAACATTTTCAGTGTGATATTTTCATGACAATTTTAATACTAACGTTATAATAATTTTAGGCTGTAATGTTTGATAAATTTAATAATATATTTATAAATACATACACTATAAATGGCGCCGACGTATGCGTATGTACGAGTATATTAATAATTAGTTTGAAGCAATATAATTTTATTATTAAGTATATTAATAATAATATGTTGAAAAGTTCGAGAACTTTTATAGAGCTTTTTAAAAATAAACCCTCCTGCAATTTTCTTAATTTCTGAGGTGAAAACTGAAAATATGTATTGAAGGATTATAATATGTTAGTAATCAAGTATTAATGTGTCAAACAGATATGGAGATCCTCCTGGTTGAGGGGTTGGCTCGACTTAATTCGCGTTGTCACGTGGGGATTGCGGTTTGATTCCCTGATTAAATTTCCTATTAACCAAAAGTGGATGGGATATATTCTGCCATCTGTCGCTAAAAGATTTTATAAGTAATGAGCAATATGATACGCGTTGACATTTATTTCGTCTCTTGCAATCAATTTTCTATATCAGTGGGAAATTCATTTTCATTTTTGTATGTACGTGTTTATTAAGTTTAATGAACCGAGGCAATATATTATTATTACCTACATATTTAGAGAATATTCATCATATAATACTTATTAGACTTCTGCTGAATTTTAGAACATAAATATATTCTTTCTAAAATTATGTTATCAATAAATTATTAAATTATTTTAAGGAGTTAAAATTGAGTGTTAGTATTATAATATTATAAACATTTATTTAGAAATAAGATTATTAAATAATACAGTTTTAGAATTAACCATTCGTTATCTAATATTTATACATAATTTAGAAAACCTCAGAAACAAAGGTAGGTACATATTAGAAACAGAATAATAAAAAAAATATTGGTTGTTGAATAGTTGAACTCGAATCCATTGGATTCCGATTAAAATGCTTTACCAAAATACGTTAATTACTTTCTACTTACTTCACCTTGTGACGCTCTAGTGTTGGCGTATATGGCAAGCACAAGGTCGCGCCATTTTTCTCACTGCCGCCTTGTGAGATCTGCAGCACGTAGATTGCTTTTGTAGCGTCGCTGCCGGATGAGGGAGAATCGACTACGGCGTCAGGATCACGGAATATGTTAATATCTACTTTGATTTAAAAATACAGAAGATTGTCGCCAATAAAAATGAAATGTGACAACTAGAGACATAAATAAATATTCGTTAATACCGTCCTGATTAGGTATTTTACGAATGGTTAAACTGGTGTAGTACTTACCTGGCCGGAATGCAATGAATGTGGGTTCGAGTCCCTCTGTGTATAATACTTTTCTAGGTATGCTTCTGAGATAATTAAAATTAATTACTTAAAATATATTATTAAATATGACGTATTATTCAAATGTCTTAACGATTAAAGTGAAACTAGTCTTCAGTGTAAAATAAACTGTAAAATATGTATAAAAATATGCAATATGATTTTATCATGTTCACCTTGCAGTTAATGTAATAAATATTCAAACTAAATTAATTATAAAAACACATTTTTACTAACATATAGCTCTTGCTTTAAACGAAGTTTTTGTTTATAAGCAATACTTTGAAGATTCTAAACCATTTTAAATAAGATATTCACCAATGTTAATAATGTATATTTGTTTTATTACTTACTATACTATAAAGTAATATGGCTGATAATTTAAATAGTAATGCTAAAATTTTGTTTAATAATGTTATCAGACTATGCCTACATTATTAGTATGTGTGATAATGAAAATAAACATCTAATTGGTTACATAGAAGTGGCTGTTATTTGTTTTTGTTGTTCATATACATTTTGAATACAGTATTAATATGCACGCCGAATTAATTATCTATTTTATATTATTTTACGACGACTCTGTATATACCTACGTATATAACTTATATCGTGACTAGATATTGATGTGTATTTAATTATCCACTGAACTATCTGCGTTCCCCGAAACAACAACTTGAAAACAATATTCATTATAGAGTAACGTATCAACGATGTGGATAATATAATTAGTAACTCATAAACAATGTAACAAGATAAAATACAATAGATATATAATATATACACACATAATATACAAGATATTTATGTATCTATAAGCGAATCACGGTTTTGTAGTAAATTAGAAGAGAATTAATTGTGTTAGATTGTTTGAATATGTCGATATAAGAAAAGGTAAATCAGTGTTTTCTCTCCAAGATTAACCCAATAAAATTTCACGTGGTGAAGTATCACAACATAACATATTTTTAAGGATTCGAACTATTTAGAGGCCCCCTTTTAGATTTATGACAATTCAGTTGCATCATTTGCCCTCGAAAATCGCCCTGTCAATACATGGGGCACGAGTTTTTATTGTTGTTATTATTTTTTCAGTGCCAATCATCATCATCAGACGGGGTCTTCTGAATGATGGCCTCCCCTGGCTCTTTTCACTAGGCTAGGTCTTTAATTTATCGTACATCTACCGAACTTAATGAGTTGTCAATCAAGCGAGGTTTGAGACAACCCTATGGCCAGCGGTTGTCCACTCGCCGAGTGATATGTCCGTTATAATACCATTTAGCTTGGCGACCTATAATTACATCTGCTTGCTGTCTTAATACCGATACATGTACTTTAAGCTAGTACTAAAAATCTGTTGTACAATAAAACCAATGAGAACCAAAAAATATAACTATTAGTCAATAATGATTTTCTCGTGTTCATGACTGCCTGTCTTTGAAATAAATATGCAGTCTTACTTTTATCATGAAAAAATATTTTGGTTTTAAATTATTAATTTTCATTTGTTTTTCATTGAATGTATCATTAATTATTATAAAAAAAGAAGTACTTTTGACATCTCGAATGACTAGTAAGTATACCTATCATCTATTCTCAAAAATTTATTCACAATAATATTATTTAAAATAATTATGATATCGGCGAAAATTCTTATAAATATACTACTAACAATAAATCGATTTTTAAGTACCTAGTCTTCGTTAGGTATTTCACTGTAACCAACAGTGAAAATTTTGTTGAAATGAAATCTCATACAACGTGCTTATTATTAAATCGTGGAATTGAATTTCGCGACCGAAATAAATCAATCGTTCGTTCTTTTCACATAAATACACACATAGTTCTAATTTGGCAACGTTTCTACATGACTGTTATCATCCTAATTGGACAAATCCCTTCATCTTGGATGGCGGGGTTGCCATCAAGAACAAACCATAATAATATGACATCCATTGTGCAAATTGAGACTTTCGCAAATATTAAAACCAATCATCGTTTTGAGAAAAAACACAGTAGCGGTACGTGATTTTTTAATTTAATATAATTTTATATTCTAGATAAATTTATTGTGTGTTTATAAACATTTTAATATATTTTTTTCATATTTCCTACTTATAAAAAATAGAAAGTATTATAATGACGTTTGCAATATAAAATAAGATAATTAAGTTATATCCGCTTTTTAAGCTTCCAATAATCCCAATTAATTTCCAATCTTCTCGCCTTTTTTCAAATCATGCTAATTTCTCGTTATTTTTTTACAAGTATTATAGTGACTAGTGAGTGAATGTTTATGATATTTATCAACGCCTCGATGTCCCAGAGTCTATTTGGATTGATGAAAGAAAGCCAGAATTGAGTTCTGATGCACCGGTTGCATAATATTATAGCCGATCGTATTCCAATACTAAATATTTTTATCTGATATTTTAAAATATGTCTTAGCAATATCATCCAAAAATACATTTTTTTTACACAATAGAACATTAAGTAAGTACCTACAATGTTTCAAAAACTGGTGGGTACTTAAATAGGAATTAAAATATAGTTTATATAATTATATATAGTGGCCATCTAAGGACGCTACTGCATAGAAGCAAACCGAAATCTAAGATTACACATGTCTGAGCAAATATTTTCCCTTCGTCTTACCCATTAAAGATACAGAAATTGCCAGAGGGGGGTTCACTCTGAACGAGGGGAGGGGCAAGCACAAGCTACAACATCGCGGGAAACTTTTCTGCTTCGCCCGTATTCCTATTTCAAAAGTTGGCATTCGAATCTACTCAGTGGTGGGCTATTATTAAAGGGTAAATAAATCTCTAAAATAAAGGGTTAATGAATGATATTTTTGTATACATTATTTAACGAGATATAACAACGACTCAGCCTTAGATGAATACATCTGGTGGTCTACAAGTAGGCCATTCAGCAGGTAAGTCAAATAATTTCACGCAAATTCACAATAAACTCCCTTATTGCATTGCCTATAAGTACGTAGACTATATTTTTTTTTACCATATGCGATATATTATATTATATACGCATAATGTATATTATATCCGGCAGTGTTTTAATGAAAGCATTAGTAGATCATGACGATAAGGGTATAAAAACATAATCGCCGATTTCGCAATTTGCTCCCTTACTGCAGTGTAGGTAGAGTTCATCTTTAATCTCCAAATGAAGGGTCTACTTGATAATTGAATGCAAATACTAATGAGTATATATATTTCACTTTTACGGTGGCTAATTTTTACTTGGCTAAGCAGACCAGAAATAAAATTAAAATTATCAATAATTAGTAATGCTCTGCGCACATGGTTGGCGGGGGGGGGGGGGTAAAAGAACTCTTATGAATTCGATTAAGTATGTTCTAATATGTAGTCTAACATCTTCACACACCATTACAAAAATGATTTTATAGCCTTCTATATTTTACCACGTTTTTATTAGCTCGTATTCTTGTTTGTCCGGTACAGATTTTTTCTTGTGCAATACAATTTTTTTCTTGTTTGTTCAAGATTTTTAACTAACTTCCCGACTAGCTAGACATTGAAACTTTTAGGATACATCAGAATACGACGACAATACATTCTTTTAATACTTTTGGCCATATTTAAACAGAATTGAATTCATTTTCAGTTAATTCTGTTTTGTATGTTTCGGGAAAAATTCGTTAAAAGTAATATTTACTACTCACTATTATTGATTGCTAAGTGGGTCCTAGCAACTTAATTATTAATATATATGTGCGTTACTATGGAAATCAATATGAAATGGCAAAATGACATTTCTGTTTTCTATAATATTTATTCAGTATTTCTATCGAGTACAAAAAAACGTTTTTATTAAAACATAGAATTTTCAAGTTTATATGATTCAGCAGAAAATTTAAAAACGTGGTAGGTATATAATAAGTTCTTTTTATCTTATAATTATTTTAAAATCAGTTCTTTCTAAATATAAAAACATCTCAATTATGTTGAATATTCCCACTTAATTATTTATACGTCAGGATAGTTGATAATACCATGCCAGTGAGCTTTTAAAATATGACGACTTTAATCCATTACCCACACATATTTACATAACATATTTTCAAACATAGAATAAACCTCTGAAAATTATGCGAAACAGCTGGAAAAAAATCATAAAGTAAGTACAAGGAAACGCCCGTCAGGTTGTACGTTAGTGTCTCATATTTTGCATGACAATAAACGCTTTTCTAAGTCCTTTCCTTTTTTACAATCCGCATTGCCCTGGGATGAACGCTCATATGAAGAACTCACAATGATGTTTCCATCGTTAAGATTTTTTCAACAGCGTTGTTGCCTCGGGGAAAATATATTTTCTCTTTGCAAAACACTTTTTATTTCGTTTACCTTAAAAAACTTTTCGTTGAATAATATCTTTAAACCTATATCTTTTCTTTCGATATGACGAAACTATTTGATTAATTATTGATGTAATACATTATTTAACACACGTTTACCCTACTACTACTTACTTGTTATATTTTTTTTATATAATATATAATATATTATACTTCATTCCATTTTGTACTTGAAATTATGCACAATTATAATATTTATTATAAAAATTCTAAAACCTAATCAAGCGAACAATGCCAAGGTTAGTATAACCACTCAGTTCCACAGAGCTACAACAGTTTTAAAAAACCGCTGGTATATAACATTATTATATATTTAAAAAAATACCATGTTCGATTCTAAGTGGAGCATATTTATATGGACCTCCACAGAGTAGATGCTGTATTAACATTTTTTTTTGTTTTCAGGGGAAATAATGATAGTTATATTATACTCATTCTGTCCAAACCCACAATGAAAAAAAACTACTTTACCGTAAACGAATTTCATTATAATATAATATTAATTATAAAATCAATCTAAAGCAGTACGCCCATGTCAAAGTAATCAAGCTTTTATAGCTTCGAAGGAACTTATAAGACTCATAAATAAATATTATTTATTTATTTAGATAATTCTCTAAGAAACCTAATATAAAACAAAATGGATTCGAACAGTTTGTTTATTTGGTTGCTTATAAACGGTACGATGTAAGGCTGAGAATTTTTTTTGTTCTTCGTATTAATTAATAACCCTTTTATCAGTCAGTAAATTGTATTCAATTGCATGTTTCCTAACTCCGTCACTATATTTCACTGTCACTTAGCACTGCACTCCCTATTAAGATACATAACACACCTAAAAACCTTGTATTTTTTAATTACATGAAAATATGTCTGTTTATCTATTTATATTCTTTATTATAATATAATATACTCTTTTTTTCAAAAAGTAAACACAGATGGTTGGTTTTAACAATAGTGCATTTTTCATTGTGTTATTTATTCAAATTAGAATAATTTGCCTATGAAAAAATTTGGAAATCCAAATCTGATTTTTTTTTTCAATTGGTAAGAAAATAGGTTCACAGTTATAATAATTAGATATCGGCTTGTATACATTTTGCATGAATTTTCGAACCTGTAACGATATTCTATTTTTTTCTCGTATTTTTTCTCGCGCTTTATTATTCTATATCTCTAC
This sequence comes from Rhyacophila brunnea, assembly GCF_057557595.1. Classification (NCBI taxonomy): domain Eukaryota; kingdom Metazoa; phylum Arthropoda; class Insecta; order Trichoptera; family Rhyacophilidae; genus Rhyacophila; species Rhyacophila brunnea. Next base: position 25,708,103 of record NW_028233350.1, read on the forward strand.
AGCTTCTTACCGGGTGTATCCCCGCGTGTGAATTTATATTTAGGATTACGTTTGAAATTTTTTGTCGATAGAGGGCGCAGCATAGCTAGATAAAATAAAATCCCCCCAGCGGGATGTTTTTATTTCGCATGCTAATCGATGAAGCGAGTTCTTCCTTTTGGCGCCCTTTTCCTTTTTTACAGAGCGCGAGAGGAAAACATTTTTGGGTGGGCAAACGTGCGAGCCTTGCGGCACTCTGTTTTTTTTACATATAAGGGAAACTCTCTTTTGAAAGAGTTTTGAATGATTGGCGGACGAGGAGCGATACGTGTAGAGATGTTTTCTTTGAAAGTTTTCTAAGGCAAAATGTTAGGATTATTTCGTATTATACTGGTTCAGCTATTTTTGTAATGTGTCTATTTGTGCGATACCCTTGTTGAAAATAGTCAAAAGAATACAGAGGGTAGTTATCTTGTCTTTTGAAATATATTATTACAGACACTAGTTTACTGTTTGATTAAATGTAATGCATAGCGGAGTATTAATATTGTAGTACTATTATGACCAGGTCATATTAATTAACTGATAAATTAGGTAATATCCTGTGTTCCCAACGGTCATTGATAAAAATATGCCAAATAGGGCAATAATATTTACTAGTAGGCAGAAAAAATCAAGATTTTCTGAAAATAAAAATTTCATAAAACTCTAAATAATTATTATGAACATTGTTTTGACAAGAATAAAAATTGTGGTGGAGTAGTACCTACATATAATTTAATAATAAACAGGAAAGTTTTTGTCTGCAATGCCAATAGGATGTTTGGCATTCCCTAATGTAGTGTTGCCAACTGCGAATGACAAAAATATCCCAGATAGAGTAATGTTGGCTAAATGGCAGAATACACAGATTTTCCAAATATTAAAGAAAATTTACGAAAAACTAGCCTTTCAAAAAATAACTAGTAATACTTGGAATTATGAAAATTGTTTCCTCGAGAACGCAGATTGAAAATCAGTTTTGTCCGCTTAAATAGAATATTCAACATTCCCAAATGATGCAAAATATACATATAGATATGTACATGAACCAACAAGTTTAGATATAAAAGTTATTAATTAAATAAAGTATTTAACTATATAATAATTTCTCTGTTGTAATATCTGTGTAGTATTTTATAGACAGTTTTTAAGCTGTTTGCAAAACACTACATTTAACACCTAATGCCAGATGCGAATTTTATAAAAACATTAAGTTGACAGGGCTCGTAATATTGAGCAATTTAATAAGACAACGAAGAAGAAGTTGGTCAAATTTATATATAATTCTGAATTATTAAAAATTAGGTTAGCATATAGATACTTATAAGTATCAAGTTGTAATAATGACAGCGCTATTTACCAATCAATATCAAATTATTGAATCTGATATATTGGAACGTTAATGTCTGCAATGCTCAACGAAGAAGTCACATCTTTTTATCTTAATGCTATACGGTCATCTCTTCCCGGTGCGATACGACGGTGAAATATAATACTAACAATTTACATGTAACCTTTTTGGTGAAGCCGGGATAATAAGAAAAAATATTTTATCCATTAAAGTATATTAAATTGTAATGCCAAAGAAAGGGTGGATCAATCAGTAAATATATTATACGACGTATTTAAATATTATTGATATCACACAATTTTATACCATATCTACATAAATATTAGGCAGATACTGCAATTTAAATTACTGTATTTGGATATCATTTCTGCTCACAGGCTTATGAATAATATTATTTACCTACATAAATAACAGTGTTTCAATTTCTAAAAAGGATCTACTTTATCGTGCCTGTGAAACTCAATCACACTATATAAACTACCAATTTTTGTTTGCGGTTTTATAAAGAAAGAAAAACATTTAAATCGAGCCCTATGTAAATCGAATTATTTTTGTTTGGTAGTATGATTATTGACTTATACAATTTTCAATTACGCTTCAGACTGCGGTCAGAGTAAATCATATGAAATAATTTCTAACAAGCATTATAAAAAAAGTATTGTTCTTTTATGTAAGTGAGTTCAAGGATACTCAATGGCATGTCTTGCAAGAAGAATACCAGAAATGAACTAAAATAATTACCCATTATTAGTGATCAGTGTGTATATTTTTATGCTTATAAAGCGAATAATTTTGTTAACATTGCGTAATAACAGCAATTTTGTGTACATAAATAATTTTCTCGCGTGTTAATTTTATTAGTATTTTTGCATTATTATATTAATAAGATCTTGGTTATATTTTACTATTATTTTTGACGTTTATATTCATTATATTACAACGATATTTATTATTGAGTAAATATATGTGTCCGTAAAATAAGTCATGGCTTTTATGTACCTAATCATTGATTTATCCATCAAAAATCCTATTATGGTTTACATTTTACATTGCAGGGTTCGGAAATTTACAACCCGCGGGCCAAATCTGGCCAAGCGCATCTTCAATGTTGTGAAATCTACATCCAAACATTTTTACAGTCGACGTATTTGCTGATTTCCAAAGCGTTTTCTCTGGCGTGTATATCAGATGTTGATGAAAGTGAAGAAATGCTTAAATATTTAAAAATCCAGTCGAATGTTCTTCAATTATTGGAGTTAATACATATTTTGGGTACTGGCCTGCAATTTCCTAACTATCGACTCGTGTGTCACCCGACGACATGACGTAATTGTGACGTAAGCCAATACACGCTCGAGGCAAGCCGCCCAACACACACTGCTCACCATAGATATTATTATGATGAAACACCTATTTGTGTATGGGGACAATGAATAACGCCAGTATTTGACTAGCGTTATTTTCTCGAATGCTATTATCACTCCGGTAGTACGTCACAATGATGTCATATGACGTCATGTCGACCGGGCGATTTCAACTCGAAAGTTCTAACATAAGGCCCCTGTTCGGCTATCAGGAATACAGCGGAAAACACATTTGGAAAATAGCTGATAAACTGGATTATTTGTTAGGTTAACCTAACCAAACCTAACCTAATTTACCCTAACCTCACCTAACCTACCCCAACCCAACCCAACCTAACCTAACCTAAACTAACCCAAACTAACAAATAATCCAGTATATCGGGTATTTTCAAAATGTATTTTCCGCTGTATTCCTGATAACCGAACAGTACCATATTTTGTAGTATGGTTGGAGAGATTAGTCTTACTAATCCTATAAATGTCGTCCAAGCGACTTTGGTCATTTAACATTATGTGCTTTGGTGTTTATATGTAGATATATTTGGCACTTGGTATAGGATTTATTTCAAAAGAAAGACATCTTCAAAGATGAAATAATATGCGAAATTCCACTGCAGGTGTGTAGCAATAGATGGACTTTTGCAATCAATAGATTGATAAAACGTTATTTCAAAAATTAAGCAATTCAGTTCGTGTCATTAGTACAGCTGAATTTAAAACGTTTTTAGTATATTTAGTGGCATTTTTGAGCAGAGTCTAAAACATTTAGTATTTTGCCCTCTACAGAAAAGGTTTGTCAACCGATAAAATAAACAGAAGGGTTTGCGGAGAGCAGTACGTGACAATGATAGCATGTGGCGGGTAAGGTACAACCATGAACTGTAAGTATTGAAGTACACAGTGATACTCCTACCGTGGAGTCAATAATTGTCTCAAATATAGAAGAAATCCAATCATATAATACGCTCCTCTTTAATAGAATCAATTGTATGTCAAAAGAGTATTGCCAGACCTCAACGACAAGGTATAGTGGGTAGAATTTAGGAGGTGATGCTGAGGCAATGGAGCGAACTTGTCGCAGACAAATAGAAGTAGCAGACGTGTCTTGGGGGTCACGAAGACACACATTGGTTTATATTCACTTATATACAACTGACGAAGAATGAATTGGTTTTAGTAAATATAAACAGTAATTTTATACATACTGTTTTGTTTTTTTTAATAGGTATATATTTACGTATGTATTTGTATGTATTTGTATGTATTAAACTTGCTGAGTAATACCCATATACGTGTTTATGTTTTTTTTTTAATTGTATTGTATAATAATGAGTACTATTGTTTTTATATTGAAAAGAAGTTTCATTTTGAAATATTTGTGTAATACCAATAATATAAAGTTGCAGACTAGGCACATGTATAATATTATATTTCACTTTTTCTTTCGCGTGCCTACCTTAGTCTAATTTAGCTCAAGCCCACAGGTATCTACCGACAAAGTAATATAGTAACCCGACACGCGAACGATTGTTCCAGTTACCTTTTTTATCTCAGCTAGTCTAGGAGTTTTAAATTTGATACTACGCTATCGAATTCTGTTTTTTATGTCATGCAACCGAGCCATCTCTCCCTCTCTGCTCTTTGCGGTTTCAAATGTTCCACTTAGGCGGCGAACACCCTGTGGTTGTTCAAGGACACTTCTTAGTCTACCACACGGTGCTTAGAATGCTAATGTTACGTTGTGAATTGTGAATAAAATAAATTACTTTTTTGTACTATTTTTTACGCAATATTGTTTTATCCACATTTGCATAATGACTTAAACGCGGAATCAACATTGTTTATTTTAATAGCATAGTCATTGTTAATATTGTTCCATTATTATTAATATATGCATCTCTACTCTGGCTGAACAAATCTCAAAAATATGTAAAAACGTGTGATCGAGTGTTATTACTAAGGTATTTTATTTATTAAGGACTTATTGCAAATTACAATTTTTCGATTCGCTATTTCAAATTTTAATCAATAATAATTATAACATAGTTAAGAACTAACTCAATATACATAATATATTAAAATAAAACTTGTTGTATATTATGTTTGCATATTAATTAAAACAAAAAAAAACATAATTAGTACCTAATCAATTCACATAATTAACGTTATCAATAATTATTGTCAGCTAAGGCATAAATATAAAATTAAGCACTTACCCCTTATTTATTTTAAAAATAATTAGCAAACATTTTTCATATAAAAATGTTTATTGTACCTACATACTTATATAGGTACATACTACTATCAAATGAATATATTATGAACACTACTTAGAGTAGGTAATAATATCATGTTATACCCGTTTTTCATACGAAGACGCACCCCTACGGTAAGCAGGTTATGCACAGTGGTATAATTCGAAGGAGATATCATTTCTAATGGTTGGCATTAGAAGAATAATTATTATACCTTATTATATTTTGTCCGCAGAGCCAGACTACTGTACCTACCCCCAAAAGGAATATTTAATTATTTTTTTTACATAATATTAATACTTTGGACGCTGAAGACGCACCTGGCGCGTAATGACCAGGCGGCCGATCGATGTAATTAACGTGCATTTTAAAGGTGGTAATTAAAAAATCATTATCTAGTCAGCAGCGAATGAGTTCGAAATTCTGTTATGATACACTCGAAGTGTGCATTAGACCTGACAGATATGTATGAAATCTGTTCCTACATTACGACATCATGACGGTAATTTATCATATTTATATATTGAGGTATTATAATTGTTACAATAAGTTAGCCGTGGAAACTGTCAAAACTGTATATCTCGCTCTAAAAGCTAACATAGTCAAGAGAGAGACTGTTAAAACATAGCACTTTTTAGACGTTATAGACAGTTTAGATGGTTAACTTATTTTAACATTAACCGCCTCAATACATAACTATGATAAACTACCCCCGATAGCCGATAACCGCCGATAATCACCTTGCACACTATAGACCCACTGATGTATCTACTTACCGTTCCTTCCACCTTCCACTACCTTCCATGCTTTCTCACAATAGAAATCTGTTTGTCTGATACGAGGATTTAACTGCTTTGATTTTAGACAATATTCTTTAGCTACAGGGTCGGATTTACAGTTGAAAGGGCCCTGTGATGATATATATTAGGGAGACTCAAAAAAATCGATTAAAATCGTTTTTAAATAATACTCTTTTTGGTTGCAAAATCACTTAGGTACTTTTCAACATGATTAGGTGGGCACCTAATCCCTTTTCATATAAACAATTGAAATTATATATCCTCATATTGCTAAATAAAACGTACTCCTCTACTAGCCACTTACTTTCAATAACAACAACAGTAAAGTTTTTCTTATTTTTAAATTTTAATTTTAATTGAATAGCTCTCGTGAAAGTCTACAAGAGTAGATATATTTTATTATACTTGTAGGTATTTATTTAAAAAGAATTGCTAACGTACGACAGTAATAATATACTAATAAATTGAATTGAAATAATAAACTATGGGTTTGTGTACCTAAGATGAAAAGTTGTTTCGTTCAAATGAGCAAACATCGTAAATCCTCGAAGAAGCAAAATTTCCAATCAAGAGTTTTCTTCGTTGAATAAAACAAGGAACAACATAAAATCTCTGCAAACAAGTGCGACCTTCTCGCAAGGAAGCGATATTTGATACGGCCCCATCAGGTGAGAAGTATCGATTTATGTAGGTAAACACAGTGCCCTTCAAGTTCCTGCTTTGATTGAGTCTCCGATACCAGGTGTGTTCAGTTCACAGTGCCGCGTGAACGAAATTTTAATGAATCGTTAAAGTGAAAATATGCGACGTCCTTGGGTATGATTGCCGTGTCATATTAATTTGTGCTTCAATCACTTTCTTGCCACTTTGCTGAATAGTTAAACGTTCTCAAAATCAATGAAAAGAAAATTGCTGTGTACATTGTATGCCGGGATTTTGACACGTGTTTAGCATACAAAAAATCACTTTCCATTTTTGCAAAATTATTATTATTATGAAGGCTTTTTGGAATTATTTTACATATAAGTTATTACCGTACAAGTTCCTTATAAACAACGTGTTATACACTTAGTAATCGTATACACTATTCAGTATACACTTGGCAATTTTGTCAGTTTTATTAATATTTTTTTCATACATATAAAAATCATAAATTATTATTAATTTTGTATAAAGAACGTGTGCAAAATGGTTAATAATGTTTGTAAAATTATACATAACTATTGCTGTAATGTGATTTTTACTGATTTCTATTAAACTTAGTTAAAAAATTGCTTTGAGGACATTATATTGTCAGAAATAATAATTATGATCTGTATACCTATGTGTATGTATGATCATTATTAAGATCATATGGGACTCCACAGGGTGAAGGTGTTGTATTGACAGATTTTGTTTTTACGAGAAATGGATGTCAGCCACTTGCTCAACCTATTAGGTCCTATACTCTGACTAATACAAAAATTGAAAAACAATATGTGTACTTGCCGGACCCAAAATTCAAACCTGGGACCCACGACGTTATAGACCGACGCTTAAGCCGCGCGGCCGTAGAAGTTTAGCCTTAAAGAAACCCAATATTTTAAATACTTCTTATGACCACTAGTTTACTTGGTATGTATTTGTATTATACGCAACAAAGAGGTAAATTATATTACTAGATCAGTTGAAAGTATCTGGTATTCAAGTACTTACATATGTACTTAACTCTATAAAGACTCTAGGTTAAGGTCGATATTCGATATCTGAGTTAGTAAGTCTTGTGAGCTTATGAATTCTAGATACTTGTTGTCTCATGTTATATATTATAGAATATTATATGCTTACTTTTAGCCTTTGATCAATTAACTTAGTCGGCTAATAATTCGACCTTTTGCCATTGAATACTACTAAATAAGTGTTCAATATAAATTTATTGTAATTTTGTTCTTCGATGTATTATTATTTATTATAAAAAAAGTTGTTTCGTTTGAATACCTAAAGTAACCAAAAACAACACGTGTCGGGTAGTACCAGCATAAAACCTGACAGGTAAGTAAGCTACAAAATTTAATAGCAAACATCCAATAATCCTTTTTCCTATCGCGAGTAGGTAATCTGGGAAAGTATTACGTCGGCCTATATCCGATTTTCTCGTGATATCATTATGAAAGGTTCAATTTATTTTTGCGCACAGCCTTACGAGTCATCGAGCTTTCCAAAACATTAACCTATAAAATTCAGATGACTAACATTACTATCATGAAACTTGCTAATATTTATATTATTCAATCACGTCAGCTTATCTCATGTCAACTTATTAATACTCTGCGACCTGGTGACATTAAGGTATCTTAAAATAAACATTTTTTTACGTAAAACTACTTCAGCATATTACGAAAATATTAAAAAATATACTTACTTAGTTTTGAATTGTAGTATTTACCTTTCCGTTGTAATTTAATATACAAGAGTGACGTACCATTAATGAAATTGTAATATTAACGAATTCAATAATAGTACCTAACGACAAAAATAAAACTTATTTATCGTTTCAAAAATAAACGGCTAACACAAATTAGATACTATATATGTGGATAATAATATTTCAAAAAAATAAACGGTAAGTAAATTACACTACCTCAGTGGCGATGGGTAGAGGTAGGCTGTTAAATTTCATATAAATAAAGCACACCGAACTTTTTCAGTAATACGTATTTGTTTTCATTGAACAATGAATATAATTTGCAAACGGTGCTGGTCATTTTTTAAAATTCAATTAAACCCTGCCCAACCAAACCATAATAGTTCAGATATGCTATCACTTTTTCAGTTATACTTATTTACTTTCGTTGTATTAATAATTCATACTACAGATGGTGTTGGTTAGTTTTTTTTTAAATTCATTAAGCCCTGCTAACCAAACCATAATCGATAAAACAACATTCTTCAATCTAGACATTATTTTAGATATTTTATAGATACATGAATATTGTTTGACTATTATCTACTATGCCTTGGATTAGGTATGGTTTATTTTAATTTAAAAAAAATACTATCTACACATTGCAGTCTTAGTTCAATGAAAAAAAAATATTTTACTGAGACAGTTTAGTGTGCAGTATTTATGTCGAATCTTAACAGCCACCTCCACCCTTTGCCACTGCTACCTATGCGTATCTACAGCTGTACCTTAGAGCTGAAAGTGCGGAAGTCACATTTTTATCATTTTTTAGTTAGGTATGCAGATTTATTAAATGTGTATTCACCTTCTCTTAATGCTGAAGTCCAATGTCACATTGTTTTCAAAATACTTACTTGGAGTTGAAAGAGTGATTTAAATCGTTGTTTCTCCAATTTCCGGATCGTTGTTCCAATTTAAATCGTTGTTTCTTTAAGCTATATCAAAAATATTAATTGTAAAACTGCGGAAGTCCAACATACAGAATTTTAGTCCGAACGCGAGTGAGTATTTTAACTAGACTAGATTAACTGTGTTAAAACTGCTAAAAATATTGAATTTGTGATTTCCAGACTTTCAGCTATAATATAAAGCTGAGTTTCTCTATTATGGTTAGTACAGAACTAACGTAAATTGGTAAAATGAAATTGCATTGTACTCACTGAATATAGAAATTTTCATTTTTATTTGAAAAAATCGCTAAAGTATGTTTCGATTTGTTCTAAGTCACCGTGTTCAATTTCCTGTGTTTATGCTACATCTGCATAAAACGCTTTCTTCAACATTTATTATTATTAATAATATGATTATTATTATTATTATTATTGTAAAATTTAGTTTTCGATGAAAATAGTATAGTGGTTCCGTTTCCAAGGCAGTTCAGTGGTTAAAAAGGTGTTACCTAATATTTTTGTATACCTACCCGTACTCGCTTGTGCTTATGTAATAAATGCGAAAACACGTTCCGTTGTTTTGTTACTAGGTCAAATATAAGGGCCGAACACTCACATTACCTATTATTTATTCTGATGCAGTAGGTACCATTATGTTTTAAATATTTATTTATTTTTATTATTATTTATTCAACATGTAATAGATAAGTACTTACTATGTATTATACAATCAATATGTACATACTTATGACATGTGATAACTGAAATTTTATTTTAAAATAATGATGGGATAAAATTAATATACTTACATAAAATATATATTATATAGTTGTTGATATATAGCCGTCTAATATAATAACATAACTAAATATTATAAGTAATAATATAAGAATATTATTACTACGGTTAACTACGGCACTGGCTGTCGTCCAATACTAAATACTAATTACAGTTAAATGTTCACTTGAGTGTCCGGCATGACATTAGTGTATAATCGAAGGTCTATTGTAACGGTCGCATAACAAAATGTAATCTATTACTCTGTATACTATTATTCATGAAGTTGATAATAATAAAGTTAATCATATGAAGAAAACCATGTTCATAATATAACATCCTCTAAACGATCCATTATCCCAACATGGTAGCAGAACGTGGTTATAATAGTATTGTTGGTTCAAATATATAACAAGTGCAACGTGGTTTAAAACGTAAAACCAGTGCTCCGTAAATTGTACCGCGGGTTCACGGTAACAATAATACAAGTGCGATCACAGCGGATCAGAAAACCGACCGCTTTATTAAGTGAAACGCAGTGGTGGCGTAAGGCTGCAAAATAATTCAATAAAAAAAAAAATAATAAATAAAATTATTATTACGAAAATGGCAAATCTAACGAAGATCACAGAGGTAAATATACCAATCTTCGAAGGAAGGAATTACAACAGCTGGAAATACAGATTGCTGAACATTCTAGAATACAACGAGTGTCAAGCGCCAGCAATCCGAACAATGGAAACAACAGAAAAATATGCGGAATGGAAAAAACTAGATTTAAAAGCCAAAACCATTCTAATTAGTGCAGTTTCCGATAGCCAATTAGAATTTATCAAGAACTGCGACACGACATTGACAATGCTGAAAAAACTAGATGAAATACACTCAACGAAATCAACGCCGATGCAGATAATCTGCAGGTCAAAAATCGAGGAAATTAAAATGAAAAACTATGCAACTGTCGATGATTTCTTCTTAGACTTTCAGAAAACCTGCAATGAATATATAAATGCAGGTGGTACTCTTCAACAAGAAGAGCAGATAAGATATTTAATAAAGGCACTACCGTTAAGCTATAGTGCGATAGGTGATTTCATTGACATAGTTCCGGCGGAAAAACAAACAATGGAATATGTCAAATCGAAAATCAAGGAAAAAAGCCTAACAAACACGGAAAATCCACAAAAGACGAATGTAAGCACATTCAATACAAAAACAAAAACAAAAGCCCTGTGCTATATATGTAATAAGCAAGGACACAAGCAGCAACAGTGTTGGTTCGCAAATCAAACCGACAATCTACAGCAGGGATATGGGCCCAGCACCAGAAACAGCGGCAATACATCACAACAGCCGACGAACAAAAACAATTACGAGAAATTTGGATATCACAGAGGCAGAGGCACCAGATACCAGCGAGGCGGCAGCCGAGGCAGAGGCATCGAGCAGCAGCAACAACAACAAAACTTGAAGACGTGGGCTCTTCAAGTTAATCATCATAAACTCAGTGCAAACAGTGAAGAAACAAGTGAGAGTGAAATAAAGTGGCTACTCGATAGCGGGTGCACAGATCACCTAGTGAAAAGCGATAAGTTCTATTCAAGTTGCGTTGAGCTTAAAGAGCCAATCGACGTAAACCTACCCGACGGACAAAAGTTGCGAGCAACAAAAGTGGGAAATATTGTAAGTTACTTTAAAAACCATAACAATGTTGAGCCAGTAGAACTAAAAAACGTCTATTTAGTAGAAGGTTTAAAGAAAAATCTGTTAAGTTTTTCAAAAATAACACAAAATTGCACAATAGTAGCGCGCGATTCAAACGCCAAAATCTTTGATAAAAAAACCAGAAACCTTATAGCAGTGGCTAATAAAATAAATGATTTATACTACATGACTAGCTGTGTAAAAAATCCTAAAGATTCAAGCAAGATTAGTACATACAATGATTATCCAAATGAAGCCTTCACAAATACAACGAGATTAACAAAAAAGGAAAAGTGGCATCGTGCGTTAGGCCATGTAAACTTTAGATATCTAGAAAAAATAGTAAAAGATAAGTTACTTGATGGACTACCAGACCATCTTGAAAAACAAGAAATGAAATGCGCGACATGTATTGAAAGTAAAATGGCAAATTTACCTTTTGAAAATCATCGCGCGAAAACAACAGCAATAAACGAAATAATACACACCGATCTAAACGGTCCGCACAATATTGTGGGCTATAAAGGTGAAAAATATTTTTTGACTGTCATAGACGATTACAGCAAATGTGCAAAAATTTATTGTATAAAAAATAAATCAGAAACGGCCGAGTGTCTCAAAAATCACATTAACTTTGTAGAGAATAAATTCGGGAAATCAATAAAAAGATTGCAATGCGATAAGGGGACCGAATATTTAAATCGAGAAATATACGAATTTGCAAACAAAAAGGGAATCGAAATTTTACCATGTCCGACAAACGTACACGAACTCAATGGAGTCGCTGAACGTTATAACAGATCAGCAATGGACATAGCAAGATGTTTAATTAAAGAGGCGCGCATTAGTAAAATTTATTGGCCCGAGGCAATAAATACAGTTGCCTATTTAAAAAATCGAACTATCGCAAATACGTGCGAGAATAAAACGCCTTATGAAATATTTTTCGGGGTTAAGCCGAAAGCCAAACATTTAAAAATTTATGGCTCAAGAGTTTTTGTCCGAATTCCGGAAATAAACAGAAAAAAATGGGACGATAAGTCACAAATCGGAGTACTCGTAGGATATACACATTTCGGGTACCGAGTTTTGGTTAAAAATAAGGTGATCGAGGCAAGACATGTGCAGGTTATCGAAAAAGGTACAAGACTAATATGCCTAGAAAATCAGACTAATGAAAACACTTTCGACGGAAATAACGAATCACAAAACCGTGTAAACATTGATCTAAATGAGCAGGGCTCGGAGATCGAATTGAGCGAAAGTGAAATTGAGCGTTACGGAAATCCTATAGCTCACTGTATATACGTTAATTACATAAACGCAAATGCGCCAAGTACATATGAGGAAGCTTTAACCTCAAAAGACTCTGACCATTGGCGAGCGGCGATGGATTCAGAAATTAACTGTCTAAATAAAAACAAAACATGGCGTCTAGTCGAAAAGCCGACTGATAAGAAAATAATCGATGTTAAATGGATATTTAAAAGAAAGAGCGATGATACATACAAAGCGCGTCTAGTAGTACGCGGCTTTCAACAAAGAGAACACTTGGAAAACGTTTATTCCCCCGTGGGAAAAATGTTAACTTTTAAAATTCTTGTGAGTTATTGCACAACGAATAATCTCTTCATTGACCAGATGGACGTTGAGACCGCATTTCTCAATGGACCAGTTAAAAGCGAAGTTTATATTTACCAGCCAAAAGGCTATCAAAAGGAAAAAAATAAAGTCTGCAAACTAGAGAAAGCGTTATATGGTTTGCGAGAAAGTCCACTTGCGTGGTACGAAACATTTGATGAATATGTAAAAAAATTAGATTTCAAGAGAAGCGAATACGATAATTGTCTTTATGTAAAAACCGAAAATAAGGAATCAATATATCTCCTGGTATTCGTAGACGATCTGTTGATCTGTGGGAAAGACAAATTAAAAATTGACTTAATTAAGAAAAGTTTAATGAAAAGATTTACGATGAAAGACCTTAATGAGGTTAAAAGTTATATAGGCATCGATATTGATTACAATAAAGATCAAAACAACATGAAGCTAAGCCAGACAAAATATATCGAATCATTAGCCTCTAAATATCAGTTAGAAAATTCTAAACTATACGAAACTCCAATGGAGACAAACCTAAAAATCGATCAAGCGAGCGAAACAGATGAATCAATAAAATACAGAAACTTGATCGGCGAACTTTTATACATAAGCTCAGGCACTAGACCTGATATCGCGTACAGCGTTAATTACTTAAGCCGTTTTCAAAACTGCTACGACAAAACCCATTACAAGTATGCGATGCGAATTCTAAAATACTTATTAAAGACCAAAGATCTAAAATTAAGATATGACAAAAACGAAAAGAACGATAAAATTGATTGTTACGTCGACTCGGACTATGCGGGCGACAATATAGACAGAAAATCGACGAGCGGTTATGCTATTCGACTAAACGGAAATTTAATTTTTTGGAAGTCAAAAAAACAAAATGTGGTTACAAAATGCTCCACTTTCGCGGAATATATAGCACTGTCAGAAGCAGTCACAGAAATTTTATTTGTGAGAAATATATGTAACGAAAGTTTTGATTTAAAAGTAAATACACCAATCAAAATTCACGAGGACAATAGCGGAGCGGTCGCTATTGCAAAGTTTGGAAATTTTACAAAAAACTCTAAACACATTGAAATTCAATTTCATTATGTAAACGAACATTACCAAAACAAGACGATTGACATAGTAAAAGTTGATTCAAAAAATAATATAGCGGACATCTTTACCAAAGCATTGGATAAAACGAGCTTCCTGGAAAATCGTCAAAGACTGAAGTTAATCTAGTGTACAGATACAAAAGTAATTAAACGGCTAAGAGGCGTGTTGATATATAGCCGTCTAATATAATAACATAACTAAATATTATAAGTAATAATATAAGAATATTATTACTACGGTTAACTACGGCACTGGCTGTCGTCCAATACTAAATACTAATTACAGTTAAATGTTCACTTGAGTGTCCGGCATGACATTAGTGTATAATCGAAGGTCTATTGTAACGGTCGCATAACAAAATGTAATCTATTACTCTGTATACTATTATTCATGAAGTTGATAATAATAAAGTTAATCATATGAAGAAAACCATGTTCATAATATAACATCCTCTAAACGATCCATTATCCGTTATCCATTATCCGGGTATTATTACAAATAAATCAGACGCAAATATTTTACTCATTTTTTTTTTTCGACCATGTCCGATCCTGATAGGATCATATGGGCCTCCACAGAGTGGAGGTTTGTATTGACAGATTTTGTTTTTTACGAGAAATGGATGTCAGCCACTTGCTCAACCTATTAGGTCCATACCCTGACACACACAAATTGAAAAACAATATGTGTACTTGCCAGACCCAGGATTCGAACCTGAGTCCCACGGCTTTGTAGTCCAATGCTTATGCCGCGTAGCCTTATAAAGATGTTGCAAACGATTAAATAGTTATCGACCAAATTATAGATAGGTATACCATAAAAAATCGTATGATGTTCGAATTTGGAACTTAGCTCATCACAGTATACAAAGTACTGTATGATGTGTCAAAATATTGGCATGGTGTGCCCTCACTAAGCGGACAACTTATACTGGTTTATGTATTACCAGTCTGTAGAATTTATTTATACGTATATTACAATTTTGTAAAGTAAGGTAATTATTGTCAACTAAATTAATCCAATATACTATTTCATAAGTAGTTATTGTGTATACAGGATTATCCATACGTCTAGTAGATAAGTAGGTACCCAACTAACTACTTTCTAGAATATGCGTTTTAATAATTTAGAATTACTAATAACTCATTATAAATATTTCGTAAAAAATGCCACTTTATCAATACATTTTGTAAGTGGTTGAGAATATTACCATTAAGTAAATAAACGTCGAATCTCTTGAAATGATTTATACAACGTTTATATTGTAGATATGTCATATGTTTATGACTTAAAATTGCTGTAATTTTAGATAATTAAAATAAAAAATAATATTTTGTTTAAATCCATACTGTAAGTACTTTAAGATATTTAGATATATATTTTGTTTTTATTGTAAATAACTATTTTTACGAATTGCGATTAGTCTAAAATACATATTGTAATAAATCCCTTTAATAAATGTATTTTTTTGTATCTAGCCTCATATTATGATAATACACACTCACATTAAGGCTGGATTGTGGACTAAGCATTTGGTATTCACAAACTTCCTGTCAGGTTTATATAAATTAATGTGTAAACTAAATAGGTAATACACAATATATTAGTAGTATCTAATGATTACTAATGTACCTAGAGTATAAAAATGTTCTTATACTACAAAATATATATACGCACCTGTCAATGTGTAATCTATATATTAACTTTGATAATATAGATTTGCTGACCTACTTTCATCCAGTTTTGCAACTGTTATGAAAATATTTCCATTACGGAAAGGACCCGAAGAGTCAGCGACGGGGTAGGCACTAGGTACCCTCGGAGACGGTCCGGCACATTGTTTCTGACACATAATGGTGACCCTTGTTTGTAGGACGAATAAAGCTCCGCCGAACGGCTAACGAATTCCGGATCCGTTTTTGCTTGATTAATGCTTTGTTTGCCTCGCCGCATGCTTTCCCTACGTAGGTAGTGAATAATCGCTTTCATCTCGTAAAGTATTCAAGCAATTACGGGCGAATGTCAAAGTTTCTGCCCGAAACTTGCGGCCGACGGCTAGGTCGTAATGGCACCGATAAAAAAGCTCTCGCATATATTAGCCTGCGAAAGTACGTGATTGATTTGCCCGACTCCGAAACATAATAAAGACTATTTATTTTATGCCACCGATTTCCCTGCATAAAACTGTTTTTAGGTATATTTCCAAACTGCTGTTTTTTAAGAGATTAATTTACAATTTTCACTAAACTTAACCTTTTCATTTGCTTAATGGTTATTTTAAAAAAAAATATGGAAAATATTTTGTACTAAATGTCTTATCGTAGATTAGTCAAATAAAACTGTTATATTGAATATTCGACATAACTTACATTATTAGTGTTGTCTAAAAATCTAGACAAAGGTTAATCATCATTCATTTGCTCAACCATCAATGCAGTACATGTTATGGACCCCACATCGTGAAGGTCTGTTAAAATTTTTTATGGGAATTGATTGCTAGCTACTCATTCATTCAACTGGTTTAATACATTCGTTAATTCAAACACATAATGTTATGTTATTATTAATCTAAATAATCATGAAAATGTTTATTTGATAAACGTCGCTCATCTTTAATTTGTATTAAATTATTATAAAGTGATTAGTTTATTAAATTTAAACAAATTGTTTTATATTGTTGTATTCAGCAAGCTTCCATGAAAGTTAAAGGAACATTCCTGAATCCTGCTATATCTATATTGTAATATACTTACATAATTCATGTTTTCTTGACATTTAAATGAAATAATATAAAATATTATTATGTATTCCACACAATAAAATAATGATCAATACTTATTTTGTCCGCTTCAATTATACATTATCAACTAATGATGTCTCGATTTAAGAATTTATGGTTACCACTATCAAAGTGATTAAAATAATGTTAATGTAGGTACAAAAAACTAGGTCATATATTAAAAAAAAAGTAAAATTAATTTGAATAATATTTTTCTTGAAAAATCTTTATTCTGCTAGCAGTGTGATTTCTTTTTTGCTTAAGTAACACCAAATAAACATGAAATGTGTGTATAATTAATTATCCACTCTCAATACTTCATGCGTGAAAAACAACATTAGAAAAATTGCTTAATTATTCATTCTACTGTTTTAAAGAACCTTCAACTACACAATATTTTTTAACATTATAAAGCGAAAATAGAATAGGTTGTATACAAGTAAATAAAGCACAAATGACGTAAAATATTCCCACATTTTAATGTGTGCTCCCAAACCGTGAGACGTAATATATTAATGTCGTGAGATTGTACAGACCGCGTCATTTTCCAAACCGTATCAAGTAGAGCAACATGTCACTCACTGCATTGTATCACTTTTAGACTGACACCGACTAACTTTTCTATGCATTTCATTCGATAGTGAATTCAGATGTCATATTATTCCATTTCAATCACAATATTTTCAATTGAATACGTATGGCAGATTAGGATAATTGATGGATTGGTCAATTCATTTATGATTGCTAATTTAAACGATAATAACATCTACTTAGTTGGAGACTGACTAATATTTCTATGAGAACAATTCGATGATAAATTTAATATCCACGTATTAGACACTAATCATATTATATTCAATTAAATATGTCAGACTATGATAAAAGATTGTTTGATCAATATAAATTATATGTGACTGCTTTATCTAAACGATCATCTTCTTCTTCCAATGGCCCTGGTAATAGCACACAATGGTTCACAATGGGGGGTCACTTTTGAAAGTACTGTTCAGTAAATTCATGTATACATTTACAATTAATGGATATGTAAATATACTCTGTAATGATACATACAGACAAAAATATTCATTACATTCAAGTACAGATTGTCCAGAGGCAAAAACTTTTTACTATACGATATTAGAGCCTACATTATATTATAAGTATCGTACTAACATTGGTGTAGATACGTTAATATAATGTAACAGATTTTGTAATATATCTATCTTTGTCATATATCTTATCTATCTTATTATATGCTGCGTCGTATATTAAATTTATGCGTTCAAAGGTTGTAATAATAAGTACTTAATTGTATTATATTTTTGTTTAAAATATCGTGACGTCTCCGGGAAATTATCGTAACGATTCGAAAAATTGTGCTATGGTTTGAACGCTTTTCATTATTAGCCTTCAGTCAAATAATTAAAAAATATATTATAACAAAAAAGTTTTTTCTATCCTGTTAATGTATAGTTCATTTAAGTTTAAGATACTAAAAAAATAGTTTTCTCATATGGTTATAAATGTACCTAAGTGTATATAAATGTAACTAAGTGTATACCTATACATCAATAGTTACATCATTTACAAAGTATAGTATAAGGTAAAGTAAAAGGAAAAGGGGGTATAGTCCCGTAAGTATGACTGCCAAGTACCTACCTACCTACCTTTGCACTTTTTTTCCGACCATGTCCAATCCTAATAGGATCATATGGGCCTCCACAGAGTAGATGTTTGTATTAAGAGATTTTGTTTTTTTACGAGAAATGGATGTCAGCCACTTGCTCAACCTATTAGGTCCGTACCCTGACTCACACACAAATTGAAAAACAATATGTGTACTTGCCAGACCCAGGATTCAAACTTGAGACCACTTTGCACTATAATCCCCATAAATTACATACACCTAAGTCACGTTTTGCCACTATTAGGTACGAATATCAATATTCATACTAGACAATTATTCATGAGTAGGTATTTTGATCGAGACTGTAACATTGTGATACGAGGGTGGGTCAATAAGTCCTTAGAAAAGCCGACAGGTGGCGCGACTAGTACTGTAAGCGGTTTGTTTTCATGCAGCGGCACTACCGATTCAGTATGCTGCGAAGTTTCAATCAGATTGGTCGGGTTGTTGTGTGTTTCTCGTACATTTAAAAAAAAAATTTCTTGTGGAAAATGGAAAAATGGAAAATGGAGAAAATTGAGTTTAGAGCTGTTATTAAACATTTTAATATAAAAGGGTTAACAGCAAAGGAAATAAAAAATGAGTTGGATTTAGTTCACGGCATATCTGCTCCTTCACTTGCAACTATTTATAACTGGTTAAATGAATTTAAACGTGGTCGTACATCAACAAAGGATGAACCACGTTCAGGACGTCCTGTAGAGGTGACTACACCAGAAATGATCAATAAAATCCACGATATGGTGTTAAGTGACCGAAGATTAAAGTTGAGTGAGATAACTGAGGTTACAGGGATCTCAAAAGGTAGCGTCATTTCTATTTTACATGACAAATTGGGCATGAAAAATATTTCTGCAAGATGGGTGCCGCGTTTGCTCACAGTCGACAATAAACGCAATAGGGTGGTGGCCTCTAAAGCCCTGTTGTCGCTCATGCAACGCAATCCGGATGAATTTTTTCGTCGCTTTGTGACTGTAGATGAAACATGGATACACCACTATACTCCCGAGACGAAAGAACAGTCAAAGCAGTGGATTGCGAAGACAAACCATGTCCAAAGAAGGCGAACACCGTAAAATCAGCTGGTAAGGTTATGGCTACTGTATTTTGGGATGCACGTGAAATTATTTTCGTTGACTATTTGGAAAAAGGAAAAACAATAACAGGAGATTATTATGCATCTTTATTGGACCAGCTAAAAAACGAAATTGAAGAAAAACGGCCTCATTTAAACAGGAAAAAAATCCTCTTTCATCAGGACAATGCCCGTGTTCACACATGTTTACGATCAATGGCTAAAATTGAAGAATTGAAGTTCGAATTGGTCGACCACCCACCGTATTCGCCAGATTTAGCCCCCAGTGACTTTTTCCTTTTCCCAAACTTAAAAAAATGGCTAAGTGGACAACGTTTTTTTTCAAATGAAGAAGTCATCGATCGGACAAATGCTTATTTTGAGGACCTTCCGAAAACTTATTTTTCTGACGGTTTAAAAAAAATTGAGAAACGTCTAACCAAGTGTATTGAGCTCCAAGGAGATTATGTTGAGAAATAAAAAAAAAATACAAAAATAAAAACTGTTTTAATGCTTTTTTCTAAGGAATTATTGACCCACCCTCGTAACACCGACAATACATTGCGATATCTCTTATTGGTCACCGAGTAGATATAGATCAGAATCAGGTTCGCAGAGTTCGAAAAGCAAACAATTCATTTATAACCTAACTTCAAGCGGGTCGGCAATTCTCATTTTTTGCAAACTCAGGCGAAACGTAAAGGGGAACGCTAGGTAGGTAGGTATAGGTATTCTAAGGTACTTCTAGTGTAGCTCAATGCTCATTCTTATTCCCAACGCGAAAGATCGTTTGCTTGCTACACCGCTAAAGCTTTCGGTGTCTACTGAGAACATCGTGCAGATTTCAGAGCCAATCCGCGGCTTGACAAGTCTGCAATTCGGCACTCGTAATTTTGAGAAAAGGTTAGGTTGGCGGAAAATTAGGCGAATGTTATCTGTCAGCAGATATCGCGTTACTGTTCATAGAGTTCCCAGCAAGTTGTTGATGATATATTTTAAATATATTTTTATTGATTATTAATTTTGCCTCTATGTGCTACTCTCTATCCCATATTGTGTAGGCTTAACTTAAAGTCGATGACGGGTGAATTCAGCATGGCCCCCACATCTTGAAGCGGGCCCCCAGGCTAAGATCTTTGTCGGCCCCCCCTACCTATCGCCAAGGTTAAAAGCTGTGTGACGCGCTACAGTAGCGTTTTCCAAATGGCATTCACGTTTAAATTTAGGGTGTTAGTGTATTTTTAATACTTACATCCACTTGAATTATGGAGTTAATGTCACGTAATAACACAATTAAAAATTACATCGCACAATCACATATTTAAAAATATAATCACTATTAAAGGAAAATAGTGCCACAGGCGACTTTTTTTACCGTTAGAGCAAATTTGTGAGGCGTGTGTTTATCTTACTTATTTGGTCGATTCGCCACGCCGGGCCCCCCATATTGCCCGGGCCCCCAGGCTAGAGTCCTGTCAGCCCCCCTCTCCCTTGTGGGGGACATGGAAATCAGTCACAACATATTTGAGTACATGGTTACACCAGTCTTAAGAAACTGCTTCTGAGACATTCCCAGTCATAAAATAAATAATGTATAAATAAATAATATATTACGTGAAATGCCCGATTAAGACCGGGTGTGGTGCGGGATTGATGAGGCTTGGTGGGGCCTATTAAGTTCAATAATTATTTTTCTATATAACCGAAATATTAAGAACGGCAGAATATAATAATATAGTGTCGAGAACTTTAAATACCCCTTAGTGTTGCCATCTTTTTCTATGCTGATTATAGTACAAAGGCGTAAAAATTATAGTATTTCTGTAAAAAATATAGAACAGGAACATTTCTCGGCTTAAATCCTTTAAAATAGTATTTTGGCATATTTGGCTTAAATTATAGTATTGTACTATAATTATAGTACGGTTGGCAACACTGATACCCCTCTACACCTGCGGACCACTGAAAATGGGAGAAGAATTTTGCGGACCGCTAACGCAGAAATTTAATATAAATTAGTATTTAACCTATACTAACGTCTGGTAGCGATTGATTTCGTCACGTGAAACCGTTAATCTATTATACGAACAAAAACACAATCCACAAACACTTGCATGTACCTATACGGGTTTTGAAGACTTATTGGATTTTTTAGCATAGGAATTTGGACGCCAAATATTCGTGGACCATTAACAAAAATCTGCGGAATTCCAGTGGTCCACGGACCACCGGTTGAGAAACAATGCCCTTAAGATACTCTCACGGGAGATGGCACATTTTAAAGACAGATCCGAATGGGAATCATTGGGGCAACATCGTTGCGGATTGTCTAGGGACTATGGGTCAAATACCAGTAAAAATATTAAAACTCTTAGAAAAAGATAACTTTACTACATTGTAGAATATCTCCAATCTCATGGAGAAATGTCTAAAAGATTAGAGAGTATTACAATTCATCTTATTGTATAAAAAAGAATCCACAAATTAATGAATTTAATAATATTATGGAACCATGTCAACTAAATTTCAAAATTATATTATTGCTACTTAGGTACTACCGAAATCAAATATTGGTAAGTGCCTAAATTCATTTAAAATTCATGAAAAATGATAATTTTTCGTTTATTTACTTGTCTATGATATCAGATGCATTTGAACACTGCGTTGAATCTTTCGTTCTCCAGGCTTCTCTCACTTTCCCACGTTATATCTACTATTTTCACGTAACTCCATTGTATATACTGTGTGAATGATATTGAGTCGTCTTCCAGGACGTCGAAATCCGGTTAGCTTGAAGAAAATTCATGCTAGAATCAATGTCGCATGGGTATTTCTACTCTTTTATCATCTTGCTTCTGTCCATACATCCAGCATTCGCCGAAATGCTATTCTCGCAGCTCAGCATAGGTTGTCTGATTTGCGGTGCCATAACTTTCAGTACAACAGTCAGAATGCAAGCATTATACCTAGAGTTGGGTTTCGGGAATTTCCCGACGGGAATTCTCGAGAAATTTTCAAGATTCTCCATTTTTTAACATTTCGGGATATCCCGGATCTCGAGAATCTTTTCTCGGGATTCGGGATTTCTTTATTATCAAACATTAATTGAAAAAACGATTTTTTATATGATAAAAGTGGACAGAAAGCACAAAACGTTCAAAGACAGATCGTAGCATTTAACACAATTAAACCAACCTCGACTAAAAATGAGCGCAATTTTTGCAACATCAGAGAATTGTGTGTCTCAAAATCGTACGCGATTGACAGTCTGTGTTTTTTGAAATTCTATTTTAATAAGAAATTTTTTGAATTAAGTATTTTTGTTTTCCTACTTCTATTTTTTTTTTGTCTTCTTACATAAATAAAAAAACATTTTTTTGGAATTCGTCTGTTTTTACACTGATTTTAGGATTTTTACAGGTTTTTTTTTTAAATTTCCCAATACTCTCGAGAATTTTTTTCTGGAAATCCCGTATCTCGAGAATTCAAAATTTCATCATTTCGGAAATCCCGAATCCCGAGATTGAGATTTTCTCGGGAAATACCCATCTCTAATTATACCTACATGTGGCATTTGGTTTTCTTACTGGGCACACATTGGTAGTCGCCGACATTTCGCATTGATTTAGCTAGAAAAGCATTAGGATTTATAATTATTACTGTAGTAGGTACATAATGATTTTAATACATATTAATATACTCCGAAGAGGTTAATAAATTCCGTATAATTCTAGATAAATATAATATAAGTATCAAAATATTCATAAAACCACCACGCCCAATTAATTACTCAGGCTTCGTTGTTTATTTTAGAAATCAGAAACTATAAAAAACATATTGACTGAAAACATAAACTGAACAAAATAATTTCATTCAGCACGTACCACGTCGTTCTCTCTATACGCTTTAAATAAATGAAAATGAAACGTTGTTTTAAATATGATCTTATGAAAATAGTATCGTATGTCAGTAAAATATTCACGACACGCAGGAAGTTTGATGATGTTTGCCAAATAATGTACGTAGGTACACCGTGCATTGCCTCTTAATATTTATTCAGTCAAGCTATGTACCTATAAGTATTATTCAAATAGGCAACCCAAGTATTATATTATTTTATCAATGTATTTGATTATTTGGACGTGACGGAATGCTGCGTTACTATATTATACTAATATAAATATGTTTGATAAGGATTAAATATCGAAAAAATGGTATATAGATGTGATACATTTTGTAAAATAATACAGAAATCAGAATCTTATATCACTTATACGGCACTTCTTATTAATAATAAGTTATCGGTGAAAGTGGTCAACGATGTTATTATCTGCGTGATCAAATATTAAATACCCAAAGGACAAAATTGTTATTGTGTCGTGACAATGGTTAAAATTATACGCGGTCTTTGTGTTGATTTAGGTCTGTATATTGAGGCCCACACACAGTCTCGCGGCTAATTTCTATTCCAACGAATGTATTGCGTCAAATACAGAAACAATAAATTTAAGGCTCGCGTCGTACTGGGAACAATTTTCGGTTATGACAGACAGAAATGACAAACGTGTTATATGCTTACAGCATCACTTTTATCATGCATAGACACATTATTGAGTAGGTAAGTTGTATTTACAAAGATTATGACGTGATTTGACAACTCAAAGCCATACGTTTATCTACCAATAGCTAATAGCTAAACGATTCTTAACTTCTAGGACGTGTCCAATGGCTACAGGGTGTAAGTTAACAAAAACAACAGCATCTTTAAAAAATGTGAACAATATTTTTAAAATATCCTACCAATAGCTAATAGCTAAACGATTCTTAACTTCTAGGACGTGTCCAATGGCTACAGGGTGTAAGTTAACAAAAACAACAGCATCTTTAAAAAATGTGAACAATATTTTTAAAATATCGAGATATTCAAAAAATATAGGAAACTCTGTTGTAAATAAATACCTTTCAAAACATTATAGACTTTTAATCTTACAAATAATATATTTATCTAATTAAAAATCTATTTCAGATAAAACTGTTATTTTAGGAATTATTCAGTAGGTATTCGGATTTCCCGATTGCTTAGCAAGTATATTAATGGTTGGATTTTCCGCTCAAGTCGTGTTATGAATTTTAATTATAAATTTAAATACAATAACTACCCAATAATTTCATACAACTGACAGAGACAATATTATACGATGAACGGCACATACCTATAACTTTGATACATAAACTAATAACCATATTACAGTAATATGGCATTTAATATAAAATAATTGAAAAATCTTTTTTAATTAAGCAATTCGCATGGTACTGGTATAGGTATCGAGTATTTTTTTGTTTGTCTGTATTCTTCCCATTTTTGCTTAGACAATTTAATTAATAATGTTTTTCTTTTATTTTCAGGTAAGTTCCTGTTGATGGCTTGGTTAAGGATGCTTTCAGGATAAAAATTTAACTAGAGGATGTGGTAAGTAGTAACTATATTGAAATAATGTATTTTAAAGCAAAAAATAAATAAATCGTTTATATATTAAATCAGCCTTTTAAAAACATCCAAAATAATATATTATATTGTATTCATTAATGTTAACATTTTAGTTAATACGATGCAATATGATATCGTAATATATAACAAGACGTATTGAAAACTTTTTTGACCATAGTGTGCTCAATAAAACATTAATAGAATCACACATCAGTTAATAAGGATCTTTTCAATTAGTTTGGTGTTGTTTGTAATATTTAAAGGTTAACTTAGTAAACTTTCAAATAAGTATGCATTAATCACTTATTATTATTATGGATTTATAATTACGGCGGGATTTGCATAAATTAAGCAGGCATACATAAACAGAAGAATGAGTTATTTTTAAATGTAAAGGTTGTTGATATATGAAAGCGGGTAGTTCGCTCGTTGGAATTAATTCCTTAAGCGAGTTACCAACATACTTTATCTAACAAACTACGAGTATGTTATGTACATACATTGAATATTAATTTCAGCATCACGTTTGTTTTTGAAATGATACAGTTAACGTGGGCTGTTTTGTATAAAATGTCATACGTCAAGTACGTATTAATTTTTTAGTGTAGGTACATCTATTTACTATAAATTATAACATAACTAGTTTACAATCATTTCATAAAGAAAGAGTAATCGATTTTATATAAAAAAAGTACCACACGTATTCGTTGTTACTGTTTTATTGAATCTTAATTATTGGTATATTTTTGATTACTGTGCGAGTATTTGATATGAGAAAGGCTTGTATTTATTATATTATGGTTTTTATTGATTAGTTTACATTAATTTATAGATCATGCGTTGCGAAAGGGTGGCAAATGAAAAAAAACTAATACAAATATTACAACTTTTGAAAGCAGTGAAAGTTTTTCATGCAGCGGACAGTGCGTTTTTTTTTGTTAGAGAGGACCGATATCTTTGTTTAAAAAATAACCGAAACATACAAAATTCCGGCAACATTACTTTACTATTATAATTATTGTATTGTAATACCCTATGGTGGTTTATTGCACGGGGAAACTTTTCGCAAGGGGGTCTCCAACATTGTCATAGTACCAGAATTTCACGTTCCTAAAACCACCGCTGTTTGAGAGTATTTGTCATTGAAAAACTCCAATTATCTAATGGTCTAATACACAGGAGATATTGTGTTTGTCATTTTTTTCAAGATTGTCCAACGAATTTTCATTCGATTTGAAATAAAAAATAAAATTATGAGTTCATTCAAAGTCTGCTTAAGGGCGGCACTTTACCTAAACACTTCACTGTATATATGTGTGTATTATTTTACAGTAGCTACCTACCTATTTCTCATTATGTTTAGGATATGAAAGAATCTTATTTATTTTTTTATATTCCTCACAATTTATGTAATATAATATTATTTAAAAATATATTATGGCTTTTGTTTCAATCTATGTAGATATTTATATACTTCTATATTTCATTTACTTTTTTTGTTAACATAAAACATGAAATAATGAACATCATTAACATCGAACGCAATATTCGCCCATTACATTACAATACGCATATTAAAAAATATATATTTACAATTGCCTACGCATACCTTACTTATATTCACATCAAAGGAAAATAACATACAAGTGCCTATATAATAATATAGTACATAATATATAAGAAACTTTGTAAAACAATAAACAGTAAATTTGAAAACACACTTTCAGCGAAAATGTTTCATTTCGATTAAATCATTTAATTCATTGCGTATACGTTACCGAAATAAACTCCAACTTCTGCGATATAATTCACCTGAAACATAGTCAACCCGTTCGCCGCGACTTCGAATTATTTATATTAAATTAGGTACTTATGTAGGTACACATTTTTTGTTTTATTTAATTTTATGTAAGTAATTAAGTATTCAAGTTGCCATATTATAATATAATTAAGACTGGTTGTTACATGTTATTAAGGTCAT
This sequence comes from Rhyacophila brunnea, assembly GCF_057557595.1. Classification (NCBI taxonomy): domain Eukaryota; kingdom Metazoa; phylum Arthropoda; class Insecta; order Trichoptera; family Rhyacophilidae; genus Rhyacophila; species Rhyacophila brunnea. The sequence goes on from NW_028233350.1 coordinate 25,735,433, forward strand.
CAAAGAAAAATGTTCCTCGGAGCCTAAACGTTTCTGGGTGAGGCTGTAAAAAGGTTTAAGTTTAGACTGTGAATAAATATGGGTCACCTGTTAAATGATATACTTATGTTATTTTCAGTAGTAACATCAGTCTCATAATACGCATTAAAGTTTGTCACGTAATTATTAATCTGTTCTGTGGTCACGACCAACTATTTCATAAATCAATAAAATCTTTTGTTTTCTTCAACATATTATTGTTGAAATATGTAGATACGATTTTGAATGTTGAAATTTGCCATGTAGGTACATATGGTATTTTCCAGTATCTATTACAGGGTTCCCAAACTTTTTCTGCAATGGAACACTTTGCAAACCCGGAAATTTTAACGGAACACTAAGTTTATTTTGTGGGTTATTTATTAGCGCAGCTAACCATTCTGCCAATTTTTTGCAACTGTCGTTAAACTGACAAGACTTGTCACCCGGTCAGTTAAAAATAATATACCCCATCTTTTTCATGCGCACGGTGTGAGTAAAGATGGTCCTCCGTCTGTACCTAGATCATGGCCCCCACATTCCGAAGCGGGCCCTCTACTTATCGCTATGGTTAAAGGAAAGGCAATATGATGATCTACAGTTGCATATTCCAAATGGTGTTCGAGGTAAAGTTAAGGGTATTTTTAGCGATTTTTGTAGATGTTGATATGCACAATAATGAACATGTCAAATATCGACAATAGTCAAAAATTGTAAGCATGGCAAAACCACATATTATTAAATGTTTGAATTCTAAATTGACATTTTTGAATTCTAAATTTATTCGCCTTCTACTGGAACCAAAAAAATCACATGCAGCATAGCTACATAATATTATTATGACTCCCTGTGAAACAATACAACACGTCAATTATTGCACAAAATATAATATATGCAGTGTAATAATATAACCAAATACACATTATTTTGATGAATAATCTTAAAAAGATGGAATCCATTTCAATGGGCCAACGTAAAAAGATTATTATTTCTCTATCTTATACCTACGTACTTCAATAATTATTATGGTATTATATAACTACTTACTAATAGAACTATTACATAAACGCAAATCATATTAAGAAACTTTCAGTCCTCATAACATAAAGCTCAAAGCGCTCGGCGAGCAAATCGCTTGCATGTACAGTACCTCAAATAACTCGGCTCACAGTCGCGTTTGAGGGAAGAAAACATATGGTGGTCCGTACTCTGCACAGGAAATGGTAATTTGACACGATGTTTAGAAATCCGTGCCCCTATTAGTCGCCGTGCCATGCTTTGACTAGCCGAGCATCGTGCCCGAGCTAAACAAAATCAAGTCAAACGCATACACTCGACTCTTTTGAACCTACTATATTAAAGCAAGACAGGTATATATTTTGAACGCATTCTCTCAATCCGCTCAGCTAAAATGTTCGTGAGTATAATTTTAATATTATCAAGAGACCCTTAAAATATTTTTTCTGCTCCAGCTAATGCTGGGCGTCAAAATTTGCACCACGTGTTAAATATTAATAACTTGAATAATAATAAAAAACCTTACCATATTTTCTGCCTGTACGAGAAATCTAAATGCACGACGGAAGTGCGCTTTCCGTTTTCTTGTGTTGGTAAATCTAACGTCAACAATTTGACTAACATAACAAATATTAAAATAACATCTCGATGTAAATTTATATTTGACTGCAGCCGTCATATTGTATAACAACAGCTGTAGTATATTGCTTTGTTGCTTTTAGCCGTGTAAGTATTTTTGTACGTTACTATTTCCAAAAGAAAATATTTTAGAAAGTTAACTTTCAGAATAGGTATTGGTATTATGAGAAATAATATTTAGCTTCCAAATATATGCCAATTTTTTATATTAAGGATCCTTGTTTCACATGCATTCTTGAGCATTCGTAGTACCTACATCGGCTGTTTTTCGCATAGGTCAAAATGGAGCTTTTATTGCATTTTCAAAACATGATCCTGGACATTCCTTAAACGTTGTAGATAATCTATTTATATAATTTTGAAGCCTTATTATCCTTTATATTTATTTTAAACATTTTATGACTGCATAAAGTATTTTTATTACATAAAATAGTATTCTTTTAAACCTCTCGCTCTAATGTTTTAGAATATAGTCATATTTCAGTAAGTACATAAATGTGCAGTGGTGTTAAGATTTTTTACATTTATTAATTTTTAAACGCATTTATAAAACCATCAGTATAATTTATGTCGACATTATTATAGTGAAATATTTACGATAAAAAATTATATTGATAATCTCTGTGATCCCAAATTTGACAAGAATTAGGCATTTTATTATTCAAAAAATGGGCAAGATTAACACATTTGAAGATAATTCTAAAGATACTAATTATAAGCTTTCTTTCTTTGATCTTTGACCAATTAAGTGTGATAAACATCCTATGAATAATGATTGCTTTTGAATAATTATTGACCTAAGAATAAGGTAAGTAGTGTTTTTATGAAATACGCCATTTCTTTTGGCATTCCCCAGTGGTTAAGCTACAACATAGGGCCGTAGCCATAAATTGACAAACTATAATGAAAGTACGGAGTAAAATGATGTTAACGCGCGTGTTTCCTAACCGATTTTTTTTAAAACGGTACATGTTCAAACACGCGCGTTAACAATATTGATAGACAAGATTTAATAATTTAATATTCTTTGTACGTAAATGATAGATATCTTACTAACATAACTTAAAAAAGGCAACATCCTCAGAAACGTTGCAATATATTATTGTATGGTATTCTCGTAATCAAGTGAAACATTTAAATTGTAAAGCTTTCGAAAAGTACCCAGGTATCTGCTTGTTTGACTTACTGTTATCTACGTATTCTAGCCAAAGAAATCGTCCAATCCAAACAAGACATGTCACACTCTATCGACCCAGTGACCCACCGAACCATACTCCATCGATCAAATGACCCGATGTTATACATACTCCTACTTCATCCTACGCTCCATAATTGGATCATAGGGCAAGCGCAAGATCGCACCATTTAACCGTGTCCACCATGTCTCGCGTCTCCTGATATGTGATACATACAACGCGTGGATCGTGTTAGTAGCACCACTGCAGGATTTCGGATGTAATCATGAAGAACGTGAATTGCGCAATGTGTTCGCGATGCCGCCAGAGAATGCAACACAACACGCTGTATTCTTGTCATTGTGGCACTGTCTCCACGGCCTGTTTACATAAACATAAACCTGACGACCTATACCTCACTTAATTCTGTTAAAAAAATATATCATCTTGTGTAAATAAGCTATTTGCAGGTTGATATAGTATTATTTAGAAAATAAAATAATAAACATAAATTATGTTCTATACTTTATCATATTTATTATTTGAAAACATTATTAAATTTGTAGTAGGATCAAAGCTTTGCTCTGATTATTAATGAATCAGGCCACAAATTCTTATTTTTGTATCCTTTTGCATTCTCATCAATATCTCATTCACTTCACAGCGTCTCTCACAGATAGCGCCCCGGGGATTCCTCAGAATGGCCCACCTATAATCACTTCCGGGAGACGAGAAAAATATCCTTCTAAATTTAAGTTGGGAGTGAAATTGCCATCACAAAAGAGACATCGGGGACTGGGCGTATCTGGTTTCGAATTTCGCGAGATTATGCGTTTAGTTATGTAATAAATAAGAACGGGGGATTTTTTATCTCTTCTCTCGTCCCCGCGAAGAAAGTGAATAAGTCTAGGGTGACAGTAGGGACACCATGACTTTTTTAATATTCATATTATAATAATAGTATGTCATACTATTATAAAGTACCTATACGTGGCATTATACTAAGACAACATTTGATACGATGCAGGATGTTAAAACAGCACACTAAAATACTATCACTAACTGCCAATAAGGTTGAATTTATAAAAAGTAAACTGACATAATATGACAACTTATAGTCATTTGTTAATTTTGGTAGTAAAACCACGTTTTTCAAATAAATACACATAATTTATTATTTAAACTTATTTGTGTTGTTTTACACATCATACTTTGTTACTTTTTGACTAATTCATAGTTTTAATATTTGTTTTATATTTAATTTATAAATAATATATAACATTAAATCCTTTTTATTTATGTTAATTCGAGCTTATAAAATAAAAAAGATTTCAAGTTACACATTTTTAATTTCGTATAAAAATCGATGTTTTTTAAAATACTTTAATAAGTATAAAAAATATTAAAACTATGAATTAGTCAAAAATCTTACGTATAATATAATATAAAATTATAAAAACTTAAACAGTTTAAATTGTAAATTATCAAAAAAATGTCTCAAATTTCAAGCTACGTATTTTTCGCTAGGAACCTCTGATAGGTAGAGGATTTATTTGCCTTAAAACCACGAACTGGCAAATGTCGTTGAGTAACACGGTTAATACGTCTTACTTGATTCTAATGAGAATCTACCAAAACGTGTTAATTGTGTAAACATTAATTGTAACAACGTAACAAATTATTGTAGATAATCGTCGTTTTTATGGAATTGGCCCGAGTGATATCCGTGTTATTTTCGGACAATAAAATTAACGGAAACGTGTTACCGTATTAACTATTTAGAATAACCCTACTGACCAAAATTTCTTATCAAGCATACATACATTTGGAGGATTTCTAATTGAATAAAAAGCGCGGCGTATCCAATAAGATTGTTTTACGTATATTTATAATGGAAAGAACTCTTTTATACTAGAAATTTACTAGCATACAAGCAATAACACTTTATCATGTAAACATGTATTATTTTACATATCTAGTTGGTATTGATAATATATTTATAATATACAATACAATATTTTTCACATTTTTAGTATGTAGGAAAAAGAATACATACAAAATTTCAATAATACTCGTAATAATATAATAAATTATCACAGATAATCTATTTTTATTTCCGTATATAGTATTAAGTGATACAATGATTCAATCGAATATATCGAATTGATTGATCGACATGGCTGGCAAATATTTCAAATTATGACTAACAGGAAAGGCCTTGAAAGGATGTGAGTCAGGTGTAAAAAGATAATCAATCACATTGCTCTCAGAATCATAATTGACCGGTATCGGTAACTTAATTCAGTCAATTTGCACCGGTTCACACGAATCGTTCGGTATTGTATTATGTACAGGTTTATGAAACAATTAATTGTTAGTATTGTACCAAAATATTATATCATTACGTACGTGAAGACATCAATTAAATACTGTAACAAAGTAATTTCAAAATACACGAAAAGTCATCAATATACCATGCATAGAATATACAATATTTTGGTTTTTAACAATAAAATGAGACAGATATGCCAAAACGATTTTTATTAAGATCAGCCTTTATTTTTTAATTTACTTATGACAATGCTTACGAAATTCAAAATTTTTAAAAATGTAGCACATAATATCGATAATAATTTTAATGTAAATATCATTATTTTTTTAATCATTATTGTCGAGAACTTGTATATAATTTATAAGGAATAATTTGGATTATCATTTTTTTTAAATATTCTTACTAAATGTATTTATTTAATTAATAATTAATGACAATATAATGCATGCTGCCATCTGTAGTATACTAATATAAAATAATACTTAACGCGATGTCGGAAATGGCGTGTTGATTGTGTACGCAACTTGTAATCATTAGGTTATATATTCGAATCTGCATGCCGCGTTTTCGTGATTTCGTTTGTAAAAAATGTGTGATTTTTTGGTAAGGTTGTATCAATAAATATATTTTGTGTTAGGTTAGGTATATAGTTTTTTTACGTTTGTAAAAATGTGTGAATTTTTGGGTTAGGTTTTATCAATAAATGTATTTTATGTTAGGTTATATTGTTTCCTTACTATTAGATTCGTATGATGAATATAGTAGGTACGTACATATTAGTTGGCTAACTAATTATGTCTGTAGAGAGCTGTATAATTTACATTGTCAAAGTAAGTTTATTATGATAAAGCTGCCAACACCAGTTTAATAATATTACTTAGGCATTGCATTCATTTGTATATGTATACAATATACATTGTATGCATTTGTAACTGAAATTGACATATTAATATTCATATCAACGATTGACTACCAAGCTTAGATTAAAAACTAAACCAACCTTTAAACAAATCTTGTAAGGAATTTAGTATGTCGCGAGTGGCTAGTGTCACCTTGTCATTTTTAAGCCAAATTATTTTGAGTAAATTTTAGAAAATAAATATCATGGTCGTCCTAAAAGAATAGGGATGCGTGATTTTAATATGGACGACATTTCGAGTCATGGTAAATTAGACGCGTCGCCTACAGAGACGCATTGCCATGATGATGCTGTGTCAGGCAGCAGGCTCAAGCACAGTGAAACTCAACCTTGAAATATTTATATGCTCGGATTCTTCTCCACCCTCTCATTTAGGCAATCTTTTTACTACACATTCCGATCGTCGTATGTTTCCGATATTGGATTTGTATTGCATACCTATTTACAGCTCGTGCATAGATTTATCTTCTATCAGCGTAAGACGTCGGTAGTTAATTCTGAAAAGCTTTAAAATAGTAATTTAATATATGTATATAAAGCGTTGTTGTAGGAAATGGATTTATAAAAAAATTATGAGATGGCAAAACGATGGAAAAAGTTGACATTTATAAGAAATATTTAGGCACAGTTTTAAAATAATAATAATAACCTAGCATACGACAGATAATAATGCTTTAATCTTGCTTTATTAAATAATTCCAAATCATAATCATCCATAGTTATTAATTGTCAGTCTTTTCTGATCGTGTTTTTGTCCAAACATGTCGCACTGCTGACCGGTCCGTAGAATGTGTTCAATTAAGTGAGTAATTAATGTAATCATATAAATTTATATCTTGATATTTTCTTGGCACTAGCATTCATTAGTATTTGGTAGTGTTTTATTATAAATTATCGTAAAAAGCGTTTGTGATTTATTGTAGTTGTGAAATCCTGTATTATATAAATATGTCATTCGGGAACTCACCCTGTTAGAAATACCCATCAAGTTGAAATCCTCGCACGATGCTTCTCTCGTTATTGTAGTGGAAGAAAACCGGGTGAAGGGAAGTTACACTAGGTATTTATCGCGTCGTAATTGACAAAGTTTTTCATATAAATATGACATTTTTTTCTTAAGGTCATCGTCGTTATTCATCATATTCTCAACACCTTACGGTTATTGCAATTAAATACGCACATTTGTCAATAATTACAACGTCAAAATTACCATCAGGTAATAACTGAGGTGCCTGAAAAAAAAACGGCAGTTGGTAAAAATTGATAAAAACAAAATTGGAATTGTTCACCAGCTGCCAACAGAATATTGCCGTTTTTGTTTCTATCGACTTTTAAAAACTTCCGTTTTTATTTCCAGACACCTCAATTGTAGTACCTATATATCCTCTTGTCATTTTAAAATGTTTACTTGCAATTAAAGTTAATGAGACAGATAAGTTGTGAATTTAAAAAAAACGGCATGATGTTTACACCAACATTTAAAGTTATGTTATTCATTATTTTACTATCATTATTTGACGGAAAATCTTATGTATGAAGGTGTAATTTACATAGAGCTCACAGAAGATAACATTAACTATGTGATAAGTTCGCGCTCCGATAGATATTACCTCTCTCATTAATGTTACATTCTGAGTTAGTAGTAGAGAGTAACAACACTTCATTCAAAATCAAATTCATATTTAATTATTTTACATATAAATGAACATGAAAAATTATACATTCAAAGCGTTCACGACATGACATAAAATAAGTGTTCACCAATTTCCAAAAAAAAAGTACAAATAAAATGAGTAAATAATACAATTATAAAATAATAATAATAAACGTACATGGAACCACACCGTGCGAACTAAGTTGATAGACACTATCTTAAAAACTTATAAAACAACGTCCATCTAAATTCACTCTCACGTAAGTGGAATATATCAATATCCGAAGCGATTTGATTAAACATAGTTATTACCAATTTGCATTACTAGTGGCAGGTCAGTTCTGCACCTTGGAAGAACAAACAACGTATGCTCCCGATTCCTAAGATAATTATCAGATACACACAAGCAAATACCTACCAAGAATGGCAGAGTTTCCATACACTACGTTACCAACGACATCCTTAGGCTATGGCGATATGACCGTGTTAATATAAATATAATTAATAATATTTACTGACAAAATATCGTCTATTACCTAAAATATAAAAATAAAACTTTACCTAGTGACTATCAGTACAAACACTACTAATAGCTACTGAATATTTAGTTGTAATGATGTGGGTAGCTATGTCATACTATCTAATTCCATTTTCAATAATAATCGTCCATTATGAAGTTTCTAACTTCGTCAAAAGGTTGTAAATTGAATTTAAATTATATGATATAATTTAATATAATACTTATCTATTTTTTATAATATTTCTCATGGTATGTATTAGTCATTTATAAGAACAAGAACGAATCATAAAAATGAACTCGTAATATGTATAATTTTCTTTATTACCTGCCTAAACCGCTGACTATTTTTCAACATCTTAATCAGGGCTTCATTCGACCGCAATGAGTGCCGTAACTATTTTTTAATCATATAGTAGATTGAATACGTGATTAACTGGACGATTTTTTGTGATACAGTATTCTTCTGGCATGATTAGACGATGAAACTAGAGATTACACTTACATAATATGTATAGAAAAGTTATCCTACTTTTCTTCTTAACTACGATATTTAAACAACATGAAACATTATTAAGTTACGTTGAAATTAATTCCTTAAAATAGTTATATGTGTGTCTACCCAATCTAATCACACGAAGCCTAGCATGACAGAATTTGATTTTAGAGTCGAATTAATAAACTGTGAGTGAATTTTTTTACTCGAAAGTTTAGATTATATTTTAAAATATATTTACACCGAGACACTAAAATATATGACTTCTTATTGTAAATATATGTACAGATGTATATTTGGTTATTCTAAGAGGTTAATTCATAAGCCAACGTAAATGAACATCAAAAGTTTACATCGAAATATCGAAGAAGTAAAAGCGGATTCGTATAATATACATAATATACATAATATACCTACATATAATATGTATAAAATATAGTAATAGTACTTAACAATTGCTAAGCTATTACAAAATTACCACATTATATTCTTGCCCTTGGAAAATAAATAATCTGAATTAATATTTACCCCATCACGAAAACAGTAATAAAAAGCTACAATACGAATATATTTAGTCGACGAACAAACAATAAAATAGTTACATCGTGAGAAATGATATAGGTTATATAAAATTATTCCAAAAACTACTCTTAGTTGATAATATTGTCTCTACTTATTATTGACAAATAAAACTAATGAAAATATATTTTTGTCGAATCAATTACCAATTATTAAAATGGTGTTGTGCTTATTGTTTTATTATATTTACCCATCTATATAATAATATCGTAAAGTCTTAAATCACTACAATTTAGCAGATCGAAAAGTAGGTTAAATATCGGACAATTTTGTAAGTATGTGAGTATTATGTTTCTGTATAAAATTTACCAACGCAGCGGCGTTAAGGCCATGCATTAGTTGAGGCACGGTCTAAAAAGATCGTTGCTAGGCGATGCGCGGATTGCGGGTGGCGGGTGAAAATGACGCCTGTCAAACGAAATATTATTTGTCATATAAATCCAATATACGTCCATTTTATGTTCTGTTTATTGTTCTATTAGTAACAATAATAATATATTCATTGACATGTTTTCTTTTTAAAGTAAATGGGTAACGTTTTTAGTCATCTTTACACGATTTTAGAATTAATTGACCCGTCGCCATCACGCAGCAAAGTGACGTGTTCCTGGGTCAACATTCTCTCACTGAATGGCAGCGAGTCCAAAATTTCTTCGCGCGTACAGTTGAAAATTATTTGGCGTTTCACTGATGCGTCACCTTAATTATATAAATATAAATGGCTACCTATTTTGAGATTATTTAACTATGTAATTTTTCAAAACTATTTCCACTTTTCTTAAACAAACATCTTTCATTTTCACATAATGATCAAATAGTTACTAAATAACTGAAATGGCGTATATAAAAAAAATAATTTGAAATATTCACGCTTTTGGGATTATAAGCTTTTACCAGAACTCATGAATCAAATTAACCGTACACAATATGAATGAAATGGATTGAAACATGTATGATATCATGTGTGAATAGGAGTACACATATTATTATGAAGTTGTCAGTCATTTGGGAGATACGGATTTAATGATTTCATTACTGTTTTATTCACGCACCTTTGTATGCATTGCATGTCAACTTTACTCTAATGATGATTTACTCAAATTTGACGGTTACTGACTCTCCAGAGATATCTATCTGTTTTTTTTTTATCAATTAGGTGTAGGTATAGTGTTTCCGCGTTGTTTATTAAAAACAAAAATACAGTTCAAGTAAGCGTTCATAATGATATTGTAGAATTAAAAAAACATCCAATAAGTAATTATTGTTCCTGAACTTTTTTTTAATAAAATTTATTTTTATGTATATATTATTTTTTATCAATTCAGTTACATTTTTATTTTAGACTTTTTAAATAAGTATTTACCTACACAACATTAATAAAGTAATTCTCTTTTTGATAACAGCAAAACATTTTTCCTGTTGGAAATAATATAAACATAAAATGTGGAGTACCTACTACCTAATAGCTCGCAATTAAAGCTTTTTTCAGTACAATATTAAAAATACCGTATAAATAGACACTCAATTATTTTTGAAACGTATGTAGGTACATTATTACTTTTAGGACAATTTTATTCAACGACAAATTTAATATGAACACATGACATTAGTTTGTCGTCTGTTGGTGGTGGTATATGTTCTAATAAAGTCAAGATTGGCGTTTATTTATATGTGAGTAAATTTATTGAAATTATAATTTTTTTAATATATTTTTCAATAACTGGTTGATCAAAAAAATGTTGTAACTTTGTCACAGAATAACGCTTGCTAACGTATAATCGGGACGATGGAGATGACATTCTCAAAACAACCTCCATACATAACTGATTGTAATAAACTATTAGCAAGTGCAAGTACCTACGTCACTACATACAATCCGAATGCGATGCGAATCCGACAACAATTAGTATTTAAGGTAATTTAATAATTTGATTTATAATACAAAAACGGATTGCCAATTAGTAACGCAATTTAGAAAGCGCTTCAGTGAGTATTGTAAAAACAATTCGTAGTATTTAGATTAAGATATCTTTAGCATAGTGGTCAGTGCACATGGGCGTGGTGCGATTCCTAGGAGATTGTAGGATTTTAAAGATTTTCAATGTTCAATAACTGATTGTCATCATAATGTCCCTTATGCCCTTTCTGCTGAACACATTCGCAATCATGAAAATTAGCGGTTTATGTCAGTACCATTATAAGTAACAGCTCGTAATGTTAGTCATCAGAAGATGAATTTTATTTAAGATACATCTGTAGTTACTTATATAATATTATACCATACGATTTCGTCACCAATTTTTCTTTACTTTAGTAGTTTAGCAAGATATTAAAAGAATATGGGTAAGTAGCTAGCATTCGCCATAATCCGTTTACCAAGATCGCACCATTCATCTCACTCATCTTTCATCTCTCGCATCATCAATCCTAAAAGCTGTGTCCGCCGCCGCGCGCCGAGACGTCACTTTCGCGCCGCTTTTTTCGCGCCGAAATACTATTCTCGCGCCACTTTTTGACGTTTCCGGTGACCTTCCTCCCCGCCCACAGGGTTTGGCGCGCGAAACACCCCCACATCGAACATCCCCGGGGACTCGGACGACAGTTAATGGATTCCGATCGTGGGGTGACTCGACGCGGAGGCTTGCGTAGCGGGCTTGACTCCCTTGTGACTATGACTGCTTTTTATTTGACTCGATCAAGCAGTGCCTCTGCAATTTCTACCCGTGATTGTTGTTCGATACATGCGACTGTTTTTGATACGCGAACGCTGTTAAATTATAATTGCATTAATTCATACTAAACTTAATTAACACGTATTAGGATATATTCTAACTTGACAGCGTCTTTTGAGCATCAAATATTTTTATGAAAACTTTCTGTATTGTAATACCGTATTATTAGGGATTGCAATACCGATATTTCAAAACCGGTATTCCAGTATTTATCAATACCGAAATACCGGTTTTAAAAATTCAAAATATCGGAATTATCGGTATTAAGAAAGAACACTCGTTCAAGTTTTTGAAAATGAATTATAATTAGTTATGTGCTGCTAAAATGCAATTATTATATTGTGAGTGAATCCAACAGAGGTGAAAAAATAATAAAACAAATTTCATCAAATATATTTATATAAGTAATTGTCGCGATGAATTATCATAATATTCTTTCGAAATAAAAAACATCCGTGACAAAAATGTTCAATTATTCTATATTGATGACTGTACAAGCGTTGAATTTAAGAAGCTTTTCCTGCAGCCGGACTTGATGAACTTTTGAGAGCTTTAGTTATATTATCAATATTATTCGAACATCACTAGTTCTACAATTATGATCAATCATATTTTAAATGTCAACATAATAAATGTAGGTATGTAAGTTTTTGCTATAAAATAATATTTTAAAAAGATTTTAATAGTTATATTTATTGATAAGCACCAACTTTTGTTTTTTTAATGTTTAAGAAATACCGGTATTCAATAAGAAATACCGAAAAACCGGTAAGGTTGACATTTTCATTCGGTATTACAATCCCTACGTATTATCATTCATTCTTTTCAATACACGTAATATATTATCTACAGTGTGTTGATATTTTTTATTGATAATTCATTTCTACTAAATTTGGTCACTATGTAATTGGATAATGTGTTTATAATGAACTATTCATATGCTATCACTTTGCGTAGCGTGATTATTCTGATATAAATACTAAGTACCTATATAATTATGTAATTATGTTGTAATGAAGTAAAAGGGGCGTAGTATCCAATGACCCAAATATACTGGTTACTATAATAATTATTATAGGTACACATTGATAAAGACATAACTGTGACATATTTTTTTATGATGTGAAAAAATATTATCTAGTTAAATAAATAGGTGATTATTAATAATAAGTTAGTGAAAGTTATTCGATTAATGATCGAGACTTGATTTCACGTAATTGATTCTATTATTGTTGGATTGTGTTATTGTATGGCCATCTTGCATTGCCATAAACATCAACATTCACCATTATTCGTATACATCTGGAATACTTATTGATTGTTTAATTATAAAATAAAATATATTTTGTATGCATTTAGTGAAAGAAGAAGGTTACGAATAACAGCATATCTTCCACATATGTATACAATATCAGCAAACGGAGGTCGCAATATTTAGGTACCTATTCATTATATCTATTCACAGAACATAAAATTGGGTTTCATCCATTCATGGAAGCTATGTGAAGTAAGACGATGTGCAAAAGTTCGACATGATTTTGCAAAATATATAGATCTGCGAGAGCTGTACGCAAAATAGTATCGGATTTAGGGACTAGAGGCCTGAACCATTCACTGATTTTAATGCCACTCAAAATAAAAATAATTAAAAACCATACCTTCTAACTGCCAACAGTGCCAAGGTACCCAGCAAAAAAATATGAATGTATCTTATCCTAGAATCGCATCCTCTGTATCTCTCGCAATATGTGTTTGAGATTGTTATGTTATAGGTCTATTTTATATTAATTCGAAGGATTTTGTTATACCTACTTTGGGTAATATTTTATTCTCAATTTGTGAGTAATATTTTATACTCATCTTTTTATGATTTTAAATATTCTGACGAATCGACAGCGTCAAATAAAATCGCCGCTGATAATATTATTCAATAATTTTACATAGGGTGTATGTATATAATATTTACTTTGACAATGTAGCAGTTCCATGATGGCGATGCGAAATTTTGTTTTTATTTTATGCCAGTCCACGAATGTGAACTTTGTTTATGAACACTTATCGTGTTCACTGTAGCCGTAATATTTCTTATCTCATTTCGCCCCACAGAGTCAGTAAAATAGACGTCTTCCCGATACATAAAGATAACATTTGGACAACATGTTAGCAGAAGGTTTCACAGTAACAAAACATGTGTATTTTATTGAGAACAACATATAAATTCTCGGTTAATAAAACCACAATTCTCCGGAAATCGTGAATCATAATAATTAAGATGTCGAATAGTATATTGTTGTGTTCGTTTATACTTAAACAGACATGTAATATTTGAATACATTCCTGTCACAAAAAATCTGAACGGAAGCGTCTATAATTAATTGACGTCAAACTATAAGACCCCCCCATTTTCACATTTCGTCAAAAAACTTTTACCAACTTGTCTTCTAATCTGTGTCACATTTTTGATCCTCATTTATTCAACAATATTTTTTTGTACATGATCTATATGAGTACAATATCAATTTTCTCAAAGTACTCGTACATATATTATTTATTATTCTCAGAAAAAAAAGATTTTGTTGGTTATGTCACATTTAATATAATTAAGATAAGGTTCTTGTCGGCTTAAGGGAAGCCAGCGGCAAACAAATTTTGAAAATAGGCGATATATTATGTACTAGATTATTTTTTCTTAAGTTATGGTTGGTTTGGTTTTCATTCTTGAATTTTGCCAAAATTGGCTATGAAATTTTGCGCGGTTCCCGCCTGGCTTCCCGTAAACCAACATGTACCGAATTTTATTTAGATCTATAACGTTAGCAAATCTAGGTACCTATAAAATACTCATCCTTATTGCAACATAATTGAATTTAATTTTTAACTACATAGTGTGCCTATTTGTACAATAAAATTTATGTAGCTATGTGAAATAATCACTCGTATTATAATTAGTTTATTTTTCAACAGCATTCAGCTGTCTGCGAAATACTGAAATTTGTAAGCGTAGTATGGCATAATCAGATGTATATAGGTAGGGTCGCTATATTTTCGCTTGCTATTTAGTTTATAAATACTTTTGTACTACATGGTGCACCATGCACCTTAGTGCTTAAAGAATCTTGACTTGCTCTGCCATCATTTATCTTTAATGATATGAAGTGTCCTCTGTACCCGTGTACTGAAACTCTGCCGAAACAGAGGAGTCAGTAGTTGAAAGTGATGAATCTAAGGAGGGATCGAAACTATTTCGTCCTTCATACGATGCTGCAAATTTTTCAAATGTCTCAAAGTTGGCCTTGGTTGATATCAAGTCGGCGTGGCCAATCGGACCCGTGTGTGAATGGACCCTTTTCCCAAACAGCTTAAAAAATAATATGTCGGTAGGTGGCACCTCTTATATACAATTACAATTATTGATACTACACCGAGTCAATGACGTATACGGTATCTGTGTTGGCCTGTATGCATTTTGTGTTATGTATAGTGTATGTAAGCAGTATATTGGGATGACTATTAAATAATTATATTGAGTATAGTTATCTCTGTTAGACTATTATTATTTAATGTAATACAAAATACTGTGAAATAAATACTGTATGAAATTTATCTAAAAGGGTTGGTATATAATATTGGGATTACCTAAATACCAATTATTTCTTACCCATTGTGAGATGAAAAACATTTGTCGGTAATAAGATTAAAGCTGCATTTTAAAATATAAAATTAATATGTATCTTATAAAATATGGGTGAAGGTATTTGAAAAAAAAATAGTTTATTATGTATGCTTACTTACTTGCATATTGTGTGTGTGTGTATAATACAATTTCCACTGATTGAACACACATATCGTAAAAGACAGTGGTGGCACTTGGCCGAGGGTAATTTATTTCCTATCTCTTTAAGTGGCCTATTGGACGACATTTTATGGATAGCGTAAAGCACGTATTTAAAGTTAAATGGGTTACATAATGATAAAACTGACATTTTCATATGAAGTTATTGAAGTAATATAGGGCATCTTATATCAATTATAAATCTTTCGGCTATCTTTATGTAGTTGTGATTTTACGTCTTATTTTCATATCGACCAATTATGTAGTTGCATGAAATTTATTATTATTATTTTACTTTCTCCTTTTTATTTATATATCAAATCACTCTTCGTAAATTATATAAATTATAGATGTAAGTAAAGACGCCCACGTTGACCGAGTGGCTTATACTCGTCGGCTTATAATGTCATAGCTCCCAGGTTCGAAAAATGTTGAAACAACTTCCAGTCTATTTACATAATATTATGATCTTCTTAGGATCGAACATGATAAAAATTAAATACTGCGATTATGAATAAATAAATTGTCTTAAAAATACTAAAATGCTTCGTAGAAAATTATCATCATTACGTTGTCGTCCCAACCATTAATATTATTCGTTTTGAGTTTTCATAATACAAAATTTAATCAAAATAATATGATCAATGATGGTATATAATATAATATTGTACCGTAGAATCTTTGGGTAGCATATACTTTTTCGGGTAAATTAAAATCTAACAAATATATATACATAATATATACAAAAGCAGAACATACTCGTAATAATTGATATCAGTTCAATAGATAACAGATAAGTCAAATTTGATATAAGTACGATAATATAGAAATAGGGTGAGGATAAATAAGTACTTAGGTATATTTTTTTTCTCAAAATTATAAATCACCGTAATAATATGTAAAATTGTATCAACTTATCGATAAAGTGCATCTATTCTATACAAAAGGCTGCTATCGGCGGCTATCGCGGGTAGTTTGCCATATTTATGTATTGAGACGGTTAATTATTACGATAAGTTAACTGTCAAAAGTGCTATGTTTTAATAGCACCTCTCGGCTGTGTCAACTTTTTTAGACGGCTAACTTCTTGTAACTATTGTAATAGCTTAATACAACAAATAATAAACTACCTTCGAAAGTCGCCGATAACCGCCAATAGCAGCCTTGTGTATAGAATAGATGCGCAGCTTGTAATTTTATAATATGTTTACACATACCGAAGTTACTAAAATAATTAACAATACTATTTAATTCTTAGTATGAGGTAAATATTCGTTTATTTATGGTTGATATTTTTAAGTGTGAGAGTCAAATTACTAGTTTGCATCGCACGTCTTCTACGTAATGATTTTAATAATAATTTTATTAATTCGTGAGTGGGGCACAAAGGGTAACAATTTTCACCTTATTACCATGGCTTGGAATGTTTTGGTTTGTGTTCAAGTAGTAGTAGATATCAAGAAGTACCTAGTGGGTATTTTGTTTATTTATATATAAACCACTCCACTGGAAACTTACGCTAACCTTTCCATCGGAATCCATCCCGTCTCATGCTCAGTACTCAAGACGCTTCTATTGTCGATTATCAGTGCGGGCAATCGGAACCCCGCATCGGGTCAGTGAAACCCGACCCGCCCGGTCGTGGAGGGTTAACGCGTCGATAGCATGCCGGTCACGCCCCACCTGAATGGCCTGACGAGCCTGTCGTCTTCCACTCTCGCTAGGGAAATCTCCCATCTTACAACGGGTTCATTTTAAAGACAACATTAGCCGGAGGGACGGCCCAGGGTGGAAGTGATCTTCAAACATGGACGATCCATCCAGAATTAAACTAAGTATACCAACATTATAACAGGTAATTCTCTCATAAAGTAGACAAGCGAAGAAAAATATTATTATAATCTGTAACTTTAAAGCTAGATATCTTAACTGTAATCACAGTGTTTGAAAGAATATTTTGATTATCATATACCAAACATAAACAAGTAGCCAACCTGGAAACAAATCTTACATTATCCAAAAAAACGCGTTTTGAGAAATATGGTACTATTTTTATCAATCACAAAATAGTACCTAATGATCTCCCATGAGTATAAAATATATATTTAATGTTTTTCTTTTATTGTGTTAACTGTCAATTCATGGTAGAAATGCATTCTTATTCCCTCTGACGTGGATGAAGCAAAAACATTAAATAAGTGGAATTTGTACTATATTGTGTTTTATTTTAAATAATATTTACATAATGAAACACTTAAAGTCTCTTTCTTGAGATGCAAAATCCACTATAATAGTATGAAACTATTAACCAAGGACGGACTCACAGAATTTACCCAAAATAGATCATTGAAAATGTTTATTGCATTGATGAATTTAGTTTTATAATCACTTGGCATGTTAAAAAAAATGACAATATGAGTTTCGGTTTTGGGTACTCATTAACGTTAAATGCAGTTATTTTGTAATCCGCCTTTTTTATAACTTTTGCAAACAAAAATATGTCTAACTGGTTTGGTTTTGTTTTTATAATGCCAACTGCATTATGAAATAAATTGTTTTTATTGGATATATAAATAGATACTATAATAATATGACAGTAATTGTGTATAGCAGCGAAGCATGTATAATAATTGCTTATTTATTAAAAACAACGTTCTGAGGGAAATTTTTGTATCCAAGCTAGAGAGTAGAATCTGGGATAATAAGACACCAACATACTACTAGGGCTATTCAATTGTACAGAGCATGTCCAGCGTAAATTAAGTACATCGATTTCAGAGACAATCCTCACTGATCACCCATGTGGGAAGCAAAATATCGAAAGACAACAGTTCCGTTGGACCAGACTAGAGGTTACTTGGCATGAATGACTGACCAAGGACCAAGAAAAAGGAGGAGGATGATAAATCAAGGGCAATTATTATAAAGAAGAAAGATAATAAATGGTGCAATTCCGAGTCTAACGAAATTGAATGTACCTATCTCATATTATATACCTTTTCAAAATAGTATGACATACTGCAAAATCATAAAAAAACAAATTTATTAAGTTATTTTTGTTGTGCGATATTGCTTTTAGAGGTAAACAAAAAACACCCCACCTGACGACTGTCAACCCCTCGACGAAAGAACAAAAAAGATCTTTGTATGAAAGAAAAAAATACCGGTGCTTACTTTATCGCCCGCCCCTTTCCTTTTTATCTGCAGTCCCTCGTCGGGCTTTATTTTATACCTCTTCATAAAGCCTATGCTCCTGACACATTACGTCCAAGGCGTTGCTGCCTATCAAAATATTTTCTCTCATACGGACGCTCATTTCTTACGGTCCATCTACTTTTGCGATCCCGGTTCCCGTCTCGCCAAGTAAAGGCGTGCTTCTTTTTACTTTCACGTCGATATAATAAAATTAACATATTATTATTAATTCTGATATTATAGAATTTTTGGTCTGGACAATGGAAAATATTTGACAGAACACTTGGTTTTAAATATTTTTGAAAACATGTTAATCGCAGTGGTGTAATTTTAAGAATTTTCCGTTTAAAACTTGAATATTAAAATAAATTATGTACAAACCTCAGTTTTTTGATTTATATATGGTGGTTCACAATAATTATGGATCAAGTCCATCAAGATGGATCCTGAGATATTTGGACCTAAAGTTAAAACACCTTTTGTAAAATTCAGAAATGTTTTCACTGTATATACTTACCATATTTTGATAGTACATGGATCAATTTAAATAAATAGTCGTAACATGAAGTATATTCAGGCTTTATTAATATTAGCAAATACCTCTTTATACTGCTGAAGGAACTGTCAAAATGGACATGATTCCCATTCAATTTCATGTCTTATCAATACTAGTATTGCCATTAATGCAAAAAATTGTAGAGCTACGATTGTGATATTATCCCATAGCTTACGGGCCGCATAAAATTGTGTTTTGGCTAATTACTTTTCAAATGCAAACTAACACGTTAATTACAAAATTAATTAAAAGGGCCCGTAAGCATTGTGTTAACACACAATATAGAAATCTGTTTTATCTAGCTACTGAAACGAAAAAAAAACGAATTTTTTGAAAATTGGACTTGATCCATAATAATTATTGTGAACCACCCATATATCTTCACAGTAAGGGAAGGAGGTTCCTTTTAATAAAACGTAAATAGTATTTTTATTTTGATATTATGCTTCTCTATATTTTAGTCGCGCTACTGATGGCCAGTGTTGGAATACTTTGTGCCATATAAGATAGGTATTTACTAAATAATACTGTAGTGTTTTCTAAAATGAACTAGTATCACCGTCACTACATCAATGCATTTCTAAAAAAAGGATGATGGTCATTACTGATTTTTTAAATAAATTTCGTTACTTACACTAGCAACTAAAAAATAGTTGTATTATTGATTAAAATACATAGGTAACAAAATATCAATAAAAACATTAAGTCTAGATAGTTAGTACTATGAACCCTACCAAACACGAGAGATATAAGTAATGCTGGTTTCATTCTGGTGACTTAGATAATATCACTGAATGATTTTATTAACTTTGACGCCTCTTCAAATCAAACCCTTTCAAAACATGGAAACGCCATACGAGAGTACTCATTGCGCGTTACAGTGTACTGTGTAATTTCTTGTTCGATGATATTTTTCCACCATAAAAGTGAGTGAATAATCAAATTTATATCAATCCACTCTGCTTTGAGTTGTCACATATGTCCACGGAACTTAACTATCTCGTTGATTGAGTAAACTACTAAACGAGGACTAACATTAAAATGTTTTTAACGTCTGAAGTAAAAACACTAAACGTGTAACTAAGTGTATACTACAAGACATAATTACTTACATAGTGTGACATCGTAACTAACTTTTAGTAAAATATATCGTCTCTGTTCTGGCAGAACACACTAACTGGAGAATACTAGTTTTGAGTAATTTGACTTTGAAGTTGTTAAAATGTTTGAAATGGTCTATCATGTGAGTTTATTTAGTAATCTTAAAAAGGATGACTTTAAAATAAAGACTGTTTCCAGACGGTAAAGTTTGAAATAAGGAACATTTTGGTACTAACTCAATATGTATTTTTTTCGAATAAGTGTCTTCTGCCAAAACAGTGACGATATATCCATAAGTATCGCAGTATAGGTAGTTTGGAAAGATTCATATTGAGCATAACGTAACAATATAAGTAGCGTAAAATTAAAACAATTACAAGATAAAAAGAACTTTTTATATACAACGTTTTTAATTTTTCTGTTGAATTATTATCCTCAATATGCTCAAACTTGTACTTGATATAAAGTAAATAAAAAACAAACATATATAGAATAGTGAAATGTCATTTTGACATTTCATTTTGATTTCCATGGTAACGCACGTACATATTAATAATTTAATTGTTAAGACCACCCCCTTAGCAACCAATAATAGTCTTTTACCTTTTACGGATTTTTCTGAAATAACTTTCCATACAAAGCAGAATTAACTGAAAATGAATTCAATTCTGCTTAAATATGGCTAAAAGTATTAAAAGAATGCATTGGTATCGTGTTCTGATATATTCTAAAAGTTTAAAATGTAAAGCTAGTCGGGAAGTTAGTTAAAATCGATTCCAAGATTTGTACTGGACAAACAACCACCGGACAAACAAGAATACGAGCGTTGAGCGTTAAAAACGTTGTAAAAAATGGGCTATGCGATACAATATACTTACTTTTAAAGGTAAATAATTATATTATTATTATATATCACCTTATTTTGATAATTATATATAATAATATAAATAATAATATTACATGAACAGGCATTCGAAATATATTACTGTAAGTTACAGGTCATCCATCCACCCATCCATCTGTTCATGGAAATATATTGTCACTAAGTATATTATAACAAGCATCTGATCGTATCCGTTTATACCAATGTTTCTTAAGCTTTTTACATCCGCGGACCACAAAAAAATAAAAAAATGTTTTGCGAACCAATGCGGATATTTACACTATTTTTGAAACAATTGTCGAAATATAATACAACCCCACTTCAAATGTTGGGTTTCTAGGTAACTATTTTTGAACTGCAAATAATTTTTGGGGCCCACCCAAAAATCTTCGCGGACCACCAGTTAAGAAACTATGGTTTATACCATATACTTACACTTTCATACATACTTTTCATGAACAGAAATCATAAGTTTAGTATGGCACACGGTTCTAAACCGCATACGGTTTCAGTTTACGGATAACCTCTTAGGACTTACTGCCGTATTCATACACTTTTGAACCGCATTCAACGAAGTAAGCGGTTTATCGGCCAAATAAGAAAACTATAAAAAATGCATACGTCACGAAGATGCGTACAGGAATGGGCGTCAAATTTAAAATGGCGGCGATCTGCGCGAGCTGCCAGTGTCACTTAAATATACGTCTAAAATGAGTTCATCACAACAAGCGTTTAGTAGGAAACTTGAAACGTGCCGTCGTGCTATAATTTGATTCATGATGATGCTAAATGCTTGTAAAAATGTATACAAATCGTGGATCGATGGAGATGTATGTAATATTGTCAATGAGTCCGCGAAGCTGTATTGCCATATTATGGAAATATTTACTGAGTATACTTTATCAGAAGTATAAAATAAATATGATTCTATAACAAATAAATTATTTAAAGTTCATGATAATTATTCATTTATAATTATTAAATTTATATGGTTCCGTTTGCACATTTTTACATCTATTCACAATTTCAAAATTTTAAATTAATTATAGGGAAATTTAAATTTAAAAGTTGGTAACATTAGCCAGGCATGACGCGTATTACGTCAGCGACGTGACGTCACTATTTGACAGATACAAATTAGGTTTATGCATGCAAATTTGCAGTAAATAGCTTGAATGCAGTTTGCTGTTATATGCACACGCCAGTTAAACTATAATCGCATATATATTATATATTATACATATTACAATGTTGTATACGTATAATAATATAGTGTCAGTATAAAATACATAACAGCATAAATAAAAAATGGAAGTGTATCTATACAATGTTAGCTTTGATATATATATGAACGAATCAAATCAAACTGTCAGTTTTCAGTATCAACGTGTCCACAATTTTTCCTTTATTGTATGATGAGCATCTGAATTTAATATTTTCTAAATTATAGTGGTGAGAGTGAATAACGAAGCACGATAAATTTTCCTTCAATAATTACACGGGAATTCTGTCCGTTTAATGCGGTATTGTTTCAAAGCTGGCGTAGCCCGTTGCAAAGAAAAACTTTTGAGTCGCTATCATTTATGAAGGCGTTTCAAGGGAAGTTTACCGGTACTAAAGTGAACGACGATGCTCCATATTTGATTCAGGAACGTATTGAGAGTTGAAAACTATAAATCAATGAAGAGAAATACTAGGAAATAGAGTCTAATAAATAAACGACCGTAATATCATGTTTTATTATTCGGTTTCATTTGGGCATAATTTGATATTAAGTTTTTAAACATTTAATATTAAGGTTTGATTTTAATTTTAAGTTAAGAGTAAAAATTGAATCACTATAGTATTCTATTATCTATATCTTTCATTTGGTAATAACCTGATATCTATATATCTTTTGAAATTACACAACATGCTATGGTAATATTATGATGATATTTGAACAAACACAGGGGTTAGTTTGGTCAAAACATGACCAAAGACCTTGTCATAATATGATCACTGTTAAGTGACATTATTTTCCCAATCAATGGATTAATTGACAATCTAATTATCGTCTTATTCTTCTTCAGATATTTATTTTATAATGTTTCAATGTTAGATTTTAAAAAAATGAACCGAAATTTATGTGGGCAATTCAAAGTTTGAAATGTATCTCCTTTAAATTCAAGATTTTGCAGTTAACAGGTTATTTCCAAAGAGAACCGATGTGGATTTTGATTTTTTTTAATCAAATTTCTTTCATTATAATATTTTGTCACTTTATATCTTTGTTCAACTCTGAGGGTATGGTTATTTTTTATGAGTGATGGGTGATAACCAATTCAAAAGAAATAACTAAATTTATATATTTAACTAGAAAGTTTACATAACTTAACCACATGATATGATATCCTGAAAAATATATCCTCCATAACAAATTAAACAAATAGAATGGAAATGATATTTTATTACCGAAATTAAATTTTGTAAAAGTAAGACATTCAATAAAAAATATGTGCTTACTTGGGTAGTTACTTTTTTATATTTCTTGGCTTGATGTGTCAAAACATCAGTGATTCGACTCTGCCAGAGCTTTTGCGGCGTCGCGGTGCTGCGAAGGTTGGGCGTCGATTAATATTTGAGGAGCAAGTACGGCATTCTCGGTGGCCCGTTGGCTCTCTGCGCCGCCGAGGCAATCGATCAAACCGCCTTCTCGCAAGGAGATGATTTCCTGCAACGAAGTCGCTGCGAAGAGTCCCCAAGATTTCTCGTAAAACGTTTACGACCGTGTAGGCAATCATCGTTTAAGGCCAACGACAATATTTGTTATATTTTCGCAATGTTTTGTTTTTTTTTATCTCCAGAAAAAAGAAGACGGCTTTTATGGACAGAGTTTACGATTATTGTTTTAAAAATACCTGCCGTTTTGATGAAATACGTGCGTTTGTAGAAATGCCGATCTTAGAGTATGATATATACTAAATAAAACCGATAAGACGATTGTATAATATATCAGCCAACTTGGAAACAATTACTTCCCAAAATAATACATACAACGTAATTCAATTAGGTTTATAGGTAATGTTTAAATATTTCAAAAATAGGATATGCGGGGAAAATACTTTTATTATTATTATTATTATTATCAAGGTCTTTTGATAAAAAAATGTCATTAATCCAAATACACTTGTCCATCATACATATTCACTTTTATTAGAGACATTATTAGAAAGCATTAAAAAATCAACTAAATTATTAATAAACCAGGTACACGCCATAATTTTTATACAACGAAAATCCAAATGACAGTTTCCAGCCAATTAAGGGGTACGCGTGGTTGCTATGTGACGTTGTCGTGTTTTTTTTTTTTTTTTAAACAAAAAGGAGATAATATTAATACTATCGACCGAAGGTACTTGATGGAATTTGAATTTAAATTCTAATAGATTTAAGTTTTGTATTATTCCATTTAATGGAATAATACAAAACTTAAATCCATTAGAAAAAGGAGATATTCGTAGAGCTTGAAAATAACAAGAGACACAGGCCCGGGGGGGAGTCACTATAACATAACCGATTCTTATGCTATCAAACTTGTATTAATTAGAGTTTAAAGTCAATTCGCAGCTCTCAGTCGATAGTATTAATTTTGGTACTGTTCGGTTATACGGAATACAGCGGAAAACGCATTTTGAAAATAGCCGATAAACTGGATTATTTGTTAGGTTAACCTAACCAAACCTAACCTAACCTAACCTAACCTAACCTAACTTAACCTAACCCAACCTAAACTAACCCAAACTAACAAATAATCCAGTTTATCGGCTATTTTCAAAATGCGTTTTCCGCTGTATTCCGTATAACCGAACAGTACCTTAATTTTATTATCGTTTATATTATATTTTTTTAATTTTAGATAATATATATAAATATCATTAAAATTGTGCTATTTATTGTTAAGGGATGTGAAAATATAAGATAAAAAGCATTTGTTTTTAAATAGGTAAAACTACGGAACATTGAGCACCGTGGTTTAAACATCAAATTAGTTTTATTATAATTTATATTTTTTAGTAAATAATTTCTGCCTAAACAATCTTCGCCAATGCGCTAGTCAATCTGTAAATATAGAATATTATAATATTAAGTAGGTAACTAGGTAAACCATAATTTTACATGTTATACGCTGTATGAATATTCTGAGTAACTATTTCAATTTTTCAATTTTGATTTATTTTTAACATATTGTGTACATTACAAATTATAAGTTTAAGACGTTCACAACATGACATATAGAAACAAAGAAGTATACTTAAAACAGTAAGTGTTACATAAAAAAAGAGATACATAGTATGTTATTAAACAGTAGAAATATGTACATACAAAAATATTATTTAGATAGGTACCTACAAGGAAGTACACCGGATGAGTTAAGCAGACCCTATTTTAGGAATTTATAAAACAACGTCCACCTATACTCATCCTCACGTAGGTGGAATATATCAACACCCGAAGCAATTTCGTAGAACATAGTTATCGCCCTCCCAATTGGCATTACCAGTGGCAGGTTGGTTCTGCACCTTGGGAGAATAAAAAAACTGTGAACAGGGACACACAGGTCAACACTGCCCAGAATGGCTGAGCATTTATGCCTCGTATAAGTCGAAAAAAATACGTAGCCAAATAAAGACTACATGTGTATGGGATGAATAAATAAATATGGTCGATTATATTAAATTCAGGAATAATGTAAATTAAAGTTATGATATTGTGCTTTCTGAACCCAGTCTCAAATTATTTGAAGCGCTTTTTGTTTGGTTAATGGACGTAAAATAATTTGATACGTCTCTCACAATTTAATTAAATAAATAAAGTAACCTTGCGCAAATACAAACAATACCGGGTATTTTAAAATAAATCCCCGCATCAATACAAAGAAACCTCGACCCAAATTTTGTTCGAATATTAAAACAAGCATCGCGTTTTTGCCGCGCTTATTTCGACTATACATCATAAATTATTTACAAAGAAGAATCTTTGCACCGCTGGACTTTTGGTATGATACAAACTTTGCCTTTCGGTCTATGAATACCACCCCAAATATCCCCCGCAAACTGGCCAACGAGGTATGCAGGCCCCATACAATATTTCATATCGCAATCGAAGAACGCAACACATTACGATCCACGATCCACGAACCATTACATAATACAGTATCAATTATTTTTCTATAATGTTAAAGTATTTTATATAATATTAGCAGGTATACATAGTATACATTAATTATAAAAACTATTAAATGAAGATGGGAATTTATCATTCATACATATAATTTCATCTTACATAATTTACTAATGTAATATAAAATAACACTACCTATATCTATGAAATAATCAATTGTTATTATGAATATTTAATAGGTAATGCACTGTTATTAATTTTTCAATGTTTAATACGCTGAATCTGCTATTCGATGAATATTCGAATATTAAAAAAATAGTATGACAATGTGTAGTATGTACGATTCTCGAAATTTGCATAAAGTTCATGGCAAACTTTTTTTTATAGTGCTGCTGTGTAGTACTACTACTACATCTAGTAAACCACGTCTGTTTATTTAACTTAATTTAATATCCGTTCATATTATATTCTTTAGAGTTTGGTCAACTAATTTCTTCATGAGTTATAATCTTCTGTTATTTAATTTATATGCAATCAATGGAGAAAATGAATGCGGTTCTCTGTTGTTCAGCTCTACAAGCTTGACTTTTACCCGGCTAAGGTGTACATGTGGCGGAGAACTATAGGATGCAAAGCACACCCTCTGGAAATTTTCGAGAGGGAAGATATGCTCAAGTCGGTCCAACTAGCTGTTGGACCCATCGGGCCGTCCAACCTGATCGGCACAAAGACCAATTATATTGCATTTAAAAAAAATGCGGCGTCTTATTGCTGACGTGAAGACACGACTGACGCTTTATCAAGTCATTCCAGTATCTTGTATCTCTGTCTCATGTACCCTGTATATGGTATTTAGTGGTCTTCTAGAATGCTCATATCCAGTTGAAGACACGTGAAGTACAGACTTACTTGAGGTATCAGTAGCGTAGCACGTGGTTGACAAAGGTTTAACGTGGCATCCTCACTTTAGACGTATGACAAGATGCTCCTCGTTTCTGGCAAAGTTAATAGCAAAAGCGGAACTTTTATATTCATAAGGCAAATACCTACTTAAAAAAATATTCAGTTTCATATTTTTATTTTTAAAAGCTTTATTAAAAAAATATGTACGTATGAAACTAAAAATATTTACGAAATGTATCTTATATCTGGCGTCTTCTTTAGAAATATATTAAAAATCAGCGTATCCCTTAGCATCGCAAGGCCATTATTTGACATACAAAATACAGGTTGCCATGGTGTTGACTCGTACTTATGAACTATTCATAAGTTCCATTATATGCTACACGTTCCGGCACAGAATAATATTTATTGTTTTATCCAGTAGTTCCTTTATGTTTGTATCCGATGCTTTAGTGTCATTTCAATTACTTGGTGTTGCTAAGTTCAGCCAAATATTTGAAAAATCGATTGATACGATATTAAATATTAATACTATTACAAAATCATAACAAAAACAAATCTTCATCAAAAAGACTTTATCATTCATAATATTATTTTTATTCTCTTGATAAATATGTTAATAATTACACGTAGTTATAATAATAAAACACCCACGATAGCCGCGTGGCTTAAGCGCCGGTATATAGTGTCGAGGGTCCCAGGTTCGAATCCTGCGTCTGGCAAGTACACATATTGTTTTTCAATTTGTGTATGAGTCAGAGTATAGACCTGATAGGTTGAGCAAGTGGCTGACATCCATTTCTCGTAAAAATAAAATCTGTTAATACAAACCTCCACTCTGTCGGGGCCCATATGATACTATTAGGATCGGACATGGTCGAAAGAAAAGTTTCTATTAGGAAACCAGTCTTTCTACACGTGGCTAATGAGCCCATCTGATCCTCTTACAAACATAGTTATAAAAACCGTTTATAGTAAGGTAATAACAGCGACTCACTTGTTGCGACTGACAAACACTTATAAAGTAAAGTGGTATCTTACATTTATTAAGTCTCTTAAAACATTACTTACCTTTTCGCCATGAAACGAATTGCAGCTATCAAGAATAAGACGTCCGAGCTTTATTAAGTTATCCGCGGAAAATATGACCGAGCGCCCGAGAGAAACTCTGACGTCACACTCAAATGACTCCCATTACGCTTTCATTTCATACGAGATACAGAAACTTTTATAATAAGTACCTGCAATGATATAATCTCATCAAATATTTTATTATTATTTTTAACTTTATTTTATTAATGTTATACTTTAGCTGAATTATTTATTATTACCATGAAAAAATAATTATTTGTGCGTAGGTTGAATGTAAGGTTTTAAAAATAAAATTTATCATCAATGATCAGCTATACTATATTATAATGTGCCTAGCGTTGACTCAATAACGACATAATACTCTTAATTTTATTGAAAAACTCGCATTGTTGCAATGGCGCGATTTTATAAAGTCATTTATTCTGTAACCCATTTGTTCTTCTTTTCTTTCTTTCGACCATGTCGGATCCTAATAGGAGCATATGAGTGGTTCACAAGCATAGTGAACCAAGTCCATTCTGGTTATTTTTGAGTAAGCTAGGTTCAAACATAATATTTGAGTATTTCCATTACATAATAACTTAAATGTACTCAAAATAAAATTTTAGAATTGTAATCATACCCTTTACACGATTAGAAATACTCAAATATTATGTTTAAACATAGCTTACTTTAAAAAATCCAGAATGGAATTGGTTGAAATTCACTATGCTTGTGAACCACTCATATGGGCCTCCCAGAGTAGAGGTTTGTATTAACAGATTTTGTTTATCGCATTTATTATTATTATTTTTATTAACCTTTTTTATTAACCCATTTATTATTACATACTTTACACAGTTTTTTCACGGTGTTTGGAATACAGGTTTGTCAAATAGACTATTTTACGAATGTTTTTACTCTCTTAGTACAAAGATAGTAAGTATTTATTTAAAGTACCAAAAGAATTATACCAAGTAAATGCCATATCAATAATAAGATGTGAATATTTTTTAGAACTTAAAGCCTCAATTACATTGAGCTTCTTTACGAGCTGTTTATTGGCGAATTTAAAAGCGGGCGATTCAGCTACTGCGATTTGATGATAACACACAAAACTTTCCATTCGCTGAGAAGCCATAAGCCAGTAACTATTTTGACAGAACGTAGAACGTTTTTTTACCGGGAGGTTGGTACTGCGCTCTACTGCGCAGACGCAGTAGGCCCACACGCCGGCGTGAAGCGTGTAAATTTGACCGGCTTTCAACTTTTCTCTGTTGAGTGTTTACAACCTGCTTATTAGCTTATTCGATGATTACACTGGGCGACTTTACAGGCAGATTGTAAATTCGCCAATAAACAGCTCGTAAAGAAGCTCAATGTAATTGAGGCTTAATACACAATAATTGAAATCGAACGAAATAATATAATGAGGCGATTATTAAATTGTAATGAAATAATACCAACAAAATGTGAATTTGAAAATTATATAATGCAACAGGTGAAAGATAATAAATAACATATTATTCGATCACGGGTTTTGCAATATTTTGAGGAGTTTCTAAAATAAGATAATCTTATATTAGTTTACCATAGTGTCTTGGTTTTGGTCAACCGCCCTGCGAACCCGATTTCTGTAGCTCGCTAGCTGGCGTAGCACTTAGCTGACGCCGCAAAAGGACGTCGCGTAGCGGGCCGTGGCGGGCGTCGAAAATCCGGCGGCGAAGCGTAACCTGTTTAGGCGCCCGCCGCCCAAGGCGCGTGCATTATTAACGACGCCCGGGCGCTGTGGGCCGCGAGCCCGCTCACACCTGCGAGCGCCTGAATCCGAAGACGCTACAAACAACGTCTTCTCGCTTTTACTGGACGCTGAAAGCGACGCTTCGTTCTGTATGACTTAACTATTTTATGAGGTATCATCCACTCGTAAACGAGAGTGGAAAGGTTCTAGTACGGATGACAATTTCATTTTTGAAAAAAAAAAAACTGAAACGTGTTTCTTGTATTAAAGAGAATACACAGAAAAGTACTTTAGGTAACTACGTATAAAATATGTAAGTAGTATTGATTTTCTAACAAATAAATAAAAAGGTAGTCTTATTTTTGTATTTTCTAGTTAAAAAAATAACTATGTACGTACGCACATAATATAGTATAATATTGTTTTTTACTATAATTATTATGTGTCTTACTTTATCATAGTATAACAGAGCCGAAGATAAAAGATGCAAATAATAAAGCAATTTTAATACTCTGTGTCATAATATTATTTATGTTAAGTAAAAACAATACAATTATAATAATATGATACTAGTGTCATAAGCCAAAGTTATTTTAACGTATTTTAACGAGAAATAGTAACCGGCCTTTCGCTAAACCTATCTTGTTCTGAAAAATAATATCTGAAATTACCAGGCGCGGAAATTTTACGTGCGAGCCACGGTATTACTCGCGGACACTCTTCCACAGTTTCATACTGTAAGCCATATTATAATAGTATCATATTCTATTTAGTAAATTTAAAATATAATATATTATACCTTATAAAAAAAACAGTTATTTCATCAAAAATATTAGTTAAATTATTTATCTCATTAATTAATATGTAATAATAATACTATCGACTGAAGGTACTTGAATTATTTAAAATCCATTAGAATTTTATTTATTAATATATTATTATGTTTATATTTTTATCACAATATGTTTGTTGAGTAATAAATATATATTGTTAAAATATTCAATATTTTTTAATGATTGCAAAAATATTCCTACCGTGAAACAGATGAGACCATACACAATGTGCGATTTATTTTTGTATGAGTCTTATTGAAATTCGATCTATGCAATTTCAAATCTGCAAGAAATCACTGACTGTCTCATCGCCAAATGCTACTCGTTAGCTCAATGGTGTCATCTGAGAAAATAAAAAGTCGACAGACGGAGAAAAACTCGAGGGGAAAATCGACTAATAATATCAATCTGTTACGATTGAATAATATATTTTTTTATATTTATAAATGCACTTATTTGGAAAAAAAGTATTTTAATAATATAAATGGACATAACATTCTGTAAATTATTCATTATTTTATCTTATCAACTCAATGTTTAGAAACGAGTAGTTGAAATAAAGTGATGTTTGAATATTATTATGTAAAAATGTTATCTTATTTTACTCTTTCTTCAAGAAAGACGATACTTTTAAAAGAAATAACATTATAATTACAACAATTATTATAACTTATTAATTATGTTTGTTTTACTAATATTTTTTTTATATATAAGAAACCATGATCGGCTTTGTCTTTACAATATCCTCGATTGATGGTATTTACTAATTCTTTTACTAAAACTTTTAATTAGTATTTTAAATTAAAATTTATTAAGTAATACGTATTTTAGTCTTAAATCCACGTTTTTAAATTTACACATAATACGGTATCATTTACATTTTTGTGAAACATTAGATTGTGTATCATGTAGGTACCAACATTTTAATTGTAAATTATTACAAACATATTTGAAAACTAATCAACTCATCCAGTATTTGATGCTTACATATTATATTTATCAGTTGGTTCTGAAAGAATTTCATAATATTATTAACCATGTAATATAAAATAGATATACTATCATAAATCATCCGGTGTTCGAATTTAGAACTAAGTTAATCACAGTATAAAAATAATCGAATGGTAATATGTCAAGTGCATGTGGCGCCCTCACTCAGCGGGCAACTTATACTGGTGGATCTATACCTAGTACTTTTGCAATATCGATTTTTCGAATGCTATACTTTTATTTCGCTTTACGTCAAATTAATTAATAAATAAATTATATTATTATCCCTACAATAGTATAAGATTGATCTGCTAGCACTTCAAATTTAACGTTCAATAGATATTCTAACAAAGCTCCATTGTACGCAGAACAGTATGAACAATACCGTTGAAGAAAGTATGAAATATTATATGGGAAGCTTTATAAAAGTGAGTGTGTCAAGCTTCCCATTTTTTGCCAAGGGCGGTTCGTAAGTGTGTCAAAAACACAAAGTTCACATGTGGCTTGCTTTTGTTTGCCTGGTTCGGCGGGCGGGAAGCAACATTTTGGCAGCGGAAACGAGAGTAAAAAGTTTATCATATTTTTTCCATAAATTTAGTGATTTACGATTTATATATTTTGTTTTGTAATACCGTTCTGATATTTACAAAAAAAAACAAAATATTATTGTTTTTATTTGCTTTGGTATCGTAGTGTAACATTTTCATTCTTGAACACATGGCATGCGATTGCAATTCATTCAACAAAATCACTACTGACCTGTTAATTAATATTTAATTACAACATTTAAATATAATGTTAATTATATCTAATGGTTAGGTAATGCAAACGCGCCAGTCGCAATATAATTTTAAACTGGCCATAACGAGGAAGGATCACTAAAATATAAAAAAGGACATAAATAATAGGCGATTTGAAATTTATATGACATATAAACCGCCAAAATGATTATGGTTTGAATATCAAATACACACAGACATACATGTATTTTTGTAAATCTTTTAGAAAGAATGTTATATTCTTTAATTTTGTTAATATAATATACTTAGGTATGCATTGAGTGGCTGTAGTGGTAACGTATCCGTTTGGTTAGTTGTGAGTGTCGAGTTCAAATCCCGGATCTGGCAAGAGTTCTCATATTATTTTCCACTGTGTGTTTGGACCCAATACATTGAACAAGTGGCTAGCACCTATTTCTCGTATCTAACCTCTCGAGTCAATTGAAAAAAAAGTATTGAATAAAAAAAAACACTATTAGTAAGAAGTAAATAGACGGCGTAACTAAAATTTTGATTAAACCTGACACCACTCATTAATAAAATTTAGTAATGCAATTCGTGATTTAAATTACACCGATATTTTTTAATTCAATGACGCTACGCCATCACGATAGTCAAGACATGCTTGCGAAGAGTCTAGACTTATCTCTTGCACGGGCACTATAAAAGAAGAATAATAATTATAAAAATAGTAGCCATCTCTTGTTCGATTTTGAATTCCCTTAAATCATTTATGTACGAGTAGGACACACAGCAAAGGAGTTTAAGAGAACTCATTGATTAAACCACTCACTGGGCACAAGTGAAAACTGTATAGTATGGATACCGTATTGGTATCCATACTATACAGTACCCTAAAAATAGAATGCAATAAAAATCAATTCTGTATGTATCTAGTATATAGTAATAAAATTCCAAGAGGTCAGAGGACGCATTTGCTCTGAAAACGGGTAACGACCGGTTGACGATTATTAAAAACAACGACATCGTTTTGACATGTTTTCGTGCCATCTTGAAATGGAAAATAGAAAGTAATTTATTATTTCGAAATCACAAACATATCAGTCGGAGTGTGTAGAAGCGCGAGTAATACATTGTCGCGAGAGTACAAGCGCCCCTTTAGAGACAACACTCCCTTTAGTTTACGGTGCCATAGCTCTCGCCGGAATACGTACAGCTCGGAGCAGTTTATTAAACTTTTGTGTTGATTTATGGCAGTTTATTGTTTTTGCGGCCTCTCCGCGCGATGATAGATGCTCGGGGTAATGCGGGGAAAATGTTTTTTCATTCTCCATATGCTGCGAATGTAAATGTCCGGCTTTATCACACCGCGTGCTTTAGTTCTTCCGGTGGGTCTTTTTGAATGAGATTAAATATATTAAAACTTTAAATGAGAGTGTTAAGTGCGAAAAAATTACATCCATATAGATCCACTTACTAGATACTCAACTTTATTCAAATAAATATTTAGACACTGCTCAGGTCATTATTTTAATAAGAAAACTTTTCTCTTAAGATTTATAATTCCATATTTATTTCATTGACATTCAATACTTAACCATAACAAACTGAAAAGACGTTCTAACTATAATATAATTTATATACACATTATTAAAAAAAATCATACCCTAAATCTAAACAATCTTAGAAAAAAATGACCAAGTGGGATCGTTATTGATCCAATATTGTCATTATGAATATTTGAATAAATTTTCTAACTGGGATATCTGATACGTTTCAAATTACACCACTGAATGGCTATCATTTTTGTAATTGAAGGTCCTTACGCACTGTAGCATGGGAGCGGTAATATAATATATTATCCGTTTATATCGAATACTAAATTTAAATAAACGTCCCAAAAAAATAAACCTACTATTATAATGTGATTGTACTGATACCAATACTGATACAAATAAAAGATTTAAATGTTAAGTATAAAGTTAAATACTGTATAAGTTTTATTTGAAAAGCGGGTTTTTTGTATAATGTACCGTTTACTTTGTACGTTCTCTGATATGTTTCACCTGGAACTTTCCGATGGAATTTGATAACGTATTGTATTTGGAAATGAATTATTTCCTTTTGTATTGAAGCAATTAAATTTTCATATACGCGGATTTCCACCTTGTATTCTCAATTACGTCATTTGCGTAGATTCGCCCCTCCGTAAGATCTGACTTAGCTTAGTAAGATATATGTATACTATGTCAATCATCCATACACGATACGATTTAGGACTTCTTATAAGTATTTTGTTTAAAAGACTGAAGATGACTTTTAAAGTTGGTGATTATAGCAATATAAAGATTATCAACATGCATCCACACTGTTTAACAATATTATATCGGTACAAATGATTATTATTATGATTGATTAAAAATATAATATGCAAATGAATCATTTCAATTAGAATTATTTATATATTATAATAAATTTTAAAATAAAATAAATCAAACAACTACTTTGCTGTGTATAGGCATCGGTCAATTATAATTTAAACAATCCAATCCATATACCTACAGTAAAGTTAGTTATTCTATTAAAATTATGATGTTTTATAGTAAAAATTAAAAAAAAATCTTTCACGTACACACACTTGAACGATTGCTGATAATATAATGAGTATCATATATTTATGGAATATAGGAGAGATTTTTTAAATTTTACTATGATAGTTAATTTTTTTAATAGCTAAAATGTTGAAATAAAAAAGTACGACTGTCTTAATAATAATATAACGTTTGGAATTTGTTTTCGAAAGATGAGCTGCGAATTGATGCTTAAAAAATACATTTTTTATGATAACATCATGCGAAGAATAGTATTTATTACAATATAATATATTGTCACTGTTCTGGCAGAACACACTAATTCGAAAACATGACATATTGAGTTAGTTATACCAAAATGTTCCTTATTTCAAACTACACCGTCTGGAAACCTTATTAATAAATAAACAGTCTTTATTTTAAAGTCATCCTTTTTACGATTACTTAATAAACTCACATGATAGACCATTTCAAAATTTTAACAACTTCAAAGTCAAATTACTCAAAACTAGTATTCTCCAGTTAGTGTGTTCTGCCAGAACAGAAACGATATTTTGGTTTGCGTTCAGGGTAGGTATTATAGTAGAAATATTTTTTCATAGTCGAGTGACATAGCGATAATTTTAATGCGCCTGCTGTTGGCATGGTATTGAAACCCTGTAACTGAATCAAAGAAAATTTGTATTTCGTTTATTTACATGTTAACAAATAACGTGACACCTGGACGTAACATTTCTGCATGACACCGCCACGTAACGTTTGTTTTAAAAATAGGTTTTGTAAATAAATGTTGATTTTTTACACATAAATAATTTTAATTGTTTATGTAACTACCTATATCAAGAGTACCTACAATTTTAAAAAAAATCAATTAAATGTAAATAACTGTCCTTAAATAGTCGGCCAGTGTATGGAAATAGATTCTGTTCAGCTTTTGTATAGCTACTGTAGGAGATCTGACTTATTCCTAGGAGATTTGAATTTATTCATCGAGGACTAATGTTTTGGATTAAATTATCACCCCAGCTGGTTAATATGTAAGGAAGCATCGTAATCCGTTCCTTAATGCATAAGTGAATGCTCAAGGAATAAGTAGATTGTTTCTAAGAAAAGCTGACACTGCCATGAGTTGTGATGTCATCAACATTAATAGGAAAATAATCGATAAGGGTATTTTAAAAATGTTGTAAAATCTAAGGTAAATAATAAAAATGTAACAATCAAAGTATTTTAATAGGTAATTAAAAAATAAGTATTATAATTAAAAAAAAAAATAAATGAACTATTTAAAAAAATCCTAGAAAAACAGTTGGTCCGAGTGAAGTTTGAACTCACATCTTTCCCAGTTCGTGTGATTGCTGTTATCTTTTAAGCCTTTAAGGGATAGATCTGTCTATGGTTCACTGGTTCACGCGAATTAATATTATTATTAAGATTAGCTTCAGATTTCGCCATCGGAAATGCTACTAACTTTTTGATTAATCAGGTTAATAATTTTATTACTTAGTAGATTATAGATTGTGTACAAAGAAACTCAGTCAAGTCACATATTATAGTATATTATAAATTTATATTTGTATCAGAATAAATCGTCACTGTTCTGGCAGAAAACACTAATTCGAAAAAATGACATATTGAGTTAGTACCAAAATGTTTCTTATTTCAAACTTTACCGTCTCGAAACCTTCTTAATAAATAAACAGTCTTTATTTTAAAGTCATCCATTTTACGATTACTTAATAAACTCACATGATAGACCATTATTTCAAACATTTTAACAACTTCAAAGTCAAATTACTCAAAACTAGTATTCTCCAGTTAGTGTGTTCTGCCAGAACAGAGACGAAATAATATATGTTAGTATGTACCTTCCTGAGTAGGTGGTATTACAAAGCTCATATCAATAACTGTATATTTTATATTGTTCAATCATTTTATTTAGAAAATAATTTCTTCTTTTTACAACGTTTTTATTAGCTCGTATTCTTGTTTGTCTGGTGGTTGTTTGTCCAGTACATTCTTGCAATCAATTTTTAACTAACTTCCTGACTAGCTAGACATTTGAAACTTTTAGAATATATCAGAACACGATGCCAGTGCATTCTTTTAATACTTTTAGCAATCTTTAATCAGAATTGAATTCATTATCAGTTAATTCTATTTTATATGGAAAGTTATTTCAGAAAAATCCGGCACAAGGAAAAGAATATTATTGGTTGCTAAGGGGGTGGTCCTAGTCCTAGAAACTAGATTTTTAATATATGCGTGCGTTCCTATGGAAATCAAAATGAAATGTCAAAATGAAATTCCACTATTCTATATATGTTTGTTTGTTTGTTTTTTATTTACTTCATATCAAGTACAAGTTTGAGCATATTGAGCATAATAATTGAACAGAAAATTTAAAAGCTTTGTCTATAAAAAGTTCTTTTTATCTTGTAATTTTATATCTTGTGACGACTCATGTTAACGTTAATAAACTTACACACTTATTATACGGTTTGTATATATTATTTCAAGTGTTGTCTCCAAGAACTCACTAGATAATATATTATTACAGCCATCCGAACAACTTATGCGTTCATTCACTCGTCTTGTACTAAGGCTTTTGTCTCTGCCTATATTCGGATCGGCAATTCATACTGGAACAAAGTACAATACACACTTGATTATGATAAGTTAGAACAAGACGTTAATACCTTTTAACGTTTTAGCCGGAACGGTCCATATTTAATTTGATTATCGTGAAGGATCTTCTGACAGTATAATATACGTGAAGTTAAAAAAACCCACGCAAATTGAAAACATTCAACTATAAGCCTTATGTAAAATTTAGATTTTATGATCAGTTGATCACATTCATTCGTCATCAGACAGCATGACAAAGGCGGGTTAGTTTCTGCCTTCATCTCCCGACATCGATACAACTGCTTACAGATTCGGAAGAAACTTCAAGTTTTCGGTAGCTCCATCTGGCTGTGCGGAGTTTTAGCCTTCCTTTACCATATTTCTAAGTTATTTCAGCATTTTCTCTCTGCTGTACTATACATAAAAAATATTTCGAGTTTTCGTCATACTGATTTCAATTTTCAATAAGATGGTGTGCCCGTTTATATCTTTTTTATAGCTTAGCGCATACCTTGCGTGAATCACTAATATTAAAATTCGCAGTTTTTTGGGCCCGTATGGCATAAAACACGAATAAATTGACATTTTCTCATAATATAGGTCTAGTATGTTTTCATATACTTTTTAGAAATCCGTAGCTTTGTGGCTCTATATCTAATAAATGAAAGCGCTTGCTGTCTATATTAATTATTGTAACATATAATATTGTCGTTATTTGTAAATAATCTAAAACTGGATACTGGACACAACATAGAGTACTATAAGTATACATAATATTATGACGTATAATGTTTGTGACTTTCACGTGTCTTGTGATCAGTAGGGTCTGTTATGACTTGTTAATTGCGACAATATATCTTGTAATATTATATGGACTGCATTTGTATAAATTGGAAGGAAAATGCATGAATCCTCACTCACTCATCGAGTCCATCAGGAGATGCACTACTATTGCCACCAGTCCTTCACTCGATATAGTCAACCGTCATTCCACTCGATTCAAATCTCTCAGTTCATTAATATAATCAATTTCTTGATCACATCGATCTCACCAGTACCTCCCTATCCACGATTTTAATCTCACTCTGTCATCTTTATTATTATATTTATTTATTCTTGTATCAATAAATAAACTGTCTTCTCGAAACCTACAAGCTATTCTCTCTCATTCACACCATCTACAGCTAAACAAGCTAGAAACAAGTTGACTAATAAATGTTAATTTATTTATGAAATATTTCTTTACTCATTTTGAGAAAATTATAATTTGACTACGTATCACAATCTACCCTCACACAAGTGTATGAAAAAAAAAATCATTAAAGCAAATAGCAAACAAACACTTGAATTTAAAAAATACTGTGCAATATTATATGTCATTCAGAGGGTATATTATCCCACGTGACTTTTGATATATTTGAAATATGTACCGACAAAAAGTTGGATGATATTCAAAAACATTGTACGTGGTATGGAATTTAATTATTTCTTTTTATCCTTGAAAATAAGCGCGTCTTGCATCAGCTGCTTTCAATGGTTCGGTAAAAATGCCCTAATAATGTATACAGCCTTTCAAGCTGTGTATTCTTTGGGACGATGAAAACATTTTTTATGCCTAATTTTATAAACCTAATGCCAACCCTTTATTTTACTCAGTACACATAAAATGTTGGGATCATTTTGTGGCAACCTTCCTATTATAAGCCTGAGTTACTCAACCTGTCATATTATTTTAAAAATATGTTTACAAGAAAGATTTCTGTCGTATTGTACTGAACAAGCTGTATTTTGGTACAAAGGATTGCATACATTTGAAAATAAATAAAATATTATAGAACTCTATACTATACTTATTATAGTTACGATCGTTACGAAGAATGTCTATTATGGTTAGGAAAGTATTTATACCAATATTATGGTTATTATTGTATTGGTGCTTGTGATTTTGTTTATTTAGGTAATGATATTTATGTGTTATGATATCCGAGTAAAGAATTTTTTTTTAAATATATTTTTTTATATGTTTAATTATTATATTTAATGGAAATTTTTCTTCAATTGAATTACTTTACTAACCATATATTTCATAGAAGTCAGTGTTACATTATGAAAAAATACTCAAATAATCATAATTTTATAATGATGAGAAATAGTTATAATATTAAATTGTTTGTGACCTTGACCGTTCATTATTGTATTTCAAGATTTTTGGGATATCTAATACGTTCATATTAGAGAATGCACGTTTATATATCGTAGTATATTACCAATTATCGTAGACGAGAGACATATTATCATTGATTGACAATACAAGACAGGCTTTTAGCTAAATTAGCATAGATTTTACGCGTGCACTGTTTTTGAGGATTCGTAAGGCAGTTGTGGGCGTTGATTGGTCGGACTATTAATATTAAACAATATGCAGTCTATAGGGTATCGGGTCATTAGTATGAAGTGGTTGCAGGTAAGAAAAAAATTCAAATGTTCTACTGATAGATACATATGTTAGTACCTACCTCAAAAGTAACAGAGTGAGAAATGGCAATATTAATTATAAACTTTTAATACAGGACAGGCTTTCAGCTAAATTTGCATAGATTTTACGCGTGCACAGTTTTTGACGATTCGTAAGGCAATTGTGGGCGTTGATTGGTCGGATGATTGATATTAAACAATATGCAGTCTATAGGGTATCGGGTCATTAGTATGAAGTGGTTACAGGTAAGAAAAAAATTCAAACGTTCTACTGATAGAGACTTGTGTTAGTATCTACTTCAAAAGTAACAGAGTAAGAAATGGCAATATTAATTATTAATTAAAAACTTTTATGGGCTCGGGGTTGGGAGCCTCTGCGCTATCTCATAGCCTGTCGCTTCTTGGTATTGTTCGTCACGAAGCCCCGCAGTTTCTTCGGCGCGGATTTCTTTTTAATGCCCGCATTTAAATTCCCTTTGTCGCGCAGCATGTGTTTTCAATATGAGGAACACTTGCGCTCACAAAAATCGCCATCCCGTTTTGTTTTTCATATTCTATTATGTTTTTGTATGTACATCTACATCGCCCACTACCACGATTCTGAGCATGATCCGGCATATGGAGTAAGCTACTTTAAAGCATTTTTGAAATTTAAAAAATAAACAGGTAAAAGGTATGTTAACATTTTTTTTACAAATATTTATTGATAGTATTAATATTATAAATATTTATTGTGTGCTTTTCTTTTTTCTCTAAGTTTATTGAATATTTTCATCACATACTTGAGAGGTAATACATACCTAAGTACATACTATTATATAGATGTTCTTTGACAATAGAAAAGTATTGTATGGTTAAGTGGACAATACTGAATTTTTATACATTTTTAGTACGATTTTATGGTAGTTGTGTGATAGGAATGTGTTTGGAAGTTCCTAGGTATAATTGAATTAATTGAAATTAAATCATACGTGGTTTGCATATTATTTACAATAATTTACATCATCATCACCCGGGGTCGATCCACTGCTAGGTGAAGGCCTCCCGTATGTCACTCCACTTTTCTCTATCATTAGTAAAGTTCTTTGCAGCCAAATACATCCACAGAACTTGATGAGCTTGTCTATCTAGCGGGTTTTAGGGCTTGTCGGCGTTTAGTGTACCACTATATAACGGCATTTGTTCGGCAGTTGTCAACTCGCCGAGCGACATATCCAGCTTATTGCTATTTTACCTGCTTAGCGACCTCTATCACATTGCGTTATCTTGTCTGCTTCATTATCCAGCAGAGCAAGTCAAGAATATTTTTATTTTCTAAAACTCTTTCTTTAAGCACTAAGGTGCATGGTTGCTACATCAGTCTCGTGCAGAATCGCTTCGGGACAAGGAAGTGTGGCACTAAAATCTTTTCATTCTGACACGTTTATAGTGTTATAGAAGGCGGCCGTGCACAAACCGCGGCTGCATATACATGGCGGGTGGAGATGTGTAAACTCAAATCATTGTTTCTTTTGTGGTCTTTACGCGTTAGGCCCAACATTCACTTTTCCATGCCACATTGCGCTACTCGTGTTTTTTTGATTTCTCTTACATTACGAGTCCATGTTTCACATGTATATAGGTCATGAGCGTATTTATATTCAACAAAAAATAAAAGTAACATATTCATAATACCCAAATGTGTTAATTAAAGTATCTACACATTTACACGTCATCTAAGTTTAAAATTTTATATGTAAGTACATAAAAATTAATAAATAATGATGGCTTATTTATATTGCCTCAATAACATTAGTACTGGAATCGATGAGATAGTCATATAACAATAATGTTTCAATATGGCTTATATTGAAAATAAGGTGAATGTTTTAGGTACATTGTTAAAAAAATTACAACTTAATTATCTTTTTTTATAATAAACTGTAATATATAAACTGATAACCATTTTAATGTTAGTACCTATTTTATAGCTATTAATTTTTCTTTATTTAGATTGACGTTTAAATTATTGATATTTGGCACGTGTATTTAAATACGAGTAGTATGAATGGTTTAAAGCTCATACCATTTTCCTCGGTGTAGAATCACATTTTACAGGTCTTTCCATGACAACAATACTGCGCGTAGATCGGTCTGGTAATATCTCTAAAAACGTCAAGGACGAACCACAATCGCGGAAAGTGAATATTTTATATAATATTTTATAATGGTTTAATTTTTCATTACATTACTAAGCCACCGTATCCATTACTTCCTTATCCTTTCATAGTTTTAGTAGGTACATAGGTATACTACGTTCAGACTAAGTTGACGCTGAAGAAATGTTTATGTACGCCGCGGCATGCTTCGCCGGATCATAATGGTGACTGTTTTTGTTATTTCTTTGCCCGCTTGTAAGTGATGTCTCCCCGGTGTCATTTGATATGTGATATTAAAAAGAAGTGAGCGATGCGAAATGCGAATGATATCAAAACACAATTTATTATTGTTTTCCCTTTATTACGGATTTTTATCGGCTGAAAGCGTGTGCGATTCGGCATTAAATTCAAGTAAATGCAGATCTGTAATTTTTACATGTTGTAAGTCATTTTAAAATAAACATTGTATCTCAAATAAATGATCTATCTTTTTAAAAAGTCGTACAAATGATAGACTAAGAACATAGAATTCGGTATCAACGATTTTCTGTAATCTTTTTAGCTGAGGCATGGTCTAAAAAGATCGTGACTAGGCGATGTGCGGATTGTGCAAATGACGCGAGCCGAACGAAATATAATTTGTCATAAAAATTCAACATGCGTCCTTTTAATGTTATGTTTATTATTATATTCGTAATAGTAATAGTATATTCATGTTTTCTTTTTCAAGTACATGCGGAACGTTTTTTAGTCATCTTTACACGATTTAAGAATATATTCCTCCGACGCCATCACAAAACGAATTGACGTGCGAACAACTCGACTATCGCTCTCCGACTGGCAACCCGGCCGAAATTACGTCCCACATACTGTTGAAAATTATTTTCCGTTTCACTTATGTACGCTCTTAATACATGTTTTCGGCCATAACCACATTATAATACTCAGTACAAATATTTTTATATAAATGACATTTAAAAGTCCTGCTTACTAGGTACTATCAAATCTACATATTATATCCATCAATACATCGTATTGGCATAAATTAATTTATTCAAAATACATAATAACTTATAAAATTAGATTAGGAATTCATCACGTATAAAAAATATTTTTCTTATGTTATGCTTCTTGGTGACACTTGTTTTATCAAGTAGGTACCACCGAAAGGATTAATATTAAAATTCCGATACGCTATATTCAATACACTACATTTTGACGTATGGTTTTCAATGTGTGAGTGTCCTACAAAAATGAATCACGCATTATAGACGTGCAATAGTGTGTGTAATACACCAATATTAAATGAGCGTCAATGCATAAACCGAGAGCAGTTGTCAGTATTTGACGTATGACGTACGAGGGTGGGTCAATAAGTCCTTAGAAAAGCCGACAGGTGGCGCGACTAGTACTGTAAGCGGTTTGTTTTCATGCAGCGGCACTACCGATTCAGTATGCTGCGAAGTTTCAATCAGATTGGTCGGGTTGTTGTGTGTTTCTCGTACATTTAAAAAAAAAATTGCTTGTTTACAAAAATGGAGAAAATTGAGTTTAGAGCTGTTATTAAACATTTTAATATAAAAGGGTTAACAGCAAAGGAAATAAAAAATGAGTTGGATTTAGTTCACGGCATATCTGCTCCTTCACTTGCAACTATTTATAACTGGTTAAATGAATTTAAACGTGGTCGTACATCAACAAAGGATGAACCACGCTCAGGACGTCCTGTAGAGGTGACTACACCAGAAATGATCAATAAAATCCACGATATGGTGCTAAGTGACCGAAGATTAAAGTTGAGTGAGATAATTGAGGTTACAGGGATCTCAAAAGGTAGCGTCATTTCTATTTTACATGACAAATTGGGCATGAAAAAAATTTCTGCAAGATGGGTGCCGCGT
Organism: Rhyacophila brunnea; assembly: GCF_057557595.1. NCBI lineage: Eukaryota > Metazoa > Arthropoda > Insecta > Trichoptera > Rhyacophilidae > Rhyacophila > Rhyacophila brunnea. The sequence continues at coordinate 25,780,252 of NW_028233350.1, forward strand.
TTGCTCACAGTCGACAATAAACGCAATAGGGTGGTGGCCTCTAAAGCCCTGTTGTCGCTCATGCAACGCAATCCGGATGAATTTTTTCGTCGCTTTGTGACTATAGATGAAACATGGATACACCACTATACTCCCGAGACGAAAGAACAGTCAAAGCAGTGGATTGCAAAAGGCGAACCATGTCCAAAGAAGGCGAAAACCGTAAAATCAGCTGGTAAGGTTATGGCTACTGTATTTTGGGATGCACGTAGAATTATTTTCGTTGACTATTTGGAAAAAGGAAAAACAATAACAGGGGATTATTATGCATCTTTATTGGACCAGCTAAAAAACAAAATTGAAGAAAAACGGCCTCATTTAAACAGGAAAAAAATCCTCTATCAGGACAATGCCCGTGTTCACACATGTTTACGATCAATGGCTAAAATTGAAGAATTGAAGTTCGAATTGGTCGACCACCCACCGTATTCGCCAGATTTAGCCCCCAGTGACTTTTTCGTTTTCCCAAACTTAAAAAAATGGCTAAGTGGACAACGTTTTTTTTCAAATGAAGAAGTCATCGATCGGACAAATGCTTATTTTGAGGACCTTCCGAAAACTTATTTTTCTGACGGTTTAAAAAAAAATTGAGAAACGTCTAACCAAGTGTATTGAGCTCCAAGGAGATTATGTTGAGAAATAAAAAAAAAATACAAAAATAAAAACTGTTTTAATGCTTTTTTCTAAGGAATTATTGACCCACCCTCGTATTTTTGACTCGTGTTTAAGTTTATCCCGAATTCTTCCGCACTCGAGATCGGTTACTTGCTACTCCTTACCCGTTAAGTATTTCAGTTCCCATTATTTCTGGGTTCCCTGGTAGGTATATATTCATTAGTATCAAAGTTTACGTTTGAATTTATATACGAAGTATTATAAAATTATTATTGTCAATACTGTGGTGTAGAAAAGGAGCTTTGTAATATGACAAAGGGATATTTATATATGTGGTGAATGGGAAATGATAAACTCGTTTTCCAAATTATCATTAAGTGAATCTTCTTAAAAGACACAATGATCAAATTTTTAACAACTCCATTTCCGACGACGGTAACTACGGTTTATGCCGTTTATGGTAGAAGATATACTTTCAGCCCTAATTGTATTGTGGGCAGTAGCTGTAGCTGTAAGTTGTGCTAAAACATGACAATAGTAGGTAGCACTATTAATTGCCGATTCTCTGAATTGGAATTCATTTAATATTTAACTTAATCTGAAATTGTCAAATTTATTTACCAATACTAAATCCACTTTAAAAGAAATTAAATTATTATCAATAATATCGTTAAACAGTTTAAATGTGAAATAGAGTATAACATTTGTGAAAATTGTACAATAATTGTATTGATTGATGTGCTGGTGTATTGAGGCATAGGCGATACAGAGGCATATTATAGATACTCGAATAAGTTGTCTTCAGTGTCTTATCCACGGCCCTGTAGATGTCACCTACTTCCGACTGAAGGAGAATAGAATATCCATTTTAAAACGGATGGTTAGACAGGCGTGTTGGGACTCAGCTATACGTAATTGGACATCAAAGCCCTATGGGGTGGGGGTGGGGAGCTTCGCTTTGTGGGGTCGAAAGGTTGAACTCAGTGGCGTTAAGTCCATACGTGTACTATTTCTAATATTAACTGAATATTTAATTGACAATTCCTAACGACATACTTAAATAATGTTCCTTTATTTAAATTGATATTTTAATGAAATTTTACGTATGGTGTGTTGTTATGCTATACCAATTACTATATTTTTGATAATAGTCGTTAGTTATGAAAAAAAAAATATAACTGTGTTTCAAATTCTTACTGTATTTATAGCGACTAAGAAATCAAAAAGTTTAAAGTTATACTAATGCAAAAGTTCATCGGATATTATATTGTATACCTATATGTATTTACGATTTCGAAATAAGTTAAATCAAGATTAACGTACATACGTAGGTATAAATGAAGACTTCTTGCTATTTAATTTATGAATTTATGAAAACATTAAGAAAAATAATCAAAACACTATGTTTTTTTAGGGCATATCCTTCCAAATGCAGGTGATTACTAATTAAAAAATAAAACTATTGCCTTTTTAAATTGGATGAAAATAAAAAAGGTAATGTTTTTTTTTCACAGAAATTTGCCGTGGAATTAAAAAGTATAAAGCAAAATGTTTTATCAGCGTTATTTTCTCTTTTTATAATAACTAAATTAAATGTAACCAGTAGTAACAGTAATGCAGCGACTTTGGGAAGAAGTATGTAAGATATATTTTTTCTAGGTCTGAAGAAAAAAATAATAATCGGTGTATATTATTTTTAGCAATGAGTAATTGTTTATGTAGTAATCACTGTCTAATATTTTAGCGTATACGTGTAGAAAATAAAATTATTAATCCATATCCATGAACTATCATAAATTATAGTAAATTTTTAGCGTTTTGATTGGTATTGGGCATCATTTCGTTAAGTACACAATACTGTGGGCCTGGCAAATTATTCAGATAGCATCCCCTAATACAAAGGTCGCCACCCGTCACTGCTAGGGGTCCTCCGCGCTCCGTAGGGTTTATTAAATCCCTCTTGTAATTAGTGTTTGATATATGTGACCTTATCGGACGTGAGCGCCACGTAGAGGGCCGCCTAAACGACGCCAATTTGTTGTGCCCGTACATACATTTTTGCCGCCGCTCGGACCCCTGCTATATTATTTACGCGCAGCTTTGGGAATTTTCACCAGTTTGTCAAATTACGCGTCGCCGGCAAAAAAAAATGAAATTCGGATATCGAAACGCCGCGTAGGAGCCTGCCTATTTACTCACCGAGAATTTCCCGCTAAAATTAATTACACTCTAGCCGTCCGTTTGAAATATTTTTCAAATGCTTTGTAATTTCGGTCACATATTTTTATATTTTTACTTTTGATTGAATTTTAAATCAGTAATATAATAAATTCATGGAGTATCGTCACCCATAGGGATTTATTTTGTTTTTCTATCAAAACTTTTTTTAGAGCTACAAAAAAGTTCATGCATAGCCGAGATATAAATTAACATCTTAATTCATTTTATTTCACGCATTTTTATCAAAAAATAACTCAGTTCATTTCTTATAACTATTATCTCATAATGTGATCAAATCAATACTGCAACTAGATTATTATTTCATTTTGAGATTGTTGTGATTGATTCGTACAATATTATCTAAATTTTCAACCTGGTTAAGGCTACGCCAACAGTATGTGACAATACGAAAACAATACTCACAATATGTTTGTCGAGCAAATTAATTTATGATCCTGTATATATACGAAGAATTTGACGTAACGATTTTGAGGAATTTCAATACATAGGCGCAGTTCGAGATGTCTACCAGTCGTTTAGCATATTATGTTTGATAGAGCATCTCGATACAGATTTGCGAGGCGAGGGCATAATGCTATTGAACGGTCCACAATTTCAAAGCCTGTCCCAAACCAACATACAAAGCGAATCTGTAAAGGCAGGGCCGATGTTACGTGCTGTACTTCAAAACTATACACAATTCGCAAATATATGACTTAAAATAAATATTCTAATTAAATTTTAATTGTAATCAACCATCCTGTTACTTCATTGCCACTGTCTTCTACTTCATTAGCGTGTCACTGTGATCTTAGTAATAACTTTTTGATATTTTTTATAAACATTCTATTTACTGTCCCATGTAAAAGTTTTAAAGCTATGCAGTTTTAAGTTGATATTTTGGATTCAAAAGTTATAATATGTAATAGTATAAATCCATTGACAATAGATAAGCTGATTTTACCATCTAAATATTAATAAAAATAATATTATTATAATGCATAAACTAACCAATTTAAATTTAAGTTGTATGTGTGTTTCCTAGGCAATTATAGGTTTTAAAAAATCCGTCCAATTTAGAGTTTATTCGTTTTTTTTTTCAATTTTATTATTTTTTTTTCGCGGAATATTCATTTTATAAAAGGTTTACATTGTAACGCAAAAAACTGATTACGCACATTTATTGCCATATACGATTTTATTTGTTTTGGTTGAATGTTACGTATACCAAATATCCCATAACTTTTTATCAACAATTATTATTCCCAGAAGAAAAATAAAAACCAATAAACTTTTCCGCCAAGCGTAAACAAACCAACTTTAGCGTTCCAATTTCATTATCCAAACATTTTGGCCGAGCGATTGACAACTTATTGTTTGACTCTCGTGCGTTGGCCTGCGGATCCAACGGGGTCCTCTTTGAACAATGTTTGGTCACGTGGTTCGGACAATGTGTACATACATACATTCCCAAAGAAAAATATACACACAATAATAGCAGACGATATTGTATGGAATAGAAAAGAACAAACTCTGATACGAGTAGATGAGTGATTCTTCAAGTGAAGTGTTCTTGATAAATAATAACATTATTATCGTATAATTTGCTGTAGATACGCCTTTAGCAATGTATTTTGGTATTGATAACTATTTCATGTACAAAGTTATTATTATAAGTATATAATATAAAACCTAAATTATGAATTGATTGAATAATCTGTGGCAAATGGTGGCTGTTGAAGTAAGATAGGCTGTGATAACTGAAAGAAGTTATCAGGACAGCCATATTTACTGGGCTTAAATTTGATTTTTTTTTCATTTTCAGTATATTATTGAAACATTTTTTTGACCATATCCGATCCTAATAAGATCATATGGGCCTCCACAGAATGGAGGTTTGTATTAACAGAATTGTTTTTACGAGAAATGGATGTTAGCCATTTTCCCAATCTATTAGGTCCATGATTAGGTTATGATGATTATGATTATATTTTTCTATTTTACATTAGATATTGCCTAGTATGGATTCTTCGCCACTGATATCAGATTCATATATATATATAATATTATAATATAAGACTTGAGTTCGACATTCGGGTGATTTTAAATGAAAGTGCAATAAAAAGTTAATGATGATTCCAGAAATAATAATAACTTCTAAATTTGGTTGTATGATAGGTAGCCATACAAAAAATAATATTATATTATGCATTAGCAGACATGTAAGTATAAAAATGAATATTTTCGTGTTTGAATGGTTTTGGCGTTTGAAAGGAAATACTAAAATAATATATAATTATCAAAAAGTAAGTCTTATAAACGCAAATAATGTTACCAGCTGGAATAATATGAAAATAATTATTACTCTAGTTTTCTTATTCACACTGCACTCGAATATGCTTTTGCGTAGACCAGCTGAGTATGGAGCAAGCCAGTGTTTGGGAAGCAATCGATAGACACTGCACTCGGCATGAAATCATTAAAGATTACCTATTACGTAACTATAATCATTCATTTATCAACTGAAAGTACCTTAATTTGGGTAGTCATTTCATAATATCTCTATATATATAAAAATCTCGTGTCACGATGTTTGTGGTCGAACTCCTCCGAAATGGCTCGACCAATTTTTATGAATTTTTTATATATATTTGTTAGGTATGAGAATAGGTCAACAAGTATATTTCATACCGCTAGGTAATTAGGGTATCTCTATCCAGAAAAATTTTCTTTTATTTTTTGACAATTTTTTTTTTGTATTTTTTTTATTATTTGGCATAAAAAAATACCTATAACCTCAAATTTTCACTTTCCTACCCCCATCCTCCCATTTTTTAATCGCGATTTTATTATTTTTGTATGAACAAATTTAACCGTCGTTCGTATTTCAAACAGAACGAAATTATTTATGTTGTTGAATGACAGATGGCTCTACGTCCGAGAAGAATTCAAGAGAAGCGTCGCGTCATTTTGAAATTTCATTCGGCAAATCACAACGCAGTGCGTGCAAAATTTTGTACGATTTATTTTAATTTATCTATTTTTATGTGCGTGTATTACAGTGCACAATGCCAGCAAGACGCAAGGGGGGCCATTTGGGCCGTCGAACGAATAAAGCAACAAACATGCGAAATAGTAGAGTAGAAAGAACAGACGAACAAAGCCAACAAGATAACAAAAACGTGCGTGTAAGCATGTCGCAATTGCGTGCATCTCAATCACAAGAGGCACGAGCTGAACGAAATCAACAACGACAATTGGAACGGAGCCAAGCGCGCCGGTTCGTAGTTAACACACGCAGAGCAAATGACCGACAACGCCAACAAGTACATCGAACATTTACATCCGCTTCGTTCCTTCGTCATGCGCTCAAATTCAAACATGAGTCAGCCGGGATGTGTTGCGCATCAGGGAAAGTGCAACTACCAGAAATTGAGATACCACCAGAACCATTGAACAGCTTGCTCATTGGCACGGTTCCAGATTCAAACCTGTTCCTGAAGTCCATTCGCACATTCAATTCATGCTTCCAAATGACTTCGTCCGGAGCAACAGAAATAGTTCACAATACTGCGGCAAATGGTCAACAATTCCATTCTACGTTCAAAATCAAAGGTCAAGTATACCACAAAGTAGGCTCATTGCTGCTAATGCCAAACGAACCACATACATTTTTTTTTACAAATCTACTTCATGGGCGTCCGCACGCCGGACATCAATCATGTGGATGCACGTTGCGGCTACAATAGCCTCAATTCGCCTAATGCCAGGCGCATCGTCGGCGAACTGGACGCCCTGTTGAATGAGCACAATGAATTATTGAAATTCTTCAAAGCACACATGCACGAATTGCAAAGTGACAATCACGCTATTCTCATCAATCCTGATAAAACACCAGCTGGAGAGCACGTACGTCGATTCAATGCGACTGTTGTTGACGACATTGCTGGAATCATGGTTGGCGACCGCAAATCGACGCGAGAAATCGTGATTCGAAGAAGAAACAATTATCTGGAGTTCATCGCTGACACACACCGTTCATACGACGCTCTCCAATATCCGCTAATTTTCTGGAAGGGACAAGACGGATATTGCATACACATTAAACAACGAGATCCTGTCACAGGTAATTCATTCATTATGAACATCATTAATCATTTTGAATTGAGAAAATGAATGGTTGATGTTTTTTTGTTTTTATCGGCGGTCATCGTCTACAGTGCTCTATTCCTCTTTATGTCATAGATCCCATCCCCACACACTTACGATACATTCGTTACTTTTTATTTAACAACCAAATTATTCACTAGAAATAATTTATATGGCAGAACAACGTTTGCCTGGTCAGCTAGTAATCATATAATATTTTAAAGTGTAAAGTGTATTTTCCCATCTATGTGTCTTTATAATTTATTATGTAAGCATTCTTAATTCAATATGCTTTATTCGTATACCAAACCAATAATTTATACAAGATTTAAAAAAAAAAAACAAAAGAAGGTCGCAAATACTGTCACTTGCATAATAAACAACTCACTTTATCAAAGATTAAAAAAACAAACGAATATCTATTCCATCTTACTATTACAATTACCATCTTACTACTACAATTATATGACAATTTATTCTCTAATGCCAGAAAGTGTCATTTTCAAAACATTTTTTTTTTAAATTGAGTACTACGAATTTAAAAACCTAACAACTTGGCTGCCCTGAGAATATTTAAAATGTATAATCTCTATCTATGATAAATGTAATTTTCATTCAATTTTTTTCGACGTTTGTTAGATCTTAGAGTTATCGCTTATCTTATCTTACAAATTGCATGTGTAGTCGGCAAGGTAAAAAACTGCTTCAAATAAATTCAAATGCACTACAGCAGCATAAATGCATATTTATATCGAAGTTATTGGACCTACCTGCAGGAATGTGATGGTATTATTGGTTCAGCAGAATAACTCTTGGCTGCTCTAACAAATTATAAATTATATCTTTGAGAATGTCGACGAATTGAAAGGTGCCCTGGCGTTGGGTCAGACGGGAAAGCTTGGACTGATCTGCGGATCCTCCTCCAAATGAGAAGAGGCGATATAACAGCGAGTCGCAGTCAAAGCCTCGGTAAAATCACATATATTTTTAAAACATATATTTTTAAATGTATTTTCTCTGTCGACTTATGGTACATTTGTATTCAGTTTTTTTGGCCAGTATAGATCTAATAATTCCCATTTAACAAAAATCCGTGTGAATTTGGACTATATATTATAAGTAATATTTTATTCATACTACCGGATAGTGGACAAAGTATGTGTGGGGTGTCATGTATGGATAGTTAGTTAGTTTGCCATTTCGGTGAAAACTGGGCTAAGTTTTCGAAAGGGCTGTGATTGATTATCATCGAGATATTCCTTTGAGTTTAAAATAATCTGATAAACTTAAGTGATGTATCAACTTTAGTCTATGACAATGAAAATCTATTATTACACTATTATTGTAATATAATTTATTTATGGTAGGTGTATAATATATTACAATAACTACATTGCAATATTATATTAATTTAAAATACGAACTTCTAAATCTATCAACCAACGTTAGCATAAAACATAATTTTAAAAAATCTCAGAAAAATACATTTTACAAAATAGCCTAGAAAAAAAAGATGGAACTCAAACTAACATCGTTGACTTTCCAGTGAGTGCTCTTACCTTTAAGCTATCGATCCTTCTATAATTCATGCGATTTTATACTTATATTATTAACTAAGGTATTTCAAATTCCGCCAATCAGGCAACAAAATTTGTGATCAATTAACTAATTTGATCGTAACCGATGTCCAACTCGAGCCAAATTTATTATTAACGTTCTTGTATTTTTTTATAATGAAACTATTTAATTAAATACAATGGTCAAATGAGAATGTTTAGTTATTTAACTAAACTGGTAATTTTCTTTATTATATTCGGATAAATTATGTACCTAACTATTTTCAAATCGGTTTTTTAATATATAACAAGCTTTGATAGTCACAGTATAAGAAAAATTAAAGTAATAAAGTTACAAAAAAAAATCATAGACATTAGTTTTTAATGTACTTACATATTATTATGTAAACTATTACTTGTATCACAATTACAGTATCATTAATCAATACCAACTGTATATAACTCCAGCATCCCTTATTTCTTTTCAACTACAATCTCTTATCAGGCTATATTTGCAAGGGTGCCCTCTGGTCAATTTTTTCCTCCCCTTTTCAGTTCACCCTGCGATAAATGAATATTCCGTAATTACATTTCATTCCATTCAAGTATGGACAAACTTACTCAGCACTCGAATGAAATCAAAGCGAGACTGTTTTATAAGAGTCGACAGCTGATAATGATGCAATGTTGGGGGTAGTTTTCCGTTTCTTTCACTAGGGATGACCCTCGTCTTTTAATTAGAAATAATACTAATGTCATCGGACTTCAACCCTCGTGCAGCAACATGCTGTATACATATGAAAAACTAGCTGAAAGATGTAAAATTATTATATTGGTAGGTATATACATTTCAGCATAGAGCCAAGATATACGGCATTTCAAATTGTCACAGACTGCAGTGCCATAATTCACATGGTGTCTAAATTGATATAACTGGAATCAAACACCAACCATCACAATTTGAATACATTTCGTATAAATTGCAGTGCCGTGTGTCTTAGCCCTTACTTCAAACCATGGTCTTCTCCACCGCATTCCTCTAGCCGACGTGATCCTCTATTCTGACATCGATATTGAAGAGAGCTTTAGCGTTGCTCTTCGACCATTTTTGATATCCAGAATTCGCCAGATATTGATTGCTTGACAAGTTTGTTTTCATTAGTTTAATGAACATGGAGAGTTTCGAATGCTGCGGCATGTGGTACGACTCATGATAATACCTACCTGAGATTATTATACATCTTTCATTAATTAAAAATATGGTATAATAGTAAGTATTTCGAAACAAAAGAAAAATTTTATCCACGTTTTTGATTACAATTGTATCTTTCCCCCACGATTAATCTAGAGAATAATTGAGAGTATACTATGATTGATAACGCTTTGCATGATACAAATTCTTTCATCTTACTGACTTCATAATATCGTGCTACATACTGATTTAAGATAAAATAGATATTTCCTTCGTTATTTATAAAGTATTGTTTGGCTTACAAAGCTGTGTTTAAAACACAGCATACGCTATGAAGTACATTGGTAAAATACTAAACTTTACCAGTGAATACAGTATGAATGTACATATTATGTATGTACATATGGATCTTTTAATAACACTACCCTTGTGCTAAAGTTTAATGCATTAGGCTTTAAGTTTGCGACATATGCATGCATTAAAGTTTCGGGTCTGTCGCGCGATAAATTTGACCATCACGTGGGAGATCTCTTAAGCTCGCGGCCATGGCGGCCCGCCGGAAATAATCTGGGGATGAAGCCCGGTTTCGTACTGGGTCTATCTTCGTACCGCATTCGATGTAGATTGTAAAGCAAATTTGGTAGAATTCTCCATTCGCTGCTATCGTAAAGTTTGCATTGTGTAGTATTATAATAAAAAACTATTGTAACTAACCTTTGGTTGATAATTTATCGCCATTATAATGAAAATATTAAATGGATATTTCAATACATTAATAAAATAAAATTAGTCATGTCTTCGAAAACTTAAATAATAGTTTCTGATATAAATTTTGTGAACATATTTTCACATAATAAAACTAATTTAACGCATGTTTCTTGGAAAAATTGGTATCTACATAATTATTGAGTTGGCACTTATTATTTGTTACGATTTGTTTTTTAGATAGTTTTTATTACCACAATGTGTTCAATAAACAATTTCTTTATTAAATGAATAATTCACAGGATTTAAAAATGTTATATTCTCTCTGATGAAAATCTGCCTTTCCTAGCGGTATCCGATAGGTGCGGGATCGTATCCCGCCCATTTTTTTTCTAATATTGATGTTTCTAGTTTATTGACATACATTGTAAATATTTAATTTTATAAATTTCTTTTTGCACAATAGCTATTTCAGCCTTTCCACCATTATCATGATTATATTTGCCAATGGATTCGAGTCCCGCTGGACGCCGTATTTATTTTTTAAAAAGATTTTTTTCTAGTAGGTTTTCAAATTGTGTATGCAAACGTGTATTTTACAGTAAATCAATAAAAATGATAAGAATACAAAAAGTGTAATTCTTTTATAATTTTAAGGAACATTTTATAAGATCATAAGCTCGTGAGTATAATAAAATTATGAAAGTAAATAGATTTGGTATTGAATTGCAAGTATTTCTAAAGAATATTGTAAAATTAGGGTGCATATTAGCATGATCGTTTTCCGCCAATTACCGATTGATTTATTCATTCAAATCTGGCATCGGCTACGGCTGTGGCAACCAATGAGCAAAGATGATAATTGGGGCTAGCCTAGATGTTCACTCCGACGGGAAATCGATTACTGCGGAGCGAGGAGGATTTCTCAAACCCAACAAACGGAGAAGCCAGTAATAATAATGAAAATATATTATTTCATCCATTAGAAATCATATGGTTACCAACATTATTAAGTAAAATATGATATGGTTAGGTACTTCTAAAACTAGAGACTATATTGAGAAAAGCACCTTTTTAGCAGATGACTGGTAGAGTCTAAGATTCTCCACACATTGTGACAGCTGGATATTACACACGCAGGTTTAACTTTCAATACAGGGATGGTTTGGACATGATGATCTTATATGATAATATTATACATATGACATAATATTGTAGAATTTAAATAATTAACATTATCACATTATGTTTGTATGTACATAATTAATAATGTTCATAAATTCATAAATTTAAAAAAAATATATACTCATAGATACTAATGTATCTATACATAATATGCACAGAACCAATGACATTAATATGGACGACGCATCTGGAAAGAAAAATGACACTTACTTTTTTGTCGGGTCTGCCGAATGGCATAATCTGTTCTAACGCCATTACAATAAATGTGATATTGCTATAAATTCCCGATGCTTTGTGTCGGGTCTGCCGAATGGTTCGGTTCGAACGTGTTCGCTCAAATGATGATTATTGTCACTAGAAACACTGTTCTAACGCCATTACAATAAAGGTGATATTGCTATAAATTCCCGATGCGAGATGTCGCATAATGGAAATTGCGTGACGTCTACCTATGCATGTGCGAATGTCGCTATGCGTGAATTTATTTGCCAACAACTGTATTGAGTGAGTTATCCATTAATAATATCATTGCACAGAACAGATAATAAATAGAATACCGATACGCTATATTCAATACACCGCATGGTGAAGCAGGCTTTTGAATGTGTGGGTGTCCTACGAAAATGAAGCACGCATTATGCACGTGCAATAGTGTGTGTAATACACCAACATTAAATGAGCGTAAATGCATAAACTGAGAGCAGTTTTCAGTATTAGACGTAAAACGTATTCTAGACACGTGTGTAAGTTTAACCCGGTTCTTCCTTACTCGAGTCGGTTACCTGCTATCGCCTTACCCGTTGTGTATTTCAGTTCCCATTATTTCTGAGTTCCCTGATAATATGTATTGTTTTTTTATCACGAGGTACAACAGGCCACGAGGCCCAATGGCAGCAGTGTAGTGAAGTAGTAGTGAATTTAGTAATATAATAGAAACAATCAGGATTTGAGAAAATCACATAAATATATTGTAACCTCACCAAGAATCGAACTCAAGGGAATATTATTATTAGATAATACGGATACTGAATAGTTAGTACGGGTTTGTCCTTCATTAAAATAACTTAATTCTAAATTATCAGTTATAAAAATGTAATATATAATAATATACCTACTCGTTTAGGTAGGTATATAATATTACATTAAAAAGTTAATCGAAAATGATCTGAATATGTTATTTATTATGTAATATTTATTTATGTCATCAAACGTGTTCAATCATTTCAGAAAATTTACGAGGAATGTTACCTTATACGTAAAATTAAGTCTTTAAATAATTACAAGATAAAAATAACTTTTCTTATACAACGTTTTTAAATTCTGTTGAACCATATAAACTTGACTCGACTAGCTTAAGGGGGGACATGCTCAGCGTAGGTCAAAATGGAGCTTTTATTCTATTTTCAAAGCATGATCCTGGATATTCCTTAAACGTTGTAGATAATCTATTTATATAATTTTGAAGCCTTATTATCCTTTATATTTAATTTAAACATTTAATGACTGCATAATGTATTTTTTATTACATAACATTGTATTCTTTTAAACCTCTCGCTCTAATGTTTTAGAATATAGTCATATTTCAGTACATAAATGTCCAGTGGTGTTAAGATTTTTTACATTTATTAATTTTTAAACGCATTTATAAAACCATCAGTATAATTTATGTCAACATTATTATAGTGAAATATTTACTATAAAAATTATATTGATAATCTCTGTGATCCCAAATTTTACAAGAATTAGGCATTTTATTATTCAAAAAATGGGCAGGATTAACACATTTGAAGATAATTCTAAAGATACTTATTATAATCTATGTCTTTTACCATTCAAGTGTGATAAACATCCTACGAATAATGATTGCTTTATAATAATTATTGACCTAAGAATAAGGTGGTGTTTTTTTGAAATACCTACGCCATTAACGATCAAAAAAATTTGTACTTGACATGTCATATTGATTTCCATAGTAACGCACGTAATGTATATTATTAATAATTTACTTGCTAGGACCCCAGACCCAATAGCAACCAATAATGGTGTCGAAATAACTTTTCATACAAAACAGAATTAACTGAAAATGAATTCAATTCTACTTAAAGATGGCTAAAAGTATTAAAAAAATGCATTAGCATCGTGTTCTGATATATTCTAAAAGTTTCAAATGTCTAGCGAGTTGGAAAGTTAGTTAAAAATCGATTGCAAGATTTGTACCGGACAAATAAGAATACGAGCTAAGAAAAACGTTGTAAAATAGCTTAGCAAATTTTTTATCCTTTGAAACTGAAATATTTTAACATTATTTTAAATATTGAGGTATGTATGATATGTACGTGAAGCTATCCCATCCTTTGCTGAATGCTCTAAATCTTGCCAACGTTATTGCCAAACGGGAATGGCTTTCCCGTAAGCAGTTTCATTGATTTGACGATTTAGAGCTGATATTCACGAACGATGAATAGCAAATTGTTTGCTACATTTCTATGACAATTTCACCGAATTTCTTAGGTATAATGCTTCCAATGGATATTATTATCTATTCATAATATCGTATAATATTGTATTATGTATATCTTACTTAGGTATATGAAACCAAGGTAAGCGGGGTTATTGTTCAATATGTTTTTCAATACAATATATACTTAACTTGAATTGACATTAAACAATTAGATAATACATTATAAAAATTATTGTCTGACTCGACAATCATTTATTTCTATTATTTAATTAATGTTCCAATGATTAATAATTAGAGGTTTGCGCCTATTTTATCCGTATTTTAACCCGGCATCGTTTTAATGTAAAGACTCATAATTTCACTCAACCATATTATGTTAAATGCGTTAAAGTGATACATTTATAATAAAGGTTTACTAATATTATTATGTAGACTCGCTGTTGTAAATAGTTACACACAAACTAACGAAATTATTCATTATTTTATTGTGAATACATAAATAACATGACTAAGTATTTAACTGTTTTTTAAGTAAATGTTCATATTTCGTAACCATACTTTGATACTAAAAGAACACATAAACTTAAATTGAGTAAGGGAGTAAATAAATAACATAATATATAGTTCCATAGAAACCTCGAAATGAAGATGGACAAAGTTCGAAGAACATCTGATAATCGCTGGACAAATCACATCCCTTATTAAAAAATGTGGCCACAAGCCCATTTAGCGAACATCGTTGCCTTGATGCACAGTTAATATATTATATTCCACACAAATTCTACCAATCTACTATTATAATAACTGAATATTGTATGGTCGAAAGGAAAACTAAGTGATTTTTTGATAAATATGTGGTTTGATTAATTTTAATTAACGGCTTAACACACAAAAATATGTGTTCAGTGAGAATTATATGAATTATAAAGATGTAGAATATGTCTATTTACCATCTGGTTGCTGGTGGTGACACAAAAGACTACGGAAAGAGAAGAGTGAACCAGAACAGAAAAGCTTTAATTTAATAGTGTGGCATAGTGGTTGAGGTGATCAATGTGGTCGTCACCGTACTTACTAAAAACTATTGATACCTAGTAATAAAAACTATGTGCAAGCATCGTTGTTCGTTTTATAGTAGTTATCTTTTCATAATTTACCAAATATCATATAATTATAAAGTTATTACGTACCTAAATGTGATGAGACTTTAAATGTATGTATTAATAATTTATAAAACTATGTCCATACGGCGAAACATAAAGTCACATCTCCACTGCTGTTTTCTGAGATTGCAACCCTACCCTGTCTTTAATGTATTCATAGTTCGCACGTACTATGGCGTGTGTGTTATTATTCCTTGCTCTTACTATACTATGTTAGATATTCACAGAACCTTAGGCAGTGATGTACTACCCATTATATTGTATATCAGTTAATTAACGATAAAAATACTAACAGAATTTTATTAAATAATTAATGTTGGGGATACGCTGTATATAATTGGCAATTTAGACGCAATTAACTTTTGTATTTAATTTCTTTCATGACTTTCATCAAGCCAAATATGCTTCAGAAGCCGTCTTATTTAGGGTAATTAATTTACAATTTATGCACCGAAAGAGACGCACGTATAACAAAATGTAAATGCATTATGTAGTTTAAATACGACTAAAAACAGAGCATAGCGCAAGTCATAACGAGAACTTCTCGATAGTGACTATGAACATTGTTTGATCTAGTACGACATGCTTAAGAAATACGACTGAATCAAAATAATATTGTGTGATGTAATATTGATCAGAAAAATACATGGCTTTCTTACTTTGGATTAATGGACAAAGAACGTCTCTCGGTCATTTTAAAGAGACGTGTTCTTCAATTCTTTAGTCAGATCAGAGAGATAACTATGCTAGGTACCTAGAGAGAAAAGTAATCAATGGGGGGCATCAATGGGAGAAAGTCGCGAGGGTTTGTCCCTTACGAATAAAGTCAAATTATTATCAAGAATGCAAATCAATTAATAATGACCGAAACACAAAGATCAGCGTAGGTTCTATCCAGATGGAAGGAAATTATTGGCGATGTTTATAATTTAGTGGTCACCATTCTCAGTAACGATTATATTTTATAAATTATCTCCAATTAATTGTTGACACCCACGGTGGCCGCGCGGCTTAAGCGTTGGACTATCACACCGTGGGTCTCAGGTTCGAAGTCTGGCAAGTACACAATGTGTATCTGTGTCATATTGTTTTCAATTTGTGTGAGTCAGGGTATGGACCTAATAGATTGAGCAAGTGGCTGACATCCATTTCTCGTAAAAAACAAAAAATATGTTAATACAAACCTCTACCTTGTGGAGGCCCATATGATCCTATTAGGATCGGACATGGTCGAAATTGTTGAATGTCTTGAGAATATTAGTATTGAATTTGTTATTACAATCATTACTTTACCTATGTTAATATATGAGTAGCACCGAATATGTTCGCTTGATTGTTTTTTTATCTACATATCATTTAAATATAATTGTATGATATTCTAATACCGACTTTAGAAAGGAAAAAGGGCGTATAACCCTCAGTTTTTTCAAAATAAGTTTTATTATATGAATTAATACACGTTGTGTCCAAAAGATGTAAGCTGCAAATGCCGATTTATTATCAAAATTTAGCTAGAAATTTATTAAAAAAGAAGAATGTGACATGGGAAACTTAACCATAATTTTTGTTGGTTTTTTTAATTAACTCGATAATAAATATCATATTAGGGATATAAAAACTAAATTATGAATTTTCGTGCATTTCAAGGTTATGTCTATTTTGTATTTTAACTTTAACCGAAAACCATAAGAAAAACATTTTTGTGCCTCCTGTAAATTTTGATTTATGTGGATTATGCCCCTTTTCATTTCCAAAGTCAACATTAAATATAAATATATTATTAATTGATATGTTAATATGTTTATTATAATATGGTAGTTTATTTATTTATTATTGATAACTCTGATACAAAAGTCTGTCTATGATTATTATGCATAATCAATGATTTGGGAATCTTCTTGTCTGTCATATTAGTCACACATAATATGATTCCGTATTATGATATAATGTGAAGCTTTTGGTGTAATAAAAAAGTTTAAGCAATAATAAAATAGCAAAAATTTGTTGCCCATTATTTAAGGTTTAGATACCCCATCACTGACCTCTACACTCTGACAACGTAACTAGCAAAGCGCTCGCGAGAGGCTATTTCGTTGAATTACAGGCCGCAGATTGAACTTTGCCACATTTGAGGCGAGTGGTTGGAGAGTTGGCGCATTTTACCATTGTTCTCTAGTCTCATATTAAACTAACACGCTTGAATATTGCTTGATGCACAATAATTTATTTACTTATACGTAATACTATAAATTCCATGTAATAAGATTGTATATATCAGTTTCGCAATGATTGATATGTAACCTATAGAATATAGATGCATACATGGTTGATATAAAAATTGGCAATATAAAAATAATTTAAATTGTATTTTTCATCAATGTAACGCATTAAAATTTGTTGGTTTAATCTAAAACGGAACAAGATGATATCATTTAGTACTTATATTATAGCTGTCAATGTTTTGAAAATTGTAATAAATACGAGATTATACGAATAACGGTAAAGTATACCTACCTATTATGTATACTCAAAAGATAGGAACACTCATCCAGAAAGTAAATGTAGTCAGATAGTAGCGGTGGGTAAATGATGTGAGGTAGCAGTTAAATGGCACGCGCCTATATCCAACCGTTGTATATCTCATTGATTAATCAACTATCTATTTTTTATTAAAAAAAAAAAAAGATTTACTTATTATGCATATCATGTGTATGAGGTTATTCAAAATTACGTATTTTTATGAAGTAAAGAGGTTAGAAGCGGATGATGTCGTGTGACTAGTATCAATACGATCGTAGTGAAAATTGACCTCACGGCTCTTTAATATCGCAGTATAAAAATGTGGGAAAAATAGTTTCCGAGTAAATTAATACACATGACACTTTTCGGGATTAATCTCAGCGCGGACATGTTTGATGACATGCCGTGGCGCGTGGCACGCAACATCGCGTGACGTGGTGTGTCGCATCGCCGTGACCCGAAACCGAATTAAGGCATTTTACGTGTTGCAAATTTGATTTAGAGCTTATTATGCAATAAAACAACGCATCAAACTCTATCTTCCTTAATCTGTCTTTATTTAGTTAGAGATGTTAAAGATGGACTGTATTTTTTTTCTTTATTTGGAAGCAATTGAGCCCTTCTCTGAATGGAAGGCTATTCTGCTTTACAATGGTTTACAAAAGTATACTTACATACACTTTTTTTAACTACATACATTAATAGTTTCATTATTAATAATACAGAATTACATTTTTGTTACACTACACACTAGACATTTATGTAACATTTTTGGAGAAATTCATGTACAATTTCCATAATTGAAATATTTGGTTTTGCCAATGGACTGTATTTAATATAAGTTTTTTGTATTATCCTCTGTAAAGTATTTACCTATATTCGCGAGCAGGCCATAGAGCTAAGCTTAGGTTAGAAATAAACCAAACGCCTATTACCCATATAATAATATAATCATCATCATCATCAGCCGGGGTCAATCCACTGCTGGATGAAGGCCTCCCCAAGCTTTCTCCAACTCTCTCGGTCCTGTGTCGTTCGCTGCCACGTATTTCCGCCGAACTTTACCAGTTCGTCAATCCAGCGGCTTTTAGGGCGACCCTGTGGCCGTTTCGTACCCCTTAGGTACCATTGGATGACGGCATTTGTCCAGCGGCCGTCCTTTCGGCGAGCAATGTGCCCCGCCCATGTCCATTTCAGCTGTTTGGCAACGTCTATTACATCGCGTACTCTTGTCTGCTTTCTAACCCATTCGTTTCTCTTACGGTCCTTTCGCGTGATGCCCAACATGCACCTCTCCATGCCTCGCTGTGTGACTCTTAGCCTTTGGACATCTCTCGTGTTGAGGGTTCACGTCTCGCAGCAATACGTGACACGGGTAGCACACATTGGTTGAACACCCTACGCTTAAGACATAATGGTAGGTCACTCTTGAAGATACTATTCAGACGTCCGAAAGCACTCCATCCCAGCTTTGTTCTTCGCGCAATTTCATCGTGCATGCTTCCGTTTATGGACACCTGCTGTCCGAGATAGACGTAGCTGCTGACTTGCTCGAGTTGGGTGCCAGAAATACAGATAATCGCAGGGTCCGAAAAACAGTTCCTCATCACCTTTGTCTTTGAGACATTTATCTTTAGACCGACCGTTTGACTGACATCCGCGAGTTCTTGCATTCTACCTTGGAGGTCTTTCGGGTCTTGTGAGATTATAACAATATCATCTGCAAAGCGCAGGTGACTGAGGTTCTCTCCAATAAAATAATAATATATAGGTTAGTATATACATATATATATATCTACTATCAAAGAAATCTAATTATAAGTGTTTGAAAACTACTGTTCCTCCAAATAAATGCCCTAAATGTTTCTTGGACGTATTCTGCGTCAATACTAAAATAAAAAATGGTCAAAAAAATGCGATTCGTTTTTGATTTGTACTGAGCAAAATCAGCAATAATTAATAGATTACGCGATGCTTTAACTCATTCCGTGCGACAGGTGCGTTGCCAATTAGTTGGCCATTAGATACTATTAGCATCTTAATTAAATAGTAATTAACAGGTCCGCAGTAAATGAGTTAATATAAGAAGACGTGATGAATATATGGATATACGTGACATTATATTATTTAAAAAAAAAAAATTTTTAATCAGTTTTCACATTACCAAATATGTAGGTACCCAACTATTTACGTAGGTATGACAAACTGTTCTAACATATAACTAGATACTAATTTGTATAAAAAATGATTATAAGTATAGATTGTTGATATTATTTTCATGTTAATGTTAGTATTTAACATAAATGATTTCATTTCTCTCTTTTAGCTCTCCAATACAAACATACTAATAAACGTAGATAAATATAATTTTATGTTGCATAATATATACCTATGTATGTACCCAAAAAATTGATTGTTTTAAAATAAAACTTCATTTTCATGGAATTCAAAAAACAGGTATTTCACTACGGTAGGTATCTATTAGGTGTTCGATTATTCGTCGGTTAGTCAATGTTTTCGTGTGACGTATGCGTACCTCATAATGGGATATTATGTTTATTTGTTCTTATAAATAATCGAACATATAAGTAACTACTTAAATAAAATTTAAAGACATTAAATTTTGTTAGTTATTTAATTTTTTATTCCTGAGACCTCACTATTTCCACAATTTTTAGCACAATTCCACAACACTTTGCAATAGATAACGGAAAATAAATAGAATTAAGTAGTATATAATATTATTATGTCTATTATTTCTATTAACTCATTCATTCAATCGTAGTATAGATTTCTTCTTCTTCTTCTTCCTCCATATCACGTCCCAACATTGGGGCATAGGGCAAGCACAAGTTGGCGCCACTTCCCTCGGTCCATCGCCAACTCCTGCGCCTCCCGCAATGTCAGACCTGCAGCACGTAGGTCGCTTTTGTAGCACCACTGCAGGGTGAAGGAGGTCGCACAGTCTTTCTTCGCATAGATCGGTTGTGTCATCATGATGTAGGCGTATCCCACTGTCGGGGCAAACCGTCTTACGCATTATGAAGTCCATCATGATGATAAAAAGAAAGGGCACAAGTACACATCGTTGCTTGACTCCTGACGTGATTTCAAAGAGGTCAGAGGATGTTCCGGCTGCTCTCACGCGACACTCTGTATTGGTGTAGAGAGCACTTATTACGGCTAGTAGTAGGTATAGATTTACAAAACAAAATTAGTTATTAACATATAAATAGGTAACATATTATGTTACCTATTTAACCTGACAGGTTTAATTACAATGCAACCTAAACACTAACAAGAAAAAACAATAGATTTACTATTGTATTATTGTTTATTTTATTCAACAAATAAGTAATTTCACAAATTATTAATACTTTTGTGTAATTACATCATAGCATTTAGCAAGCGTAAATATATCCTTTTTAAAACAGAAATTAATAGTCAGTTAAACCAGCAGTTGTATTTTGACTGATATAAAGCCTTAAAAAAGTTTATTCAAGCCAATCAACTCAAATCAAGCACTTGAATATTTAGGTACGCACACAGATTCCATGATTAAATGGACCAGAACCATCATTTTCTTTAAATTACTTGGTAATGAATCATTCATATGCTGTAGAAACAACAATTTAAATACCTCCATGTGTTGAAATATAGGATAATGAAATTCGTTTTTCGTCTCCTGAATATATGACATTTGGTCTATTCGACAAACCAATCCTACAGCGATGATTTAATAAAAAAAATACATAATAATGGCAAGAAAAATTAAGTTTAAACGACTACTGCCGCCGATTTGGGTTACAAACTTTTTAAATTTATTTATTAAAGTATGTTCTTTTTTTCACTAAAACCAACATTTCAGCCTCTATGATACTTTATCCTATGCTGCTCTACTCTATTTTTAATCAGCTGATCCGAGTAATTCATTGGTTGTTAGTATTTGGACTCTCTGTCTGCCTATTTAATTATAGTTATTTTATATTTTAGCCACTGAAGGTATTATCATAAAAAAAAACACGCAAAACTTAATCAGTTTCGTGTTGTTATTAAAAGTATTCTTAGTAATGATAATAAATACTTGCTTGCAATGTCTAGGGTACTGTTCGGTTATACCGGAGGCAGCGGAAAACGCATTTTGAAAATAGCCGATAAACTGGATTATTTGTTAGGTTAACCTAACCAAACCTAACCTAACCCAACCTAACCGAACCTAAACTAACCCAAACTAACAAATAATCCAGTTTATCGGCTATTTTCAAAATGCGTTTTCCGCTGCCTCCGGTATAACCGAACAGTACCATATCTAGTTTTGGAAACAATTCTTTGACAAAAGTGTAATACTAAAAAACGGAAAAATTGGTTAAAAAAACATGAATGTATCCAAAATTTTATGTTAGTATCACAAAATGAGCAATTGTGATGCTAACTATTTCTCTGAGCCTTTGTCTTATTAATTAATATTTCAAGTGATAATACACAGTATGCGTTGTAGATAATTATTTGAATACCACATATCATTAAATTCATACTAAACCAACAACTTTATACAACAACCAAATAAGGCATCACACACTGTACATTTTCCAAATTAAATTCAAAATGAACAAAATTATTCTCCATCTAGCTAGTACTAGAGTTGTTTGTTTCATACATACAAGTCTGACGAGTTACCGACAAACATTGATTGCGATTTTTCCGTATATGTTGACAAAAAAATAACGATTTCAGTGTATTAACCAGATTTGTACGTGTATTGTGTGTGAATCGATTTACAAACCATGTCAATAGAAAGTATCGTTGCGATCCCCAAATATTTTTCAAGGGTGTACTTAATTAATAAATATTCATATATACATAGTTTTCTCAATACAAGATAATATGGAAAAGATTAAAATTTTAACATGCCTCTATTTAATTAGTATACTAAGTTTAGTATTTAAATGTATATACTATAGGTACCTACCTACATACTCCTCAAAATAAATTAATTGTGATGTAACCTTAATTTTGTAGGTATATATTATGATACACCATGTTGTGGTACATAATATACTTATGAACTCTGCTATTAAGAATTTAATCTAGTCATTAATAGGTAGCAAAGCTATTTATGGTATCAACATGAATATAGCTGTCCAATACATAGCTTAAATGTTTGTAACACACATTATTATCCTTTAATATTTAAATGATGTAAAAGATCCTTACTTGCACCATCACAATATAATAAAAGATAAAATCTAGTAATGTAATAAATGCTTTTAATAATATAATATTATATTGTGTGTTGTTTTTCTGAATCTTTGTAATCACAATCTCTAAGAATAGATAAAATATTACATTGAAAAAGAACCTCTTATAAATGATGAGCCATGAATTAATGCTTATGTGTCGTCAAAAAAGTAATAATATTGTAGTTGTTTCTCAAGAGGCAATCAACACTCTATGAATATGTCTAATATTCATTACATGTTTATATGACTATGTTCAATACTAAAATACAATTTTGAGATGATATTGAATTTTGGAAAAACTATAATATTTGTATTATGTAAGAGTTTTACATAAACCCGAGTTGGTAATATAATATTATAATCAATCAGTGGTATATCAAACTTCCTTCATTTGATTGAAAACAAACATTCTTTGCACTTTTTTTGGGTACACAGTAAACATACTACATAATAATATTATAAGTTTTTCTCATTTTTCTCGCCCCACCATTTGGTATAAACGTTGCTGTATGATCAGTGAATCCACCCTAGTCCTGTTATGTGTCAAATGTCCGCAAGTCAAACGGGACAGGCCCGCAGCCACCCTGATGTGATTTCTGATTTCTGTCCACTGCTATACTTTATTGTTCGGCCACACTGTACGTGCAGTGTAAAGCTCAAATGATCAGAAAAAGCTTTCATAGAATTCATAATATAAGAATTACTGTACCTGCATAAAACAATGAATTTACAATAAGCTCTGGCACTACATTAAATATTTACACGTGATAATAAAATGTAGATAATAATTGATTAAAGCTTTATGATTGTCGTATAATCAATCTACTTATATTTTGGATACCGGATTAGTGGATTAGTTATTCACCTTGTATTTTGACCTAAACTATTGACACAATAGGTTAATGCCTACCAAATACCCCTCTTAATAATATGAATTGTACTTTACAGTGACATACGCCCAGTAGACGATCCTATATAGTGTATACTATCACCTCAGTTATGTAGCAACCATGGTAATTTACTTTTACATTTATATAAAATTAATTATTATTTCAATTATTTTGCAATAATATACATAAGCTTTTGTTACTCACCAATGTTTTAAATATAATATGGGGACAGTATTAACAGTCAGATTGTATGTGGTTTTTAGGAAGCGCATATTATCAACATACATAATTATATTATTATTACACATGAGATTTTTACAGTGCACATCCATTTTTTAGACATATAGGCACCATTAAATAAGAACGAATTCAGGGACTATTTATTAAAATATCATTTATAATAGTCAGATACTTAGATATATTAAAATCATAAGAGGTATTTCGAAATATGTAGGTATATGTAATTTTTTTTGTCAAGCCAGATACTTTTTCCAGTTTTGAACTACTGAATACTCAATGACAGATTTTCAAAACAAAATGAAGATAATAATATATACCTGCCATTGCTTGTATTTGGAGTGGGCAAGCTAATTTTTATTAAATAAGATATCAATATAGTAAGGTGTAATAACTTAATTCTTCACTATTTTCGATACTATTATACTTTCCATTACCAAATAGAAAATCTCACATTTATTCACATACAAAGCAGTGCTTGGAAGATAGTTTTATATTATACATACTACTTATTGTTTAAAAAAATTACTATACTTATTTTTATTTAAAATTCACTATTAATTAGATCAAAAATGTGTAAAAATCTTATGTGAATTTTACAAAAGTTTCTAAAAAAATACTACATCAAAAATAGTCACTTGATTGAAGGACGTGTAATTTTTTAAACGATTATCTAAAAAGCATTTCCGATCTTTGTAGAGCGTAGACAAGCACTTTCGTTCTGTTTATGTTTCCCGCCATGGTCCTAAGGCCGCGGGGTATATTGATTTTGAATTAAGCTTGAAAGGGTCAAAAGGGTTTGCCCGGAATCGGTTCAAATATTTTGATTGTACAGGTGTGTCAACTCCGGGATAAGCGCGATCTGACACTGTGACAAAATGCGAAACATTTGACACTCTGAACGCCGGACGGAAGAATAATTCGCAATGATTGATTCGCCGTACAAAACTTTGCCATCGGCCCTGCCATAAATAAATATTTAGTCCGATGATTTTCGGAAACTTTTGGTCACTTTGTCAATTCGGGATACGATTTTATTCTCGCGATTTGCATAATCTATTTTAAGAACATGAAGTATATTATTTAAATCAATGAAGCTGCAATCACCTTACCAGAAATTATTAGCTTCAACATTTCATTCATAATAAGAATATTACATACTTATATCATTGTATTTATTATTGATATTATTGTTAGCTAACTGTGCTATTCAGTGCATCTGACTTAATATTTTTATTGCACAAAAATATTGTAGTCCTACATAATGTACAACTTTTACATAAATATCTATACCTACATACTATTTTATTTAATCACGTCTGTATTATTAAATAATACATATTATTGAATTGATCTAAAATACGTTTTTATTCCACAATCATCATAATCATCATCAGCTAGGGTAGATGCAATGTTGGATGAATGCCATTATATGCATTGTTTTATATTATATAAACATAATATAATTTGCCAAAGACATAATATTATGTATGTAAATGTGTACATATTATAAATGTCACTAATAAGTAACTAACTATGACACTAATACAATTAAATAGAAGCTGCTAATAGTTTTGTATATTTCACGCATACAACACATACAAACAATTACACACGTATTATAAAAATACACACACAATATCAAAACCAGTGTCGTACGTTGAGTGCACTGAGGCTGTAGGTATAATAGCCTAACATGTTTACAACGATGTAATTATTTGTATAGGTAAAATGTATATCCATTAACGTATACCCGCAGGATTCAAATGCTATAAATAGTCTACTACCGAGAGTAGTAGTCGAACTACCGAGAGAGTAGCTTTTAGCGCGAGTTCGAACACGGTTAGGCATTTCTTTTTTAATATCTATTTTAGTGCATATTGTCTTTTTTGGCCAGTGCCAAGATAAGTGTTTTTAGTATTCTTAGGTATTAATAATTTGTTTTTCCTCTTTTCAGGTGAGTGATAAAACCGCTGTGAGCACAACACGTGTACTTCTCTGCCACCCAGCACATGATTCCAACACGGACCCTCCGTAGATATGAACTATTCTCAAGGTTTGTATTCCCTCAAGCATCTCGTTACAATGCTATTTTAAACACTACCCCAAAACCTTCGTTACCGTATTTAATACTATTCAGTAATTTTCACGATTACATATTAAATGTCAAATAACGTGACATTTATGTTTGATAAATGACTTAGGTACCTATATGTATTTACTTTTCCTATCATTATTATCCATCATTACATATTGTACCTAAAATCATAAGCCCTGTCACATTCTCAAGTCTTTTAGCGATAGGTAAGTAGGTGCGTTTTTCAGCGTGTGTTTTCTTGATTTTTTGTCTATATATTACACCACATCGATTAGAGAAGCAGAATAAATGAACTACCTTATCAAATAAAAAGGCAAATCAATTTTAAAGCAAAACATATTATCATAAGCATTAGAAGAATATAATCCAGCATTATTAAAACATGATGCAGATTACGAAATCGACATTAGGCCAAAAGGTAACATGCAAAAATTTGCAACACCATAGAAAGGCAATTTTAATGAAATATTTTATTAATTTTATTAATAGAACTATTTGATTAGTTTTATCACATATTCTCCAATAATCACCCTGTCAATAAATAGATAGTTGTATATTCGTCACGGAACACTTTTACTGACACTCTTTTCGGATACTGGAGATAACATTTTAGATAGGTAATGTAAAAAATATGAAATGGGTTTATCACGATTTTTTATGCATATTTGATAAAGCTCACCACCTGAGTGAAACAAGTATCATTAAAACAATATTCATAATATGTGGTAAATACGAAATAATAAATTCATTCTGTAGATATTTTATTAAGGTATATTATGTACGAGTATCATGTCTAGTGTTGGGTTTCGGAATTTTTCTGACGGGAATTCTCGAGAATTTTTCGAGATTTTCCATCACGAATCTCGAGATTTGAAACTTTTAACATTTTGGGAAAGCCCGGATCTCGAGAATCTTTTCTCTGGATTCGGGATTTCAAATACGATTTTCTACAGAAAACACAAAACGTTTTAAGACTGATCGGGGCATTTAACACAATTAAGCCAACGTCGACTCAAAATGAGCGCAATTTTTGCAACATCAGGGAATTTTGTGTCTCAAAAGCGTACGCGATTGTCAGACTCAGCGATTGACAGTCTGTATTTTTTGAAATTCCATTTTAATAAGTAATGTTTTGATTATTTTTTGATTATGATTATTTTTGTTTTCCTACTTCTATTTTGTTTGTCTTCTTACATAAATAAAAAAATCATATTTTTTGGAATTTGTCTGTTTTTGCACTGACTTTAGGATTTTTACAGGTTTTTTAAATTTATATCTCGAGAATCCTCGAGAATTCTTTTCTGGAAATCCCGAATCTCGAGAATTCAAAATTTCATCATTTCGGGAAATCCCGAATCTCGAGATTGAGATTTTCTCGGGAAATACCCAACTCTAATCATCTCAACTTGTACTAACTTATATTAGAAAAAATACTTCGTTAATAAGTACTACATTATTTAGCAATCCTCGTCTACAATTTCGCATTTGATTTATAAGTTACCAAGTCAGTAGGTATCAGATGTTTCCAGACACCTTGATTTAAACTAAAATGCAGTTAATCGGACGAGCGAAGGTTCTATCTACTTCTAACGTCTACCTTGTACTGTAAAGGCGTCTACGGCCCTGCGGCACGGTCTACGGACGCCTAACAAGCAGTTGCACACCTGCAACAAAAGCTTACCGGAATCACAGTACCTAATAATAATAAAGCTCTGATTGGCAAAGCCTTGTTACTTAATTTTACCTTTGCTTCAATGAAAGTTTGCCATGTTCAAGTAAAATGTACCAAGCTGATTACTTAAATTGAGTTTATTTATCTAAAATGATCTCAATTTTGGATGATGCCTCTATGCGAGAAATTGAAAACTTTAATTTAATACATTTTGTGGATAATTTTCATTTAAAATAATCAATACGTCTATAAAAACATTAAAACGTATGCGAATATTAAATTTTAATCGTTAAAATCTAGTTTATTAAAATCAATAAAAGGTGGGCAAATGATTTTTGAAAAATTGATAGTTTTAACGTATCTTGTATAATTTATTTCTTGTAATTTTGTAGTATTTTTTAATTTTTAACATTATTTTTTAGCAATAAAATAAATAAAAATATATTTAAATGTACTAATATGAGTATTGATTATGTAATTAAAATGTAATTTATTAGTATAATATATAAAATTGTAAACTTTGCTAATAACATTACTCTCCGCCATATCTATTGTTTTGATGGTAATATAACGAGAAAATAGCTACACATGTCTTTTTTAAATTTTGAAAGTGTTTTTGTTTCAATACTATTTTCAACTAATGTCGTATATCATTCCTGCAACTTCAGACATCGTTTCTATAGAGATGTTATCGCCATAATATAATATAGTATTGTGTTCACCTTACTCAGGAGTATCAAATAGATAGCTTTATAACCACATGTAACTATTACCATTCCATGGGCGAGACAAATAATATGGTTGAGATAATTATAATTTAAACGTCAATTCTATTAAGTACTTACCCTCAGTCGATAGTATTAATTATAGTTATATTTTAACTTATATTATGTAATTTATATACATAACCTGTGTATTATCAGTGTACATACAGTCAACCTGTTATGATGCCAATACTAACTTTAAGTACAAATTTAACCATGTGTTTTCAATATTATTTTCATAACACATATTGTGCTGATTTATATTTATAGTTATTTAGTTTTTGGTTCATTTATGTAAATTGACTTATTTTTACTTTGTTCAGTCTCTGTTTATATGCATATAATGTTGATTATATTTTTTGTTTATTTAATTGTATAATATATTCCATATGGCGCATTGACTTAAAGATATTATTTTACAATATTATCAAACAAACAGAATAATATATTTCATAATGATTCTAGTCGAATCCATGTTCTTTGGTTTGTATTATCAATTGATCATTTATAACTATTTACTTACTGATGTTCATCAAATATATTGAAGTAATATTAATATAATGTCCATGTGAAGCTTTCAGAAATACTTTCACATTTATATGATCATCTGATGGTAATATTAATTATTTTCTCCTAAAATATCCATCTGTTTTTTACGCTTATATGCCAGTGAACGATAATCCAGATGCAACATGGGAAGGGTTCATACCGAGGGAATACATTAATCCAAAATAACCATCAATTAAATTTCTCACTTTATCACCCTTCATCCCAAATGCATCCATCTGTTTTTACAATCTGAATCAATAATCGTAAAAATGTTGTAAGAAGTTGAAATAATTTAAAACGCCGCATAAAAAGGCGTAGTGCTACAGAGAAGGGTGTCTCCTCACAAGACGTCTTTCGAATCATTAAACTCGAATCTTAAAATGAAACTGTTTATTGCCTATAAAAGTAATGTAAACAATTTAATGTTTTTTTGTATGTATGTTAAAACATCATCATCCATCACTGTGTTTTAAAATATTCAGTATATAACTTATTGTATCATCAGCTGCATTACGTTGTCTTTCACTATGTTTTTGTAACAAAATATTACGGTGATTCATCAGTGAAACGGCAAATAATTTTTAACCATAGGCGCGACGAAATTTTGCACTCGCTCCCATTCAGAGAGAGAATGTAGAGCTGGAAAGACGTCATTTTGTTTCGTGATGGCGACGGCCGTAATAATTCTTAAATCGTGTAAAGATGACTTAAAACGTTACCCATTTACTTGAAAAAGAAAACATGTCAATGAATATATTATTATTGTTACTGATAAAACAATAAACGGAACATTAAATGGACACATGTTGGATTTATAAGACAAATTATATTTGGTATGACATGCCTCATTTGCACCCGCGACCCGCAGTCCGCGCATCGCCTAGCGACGATCTTTTTAGACCGTGTCGCAACTAAGGTATGGCCTTAATAAATAAAAATATATAATTATATTATTGAATATGTATGACACTAATTATTATAATAATTAGAAATTCCGGGAAATTCTTTCACATTAAAATATAAATTGAATATTCAATATTATATCGTTCCACAATATTATAATTGCAAAAATATTTGACTGTCACATATTTATGACATGTTCATCAGAGAAAACATTTTTTATATATGTATAAATATATACGTAAAATAAACATAATATGTCCCATTTTATATAATATATTGACCTCTAAAATAATATATCACTCTAAATTATGCATAAACCAAAGATATTCTAGAAAGTCGTTTTATCCACATCTGTGATATTCGCAACAATGAAGAACCCACTCGTTGTATTTTGTTGAATGAATTTTTATGTCAAGATAGTTGAATGTGCACATTTTGTAATCACATACAATGTACTTGAAGAAACGTTTTCCTATGTACCAATTACCGGTAGTTTTATAAAATATAATATTGAATCATATAAATTAAGCTTATGTGATTTGTCGCTACTATTAACCATGTAGGTACCTACCTAATAATAATATATTATATTTCTGTATTATAGTTGATGAAAATAGTCAAACCTGCTTATGTATAAACATAGATACATCGTATTGAACTGTTTTTTTTTTACCACACTACGTTTTTCTAATTAATGATGATACATTTTGCTTAAATACGCATTCATTGCATTTGATTGGTTTTTTAGCCAGTATCCATCATTTTTGTGTTTCTAAGATAATGATACGTTATATTTTTAAATTTTAACCGCAATTCTATTATAAACTAACAAGCTCGACAACAGCGCCTTTCGGCTTTTGCCGAAATCTTCTTGTTGGAGAGTAAGTTATATACTTATTACCTCTTCTGATCAAAACAATTCATTGGTGTTTGAAATGATTGATATTTTGATACTTACTTACATCGTATTTAAGATGGCGCTACTGGTCATTTGGGTCCATGGCCGAATGCATAATCGTCAACAAGGTATTGGTATGCTGAGATCTCTCTCTGCAGTCGGTCGCCCTCTTGACGTTATTCCCCGATCTCCTCTGGCAGAGAACCATGAACACGAATGAAAAAAGTAAATAAAACTAGGTACGTATTTAAAAGAGAAGAAAATTAATTTTGTTTTCTATACGATCATTATTTGAATAATCGTAAACGGCCAACAGCTGATAGATACTATGGTATTATTTCTATGAGTCCACCGACGTTACTGCCGCTGAGAAAGAGATTAAACGGTGATTTATGAGCTGTGTATACTAAGTATGTTTTCTTTATCGACACTTTTTATTTCAATGCATCCGCCACTCGACTTGAAAAACAGGCATCGCGCGTTTAATCCATTAATTTGTCAGTAATAAAAAAGCTACTTCAATTCAAAGCATCTCCCAAGTGGCTCTCTATACGTTATCAAACCCAATAATGTATTTCTATATCAAAACACTGATTCATTAAGTACCGATTCTAAATATGTAATATATTGTAATGACCAAGCTATGTCGTTAATATTACCAGCAAGGCAGAGGTTTAAGAGATGGAATTAAAAGCTTTTAATATGCACGATTATAAAATGCTATCTTGTAATGAGACTGCATTTTTTGATCGAATAAACAAGTTTTTCAATCAGCTGCAAGAGAGTTAGGATTATTATTGTCAATAGATTTATTAACCGCCTATTTTATTAACCAGTTTCCAATATATTATACTTAGTTCAATTGAAATATAGCATTGAATAACTGTAAGCGGTTCTCAAAATTATAATATTAAAATCACTATTTTACAGTATTATCTACCTCAGTTTCAGTTTATTATAAATACGCGGTTGCTAAACAAATCAAAAATTCTTACATTTCCGTTTTTATAAAATATGACAGCGCCAAGCTTATACTAAAAATATGCCAATTTATCCATATTTTTTTAGATACCTACACACATGATATAATAAAAAAATATCCCATTTACATATATCTATTTTTAAACATAGGTATACTAAAAATATATATTTTTTAATCTTAGGTACACTAATTTCCTGTGTACGGTATTTTTCCTGTATAAATAAATAAACGTTGTATACTGATCGAAAATGTGTAAGTTATCCCAACAAAGGTGATCGTGTTTATTCTGGAATGTATTCTGTGGAATTCTTGATCTCCATTTTTAAAGTTTTCCGAACCTCTCCAATAAATTTGCCCAGTAGATACGAAGCAAGCACACAGACGGCAGTCTCTCATTGATATCCAGCTCATGCAGTAATGAGGTATCTATACTGTGTTCCGTCTAGGATACTTACCATCAGTACTCAGTACCAAGTCTCGGATATGTCGAGTATTTTTTTCCCATGACTCGTAATATTCACGATTCCATGGCATACATGAAAATGGAGAATATCAAAGTCTGCATCATTAACATGCATCATCAGCATCAGCCAATGACAATCCACTACTGGGTGATGGCCTCCCCATGGCTTCGTCCATTATTTTTGATCCCACACGTA
This sequence comes from Rhyacophila brunnea, assembly GCF_057557595.1. NCBI lineage: Eukaryota > Metazoa > Arthropoda > Insecta > Trichoptera > Rhyacophilidae > Rhyacophila > Rhyacophila brunnea. Next base: position 25,812,949 of record NW_028233350.1, read on the forward strand.
GTACGTACCAATATCTACCGAACTTTATGAGTTTGTAGATTCACCAGGTTTTAGGGCGTCTCTGTAGTTGCTTGCACCTGGAATGCATTCGTCTACCACTCACAGAGCGTTATCTCCAACCAATTGTAAATTCAACTACCTAGTTGGTGACCTGACTCACATAGCATAGTCTTGTCTACCTCCTTAACCATTTGATTATTTTGTTTTATTTTTACAATATGTCCAATATGCACCTTTCTATGCCACGGTGTGATGTTCGTCATTTTTGGATTTATTTTAAATTATGGGACCGTGTTTCACATGTTTATGTGAGAGCACATAACACAAATTGGTTGAATACTTTACACCTTAGACACAATCGAATGTCATTTTGAAGATCAATATTGAAATGTATATGAGAGTTATATTATAAAAATATTATTAAATAGGAAAATTGAACTAGATAAAATCATCCATTGTAGGCATACAATAAATAATTTCGACCAAGAGCTAGCTGAATCAATGAGACAATCAAGTTTAGTAGAAGTACGTGATAGTGAAAGACAAATGACCAAGAAGAGTAGACATAGCAAGGAAAGGCATTCATCCAACAGTAGACCGATAGGTTAAAATTATTATGCTGATAATCAACCTTTTTATCTGTAGTTATCAAATATTATTTTATATGATATTATACGAAGTAGTATTAAAAAAATATAGAAATACAATAAATAGTAACTATTGTTTATACTGGATATAAATAACCGACCGAATAATCGATACAAATAAATATGTATGTTATATAATAGTGGTTGTCATATTATTAAGAATCATTCGTCCCTCAATCTGTAATTTTGTTTATGTTCAATAGAAACCATTGCAATTCCAAATAGCTTCCCTATCCAACCGGTATTATCCGGATGCAGTCTTCCCATTCACAAGACTGTCAGTGCACCTGTATTACATTGTACATCGGTTGCAAGAGTGATAACGCTCTGCGGGGTTGAGGGTGGATACAATTCGACCTAGTCAAGCTCTTCGCCGATGAAAACATAAGTGATCCCATCATTCACTAATAAATTATAATTTGTAATATCGGTGTAGGTATATCGTCAATCAAATTAGACCCATCAAGGATTCGGTTTGAATCTAACATTATGAGATATTTACAAATTGACGAAAAAAAATATTTTTTAATAATTTAATAATTTAATAGTCGGAAACGAATACATATAATTCATATTTATATATATTTTAAATACTCTATATAATTATCAGTGTAATAGGTATAATATAAAATATTACTAAAATCAACGTTTGTAATAATATTTAATTAGATCAGACTTACAATAATAAGTGATTGATTATATCGTTACCCTGCTATTAAGACCTCGTAAGTCCGATATTATGGATAAATTAAGTTTGTTCGACAAGATTTAAACAAAAAAACATTTTGAATCATATCAAAACATCCGTACAAATTTTTAAAACTCGTAGGTCTCGTGGTTTCAAATGTAGAATTAAAACCTTGTATTTCACAACCAGTATTGGCAGATTCATTGATTAGAGAGGTGTTTAAAATATTGTTTTTTTTACGTGTTTTCATTCCCTTCAACATTATTCTCAAACGAGATATTTGAAATATTTTTTTATTACGATAGTATAATCTGTTTTTTATAATTTATATTTATTATGAAACTATGTACATATGTAACTTCATTTCAGTTCAAAATAATCAGTAATTGCCTATCTAATTAAAGACGATTTATTTTATTTTCATTAATGTTTAAAAAAATTTAATAATAATAAAAAAATATTTTTTGTTGTAATAAATTCATCATCCTAATCTGAGACTTAGTGTGAACTGTTAAAATTACGTGAGATATGGTATAGAGAACTTTTAGGGTGGCGTCTCAAGCACCCAGACGTCGGCGTCGCCTGCCGTAGCGGGTGGGTCGCGAGTGCTTTCGCGACGCTACGGCGGACCCTTTCATAATTTATTGCATGCTAAATGATTTCTTCTGTCTGATACGACGCGTTTGTCCTTTGATATGTTTTCTACTATTTTTATACACGGCATCAAACGAAAGAAATGGGTGAATACATTATTTACCTTGCGCCACTAATAACGTACCTTAGACTTTCAGATTTCTGTCATTATACTATTGTCTTAATACACGAGCAATACAAATAAAATCATATGTACAAACCTTCTATAATATTGAAAAGTATGGGATTATTTATAAATATATCTACCGACTTATACATGATATACCAATTATTTACTTGTCTTTAATCACAGATTGGCAAACATAATGCAGTATATCTTCTTACCCTGAGGCAATTTTATACGACTACTACATCTTTTCTACATAATATCACCTCCGAAGAGGGGGGGAGAGCTTTAGACATCCCTTTCGCTTGGTTTGGTGTAGGATGAATGGCGTCATCTGTCATTTGTGTACTTCGGGTGATAAAAACACGGATGGTTGCTTAGAAAATGGCGAGATTTAAATACTGCATACTTAACTGCGGTTGCATTAAGATATTACGTTGATTGTTTACAAATATTTTCGGCCGCATCGTGAAATGCAGCAGCCGCGAAAAAAATTAAACGTTACTACGGGTTTCGTATCCGTACAAGATCTGTTTTAATTTAAGACAAACTCGTACCTTTTTAAGCGAGCAAAAATGTGTCGCTAAATTTCAAAATCAGCCAAGTCCATAATAGATGAATGGGAAAAAAACAGCTTTTTGTTTTCTCAAATACACAGTCACAAGGGTGAAAGTTTATATTATTTCGAGTATAGAATATTTAAAATTAATAAATTCCACATTTTGATAATGCAGAAATGTTAGAAAGCAGTAGTTCTTCAGCAATTCACAAAAAGTCAAAAATACCTAAAGGTGGACTTGGCTGATTTTGAAATGGAGCGACACAAATATACTCATCTAAAACTAGACACAGAGGATATCGCTGCAGCCAATCAGCAATGAGGCGATCATGTGACTTATCAAAGTCAAAAAATAACTGCTCGAACACGTTGGGCATACGAATACAAAATATTAATATGATTATCAACAATGAATAATTGAGGGGTCTAATTACAAAAAGCGATAAGTCCACAATTCAATATTTTCGGGAAACAATGTTTTTATGTTTCAAGCTTCAATTATTTGTTTTAACGTGAGATTATTTTTTCTGTTGTATTCTATGTCGAAATAAGAACCAAATGGCAATTGGTTTCAGCTGATAAACTCTTAAATGTAATAAATATAGGCAAAATAAAATTTGACGTAGCGCTATTTGTAGCTCAATTTTTTAATTTACTCCGCATAAGGCACATATTTCCGTGGCACTGTCATGAGTTTACCAGATGCTACACCATTGGAGACGCCCTTTTCAATATTGAACGTTCCCTTATTGGTTGACTTAAACACGCGCGAAATCAACCAAGCTTTAAATAATATGAAACACGGACTTGGCGCTTTTTGTAATAAATCGAGACTTAAAATATTTTTTTTCGTAGGGTTATGTCGCGTTTTGGAATTTATAGATCAATACATATTGTGTAAAATTATACAAAAAATACGTGCGTATTTTTTTCTCGATTTTGTCCAAATGTGGACTTATCGCTTTTTGGAATTAGACGCCTCAATTATCTTGTTGGCTTGAAAATTGCTGTCTCGTAGTCAACGATGCTTATATTTCTATGAATCTGGGCGAAAATGATTCCGGCCTCTTTAGGGTTCCATGGAATCAGATCCTCAGGAGATGACACCTTTTGGCGATGTTAATACTTATCTCCTATCAATATATAAACCACCTTTCTTAAACTAATATTTTTTGAAAACATCACTTGGTATTATCTATTAACTAGGATTACCATATCAGTCAGGCTGAGTCTCTAATGTGTTTGTGGCGAATACGATTCATTTATGTAACCAGAAGAAAACCAATGTATTTTGATTAGACAGATATAAATCTTGCTCAGTAATTTTATATTTGTTTTTAAATAATTATTGTAACACCGTTACAATAGTTTGCAAGTATCATTAATCTAACTTTAATATTATTATTTTCATTTCGATATAATAATAGTTTATAGCTTACGTTTTTATTCATTTATGCAGAAAATTAACTAAATATTTGTGTAATTCCTGAAAATAGAAATTTCCGAGCAAAGTTGCCCACTTCCGTCAAAATCGACGAGGCTTTTGCTTCACAAAGCGATTTCTCCATTCACTTCCGGTCGGTTGGTTATGCAAGCCTATTGAGCAGTAGTTGGCAAGGACAATTGAACCTACTTTATGTAGGTATTAACTTATTTTCTCTTATGTTTATAATAGTGCTTTTCTGATTATGTTAAAGTATAATGTCATATTGTAGTTTTGTAAATATTGGCAATTTATCGAAAACATACTCGTGATTATAGAATTTAAGCATTGCTTTATATTTTATATACATGACAATACATGAACAACTGAGATTGCGTATTATTAAAATATTAATCAATAAACTATTTCTTTTATTCAACAAATAATTCACAATATTTGAGAATGTAAAATATTGAATATAAAGATTATGTTTAATATAAAGAATGTTAGATTCTAAAATCTTCTCTAAAAATCTAAAAGTTCAAGTACGTTTAATCTAAAATTTGGAGTGATCCGGTTAATTAATACCTGGATATCAGTAGCAAAGGGTGACTTTTGGAAAGAGGTAGGCTGTGGAGATCAGAGAAAAAGAGCACACTTGTCAGGTATACTTACGGGAAATAAGACGATGACACTAATGTCAACGTCACACTGAATCGATGAAATTTCAACAAAAAACAAAAACCATCTTCCAATACAGCCGGTCACCGAGGAAGATCACGACCAAAACCTTCCAAAGAAAAATACAACGAAATTTCAATAGCTCACTGACGATATACAATTGTGCGATGAATATAAATGATGTATTTTTCTATACTTACTTACACGTAACATACTTACGCCCAAAAATATATCATCGGTAAATATAGCGGTATCAACAGCTCAAAATAACAAACAACTAAACAAAAAAAAAATATAATTATGTTAGTCTATGACTGAATTAACTGATTAATAATAATCATGAGATAAAATTATTATTTATTTTTAATTATTCCATTATTAATTATTATTTGAATAAAGCGGCAGTCATCGACACTAAATATTGGCGGAGTTTGATTCTAAATAAAAACAATGGGTATGGTTAGTTAAAAACAAATACAATCAAAGCGGCTAAAAAGCGACCGGTAAGATCTTTTGTTTCCATAATTGTTTATGTTTTACCTATGCGTTTGTGACATGGACGACAAAGTAATAATAAGGCGTAAAACCCACTTAACGCAGCGAGTGGGGCGGGGCTCTCGCGCAAAATTTCACAAGTGGCGCGTAAATCATCGAAAATACAACGTAATCAAATACGCTAGCACACACTGGATTTGACGACGCATTGTGCCCGCCTGCCCCATGATTCATCGTTTTTTGGCTTCTCAGCGATACGAATTAACGAAAATACAACGTAGTCCATTCATTGCACATGGCAAGCAAAATCACGCTTCTGGAAGCGTCGTCGATAGACGGGCGAGAAGCCATTATTTAATAACAGTGAAGCCATTGTTTAGTTATTGCGTGTCTGATATTTCGCTGGTAGAATGATGTCATCGTGAATATTAATTACAAGCCCTGCTTTGTTACGAGAGACGCTGATAATAATAATTATTTTGTGCTTCTTGAGCCCCTTATTACATAGGTGAAGGGTAATACGCGGGTGGGAGGGGGCCTACTTCGTAGAGAGCGCACCGAGCGCCGCTTTGGTGGGCTTTATGCCTAAGACAGACACATTTGAAATGTACAGTAGTAGACAGCCAAACGCAGTGCAACATCAAGTCATTGAGAAGGCTTTCCACACTGATCACGATCCGCAAGTCACGAGGTTCCAACTAAGAAAAAATAGCAGTATAAAAAGTTATAATATACTGAATGATATTCTTATTTCAAATAAACATTCTTCTATTTGCTGAATTTCCAGATATCTACTGATTACGTAAGTCGCTCGCCTAATACTATCTAAAGGTGGGCTACACTTATCCATGGGCAGCGGGTAGAAAATGATGGGGGGGTCATTTTGAGAGGAAATGAGAGAGAACGATGGACAGGAAGCGGGGCGGTATGCCCCCAACCCAGCCATTGTGAGATCCTCTAATTGAATTCCGGACTTCTCCGCAGGTGGCGCTGTGGTCTTTCCGCTGACTATCCTACCCCTCGCCGCTCCCCGCACGCCCCTGTCCTTTCGTTATATTACGCGAATAAATTTATAAACTTACAGTCGAAACTGGTGAACGACAAACCGCGGTTGTTTGGGAAGCAAGAATTCGCTACACATTTGCCTTTCATAATGAAGCCATTTTGAATTAAATATTTTTTTTATATAAACAGTGTTATTTCCTTTTCCTTAATTTAGAGGTAATCAGAATATCCCGAAAAAAGTGTGGGATTGTATGACATGTATCATCAGTCTGAATAAAGACCTCTCCTGATTGTATGAAATTTAACTCGCATACCCTTATCTGATTATTCCGTTTTGTACCCTACCCGATATGCCCAGCATGAACCTCACAATACAATACAGTTTTACTCTGTTTATGGTTATTTTTTTCTACTGAGCGTTTGTGTTTATCAGCATACATTATATGCGATTACGTGAAGTACATAATATATACACATCTTTGTACCCCTTTAGAGACAGATTCAACCCATGTGCTAAATTTAGGGAAGCATTGTAAATATTATTTTATAATAACATAGTGAGTAAAGTTTTTGAAACACATGGCGTATTATATACTTAAACTTATTTAATCATTTTTCTCTTATTATGTAGGCAATTTTCATTAAAAGATTCATTCTAATTATTATTTATAGTGTTTTTTATATTATGTATTAATTATTTTATTAAAAAGATTATGTTGAGTACATAAATTATTAATTTAAGATGTTCACGAACATGTTATATTGTGGAGCGTAATTTGAAATCGTGAAACTTCCAGCCAAATGTTTTTCATTATAACTATATGGAAATGTTAAAACCCTTCTTCATTATGGCTTATATTTGCTAATACTCCAGTTTCAGTATCCAAATACCGCAGTCATAACTATTTAATGTACGATCGCATAAGTCGATAGCACCGTGTGCCCTGTCATAAATTTGTTTTAACTATAGGACAACTTACATGGAACCGTCTCTAAAATTATTAATAAAACACAAAACACCGAGCTTTCTGCCGAAACAGCAATTATTTAATATAAAATTAAAAAGCTTTTAACGCAAGCAAACATGTTAAAGGTCATTTTTCAGGCTTTTAAAATAAAAAGTTGTATTGAAATAAATGTGTTATATTATTTAGTATTTTATCAGATTCTTTTTTCACACAAACACAATTTTTAACAACACATTTTCATTTACACTGCATTTATGCTAGATATTATTTCTTTTGTCTGTTTCAATGAAAAAATTATGAATACCTAATATACAATCTTACACATATTTATTCCAGAGAATTTGAAGACCTGGTTATGTATTGAAGACATAAACAATACTCAACCAATTAAATATTCTGAGAACCTTGTTATCAAAACGAAGTCAATTTAATTAAATTAAAATAGCTTCCCAGAACACAGTAATATAACAGTTGTTAAGCATTTCAATCTATATAAATTGAATATTGATTATGAGGAATTCAATCTATTAATAGGAATATAAAGGAAATATTAAACTTTACTATAAATGTTGTATCAATAATTATGAATGTCCCATTAAAGCAGATAGAACTGATGCGAATAATTTTTAAATTATGTGAAATAAGTACTACATATTTAGTTTTATTAAAAATTAAAAGTTAAAAATATTGAAGTGATGTATTTTATGTATTAATCTATTTTTTGTCTACTTAAAAATAGCATACAATTCAATAAAAAGCTACCAATACTCGAATTAGGTATGGTTTGGTTATGGTGAACATGTAAGGTTTAAATCTGTTTAATTGAAAAATAATGAAAAAAGTATTTATTCAAAATATGTATGAAATTAGATAGGTAGGTACTTACATTTTTTTTCTGTTTTCTGTACCATGCAAGGCTGATGTCCTGATCACATATAAGGAAATCACATACCTACTTGAGTTTATAAAATTAATATATAGTACCGCTTGAAGGTACTTGATGAAATTTTAATTTATGTTTTATATGTTTCCATTTGAGTTGTCCATTCAATGGAAAAGTACAAAGTTCGAAAAAAAAATATTCATAATAATTTATGTAAAAGTACAAAACTCGACTCAATTACAATATAGGTACTTTATGCTGGAATAATGAATTATATATAATGTGAATGATTGTTATAAATAATTGAACACCTCTGTATATATTATTATATTCAACACAAAAGTACTTATCCACCCCTTTCTTCTCAGTTTTAATTATAAGGAATATCAAATATGTATTTTTCTCAAAATGAAAAATATGAATTAAAGCTCACTTCTCATTAATTTTCATTTAGTTTAGATTGCGTCGCTATTTTAAAACTAATTTCGAAGTTCGGGCGTAAGTTAGTAAGGAGTACCTATTCTACGGATATCGTAGCACCAACCCAAAGTACAGAATCCTCTTCAGCAGTTACTTTACATGGATAGTTTATTGCGGTTGCTCCACCTGTCTTTTGTCAAATTTAGGTATCTAAATACCTGCTGAGGATTCGATGTTTTTTATATTTTTACATAATGAAACTTTATCGACTTATTTTTTTCCGAAAATGGGTTGATAATCCGAAACAGCTTTCAACGTAAATCACTATAACATATATATATATATATATAAAAGTAGAACCAATAAAAATAACATTGTTTCAAAACCATTAATTAACCATTAAGCATTTGTTTTAGCTGTACCAATACAAAATAGTGAGGCAACGATAGGTGGCTCTCGTGCTACAGTGTGTAAGGCGTTGGCCTTTTACCCGAGAGTTTTGGGTCCGATCCGGGTAAGAACACAAAATTATGTGTTTTTCTCAAAGCCTGGGTATTTTTGATTGTTCAAAATTATTAACAACCACCTTGTACGAAAAAGCAAGGACATGGTTATTAATAATTCTAATAATTCTATATCCTCGAATTTGTACTATTATATTATTAAAAGCTTGCTTACGAGAACAATTAAGTCCCTCGGGTATTTCATGACAAAGCTAGTTTAAAACGTTAGCAAAATATTAAATAGGTGGGTATGTTAGTTTATTTTTAACTTTATTTTTATTAATTTACTTTTATAAAATTTAAATGTTAAAATCGATAAAAGGACTAAAGCTCAAGTTTATGCGATAAAGAGATACTTACTACAAAATTATTTTCATGTAGAACACGTGTCTTTCAATAATTGCTTCTCGTTATGGAGGGGTTTATTAAGGTCCCCTATATTTCTAATAATAATAAAATTGTTCCACGTTATAATATATGTGACATTCCCAATTCTGGCGTAGGTGCGATAACGGTGTCCTGCGTCGTTATGATGGCTGCTATAACGGACGCTTTTCGTAATGAGTCGATTTTCGGCGTCTGTCGGATGAAAGCTTCCATTACAATTCTGTGGTTTACCAATGTTAATATACTACTACATTTCATTATAAATAATATGAACTGAAGTAGTTAAATATACGATAATTTAGAATTACGTGTAATTTTTAACTATTTTTGAATATGCGCAATAAAATTATTTTGGATCTCTATCAACTTAACATAATATCAGATCTTGAATACAAACTGATCAATCAATGCTTTGATTTTAAGCTTGGTTTTTTTTCAATCTCTGTTTGATCCGAAACATGGATCCGTTATGGTTAAGAGTGTTAAGGTGATTCATCAGTGAAACGCCAAATAATTTTCTACCATAGGCGCGACGAAATTTTGCACTAGCTCCCATTCTGAGAGAGCATGTAGAGCTGGAAGGACGTCATTTTGCTTCGTGATGGCGACGGCCGTAATAATTCCTAAATCGTGTAAAGATGACTTAAAACGTTACCCATTTACTTTAAAAAGAAAACATGTCAATGAATATATTATTATTGTCACTGATAAAACAATAAACAGAACATTAAATGGACACATGTTGGATTTATAAGACAAATAATATTTGGTTTGACATGCCTCATTTGCACCCGCGACCCGCAAACCGCGCATCGCCTAGCGACGATCTTTTTAGACCGTGTCTCAACTAATGCATGGCCTTAAGACGAATGGCTGGCTATCAACCACGATTGCGTTCCCGGGAGCAATTATCGGTAATTTATTTAATATATATTATCACTACATGCCAATTTAGTAACATTTATGTCTGAGAGAGAAAAGAGCCTGAATTTTAACTGTTTCATGTAAAATAATGGCATATTATGACATTGTTTTTTCAAATTCAAATTTATTTATTTTACATATAATGAACATAAAAACATTATCAATTCAAAGCATTCACGACACGACATAAAATAATTGTTAACAATTTCTAAAATAAAAATACAGAGAAATGTGAGTTAATAATACAATACGTAATAAAATAAGAAATAAAATAAAATAACAAAAATAAAAGTAGATGGAAGCAAACAGAGTGAACTATTGATAGACCTTATCTTAAAAACTTATAAAACAACGTCCACCTAAATTCGCCTCACGTAAGTGGAATATATCAATATCCGAAGCGATTTCATTAAACATGGTTATTGCTATTATGTTATGTTATTATAGGCCTATACAAAGGACATGCTACATTGATATGTTTTTTTACGAGTAGGTGATGATTACTAGCCAATTTCATAAGATGTGGAGGCCCATTTATGATCCTATTAGGATCAGACATGGTCGAAAGAAAGAAGAAAGAAGTTTGCCAGAAACTAGATTCGAATCAGCATTTATGGCTTCGAAGACGACCGGTCTTTCACTATTTCACAATATAATATTATACATAAATTTATACATGTACGTTTTTCTCATATTCCATACGTGTAAAATCAATGGTTCTCGTTTATGCAATATGTTCTTTTACTTTATTAACCCGAAGTGGTGCGATCTGTGGCGGCAAATCCCTGATGAAGATGGGATGATGGGAATGAGAGGGAGGCGGAGGTCGGCATGTGGGAGTCAGCCGGCTGGCCAACCGCAGAAGCAGTCGCGCCATGCGGCAACAATACTGCCAACTTTACGTACCCAAATTACGAAGAGGTGGGATCAGAAGCTTTGAAGTGAATATAAAATTTACAATTAACATGAAATTTGTAGAAGGGGTGGGGTAGTCGTGAAAAATCATATTCAGTATCAGTAAGCTAATCTAATAATCGTATGTTGGCTAGTCTAAAATATATTGTTGGCTGAATCTTTTCTTGATTTCATAATTTTATTAAATACTTTCTATGTACTGCATTAGATCGTTTTTTGAATTCATTTGACGTAACACCGATGTTTCGTCTACTTATAAATAAGTATCAATTCCTTATGTAATTACTTGGTAAATTAAAATGAAATTGTGTATTGTATTTTTTAAATCTAAAATAAAAAAGTTTAGTTACTTCGTATATATCTAGTATTTATAAGTGTACCTACTTATCTAAATAAAATTCTTCCAACTTGCGTAAGTATAATGTTAAATTTCAATTCGGTAGACAGTTTCAGGTAGACATATTGGAGCATTATAATATTCCATATTAAATATGGTACATGAAAACTGAGTGCCTACTTAGCTATGTAGAATGCCTGGAGTGTCCTTGTGTATTATCTACGCATCAACTTATGTATCTTCTTACTTATGCTTAACTTGTCTCGCATATAACAGTTTTTCTATTTCACAATTTAGAGTAGTTCCTATATATCGCCCATTGCTATATAAAATTGTAATACGAACCACGTTACCGTTTGCATAATAATATTGTGTAAGTAATGTTTATTAACGTGATATCGATTGTTGCCATTGTACTTGATAGTACATATTATCTACATTGATGCCATCTGAGAATAATCCAGAACCAGTGTTTGGCGACCAAATTAACTGACTAACTGACAATTTATAAAAACTTGCTTCAAGACTCTTCACCATTATCTGCCTAGGGTGTTGCTGTCCAATTCCGGGAAACAAACCGTAATTGCAATGAAATACCAGATTTGGCTAAAATAGAGATAGTTATAATATTGAATATACCGCTCTAGAATATAAAATCAAACACGTTCATGTTTCTACGCTTGCTCGGTCTATACTAGAGGTGAGAAAACTGGTCGATTTTTAAGACTATGTATACTTACTACCAGTATAAAATACTTAGTATCAAAACATGTTCCAAAATACTTACTAGTATTTGGGATATTATATAGAGCGTTTGGCGTTCTTGACTTTTTTTTTTTTACACAAATTGTTTATATAATTATTATACATTTACATAATCACGCATAAACTTTGAATTCTGTTTATAAGTTCCAATTATAACACTGATAAACTCAACGTGACGAAACCAGATAAACGCGTAAATACTTTATATATATAATAACTCGAGCACTAGTACCTATTCCGGGACGTGAACTGACATCAACTCGATATAAGTCTCATACTCAACTGGAACTAAAACTAACTCCATATTATTACTATGAAACGAACATGTCACCATTTCTGTCTTTCGCTATACCAACTTTACAACTAGGGAGAAAGGGAGGGCAATGACAGTTGAGTGTATCACGAGTAGACATACGGGTATTATGCTATCTCGCTCGCGCGCATTTAATGTCGATAGTTTTAAAAGTCTACCAACAATAGCAACTAACGAGTCACAGCGATGATCTCACCGCATGCGTTCGAATGTCGAACAAGTTTCTTGGAACAAGTTTGTTGGGCCACATATACTGAGTATGGGTAGTACATGCCGAAACTTGAGTACGCAAACTGGTGACAGTATTTCTAGCTCACCTCTAGTCTATACCAGTTAGACTACTTGAATTTAGGAATCTTCACGTTGTAATAAGGTAAAAACAATTATTTTCGTGATCTTCAAATAATTTTGAATGGCCGCTTGTGTAGTAGATAAAGCTCAATTATAATGTTAAAAAAAATAAGTTTTTTGTTAGTTCCACGATGTTAATTGAGTTAATTGACAGCTGCTTCGGTTATAAGCCCCATCTTTAAAACGACGATAGGATAACTAAGTCATATAAGTTAGTGGCGTAGTTTTATTTGAATTTCAGAATTAATGTTTTAAAATAATTAAGTAAAGGTTTTTTTTTCAATACATATCATACTAAATGTAAAAATAATTCACCGCGTAATAAAACATACTGATTATAAGCTCAATTACCTTAAAATATAATGTAAATTATTTATGAATGCATTTGGAGTCTGATTTGGCCGGCTCTGCAATGTTGGATTCCGACTGCATTCACTGTGCATTGTGTTGCCAACACCACAAAACATAAACACGAATTCCACTTGTCAGTGGACAACCGAAGTGAATAGATCGCTCATATTGTATTGTTGATGGATCAAGATTTATAGCGTCGGTCGTTGAATCAATGAATTATGATTGCTGCTACAAAATACAACTAAACATACACATTTATATTACGATTTTTTTTTAAATTCAATTAATATATTTTTTATATAAATATAATAATATATTATCTTATATAAAAGCTCGTCATTCGGCTGCTATTTTTATGCTGATTTTGTATTTTCGGTACAACTCTGTTTACAGGATGCCAGGCGGGAACAGCGGCAATTTTCATAGCCTATTTCGGCTAAATTCATGAATTCAAGAATGGATAACCTAACCTAACAAACAGTCCAGAATATCATCTATTTTCAAACTTTGTTTGCCGCCGGCTTCCACTAAACAGACAGGAACCGTATTTTCTTTTGAAAGTGAACATGATAATAATGTAAATTCATGACAATTAGCACAATCACAGTAGAAAGTGGTGACAGTTATTATGTGGTATTTTTATGTCCACCTCATATAAAATAAATGTCTAAAATTCAATACGGTGTTAGTCGGTTATGGGGAAGCCATGCGGGAACCGCGCTAATTGTCATAGCCGATTTTGGCAAAATTCATGAATTCAAGAATGAAAACCTAACCTAACAGACCTAACTTAACCTAACCTAAACTAACCCAACCTAACAAAATAATCCAGTATATCCGCTATTTTCAATATGTGTTTGCTGCTGGCTTCTCCATTACCGACATGTACCTTAAATACAATATGTAGGCGGCTCTCGTGGTGCAGTGGGTAAGGCGCTCGCCTTCCACCCGAGAGTTCCTGGGTTCGATTCCCGGTCATGACAAAACATTTATGTGTTTTTCTCAAAGCCTGGGTGTTTGTGATTGTTCAAAATTACTAACAACCACCTTGTACGAAAAAGCAAGGACATGGTTATTAATAATTCTAAAAAAAAAAAAAAATACAATATGTACAAACAAATATAATTTTATAATATTGTTTCATAACCTAATATGATAAATAATAAATAATACATAACCTAGAAAATAATCTCCTTATTATATTTGGCTGTAATAATAATATGTATAAGTACTACATAATAGATGCCTATATTTTTTCTTTGTGTATAATCTTGATTGGGTTAGGAGTGAGTATTTAAATATATTTAATGGTTTTTTAATGGTAACATATAAAATTAGATAAAAAATAAAATGGGTCTGCTAGTCTACGCTTACAATTTATATATTTTTTGAAATAACTTCCGAAAAAAACATAACCAATGTTTGGTTTAGTGTAGCTGAAAGTTTTATCGGTTTATAAAACTCTTAATTACTTTTATGATGTATTTAGTAGATGCCGTTTTGTTTACCCGGAGGCATAAAACTATCCGCATGTAAATTATGACCCCAGTAAGTGGCGCGTACCTCCAATTTGATATCCCGCAAGAAGAAAGTCTTGACGGTTTTAATAGTTTTTGAGTCGCATCTTCGGAACGGGCGGGAAAACTGCGGCGGCTTAATGCGCGGTAATTAACTCGCGCATTAAACTCTCAAAGTGCTGCTCTTTTCAAATTTCAGGGCTTAGTAAAAACCCGCGCAAGTGGCGCGGTCTGAAAAAAGTAAACATCGAAAGGGGCGAGTATTTATAACAGTTGTAAAGTTTTATGGGCCGTTAAGTATGAAAGAGTGTCGGCGTATCTGGCCCATAATAATACTCTATGAACGGCCTCCCTCATCCCTGAGGTCGTTCGTTCGTTCACACGATCTCCCCGCGCCGCGCCCCTCGCGAATTTTTCATCCCCGGCATTCATTCCCCCAGCGACCGTTAATTTAAACGAGTTTTCTTTTTTTAAATAACGCTTAAAATGGATTCGCGGGCAGGTTTCAATTTTACATCGAAAATAACGGAACGCGGTATTTTAGATAAGAAACGGCGTTTAATAAAACAAGATGTCTTTTTTATTTTGTAAATAAACTTGCACTTTATGAACTCACTTTAAATTAGAACTTAAAAAAAGCATAATAAAAATAACGTTTTATTCTCTTTAATATAAAGTCATCTTTTGGTGATAAAATACTTTTGTTATGGTTTTATTTTACCTAACTACACCTTGATAATGTACAAATCTGGAGATATTTAAAAAATCGGTATCATCTATTTTCTTTTTATACAAATTATGTTTTTTTTGTCATCGTTCACGCATGTATATATAATCAATGTAAAATATATATAATCAATTATACATATCACCGGACCTTATTTCATTTGTCCACTGGAACTGAAACATTAAAAAGATTACGATTCTGTCAGCTGGAGATCACATACATATTGTTACCTCCTGACTTGAAAAAACTGGCGTATTATTTATATGGAAATGAAAAATCGTGTTTTTTGTGGAGAATGTTTGGTTTGAAAAGATGGCTTATAAGCAACATTGTTGAGGTACACAATCTCTATATAATGACTTCAACGGCCGTATAATTACAATTATGACATTATCATAATGCAGATCATTTGAAATGGTATCAATACCTACTACTCATTACCATTGTGTGAAATTGAGGGGCTTAAAAGAATAAATAATACTTACAATAATGCTTACTTATGGTACGATGCAACAGTTAAATTTGCCTATTTAAAGATTCTATTAGGTATGAAACATTTTTTAAGTCTCATAAATAAAAAAATAAAAAATTGACCATGTCCGATCCTAATAGGATCATATGGGCCTCCACAGAGTAGAGGTTTGTATTAACAGATTTTTGTTTTTTTACGAGAAATGGATGTCAGCCACTTGCTCAACCTATTATGTCCATGGTCCATTGAAAAACAATATGTGTACTTGCCAGACCCAGGATTCGAACCATGACGTTATAGTCCAACGCTTGAATAAAATTGTATTTGTTGTTGTCAAAAGCAAAAAGAATGTGTGTGAGTGTTTTATTGTATGTCATATTGGTGTTATGTCATATTGGTGTTTGGAACTTACACTAACCTAATCGAATTAGGTGCCTACTTAACGTTAAGCTGATCAAATTAAGTGCATCACACGTGCGTACTATTTTGATATTTACCCCCTAGCCGCCCAAAATATTGTCGAGAATTTATGATAACGCCCTCAACGAAATGTAAATAATTCGATAAGGCTTTATAATGCATTTACGTACGTGCGCTCGCATCTGGCAAGTAAAACATCCATGTGCACTTTGCATTAAGTTGTCGCTGGTCCAAATAGCGGTGCGTCGACGTCGCCTACACCCTGCACTAGATAAATCCATACTTAGGTGGATAGCTTATGGGGACATAACACTGTTACTGCTTTACATACATAAAAAGCAGATACCTACATTTTTAATGTCTATATCGGAAATTTTAGCCTTGATGGAAAATACATAATATGCACTGATGACTGAAGAGTAAGCATTATTTTTTAGATTTTTATCACAAAAATAAAAGGGTTATCTATGTTTTAAAAAAATATAACACACAGACAGTAAATTTTCCGAATATACCTAGATATTTAATTCAACCGATAATTTGGTTTTTGAAATAACACATGGAACACAATATCATTCAAAATATGACTACCGCATTCCATTTTGCAGCTATGCTAACGCCAATTTTCGATGACTTTTTCACACATTTCGACTTCTATCTCGTCTCTTCTATCTAACGTTACCGATGTTGTCCTCAAGCGTGTCAAGACTTTACGGATTGATGAAATATACGCTTTCTTTTTAGGATGTAACCTCGAAAAAAGAAATCCTACGGTGTAAAATTGCACGATCTTGATGTCCAATTCAAGTTGCTAAGTTTTTATATTAAACGGATATCGAACTTTTTACGCAATACATTCAGTGTTTCACGAACTGTATGGCATGTGGCCCCATCCTGTTAGGTGTGGGTGTTTTGATCCTGAATATGAAAATAACTAATTTGTGATGTTATACGTTAGGTATTCTACTCACACCTCCATAAAAAAATAGTCAATTGTGATGGTGAAGTATGTTTGATCCACTGAAATTACCCAATAAATAAAATGTATAACTAATAACCATTTCTATAAAAAAAAACCCTAAAAACATGTTTATTTATAATCTCCACTAAATATTGTAGGACATAGGAGTGAATTTATATTTCTTGTTTTAAAATTGACAGGTTTGGGTATAATTAATTATATGGTAAGTAACATCGTGGGTCCCAGGTATTCGAATTCTGGGTTACATGTAAATTGTAAGTAAAACATTTCACCGTAGCACAGTCGCCGTGAGCTTTCTTATCGGAAAGAGATGACCATCGGCTACGGTCTATACGGTCTCCAATTTTATTAGATTCAATATGAAACCTAACAATTAATCCAGTATATCGGTTATTTTCAAAATTTATTTGCCGCTGGCTTCCCGTAAACGGACAAGAACCGTGTTTTATTTAGACATGAATTTTATCTCAGTACTATACGACCCAAAGAGGTTGGACGGTCTTTAATATACGACCATATAAATTTCCGATATAAAATTTCATGGTGAAGTGTGATACAGCGAACTGCATACGTACAAAATTCCGAATACGGAATGAATTTTGCCAAAATCGGTTATGAAAATAATTGAATTAATGTTCATATAGAATCTAATAAAATTGGAGACCGTATAGTATTCGTTCATCTTTTTCCGATAGAAAGCTCACGGCGAACTGTGCTACGGTGAAATATTTTACATACAATTTACATGTAACCTATTTTAATCCGTGTAGATTATATATATATAATATATATACCAACAAATCAGTTGGCATTATATTGTTTGCGTGTTTACAATACACAAATACACTGCAGCAAATTCAGCATCTTTAAACTGTTGTTATAATTTCATTTTGTTAGCTCGAATCTCAACAAAATGATGTCACACCGCCGAATAAATTCAAATCATTGTTATGTAAGCCACACACACAATCATCAAATTGTCTGTTTTATTATTTCCGGTCGAATACTGCAAAGAACAATGCTCCATACGTCACTATGCTTTATTTGTGTCTAATTAAATACATTCAGTGCACGTTTTTATTACGCATGCTACCTTGACCAAAATTTTAGCATCCTGATGTAGTTCAATGATAATACCAATTCTGCAGAAACTCGCATAATGCCTAGTCCAGACTAAGATTAATCGGTTTGGTCAACATTACATTCTATACAAAAGTTGTATCAAAATTGTTTCTGAATATTTATATTTGAACATTTTATTTTCTGACATGGGTGAAAATATTGTTCATAAATAGATTTCTTGGTCTATACAATAGAGGTATTAAATAAAAAGAGGGGCAAGGATTCTCATACAACTGAATGAAGCAGGCCAATAGGCAACAATAGCCGACAACTTACGAGAAATAGCAACGCGATAAAAAAAAAATCTCAGGATCACGGAGAATTTACGTTGGTACCTATAAAATATAATGCTAACGTGGAAATTTTGCCGCAACTTGATTACCACCCCGCCTCACCATATTTTTTCACCATACAAGCCTGCTTCACCATACTTTCATATAACCTGCCGCCCCTAGGTCTATACTAACTAAGCTTTAAGACAATACGATTAGAAATAAATTTTCATAAAACTAACCTTAAAAACGACAAAAATATCAGAAAGAAAAATATTTCTAAGTTCACAGAAATCGTTGTCTTTAATAATATAACGAATCTTATGAAGATCGTAAGATGTAAATATTCTAATAGAAAATATCTATACATTATACGCCAAGTGTTGTTTCATTTTGTTATCAATCATCGTGTGCCTTGGCTTCTGACCCCCCACCCCGAATTTGTTGCAGAGTCTCAACACGTACCCTGTCGGTGAATAAGTTCCATTATTTCAAAAAAGAAATTGACGATACCATGTAGTTGACATTTATAATCTGGTAATCGTCCATAAAGAATCGAAGTTTCGGACTGATATCGTCAGTAGTAAAAAAGTTTTTTGAAGAATATTGTACTGGGACCTGCCCGCATATTTTAATATAATATTTGTCACTGCATTTTCACCTGTGTACCGAATTGGCGAAAATCGCGTGTGACAGAAAATGTTACGGATTTTAGCTTATATTTTCATTTTATAGTGTAGAATTGTAGATATTACAAATATATTTATAATCAGAGTCAACTTAACAAAAGATTACTGTGTGGCATGTTTATTTACTGATTTTAACAAACGGAATTATAATCTGTCAAAAATGACATATTCTATCAGTTGTAAGGGATTACCTACACAATATTATTTCATTTGAAAATCGGCCCTCTACTACCCCATAAATACTATGTTGTATAATGAATGATTGAGTAGATAAAATGCTTGCAAATTTGGTATATTATCGAAATCTAACTTTAAAAAAATATATTGTGGAACGTTTATGAATGGGTTTAATCAATAATTTATCCCTTTTCAACATCATAACAGTATAAAGCTCCTTTTCCGCTCCACAACACAATAATATTAATAATTATTAAAACGTTGCATAAACTCAAGTATAAAATGATCTCCATGTGTCGTAAAAGAATTTCTGCATGTACTGAATATCAAGGTATTAACAGATAAAAATTATCAAGACTGACCACAAAATTAGACCGAATCTCTCTAAAGATAAAACTAAAGAAACATTTAATTCCATTAACAATTATTATTATTACTATTGAATAAGTAGCGTAACGGCTACGAATTATGACGATTGGATGCATTCGTTAAGATCACTTAACATTCATTTGGTGTACGCATCGCTGAACACAGTTAGGGATGGTAGGAAAGTATTGATATTTTGGTTTCAATGCAATACTGTAATATGTCAATATCTTGTGACAAGCTAACAAAGCTCTCAATTTTGATATAAACCAACAAACATTTTAAATTTGTTGAGTTTACCTAAAAACGGTTTTGTGGACTCGTCAGTCGAATCAATACTTGCAACCTGGTGAGTATCACTATTTTTCTTCCGATTCGATACTGGTTCCAAGTGTCGATTCTATCTCTTGCTTCGATATTACATCCCTATACCATGGTAGGTAATATACTAAGCTCATAGATGTAGAACGCTGCACGAAGTAGCTAGTCGCTCAAAACCGAATCGTCAATTAGAAACAAAACGCAACTCCGCCATAATTATGATGGATCTTAATTGAATCAGACGCGGGGAAGATATGCACTGGGTACGGGATAATGTAGCTTAGTCATAGACAACTATTTTATGAGAGTGAATTCAATATTTACAATATTAATTCATATTTAATTTATTCAATTGTTTAATAATACTTATCTTATACTATCTACATAAATCAAAACTCCTGATTCTGTGCTTTTTATCAGTTCAATAAAATAATCCACATTAGGTACATATATATAAAAGTTTTTTTTTCATATTATATTTACATAAAAAAAACTATAGTTCAGAATTGCTTATATTATTTAAATCATTTGGGTATATAAATAATAATAAAAACTTGATGTAGGTACAAGGTAACTTTTTGACAGAATATCAAATTGACCACTGTTGCGATGATTGCATACTTAAGATTAGGATAATGTTAGAAACACATAATACTTTTGCGAAAATGTTACTTGATCACCAAAAATGCGTAATAATGTAGTTCAGTACATTCAGTTTAGTGGAGTTTGTGTAATAATAATATTCCACCGGGAAAACTATGAACATAGAAAGTTTTTTTTTTCCAACAGTTACATTTTGATTAAAAAATATGTTTAAAAATAGAATAGTCAAAAGTAATTGCAACCAGCAAAGTTTCCATATATAAATTATAATATAGTTAAGCCTAACAAGATAAAAAGTAAGAAAAAAAGAAAGTAAGAGATTAAGTTTTATTATAAGTATTCAATTAGTGTTACCATCTCAGAAGTTTTTTTCTTAAAACATATTATCATTTCTGGTATAAAATACACCTGATAATACATTAATCATTTTTAATAATGGGACATTCTCAGATTTTATTATATAAATTTAATTTAAATACATTGTTTGACATTTAACTGTCAAGGTTGCTCACTACTGCGTCACAGAATATGGTAGCGGTGTACCATTTCGGAGAGGGAAGGTCGCTTAAATACTCTAAATGTGAATTATATCCATCAAACTGTGTTATTGTGATAAAGCCATTACTCTGGGTGGGGAGGACTTATGCATTGGCATACATATTAGGGTTCCGTTGAATCTACACATTATATTTTCAACTTTAACGAGTAGGAGTTTAGCCATTCTACAATCACGAGTTTTAGTTGAAATATAAGACATAA
Source organism: Rhyacophila brunnea (assembly GCF_057557595.1). Taxonomy (NCBI): domain Eukaryota; kingdom Metazoa; phylum Arthropoda; class Insecta; order Trichoptera; family Rhyacophilidae; genus Rhyacophila; species Rhyacophila brunnea. The sequence goes on from NW_028233350.1 coordinate 25,834,754, forward strand.
TAATTATATAACATAACATTATTTTCGCAAGTCAGTTGAAGTGGTAATCTATTTTTGCTTACCAGTATATTATTATTGCTAGCCACAAATAAATAATCATTGTACCTACCAACCATGTTATCATTAAAACTGCTATATTAAATACTTAGTTTTTTTTTAATATACCTTATTTCAAAAATAATGTTTAGATTTATTTCCATGAATTTATTTGATTCTTACACCTACTCTTAAATCTCTCTTGAAACATTATCTAAAAGGGAAATATCTGCGCCTAGTAGCATATTTCATTGAAAAGACAGTTTTTCATTTTGGATAGACACTTCAGGGCCTTTCTCTAGAAAATTTAACAAACCTCTGAGACCCGCTGAGATAAACCTGTAGGTATAAGATTTCGTATTGTCAAAAATCGTACGTTCGGAAGAAAATTTATTTGGGTTAGGTACGTAATTTGGACACAGCTTTGTATATCAAAATAAATAATAGAGGTAAAGATAGTGCCATTGTTATTTTGTTTTATTGATTGTTTATATTCAATGATTATATTGCCATACCGTATTAATGCATACATTTTCCATAGGCACTTCTCAGTGAATAGGGTTGTAAGTCAGACCATTCATTATACGACGACTGTTGTATTGTTTATTTTATTATGGTATAATCAAGCTCAGTTCGTAACATCAGATAAATATTGATATTTAACATTTTACGTTAAAAACATCTACTTCTATAAACTTCATATCATTTTTAATTATTTTAGTATATAGGGACTATCATAAATGTAGGTATTCAGTTTATGATTGAAAACTTTAAACTAACAAGATAAAGTAAGAAATAAATTTCAAATACCTAAGTAACCGCTATCATATAATTTAAAACTATATTTTTAAGCATCTGATTCATTCATAGTTAATCGGTAGGAACGGAATAGTTTAATCGTGAAACTATATTTCTAATTAGGTGCCAATCTTTTTGAGGATCCAAAAAACTGGTCATAATAGATACTGCATTAAAATATATTTACGCTTGTTAAAGAATGTGTTTTTAAAACTCTAAAATATTAGTAGTTTTACCACAGAGTGTCAACTAAAAATGCGATTCTTTCTACTTTTATGAACGGACGACGCCCTCATTGTCAAGTGGCGCTGTAACGTCGCGACGCTTGGGAAATCTTCGCTTTGTACCTACCTCACCAGAGAAAGATGCAAGGTTATTTATCAGGTGGACGTGTGAAGGCCGTGGGACGTGGTTTGCGCATGCGCCTTGCTTACCTTTGCCGCTACTATAGCTAAAATCGCGGTAAAGTACCACATTTCAGATTTCATAGAAATCTTAAAGCTTCTATTATATATTATCTTGCACACCTATAGGAAAAAATAAATTCCATGTATTCAATTTCCTTTCAAATATTCCAAGCGTATCCACTTAACTAATTTTATTCAACTAATATTAATGATATAATGGCTTCATCTTATAGTATGAGTAATTTAATTACTGTTTTTTAATGTAATCTTCAAATCACTTACAAGAAAAATATTCATGCGTAACTATTTTCTGGTATCAAGTTCCTACATTTATTTATTTGTTGCTGTGAATGAATATTAATCGTTTTTTATTATCAATTTGTAATTAATACAAGTATGTAGGTACCTACTTATGTATTATGAAAACTTTTCGATCCATATTAAAATCCAATCTTCACAATTGTTAAATTAATTAATAATAAAAAAAATATAATATATACTTATATATATTCTATTATTATTTTTACACTACAAACCACTGGGCTCAATGACAGTAGTGTTGCGAAATAGTATTTTAGTAAGCAATAAAAGGGAAATAGATTAAAAACACCCAGATTTTGATAAAATCACATATAGTGCAGGATCTCATAGACTTTTCGTATACATAATATGCGGAACGCATTCTGACAATTGGAATAGGTTTTAGGGGTCACCGAAATATATAATGTTGATGTTGCCAGGCGATATTAGTGGTCAATTTTTTTTATTGATGTTTTAATTTTTTTTCTTATAACCCACCAAAAATTGTTCTGAATTCTTTAATAAAACCAAGACCCAATCAGGGATTGATTGAAAATGCAATAATTGTACCATGCACATCGGCATGGTCGTAGAACGGTTCGTCCCATTTGAAAAAATAAAAATAGCGGGTAGTGCAATGTGATCAAAATTATCGATTCTTAGGATCCTCCATGGCTTAAATTATTTGATTTAGTAGCATGTTTGTATAGAATCACCCAGATTGGTTTCTTTACTATATCTATGCATATGACATTAGTTTTAGTATTTTGGTTAATCCAGAAACAGTGTAGGTGGCATATAGAGGTAGGTGAAAAAATGAAATAACGATAACCACTAACCACACTAAGTACACATTTATTAAAAAAAAAAAGAAACAGCAAGTCAAGTGTTCAAACTGCTTTAAGTAAAGTATCATGATCACAGTTTTTATGATATACATGTCAAAGCCGATTTCTTATAACTACATGATAATGTACGGCAGTTAGAATAACATTTGCATGGTTTAACCTTGCGTTAAGCCTTGGAGATCGTCCCTTAGATGTGGTGGATTAATTGCAAAGATTTTTTTGTGAGCCCTTAAAATAAATTACAGCTTTTTAAATTTATTTGCAAAAATGCCTCACATTTGCAAAAATCAACGAAAAAAGTGAGCTGTACATTTATGGTAGATTTGACGACCACACACTATGGTTTAAATTGAAGGGATCAATTTTCACTGACGCCATTGATTTAAAATCAAAATCATTTAGAAGCAGACTCTAGAATGTTCTGTCATATATTTTATGCTGTAAGAATGCAAAATTTGAAGATTAACTGGATTAACCATAATACTAAGCTAAACTAATGTCATATGGATAAATATAGTAAAGAAACCAATCTGGGTGATTTTATACAAAAATGCTACTAAATAAAATAATTTAAGCCATGGAGGATCCTAAGAATCGATAATTTTGATCACATTGCACTACCCGCTATTTTTATTTTTTTCAAAAGGGACGAACCGTTCTACGACCATGCCGATGGCTTGGTACAATTATTGCATTTTCAATCAATCCCTGATTCGGTCTTGGTTTTATTGAAGAATTCAGAACAATTTTTGGTGGGTTATAAGAAAAAAATTTAAAACCTCAATAAAAAAAATTGACCACTAATATCGCCTGGCAACATCGACATTATATATCTTGGTGACCCCTAAAACCTATTCCAATTGTCAGAATGCGTTCCGCATATTATGTATACGAGAAGTCTATGGGATCCTGCACTATTAAATATATTGTGACCTCACCAGAATCGAACGTGAAACCTCCTAGTAAAATGCCAGCACTATACGCACGTCTCGACTACAAGGGCTGACTCAAATTTCGAGTGATCCGAGCGTCGATTAGTAATTAGGCCACTTAATTAATACCTTGATTTAAAACACAAAAAATAGCAAATATTAACGTACTACTAGTAATGTCGTCGTAATTAAATTGGACCACCGTAGCTTAATTGGTAAATTACATTACCGCAAATGCAATGGTGATAGGTTCAAGTACCATCGGGTGTCTATTAAGAAAAAAAAATCTAGTGGGTAGGTATATATAACTGAGGTGTTTTCAAATTATTCTTTAATAGAAATGATGTTACATTCTTACAATTTGTGAATTATTCGTTGAATAATAGTAATAGTTTATTGGGTTATTTTTTATTTATTTAAGTTATCATTTTAGATTTATTTTATCTCGTAATACTTCGTAATTTAATAATAAGAAAAATTGATTTTATTCGTATTCCGATATCCGACTCTTATCCTGAAATATTTTTTAACTGTATATTGTATTTTTACAGTGATTTATGTATTTTTTCAATTACTCTTGCCGTTTCAGTTTGCTCCAAAAGGTTCCAATAAAGACACATTTTGTTACATCCAATTCTATTGACGTTTTTCACTCATTAGACTGGCAATTAACTATTATTATATTATATAACTATGTCACCAATATGACACTTTATGACACTTGTCTAATAATGATATATATATGCCTATCCTGATCTGATCATTATTAAAATGTACATATATAAGGTTTTTAATTCAATTTAAAGAACACAATAATGTTATTAATTTTATTTTTTCGTGGAAAGACAGCTTCTGTTGAATTTGTAATTATTTTTACTTCGTTTTTTTATTATTTTTTCCAACAAGCATACTTAACATGTTGGTATTTGTTATTTATTTCAAAAATATGTTAGAAATTCTTCACATTTAGTAAAAAATATTATGTAGAGTGAATATAATGAAGAGAATATTTAAAATATTGTGTAACAATATTTAATTAGAACAATTTTAATGTTTGCTACTAACAGACGTATTTGCATTTTTTCTGCGAAATTTTACTGATATTTTAACGAAGTAAAGTAATATAACTTAGATGTTAAGTTCCTTGCTGTAACTTTTTAATCATTCTGAGAAATTCGAAGGCAGAGATGGTTTCATGTATATATTATACAATTTCATGAAAATAAACTGTGTAATTTATTATATCAACGTATCCATTGGTCAGCGACTGGGTTCATAATAATACAATAACAAAGAAAATTACATTACTGTCTTGTCATATAAAGAAAACTAGTGTTCGGTACTATACTATTTTAGGACGGGCGTATTGTTAATAACATTATCAGCGCAATGCGAAATTTGTTCACGTATTGGCGTAAACCTGAAAAACATAAAAATGGGGTTTATATCATATCGTGAGCGTAAATCATAGAGCGTGTTGGATGACAAGACAGTGCTTCTTACGAGATACATAAATACATACTATATCATATTTGATGTCAGTCCTCCTTCAGTTGTGAAAATATAGCCGGACATCATGTTTTGCTTCCAAAAATAGCTTCTTTTGAATATATGTTTATTTGTTATATTACTTTATTATACAGCGTGCTTCAAACCTTAAATAAAATACAACGAGTTATTTTATGAAGTAAGCTTATATTTTATTATCAGTATTTATTTCTTCAGAATCATGCCATGCAATAAAAACAAAAATTACTATAAACATACCGCATAACGATTTATAATCTTGTATAATATAATAACAATACGTAGTGAGAGGGGTGCCAAGGCAAGACAAGGTGATACAATAGGCGCGGATCTAAACAGAATCAGCGATGGTAACCATTGACAATATTAATTAACATATTCCCCCCCATTTACGTATATGCACGAAAATATGCGCATATTTTTAATGGTTATACAAAAATAACATAATTAATATAGTACCCAATGCAAAAATTAAATGCTTAACGCTTTCGCTGCTGAATAGATAATGAGATTTTAATTGCCCCCTTTAAAATGCACGTTAATTACGTCGATCGGCCGCCTGGTCATTACGCACCGTGAGCGTCTTCCGCGTCCAAAGTATTAATATAAAATCAAAGAAAGTTAGAATAAAAGATTGTTCTATTTAATAATATATTCACCACGCTATATATGCCACGTGCGGCTTAAAATCCATTTTACAGTAGGGGAATTACTATAATTAAAACAGCTTTAAATGTTGTTATATTCCTCTTATAAAAACAAGATGATTTTCCAAGAATGATATTTAATAAATTGTCAAAATACCACCTAATCACTCTTTTAAAGATTATATCCATTCATGGGTAGGTTTTCGTGCATTTAAAATTGTATAGTTAAATAAAATAATACGATTCGGTTAAAAAATATTTTAATTAAATACGTGTATTATTTTATCGTACGTATACACAGAAATTAATAAACTATTGATTCAACAACATATTTCTTTTGCAATTCAAAACATTTAAAATAATTAAATTACTCTAAGATTTTTTCGGTGTTTTTGGGATGTTTTTCGGGTCTGTTGTTATTGTGTAGACAAAAAGTCTACAAACAATCCCATAGAACTCGTGACTCAAGATATGAGTGTCTTACACGAAGTCTATGACGCGTAACAAACAATTTGTGCCTAACATGAACACACACTGTGTACAATACAAATGACGTGGTGTAAAGTTTTCCCTAACCACGTCAAACTTTGGAAAAAAACGTTATATTGTGTGACCTAATTAATTTAATTAGTAAATTTAAGCATCACACAACAATATATAAATACTTGAATCTAAAGCAATGCGCGACGATATAAGAAGTCATATTAGTATAATTGGTTTAAATGAAAGATTTGCTATTATTTGCAATACATTAATAAAGTCGATTGGAAGGGCAACTGCGTTCAACGAAATCGCTTCGGATTGAGATATTTCACTTGCATGGAGGTGATTATAGGACGTTTAGGTGGATATTGTTTTATAAATTTCTAAAATAGTGTATACTTAGCTTACTCGGTGTATCGTCATGTTCTTTTTTATAACTTTTGTATTTACCTTTAATATTATGTTTTAAAATTGTTAATTCTTCTACATAATTATTTTCTTTGTTTTTTATATTTGTTATTTTATGAACATATTGAATCTACATGTTGTAATGTTCATATAAATAGATAATTTGTGTACAATTTTTAAAGTAATAGAATACAACTTAAATTAGTAAGTTTGTATTCACAACCGGATATTCAATTTCATAATATAGTTAGTTTATTAAAAATTGTTAGCACGTTCAAAAGTAGACGTTATAACTAAATATTTGGCGAGAGCCGGACGTCCGTTAGTAATTAAGGTAATTAATATCTATTCCTTGATTTAAAATACAAAAACCGATAGTCAATAATAACGCAATTTGATAACCATTTCATGTAAGACCTACTTGCTTAAATTATCACAATTAGGTAGCAGACTCTTGGCTTAATTTGTTACCAGTGGATATACGGGTTCAAATCCCGTCGATCGAGAATCGTATTTTTTCAAATGGGTGTGTTTTCAAGTTATGTATGTTCAATATATGACATGTTACATTCTTAAATCATGTAAATTATTTGTTGAATTAAAGAAATAGTTTATTATTAAGTTTGTATTCACAAGCGGATATTTAAATTCATAATATATTTCATTCTCTTAGTTAAAGACGTTTAGTTTAAAATATTACCTATAATATGTAACATAATATAAAACAAATCTGTAACAATGAAAACGGTGAAATAATACATATAGATATAAAAGATTGATAACAAAATATTAAGTAATAAGTACACTAAGTTAGCTAAACTTACCCTCAAGCGAGTGGAAAATATCAATATCCGTAGAAAGCTGTTATTGTCCGTATTTAAAAATATATTAATTCAGTAAATGTGTAAAAAAAGTGTACAGTTGTTGAAATTCCCAATTGTTATTGAAAAATATGCCAGGAAGATAAAATAAACTAATTGGCAGAAAAAAGTCTAGATTTTATTTAAATTTAGGAAATACGAGAAACTAACATTATTTCAAAAAAATAAGTTATACCTAATTATGAACATTGTTTTATGAAGAATGACGAATTTATTAGTTCGCAATCGATGAATAAAAAATACAAAAATAATAAGTCAAACATCTCAAAATTAATACAGGTACGGATATGGGTTATAAGCTAAGTTTGTTTGTTACATTAATTATTGATAAGATATAAAATGTCAATAAGAGTATTTTTTACCGTTGTACCTACGAGCAATTGAAAAAATATGTTCGCAGTGTCGAAAAATGGTAGATTTAATGTCATATGTCTGATACGTATTTTGGAAGTTAGCTGCCTATTAAAAATGCTACATCAGGCAATAAAAAAGCTTAGTTGTTGGCAATGCCATCTATGTATATACCAACACTATCATTTTCTTAATAAATACGCTTATAAGATATTATATTAACACATGAAACGGAATTAATAATATAACTATTCTATTTTATATGTGACGACGTGATAATAAAACGATGTGACTCGTGAATTGTGCGGCTCATAGTTTGAATCCTTTTGTCATTTTCGTCGCAGCCAAGGGGTAAGAGATATCCCAGAAAATGGCTGACACAAAGGTTACAGACATAAAAGTAGATTGCACAGAATTAGCAGAAAATTGTGTACCGGAAAAGTGAACCCCTGTCGTAAATCAAACTACGTTATTTTTCCCGGCTTACCAACAGAACAGTGGCAAATTGTTTATAAAATATCACCGATGTATTGCGAGGGAATTGCGTGTGTATTAAGACAGAGTAAATAGTAAAATACGAATCTGCGATCTTTTTGTATACGTTGGTGCTGATATTTATTACTTGTTTTGCTTAATAAATATCACTTGTTTGTTTCTGAAGAGGAATAATACATTTTTTATTCAATATTATTACTGTCTACAGAGGCAAAAATATACTCGTTATTTTTCGTTTTTTCCGTGTTGAAATAAACAACCAAACGATAAAGCCTTTCACAAAAAGAATGATATGAAAAATAAGTTGATTATAATCTGAACATTGTTGTAGGTAGATACTTACAGCAACTTACCCATAATATTTTTACACAGTGACGGAAAATATAAGTTTGTGAGGGAAATAATACTTACCGATATCAAACAATATGTAGCAAATTTATAGATAATGTTAGAAAATTTCACAAGGTTACAATATTATAAATTATTTATTACTCTATATAGTGTTTTCCAAAATTACAACATGTTAGTAGATACCCCAAAAAGACATATTTTAACCAACGTATTTTCCACAACATTTTTCGTAGTTTTTTTGAATTCCTAGTTGAAATTTTTCCCTTCAGAGTCATTCAAGTTTCAAGTTTTTTTTTCAAATTCAGATATAGGTAAAAGTTTTTTTTGACTCACAAATAAGTTTTATATATTTTTAGATTATTATTAAGTACCTACATTGATTTTTTTTAAATTCAATCGCGTACTCCACACCGTTTGGTATACACCGGTCTAAGAAAATGATTGTATATAAAATTATGTTCATAATCAAAGTATTTTAATTAAGTTTATTAAAATAACTTCTAGTATAAAGCGTTTAAATTAGTTATTAATGTGCAGGAAAAATATTTAACACATTTAAGGTCTTGCTATTGTTGATACATTTATGTGACTGACCAAGGTTTATTGCAAGATCTAATTTACACGCATTCATCTATAAAATGGTGACATGGTGTGCAATACAATTATATTACTACATTCCCGTATTAACTATTATATATACACCACGAATATAAGCTCTGGCAAATTCACCCTAGACTGTGAAATTACTTCTGCGTCATATAAAACGAAACGAGTTAAGTTTCGTCCCTCCAAGTCCTGCCTCATTAGGGTGGATTGAAAGTTAATCCTGCCACCGGAAAGGCAAAAAGGGGTGGCAAATTCATCACGTAGTCATTGTTTAATGACTTTCTCATGGTAATGCATCTTGACCAGGGGTTTTCTGCCAGTTTTGCCTTATGCCTCACTATGGAGTCTGTGAATCATAGGGGATGACGTCGCAATGGATCTAGTCCAAATCACCCTCGCGGGAGGCTTAAGTCTTGAACGTGTTTTGGAATCAGGGCACGTCTGACCTTGGTGGTGGATGGGGGATGCTTTTGAAATTTTCTGAACCACTCACGCTGATTATGAGACTTTCACCTCTGGCTGTACGAGCGTTGCGATAAAAATTGAATTTGCTCCGCTGTGAAATATTTATAAACGGAGAACTATTTACTTAAAAGCTTACGGATACTCCAAGATGAAATGATCTAATAAATTCAACGAAATTACACGTGTTCAGGTAAAAAAAACTTTATAGCTGAAATACTTATAAGAACCCACATAGTATAGCTAAATATTTTAGATATCAATATACCTACCTACAAAAGAATAGTTAATAAGTTATCCCACTTTCACATTTATATTATTATTCGCCTATTATATTCCTAATAAGTACATACTGATATTTACATCATTATTAAATTTATTTCACATATAATTTTAAATTTTACCATAATATTAAATCACTATTAAGTATCAAAGTAAAATTTATAGGTAAGTAGTCATAATGTTATCATATATTATCATGTTATATTATTAAAAAAAAAACACGCAACTTAGAGCTAATATTTAGTGTTATATTAAAAGTCATTTAATTTTAGTTTGAATATGCCATTTATTATTAAAAATAAATATTATTGATACTATGATAAAAGCTTATAGCATCAGCCCTATAAATGTCTCCATAATAATACCAATAAACCGCCCCTTTTTATGCTTTTGGTTTCTTAAACCGTTGATTTTGTTGGCAATTATTTTCCACAATAAAAACAACCCTCAGCCAACAAGATGCAGTGTTTTATATCAAATATTCCTCCCTTTCCCCTTTTCAGCTGATGTTTCGTGGATAACACATTCACTGCAAAACTTTCCAGCGATGTACGTACGCTCATACAACAATTACCTATATAACCTTATACGTAGAGCTTTGAAGTTACAAGAGAAAGCTTTAAAATGGCAGCAAAAAAAGCTTCCAGAAAGTAGTTTGTCTTCATTGGTTAGGGTAGGGATACCGAAGGGTACATGGAAAATAAGCCGAATGGGTAATAAAAGGAGTTCATGTAATGAATGTTCCTTTAGAAACAATGTTTCAACGTGCAGTGTGTTTGTTTATACATAACAGTTTATATGCTTCAAAATTTTGTTTGTGTTGCATTTTATAGTACCTACCTATACTATATACACATTTTATTTCAACTGCTAGTATTGTATTTTTACACTATTATTACTACATGCGTTCTATTCTTGAGCCGTATTAAAAATAGAAAAATCATCTAGCAATATCTTTACATGCTTTTACTCGATATGTATGCAATTAAATCTTACTTCATCTACATCTACAACATTGTATTTATCAGCAGGATTGGATTTATCCACTTCAAATAATATAAAGACTGTTAAAAGTGTGTGTTTAAATTTTTAAACCTATCCTGCTGTAATTTATATATTATGGATTTTATAAAATGTGTTATAATAAATGTGTGTAGGTATATTAAAAACAACTACTGCTTTTTATAATGTATACTTTTTTAATAGTTGTAATGCGAATAAACCTTGTATTATAATTGGATAATAATGTTAACAATCGAATCCAATTGCGTTGAATAATATTTCAAGTGACTACTTGTATTACATACATAACATACTTAACTAAAATATACTAAGCAGTATCTCAGTCCTCTTCATATTCCTTCTACATAGTGTGGCAAAATGAACACTGAAAGCAAATAGCAGAAGACTGCTAGACGGCTTTGAGATGTGGTGCTGGAAGAAGCTTCTTAGAATTCCGAGAACGCCCAATCGCATGAAAACATAATAATATATCTTGAATTAAGTGAATATCCAAAATAGGGTATTGACGTTATGTATAACATGCATACTCTTTTTATTGGCAATATTATCTGAAAGAAAAATAATAATTTTACCAGTCAACCAGAAAAGTTGAAATACTAAGAAGACCCGGAAGAATCCGGTCTTTCTGGAGTAACTAGATGAAAAACGCCGTGGGCGTCTATCTGTGAATGGTTTTCAGAGGTGCTGAGAGTTGCCGGTCAGTAAATATTATAATTTCAGCAGTGAAGATACCAGCCACGAATAAGAAAAACTGCGAAAGCATGTGAACATCTTCAGAATGAAGGTTATATTAACTTAGGTACATTATTTACGAGTAATTAACTATGCGCCAAACCTGAGGTGTCTTTTCACTGTATTAAACATTTATTGAAAAAAAAACAACAAGCGTTTTATGTGTCAAGTCGTGGAATGGAATGTGCAACTAATAGTTTCATAGTTGACTGCATTATATCAACTAGGCCACCGCGAATGTGCCATGACCTATAAATAGTAAACAATAAAATACAAATAATGCGTAATATAATACGAGTCACTTCATAAAGAGATACATACATTTAAAAATAATGTTGTCCTTTAACCGTTTCATACAATTTGGCAATGTCATGTACGAATGACTTTCATATGATCCAAGGATAATACATCTGGGCCTTGGATAAAGGATAAATGGAGTAATAATAATCCTCGAATAAAACCCTTCCTATACGCTCCATTACTTTTTACCATAAACAATAGTACGCATGTCAGCTAAATTAAAGCCAGTTTGTCCATAAAGCTTTTAGGAGACCAAAAGTCAAAGTCACTGACGATATTATTAAAGAAAGCCTGTAACCGTACCCTTTGGCCTTTTATTATTACTGAAGCATTAGCAAATTAATGATATATTGTTTGTAGGTAGGTATATGAATAAAATAATGTTGTTCATATGAAATACGCTTTATAACCATAAATGTTCTTTTAAAACATCCTAAATATAAATTAAATAATATATTAACGAATGCCCACATAAAAAGCTTTGTCTTTTGATATAAAAAGCTTAAGTACCTACCTACTATTAATATACCATGTTATAATAGTATAAGATAATATACTACTGTTTTATTGGTTTACTAAGGTAGTGCCTAAATCAGTAACAACAGTTGATTTTATAAATTTATGATATTATTACTGTTTGTTACTAATGATCAAGTGTGCTCAGTTAAGGCTGTTTAGTATGTAATATAGGATCTAATTGTATGCGTTTAAGGTAATATATAGCGGCCTACTAAATAGGTATGTAATTTTTTTCTGTGTAGTGAACCTGAACTAGTCGTAGTTTCTTACCGATATTTCATATTTAAGCAGATAATCATAAAAGTGGTTTCAGAGGCACATTTTTATTCAATGGTAAACGCGTCATGACCAAAGATAAAAACTATTGATTTGACTGACACTTCCATATTGTGTATTGTTAGTGTGAATAGTGGTGTTGATGGAGGAGTGATGAGTGGAGACTGAAGACTAGTTATTGCTGGTGGAGATTGCGAGTTTTATTTCCGTATTGACGAAAATGCAGTTTACATAAAGACAATAATGTAAGATATAAAAGTGAGTGAGATATGTAACCCAAGGCTCGGTGATACTGAGTGACTGATATGGAGTGACTGTTACACGATCAAGATAAAAGCGGAGTGATATATTCATTCAATCGTGATAGCCTATTTATTTAACCCTTTACGATTCAATAATGCTGATACTGAGTAAGTCTCCCATGCTTTCGGTGAGAAATGCATTTTAATGTAATAAATAATAACAAATATTACTAAAGTAAAAAATCTTATTTGCAATTTGTAATTAGATTCGTGTGAAATTTGTATGCTAAAAATAAATGTACTAAACAATCTTTGTTTCACCGCCAGCGTTTCTCACTGAGTAAGCACTAACCGGTACCGCTGACGGCCAGTGAAAAATGTATATACTTACAAATAATAATTTCGCAATCGATTCGTATGTCGCGGATTTTGTTGACAATGCAAGGACTCGTTGATCGCCACATATTGTATCGGTTTTTTTACCGATGCGATACTTGCCTTCATCTCTTCCGATATTTTCTACCGGGTAGAATAAATAAATACCGTTGACGAACAAAATATTTCAATATTGGCACTTGCCAGTGAAAATACTTTTCTTTCAATACCGATAGCCATATCATTATTTTTTTCTTTAAATATATTTAATCTGTTCTAACTGAAATATCCAAAAAAAGAAATAGATACTCCGCATCGATAGGGAATCTTAGTCTGATCAAATTGTGTAAATTGTGTCAGCGATTCAATTTCAAGTGACAAAAAACGAAACAGTTTCAAACATCGGTACATACTTCAATATTATTGTATTATAGTAGGTGTAAAAAATATAACAGTTTTAATGATTTTAATATTTAGAAGTAAACTTTTGATATATCGCTTGAAATGGCTTTTATACATTCGATAATTAATCTAAAATTTGAAAAAAAAATTACTTATTATTCACATTAATACGTATATTATATATGCTTCAAATGAATCATATTGTATGGTTATATTAATATCTACATGTTTTCTATATGTACATTTTTTTTTTCATTTTACTGGAAAGCTTGCTATAAGTTAACGCGAAAAATATCAACATACATAATTATCCACATGAATGCTTCTATTGGAATGCTGTGAAAATACAAATACCTAAGTATTTAAATTAAAAATATAATAATTCTAGATCCACAACAAAGTATTAGAGTCATAGTATAGATATAGGATTAATATACTTACAATAATATGATATTAATACAACGCAGTGGTGAAATAGCGTGTAGTTTTAGGGGTTTCAACATGTTACCTAAAGATATATCAGTTACTTTATGAGTGCATGTTTTGAATCGATTGAATTGGATTCGAGCAATAAAATACCAAATAACATTAGTAAATTCTAGTGAAATTCCACGGACTTTTATAAATTTACTGAGGAGACATTGTTTACATTTAGAAAAGTGCTAACAGAGCAATGTACTTCTCGTTTAGCTGTCAACGCAAAGCGAAGATTTACACGCAAGACGGATAGGGTGGAAGACCACCCCGAACGAATAGGGGCAAACATACTCACCCCTCACTACTGTGCTAATAAAACACAATAAAACACTCTCTGATTCCACTTACCATGTTACTGAACATGTCGAGGTGACAGACTTGTCTTTAAAGATTTTTTGCGCGAACGTTTTTTTCGCCAGCATGTAAGAGGATAATCCCTAGAATCTTATGATTTTCGTAATTTGCAACGATATCTCATCCGCGGTGGACTATTGGCAACATGGGCCCCACATCGTGAAGCTGGCCCCCAGGCTAGGATCTTTGGCGCCCCCCCTACCTATCGCTAAGGATAAAGGTAGTGGGACGCTCTACAGTAGCATTTTCCAATTGGTGTACGCGGTAAAATTAATGTGTATGTTTAGTGTTTTATTGTATATTTTAATACATCCATTTGAATTATGGAGATATCGAGTATTGATACACAATTAAAAATTGTATCGTACAACCACATAACTTAAAATAATAATATTATTGAAGGAAAATAGCGCCTTTTTTTACTATTAAAGCAAATTTTTGATGTGTGTTTATTTCACTTATCTGGTTGTCTCGCGTCGCCGGCCCCCCCCTGAGCCCGGGCCCCCAGGCTAAAGCCCTGTCAGCCCCCCCCCCTTGAGGAGGCAATGTTTGGCAAAGTAAGGGGTACGAGGTAATCGTTAGCAATTATTACTCATAAAAATGCCTGTTACGATTATCTGTGGTGGCCCGCTCAGGGAACTCAAAAACAAAGGGACTGGGTTACCTTCTACATTTTGCTGTAAGAAGTTACATACTATATCGAGCGTGAATACATATGTAATAAATTTAAATACGTCAAAAAGATTATTTTATTTTCAATAGTTGCGTTTGTACCACAAAATATACATTAAAGTTTGTCACGTAAACGAAACGCACATTCAATATTGATAATATTTGAGGACTGACGGAGGCTTTTATTTCTTGGGTTTTACATCCTAACTACAATCATTACATGACAAACCAAATCTGGTTTCGTAGTCTTAGTCTATCGCGACTAGTTTCGTATTTCAATCTAATTATTATTTTCATGATTTCATTTTTAAAGAGTTGCGTAGTTTTAATTATATCATTTACCTTTACTTAAAATATAATATGTATCTACATACAATTTTATAATGCCAGTTACAAATTGTAATATAACAATTTAACAATATTATATTAGTAGGTTAATTAAATGAACAAAAATATAAAATACTTCTTCCACGTTTTTACGTAAAATAAATTAACCAATCGCTTTTTCTTGTAGTAACATTATTAAAAATCATTAATTTAAACAGAATTTATTTCAAAAGACTTTTTTTTTCATTCACTTTATTTTATTATATTATTATTTATAGACATTCTATTTTATCCATCGAATATGTATTATGAATTATGTATAGATAGCGAAAATAAATATATCTAATCTTATAATAATTTATAATTTTCATAGTGTTTTATAATATAATAACCAAAATTATTCAATAATCGATTCAATCATTTTTATTTGGTAAACAGATAACGATTTTATTCAAATCGTAGAGATTTTTAGGAGTTTAATTAAAAATTACAAGATAAAAAGAACTTTCTATATACAACGTTTTTAAATTTTCTGTTGAATTATTATGCTCAATATGCTCAAACTTGTACTTGCTATGAATTAAATAAAAAACAAACACATATATAATACTGAAATGTCATTTTGACATTTCATTTTGATTGCCATAGTAACGCACGTATATTTTAATAATTAAGTTGCTAGGACCCCTTAGCAACCAATAATAGTCTTTTAATTTTACGGATTTTTCTGAAATAACTTTCTATACAAAACGGAATTAACTGAAAATGAATTCAATTCTGCTTAAAGATGGCTAAAAGTATTAAAAGAATGCATTGGCATTGGCGTGTTCTGATATATTTTTAAAGTTTCGAATGTCTAGCTAGTCTTAGTTAAACATCAATTGCAAGATTTGTACTGGACAAACAACCACCGGACAAACAAGAATACGAGCTAATGAAAAAGTTGTAAAAATCTAGTGGCATGTTATATAAGTACTGCTTCCTTTGCCATCATTGCCAAACTGTAAAAATCAGAGGGAAATAATTTTAAATTATTGTTATCTTCTGTGATATCTACATGAATTGTATAATTTCTTAGAAACTCACAAAATTCTAGAAATATATACCCATGACATTTACAGAGTAAGTTGTTGACCCAATTCCGTATATCCACCGTTATCAAAAATTCTAAGCAGTTCCACAATAACAATATATATCTAATCCCTTGATTACGAAGTTAAACCTGCCGAGCTTTTGTTGATAAGCAACACTGAAAGACGTAAGATTTAATTCGACGGAAGAGTATGAAAATACGAAGAGCTAAAACATACACACAATGGTTGCAACTCTCAGGGTGCGAATAGAAATAAACCCACAGTAGATTTCCTTGTACTCGTTGCACAATATTTATGGGATGAACGCGTGGATTTCGTAGGCATTTGGTTTGTTCAATAGCCTACGAATAAATTATATACGTCGATTTGAAATTTATCGTTAGGTACCCTACAGTGTTGGGAGAATGCGAATCGGTAATCCCGATCAATATTCGATTTCAGTTTTATGGGGTATTAACTGTTCCAATGACGCAGTTTATTTCTCTTTGATTTTAAATGATACTTAAACTCCCGGAATTACTGAGAACGGTTCAACTACTGACTGTTAATGTGGGATATAAAATACTTCACATAGTATTCCGCAGCTTCCGTTATTAAATTATTTAATACGTTTCCCTAACTATTTATAATAATGCATTAGAAAATAAGTTGTTATAATATGGGTTTCAAGAATCAAAAATATAAATATTAATAATTCAAGGCTCATTTATAAATGTAAAAAATATTTCCTTACACACTATAATAATAAAATTAATAACTGAAAAGATTTCATTTGTAGCTCTCAATTATTTAATTTAACAGTTTTTTTGGTTGTTTGTTGTTGTTGTTGTTTTTTTTTTTTTAATATAAATGATAGCAGTGGCGAAGGTTTGGCTTAGGCAGGGTTTAATTGAATTTTAAAAACTAACAAACACTGGTTACATATTTAAGTTCATTGAAAACAGATTTATTTGACTGACAAAGTTTAATGTACCAGCCTACCTCAACCCTTTGCCACTGCATGATAGTATGGATATATTATTTTGGTAATGTTATGTGTATTGCGTTCAAATACTGTATGCGAGGAACGATTATTCAACTGAAAGAATTTTTGTGAACTGCTTGTTTGAAAGGTTTGATAACGACTACTCCTTATAATCTATTATATAGTAATTATTAAGTTTGTATTTTTTTTTAACCTACATAACTATGAACTCATATTTATATAGATATTTATGTAGATAAATGTTACTATCATCATCATCATCAGCCGGGGTCAATCTACTGCTGGATGAAGGCCTCCCCAAGCTTTCTCCAACTCTCTCGGTCCTGTGTCGTTCGCTGCCACGTATTTCCGCCGAACTTTACCAGTTCGTCAATCCAGCGGCTTTTAGGGCGACCCTGTGGCCGTTTCGTACCCCTTGGGTACCATTGGATGACGGCATTTGTCCAGCGGCCGTCCTTTCGGCGAGCAATGTGCCCTGCCCATCTCCATTTCAGCTGTTTGGCAACGTCTATTACATCGCGTACTCTTGTTTGCTTCCTAACCCATTCGTTTCTCTTACGGTCCATTCGCGTGATGCTCAACATGCACCTCTTCATGCCTCGCTGTGTGACTCTTAGCCTTTGGACATCTCTCGTGTTGAGGGTCCACGTCTCGCAGCCATACGTGAGCACGGGTAGCACACATTGGTTGAACACCCTACGCTTAAGACATAATGGTAGGTCACTCTTGAAGATACTATTCAGACGTCCGAAAGCACTCCATCCCAGCTTTGTTCTTCGAGCAATTTCATCGTGCATGCTTCCGTCTATGGACACCTGCTGTCCGAGATAGACGTAGCTGCTGACTTGCTCGAGTTGGGTGCCAGAAATACAGATAATCGCAGGGTCCGAAAAACAGTTCCTCATCACTTTTGTCTTTGAGACATTTATCTTTAGACCGACCGTTTGAATGACATCCGCGAGTTCTTGCATTCTACCTTGGAGGTCTTTCGGGTCTTGTGAGAGTATAACAATATCATCTGCAAAGTGCAGGTGACTGAGGTGCTCTCCATTAATTGGAACACCTTTTTCCTCCCAATCAAGTTTCCTAAATAAGTCCTCAAGAGTAGCGGTGAATAGTTTAGGTGAAATGGTATCACCTTGCCGGACACCTTGTTAATGGGGAATTTACACGA
Organism: Rhyacophila brunnea; assembly: GCF_057557595.1. Lineage (NCBI taxonomy): Eukaryota > Metazoa > Arthropoda > Insecta > Trichoptera > Rhyacophilidae > Rhyacophila > Rhyacophila brunnea. The sequence continues at coordinate 25,853,520 of NW_028233350.1, forward strand.
CCGTTTGTGGAGTTTCACGCATGCTGTGGCATCACTGTATATACTGTTTAATATGTTTATGTAGCCGCCCGCCCTTAATTTGTTTTTAGTTTTTAAAATTTATTAACCCCTTTGTCAACCAAGCCATTATTAAATAATAGTAAAAAAAAATAGTTGTCTATCTTTAAAATATCTAAAATTATGATAAATTATGACAATAAATGTTACTATAATTCTATAAAATTCATGAATGAATACATTGTATTGATTTCTTCATATTGATAGGTACCAATACATAATATTATATTATACCTATGTAATGCAAAATCTACGATGAATTTAGGAATCTAACATAATCCAAATCATCAAAATTTGACTGCAATGGGCTAGTCATGTTCAATGAATGGACTCGGGCCAAACAATCTGGGGAGTTTTTGATGCGAAGCCATCTCGACGGCGGATTGCTGGAAGACCCATATAGCAGTGGTTAGATGGCGTGGCCCAGAATGCATGATCGATTGGAATTCCGGTTTAGATAAGGCTTGCGGAGGATAGAGCGAACTGGGAAAGATAACTTAATGAGACCATGGCCCACACAGTGCTTACATATAATATAATAGTATGTATGTAGATCGCACTACTAGTTTTCAAGTATAATTTTTATTACTATTGTCACACATTGTACACACAATGTTCATTTTAGTTTACAGTGATACAATTAGTATTTTAAAAGTTTATTTTTCATTAAATATTTTTATACATTATATTATTATTATCGAGCGATGTAATCAAACGCTCGCCAACAGGTACTATTTTCGTCTCTAAAAGCTTCTAAAGCACAAAACACTCCCAAGGAAAACCAAAACAACCTTATAATTATAAAACTCTCCTGTGCTTGATAGAAACATATGGATCAGAATGCTGGTCACTCAGCGAACAGGATAAGAGATCTCTTTGAAAGGTAAGCTTTGAGAAGAGTCTTTGGGGCTGTTCAAGAAAGTGGTATTTGGAGGTCAATGTATAATGTGGAGCTGTACACACTTTATGGTTGCAAAATATCACGTGGCATATGAAAATTCAGAGACTACGCTGGATCGGTCCACGTGCATAGAATGCCGTAGCATATACCGGCGAGGCGGGCTATGTACATGATGGCAAAAGACCTGGAGATTTAAAAATGTTCGGTCAAAACAACTGGAGAGTGTCAGCGCTGGATCGTCCAGGATGGAGGAAGTTTTTGAAGGGTCTAGTGCCATAACCCGCCAAGGGTTCTAGTGTCATAAATGATAATGAAATTATTATTTTAAAATAAATATAACCACAAAATTCTGTTTCGTAATGTATGTCCAAAATGAACACACTTTCCCAAAAATAACAGTTTTGAATAAACGCCACGTTAAATAGATAGCTTATTACTCCCAAATGTTTGCCTCACCGATAAGGAAAATTCTCGCATTAACATGAGATATTATCCAATTTCCATATTTTTAATATATTCTCCGAAAAATTGTTCAGTAAATAAACCTTCCAGGCAAATCCTCCCACTATATTTTCATTTAGAAGATATATCGCAGCACTATCGCTAATATCGCATCTTAATAGCGGTGGAAGTTTTTTTTTCATATCGAGCCTCTCACATGGGGTGCGATCGATGTCGTAAAGTACCTTATTATATGTTAACTTGGAAAAATACAGCACTAAAAATCTCTGTAGATAAGCTGTTTTCCTGAATGCGAGGGAATGCTTTTTCTTGTCGTTAAGTGTAGTTGAACATCGAATTTATTTCATTAATAGGGAATAAAATATATTTGCAATAATCGAATACTTGACTTTGACATAGCGAAGTACAGTTTGTATGGAATTTGTACCATTCTTAAAATGAGACATATGAATTTTAATATTCTTATTTATTATTTTAATTATATTCAATCTCATCTTGTGGCAGAGTTAATGATTACTCCAACTTACACTAATGTTTTACACCGTATGCTATTCTGCTTTCTTCAAATAATTATGTAAGTTATTATCATATAAAGGGCTGTAAAAATGCAACATTAATAAAGCAACTGAGTTACACCTAAAAAAATATTTAAAATTTGTCACAAATTTTAATAACAATCAGAATCGGTTTTGTCCACTAATTATGATATTGCGTAAAGCTAATTATACAAATAAGTTTTTAAAATTCATGAACAATTAGTAATATTGTTGTTAAGACGGCACTTCAGTGAAACGGCAAATAATTTTTAACTGTAGGTGCGACGAAATTTCGGACTGGTTGGCAATCGGAGAGCGAAAGTCGAGCTGTGAACACGTCAATTTGTTTTGTGATTGCGACAGGGGAATTAATGCTTAGATCATGTAAAAATGACTAAAAAACGTTACCCATTTACTTAAAAAATAAAACATATCAATGAATATATTACAATTATTAGTAATAGAAAAATAAACATAACATTAAATGGACGCATGTTGACTTTTTATGACAAATTATGTTTTGTTATGCACGCGTCATTTGCACAATCCTCGCGTCACGTAGTCACGATCGTTTTGGACCGTGCCCCAGCTGAAGTATAGCCTTAACTAGCTATTTTTTATAAAGGCAGTATTACTGCAAAATCCTATTTTTATATTAATATAGGTAGGTACAACCTATTTTTTAAGGAAATTTACCTTCTTCTAATGACATTTTGATAATTTCTACTATATAAAAGAAACACGATATGTTTAAATTTAAACATTACATTTCATTAGTCACGAATTTTCTTGTTACCACTAAGTAAAACGGTACCGACGCCTTTTATTATGTTTTATAATAGTGCCTACTTTAATCAAATGAGTTCTCGTTAGATATGTAATAAACACTATTGTTCGTACGAAACATGTTATTTTAATCAAAATGTAATAATTGAGTAGGCATTTGTTAGTATAAAGGAAATAGGCTTGGTGATAGAACGCCTAACACTCTGAGTATTTCATCTCATATTTCTGCTCCAATTGTTTCCATACAACGAGCCAGTCAGCCTGTTTTGCATACAATAACAGTAAGAGGCTGTAACGAGTGCCTTTGGATCGATATTTTCCTATACTACTTTACTTAAAAGTCTCCCTACCACGACATAGTGGCTGGGATATATTTTGAATATTAACAGGTTATCATTGTGCGTAATTCAATTATACTACAGAATAGTTTACTTAGTTTTTTCATCCGTGTATTATAACAATATGTATATAAGTAGACGATTATTACTTGTGCATAACATATTATAGTGATCAAGAAGTGTGTACTTCCCGTAATCACATAATATGCTTGCAAAACATGGACACAAAAATGAGATCTAGAAACATATAGTATCACAGTTGTATATGAAGCGTAACATGCTGGGTAACAAACACTCAATGAAAGAAAAGAAATAATTTAATACGGGAATAACCAAGGGTAATAAGTATGCGATGTAATATAATTTGAAAAATCTTTAAAGGAATTAACCAGGACATATCTCACAGAAGAAACAATATTGTTCAACAATTAAGCTAGTAAGACTCATAAGCTCATAAGGTATAAAACATTGACAATACTATAGTTGTGGCAATGAAACGTATATAACTAATAGAAGTACACCCGATCCTCTTTTTGCACGGGGGATACGTTCCAAAGACTACCGTGCCAAACAAAACCGTGTAAAAAAAGATAAGGTGCCCATACAAAAATGGTAAATAGATTCCATTACTTAACCAACTCAAAAACACGAAATTCTTGAACTCAAAAATAAATCGAATTTATTTATTATTTATAAATAAAAATATTTATACGTAAAAACATAAAAATACATACTTTTCGATTTAAATTTGCTACTTGACAATAAACGTGCTGGTTACTGCTGTTTTTCACTGGCGAAAAATCACTGTCATCGCTGGAAATATTTAATAACGCTGACGCCGAAGTGCAAGGCGCGTTTCTCGTATCGTAAGTTCGAACCTGACTAGTGGCGCCATGTATGTACGTATGTTTATCTGGGCGGCATTCGGTAACAACATATGTATGCACCAGTGGCGTGCAGTCCACTGCAATGCAATTTTTTGATAAATAATATGTACATAATATATACGTATTTTTATTCTTTTTAGTTTTTTTAAACCGTGTTAATGCAAAAAAATCAGTGTACATAAAAAATAATCGAAACTTTTTTTAAGCAGTGTTTTAGAAACCGTGCAAAAAGAGGATTGGGTGTACTATCCGCTTGGAGATATCTTTATTTAACAATCAATAATAATTATTGCAGGCAAATGATGATGATTTGTGTATATAATAATAATAATTATTTTTTTTAACTTTTTTCTAACTCTAAATGGGATATAATAATTATGAAAGACCAGTTTAATGCATTTTCTTCATACATTTATTATTATCTTGTCCAGTTCTTATATATATTAAATTGTATAGTTTAACGCAATCCCTTTACAAAGATAGATGCTTTATAACGATCTATTATATTAACAATTAATATGTTTCATTTTTTGCAATAGATGGAGTTATATGTATTTAAGTAATTTAATAATAGATTTAATAGAAAAAGCATTAACGTTGTTAGGTACTATATAAAATTATTATTTATTTGATTTTGAATATATAATTTTCAGTCGTTGCACTATTACTGATAATTGTCGTTTTATGTAATAGTGCATTTGTTGGACATTAACGATATCAATAAAAGTCCTTCCTTATCCAAATCATCATTTACTATGCATCAAATTAAAATTTCAAACAGGTAACTGAGGGTCTCTATTTCATTCTAAACTCATCAAGAATGAATATTTTGGTACATCTCTAGCTAGATCACTCTAATCATATGCAACCAGCACCGCATATTATAAGCATCGAACCATTTTCCTGTCGTGCTTTATAAAAATATACTACATTTCCTATAAAAAAAGAAAATTCTGTTTGAAGTCAAGTACGTGCATTATGGTTCTAATTTAAAACAATGTGTTATTTAAAAGCTAAGTAAATATTTAAAGCTTGTTGCTCACAATATTTGATGCAACGTTATACTAAATTCATGATCGTCTAAATATGGAGTTTGGCTATCTTAAGCTCGGAACGTTGACATAACATCACAAAGCAGTGTCCCAACCTAACAGGAGGTACTTACCTATTTATTTATATACTTCCAAGATACAGGCATGCGTATAAAGCAACTAACAAGAGGGTGAAGATAATATAGTATTTAATATTTTTAAATACCTACCCTTATTTTGTTTATAACTTGGTAAGTTTATGGTTAACACGCGATGGCCGGCGTTGGATTATCATGTTGTGGGTTTGAATCCCGGGTCTGCGAAATTCACACGTTATTTTTCGATATGTATTTGGACCAGATTATGGACTTAATAGGTTGAGCAAGTGTATCCGTACAAGTGTAAGTGTATAAGAAACGTTTTTACGGGAGATGTATTACATCTTTCGTAAAAACAAAAATCTGTTAATACAATCTCCACTCTTTGTTCTAACTTAGTATTCCTATAATATTCATATAGTAAAGGAAATGATTTTAAAAATCATACTTGAATACATGAATTAAAATGTATGTGGAGTTACACGATTTGTAGTGTGGGCAAGCGGTTATTAGGTACTTGATCTATATAATTTACTATTTGATAGTATTAGAATAAAATTGAATCTTTACTCTTTTGAGTCTTTTTAGTAAATAGCTTGGCTGCACCAAGTGGAAATAGTGTACTATATTCCAAGGAATGCAAAAATATGAAAGTAGGCTACCTTCTATGTGTGGCTGTAAAAATCTGTATATATATATATGAATATGTTATTTTCAATATCTATTTGTCTGTAAAATAATAATATTATGCATTCAAGTTTGACATATTCACGAAACATGTATTAGAATTGGCATATCTATTGATTGTAATGACAGCTATTTTATCAAAAAATACTTATACAGTGTCAGTGTTTATATTTGAAATGACTAAGCCTTCCATAAAATATTCGGTTAAAAATTATTGTAACTTTTAATGTTTTCTTATATTGTGTTAATAATTATTTATCAATTACTTCATAATCGTTGGTTACAATGCTAATGTAAATGTGAGTCACATAATATTATAATAATATGCCCCAAGTATTAAAATGCTGCGTCATTGTTAATGAGATAGCAAAATAATCAATTACCTGAATCCAATCTTATTTTATCTATTATGAATCATGAGCGTGACTAATTATATTTAAGATATAGTGACCAGAAATCTCGATTTCCTACTATGTATATTATTTCGTGTGCAATTTGGTGGTTAGAAGACTGCTAGGTAGTAGGTACACAATTATACAGTTTATAATATTATGGTAATCACTTCGAATATAGTATTATTATAATGTGATTGTTTATTATGTTAAAATCAGAACGAGAAAAAGTACACTGTCAAAAATACATTGGCGCATTTATATCGTTTGATATTTATTATCTTTAAAAATCATTGTTTCTACTGTGCTATCCGAGTTCGGGCGGAGAACTGTTGATTGCTAAAATATTTTCAGTAGAATCTTAATTCTTGAAAATATAACTCAGCTGTGGTACATTTTCCTTCGCCCGTATATAGCACTGCTGAAACAACGCTGAAAAATTAATTTTATGGCTATTGTTTCCGAGGTTCGGCTCCTTTGGGGCCGTATAAAGCAAGAGGGAAAGTTATTTCCCATCTCACTTGCGCGCGCATTCAAGTTTTCAGTTTCAAGATTTTAGGGGCAAACCAAAAATAATGTCTATCGCTACAAGACATAATCCAATGAACACGCCATTTTAACCAACCCTGTAATAAAACAGATAGTCAGTTTCTATACTATACAAATATGTATCCTATTTTTAAATTATTGCCGCCGTAAGAAAATAATATAATCCACCCATACTACTTGCAGTTATATTTTTTTCTCAACTAGTTAGTTATGTACCTATATACTTACCTAATTTTTTTACTAAAAAATGTTCTGGTTTTAGCTTTGCTTTTATTTGTAATGTTTCCTATTTACTGGTGGAGAATTTTGACGACAGTATCAAAATTCACGGGTACCCGTTTGATGCTTAATGAACGCGTTGACGGAAGTCCTTTGTATATTTTTTTTTATATTCACGGCGTTGCCCATTGTTTATGCTTTTTATTATCTCGAGATTAAAGGAAAAATACAATCCTAAGAGTATTTTGATACCATCTGGGGAGATTTTTTTTATTATTTTTCAGCAATTTAGAAGTTTATCTGTGTATTAATTACTCGGAAAAATAAACCATCCATTTTAAAAAGTTTTATGGTAATATCTTCTTTATCGTGCATTTTTAACGTTCCTACTTACTTGCGCCGAAGTACTCGTAGTCAAGTAGTTTTGTAACATTAACAAACAAGTTAAAAGGTTTTGTAGTACCCAATAAAAAGATAATTCCTAATAATTATTATAGAAAGTCTTATTTTTATTTACTGCATTAATTTATACTTAATACCATAACCATACATACAAAGAACATTTTAAGTGAGTATCTAGGTAATTTTTAATGGATGAATTTGGTACGTGTTTATTATGTAGACATTTTTATCTGAAAAAAAATTGGCTTATTACCAATTCACAATGTTAAAAAATGTTCTGTAGTTTTTTCACAGATAGAAAATATAAAATTTCATTCATTATACGTAACATTTTGAAGTAACATGCATGACAAATTAATTCAGTAAAGTGTGTCAAAGAAATTGATTAGTGTCCAGTCCTCTCTTGTAAATTTCGTGTTATTTCTTCTTTAACATTTTTTTAATAGACATTTATAATTAATTAATGGATATAATACGGGCTCATTGTTTGTGACTATATAAATCTAAGCTGCTGTCATCAATGAACAGGACCGATTATATTAATTTAAATTTACGTATTGAATTATCTTTAGTATGCCAGATTAAAAAAAATACAGAACACCATATTAAAAAGGCCAGCAATATATAAATAATTTTGCAGAATTTTGCGAATTCCAGTTGAAATATTAAATAAATAACCTTCTGCCGAAATTTATCATTGTCAGTGAAAATTCATTCTTCGCCATGCTCGGCCTATTATACGAGTAATATTGTCAAGTCTCAAAATGATTATTTCAAAACACTCGTGAAACGTTGGAGTCGAAATCAAACTCTCTGAAAAGGAACAGTTAGAAAATAATATTTACAGTCATAATAAAGGATCTACAGACTCCAGTGGGTACAATGTATTTAGGTGCGTACATAGAGGCTTGGTTCTTCTTTGAAATAGCAAATTTTATGCTTTCGCAAGCACGAAATTTGCATATTTTGTTCGAATGTTACTTAATTATAAATGTTATAAATTACAAGTCTTCATTAGTTATGAGAAATAGGAAAACTATAAACTGAATAAAATTTCATACAGTTCAAATGTAAAATACCTAATAGTAGTTGGTACCGAACATTATAATATTGTCTAGCCGCCATCTAGGTACATAATTTGCCATGACTTTTTTAAATGATTTTTTTTATAATAAACAAAAATACAATATCATTTTTAAAACTCACTAATCTTTTGTATAACATAATAATCATTATTATTTGTAAAAAGTATTTTACCTACGTCCTCTTTTTGTTGAATTAGTTATCTAGCAATAATAATTCATTAAACTAGTAAAACACATTTCTTTTTTAGTACTTCTGTCATGGTTTCGTTAAAGACATTATAAATATAAATGATTAAGAATATGTATATTTTATCACGATAGACTTAATTATATTTAAACAATTTATAATTATGTCAATAATGTATTGTAATATATTTAATTTATTTAATCTTCATTTGTTACCGTCGTGTCAATAGGATTTATATTATAAAAGGTTGCATTTCAATTAATGCAAACGTATTTAATATAATATATATATATATATATCATATACCTACATGAAACATATAAATATAATATAAAAATATACTTTATACCATTTACATATTTCTTATGCAAAAATCTAGTAGCTAGTTTTGCGAGAAATAGTACTAAAATAGACTAAACTAGTAGTAAACTACTTGGTTATTCTCATATAAAACATGTTTTCACTCATTTATGCAGTGCACTAAAACCTACAGTCAGTCTTAACGCTTTCGCTGCTGAATAGATAATGAGATTTTAATTGCCCCCTTTAAAATGCACGTTAATTACATCGATCGGCCGCCTGGTCATTACGCACCGTGTGCGTCTTCCGCGTCCAAAGTATTAAAATGAATGGTTTCTCACACAAGCACAAAAAATAATGTTCAATTATATTCCCTTCCTCAAAATAGGCAACACCATGTCATTCGTTGACTATTACACTCATATTTCAAAGCTTAGCCTTTTTTTGATCTCAGGTGGAGTTAAGTCGTCTACGCTCAGTCATTTTGCCGAGGCGAGGAGTTAGGGTAGAAAAGAAGATTTGAAAGGGATGATTATTGTAGGAGGCCTTAGAAAACTCGGGGTGCGGCCTTCTAATCCCGGCAGACATTAATAAACGTGTGCTAAGAAAGTCGGCATCCGTGCCACCCATTTCTTTTCCTTTTCGGTATTTTTGTGTACTGACGTAAATGAAAATAGCAGCAAAACGTTTATTTACATTTTGACACGTATTTATAACATCCAGAAGTTTTTTTATACGTGCTTTTAATATTTATAACATTAAATATTCTGTAACAACAAAATTAAAATTTGAAAGTTGTATTTATAATGTGTAATAAAGATTTCTTATGTATAATCGGTTTAATTATTTTTGATCCCTACTTCGCAGATGTTATTATAATGTGTGTATTAAAATAATTCCATGTTGTTAAACTTACATTTTTTTTTGTTTCAGGTACGTTCCTCTAATTTAATAATACGTTCCCCACGTTTCCTCCACAAAAATAATGGTAAGCAGATTCAAATATTAATTTACAATAGTTAACATAATTCTATATTATATTAAGGTTTTCATAAAATTAACCAGAGCGTTGGAGTGGAGCTCGGAGCAGGAGCACGGAGCACTGGAGCAATAGGATTTTACCCGGAGCACTAAAAATTTGTAGTGCTCCACTGCTCCGGATGTTTTTTTTTATTAAATTTTCGTCCGAAAATCCAATGAAAATAGTATATTTTGACACTTTTCAACACTGGAATTATTTGAAAATGGCAACATTGCCGAATGATAAATAACTTTTTTGAAAGAAAAGGCAAATAATGAGAGACGATTTGCTGCCGGGAAATTTTCTTTAATATAATTAATAATGAAAATGACGATTATTTTAAAACTACTTATTTTTTTATTTTTTCAACATTTCTATACATATAATACATATTAAAACTTTTTATCCGGAGCGGAGCAGACCCTGAAGCGGAGCCGGAGCAAGCATTAGGTCCCGGAGCGGAGCTGGAGCGGAGCAACTCAAAAAAGGGTCCGCTCCAACGCTCTGATATTAACATACAGTATGCCCAATATAGTTTTATTAAAAGGGCCAAGTGCATTATATAGGTCGATGATAATGAATTCGGGACTTGTTTGGAACTCAACTCTTAAACATATTTATAGGAAAAATGTATAAGTATGTCATTATGACACCTTGCTTTCTCATCGTATATTATGTAGTAATTATTATTCCATATAATTTAATTACGATGAAGACTGGTTTTGTCCGGTTAAATAGTATCTTCAATAGGTACTGTACTGCGAGCCGAGGAATCGAACTCGCACTCAAGGTGTCTACCGACCAACTTTACCGCCTTGTAAATGTAAATCAATACTCCGTCCTATCTTAAAGCCGTGTTCCATATTATGAAAGAAATTTTGATGTCAACCCCTCCTCGAGGGAACATTTTTCTTTCTGGGAAACCCTAATCGTATCCCCTTTCCCCGCATCATTTCCACCACTTCCCCTCTGTAGTCCCCTCATTAACTCTTTCCGCTTTTTTACATCCTGTTTCCAATTTTTATTTCCACATCCGCTTAAGTCTATTTCACGAATTCTTATGAATTAACAAAGATTTCATTATAAATGTCTGTAGTCTTTATTATCTAGTCGTTTTATACTTTGAATCTTACACTTTAATTATTTCCAAAATAATACAAAACAACATAGGTATATTTTGACAGCGATCAAATTAATATAAGGTGAAACCGATCCGTATCAGTATTACATTACTTGGATTAAATAATAAATTAACTGTCTCTTAAACAGTTTTTTTACCGAATTATAAAATTACTAGGGACATGTTACATAATAAATATTCCTTTCGGATTATTAGAACTGGTGCTTATCTAATAGAAGTTCAACATAATAGTATTTTGTTAATTTTATAGTTTTTGAGTTATTTATTGAGTTGATTGACAGATATTTCGGACTACAAGCCATCAGCTGAGTGCAGAACTATTTTAAGAATTCTTAGAAGGGCGTTCATTTAAACAATCTACTTTAATAATTATTTATTATCTATTTAAAAAAATGTATAAGTACATTATATTTTAGTAGAACTGTCAATGAAAAAAAATATGTTAGTAGTTAGTTTATGTATGCTGTTTCAAAGAACACTTCTGCAAAATATTTTAAATGTATGTTTTAATAGTCCTGCATTCAGCTGACGAATTTAACTTTCATTAAATGTTATTTTACGTTCAGATATTTTGCTTTTTATGCTCAAGTGTTATAAAACACTATTTTGTTTAACGTTGATTAACAATATTTAGTTCTTCTTGGATTCTTGAGGTGTATTTAAAATATATTTTACGTCAATATTGTGTAATAATTTTTATTGATTTTTGGTAATTAATAATCTCTAAATTAAAATTTGATCGTTACCTTTATTATAATAGATAAAATATGTTATTAAAATGAAGAAGGTATAAGGTATTGAAATAAAAAGGTTTACAATATATAGTAGTAGAAAAAAAGTACTCTTACGGTATAGTAAAGCTTAATTAATTGCCTTTTAATATCAGCCATGAGATCGCACTGTCACATGTAAACAGTAAAACATTTACATATAAATTTATATATGCATAGCAGTAGAAATATATAATTTATCAAATATGGTAGTATTGTAACTATAAATATGAGTAATTAGGGCACTAGATGTAATCTAAATATGTGCATAATGACATGATGTAAATGTTAAAAAAACAATTAATTTAGTTAAAAAACATTTATTGCATGATTAAAAAATTATGTAACTAATCAAAATCAATAGAAAAAGAAAAGGCGTCATATTTTAAAGAATTGAGACTTGTGATCTTGGTTCGCAAAGACAGCAATTTAATATACATTAAAGATACATAAAATTACTTATCTGAACCTCCTTCGTTCTTTTATATAAACTGATTCTATTTTTTTTTACACAAAGTTACATATTAAAGGTACTGAATTTACTTGGATGCCTTCCGTAGGCATTCGTGAAGGTAAACTGATTAGCAAAGAGATCCGTCCGTGAGTAAAGTCAATGTTAAAGTGATTGAGTAAAGGAATCGTAACCCTTTCTTCTGCCGCTAGCGTTGTATTTTGGTGTAAAAGCGAAAATCAATCTCTTGTCTTTGTCGCTTAGATCATCCCTATACCTAGTTTTGGATTAGGTATATTGGCAACGTGATATTTATATTAGATTCGTTAATATTTAAGTCCATTAAAACTTCTTTTTTAATTGGAATAAAATAAAATTATTTCCTTTCAGACTTCACAGCTACTAGGTAAAAATGCGTTTCATTCACATTAAATCCCTATTTAATAATACAACTTCATTTAAGAGTGTGTGGGTACTTCAAAAACGTGCACGTTTTCACCTTAGTACGAGTGTAAGAGCACTTTTTGTCTAACACAAATTCAGTTTCGAAACACGGTTAATTCCCAAAGTTCAAAGCGAGCGAAAATTCGCTGACAGTAATTACTGAGAATTTATAAGCGTTCATCCTAGACTTAAATGCTATTTTTTTATTTATTTTTTGCCGGCAACATTTTTTTCCTCTCATCAACGACGAGGGTTACAGCTACTTTAAGCCTCTAATTTAAAATGGTGTATGAAGCTTAATGAAACTTGTCATAAATTCACGAGATAAAGTTCATTTTAATGTACATAACTTACGAGTGCTCACATGGATACACATACACAGGAACTGCAATTCACTTTAAAATTTAGCAAAAAGTATTTAAAAAATACATTATACTACTTTTTTACATGTCCACTTAAATTTCATAACCTTTTACATATTTGCCTAAATTTTGTAAGCATTTAAAAATATATGTAAAATATGACATACCATTAAATGTGTTTTTTTAATTATGTTTAAATTGTACTTAATAACTACAAACAAATTAACAAACTGTCCAAAATATAACTTTAAAAAAGAAAGAACCCCTGAAAATTGACCTTAGAATCTAGTCTCATCGTTTACATTGAAAAGGTCTCATTTTATGGGATTAAAATATCCGATAACTTAAAAATGCTGAATACAATTATTAATTTCTATTATACTGTTTCTAAATTTGAATTAGAATTTAATATTTTATTGATCGATTTAATGTGTGTTAATAGTCAAATCTTGCTGGAAAGTTAAATACCTAATTAAGCTATAGCACAATCTTTACGTTTGTTATGTAGTTATTTTCAACTAAATGTGAATCACTTAAAAATGTCAATCAAATATTGTAAACAACCGAGACTAGCAAGTGTCGATGTTTATTGAATTAAAGTTCTAATGGATTTAAGTTTTGTACTATTCCATTTGAGTCGTTTTTTGCGACCCGGATTTCGCCCTTTGGCACCTCCAGGCACTGCGCACACTCGCCAAAAGGCAAATAAACACCGACAACGAATTTTATTTCCCTTTTAGTGAGTGTGCCCAGTGCCTGATGATGCCGAAGGGCGAAACCCGAGTTGCAATAACGACTCAAATGGAATAGTACACAACTTAAATCCATTAGAATTTAAATTCAAATTCCATCAAGTACTTTCGGTCGATAATATTAAGTGTATTGAATTATTTAGAATACATTGTATAATATAATTTTCTATGCCCAACATTTTTCAATTGTAGTTAGAAGGTATCTAAATTAATAACAAGAGTAATGCTTGTTTGTATTGGTATTAGCGTCATAATACAAAACATACATTTTAACATAATACTCGTTCAATTTAATGTGTTTTAATTAATCAATAATATGTATTTTTAAAACAATTGCATAATAAATAATTCTCGGTTAAATTTAATAAAACACATCTTACATTTGCGTTATTTATTCCTAATTCGAAACCATGTAGTCGTGTGATGTAGCCGGTGTTTATGGGAATATCCTGCGGTTTTCTCAACATGCACTCTATCTCCATTTTGGCTTTTGACTATCACCTCTGAGTGTAATGAAGGTAGCCGCTAATGGCGTAGTGTAGTTACTCACTGAGTGCAAGACGTCGATGGTATGATGGGTTGAATCAAATATTTTCCCAAGCGAGCGTGCGACCCACTAGTGAATTGAACGTTCTCATTCAGTTTTGTACCTTCCACTAGTGATAGACCACCGCCCTGTGTGGTTATTATGTGTAAGTGCATTCGGGCCGTGTTACATGGATAGGTCAAACGTGAACTGTCAGGTGTTCTGCTCTACCACTTTTAACAACATAAAGGTTAAATTCTTGAACTATTTTGACGTACACATTTATCTTACTATATTATAACATCATAATAATATATTCTCATTCAAATATATCAAATAAGTAATATTTTTAATGCCTACGTATTTAATTCTTATATAAATATTTCATTAATTATTCAAAATATATTTACATTAATATTATTATATAACCAATCTTATCTTTACTACCAAACATAATGCAATAGCTGTTTGTTATTAGTGGAAAGCATTGGCGAATCAATGGTGGAAAATCAAGATATAAAATAATACCATTTTATAAAAAAAAAATTCTACATATTTGTTATGCGAAAATTATCAATGAATACTAAATCTGTAAACCAAAGAAAAATAGAGATAAATGTTAATAATCACTACTTTCAGAAGAACCAGAAGAATATTGAGTATTGGACAATTTTACAATGAATGAATTTAAATTATGGTTATAACGTTTTTTTTTCAATTTTAAGACATAAAAAATATCACCCATTTTTTCATATGTTTAACAGATAATAGTCGTATGGTGATAAAATACGTATTTTATACAAAAGTATTGTTAATTATATGGCAATATATTATTAAAAAAAATATAATTACACTGTAAGTTGTAGGAAGGTCTCATTGCAATTGACTTGAATTCTTTCGATAGGTACTATAATATTTAGAGCTTGATTTTTGTAGAGGTTTTTACCGCAACGTTATTTTTAAAGTTTATTTGGTACCTATCTATACGACATAAATAGTATCTCTTTTTTTACAAAGCCAAATTTTTAATTAGTACGTGTAATATTCTAAACCACGAACTTTGCAGTGTTTGAAATTTTAACCGTAAAAAGTACTGGGTTGACAAGCGTCCCTTTGAAATGGACGAAACCGGTTTATTATTTAAACTTAATAATTTATTTAATAAGTAAAATTACTTCTACATAATATTTTATTTTATTTAATTCCACCAAGAATTGACAGTTAGTACTTCATCAATAATGGCTTCATCAATTAATATTGACCTCAAAAAAGAAGTGATTTCACATAAATAATATATTTTTTTATATTCTAATGTGTGAGATCCCTTAATTGAAAGCGCATAAGTCTGTTGAGAGATATACGGACTGACGATGCAACCGTGACGGTGTCCGCCCATCATATTGGTTCAGCTATTACGTTGACTAACTATCAGTACTTAGGTGCATCAATAGCTTTTGATGTGACCCACATATGGAACGACGTTCGGAACCGGCACAAATTGCATCAAATTGTATTGTGTGGGATCACACGGGCGATATTGCTATGGTATAAATTTAATTTATGGTCGGTGCTTATTTGCTAATAATGCATTCTGCATCGACACGAATGTTCATTATTTTAAAATTATTCATAGTAACTACACAGGATTAAATCATTTTCTGGAATTTATAATGCACAGTGATTAATCGTTTTCCATTCCTAATGGATTGTTGATTCTAAAATATCGCAAGTATTTCATCGACAGATACTGTTTTGTGGTCACCTACGCTTCGGAAGCTTTATCAACTGAACCTTTGCTTACAAGATTGATATTTTTCTTCTCGCTTATTGAACATGCGTATTTAACATATTATTATGTTTTATAGGTTATACATAAAGAGAAATAATACGTACTAATATAGCATAGAGATAATTATTGCTTTGTTACATTAATCAACAGATGTTAAGTTAAGTGGAGAATACTGTGATTTTTTTTCATGCATATAATGTAGGGACATTTTTCATTCGGTTGTTGAGCAATTTTTATATGGCATATTAGCAGTTGTATATATTTACACAGTACATATTACTTTGCATTTGAATGCATGAATTAATACCTATGTTCTAAAGAAAAAATGTTTGCCGTATCTATAGAATAATCAATAATGGCAACAGTTACAACAAAACATTACATAATACTAAGTTCTGGAGTTAAATTTAATATTAGTTAATTCTAGCACAGTTAATTTTATCAAGATTGGTAAACTATGCTGATCAGGTCATTCAATCGCATACATTACCATGCTAAAGAAAATTAAAGTGTTGAGAGTTTTTAGAGATGGCATTATAAAAAATACCAAGTAGGTGTTCAATCACTATAAAATTTAGTTATAAATTTCACCAATTAATTTTTAGTTGGTGGGTATTTTAATTGTTATAGATTATTCTCATCTCGCTTTATTTTTTCAATCCTAATAATTTTGTAAAAACTGCAAAGGAATAAAGAAAAAGGACTTTATACAGAAAAATGTAATGTTTATTAAATTTAATATTATAACTACGAACAGAAATCTAATAATAATATAATTTAAATTAGAAATATAGATCTTAACCATAAATCGACTGTCAACTTCATTTTATGTTCACATTGCTTGTGTCATAGTATAAGAGCTTTAAACTTTGATATGAGTCAAGTGCCAGAAAATAATGAAATTTTATATGATGCAGCAGTGCTATTGTTATGATTCAAAAATATGAAATAAAACGCAGGTAAAAATATAATTTAAGCTCCCGGCAGCTTTTACGAGTGGCGACTCCAGTTCTAGAAGCTTTATTGCGGCCATTCTTTTCCTCACACGACCTCACTTAAGAGCCTATTCCCACTTTAATCGTCGCCTTTATACTGCAACAAAATCCGCTGCAAGATGTACCATCTTGTAACTCGTATATCTAATAATTTATAATATCACAACCAATATAAAAGCATTTTAATTAAATGCCATATATAGCATAAATGCTCTGAAAATTATTGTTAATCCAAACATAGTTTTATAGCGTGATCATGCATATTAATTCAAAACAATTTTTACGTAAAACGACATTAAGGTTAGGTACTCGTAGTTCAGCTGATTTAATTAAAACCCAAAAGTCTAAAAAGAATACTTACCTACAATATAAAGTGTCAGAAATTGAACTGTCCGTATATCTACATAATATACGAAATGTAAGCGAAAATTTAAAGTAAGCATTTTCGGAAAAGTTTATGTATAGGTGCTTAAATGTAATAAATCACAGTTTAGTTACTATACTGGTATATCCAAGACCGGTTTCATCTTGATGAAGATTATCAATTGGGTATATTGTGTGGAACAAGTACAAATAATCTTATAACTGAACATTTCTAAAAGTTCTTTGTCATTTATAACATGTTATCCCTCCAAAAACTAACAGTAAAAGTGGTTATTACGTTTTAAATATGACAGGTTGAAAAGAATATTATTTGATAATAGTTAAAGAAATTAATGTAGACGCCCACGGTGGCCGCGCGGCATAAGCGTTGGACTACAAAGCCGTGGGTCCCAGGTTCGAATCCTGGGTCTGGCAAGTACAAAAAAAAATTGTTTTTCAATTTGTGTGTGTCAGGGTATGGACCTAATAGGTTGAGCAAGTGGCTGACATCCATTTCTCGTAAAAAAACAAAAATCTGTCAATACAAACCTCCACTCTGTGGAGGCCCATATGATCCTATCAGGATCGGACATGGTCGAAAAAAAAAAAAAAGTTATGTATACATAATAATATAGAGCTTAAATAAAATTAATATTTGATTGCCAATAAAAACCTGTTTGGTGCTTTCTATGTGGATAATTTTATCCTTATATTGTTATTCTAGTTATGTATTTAGGTATGTTTCAGTATTATTGTTTAAAATCATATGGCAAACCAACGTACAATGTTAAATGTATCATACATATTTTTAAACAATGTCTAAACGTGTGTTCTATATAATGATGTCATAAAAAAATTCAGAGAATTCTTAATATAATATTAAAAGGTATACAAAAATATAGATATTTTTTTAAATTAATGTAATATTGTGTGCTAACTCAAAATAGGTCACAGAAATACGTATTTCGAGTTGGAGCAGGATATTTTAACAATTGCCATGGAATTGGGGCAATCAAGGAATTCGCAGGATTATTTTAACGACCAAAAAATGGAGGACACATTGTTGAATTGTTACCTCCTACTTATTTTCTGTCGGACTGCTAAATTGGAGAGACAATTATTGAATTAGTACTACTTTTTATACTAATCACAGAATAATTATTAAATATGTGAGTGGAATTAAAACGAATCATTATAATGGAGTTGTATCACGTGAACGTTAAATCAATTAATTAAAATAAGCAATTCAGTTAAAATTCTTATTGCTATTATTACACTCAGTCCTTAATTGAAAACGACATTAAGTCATTGAATGAATGTGTTATGTGAAATGTGTTACAATCTAATTGTATGATATCCACTCTCTGCCTGTGGTGCTTTATTTCCTCAAGATTTTACCCGGAAGTTATTTTTATATAAAATATGTCATTTTATGTACTTGCACACTTATTCATAATATAGTAACACTTACATGCTAAACCATTTCAAAGCAATTAATTTTCAACGCTTCCTGACGCCATTTTAATAAATTCTTAATAATTGACTAAATATTATGTTACCCTTTCAGTTGTTACAAATATCTCAGATATTATATACTTACTAGAAAAAATATGTCAGCCAACGGGACGTGAACCCTTACCCGCTGGATATGCTTATTCCATATGTGAAGAGTTTTATCAGGGTCTCACATACAAAATCGTCTCGACTGCAAACGTTGAATTTGTCAATGTGATTTTATTGGCATTCATAAAACACATGTAACTAAATGTACCAGCGTACAGCGCATGATTGCAACATTTTAGTTAAAAAAAAAACAGTTGGTGTAACATGCAACAAATTTCACCCGATATACGGCCCAGGTATAATCCTAAAATGTCGCACTACCTCATTCATTTTGGCTATCCGCGTGTCGTCACTGTACCGGCATGGCCTCACCTATGCTTACGGAAGAAATTTGCAATATTGCGCCCTATTTTGATTTATGACTATATCCAGTGGCGGCTCGTGGATAAGATATTTGGGGGTGCTGCGGTTGATTGAAATGTTTATTTGGATTATATTTTACTATTAACATCAAAATAGAAATATAAATAATTAATTATATCAATAATTAATAAAGAACTTTGCATAAATTTCTTGCAGAAATAAATTTTAACTATGTTAACAAATCATTATAGCTATATTTTTTTCCTCGCTGTGGCGCGGTTGCCCACGCGCAACGCAGAAACGGAGAAATACTGAAATCGGGCTGTTTGATCCGAGTACCGATTAGGCTTCCATTTGCGAACACCGCTGCCCGCGCCCTCCTTCGCCCACTCAAGAATATTCTATTGAAATCGGTACTGTGAAAAATCAAGTACCTACCGCGGTGTATGCTAATATTATTGGACATTGGATGTATCGACGCACGGGCGAGCTGATTATACGCTTAATAATATTGATATTTTCATACAATATACATAAATTTATGTATATTATAATGTAACGTTTGTCTCAATTAGCTTGGGGGTGCTGCAGTACCGTAGTGCATATGGACGAGCCGCCACTGACTATATCCCAGTCGAGATGGTTTTCAATGTGCGAGTGGACTTAGTAGTCAGTCGCGAGAATACGACGACAATAATTTATAAACTATTTTAAAATGATAATTATTAAATAATTATGCTTAATTCTTCTGCAGAGTTTATATTTCGGCCTATATAAAGGAATTACATGTTAATTTTAATTATACATTCTACATGGATACATTAATAGGCTATGGCTTATACTATAATTACTGTACGTTCAAAAATTTCCTTCAGCGAAATCATTATTAGGTATTCCCCTTTGAGCGAGTACCTACCCACCTTCACTCGCACGCTCTATCACTTATGCGAGATATCGAATCATCGCGTAGATGGATATTCGCGATTTCATACCTTTCTCGTATATCAGCGAGTCAAGTCTCTCGGAGTGATGTGATGAGAGGGTCTATCTCGCCTTTGTTGGGAGTTCCCCGACGAATTGATATTGGTACGCTCGCCCGGCTTCCTCCGTCCTATGACGTTACACCGCTCTATAGAAGCCAATTTAATATTCTTCGAGGCAGTGCTTCCGGATGGTGATCTGAATTATGTAATAATGTCGAGGAAAAAATTTAACGAAATTATTTTCAGTTAAACATTTTTTTATGATATATATTTAAAAGGGGACTATTAATGAAATGAATATGTAAAATATCGTAATGATGAAATAACTTTCGCTCTACAAGCCACACATCATCCTACATAAACAGGTGAGACTTAATAGTATAGTAAATCTTCAGTTCTAAAGTTCTAAAGTCTAAAGTTCCTTAGGTTATCTATTATTGGAGTGTTTCCAAAAGTCCATGATGCTAATGTACTCAAGAATCCAGAGTCTAATTCAAGACCAGGGAACTCAGAAATAATGAGAACTGAAATACATAACGGGTAAGGCAATAGCAGGTAACCGACGCGAGTAAGGAAGAATCCGGTTTAAACTTACACACGTGTCAAGAATACGTTTTACGTCGAATACTGAAAACTGCTCTCGGTTTATGCATTTACGCTCATTTAATGTTGGTGTATTACACACACTATCGCACGTGCATAATGCGTGCTTCATTTTCGTACGACACTCACATTCAAAACCCGGCATCAACATGCGGCGTATTGAATATAGCCTATCGGTATTCTATTTATTATCTGTTCTGTGTTCAAGACCTTTGGTTATTTTTTACTTCTCTACTTAGAAAATTAATGACAATTGTGATTAAGTGAATACTTATATTGCTTTCACAGTAGGTACCTACCATATATTTATAGCACACAAAGTATGCGGATATAAACTATATTATAAACACTATACTGCCCCACTAAGTATAAAGTTTTTGGTTTTAGTGAAATGAGAACCCAAGTTTTAAACTACCTTTTACTCTTATATTATGTAAAATTATTGGACTATTTTGTCGTAATCATTAACTCATAACGTGCGTCCAATGCAACTATTGTGTTGCCCATTAGATAGCCATTATATATAATTAGCATATTATTTAAATGTAGTAATTAATTAGTAATTAACAGTTCCGCAGTGAATGAGTTAAGTAGACAGAGAGATCACTAAAACTAAAACCACTATATTTTACTTAAGGCAGTATATTTTATATCACGGTCGGCAATATTGCGCGGACCACTAGTTTTATATATATATTTTTTTAATTATTTGCGTATCCCTTCAAATTTGTCATATGTAATACTGAATAATGTCGTATGTAATACTTTCCACAGTTTGTTCCGTGCCAATCTATAGTATTTATTATACTAATCGGGATGTTTTCGTCCCACATAATAATATGAGTGTATTATAGTACTTTCGTGAAAATATTAGTCATACATTAGATATTTATATTCCCACTCTGAATAAATGTTAAAACTTGCAAAGTTTTTCTTCTTATCAGCATTACTCCATTTACAGCTCTCCACTATCCTAATCTTATCGTTTGCCGTTCTACTTTTTTATACCCCTATGTCCGATCATATCCAGTTTCCACCCCTGTCCACGAGCAAACTATTTTACATATTTTTAGAGCTTAACAATTATTAATATTTTGGGTTTGTTTTCTCTCCCACCATTACAAAACTTCCAAAAGTATGTACAAATAAATACAAAAAGTAAAGTTTAAACGTTTTTTTGGATTGGTAATGGTTTAAAACAATGTAAAAGTCTGAAATATTGGTCTCGAGTGTGACGTCAAGAATCATTGGACGTAGATTTTTTTCTATACTTCCTAGTCGTTTTCCTCGCTTAAAGGCGCAATTGTAAATCCAATTTCACAGAGTTATTCCATTGATCCTTACAAATAATAATCTAAATTAGGCATAATAGAACCTAAATAGGGTATTATAAGCTACAATTTATAACTTATATAAAAAGTAAGATATGGTATTTTTTTTAAATGTTACTATATATTGTATTGATTGACTCAAGTAGGTCATATATGAAGGAGAATGTGTAGATTAACAGAATACTTAGGTGAATCAGCGTTTACAAGCTCCAATGGACGCTAAAAAGCTTCGCCGGTTTAGCGTACAGACAAATGGCCTCCCATTCATTTGAAGCCTACTTTTTCAACTTGCTAATGTGATTAAGCGCTGCCACAATGCTATCCTAAATGTATGCGTACAATAATTTTTAAACTCAGCTCAAAGCTCTGGGTTTTGGTGGTGTTATGTAATATTATTATTTTCGCGTAAAATTTTACGAGGCTTTTTTAGGAAAATAAAAAAAATATAATGCTTTTTTAACAACGATAATTTAGAAAATCAATTAGGGAAAATTATCATGTATTATTTTACATTTTTTTATAAATGCCAATATCCTCAATCAGTGTAATCGAAATATATCTTGTCATGTATCACTAATTTACTAATTTTAATGGTGAAAATTTGTTCACGGGGATACAATGATGCTGGATGCAATCTCCAAGACCTGGCAGAGAAAGTGGGATGCCTCCTACACATATTTGTTTTTCTCTCATAATGAACAATGGTGAATGGAGATAACTGCACTGACTTTTGTTCACTACACCAAGTATTTTTTAACTGGACACGGTAACAGTGACTTTGGTGGCAAGCTCTTTTAGTTTGGACTTATTACCCAACTAATAAATGTCTGTCTGGGGTCCATTGGGGCCGTTCGACCAGGTTGTCATAAAACCAATCAATCTTCCATTGTCAGTTTTATATTAGCGTTTGATTTATATTTTATTATCCATTTTTGTCTGTTCTTGGTATTCCTCTCTTCCATTCTACTTAACTTAAAGTCTTGTAAACCCAGTCAAAGTACACTTGAGTGTGTGATATCCTCAGTCCTTGGTAACTGCTCCTGATACATTCCCAGGCATTAATAACTGGTGAAGCTTCACATCAAACGTAGGACCTCATGATACGCTTTAATAAAACCAGAGAAAATGGGGGGCGGTTCGGTAGGGAAAGGTCTATGTCTATGCCATTTCTGGAATTATAAGGTGGAGTAAATTATTCCTCTAATTACGAACAATATGGCCGGCATGTACATGCTTTCTTCCGTCCTTTACAGGGGCGACTATATGCAAGTCGTTTTACTGAATTACGAATTACGATGGTAGTGCCAGTTATTGGGTATCTTTGAGTGCAATGCGATAACTTATTCGCAATAAATGAAGATTTTCGATTGCACATTTCGTTCAAATTATTATAATTTGTTTCAATATGCAACAATCATCATTTTCTATGAACAGTAGCATATTGCATTCAAATTATGAGCAATAAATAGCTTTTAGCTATTCTTTGTATGTATATAATTAGTTTCAATTCATTCTATAATTGGAAAATTGCATCAATAAAGAGACTTGATAAGTAATTGTGTATGATCGATTCCGTGGAAGAACGGTCGTCCTCTATTAATTCCCCCTGAATGTTTAATTCATGTCGTCTCCTGCAATATGCACCTATTATTTTCATTCGAGCGATGATTACCACAAAACGGCTGGCACCACCTGACACGGCAGACTTCCTACTCCAAATGCTGAGGGAAAATATACCGTGTTGATAGTTATGTCGCATTCACGGACAGTTCGTACAGCGAAATTTATCCTTTGTATTTTGCATTCCGAATAATAGGTACCTACCTACTTTATAAAATAAATGAAAATAATTTTCATAGTTAATTATTATGCTTTAAATTATTTGACTAATTGTAAGGTTGTGCAGAATTTATTGTCATTCATTTTATTACTTTCTTTCATCGTTTTTTTTATTATCAGTATAAACGTTTTCTCTTATGCGTTATAGATAAACCGAGACAAATATATTATATTGAATTTAGAATTAACTTTGTCGGTTACGGGGTACCGGGAAAACAATAATATATCATGCTAATATTCTATAAACTTTTTTCACGCAGTACCAATATATATCCTAAAAGAAAATTCAATAAGTATATTATTAATTAGATATATCGAGTGAACTTTTGGTGAACACATGTCTCATTTAAACATTGGTTAATAGGAACCTAATACTGTAAATATATTTGTAAAACTGATACAATGATAAAAATATATTTAATATTTGCCAATAAACTCAATTTACTTTTTTTATGTATTTATTCGTTGACAAACTGTCAAGAATATCCCTATTATTGACCAATTTACGGCCATTCGGTGTGCTCGGTTTTTTTTCTTTCCACCAGTCACTTGCATTTTGAAGGGGAGTTTTCTTTCGTGTTCTCGAGACCTTATTATTTTTATGTGTAGAGAAAATAGTATGACAGCTCCTTTCCTGCGGCGTCACGCCTTTTTGCTCAATATAAATATTGAAAATCTAGACTTTAGTATTATCTGAGCCCTCTTTGTCATAATGCACATGATTTTATCATTGTATGCAATATATACTGATTAGTATATTAGGTGTAATAAACTTTTATAGAGACTCATAAATCGATATTATATGAATCATTCTTTTTTGATATGTACTCTATGTATAAAAATATTATTTTCTTGTGTTGTCCGTAGAAAATTCATAATTTAGGTCTTATCTGATACTTTTCATTATCAAAAAGTAAATATAAGAATATTTTACTTCCATAGTAAGGTAATTTAAAGATTTCAGATATGAAATCAGTAAATTTTATTCAAGTAATTAAGTAAACTACAATCAATCTTTTTAATGAAGTTATCTACATTAATTACGTATAATATAATTTATTTTAACTAAATAATATATTCTGTATAATTTAGACCAAATTGGTTAATTCACTTGATAGCTATAGTAATTTCAGAGTAATAAGTTAACGAAATTCTCTTTATGAAAATTCTTTTTTTTAAATAAAATCTATTGGGAACCTACCTATATATATGATATTTTTTTCAAATTATGTATATTCAATAAAGGAATTTTACATTATCAAATCTTGTGAATTAGTACCTAAACGCTAATTCAATTAAGGCATAAATATATAAGCTTGCCGAACTTTTAGGGATAAGATATCGTCACCCCAATTCCAAATTATTGTAAGCATCTAAGATTTATACATTTTTAGTTTTAATTCAATTATACATATTATATACGTACGCAAAATTGAATACTAGTTTGTTGAGCGTCAAATATTGCAATACCTACCTACTGAATACAGACCAAAACTACACACAATAATTTTGTTATAACTGATTATAATTACAAAAAAAAGAATTGTATTTTTCCTATACAAGTTAGAAAAAGGTTGGCGATCTATCAGAATTATTTTTTTTAATAAAACGATCTTTTGAGAGTTTAAGAACATAAAGATTTTGGTGCTTCATGTAATATTTATTTTTTTACGGTATGTGGTAATATTATTATAACTTCAGTGTTTTTTGTTCAAAGTATGGGTAGATATTTATAGATAGCAATATCATACATAGGTAAGTGTAATTTTTTAGTCACCTTAATGGAACAATATTATGTGAGTGAAAAAAATGCTTGACATCGCAGAGAATAAAATTGTAATACCAAAGAGTGCTTTCGTTCTTATGAAGCATATTATAATATTATACGTTCACACATAGTAGCACATCTTTAAGACTATTATATCTCAATTTTCCTAACAGAGCTGTCAGAATGTTATCAAAGGCGTGAGATTCCTTGGAAAAACCGGATATGAGACTTTATACGTAGATTGAGCGCATTATAGCCTCAGATAATATACTGTATTTAATAGGTTTTGACAATTTCGATATATTTATTAAAAATAATTGAAAGATATATTTGCAATATTACTGAAAACTTGTTTATTTATTTATTTGGGACATTGATTTGATCGTTTTTAATCGTGTTATTGGATTTTTGATACTCACCTGCCGTGAATCATCGGACATAACGTGTTATTTTAGTACGGCAACCGAGGAAAGTTTAACGCATTAAACCGAATCATCTACTTGACTTGAGCTTAGGAAAGTTATATTAACTTGCGAGTTAACAGTCCGAACGATAAAATGCTCGGTTAGATGCTCGGCATTAACGTTTCTTGACAATATAATGATACAGCAAATAAATGCTTCATAAAAAAACAACACATAAAAGAAAACAAATAAAATATCGATATCAACTTGGAAACGCAATAGAAACAAACCTACAAAAAATCCTAGAAAAAATCTTCCACTGAGTGGGATCATTTAAAACCACGTAGATATCTAAAAATGGATGTGTGTTCTAATCTCATTTGGTCCACGAATTTTTCTAGATTTGTTCTAGTAAATGTGTTTCTATCGGTTTTCCATGCTATAAACATAAACATTCAATAAACAATGTTACACTATAAATCTTAATGTGTATCTAGAACGGCGGCTCTCGTGGTGCAGTGCGTAAGGCGTTGGCCTTCCACACGAGAGTTCTGGGTTCGATACCCGGTGAGGACACAATATTTATGTGTTTTTATCAATGTCTGGGTGTGTTTGATTGTTAAAAATTAAATTAAAACAACCACCTTGTACGAAAAATCAAGGACATGGTTATTAATAATTTAAAAAAAAATGTGTATCTAGCTGATATATTCTGTCTTTCATAAGATATAATCACAAACAAAAATAATTTACGTATTTACAATAATTATATAAAGTTATTAATGTTTAATATAAATTTATTTATTATCAGTGCTACAACTAAAATTGTATCTAGATAGATAATCTCCAAGAAATGTCTCTACTTCCATTTATCTGCCACAAGTTTCCTCCACTGCTATAGTGTCAAGTATTCAAGTCCAGTAAATTCCGACACTCCTTTACATTTCCAGTCTATTCCCTATCTAGAGTCTATTCAATCCTTGAGACAAGACATTCACCACTTTCACATGTGGGATGTGACGCATATAATATTATTTGTGGTTGCACATCATTGCCGTGACACGTACCTTCTATGCAGATTCAACGACCAATCTCAATCACTTCCATTGAAGTACAGTAAACTTTTATCATAATAAACCCCAATTCGTAGTTCAGTATGGGCCTAATGAGAGTTTTATAGTGTCTTTTTAAGTCGGTGTAGAATATTTATTTGGTGGTATAATTATTGTTAAATATAATATGTCATAAAATTGTTGAAAACTTAATTTCAGACCATGACAAGTAATAAATTAAAGTTTTTTTTAGCAACTATGACGTAATTTTGCAGACGATTTTTTTGTTTTTCACGAAAAGTTAAAAACAATCTTGAAGGTTGACGTGAGAATGTTCACAAAAAGTGAGAATAATTGTTAAAGTCTGATGAAAACAGGATCCTACGTGACTTGTTAAGAATTTTAAACTATTTTTGTCCACAATGAAAACATTTTTTTTTATTTTGACATAGTTTAGTGGGTAGGATTGCTTTTAAGTGGTGGTGTACCTACTTTATTATACTATGTTGACTATATTTAAATGAAAATAAAAAAAAAATATACAGCATTATGTATAAGGTGTTTAGAAGGTCTACGAATCATATTAATTGGTCCCTAATTAAATTAATCAATTATGCCAGCAGTACAATACTGTCCTGCTAACTAAATAAACCAAGTATATTTATAGATTATTTCAAAACAATACAATAGTTTTATATAAAAGAGAAAATTTGGTTTAAAACTTGGGTTCTCCTTTAACAATTTCACTGAAACCAATTTTTTTTACTTAGCAGGGCAGAATACTCATTACGCCAAAAATTTATTAAAAACTATGCGTCCAAGGTGTTATCCCTGTATATCGGTTACGGTATTATTTAATTTGGCTTAGCAGAGCACATTCCCTAAAATTTGATGGATTTAAGTCAAAGTTTCGCTCTGTAACATATTTTTTTTCTAATAAATATTTTCTTAAATTTTGTGTACTATCCGCTGAATAAAAATATGGCTTATTTTTATTAGAAATATTTAATCAGCTTGTATACCTACCTATCAATTTCATATTATTATTACAAAAATGTATTTTATAAACAAATATTTTATTACGTTGATAAAATTACTACCGTCGACTGCCGGTATCTAATGAAATTAAAAGTTGTTACCTTATATTAATTGAGTCAGTATTTATTTGGTAGAATTCCATTTTACGAAATGATTATATAATTTATATTAAATTCTACAGAATATTTATAAGTCCGTACAATTGAAATAGCTGTTGACTTAAAATATCCTACAGAATTTAATATAATTTATTAGTTACAGTTTAAATTAAAAAATGATATTGAGTACCTACCCATTTATAGAAAGTTTTCTTTATTAGTCTTAATAGAATAAGAATTTCTAATTTCAGTAATGTTACTCTATTTTTATTATATTATCTCAATGAAAATAATATAGGCAAACGTGTTGTTGACAGAAGCATACGTGCTTAAATATTGGGACCATACCTAAATAAGATTTCATATAAATAAAAAGGATTTCAAGTTTTACACATTTATATTTTTTATAAAAATCGATGTTTTTTTAAAATAGATATGAAAAATATTAAAACTATGAATTAGTCAAAAATCTAAACTGTAAAAAATTGAAAACTTAATTTTAATAATAAACATAACCTTAAAAATAATGTAATAATAACGTTACCTATGTACCAAATATGTGACAAATTCACATTTTTTTACAATTGTATGTTTATCTTTGACTTAAAAAATTTTTTTTACTGTTTTCAGATACATATTATTTATTAATTAATACAGTTGAACTTGTAAATTTTCATAAAAAAATCTCAAATTGCAAGCTTCGTATTTTTCCGGTAGGTTCTCTGTTGGCATATAGGATCCCCCTTAAGTGGAATAATCAATTTGTGAGAAAGTCTATACTTTATTCTATGTACAGTCTCCATTATGCGTCAGCTTTTATAATAATGTCGCTTCATTAGCCTTGTATTACAGGGCATTGGTCGCTTTTATGTACATACTCAATACCCTTATATCCAAATGCGTTCGTTGTCTCTGTGTAACTTTGTAACAAGCATTTTCTCGGTAGGAAAATTATATTTACACCTGTATCCAAACCATCATTGATCATTATTATCAGCCTGAACTTATCTACTGCTGACCTCTTCAAGCCGGTTCATTGCTATTCCTTTAATTCACCTGACTCTCGGATGTTTTCTACTTCTTAGGTACGTCTTAGATTTATCCAACTATTATATCTTTCTCAGCCATCTGGCATACCTATTTCATCTGAAGTTTTAAACAAACTCTATTACACTACACACATTTCTTTGTTCAGGTATCCAATTGTTGAATTTGTAGTCCTTACCCAATATGCCAAGCATGTAACTTTCCATACTATCGTTTATAATGTTTCTAGACCTCTGTAAGAAATATTAATAAGTCAATAAGTACAGTTTTTCAAACAATCTGTTATCGATCTTTCAGTTAACATTATTTTATATCAACCAATTCAGTTAGTTATATGCTTACTTACTTCTCACTTATTTTGTTTTACTATTTTATTATTATCGATGAATATTAACTAATTCTCTATGTTATATTATGTAACTGTTTGTTTAAAATGACATAATATAAATTATAAAATAATGATCTTTGTCAAAAAGTTAAAAAATATATATAAATTCTCTTGTTATATAATAATAATTGGACGTAGGTACATTACAATTCGAATAAAAATATTTGAATTGTAAATATCTACTTACTGACCATATAAATTTATCAAACCACCTTTCATATAATTTATAAATATAATATTCTGAATACTGGCATGATACTTAACTATTTTTTTTTATATGAACGTAAACAAGGGATTATTTAAAATGTTATTTTACCATTCACAAAGTAAATTTATTCATGTAATAAATAATGAATTTAATTTTTATAGCTATCATGTAATCAATCTGTTTATTTTTCAACAGGTTTTGGATAACATTTCAGACTAATACGGGATTAACCTGAAACATGAAACATAAAAATTTTCATTTATTAATTTAAATCTTGCTTTTAATTTACCACATTTGAGTCATAAACATAAAAGATTTATTTTATTGCACCTTTAAATATTATGTACTGTTAAAATCTTTGTAAAATCAAAAGCTCTTTGCATAAGTACTTCGCTGTTAAGTTTCTAGAACCGTTAGCACGCGATGATATTAACAAAATAACTGAATACCTGCCATACGCTCTATAAATTTGGGTTTTCATTATCAATCGGATTTCTAGAAGATAACAATGAAAATTAAAGACGCATTCAGTGCACCCCACGTAATGCGTGTGAACAGTCAGTTATAATTCTGTGATTCAATGCAGTAAGTACCAAGATGTTATTATTATACATAGGTTGCTGACCAGCAAGGAATGATTTTAATAAATACCAAAGCTTTACTTTATTTTTAAGTTATTTTTAAGTCTCGAATATAACTTACATGATTTAAATATTATGTCAAATTATTTATTGAATATACATAATTTTATAACAAGCTTATTAACATTATCTGAATAATGAATGCTTCAGATACATATTCGTTAGAGATATTGACATGATTAGTACCTACTTAATAAGTTGGTAGTTTAAATTGATAAAACAAAGCTATTACCTGAATTACAATGAATTTAGATTTATGTCTCATTAGGTCCCCATTAATTATATGCTAAGATTTTTTCTAATATATAATATTATGTAAATAAATATTTTTGTTGTTAAATTTTGACACTACATCAATTACAGTAGTTGCATTAAAACAAAAAATCCCAACTCTGAGAAATTTATAAAGATGTATTGTAACCTTACCCGGCAGTCGAAACCAGATCCACGTGTATGAGAAGGCAGTGCCTCACGCATTGGCCTACGTAGGTCATTTTGGTACTATGAATTA
Organism: Rhyacophila brunnea; assembly: GCF_057557595.1. Classification (NCBI taxonomy): domain Eukaryota; kingdom Metazoa; phylum Arthropoda; class Insecta; order Trichoptera; family Rhyacophilidae; genus Rhyacophila; species Rhyacophila brunnea. Next base: position 25,884,888 of record NW_028233350.1, read on the forward strand.
GTCGAATAAGCTCAAAATAATAGAGGCAGTATCAGAGTCAAACCATAGCAAGGTCTTTATTCTCTTATGAGCCAGACTAATGGTATGAAATGCATTTGTATTGGTATGACTTGTACCTATCTGGATTATTTAAAATAACAACATTACCTAAATAAATTGTGCATAGGGTGATTTTTACACTACATCATCAGCTTGGGTCGATCTACTACTGGATGATGGTATACCCTAGTTCCTTACTCAATTGCCACAATATGCCCTTTTACATGTACATCGTGCATATGTGAAAGTATTTTACCAATTTTTATGGACGAATTTATCTTGTTTTTATTTTCTAAGGTAACCTAATATTAGGTTCTTATTTTTACTACTATCTGTCCAAAGAGAATGCCCTCGTCTCATTTATGCCCGGTATTCCCGACAAACTCCTCCAAGACGAACGTGGGTTGTTTTACACACCCCTTGTAATTTAGAAGCATTGCGTGCCGCCACAATATTTCAAATCTTTGTTTCTTCCCGCCAGCAAGCCATTGCTGCTGACTTTATGTCCTTCATAATTCTCTATTTGCGACCGACTTTATGATACAGATATCATTACTGGTCTTGACTGGGGGAGAAGCACCTGTGCAGTGCCAAATTAGGAATATTTAACTATGTACTTAAATGGTCAATGTAGTGTCATGAACATAATTATTATGTGTTCTTTTATTGCTAGATACTAGTAAATTTAATATTTAGTGTTGGTAATTATTTTGGGTAGGAAATGTACATATATGTTATAATTTACTACTTATGTGCGCCTACGATGACTGAGCGGCTTTTAAATTTATGGGTTTTGGATTTAATATTTTGCTGGTCTGGAAAATTCACATGTTGCTTTTTTATATTTGGACCCAGAGTGTAAACCTAGTACATTGAACAATTGGCTGACATCCGTTTCTCGTAAAACCTGAATATTTTAAGAAACCTCTTCGTGCGGTGGCGACCGAGGCCATGTCAGATTTTAGAAGATTATTTCTTCTTCAAAAAATATGCTTTGTATGTAGATAAGAAATCAGAAATTTAAAATATTTCTCTGCAGAGATAATATTATGTTCTCTAATTTAATTGATAGGTACGATTGAATCGATAAGTGAAATTATCGTCTAAAATATAAGGATACATTATTATCTAAAACAATTATTCTAAATGTGTTATCGACATAGATAAAGGCGTTTTCTTTACTTATTGTAGGTGTAATATGATACAAAGTTATGACATTTTTGATAAAATTCTAATGAAAATCTGCATCACTTGGGTACGTGGGAAATAAGATAAAAAGCCGGTTACAGTATAAAAACTGATTCGTTATATTACTGAGTGAAATTAAATATAACGCATGTATGAATTATTGTTAACTAAATACTAGACATTGTACACGTGGGAGTATAGGTTTTAACATAATACAAGGTTTTAACTTAACACACACCACAAAGTATTTCAAATTTTGCACTCTACGTACCCATTTTATTTGAAATGAAATGTCATTTTCCTGTAGGTATGTATAAAAACAAATATCTGAATCCACATCTGCGCTCGTACCTCTTTTATTCGAGTTTTCCAGCTGCTGAAAAAATGCGGAAAATAAAAACAGGATGCTGGAATGGTGCGCAATTGCTCTGATGGGGAGTAAGTATGCTTAGTTATCAGGACGCGTTCAGATGCGTTCCTGCCGCAAATGACTTTTCGTCGTGTTCGCATTTCGGCTCATGCTCGTTAAGTCTATTATTGAGGTCACGCAAATTGTGATGTACAACCTTATTCTTTATGTTGTTTCGCTAAACTATGATAAACTTGGCAAGTAAAGCATGATAGGTATAAGTCAATTCACAAATTTCCCACATTTCATTTAAGTATAATATGTAAACATATTATGTATTTTTTTTTAACTTTTTAATAAACTCAATTTAAAACATGATATTTAATGCAATTATTGTTTTATGCTGGTAATGCATCAATAATAGATATATCGCAATTATTTATTGTAAAATCACCATAATGGCTAATATGTGAATACTTAAAAAATTAACTCTATCTACCAATATTGCAATACTGGCGATTCTTACGAACTTTTAAGAGGTGTGTTCAGATATTGTTTGGAATTGTGTATATGTATCTACTAATTTATTGGGTCTACTGATTTAGTCATCATCATCAGGGGCGCGAAAACCCGGTATGGGTCTTGGCCTCCTCCAATAGCTCCCTCCACCTGTCCCTATCCAGTGTGGCCGCTTTCCAATTCGGTAACCCCAGAATACGGCAGTCACTGGCAGCTCCATCCAACAAGCGAATCTTTGACCTGCCTCTTCTTCTACACCCTATTGGATTGGTGGACATCACTCTCTTTGCCGGTTCATTGTCATTCATACGGTGCACATGACCTAGCCATCGCAGTCTCCCAATCTTAATTGATTGAACTGCGCTGCAATCTTCGTACAGCCCGTAGAGCTCAGCATTAAATCTTCTCCTCCAATTGGTGCCGTCCCTGATCAGTCCATATTTACGGCGGAGAATTTTTCTTTCAAAAATGTTCAAGGCTCGTTCATTTTGCAGAGTTAATGTCCAGGTTTCCGATGCGTAGGTGAGCACTGGCTTTACAGGTGTCTTCTAAAGAGTGCTTTTAGTTCGGCGAGATAGTATGCGGGACTTCTACTGATTGAGTATATCCATATTATTCATTAAATACTAATATAATATTAAGCGTTTATTACTAGATTACTAAAATAATTTGACTAGGTTTATAATGCAGGGATTTGGCTGTCGACCTTTAAGTTTTTCACTGACAATATTTGTTATGAAAATTGAAAGGTCAAACACTCCTGTATAACATTTTAAATATCCTGAAAATCATCTTAATATAATATAGATATTCAAAAAATTAAGCAGTTAAGTTGTGCAATTTACTGTGGTAAGAATTTCAAGTTATTATTATTTTTTAAACAATAAGAAAGCATTTCGCTGCTTGGCCTGTATTGATTTTTATAGCGCCCTCGTTCTTATAATAAATTGTCCACAAGCGTTCATGAAAACATGTCAAGTTTTAATAGGCATAATTTTAACAAACAATGCGTCTTATTACCTTCAATTAACCTAAATACTGTATTACTAAAAGAATTCTGGCATACAACTGAAACAATTAAGGTAGGTTAATGTGTCGAGAAAAATTAGGTTATTTTTTCTTGAAGTTTATAGGAACATAAAATAATATGTAGGTACAGAATAACAATGTATGAAAATAATAAAATTTATCGGGGTATTTGATTAGGTTTTTTTACACATACTATAATAGTGTTTAGGAACTCGTATTTCCATGTTTCTTATTAAAAGGCTTACATAGTGTTATGTGTGTGAAATTTACTAATTCAACGACTTTAATTCGAATTTCGTTCTTATTAACGTGTAAGTTTCCGTATTATGGTTGATTTGGAATTTTCAACTCTGACCTCTCAAAAATGCGGCTTGTCATTTGTTTTTAAATTTAAAGATCAATATAGTAGATTTAATTTGAACGTAGGTACCCACATAATTTTTAAGAAATTATTTACCTAATGAAAATATTTATATTAGAAAAAACCCTGTGTCTTTTTCTGCCGAAACCACATCTCACCAACTATGTGTTTAAAGTATTGCATTAAATTTCATTAATATTTTGGTAAGTAAGTTTAAATCAAGATTATAAAATATTAAGTTTGAACATATTATCGTCACCTCAATACTACAACTAGATGACTTGATGCTGTTGCGATAGTTATTGGATATGATTCTACATTTCCTTCTCTAAAAAATGATAAAACTAGGTACCTAAGTCAGTAATGGGAATTGTAATAATTTTGTGATTAATAATATTAGATTATAAATAAATAAAATAATATATCTACAATATTTTTTCATACAATTGAATATTATTATTTAATTGTTCCCAATTAGACAAGCACAATTTTATTTTCCATTTTTATTTTAAATAATAATTATGGCGTAGATTATGTTAATCAAGTAAAGTTTAAATTTAATTTTCCGAAGAATGACCAGCTAATCAGAGTTATCTAGTTGTAGTATTTGAAGTTATACAATTTTTAGCACTTAATTAATAGTTCTTGAACTTAATTACATCATATTTTGCGTGGTGTGATTTGATAATTTTGATTCTAGGTATATAGTCAGATTTTTTCGCAATTTTAAGTATTAATAAATAAAATTATTTGTAACCAACAGCCAAAAAATATACTATGTAATACACTCCTGAAATAGATTTTCGCGAACTAAATGCCGTAGATCCAAGTTATTGATTCGAACCGTTTCAGAGGCAACTTAATACTATCGTCACGACTAGCCACTTGCGTAGAGTAAAGCTTGGCACACATTCAGTGGTAAACAATGGTTCCACCGAAAGTTGCGGGGTTCTCATTGTTATTCAGGTCGGGGAGGCCCCCGAATCGTGGCCAACTTCCAACTTTCATCGCGAGGAGTTCATCACCGAAATACCTGAGCGGGGAGTGAGAGTGAGTCGTCAAAATGGGCTTTTTATCCCGCGCCGTTTGCGATTTTCCGCGCTCAGGCAGATTTATAACGTTATGAAAATCGTTTTTCACGGAATGCTGGAAAAGGGTCCCTTTCCAACGTTATTTTTTCGTGATAATTGGGTGTGAAAAATTATTAAAACTCCATGAAATTATCGCGTCATTAAATATAATAGTCAGCGAATTTGCAGTGAATACAAAAACCACAAATAAATATTAATGCGATGTATCAACTGTCATTAGAGGAATAGTTGTTAGCCAATTAAAATAAAAAATGTGAGCCGTGGAATCAACCTAAGATTAATATAGATACATTTTGCACTCATCAGTAAGGACTATCTATCTTAACTTACATATTATAATAAAATTAACATGCTTCTAGAATATCTGTTATATATCATATCATATAATATCTGTCTTTTCATCAGCGTTTTTACCATTTCTTTAATATCGAACCACAAAATTTAGTTAAGTATTTTTAATTATTCCCAAAAATTACTGTACCTACCTACCAATATTTAACAAAGTTTCGAATTTAAGATAAAACGATGTGCTTGCAACATTTCATCGCGGATACGTAAAGTTATCAAATAGAAGCGGTGTAGTATTGAGGTGAGGTGCGGGTGAGGGTGAGAGCCGTGCGTCTGCATCCAACTGTTTTCGATATAGCGGGCTTAGTCGGAGTTAATAATACAATTTAATTACTAGTAGAAATATTAGTGGTCATAGAGTAGCGGTAAACTGTGTGAGGTGAAGGAAAGGTTGAGGGATGTGCGTCATGATCTAACTGTTATCTATCTCATCAATTTAAAAAAAAACTTCATTTTTTCATTTTGTATATCTGTCTCCTTTTAATTTCCATATTTTACTCGGACTAGGTCGCGGGTTATCATTCGTATAGAAGTTATAAGATTGTATTAAGTAGTTATATTAACCTTTGAATTTATCATGACTATTATACCGACATGTCTAGTTTATTTAATTTTATATGCGGTGTTTGCAATTATTATACTATGGCTGGTAGAAAAGTAATACACCTATATAATATATGGAACTAGTGTACATAAGGACCCGTGGGTCATTTACTACTTACCCAAGTGGATAAATAAAACGCGCATCATTTAAAAGTCCACTGATTAAATGAGAGGTAGAACATAGTAATTAATTATTCTGGGACCTCAATAATGTTCACTAAACATACTTTTGGTCGGTAGTAAAAATTCAATCCGCTAAACACTCTTGGGCCCTTTTAAATGAAAAACCCTTCCATGCTTAATGTTACTAAATATTTATTACGGCCCGTAAAAGTAATAGAGCTGTTGAATTATTCACATGGGTTGTCTAATTTTTTCCGTCTTATCTTTCGTATTTTATTCAGTATACGTTTAACAAATCAAGCGTCTTGTAAATCTCTACACAATTTTTATAAAAAAATGTGTGATTTCTGCAAGCATGAAATACAATATGAAAAAATGTTAATAATATTTTTTTTTTCAAATAGTTATGGTGGGTGGAGAAATACATTAAAATAATCTAAGATGATGAATCTAAAAATGATGAATCTATCACACCATGGTTACATGATTGAATATCCTCATATAGCAACTTTTGCATTTTATTAAGAGCGTATAAGTGAAACGGCAAATAATTTTTAACAGTATGTGGGACGTAATTTCGGCCGCGTTGCTAGTCGGAGAGCGATAGTCGACCTGTGAGCACGTCAATTTATTTTGCCATGGCGTCGGAGGAATGTATTCTTAAATCGTGTAAAGATGACTAAAAACGTTCCGCATGTACTTGAAAAAGAAAACATGTCAATGAATATACTATTATTATTACGAATAAAATAATAAATATAACATTAAAAGGACGCATGTTGAATTTTTATGACAAATTATATTTCGTTAGGCTCGCGTCATTTGCACAATCCGCGCATCGCCTAGTCACGATTTTTTTAGACTATGCCTCAGCTGATGTATAGTAAAGTGAACCCTGTTAGGAAAAGAATATCCTGATTTAGAAATCGCAGTGTTCAGGTTTAGAGCAGTCGTAGACGATAAAATGTCATTAACGACGTCCAACAACGATTACAGTCCAAAATTAATACAGTTAATATAGGAAAACAAATAACAAATTCCGCTTCAAATTATAGCATAAATATTAATATGTAGACCTCAATAATAAGAATTTTTTTTCTACGATATGCTGTTAGCCACTTCATCGACATATTGAATAAATGACATGTGAATTTACCCTTTTGGGGTTTGCAATCCCATCCTACCAATTGTGACCTATACATCTTATTATCACACACACACAAGTATTTGTAACGCGGTCGTGTTAGTGTATCCCTAATATTCAGCGCAAACATCGATTATGCGAAGACTCGAGATATATTATGCAGATAAATAAAAAAATCATTTTATTGATTTCCATATTTATGTGCTTTTTATCAATGAAAATAGCATTGGCTCATGTCAGCATTTAAATACCAAAATTGTTTTCCCAGACAGCCCGTGAAAGTTCAACGTTAAAAAGCCATCGAGTCAGACATTTTTTTTTTTTTTTTCTTCCAAATGCTGTCTTTATTTTTTTGGCAATACAAATTATACTTGACATAGTCGTTTCGCGGAGCATCTCACCCAGAAAGCGCGGCATCGGGCGCAATTGTGCCGGCCCACTAACTCTCTGATAATTCTGTTTCATTCGTGACACTTGCTTCGTATAATATTATTGCGGTCTACGACGTCACTATATTACAGCGATTCTAAGAATTCAGCGTAGTTTTCCATATATTTTGTATTTGGAAAAGGGTTTCTTTTCAGTGATTTCTTTTTGTTTTATTTATAAGATACAATATTATAAGAGACGTGTTATCTCTGCAAAAGATAAATCTTCCCTCATTTGCACTGACGGTAGGATAAAACTATCATTTTATCTTACATAAAAATATATTTTAAGAGTACAAGACACATATTTTAAAAATTTTGAATACCATCACTTTTTATTATATTTTGTCACTTTATTTCATATCTCTCAGACTCCTCTTTTCTACTATTCCAATTCCAATTTAAAGTTAATAGTTTTTGTTAATTCTCATTGTAATATTAACTTAGTGATAATATTATAATTAAGGCTATACTTCAGCTGAGGAATGGTCTAAAGAGATCGTGACTAGGCGATGCGCGGATTGTGCAAATGACGCGAGCCGAACGATATATAATTTGTCATAAAAATTCAACATGATATAATAATAATAATAATAGTATATTCATTGACATCGTTTTCTTTTTCAAGTACATGCGGAACGTTTTTTAGTCATCTTTACACGATTTAAGAATGTATTCCTCCGACGCTATCACAAAACAAATTGACGTGCGAACAGGTCGACTATCGCTCTCCGACTGGCGACGACTGCAAAATTTCGTTCCATATACTGTTGAAAATTATTTGCCGTTTCACTTACGTACGCTCGTAACAAGCAATGAGAGAATCGAAAATAGCATATTATATTATAATAACGTTTTATATTAGTACAAAATGTGGAGGGTTGGTAAGTAAATTCGCATAACACATAACAAAATACACGTTCTTCAGTTAAGTTTAATTACCGATTTTCAATACAAAATTTTACCCCATATATAGGAAGAATGTAAGTACATGATTTGAGTTACCCTATCTCCATCCGCCATGTATATGCAGCCGCAATTTGTGCACGGCCGCCTTTCATGACGCTATAAACGTGTCAGAAATAAAATATTTTTGTCCGAAAACGATGCTGCACGGGACTGACGTAGCAACCATTCACCTTTGTGCTTAAAGAAAGAGTTTTAGAAAATAAAAAGAATCTTGAAAGAATGCTACTGTAAATTTCAAGCATCCAAAATAATTATCTAAAAAGCAGCATCATGACATAATTAATAAGCAAATGGTTGATATATAATATGATATATATTTCAGTGGTAACTTTCCACAAATTTCATTATTTTTAATACTAAATTGTAGTTTTCCAAGGGGTCCTCCATACCTGTAAGCACCTCAAGGGAGCATGTCAATGTCTCGGGCTTCCACATATCTAAAACTATCACCGTGTGAATTTATACTTATTATAAGAGTATTGTAAAACTTGCGTTTCTCTAAAATAAGAGTTTAGATATCTCGGAATATTTTCTTTGGTGGATGGGTTATATTATCATACATAAGACTCTTATCAAGGAAACCCCTAAAGCTGAATTTTTATCTCGCGGCTGTGTTTTGTGGCCTGTAAATAATTCTAAAGCTTTTGTCAGGTATGTGAGTAGAATATTGTGACATTTCTGCTTTGCAGAGAGTTCTAAATTTTTATTTTCAACGATCTTGTACTACTATTTGAAGAAGAGAAAAAAAACATTTTTCCCAAGCTTATTTTTATCCCACGTATAAAAAGCTTTACGCAATCTATACTTTGTAGATACTTACTCATATGCATATTGTATAGGTACCTATCTATGTAATACAATGTATGTTTAATATATCTCAACAACCAAAATATGAAAATGAATTAAGTACTTATAAAAAATAATTACAAGATAAAAAGAACTTTTTATATACCACGTTTTTAAATTTTCTGTTGAATCATATATAAACTTGACAATTCTATAATTATTAATAAATACTTTTTTTTGTATTTGATAGATATACTGAATAAATATAGAATACTGAAATGTCAAAATGACATTTCATATTGATTTCCATAGTAACGCACGTATATATTAATAATTTTGTTGCTAAGACCAATAATAGTGACGAATTTTTTCCGAAACATACAAAACAGAATTAACTGAAAATGAATTCAATTCTATTTAAAGATGGCTAAAAGTATTAAAAGAATGCACTGTCGTCGTGTTCTGATATATTCTAAAAGTTTCAGATGTCCAGCTAGTCGGGAAGTTAGTTACAAATCTTCAATCGTCCAATACAAATCTTCGACAAACAAGAAAAAATTTGTACTGGACAAACAACACATACAAAAAACAATACGAGCTAATAAAAACGTGGTAATAAATAGTGTTGTTTTATATACCTACCTATTTTTTGGTTTAACTAGAGACAACATAGTCTAACACGTAAAAGTAGTATTGCTCCATTTGATATGTCCATCATGTCTTGAGAATGGAAGATTCAATATACCTCATGTTCAATAAATTAAAAAAATCCTCGTAATATTCATAAACTCGTTCGACGCGGACGACACGGCTGCCGTCTTCCCGTTAAACGGCCATTAGATGCAATGAGGATGTTATTTAAATGAGGTAATTATAAATTTAAAAAAAAATACGCAATGATTTAATTTCTACTATTCATGACATTATAATATAATATGGAATACAATTTTTATATTAACTCGTAAAAGTCTAAAAATAAGTGTGATTTTAAAGGTTTTAAGAAATATATTTTTTAAATGGTTCGGATAAAAATATTTTGTATAATAATCCCTTTCCATAAACACAAACAGGCTGAAAAATTAAATGGATAATTTTATCATTTCAAAACAAAAGTACTAAAAATCACTCGCTTGTTATTCAAAACATCTTTTGAGAAGCAGTCTAGATTTCCATACGCAATATCGTACACCCGTTATTTGCAGACGCGAAAAAACACTATTGAAATAAACAATAATCGTTTGGAAAGCTATATAAAAAAGAAAATATTTGAAAAGAAAATGGGCCGAAGTAAAAAAAATATATCTGACTACCTACTAAAATAATGTAAAATGTAAATTCGATTGTTGCATTTATGGTACTTAAAATGATTAACATTTTACATAAAATATTACGTTATCTAAACGTAAAAAATATATGGTAAAAGTCACATTGAAACAGGACCATGCAACGTAACGTATTATTGCAGCGGGTAGATAATATAACAACACTTGTAATTCTGAAATTTTCTATTGATGTTTTTGAGTTTCTTTCTTTTTTGCTATGTGTGTACAATATTTAAATAGGCATTATTAATCAAATAATACGTAGTTTTATTGTACTAATTCTACCTTTTTTATTATTAAATATAAATCAATCAAATACATTTACATTACATGAAAGTTTTTGTCTCTTTTTAAATTGATTAGTATAAATGTGTCGCTAGATTTCAAAATCAGCCAAGTCCATAATAGATGAATAGGAGAAAAACAGCTTTATGTTTTCTCAAAAACACAGTCACAAAGGTGAAAGTTTATATTATGTCGAGTATAGAATATTTAAAATTAATAAATTTCCCATTTTGATAATGCAGAAATGTTAAAAAGCAGTAGTTCTTCAGCAATTCACATAAAAGTAAAAAATACCTAAAGGTGGACTTGGCTGATTTTGAAATGTAGCGACACAAATATCTGTATTATTGTTAGTAAATTGTTTGTAAATATTATAGAAAAGTGGAATTAGTATTATAAAATTGCATTGTGCATTTCCCATAATTTGACAGTTACCTGCACCATAAAATAAATTTAAATAGGTATTCATATATTATTAAGCCCATAATATGTTACAAATTATCACTTAATTAGTAGGTACAGTTCACATTTAATTATATTTGTTTACTGAACATTTAAATGTATTTATATGTAGGTATATTATACGACACCTATAACAGTTTTAAAAAAATATTCAACATTGACGGAATTAATCGGATCATATGGACCTCCACACAGAGGAGGTTTTGTATTAACAGATTTTTATTTTTATGAGAAATGGATGTTGCCACTTGCTCAATCTATTAGGTCCATAATCTGACTCCAAACACAAATTGAAAAACAATATATGTATTTTTCCGACCAAGGATTCGACCCTGGGATCCACAACATTATAGGCAGACGCTTCAGTCGCTCGGCCATCGTGGGCGCATTATTAACATAAAAAAATAAATTTGTAATGAAACATGTGGCTGCATATGAAAAACTCTATATTCTGTTGTTTTATTAAAAATATGACTTGGTCAATTTTCATTGCCAATTTATATAGCGAACGCTATTCTGTTATTGTGTTTCATATAAGGAGTTATTGATATTAAGCTGACATAAGAAGGGTGACCCTTATTAAGGAAGATTTCTTGTGTATTATTTGGACACACCAAGCTTTACCACTGTCGAGCAACTAACAGTTGGTCACCAAACAGATACAGTAATTTTTAATTTAATTATACAGAGTTATCGGATATAAACTACTTTGATCTTCATTTTCAATTTTTAGTAACAATAAATATTAGGATTAATTGATGTCGAAACTTGTGTGTTATTAGTAAGGATATCTGATATCAATCTTTTATCATATTATCAACATAGTAGACGTTATAAATATTTAGCGTATGATCAATACATTATCAATGAAGTAACAATTTGGTGACACACCTCTACAATATGTACATACAATAATATATGTGGCTACTTAATTCAAGCGAGTTTTGGTCATTTGCTTGACTAACATATTATACGGTATACCTTATACTGGTTTTCAGATACTAATATAATATAAATGCGTTGTTTCTACCACATTTTCAATATTTCTTAGTACCAGATATAAGCATAAAAAATTGGAAAGGCTTAACGGCCCACATGCTCAGCGTTGGTCAAAATGGAGCTTTTATGGTATTTTCAGAGCATATCCCTGGACATTCCTGTTGTAGATAATCTATTTACATAATTTTGAAGCCTTAGTATCCTTTATATTTATTTTAAACATTTGATGACTGCATACAGATTTTTTATTACATAAAATAGTATTCTTTTAAACACCTCGCTCTAATGTATTAGAATATGTAAATAAAATTATATAGATTATCTACAACGTTTAAGGAATGTCCACGGTTATGCTCTGAAAATACCATACAAGCTCCATTTTGACCTACGCTGAGCATGTGGGCCCTTATGTACCAGGGTTGACACAGCACATATTCTGTTTTCTTATTAATAATACTCGTATTGTCTTTTGGCCAGTTAACAAAAAAATATGAAATCGATTATCGAAAATATTGTAAAATCTTGTCTAAATTCATTCTAAAGTAAAAAACTGTATTTTATGAGTTCGTACATTTAATTAATATGTAAACGAATATACGAATTGCATTTAATAGTAGATACCTAAAACCAGTGAATTGATTGGAGCATTTTTGATTCTTACCTACTGTATTTCTTTAATCACGTACGATTTGCTGTCATCCAAAAATTAAGTATTTATGAAATCGTTCCCTATTGATTTCATTTAAATCTTTATGGTTTGATAATCTTAAAGAATTTATAGTTATATAAACACTATGTTAACTCTTTACACAATTTCTATAATGGTTTTTGGGGATCCAATAACCAGTTATTGTCAGATTTATCAAAGATGAACATTTGCACTGTCTGCAATCCTTAAACAACCCTTAGAGGTGGAGGATTGGGAGACCGCAACGTTGCAGGACAGAATGAGTGTCAAAAAACTTGCGACTGCGTGAACAGTGACAGTAACTGGTATTTGCATGGGGCGGATTTAGAAGGAGTTTTATTAGGTGGTCAAAGTACTAGACTAGAAAGAATAATTAAAAAGAAGATGCAACAGCATAAAACAAAGTAGTTAAATGCTGCTGATTCTATTACCACGCATTGTTATTGTGTAGTACCTAACTATAAATAATAATAATAAAATATCATGCAATAAACACAAAAGGGTCCAAGCTATTATTTATGTTTTCTTGCATTAGCTTGTGCGTCTAGTTATTTTTCTCTGAAAAGAGAAAACTTATAAAATAGCACAGGCTCTTGAGAGATTACTTTGGATTAGTTTAGCCTACTTCTGTTTGTCATAATATTCTCTCTTTTTTCTTTCTTTTCCTCACAAAGTCGAAGTTTCCTAAGTCATTCATATCCGTCATGAATATCAAACTATTTGATCGGCAGGACCACTTTCCAGGCTACGGCTATACTTATACATGACAAAAACTTTTTAGAAAGGCATTAATAAATATATTTCGTAAAACTTTTTCACCTCTACCTTTTCCGTACCATGAATTAAAGATGTAGAATCGCAAAAATGCGAATTACCGAGCGGTGAAAATATAAACTTTATAAACCAGTGCCAAATACAATTCTGAATTTTGATTTAAAATAATCTGACACAAATAAATATCTCACATTTTGAAAATCTTTATATTCTTTTATACTGTAAATTTCAACAATTTACGATATTTACACTAAAAGTAGATGTTATTATTTTTTATTCATCTTTAGACTCTTTCTATGGAGATACGTAATATTATTGACTTTTGTATAATATAATAAAATATGCCCAAATATTTTCTGGGTTGCTAAATTTAATGATTCAACTAAATTATATTAATAATTTCATATAACATTATTATTTAAGATTTTTTTACAACAAATATTGTTAAGGTTTCTACAACCGTTTCAAAACAGATTGAATTTCTGAAGATATGTGATATTTTATTAAGTAAATTAAAATTTTGTTCATTTAATTTAACATCATAAATTAGCATCTCTACGTAATAAACCTATTCTTGGGTTAATTTTATTAATATTATTCCTGAATTTATTGCTACGAAATTACTAATAAAGAAATTAATATATAGTAGGTGTTAAGTATATTGCATACATTGATTTATTAATAAAATCTTCTTCTTTCTCTCTTGCTGATCTTTGTTTTAATAACTTCTTCTACAAAGAACATTTATTTTTGTTGTGGCTGAATCCGTACTCATCACGAAATGCTGTGTCGTTTCTGCTACGTTTACCATTTATTTTTCATTAGATAATAAATAGGGGAATCTTCTCAAAATGTAGCCGAGGTTTAGGTATAAGAAAGCTGATGAATTTAAAAATAATGTTAAGTATATAGATAATATATATTTTCATAAAAAATGGTAGTTCTGATAAATTAATAATAAATATATTATTTAAACGAAATTTTTAATGGATACCAGTACACAAGATCAATCATTATTTTTATAAAAATAAAACGAATCATTTTTGCACAATTTTGTAATTCAATTACTCGTAATTCTCTTGTCTGACTTTTGCTGTGTGTTTCGTTATCTGCGGTTGCCAAGGGAATTCAAGATGACAATAGAAAACATCCCGGAAATATTTGATTCTCCGAATTAATTAATACAGGATTCAATTTCCAACAGCGGGTAGCATTCGTCGTCTCAATTTGAAGGGAAACATTTTTATTTACGACTTTCATTTGAAATAATATTAAATCGATGGGCGGCATAAATTTGTTTTCAATATTATTTTGTAAAACACGTTTGTATATATCTTTGTTGATTCTTCAATACCTACACTTCTAAATTTCTACAAACCTACTATCAGCTCCAACTTATATTGATCAGAAAACAAATGAAGAGCATTAAAATACGTAAATATATAAATATAATTTGAAACAGCTCAAAACTCAAACCTGCATATATCGGAACCAATGACATTATTAATGGACGATGCACTCAATACAGTAGCTAGCAAGTAAATTCGCGCATTCGCATGTATAGGTAGACGTCACGCAATTTCCATTATGCGGTATCACGCGTCGGGAATTTATAGCAATATGACCTTTATTGTAGTGGCGTTAGAGCAGTGTTTCTAATGTCAATGTTCATTTGAGCGAACCCGTTCGAACTGAACCATTCGGCAGACCCAACAAAAAGTATCAGGAATTTATAGCAATATCACCTTTATTGTAATGGCGTAAGAACAGATTATGCCATTCGGCAGACCCGACAAGAAAGTGAGTGCATTTTCTTTTCCAGATGATTCGTCCATATTAATGTCATTGATCGGAACCCAGTCAATATTCACAGCAAGATTTTTCTTTAAATATGTAGGTATGTAAATTATGTATATTCAATGAACAATGTTGTGTTCTCAAATTTTAACAATTATTCGTTGAATAAAAAAAATAGTAAATACATATTATTATACATTATAGGTAGTATGGCAATATAGTATGCTTTTATTTCTTTGATTTATTATTGAACAATATGACGTATGTATGTTCCCACATACTGCCAAGTTCTTCTGTGATTCTTTATAAATGGTAAATTAATTAAAAAAAGTCATCTGTTTCTAAATTGTAAAGTATTTAACTCGTGACTAGTGTGTACTTTACACAATAACAATAATATTCAAGTGAACCTTAAATCCTATGTAAAAGAAATGTTTATAAAGTCAGAGTAGTGCATCATTATATGGAAAGACATATATCTGTTGTCGTATATCACGTGTAAAGACATACAATACAATACTTGAATAGGGAAACAAACAAATGTATGAAGTATAATCGAGTTTGGAAAAAAAAATCATAAATAAATAATTGGCAGGATCCATCTGAAAAAAATGACAATAACTACTGATAAACTCTTGTCATCAGATGGTAGCCAAATGATAAATAAATACGTCCGACGGTTACATTTAGAGTCCTCGGAATTCATAAAATATTTCAATCTGTCAAGTACGTGGCAACGCAGTATGCGTAGTCAAGAGGAATGGAATTAGCTTAGATAGATTTTCATCCAGCAGTAGATGGAGTCAAGTTGATTATAATGATATATTATTTTTATTAGATTGTTTTATTTTATTGAAAATATCTCTAAGAGACCCAGACGCCGCTGCATTCATAGGAATAATTTAGTTCTGGAACAGTGAAACGGCAAACTCGTTGCCAATCGGAGAGCGATAGTCGAGCTGTGGGCACGTCAATTTGTTTTGTGATGGCGTCGGAGAAATATATCCTTAAATCGTGTAAAGATGACTAAAAACGTTACGCATTTACTCTACAAAGAAAACATGTCAATGAATATATTATTATGATTACTAATATTACAATAAACATAACATTAAATGTACGCATGTTGAGTTTTTATGATAAATTATGTTTTGTTCGTCACGCGTCGTTTGCACAATCTGCGCGTCGCGTAGTCACGATCTTTTTAGACCATGCATCAGCTGAAGTACGTCATGGTAATGCAATGTACAGTATCGATAAAAATAGAATTAGCTTCTAGAGACCTTCTTATAGCAGGAAATTGTTCCAAGCTGATTATGAAATAGTAAGTAGATTATAAATGTAAGTGATTTCGACATACTATGTAGGTATTCAAAATAAAGGTAGGTACTATAGCGTGAGTCTCGCTGTCAAGTGTCACTTAATTCATTATTACCTTTTCAGTAGATTCTAATCGACCAGTAGTTATATTATTAAAACGAAGGTAATGTACTAATGATACAGATCTAATGGCATTTTTTGTACACGCTAAGAGCTACTCGTTTTTTTTAAGCGGTGATCATTTAGACAATTTTGTCTATGGTTATTTTAGTAGGTACAGGTGATTGACTGAATAATAAAAATCGATAAACGTAAATTAATATAGATATATAAAGGAGGAGGATAGGGGAAAACGTAATATGGGATTGTCAAATTAGTACTATAGATTTTTAAAACGTCGTAGTAACTATATTTTTTTCTAATTCCCAAAATAATTGATATTTTTATTCAGTGTTGTTTGGCAAATTATCATGGAAAGATACACAGTAGTACAGCCAATGACATTAATATGAACGAATCATCTAGAAAAAAAATGACACCCACTTTATTGTCGGGTCTGCCAAATGGCATAATCTGCTCTAACGCCATTACAATAAAGGTGATATTGCTATAAATTCCTGATGCTTTTTGTTGGGTCTGCCGAATGGTTCGGTTCGAACGGGTTCGCTCAAATGAAAATTGATATTAGAAACACTGCTCTAACGCCATTACAATAAAGGTCATATTGCTATAAATTCCCGATGCGTGATATCGCATAATGGAAATTGCGTGACGTCTACCTATACATGCGAATGCGCGAATTTACTTGCTAGCTACTGTATTGAGTGCGTCATCCATTAATAATGTCATTGAGTACAGCATATACAAATCTATTTGAGCTACGTTTCGGGCATTACGTGAAATGTATAGTTAAAATAATCGACTTACGACGTCATTTAATTGGAAAAGTCGACGTCAAACGGTAATGTTTGTGATATTAAGAATCCAACCCGTCAAAAACGTGAACGTACTGCTGAAAATATCGATGCTATGAGTTGTGAATGTGAATGAAGTGTGAATGAAAATCCATAACAATCAATTACACGTAGTTCTGAAGAACTTGAATATTCTTACGGCACTACATGGAATCTTCATAAAGAATTACATTTGAAAGCGTTTAAAACACAGTAAAGTTAAGTAAGTAAAGTAAAACACAAAAACTGAAGCCGAATGATCATTTCATGGGTCAAATATTTGCTGATTGGGCTTTAGAGCAACTTAAAAAAAATATATCTCTTATTTGATAACCCCATTTATGTAATTGTAATACATACTGTAATAATTATATATCATATTATTAATATTAACTTACTAATTAAAAACAATTATTGTTTTCTTTACACCGAAATATTATAAAATATTTTAATTCATTTAATTAGTTGAATGAACATTGAAAATTATTAATTCATGACGTTCACATCATCATAATAAAACATAATTTTGTAAAAAAAAAACAAATAAAATAATGATAACGCTGTAATTTAAATAGACACCGATTGCGCTATGTATATCAAAGTCCCCATTTATACTATGCAATTACTTCACCCTATGGTTATCTAACTATAACAAGCGCCATTGACAGTGCGTAGATCGCTATTGTAGCATCACCGTATGGTAATGGGTGGCATATATTTTGAAGTGAATACACCAATGAAGTAAATTTGTATATATTAACTTTCATGGTTATAAAATATAATAATGACAACTTCGTCTTTAGTGTATCTCTCTACAACTATCGTGAACAGGATATCCGTGTGACATGTACAGTTGTACCATGCACTTTCAGATTGTCCAAATTATTCATTTGAGATGATATCAAATATACATGAAAGCTAATTAGTATGTGAATAAATCATGTACGCCTTCAATATTTCCACCCCGGTTAGGTAGGTATATCCTTTCTTGAGGTAAAATTTATAAGTTTTGAGTTAATATAGATTTAAGCTAAATACGTGTACATGACGTGATGATTATAAATATGAAAGATTATCGTTTATAATAGCATCAAAATAATATAATAATATCATTGAAATGTGTAAAAAGGTAAACACTATGATCTGTGAAAACCGAATTATAATACTTTAAAACATCGTTTTTCGTCGACAGGATAGAATTGGCGTGATTTTTTTTACATTTCTTTGCAAAAGAAAATATGCAAAATTTTAAAAATAAAAAACAAAATTGACCATACTAGTGAGTGCTTGTACACGTGTATGGATTCACATCCAGGAATAGCGTGTAAATAAAATTATCGCGACAATAATTACTGTTTAAACACGAAAAAGCTGATTGTCGCCCAAATCTCATCTTTCAATTTTATTAATGTTAGTGGGACGCGTTGCGTGTTTTATGTGATGCGCGATGCAGTTCGTTTATTTTGCGACCGCTCTACCGCGCACGCGCACATGTCGCACAAGTGAAAAATCAGAAGCCTAATAATTATATTTTTTGTATTTACACTTTTCTACTATTTAATAACAATACTGATAAAGTATTTCTTTTTTTATAATAATACTATTTTGTCTCTAAATGTCATGTTATGAACGTCTTAAATTAATAATTTGTAACGTTCACTATACTTATGTAAAATAAATAAAATTTTAATTTGATGCCGTTAAACTTTTTTGATCCATGCATACGGTCCTGCAGTTTGCACGACAATAAATAACAATACATACTGCCAGCAGTAAATGAAATATAATGCACATATGCGTGTTTTCGCAACCAATTGAATTAGTTAACCTTATCATATGTATGTAGAAGTTCACACACGAAGCGGTTTTTAGCTTTCCTGAAAATTTAAATTTATTTATTTTTCCAATTCGCTTATAGATATATTTTATGAATTTTATTAAAATTTATGATGGTAAATTGAATCTTTATAAGAAATTACATTGGTTGATAAAATTTGAAGGTTATATGTTGTATTATAAATACATACATACTAGATTTTATAAAGACATTAATGTAACACCGCAGCTCATGGCATTTCATATTAAATCTGATACTTCGTGGTATTTTTTTGACTTATCAATTTGACGCCTATTAAACATCATAAAAGATTTCAAATTATGTAATTTAAAAATGTTATACTAGTTACCTGTTACAGAACTTTTTTGAAACCTATTTTAGTCATTCACCCAACAGATGGTGTTGATGATACATGATTCAGCAGAAATAAACGCCGGTAAAACCACCTTCATAGAATCAATATAGTATAAAGCAAGAACGTTTTGTAGGACAAGTTTAATTTTACACTAGCATGATTTCATGCCTGTGACTCTAGTTATCGTTCACCTTGCTTTATTATAAAGATTAAATTAAAATTCCAATAAAATAACACTTAATATGAATTTCAACGAAACACGCACATCCATTTGAGCGAAGTGACTAGAAATGTTGGTAAACTAAATTGGTAAAGCTTATTTAAACTTATCTCGCCTAACAGATCAATGTATGTATTTAATCGATTGGTTTGGCCGTATCACGAAATATTCAATATATAACTTTTGTATACATTCGTAGTAACCAGTGAAAAATATTTCATATATCTTCGACGTTTCCCACGATTAGACATACAAGATTTAAGCATGGAACATGCATTGAATAAAAATACTAATACTTAAATACGGAATTTGAAATTATATAAATTTGATGCATCTAAATAAAAAGGATTTAAAGTTAAAACGAAAACTATGAATTATTCAAATGTATTTTTGATACATTAGAAAGAATTTATTAAAATACATTTAAATGTTAAACATAACCATAAAATAATTTGCAATAATAACATGAGATAGAGAACGAAAATATTTGTTTTTTAATAAATATTTAATTTTCTTTTCAACTTTATATATTTCTTCATAATATCCATTCCTTGATTTACTTAGAATGGCAATCACTAACATTGCCAATGGGTATTGCCAATAATCTCCTTCTGCTCGGAACGATCATGTTCTGATTTTCTTGCTTCAGGCATTGTTAATTCAATCGCTTTCTTGATGATGTCGCTACATCTAGAAGGTGTACACTGTCGTAACTGACTCTTTTTGACGCCACCAGATATCACTTCTCCGATCTCTTTTTACTATGCGATCGAAGAATGGGAGAACGCTTCTCTTAAAACTCATTTAGTGCTAACACCGCGACTGGCGCGTTTGGGGTCGTTGGCCATTAGATATATTTAAATGTGGTAATTAAAAGGTTAGCAGTGATTGTGGTTAATAGTAGCTGATACACAAGTTTATTCATTATACCTTATATATTATGTGAGAGAGAGCGTAATATTATTAAAGCATCGTTATTATTAAGTTGTCATAATAGTGTTAAAGTCTAATTTATATTATGACATATTGAAAGTTAAAACACACGTGTGAGTTTATACTACTTATCAATACAACATAATATAATTTCTGGGAATGGGAGGTAGCATCATAACGCTGTCAATGGTCAAAAACATAAAACTTTAGTACGTTGAGTGTATTCTAGTATACGTAGTTGATGTTTTTCTTTTATCTCAGTCGTGATGCTTCTGGACAGTTTCTCTTTAAAAGTATATTTCGGTCTTACTGAAGTGACGGAGCATGACACATGGTGGTAACGCTTTGGAAATTCTAAAATCTGATTTTATCAAATGACGTTAAACTTGACAGCTGCTGCGGGCCTCTAACAAGTTCTCATAGTTATACTATTATGTATTTATATAGGTACTTATATATTTTTAAGTAAGCTTTTAGTGATATATTGTCGTAACCATTTTATATAAATTCAGAATTCATTAAACAGCCCTATATAATACATAAATATACCTTTATATTTTAATTTATTTTATTCATCTCAATTCATTTAGGTAGTAATTTAATAAAAAAACAGGACTCGGACATAGGATATTGTATCTTTTATAGATTTTATATTGTGCTCAAACTTTGGCTGCAATCTGTAGTGCCTGAGTAAGGTCGTCGATCAGATCCTGAGTATCTTCCAAACCCACAGAAAGTCGCACCAATGAATCGGAAATTCCCAATGCCAATTTTTGCTCTACTGGTACCGATGCGTGAGTCATTATTGTTCTGTGTAAAATAAAAATATATTAAATTAAACAACTGATTAAATAAGTACGTGATTAAAAAAAACAGAAAATATACCAAGTCTGAGGAAATTCTTTGTTCATTGCACATTAACTACTCGTAAATTAATAGTAATGTAAACCAATATAAAACCCATAGGTCTCATAAATAAGTTTCTGCCTAACATACAAAAATGTAATAAGTAAAAGATAAAATGAATTTGATTAAACTATTAAATAGAATACTACATAATATTGTTTATCAAATTATTATATTAGACGGGATAGACTCAAGCTTAAAACATCTGATCGATCCATAGTTTGAATATAAATCATTGCATTTTGTACAAAAAAAAATAATTTGTATATCTCTATATAATATAGTGATTTCCAACTGCAGTTCCGCTACTTTCATTTTCAAAAGCTTGAAATAATATTTTTTTGCGTGACCTATTAATAAAGCAATAAAGCCAATCGTAAGCTTTGGTTGATTAGATATTCTATTCATAGTTATATTGTACTTGAAAAGGTTTATATTTGCAGAACTATTTCACAAGTCGATTTTTATTTTATACTTATTATTTTTAGGCTTTTAGCGTATTTCCTGACTAATCAAAATTACTATTTATACAGTATGGCGAAAGATTGCATATTATTTTGCTATCACAAAATCGGGTCGCGATCAGTGGTTCATAATTTGATACCGAGTGGCGACAATTCAAGTGGATTTATTTAAAAATACCAAATATTTCGTAAAAAAAACGGAATACCCTTTATTTTACATGGAAGCCTGGAATTCCACAGAATGCCATTTTGGGAACACTATTGTAGAACACTACACTGCCCTTAACTTTAGCAATAGATTGGGGGACCCGTCAAATATCGTGGCCTGGGGGCTCGCTTCAGGATGTGGCATGAGCAAGTACTCGTGACATAAAAACATGTTAAGACTTCATTGAACAAAAAATGGTTAGGAATTAATAAATATATAATATATTTATTGTATTGTCCTTACGGTAGTGACGCCAGGCTCCCATGTCCTCCGAGACTGCCACCTAGGGTGAACACTTTCAGCGCCTTCAAGAATTCGCTCGATTCTTTCTTTCCGCCCTTGATGACGATGGAGAGCATGCCGGAATGACCATAGCACTGCTTCTTAGACAGTTCATGTTGAGGATGCGATGGTAATCCTGTGGAAATATTTGCAATTTGGTCGATATTTGGTCTAATCTGTAAGAATTTTTCGTACCTATTTTAATAGACTAATAGAGGTAAGTAGACTTCATTTTATGTATTTACACAATCTAACGTTGGGCTATGTTGTATAATAAATAACGAAATTTGAAAATTTACACTCATTACAATGTAAATAGAGTTCATTTTCCACTATTTTTATCTGTATTTATTTGTTTATGATGTTATCACTATAGAATGAGACGACTTTGACAGACATTATATGCCGCTTAGTGTAATTTTATTTTTCATATGATTCATTTATGTAATAATAATGTCAATCGGACCGGCCCTTTATGTTATTAAATTTAACAAAAATTTAGGTATCCATATAAACATTGAATACAAGCATGACACGAAAATTAATGAATCTTTTTAAAGAATATTAAACTACTCGGTGGGCTTTATAAATGTAACAAACACAGGGTGATATGGTGCCAAGAAGTATTAGGTTTGGTTTCATTCAATGTTTTCAAATTTATGTGATATCATATTTGAAATTAATATGTTGATAACTTGCATTAAAAATGTATTATGGGGTGCATACTGGCATTTCTGTCTCCAGATACAGGTCTAGTATTACCAATGACATTATTAATGGACAACACACTCAATACAGTAGCTAGCAATTAAATTCACGCACAGCGATATTCGCACATGTATAGGTAGACGTCACGTAATTTCCATTATGCGATATCACGCATCGGGAATTTATAGCAATATCACCTTTATTTTAATGCCGTTAGAATAGTGTTTCTAGTGTCATCTTCATTTGAGCGAATCCGTTCGAACCGAACCGTTCGGCAGACCCGACAAAAAAGTGAGTGTCATTTTTATTCCCAGATGTTTCGTCCATATTAATGTCATTGAGTATTACAGTCTTCCCGATATTGATCCCTAGCATTAGATATTAGAACTACTGTTGATCTATATCAGGTACTTAAAGGTAATTAAAATACTATTTCGTTCCCTTGCGTCGTATATGTGAAAGAAGAAGATATTATTCTAACAACATGACTGAACGTACGTCGGATCTTATTACTATATTTTATTCTACTTGACGTGTTAACTAGAAATTTACTGATGTGTTGAAAATGAGATTTGATGTGCTGTTTTCAATCCTAACTGTTGAACGTTAAAACATGTAGTAGGTACTTACATTAGGTATATTATATTCTAGAGAGAACTATAATATATTCGTATTTTTCTGGGTTACCAGGCATCGTGGAGCTGTCGGATTTGTTCAATGTTTTTATTGAGAGTTATGTAGGTATATTATTAAACAGTGTCACTGAAAAAAAAGTTGATATGTTAATAATTCGAATTACCTGGATGTATGACCTTATCAACCATATTGTGATTCTCCAAGTATTTGGCAATTTCTATTGATGACTTCATGTGCTGGTTCATTCTAATTGCAAGAGTTTTAAGGCCTCTGTTTACTTGATAGCAGTCGAACGGACTCGGCACAACTCCCATTGCTGTAAATAAAATTCACTATGCAAACAGAATATTCAAGTACATAAATATTTCCAAATTCGTTATTTGAATTGTGTATATTCCTACTGTCAGTAATTCAATATCCAAATATATCAATGAATAACATTCTATTTTATCCATTCATTATTAATACGCTGTATATGTATTTTACACCGTAAAAAGAAATATCGTAAAAGCGATTTTCTACTTTGCATGAAAATTATTTTTTATGTTAACTTACAAATATTAAATCGTGGTTAGTTTTATGTGCTTTTGATTCTATACTACTCATTTATGAAATTAAAAGTTTTTTAGTGGGCTTATAATATTCGAGAGTTCAAAACAAACCTTGGTCACATTCACCGCTTTACGAAAAACTGTAGTACAAAAACAGTATTAAATTACCATTTTTCCCTCATATGTCGAATATATTATGAGTCTAACACGTGGTAAAGTTTATATTAACGGACGTTTTTACTGGGAATCGTTTATCAGACATTTGCTCAACTCATATCATCTTTGCTCTGAATCAAACACACATTGTAAAATCAATATATTGTAACATATGCCAGACGCATGATTCGACTACGTACTTACGGTTTTAGAGGTGGGTACACCAGCTTCTCCATCGCTCCATCTATTACTAAGCTTATATACTAATTATTATTTTATTACCAATTTGCAAAAATCGCAATCTCTCATGTAGATCATCGCTATTAGTCACTGCACCACCCATGATAACATCAGAGTGACCGTTCATATATTTTGTAAGAGAATACATAACAATATCGGCGCCTAAGTCCAATGGCCTTTGAAAATATGATGTCAAAAAAGTATTATCCACAACCAAAAACGTGTCTTTCCTGTCCTTCAAAAGACCAGCAACCGCCGCTATGTCTGTCACTTTTAGCAGGGGGTTTGTGGGAGACTCTAACCAAACCATCTGTAAAAGTACCACGAAAATAAAATATAAGTAATTTTATAATATTATACACATAATAATATTATATTTAATATAAAATAATAACATAAAAACCTTTGTCTTTGGTGTTAAAACCTTCTTAATATTGTGTAGTTCTGTTAGATCCACAAATGATACTTCGATTCCCATTTTTGTCACCACTTTTCTAAAAAAAAATATATTTATTATTTAGATAAGATATCTTATTATGGAGTAATTGTTTTATAATATTCATATAAATACCCGATAACCGATTAGTCATCTTGCTAGATAATATCGAGTTTGAATACTGACAATACGATACACATAATATAATAATAAATTCTAAATGTCACATCTATTTAATCAATATACGTGTAGTATATATACCTACAAGGCCACGAGAGCACTCTCGGTATTTCGATATTATATAACGAGTTGTTTTGTTATTATTTTGACCTGTAAATGACCGCACAATGTTACACTGATAATATTATATTCTTTGTTTCCAAACCAGTCTGATTGCGGATTTGCTGTTTAGAAATAGCATCTTCAATAGTTTATGTGTAAAGATTGTCACCTTCTATTGTATACAAAAAATATTATTAATTATCATTATTATACTACAGTATTACAGCGTGTTAAGGCTATACTTCAGCTGGGGCATGGTCTAAAACGATCGTGACTACGCGACGCGAAGATTGTGCAAACGACGCGTGCAGAACAAAACATTATTTGTCATAAAAATTCAACACGCGTCCTTTTAATGTAATGTTTTTTGTTCTATTAGTAATAATAATAATAAATATTCATTGACATGTTTTCTTTTTCAAGTAAATGGGTAACGTTTTTTAGTCATCTTTAGACGATTTAAGAATTAATTCCCCCAACGCCATCACAAAACAAATTGACGTGTTCACAGCTCGACTTTCGTTCTCCGATTGCCAGCGATCCGAAATTAAATAATGTTCAACGCGATAATTTTCTACTTAGGTTGTAATACTCTACTGTAAAGGGCCGATAGTCTCTTTTAATTTAATAAAATGATCTAAAAACCTCTTGATCCGTGAATAAATAATTGTATCTAGATACTATATAGACGTCAACAATCTAACCAAACGCTATTGTACCCCCTATTGTGACTCTCGTTAGCATCCTTCCACCAAAGGTATAAAAAACTTTTCTAAAATTCCAAACTCCCGCTTCACACTGATATTATGATCTCTTAACCCGTATGCCTGTTAAAATCAAGATAATATTTCCGGGTGGCAGATGAGGAGCTGATTCAAAGAAACGATTACTCTAAGAATAAGCCGTGGATAGTAGGTAGGAATTTGGGGGAAGAACTCACATACGTACCCAGTCCTCCGCAAATATATATTTAGTCTACTCTAAATCATATACGCTGCAGACATACCGATGTACGCGTAGCACGCAAAAGTAAGGATAATCTATTTTCATTGAGTGAGAGCGGAGAAATACAAATCACTGAGCAAGTCATTGAGAACTGCATCTTGCTAGTTGGACATGTATTGATACTTTCCTGGTATCACTCTCGGTGAAACTATATATCTATTGACACTGGAATTTTGTATTGCTGACTGTGGTTTTCATTTTGTGAATTTTAAAATATTTACATCCTCCATCCCTCGCCACATGAGTTAATTATCTAATAAATTATAGCTTACCTGAAAAGTCTGTTGGTACCACCATACAAATCATCCCCGCATATAATATGATCACCTTGACTCAGCAAAGATGCGATGCAAGTCGTCGCACCCAATCCTGACGCGAAACAGAGTCCATACTTGGCATTATCTAGTGAAGCCAAACATTCCTCCAAGACTTTTCGTGTGGGATTTCCTGCCCTGCTGTATTCGAATCCCTAAACAGTTAAGAATATTTTTCAGGTGCATTTTCAATTATTTTTACTGAATTTGACATTTACTATTATTACTTATTTATTATTTATTTTACTATTACAGATCTAGACCTAGTCCAATTTTAATAAGATGTCACTTGCCAAAACGAATGTTATATCTCTCATTCACGAAGTGAGCATCTATAAATATTCTTTTCTTTCGACCGTGTCCGATCCTAATAGGATCATATAGGCCTCTACAGAGTAGAGGTTTGTATTAACAGATTTTGTTTTTTACGAGAAATGGATGTCAGCCACTTGCTCAACCTATTAGGTCCATACCCTGACAAATTGAAAAACAATATGTGTACTTGCCAGACCCAGGATTCGTACCTGGGACCCACGGCGTTATAGTCCAACGCTTAAGCCGCGCGGCCACCGTGGGTATTAAAATACTATACATACTTTAAAATGATATGTTATGTCAAACAATCCGTGGAAGGAAGCGACAATGATATTCACTGTCGGATAGTGACAAGCTATGCTGTGGTGACTATAATAAGTAATTAATATTGTATTGTCCCATTTATTAAGTCACTGATGGATCGGGTGAATGACTCACAATCATTCTCACGAAAAAAGTCTCTTAAAATAAACTCACCCCTTTCAGCAGTATACATGAAAATGTCGTTTTTTACCATTACATGACAATAATATTGAATATTATAAATTATAACACAATATCATAATACAACGGCTTCTTTACGTATGTATTTTTCTAATAAATGTTTGGCGATTAAAGATTTAATTTGGACTATAATATAATGTAAAACCGTGTTTTTTGAAAATGTTTCAATAATTACTGATAGTCCGATCAATATCATCTTTACATTCTAGTAGCCCCAAAATTGTTGCATATGGCTGTCTCTAAATATTGATACAATAAATGATCATCGCATTAGTATCTATTTGCCGAATTTTAAATCTCTGGTTATAAAGTAAATCAAAAATTCTTTTGCAGATTTTTCAAATGGCTACATATTTTTGATACAATAATTCAATGAAAGCGGGAAGGTATGATATTTACGCGATGTTCACCAGGACCATCTTGTTTAAATGTCATGGATGTAACAATAGGTGGCACCACACAGGCTGACTTCCAATTTTCTGGTTCCTGACCAACGTGAATTGCCTTAGTGGCAAATCCAGGAACTTGTTTCATAAATCCGTATTCAGCCATTTCAAAATAACTAAAACATAAAAAAATTATAAAATCTCCATTATTTATAATTTTAATCAAACTATGAACCAATATACGAATATATTTTTTTAGCAATAAGAAAATTGTATTGCATTTAGTGTTTCAGCTGCCATCATGAGCTAATTACAATAACAACCAACTGTGAAAGTCTAAGACAATCTACATTATTTTACTTTTCATATTATCTACCTAAGGAATTAATATTGCAAAGCAAAACTTCTAAGAATGTGGTGGGATAATAGCAAAGTGTCAAAAACAAATTTTATTTTATATATTATATACTTTGTTATGCAATATAAATATATAAATTAAGTTCGGTGAATGTAAATGGTAATGAAAAACTATGGCTGATGGGAGTGGAGGGAGCCGTGGGAAGTCTTCATCCATCAGTATATCGACCACGGCTGATGGTAATCATGATATCAAGTGTATGGAAGTATTATTAATATTTACGGGACAGCCAGGCCCACTAAGAAAACTTTTGTTAAGTAATCTTTTGAGGATGTGCCTAATATTTATAATATATGATCGAATTATAGAACCAAATTGAATTTGTATTCTTATTACTTAATTTTGATAAAAAATACATACATATTATTGACTTGTAGTATAGCTATCCGTTATCACGTGTTTATTTAGAATGGTGTTTTTTTTTTAAATTATCAAGCACTTTAGTGAAATATTAAAATCAAAATTACTGAAGTGTCTGTTTTAATGAAAAAATAATATTACTTTTATTTATTTATATTGAGCAGGTCGCAAATTGAGTTGAATTTTATTGACACGTCCGATCACTGGCAAGAAAACTGGCCAATTGACATATTATTGAAGAAACACGCGCGTATTTCTAGCGATGTGCAGTAATTTAATGCCGGGTCCACACTGGCAACATGTCGCCGGCAACCTCGTTAAATTTTACGATAATTATCATACTTATCGTAAAATTTAACGAGGTTGCCGGCGACATGTTGCCAATGTGGACCCGGCATAATGCATACACATATTATGTACTGTCAGATAAAATATTACAAATTAAATAGATTTAATATTTTCCGTGTAAATCATAAGCTGGTTGAATGACAGTTTTACTGTAGTTTACGCGCATAATACTGTAAACCAGTGATTCCCAACGTGGGGCGTACGCCCCACCGGGGGGGGGCAATTTGAATGTTTTGGAGGGCAAAAATGTCACCTTGAAAATCATTTTGAAGACGAAGCATAGCACAAGGATCGCACTAATTTTCTTCCGAGTTGTACATGTAACGTAATTATACAAATTTAATAAAGTTAAATTAAAAATAGTATTGCCTGTGTGCATTTTTCATTTGAAGCAATTCATTTTTTTTCATAATTAGTCAAGTACCTACTGTAAAATATTGATAAGGGGGCGGGGCATAGAGATTTTTGAAGTGGTGCTTGGCAGAAATAAGGTTGAGAAACACTTAAAGTGTAAACCAAAACGGGTTAGTAATGATTCGAATGTTTTTACCTATAACGTGTAATTTTGAGATACCTAGTAACTAAATATACAGATTAATCACCTTTATACCAATATAAACATCATTAACTTGACATTTAAACATTACAGTTACTTAATGTTGTTTTTTTATTATATTATTTGTCATTTTAATGGTT
Source organism: Rhyacophila brunnea (assembly GCF_057557595.1). Lineage (NCBI taxonomy): Eukaryota > Metazoa > Arthropoda > Insecta > Trichoptera > Rhyacophilidae > Rhyacophila > Rhyacophila brunnea. The sequence continues at coordinate 25,915,025 of NW_028233350.1, forward strand.
GGCTGCTATATATATGCGGAGTCATTCAAAAGCAGTTTAATCATTCGATTATAAATCCGTATCCGTCTATGATGATTTCAAACTATACAAGTGGGTTAAATATACACAAATATTATACTTACACGTCATATACGGGAATACGAAATTACATATGCGTTAAACGTCATCAAACGCCGTGATTGGACATATCATAGGTGAAAGATGTCAATTTTGTCAAACGTATGTTTCAACATAATTTCTAATTTCAAATAAGTACTTTTATAAACTCTATTTGTACGCTTATTTATTTTAAATATGGGGCACATGCAACAGCTATAAGATTATTACATATTAGATACTATTATTATCAAGTATTTTCAATTGGAATCGATAATTTGAAACAAACTATTAATATTTTCATGTATATAATTTAAAAACACATCAGATATGATATATCTGATATAAATAGTATGTGGGTATATCTACTAGAAAATCTTTTAAAAAATACGACGCTCAGCGTGACTGGAATCACGTCAACGTACTAATTGAGCGCGTATCCGGTGGATGCGGGTTCGAACCCCGAAAGGTGTCGTATTTTCTTTTTAAAAGAGTTTTTGGTACAAGTTTGTAATTTTCATTCCCGATTGAATAGCGGATGAATTGAAAAATGATAACATAACCTAACCTAACCAACAAATAATCCGGTATATCGGGTATTTCCAAAATTTATTTACCGCTAGCTTCCAATAAACAGACAAGAACCGATTTTTTCTTGTAGGCTTACATAATATATTTGAGATGTTTTCAAATTATGTATGCTCAATAAAGAATTTTACATTCTCAAATTTGGCGAATCATTCCTAGAATAAAAAATAATTTATTCAACTAGGTATTTCACGTTGAAACATTTTTTTCAGCATATTAATTATTCTGATTCTCACAAAAGTTTTAGTGGTTGAACCCTGGATATCGCATACAGTGTAGTCGGCAACCTTCACTTATATTTTGCTCTTTAAAATTTCATGCTCATGAGCAGTCTACTCTCAGCTTCCTTTCCGGCACTAATCTTTCAAAATATAATAATTATGCTTCACAATACCACTTCACAATGCACAATAATGTTCCATAAACTATGCAGTGAAGTTTTGTGCTTAATATTAGTTATATTATACTTAAATATTATGGTAAGATTAATTTTACAGACATTTAATGTTAACATGACAACGCAGCATTATTGAGAAAATATAAATATTGTATAAAATCGCGATTCCAAAAGAACTTTCAAGTCATTCAATGAGCGGGGAAATTTCCGGCCGTGATCTGGAAATTATTTTTTTTATTTAATTAATGCCAAAATTTTCACCGTGACGTCTCGATATCGAAGGGTGGCGGGCACCACCTGTCTTGCGTGTACCCACCCCGAGGCACTTTCTCTTCACAATTCCTCCCCCCACTTCGCGATACTTCTCGTTCGACTCCTCTTATCTCATTTTGTCAGCTGTGTTTGCATTTCAAAAACGACTTCCTCCAAGAACATTCGCCGCAAAATTTGTACCTGCCACCGCGAAAATATGGAATCTCCCCCATTGCTCAGTTGAAAACATTTTCGCGTCGCGGGAGATGACGATCTTACCTATCGGGGAACGTTTCAATTGTACTCCCATACACAATTTCAACAATCCTTTGTTGTTATTTTTGGCCAAGTAGACGAATATAAATCACGGGAAGCTTTCATGTAATAAAATTATCAATTCAAATAAAACATTCTCTGCGTATACATACATATTGAATGTATGATACGAGTACATATTCCCCTTTTGTGCAGTTTTGTAACGTCGAACAAGTTTTAACTGATTTTGTTCTGTTATCAGTTCAATCCCATCAATAGATACCATTTTTATTGTATCAGAATCAATTTTATTCTTTCTAAAGAAAGTTAAAAAAGACAAGTCTAATATTATCAGTCACAAGATATAAGAATCGATTCAGTTTGATATTTTTTTATGAGAATTTAAAAATGTTTTTATGTAAAATTTACTAATTATGTGGCATTAATTCAATTAGTCTCGTTTACACATTATATTATATACACATTCATTTAATTTTATAGACTTTTCCATTTTTCCGATTGCACATGTCATATAATCAGCGGTCCAATAAATGGTAGGTATAACAGTACCTTTCAGAATTATTATTTCTATCGATATGTAATTTTCCCTGTTCCCACCAATTTTACTCTGCAGTCTTCGTGATACTCAATCACAGTATGAAAGTGATATTTCATGATGTTGTATATTCTGTGGTCAACCTAATTAGAAGCATAATTTAATATAATCTATTTGTCTTAAATTATTTAATATTTGGTTAGGTATATAATATTATATTATATTAATTATTTTTACGAATTCATCTTTACTGTTGCTTACCCATCAAATTCACTATATTATTCTATTACTTTGATCGTTTTATACTTATATGCTAATGTAATATTATTATGTTTATTATACTGCATTAACCAATCGCTATTACGTCATAATACTGTTTTTTGGAGAGATTAATAAATACAAAACTTACTAATTATGTATACAATGAATAATACATTTTTTTTATATAAGTATAGATATGTATTTACCGACAGTACTTTTAAATATAACTAATATTTATTGGCGTAAGTCTTTATCATTATCATGAATTATAAAGTCATGCATGTTTTAATAATAATTAATAATTACACTTTATATAATAACACTTATCGTATAATAAAGCACTTATCATATAATATAATTATGATTAAAATAATACCATTAAAGTAATGATATTGTTTTTTCAATACAATATGATGTTATAAGTGTTTTTATTAGTGTATATTATTATGACAATCAGTGCTGCCATCTTTTTAAAATGGAATTATAGTACAGAGCCTCCAAAATTATAGTGTTTGGGGAAAAAACATAGTACCCGTTGTCATCACTGTTGAAAATGTATAGGTTTTTTGTTTCTCAGAAAAATATAACGTAAAATTTGAGAAACTCCGAGACCTCTTTTTATTTAGGTATCTCTTCCGACCAAAAATGCTTACCAAAGAATTCAAGAAATTTCATTGTAAACCAGTCAATAGATTCTTTTACGTTTTTCGAGCGATTTTTTTTCAAGTTCTCCAAATCTTCTTATATTGCGGAATTATAGTACTTTGCACCAATTCATTGAACGTAAATATCGAAATTTTTGTACGTTTTACATATTTTTTCCAATATTCAAAATTATTGTATTTTGGGCGTACTATGCCTTTTTTATACCGTACATAGTACGCGGACCAAAATTATAGTACAAATACTATAATCATAGTACGGTTGGCAACACTGAATTGACAATACAGATATTAAATCGTGACATCATAACTATTGTATTTGTTTTCATATAACACTTCCTTACATATTTGATATTGAGACATCATTTTTCACCTTGTAATATGATTATTATTTATTCTTCATTTTTGATGAATAATTAATATACAAAAATATAGTTAAACTGGTCTTGTAAGTATTTTCAAACGCAATATTTCAAAATGTGCGATATTATCTGTCCACACCAGAGCGAGGATGACGATATTGTCTAAGTGAATAAAAAATACACTCGAATTCTTTTTTTTACATTCCTTTTTTTGCGGCACGTCTTTATAAATTTGCGGCCTAACTTACAAAGTGTAATATAATTTTATCGTCTCAGATTCAATATTAACCCCCACCTCCCCCACGACGAAACTTGTGAATAAAAGTGAATTATCGTTTTTTTCTTTATCTTTTGTGTTATATGATTATCAGATTTTTTGGTCTCTCTCTCGGCTGGGGCTTTTACAATTTCCTAATATGATTAGGGACAACTCATATTTTTATCTAGGCTCATACCGCGGCTTTCCACTGAAGGCTTCTTTTTTATAATCTTAATTTATAACTTTCCCAAATTTCGGATGGGAAATATTCAAATTGATTGCATTGAATTTTGTAATTTTCGTAATAAAAAATCAAAGTTATTAAATTTTATCGACCATGTTTCCCGTGATAAGTATTTTTACGTAGGTACCTAGTTATTATATTTAATAATATATAATGAAATTATAACGTTCCTGGCGAGTGAATACTAAATAAGTAGGTACTAAGCTTTAATATTATATTGTTATCTATTTATGATTATCGCACGCCCAGACCTACACTGACCTAAGTCTGAATTTTGATGTTTTGAGTCATGAATGCAGTTCAGTTACATTTAATTTTCTTTATCTCAGGAGAACACTGGCGTATCTCTTAAAAAATATTTAACGAGATATACCCATAACTCCAGTGTTATTTTAATTAAATTGAGTCAAATATCAAGAAGAACACTCCAGTAACTATGATACTCTTAAATGAATGCTACTAGAGAGATATATTTTTTCCAATTCTGCAAAAAAATGGACATTGTAAAGCCACTAGACATTAAATCAAGTAAGTACCATAAACATGGTTCAAAAAGTTTGTTTCGGCTCTCCTGGAAAATGGCTGATTTTGACTTACGTCAGTGTAGGTCTGGGGGTGCGTTATAATATATTAGTTTGAGTTACTGAGCATTTGAGAGAAATAAATAGTAAAATAATATGATATCGTTATATCAAAGATATTTATATCTCAAGTATAAAATACACAAATAGAGATATCAAGTTGATACTCTCATAATTAATATACATAATTATTTATTTAATATAAAATGTTTTAATAGGCGAATCAAAAACGAAATGGCTTTGTTATGATGTTGCCAACTCCAGTGTGTACACAACAGAATATTTTACTGTATTGTCATGTTTTTAACTCTAGTAATTAATATAGTCTTAATTATTTTTTTAAAAACCTTTTAACATAATTTTAATGAATATGAATAAAGAAATAACAACAATTAGTATACGTCACCTTTAACATGGCCAAGATTTGTTCTATACAGCAAGTATATTAAATATTACTTACACACATAAAGACAGAACACAAAAATAATGGAAATGAGTTGTCTATGGATACGTCATGTACATCAGTGTACCTAACGAGCATGATCACAAAAGTAAGAAAAAATTAATAAAACAATAATAAACCATTACGATTACGTCATCACATATATCAGTACTAGCTTATTGCACATATCTTGAGTCTTGACTTAAATGATATGAGTGACTTGCTTGATACACCCAAAATTAAATATAAATGCACAGCATATCGACAGTATCCATGTATTTTTTTTTGAAATTATTATTTGGAAATCACTTGTAGTTCGTATTTTTTAACACTTTTGAGCACCTGAAAAATGAATTGCATACATACAGCGAATAGCTGAAAAAAACCGTTTGTACATTAAATTACGTAGTTATACATAAGTTTGTATATTTAGTAAATACCTAGTAAAAAAAGCCATTGAGATTGTTGATTTGTATTTTCGGAGCATCTGTAAAATTAATTGTAAACCTATATATTATATATACAAAAAAAGTCGTTTTCAGATTAAAATAAGTATCCAGTTATGTGTTTTTCATTTAGTGTCCGAATTATGTGATTATTAATTAGTTTGCCTAGTCAAAATAATCTATTGAGATGGTCAATTCTAAATCGATGTTGAATAAAGTTTTTAAAAATCCCATAATAACTTTCCAGTATTTTTTTCGGGGATCGTATTGGTATATTTTGTTATATATCGTCTCTTGTAAGGTTAAAAAGTACTGAATTTTCGGTTAACTTAAATGGAAATGAGTCTTCAATGACCGTGACATATTTTTAATTACAATCTCAAAGACAAGAGCTGAATCAACCGATGGCCATATTTTTGAGACAGCTTACCGCTCAAAGCTTCAGAACTTTGCGTTCCAGCATTGAGTTAATTAAATTTCAATTGATTCGAGGAACTTGAAATTAAAGTATTGGTAAGTCGCCATTCAAGGCATCATAAATCATTTACTGCTGAATTAAATTAAAAAAAAACTTTTAGGTATCTATTTTAAACTCTGAAGTTTAATAATATTATCTAAGACAGTGTTTTTAAACGTAGGACAAAAATGTTTTTCGATTCTGTAAACGTGGCTTAATAGCTACCTGTGTCCTGTATTATATGTAATATTTGTAATCTAATAGATTTAAAATGTATAACTACTTTTCCATTTAATTAAATTTTATTGGTCCCTGGTTTTACCTTTGGGCATCTTCATGCACTAAGCACATTCATCAATGACGAACGCACAACTGAATTTTTACTACATAGCTACGATAACTTAAAATCAAAAGCACTTAGAGCAGACCAGACCAGAAAGTGAAAGACGTGAGATCGAGTCTCACTCGGTTTAACTTTTTTTTCTAATATATTACAACACACTGAGTTTTTTAAAAGGTGTGTTATTTTAAATTTAGTTCAAAAAAATTATACATTACTATAAGGAACTTAAATGTAATCTTCAACGATCGCAATACTTGCATTAACGCTGCAAAGCCAAATATGGTGTTCGATTGCAAAATTACACTGCATATAGATGTTATCCATTTTGTTGATTCCCTTTAATTATAGGCCGACTGCCCACCCACAGCCTGGGGGCTCGAATCTTTCTTGTATTGAATAATATGAACACCCGTACAGTCAACCTTTTAAATAAAGGGTTCACGCTTCGAGTTTGAATAGTGGTTTTATCGGACTTATGCATATGTAATACATATTATTACAAGGCTTTTGATTTGATTACATATTATTATTACATATTATTTTTTGATTACATATTATTATTACAAGGAGTTGTAAAAAAATATCTAAAATTATAAATATGGTTTAACGCTGTAGAAAATACTTCTGAAATTATCTCAATTTTAATAAAAATTATATATTTGAAAGCTGATAATGAAAAGCCATTGACTAGAAAAACTAAATTCTCGAACCTGTTATAATAATTTCCCGGTAGATGTTACGTTTTATTCTATACAGAACAATATTTTTGAACAAAAATTTACGTACCTATGGGTTATTAAGCGCGGCCCACATTGAGGTGCATGACACGGTGCTTGTCGTCTACTGTCTACTGATATTTGACAAGCACAACTATTAAACAACGTTTAGATGCCTCTGTTAGTCTGTTACTGATAATATAATGTGTATTTGTTATAATTTTTAAAATAGGGCTCTTAATAATCGCCTAGTAAATTATTAGCCACTGACTGTATACTTCTAAAATTAATTGTGTGGACGTACACAAAATAAACATAATATTTGTTTATTTTTTTTACGAGAGGTTGACACTTATAATTGTTTTGATCAAGTCTATGGCTTGTTTATTAATATATTTTTCTTCTTTTTTTAAAAAAATAGTTTATTAATATACACATTTATTATTAAATATAACATGGACATTTGAAAGAATTTAATATACCTACTCAAATAGAAAACCTTTTATCCCGTGCATGATAAACGGTTGTCATAACGTTTTACTAATATGAAAGACAACTAAAAAAATAATTAAGTACAAATGTTATTGTGGAAGTTATGAATTATTTTTCTATACTTTTTCCACAATTAATTAATATTTTTTAACAGACGACCAGTTTCTTCATTGACTGACATTTTCAATTAAATGATGATTAAAAATCAATGTTAAAATAACATTATAACATGATATAATTTAATTCTCCTATTAACAATGATCATCGTTAATTCTTTTACTTATAAGTTAGAGTTAGATTCTGTTACTTATATTTATGCAGCATTTATTTTATTTACAGTGTACTGCTATGTAAATTTTTGATTTCAAAATTATACAAGGCTTACGTATTAAAGTTAACATACGTACATTTTCTAATTACATGTTATTGGAAGAGTCTTGGAATGGAATGAGAACAGTATTATGTTAATATTTCATCTGTGGCGGAAGGGAGTGAAGCGAATGTGCCTGGAATATAGTTTTCGATTTGCTGTGGTCACCTAAGTAATTACTTTTTGATTAAAATTCACCGTTGTAGTATATTTGCGTCGACGTCACGCCGAATGTAATAATAATTATTGATGACAGTTTTTAGCATGTTTTTAATTCCGCATCGAATACAAAAGAAAGCCGCAGTGCGCAATTAAAATAATTGCCCCTTTTTTCGTTATTTTAGGTAAACAACGGTATCAAATCATGTCAAGTAGGTAGCGCATAGGTATTTTTAAGATTTTTGTTTTGTTTTTAGGAAGTATGAGCGATGTCTCATGAAAATTTCGCAATTTGGTATTTTTTACTGACTGTGTCACTAATATTGTAGCAAATAAACACGTCTTGAACAACGTATCAGATTTTATGGATTTTTTGATCTTTTAATTATTTCTTTAGTATCACTAATATTAATATATATGTACACATATATCCTGAACATATTTTCTTATATGCATTGAAAAATCTTTTATTTAATAGAATTTTTTATAAAAGGTAGTTACATAATGAAAAGACATAATATAAAGAAATGTACTATTAAATAACTAATTAAATAACAGAAGCGTTTTAAAATTATGTTAGAGGTAAAAGTAAGGGGCTTCGGTTTATTTTTAGGGATTTCACGTAGTTTTAACACATCTACTTCAATTATGTACTTGTCAAGTATGAACACAAAACAATCAAATCGCAACCTCATTTTTTAAATGTAAAATCCGCTTTTGTAAAATAGCACCGCGGGCGACTTTTTTTACCTACTATTAGAGCAAATTTGTGATGTGTGCTTATCTTAAATATCTGATCTACCCGCCACGCCTGGCCCCCCCTGAGCCCGGGACCCTAGGCTAGAGCACTGTCACCCCCCCCCCCTTGTGGGGGCCATGCCTCACATGCACACTATAAACCGACGCGTTCACAATCAATTTAAATTCTAATTCCACCAAGTACCTTCGTTCGATAGTATTATTTGTTTATTAAATATATATCTTTGAATATCCGGACTTTGATTATCGGGATTTAATTAAAAACATTAGTTTCCTATGAATCAAAGAAAAAGACACGCTCTAATTGTAAAATTTCCATATCCAAGTATCACTACCTTTTTATTCGTAATAATTAGTGCGGATAATCGAGGTTGACCATATCTCAGACCCATATGACCCATATTTCCGTGGTGCTTTGACACAATTAAAAATAGTAAGGAAACCTTCTAACATTGTCATACAGTCATGTGAATTATTGTTACAAATTTAAAATAAATATTTCAAAAATCAACATAATATTCTCCGCTTAGATATTCCAGTGTTCCACCGATCGGCATTGGCGAAACGCATAATACGACACGTTCTTCCAGCGCGCCATCTGCGTATGTTTTTGTATGCACTTCTCGCAAATTTTGTTTATCTTTGGATCGGCAAAGGGGCGCTCACCAGTCGCAATGTGTGTGTGCAACAAACTGCATCGACAGCTAGCTACTTCGATGCAAATTTACTTTAAACTTTTTTCGCTTGGCCCGAAGAAGCGGGAGCTTTTCCGAAAAGTGTATCTCTGACTCATTTACATTTTCTTGTCTCTTGCGATTCTTCGATATTCTCTAAAGGACTATTTTGCTTATCTTGTGGTGTTTGAAATATCAAACTTCTCACATATTATATTATCTATTTAATATATTTTTCCTGTATTTATCATCTTCTAAAATGTAGCCGTTATTCCCTGGTATGGCCGTGGTCTTATTTACTATTTAGTTCCTTTCACCTGCATTAGATAAACAGTTAGATACACCAAGAGTCCAGAGGTCATTTTCTACTCCACTCAGCCAGCAACGTCGTGGTCTCTTGCCGCGTCGTCATCCTTCGGCTCTTTCGATGTTAAGTGCTTCTGGGAGAATGGATTATTCATCCGTTCTATAGTATTAAAAGACACACCCAACGGGATTTTTTGCATATTCTGTACTATTCCATATTGTATTAGTTGATATTGTTCTGTACTATTGTCTATAAATCTAGTTGTATTAAGGCTACGCGCACACGATAAACTGTGGGAATTATCGACAGAAGCTGCGATGCGCAGTTCGTTAATTAATAGGCGGCGTACAACCTGTTCTCGGTAACATTTGTAGCATTCTGAACTCCATAGTCCGGTACGAGAATTTATTCGACGCACACTACAATGCGTCTGTATATGTCCTATATACATTAAAAATAGTATAAAAGATGCAGTCCGTAGCGTGCATGTTACCACCGGTCACTTTAATATTCGTTTTAGTGAGGTTATAAATAATAATAACAAAGGTATACCTATATTAAATAATTACCCCTTAATTGTTTTTGTTATGCTAACACTTCTTCCTGATATTGTTCGAAATTAATTAAAAATGATGATTGCAAAATAAGAATATTATTAAGACAAATAATATATAATCAAATCTTATTTATACAATTTGTCCGGAAGAAATTTGAATATTATTTCACATTGTTCACTACTTCACTCAATGAAAATAAATAATAAGGAACATTACGTCTTATTAGTTTCTTTAGAACGGTATAAATCTTAATATCTCAAAGTAAATAAATAGCTTTATTTGAATATTATAATTTTGATTTGGAAACACATGGTAATTTATATTAATTCAAACTTTACTATCGCCACCTACTGTATTTTTTGTGCGTAGCAATTTAATTAAACAAATAGATTATAGTTAGGTATATACACTGTTCATATACCTAATATGTTGATTTATTAAAAATAAAGACCGCATTCTACTCATGTACCTACACTATTTTCAATAATACTATATATTATTGTAATAATTCCATTCATGTAATGTTGTATTTAAAAATGTCAATTTCAATGGGCGATGTCGTAAATTACCTACTACTATCGACTGAAGGTATTTGATATAATTTGATTTTAAATTCTAATTATTGATTGTGTTATTAGGGTTTTTAATAAACACTTCAACTATTCATAATTTACCATTATATAATTTTAGAAAAACACTAACTGAGAGAGTATATCACAACCAATAGAAAAAACTTTTTTGAAAAAAGTAAGCCAACCGGTCGGGAATCGAACCGGCATCTCCAACGGGTAAACGCCCCAAACTCGTCGCATTCAACCATTATGCTACGGAAGACGTACTAATGACGACAATATTTAAGCTATTGGCTATTAAATACCTACCACTCAGCGCTCTTCGAAATCATGTTACTTCGGCAATCGATTTTTGTTTATTAAATCAAAGTAGGTAGCTATTTTACTATTACAAATGATTACTAACCGACGTCTAGGAATTTCTCCAATATTTTTTAAGCAACTTCTTGTACTTGCTAATAATTTTTAATCAATTCGTTTGAATAAAAGAAATAGTTAATTAAAAATTATTAGCAAGTACAAGAAGTTGCTTAAAAAATATTGGAGAAATTCCTAGATGTCGGTTAGTAATCATTTGTAATAGTAAAATAGCTACCTACTTTGATTTAATAAACAAAAATCGATTGCCGAAGTAACATGATTTCGAAGAGCGCTGAGTGGTAGGTATTTAATAGCCAATAGCTTAAATATTGTCGTCATTAGTATGTCTTCCGTAGCATAATGGTTGAATGCGACGAGTTTGGGGCGTTTACCCGTTGGAGATGCCGGGTTCGGTTCCCGACCGGTTGGCTTACTTTTTTCAAAAAAGTTTTTTCTATTGGTTGTGATATACTCTCTCAGTTAGTGTTTTTCTAAAATTATATAATGTTCAATAATCAGAATGATATATTCTTAAATCTTGTGAATTATTCGTTTGAATAAAAGAAATAGTTATTCATAATTTGTTTGTAATATTTTTATCGAGATCCTTGACTTAATAGGTAGGTGATGATATAGTTTTTACCTACTTTATTGTATTAATTTATTATATAAGTTAGAATTGATTATATTCGTTGTCAATGATTGTACATTTACCTGTTGGTGAGATGCCAAAAGGCGAAACCCGGGTCGCAAAAAACGACTCAAATGAAATACTACAAAACTGAAATCCATTAGAATTATTAAATAATATGTCTTATACGTAGCAAAACGTATAGGTATATATATATATAAATATAGATATATATATATATATAATATGATTCTCTAAAATATTAAAATAAATTGTATTTACTTATTAAAATATACCTTTTTTTAATAATAATTCATTTTATAATTACATGAAAGGTCCTAAAACTTTTGGAATAAAAATGATTCGTACGCTGTTTGAATATTAATTACCTGCACATTTTTTTCCCTTCAATAATGTCATATACAAGGTATCTACCTACTCATTAACAAAATGTAACCTCAAGAAAATGGCTCGGAGGAAACAATAGAAAGAGGGTGACACCCACGTCTATCAACAAGAGAGCCACCTCGCAGCTGTCTAAAATGTACATCAAATAAAGACCATTTTAATAGATAATTCCGGTCAATAATATATTTCTTACTAGATTTAATCCTTCATAGTCAATAAATGGGTGATAAAATTATTTATGATCATTTGAAAAAAAATGATATATCTTTTGTTTTGCGTGTATTTAAATTGATATATTATTTTATGACAGTTTGATTAGTTTTAATAGGGATTTTCTACTACCGTCGGAATCATTCAGTGAGACGGAGTGTACAAGTTACTTATTTTTCTCCTGTATTGCCCACGGGCCTTCCCGAATAATGCAACTCTCCTTTGTAATTCCATCGTGCGGAATAACTGCGCTCCAAGAAAGGGAAACTTTTTCACTATCGGAATAATAAAAATAAAGAAAAGACCGTTAAAAAATAAGAAGCTTCGTCACTTTATTACGAGGGCGTTCGGGTTATATGTATATATATTTTTTTTTTCATCCACTGTCTTCTCCTCTGAGATCTCTTCCAATAAGCGATTGAAAACCTTTTATTATGGACAAATTTATTATTCTAAAAGACATTATTATTATAATATTAGTTGTTTATTCAAACTTAAAATGTATGATTTCTGCAACGAATACATTTTTTAATGAAGGGTACCTATATTACTGGCTGTTCAATTATTACAATTAAGCCTCCATAGCGTGAATGTTATTGCAACAAACTTTTTCAGAGATAAATATTATGTTACTACGCCAATACAGGTGTAAACAATTCAATATTACATTAATGATACGCAACTAGTTAATGTGAAGTAATATATTGGTTGAAGAATATTGATATCTAATAATAATAGTAATTATTATTATCTTTTCACTGCTAAAGTTAAAATAGATAAAAGTAGTTTTCCAATATTGCGTAGATAAAATACGCTTTAGTACATGCGTTTTGTACCACTGAATTAGGAAGTGTTGTCGAAAGAAGAATTCTAAGCATCCCCTGATTCTTCAGTTAATGAATTGTACTTAAAGTTTGTTTTCGCATTTTTATTTATAAGAAGGTGCTTTAAAAGCAGGAAAATTTTGCTGAGGGGAGATCGTTATTTTATATTTATTAAAAAATATATGAAAATATTCCTGCATTAGTGGGAACCACTGAAAATAATAACCGTTAGATAACGATCTATTTTAATATAATATATATATAATATAAACGACAATAAACAATATTATTGTTTATTGTCGTTTAATATGAAAGACTTTGTTAGTTGTTACATAATATATTTGATGCAGTGCCAGAAGTAACGTATATTATTTTTCTTCATATTGAATAATCAATACTGCATAGTCTCGATACAGAAATTGGCAAAAGCTGAACTACTTTCCTCAGATGTAGGATATAGTTGAATTTTAGTCGGCATACTTTGAATGAAAATAAATCTCCCATGTTTTGTATTTCGCTATGTATTTACTTTTGCTTTGTATTGCGCTACCTACTTTGATTTAAAATACAAAAGCCGATCGCCAATAATAGCCCAATTTGGAACACGCTTCATAGAGTATTAAGAGCCATTAGTTAAAATTTGTCAATTCGCAATTTAGTATGGCGCTTTAGCATGGTTGTCTATGTGTATGGGCGCGAAACCCGAGTGATGCAAGTTCAATTCCTGCGGGGTGTCTAACTTTTTCAAAAACAAAGATTTTTTCTATTGGTTTATAATATATTTTCTCAGAAGTGTTTTCAAAATTATGTGTGTTCATTAATTATTTTAAATACTATCTAACATTAATTAATAATATTATTATAACATATTGTCATCTTCAATAGGTAATGATAAAATATTTAGTATATATATAATAGATATCTGACACCCATGATAGCCGAGCGGCTTACGCGTCGGCTTATGATGTCGTGGGTTTATAATCCTGGGTCTGGTAAATATACATATTGTTTATTCAATTTGTGTTTGGAGTTTAGTTAGTTAGTTAGAGAAGTTATAGACCTAATAGGTTGAGCAAGTAGCTACACGAGCAAGGCACAACGAGCTAACATCCATTTATCGTATAACAAAACTCTGTGGAGGCCGATATAATCCATATACGATATGTCTTTAGTTTTTGTCTCATTGATACTCGATTTTATTTAAAAATATGTAATAAAATTTTGTATAGATACCTACCTACTCTATATTATTTTGATAATAACGGTTTTGTGAAAAATTATATAATATACCTTATTAAATATATATTATGTATATCTACATATATACTTATATATGTTTGTATTATTAAACTTATAAGCAGCAAAGTTTTGCTAAGACTTGCAAAGTTTAAAAAGTAGTATTTATTAAACCTTTATTTTTTATGGATCAAATAAAATACTTAAATAAAAGTGAAAAAATCATGCAATCATGTGTTATTTTACAGTCAACAAACAGGACCAATCACATTAATAAGTGAAGATGTATACAACATTTTATTGATGAATATAGGGTTCAAAATAAGTACATAAGTGATGCCCTCAATAACAGGTTATCACAAAAATAAATTATTACATCAAACAGTTGATACCATTATTAAGAATTGACTATTAGTCATACAAAGAAGCAAGAAATTAAAAAAAACCACCAAGCTTAGAATGAAACACATTTTAAATTAAAAAAAGAACATAGGATAGAATAAAAATTATATACCTACTAACTATACAGAATGGTTAGTATGCATATTTAATAAAAAACTTATTTTGAATGAACAAAATAATTCCAGTCGATCGCTATCATTGTTTCCTATATTAGTTATATTATAATCTCTAAATTACTGTTTGCATTATTTATACGTAAATAAATGACCTTCAGCAGATTCTCGTAATGTTTTCACACGCAAAAATGCTATTGTTAATTGAAATATTTTTATCGGTACAAAATGGAAATTATATAATGGTGTACGTACAAGAAAAAAACGCAAGTAAATAACACATTTTACATTCATGTATGGCAAATACTCTCGTGACGAGTAAAATGCATAATTATATTATAATTGCTACACGCGATATTATAAATAAACTTCAACTGAAAATATTATTATAATGGGGGAGTTTTTACAAAGAGTATTGCATGATTTTCGTTTACCACCGGTTCATTATTTTATATTTATTTAATTTACATACGTGAAAAATGTATAAATCTTAAGGCAGAAAAAAAACTTCAAACATAATAAACTATTTCTTTTATTCAATGAATGAGACACAAGATTTGAGAATGTAACATTCTATATTATGTTGAATATACATAATTTGAAAACATCTCATGCATATACACACTAGAAAAAATCATTTCGTAGAAAATTAGATAAGTAAGCATTTCCTGTAACAACTACTAGTTTAAATTGTCGTAATTTAGTAAGATGCCCGTAGCTTAATTGGAAAAGCATACTGACGCGAATCCAGCTGATACAGGTTCAAGTCCCGTCGGGTGCTGTATTTTTTTCTTTCCACAAAATGATTTTTTCTAGTGTGTTTTGAACATGAGATGTTTTCAAATTATGTATATTCAATCTAGAAACTTTTAGAACCCATGAGTAAACCAATCTAATTTTATATTACGTTACATAATAGTTCATATTCATGATAGTATTATAATAATAAGGTACTACACAATGACAGATTTAAGGATTTAGTAGCCTGAGGCACTAACTGATTTTGGGTTTCCATATTTTAATATTATTGAAGGTCGTATCCTGTAACTTTTACGTATGCAGTTCGCCGTATCATACTTCACCGTGAAATGTTGTATCGGAAATATATGGCCATATATTGACCGGCCAACCTCTTTGGGTCGTATAGTTCTGACATAAAATTCATCTCCAAATAAAACACGGTTCTTGTCGGTTTAGACCTTAGAGGAAGCCAGCAGCAAACAAATTTTAAAAATAGCCAATATACTTACTGGATTATTTGTTAGGTTAGGTTAGGTGAGGTTTTCATTCTTGAATTCATGAATTTTACCAAAATCAGCGATGAAATTGAATATGATTGTATGCATATGAATATGTTCATATGTAATGAATCTAATAAAATTGCAGACCGTGTAGTATACGGTCATCTCTTTCCGATAAGAAAGCCACGGCGAACTGTGCCATGGTGAAATGTTTTAGGTACCACTTACATGTAGGTACAATTGAAGATAGTGACAATGGTGACAAAATATTATTATGTAAAAATAATGTTTTATTTGAGTGGTTATATATTATTACAGGCTCTTTTAATGTTGGCTCTACGAACTTATGTTTTAGGTCAGGGTTGGCAAATCTTTTTAGGTACGCGTGCCAAAATTTCTCAAATAATATATTTTTACTGTCTGACGTGCCAAGCAGTTTTTTATGGCGAAACAAATAGTTTTTTAAAGTTTTCTAAAAAAATAGTTTTTAGGAATTCCATTAAAAAAGTTTAATAATTACAATTGAGCTCTTGATATTCTATCTTTCACCCTATTTCTAGCCGAATGCATAACTCATATTATTTTATTATTTTAATATTTTTTCCTTGTTTTCAAAATTCACAAAGAGATCGTGGAAGCATTTAAACCACTCTTCTTTCATATTATATTCTCCATCACTGAACGGTTTACCATTATTAGAGATTATGTTTGAGGCAAAACAACAAGCAGTTATTATATTATGGAATGACTGCCGATAATTAATTTCGTAAGGTTTTTTGATTGAATATTTTATATCGATCCTAGGGATCGACCTATGCAATTGTATACATATTTACATTAAACGTAATGATTATTCTTGAAAAGGATTTGCCTGCTATTTTTTATATAACGCGATTTGTCATTTATGCATGCATTTCGTCGTTTCCGTTTGCGCATCGATTTGTAAACATAATATATCTTTTCTCTTCAAAATGAAACATTCGCGTGCCATCCAAAAATAAATCTCGCGTGCCACTAGTGGCACGCGTGCCATATGTTCGAAATCCCTGCTTTAGGTAATATTTTATACACAATTGTTATAAATAGGCATCTTTTAACTGTTTTGAGTCCCCTTCTAAATCGTCTGAGTCCGGATCGAGTCAACCGGGTCAAAGAAAATCGCCCCTGATTACTACAATAAAGTTCTTGTTGCTGAAGTGTATTACAAAACCACATAACTAAACTAACTAAATGAAAAGATATTGCGATTAAAAATATCATAAATCATGTTAACAATCTAAATAATCTTTCTAATAATAATAAATATTTTCCTTTTCAATATATCTAAATATAACATTACTATAAAAACTCTATTTATCTTGAGTTCTTCCTTAGGAATTTATAAAAAAAATAATCCTTTATACCGAAGGCAAGGTTATTTTATTATTATTGAGAAGGTAGGTACGTAATCGGATTACTTTTGATCCTAACAAATATCCGGTGTAAATACTTCGAGAGCTTTTTGTTGTTATAAATCCGAAGTTATTAACAATAGTACGTAGCTACATATGTAAGTATAGTAGTATAATCCCCCCATTAATACTTTTTTTAAAAGTAATAACACTTTATTTCGCCGAAGGATTTTTACGTTTTCATTATTTAATCGTGAAATATTGTAATAGTATGTTATTTGTACACTCAAAAAAATATATTTTTAAAAATAGAAACATGTTTAATCAAAAAAAAACTATGAATTCCCGTGTTTTAATAATAATATGATTTTTTTTGTTTTTTTTTGTTTTAGGTAAGCTGGTGATTATTTCAATAAAACATTGCTAATGGTAACTTCTAAGTTAAAATGGTAAGTACTTTTATGTATTAAAAAAAAATATATATTTCCACAGTGAATCAATAATTCAAAGCATATTAAATTTGAATTTTAATATTGGCAATTATTATATACTTCTAATTAAATGTAAAATAAGCACATATCATATGCGTGTAAAAAAGACTAACCTAATAATGAAGAGTACAAATTAATATTAAAAATATCAAACACGACGTCAAGAAAAGTCGTTATGACAAGCCCTTAACAGTATTTTACTTAGTTGTTTCGTGCATTCATACTTAGTTACGTCACCTTTCGCCCGTGCCCCGTCGTCATCATTATATCACGTGAAAACTTTGCTAATTTTCGTTAATTACGAGGCTTTTTTCGTTGGCAGCTGCCTCTTATAGTTTTATGACTGTTATAACAATTACTTATGTTAATTTTGATGAAAGCTTCTACCCGGGCTCTCTCTGCATGGGGTGGTATATTTTTTAAGCGATAGAGGGCAGCAACAATCTGTTATTTTTAAATGCGACCATTTATCAAAAATACTTCAGTTGGTAGTCCCAGTACCTAGGTATTACGTAATTGAAATATATTGTACGTAATGAACTTTTATACTGAGATTGTATTAATCAACCTTTTTTCCATCGTTTTATTGATCTTTGATAACATATATTTTCATAGCCTTGTATTTTTGTAGACAATGAGTTTTTGAAGTTTCATTGAATTAGTGTGTCGTTGTCATTTATTAGTGTGTACCTATTCATTAGTAGTAAATATCGTACTATTCTCGTAAGTTTACCTGACAAGTGTGCTCTTTTTATCAGATCTCCACAGCCTACCTCTTTCCAAAAGTCACCCTTCGCCACTGGTACATTTATATAATAGGTAAATACTATGTAATTATATATTAGAATATTGTACCCAGGTTAATAATTTTAAAATTACTTATGACATTTTATAGCATACAAAAGAAAACCACCACCTAAAATGTTAGGCAGTTAACGTTACAATTCGATATTTCATAGTTAGCCCGAATGTAATGGCATTTTTGAATGGAGATATTGTGTCACTCGAAGCAATAAAGGTATTCAAAATTAATGAGCCAGAAGACAATGTTAACTTTGAATCGTAAGAAAATCGCATTAAATATGAATTAGTAAGGCATAAGTATCGTTAACGATCTCACGCCGCGATTCCCCCTTGTAATACGTGCTTTATAATATGCTATGAATTTTAAAACGCCACCGTCTTTGATTTAGGAATTAATGCATATTTACGCAACGCAGTCGTAAACATGAATAAAAAATTGTATACGATGTCTTCTCGCACATTTTTAAAAGATACACCTTCTCCCTGGGCAATAATAAAATCTTATTTGAAAACCTAATTCATGTCACTAATAAAATGTATTATTGTATTATTTATTTGCGGAATAGCAGGTAAAATATCTATACACAGCTCTATCTTATTATTTCTTACAATTGTATACTACATTACTAAAAGAATAAAAACTATTATTAGTAAGTATATCCTTTCATATACATTGGAATCAAAATTATAAAAATACAATAACAATCAATTTTCACTCTCCATTTCCAAAACTATGATAATATCAAGTCCTACTTACTTTCAGTAAAATAAAAATTCCTATATTACAAAGGTAAACTACCATTATGGTCTTAATAGGATGACATAGCCAGCACAGAGTGGACTATATAATAGAATATAATAAGAATTTAGGAGGAATAATCAATTGTTTCGTTACTCTCGTAAGACATTAACCCAATCCTTTATATCCATCCATTATCCATTGTATCAAAGACACATCAAAACTCGTCTCGCCTGCAACGTGTCGAATACGTCGATGTGACGTCATCGTTATTCACAAAAGACACGTTGCCAAATATAGCTAGCTCCGCAAATTGGTCGAATGCGACTGTTTAGTTTGAAAAAAAAACATCTACTGTTGCAATCGACAAGTTGCATGCTTTTCGGGCTGCGAGTCGAAGACGCTAGGATACATACGAACACCTACGAATTGGTCGTTCCTATACCGGCTCGCCGATCGCCGCATCTAAATATCTATACATTTCGAAGGTTACGTGCGTGAGCGGTATTCATATGCAAAACCGGATCGACGTTTTTGGAAGGTTTGATTTATGTCTGTGCGGCAGACGAGGCGAGCTTAGATATGAGAGCCGGCTAAAATCTACATGTGATTTTGCAAGATGCGGGATTATTGTTATTCTAATCTAATATCTACTACATTATATTATTAGTATGTATAGTATATATATATATTTTATAATTATTAATAACCACGTCCTTGCTTTTTCGTACAAGGTGGTTGTTAGTAATTTTGAACAATCAGAAACACCCAAGCAGTAGAGCAAAACACATAAATATTGTGTCATCACCGGGAATCGAACCCAGAACTCTCGGGTGGAAGGCCAGCGCCTTTCGCACTGCACCACGAGAGCCGATGTATCGTATATATTGATACCAAATATCACATGATATGCCTAAATCCCACATAAAAAATCCTGCAATCGACAGAATTAGAAAGAAAAAACTCGGTCATAATAATATTTGTAACTGTTAACGAGTCGATACTGGAATGCTAGGACAGGATGCACAGCGAAATAAACAAGTGAAAAAACACCGTTACCTGTTTCTGGGTGGACGAAGGACAGAGGGTAGGTACTAGACAGTCGGGAACTATCGCTCAAGCCTTGACCATCTCATCTGATTCCAATTCGTTACCTCTCCGCTTGTGTGTGAACGTGAAATATGGATAATAATTTTATTAATGGTTACTCCAATCAATTAAGTCTTAAAAGTAAAATATACTGAATATTTAATTTCCCCGAATCCATGGTTTTAATGTAGTGAAACAAACCCTCCCACATAAACCCTTGCATATCAATACCTACTTCGGTGAGTAATGTAATTTTTGACATTAAACTCATTCATGGGGACTAAATACCAACTTTTAAGTTACAAGGTGTTACGAATTTTCTTTTTTTAATCTGTAACTTCACTTTGACTTAATGTCAACAACGAATACAATATTGCTTCTTACCCTCCGAAAAACTGTTCAATCTAATGTTAGTCCTCAAGTTTCTTGGCTAGCATAAAATTAGAGCCACCTAAAATAGTTGAATAGTTAAATAAACCACGGATGAGCTTCGATTTGATTATTTTAAGTATTCAATGTAATATTATAATACTTCGTTTTCTTTATTGTCGTGCTCCTCATCGATGAAGATTTTGACTCCTTTCAGAATCTCTACAACGATCTCGCATTCTGCCATTCGCTATCACTAAAGATACTGAGAGGCATTCGTCACGTTGTCGCACCATCGTCGTGTGCTGACGATGTGACCGAACAAGTGCAGATCTCTCTGGATATATTATATTTTAGTACTTATTAGATTGTAAGCATTTATTTATTCTTATAAATTAATATCATTCATCAAATACCTACCGTTTTCTATGTGTGTTGGATCCAGAGTATGGATATAATAGGTTGAGCAAGTGGCTAATATCTATTTCTTCTAAAAATAAAAATCTGTTAATACAGCCTCCACCGATCCACTCTGTGGAGGCCCACATTATGATCTTCTTATATTCGAAGATGGTTGAAAAGACCATGTGTAATGGATTACTTGCTTCTAATGTGGCGTATTAATGCTTTCAATGCATTGAAGACAGATTTAAAAGGAAAAAAAATGTGGACCAACAACCAGATTACATTTTGTACAAAATTTGACAACTTTGTTGTTAAGTACTTATATATATATATATATATATATATTTTAAGCTTGTGTAGGTACACTTCAATGTATAATACTCTTTTTAAATATGTAGGTAGATTTTGAGGGTTTTAAGTAATATCTAAAAAAGATAAATAAATCATTTTTAATAAGGACAAGCGGCGCCAAGTTAACGCTGATTATGTGTTAATGCGCCAATGGTTGAATCAGCTAAGAACTGTTCGTTAAACTTTACGTATATTGGTATAGAATATTTTGTTCAATTAATTCTAAATTTACCTAAATCTTATTCCGTTACTCTATTTTTTTTAGCAAGAACACGTTATTTGTATATTATTATCAATTGCTATATACCTTGTAAGTTAGAGCTTCTTCTTTTAAGGGAAAGGGTATTCCCATTTATACCTATCTGTAAAGAAATAACTCGGCATCGGATAATGAATAAAAACCATTATAATGTATTTGTAAAGTAAAACATCTTGCAAGTATATTTGTATATTTATTTATAATGTTGTATGGAAGTACTTGAATAATTTATTTCGTCTTTTTGCTTGCAAGTTTTTTTAATGTATTACAAGCCTCGTATCACCTTTCGTAAGTAGCTTCACAACAATAAAGTGAAGTCATCAGACGTCGTTGTCTACTTCAGCAGTAAGACATTTAGATTCCCCTCGTCTGCAGCATGACCTTTTGAAAGTTTCGCATTATTTTAATTATATTTCAACGTCTAGCTAGTGGGTAGTTGCCCATTCCATAGCAGATTACTTCACCCCCTTGTCCTTTTAGTCTCTGTCTTATTGTAACTTACTGACTTACAATGTTATGCAACATAATATACTAAATGAATAAATCACTATGCAATAGGGTCGAAGTATATCAAAAAGCCTATTTAATGTTGAATTATTTATCATATTTATCTTGATATTTATTAAATTTGAGATTATTGAATAATTAAATTATGGATAAGTACCAAACAAGTACTTAACATTATTTTGCATAAAATTATCGAATATAAGAGTATTTTAATACACACGTTATCTTTCAAAAAAAATCTTTTTATTTTGCATTAAAGAACTTATCAAATATGTTAGCTATACGAGTAATTAAATCATAGTTGTCAGTACTTTCTTTGACCATTTTTTACTATTAACGTATATACTTAGCTACATGATACAATAATGGTCATTTTTTTCATTGCTTAATTAATAACTATCACACTATTTTTCCTGGTGATACAAACAGGATTTAATATTTTAATGGATTTAAAATCAAATTCCATGAAGTACCCTCCCCTCGGTCGATGGTATTAATTGCATTTAATATAATATATATTATTGAGTTTATTCTCTATATCCAAACATTAACCTATTTCTATTTTCTACAAGTAAAATATTGTAAAAGATACATTCAAATCCACGGTGTAGGAATGTACGGTTCAAATCTAAACAGACTATGAGTCGACATTAAAAAAAGCTTACAACGACAAAAGGTAACAGCTGTTTGGCGGTAAGTCAACTTCATTTTGACGTATTCAAATTGAAAGGAATGTACATCCTCTCGTTCCGCTTTACTTAGATAAGGCTTTTATAATCCAACAAAGATATTATTCTCTGACCTGTCATAGTGTTATTTTTGGACGCTCTACTGACAGGAACTACAGTAATGCAATCAGTGAGGGAATGAAGTCTTACAATACGGATAAGTTAATATTAAATAAAAATACTAAACGTACAAGTATGCATAATAATATCGATGTCCACCATACCTGACATTCTCTTTCTCTCACTTAAATCCTAAATAGATAAATGAACAATACCTAACATCAATTCTACATTAGAAACCAATCATTTTAGCTTAGTTACCTACCAACCACTGCCTGAAAGTGCGTATTATTTACAATTTTTTAAACAGCGCAATCATTTTAAAATAACAATTGATAACTAATTCAAATGAGAATAACGTACATAGGCAAACCATAAAAATACGGTTCAATAATAATAAAATATTATAATTTCGTAATAATATTTATATGAACAAGAACAATATTTCAAGTAAAATAAAGTTGACATAGCAATATAATAAAGTAAATAATAATTGTGTACCTACTGTCATGTGAAATATTACAAATTAAATAGATTATAATAATATAAAACTAAGAAATGTTCATTTACTGCAGTAGGTACATGTAAATAGATTGACTATTTTAAAGAGATTTAGAATAATAGCGTATTATTTAACTTCAGTAACAGTCTACTCACTACTGCTAAGTATTTAGTATTCTAATGTATTTGAATTCTATATAGAATAACTACGTCATATTATAAAGAAGTTTACCGGTCATGTAGGTACTTAATCAAAACTATAATACATACTTAAATATTATATTCAGTCAACAAATGATATTATAATGTCATAATGTCATTTTTATGATGTAATTTATTTAGTATCAGCTAATATCTCTTGCGTGACTGTAAATACTATATTCTACATAATTTATTTACATTTCACGTTAAAGTGTGCTATATTGAAATTTCGATTAGTCAATATTTAAATTCTATTAACATCGACATTATACTATTATACATCCTGGTCAATTATCTGAAATAAATTATTATGGATAACAGTATTGCTATTCATAAAGTGCACCCACTGCATAATTTTAATTCCACAACTGCTGGAACGTTGTATACCTATCTGCAATAGATTGCCTATACAAATTTGAAGGGGCTTACAATTTAACGATCATATTTTAATCTATAAAATTTTATATAGGTAGTTTATGCCTGAATGATTAAATGCGTATGAATGAAAAAATAAAATTATTCGAAAACCAACTATTTGACTATACACGAACCATTCCTCTTCAGGCACCCAGGCTTAAAGGGGTTTGGGTCGAAATCCCGAAGGCCGGAATCCCGAAGGCCGAATTCCCTAATGCTGAAATCCCGAATGGCCGAAATCCCGAAAGCCTAAATCCCGAAATCCCGAAAGCCGAAATCCCGAATGGCCGAAATCCCGAATGGCCGGAATCCCGAAGGCCGAAATCCCGAAAAATAAAAAAATACAAACATCAATAATTGCACAATCTTGAATTGCGCACTTTTACAAGAGGCACAAAAACCATTTTATCACAAAAAATGGTTTTTTTTCTCTCTTGTTTTTCGGCCTTCGGGATTCCGGCCATTCGGGATTTCAGCATTCGGGATTTCGGCATTCGGGATTTCGGCTTACGGGATTTCGGCCATTCGGGATTTCAGCATTCGGGACTTCGACCTTCGGGATTTCGTCCGGCACCCGGCTTAAAGTGTTTCATAGATAATGATATTATGTGTATCACACTTCTTGACGTGAATATGGAGTAAATCGGATTTAGCTGCGCCACGAAAGATATAACGTTTTTCGTTCCCATTTTAATAATTATAACTGAAACATTACTTTTATAAATCTTTATAGATAAAACTTGCACAGCTTATAGAGACTGTTGTTGTTTGTAATAATTAAGTGAACAACATCTCTAAATGTTCCGAATAATTCAATACAAAAAAATCCATATTCATATTTTATAAACCAATTATTTTAATTTTAGAATACGAAAAAATTGAAACTGAATATATTTTTAACCATAAACGTAACAAAAAGTTTTACTTTTATTTGTCAAATACGGTTACTTATTTTTACTGTTAAGTATGCATTCAATTTTAAAATAAATCATATTGACAAAATAAAAAAAAAAAAAAAATTAATAGTACAATATATTCTACAAATAAAATTGTTAACACATCAAGTGACTAATCAAGGCCTTTTAATAATGTTATTTATGTTAAAAACATGTTTCGGCAGTTTTTACCAGAAGCTTTCAAATACTACATCTTTGAGCTTTATAAGCTTAGCCACGTAGTTAATATAATAAAGTATGTTTAGTGTATTATAAAATATTCACTGGATTATTAAAGCTCAAAATAGTTTTTCAATATAACCCACCTTGTTGGTATCCTATGAAAACGGAAAAGGCCGGAAATGAGGTCTGGTGCCTATCGCGGAAGCTTTGGCGCATGCCACAAAAACCTTCCAGATCTTGTTACCTTTTCTAAGGCAACCTTTTTCGAGGAATAGGCTTTAATGTATAGGTATATGGTTTGACCTCATTTTCAGTAGGTATGTGTAAACTATATGCAAGATTTAATATTACGCATAATATGTTGTAAAATGGATACATATAAACATACTCGTATATAGCTTACGTTAAAACTATAACCACTTTCAATTAAAAATATTTTGCATACATATTAAGACCCCGACACTAGACTGTGATGACATTAATGGGTCTCTAACACTAGAGTTTGACGATGCTCGGCCAAAGTAAGGTAAACGTAATATGTGGTGAACTTTACAAAAAGACACAATATTACTACTATACTAATATTAATCAGAAGTATGAGACGCTCTCGTGACGCAGTGAGTAAAGCGGTTGGCCTTCCATCCGGGAGCTCTGAGTTCGACCGGTGAGGAAACAATATATTTATGTGATTTTCTAAAAGTCTGGGTGTTTGACAACCACATTGTATGAAAAAGCAAGGATATGGTTATTTTAATAATATTAAAAAATAAAAATCACGAGTGTGAATATAAAAATTATAAATAATAATACAAGGAAGTAGGTAAGCCGAGTGGGCTTAGTCTAAGTATACCATTTTGTAAGTATTTATAAAACAACTTTTCCTCATAAACTCATCCCCGCGTTAGTGGAATATATCAATATCCGTTTTTGTTAAATATAGTCATTGCTCGGCCAATTAACACTATCTATGAATATGTTTTTTCTCTATCTTGTGAGTAAAAAATAACTTATGCTCCCGATTTCTAAGATACTTATTAGACACATGTCAACAATACAAATATTGTCAGATTTCTCATTCACATCGCGTATGATGATGATACTGGCGCTAGATTTAACTACCTAGTCATTTTTGCTATTTTTATGTACCTTTTTGTGGTCCATTTTACTATAAGAGGAAATTTTAGCGGAAATATGACCTTTGTTCGTTTCTGTGAAGGTGAACTTTTTTCCAAGCACACTTTTTTCTCTTCAAAAACACTTGCGCCATTTACTATCGTTATCTACTCAAACGTAGAGTTTGAACTCTGATATAATAAATCCGAGTAATAAATGAGTAAAACTTTTGCCACGGTTTGGGTCCTGCGGCTTAACTGCTCTTAGAGTCTCTGCCAGAATCTTTTACTATCGCTCGATTGCTCGCTCACTTAGTGAACTCAGGACACTAAAATGATTGTATCTTAATTACATACTGAAGACATTTTAATTGTGTTAGATGCGAAAAATACATATTTCAATTATCATATTTTATAGTGTTTATATTAAAAGCGAGGTCTTCTGTTATTTTAAGAAATTCCAAACGTTCAAGTTTACTTATTAAACGATTTTGATATCATCAGTGCATTAACATTCCGTGACAATATTATTGCTTTGCGACCATACCAAGGACCACTATATTATAGTCCCGCCGTGACACGAAACTGTACATTTTAATCGTAGTGTTAGTGCTTCGAGTGCAGTATGGTAAACTGTTTGTAGAAAACAAAATAATAATATATACTCGTAAATTTTTATTTACTACAAACAGTTTAGCGCATTGCTTTTGAAAATAACCAATAACTAGCACTACCATCGTAAATCGCAATGCATTATCCCGGCATGTCCACAGTCGGGACATAAATAAAATTCTCAAATAAAAAAAACTATATAATACAAAAATAGACCTGCAGTGATATAATTTTAAAAAGTATATTTATATTACTTATATATATTTAACTACAGTAGGATACAGTTCACAAAATTATTCTAACATGGTACAATTTTCAGCAGTCTACTGAAATTAATTAAATTATAGTTAATTATTTACTATTCACACTCAAATTACTCAAGATTATGTTATTTGCAGTTACGACCCTAGTATATAGATCTCAGTGTGCGATATGTGATGACTTTTACTTATGGGGATACTGTTGAAAAAAATATTTATATAGGTACCCACTTACTTTATATTAGCCAGGTATCTTTCTATTTCAGTGTTATGTATATTTATTATTTTTGAGTAGGCGAATCGTATCTACGTATATTACGCTAATGTTGACAGATTCTTGCGATATTAATAATATACGTAATATAGGTTGTTGTTGGAGTCGTTAATGATACATAGTATTTTATTTATTAAATTGATAAAAATCAAGAAAAAAAGAGCGCGAACTTTTAGTCGATGAAACTTCAATTTGGGAAGCAGGTCAAGTGGGTGGCTTAGAGAATCAAGCCATGTTTTTGGTTTATTCGCGCGCCATATCACTTCCACGAGCTCTCCCGGTTATAAGTTGCAGTTCAATTTTGTTTTATAGTACTAGATACTTGAACAAACTTCCACTGAAGTTAACAGTATCGTTCACGCCTGTCGTGGCCAGCAGATGACCTATTAAACTTACGACGGAAACATGCACTTTTACGATGTCGATAGTCTTCAAAGTATGGGTACCACATATTCTTCGTTATATTTATTTCGATATTACCTCACAAAGCGATGTCA
Source organism: Rhyacophila brunnea (assembly GCF_057557595.1). NCBI lineage: Eukaryota > Metazoa > Arthropoda > Insecta > Trichoptera > Rhyacophilidae > Rhyacophila > Rhyacophila brunnea. Next base: position 25,943,442 of record NW_028233350.1, read on the forward strand.
AAGGGATATCGATGAGCTTATGATCCAATATCGATTGATACCAGTATAGATATTCATACATATACTTGAACAAGAAGACTTTAAATAGTCACGATAATTGAAACGAATTTTTATCAAACTGTTATAACACGATTTAATCAGGCTGCTGTAATTATCCAAAATTAGTAATTAACGTTTTCATCTTATTAAAATACTTCATTGGATTCAGATAATTCACACCATTGTAAAATCAGATATTTAACATAACTTATCGGTATGGCGTCTAAACAAGAGTCTTTTCTTATATTGGCTGCATGCTCAATAATCACTGAATAAAGATTTAGTGTACAATACGATCTTCCCACAGACAATCATGGTCAAGGGGAGAATATGCAGGTCCTCTAAGCAGCAGATGTTCCACGAAAATATCATAAATAATAGATTTTTTGATGTGATCATTGAAATACATATTAATATATCCTCTACATCCACAATGTTGTGGGAATATAGCTAGTAATTAAAATTACACAATACATCTTTATCTAGTTTAATCAGTACTCCATCTAAAGATATAAGATAAAGATAAGAATTTCAAGACAAAAAAAAAACAAGACCGGGACTTGAGTGTGGAAAACATGCGTGTATGGTACAACCTACATTTTACTACTCAATAATGATGGCAAATATTTTATAGATATCTTTTGATATCAGAAAACCAAAAATATGATACCTACTTCACATAACTATCCCTGTTTTATTTTTCAAAATTACCATAGAACTACTAAAACAATGCTTTATAAATCAGTAGTTGTATAATATAGCAATGAGATATGGAGAATAATTTATGATATAGATTTTACGGAAATATTTTGAAAGGATGGTCAGATGATTTCTTAAACTTTTGGCTGAGGATGTGAATTTAGAGAATAAACAACATTTACAATGCACCAAGATTCTATGTACCTACGTATGAGAGAGCTTCAGCTTACCATATAGGTATACTACTAAATATACGGGTTCTTAAACTAGCTCTTACCGAACACCCAGGTAGGACCGTGTACTTCGAGGGTTGGTGGATTAAGCAGGAGTGTTCACTGATTACTAGATACAGTGGACAGTGGAAGAGACGAATTAAAATCAAGGTTCAATTCGGGTTGTAGCAGTGCCATTTGAAGAAGAAGATTTAAACAAGGTCATTTTAGACACTTTGATTAAAATATTAAAGATAAATCCCACTAATCGACTATCTTCATAATCACACAGCAATATGGAAATAAATGTCTACGATAATTATTGTTAAATGAAATTAAAGAAGTATTTACTTTCATTCAAACTGTAAGCCAATTATTATTAATGAAATCGTTTTTCATGAATTCAAGATATTTACGTGGTTGTTCTAATTGAGCGGAAATTGTGTTTTTTTATAAGAAACCCACGCAAAAAACCTTAATAAAAATTACCTTAGACATTTTTTGCAGGACATTTATCTCTTTAAATTCTGTTTTGTGAAATAAACATAGTATAAAAATAATCAATTTTCTCGGTGTTTCTGATTGCATAGTTTGTCTTGCTGTTTTTATTAACGTCGCGGTCACTGACACACCAAGTTCAAATGTTTTTTTCTATAGAGAATGACAAAGTGCTTCAACAGATTTTTGCTTTTGTGATAAAGTCGCTCTATCTACACTTCCTGCATATTACACCAGCATTTTTCCTTTTTTGTTTAATTTAATTTAATAGTTTTTGTGGTAATTTCATGTGATTCATTTCACTCAGAATGGCGCAGGATTGATGCTTCAGATAGAAGGAGATTGTTGGAAAATACTTTAAGTTTCAGTGATCACCATTCTTAATAATGAAGCATGAAGAAAATAATATAAGAGTACTTCATCATAAAAGATTAAACATTCTGATAGTTTGGAATGGGGGCATTGCATGAAGTTTGATTAAGGTGGGTTATGTTATAATGAATAAAAGTTGTAGCAGACAATAGTATTTATTTAAAAATCAAGGGATTCACAAATTCAAGTAGTCTATAAGATATAAAGCGATCAAGCGTAAAATCTGAGTACCTACCTTTGATTTTATATTGCAGGGCGGTACTTATATCTTATTAAATTTGTCTCTGTTCCATGTTTTCATATTAGAATCTTTGTTGTTGGATATCAGGAATTCTCAAGAATGGCTTACCGGAATTCGACAGCCACGGCTTAGGCAGATAATCTTGAGTCTTAAATCTAGTTCATATATAAAAAATAAACTCAATATCGCAAATTGTCAAAAAACCCCGTTTATTTGGCTGCAAAATCCAGATTTTCACCGACTGGTGGAGGGCGCCTAAAATGTCGGTATGATAGCTTTGTTTGAAATGTATAGAAAAAAAATAATAGATACCTAGGTACTGTTTTCCAACGATAAAGAATACTAATCTAGAATACAATAAAATTCAAGCACATTAGGCTAATTTTCGTGTATTGCCACAATAAATCCTTGGATTATAATTAGTCAACTTTCTATCATTCTTATTCAATGCAGATTTTCATACGTGAAACTTTTTCGTAATATTGAATGTAATAACAATACTTTATCGAATTCTAAGCAAACTGTCGTGTGCTCTTATGGAAAATCTCAGAGCGACAAATTTCACCAAAATAATACAATTTCTCACTTTTGCAACTCCTATTGTACGTTGAAAAAAAATCGCAAAGATATGTCAACCAAATGTGTTTTTCATATTCTCTGCCATAAAAATATTTTATTTGAAATCTGTGATGTATTTTGATAATAAAAAGCAGACACTCCGCGCTTCTATAAAGACTTATAGAGATTCACTATATGGGGAAAATTTGATTTCTTTACCATTTGTATCTCGTGAAGTCAAATTTGCTTTGAAATATTGCGTATTTGTCAAACATAATTATGCCCCCTGGTGTGTACACAGAACTCACATAATTTATTTTTAAATCTTTGGTTTCTACTTAATTCAAAATTATTTTTACTCTAACGTTTCACCTTATAAAAAAACATTACTTATACGATTCAATGAAAGTAAAATCTATATTTACATATATATGTGTATGTATTTATATTATAGACGTAGATGCTAATAAATAAATAATTTTGGTACTTGAACTTGACATTACTGATATTTTAAATTTAAAATATTATATCGTATTATTTCACTGGGGCTAATTATTATAATATACTAGCTGACCCGGCAAACGTTGTTCTGCCATATAAATTATTTCTAGTGAATATTTTGGTTGTTAAATAAAAAATAACGAATGTATCGTAAGTGTGTGGGGATGAGATATATGAAAGAAAGAGGAATAGAGCGCTGTAGACGATGACCGCCGATAAAAACAAAAAACATCAACCATTCATTTTCTCAATTCAAAATGAGTAATGATGTTCATAATGAATGAATTACCTGTGACAGGATCTCGTTGTTTAATGTTTATGCAATATCCGTATTGTCCCTTCCAGAAAATTAGCGGATATTGGAGAGCGTCGTATGAACGGTGTGTGTCAGCGATGAACTCCAAATTAATGTTTCTTCTTCGAATCACGATTTCTCGCGTCGATGTGCGGTCGCCAACCATGATTACAGCAATGTCGTCAACAACAGGCGCATTGAATCGAAGCACGTGCTCTCCAGCTGGTGTTTTATCAGGATTGACAATAGCGTGATTGTCACTTTGCAATTCGTTCATGTGTGCTTTGAAGAATTTCAATAATTCATTGTGCTCATTCAACAGGGCGTCCAGTTCGCCGACGATGCGCCTGGCATTAGGCGAATTGAGGCTATTGTAGCCGCAACGTGCATCCACATGATTGATGTCCTCACCGCCCATGAAGTAGATTTGTAAAAATTTATGTGGTTCGTTTGGCATTGGCAGCAATGAGCCTACTTTGTGGTATACTTGGCCTTTGATTTTGAACGTAGAATGAAATTGTTGACCATTTGCCGCAGTATTGTGAACTATTTCTGTTGCTCCGAACGAAGTCTTTTGGAAGCATGAATTGAATGTGCGAATGGACTTCAGGAACAGGTTTGAATCTGGAACCGTGCCGATGAGCAAGCCGTTCAATGGTTCTGGTGGTATCTCAATTTCTGGTAGTCGCACTTTTCCTGATGCGCAACACATCCCGGCTGACTCATGTTTGAATTTGAGCGCATGACAATGGGGACATTCTTTGTCCATAGCACCAATCAGTACTTTCGGATGAGCGGAATATTCAATATCTGGCTCGTACTCGAATGCGAGACGAAGGAACGAAGCGGATGTAAATGTTCGATGTACTTGTTGGCGTTGTCGGTCATTTGCTCTGCGTGTGTTAACTACAAACCGGCGCGCTCGGCTCCGTTCCAATTGTCGTTGTTGATTTCGTTCAGCTCGTGCCTCTTGTGATTGGGATGCACGCAATTGCGACATGCTTACACGCACGTTTTTGTTATCTTGTTGGATTTGTTCGTCTGTTCTTTCTGCTCTACTATTTCGCATGTTTGTTGCTTTATTCGTTCGACGGCCTAAATGGCCCCCCTTGCGTCTTGATGGCATTGTGCACTGTAATACACGCACATAAAAATAGATAAATTAAAATAAATCGTACAAAATTTTGCACGCACTGCGTTGTGATATGCCGAATGAAATGTCAAAATGACGCGACACTTTTCTTGAATTCTTCTCGGACGTAGCGCCATCTGTCATTCAACAACATAAATAATTTCGTTCTGTTTGAAATACGAACGACGGTTAAATTTGTTCATACAAAAATAATAAAATCGCGATTAAAAAATGGGAGGGTGGGGGTAGGAGCGTGAAAATTCGGGGTTATAGGTATTTTTTGATTTAAAATAATAAAAAAAATACAAAAAAAAATTTTTCAAAAAAATAAAAGAAAAAATTTTCTGGATAGAGATACCCTAATCACCTAGCGGTATAAAATATACATGTTGACCTATTCTCATACCTAACAAATATATATAAAAAAATTCATAACAATCGGTTTAGCCATTTCGGAGGAGTTCGACCACAAACATCGTGACACGAGATTTTTATATATATAGAGATTATACACGTTATTGTACACAAACTTATTTATAAAATATCGACTAAATTTTATTAGATTCCTTTAATGCTCGAGATTTCTTGGGTAATGACGTCTCTGTCTTCTTCTATTATGGAAAAGTTCATTAACGCATGTAATTTATGGCCAGTCTCAGATATTCGTCAACCTTCTACTAGAACTAGGTTCTCTGTATTCATTTTTCCCCTTCAGTATGTCCTCTAGTAGAAACATTCGAGATAAGCTACATTGCTCAATTTCATTAGAAACAATAATTATTTTAGGCGTATTCTTAACCATACAGTGAGGTCCCGTGGGGCTTGGCAGATTGAGCGTCAGTTGGGGGCGGCAGTTACTCGAAGGGCGGCAAATTGAGGAGAATCATTTGGTATATAATTATAGAAATAGCTACCTAAACCGAGTACCTACATAATAACTAAAATATCGTTCCTTTAAAAAAAAACACATTTACTGGTTGGAAAAAAATGTATTAATTAACATAAAAGGTTTAACAGGACTGTAATTGTTGTTGGGTTCGCGATGTCTAGTTTACTTCGGTTGTCCTTCGACGTCCTTGGTGACCAGAAACGACACGAGCACGGATGATAAAAAATATTGTATAAAAAATGGGGCGGCATTATTACCCTGCCCAGGGGCGGCATTTTGTCTAGGGACGTCACTGTAACCATATATTATTATGTCTATGGGATATGTAAGATTATTTGTAGCAATTAAATTGCAAAAATGCTTCCAGAAGGTTTATAATGTCCTCATTATATATACGCTTTATTGTGATAAACCAATAAAAACGAAACGTATCTGTTTTAAGTTACATCTGCGGTTGCTAAATAAGTAAATAATGATCTAATTTTATTGATTGCTGATCATGCTACTTATATACGGAAATTATCACCCGCACCAATGTTTGTATAATTTTTATGAGTTTTATTATATTTTGTTTAATTGCTGTTTACTTTACCCCACTCGCATATTAGATAGTATGGTAGTTAAAATATGCCGCAAAAAATTATCTCGCTCTTGAGTCTTAATATGTACAACTTTAGTTCATAAGAAGTGTGCTTTTACATAGGTATTGAATATTAAGATTAAACTCATTAATCATGGTAGCATTCTATCACGTCATGTTGTGATGTCGTGTACTTGGAAACATGACTGAGTCCTCACTAAACCGATTTTTTTGTTAACGAAAAGGTGACAAAACTCGTGATGGAAATTAGTCATCCTATCGCCTGCTCTTTCTATAGGTATCTTGCTCTGCCACTCATCTACTTCGTAAACGCTAGGTCGTACCTATCTCTGAGATTTTACGTGATATAATTAAAATATAATTATGGCTATGGCCTATGACTTTATTTTATAAAATATTCAAGTTTCCTGAAAGATAAATTAAATATAAAATTCCAAGTATGACACCATTAATTTATTATGTTTGGTCATCTGATAAAACCTACTGGCGAGAGGCGCAAAATGTAGCGATTGACCAAGGAAAATTCGATCGATCAAAATCCATCTAGCGATCACTGCGTTGGACATAGGTACGTGTTTTTAAGGCAATTCGCTCGTTTTTTCCCGCTACCTTGAAAAAATATAATATGACTAAAACGTACGAAACTAATACCGTATAAATGGTATCCTTTTACGGTCATTTTAAGCTCATGATTTTTTTCCATGTACGTGGCAATCAGTCAACTATCTGTATTTGGAGTTTGCTCAAAAATTCTCCCACGCTATAAATATTTTAGGACTTGCACGTAGTTTTAGACGTGAGTATTATTTTATGAATGAAGTACGAAAAATAATAGGTATATCCAACAAAAATGCATTTTTCTAAATTGGACGTATCGCTGCAAACAATATCCAATCCAAACAACTTGTAATATTCTAAACCTAAACAATTCTATATTTGAATTTCAATCGTACAAGTACTTCTATTCTTAATGATTCAAAATTTGGTTAATATCAAATATCTGAAATTGATGACAGCGTAATTCGATAAGAATCAATTTCAAATTAACGTTCATATTGAATCTGATAAAATTAGAACATTACTGTTTGCAATGATCCACGTACAACGGTTCATTTTTTGATCTCAATGCGCTCTTTCCTTTACAACAACTCACGGTGAACTGTGATACTGCGACATGAAATACGTATAATTTTCATGTAACCTTAAATTTTAGCTTATACGTGTTAACAATTTTTAAATTAAATTTTCTCATACATAAAATATCTAATATAAAAAATATTTTTCCATAATTAGACCCTAAATATTTTTAATTACGTCAATCAGTAAAATAAGGAAGACAATAATATATTTTTTGTATAATTTCCGTAATAAATTTCTATTATCCGCATCAAAAGGTTCGACCTAACTAATTCCGTGTAAACCGCCCAGCACGAACATTCTAATTACAAGCAAGCCGGTAATAGCATCACATTGTTATGCGCTCACAACACTTATTCATGAATACGACTTTACTATAACCAACATCATTTTTTTCCCTTTCACAGTCAGGGCACTATTGTATTCAGATGAGATTTTTTCCTCAAGGCGGGTGTTTCGTATTCAACCCCTAAGTGAAAAAGTTACACTTCTTTGGTAAACAAACTTAAAGCGAAGTACTTGTAAGAAATCCCAAAATTATAGATATATTATAATATAAAGTACTAGAAAAAATACCAAGTGACAGTGTCTTCTGTCAACATTATTGGAAGTGGTTTAGTTTTGCTATAATTTTGATTAAAATTCATTTAGTCCATTTTACAATTTTACAAAATATTCTATTAATTCTCTAAAAATTCTCAAATTGCAAGCTTCGTATTTTTTCGCTAGGTTCTCTGTTGACATATAGGATCCCCCTTAAATTATGAATTTATATTTTTAACCTTAGTAAGACAAATATACGTTAAAATATACATTAATAAGTGAATACTAGACTAAACAACTTGACGATTTTTTTATTACTAATACTTATGTATTTCTTAAATTATTAATTTATATTTTTAACCTTAGTAGGACATATATGCGTGAAAATATACGTTAATAAGTGAATACTGGACTAAATAAATTGACAATAAAAAATATTCTTCTATTTATAAAATATCTAAAATTGTGTATGGTGTAATGGCATAATTTTAGATATTTAATAAAAAAAATGAATATTTTTTTACTATTATCTAATATGAATTGAATTTAGGGTTTAATTGAATTTTAAAAAGTAACAAACACGTCTACATCAGTGGTCGGTAACCTTTTGAGAGACTGGGTAAAACATATTATACATGTTCCAATATACTTCCGTGTAGCGGAGGTACTCAGCATCAGGCTACTGATGTTTCATAATCAACTTCCAGTAGTTTCATTAATGACTTTTTAGTTAAAAGATGTGATTTTATTTCATGCTTTATCGTAGGAACCTTTAACCTAAGGCCTTGTCCAGATGGCGCGATTTGACTCGCGCGTAGACACTCGCACGCATTCCAAGTGTATATGAGCTCAATGATCCGTCCATATGCAATCGCCGCGTGTCACTTATCGCACGCGGTGGAGGTACAGGTGACCTCGTTGAGCTGTCCACATGCACTCGCGCCGTATCGCGGTGAGACATGCGTCATCTAGAGAAGCTCTAAACTAAAGAATAAACTCGCCACAGCCAATGAATATTATTATTGACCATTTCCTGCATATATTTTGTCGTTTCAGATAACTATTAATTTTCCATGTTTTACATCCATATACGAGTACTTGTGTAGTTTTTTTTTTTGTAAAAGTCATGTTATATTTTTTTCCATTTTAACTTAGGTATTGGTTTTTTGCATTTTTAAGACTATCAATAAAAAAAATCCCATTCCCTTTCGTAATTTATAATAAGTAATATATCTTAATTTAAGATATTTAATTTCTGTCAGAACCACCTTCATTCGGCAAGGAAACAGCAAAGTTACCTACAAAAAAATACCGACTTTTTCTGACATGCGATCTAAATTTGTCACGGAGTCTCGCTATCCAGGTCTGAACATTGTGACTATATCTTTCTCCCTCCAACGCCGTTTTGCCTTTACAAATAAATTACTTTTGTTATCCGCCGTCCTCTTTGCTCAACGTTTCGCTTTTTTAAGGTTTATTTTGTGTAGCTGAATTTCGTTTATTTTATTTATTTTTTTGTTCCCCGCCCGCCTATTGTACTGACAAGATCCTATACACGGCGCACCGCCACTGTTCGCCGATGGATCTTAAATTTTTAATTAATTCCCAGTGTTTACTAATTCCGAGAAGAGATGGCCGTGCCAGTACTTGCTTACCTTTATTTCGGCGATTATAATTGAAAGGGATGATTGTAAAGTGCGTACAATAATCAAATTAAAATACATAAAAGGTATCTTACAAAACGCGTTAGTTACACAATCAAAATAATTGACTGTTATTGATATCGCTTCGGCTGTTACACACTAATTACGTTTCTTTGTAGGAATTGATTATTTTACTGAGAAGAAAACGTATCAATATTATTGCGATGTACATTATAAGCAGATAATGATAGTAATACCATATAACTACACTAATAATATCAATAGTATTATTAATCTCTATGGTAAGTTGCAATCAATTTTATACTTTCGATATAAACAGCTGGTATCGATATTTTTTTGTTAATATCAAATAATATACGATGTTTTTACATTATTATAAAGTTTAAAATTCTTGTAAATAAATTCTTTCAATGCGATACTTGTGAGTATATATTTTGACATTCATCATACTTAGCTGTTACAGATGGAAGAGAGAATTTTTCAAGAAGGCATAATATTTTATTTTGATCATATTATTATAAATGAGCCACCAAAACGATCTTCGAGACCAAAATAAACGATAAAATGATCCAACATTGATAGTAGGTACCTACATCCAGCAAATTTAATGTTTAATTTGAGAAATTTTCCTGTAACCTGACTTATAGTATTTGTTAAAATTAACAGTTCTAAAATATTATGATCTGTACGTATAATGATCAACATTATAAATATAGATAAATAGATACTTCAGGCTGCTATAAAATGGTTAAATAGATTTTAATAGCTATAATTATAGATGGGTACGTCTTTTTTCTCTATAATATGTTTTGACGAATACCGGTATTAATACCGGTATTAAATAAGAAATACTGAAATACCGGTATTGATATATTCATTCGGTATTGCAATCTCTAAACATATCAATGACAACAACATACTAAATCGATGAAATTTCAAAAGCTCACTGACGATATAAGATTGAGCAATGAGTTTGAATTATGCATTTTCCTAAACATTTATGCTCAAAATATATTGTAATCTTTGAAAAAATCCATTGTTGTGTATATGTTCCTTAACAATTTAGAATTTCACCCGTAAAACTAGACATTTTTATCATATGGTATATAAATAAAACACTGACGAATGACTTAGCTACAATATCAGATCTCAACTGACATAACTGACTGAATAAATTATGTTAGTCTATGATTAAACTAACTGAGAGATAAAAATCACGAAATAAATTATTTTTTATTTTTAAAAACAACTGATTGGGTGATTGAATCCCATAGATTTTTTTAAATTATCTTATGATTAATTATTATTTTGAACAAACTTGCAACCATAGATAATAACATTATGGGAAAATGTGTATGGACTAGAACAGACACGCTGAGGTCACGTGACATAAACTCAATACAAAAAAAACGTCCGGATTCACCATAAAATAATCCATACAATACAATGTTGAAGAGAGACGAGTTGTGGCGTATTTTTTTAAACTTTCGACAGATGGTGCTTATCATATAATATATTCCTATACAATTATACGATAGATGTCGTTGGCAAATTGAATAAATTATTTTATATAAAATTTATGTGATTATATACTGAAATACGTCAATGTGAAATTAAAAAATATTTTTTTTAAGAAGGTAGGTATTAAATAATCGCCTAGTATGGAGTCTTCGCTAATCATATGTGGTATATAAAAGGATACGCTCAGATGCTTCAATACTAATTATTAATGAAAATAATATAGTTACATGAACACAATTCTTCGTACGACACACGGCTCAAAACAGCATGCGGCTTCAATCTATTATAGATAGCCTATTAATTAGTATTGATACTTATTTGCAATAAGATGTATGTACATAATATGGAATATCAATTTTGATTAATCCACAATTGAACTTACCGAAATTTTTTTCCGATACGCTCAATCTCACGAAAATATTAAAAACATTATCAATAAAATACCCAAACAACATTATTAACACGTGCTTAACCATGTAATCAATTATTTATCATTGAATAGCAAAAAAATATCGGTATGTTTTGATAGGTAATAGTATATTGTTATCTCTTTTATTGATATATATATATTTTTAATAATGTGTTACTTGAACAATTTTCAATTCTTTGGAATACACTCCGTGCCCCCCCCCCCCCAATCGTCGTATTACCCTTTCCACCCCGCTGCGTCGTTGCGTCTTGTCGCTCGTTCCATTTCCGGTGGCACAATTTGCCGTTTCCGCCGAAACAGGTGCGAAAGCTCCTCGCCGCTGATTGGTTGCGTTGTGTCTCTGAATGCGAGAAATTTGTTTTTGATTTCGGAATATGAAAATGGAGTTTCGAAATTTTCATCACGAAAATGTCAACTTTTTGCTGTTACATCCATGGTTTGTGTGTGTAATATGTCGAGTGGGAAAGTTTTATGTATTTATACGCTTTATGTGTTTTTTTATCCTACCGCTTTTTGATATAATTTTAGTGTGCAGAACAGAATTTGTGTTTTCTTTACACGTTCCTTGGTATCACAATGATGTACATTCCTATTAGATATTATATTCAATGATGGGGGAGAGAGATTTCATCGGCTGCTTGGAGCTGCACATTTGAAGATGCGGCAAATGATGAAATAAAATAAATATAACAACTTCTGAATGTAGATTTCGTGGAAAAAAAATCGCCTGCATCGCTGATAAAATATGTCTACTATTTAATAGAATTGTGTGTCTGAAACAAATATTTTTATTCCATTTATACATTTAAGATAGCCATGTAAACATAGCCATGTAAACATAGTCAAACATATTAGGTTAATATGACTTTTCAAACAATTTAATCTAAATTGTAAAGGGTTGTCAAATTAAGTATGCATAACGGCAGTACTTTGCCTAGAAACGGGACTGGTATGTGTATCTCAATTTATAATGTACCCAATTGTACTTTGATTGTCTTATAGTAAAATACAAGCTATATATATTTCAAAATTATTATGCTTTTATTCGTAAAATTTCATAATGAGCATAAAAGCAAAATTTAAAAAAAAAAAACACTGTGTATTTCTTGATTTGTAGTCATAATAATGAAATATTTATACAGCAGGGTTGAACGATACTGTGGTAAACTTCTAATGCTTTCTGGTATTCCTACTTAACTTTTACTTATATTTATTTTGTTAGGTTAGATTAGGTATTTAATGAAACTAATTAAAAATTTGATAAATTTTTATTAATGACATTTTAGTGTTTTGATTAATGTTTTGTGATACAGAATACTGACTAGAAAATTAATAATGTATCGGTAGAATAGAATGTAAACCTACAAGATACCGAATAAATTAATTAAAACGAAAGTATATATTTAAAAAGGTTTAATTATTTTAATAGAGTTTCAAGAAGTGAAGAGATCTAATTATTTCTTATCCCTGATTAAATCTATTAAAAAAAATCTTCAATGAAGGAAAATCCCGGGCTATATTACTATAATATACCTTTGAAAGATAAAAGAAGAGCTTTTATAAAATCCGGATACAAGATTTTGTATAAATTACTCCGTGTTTTATACAAAATCTTGTACACCCACTTTATACGGAGCGGTGAATTTGATGGCCGGTGACACGATCGCCCGATGTTTTACGACGTCAATTAGGCCCGCCCGCCTCTCGCCTTGTATTCGTAAATGAATAAAAATCAATTTTGTTTCCTTATTTTTCTGCGACGCGAGCCCAGGCCTGTAGTTTTTTCCCGTTGTAATTTCACGGCCATTAGATAATCTTGTTATGTGAGCGTGGTGTTTTCATTAAAATGCAAATTTTCACATTTCACTCCGAGCCGTGTGCAGCCGTACTGTCGTCGTGTCCCACTTTTGTACAGCTTTTACGAATGTCCACCGGCTTCTTTTTTGTTTGCCACTGTTGTCTGTTTGAGTTTTGCCTTGCATAATGCATACCAAGAATTATACATCGTACTAATCTAAACAACCTCAAACGAATGTATAGTGTATACATACATATTATCTCTACCATATATAGGTAATTATTGTTAATATTGTATGGGCTATTTGCTTTGATAGTTTGCAAACCGTTTAGTAGAAATATCAATTTGATAAAAGGCAAAATGCAAGACATATTGTAGGAAAAGTAAAGTCGTCAGAAAAAATACTTGTTTGTAAAAGAAATAGCAGGCATTCAAGTTCTTGGATTGTTTTATTCAAAGCGTACCTTTTATAATAATTATGATAAATTCAGTTAATAAAACATTATATATTTTACCATGTCTTCGATCCTAATAATATCACATGACTTTATTGACAAAAATTTGTTTTTATGAGAAATATGTGCTAGTCAATTCTTGGTCCAAAACAAGATATATTTTTTTGCCAGACCCGGGATTCAAACCTGGGACCCACGACTAATATTAAACTATATAAAATACTATATGATCGCCACAGAGTTATTGTAGGTATATTTTAAATCCAATAATAATGTTATGGATTCCACTATATAATTTTTATGAATATATATGAATAGAAAATATTATTCTTTTACTTATCATTCATTGAAGTATGTACAACTATTGCATACGTAAAAAATGCATTGAAAATATCAAACCTTTTATAATGCTAATCCGATCTATCGAATTTCTTAGAGAAGCGTTACACCATCGATTAGGAATACACTACAGTCTACACAGAGTCGATACCTCTCATTGTCACTCTCTCCCAAATACGGTCGTAAGTGCTCTTCCAATGCACCACCAGGCTGCCAGCGATTGACGCCTGAATGCCCTCGGGATTGCATACATAACAGCTGCATCGTCATACAACCGCGTCTTCCATTTGATATGATTCTATTGACAGACCAAAGAACGCTTTGACACGTCAGACATCGCTTAAAAGTAATCTGTACTTGCCTGCAGACTACTTCAGTTGCATTCACGTACATTCACGTGGTAACTGACAACCACAAAGAGTAAGTTGTACTTAACAGCGGCGAGGTATTTTTAAATCGTCACTCAAAATAAAAACACGACACCAAAAAATAACGGAACGAAGAATTCTGTACAATACATTTAATATAACATACTTTTTCTCTATACTAAAGTGATATATTATTATGTAACATTATTACTTGGATATTTTTTATACTGTATTTATAATCAATTAATGTGGATCTTGGTCACCTCTTTTGAGAGAAATGGTTATCATCCATTCACTTAAACTAATAATGATATTCACCAGATGCGAGATTCTAACATTTACGCCGGACACATAATAATTTAATTAGCAAGATGATTTTTGGTATACACTATGTTATAAATAGTTTAATTCATTAAAAGCTTTAAGTCTTAGGGTAAATAGTTTTGGGTATTATATACTTACTACTTTAGTCGTTTGAGTGCTACACATTTCTATAAATAAGCGCAGATATCTATATTTTCATCGGTCATTAAAAAGCCATTGGTTATGTTAAAGATGTACTTAAATAATTGTCACCAAAATTGCTTCTTAGAAAACGACGTACCATCGTCATATATTAGTAGTAGGTACTACATACTCCAGTAAATTTACATACTTATAATAACAATAAAATAATGTGTGTAATATCGAAATATTTGCCATTTAATCAGCGTGGCTAAATATGTCAATGCACTAATGTATAAAATAAAGTTTTTAATAATTAAGATAAACACTTAAATTAATAATATAGCAGCGGTGGAGTAGTGAGGTGAGGTGCGGGTAATGAGACGTGCGCCCAGATCCATTTGATGTTTATAAGTATAGGTGGATAAATAACATTCAAATTAAATCATTAAATTTCCGTATTTTACGCGGACGATAACACGGCGATCGCTAATGTTCGATAAAGAAGACATAATGGTATTCTATATCGTTATATTTTCGATACATGAACAACAAAAAAACACTGTCATATTATTATTATTGTGCAAACAAATGAATAAAATACTAAAAACGTATTCCTTATATACCTACTTATTTAATTTTAGTAGCGAAATCTTACTTAACGCTGTCTGATACTAGGTACTAGGTATCTAGTATAATAGCATCCATATGTATCAGTAGCCTCTGTAGAGGTCCTTCTCTCTGACAATACGAATAGATTAAATAATGTACAGGTATTTCTTGTGTGTGTTAACTAGGCTGTATTGACAATATCACTATTTAATGACTTTCCTTTGGCTATCGATATATGTGTTGTTAACCGTGTTGCCCTACTACAATCGACGAATCAGGGAGCGGTGCTGAAACCTGGAACCAAAAAGGTTTTGTTTAATAGTCCACTTAAACCGATCCGAGACGCATGACTGGTCGACGCAATTGGATTTTGTATGAAGAGAGTCGCAGGTTCTGGTCTCCCACTCGGTCTAATTGCTGGAGAGTGTCCTAGTTTATTCATTCCGTTAGGGAACAGTGACGTGGGTATATTATACTTAGATATTCATTAAAAATATTTATCATACGATTTAATTTTCAATACAGTTCAATAATTTATTTCATAAATATGTCTAGAAAATGCATACTTTTGATTGCTGTTCATCAGGTAATACTATTCTGTAGCGTTCATATTAATTTTCCGAAGATTGATTTTGCCATTTTAACTTCATATCAGTATTACTTTCAAGAGCTTTCACAATAAATTGTGTATTTTTTGGGTTGTCACCGCGTTTTCTTTCATCTCGTTACCTCAATGTTTCGGGGTGAGGTCATTACAGATCCAATTCTCAAGATATAATGTATTAAAGTGTACTATTATGTGTATGGATATGAGTATCGCTATAAGTAGAGTTGGGTTTCGGGAATTCTCGAGAAATTTCAGAGATTTTTCATTCCCGAATCTCGAGAATTGAAATTTTTAACATTTCGAGAAATCCCGGATCTCGAAAATCTTTTTTCGGGATTCAGGATTTCTTTATTATCAAATATTAATTGAAAAACGATTATCTATAATATGAAAAAAGTGGAGAGAAAACACAAAACGTTCATGGACTGATCGGGGCATTTAACACAATTAAGCCAACGTCGACTTAAAATAAGCGCAATTTTTGCAACATCAGAAGCGTACGCGATTGACAGTCTGTGTTTTTTAAAATTCTATTTTAATAAGTAATGTTTTCAATTATTTTAGTTTTCCTACTTCTATTTTGTTTGTCTTCTTACATAAATAAAAAAATCATATTTTTTGGAATTTGTCTGTTATTACACTGATTTTAGGATTTTTACAGGTTTTTTTTAATTTCCCGATATCTCGAGAAGTCTCGAGAATTCTTTTCTGGAAATCCCGAATCTCGAGAATTCAAAATTTCATCATTTCGGGAAATCCCGAATCTCTAGATTGAGATTTTTTAGGGAAAAACTCTAGTTATAAGTGTGTCGAATACTTGTCGAGAAAAGAAGGAGGATAAATAGGGGGTGCCAATCCTAACCCTAAAATCTATTACATTTTCATTTTTTTAATTATAGATAATTTTATTTATGTGTCTACTTATATGTTATATCTAGTTATTCTCATTCTATAATCTCAGTGAAAAATACACGCGCGGATAGTTTCAGAAGCACCATTATCAACTATCATCAAAGCACTAGTATTATAACAAAAAGTGTGTATTGATAACTACAAGTTCATAAAAATAAAGTTTAACAATATGGATATTGTCTCTTTTGATATTTTAATAATCCTTTGCTGTAAAATTCAATGAAATGTGCTAATAATTATTTTCATCCATTATAAATATTTTAACTATAGAGTACCTAAATAATTAAATTGTTAGAAAACTAAGAATTTAAATAAAATATAAAGTAATGAACTTAGTTTTTCAACATTTATAATTAATAATCCGGGGTGGTAAATATTTCGTAAACTAGTCAAGTTTACTATTTCAATTTATCGAATAGGTACTTTATTTATGTAAGTATTCAAGTGTCCCCGTGTCAAATGAAGCTATATAAAAAAATTCGGGTACAGTGATTAATAATTGTTACATTTATTTATGATTGGACAGAACAAACAAAATATTTATGTAACATAATTGATATGACGGCATTACGGAGCCGTCACTGGATGTAGGGTAATACGGTCAGTGGCAGTAATAGCTTGCCCGATCGAGTAAATCCTTCAAAAATGATTGGATTCACCATACATGATGAGATTATTCGATACAATTGGGGTGAAATTACTGCCATTGAATGTGCGATGGCAAAAACAGCGCTTATGTGGAACAAAACAATTCGTTTGAGCGGTAGGGAAAGGGTTATTTTTTGTTCTTAATCCCTGGCAAGTAGTTCCACCAATATACACGTAGCACCCTCTGCTATTTTGGTAATATGTTTATATAAATTCGAAAATTAAATTAGTATGTTTTAGGTAAGTACCTACGCATTGACAAATTATAATTATTTACAAAAAAATACTATCAATGATTGCCATTTCAAATATAATATTGAATAATAGCATGTTAACAATTTATTGTATGTTTAGATTATAAAACAAACCCCTAATATAATTATGATGAACAAATTAAATACCAAAAAGTACTTTAATAATAATAAAGCCTTATTCCTTCATTATAAATTATCTAGTATTGATAATTATTATAATACATGTATTATATAGGTACTTTTTTACATAACAAAAGTTTTTCGATCCAATAAGTCTTTATTTATCCAATTTTAAATTCTATAGATGGATTTTAGAATCTAAATAATTAAATTGAGTGGGTAAGAATCAAAAGGACTTTCCTCTTTGTAATGTTGAAATTAAGACAAAATATACTTATTTAAACAATGGTTTAAGTTAATTAATTAATACAATACAACTTTAAAATTGGTTACACCCCTTCAATATTGCGTAATTGTTATTATCGGCAAACATTAATGTTGTGGGTGATAGAGAAAACCCCTTTAGCTTTTAACATATTCAATTAATTATAGTTTCTATAATACCTGTCATTGTTATGATAGTTATTGATAGGTATATTACAGTCGTATTTCTTGGTTTTTAAACTATTTTAGTAGAAAGCCATTTATTTGTGTAATTGTTTTTAAAAACACGATTACCACTAATATGGTGCAGACCACCACCATTTAAAGGTATTTTATCATTTAAAAATATATAATATTATGTAGCACTAGTTCCACTTATTATAATATTTATTAGTTTGGACCGGTGGCATTTACTCTAATTAAATAAGTAGGTACATACAACAACATTCAAATTTTGCCCTCCTACGAGATCCGAATCGATGTGGGCGTTATTGTAAACCTTACCAATTAATTATACACATTATAATTTGTGTAGTTACCCTCTAATATTATTTTAATAGAAAGTAATTGGTAGAAAATTTAATTCCAAATATATTAGTTGAATGCTTTAAAGACAGTATATACGTTATTTGGAAGGTATGTAGGTTTGAAAATTCTCAAAAAATCGCCTCACGTGCCATCGGTAATACAACCACGCTTCCAGCAGAGCAGATATATGCCCCTGGTTTCACCGGTGCTGTCCTCTCATGTAAATAAGGGGTCGATTTTAAGCCCAGACAAAATCCTTCCACATAACCTTACCTGACTGTTTGGCCCACAAGCGGCTGTTTGTTTCAACAGTACTAAACTAAAACGCTCGTGTTGTGTGTCTGATAACACTTAATCGGGGACCAGATGAATTATTCGTTTAGTAAAAAAAATCCTTTAAGTACCTACTGGAATTATTTTGCATATTTCAGTTAGTACTTACGCAATTTGTTAGTTAAATAATCATGACTTTGTTTTTAGGATATAATTTATTTAAATGCCACTTCAAATAAAAAGTAAAATAGGTAGGTATACCATTGTGTCTTCTAATGTAAGTATAAACTATGAATTTTGTTATTGCTAAAAAAATTGTGTAATATAACTTATTTACGATTAAAATGGTATACTTAATAGAATATATTTTATTCAAAATAGCATCAATAATTGATTTCGAAATATTATAGTCAATCCGAATAATTATTTAAGTAGTTAGATTAAATTATGGTTTAAAACCTGAAATTGGCTTCTATTAAAAATGTTCTTCCTTGTTCATGGCCGCTACTTAGATAAATTATGGACACGACGTGAGGTCTCATAGAATCCTTATCACTCACCATTTCTATTTCGTTTTCCTATGTCATATCAGTATCGTAGTATTGATCTTAGTCAAGTAAGTTGAGTCTTCGTAAGTTTCCATGGCTACAATGAAGCAGGACTGTCAGAATACAAAAGTGATAAAATGTCTGAATTTTGTCTTAATCGAATAGAACCGCGTAAGACCCAGACTTTCCGTATCCAGCTGAATGTTCCACTAACTATTTCTATCCGAATAGTGAGCTCTCCTTCTGAATTACAGTCTTGCATATCAGAAGGGTAGTTCTGATATAAAAAAACACAACAGTTCTAAACTCTGGTAATAACACGCCATGACATGCGTAATTTGCCTAATATCACAGTTTAAAATAGTTACATATTAACTCTGGTTTGAGGACAAATGCATAATAACAAAATCCAATTTATGTTGCTAAAACTTGCAGCTATTTTAGACAAGCTAAGCGATAGAAAACAACCTAGACCCTGGGCTAAACTCTCTAATCGGCTACCCGTAGCCCAACGATCTGATACAGCCTTAATTGAATGGCGTTTTTAATCCGACCGGCTTAACCTTTTAGTTTCAAGCGAAACTTCATGTAACGACGCTGTTTGGCACAATGATGCTACAAACGCGACGTCGCTTGGTTACTGATGAATGCATGTTTTTTTTACTATTCGCATTTCTTTTATATAATTACCTACATTAAACTTATAAAAATGCCTAACTTTAATTAGCAACTAGATACTAATGGCTACATATAATCGACTTGTGTAAGATTGTTAAGTAAGTCAAAGTTAACAAACTTTTCCATAAATAAATTCTATTGTATTTCAGAAATCATCACTTAATCATTCCGCATAACGTATTCTAGTATTTTTAAATTTGTATATGATACATTAATATGAATTAAAAAGTTGTCCTTAACAACCTATATGAATATCATACATCATCATAGTTTTATCACGTATATAATTTATTGACTATATTATATTATAGTTAAGAGAAATTTAATTGTTTCAGACCTAACTCAACGTAAGAGACTAAATAATAATAACATAGTTAATACATTAGCATCATACAACTATTTTTTGAGTAGATATTATTTTTTTATTACATGAATACAAGTATTCATTTAATTTTAAAATGGCTGTAGCACGTGTCTTACATCGTTATCGGAACAGCAACAATATGCTTACTAAGAAGGCAACGTGTACGGTAACACTATGAACCCCGTTAATTTTCACGTAGAGCATTACGCGCACGTCCTTACTTAACTCGGAGTTAAGTCTGCAACCGACGCCATTATTTTTCAGGCTTAATTACTGTACGTAGTTACGGGGTATCGATTAAACGTCCGGCACTTTGAATAGGCTATCGTTACCACCGGAGCTTTTCAACATCCAACAAGCTCGTGAGCACAGTACTAAAAGCTCGCATCGATGCCGGCGCCGCGACGCTTCTACCACTGCGTTGTTTAGGCTAAGGATTTACCCCACATCGCTTATTATGCGGATCGAAAAGCTTACCTTCGCCCTGCATTGCCGCATTACTTGAGTTTGTGTAATGAGTGTATATGTACTAAGCAACATTATCCTCAGCTATAGGTGTTTAAGTACAGGTATACGCATTGTCTAATATAGCTATAATAACAAAATAAATTGTCTAAGCTCTGTTTATCGGATGTTGTTCAGTAACCGTGGATTCTGGCTTTTACGGTTAAATAAATGGGGAAGATTTAGTAATTCCACGATTTAGAATACTTGTGAGCATAATATAAACTACATTTTCCCACCGTGTTTAATATTATACTCCTATGTTATAAAGTAGGTACCATGTTTGCTCCTAAACGAAGTACAGGTAGATCTACATTATATGCTTCCACAAACTGAAGATTTTATAAACAGACAATTGTATTAGTACATACTAATATATTATTTGGTTTAGATGAGACAATAGATGTTGATTTTTCGTTTGTTAAAAAATGGTTAACTACATAATGACGATATAATAAAATTAATACTATCGAGCGAAAGCACATGGTATAATTTGAATTAAAATTCTCATTGATTTATATTTTCTACTCAAATGTAATAGTATTAACTTTACTAAAATCAATTAAAATAATATCTTATAATAATTGATATCATTTATAATAGTATATTCATAAACTATAGATATATCTATATCATTTCTTTTATTTTGTTAACTGTCAAGTCATGGTGGAACTGCATTGTATTGTTGTTTTTATTTAATAAAATGCATTTTTTTGTAGTACTTATTCCACTTTTAATCATGAGATTAGGACCGGTTTCGTCCGCCTCAGAGGGACATTTTCCGGACACTGAGGCGGACGAAACCGATCCTAATCTCTTGATTAAAAGTGGAATAAGTACTACAAAAAAAAATGCGTTTTATTAAATAAAAACAACAAATCTATATCATATTGACATTGACAGTACTTACACGTAATTGGCACAACTATACGGAGCCTTATCTTAAAATGTTACAGTATATATGAGTCCAATATTATAATATAATATCATAATATTATGTTTAATCTTGTGTATTCAATAAAGGATTTAATATTTTTTTATTATGTCTTTCTACGACTTATCATATAATTTATACAGTAGTTTAAGTTTACAATAAATGGAATTCTACTAGTGAGGTTGATACATTAATAATAATTATTATTATACAATAAATGAAAGGAATAATAATACAAAAAAGTTCCTTACCAATCACTCCTTTATCAGAGATTTTGTATTTTTTTGCTAATAAACACTTCTTTTTGTTTCAGGTAAGGCAGACCAATTAATTATTATGTAAGTGATAAATATATATATTTTTCGTTCCTACTCGATATCACATTATTAATTAGAACAAGTTTATTAAGTCTCTTAAAACATCTCAAAAAAAAAAAATTTTAACATCCAAAAAATCCCATTAATAATTTATTTATTTTATTGTTATTAGGTGTTGAATTAGTAATCCATCTCAAAATATCAAATAAAATAGTATTCTGTTAGTGAGACATTAAATCATCGCAATAGGTACGAATCTACTCATTTTATCTTATTTTGAAATATAATTTATATGAAATAAGCTTAATTTACTATTATTTTTCTTTAATACTAAAGGTGTAAGTAAAACATAAACTATAAATAGGTTAACTTAACTCGGTTGCTTCAACTAACTAGCGAGTAATAAACCTTCATACTTACAATCTGTCCAAGTTCGGGATACCATATTTCTTTAATTAAACGTGGGAAATCCCTGAATATAATAAAATATATGAAAATTACTGAATAATGTTTTAAAGTTACAAATTATAGTGTTTATTTATTATTTTATATACTTAAACATTTATATTAAAGTGTAGTTTAAGAACGATCAAAGTATTAGTTAATCAAATAATATCTAGTAGATAGTTATTAACAGACAATATATTACATTATGATATTACCAGAGAGGATACTTCTTTTAATTGAAATCGCGTAAGGTAATAATTAAAATAACGTAGTTTTTATTATTTTATTCTCTTGTATTAAAATGGGTAAAAAAATATCACCATTATCATCCCATAATCTCTTAAATATATGTATCAGAGAATTATTCACGATATGACTTTTTTCAGTTCATTAGTCATAAAATTCTGCAAAATTAGCCACCATTCTGTGAAGAGGGCGCACTTTGGTAACCCTATTCGAGCTTAATCTAATTAAATTGAAAACAAGTCGAAAGACTTTAAGCCGCTCGCTAGAAGCTTGATAAAAATAAATGTTTACCTGTTTAACTTTTACTCAGAGCATTATTTCTACTCTACTATTCAATTATTTTTATTGCGACCAAAATAAAGTTCCTTAATTTATTATCGTGTAAACTTTTATGATTTCTGCTTCATTATTTTAATTTTCAAAGTTTTTCTTATTTTTTAAAAAGTTGTGTTCATTATTTTTATATTATAAATTATTACGGATTTACACATTGTGTATTATGTTTACAATTTATTTTTTTATTTTACTAATTATACCAGGACGTATAATAACATAACATATCTTCCTAATTTATATACAATATGCTTCAAAGACTTAAATGTTAAAGATAGAAGGTAGATAAACTAGACGGATTTGAAGTATGGTGCTGGAAACTGGTATTTATGACTACCTTCAGTTTTTGATCACATAGCTAATGGTTACATGTAAGTTGTACGTATGCAGTTCATCGTGGGACACTTATTCGTGCGCCGAAGTACGTGAAACATGAGTTCGTATAACATTTTATCAAATTACGGGTTCTTCGTTGAACATTTCACCGTAGAATACATTTGTACCTAACTTACAAAATGCGGCGATAGTTTGCAAATAGTACTGTTACAATTAGATTAACCCTAACCTAACCTAACCTAGTAAAGACATCTCACAAAATTCGCCACATGTTAAATGTTCAACGAAGAACTCGTCAATTGATTAAATGTTATACGAACTCATGTTTCACGTACTGTGGCGCACGAATAAGTGTCCTGCGGTGAACCGTTTACATACAAATTTCCGAATACGATAGCTAATAGGGATGATGACAATAATTTGTAAACAATCTGTTTAATATTCGGTCACGCCGAAGATGAAGAAGAATAATGGATAATTTTCTGTTACCGTTCTATATTTCAATTATGACAATAGTTAGTTAACGATAACATTATTAATTCTACAAAAAAAAAATAAGTTTCTATAAGAGCCTCTTAAAAGCTTATGATAACTTTTCTGTCGTCATCCACAATATTTAGTCTTATAATCAAGAAAGCTTTCCCGTCGTTTTCTCTCGCTTATTCCATATTGTCATTCTCTATTAAATTATTTTCTCTTGACTCACTGCTTCTACATATTATTTGTGTTTGCCATTGTACTTAGTTGTACCTTTCCTCACTGTCTCTTTCTCGCTCGACAAACAAGGTGTCCTAAAATTTGCATTATTATTTTATAGACAATATTTTGATACACGTTTCAAGCAGATATGAAATATTTTATCTACATTCCTACATACGTGGTTTGTATTAATACATTAACTTTCTCTACTTTAATATGTATATATTTAAACCTTTATATTTCATAGCAACCACTAATACAAGACATTTTGCATTTTCATTATAAAATACTATGTATGTAATTGAAAATAATATATATATTAATATTATAGTTAATTTTTGATAAAAACCATAGGTACCTACTTAGAATAATAAGTAAATAAAACATACTAAATTATTCATATACAGGAAATTAAATATAGTATACGACAGGTGTTTCGTAAAATTGTCTATTGTGTTATCAAGAATAAATATTATTCAAGTTTACATAATAAAAAAATTCTACTATTGTTAATATTTCAAAAGTCAATCAAATCAATATGTTGACTGTCATGTGATACACGTACGTTAATATTAAAAAAAATATAATGAATTTTATACTTTGAACATAATATTAAAATGTTGGAGAATTGAAATTAATATTAAATTTTAGAGTCCAAATATTCCACCATAACATAACGTACTTCTGGCAAACTTGACGCGTCGATACAGCGGGTGATCCCCTGGTCGTATAATGGCCCCTTAAGGCTATACTTCAGCTGAGGCATGATCGAAAAAGATCGTGACTAAAATCATAATTTGTCATAAAAATTCAACATGCGTCCATTTAATGTTATGTTTATTGTTATATTAGTAATAATAATAATATATTCATTGACATGTTTTCTTTTTCGAGTAAATGGGTAACGTTTTTAGTCATCTTTACACGATTTAAGAATATATTCCTACGAAGAATTCGCGTATTTAGTTGTGGTGGTGTTTATGAAAAATGTTATGTTAAAAAAAACATATTTCCACAATGTTTGTTGGTAAACGGTAAGCTAAATGTTAGTCTTTTTACCTCTGTCGAACGTAATAATATATGCCAGATATATTAGGGTTTCCTAAGATTAAAATACGTCCAACCAAAAAGAGTAAAAATGTTTTTTGAATTTATAATATTCATTTAAATACCGTTTTTTAAACTATTAAACCAATGGAGGGGAAGGTGTTTGCGTATGAACTATTATCATATTAGTCATTTATTATACTAAAATTTTGACGTTTAAAAAGTAAAATATTACAAGTAACCTCCCATTTTTTCGTATGCCGCATATATTTCGACTTTTATATAGAGCACTTCGTGTTACACCCGACTAGGTACATGTTGGGCTGTTCATATAAATTGGAACATTTTTACATGTCGTAAGTGTAAACTTTTTTCATTCCATTTTTTCCATCAAAGCAAAAAAACTACCTTCCACTTTGTGTATAAAAAAAAACAGAAAGTTGTGTGGAATTTTACTTTTTTTGCAAAATTATTAATTTTAGGTTTTATCAATATAGGTCTGTATTTAATTAATATTGTAAGTGCCTATACTTTCGACCTATGTTTCAAAACTTTAAACACTGGCCAGAACATACTGAAATTATTTACATGTGGATCGTTTGATGGCCAACTTTCCCACTAATTATAGTACATCACAGGAATATTAATTAATAGATTACCTTAGTTAACACAGGCATGTTTTATATAATAGATCGTATTAAAATGTTCATTTATATTTGCAACCTAATTATAGAATATTTAGATAATTTGATTAAATATATTATTTTAGGATTTTTTTTATTATCTCTCGATGTCTGTAGGGACTCTGGAATAATCTACGTGATAGTTTCAACTTTATTGAAATATCAAAATAGATCTTATATGTACGTCATGGGTAGCATCGTGTATATTTTACAGTAGTGACTTGTCAATTGGTATTATAATTTTGTTCACATACTTAACAATAACAGTAAAAATTTATATTTTCTTATAGTACCTACTATTTTTTTTTAAATCCAGGCAATCGTAAATTAGTACAGATATATAGGTACGTACATAGGCATGTGCATATAATTGGCAAAAGCACCATTGTTCTGACGGAAAACATGAGTAAAAAGGGGAGAAATGTGCCTTTGTTTGTAGTTAGTAATATTATGCAGGTGTTTATAAACACACAACTAAACAAACGTAGAAGTTTCCACCCTTAAATCACCATTAGTGTTGATTTTAGGCGTTATGTATGAATCCCATGGTTTAGTTCGCTGCATAATAATATGGAGTCCTATAAAGACCATTAATTTGTATAATTATTATTAAATTAAATTTTGAATAAATTTATTACTCACTTAATATAATGTTTAAATTAAAAAGGTTACTTTCATTTCAATTGTTGTCACATTTCTTGGAGTATATGAATGTATTAATTTTGAAATTCTTAATTTACAAGTAGGTACCGAAGTATTTTTTATTTATAATATCAACTAGCTATTTAGGCTTCTCATAAATAATTTCTTGTATACACAATTTTTTTTAGCCAATAGTCACAATATCATATTTTCTTCATCTTGTAAACTAACTTATATTCCTTAACTTATTGATTATTTTAATATTGTTTTTCTCTTATTTTATTATAATATGGTTATTTATTTATGCATAATGCGATTAATGCAATACATATCTATTTGGAATGAGAATAAGTTAGGGTAGTAATATTGTTAAAGCATTTAGGTACCCTACAAAGACGCGCTAGTAATATAATATAATTACACATAATTCCACTTATTAGGGTTAGTATGACTATCCATAAATATAATTATTTAATAAAACACTGAATTCGTATTCACTGACTATGCAATTATGCAGTTGAATATTTATATTAACATTATTAATGCTTTAAGTAAGTATTCCAAGATGAAACAAATCTGACATTAAAAATCACAAAATACATCAGCTGTTTCATATCAATTAAACATTAAACCAAAATTGACTGAGTAAGTATGAAAACTGTGCCAGCGGATGTTTGCAAAGCTTGTTTATATTAATTTTATTGTTTGTCTTAGGCATACACATGTTTTTGATTACGCCAGAATGAGATGCGGGATGTATAATTATTATTTTGATTACGTTTCATTTAAATTTCTGCCTATATTCAAGAAATCACAATACACTGACATGTTAGATTCTAAATAGTAATTTATATTTTGGCGTTAATATTGGACACCGATTACAGAACTGATAATTAACATTTTCATCATAAATAATGTTATCTGGCTAGGTAGTCATGGATCAGAATGCTAACGTAAATATATGGAATCTATGATTAACTATTACATAATTTAATATGTACTGTCTTTTTCTTTTAAACATATCTATTTACCGATCAGTTATAGACCAAAATTTACGTCAACTGAAACAGATTGTAAGAAAGCAGAATAGAGTAGTCAAAATATAAAAAATTCTGCAACTGAAACTAATACAATTTAATGCAACTAATACCTTTTCTATCATATAAAAAATCTTGGAAATATATGTTGTAAATAATTGGTTGGGTGGGAGATATCTTTCAAATTAATTCAGTCAATGTTATATTACAATGCTACATTCTTGAATCTTGTGAATTATTCGTTGAATAAAAGAAATAGTTAATTAAAATTTATTAGCATTTTTGAGTTAGTTACATCATAAAATATTAGAGAAATCCGTGACGTCGGTTAGTAATTGAAGTAGTAGTTACCCACTTTGATTTAATAAACAAAAACCGATCGCCAATAGTTGCTTGATTTTAGAAGAGTGCTGGTGAGCAGGTATTAAAAGGCCAATAGTTAAAATTTGTCTTAATTAGTATATCGCCTCGTAGCATACAGCACAAGAGATGCAGTTTCAATTCCTGCCGGGTAGCTTATTTTTGAAAATTATGTATGTTCACTATTGACATTCTTTTGAAAAACCTTAAAAATCAAGCGAAATATTTGAATCCCATTCAGCACAAAAAAATATAATATTTTTTTTTCCGAGTCTTTTCATAGTTATTTAAAATTCATATTATAGTGTGTATATTACAATATACTCAGTGTTAATTTTTATTATTATCAAACCATCCTCTAACGAAGTTCGGTCATCATCAGGCTGATCTTTGCTCAGTCATCTGCTACCCGGGCTAATTCGCTGCTATAATAAAGCTCGTATCAATCACGGAGTTTTTTTAATCATGAAATGTGACATCGTCCTATGCTACCTTTACAAGTTAGAGTATACTATATGTTTGATCTGTCATAATGTGGCCGAGCTACTATAGTTTTTTGGTTTTGATACTACGGAGACCTTCTCTGTCCATTATTAATTGTCACCCGGTCAGTCTATTTTGACGATGCGTCTGTCTATAAAGCTATATTTCGAAAGTCTCAACTTTCAATAATTTCTTAGCCTCTATACTTACATAGAGAACAGAGAACAGAAATCCATACGCAGACTCAGATCTAGGTTAAAGTCTGTCGTTAAGGAAGGGTATCATTTTTAAAAATTCACCCCTTGATATTTCAATTCTTCTTTTTTATTTCCTGAGATTGATTCTATTTCTTATTGACCATTGTTTCTAAATATTTATAGTGTGTTAAACAGTATTGTTTTTTAAAATAATAAAATTAAAAACAAAATTTTACTTAAAATATTATTATTAAGGGTTTTGCGTGTATCATGAAATTATCACTCCGCCTCAACATTGTTAAGGGTTTTCTGTCACCCATAATGGAAATGCACAGGTAAATTGGTTAATGGTCTATTTTGGGTTATGTTGTGACTCCAACTCACACGTGCATGACAAGTTAATTCTAATTTGTCATAAACTCATAACGCCACTTCTATGCACGTGTGTGTATTTCAGGTCTAAAAACCTTCGCAGAGTTCGTGCATGCAGAAATATTTTTGAACGAAGGACGAAACAAGTGAAGTGGGGTGTATCCGCCGAGGGGATTAAAGGGGAGAGGGGTGCATAGCGGGTGTGTGTAGAATGAAAGGGAAATGGCACGGGTATGGCTTATATGGCCCCCCATAGTCTACTTGAGGCAGACAGTACGATGTGCGCTTTACCCTATTTTATAATGCCAGCCTCTGGAACGGTACGCAGATTTTCAAAGTTTTCTCACCAATTTCAAACCAGTCGCCAAACTAGAATTGGAAATGAAACTGTTATCCTTTATTTATTAATGGTCATATCGTTATATATATCTTGAGATTGTTGCTTCACTTATATATGAGAAAGGCGTTGAAAACCTAAAATAAGTTACTAAGACTAATGATACAATCAGTTGTAAATCATTTCATATTCCAGATTCATTTGTGACATACGTATCATTTGAAAACCGAAAGCTTTTAAATCGTATTTTAGAATCACTCAAGCAGTGAATTCAGTAAAATAATTATATGTAGATATTGTATTAGTAAGTAAACCCTAAAACTTTGTTTTTTTATTAATGGATAGTATTGTTTTAATAATTATTACTACACATGTTGATAATTTCGAAGACGAATCATTTCGACCACACCAAAGCCACATTATTCACGTCATAATACAAAATATTACTACCCATTTAAAGACAATACGGTATCCAAATATGCCAAACCATAATTATTTAAAATCCTAGACGAACAGTTACAAGAAACGTGTCGTGTAGGTATATGTATATAATAATGAAGCATTAAAATAAGGCGCCATCACACGCTAAAATGCAACAAAACTCACTGCAGTTATAAAGTTGAAGTCCAAACTTGTAATTATATTATTCTTTTTTATCATTTTGTAATAATGCTTATATTATGTTAATTCATTTCAATAATTATTCAGTAAAGTCAATAATTCTTGTACCTAGTTTTAACCACATAAGACTTATCTATTTTACTAAGTATAACCTTATTAAGAAATATAGAAGGTAGAAAGCAATGTAAGATTGTAGAAGGGGCAGTAGAAACGTAGTTATAAAAGTATTTTTTTAGCTACACAGCCTGGTCAAGTGGCTTATTGTCTAATGCGTCCAAGACGCCAATCATCTGACACAACCTGCCCAGAATAGGGATATAGACGAATGTACTATTATTTGATTTGATCTACAGATTGAAGGCGACACCGAGATCAAAATAAAAAGATAATTTTTGTAAATCGATATATTGCAATTTTGTATTCTTTCAAATTTACATATTTTTTTTGTCTGAATTACGTAATACAAGCTGAAATTGTGATTATTCATGCCTCACATTTACGCTATTTGCCACAAATGAGACTATAGTGTGTCTTTCATATGAAGTGAATATTTGGTTTTCTAGCTATTTTGTCTTAGTTTGATAATCACTGAATTCAACAATACCAGTTGTATTAGGATATACATTATAACAATTTCCAACACTTTCTTCCTTTCACTACCCCATTCAAGCCCCGCGCCCCGTTTGCTGGTATTCATTGCGTGGTCACAATGGCACTACAGAAGCAACAATGTCCCCTCCAAGAAAAATGTTTTCCTTTAAAATACTTAAAAACTTTCAATTGCTCAGCGGAGTCTTAAGAATGCCTCAAAGAAAATGAAATTTCCCTGCAGAAATGATACGAGCAATGACAATATCTTATTTTACGCCACACATAAACAACAAATTTTCAGTGTTATATTATATATCTACCAGTGACGAAGAGTAAAAAATTGTGTAGTACTTTTGTAGCCATACTTACGAAACTCGATGATATTAACAATATAAAAATATGAAATAATTATTATTAATAAATTAACGAATGCCAACATATCATAATATTAACATAGAATTAAGAAACAGATGGTGTTAGTTATTTTTTTAAATGAAATATATCCGACACAAAAACCGTAAGAAATATTTTTTTTTATTAAAATCTGACGTAGAAAAACTTTTATTAATTATTTATATGAAAACTGATATTAAAGAAGCTTTCAAGACTTCGTCGCTATAGGATTGGTTTCCCGAATATCCGTTTTTGTCGAAATCGACCTCTTAATGCAGAATGAATCTAATTGGACGAGAACCATCCCTTTCTTTAAATTACTTTGTAATGGTAATGAATACATCATTCATATGCTGTAAAAATAACAATTTAAATATCTCCATGTATTTAAATATAGGATTATGAAATTTGTTTTTCGTCTCCTGAACATTTGGTCTATTCGGGAAACCAATCCTACAGCGACGACTTGTCGACCTGTTTTAATAATTCACAGGTGATAATGAGTATCGATAGATAATATACGATACATACCTCAGCTGTAGATTTATTATTATACCTAAAGATTGTCTCTGTTAATTAATTATTAGATACTGATAAATGATAATATTATAAGTATTATAATTTAATACAATTACTCAAATATAACGATAATATTGGCAGATCAAGTAAGGAATTTTCGCCACTGATATCTGCTTTCTTGAGAATCATATTTTTTGTTTTTTTAAGCCTAATTATAGAACATATATAATTTTGAAAACACTTTCTGAGAGAATATATTATTATAACCAATAGAAAAAATCTTTTTTGAAAAAAAGTAAGCCAAACCGACGGGGAATCGAACCCCGTTTCTCCCAGGTTTACACCCTATCCGTGCATTACCACTATGCTACGAGGTGACATACTAATTGCGACAAATTTTAACTATTGGTCAATTTTAATACCTACTCATCAGTGCTCTTCCAAATCAAGCTACTTTGGCAATCGATTTTTGTTTCTTAAATCAAAGTAGGTAACTATTTACTATTACTTTGATTACTAACCAACGTCGTGGAATTTCTCTAATATTTTTTTAGATGTAACTACTTGCACTTGCTAATTATTTAAAAAAATTCTTTAAAATTAAAGAATTCTTTCAAAAAAGATTTTTTCTATTGGTTATAATATATTCTCTCAGAAAGTGTTTTTCAAAATTATATATGTTCAATAATCAGAATGATATATTCTTAAATCTTGTGAATTATTCATTGAATAAAAGAAATAGTTAATTACTTATTTGTATACTATCATTTGTATTATATACAGTTTTTAATCATTCAATAATAAAACTATTATATCAAAAGAGAATAAAACACCCATTATAATAGTCTCTAATTGATTTAATATTCACCCTCTTTATTTTATCACGTTGGGTGATAACTGAAATACAAGGACGCGTCATTTTTCTGGTTCTAGTCAATGATATAACATCATTGGTTCCAGCTAATGCCACGCTGCACGTCTTCCGATATCAACGCTTCAAAGTGAATGGTCACTCACACTCTTGTTAGTCTTGTTATAATGTATAAACCTATTATATTATACGGAGAAGTTATTAAGGGCGGACATGCTCAGCGTAGGTCAAAATGGAGCTTTTATTGTATTTTCAAAGCATGATCCTGGACATTCCTTAAAAAAAAGATTTTTTTTCGGTTGGGTACATGTTCAATCACGCGCGTTAACATGTACTTACTCCCTACTTCAGTTTTAGTTTGTCAATGTATGGCTACGACCGTATGTTGTAGCTTAACCACTGGGGAATGCCAAAAGAAATGGCGTATTTAAAAAAAACACTATCTTATTCTTAGGTCAATAATTATTATAAAGCAATCATTATCCGTATGATGTTTATCACATTTCAATGGTCAAAGACATAGCTTATAACCAGTATCTTTATCTACAACGTTTAAGAAATGTCCAGGATTGTGCTTTGAAAATGCAATAAAAGCTCCATTTTGACCTACGCTGAGCATGTCCCCCCTTAAATACAATGAAAAAGTCATTTGAACTATTAAATTTCACATATAGATTCGGGAGACTTTATAGTATTATTTAATTACTGAAAATGTTCAGAATCATACACATATTGTGTCTAGTCTCTTATAATTAGTATACTCATAGTCAAATATAGAGTCTTTTAGTTGAAGCATTATGCTTATTAATATTATATTTTCTATTTGGTACAGATTTAAGTATGCAGTATTCTTGGTTTAAAATACATATTTTCATGTATTATTTTATTGTTATCATTTCGCGGTGTACTACTTACATAATAATATGCTGTCAGGTTATACCTATATGTTTAGAATGTTCAAGCTTTAATACAAAATCACGTTGACGAACTATAACTTCGATAACAATATAACCGAGAGCGTTAATTGTGTTAGTTAATTCTAATATTAATTAGTGATAATGTTAGTTTGCGAGCATGCAACAAGATAAGTTCAGTTTTCGATGTTATAAAAGCACATTTTCCCTTATGATAACAAAAGGCACTAAGTCTCCTCCTTGTTAAGTATATTCTATATGTGAAAAGATAAGATTGGTTAAATGAAACTTCTTACTAATACAATGGTGTTCATTCTTCACGCGTCGCTCGGCGGATATGACGATGTTGAATCTCTTCTCTTCGCTTTCATTCTCTTCTTAGTTTCCACTGTAATCTTAATGTTGTGTTAAATTCTCTCATTCGAACAACAGTAATTCTAACTAACGTAAACTACTTATCATGACAATTCATTATTTCATTTCTAAACTGCTGCTTTATTTTGTTGGCAAATTTATTTGAATCACTCATCAACCTCGGTTATAAATGTTAATTTCGAATAACATATAGTTTTTTTGTAGGCTTGTTGCAAATCTCTCTTTAGGCACTATTATGGTATTTAAATTTGTACATTTTGTATTTAAATAAGAAAGAATATGAAAATAGAATAAACCAAAAGTTCAATGACTTCAATAAAAATCATCATTATTATACTGCCATTCTAAGGAAGAAGGCAGTAACTGACTCTCACACACTTTCGAGATAAATGACATAATGTGTTTTTTTAAACTTATATACTGTGAATTAATAAAAAGCGGTGATAATTTTTATTAGTAAGATGTTAAAATACAAATAAAGTAATAATAAACAAGCAGTAACTACAATAAATATGTGCAATTACTGGCTTTTTGCTAAGAAATTTGTATTATTTCAGCAGATGTCCATTTTTTCATTAAGAATTTTAACGGTATTTTAGTGATAATACTGATTTTAAAGTGAACAGAATATATAGCTTTCAAAATTACATAACGCATGGCATTCATAACTCAATTTCACAAATTTCGCGAGTTACTGCCTTCTTCCTAGGAAGGACAGTATATAGAAAAAATTGCAGATACTTACTTGTTTTTGAACGGAGTTTGATGATTATAATATAAGGAGTAAAAAGAATAACATTACATACATAGCCACTAACACGAGTGTTATGATGATATTATTATCTGTAGCTCTATCCATCTGACCTTTTCTTGTTATGCTTACATACAGTAGTATAAAGTTTAGAAGGGATCTTATTGACTTATGTGTCTCTGATAATTATCTTAGAAATTGAAGACATCCGTTATTTCAATATCTAGAGGTGCAGAACTAACATGTCATTAATAATGTCAATTGGGAGGGCAGTAACTATGTTCAATCAAATCGCTTAGATATTGACTTACGAGAGGGTTAGTATAGGACATATTGGACGTTGTTTTATAGGTTTTTAAGATAGCATCTATCAAACTATTATGTGTAGTCCCATGTACTTTTATTGTTATTATTTACTCATATTACTTATATTTTTATTTCAACATTGTTAATACTTATTTTTATGTCATGTCTTGAACGCTTTGAATTTATTTGTCATATATACCGAAAAATTTTAAATAAATTAAATTTAAATAGAATCAATTATCTAATGAAAATTCTGACTCTTTCTTCACTTCTCCAACATATGGTGCTTCATAGTTATCTAAGAAAAATACCAATGATTCCAAACTATAAAATGATCAAGTGAAGGAATTCTTTGGAAACCGATAGCATCTACCATAAATAAGACTTGCTGAGGATAGGTAAAGTTAGATAACACTAATCCAGATTTCTGCAGTAGGTACTTACCTACTCTATAATGATCACATCATGAAAATAAAATGCCTAAACGCGAAAGATTTGTGTATTTACATATTTTTAATATTTTCAGTAAATAGCCTATTTCTACAAAATAGTTTTAAACCGGTAATATACCATTTAAATGTTTAAATAGTTATTTCATTGTGATAACATTCATTGTTCACCGCATTATATTTCGTCGATGAGAGGGCACTTGACATTTTTTCAATTGGCATTTCATGACATTTGTATTGAGTAGTTTTGCCCAGTGATGTTTGCAAATGGTTTTGTTGTGCAAGGCGCGCATACGTTCACTACCAATAAATGGTTTGGGGTGGGTTTTATTAAAATTCACACAATTCTTCCCCAACTCAGAGCAATCAATAATTCCTCTTACCATTGTCATAATAATCTAGTGAAAATAAATGTATTTAATATGAATTAGGTAACACACAGTGTATTCGTGTAATCTTTAAATCATCATCAATCACCGTGGATCAGTTCACTGCAGAATGAAGGAATCTCCAATTAGATTTAATTATCTTTGGTTGTCACATGGTTTCAGAAAACTTAACTATTTCGTTATTCAAGCAACCTTAATATGCACCCTTTCATATTGGTACCACTATGTCCCGGTATGTTTCCAAATCTTTCCTTTACTGAGGATCCGTAAAAAATATTCAAAAAGTGACGTTACGTTACGTTTGAAAGCCTTCATGTACTTACCTTTACAAATCAAGGAAGAAACAGTTTATTTTTTTTATTATACCATATACGCGTAGTAAAATAATTTTATTGAATTAAAATATTACGACTAGTAGATCCTATCGTTTATTTTTTTTCTATAAATTTTGTAATCTTATTATATACTACTTTGTTATACTATGAATTGTTTGTAATCAAATATCTCTTTCAATTTCGGCCAGATGGGAATGTTTGTCAACGTATTTGCGGGCGCAAATTCGCACAAGGGCAATAAGTACCCTCAATATTTATCTTTTCGTTTCAGGAACAATGCTTTAATCACAATGCACTGTTCTCATAATAGAATAAGCTTGTGGTTATACTACTTTCGATATTTTCACATAAAACTTTGATTTCATACTTTAAATAATACCTTTATATCAATACCAATTATCAAACTATCGTTATAACGATAAGAATTGATATAAATTAAAATGCTAATAACATTTTTTTTACTATGTTTTGATTATTAATGAACTACGTGTACATTATAATGACTGGTATTTACAAAATATGTTGAACAAAGACTAACAAAATTTGCTATCTATGTACATGACAAAACTGAATTGAAAACGATATATACAACCCAAACAAATAAACCAAAAAATCAAAAAAACAATTGTCATGCCTGGTTATAACAAGAAATTGTATGTACTTATAACATGTTTATGTATAATTATTGATCATTAAGTAATATAACATTAAAAACAGTAAACTGAAAAAGTAAGTAAAAGACTAATGTTTAAAATATCTGCAAGTTAATAATATACTATCAGTCATCATTACTTAAATGAAAATAATACTACTATGTAATAAAAACGTGACGTTTAGACGAGGCTACCATTTTCTTTTTTATTGATAAATAGTGTAATCAGTGCTACCAATACGGTGAACTTAAATATTGTCCATGCTATAATAATATGGAAATTACCAGTAATTAAAATCATCCCACACGAAGTTTTGTGTACAAGTATGAATAATTAATAACTGATAAGACAATCATTCGGTTATGTGTTTAATATGATAGTAGATGCATATTGTATGAAATACCGGAAGTTCGATAAACTTAATGTTTCAATTTGCTTCAGCTTATCTATTCAAACTGACCACTATATCCGGTTGTGTTGAAATCCTGTTAACACATTTGAATCATACATAAATTAATATTATGACGTATAAGTAATCATTCTGAATAGTTTCTATGCAAAATATTAACACATCATTATTTTTGCGTCTATTAATTCTCGAAGTGTCTTTGAGTGATTATCTATTTGAATGTTTTTTGTCATTAATAGTCGCATAATTAGTACACATATTATTTTATAGTTTACCATTAATAAATGTATATTTTATGTATAATAAAATAATTTGAAGTATCGTTTTAATCACATAGTCACTAGTGCAAATAATTATAGTGTTTTAGTAGGCATCCTGTTACTTCATACTGTAAGTACAATATTTTTTCATGTACATAAATAAATATAGAATATTATGAGTCCGTTTATTTTATAGTCAGATAAAATACTTAAAAAATCATTTTTTTTTCGATTGTTTTTATTACACAGTTCCCATAGTATTGTAAAGTATTGTAACGAACAAATGGCTATACACTTTTTTTTTTGAAGATGCCCCACCCCACAGTGGCGAAGGCTCCATACTAGGCGATTATTTGAAGCCTACCTACCTTATTAAGAAAAATATTTTTTAATTGCAATTGACTTATTTATATAATCACTTGATTATATTATATTCTATAAAATAATTTATTTAGCCAACGAGAGATGCCGTATGTGTAGGAATGTATTACACGGTTACAGAAAAATCTGCAAAGGTTTTAAAAAATATATCACAGCGCGCCATTTGTATTGACGTAAATAAAGGTCGGATTATGTTTCAAATCATTCTCAATTTTTTTCATATGGACTTTACGTCACGTAGCCCCGCTCAGTCTAACGAATTGTATGAACTAAGGTAAGTTTAGATCGCATAGCCTAAAACTAAATAATTAATAATTTGGTAATTAAAAAAAATAGTGTATTGTGTTTAATCGAATATTAATAAATATAGACTGTTTTTAAAAATAAAAATAACTTTTATCTAATGATTTTTGATGTGTATAAATATTTTGAAAAAATACGCAATTTAAACTGATCGCTTAATTTTATGTCGTCAGTGAGTTTTTGAAGTTTCATTAAATTAGTGTGTCGTTGCCATTAGTGTGTACCTCTTCATTAGTAGTAATATCGTATTATCTTTTTATTTTTCGTAAGTATACCTACCTGACAAGTGTGTTTTTTTTTATCAGATCTCTACAGCCTACCTCTTTCCGAAAGTCACCCTTCGCCACTGCCACCCCATCTTATATTCTATATTTTTGTTTAGTTAACATTAGGTTGAATCATAATATTATATTATATAATAGGTACCTACTAAATTTTAAATATCAGATTTATTATTTTCTTTGCATATGCATTTGCATATCTTTAATATATTGTATGAAAATTAAATATTTGAAGGAATAAAGAGAAGAAGGAGAAATTTTTAAGGTATTTTATTATCTACCAATATGCACATTTTTACTTTTAATACTAGTTTTTGTTGACTAATAGTTGGTTAAAGTTAATTGATTAACTAATCTAATATAGAATTTCAGTTGTGTTGGTTATGTAATATTCATAATATAGAACAATTATTACGAACTGATGTACTAGATATTCTCGAATGCAAGTATGTATCTACAGATTGGCCAGTTTTATTCATTGGATCGATTGCAATTTGCATATAGTACTTGCGTTCTCCTAGCTTATAATGCAAGTGCAATTTATGTCAGCGCCCCTTGCATTTAAATTGATTAATGAAATGTATTCGACCATTACCCTTATATTGGACTACCAAAGATTAACTATTGTCATTAGTCTTTATTATAACGTCTCAGATTTTACCTTCATTGATCATTGTTTATTATTTATTTATTAATTTATTTTAGATCACGTATATTAATTTTCCTTATTGATTTACTTTTATCTAATTTTATGGAATAGTTTGTATCTTTCGATATACTTATTTATTAAGGCAGAAGTACACCCACGGTGGCCGCACGGCTTAAGCGTTAGACTATCATGCCGTGGGTCTTAGGTTCGAATCCTGGGTCTGGCAGGTACACATATTGTTTTTCAATCTCAGTCAGGGTATGGACCTAATAGGTTGAGCAAGTGGCTGACGTCCATTTCTCGTAAAAAAAACAAAATCTGTTTATACAAACCTCTACTCTGTGGAGGCCCATATATGATCCTACTAAGATCGGACATGGTCGAGGGATACATATATTATTACCTAGATCAATTCACCGCAATATGAAGTTTATTAAAGCTGGTGCAATGTCTCATAGTTCTGTGTGATGCGTTACCACGTAAGCTTACAGAAGTCAACTACTTCATCATTCTGGCGGCCTCTGGGGCTACCTTGTAAATATTTTCTACCCTAATATTAATTATAAAATCAAGACATTAAATTATTTTTTTATGTTAATTTATACTTTAGA
Source organism: Rhyacophila brunnea (assembly GCF_057557595.1). Lineage (NCBI taxonomy): Eukaryota > Metazoa > Arthropoda > Insecta > Trichoptera > Rhyacophilidae > Rhyacophila > Rhyacophila brunnea. Next base: position 25,983,021 of record NW_028233350.1, read on the forward strand.
GTTTATTCTATTTTGTCCCAAATTTATGTAATGGTTATTATACCGGATCTGGATTGGTACATATAATGCATAATAGTTGCATAAAATGTGTCGTTTTTATCAATATATGGCCATATTTTCAGTAAAAGGTTTCAGGTTGCATTGTTTCTGATAAATATTTTGCATACAATTTACTAGTAAATACAGAGCCGCATCATGTGTATGACGCCACACGGTACAACGCGCCCACACCTCATCGAAACAACGCAGACTGTGCGCCCGAAGCACGAGGGCTTCATTTTGACCACATTCGTTTGCATAATGGAAAATCATAAATGAACAATCGTAAGCGGCCAATAAATCAAAAGTGAATTACTGCGATGCAAAACATTACGGTTTTTTGGTATGAATAATAATTAAATAACTATATAGATAACTCCATTGGAATAGTTTATAGCGTTTTTTTAAACAGTTGCCATGTTATCATTCATTTGTATCTATATTTGAGTTCACGAGTATCATGTCAATTTACGAAAATTTACAGGAGATTCACGAACATGGGTGTTATATTAGTTTATAATATTATATGCTATCTTTAAACGACTGTTTTTTAATACTTTTGGTTAATTTTATTCAAGCATAAATTTAGTGGGATTTGGCGTTTTTCAGACTTTGATCGCAAGCTACTTATTTCAATTAATATCATTTGTTGCATTGTCCTAACTAGCATTTACGTCTAGTAATAATATTTAGTAAGAAGCTAAATTTTATTAATTTATAGATTGAAAAGGGGGTATTCTATACCCTGTCACTTGTAGAATTCATAAAATATAAATTTCTATAATCGATATACTTAAACCTATATATTAAGTAAACATGTGATTATATATTAATTATCTGTTATTTCTTAGAAATAAACAATAATTAGAGTAGTTTGCTAGTTTGATGTTTTGAAGATCGATTATTTGGTATTCACCACACATACATATTGATTCTACGGTGGGTGCTTCGGTCATATCGTGAGCTTTTTCGAGTAGGTATGTGTGCCAAAATTTACATTTAAGTTTGTGTAAGATTTTAATTATTGTCAATAGTGTATTTTTATATATGCTGTTAGCTGTATTATGGAAAAGGGATGTTCGGTATAATTCTAATTTATAATTGAATGAAGGAAGAATTATTATTAAAAATCGTGGCATTCCACTGCACCTATAATGAAAGAATGAAAAAATATTAGTTTAGATTTCATAGAAATAAATAAAAATCAACAAATATTTTAAACAACATTTTATACTTTAATTACAACCGACCTCTATCAATTTCCCTATTAAAAACTTCCACTCTCTGTACGCAATTATGACTTGGGTTAATAACTAACTAATACTTTCTCATAACACATAGCTCCCTTTATATCCTCGCCATACGGTATTGGCAATATACACAAACAGAACTCAAATGTTCATATTTGTTTTCATACTAGAAAAATATCATAATTTGAGCGGTATATGTGTCTTCGTATTAATATTTATATAAGGTGAATACCAAGTGATAAGCAATTTTATAAATATAAAATACTTTCCTGTAACATGCAAGAACAAAGGGTATTGCAAAATTATTCAGTGAGACAACCAATCTTCACCTGACCAAATAATGGTGCTCTTAAATCCTATCTATCGCTGGATACATGCTCCGGCCACTTTATTAGGATTCCCGAATGGAAAAAGAACTCAATTACCATAAAGCGATCCTAGAGATAGTTTAGCATGCACTCGCTCTTTCTGGTGGCATGTTCAAAAATATTGGCTTGTTACGGAGTATTTTAGTTGGAAAATAAATTGAGAACACTTAATCACGATATGCAATCTAAAATAGTAGAGCTATCGAAGAGAAAAATCTTTTTACATTCGATTTTAGAATTACAACCATTATTTAGCAGAGAGAGTTTAAAAAAATTAACTATTAGAAACACTTAATATCCTAATTTATAACGTGTCAATATGTAATAAAAATCTGAATGATTCCAGTATTTATGAACTATTATATCACAAATTATTAGAACATCATTAAATATACATATATTTCTTTTAATTACTATATTGCAAAGAAGGTAAGTTTAAAATTTTGATAAAAATCCATAGACATAAACAAAAATTAAATTACACGTTACTTAAAAACATTTCAAGTAGGTACCATTGCTCCCCATTTCTCATGATTTACCATTATATACCTATATGTTTATAATCTCAATTATTTTAGCATTAAATTATATCCGCTGTCCTTTCTCATAAAATATTATAATAATATGTACATCGTTTTTCGATACTCAATAATTACAAAATACCATATAAAGTCAAACATGAAATTTATTCTACTTGTAGACTGTGCGAGTGAAATCGTGTCGTTGAAAACACGTAGTAATGAACTATAAGCTGAATGCTAAATATCAATGACCCCCGTCTTCATTCATTTTCAAAAAAAAAACTTTTTCTTTTCTACTTCTAATATATTTTTTTTAATGTTGAACCAATTTTTTAGAATTTATCGCCATTTTTGTATTAAATAGAGTTATAATTATTTACGCTTTTGTTTACTTTTCCTACTAATTATAATTTATAATATATCATATTTTCCGTTAGGTACGAAAAATGTGTTTATATTATACAAATATCGTACGCTTGTTGATCAACAATTAAATCAAATGAAATATTTCTTTTATTCAACGAATATTAAAAAATATTCCAGTACGAACTATTACTAAGAATGTCCGTAGATTATTTGGAAAATAGCACTGGCACAAATCCAGCGCTTACATGTTGAAGTCCTTTCGGGTGTAGTATTTTTGTCTAAAAAGATTTTTTCTTGTGGATTATATATTATATCCATGAGACAACTATTACATCAGTTAATTAATTATTTAGCTTTCTAAATAGTACACATCAGCTCAGACGACGGAATCTTTAATGATATTTGAGCCCAAAATACATTTTAATTAAAGTCTCTTTTAGTTCATACTGTTATTCTAACTAGGCACTTTAAATAATAAAAGAATAATGCATTTAAAAACCATGCTTTTATAATGGATATTATTTTTTGGTAGCTATCTGATTTTTAATTAAATTTGATTCTTTGAAGATTACAATGTCTTTATGTCGCTTACTTTTATCTTATATTAAGCTATACGACATTTTGATAAGAAATATCGATACGATATTGAACTAACAATGGCCAATTAAGAAATTTTTGGAAGTAACGACAATATCAAAGGTTGACTAAAATAGAAAAAATCTTACTTTCGGCAACGTAAATAAAATATCTACTCCTTTGCTTATTATTAAATAACAAATTTTGTTGTTTCGTGAGAATTTTCATCGTGATCCCTTAAAAAGATTTCGTCTCCTGGGTTTTCACAGTTATTAGTGCTATTTAGCAATACTGATAACAGGGTATTGTTAATTAATTTTAATTATCATAGCCATCTCTAAAGTAGGTACTTAAGTATTTATATTCGAGTAAACAAAAGGAATTATTCATAATACTTTTGCAACCCATATTATTAATTTATATTAAAAATATGTTTATTCTCTATTATGATTTATCAAATTTAATAATATTATACATTGATAATAATTTTATAAATCCAACTAAGTTAAAAGAAAACGAAGCATATTGACATCAGAGTAATATGTAAGTTATATCAACATATATTTGTACTAGGAATGGTTATTAATCATACGAAATTTATTAATATATATTAATATATATTAAATAAATTAAAAACACGCATTGGAAGATCCAATTTTTGGCAGACATTTGATTCGAACTCACATCTACGACGGGCACTCCACCAGTACAGTGGATGTATAATTAAGTGCAACACATATATTAATATATTATATTCTCCATCGGAAAATAAATTAAGCTTTCGTGTAATTCGTCGCATATTTATTTATAAATATAGTAATTTTGTATTATATAAATTAAAATAGTGTAGAACCACGAAGGCCGTCATTCGGTACTTGATTGATTTAATTCGGTTCATAACTATCTGAGTATTTGTATAAATATACAAAAATGTATATTAAAGTCAATAGTTTACTATAGGTACTATCATTGATTCCTAAATGGAGTCCGGATATATTAAAAATTTGGTTTTGACATAATAATATACTTACTTAATAATTTGATTATATTTTATTATTCACCGTATATTCTATAATATATAATAACGTACCACTCTTAATTAATCATTCATAATTTTGAATTACGTCAAAGAGACAGAATATATTGAATGTGATTTATTTTAAATGTAGGTATGTAAGTTTGTTCCAAATTGATTTACTGCTGTGTTTGAGGTATTCGGTATAGTACCTTTTTTACATTATATGTCATTTACACAGCTGTTTTCCTGGCAACATTTTAAACTAAGCTTCCTGTGCTAGCTAGTCATCCGACACTAAAGCTCGATCGTTCGCGGAAAGCTCCCATCATTCCGGTATTTTAATCCAATAATAATATTCGAATGGGGATCAATTCGTGGGTCCGTGCCACGCGAAACAGCGCTTAATCAGAGTTTATTGCCCGTCGCCGATATTATCGTGTAAACCAGCAGGCAAAACTAAATTCTCGTAGGTATACATAATATTATAATAATATACCTTACTCCGAAATAAAACTATATATTCTGCTAAACTGCATGTTTTAACTTTAACCAGCGAGATGCTCTTACGGTATGAATATTTCAGTGGGTATTTGTAAGGAAGTATCCACACACTTTATAAACTTCGTTCGTGTAATATTTACCATGAAAATATATTGTGAATATATTTTTTACATTTGGTAAAGTAATTTGACAGGTAGAGTACCAACAATCTTTCCGTAGACAGCCAAGTGCGCTAACAATTATTATTGGACCATGGTTGCCGTGGTTAATCTGAACAATTTTGAGGACACATATTATCGATATACAACTACTTGGCAATGTAGATAAGGTAGATGGCCTTGATTACCAGTGGACGGACCAACCGCGTAAATCGCTCAATTCTTACGCGATTATATAAATGTCAACAGTTTTCGGTCGCTTGGATCGGATGAATGAATTTTCCCACTTTCACTTTTTATCCTGTCTATTTCCATTGAAGATGTACAAAAAAAAACATTTTAGCGTATATCATTGATTGTTCCCTGAGCGAATTATTTTGATTAATATTTTTTTAAAACTGTAAAATAATGACTATTGATTTACTGGTTAATAGTGTGGTTATGTAAACATCATCATGTGTAGTCTCTTTAACATAATAAAGTTATATAACACTTTACACATATATAAATGGAATGTAATACACGTGTGGATAACGTCACACTGGTGTTTTCAATCAGCTGTGGATTTCACGTGCAAAAGTTGAGCTGTGATTACACGTGGAATAACAACGGCTAAGTGGCTTTCTTAGATCCAAGTGAAAAGAGAAAACTGCACTGTTGGATTATTTCAAACTAGAAAAGAATTTTAACCCCTGCGATTTTCTTGTTTGGAGTAAAAATGTATTTAGATGATTAATGTTATTTTTTTATATATATATTTTTTTGAATAAAAACACTAGTAAGTATTATAATGTCATAAAAAGTAAAATATATATATATATATATATATATAAATGGTAAGGTAAACAACGTAAAATAGACTAATAGAGATTAGAAACAAATGTTAAAACTATTTAATTATTACATTTAAAAAATAAATTCATTTGTTCTATCAAATAATATGTATTCAGCTGATGTGAAAAATATTATATTAAGTTTATGGCAATTCTTTTAAATAGATTTATATTACCTTAATACTTAACTAAACTAAAAACTATATTTACTTTAACTTTTATTGATTTAGATTAACTTGTATATTATATTTGTTTAATTGATACTTCATACTACTATAATATTATTAAAAATACAATTTATTTAAATACTATGTTACTCGTCACGTAATGCAACTTAAACGTCTTCATTAATATGTTTAAGCATTACCATCTAATATACAAATTTCATGTAAATATCCCAAGAGTTTTCATAAGACATGCATGCCTAACATTAATAGCATTTTCTATTTCATACGAAACAATGCATGGAAAAATGTATACAGCAAACAATTTTCACATTATCTACGGATAACCAGTCCTTCAATTTTGACCTATTTATATTGCGGCATAATTCAAAGGCATTGCAAAACGTATTTTGTTGTTATTATTACAGAACGTTTTACTTAAGTTTTCTGTTCTGATAATAAAGACAACATGTTGCTTTTACGATTCCTTGAATAAAAACTACATTCACAGTATTGAAAGATAGGTAGGTCAATGTATCCCATCTAATTTCACTCCAATAATTACTTCTACAATCTACATATGCAATGTTATAATTAAACCTATCTGTAAGAATGTAATTATTTATAAGCCAGCGGTATGTGGTGGACAAAATACATGTGTCTAATCCATATATCATTGGTTGGAATTCCTCGGCTGCATATTTTTTTTTTCCGACCATGTCCCATCCTAATATGATCATATGGGCCTCGACAGAGTAGAGGTTTGTATTAACAGATTTTGTTTTTTACGAGAAATGGATATCAGCCACTTGCTCAACCTATTAGGTACATACCCTGACTCACACAAATTGAAAAACAATATGTGAACTTGCCAGACCCAGGATTCGAACCTGGGACCCACGGCGTGATAGTCCAACGCTTAAGCCGCGTGGCCACCGTGGGCATAAAATTTATATGCCAGTTTTCAATAAGTATTTGGATTAATAGTAATGCTCCAATTAGCTTAGCGAATTGCAACCACTGGTAAAATAGTCTGCTAAGAAACTTTAATAAGAATACATCAAACATATCATTAGATCATTCATATTATGTAGTTATTAAAACTCATTTATCAGTAGCGGTACCAATGGCTAACACTTTTTTTTAAAACTTTTATTCAACAGTTTTAAGTAAGTAATGTGTATGTATATGTGTTTCAGGATCTATTACCCATCACCATAAAGATTAGTCATGTTACTGTTGTTTTGAGCTCTAAGTAGTGATATTCGTACCTAAATTGTATTCATTACTTAACTTAAGAATCTTATAATAATTATATTATGTAAGTATACTACATTTTATGCAACATAAATAAATTAACAAACTGAAATAGATTAAAATCGTATAGATATTGTTATATTGCATTTTCTAAGAAATATATAATATCATGGAACATTTTAGCTATGTGCTTATTGGATAGCAGCTTATAAAAGTGCGCATAGAACATATAGACGGAGCTTTTTTATACTTTGGTGAATAATGTACTGCTAATCGGGTAGATAGCAACATAAACTTCCGGCCAGTCGGTAGGTAGCAGAGTCCATACAGCCTTTCATGTTTGTATCAACATGACACATCCGGTTTCGGTTAGCCACTGCCAAGAAGCTCGCCTGATTTGTACTGGAATACATTTTGTATAATATTATATAACATTGTAGGTACACATTATTACCCTGACAAAAACGCTGGCGAAAATAACAGCTGGAGCACGTTCTACTAAAATACAACAAACTTTGATCATCGAGCGAAAAATATGTACTCAATTTAATTCACTGAACATTTATACAGGAAAGCTTCTTCATCGAATTTTAAAACGAGGATTACTTTAAATTAATTTTAATGTTATCTTTTTATGATGACAATTAATCATTTTTCAATTGAATTCTCGTTGTCGTAATATATTAAATAATGGTTATCAAATATTTATTATTTTTCAACTTCAACTGTGAGATAATAGCATTCTACTTGATTTTTTTTCTAGGATTTTTTGAGAAGTTTGTTTTTGAGTTTTTCAAAACATTTTCCATAAAAATAATGTTATATTTTTTAATCATAATCGAATAAGAATGATTTGATTAATATATTTTGTATTCTGTATTACATATTCTCATTATATTCCTTTCTGTGTTCCGTTTATTTAAGCATTCACTATTATATTTACGAGTATAATATTATTGTCTTATATATATTATATAATATATCTTGTCATTAATCATTTGCTTATTGTATACACTATTTAACCTTACCACAATTAAATCACTGAAATATAATAATGTTTTCCGAATAAATAAAAATAAAATTCAATTCAATTCGGTTACTTATAGTTATTGACGTTGCCCACTTCTGGAGATATGTTCGGTGAACTTTCAGTAGGCCTGCTAAATTTTTACATTCCCCATACTCCACAGGCGCTCCCTCTATAACGATTGCGGCCCCATATATATATAATACACGGCGGGGTGAATTTATATTCGAGCCGAATGTAGGACAGGTAAGTAGCTTATACTATTGTGATTTGTTTGTTTGCCAAATGTCACATAGGACTATTGCGTACGGGCACGGGGCAGGATCTTTCAACTGTTCTCACATAATGGAACCCTTTTTAATAAAAAATGTACGAAGGTAAAATAATAAGCAGAAACATCGCATTACATAGTGAATATCAAACAAGTTTGCCTGCCGACGAAAGAAAACGTGGATATTGTCGGCGGAGCATTTTTGATGACAGGGTTTTATGTTAATTCTCATGGTCAAACACATCAAAAACCATAATAACCGGATGCAAAAATAACACTGTATTTAAATTATTTGAACAAAATAATTCTATATTAAAATTTGTCATAATCATAAAAAATAGCAGTGACGTTTTTACGTTTTGTTTATAACCTCTCTAGAAAAGGTTATTGATAATGTTCTTCTAAACAGATGAAGCCAGATATGATAATTATACTATTCGCAGTGTAATTTATATGGAACTTTTTTTAATAATATATTTTAATTTAGACAGAGTTTCTACTTTTATCGCTTAGTTATTAATTTTGTATTTTCAGGATTGTGAGCATTTGAAGGTAGGTACCTATATCTAAAATTGAACCATGTATCTCCTAATTATTTAATATGAAGGATATCATTGATAATTTTAAGAGTATTAATGATTATATAGTCAAAACTAAAACATTGAAATAAGCTATAAATACTTAAATAAATTCAATTAATTGTTAAGTTATAATTATAGACATTACGCCTGTATCCTATTAAAATCAATATTGTTGAAGTTTAAGTAGGACTCTCACTATTTTACCTGGAATTCTGGACATGAATGAATAGTAGAATGGTGTCAGATTCTTCTGGCAGTGCAGGCAACTCATTTTGGTATAGTTATTTCAAATGAATCGAGCACCATTGAAAACTGATTTCGTCATGGCCGCAAAGCCAGAAGAATCTGTCATTTCTCTACTAAATCAATTTAACATGAATTGGTATAAGAATAAATAGCTACCGATGAAAAATCCTTTGTAAGTTTTCTACTTAATTTTAGTCTTGCTATTTTTTTTTTTAAATAATTTTGTATCAGAATAAAAGTAAGACTTAATTTGTGGAAGAAAAATAAATAAATATATCAGTGTTACGCACATCTGTCAAGAATTAATAGTACCTACCGACAAAATATTTTTTTTTTATATAAAGTAAATTATTAAATAGGAATAAATATTATCATTGAAATATAATATTATATTGTGATGAAATCAATATTACTTACAAAAAATAATAAAATAAAAAAACGTGAAACCAAGCAATCTCATTCTTTTCTAGTCTCCAGCCTAATTCACCGAAAATGATATCTCTGACTTAAAAACTCCCTTGTCTCATTGGAAGGCCGTCAATATGAACAGCAAGATGTCAAACGAGTAAATCCGTTCTCAGGCAGAACCGGACAGAATGTTGAGAGCCACCCAGAAAAACATGACGAGGGTTTCCTATTCAGTTTTTTTTTCGCGCGCATTCTGGATAAAATTTGTTCATATATATATATATATATATATATATATATAATATGTATCGTCGATGATATTTACGGTATCTTATTTTGTTTGGCGAAAAGGATACTTTAAGGGAGTTTCGGGTCCAACGTGGCGGAAACTGGTCCACTTGGGTTATTTCGTACGAGCCCCGGCCTAACAATTCGATGTTTTTTTAGACTCGAATGCGCGACTCGGCACTTTTTCAGCATTATCTTTTTTCGGTCAATGATCACATTCTGGATTATATTTTTTTTTTCATTCGGACATTACATTTTGAATCCAGGTCTCAAACCCACACAATAATTCAATTAAATAATAATAATACAATAAATATTAGGTATATTTTCTTCGTCATAAAACCCTTTATGACCAAACGAGCAGGGATGTACCAGATAATATGGTAACCATTTATCGATGATGAGTTTCCTTTCACAAATTTTCTGACGCATGACATAATTATCAATTAACTAGATACATTTTACTAGGAGAATTCAAGAGAGGAGACATCTCCTTAAAACCTTAGTTGTGAATTAATAGTTCACAAGAGAGTGTGCAAGATTCCTAGAACCTACATATAACTAATCAGAATATTACTTTGATAGAGACTTCATGTATGGCATAATACACATACTAGGTAATTTATAATATATATATATATATAAGTGTCTCTAGATTTCAAAATCAGCCAAGTCCATAATAGATGAATAGGAGAAATATCTATGATCGTGGTAGATTAACGATTCAACATATTTGTATAATATTAAAAAGCAGAGAGAATTATAATGCACTTATTAATGTAGATGTTAAATTGTTTAATAGTCCTCTCTTTTAACGTAAAAGCTTGTCATCTAGAGCTTTAGAGCTCTAGAGTTTATAACCCGTAATAACTGACAACATAAATGACTTAAAAAAGTGTATAATTAATAAAAAAACTTTTATTCAAACTTTTATAATGAAGTTTTACTACGTAAATGTCAGTTCAATTATTATAAATGTCATACGAAGAAAAAATGTAAGAATTTATCAAACATCGTCCACGTAAACATCACGCAAGTAGGATATATCAATATGTATACACATAGCAATTTATTTGAACACGTCCACCCAATTTGCATTACCAACGACATGTGTCGCTAGATTTCAAAATCAAAGTCCATAAAAGATGAATAGGAGAAAAACAGCTTTTTTTTTCTCAAGTACACAGTCACAAGGGTGAAAGTTTATATTATTTCGAGTATAGAATATTTAAAATTAATAAATTCCACATTTTGATAATGCAGAAATGTTAGAAAGCATTAGTTCTTCAGCAATTCACAAAAAAGTCAAAAATAACTAAAGGTGGACTTGGCTGATTCTGAAATGTAGCGACACATATATGAAAAGTAAAAATTTCAAATATTCTGTAAAAAAAATATTGTACGTTTTAATAATATGATATTATATTATTTTGTCTTCTAATACTTGACCATACAAAATCAAACAACGTTGATAGCGTTTGAAAATAGAACAATATAACGTATATGTTTTAATAAATACACTATGCAATTTTCATATATTATTGCTTATAATAAAATAAACGGTTAATCTAAATGCATATAAGTATAATAAACATTACATACACTGTTCTAATGACGCTAACAATTTAATAACCGCTTACATTAAAATTATAATGTAAACGGCTGAATTAGGTAGTAATTGTATTATTAATGGCGTTCTAGCTTTGTTTAGCATGATATTCAAAATCAATTAATAATAATTTAAAGCAATTACGACACAAATTTTTTAATGAAGCCAAATATAAACTAAATTAATTATTCAACTAAATCCACTCATTCATCTTTTTTCAAGCTCGTGCCGGTCATTCACCTATTCTAAAACACTGCATGCAATCTGAAAATGTTGGTAGGAAGCTAGATTGGTTCATATTATTAGTCTGAAATAGTTACCACCTACCGACTAGCATTTCTTCAATGAAAATGAAAATTAAAAAGGTAATAATAGATAATAATTATGTTTAAGCTATCCAGGAAACCATTTTTATATAGATAATAAATATACATACATTACATTATTTTCTCCAAAAAATATGATTACTACATACATTAATTTTTACAATAATTTGAAATACCTATAATATGTATTTCGGGGTACAAACCCATCCTTAAAATTTAATTATATATGGCTTAATTAAAAAAGCATCCATTTTAAAAAAATCTATTTATTCGTATTAAGGGGGAGAGGCATGCCAGCAGAGGCACCCAGCGGAAAAATACGAAGCTTGCAATTTGAGACATTTTTTTGATAATTTACAAATTCAACTCTATTAATTAATAAACTAGTAAGCATCTGAAAACTCTTTTTTTAAGTCTAAGATAAACTAAATATAAATTAAAAGGATTTCAAGTTATACACATTTATATTAATATAAAAATCGATGTTTTTTCAAATAAATATAAAAAATATTAAAACTGAATTAGTCAAAAATCTAAACGTTAAAAAATTGAAAACTTGATAAACTAAATTTTAATTATACATATGACCATAAAATATAATGTAATAATAAGATGAGACCCTGCAACAAATTCACATTTTATAACATATTTTATATCCTTGACTTAAAAAAAATCTTTTTAATGTTTTCAGATACATATTTATTAATTAATACAGTTGAAATTGTAAATTATTAAAAAAATGTCTCAAATTGCAAGCTTCGTATTTTTCCGCTAGGTGCCTCTGTTGGTATAAGAATCCCCTTTAAGGAATATATTTATATGCATATCTAACGACAAGTGTAGTCACAAACCACGCATATTAAATAAACCAATATGCCATATCTATTAAATTTTATTTGCTAAATATTAACTGTTAGGTATTACTATTATTATGAAATAATATTTTTGTAATATATGTATACTGAGCATTATATTATATCAAATTACTTATATTATCATAATAATCATCATACTTTTGTAACACAATAATATTATATTGTATTCTAAATTAAATTGATAATTCAAATGAAATAGCTATCTAACATTAAATTAACAAGTGTGGTGTGCAAGATATTTGTATTTGTTATCTGATAAACAAGGCATTAATAAAACAACATCAACAAAAAAAAACACTTTCATGAAACCCATTACTGTCAATATTAGTTATGTGTGCCTTTTATTGAGAAGAAAAGTCAGCAAAGCAATTCATTTATTTCTGTGATGGTTGTTTTTCCCACTCGAGCGAGCACAGTGAAACTTTGTATCAAATCTTAGCTTCGCCTGTAAAGCTGTATGTAGTAATAAGTGGGCAACGGATTCAGGTGCCCTTTTCCCACATCGCACGTGTTACTAAGCCCTACTTCCATTTCCCTCCAACTACCCGTGTACGTCATCCTACTCGGATTAGTTCAAGGTTTATACTGATAGTTTTTGGATCGGAAAATTACGGAATGTTGACTTAGTAGTAAAACTCGTGGAATTAGAAATTCTTTGGACTTAAAATACTTTATCTATAAACTATATTATCACTAGAAAGACCTAAAAGCGTCCCTAGTAGCATATTTTACTAGGGATCCATAAAAAGGGTGATTTAAAAAATACTATCTATTTATTGTTCATATAATATTAATATTGCCCAATTTGTTATATTATTATGTCAACAATATCTTACTGTCAGAACCTGTCGTGTAGAATACAATGTATTACACATTTAAGGATTTTTCTAATATTGTAAAATATATTTATTGTGAATCTCTCCTGTAGATTTTTTTAAAATTAATCAAAACGTTGTAATTAGTTAATTTTTACATTTAACTTTACCAATATTTCTGTTATTTTTTCTTGTAAGTATGTATTATAATATCTCTGAATAATTCCCAGTGCTCACAAGCCTTTTTGTATGCCATCAAGCCACTAATGGGAGTATTTGTCAGTTGTTAATCATCAAAGGCGTTACGTCAATGCTGTATCACAGGCATTGAATTTTGATAAATATCACTATTAGATTGACATCGCCAAATGCCATATATTCAGATAAGACCATAGATTAACAATCGAATACTACTACTAGTATTACATTTTTTTGAAGATCAACTAACAGTATGTACCAATCATATTAGTATTATAGATAACTCAGTGGAGTCAGTACTTAAAAGATACAGAAATAATTATTAAACTAAGCATTATATTTATTAAAAATCGCATAACATTGAGGGAGAAATTAAAAATGAATTTAAATACATCGATCACAATAATTATTATGTTATAACGTAACAAATATAATTAATCTTAAAAAATCCACATTAGGTACCTATTCTATTGATTGGCTATATGATTTTCAGCCAGAATGTTCGATAAAAAATATTTCGATTAACTTTTGACCCTATAAATCATATCCGTCATTTTTGGGTGTGCGGTTAACATGAAAAAACGATATCAAGATTAAGCATAACACTATTCATTTTTACGCGCATAGTTACATACTAGTTGTATGTATTTATGTGAAATTTTACTTTTAATATTGGGTTATTTAAGATATTCACTTAAAGTTCCTAGTATAATATTTTTTTTCAATAAGACATGTTTAGTGCGTACAGCTTGGGGAACGTTTTCAGAAAACTCTAGCGTGGTTCGTGGTTTTTAGTGTGTATAGATTGAAATCTGAATTTTATTCCCTTGCCTCTTACAGCACTTTAACACTTGAAGTATGCATTAGCCAAAGAAACGCCCGTTATAACTTATCGCTAGTGGAAACACCTTTGTTAGGGGAAACGGTTTTTTTTTTTTTTGGAAAAGAAAATTACTAAAATGTTTAAGTAAGTACCTACATTTCCACTAGTAGCGGAACATGTAAAAAGCCGGACGTCTTTTCTATTCAACTATTAAAAAAAATCGTTATTGAAATATGCTATATTAAACAGTGAAATAATATAACAACTAGGTATATAATATAAAAATTATAACGAAATTCAAATACTGTAATATAAAAATGTTATTATCAGAGAAAACGATCTCATAGCACTCAGGTAATGTTTCACATTAAGTATTTTATTTTTTTGATTCACGTATATACAACAAATTCTAAAAAGAAAGAATATTAAATTTAATAAGTATCCATGTTGTATGTCACTTAAAATGGTCAATTTTAACATTATTTTCCAATAATACATTAAAATCGATGAATAAGCTATGGTATAATTAATATCAGTTTGACAACCAAAATAGGTATCGACTAATAATAAATTGGTATGTATACATACTTTATTTATATATTGTTTTAGAAACCACTTCAACTGTGTTAATAATTAAAAATTATACCTATATTATGTATTTTTTTCTGTTTCAAGTTAGTAAATTTATTTTGGTAATAAATTTACTAAATAATAATAATTATTCTCAGAATAGCTTTCCATTAAAAGGTAAAAATATTTAAATAAATCGAATAATTTTGCGCATAAAGAATAGTGTTCGGCTGAATTTGAAATGGTGGAATACCAACTGACCGTAGGCTGCGTTTGACAGTTGTAAGAAGTAGGTAGTAAAATCTATCTCACCTAATGATTCTGTTCGCTTAACAAATTTGTGCTTTCACTAATAATGACAATAACATTATATAACTAGATGAACTAAAAATCAAATGATATATTTTTTACTCATTTAAACATTAATGAGTGCTATAGCCGCAATATAGCCATGTCTTTCTCGATTTACCTTCTTCATCGTCCTTGATGTTTAGCAGTATCAGACCAAGCAGGTCCATAATTTCTTCTTTCACTTCATCGATCTAGCAAAGCCATGGTCTTCCCACGTTTTACATCCTACCTGAGTGTTCGATGAAGAACCCAATTATTTGCTAGGTATATTGTGAATATATCTTACCTATCTAAGCTGCCTCTGTTTAATATTTTCATTATGCCTTATAGTTTATACTATATAGTCCTTTTTCCTTCTTGGACTCTTCTTACAAATTCTTTTTAAATATATCAATATTTCAGCTATTTTCATATAAATCATCCATGTTGCGTTATCATATGTAATCACTGCTTGTAAGATGTCGTTTCTACATCATGGTATTTAAATATAATGCTCGTAATAAGGACGTAACGCGGCTGTATATATCTATCACGGTTTTCCAAAATGAAGATTGAACGTTTCTGGAAGGGTGTAAATTAGAAAACGCTAGAATGTCACAAATATATACTTAAATATATTGACTAAAAAATAAAATTACAAATAATTGATCGCAGAAATTTTAAGATAATTTCGAAAGAATAATCTATACTTACAGCCCGATTTATAGCTTGATGCAAAGCTTATTCTTCTCGTTATTTATTATTTTTAATTTTACTAGTTAAATTTATTACTATTACTAGTTACCAATCTAGATTGATCTCAATTATACGGTTTCATTACTAATTAAATTAATTGATTAAATTATTGTGTAAATTCAGTTCCAAACTGTTTTATTTCCAAGCTGACTTTTTGAAATTCAAAAATTATCCTTACAATAATTGTTTTAATAATTAAATAAAGATAGATTTTCCCAGAGGGATGGGGGCTAAAAAATCTCTGGAAAGGGGCGGTATGCCTTAAATTATCTTGAATAAATAAATTACTACCAAGTAAATCCTGAATCTGTTGACAAAAATACAAAGGTTTTTTTTTCATGAAAAATATTCTCATTTTCTGATTTACACCGATTGTATAATATAGAAGAAAATATGCGAGCGAATGGAATGCTCAGTTGAAGTAATGGCCCTATAGTACATAGGTAGCTAACGCCAGTAGCGTTCTCATGCCTCATAATGCCATGGCAGTATGCCACCCCGGCCAGCTTGGGCTGACGTCCAGCAACCAACTAAAATATTCATAAATCCTCAGTCACGTCCCGCTTGCCCTACTTTCGGGACCCATTCACAATCGGTTAACACGGCACTGAGCATAAGCTTCGCGTATACTTTTGCTCTTGCATTGCCCCGTGTTATGTTACAAGGAGATTTTCACACACGTGCATTCACTTGTGGTGTTATGGAATAGTTTATGCTTTGAATAAGTAGCTCCGAACCTTTGAAAATGCTTTTATTAAGGCACAAAGTGCAGAGAATTTTTTCGTATTTTTTGTTGATACCTTATATAGTTACAAGTATCTATGATCGTGGTAGATTAACAATTCAACATATTTGTATAATATTAAAAAGCAGAGAGAATTATAATGCACTTATTAATGTAGATGTTAAATTGTTTAATAGTCCTCTCTTTTAATGTAAAAGCTTGTCATCTAGAGCTTTAGAGCTCTCGAGTTTACAGCCCGAAATAACTGACAACATAAATAACTTAAAAAAAGTGAATAATTAATAAAAAACTTTTATTCAAACCATTATAATGAAGTTGTACTACGTAAATGTCAGTTCAATTATTATAAATGTCATACGAAGAAAAAATGTAATAATTTATCAAACATCGTCCACGTAAACATCACGCAAGTAGGATATATCAATATTTAATACACATAACAATTTATTTGAACACGTCCACCCAATTTGCATTACCAACGACATGTGAGTCTTTCAAACAGGAGAAGAACTGATGCTCCTTATTACTGAGATGGATATCGTGGACTCCTTTACTTGAAGTTGTATGGATACTATCCGTGGCTTTATCCAACTGACTTTCTCTTAGGCATGCTTACATACTGCAGTCTGCAATTTAGAATAAATTTT
The DNA here is from genome assembly GCF_057557595.1 of Rhyacophila brunnea. NCBI lineage: Eukaryota > Metazoa > Arthropoda > Insecta > Trichoptera > Rhyacophilidae > Rhyacophila > Rhyacophila brunnea. The sequence continues at coordinate 26,000,587 of NW_028233350.1, forward strand.
TATTTACCTACGTATTTTTTCGACTTATACGAGGTGTGAGAACTGAGAACTCTGCCATTCTGGGCAGTGTTAACCTGTGTGTCCCTGATAACTATCTTAGAAATAGAGACCATCAGTTGTTTATTCTCCCAAGGTGCAGAACCAACCTGGCACTGGTAATGCCAATTGGGAGGGCGATAACTTTGTTCAACGAAATTTCTTCGGGTGTTAATATATTCCACCTACGTGAGAATAAGTTCAGGTGGACGTTGTTTTATAAATTCTTAAAATAGGGTCTGCTTAACTCATCCGGTGTACTTCCTTGTACATATCTAATTTATCTACTAATCTATATCTTTTTTTGTAATACTCTTATATTTATATATCTTTATTTCTAAATTTCATGTTGTGAACGTCTTAAACTTATAATTTGTAATGTCCACAATATGTTAAAAAGAAAAAAAATGGAAATTGAAAATTGACACTTTGGTGATCTAAAGCTGAGCCGGAAAACTGTTCAGCTCTGGTCAATCATCCCATTAAACTTATACATACACCTATATCACATTGAAAAAACTGTCGAGACGAAGCTGGATGAAAACGATTGTCACATATTAAAAACTCGGAGGGCGTCAAGAATGTAATAAACATAACACGGTATAGGTAATATTTTCTTTAAACTGTCTCCTACAAACTGTTTGACATAATCAAATAATTTTAAGCACATGTTTTATAGGAAGTTGTCTTGTTTTTTAATGCAACCAATTTAATTGTTTTCTTTGCAATACCTCATATAAAAATGTTTAAAGTGGTCTGGTTGTAATTTTTAAGTAGTCTCGTCAATGCTAATAAATTATCATTAAAACTAGTTCGTAACTTTATTTTAGTTTTGTAGGAATTTGATATTTTTTACTTTTTTTGTTAAAACACTTTTTTTACACCGTTACGTGTATGACTTCTCACATACTATTGCGAAACTAAAGCTCCAAGATCTTCTCTTGCTTATTATGGCGGATCCTCTCGAGTTGGCACTCGACTAAAAATGCTATTTGAACGCCATACGTCTATTTGGATGCCCATCCATCGTAGGTATATGCCGTCGCTGTTCCGTCTGTTACGTGTTTTATCTCAAACTTTATGCTCCATCGTTGCACGTATCGTCACCTCGTTTAGAGAGACGACTTTTGGCCCTCGAATGACACTTCAAAAGCGTTTTCTTGACATTTTTTTTTTGTTTTTTGCAACTCCTTTGACTTTATTTTACAAACTTGCAGATATACACATCTCATTAGGCTTATATTTTAGTACCTACTTATACGGTAAATATTTTTATCATTATGATATTATGGCCTAACTAAATAATTAGTTGACCTAAACAGACCAAATTAAATTTAATTTATTCAAAATTTCCGTACTTTAAGGTCATAATTTGAAAATATACCGATAGAGGCTACCTGGGCACAGATTGCTAGCACAAAGTACCTGCAAGACGGACTTATGAAAAACGGCAGTTGAGAAAGGCCGCTCACGCAATTTTTATTACCAACCTATACATAACCGAAAGTCATATTCAAACAACATGTAATTGATTAATATTTGTAACCGGGTGCTCATGGGTGCTCATGTAATAGCGACACTATTTGTAACAGTATATAATATACCTTATACCCAAATAAAATAATTGTATCTCCACGTGATAAATGCAGTGTTTAAATATACCAAACCCAAAAAATCTAGCTCAATCGTATGCTGCAATAAGTTGACATAATTCCTAGACGCCCTAGTTTAAAATATTTATTCAATTCTTTTGATAATCTTTAAACTCATTAAAATAGTCATATTGTTAAAAATTTCTTGTGAGATACTAATCAAAACTAGTGTCTATAGTTTTTCTGCGGTCCCCAATTCAAAATGTCTCTTAAACCAGTCGGGTGGTGTAAGCGCGCTTAGTCGGTACCCTAGGCTTTTATTGCAACGCGCTCTGGCACTTCTTTAAATTGTTCTCATCATCAATATAATGTTACACATAACAAATGTTAATAACGTAAATTAAAAAAATTATGTCGTTATTTTTTTTAATTTGGGAGTTATTACTTAGCTCAAATAACTGGGCGTAAAAATTCAAAAGCAGCGATTATTCAGTCCAATTCAGAAATGTTTTTTAAGAAAATATATCCCGTTCTTACCGGATATTCTAAAATTTAGATAGGTACATAAGCATTAAAATAGTAAAGAATATGGTTATGTCAGGTATCGGAAAATTATTGATATTAGAAAATATTTTCTACTGAAGAATTTTCCATCTGAAAAATAAAATAGAAATCATTCACAGAAATAAGGTGTATTATTTCAAACGTCACCTCGTTTATTATGTATCGCTCGGTGTCAATGTTGGCTTGCCGGCGTTTCTTTTCCAGATTTTCTTTTTGCGCGTCGCTTTTTCGGCGCCTTTTCCCGACGACACACAAGCGGTGGCGACGCCGCTTTCGTAAATAAAATTACATTGATATGCTTGCGTTGACCGTTTTGAATATCGTCATGTTATTTGATTTTATATCGCTCGCCTTCTCCGTTTTATTTCGGTTTATTCCGGTTGAAAAGGGTTACGGCTGGCCTGGAAATATGTATCGCTATTCCAAATGGTCATCTTCAGATTTATAAATTTTCTCATGCATGTTGATATATTTTTGACGATAAAACCTATTGGAAACTGACCTATATTTTTGGTATACATAATATGGAATGTTAATATTATATACCAACATTAAATTTGTATTACCAGTAATCGCACTTTTCAATACTACAGCATGTTATTTTAATACTTCTACAAAATTACGAATGATTTCATGTTGATAATGATTAAGAGATGCTATCAGTAGACGAATAAAAACTCACATAACCTAATTATAATTTTTTCAATAAGGTCAAACGTAGGTATTATAGTAAAACATAAATTAACACTATAGAATAACAATACAACTGTGTTAAATAACAATAGAAATCACTTATAAAGCAATCTATTTTCTACTTATCTCTATTAATTATCGACAGCCCATACGTATCGTGTGCTGGATTTATTACAAGTTTGAGTTATCTAATATGTAATGATTTATTTGTCTTCTCCATTTCATTTTTAACATGTATTGGTTAGAAAAATGATACCTAATGCTTTTGAAGCCTCGCGATTTTTGCGATAGTAAACCAGCCTTGTCTCTTCTGATACCTATGATATTTTCTATTTTTATTTTGTTGTATTTTTGTCATATATCTATAATATTGTATTACTAAATAACCAATGTACAAATAATCATGTACTGCGCAATTACTTTATTTAAGTGTGTCCGTGTTTTTATATCCATATTAATTCGTATATATACCTATATATTAACATTTTGTTGTGTCTATCCTTCCTCTTCTTCATAGGAGTTCCTAAAAAGATCAGCTACATATACCTATATGAAAAATTGTTTAACTAACATTTTATAAATGAAATATGTCTTTGTTACAACGGATCCCCTTGTCTAATAATATAAATATACGGTATGGATTGTAAAAAACATTGAGAAAATGAATAGTTAATTTAAATGAGAAGTACCAATTATTATTTATTTTTTCTCATGATTTATTATGTATTCATTAAATATATTATTCATGCAGATGTAACTTGAAATTTTTTATATTTTATTTATTAACATTTTGCAAACGGAATATCATTATTGTGCCGATCAATTCAACCTGTTTACGAGCATACAATTATCTTTACCGCCGCGAATTACTCGTAACAGCGAAATTTCATTCTCGTAATGCCATTGTCTGCAATAAACTTGCAAGTTTATTTCGCCATCTGTTGGTTGGATGGTTCATGAGTTTATTTTGATATCTGCACATCAAAAAGCGGCCAGTTAACGCTACCGTTCCTCCGCCTCTTTCCATCATCCAGCCCATTAAACTGCGGCTCCAGCTAACGGTGAGAATAACCAGGTGAAGCCAAGTCACGTTGTATCGGAAACATTTTTAACATACATGTAGCACAAGGTATTTCAAATTTAGAACAATCTGGTTTTTAGGGAAATTATCTACTACAAAGTTTTTAACCTTTCGTTTCAAATCATAGTCTCAATTAAATATAATAAACTATAACTGCAAAATATTTTACTAAAAAATATGAAGATTAAACTTTATTAATATTGACAACCGTATAATTTTGAATCTAGGTAGGTAATAACACTACTAACCATTAGTTTTAAATTGCGTCAAGATCTCTCAAATTTCATAGATATATCGTACTTTTTTTTTTACGTATTTGTTAATAATGAAGAGTGTAGCCATACCTCTCACACGAACTCGAAAGAAGAAGAAGATTTATTAATAATACTTATTAGTAAATTAACTATATTTTATTCAGTGAATATTTTAAGTGTTCGATAATGAATAATACACACATAAATCTTGTGTATAAATAATTCATTCATAAAAAATATTAAGTAAGCTTAAAGCCCTATATTTCATACACTCATTCATGTTGACCACAAGGTAGAAAACTGATTCTTTGATAATTTGATGAATACAAAATACAAAACAGAATCAGTCATACTATTTAGTACCTATTAATATTAATTGTTTTATATTGACTACCTACCTACAATAATAAAAATATTAGGTACGAGTATATACACATATTAAGTGAGTAAATGAAAACTGAACCTTTTTTTTTAAGTTTTCACATTGACAACAAATACTATTCAGCCAATTAATATTTAAAATTACTTTAGAGAAATTAAATTGCAGTACTCGCGCTACAGAAGAAGCATGATAATTATTAACCACACGTTTAAAAATTTAAAGAGTTTTTTTTTTACGAGGATTGCTTCTCTATTAAGTTTCAATCATTTCGAAATAATACGTCTGCAAAAATGTGCATGTTTTCAATAGCCTGACAAAAAACGAAAAACCTGCCTAGACTTGGCTTAATAAAATCAGTTCGCATTGCACGATCCCCATATACATACATTTAGATGTACTTTACCAGCAGGCCCTGTTGTAATTTATGGGCAATGTCCAGTCATTTAGATTGGTAACCCCTGTTGCACAGCATGGTTTGCGACCTTTTAAAATTGACTGAATTTTTAATTTACGATGTCGTGCAGAATGCTTTACTACGCTAATACAAGCGACATCTGTGTTCATGCGCCTAAGCCGTGCGAAGTTTTTCGACGATTTTCCCGGCTTAATTTTTTTTCACTGACTCAGATATTGCTGTTCATTATATTAATGTTTTCCATGTCACGGATTAACAACAATGAGTGACTTATGGCGGGAAAGCGGGTATTTTTTTGCCTTTTTAATTTCTGTTGTACTCCGCATTGTTTAACATTTTGAGCTTTTTATGTGGATACCACTCGAATTACGAGAATCATAATTTTCTGCATGTTAAACAAAAATTAAATTGCCGACGTGCTGATTTTATCATACTTAAGTCGTAATTCATTGTTATTTTTTTTTATTTCCGGTCATCCGCTGTATATTAAATTACGTATTTGCTACAAAAGCGTAAACAAATTAAAAACATTTTATACTTCTCTGGAAAAAAATAATGAAAATAGGTCTGTGATAAATATATCATTATACATTGTAATACTATATTTTCTACATATAATATACGTACGAGCAGAATTTTCCATTCCCGGGCCAGTTGCTTCAATTGATGTCAATTTTAAAATGTCATCAATATTATAATATTTCGTACGTTTCTTTTTTATCTTCATACCTATACAAATATAATATGCACTATTACTAATTGTCATACTAGAAATGTGTTTTGTAGATTATTATATATAAGTATCTCAATATATTTCAAAGATTTTTTTTTTCGAAAAAAATCTTGATTAAGTATTTAAGTACTTGCTAGTGATAGCGATCTCAATATATTTTAAATTTAATACCTGGTAGCGCTTTTCGCAGTAGACTGTATTATTTGAAGGATTGTGTGGAGTCCGGATCTAGGGGTGGGGGCGATTAGAATAACAGAATGCCAGACACTGACTTTTATGATGATTTATGATGGCTCCGTGGCCTGGTTGCACTGTCACTCGCGCGGTATTGTTTGTTTTGGGTCACCCGGTGCGTGGCACTTGGTACACAGTTTTATGGATGATATGTGAGGGTGGATGAATGATGATGATTTGTATGATTGAAGAGGATGCGACGTTCACTCAAGCCGTAACAGACTTAGTGCAACGAAGGTCTTACAGAAGGTTTTGAATCACTCGAAAGTTAACACAACCCGGCAACACGCACTCGATCGTATCCATGAGCTCACTCAATGTTCTTTGCAATTACGATCGATTAGTGACCCGTAACTGCCAGTCACTTGGTCTTGTGGCAATAATACTGGATTCGGGGTATGTGGGAAATAAGGATGGAATGCGAATATAAATGGCCCAACCAATACCTAAAAAAACTCTAAATATTATATATTTTATAATGTGAATTTTAATATAATATTATAGTATACTTTGTCAGTTTTTTGAAAAACAATTGCCATTGTATTCAATATTGAATGAATACCTATAAGTATCTCGTTTTAGTAGGGTTTTGAGTGCTTGAAAAAAGTGTAATATTTTTTATAAAATATCTATGTAAATTGGTTTAGTCATGATTCGTCATACAAAATAATTTGTAAAATATTTACTCAGAGTACATTTTATAACTAGGCCATTGAGAAAGTAGGTGATTTCACAGATTACCACGGGGGTAAGTACTGGTACGGTGCATTTCCCGACGTAACGTTTTCTTTTTATAGGTTTGCGACGAAAAATAATGGACCTCTTTGGCCGTTACGTGAACCGAATGGCGTCGTAATAATTCCTGTAACCTTTTCAAGTACCTTCAAGCACTCAAATTTTCTAATTTGGTGGATTAAACCTTGTCTCAGAAGTCAAATGTGTCAGTAAAATATTTTGTAATGTATATAATTACTCGAATATAATGTTAGTATATAAATATGCAGGTAGGTAGCAATGGTAGGCAGGCACCTAGTAGAATTATAAAAATAAATATCTATATATTTTTGCAGACGTAAAGTTTTAGTGATGGGTTGAATTTTATCCGTATTATTTATTCAATGGTGGCGCCTTTAGCAGTGGACTGAAATTAACAAATTTTGAGGATGCTGGTGGATTACGGATCTACGGGGCCAGACACTGACCGTTGGCGTTGGCCAGAGCCGGTTCGGTGTTCACGCACTCACACACTGGTAAACGGACGGTTCGGTATGTCACTCTAACGGTTTCACTTGGCTTTAGGATGAGTGATGATGAAAAGTTCAGGATGGATTATAAACGCGACGTACGTAGGTCAAACGTATGCATTTTGAGTCACTCTGTGTTAACCACGGCTAAGCTATAACGAGCCCGCACACGACCGCTTTCTTGTTATCACTCGAGCTAACTCTTGAAACAGTCTGTATAATTGGATTAATCAATAAATGGTGGCTTAGCGGTAACAGGCCTACATGCACCCGTTGTCTTGAGCTAACTGAATGTTAATCACAATCACGATCTACTCATGACCCGTAACTCCTCAATGCCCTGGTTTGGCGACAATAATAAATGAGGATGTGAGGTAGGTGTGGAAATAAAGAATGACGGCCACGACAATAATTGGCCCAAGCATTCATTGATAATAAATCAAACTTTAAGGCTCTAGTTTATACTTGACCTTTAATATGTGATTTGAAATACAAAAAAATAACGTTTTTCTTCTTTTTGTTTTGGGACCGGTATAATGCCGATATTGACAAGGTCAGTTAGCAATTTACAGTGCAGAGAGCGCCACGTGCAAGTTCTAACTATGCTCCAGACGAGTTTCTCGAGGCGAATAAAGAGATTTCAAAGCCTTTTGCTGTAGTTACAAGCTAGTTAAAGGAAGAAAAACACGATCTCATAGCTGTTAAATGGAGACATAAGAAACCCTCACATCTGAGTGTATGCAGAACTTTACAGTTGGTAGTATGATAACTTCGTATGAAGCGAAGTAACTAACTTAAGGATTATATAATATATGTACATAATATAAGGATGCTGGGTCAAGCTCTGCCGTGGGTGACTCTGCAGCCAAGCCCAGATCATAGGTACCTACTTGAAAACGAGGTCTCTTAGTATGCAATTTGCACTGATGAGCAAATTAGAATAATCAATTATTGCCTATATTGTGAAAAATACCATGGCACCGAGACGTGTTTAAAATTTATGACACTCGCAATGAACTGAAATTTCATAGTCAACTTTTTATTTCATTGATTTTTTGTATTGAAATACTTCATCTGTTTATTTAACTTATTCAATTCAGTTACACCGGAATTCCATAATATAATTTTATTTAATTCAGTCCTCAAAAATAGATTTTCATTAATATAATAAATATTAGAACTAGAGTGAAGTTTATGAATAAAATGAAATATATCCATGCATTAGACAAGTAAACAATTCATCTGGATACAATTTATTGAATAGGTAGATTTTATTTAATGAATACGAAATAAAGAATTCTAACAAAATCCAATTTATCCAAGGGGACTGACGAATCATAATAATAATATAAGCCAGTCAGCGCCGCAGCTCGATGTGCTTGAAGATAAATTTGTCATAACGACACACATCGATGCACCGAACTCCCATCAAAGCTTCCCCGGGCGAAAATCGCAAGCGTTATATCGAATCACAAAATACAATTTTTAAACCGGATGACATGATCGGCGCCCAGTGCGAGGACGACGTCGACATTATCAGCAGAATAAGTTCACCAAAATTTAAAAAGCATTTCAGAATCCATTAGCATAATTTATATATTTATTAACACATAATTTTCCAAAAATACTGAATACAAACATTAATTGTAGAGTTTTTTTGTTGCTAAAAATGATATTTAAGTTATTATATTTTTTTTCGTCGCGTGCAAGGCAGTTGGGAAACAGTAACTTGGGTGGTATATTCAGTAGGTACCAAACTTTAAATGAATATTATTTTCTACTGACTAATAAAATAATCACATGAACTTTTAGAAGTAACACATTTCGCACATGTCTAGCCAGTTGTCAGACGTTGAAAAATTCAGAAAATAAAGGGTCTACTCACTACAATACATTTTTTTTAGTTTCTACTACTTATTAGATGGAGTGGTTGACACTAATTGTCATTATCGAATCTTAAAATTACACATTAGCAATACAATTCGTATATGCCCCAGAGCAAGGTCCCAATAAATTGGACGAATATCTTTAGTCAATAAATATGTTATTGTAATATTAACTTTTACCTTACTGTTACTATTTACCGTTTGGTCACTGCAAACTGTGGGCCAAGGCGTCTTTTTGGCGATTGCGATATTTTCATACCGCGCTCACTTACATTTATCGCTTGGCTGTATCGGGGAATCCCATTTTCAATTGGACTTGGCTCACTCGATGGATATCGAAAATCCGATGATTTCATATCGTTACGGAAGGCTCTCTTTACGTCGATATCCTCGTTGATTCGAATTTCAAAATGCAATCACTCTAGAAGAGCTTTTTTATTTCTGTAAGCTCGTTAAAAGTTTGACGTCAATAATAATTTGTTAACTTGATCTAGGTCATTATGCAAACATCGAACCATTTTTTGAAACATGGAATATGCTTACTATAAAGTAATGATACTATTATGAGTAGTATAAATAGTAAGACTTCAAAAGTAGATATTTTCTCCCTATAAATATTTATTTAATTTTAATTTCAGTATATAGGTAGATTTTTTTTTAGATATTTGTATAATATATGTATGTATACATATAATATATGATGTATTATATAATATATATGTGATACCTACTCATCTTGTGTTTACATCTTGTTCAATGTAGTGTCATTTACATTTATTATATTTGTACAAATATATCAGAATAAATTTTTGTTTACTGGCGTTCTACTTATCGAATGCAAACGTTCCTTTTAATAATATAAAAAACATTCATTCAAGACACTTTTAAGACATTTTAAATGATTTATGGTCAATTAAAACTATTGCAATTAAATTTATCAACAATAAATCACTAACTAGTGACCACCCATTTACTCAACGCCTAGAGCGCCATAATTTATGACACAATGAGTGATCGGCTAGTGCAAGAAGTTCGGATGTTTTTAAAGCCGGTATAAATCTATTGTTAACTATTTAAACTCGTCGCGTATTGGAAGGTTCTCAACTTCTCACAGAAACGTGAGAAATTGATAAATCGTATGAAGTCACATGCAATTAATTTAAACAGTGTTTTAATAAGTGTAATTAACTAATATAAAAAACCTCAAGAATTTAATACTAGTATGTCACGAGATAGTGGAAATTTTGATTTAGGTACTATTCAAAACTCTATCTTAATATGTCTAGTCTAGACGTTGAATGAGGTCAATTATTTAAACGATCATTAATTGAACAAAAATACTTACGACTTCAACAAAGTGACATTGATAGGAATGATTCATGTAAACGATGTAAAAGGACCCAATTAGTTTTTAAAGGTACTTAAACTGCTGAGCTTTAATAAAACTACATAATATTTAGAATTAGATTTATAAAATGGATGAAAAAATAAATTTAATAAGCTTGTGGAAACGTTCATTAATTGTTGTAATAAACATATTTTTTATGAGATTTAAGATTACCTACGTAGTATATGATTGGATATATAAATAAGTCTATCCCTGCAAATTTAGTTAAAGGATACATATGATTCATTTTTATAGACACTGTGATACATCTCTGTCAATAAGGCTTTACTGGGATATAAACATATATAATAGAGATACAATAAAAACTCGGCTACATTTTAGAAAATAGTTTATCTCGACAGCCGTTCTCTCATAATAGCGACTGTTTATCGATCGTGATAAAAATGACAAAACGGTTGTCTCGTGGAGCAATAATTTTTTGGCGACAATTTCTTTCCAGCTGTATCATTTTTTGTTGAATATTTGTATTAATTAATGCTATGGACAGCCAATTTACTTTGATTTTTAATATCTATCTAATACATCAAAAATGTCGTACCTAAATAATCTTGACTATTAAAATGAGTTTTTGCGATAAATTGAAAAGTAAAATATGCATAAAAGTACTGTTACCTGTAGAAGTCGTCCAATCGTAATATGACGTATGATGCTGTAATAATTGTTGTATAGAGTTACAATGTGTGATAGCACCTAATACGTTACAGTCTTTTTTTGAAATAATACGATGCAATGGAAAATAGATAAATAATTTTGGTTACTTACTTTTAATTTTTTACTTAATAGAATTCCATTATACAATAAAATTCACAGAATCTTTTTTAATTGAAAAAAGCTCGATTAATGTCCTATAACCAAAACGAATGTAGTCTAATGGGCCAATTGATAAGAATATTTACTAGAACCTATATAATATGAACAGTGGAGCCCAGACCACGAGATCAGGATTGAGATGACAAGAAACGCTTTCGAAAATAGTAAACATCTCTTCTGAAATCACAAGTCCAGGCACTCGATGAAGGATGATGAAGTACCTACTATACCAGGGGTTCTTAACCTTTTTGCGGTAGCGGGTGTATTTGAGATTTGGGATAATAGTGGCGGGCGCACATCGTATTTAAAAAAAAAAAAAATTGCTGGAACCTATTTTAAAATTGATTTAAAAACGTCTTAAGGTTTGTAATAAATATTTTTTTGTCAAAAATATTTCCACCGATCACTTTTTCATCCTTGGAAAATGTACAAGAGAAGTTTTTGATTTTCTCATAGTACGTGATGTTGCCAAGAGGCGAAACCCAGGTCGCAAAAATGATGCAAATGGAATAGTACAACACTTAAATCAATTATAATTTAATATCAGGTTTAACATAATTAATTAATATGACAGTAATAAATAATATTGGACTCTGTTAATTTGTTAGTATTTATTTTTTAAAGAATAATATTTTTATCAAACACGACAGGGAGGTACCATTATTATGTGATTATGAAGTATTCTAATTTATAATTATATACTATGTATAATCACTAATATTGTTTTTAATATCCGATGGTTAACGTCCTCGTACATACACATCCTAATCGGAAAAATTCATACCACATCGCATGTCTCGCGAGCAGATGCTAATTGCGGAAATACTTTATTGTCAGAGCTTGTATTCTATAATATATCATTGTTAACTGCTTGATACATTCGTCTGGAATTATGACGACATTTTTTCGTTAATATGGTGCATGATTTATATCACACTTTAAAGAGCCCCGAGCAGATGTTATAAATGTAAAACCGCTCGGTAAAATTGCTTTTTCACTGCTGTCATTTGGCAGGAATTCAGTTTTTTTATGAAACTACTTTTTCAACGCTGAAAATTTTCTTTGTGAGGTGAAATTTTTCCATCGCGCAATGTTTAAAAAATGACACAGATAAATAATGTAGAAGGCAATAAACTTTACGATTCGGCGATACTACTGGGGATTTTTTTTATATCGTAACCACACTATTGGTTTGTCATACATACTGTTATTATATGAACAAAACATTATTTTTTAATTACCTATAATTAGATATTTAAGATTCACTTCAGTCCTGTTATGTATTGTTGGTAATATAAACTTTTCTCATTATTATTCGTGACGCAACACCCCGAGGTTGGCTCTGGTCTTCTCAAGCTATATTTTCCAACCAGATCTATCATCTGCTATGCAATCCAACCGCAACTTGAGTTTTCCAAAACTCTTCCACTCAAATGCCTCCACACACCACCATCTTTAGATTATTGAAGCCCGGGCATAACATTTTGCACAAGCAACGAGTGGTCTACTGCCATACTATTTATTGATAACGTACTTGCAAGCAGAGTTTGGTATTCTATAATGACTGAAGAGTATAAATAAGTTATTAGTTATTGTCGTTTAGAATCGACTGTCTCATTGACAAACGTCGTAGTGTATTATGATATTATTATGCACAGAAGAAGTGTACTTACTTTGATCGTCACTTCCAATTATTAATAACACAGAACCACTAAATCAGATGAACTCCAAGGTCTCCAAGATACGTTAAAATAATCTGATAGAAATCTGAAACTAAGAATACTCCGACAAGTGAACACGACAGACGCGTCAGTATGAGCACTCTATAGACAATGACAGGTCATCCATAGACAACGGGAAGGGCGGAAATATAGGACCAGCCGTGAATGTATCGGCTTTCCTCTTCAGTCGGCAATGCTCCGCATAAAAATCCTTCAAGACTGGTCGGTCTATGAACCAATATTCTGATCCATATTATGTGAAGACTGGCCTCAGCAGTATTTTAAATATATCGATTGTTATGTTGCGAGATATACTTTAGATTGTAAATATTTAGAGATCACAAACTAACACTTATTGACTATCGGTCAACTCTAATTTGTTTTCATATCGTTGTTACCGTGACAATAGAACCCATGTGTAAAGTGGTCGGTTTTTTCGAATAAGTCATTCCGAATCGTTATATTTCCATACAGTTGCATTGGGTTTATGACGTTGGAGGAAACTTATCATGTATTTGGTCTTTGATGCGTTAATTTTAAAGCCAACTTCCGCTGCCAGCTACTCAAAAGAGGTTTCAATGTTCACTTTCGATCGGCCTATTACGTCTAGATCGCCCGCATATGCCATGATTTGGCATGTGTCATGGAAGATTGTGCCATTAGATTCAACTTAGTCTCTGATATACTTTTCTATTATATTTTTTGACGAAAGACAAGATAACGCATCTCTCTGACGTAGTCCATCAAACGTTCGTTACATAACTGATGGATTATTTTGAATTTTGACCCGGCACAATCTGTTTTCCATGGTGAGTTTCGCAGAACAGATAATAAATAGTATTCTGATAGGCTATATACTGTTGTGCTATATAATTTTGACGCAGTTTTGAATGTATGAGTGTCCTACGAAAATGAACCGCGCATTATAGACGTGCAATAGTGTATGTAATACACCAATATTAAATGAGCGTCAATGCATAAACCGAGAGCAGTTGTCAGTATTCGACATATGACGTATTATTGACAGGTGTTTAAATTTATCCCGTATTCTTCCTTACTGGAGATCGGTTGCCTGCTTCTCCTTACCCGTTAGGTATTTCAGTTCCCATTATTTCTGAGTTCCCTGATTAGTTTAGTAATCCGTATTAATATAACCGATTTGTTAAATTATCAGTATTAAATAATAATAATAATACAAATTAAAATAAATAAACAAATTATTTAATGTTTTATATTATTTGGTACCTATATTATTCACGACATTATAATTGATTTGAAAACCACCATTAATAATGTAATTAAGGCAATACTACAGATAAATCAAACATCGTCTAGTACGAATAATAATATAGATAAATATTATAATAAATCTTTACGCAATGAGTGAATTGAAATACTTACCTACTAATTGGAGTGGTTTAGCAATAGACTTAATGATATACCTATAATCTTAATGTTTATTCATAAATAATCCATAGAAAAAACTTCAAAAAAAACATGAAATACTCACACCGATATAAAAGTAATCTTATATTATTCATGAAATAATAAAGTTTTTCACTCAACACAGTTAAAGAATATACTTAATGTTTTACTAAGTTACTTAGTTCCTTCTTTGTTATGAAACGAAATGAAACTGTGATTTCATTCTGAGTTGTAACTCTGTTTAGGTACTGTCAATACGTTTAACATAACTCTTGTATCAGTTTAAAAAAATGTATACCTTTAGGTACTCCCGATATAAAGTTTATAGAAGAGCTATAAAAAAGAACTTAGTTTTTAAGCTATAAAAAGTTTATTTTCGTTGTAACATTAAAAAACATTGACATCGTTTTTTTACTGAAATATTATATTATGCGTATTTTTTGACACATGACTTTATTCACATTGTAAGTACCACCATTTTAGTGCTCATGTGTGAATTTATAGAAGCATTTTATGACGTGGTGCAAAGATTGGATGCTTTAAGGTAAAGGGCAGATCCCTAAAAAGTCGTTATTCTTTATAATTTCCTTTCTGAAATTGGTTTAAAAAAGTGACATAACATAATACATTATAGAGGTATAAATATACATACTAACATAAATCATCAGAAGAGATCAATCCTTAACGTGACCCTATTCCATGAATCTCGCCATAAAACTTTGTGTTGTCGATTGCACATAATCAATTCTTGGATCCAGCAGAGTTTAGAATGACTACATATTTAGTGTGCATCATGGATAACCATAATTTGTTCTAGTCACAGAGTTACATGTAGGTATACCTTATTGCCATATCGAAAATTTAGGGGTATGTTATTTAATATTCAATTGAGTCGTACTAGGTACCTGCGTTCTTGATGTATTTTTATGAATATAAGGTGGTTTGACGAATGTTTTAACTTTTAATTAATGTTAATATTATATCGAATACAGGCATTATTAAAAAAATATAGTCATTATAATTTTAAATATATCATTTTTAAAGCATTCTTCATAATAATCTAGTATTGTAAGAATGTCATAATAAATCTGGTTAACACCTGACGTCACTTAAAATCTTAATTTCAATTTCAATTTATTTATTTTTTTAACATATTGTGGACATTACAAATTATAAGTTTAAGACGTTCACAACATGACATTTAGAAACAAATATAATATAAATATAACAGTATTACATAAAAAAAAAGAGATAGATGAGTAGATAAATTAGATAGGGACAAGGAAGTACACCGGATGAGTTAAGCAGACCCTATTTTGATAAAAATACAGCGTCCACCTAAACTCATTCTCACGTAGGTGGAATATAACAACACCCGAAGCAATTTCGTTGAGCATAGTTATCGCCCTCCCAATTGGCATTACCAGTGGCAGGTTGGTTCTGCACCTTGGGAGAATAAACAACTCATGGTCTCTATTTCTAAGATAGTTATCAGGGACACACAGGTCAACACTGCCCAGAATGCAGAGTTCTCATTTATACCTCGTATAAGTCGATAAAAATACGTAGCTAAATAAAGATTTCTTCTAAATTGCAGACTGCAGTATGTAAGCAATCTTGTTAACTATAGCATGATTCTGATTAATTACAAAAAGATGGTGATAAGCTTATTGGTTAAGAGCACTCTCCCAAACAATGACAGATATTCGATTACCACTCGATCTAACCCTACCTACGTTTTCTGACGTTTTTCAAATCTTAATGCTATTTTTATAGTTGTTGTTATTATTTACACTATTTGTATATACTTATATACAAAACTTGTATAATAATATTTAAGCCTAAAAAGTACCTAACACGTATTTACCATTCGTTATACATATTTTGCGTTTTACAATAATAATCATACCAGTATCAATAAATCGGACTATATGAGTTGGATTTATTTGAAACTTTTGTAATATGTAAAAGACTTGATAGTAATTCCACAACTTTTTAAGTGCATATCAAGAAAATAAACGTTCAAAATGGTGTTTATAGTACCTGAATATTATAAACATAATGTTTGCATCTAGTTGAGTATTTTATTTCAAATTAGTCCTCTCATAACACATACGTGTAGTGTCTGTTACAAATTGAATGATTCTGCAATGCAAATTATTTAAAGCAGATTTAATCAATAACCTTAGGCGGCTCTCGTGGCGCAGTGGGTAAGGCGCTGGCCTTCCACCCGAGAGTTCTGGGTTCGATTCCCGGTCATGACAAAAACATTAATGTATTTTTCTCAAAGCCTGGGTGTTTGTGATTGTTCAAAATTACTAACAACCACTTTGTACGAAAAATCAAGGACATGGTTATTAATAATTCTAAAAAAAAAACAATCATTAACATTAGGAATCGTTTTTCAGCTATACTGTTATGTTATGTAGGTATTTAGGCTCCATCTCTATAGAATATAGAATAATGTCTTTGACCAGTTCTCATTTATCCGCTGTGTTTTTATATCATACTGTTGAATATTCTTCCCGAAATTAGACCAAAAAAAAGAGCGTAGCAAAGAATTTACATTCGGAAATAGTCTTAAAATGGAGAATGGATTATTAAAAAAACGTATATATATTCGTTTTTTTCGACTGATTTATGTTAATCATTCCAAAGCTCTGTGAATTTATGAATCCGCATTTTCAACTACCCCTCTCCTGCAGCGCTTTAAGCTCCCCTCTCCTATTCCCTACCCCTGTCCAGTGACCCTAGTTTAGCCCATGCGCTGTAATTCATTACAACAAGCATTTGCATAAAATTGATTACGGTTTTGTGTTTTCTAAGCGTAACGGTCTACGGGCCGCTTTTAGCTTTTTATATTATGGAATGAAATCGCGGTGGATGTGGACACAGAGACCGCACCGCCGGTTTTAATGCACCCACTTTATGCCATATACCTACCTACTTCCTTATCGACTATTTAAAATCTATTTGAGGTGGATAGGTGTGTGCTCTCAATGATAAGGGTGCGTTTTAAGCCCTGTTTTATTAATGATAAATGAATTATTTAGTTACTGATTTTGATTTTCTGAAATAATAGGTCATATTTTATGTTTATTACACAGTGATTTTCGTTTTTATAACATTATTTTTTTTTACAAACAACACACACTTAATATGTCGGTTATATTTATTATTAATTGAGAATTGAGAACAGCATATGGACGAAACCGATCTTCTTACAAATTAAAATTTTAGAAATAAATACCCACAGAAAAAAAACTACCTACTTATTTCTATCTTTATTATATTTATAACGAGGCCAGTTTTATTCTTAGGAAACTTTCGAGTCTCAAAAAAAACTAATTTAGTGTTTATTACTATAATACAATATATATCAAGTAGTAGGTAGTAACAGTGAGAAAAATAATATACGTATCCCGTATGTACATACATACATACCATATTTGTTCCTGAGCGGTTTTATGGGACTCCACAGAGTGAAGGTTAACAGATTTTTGTTATTACGATACAAGGATGTAAGCCAATCGCTTAACCTATAAGGTCCATACTCTGGATCGAAACATACAATGAAAAAACAATATGTGAATTTAACAGGCCCCGGTATCAAACCCGGGACCCAGGATACATTAAGCTGACACGATGCTGCTCAGCCATCGTGGGCGCCTAATATAATAACGTTATTTTTTATATAGTTACTATATCTTATTTTGTACTAATATAAATTCTATCATCATCTCAGCCATTCTCGATCCACTGCCGGATGCAGACCTGTCTTTGCTGACTTAAGTAACTCCTTAGTTATTACTATGTACGGACCGTGACTGTAAAACCACGACATGTGCAAAAAACATATTTTGGAGATATTAGGGTTTGAATTCTTCGTTTTGTTAGGACAAATACAGTTTCTAAAAAAAACATAATATTTGGTTTATATTGCATGTTCTTTCAGTTACTTCACTCTTACATTATCAAGTTCACGTCTTTTGCAGTTGTTTCGCATTTAATCTCGAAATTGAAAAATTTCTACATGCTTGGTTTTACATTCACGGTGCGAATTTGAATTGTCACGTACGTCATCTCATTGATCCAATGGGTTCTTTATCACACTTGTTGTTCAAGCAATGTGCCTACCTGACTGACACTATTCCATAATTTAATATACTTTTTTTAATACTTGATCATATTTACTTAATAGATAACAAGATTGATACCTTATTTTATTATATTCATTTATTAAATAAGCGATAATTAACTGTATTTGTTGTCAGTATGCATTTATCAGTATGGTGAATGCGCATAGCGCCTGAAGATGTCGAAAGGCGAAACCCGGGTCACAAAAAAACTGGCCACAAAAAAGCTTGAATCCATTAGAATTTATATTAATTTAAGTATAGTAAGGTAATTGATTATTACAACGTTTTTATTAGCTCGTATTCTTGTTTGTCCAATATAAATCTTACAATCGATTTTTAACTAACTTCCCGACTAGCTAGACATTTGAAACTTTTAGAATATATCAGATCACGATGCCAATGCATTTTTTTAATACTTTTAGCCATCTTTCAGTAGAATTGAATTCATTTTCAGTTAATTCTGTTTTGTATGGAAAGTTATTTCAGGAAAATCCGTAAAAAGTAAAAGACTATTATTTGTTGCTAAACAGCAACTAAATTATTAATATATACGTGCGTTACTATGGAAATCAAAATAAAATGTCAAAATGACATTTTTGTATTCTATATTTGTTTGTTTTTTATTTACTTCATATCAAGTACAAGTTTGAGCATATTGAGCATAATAATTCAACAGAAAATTTAAAAACATTGTATATAAAAAGTTCTTTTTATCTTGTAATTATTTTTATATATTACTATATTTGTATGTATCCTATTATTAATAAAATTATTAAGACATTTAATTTTTTTAATTTATCCACAGATACATTTTTATTGACTAAAATGACAGAAAGTATTCACACATAAATTCCTCAATACCTACTTAACTTGGTTTACTATGTCTCTAATGTTTGATTGTTTTTATTTTGTTTCAGGTGAGTCTCTAATTTACCACCATCAAGATATTATGTTAAAATGCTGAGCCAACTCCAATATCCAATAACGTGAGCATTTTATCTCAATTCATTTAAACACTAGATGTTTTTTTATATTCATTCATCCATCATCGTGTCCGCGACTCTCACCTTTATCTTTACTCTAAATCTTCTAAGAGAAAGAAAAAATAATTTATTTTCGCTCGTAATTAATAGCATGCGCGCTGTTTTTCTTTAGATCCATATCTTCACCTTTTTAGCAGGGGCACATAATATATTATGTTCTATAAAATCAAACATAAAAATACTTTATTTGACCTATAAATCTATTTTTGTAGTCTTTTATTTTGTTATATAAATATATATCCGTATATTTACTTGGAGTAATTAAGGGCATAAACATTGTACGTAGTAATTTAATAATAGTATGTTTCTACAAAAGAAAGTGCCCTAGCTCAGTGACGTCCCTAAACAAAGTGCCGCCCCTAGGGATACTCAGAATGCTATCTTATTTTATTTTTTATTCTCGAATTGTATACATTTTTTTATTTACCGACATAACAATTTTTAGCTTTACTTTCGGCTATCTTTAAAAAATGGAACAAAAATCTATCTAAAGACATACACATTATCTACTTAGGATTTGAGTATTTCCACAAAACATAAAATTCTCAAATCACGGTGATTTAAGTATGCGGAGGTCTGAGGCACTGATAGTTTTGGAGGCCCCGTCTGAGAAGTTTGGTTCTGCGATAAGCTTCCATTGGGCATTGATATCCAAAACTAGTATATGTTGCTGATTTTTCAATCCTCAATTATTTGTTAAACTAACATGTCGATACTTTCTAATGAAGCTATTTCATCGTCTGCTTCCTTCATAACCTCCG
Source organism: Rhyacophila brunnea (assembly GCF_057557595.1). Taxonomy (NCBI): domain Eukaryota; kingdom Metazoa; phylum Arthropoda; class Insecta; order Trichoptera; family Rhyacophilidae; genus Rhyacophila; species Rhyacophila brunnea. Next base: position 26,021,008 of record NW_028233350.1, read on the forward strand.
ACTCTAACTGCTATCAAATGTTGTTATATTTGTATTCGTTCCTTCATTCGCCACCCTATAATATATTGCGCCGCCTCTATGCAACGCATGGACTGCCTACTCTCGCAAGACGTCAGTGCTCTTGCTTACATTACAGCCAAACTAAATTTTTGCAATACAAATATTTTTTTTAAATATTTACTTTTATTTATATGTTAGTTATCACTTGTCATTCATTACATGTAAATATTATTTCTACGACACGTGTTTCACTCACCTGATGAGAAACTCTCAAGAATGAGTTCCGAAGTTTTCATTTAATAATATGTAGATTATAATTATTGTGTGAGCGAGCGTAGTAGAAATATTTATATGTGGTAAATACTAAGTGATAGCCAAATGAAATATTACTGATTTAAAAAGAAGCAATGATACTTGGTGAAAGTTAAATTTTAATTTTAACATTACACATACTTAATTAAATTTATTATGTTGATTGAGACACGCGTACCATTAGTTGGCTACCACTTTTTAAAAGTATTAACATAATCCAGCTGCATTTTTAAAAGTTTCATCATGTCAGCATCATTTATAATGGCGAGTTATTCTATTCAAATGCATGAACCTAATTAAAAAGAATATTCATCAAATGTCACGTTGAGAAAATGCACTATTTCTGTATTTGACATGCCCACCTAAATCAACCTGGAATTATATGCATAATAAATTAAACTGTTAGTTATATTTTAAGAGGAAGTCTCACCGAAACGCCAAGATGTTTTGTGATATTTTGTCGCGTAGTAAATGTCTAATTAATAAAGTAGAATGTGGCGATTTTGACAAATAAATAATTTTATTATATTTATTTTCGTGATTAGTAACTGAAAAAATGTTAAATTTTCGATTAGTTATCCAATGTTCAGAGGATCAAAGCCCTGTCAAATGAATACGTAAAGTTTACATTGACATATAAAAAAATTACAGCGGTATAAATATATGCTTGTATGAAAACCTATATAGCAGTGGCGTGCGATCCATAAATTCTGTAAATGTGGAGCATCCCCTTAAATATTAGATAAATTATTATTTAATAATATTATGTATTTATTTCGCACTCACATGCTACCTTTTTCTTAACTATACGATATTGCTACCACCACGCAATAGCATACACCGTCCTATCCGCCAAATTTCAATAATGTTCAAATATGCAGTATATAAATATGTTACAAATAATAGTAATATATTTATATATATTTGACAATAGCATCCCTTTAGGCAAAAGTCACCATACGCTCCTGTTATAGATATAGCAGTGTCGAAGAGTGGAGGTAGGCTGTGGAAATCCGACATAAATAGTTTTTAAATTCAATTAACACTTCCTAAGCCCATAATGACATAGATGATTTTTTAATAGTTGTTTTGAGTTTTAAAAACTATCTATCTTGAATTTGTATTCTTAATTCAACTGATAGAAATAAGTATGTTTGAGTTTTGTGTGCACTATTTATGTCGGACCTCCACAGCCTACCTCCACTTTTCGGCATGGCTAAACCCAAAAAGAGACTTAAAACAACACGTGAATAGGATTCTGCACACGATTATTGCACTGAGACTGATTTAAGTAAATCCACTTAAAAATTTAGGACCTAGATACACGGCAACGCAGACGATATTGCGCCAATGCTTATTTGATTCTAACTGTATCCTATTTCTTCGTTCTGCATTCTGTCGACTATTTCGCCACATTCCTAATATATATTGTGTTTGCTCTTGAAAAGATCATTATCATGTTATTCAATACTATATACTATATACATGATATATTATATTTTATTAATGAAATAACCTAAGTATATATTTTACAAAACTTGAAGTGTATTTTTTTTAAATATTTTATATTGACATTCAATGATAAATTAGCTTCTTCCCTAGAACGTTAAAATTACAGCTAAAGTTATTTTTTTTTCATTTATACAGTCGTCGATGATTTCCTTCAGTACAAACCGCTAACCGGAAAAAGAGTCTCTGGCTTCCGGGCAAAATTGCATATTAACGACGCCAACGACGGCTCAGGCGCGTCAGATAACGAAATGACATGGTTTGGCGTCGCGACGCGTCGTGGGACTAATTTATGACATCGGACCACTGTTAGAACGTTGTATGTATGCATATTTAGTATATATAGCAATATAGCGTACTCAAACTGTTTTTTTTTTTACGAATTATCATCAATAAAAAAACTAACATCTATCGAAATAATGGAGAGAAATAGACCCTAACAAAGTGTCCAACTTTACTCAGTTTTCATCCGTTTGGTTTTCTTATCTCAACTAATTTTAAGATATTGAAGCTTGAGCGTACCTATACGAACAACTGCTGTACTATTTAAACGTTCTAATTGTACTTTTGAAGGTGATAAACAAAATCATCTCGTCGGAACAAAAAAATACTAAGTGGGTATCATTAGAAAACCAATATTTTAAGTTATGTAGATGATTCAGTATTGGACTTGAAATTATGCGAGATCCTCTAAAATCTAAAACTATCCCTGTATTTGATGTTGATGGCTTGAATAAAAGACATCGGCTCCAAGATGAGTTCAAAAATAAAATTTATCAAAAAATCATAACAAACCACTAGTTATACCTACCTATATTATATATGTTTTAATTACGTCGTAATTTTCCTTGAAATTTATTTAATTTAAAAAATATATTTTAATTGCACTAAACTAAATTTACCGATGAAAACTGATCTGTTGAATATGCATAAAGTACGAGTATTACGATATTTATATTTTAATTTATTAACATATTCTAATCTAGCCTACAGACAATATTTATAATTGTAAAAAAACGTTTCGATCACAGAACTGCCAATCAAGGAATTCGAAAAAAAAATACATAACGGAAATTATTTTGGTGAAATGTTTTCACATTTTTTTATCGTTGCATGTCATACCCACAGTTTAAAATACTATGCGAATGCATTTGGTTATGTATGTGTGATGATTTGACACCGTGATGTACGGCGGCATGCTACTCGTAGGACGAAATGTCTGCCGTGCGCACGTGGAATCAGACAGCGCGACACGTGTACGCTACTGTGCGTTACGTGATCGCGTTTTCCCCAATAGTATATTTGACTGAAACTAAAACATAATATGCATAGTAAATAGTCAGTTAACAGTCTGACTTGTTACTCAACGTCCAGTTGAGAACAATGAAATTATCATGGTTAATAATAAATATACAACATTTTGTTGATTCTAAAATATTTGAGTAAATTACGGTGGTAGCTATTTCTGGCTACTAACCTATCCTCAAAACTGTCCAAATATTACTAAAGTTAAAATTAAAATAGCAAACGTTTAATCATGGTCCGAATAATATCATGTTAGTTGGAGAAAAATTATTCTTCTTTATTGGTAGTATTCTCTTGAACCTATTCACCGCGCCCCTAACTTAAGGATCAATTAGAATCAGGTAATATCGGCCGTTATGGCACCACAGGCTAGGGCAGTATTAGGGCATTATGGGCCAGTATGGCTTGCGTCTTAGAGAGAAGACATACAACAACACAGACGACGTTGTGTCCAAACAGGTTTTATTTGATTCCAAATTAATACATTATTATTAGGCAAACGTTGTGTCTTATAATTTTTATAGTAATGTTCAAAAATTTACTTCTCTCAATATAAATAACCAGAATAAGTGACATAAGTATGGCTATGTTATTAATAGATTTGGCCAAATTTTACTAATCACTAATTCAGTAAACTACAATGTTACAAAGTAAGTATTGCGTGATTATAAATTGATCCAAATGGAATAAGAGAAGAAACACTATAGTTGTGTCAATTATTAGCCATTAGGTATTCAATTAATCTACATTTTCATCTATTAGGTATATTAATGTAATGTCAATAACTATCTATAGTCTTCCCTTTCTTTCGTCGACGTTTCTGGCTCGCTGCAGTGACCATTCTCAAGAGATAGTGTATTGAAGTGTACTGTGTTAAGTGTGTCAAAAGGGGATCTGTGTAACTGAGAACAAACATTGCTCAGTGTAAAAAGGGTAAATAGTTTACAGTATCAGTTGTGACGATACCAAATTTTATATTGAATTTCGCTGTAAGTGCCGGAAACCATGACGTTTTTCTACATTAAAGTAAATCCAATATTCCTTAAAGATTTTGTAGTCCTTAAATACGTATTGATTTATTAAGGTATTACAATAATCTATTATTATGTTATAATATAACGTATTCTATTAATGAATGTATATTTCTTGTGTATTTAAAATGAATATCGTATAAACACTATATAAACTGACTGTACGAGTTATGCGTTGTTCGGTAGACATAACTAAATATTTCGAGTTTCGTGTTGTAATTAGATATTTTGCTAGCAATATATTGATATTAATATCTCTTCATTCGCTATGTAAAAGCGTTAGTACGAAATCATCAAAACAGAATAATAACAACATTAAAACGTGTAAGTTAGAACGCTGTGCTGAAATTTATTAAGACAAGACTGGAGAGAGTAAATAATGTAACAGCCGTTAGCTATGAGACATGAGACTTGCGAATGCTGTTAAAACTTTTCATCGTAACCCGAAATCCATGTTCGGCGACAATATTATATTTTGATATTAAAATCAAAGCTCTAGCAAAAGCTCGAGTAAGACGGACTTAAGCCCACTTCAATACATAATTGTGAAAAGCGACGTCACAGTTTCTCTAAGACGCGAGAAGCGGTGTTTAATAATTAATGATTAGCGGCGCACGCGTTTCATGAAATTTCATTTAATAAATTCATCAGAGGTTTCCAGCGACATGAAGTGCCAATTAAAATCTACCTATGCATACACCTATTATTAGTTTGTCTCGGAAACTTTGCCCCTCTGGTAAGGCTGTGAATCGAAACAACATAGTCATGAAGCACTTCGTTCAAGTACTCAATATTTATTACATAATATAATACCCCGATATATTAAGAATTATTTACTTTTGCAGTTCTAAATCAGAATTTATCATTTCTTATCGAATAATTACAAATCTACTTAAATAAGGTTTCAATACCTAATACAAGCTTAATATGAATTTGTCGATTTTCTACTACTATGTGGCAAATGGATACTATTTTTCACTTTTTCCATGACAGTAAGTGGATATACATATTTTTTCGTTACATTAATACAATATATTGCATCAAAACGTATTTTTAAGTTACCAGTTTAAAATACTCGTATTATAATACTAATTAATGCAAAGGCATATGCATTATACTGCAGATTTTGCCCTATCTTAATTGATGTTTGTTAATATATTTTAAACAAATTAAAATATATGTTTTACTTTGCTTTTTGGATTTAAGTTTTATACTACTCCATTTGAGGGTTTGAAACCCGAGACGCAAAAAACGACTCAAATGGAATAGTACAAAACTATAATCCATTAGAATATAAATTCTAATTCCATCAACTACCCTCGGTCGATAGTATTAATATTAAAATATATGTATCGTACAAATATATTTTAGAATAATTTAGAATAACCTATGTCGTTTTTAATGGCTGTTCATTACGATTTGCCGTCTCCTGAAGAGGTTTATATTTTAAAATTGTTTTCGAAATATGTTTTTTATGCCTATTTGTACCCTATCTTTCTGTCCTTCAAACAATACCATCGGCTATCATATTCTGGTTTCCACGAGGAACTATATTATTTCACTTGCACTAAATCTACGGCCTCAGATAGAGATAGGAATATTTAAAAATTATTAATAAGAATCTTGCACACGCCATTCACAATCACAATCCTGGTAACTTCTTTCTATGATGCTCCTACATATGTATTTTTATGGCGCTTCTCATTACGCCACAGTATATTTGGATATCCAGCAGGTTGTGGATGGAAATCATGCTTGCAATATAACGTATATTTGAATCCAGGGCATGTACCGCAAAAGATGATTGTAATAATCTTCGTAAGCAGTTTCTTTGAAGATATTTGGTCATAGAGCCAAAATAATTTTTTATACTATTCTTATAATTCTTTTTTTATAAATTACCGTTTAACATAATATAAACTAATATGAAATACCAGAATAGTTCACCGCAATAGTTATCAACGTACAATTCAGATAATATCAAATTCGCAAATAGTGATCTATGAATTACCTATCATAGAAGGGAGTACAAGGAAAACAGGATAAGGTTATCGCATCCGTCACGGGCTGGCCTGTCCGGAGCGTCCGTGTCCAGCATGTAACCAGTGATGAATTAACGATGATGTGGCCATTTCTATTGACAGATAATTGACAGATGCCCCTGGCCAGTGCATACAGTTGCACTGGAGGATGCATTTCCCTCATTATATATATATATATATATTATACGGAACACACATAGATATAATAAAATCATTGATACTTCCAAAGTTATAATTTATAAATACACCTACTATACAATTATTTTAATAAAATGTCATAGTTCAGTATCATGCGAGTATTATAACTTATAATGCTCTAAATGCCCCAGAAAATAGTATACAATAAATATACCTAATAATCTTATGTCAAAAAGATCTGTGGATCAGAAAATAGCTTTAATTTAATACAATTTGTTATCGAACGTGTTACATGACCCACCATAAAAATAATCTAAATTTCAAACTAATATACGTCATTTAATTTGTATAAAATTATATAAATGTATCTACCAACGTAATGTACTGTTTAAAAGAGCAAATTTTTCATTACGGTGAGCAAAAAATATTTGAATATTGGGGAATTTTTTTATGTAATATTGACGAATAAATTAATGATAATCAATCATTTTAAGTGTTTTGTTGATACTCTACCTTAAGGGTTCGTATATATCATCCCCTCATCCATATTAGGTCAAAATATATGATTCGACACTTTATAGCGTTCATACATACGAACTATCTGTTTGTCTTGTCTATTCATATAATATCCACGTTTTAATATTTTTTAACTAAAACTTGTCATTTCGTTCATTCAGGTGAAATTACCAATTTCCACAATTTCCGCACGTTAAACACATATTACTGATTTTGTACTACTCCGCTATAAGGCTGTCGACAAAATAATGACAGGTGACATTTCAAAATTGATGGAGGTATCTTCCAATAGGGTGATTTGCGTCAACCCATATGATCTTAGTAAGAAACCATTTGAAGTTAGGATAATAATACTATGCTTGTATTTTGTAATATTCGCATTAGAATGATGAAAAGGATACTGCGATACTAAAATAATTCGATTGGTTGGATTTAGTTTTTTTACAAAATGAGCCATACTTTTTTGTAGGTATGTGATTATATTTTTTAAATTTTACTTTTGTCGTATCTATTAGTAGTACCTATTTTTAATCGTACATATGTACTGGAATACCTATTTTATTTATCTTTAATTCTGATAGAACAGCTTTTATACTTCGTACAATTTTATTGTCTATGAAAGTCTTGTTTTTGTAAGGTGTAATTTGCAATACTGTTGTTATACTGAGTTAACGTTTATACAGTCGTTAGGGTAATTGTTCGATTAAATTCTACGTGCAATTTTCGCTTTCGTATATTATTATTAAATAACCGAAAGGGTTAAGTTTTTGTTGATTTCCATTCAAGCATTACACGGGCCAATAACACTTAAATGGCCGAATAAAATAGCGTTTTAATCAAGAAAATAAATGTCCCAATTATATAAGCGATTAAGGTAAACTATCGCTATATATTATCTTGAACGGAGAGTCAAAAGAGATGGGGTGCCCCGAGCACTCTTTACTTTTAGCCCTTCTTAACCCCTGGGGGACTAAACGACCCATTTGCATATCGTATGTAAAATGGTTGGAGGAGGATTTGTAAAATCAACTAAAATGTGGGCACCCACCACCCCTAACACTATAAAGTAGGGACAAGTGGGGTTTTTAAAAGGATTTTCACACCAACCGGCTCAATGTAAAACTTTTTTAATAGCTAAAATGGATGTATGCATATTAATCTTGTTAAGGGGTTTATTGTTTAAATATTAAGTTTTACAAACTCAGCTGATGCTACATAATTATAAGCAAGAATTCTTGTTGATTCACCATATTTAGTCACTATCATGCGCGCAGTTAAACCATTTTTAATGATAAGTCAGATTTATCATATGTTCTTTATGGTAATTCTTGTAGTCAAGTAAACATAATACATAAATTTAGTTTCATCGATTTTTACCGTAATCATCATGACAAAGAACATTCGGTGTATTTGGTCTGTTATTTTGGATATATTAGGAACCGCATAATCGGCTACAAATATATATCAAAAAATATATTCACAAAACAAGTCGCATAACGAATCACAGCGAAGCAAGTAAAATATTAGTCCACGTAACAGCCTCTGTTTCTGCTTGATGACTACCTTTAACTCCTCCAGGAAAAATATGCAAGTTGCTCTTAAGACTCCATGGCGTACTCAGTACCTAGTTTGAATCTCACCATACCACATATTGTGGGGACTCTTCCAAACCCCAATTATGCGTCGTATAAGTTCACACACTAGATTCCGTACCGATATTCGTGAAGGTCTAAATCCAGGAAGCTCTTCTAATGGATTCGCAATCGATTTTTGCCAGTCGCGTTGCCAGATATCATCCTGCTCATTTACCTTCATGGAAAAAGATATTTGCGTTATTAATAATGTGTTTTCATCGAGCAAATCAATATAATAACATAATAAGTAATGAACATACATAATTTTGAAAACACTTCTGAGAAAATATATTATAACCAATAGAAAAAATCTTTATGAAATAGTAAGACACCCCGCAGGAATCGAACCTGCATATCTCGAGTTTCGCGTCTATGCACATTGCATGTTTAATAATTAGAATGTTATATTCTAATTACATGTTAACTAATTAAATCTAATCTTAATCTTAACCATTAAATCTTGTGAATTATTCGTTGATTAAAAAAATAGTTAATTAATGATAAGTAATATTTAAAAAAAATTCGTTCTACATCTGAATGGATATTTCGTTTCATATTCGTGATTATCATAAAAAATAGTAAAATATATTTGGTATTTTTTATATTGGCGTTTGTAATTGACTTGTAAATTGAAAGAAAATAAATATTTTGATGTAATATCTGTTTTTATCATGATAATACTCGTATAGTTTGTATTTTAATTTTTATAGTAGTAATAGTTCTCTTAAAATGATGGGCTTCGTCAAGCGTACTTCCCGGGTCTTTTCGGATGTTACGGTTTTAAAACTTTTATTTAATTCTTTAGTTCGAAGCAGACTTGAGAGTGGGTCTATTGTTTGGGCACCGCATCAGTTGAAGTATGGCCTTATGGTGGTGAGGGTTCAAAAGAAATTCTTGAGACTCCTTTACTCGAGGTTGTATGGATACTATCCGTGGTTTTATCCAACCGACTTTCTCTTAGGCATGCTTACATACTGCAGTCTGCAATTTAGAAGAAATCTTTATTTAGCTACGTATTTTTTTCGACTTATACGAGGTATAAATGAGAACTCTGCCATTCTGGGCAGTATAGACCTGTGTGTTCCTGATAACTATCTTAGAAATAGAGAACATCAGTTGCTTATTCTCCCAAGGTGCAGAACCAACCTGTCACTGGTAATGCCAATTGGGAGGGCGATAACTATGTTCAACGAAATTGCTTCGGGTGTTGATATATTCCACCTACGTGATGATGAGTATAGGTGGACGTTGTTTTATAAATTCTCAAAATATGGTCTGCTTAACTCATCCGGTGTACTTCCTTGTACCTATCTAATTTATATTTTTTGTATGTACACATTTCTACTGTTTAATAACTTACTATCTATCTCTATACTGATCTATCTCTTTTTTTATGTAATACTGTTTTATATTTCTTTGTTTCTAAATGTCATGTTGTGAATGTATTTAACTTATAATTTGTAATGTCCACACTATGTTTAAAATAAATAAATTGAATTAAGTTGAATAATTTAATATTAATTATAGCAAGGTATATTCCTTGTCTTTCAGTATAAGCTTACATACGTAACATACCATTGCATATTATTTTATCTATATAGAGCACACTTAATAGATACATACTGAATCTTTCAAAATACAGCACAGAAAAAGCAAATAGTTGTAATGGGAAGATATTATATAATAATATGCACGAATGCGATTATTGGGCTGACCATATTATTAGGTTATACCGTTCCTGGAATAAGTTTAATTAGTTGGTTGCTTAACCCGCTGTGAATTAACGGGGTACAAATTGTTCGTTAATATGTAGTGAGTGTATGACGACACAGTCCAGGGGCGGACCGTCTGATCGGGGCAGGGGGCACCATGTGTTTTCAATCGCCTCCACAATGAGAGCCGTGATTCAATATCGCCAGCACAAAGGCGACGGCCGCTTCAACTTTTAATCATATCTCGGCTCAATGGGAATAATTAGTCTTCAACGAGCGGCCGGCACGGTTCGATTAATTATCAACTACGCCCCTGCTCGACCAACAATGGACGGCATTCTATACTCTATACCAACTATATAAATCCTCGTCATTAATGTATGAAAGAGAAAGGAATAACTACGCTCAGTAAAAGCTCCATCGCTATGCCACTGACCTATTTTTCGGAAAATGTGATTTTGCTCATCTTTCTGTATTCATGTAAAATATTATCACAAACTTTTCACACTAATGAGCTTTTAAAATTTTCTATAGGAAGTTAATTTTATTTGATTAATATGAACCAATAAACGGATTTTTTTCTAATATGTATGTTTCTAATATTTTTCAAAGTTATGTACACCTGTGGGTATATTCTATACACAAGGCGACTACTGGTGGCTATCGACGGTAGTTTATCATTTTTATGTATTGAGGGGTCAGTTGTTACAATAAGTTCACCGTCTAAACTAAACTATCAAAAAGTGATATGTTTTAACAGCCCGTCTCTTGGCTGTTAACTTTAAGAGCGAGAGCGGTTTAGACCGCTAACTTATTGTAACAAATATAATACCTCAATACATAAATATGATAAACTACCTTCGATAGCCGCATATAGCTGCATCGTGTATAGAATAGACCCACTGATATTACTCGCTGTCTAAAAACCCACGATGGCCGCGCGGCTCTAGCCTCGGCCTATAGCGTCATGGGTCTCAGGTTCGAATCCTGGGTCTGGCAAGTACACGTCATATTGTTTTTCAATTTGTGTATGAGTCAGAGAATAACTTTATAGGTTGAGCAAGTGGCTGACATCTTTTTCTCGTGAAAAAAATCTGTTGATACAAACCTTCACTCTGTGGAGGCCTATATTAGGACTGGACATGGTCAAAAAAATAGTACCTTCTTATTACAATCTACACTTCTCATATTGGTAAAAAAACTTGATAATCTGTTGATACAAACCAACACTCTGTGGAGGCCCATATTAGGACTGGACATGGTCAAAAAAAATAGTACCTTCTTATTACAATCTACACTTCTCATATTGGTAAAAAAACTTGATAATCTGTTGATACAAACCTTCACTCTGTGGAGGCCCATATTAGGACTGGACATGGTCAAAAAAATAGTACCTTCTTATTACAATCTACACTTCTCATATTGGTAAAAAACTTAATGAAACGGGTCAATACAAACAATCTATATATTATAGGTAATATTAATTGAACGGATATTTAATCAAAGTCATTTTTGTTAATTCGACTTTATTGAATTACTTACGTTGATGGTTTGTTAGTTGTAGTTGACCATTCCGAAGATGGGTTTATAGCCCGCAAAAGCTATCAACGTAAGTACCTAACTCAACAAAGTCAAACAAAAAAAATGTTTTAAAATCATTAAAAACAAATTAGTAACACTGTTGCTATGGTGTGATAAAATGTACATTCATGTATTATATTGAATATTCTAGTTTTAGTAGTAGGTATCAGTCAATGTTTAATTTATTATATGGTGATATATCACAAGTTTAATTCAAAAATTACCATGGTATTATTACAACTATCTAATTAAATATATATAAAGGATATGAATTTACCAAAACATCAACATTCGATGGGTGAATTCAATTCTGGTCTTAGTGTCCTTGTCAGGTCTTTGGAGTCCGAGTTTCCAGCCCTTGATAAAGGACACGATCATTTAATCCCTCATTACATTATCGTCCCATTGCATTCAGGGCTAAATAAGATATACATGTATTCTTTATAATAGTATACGTAATTACTTTTATTTTTCAATAAAGATAACTTGGTAGTAGGAGACTACTGTATACATTTAGTTTAATATTTATTAGAGTGCAAAACTAGCTTTAACTAATGATTATCAAGTGTATAATATCAAGAAACATTTATTTTTTTCACAATTTGTTTTAGAAATATAGGCATAATAATATGCCTAGTCAATATCTTTTAATGGGAGTTTCTTTTTAATTCCTCATTATATAAGTAGAATTATACAACAATGCCAGTCTTGGCTTGACGTTAGAATCAAAGTGACAGAAACAGACGATAGGTGACACTATGTCCCTATGTATTCGTCTGTATCTATAGTTTGTCTTTCAATTATATTTTATTGTAAAATTTAAATAAATAATCATACAAAGGTGACTTTTTTACCACTTTAGAAATACTTACTAATATATTGTATTTTTAATGAATTCATCACTAATGGAAAGTGTTACAACTAGGGATTCCAATCCCGGGATCCCGAGCTATTTTCGATACCTATGAATCCCGGGATTGATAAACATAATCCCGAAACATTCGGGATTGATTTTCTTTTATCAATTTTTATGGAAAATAAAATAAAAACGAAAATATAACAGAAAAAATACTTTTAATAACAAATAACTACATTAGAAATAAACTGAGTTTGAATGAAGTTTTATTTATACCATGTGTAAGTTGCCGATTCATTTTATTTTTTCACATAAATTAATAAAAATGAGAAAGATTGGAAAAAAACAATGCTTAGCACTATTAACAAAGTAACTCCACCATGATCTCATACGTTTTACGGCAGTTTCATATTTGGATGATGTCATGTTATTTGATGACATGACACACTGTAATAATTCATATGGCAACAAAATGGCAAAGGACAACCTGAGTACGCGTGCGCACCATGTAGTTTCAAGGAGTTTGTAAACTATTTCTGGCGCTAAACAAGAAAGCGGCTTTTTAAGTTGAAGGCGGAGCGAGAGTCGGTCTCTCAGTGTTCATCGTTCGAAAGAAGCAGACGTCTCTCTTAAGTGCCGAGCCAATGGAACCGGGGCCCCTGGCTTTGATTTCCTGACGTTTTGGAGACGTTGATAATGGCCAACCAAAGGACGTCCCCCCACAGGCCAGGAGATCGAAGGAACCCCATGGTCCCGACACGTTTGAAGACGCACTCCTCGATTCCGTCCTGGAAGGAATCGAGGACAGCGAAGAGGCTGAAGAGCATTTGTATATTTGGTATTTATTGTTACTTTCTTTACGTTACGGTCCACCGAACTAGCATTTGATTTTTAGTCTAAATTGTCTGAATATTATATTACGTTAGGGGCTCGTAATTCATTTGATTAATTATACAACTTTATACACTGACGCCCGCAAGTAAATTTTATATATATTAATTATACATCTGTTAAAGTTCTTTACACGTGTTTTATTTGAATTACCTTTTATCAATATTGTCTATATGCATTTCATAGAGTGGCGCTCAAATCCGAGATATCTATTAATTCCATTTTTTATGTCTTTTATTAATGCAGGAACATACACGAATGAGTGAAGTAACCGGACAGGTAACTGAGGTTTTAGAGGTATTGTCAAACCACACACGACCCTGCGTTCCCCCAGTCTCATGCTCTCCGCACTCCTATCCCATATCCACGCTCCATACCCAGGTGCACCTGCCTACATACTTCCCATCCAACTCCAATCCACTCCTCTTTTCCTTAAGTCACAATCTGATCAATTGTCACAATTCCCACCTTACCTACTCCTACCCATAATTCTTTGTATGACAATGACTAATTAGATTTATGCAGCAGAAAGGCCATAAGTACACCATGATTATTTGCTTTACTATTTTAAATCTTGCTAACCCATTCATTAAGTTTTTACTATCAGAAACAGCAATCTCATATTAAATTCACATTATAATTTATATAACAATATTATTTACTCTATTAAATTTATGTATTTCTAAGATTGAACGTATACAATATTAACAATAAATGTCTTAAATAGTATAAATTATACTAAATTTATTTTTGACCGATTTTATCAGTGTTATTTGTAAATATAAAAGTTTTATATTAACAATGGAAAAAAAATGCCAATCCCGGGACCAGTTGTCAAATTGTAATCCCGAAATCCCGGGATCAGAATTTTGGCTCGGGATTGGATTCCCTAGTTACAACGGTGTATAATATGTTAATTTATGTATACACCTACAATATTGTCTCAACATTGTTAATATTTGCAGAATTTTATTTTAACGTAGGTAGGTAGGTATTCAATTAATATTCATGATCATGATCAAACATCGAGATTCAGTCATCATTATGAAACAAAATAATTAGCAGTTCAAATATTTCAATAATATCGTCCTGCAAATTTGATAGATGACATTTTGACAAAATTGTAACGTTTGTTTACGTCCAATGCAAACATTTCTCGCATGACGGATTTGAATGCACAATTGAATAAAATATTCATACGTATCTTGTCCAAATACTATTATACAAACGGTACGCATTGACGCTTCTATAGGGATACTGCTAAGTTTTAACAAACGAAAATATTATTAAACATAATATTAAAAGTGATTTATTATTGTTATAAGAAATGTTTGTTAAACTTGATGTTGCATTATTGAATTAAATATTATTTTCAAAATAATTATTTACGAACTTCTTCTTATTTATTATCTTTGACAATTATTATCAAAACCTTTAACCAACCTACGTCTTATTCAAGCGTAATATTTTTCTCCTGTCCAGACTTTTTTCCTGGAGTGTTCTCACGATTCATAAGTTATTGGAAGTAGAATTTTCATCATGCATTATAGGTCTGTTAGTGAAAGTTGAGGCGACCAGCAGGCCTATGTTATAACTGGTGATATGAAGTCACCCGACGACATGAAGTAATTGTGACGTAAGCCAATACACGCTCGAGGCAAGCCGCCCAACGCACACTGCTCACCATAGATATTATTATGCTGAAACACCTATTTGTGTATGGGGACAATGGAAAACGCCAGTATTTTAGTAGCGTTAATTTCTCGAATGCTATTATCACTCCGGTAGTAGGTACGTCACAATGATGTCATATGACGTCATGTCGACCGGGCGACTTCAACTCGCAAGTTCTAACATAAGGCCCCAGAATACTCACAGAGACGCATTGTTTACAAACAGGATGTTTCAAATTTTTAAATCGACTTTTAAAAAAGGAGATTCTTTGTTTTGATCTAAGGAAAAAAATCGAATCAATCAAAAAAGGAACAGCCTGTAAAAGAATAATGTATTCTTCAAAAATACACTAATACACACAATCTTTCGTATCTGTGATCACCCCAACTTTTGGCAACAGACCTATTTATACGTGTCCAAAGAATCCAGTTTTCTTCACTTCATTTTGTATCTTCTCTAGTTATACTAGATATACAAGCTCCTTTATTTATTTTACCTCCATTAGATCCTTAATAATAATATGTATAATGTATTTTAACCAGGTATAGCCCTGCACCATTAGTAAATTATAACATCAGTTCGATCAATGGTCGTGATTATCATTATTGTTGTCTCATTTTACTAAGTAACTAGGTAAAATACCAATCCAAAGATGTACGAAAAAATATTTAATTTCTTGTTATTTTTTTTGCTGGCATGTGCCGCATGTCAAATAAGAGATAAAGATTGCTATATCTCTTACAAAGTTGATGATTTTACTCAAGCACGCTTTTGGAATTGGTACATCGGGTAGTACGGATATCAGATTCAATTTTCATAATTTATAGGAAAGCTGATAGCTCAATCGAGAGAACACTCATTCAGACAGTGAAAAGATGTTAGGTTTGACTCCGACTTGATATATTTCTTTGGTTAGAATTTTTTTAAAAATGTACCTATGTTCAAATTGTTTTCATATTTTTTTTCATTCAACAGTTTACTTATTAATATACAAAAAATAGTAATACCCAAATAATGTAAGATGTCCCCCCACCCCAACACCCACGATGGCCGCGTGGCTAAAGCGCCGGTCTATAGTGTCGAGGGTCCCAGGTTTGAATCCTGGGTCTGGCAAGTACACATATTGTTTTTCAATTTGTGTATAACTATGGACCTAATAGGTTGAGCAAGTGTCTGACATCCATTTCTCGTAAAAATAAAATCTGTTAATACAAACCTCTACTATATGGTGACTCATATGATCCTATTAGGATCGGACATGGTCGAAAGAAAAAACAAGAATGTAAGATGTTGTCAATGTTGACAATTAGAATTTTGAATGAAAAATAGTATCATATAATATTAATAATTAACATGATTACTACATACATACTTCTCAATATCCCTGTAGACTAGTGTAGACTAAACTAAATGAACTTGGATGGCGCAGATATACACGAATACACAAACATGCATGAATTTGACATCACAGATTGACCAATAGAAATAATTCGCGTAAAAAGCGCTGCAGGCGCGCGCAACCGACAGGATCACGGAAATGAAGTTGCGCTAAGCGTTAAATATTCCTTTTGACTCAATCAGGCTGTGAATTACGATCGGTAGGACCGTTTATTTGCATAATTCCCGCCGCCGGCCCTGTCCATTGTTTTAATATTGACACCTGCCCAATATTTGTACACCGTATAACTCGTTTGATTATCTCTGCCTGTTTGTACTGCATAGTTTATTTCACTACAATGTGTTGCTCTCCCTTTTACTCACTGGTCATAAATACATCATAATGTAGTATAAATTAAAGCACTTTCCAAATGAAAACTGGCATATTATTTTTTTGCATATTTCCATATACCTTTCAACTATATTGAATATGCTTTCAATACAAATAT